>NW_023425573.1:52726628-55545378 GCF_014108245.1 Pipistrellus kuhlii
ATTGGATTGGATGCTTTGGGATATATAGTTTACTAATCACATTACTGCATAGCTATCCTAAAGAGGGACTCAAATTAAATTTGATTGAAATGTAAGTATTTAGTTGTATGTACATATAAATTGCAATTAACACATACTTTAGGTTTCTGTCTGGATTGTGGAGAGCTGGAAAGACTGCACTTCCAGCCCCTTCCAACAGCAACAAAAACAAAAGCTGGGAAAAAAATGCAACTTTTTTTACTTTGTTATACCCACCGGAGAGTTGAGGTCACAAGAGCAACCAACTAGCTCACACTCTCAAGTTATAGAAAACAGAACATGAGCACTTTCTTACCAGTGGCAAACGTTGCCAGAGTATAGTTAGAAGAAATCTGTCAGAATTGTTAGCAAATTTGTAGAGGTCAAGTGTGAGCTGGAGAAAATGTGGAGGCCCTGGGAACTGGAGATACAGAATGAGCTCACAAATGCTTAGAAACTCTTCTCCTTGAACCTCACCAAGTTCTTACAGGGAAGTAAGGAAATAAGGGAAGAAGGAAGGACAAGGAATAGAAGAGATGTGAAGGGAAGTGCTGGAAAAGGAAAGACAGGGAAGAAAAAAGAAAGAAAGGCTGATGATGTCCAAGAGGGCATCCATCATGGTGAAAGCCTGGAAGGGGGGACATCAACCACTGTGGGAAGAACATAAAGGAACATAAAGCCTTTGAATTCTTATTCCCTATGGTCATAAGGTCTCGGGGTGGGAGAGAGAACAAATTATGTTGCCCTTAGAATACTGGTAAAAAAAAAAAAAATTTTGATTTTGGGGAAAAAATTGTGTATATATGTATATATATGCCATGTGTCTATGGGAGATGGATAGCAATGTCTGCTGGGCTCAGAGGACCCCTCCCCCCCATCTATTATCACCAGAAAAACAAGTACTTAATTATAAGCAACACTGGAATATTGCTGGAGAGAGATAAGAGAAAGACAAATAAGTGGAGAAGTTATCTGAGGCGAAGCTCATAGGGAAGACCAAAGCTGAGAGTTGAGCATACATTGGGGAAAATCCCTCTGGTCAATGAGCCCTAACCCTAAATGCAAATATCCCAAAAAGAATTTGAAACTGTGGTTCTCTTAATGTATCCATAGCAACAACAAACTCTAACCCAAATCAACTCCTGACTAAACTGGCTCATAGCCCCACACTACAGACTCAACAGAAGGAAAAGCATACTCATTTCTAGACATGAAAACTTTTTTTACCTCAATCCCTACTGCTGTGAATAATACATAAAGCTTTAAGAACAAAAATAATGAGGCATATAAAAAAGAAATTGGGGGGGTGGAAACTTAGCACGTTGCTATGTAAAAGGCATTTTATAGATTTAAACTTATGTATGGCACAGATATTGGAAATACATCTAATTGTGTTGAAATTTAAAATAACTATAATTTATATTTTAAAAGCTTTAAATGGAAAAAAATAGCAAGATAAAATGGATAATTCCACCAGAGAGATAAGTCATAAGGAATAATCAAGTGGAAATGCTACAAACAAAAAACACCAAGAGGAGGAATGAACAGTGCCTATGATTAGCTCAGTTGAGGAAAGAATCAGTGACCTTGAAGATATATCAATATAAATCACCCTAACTGACATACAAGGATAAAAAAAAACACAGTAAAAATATAAAAATGAATCAGAACACCCAAAAGCATTGAGATAATAGCAAAAAAAGAATATTCAAGAAAGCATGAGAAGATTCGGTCTTAACCCTGAATGTGTATCTCCTTTTTATGTATCCTTAGAAAGACCACTTAACCTTCTCATTTTCATCCAAATTAAATTAAGTTATTAGTATTATATAGGGAAATGACATAGACTTTTCAGTTAATCAAGATGGCCTCACTTCAAATTCTCTCACCTTCAATTTTACCTTATATGATGTTGAACAAGTTATGAAACTTAATGGAGTGCCAGAGTCATTTATCAAATGGCAATAAAATATTAATGTGTAAATTATTTTAAGTTTAGTAGCACACTGTATTGGTGAGACTGTGTGGAAGTAGACACCTGCTCCATCTGATTGCATATAAAATTCTCTGATGGATAATAAGAAAGCAATTATGATGACTACCTCTGTGGGCATGTGAACAATGGGAATTTGTTGGGGAGCAAGAGAAGGGAATCTTTTCACTCAATCATTGGCGATAAAGCCTATGCACGAATTAATAGTCCAAAATTCAAATAAAAATGTAAATATATAAATTATAAATAGAGAGCCCATCCCAGGGCCTGGCACTCAGAAGGCATTTATAAGGAAGACATTCCAAGGGTAGTAGTGCTAGAGAGAGGCATTGCCATAATAAAGCTAGGTTAGAAGGGATTCAAGTGGATAGTGTGCATACTAATGTTCAGATACAGCTGCAAAAGATTACCTGAGCATACGAGTAGTTTCATTGGTGAATGCTGTTTGAGTGCTCGATAGCATTTAGGTAACTTTCAAAGATATTAACAAATCAAGGCATCCCCAGTAGAACCTTATTAAGCAGACGCTTTACTCTCTACTTTCCTTTTTTCTAGTATTTCATTTTTTCCTCATCTAGCATATAGATGATCTATTTTTAATTGAATGTTTTTCACAAAATGAACTTCTAAGTTTTATTCCTAAATGATCTGTGTTATTCTAAGTATTAAAATAATGGCCTTGCTATTTAAAGTTTTGACCAAATGTTTCAAGCCCCATTTACTTAAAACACACACACACACACACACACACACACACACACACACACAAAACAACTTTTCTTACAGCAGCTACTGAAAGAAGTCATTTCATTATGGCGGCCTGTCAGAAAGCACACAGTGCAGGGCAACTGAATGTAGCATGCTGTCATACCTTGCAACAACATGCTTTCATGTGCCAACAGCATCCAGTCTGGTTTTCATAACAATTGATCTTATAAAAAGTGGGTACATTTATGCAATGGGAATTATGATAAAGGAATAGGTCACGTCTTATCACCTCCTGGCAAACATTCCCCTTCCCATTTCAAATGGTCATTCAGTCATCACAGACGTGCTCCAGTACAGACGGGCCATCTAGGATGCTGCCATTTATCAGCTATGGTCAATAGTCCTAACAAGGTGAAAGTTTTGTTGGTTTAGCTCTGCCAATATAAAATTCATCACAGGAGTCTAGCATTGCCTAGGAAATTAATGGCTATAATATGCTGTGTGGAGTTCTGTCATCCAGAGCCTAGTCCAACATTTTAGAGGATTTGTAACCACTGCATAGGACTAACCACTATTCTAAAATACTTCATTGACATTTGCTGAATAAGAGAAAAATACTAAATCAATAGCACATATTTTTAGAGTACATGATTATGTATAGAGACCTCTCACTAGGCAAGAACATGTTCATTCATTCTTGTTTGACATTAATGTTACATCATAATGATGATGAGATTTTTCTTCCTTCAACAGTATGGATGAACCTAGAAATTATTATACTAAGTAAAATAAGCCAGTAGAGAGCTGGACAGTGTGGCTCAGTGGTTGAGCATCAACCCATGAACCAAGAGGTCACTGGTCTAATTCCTGATCAGAGCCCATGCCCAGGTTGTGGACTGGATCCCCCGTAAGGGACATGCAGAAAGCAGCAGATGAATGTTTCACTCTCATGTTTGTTTCTATCTTTCTATCCCTTAACCTTCCTCTCTCTCTAAAATCAATAAAATTAAAAAAAAAGAAATAAGCCAGCAGAGAAGACAAGTACCATATAATTTCACTTATATGTGGAATCCAATGAGCAAAATAAACTAACAAATGGATACAGAGAACAGACTGACAGCTGTCAGAAGGGAGGAGGTTGGGGGCTGGGTAAGATTGGTGAAGAGACTAAACAAAGATTCAGACACAGACAACAGCAAAGACACAATATACAGGTGATGCGTTGTAGAATTGTAGAGCAAAACCTATATAATTTTATTAACCCATGTCACTCCAATGAATTCAAGGAAAAGATAAATTATGTTCAGCAAAGTAACTTATCTTCTCTATTTTTACTTATTTGAAACCACTACTGCTCTTAATGCATACTAGTTCTTACTAGCATTTCAATATTTTCATTGTATCAGGAAATGAATGCTACTTAGTTAATTGTATATTTCATTTCATCCTCAAAGAAACCCTGAAAGATGCGTAATTGTGTCCATTTTACAGATGAGGGAACTGAGGCCTAGAGAACTAAAGAAACCAGATGAAACTCACACAGCTGCAAAGAGCAAAAACAGGATTAGAACCTCCATCTAAGCTCTTGCTAATAGATTGTTTTTCTTCAGCAAGACCAAGGCATATCATTTGTATCTTCCCTCTTCTCTTGTCCCTCACAGCATCTGGTGTAATGAGTACGTGATGTTGAGAGACAATTTTTCATGGCATTTCTGCACATCCTTGCACTGCCTTTCTAATGATGTTTGTGTAACAAACAGCCTGGGAAGATACAGTGTCTCCTTCTAGAGCAGAGGAAGATTTGTTTCCAGTCCTGGATAATAAAGATCCTATCTCCTGGTGGAGTAAAGGTTAGACAGATTTTTCTCATAGTCTCTTCAGAAGATTGGGAGGTTAATGGGGGTTCCTTGAGGGGGGAGGAGTAGAGGAGAATCAGTGGAAACATAACCTATGTAACAAACCAATGATAAAAGTCCATGTCTCTTACGGTGCTGAGTAATGAAATTCCAGTGATCTTGTGTGACCAGTTAACTTGTGAGCTTGCAAGCCCGGCAGAATCGCAGACCCCTCACAGTTCTTGACAGTAGCAGGTACCCGAAATATACCCATTGACTTTTAAAATACATTAGTTAGTATTCAAATATTTTTCAATTTTGTGAGCCACTGATGGATAAAAACTCTATTGTGAATAATATGTTACTAAAGAGTATTTTGCATAGACATATAATCCATTTTCTGATACACAGTAACAGGATTTGGTACAACCAGCTGAGCAGCCACACACATGCCTTCTCTCTTTAATAATACTAAGAGTGATTGTAATTTCTATAAGAATACAGAAAGAAAGAAAGGACAATAAAGAAGGAAAGCTAGTAAGTCTATTTTCTATTTTGAACAACCAGACTATAGTGGGGTTATCAGAGTAATAATTATAATTATAATAAATAAATAACATCCTTGATTCCCTCTGTCCAAAGCCAATGAGACTGTATTTATTTCAAATTTACTTCTGTTTAATTATGAAAAAACAATATATAATACTTGACTCTGAAATTACAACAACAACCCAGCTTTTTCTAACATAATTCCAAATCTATTATATTCCTAGCAGAGATCCTCACATCAGGTGAGTCACAAGTAACCTGTAATTGTTTTAGGCAAATTATACTGCAACTATCAGCAAGAATTAATCACCCTCTATTTCTTTGCTCTCAAATGAAGCCTTCCTTAATTAGAGGCTTCTAATCTTCAAACGCTCTTGACTTAATTTATGAGCGTAGTGGTGCAATGTGCACAATGGAAAGAGCACACTGCTCTTTAGAAAACAATGTGGGGTAATTAAAAATTTAGAGAAGGTGAAGGCAGATTAAGACAGGGTTTGGGGTGGGGGGTGGGGGGAATAAAAAAGCCAGCATGCAAAGATTTTAGCATAGTTCATTTTTTCCTTTCTAGGTTAAGTTTTGAACTATTCACATGTCTGTAAGTTCTAAGAGACTGGTAATGTGGAGAGGGCTTGAGAAGGAGGTATACCTAGAAAGAAAGGAACAGGCCCATTAAATATTGGCAAGTTTCTAATAGCTGGTGGAAATCTGACAGTTGAGTATGCTGAACGTTAGAGAAAGTACAGGACAGACACAGCACCCAGATTTCTAATTATCTGTTTTTGAAACAAAATTTTCTATTCTCCCCATAAAATCCACTTTATTTCCCAGGGTCACTTTATGTAAATGGCCTAAGTCTAGGGAAAAGAAGAGGGAAGGAGTTCCTGAGCAGGCTACCAGTCACAGTTACCTGTGCCTTTTTCTATGGACCAGACTTCAGCTGATAAATATGTTTTATTTTTTAAATTTACCTTCATTGTTGAAAGTATCACAGATGTCCCCCCTGTTTCTTCCATTGACCCCCTTCACCTTGCTCCTATCCCCTCCCCAGACCTTTACCACACTGTCTGTGCCCAAGGCTTATGCATGTATGCATATAAAACTTTTACTAATCTCTTCCATAGAGGGGAATCAGCCCTATTCTTCATGCACCACGTTTAACTCTTACTGTTTCCAACCACCTCGTACCCTGCCAACTCTGCTCAGCCAGTGTTCCCCAAGCTTTAGTGAATATCAGAGTCACCTGGAGGACTTGTAAGACCCAACCCTCAGTCCCTTGATTTAGTGTAGTGAGTGGGACCATGGATTTGCCTTCCTAAAAGCTCCTAGGTTGAAGTTGCCGATTCTTTACAGATCACTGTGGCCTCCATGTTGTCAAGAGTGTGGAGTAGACGGTATACCAGACTTGGAGGCCTTTAGCTTCTATTCTCTTCTCCTCATGAAGACTAATGTTCAGATGGGAGGCAGGGGGAAGAGGGAAACCATATTATCACTAGAGGCCCTGTGCATGAAATTTGCACATTCAGGGGGGTTCCTCAGCCGGGCCTGCACTCTCTCACGGTCTGGGAGCCCTTGGGGAATATCCAACTGATGGCTTAGGGGGGAGGGCCTAAATTGGCAGTTGAACATCCTTAGCACTGCCTCAGAGGCAGGAGAGGCTCCCACCACCGCTGCTGCACTCACCAGCCTTGAGTCTGACTTCTGGCTGAATGGTGCTCTTCCTGCGTTGACTGTCTGTCCCCTGGTGGCCAGTGTGCATCATAGCAATTGGTCCTTCCACCGTTTGGTTGATTTGTATATTAGCCTTTTACTGGTATTATATAGGATTATGGTAGCCATGGAGAAAACTGTTGCATTTTGGAAGAAGTTTTAACAAGAATTGTCAATGTTAGCATTGTAAGGGCTATACTGAAGTTGTTTTTTTTTTTACCCTTAAAACTCCATTAAAGCCAAAAGGATTATGTGGTAAATTACCACATAATTGGATTTAACTGGTCTTCTCTGAGGAGTTTTTTTTTTTTTTTTAAATATATTTTATTGATTTTGTACAGAGAGGAAGGGAGAGCGATAGTTAGAAACATCGATGAGAGAGAGTCATCGATCAGCTGCCTCTTGCACACCCCCTACTGGGGATATGCCCGCAACCAAGGTACATGCCCTTGACCGGAATCGAACCCGGGACCTTTCAGTCCCCAAGCCGACGTTCTATCCATTGAGCCAAACCGGTTTCGGCCTCTGAGGAGTTTTTATCTAAGTTTTTATGTATAAAACTTCTCTGAGGAGTTTTTATATTTTGTGAAAGGCTCCAAATATGGCAGTCAGCTCAGTGTCATTATTATTATTATTATTACCACTAACTAATATTTATCAAGCATTATTAAGGATCAAGGGCCAAGATGAGTACCTTCTCAAATACTACACAATATCATCTCACTAAATATCATCATGGTAGAAATAGAAGCCCCCAATACTGATTTATTTATTTAGGGTACATTGTAAGATCTGGTTCTCTATACCTATAAAATTGCCTACTAAAATTATAGAATTTTACTGTGTGTAGACATAGCCTTTGAAAAATGATCACATTCCCAACTAATTTTTTTTTTTAGGACAGCATTTACCAGATACCAAAACCTGATGAAGATTTCACCACAAAAAAAGAAAAAAATTACAGGTCATGTTCATATCTTCTGAACACAGATACAAAAATCCTAATCACTAGTATAAAACTCTAGAAGAAACTGTAGAAAAAGTCCCTTACAAATGAAATAACACAACAAAGAGATACCATTACAAACCTTATAAAATTCCTAGAACTGAAAATACTAATACAAACACTGGTGAGGTGGCAAAGTAACTAAACCCTCATCTACTGCTGCTTGAAATACAAAACTATTCAGAAAATAGTGTGTAGCTATCTATAAAGTTAAACATGCACTTATATAACCCACTAATCCCACTTCTAGATCTGTACCCAAGAGAAATGAAAATTAATGGTCACACAGGCTCATATTCAAATGTTTATAGCAGCTTTATTTATAATTGCCAAAACCTGGAGTTAGGATAAATGCTCATCAACTAGATAAAATGGAATCTTACTCAACAGTAAAATAAAGAACAATCTACTGATAACACAAAATATCCTGGAAGAATCTTAAAAGTTATCATGCTAGAAATAGAATTCGGTCACAAATGGCATCAAAAATACTCTGAGTTTCCATTTAAATATTTAATCTATATGATTTTCTTTAGAAAAGGTAAAATGTTAGACACAGAAATCAGATCAGTGGATGCCTGGGACCAGGTATGTGGACAAGTGAGTGATTGTAAAGGAGCAGGGAAAACCTTATTGGAGCAATGGAAATGTTTTATATCTGGTTTTTGGTGTTGTCATTATATGACTCTATACAACTGTTAAAATTCTTTGACAAGTAAATCAAAATGTCCAACAGGATGGGAGTGTTGTATTGAGACCGGTCTTGGTTAGGCCCAGATGCAAGGGGGTTTTCCTTTCCTTCTTGTTCAGAAATTGACCTTCCAATTGTTAAGAGCTAGTCATGGTGAATCAGTGCATTAACTAGTCATAAAACCTAGTGTGGCAAAGAATTTGGAATGGCCTAAAATTTGACAATAATTAGTTTTTTTCTCTTATATTTAAAAATATAACAAGAAAAGGTTTAATTTTCCTCGACTTGGTTTTAAGCAGTTTATAAAGAACAATCTACAGTTCTTTATAACAAAAGACGGATGGTCACTGGAAGAAAGTTGTCTCTATCAGGATTATATGACCAAAACTGCACTGGTTGCTTTCCCCCCGTGCCTTTCATTAGAGAGACCTGGGACAGAAAGTTGATCTCTCTGGGGACTGTGCACTTCCTAAGGCTCTAAGAGTAATCAGAGCCCTGTCCCATCCTCCCCCTGTGCTAGCAGGGCCCACAGAGCGTTCCCCTCTCTCCTGGCCGGGCCTCGCCACTGTTGAATTCTCAGTCAGGAATGGGTTCATCGATGTCACCCAGTTCCGAAGTTCCACTGAGGGTCTGACCTGCAGAGCCACCCTCAGTTACCAGTTTATTTTCCAGTTGCACAAACAGCCAAGGCTCTGTGATGCTAGCTCGAGTAAGTGGAGAGGGGAGGGGGAAATTGTAATTTATTATTTTTTCTTTTTTACCCTTTAAATCCCATCATCATTCTCCTATTCTCCCCACCCCCTGCTCCTGGCAACCTTAAATCTATTCTCTGTACCAAAGAACTTGATTTGTTTGGTTATTTAAGATTCTACATATGAGACAGATTGTATGGTATTTGTCTTTGTCTGACCTATTTTTCTTAGCATGATGCCTTTGACATCCACCCATGTTGTCACAAATTGGAAAACACCATTCCTTTTTATGGTTGAACAATATTATACTGTGTACATGGGTGTGTATATATCACAAAATTTCTTTATTCATTTATCTAGCACTAGACACTTAGCATGTTTCCACAACTTGGGTATTATAAATAATGTTGCAATGAACATGGGGTCGCTTTTACAAAATAATTATGAAGAGTTTTCTTTTTTGCCTACAGTCTTTATATTTTAGGAAACATTGTAGATATTGCTTCATGGAAGGTGTGCTTGCTTAGGTGTTTCAGCCCTAATTCTTTTCATGCTAGGAAAAGAATTCGGTTTCAAATGGCACCAAAAATACTCTGAGTTTCCATTTAAATATTTAATCTATATAATTTTTTTTTTTTTTTTTTTTTTTTTTTTTTAGAAAAGGTAAAACGTTAGGCACAGAAATCAGATCAGTGGTTGCCAGGTATTGGGGATGTGGACAAGTGATTGATTGTAAAGGAGCAAAGAATCCTCCAAAGTGCTAGAGGAAGCACGACTTATATTGTGGAGGGAGCGTTGGCCTTCTTGTTATCTACATTGTACAGGCATGCACAGCTCTTTTTTAATAGTTGTTTTACATCTGTTGCTGCCTAATACTTGGATGGCACATGAAAAGATAATAAAAGCAACATTCAAAATATATTTTTATTTGAGCATTTATAAAGATAATAACATCAATGCACTTTGCAAACTTAAATGAGCATTTCTGATAATTAGCCAGCATGGGAGAATACCTGTAAACCAAGTTATCATGTTGGAATCGGTAAATACCAGTAAATGAAAGGAGTGATCATTTATTCTGCTTTTCTTAAACAAACAGTATCCTAAACAAACAGTATCAGAGGCAGATGAGAGGAAGTTTCTCATACTAGAAGTAACATCTGACAAATGAAGAAGAAATTATAGAATTAGGTATCTCTATTTAGGAGTAGGTTAGAGACCTAGGGATGCTTCATCAGAGGCTGTTAACATCGCAAAAAAAAAAAGAAAGACAACAATTATATGTGTTTGGATAGAAGGAACTATACATTAAAAATAAATATACACAACACACTCTCTGAACCCGGGTCAGAGTATTCAGTCACTGCAGGGCCTGGGGAATATGTCAAACACATGGAAGGCAGTCAGCATAGACTAGGTTGTGGGAAACAATTTTTGAGAGAAAAATGTTCCATATCTTCAGAAAATTAATTACAAGGGAAAAACTGAAGTGGGTATCACCTATAGACCAAAATTGATCACTCACTTGCAAAGTGTATACCTTTATCTAAATTATGATTCAAACAAACTAAAAGTGAAAGGTGACATTTGTAAGAGAGTAATGTAAACCCTGGATAACATTAAGTATTCTTAATTATGTTTGGAAATGGTATGGAATTTGTGACTATAGAAAGTGTCCTTATCTTCTGGAGATGCATACTGAAATATATGAGTATTGGATGAGAGAGTTAAGAACTGTTGTACAGACAAAATACAATTAGCCATGAGTTTGTGGTTGTTGAATCTGGGCAATGGGTCCAAGGGGGTGCATTAAATTATCCTGACAGCTTTTTGAGTGCTTACAACTTTCTATTAAAAAATGTTGAGCAGACACAGAAATGTACGCAAAATAAAATGTTTCTTGAGCTTATTTTAGCTGGCTCTAATAAACACATCACAATTTCAAACTTTAATATAGCCAACAATTGAAAGTATGAAGAGGCTTGACCTTTATTTTTTCCTGTCAGATATAAATTTTCTTTGCCCTTTCTAGTCTTGTAACTAATGAGCTCTTCAGTAATACTTATCATTCTATATTTTAAAACCAAAGTTCCTTTCAATGTGACTCTTCAAAACGATCTTTACCACCACCAATTTGCTTCTCAGCCCTATTCCAGCACTACTGCTAGCATCTAGAACTAAAGAGTCTTATACAATCAGTTGTGAAAATGTCCACTTTGACCCCTGACCAGTGTGGCTAAGCAGTTAGAACATCAGCCCACACACCAAAGGGTCACAGGTTCCATTCCCAGTCAAGGGCATGTAACTGGGCTGCAGGTTCCATTCCCAGCCTTAGTCTGTACACATGTGGAAGGTAGCCTATTGAGGTGTCTCTAACATCAGTGTTTCTCTCTCTCTTCCTCCTTCCTTTCCACTCTAAAAAAATCAATGGGAAAAATATTTTGAGGTGAGAGGATTAACAACAAAAAAATGTCCATTTTGAAAAGTGAGTTCTAGTGTCTAAACATCACAACAAACCTTCGAGTCCTTTCATAAATTATTTCAGATGTTATCTTCATATTATGGCAGCATGCTCTGTACTTTTGGCTTTACTAACTAAAAACAATATCAGTATTTATGAATGAGGAATCGATTATTCTTTCTTTTTTTTTTTCCTTTTTTAGTCAATGGCATTCCTATGAGGATACACTTTTCTCCCCATTATTTAACTCAGGACCTACTGAGAGCTCTGAGGAGAGTATGCAAAGGAAGGCAATTATTGCTTTAAATTTGATTAGATGGTAGAGAAGGAAAAGTGTTTTAAAAGTACGGGATATTACTAAGTTAACAATCACTTACTCTGAAGTATATATAAACTTAGTTCTAAAGGTTCTGGATAACCTTCCAAACACAGCCAGTCTTTCACAAGGTTTTAAAATTAAATGATTTCAATTGATGGAGATGAACCAGGACAACTTTCAGGGCAAAGTGAAACAGTACTAGATTAAAAAACAGAGATCGATAAAATGTATGCAGCAGCTCCAGGTGTGAAAAAGTGCAGCGTCAGGCTTACTGGCATGAAATAGAATGAAAATGTCTTCATTGGATTGCACCCATTGGATTAATTGGATCAACTAGATTGCTAAAGTTGAATTGATTGTGTTTAATTAAACCAGGGAGGTGCCTTTTCTAGGAAATAATGAGAATGAAAGGTTGGGGAGATATGAAACAACAAAGGGCTTGTGTTTGGCAAGTTAGATGGTTGGACAGAGTTCCACAACCTTAAATTATGACTCAAAACGTTAAATGTTGGGTTTGAATTTAAATTAAATAAACATTTATTCAGTACATTCTAGTTGGCACAGTTAACTTTATAATTCTGGTTATAAAAAAATAACTCAGTAGCTCTTTTAGGACAGACTTGAAGAGGAATAGATTGAGGCGACAGAGATCAGCAAAAATGTCATGCAGATCCAGCAACATAAATAAGGAGGGCCTGAGCAAACCAGGGGAAGCAGGCTGCCAGGGCTTCAGTCATGTCTCTCCTTTGGTTGAGATCCAAGTCTAACCAAATTTATACCAAATTCTATTTTATACCAAAAAAATAATACAGTCAAGTAGCCTTGCAGCCAGTTTTCTTGGTAAATACTTTAGACATAACATTTCTAATTAATCTGTCCCAGTCACATACCCCAACTTCCTGTCCTTACAGTGAAATTGTCCAGTTACTCTCACAATCTGTATATATAAAAGCCTAAGTGACCAACCAACCATTTGACCAGTAGTTATTACATGCACTGACCACCAGGGTACAGACACTAATGCACAGGCATGGAAACATGGAGCATACTGATGGCTCTCAGAGGGAAACAGGGAGTGGGGAAGGGCGGGAAGAGATTAACCAAAGATCTTAAATGCATACTAGAGGCCCAGTGCACAGATTCATGCACTGGTGGGGTCCTTCAGCCTGGCCTACTGGGATAGGGCTGAAACTGGCAGTTCAATGTCCCCCCGAGGGGGTCCTAGATTGTGAGACGGCATAAGCCAAGCTGATTCATGCACCGGGCCTCTAGTTGATCTATAACATCATAGGTAGCACCAGTCCAGAACTTCAGCCATTCTCTTTCAGTTTTCAGAACTCTTTTGCCCTGTGATCCGTTCATCCCTTACATCTGGCAAACCTCAATCCAGAATCAATCTGCCTGTCTGTCTTTCTCAATTCTGTACCTAAACCAAAGCCAAACTATCAGACAAAGCGGGGAATATTTACAGGATGGTGAATAGGCAGGTTTGTAGACTACAGGGTTGTTTATAAGACAGTGGAATTATGGGAGAAAATGTAGGCATAACCAAGCTTCAAAATTTTTCTTAACGAATTTACTGGCTAAATTTAAAACAAACAAACAAACAAACAAAAAAACAGACTCCTTAATTTCCTTCATGCTCATTAAGAAATTTAGGTAATTGTAACTAGTACCTGCTAAAATTTTACCTTACTCCCTCTAAAACACAGCTTTTTGGTTAGGAAAACTACCAAAAGCAATTAAACCTGATTAAGGTTGAAGATGAAGGATTTTTTTTTAAAGATAATTATGGATAAAAACTGCTAAACATGCACAATATGATTACAAAAAAAATTGCATTTATATGATTCTTATAGCCTACTTTCCCCTTCCCTGCCCTTGTCAGCAATGACACTATAGGCACTTAAAAATAATAAAACTACATTTTAAAAATGAATGTTCTAAGTCAACCTGTCACTAGAAGAGACAGGCTTTCCTCCCAATTAGGATAACTTAGCCTTGTTTTACTATATTTTCATAGCCAGACTGGGAAGATACTAGATTCTAGGGAGGTTTAGCTACCTCTGACCAAGTTCTGCATCTAACAAAATCCCAAACATCCTGCTTCAGTGTCCTGGGAAATGGGTAAATGGGTGTTGAGAGGAGTGCATTGAAAAGACAGTAGATGATTCAGAATGATGGGAGAAGGATGGAAGATGCCAGGCTGGCTAGCTAGTGCTTCCCATTTCAGTGATTTACAGGAGATGCACTCAAACTTGGCGTTGAAGTTGGTTTGCTTCCACTGTGCACCGCACTCCTCAGAAGTTTCAAGTCAGCCTACAATTATTCTTCTTGGACCTGGGCTCTTGATCTGATTGGTCCTTCACAAACACTGTTCACCAGGAGCAGAGCCCACAGGAGGATGCAGAGGCCCAGTCTCCTGGCTTACCCTTCTGGAGAAGCATCCAGAAGTCTGCCTGGAGAATCCATTCTTCTCATCTCCCGGGGTTTCAGGTTGCACGGCAGCAGCCTACCCTGCAGTTCCTCCTTGGGCATAAACTGCACCAGCCCCTCACTGCAGGCAAGGACTACTTATTTGAGTAAAGATTATCATTAAGTGGTATGTTAAAAGTTATTCAGTCTAATGACTAATAAGAATAATAAGAATAATGTTCCAATGTGTATTGTCCTTTACCGAGAGATACCAATGAACCATTTCGAATGATATCACTCTTGTGTGAAATCTTACCTAAAACTTGAGGCCCAGTGTACAGATTTATGCACCGGCGGGGTCCCTCAGCCTGGTCTGCTTCTTCTTGCAATCTGGGATCCCTGGGGGGACCAGCAGTCCTACACCCCTGAGGGATGTAGTAGTGTGCTATGCAGCAGGCAGCCAGGGAGGAGTCTGAGCCGGGGCCGCTCTCACTCATTCCGGCCATCTCCACTTGACGTCACCTCTACTTAGGAGCACTGCTGCAGAGGTGAGAGAGGTTCACACTGCTATAGCTGTGCTTGCCAGCAGTGAGCCTGGTGCCTGGCACCCATCCGTCAGCTGAGTGGCACTCCCGCTGTGGAAGCACACTGGCCACCAGGAGGCAACTCCTGCATTGAGGGTCTGCCCCTTGGTGTTCAGTGCATGTCATTGCTACCGATCAAACAGTCATTCAGTCACTTAGGCTTTTATATATAGAGATGACCTGATGGAAAAGCCTCCTTTCAAAATGGGAAGAAAGAAAAGAAAAAAAAAAAAAGCAAGCAGCTATGGTACTTTTTAAAATTTATTTTTATATTAATTTTTTTCAATTACAGTTGACATTCAATATTATTTTATGTTAATTTCAGGTGTACAGCATAGTGGTTAGGCATTTATAGAATTTACAGTGATTCCCCCTGATAATTCTAGTACCCACCTGGCCCCATACATAGTTATTACAGTATTATTGACTATATTTCTAGGTTGTGCTTTACATCTCCATGACTACTTTGTGACTACCAATTTGTTCTTGTTAATCCATTCACCTTGTTCATCTATCACTCCAACACCCCTCCCATCTGGCAGCAATCAATTTGTTCTCTGCATCTATGAGTCTGTTTCTGTTTTGTTTGTTCATTTATTTTGTTCTTTAAATTCCATATATAAATGAAATCATGTGGTATTTGTCTTTTTCTGACTGACTTTCCTTATTTAGCATACTTATTTCACTTAGCATAATACCCTTTAGGTTCATCCATGCTGTCACAAATGGTAACTTTTTATTCTTTTTTTTATAGCCAAATAATATTCCATTGTGTAACCTATTATAATTATAACTTATCCAATCGCTTATTGATAGGCACTTTGGTTGCTTCCATATCTTGGCTATTGTAAATAATGCTGCAATAAAAATAGGAGTACATATATCTTTTCAAATTAGTATTTTGAGTTTCTTCAGATATATATCCAGAAATGGAATCGCTAGGTCATACGGTAGTTCTATTTATAATTTTTTCAGGACCATCCATACTGTTTCTCATAGAGACTGCCTCAATTTGCAACCCCACCAACAGTGAATGAGGGTTTCCTTTTCTCCACATTTTTGCCAATATTTGTCAATTAATATATGGCAAAGGAGGCAAGACTATCCCATGGAATAAAGGTAGTCTATTCAACATATAGTGTTGGGAATATTGGACAGATACATTCAAAAATAATGAAACTGGACCACCTTCTTATACCATAAAGAAGAATAAATTTAAATGGATTAAAGACATAAACATAAGGTATAAAACTAGAAGAAAACATAGGCAGTAAACTCTCTGACATTGCTCCTAGTAATAGTGTTTCCTGCTATATCTCCTTAGACCAGGGAAACAAAGAAAAAAAATAAGCAAATGAGACTACATTAAACTAAAACAATTTTGCACAGCAAAGGAAACGATCAACAAATCAAAAAAGACTACCCACTGAATGGAAGACAATATTCAACAATGATACACCAGATAAGGGCTAATATCCAAAACTTATAAAGAAATCATACAATGCAATCATCAAAAAGAACCAAACAAACTGATTGAAAAATGGGCAGAGGACCTGTGTAGACATTTCTCCAAAGAGCACATATAGATGGCAAATGAACATATGAAAAGATGTGCAACATCACTAATCATCAAAGATGTGCAACATCACTAATCACGCAAATTAAGGACACAATAATATATCTCCTCACACCTGTCAGAATTTTTTATCATCAAAAAATCAACAGCCACAGTACTTTTATTGTAACCCAAACCAGTATTATCAATTTTATTTTCCAGTCTTGATCACTAAAGAAAATGGACTCTTTCTATTTAAAAAAAAAATCACTTTTAATGGATATAATTTATCATTATTAAGGGTATTCAAAAGAATATACTATGAAGAGGAGCTTCAAAAATATTTTGAATAATGAGTTATTTAAATAAAAGTATAACATCACACTGGACTGCTTCAGGAAATAACACCCCATTAGAGGTCAAAAGTCAATGTACATATAAAAACACAAAGTTCAACATGCTTATAAAAAGGTCATATCACTGAATAGCCATATTTCTTATTTATGCAACAAATATTTATTGAGTCAGCACTGTGCTAGGAACTAGGTATACAGTCATAAACAGAGAAGACCCCTACACTCCAGAGACTAAAGTGTAGTACAGAAACACGTAATAGGTGAGTAAGCAAGAAATATGTAAGTGTAAATTATGTGTGCCACAAAGCAAAAGAATAGAGTGAAGGGGTGGAGAATTTCCGTGGGACCTTCTTAAGACGGAGTAGTTAGGGAAGGTGTCTTGAGGAAGTTTGCAGGTGAGCTGAGATCTGAAGGCTGTGATAGGGCCAGCCATTTGAGGAAGGGGCAAGCTCAATCCAGCTTGAGTAAAAAGTCAAGAGAAGAGAAAGCTAGTTGATTTCAAAGACTGAAAGAATGTGACTGTGGCCGAAGTGTAGGGAGACAGGAGGATAGAGGAGAGACACAGGACCAGAAGGCGGAGGTGCGTGGCACTATAAAGTATGCTAATGTAATAAACGCCACTACAAATGGTCTGTGCACACTGATTAAAGGTCTGTAAAGCACTTTGCAATGATGGGGATTGCAGAAACATTGAAACTTTGGGCATATGAAGATGACACTTTTCAGTACAATAGCTTTTCCTTATCTGCGGTTTCACTTTCTGAGGTGTCATGTACCCCCTGGCTTGAAATATTACATGAGAAATTCCAGAAATAAACAATTCATACATTTTTTGAATTGCTCACCATTCTGAACAGTATGATGAAATCTGGTGCCATCTCAGTCTGACCCGCCCACTAGGGAACTGAATCATCCCTTTGGTGGGAATATCCATCCCGTATATGCTCCCTGCTCCCCGTTCTTTAGTCACTGAACAGCCCACCGGGTTATAAAATGGACTGTCTCGTATTGTGTTAACAGCGGTTCCAAAGCACAAGAACAGTGATGCTGGAAATTCTGATATGCCAAAGAGAAGGCATAAAGTGCCTCTTTTAAGTGATGAAAGTATTTCCCTTAAGACTGTTTTGGGTTCTTTGAGGTGCCATCTATAGAAACATATATCATGACTCCTAAATGTTCTAAGAATAAATACATGACTTCTTCACCTTCCTAAAAGCAGACATGTGACATCCTTCCTGACTTTTGAGTTAGACTCGAAAGATGGCCTCAGAGGTGCATACCAAAGAGGCATCAAAAGGCATAGGGGGCCCCACTGGAGTACTGAAGAAGTTGAGAGGTAAGAGAAGAGGGAAATCGATACTGGCTCACACAATGAAAGCAATAGAAAACAAAACTTTGATTGTCATATAAAAACGAATGGAGAAAGTATATTATGCCTTCAAATTTTGTTAGAGTAAATCATTAAAGATAAGTCTCTTAATAATATGTATTTTTAAACATTGAAGGAAAATAAAAACATATTGGAAAATAAAAATAATAGACTATATGATCTTAAAAATGGAATAAAAATCTTATCATTTCTATCTATTCTATTTAGAATAACCCAGCACACTCTTTGAAAATCATAATTTACATTCTAGATGAGGTTAAAAAGAGGGTTTTTTTGTTATTAGATGCTTTATAATGGCATTACAGAAACACTAGCTACATATGTGTTTACATAATTTGTGAGTTAAAAAGAACATAACCAAATTGCTCTCATCTCAATACACACTTGCCAAAAGCCAGGACTGGGGATCACTTTCAATTCTAACTAGAAGTTGAGCAAAGATCGTAGCTGGAACCCACCAGTTACACCATGGATTTTATGTGACTGAATCTTAGTACCTAGTAATTACCCAACCCAAATAGCCCACATGAGCATTGTGTTCTTCTCTACTGCTTCTCAGCATTCTTTTTTTAAAATAAATCATTTTGATGTATGATTCGCATCCAAAAAGCTGTTGGCCCAGAAAGGAACTCACTACAGACTGATTCATTTGCCTCTCAGCATAACCATTATGGCTTGTCACAGTTTAGGTTCTTACTAGGGTATTTCTTGGATCATATGACTTCACACATCTAGAGGAAATAATGAACAATATAAACTGATGAACAAAAACAGACCCTGAGAAAGAGAAGCAGCAATTAGACTCTCAAACCTCAGAGGGAAAGTAGGGGAGGGTGGGAGTAAGGAGAAGAGATCAACCAAGTACTTGTGTGCATGCATATGGGCCTAGCCAGTGGCCATGGACAACAGGGGGGTGGGGGCATATGTAGGGAAGGGTTTGGGATGAGAATGGGGGAATAAAGACAATTATGTGAGACCATAATCAGTAAAATAAATAAATAAATAAATAAATAAATAAATAAATAAATAAATAAACTGTACTTGATAAATTTGCAGATAAGTATACATAGATGAAACCATCACCATAATATATACCATAAGCATACCCATAATCTCCAAACATTTCTTCCTGTTTTATTATTTTTTTGTAATAAGTACACAACATAAGATCTATCCTATTAGCAATTTTTTTTAAATATAATTTATTGATTTTTTTACAGAGAAGAAGGGAGAGGGATAGAGAGTTAGAAACATCGATGAGAGAGGAAAATCACCCAGCTCCCTCCTGCACACCTTGTACCTGGGATGTTCCCACAACCAAGGTACATGCCTTTGACCAGAATCGAACCTAGGACCTTTCAGTCCGCAGACCTATGCTCTATCCACTGAGCCAAACTAGTTTTGGCAAGCAAATTTTTAAGTACACAGTACAGCATTATTAAATACTTGAGGCCTGATTCATGAAAATTCATGCAAGTGTAGGCCTTACTTTTCCCAGCTGCCAGCACTGGCTTCCCTCCAGTACCCAGGACCTGAGCCCAGGGCTGGCTTCCCTCTGGCCACCCACAGGCACCCTGTACGCAGGCTGGCTTCCCTCTGGCCCAGGCTTTGTCAGGAAGGGCATCCAGAATGATGTCCTGAAGGATGTCCAGTCTAATTAGCATATTACCCTTTTATTACTATAGATAGGCTTCATGCTGTTCAGTAAATCTCTATAATGTATTCATCTTGCACAACTGGAACTATGGACCTTCTAATATCTCCCAATTTTCCCCTTACCCCAGTCCCTGGGAACCACCATTCTAATCTCTGCTTCTATGACTTTGATTATAGATTCTTCATATAAGTGATATCATGTAGTATTTACTCTTCTGTGTCTGGCTTATTTCACTTAGCACAGTGTGCTCTAGGTTCATCTATGTTGTTGCAAATGGCAGGATTTTCTTCTGTTTTTAAGGCTGAATAATATTTTACCTTGAGTATTTAGCATGTTTTATTAAACTCACTCATCTATCAATGAACATATATAGATAGTTTCTATCTTTTGGCTATTATGAATAATGCTACAATGAACATGGGGATGCAGATAATAATATGTATGATCCCTATGAGATTCTGATTTCAAGTCCTTTGGATGTATACCAGTATACTGAAGTGGGATTGTTGGGTCATATAGTAGTTCTATTTTTAATTTTTTTTAGAAACCTCCATACTGTTTTCTATAGTGGCTATACCAATTTGCATTCCCAAACAGTGCATGAGGGCTTCCTTTTCTCGACATCCTCACCAACATTTATATATTTTTAAAAAATATAATATCCATTTCAACAGGCTTTTAGATCATACCGTTGTAGTTTTGATTTGTATTTTCCTGGTGGTGGTGATGTTGAGCATTTTAGTCTCTGTAGTGTTTATAAATTTCTAGAATTCTAGGGCATGCCTGTATATTTACATGTAAAGACTAGAGAGCCATGGAAGTGGGAGGAAGCTGAAGAAAGCAGGGGAAATAGTACATGTAGATTAAAAGCCTATTATGGATCCTCATAAAGAAAGTGGGCAGAGAGAGGGGTCACCCATGGAATCCCATTGTCAATTTTGAATAACGAAAGGAGAATGGAGACTCAGATCTGAAGCTTCAGCTACATCTGCGTTGGGTGAGTCATGAATTACATCCCAAAGGGAAGTGTTCAGTGAATGGCTGATATTACAGCAGCCTTTCCAGGGCAAGAACAAGATGGTAACTGGTGCCCATTTTGTGAAGAATAGATTATCCTGTGAAATCACATTTATATAAATGTGACTATTTACACTGTAAGTTAGAAAATAGAGTCATTTCTTTTGTTTTGATATAAATTGAGTGGTTTTGGTTGATTAAAGAATTGGTACAAGATAGAGGGCCACAGAGGTTAGCATGTTCCCTACATACTGTGTGAAGCAGCTTTGGGAAAAGCATGTACCCTCAAAGAAGTCTTTGCACAGAAGCCTCTCAGTAGTTGATGACATAAATCAGTTTGAAGGCATGACCAAATGATCCCAACCCACAATTACTACCAATAGAATAACATGGGTGTGTGAGTGTGTAGAGATTTAACATGTAGATCGATATACTTTTTAGCCTTTCTTTCCCAGTAGGTGCTCTTTTTTACACACATTGTCAGAATAGATAAGCAGCCACTCTTTCCCCTCCACCCTACAGGAAATAAGTAACTAATATAACTCAAAATGACAACAGCTGGACCAAGCAGCATAACCCAAGACGAGGTCTCCCGTGCCACATCTGTAGGGCTCACGGTAGAAAGTGCTGCAGAGAGCAAGATTATTCCCACTCCTGGGGCACACAGATGACACAAGCAGATGTAGGGCCAGATGCAGTTGTGTGATTCTGTCTAACCAAAGAATCAGGAAAACAAAAGAAATTCAGGAGAAATTACTAATGGAAATAGATCTATTTACTCTCTGGCAGAACAGAAGGAGGACCATAATGGAAAGCTGTCGTGAGTTCTGTGTTTTGAGCCACAAGAAAATTATGGCCCAGGAACAGTAAGAGAGTACATCACATCCCAGTAAGTCTCTGGATTTAATGCTGCTATTTTTATTTATTTATTTATTTATTTTTGTGGAAATGGGTGCTCTCAGGAAAAACAAACCTATCCTAATTTTTCTGCTCCTTGTGCTGAGCTGTGTCTTTTGTGACTCCAAACTCTTATTTGGCTACATCAGCTCACTTTTTGTTTTGTTTTTCCCCCAGTCTACGTGGAAGCAAACATTTTCATGGAAATTTAAGGCAACTTTGGTAGATATAGATTTTGTTTTTTCCCCCTCTACAAAACCTTCTTTTTTTCTATTGAGTGTTTTTATTCATTCTTCCAACATGTATTTCCTGAGATTTTGCTACATCTTAAGCAGGAAGATGGCTTCTATGAGAAATAAGAATAGGTATCTGCCCTCAAGGGGCATATCGTCCGTCTTAATTTCCAAATCCAACTGACAACAGATCCTTTAAGGTGCCACTTTGCTTTATTGTACTGGTCACACCCCACATAAATGGTTTCCACAAAGCATACTAGCCACTAATGGTCTACTCTGAGGTGTGCAAATGACCTGCTCTTCACATTCCCCCAACCTGCTTCCAACTCTCCTGACCATGTGAAGTGTAACTGATTTTCTGGAAATGAAGATTTTACTACTCTTAATTTTCTCCCCTTTCCACCTCCCAGACAAATTCATTATTTTAAAGTTGTTACTTGGAAACGTAATTTTAAGTATAGAGGATTCCCTGCCTCTAACATAACAGTATTTTTCAGTCATATCAGAAGTAAAAGCTCCTAGAGTTGGAGAAATATCTGCTTCAAGCAGTTATTACAGGACTAGCATCCATGAACTATGCCTCTGACATGGTGAGTTACATATTGAACATTACGTTTTATTTCTTTTTCTCTGTTATTTTACTAACTCTAAATTTTAAGTTATTTTGGAATTATACCAAATTTTGCCTTGAAATTACTTTAATGACATTTTATTTAATGTATTTCCAATTTTAAGTATTTTATAGTGTAACTAAGGGCTCAGTGAATGAATTCATGCATCTTGAAAGGAACTGTAGGCTGCAGTAGGCATAGTGGGGGGTTTAGGCCCATCCTCCACACCCCCACTCAATCCCTCCTGCCTGGCCCCTGGTCCCCTGTCTGCCAGCAGCCCCAATCCCTCTGCCACCGCTCTCACACACTGATGGTGCCGGCCCCACTCACACCCATTGACAGTGCAGAGTGATTGGGGCAGGCACCAGCAGCAGGTGTGAGCGGGGTCAGTGCTGTCAGTGGGTACAAGTGACAGCTGCTATCCTGATTGCCCCTCAGGAGCAGGGGGAGGTGGAGAAGCACCTAGGGGTGATCAGAGCCAGCAGCTGCTGCTCACACCTGCTAATGGCACCAAGTGATCAGACTGACACTGGGCATTAGCAGCAGTGCTGGCTACAGGGATTGGTGCTGGCAGTGAGTGCAAGTGCCTAGTAAGACCGTGGCGCATGGGAACAAATAATTTTCAGTAAACAGCAGAGGTTGCCCCCGATGACAGTGACCGGTGCCCCACCTTGGTCAGGCTCTCCCACTCACCTGCTTGGCCATCCTGCCACAGTCAACACCCACCATGTTCTGCACATGCTCCTTGGTGGCCAGCACACATGATAGCAACCAGTTTTTCAGTTGTTCTGCAGTTCAGTCTATTTGCACATTAGCCTTTTATTATATAGGACTAGAGGCCCAATGCCCAAAACTTGTGTATGGGGCAGGGGGTGTTTCTCAGCCCAGCCTGCACCCTCTCCAATCTGGGACCCCTTGACGGATGTCTGACTGCTCATTTAAACCCTATCTCAGTGGGCAGTCGGACATCCCTAAATGGGTAGTCAGGCATCCCTCTAACAATCCAGGACTGCTGGCTCCGAACTGCTCTCCTGCCTGCCTGAATTATTGCCCCTAACTGCTCTGCCTGCCACCCTGATCACCCTCTAACCATTCCCCTGCCAGCCTGATTGATGCCTAACTGCCCTCCCCTGCTGGCCCAGTCAACCCTAATTCCCCTCTCTTACCAGCCTGGTCGCTCCCAACTGCCCTCCACTGCAGTTGGGGGTGACCAGGCTGGCAAGGGAGGGGAATTAGGAGTGATGGTCTCCCCTAACTGCCTTCCCCTATAGGCCTTGTTCCTCCCAGTTGCCCTCTGCTGCAGGCCTGATCCCCCCCCCCCCCAACTTCCCTCCCCTGCAGGCCTGGTCCCCCCCTCAAATGCCCTCCCCTGCTGGCCTGGTCCCTCCCAACTATCCTCTCCTACAGGCCTGGTCACCTCCAATGGCCTTCCTCTGCTGGCCCAGTCACTCCTAATTGCCCTCCCCTGCCAGCCATCATGTGTCTACATGGGGGCAGCCATCTTGTGTATTGGAGTGATCATCAATTTGTATATTACCTCTTATTATATAGGATTGCTCAAAGAATAGGTCCTCACTGAGCATGACTTAAAACCAGTCTAGGTATGCTTGATGACATCACATTTATTGGAGGCAAGAGAAGTCTCAAGGTGCTCAGGGTGGTCCCCATCCTTGGGTAATATTGACCAGAGGAAGTATTATGGTCAGAACAAGGATGACTCAGGGCTAATGCACAGGCTCACACCAATGGCTCATAAATGGTACTTACCACTGCAGACCTTTGACAACCCTCATCATTTTTATATTATAACAGATTATTTTAATTCCCTCCAAAGGAGGTAAACTTACATTGTCTCAAAATTCAAATTCAAAATATTTTACATTAAATTTACATTTTTGGCCCTAACTAGTTTGGCTCAGTGGATAGAGCATCAGCCTGCAGACTCGAGGGTCCCAGGTTCGATTCCGATCAAGGGCATATACCTTGGTTGGGGGCATATATCCCCAGTGAGAAGTGTGCAGGAGCCAGCTGATCGAGGTTTCTCTCTCATCGATGTTTCTAATTCTCTAAGCTTCTCCCTTCCTCTCTGTAAAAAAATCAATAAAATATATTTATAATTAAATAAGTAAATTAATTAATTAATTTACTTATTTATTTAAATTTTTGGCCCAGTGTGAAGAAATTAGCATTTTATAGTTCAGAACAATAAGAAAGCCATAAAACTGATATGTGAAGAAACAGCAATTTTCTGGTCATTTTTCTCTTTTTCAAGAATCAAAATTTTAACAATAGTTTCTAGTTTTATTATTGATATTTATATACATTTATTTATTTTTCTTGATAGATTTATGAAGTGTATACCTACACAAGACCTTACAGGTGGTACAGCCCAATCTCCACTCTGTCCAGGTGAAACTGAGGATCTGAAAAATGTCCTGACTTGCAAAGGTCTCCCCAGGATGTCCATGATAGATATCCTTAGTCCAAGACTAGTACACTTTAATCTATCAAATAAGAGGCATGCTGAGAGAATGTGGATGTAGAAAATTCAAAAAAAAATCTACAGACTGGAAAAGCTAGCAAATGAATTTGATGTGAGTGCTGATTTAAACTTTATATGAAAATTTGCTTCTTTCTACAAAATGGGACTTCAAGACTGCATTGAATTTAGAATTTGAGGAAACTTGATGTCTTTACCCTATTTAGTCTTCCAACTGATGAACATGAAATATCGGTCCTTTTATTTAGGTCTTTAATTTCTGTGAGTAATGTTTTATAGTTTTTAGTGTATATCTTACACATTTCTTATATACATATTTTTTAGAATTTTATGTTTTCTGATCCTGGGATAAATGTGTTTTTAAAGTTCTGTCTTTCATTTCTTGTTATAAGAATTGACTTAGACCATTGATTTGTTTTCAGCAAACTTGCTAACTACTCTAGCTAATTATTCTAGTTTATGGTAGCTCTTTTTGGATTTTCTATATCAACAACTGTACCATCTACACTTCATGGCAGTTTTTCTTGCTTCTTTCTAATTTTCCTCTTATTGCAGTGACTGGAACCCCTAAGACAATCTGATTACAAGTGGTTATGGTAGACATCATTTTCTTCCCCATTTCAGGAAGAAAATGTTTACTATTTCACCACTAAGTATGATTTTTTTGTAGATAGTTTTTATTAGGTTTAGAAAGTTTTTTTATTACTATTTTTCTGAGTTTTTAAAAAATCATGAATGAGTATTGAATTTTAGCAAATGTTTTTCAATGCATCTATTAATCATGTTAATTTGTTTAATTACATTGATTACTTTTTAAATAGTAAACCAGCCTTGCATTTTCGGAATAAATTCCACTTGGTCACAATATATTATTCCTTCATTTCTGAATTTGATTTGGTGACATATTTTTTAGGATTTTTGTATTTGTGTATAAGATACTGGCTTATAATTTTCTTATAATAAATACTAGAAGCCCAGTGCATGAAAATTCATGCACTGGAGGGAGGTCCCTCAGCTGGGCCTGCCCCCTCTCACAGTCCAGGAGCCCTCAGGGGCAGGAGGTGACCTGGCAATCAGCGATCAAGGGAAGGTGACACCCCATCACACCTCTGCTCCTGCCATTGCCAGCAGTGCAAGCCTCAGCAGGCCCTGGTTACCTGAGCCTCAGGCGGCCCTGGGTGGCTGAGCTGCTGCCATCTGAGGCTTGTCTGTGCCTTGGGCCGACCCTGGGCAGCTGGGCAGCCACCATCTGAGGCTTTCCTGTGCCTCAGGCCAGCCCTGGGAGGCTTAGCAGCCACCATCCAAGGCTTGCCTGCACCTCAAACTGGTCCTGGGCAGCTTGGGGGCTGAGGGGACTGGGTGCTGCCATCTTGTGGCTGTGGGCACTGCCATCATTGAGGGTAGAGCAGTCAATTAGCATATTTCCTCTTTTTTGGCTGTAGACACCAACATCTTTGTGACAGCATGAAGGTCAATTAGCATATTTCCTCTTTATGAGGATGATATTATATAAATAATTTATATTACTTATAATTATATTATATAAATATACAATAGACAGATATTATGTAAATGTACAGTGATATTTCAATTGACCTGTCTCTGAGTTCACTAGTGCTTTTCTGTGTCTAATCTGCCAGTAGACTAATCCAATGAGTACTTAATTTCAGATTTTATATTTCTCTTTCTAGAATGTACATTAGATAGGATTTTTCTGTTGATAGCTTTCATTTTGTTCATCTTTCCTTCTATTCCCTTTAACATATTAGTGATATTACTTTACAGTTCTCTTCTAGAAACTACATAAGAGCTGAGTCATTGTGGTTCTCCCTTTATTGTTTATTCACATGTCCTTTAAATTTTTACTTTATGCTGGACATTGTATATAGAAGAATCTTAGAGACCACAAATTATAATACTTTCTCCCAGAGAAGGTTGAGCTTTTCCTTCATTAGGCAGATAAGAGCCCAATCACTGGAATTAAATAAACAATTTATGATCAAACTGTGCTGCAAATTTAATTAGACTTAATCCATCTTTTATTTATCCCTGTTCCTCAGGTTAATTACCCTCTGTTTCCTCTTCTCAGTAGTATTTCAAAACATTTCTCATCTTCTTCCTAGTCCTTCCTATAGAGGGACCTCTGGGAAGACACATGGACATTCTTTAAATTGTCAACTGAACCCAAGGCATTGGCAGAGTCCTATCTGGGTTACAACCCCGCCACCCCCACCCCCCACCAAAGAAGGTGGGGGTGTGGTCAGTTCTGACTTATCTTTGTCCAGGTGTCAGCTGGGGCAGGTCTAGATATGTAAATTCAGTAATGCTAGGGCCTAGCTAAGAATGCAAATAAGCTCCTTTGATCCTAAGTTTTGGTGTTACTTCCTGGTATTTTGGAGTATAAAAATAAACCTACTGTGTGGCTCAGTGCTTGCTGCCTCTCCATCAGAGAGAATGGCGCCCATCTAGCTCCCAGCTTGATTAATCTATTTCTGCCTCTGGTCTCTTTCTTTCTTTAAGTTCTTAATCTCCAGCTCCTCCACTCAGGAGATGGGTGTGGAAAAGAGAGAAACCCCCCACTTATACCTTCCAAGGTGTTATCTGGGCATGACTTACTGAATCTATGTCTGGCATAGGAAAAGAGAATCTCTTATTTGTATTAAGTGCCCTGAGCTGCTCTATTTGCTTTTAACCAACTCATATTATCTTGTCTGTCTGATAACTAGTGACCATGCAGGTGCCTGTCATTAAAATCTACACTAGAGAACAAACTCATGACCTGTGTTTGGCTTGGTCAGGACCCAATGGTTCTTCCGACTGTCCCGAAACCTTCAGCTCTTGATGGCATTGCAAACCCCTAGTTGGTTGGTCAAAAAGTCCTTGGATACTATAGTTACTACCTTTTTGTCCTTGCAGTCACTATCTTTCTGGCAAGCTTACCACCCAAACTCCTGGCTAACTTTCTTCTCCCTATTTCAGAGGAATCCTTGAATTTGAGATTCTTAGCTCTACTATGTGAAAAACAAAGGTGGCTCAGAGGAGTGAACAGAAGCCCTCCCTCTGCAGGCACCACCCTCTCACGCTGATGCAGTCTCTCACAGGTAGACCTAAGACTCTTTTAAAATACAACCTAGCCTAAAATATCAAATACTATTAAATGCTGCAACAAATGCTCTGTTTTACATTTCCTATCTATTATGCCTCCATCTGTCCAGGACTTCATTCTAGTGAGTACATCAACGTGTGGTGGTATGTTGTTTTGGTTGTTGTTGTTGGTTTTTTTAAAATTTTTAAATGATTAGTTGTTAATGTTAATTAGATTAATGGACAGTGCTTCCTCTTAAATTATTTTATATACTATCTGCATTTTTAAACTCATCTTCCCTACCAACTAAATGACATAATCACTTAGCCAATTCATGCATTCAAGTAGATGCCAAAGCAACATTGTTGACTTTTAAAGCAAGAAAAACTTTGATCAGATATATTCTCAATATCTCACTTCTTAGAAGAATATATCCGTAAACTAAGCTTTGGCAAAGGGAAGATTCAGTCTAGGCAGGAGCAGGCACATATCTTCCTTAAGGCTCATGTGGAGTGAGCCTTTTCCCCAGTGGGGGAACTGACCCAAATCAGGGTTCTGTGAGAAAGGAAAAAGGAAAATTCTTGGTTTCTGAATAGGCTAAGAAAGAGCACATGAAAAATGCTAAAGGAATTTTGAAAATATTTTTATCTCTTGATAAATTCTAGCTTTTATCATTATTTACTCAAAACCTTATTTTCTTAATCTAAAGCTAAATTAGACAAATTGGTAAATCAGACTAATTCATCAGAAGATCAAGTTCATGGAAATGCAAAAGAGAAAATTTATTAATGTATTTCAAAAATAATTTCCCTACTGACTTAAAATAATTATGTCACCAAAATGTTACTAGTTACAGTCTGAATTTCAAATGAAGTGACATATGGTAGTTATTGTTGACTTCAGTTGGACAATGACCAACATGTATTTGAAAGTCAGCAAGTCTATGTTTAGCCATCTAATGCAGCATTTGGCTACTAGCAGTGTCATTTGGCTTAAAATTAAAAAGAAATGTTTTCTGTATGACACTTTATTTCTAAGCCAGCTGTTTAAATTAATTATAAATTTTTCTGTCAAAGATCATCTGTTCCAGACTTTGGCTATAATACGTGTATTTGTATAGCTATATATTTCTTTTTATGACTACTGAGGAGTTAAAGAATGATGAAAATTTCTCAAGTCATTCTTTGAATTTTTCTCATTCCCATGATAAACAATAACATACCTTAGATCCCAATAAAGTATGATTTTATTTTGACAGAAATTTTTCATTTAAAAAGTAATTTGCTTAAAATAATCTTTTTTGATACATCACTTTATCAATCAAAGCAAATTTCTTCATATGGAAAAGTAATGAGATGAAAATTTAAAGAACACCATTAGGGTGGTTTTTTTTTAATCATTTCTGTTTTTTATTTAAAAAATCCGAATTGAGCCTTGTATAATAATGTTGTCTTCTAATAAAACCACCATTTACCTTAAATATTCACAATAAATTTGGTAGAATTTTATAAATTAGATAACAGTTGTAATTATCCCCACTAACTAATTAAATTGGCTTTACTTAAGTAAACATTAAAATTGGTTGGTTAGACACAAACATGCTATTCAAGTCTAATTTTGGATAAAGGCTTCTACATGAACTCTTTTCCAGACACAAAAGGTGAAACTCCACCTGCTGATCAGGTCAAGGACCAGCTCCTTTCAAATTTCTATTTCCACATATGTCAGCAAACAGCTGGATAATAATAATAGCAGAGATTGTACTTTTTATCCGTTAAAAATAAAACAGGCTATACTTGAGGAGGCAAAGGAAATAATGCATTATGTGTTTCTGTTCCAGGCTCACCCAAGTTGCCACTAACAGAGCTGTCTTCTTAGAGGTTGAGCCGCAGACAGTGCAGCCAGGCTAGGAGGTTCTCTCTGAGCCTCTGTTTAGCACGTGGAAACATCCCTGAGTGAGCAGTGTCATTGGTCCTAAAATGATTGGTGAGTTACAGCCTTTTCACACTATTCCATCACAAAAACAGGATCCCAAAGTTTGGATGGTTGTAACTCCTAACTCTCAGAGAGGCAATTTCTCCAGAAATTGGGCTCTGCTTCCAGATCCTTTACCTTATTTCAGTCACACCTTCCATTTTTACACTTGAAACACAAAAGCCAACAAGAGTCATGGCCATCCTATAACCTCCCATTAGCCCAAACCCTGCAAACCGTGCTAAAACAAAAAACAAAACAAAACAAAACACCTCTCACACTTTAATCTCACTGAGATTCAACCTGATTTTGACACTCTACTTCACACTATATTTTATGCTGTTTAGCTTTCCTGAGTCTCCACCAATTCATTACCAGTTCTGCCCAGTCTTCAGGTCAAGCCTGTTGCCCTAGAATAGGGGTGTCGAACTCAATCAGAGAAGGGGCCAAAATCTAAAATCCAGCCTAAATCGCGGGCCGAATGGTTTACTGAACAGTCATAAACTGTCATTGTGATGGAAACGCTGCGGAGTGCAGTGATGACAGTGCGGTGCGGGCCACATTGCAAGGCCTGGCGGGACGGATTTGGCCCGAGGGCCTTGTGTTTGACACATGTGCCCTAGAAGGAAATTGCACTATGCCAGGCTTCCAGGCAGAACTGTTAAAGACGAATGGATATGGTGCATATCAGAACAACTGGTGTTTAATGGATAGCCACCTAATGGCAGTCTGCTCACTCAGGTACTGGTGCAAAGAAAGCCAGTGACTATATCTACAGCAAAGACCTTTTTTTTTTTTTTTAATTAGCAGAACTGTATTTTTTTTTTTTAAACGTTGTTGCTAGAGAGCAAACAGCTGGTACGAAGACTATAACAAGAAAGAAGGCTTAAAGAAAGCTGTGATTTCTACAGTTCTTTTGATAAATGTGTGATATAGCCAATTTGCAAGCACATGAAAAGAACTGAAAATGAATGAAATGCTTACTTTGGATACACGGGAATATGTGAGGACTCCTCTTCAGAAGTTTGTTCACTGTGAAGTACAGTTAGTAATGATAAGAGTGGATTGTGTTTATTAAGCCAGCACTTTACATGCACTAGTCAATTCTCACCACAATCATGGGAGATGGGAAACTTTGGAAATGAGGAAACTGAGTCACAGAGAATTTAAAATCTTATCCAAGGTCACACAAGCAATTAAAAGGCAGAATAAGAATTCAAACCCAGGTAATCTGATTCCAGGGTGATGTAAAGTCAATATAAATCAAATTTAACTACCATGTAGAAATAAATGCACACATTTCTATGCACCCACTTCCCAGTAAAAATGCTTCTAAAATAATTTGGGAGCAGTCTTCAATCTATGGCAAGACAAGACCAAAAAGTCTATAAATTTCTTGTTTTCCATTAAATGATCAATTTAAGGTAGCATTTCAGTGAAACATATTCTTTTGCCTTCCTCTACTATCCTATTTTTATATACTTTAAGTATCACCAGCAGTGTTTAATGTGTCTTCAATTATAGAGATATGAGTAACCTAAAAAATTCTCTAAATCCTTGACCAGCCACTTAGCATGGCTAAATTCTGAGGGGTCAACGTTTACTGGACATTCTTGGAAAAACATGTCTTTATTAACACTTTGGACTTGGTTTCCTACCCTGGTGAACTTAGCTGTATCACTTATGATATTGGGAATCCCTATTCTAAACAAGAGACAGACTAAATAAATGTCTTCTTTGGTCTTTAGTCCCTAAGCCCATCCTGACCTTGCTCTTTGAAATCTTTCTTCTAGAATGGTAAGGAGGAGGATGCAAAAAATTAGCCCACAGAAGGAGCCTTTTCCTAAGTACACTTCATCTTTCCTTACCTCTTAAATTCTGTATTAACCCCAAGAGTCCCAAGAACACCCATCTCCAGAATGTCCTACTGCACCTGACTCTGTTTCTGGAAGACAACACAGGCAGCATGATATATAAAGCAATCAGGGGAGTCTGCCATTTGAAAGACAACATTTTTAAAACTCTGCACAGCAACTTTACCCAATTGTGTCCGACAGAATCACTCCTCCTCAGGAGGAAAATTCTAAGTTATGCTGCAGCAACATAGAATCTCAGTAGTTTATAGGAAGAGATGTTTTTGTTGTTGTTGTTGTTGCCATTATATGTCCAATGTAGATCAAAGTTAGGAGAAGAGAGAGATGGCCAACTTCAAGATGGCTCTTCAAGTTTGTGCTTCCATCCACATTTCATTGGCCAAATGAAACCAGATGATCATTCTTGAGTTAAAGGGCAAGAAAATATAATCCTCCTGCTGGGATGGGCACCACACATTTCATAATGTCAGTGAAGTAAAGAAGTATAAATTGACCCCAAAGAAGGACAGTGAATATTTTGACAAAGAATACAATATACCACAAGTTGTATGTTTTTTGTCTAGTGGTGCATTATTTTCTATACTGAACAACAAATTATCCCAAATTTAGCAGCTTAAAATAATACACATCTTACTTTCCTAGTTTCTAAGGCTGGAAGTCTGGGCACAACTTATCTGGATTCTCTTTTTCAGGGTCTTCATAAGGCTGGTATCAAGATGTCAAACAGAGCTTTCTGAGCCTTGGGGTTCTATCCAAGTACAGATGGTTGTTGGTATAATTCAGTTCCTTGGAGCTGTAGGTCTGAGGCCCTCAGCTTCCCCAGGCCACCCTCAATTCTTTGCCACGTTGGCCTCTCACACAGACAGTCCACAATACAGTAGCTAGCTTTTTTGGAGCCAGCAAGGGAGCCTCAACAGCAAGTCTTCTAGGAGGACAGACTGCTATATAACATAATGTCATTGTATGAATGACATAACATCATCTCTGCCATCTTCTCTGTGTAGAGGTGAGTCATCAGTCTCACACACACTCAGGGGTGGGATTAGACAGGGTATGAACACCTGCAGAGGGAGATCATAGGAGATCAGGGGTAGGAAAAGAGCAGGGAATTGTTCGGTTCCCTCTAGAGAATATATACTGTTAACAGACACTTCAAAAACATGGCGAAGAACATTCTGATGATTACTGAAAACATTATAGCACCCTGTGCATGTAAGATTATTTAGTTCAAACTGAGATTATGACACAGTTTTATTTCAATCTCATCATATTTCCTCTGCCCTGAGGCTGCTATTCCTCTTTTATTAGAAAAGCCATTCAAGAAAATTCTTGGTCATGACAATGATAAAAACCATCTTTGGTTCTTTACTTTTGCATCTCTTGGCTTCCAGAAGAGGACTGTATTTCTTTCACTATGTACCGAACCTTCATCTATTCACGTCCTAAGGTCTCTTTCACCTGCTCCTTGTGGACTGTCCACTAGCATTTCCACATGAGTCACCGACAACGAGTGTCACAAGAACAGCTAATAAGTACAACCTATGCAACGCCACTTCCATCCAAATAAGAGAGTATGCCAGGTGCCTAGTTTCCACAATTAGTGTATATTATGTGTTTACAAGCCAAGCAGCTCAAACAAAAGGCATTGCCAGAGAACATACTGAATGAAAATGTTTGCTTACAAAATTAACAACAAAAAACAAAAAAACCCAAAAACTCTAAATTATGGCCAATTTGCTTTTCCTAAGACTAAAATAATGTTGCAAAAGACTTTACCATGTAAGTTGGCAACAATAAAGCCGTCTCTAACAGTTTATAGTATATATATTATGGGGAATGTTTTGACTTGAAGCGTAAAATTCATTTCAAAGGGAAATGCAAACATGCTATGGAGCCCAGATTGTGTTTTATTGCTGTAATAATCAAGTGCCTGTTAGATAGAAGTGTACAGTTCCTTCCACATACTAATAATGAGAGTATCCTTATCTTTCAACAGAGTTTGATAATAAAACAATACTGTATTCACACATAGCTGCCAGATGTCATTGGCAACACCAAAGACAATACCATTCCTGACCCCAAAGGTTGCATGTTGTTCTTTTCCTCAGTGACACTGGAAGGTATCATGACAAGTCAAATGAAAATTGGGCTCATAGGCAGGTCAAAAGATACTCAACTTGACTTATAAATAAGCACATGCTAATTCCAACATTGAGATATAAGTTTTCATCTACAATAGTGTCAAAGATCAAAGTGCTTTGCTGGCCATGGTATGAAGAAGCAAGCACTCTCATAATTGGTTAATGAGACTAGAAATTGGGGCATCCTCCTTGGCAGGCAATTTGGTAATATCCATCAAAAAATTAAAATACATGTAAGCATTGGCCTAGGAGTTCTGCCTAGATTTATACTCACACACCAGAATCAAGATATTTTTCGCAAGGATAATTTCCAGAAAATATTGTATACTTTAAGAAAATGGTCCTGGCTGGTTTGGCTCACTGGATAGAGTGTTGGCCTGGTGACTGAAGGGTTCCAGGTTCGATTCTGGTAAAGGGCATGTACCTTGGTTGCAAGCACATACCCGGTAGGGGGTGTGCAGAAGGCAGCTGATCGATGCTTATCTCTCATCGATGTTTCTAACTCTCTATCCCTCTTCCTTCCTCTCTGTAAAAGATCAATAAAATATATTTAAAAATAAAATAAAAAAGGCAAAATATAGATGTGTATACACAAGAGGCTCTCACTCATTTAATAAAAGGGGATATATATGTTTTTGTATATGTTTTATTTTTTTTCCTCTGGAAGGATACATGAAGAACCCTTGAGTAGTGGAATTGGCTCTAGCAAAGGGAGATTAACTGTGGAGTAGAAATACATATTACTTTTTCATTGTATAGCTTCCAGTTCTATATGAAAATTTTACCATGCATTTTTTAATGAAAAATAGAATAAACAAATAGCTAAGAAAATGAGACTGACTTCATCTGAATGAATCTGATACACTGAAATTCTTATTCTAATTAGCAAATGGAATTACAATTGGCTTCTCAGCCTGCACACATTTTAAATGTCCTTAAGAGCCAAAATGAATGACATGAGAGTTGCCATTCAGAATGTTAATTTCTTTCTCTGGCATTCTCAGTTGTATTTGGAGATTTCTTCCAGGTTAACATGACTTCAGGAAATTCACCCAGTTAAGTTCAAGATCATCCTCTGAAGCTGGAAGTTGAGATTCTGTTTGAGAGCATAGCCTGGGATGGACCCAAACCCTAGATCAAACCCTTCAGCAGAGAGTTAGGAAGGAGTCAAGAATCCTCTTAAAATGTGATAGGCAAATAGCTTTGAGAACTTTCTTTATGCCCAAAGTAGAAGGCAGTCTAAAAATTGGATTTTCAGAGTTTGCAGACCAAGAATGATTCAGAAACCATTCCAAATTGTCAAACCCATTTCGGTTTGGTCCATTCACTCACACTTAAATCAGATTTAGACTACCCCCTGGTGGTTAGGTTTAGAAGATAAATTCCTTTGTCTAACTCACTGTGGCCCTTTATTCAGAAAACAAGATTTGATCTAATATGAAGACAGTCAAACTTCAAAGAAATGAAAAACATAATAAATTTTGCCATCAGGCAGGGAACAAAATCTCTAGTATGATAGTATCAGTGGAGGCCAAGATGGAGAAGACCATAATTGGTAGGAAAATTTGTTTTAAATAAAATATTTTAAAACATTTTCCTGCTTTACAAATGCCTTTTCTTCTGGCCTCATTCCCCTTTTAAATGCTACACTTCAAAAATTCTATTTAATGCCATATCCCCCAGCTTCTCTGAGCTGTAACTGATTCATTGGCACTAATTTGTACTCAGATGGGTTGATAACATGTCACCTCAGCAGACTCTAAATCACCTAAGTCACATAATCATTACCTTATCGTCTAAATTACCTAACACCCTTGGGAAAAATTTGAATATCAGAATCAATCCACTTATATTTATCTCACTAGATTTGGTGTCTTCTAAATTTTGTGTTAATATAAGCTTTGGTGTCTGAGCATTGTTCCTGGAATACATGGCATCTATCTATATATATAGAAGCCTAAGTGACCCAATGACCAAACTACCAAACCACTGGTCGATCGGTTCCTATGATGCACACTGACCACCAGGGGTGGACGCTCAATGCAGGAGCTGCCCCCTGGTGGTCAGAGTGCTCCCACAGCCAACCTCCTGTAGACTCTCTCCCTGACCAGCCAGCCCCCCATCCCCCAATTGGCCCCAATTGAGGAGGAGGGAGCTGGCCGGCCAACCTCCCGTGTCCCCTTCCCCCAGTTGGCCAGCCCCCCCCAATCAGCCCCTATTGCCAGTCAGGCCAAGGGGCCTCACGAATTCTTGCACTGGGCCTCTAGTCTTTATATAAATATAAAAATATTTATGGATTTCTAAGTAGCATGTGTTAGTATAAAAATGAAGAAATAGATATATTTGAAGATTCTTCCAAGTGCTCAGCTATTTGTTTTACATTGTTTAGTTCTACTGAACCTGCAATACTCCCTAAAAGTCTGACTTCTTAAATTTTCCTTTTCTCATCTGAGGCTGGAATAACAAATATGTTTTGATTTCACTGAAAAACTGCTACAGAGTCAGAAGATGGCAAAACCCCTCACATTTCCGGGGTTTAGGATAAGCTCCTCAGAATGTCTTCTTAGCTGGTGCTTCCCAGTTCTCATTTTAAAAGCAAAAGATTAAAATGTAGTTATGACTTTTTAAAAAACATACTTTTATTGATTTCAGAGAGGAAGGGAGAGGGAGAGAGAAATATCAATGATGAGAGAAAATCATTGATTGGCTGCCTCCTGCACATATCCTACTAGGGACTGAGCCCCAAATCTGGAATAAAATCATGATTTCCTGGTTCAAGGTTTGATGCTTAACCACTGAGCCACATTGACTGGGCTGCAGTTATGATTTTTTAAAATAATAAAGTAGATAAATAGATAACACTTAAAAAAGAAAAACATTTTGAAAAGTAACTGCTAAAGTTAAAACTACACTACACATGGTCAAACAATTGAAAAGTAACCCTTGACAAGAAATTACTCTCTGATGTATTTAAATGGCTAAAAGGGGACTGGCATCTGTCGGCAATAACTTATATAAACATAAGTTATTCTGATTGAAAGAGTCTCTCTGGCAGCTCCTGGGTTGGAAGTGTCTGCATCATCACCCTCTATCTCATGCCAAAGATTCGTGCCTACAGCAAGGGGGTGCATTCATCTCTTCAGAAGGCATGACGAACCACAAACCAATAATCAAATAGCAACAATCGATTCAGCATTCTTCACTCCAGTCATCAGTTATGGAGACTACAAACCCTCTCGTTCTCCTCTCAAAATGCTTTCCATTTCCTGAGAAAATTCAACTGATTGATGGTTGCAAAGTAGCAGGGTTGTCATCCATAGGCAAGGCAAGAGTGGAAGCTGGAAGGTGCTACTATGGCTTACAAAACTACAAAGTCTGAACCCAGTCCCTCTTTGACTTCATTTCTTGTCAGTTTCTTCCCCTTCACTCTGCTCCAGCCAAACTTACCTCCTTGTTTATCTTCTCACATTCCAGGCTCACTCCTGTCTCAGGCATCTTCTCTGCTTGGAATGCTCTTTTTAGATATCCTATAACTAGCCCTCTCCTCCAAATCTGGCTTAAATATCCCTTTAATGTCACCATTCTCTCTCCTAGCACACCTGATCTCCTTGCCTCCATCTATTTTTTACATAGTACTTACCAGCTTCTTAAATTCTATATAATTTAACTATTATGTTTAGGCATCTCCCCACACACATACACACATCCACACATATTATAATGAAATCTCCACAATGGCAAGCATATTTGTCTGTTTCCTTCATTGATGTAACCTCAGGAGATTATCTAACACATGGTACACACTCAGTAAGTGAAATCTTTTTAAATGAATAAATGAAAGAATAAATAAAGACATTAACATTGTTTGGCAGATCGGTTCTTTTACCATCCAATTAAAAAAGACACAGCTCTTGGCTCAGAGCTGCTAAGTGGTGCATAAGGAGTACTCAGCACCCAGAAGCAAACAGTGTCAAAAAGTTAATGTAGCAGAACTTGCTATGTTGTTGGTAGTAATTGCTAAAGTAAGTAAGGACAGCAGAGGCTGATCTGCTGCTGCCTGAAGGATTTTGCTGCTTTTTAAATCTAGAATACCTCTAATCTGCCTACTAATTCAAGAGTTCTCAGTCATTTTCTGATTAACATCCCTTATTTTCCATTTCCCCAGGAAGTGATGCCTTCTCTGAGAGTTTAGAGGACCCTAAGGGTGAATCTAAATAACCCAGCAACTTGAAACTTGGCCTTATTCATTCTCATCAGAACTATCAACCTCCAAGGATTCTATTCTGATATTAGCAAAGAGATACTTCATTTAAATTTAGTTGATTGGGTTGGGAGAGAATCTTAACGACTCTCTCCCATGCTCTCAGAATTATTCTATGGCATATCTCAATATCTACCTTGGCAATGACTGCTTTTCTGCTATTGATATGTGTCTTCCTCTCTTATTTGTTCACAAGTAACAGAATACATTTGTATTGTCACCTTTTCCCTGTATCACTCACAAATTCATGACCCACATTTAACTGGTAATCAAAAACAATATTGCTTGAATGCTAAATTTTCTTGGCTACCAAACACAGTAAGTTATCCTGTAAGTAAAGATAAAAAGTAGAAGGGAAGACTAATGCTTATTGAGCAAGTACAGCATGTTGCACACTTTACAAATGCTACCTTATTTTAACTTTACACAGAATTTTCACAAGAAATTGAGTATGTTTTACTCCATCAATTAGATGACAAGCTCCTTGAGTGACCGTGTGTATCTTCCTTACCACCATATCCCTACATCTAACAAGGTGATTCATAGCAGGAATTCAATTAGTAGTTTTAAAAAAATGAATTAATAAAATTATGTAATGATAGTTTCTCTTCCTTACAAATCTGGCTCAGATCACAATTCTATATTCTGCATTATTAGCTGTATTTTACTCACAGCATTGAACCTCACAAAATGGTGGGTATACTCTTTAATATCCCAAGACTGCTTTCTTTTTCTTTTCTTTAATAGACCTAATTCCCTTTATTTTTCTGGTATAAAATTATGCGGTGGCCACATCTGGAATCTAGGTCCTCTGCAGGAAACACTGGGTCTTTACAAGATAGCCAGTGAGTTTCTGATTGGGAGACTTGGTGAACAGGCCTCTTTCCAGAGTTCAAGGGTGAGATTGCTTTAATTCTTGGAGATGGCATCAAAGGTGGCCTTGGCAAAGTTGCCCAGAGTAACAGTGCAGCCCTGGCAGAGGTAGAACAGTCTTCAATACCAGCCATCAGCAGCAGCTCTTGGGCACAGGGGCTGAGAGGATACCAGTGCCTCTAGGGGTGGGGATGAGGCACATAAGCACAGAGCCTTAGGGCTGGTCACCTTGCAAGGGATGGTGATTCCTTGCAAGAAATCATGGCTTGCTGATCTCGTTCCCCCATAGCCTCCCTGCATGGGAACAATAGAGAGCTTGACCAGGAAGATGGCCATGATGGCAGTGGCTACTTTCTTGGAGCACTTAACTGTCCATTGAGTGTCCAATAGTGACAAGTGCCTTGAACAGGGTCCTCTGGCCAGTGCAGGTCTGCTTTTGCAGCAGCATAATCTTCAAAACAGCTTCCTTGAGGAATACCCCCAGGGAAAAAAAATAATGATCTCAGATTTCCTTGATGGGCGGGAGAAGAAGCAGATCTCCTCCTGGGACTTGATCTTCGTGTCCTTCATCAAGCTGCCCAGCTTGGTGATATGGATCCATTCCTTGTCCTCAGCCTTGCCTCTGTGAGCTCCATGGTCTCCAAGACTGGGTCTTAATTCTAAAAACTGTTTTAATAATTTGTTTTAAAAAGAGTTATGGATTGCTATTAAAACATAGGAAATTGTCCATGAAATTATTACTAATGTTAAGAATCAGAAATAAAAGCACAATGGACATTTCCTTCCTTCATTTTTCTCCCTTGATATTTTTTTTAAACTATTTTTAGGTGAATTTTAGAATCAAGGTTATATAAAAAGTCCTATTAGGATTTTTATTATAATTATTACATTAAACTTACAGATTCACTTAGGAATAATTTATATATTTACAATATTGAATCATCTACACCAGAAACATGATATATCTCACCGCTTTTAGATTTTTTTTGTATCCTGCAGCAAAGGTTGATAGTCTTTGGAAAATATGTACCTCAAACATGTTTTGTTCATTACATTCCTAGGTATTTTAAAGTTTTTGGAGCTATAGTGAATAGGCTCTTTCTGTAAGTAAATAGAGATACAAGGAACCAAGCACATTTGAACTCTAATGTTCTTTCTTTAAATTTATCTTTATTGTTGAAAGTATTACTGATGTCCCCTTTTTCCAATGTTCTTGGCCTGATTATCAAAGTGACTCAGCAGGTCAAGTCACAATACAGGAATAGTTTTTTAGTTTGTCTTTTTTATTGCTTTAGAAAATGATGATCCCAAAAAATATTCAAGGATTTCTTGATCAGAAACATATGTGCAATCTAATAATGTTTATATTTAACTTGAAATAAGCTCTTGTGAAACAGAACATGTTGTAAGACAGAAAAATGAGAAATAACCTGAGATAAGTTCACAGAATATTCAATTATACAGAGCCCATTGCAAAGCATTAGTTCTTTCCGAGCCAAGAAAAGAGGATGGAAAGTTAGCTTTAGCTCAATAACAGCTGCCAAAAATTTTATGAAGCACATACAGAGATAGTGGCACTAAAATTTCAATAGTACTCACCTCTCTAAACCCTGTGCTAAATACTGGTACCTGTAGACTGGTGAATTTATTGCTGCAAATGATAAATTGCAATTGTAATCTCAAAAGGATTACTAAGGAGACAAATAGATAACTTTTTATTAAAATGAGGTTTATAGATTGTAAACAGAATTGTGTTTATCATGAAAACTCCAATTTTTCCAACTTGCAGAAACAGAATCATTTGCTAGACATTTTTCTCCATACGCTGTATGTCTCCATTTCTTTCTCATGTAGCTCTGTAAGTCACATCTTCCACCTATTTCCACTGAAAAGCCCTGTCCTTTCCAACTCTTGTGAGATAAAGCAGGCACTTCACAGAGCTCCCGGAATAGTTTCTCCTATTTAAGAAACACCAGATGGAACAGCTAATGCTGTGCGGTGCCTCATCTGTACTGTCAGCATGGCACAACTTTTACTTTCTATCAAAATCAGAAAAGTCTTTACCTCCACACAAAGAGAAAGGAGAGAAGCATGGCTAGATCCTCATCTCCTAACACTGCTGCAGCATGCCCTGAGCCCCTAATCCAGGATCAGGTTCTAAAACAGTGATACAATCAGAACTGGTAGTAAATAAATAAATAAATAAATTTATAAATTTTTGAGCAGTGATTTGCATAATAATCTTAGGCATATATTGAAATTTCAGTGCTAGTTATGTACATAACTCTACAGGAAGGGAAAAATGACATATGTCTAATCTATTTAGAAGAATCAGAACCATGAGGTTTCTGATGGCACAGTCATGTGGGGGTGGGGGAACAAAAAATCAAACCCTTTAATTATCCTTCCAAAAGCATCAGATCCTCTTTCTCCTGAATGTATAGATCATATATCTTCATTCAACTTCTACTGGTGTTGCAGGAAGGTATAATTAGAGTCTACCCTCGTCAAAGATATGTGTTCTGGGGGAGAATGTACTTAAGATATATAAATGACTACATTAGAGAGAAGCCTGGAATAGAAAGTATTCAAATCAAAGCTCCAGCGGCATGTGTTCCTGATCTAGAAGTCATTAAACAACAGATGGAATTAATAGAAGAAAGTTGAAGTAGAAAAGTTTTTAAAAATATATTTTATTGAGCCGAGACCGGTTTGGCTCAATGGATAGAGCATTGGCTTGGGGACTGAAGGGACCCGGGTTCGATTCTGGTCAAGGGCATGTACCTTGGTTGCGGGCATATCCCCAGGAGGGGGTGTGCAAGAGGCTGCTGATCGATGACTCTCTCTCATCGATGTTTCTAACTCTCTATCTCTCTCCCTTCCTCTCTGTACAAAATCAATAAAATATATTTTAAAAAAACATAAATAAAAAAAATAAAAATATATTTTATTGATTTTTTACAGAGAGGAAGAGAGGGATATAGAGTTAAAAACATTGATGAGAGAGAATCATCAATCAGCTGCCTCCAGGGGATGTGCCTGAAACCAATGCACATGCCCTTGACTGGAATTGAACCTGGGACCTATCAGTCCGCAGACTGGCGCTCTATCCACTAAGCCAAACCAGTTTCAGCAGAAAAGTTTTTCTTAATTAAGATTTTTTAACAAAACCCTAATATCAGTTGAAGTGTTTTATCTGGCCATCTCTAAATCAGTTACCACTGCCACATCCTACTTATGATGCTGTCCTGGGAAGAAGTTGTCCCCCTGCATCAGCAATTACACAATCAGCATTTCATAATCAAGAGGACAGTCATTAAATTACAAAGAAGTTAAAGGTTATTCCCTATCAATAAAATTTTGGAGTGTTCCTTGTTACAGAGTTTGGAATACCTAATGAAGGGCAAGGTGTCAGATACCAGGTTTAGTAATAGCTGGCCTCTACAAAAGAAAGGATAACCTCCTATTCCCACCTGTAAAATGCTGGTAAGTTAGACCCTCTGCACTCGGGATACAACAGCTGGCCAATCTCTTATATGTGCTCATTAACGGAACCAGTGTGTCATAAATTTCCTCTTCTATTAAATCTATCTCCTGAAATCAAATGTGTTGAGTAATCAAATAGGTCAAGGAGTATATAGTACTTCAGATTTTCCTTGAAAGTTATTTGAAGGGAAAGAGGACTAGTTTAATTCACAGTTTGGCCTTCTTCATAGATATGCTGATTAGAGTGACTTTGAGAAGAGACCATGAGCCATATGGAGACCAAAGAGATGTCAAACCAGGGATTCTCCGTGAATTAGATGAGCAGGCCCCTGGACTACCAAGTTTGATGATAGCTCCAAAGGCATTATTTCCAGGCAAAACTGCCATTCTAATTGTGTCTTATTCTATCTGACACTCCTAGAGATATTTCATTCAACTTATTTTATTATCTACTAACTCTGTGTGTATAACAATAAAGCATGGGGTATTCTGTATTAACAGCTACAACTTAAAAGAGGTGAGGAAAGTGTAAATGGTCAAGAAAGGATAGGCTATGCTGTCAGAACAAACACATACACCCTAAAATGTAGGGGCTTAACAGAGCAAAGGTTTCTTTGTTGCCTGCATTACAGAAAAATTTGTGTTGGAAGGATTTTCTTGGTAACTTCCATAAATTCTGACTTAGAGTTCTTCCATCTTGAGACACTGACATCTTCAAAACACAGACTTTGCAGTACCAATAGAAGGGGAAGAGAGAACCAAAATAAGGAACATGAACTCTGAGTTACTTCAGCCTGGAAACCTCACAGGTGACCTCTGCTCCCAGTGCACTGGCCAGCACTTGGTCTCATAGCAAGGAAACTGGAAACAGTCTTCCTGATGCTCAGAAAGAGACTAAACAAAAATCCCTTCCTCTGCCACAAGAGCCACTGGCTTTGGCGTTGAGGGACTAGTTCCTATGGCACCTTGGGAAGTTGCCTAGCCTCTCTTCACCTTGTTTTCACATCTAAACTATGAAATAGCAAACACCTTGAAGAGCTGCTGTGATGACTAAATCAATTGTCTGCCTAATTGCCTGATTTAATGATTGAAATATAAAGCCATTATTACTACGATGTAAATAGCTTAAAGTTTTTATAGCTGGTCCCAAGACCAAAGCAGATTTTAAGTTCAGCACCATCAGATCATAACTCTACTCTGGCCTTTAAAATCATCCTTGTGGATCTGAGCATGTGCATTTTCAAGCTTATTTCACCAGATCAGACACGTCCCACACAAACATCCACCTTTAATTTACCACAGCTTTGCCTTCTCTGTTTTCTAATGCATGTTTCATGGCAAAACTCCTGAGGCTTTTAGCTGAATTAACCTCTGGAGTTCTGACATGTGCTTTCCTATCCCCTTGGATGTTTTTCCTTTTCTCTTACTTGCCTCCTCCTCCTCCTTTTTTCTTTTTTAGCAATGGCTTGAAAGCCTTAGAGATAACATTCTATTGATCAAATGCCTCTTTCTGAAGGTTTACAATGTTTTCAGAAACCCGATAGAAAAAAATTCAGAATCCTAAATGTCCTAATAAGTAATGGAACCTAAGTGACAGCATTTTTGTTCTTTCCCTTTCTTACTTTGCTTTCCCTCATTAAAGAACTCAATTTAATGCATGTAAATGAGTATACCTTCCCCATTAAGCATTGCTGGATCCAGATGTAAAAACGACAGATCCATCTTCCAACTCTTTATTTTGAAACAACTAAATAAGGGTCTTTCAAAAAAAAAAAAAAAAAGCTCCAGAGTTGCTTTTTCTCATTATGCCTTTAATATTTGACTCACACTACAAAGATCTATCAACACAATCATTCGGAGGCAAGACAGACAGCATCTGCTGCCTAACTAGGAAACCGCTGTTATTCCTAGAGTGTGCACCATCCTGCAGGGCTTGGATTAACTCAAGATGGATATTTTCTCTCCTATGCTTCCTTACAAATCACTTCTGGTAGTACCAGAGGTACTGCAAAGAAGCATTCAACACCCGCAAAGCAGTTATTTAAAATGAAATATGAAGCATTCTGACTGCGTCTGGATAATCTTTGCTGTGTTTTTTAATGAAATTTTTAGAAGGAAGTGGCATCTTTTCTTCTATTAGTGTTCCTGAAAATGTGCTGGTGCATATATGAACCTTGATCAAGATAAAACTGTTAAAATATTATTGTAGAAAATAGGAATCTATCCACAACAGACAGTTCTTATGCATTGAGTTGGTATTGTTTTGTCATAACTTAGAGACAATTCTGACTCAAGCATGCTTGTCTTCCACAATGCATCCTTGGTGTCCTCTGAGCTCCCACCTGCTGCCATTGCAATCCCACCTCCCTTCCCCACAACTCCCACTAGGAAGAAAAGTTCAAAATATTCTGCAAACCATCTGATGAATGCTTAACGTTCCAGGGCAGTCCAGCCATCGAAGATGACTCAAGGAGCTAGTTTTCACTGGACAATAAAATGATACCCTTTTAAAAATATATATATTTTATTGATTTTTTACAGAGAGGGAGGGAGAGGGATAGAGAGCCAGAAACATCAATGAGAGAGAAACATTGATCAGTTGCCTCCTACACACTCCCTACTGGAGATGTGCCTGCAATCAAAGTACATGCCCTTGACCAGAATCAAACCTGGGACCTTTCAGTCCGCAGGCCGATGCTCTATCTACTGAGCCAAACAGGTTGTGGTTATACCTACCCATTTTTTTTAAACATATAAATCCATTGTCTTTAGCTTCTCCAATTCCTGAAAACATCTTGCACCACAAATTTTGCCTTATAAAAGGTGACCCTGCAGGATCTCTGTGGACATTTCTTAGGAGCTGCTCCTATTTATTTAACCAATTTTAAAACTTCTTCGCAAAAAAGAAGAAGAAGAAGAAAAAAAAAAGCTCTCAAGATTCCTAAACTCCCTGTGAAGGAATGTGAAGTGACAAATCTCCAGAAATTATTGAATTTTCTCTTTCTACTTGTCTGAAGTAGAAGAAAGAAACAAGTAAAACAGGAATCCTTTAACTTTGCCATGTGTTCATTTCTAAGAAATCACTTTAAGAATGAGTTTGAGTTTTGAGCACATTTTACAATAGCAGCCGTTGCTGACTCCTCCAAGCGTGGAAAGTTTGGAGCCAATTCTGACCACCTTCAACCTGTCCTTGTCAGTCAAATGTAAATAGCACTCTGTCAGGATCAGATCCCAGAGCCCAAGAAAATAAGCATAGCAAGGGGCTATCCTCATCATATACTAACTTTTTTATGGTCCAGAAGGACAATGGTCCGTTTGGCTGCATCATTTCTCCTCTGCATCTTAGTTCCTGACCTATTCTTCAGAATAACTCAGGCATAATTAATGGTTTTGTCTTTGATATTCTGCCACCTTGTTTTGGGGATAAGGTAAAAAAAATTATAGGAAATAAAAGCAGGGCGTATTAATTCATCTCACTGCAGATATAAGGGGAGGCAATTACTGGACTAAAGTACACAAGGAAAATTCTGTGAGTTACAATGAATGGCAGGCTTTATGTATTAGCCAAGGATGACCCAACACATGGAATGTGAGTGAAGAGAAACCATGAAAACCAACATGTTCAAATGTACCTCCTCCATTAAGTTGTACCTGATACCTCAGTTGAAGTATTGAGTCCTTGAGCATATCTGAGCAGAATAAGGTAGTATTAGCTTTATTGGCCTTATCAGAAGAAATAAGACCCTTTCAGAATTCATGAACAGGTTCTAAAAGGCTTTATAAAGGACCAAGACAGGACTCCTGGTCCAGAGGAAATGTGTAAAGCCTAAATGGTTAAAGATAGAGATGCGGGTTTGCTGGGGAGAGGAGACCAGATCATAGTTACTGAAAAACTTGATATAAAGGAGGGATTGGATCACAGATATTTAACAAAATTCCATGTACTACTGATGGAGGAGGGGAACAGGAGGAACTCCAAAGAGACAACTTTCCATGTACAACTTTCTATGATCTAAGCTTCCTAAGTGCAAGATCTTCTCATTGGTTCAAAAATCTAAATGAGGCCTAATGTATAGTTGATTCAGCGGCCTCACCTATGACAGAATGCCTGCAATGCAGGGAATTAAATAGGTAATTCTGTTAGCTCTTCACCTAAGGCTTCCTCTTTTAGAGAAAACTGGAGCTTGAGAGTAACTCCCTAAAGCATTTTACCCATTCCTTTCACTGAACACCCTCATCATTTTTTGTGATCCTATAAGGACTTCTATGCTAGTGTTACCAGAGGATTTCATGGGTGAAATTCCTCCTTTGCTGGTGGGGGTGGGGAACTGGCAATATCTTGAGAAAAGGAATTTTCTAAGACTCACACAGAATGAATGATTTTTATTTATGATAAATTATATCCCTTGGTTTCCAAAGTCCCATTGCCCTCAATCCAGTCCTGGGAAATGTGCACCTGGGACTTTAGTAGAGCTAAAAGCAAAGCCAGTGTCCAGAGTTTTCGTCCCATGGTAGAGCTGGGTTCAATGTATTATCAGGATAGCTAGAGCCCATTAATCCATTGTGTGGAGTCCACAGGTCTATGGGCCACCTGTGGGAGTGCAGAGCATGCAAGCCCTGCAAGCCAGGAGCGCTAGAGGGCTAAGAGCACCAAGAGAGAATTCCTTTTGTTCAGGAGCTTATGTATCTCAGATTTCGCATCCAGAGTGGCTTTGCCTATTCTGGCCAATGACTTGTTCCAGGTATGACTGACAGGTGTCTTCTCATGTCACCTAGACCTTATTGGACATTTGTCTAAATTGCAGCTTCCCTTTTCTCCTCTCCAGTTATTAACAACCAGTTTACTACAGCATAATCGCTAGCTTTCTGAAAATCATACCGAGAAATCAAAACCCATCTTGGTTTTGCCTTATCCTTTCATAGCCAAGTGGTCAACTGTGAAGAGTCCAAGCTAACATTTAAAGCCAATGCTCTGAACATACCAGAATGGGGAACAGAAAGTAAAATTCGTTATCACTGGAGTAGCACCATTCATACCTGCATTTCACAGATAAAACTGTGGCGTAGGATAGTGTCAGTAACCTGACCAAGGACACAGAAGGAGGAAGTGGTAGAGCTGTGATTTGGAAAACCAGATTGATTCCAGAGCTCAACCACCTTGCTGCTTTACCTCCTATTGTTTATACCTGCTGCTACATTTCCTTCAAATGACTTCAGAGGAGAACTTTTCTTAGGCCAACAAGTGAGCACTGGAGTTAATGTTGAATGTCCTTGGCTACCATTTCCCAAACTGTATTCTGCAGAATTCTATGCTCAAAAACATCAATAAACATGTGTAAAAGGGATTTGCAACTGAAATGTTTGGGGATACTGAGCACTATGTCCTCTTGTGGAGAGTTACAATTCACTTGAGCATTTCAAAAGGGGTAAGAAGTTTTGCAGCTAAGAAGTCTAACTTTTTTTAAAACAGCAAGTACCCAGTGTGCCTGACAATAGGACCCTGTTTTAACTGTGCATCAATTAACACTCTAGAGAACAACATTTGTAAAACATCAGCTTGAAGAAAGCTGCTCTAGAACCTTGACAATGTATCCAAAGTGTTTAAACGTGGTTTGAGGGATATGTGGACCCCGTACCCTGAATGAAAACAGAAAATAGCCCCTTCCCATGTGACTTCAGAGAAGCCTGAAGAGTAGAATGCATGGTCTTGTAACAGTGGTTCTCAACTGGAGATAATTGTGAACCTGAGGGACATTTGGCAATGTCTGGCATTGGTACTGGCATCTAATAGGCAGAGACCAGAGATGCTGGCATACATCAGATAATGCATAGAACAGCTCCCCACAACAAATAAATGTAGGGCTCAAAATGTCAATAGTGCCAGTAGTGAGGAAATCTGCCTTAAAGGAAATATCTATTCCTCTAAGCCCCATCTATTCCTGACATACTCAGGGGGAGCACCTGTCTACTGGACTAGAAATCCCACGAGCCCCATGTGGTTTGCGAGCTGAGGTTTGCTGACCACTGATCTAGGCTAAAGGATACTTCTCTAGTCTCCATAGTGTATTTTCTGCCATAATCTTACTTTGGAGCTTCCAGATAAAGGAAACCCCCGAGACAAAACTTTCTGATTCAGAATGATCAGCTGGATTGAATCTTAGAGGGTAAGAGAAGAGACGCTAGTTTCAGGCATCCTGGTCAGTAGGCACATTTCTGTGATGTGTTCCCACAGTCATGAGGAATGTCTGGGAACCTGTGCCTACCACTGAGTGCAATGGCTGACTACAAGAGCCAACTACAGTTTCTCTGTACGGGAGACAGTGTTTTCTAACTAATTTTTGGAGCTCTTAGGACAACAGTTTCTCTGATTGAGAATAAATAAGAGAAACTGACCCACTGAAGTTAGAAGGGACAATTCAAATTAAAGCTGGGTGTTAAGGAAGTTGGCAAATAAGAAGCTTGGCCAATAAATACATGGAATGGGAATAAATTAAATTGTGTATTCATAGTACCCAGGTTCTATTGTCTTGGAAAAATCACTTAGAGGCCTAGGAGAGGCAGATTTTGATAGACCACAGATCCTCATCCAGTATTAGATACACAGCACTATTCTTGGTGTCCATAGATTCCCCAAACTCAGTGCATGTATGTCCATAATAGATTAGGTCTCAGCCTCTGAGTATATAACTTTTTACACATTCCAAGTTTGAAGAAACTGCGCTGAGAGCCATCTGGCACTAAGCGTCTGGCTGGATTTATACCTAATCCATCTCTGCCAGGTGTCTGATATCCATCCACATACCCTGAGAACCCCAATGCCAAAATGATATGTGAATTAAGGACCTAGAGTTCCAAATTTATGTGATTAAGAAATATTTTAAGAATTTAGCTTAATTTTTCTAAGGCTTAAACTTCAAGGATTATTATTACACTAGAGGCCCAGTGCATGAAATTTATGTGCAGGTACAGTCCCTAGGTCTGGCCTGTGATCAGGGCCATCTTCCCCAGCTGCCAGCAGCCAGCTCAGCTCTCCACCACCACCCACCCCCAGATCCCTGTTCGCCACCAGGCAATCGGAGCCTGCTGGCCAGGGGGAGGGACTAAGAGATCAGCCATTCCTGCCCATTTGCTGGCCTTGCACCACCACAGGTTGTCCTCTGTATGTGGGGCGATGGGTGGGGTGGAGGGCCTTAACCTAGTGCTGCCTGCATCCCCTGCTACCCATCCCTGGCTCCCCATTCGCCATCAGGTGATGGGAGCCTGCTGGCCAGGGGGATCAAGCAGCAGTCATTCTAGTTGTTATGGCATTAGGGTCAATTTGCATACAGTGGTGCCTCACACAATGAACTTAATTCGTTCCAGGAGCAAGTTTGTTATGCGAAAAGTTCATTATGTGAAACGCGTTTTCCCATAACAATACATGTTAAAAAAAATAATTCGTTCTGTAGCATAAAATATGCTAAGATGACATAAAAAAAGATAAATTTTTGTTATTATTTTTATTTAGATACATCTAAAAACATAATTTTTTAAAAATAAAAACCACACATTTTTTTAATTTTAAGACAGACTAAGTAGAGTCTACCGAATCTTGCACATCTTCATCCATTTTCTGCTTTTTGGCCGATGGTTTCATGAAAAACCTGTCCAAAGTCGTTTGTTTTTCTCTTTTCTCCAACATCTGCCGGAAATAACGGACAAGAGTAGTATCAGAGTAAAGATCGTTGATCCTGTTTGCTTCAGCTGAATCTGGATAGTGGGCATTGGTAAACTCCTGAACTGCTTTCCATTTGACCAGGATGTTCTTGATGTCAGCAGTTGGGATTGGTTGATTGTTTGATTGTTGCTCCTCGTTATCAGATGACGCTTCCCTTTGAGCATTGTCCTGTTGCTGGACCAGAAGTGCTTGGAGCTCTTCAGTTGTCAGCTCTTCTTTGTGTTCCTCAATAAGCTCCTCTACATCCTCTTCCTCTACCTCTGATTCCAACTTTGGGCCACTGTGATGATGTCCTTCACCACTTCTGTGTCATCAACTACTGCTTCTTCCTAGGTCCACGAAGGCACAAGCATCTTCCAAGCAGAAATGAGGGTCCTTTGTGACACTTCTTCCCAGGCCTTCTGTATAAGTCGTATTGCCATAAGGACATCAAATTTCTCCTTCCAAAACTTTCGGACAGTCATATTGTCTCCACCAAACTCGCATTCTTCAAACACCTTATTAAAGAGGGCTCTAGTGTAGAGTTTTTTAAAGTTCGCAATAACTTGCTGATCCATTGGCTGAAGAATGGATGTGGTGTTTGGTGGCAAATACTGCACCTTGATAAAAGGATAATTTTCCTGCAATATTTCCTCTAGGTCTTTTGGGTGAGAAGGGGCATTGTCAAGTACGTATCAGAAGGGCTTTGAGCGGCAGTTCTTTTTCCAGCAAGAATTTCTTCACGGCAGGAGCAAAGGTTTCCAGAATCCATTCGTTGAAGATAACTTGGGTCACCCAGGCTTTTTTATTGGACTTCCAATGGACGGGCAGTTTGGACTTAATAACGTTATTTTTCTTGAAAATTCTTGGATTTTCAGAGTGATAAACCAATAGAGGTTTGATCTTGAGGTCTCCGCTGGCATTAGACGAAAACATAAGGGTAAGTCTGTCCTTCATGGCTTTGTGTCCTGGCAATTTCTTCTCCTCTTTTGTAATGAAGGGTCTGCTCGGCATTCTTTTCCAGAAAAGACCCGTTTCATCGGCATTGAACACTTGTTGTGGGCAGTATCCTTCATCCTTAATACAGTACATTTTTGAAAGTTAATAGAGAACTTTTCTGCTTCTTTCTTGTCAGCACTGCCAGCCTCACCATGCATAGTAACGCTGTGGATTCCACACCTTTTCTTAAATCTAAAAAACCACCCCCTACTGGCTTTGAATTCTTCTTCATTATCTTGATTGCTGCTACTTCCAGGGACGTTTTTCTTTAGATCGTCATAAATTCTCTTGGCTTTGTGACAGATAATATCTTGGGTTGTTACGTCACCTTTCACCTGCCTGTCCTTAATCCAAATCACTAATAGCCTCTCCATTTCCTCGTGGATTGAAGACCTATGTTTTTCATGAAATAGTTTTGATACTCCTTTGGCTACTTTGGCTGATTTGATTGCATCCTTATTTGTCAAAATGGTGAAAATGGTGGTCTTGCTGAGGCCAAACTCTTTGACGAGGTCACACTGTTTTACCCCACATTCACTCCTTCTAATTATTTCCTGTTTCATTTCAACAGAAATCACCTTCCTGCTTTTTTTAGAAGCCATGATATAAAAAAAATATTGAGTTTAACTTAAAAGGACGACTGCCGTGATACGTGCGTGATTTAATTCGTAATGAAAAACGATTGCCGCGATACGTGCTTAAGTTAAGTGCAGTGACTAACGACTGCCTGCAGTGCCTGCGCGGAAGGATGCAATACATCGGCAGCGATCGTGGAAGCTCGGGCGAAGCAGTCGTGGAAGCTCGGGCAAAGCGGTCGTGGAAGCTCGGGCGACTTCATTGTGTGAAACGAAGTTCGTTGTATGAATCATGAAATGAAGTTCGTTGTGTGCAGCGTTCGCTGTGCGAGGCGTTCTTTATGCGAGGCACCACTGTATTACCCTTTTATATAGGATCACCAGTGATCTTTGGAACAAAATCCAATTGGATATAATTTTTAAACTAGAGAATTTCTCAACATATTGCTAACTTTGTCAATATAATTAAAATATATGTACCCATAAATATTTTTATAAACAATACAATTTTTAAACACTTTTTTTAGAGCATGATAGTATTCATAAGACTTCAGGTAAAAATAGTAGATAACTGGTAAACATGGCTTTGTTGTATTTTGTTCTGATAACCAAATAGGTGAACGACTGCATTCTATATATTGCCTTTCAAATAGCTCCCCAAGAAAAACAAAATCTGCAGTATGTACACTCAGCACAGTAATAGACAACCAAACATTTTGTGCCAAAAATAAGATCTTACATTTTTTTAGAAATAAATCCATGTTTTAACTTTTTATCTATAGTGTGCTAAAAGTACTAGATATTTATTAAATAGTACATAAGGTAAACTCAAACTTTATCATCCTGTAAACTTATTAATAAAAATGGGAATAAGAGTTAATGCACAATGTTAATTGTTTCCCAGATAACATGCTAAGCCCACACTACATACATAATTTTCCCAATAATCATCAGATAATTTCTGGGATAATCACATTTTGCAAATAAAGAAATTGAGGCTTAAGGAGGTTAATAAATTTTCCCAGAGACACAAAGCCAGTAAACAACAACTTGGTGTCACAATCTCAGATCTGTCTGATTTCATATAAGTACCACATGCCAACCGATTATGCTACAGTAGCTCCTACATCTGTCCAACTTCAGAGCCCACTGCCTTAATTACTGTTTTTCCTCTGCCAGGAACATATCTCTCTTCTGGATCTTCTATGAACAGTAGATCTTGTGGCAAGGATTGTTACATATTTAACAATTCCAGACAACGAGCTAACATCTTAAATTATACATGCTGTCTGTGCCAGCTCCTCTCTGAGACACCAATTCTTCTATTCTTTTCTGCCTTGGTGTGCCACACCAACCTCTCTCCCTTAATGGAAAACTTGGAACCTTAAGTGTTCAAGTACTTGCTCAGTCCAGGCTTCCTGAGTTCTTACAAAGTCTGAGGAACCACTGACCTAGTGACAGTCTAGGAACCACAAGTTAGATAGGCTGAGAAAACATTTTTTAAAGTGGCACAGAGGTTAAATAAGTATGCACAAAATATTCAAAAAACATCTTTAAAATCCTCAAGTTCAATCCTCATTCTACATATAGAAGCTCATGAGGAGAAAGGACTTCCCTGAAAATACAGAGCTAGTTAGTGACAGAACCAAGACCAAATCCCCATTCTCCACTTCTTCGGGACTATTGCCATTGTACACAGTCCCTCTCATGAAATTATTCCAAGGAAAACAGATGCAAGTCTTTCATGCAGGTGATCCAAGGATTTTTTCCAATGACCCTTCTTTCCATGGAGCTTTCTAAAATTGGAGAAAGGGATTATTTATAGCCCTTATTTCAAGGTGCTTTTCAAATATCTAATTATCCAGTGACCCACACAAGAGCTAGAGGTGCCAAAGGACAGTGGACTTGGCTGAATATTTTGTAATCATTCATGTGATGACCAAATCTCCAGTGCCTAGGCAGTGAATGCCCAAGGTGAGGATGTGAGAAAGTGAAGGCAAACATCTGTGCATGTCATTTAAAGATATGCTGAGGGCAGGGGGGAAAAAAACTAAAGAAATACTTTTAACCCATTAGAGGTAGGTAAGAAAGTTTTTAATCTCTAAATGATCAGCCAACTTTGCAAGGGTTGTCTATTCTATTCCGTTTTCCAAAAGTGCTTTTTGGACTTTTCTAAATTACACAGTGTAGGAGAATACAATTCTTAGTGATGCAGGAGACTTCAACTGGCAGCATTTGAAATAGAGTCTAGAGGTCTTAGAAATGTTCCCATCTACAGACTAGGCTATTTTCATCTGGCGGACACTGCTACTAGCTTTGGAAGTTGAATGGGACTGAAACAACCATGGCTGCTTTTCAAGGCTTCCACTCAATGTAGGAAGCATTTTCATGGCCAAGTTTAACTTGATTTCATTTTTAGGAAACTGCAGCACCACAGTTATTATGGCCCAAAGAGAAAGATTACCTACTCTATGAGGAACCAGACAGATAAAAATATAATCACAAATCCTGGAATCCGGCTTCAGGTGTTAACAGGCATGAGACAGAGTGTTCTTACAAAAGAATGGACATAAGGCAGCATAAAAAAGAAAAATTTAAAAAGCACAGAAATAATCAGAGTGTAAAATGTCTCCACCTTTTCTTTTTTCCATTTCAGCCACTTTGCAAAAGACAATACCTTTGACCTGTCCTTTGCTTGAGGTACCATTGAGGGACTAAGTGATAATAGCCAAAATTTTGGACTGGAAGCCTCCATCAGAAATAATCTATATCATAAAAGGCCTGTAGTCGTGACATCATAACAACATCATGACCAATGGAGCAGCAGCTCTTGTGGCGGGCGGGCGGGGCAGGGTGGCTGCTGCTTCCACAGAGTGTGCGAGGTGTCATGGGCAGAGTGTGTGAGGGTCACAGAGTGGCGGACATGGCCCTGATGGCAGGCTAGGATCCTACTCACGCACTGGGCCTCTAGTTAGAAAATAAAACCAGATCTCCAGGTTCCTTCTTTGCTGGTGTGGCTCTGGGATTACCCACTTAGCTATTAAAGTTTCCCTTTATCATTGCTGGGGTTACTTCTATTCACACCCTTGAAACTCCTATTCACTGCTTTGTATCTTTTTTCATATTACTGACTGGCACCAGGTTCTTTGGAAATTACACCCCTTTCTGAGCTACTACTCTATGTGCTGCAAAATTGGGTAGCTGCGATGAGTCACCATGTCAACATCATTCTTTCTAATTCAATATAGACCTCTAAAATACATCCCACAACTCAATTTATGCCTTTGATTTAAATCCAATAGCATGAGCTCAGCAAGACAAAGCTTTGGGACTTGACTTTGTCACACTGACTTCATCGATTTCTCATAGGTCTCCTTGCCAATATTCTCATTTCTACACATAAGACTACATAAGGCCAAGAAAGCTTACAATATCCCTAGTTATATTTCTTCTAGTCATTTCATTTCTCCTTTCTTCTTCTCTCCCTTTCCCTCACTCCTTTTCTCTCTCATTCTTTCACTTGCCTCTAGAAACCATCTTTTGAAGGTTTGGGGACATGTTCTTCCCAAGTGTTGGGATAGAAGATAATATGTGTAACACCACAGCATAGCAGTTCAAACCAGCAGCCTGTTTTCCTGAACTGAGCCTCACCATTCCAGAGTAAGCTCCCTGCCTCTTATGTTCAGGAAAGGCTCATTCTCTTTACCATCATCCATGCACTTCTCATTCTCATTTCCATCAGTCCCCCCGGGCGCTCATGCAAATAAAACTCCTACTGACTTTCTTAAATATGCCCCATGATGCCAGAATTCCAATGGTGTAACATTAAGTAGCCACTTCTCCTCCAAGGGTTTTGCTCTACATGTGAAGTCACCAAATGAAACATCTTTCACAATGAACTAATTTAAGGACCATTACAATAGTATGTGTCTGGGGAATTAATTAACTATCTATATGGCATATTTTGGTCACAAAGACCAATAGTTTAGGTACAAAGTTTAAGAATTCTGTAATTTTTAAAAATTGCATATTTCTTCCATAACAGAAAAAAAAAAAATGCTTAATGATACCCTTCTCAATTCAACAACAAGAGCCTTATTTTAACACCCTTTATTTGAAAACTTTTCCCCCTAAATTCTATTCTGATACTTTGGGTTTATTAATTTATTCAACAAATATAATTAAGCACTTGCCACAAGCAAGGTATTGCATCAAGTGTTTGGATTCAAATTCTGGATCTGATACTTACTACCTTACTGTAAGGTTGTTCTAAGGATTAATAAAGATAATAAGCTTAAAAATTAAGTGTATAGGAAGATGACTTCTAAGAGCAGCACGAGGAGCTCTAAGACCTTCTCCCCAGTGAAACATTCATAAGTTGTGGAAAAATATTGAACAAAAATAAATAAACAAAACTCTGGAAATGGGTTTAAGGAAATACCGAAATTAAGAAATATTCACTCAAAAAAATCTCCTAAATCTTGGTAGGAATAGAAAAGTCTGTGGCATTTGAATCACAAACCTCTATCCCAGTTCAACATGATGGATGCACCAGTCTGGGTATGTGCAGCCAAAAACTAGAGTTCCCTTTCCTCCCAGCTCCCAACTGAGGGCGACGGTATTTCTTCAGGAGAGTCAGGCTGCCAGTATTTCCCATCACTCATCTTACCCACCCGCCGTGATCTGAATTGCAGAGGTTCTACTCCAGGAAGAACAGTTTTGAGATCTGGGGGCCTCTTCCTCTAACTAGCCCCCACTCATAGGATATAAGCTCTCTCTTAAACTTACACACCTTTAATACAGAGATTGAGATCACTCTTGCTTCAGCTCATTCATAGAGCAGAGGTGCCAGACCAAGACATACAAGCTGAGAAGGCCAATAGAAGCTGCAGAGCACAGCACCCTAAGGGAAGTTGGCCACTCTCTCCAGACCTACATCTGGAGCAATTACACAGAGGTTTTCCTCAGAAGGAAAGGCAGGTATAAAACAGAGAGCTTTGGGGATTTTTCCTGGGGGCTTTATTTTATTTGGAAGAAAGTAAGAGCAAATTGCTATATTCTTTAAGATGCCCAATACTCAACAAAAACATACAATATATGCAAAAATACAGGAAACTATGACCTACATGGGGGGGGGGGGTGGAGGTAGAAGGTGGAGGAGGGCGGGGAAGCAAGCAACAAAAACTACCATTGAAGGTTCTGTGTTAGACATAGTGACAAAGACTTCAAAGTACCTATTATAAATATGTTCAAAGATTTAAAAGAATCCTTGCTTAAAAAGGAAAGGGAGATGTGATGACAATGTCTTATAAAATAAAAAACATTAATAAAAACATGAAAGTTATTTTTTTAAAAAACCCAAATAAAAATTCTGGAGTTGAAAAGCACAATAACTGAGTGGCTCATCAATAGATTTGAGCTGACAGAAGAAAGAATCAGTGAATTTTAATACATATCAATAGAAATTATACAATCTAAAGAACAAAGGGACAAAAAAGAATTAAGTAAACATAAATAATCTCATATGGAATGCAATTAAAAGCATCAACATAAGCATAACATGAGAGGAAATAAAAGATGAGGAATTGAGAGGAAAAAAAGTGAAAAAAAACTATCAAAGTAATAATGATTGGAATATTTCAAGTTTGATGAGTAATATTAACACATCAACACATTCAAGAAGCTTAGTAAACTCCATAAATAAACATAAATAGATTCATACCTAAACACATCAAAATGTTGAAAATCAAATATAAAGATAAAATATTTAAAATAGCAAAGAAAACATGAACAAACATTTAAAGAATATTTAATACCAAACTTCACAATTCCTTCCTCCAAAATATACTTCCTAACTCATGAGGCCACCCTGACACCAAAACCAGACAAAGATATCACTGCTATAAACAAAATTATGTCTTTCCCAAATTTTCCTAACTCACAATGTGACAATTTGGAGACAGGGTGTTTAGGAGGCAATTAAGGTTTAATGAATTCATAAGGGTGATACTCTAATCAAATATTTATCTTTAGAATGAGCTGGTTGCTTTGAAAGAAGGAACATGGAAGAGGTCTGATAGGAAATTTTTCCATCTGTGGATTTGGGTAGTCACATAACTGTCAGATCACCCTACATCCCAAACATCATATTGTATCCCAAACATCATATTGTATTTTGAATTAAGTAACCCTTTTAAAATCAGAACCTCTCCATTCCAAAAGCACACACAGGCAGCTTTGTCAGTCTCTTGACTACTGGTAAGTGGCTCTGCTATAAACCTTTATTAATAGTTGTATGATTTTGCCACTATCGCCTGAGGCACTTCAATATGGTTAGTGGTGCAGTTGGGTGGAGGTATATGTACATATTTGATATGACAAATCAGTAAGAGCAAAAATAAAAAACAGGAATCCCAAAGACACACCCTGGAAAATTCAACATTGGGTATCATTTTCCAATATTACTCTCCTGCCTTTCATAGCATCCTTTTCCCATAATGCTCAAGGCCCTTAACCACCTCATTAAAGTATTTGTCTCAGGATACATCTCACCAATCTCAGATGCACAGAACAAAGTCAAATTTTAAATCAGTGACAGAACTTAAAGTGGAATTCTCATCTTGATTCCAGATACTACTAATTAGAATATATACACCATACACAGGTTAACAGCTTAGGTTCTAGAATCAGAATTCAGGCTTCTCCATTGAACCTTCTGCAACTTGCTTAACCTCTCCCTGCCTCAATTTTCTCATCTGTAAATAGGGATAATAACAGTGCCTACCTCAGATACAAATGATTAAATAAGTAAATACTTGAAAAAGCTTAAAATAGGGGCTGGTTGATACTAAGCACTATCTAAGGGTCTGTTAAGAAAATACAATGGTAATGAAACACCGAAGAAAATAAAGAACACAAGAAACACATATTGAAATCAAAACGCTTTGGCCGAAGAGTCAGTTGCCCAAAAAGGTGAATGACTAGGGTGACCACTGTCTGGTTTGCCCATGACTGAGCAGTATCTTAGAAGTCTGTCTCCTTGCACTAGCTCAGACTATACAGTTTGAACAGTCTTCCTCAACTGCTCTGTATAATTGGATCTATTGTACAGCTTGACCTACTGCCATCTTTAATTTGTTACTGAACAAATTTCTGCAGATATTCTCAAGAAAGATCAGTACTTAAGATCTTTCTTGAAATTGAAAAGAGTGGCTGCAGATGGACATGCTGCTTTGAACCTAGTCCTCAAACAAATTAGTGTGTTTACACCATAAGCCTTTCTCCTAGCCATGCCTTGTGGTAACAATGTGCTCTTCCTTTTCTTTGCATGACTGACTCTGTGTCATTCATAGTTGACCTTAAATCTGAAGGATTTTCCTTAACTGCTCAGTCTAAAGCAGCAATTCAGGTACCCTGTAATGTCAGCCCAATATATTGCCAACTGGTATTCGATTATTGTATTTACTTATTGCCTTTATCCCTCCTCACCCTGTGTGCACTCCATTAGAACAAGGCCTTGTTGGTCTTGTTCTCAAGTGGTCCCTAGAACCTAGAATAGTATTGGCATTTAGTCAGCACTCAAATATTTCCTGAATAAGTAAAAGCTAAATAAATTGTTCTCCTGCAACTACCTCCCATGTAGGGATTATTCTCTCGAGAATGAGCTTTTACTTAGAAAAAAAGCAAATCTCCATGGGAGTACATCTGAAAGCATCTGTCCCACCATGTAGAATCTATTGACTATTCCCAAGGTACATGAATAAATATTTTCCTGACTAAATGGATAAAAAAGTCACCTGAAATTTGTACCTTAAATTTTTTTAAGAAATAGTTATAAAATCATTTCACATACCACAAAATAATATATTAAAAATAGTTTTGTTATTACTACAATCATTGCCTATGCATGTTTTCAAAGTATCTCCAGGTCTCATTACCCAAATACATCCTAAGAAGTACTAGTCAAATTATTAAAATTCAAATGAAGTCCTGTTTAGTTCTAAAGGTAATTCCTTATGTGAAAAATCAGACAAAATTAACCATTGAAAGTACCTTAAGTCGCCCATGAAGTACATAGCATGCTCAGTTGCCATTTTTCAACAGATCAGTGCATTTTATTTCATTCTCCAATACTACTGGAACAGAGAGAACTACTTCTTCAGCTGATCCTCAGATGAAATAGTTGGTCATACTTTAGGAAATATACATCTATTTAAATTTTATAATTTAAGCTCAGTCCAATGAAACATTGAAAACTCTGAAAACAGAAATTGATACTGACTAAAGAGAAACAGGTAAATACACACACACAAAGAGAGAGAGAGAGAGAGAGAGAGAGAGAGAGAGAGAGAGAGAGAGTGTGTGTGTCTTGTTCAGTCTCAGACATCCACAGATGGAGCAGAATGAACATTATGGATTGAACTGTGTGTCCCCAAAGTTTACATATTGAGGCTCTAACCCCCAGTGTGACTGTAGGGTAGGTCCTTTGGGAGGAAATTAAGGTTAAATAAAAGCATAAGGTGAAGTCCTAATCCAGTGTGATATATGGCCTTATAAGAAGAAACCTTTCTTCTTCATGTGAAGACAGCCAGACAGTGGCCATCAGCAAGCTAAGAAGAGAGTTCTCACCAGAACCATCTAGGTTCTTCCAGCCCCCAGAACTGTGAGAAATCAATGTCTATTGTTTTCACCTCCCTGTTCATAGTCCTTTGTTTCTGCAGAGCCTGAGCTGACTAGTACAATGGGAAAGACACTATATTACAGCTTGTGTTCTCTCTCTGTTTCTCTCTGTGTGTCGCTCTCTTTTTCAATCTCCAAACCCTGTATTCATGTTCAAATTACTTACATTAAATGTGCATCTGACGCAACACTTCTGTAACACATTGAGTCATAATTGGTCATTGCTACCTTAAATGGAGGAGTTCATATTTATTAGTCACATTCCCATCAAAGCCTGGGAGGACAGAATACATAAGAAGTTGGAACAAAAAGAAAGGAGGCAAGAAAATTTTGTCACAAAGCTTCACCAGAAGAAATTCTGATGTGTATGCCGAGGGTAGGTTTGGGCTTGGGCATCTAAGGGGGAGCAGAAAGGTTTGGGCACCAAGTTCTAGAAGTTTGAAAAGGAGATTAACAAAGGTGACAAAATAAAGCAACATTGGTAGCAAAGATGACTTTCTCCATTTTGCCTAAGGCTCTTCCTACTAATAAATGTAATAACTGTGAAAATTGCTAATGTTATTAATCTTACAGCTAAGAAATAAACAGCCCCACTCACCAGCTCTTCATATTCCCGCCTCTATTCATCCTCTCAGAGGCACAAGGAAAAAATTCATTTCCAAGATGACAAAGGGAAAGATTACCTTTCGTATTCACACTTACACACAAAGGTAGGAAAATCATCTGCAAAGAGAAATGGGGTTTGCGATCTTCAGAATGGAAAAAAGGAAGCCACTTCATTTATGCTTTAACAAAATAGAAAATTTTAAGTTAGAGATACTGATTGCTGAGGAATTGAGGTGACTTTCAACTGGCTTTAATGGATTCTTTTTTTTTGGGGGGGGGGAGGGGGACTCAGTCATTTATGGTCTTTTTGAATTTCCAATTTCCTCCATCTTAACTGTCAAAATAGATGGGGTGCTTTGTCCATTACAGTAATTAGTCTAAATGAGGAGAGAGCTGTGAAAGGAATGCAGAAGCCACAGAACATTAGTGTTAATGCTGTTTGTGTTTCAAATAGGAACAATAGGCAAATTCCAAGTGACTGGAACACCCAGACCTTCTGTCAACAGCGCTCTTTGACACCTATTGTATGCAGAACACCAGGCCTGGCTGCTATCTGAAGAAAGAAAAGAAACCCAGGACAGTCCTTATCTTGCAGCTTACAAAGCTGCTGGTCTCAAAGGACCAGGACACTTTGGGAAGCCTTCCCCACAAGAAGAGGCCATTTTATAAAAAATGATGATGACAACTGTTAAGGGCTGAAATTGTATCTCTGACAGATAAATGTAAAGTTGTATTGCCTTAAATGTAAAGAGAATGAATTGAGGGGACTGTGACTAATATTTTTCATAGGATAGTCTCAATATTGTCTATTGCCTCAGTAGCTCATGGGGAAAAAAATATAGCTCAAGAAAAATAATTCCTTCTTAACCAGTAATCTCCATTGATCAAATCAGCACAAGGTATTCTTAGTGTGAGTGTGAGGTTTTTTAAAAGTGAGCTTTGAGCCTGGTACTGGTAGATTGTCCTTCTAATAGGAATTTGATTTAATCCAGTGACCATCCTAAAGTACTTGAAAAAAGGCTTTCTTTTTAAAGACTGAAAAAAAAATCAATCCACCTTTAAAATTTCATGCTGATTTAAAAATAACATTTGTGTGAAATTTCAGCACCAACTGAAAACGTGCTTGACTTGCCAGAGAAATATTTTCAGGCTGACACAAGAATCAATATCATACTAATCAGGACAGAGCTGTGAAGTAGATATACGTAACTAGTGTGACTCATGGGATAAAATTATAAACAGCTTCATTTTTATCTCCCATTGTCACTTCAAATTTATTCTATTGGGTTAGTATTTCCACTGCCTCCAGATGAAAATTCAGACCATCCCCAATATTTTTTACTCTCAAAAAAACAACAAACAAACAAAACTAGAGCCAAAACAGCATTTTATTTTATCAATAAATCAAAAGGCCAAAATCAAATTAAGTCTAAGCTTCTCCTTCCCCACAGCTAAAGCCTGTAGGAGGGAAACATACAGTTACAGAAGAGCAAAGGGTCTTCTCTCTATTCCACTTCAAGCTCTTCTTTTCCACCCCAAGGTTAAATAGAAAAACCTAGAAGACAGAAGGTTCAAAAAAAGACCTTACTTTGATACAGGCATTCCAGGGGTCCGGGACCCAAGGGTCTGTGACTTACTGTGGGTTCTTGGCTTCACACAGGAAAGAATTCAAACACAAGCCAGCATAGTTTAGAGTGAAAGTGAGTTGCACAGAGTTTAAAGTGAAAGTGAGTTTATTACTGAAGCAGTAAGACAGAGAATGGGCTACTCCACAGACAGAGCAGCCCCAGTTAGCAGAATTTGTTTCTTTATTAGGGTTCATTTAATCATGGGGAAGGATATTCAAATGAGGGGAGGAACATTTAGGATCTTCCCAGGAAAGGGTGATTTCTCAAAGGTTTGTGGACCATCTTGTGTCCTTATATGGGATTTCCATTTCCAATCATGGTGTGTTATGTTGCTTAGCATGTTAATGTATTACAATGAGCATATAATTAACCTAGTGGTTACTGTTGGTGAAATTAGTTGTAATGGTGTACCTACCCATATTAAGCCTTAAATCCAGTGGGGGGTGCTCTTTCAGTTCCTATGGCTTCTATTCATTGCATCTGTTTTGCCACAAACCCTATCTCAACTTAACTAATACTCTTGTGAGCTGGTTTGTCATATGTTTAAAGGTGAGTTCTTGCCTGGATGGTGTTTCTTAGTAGTCAGAGCATCAGCCTGCAGACCAAAAAATCTTAGGTTTGATTCTAGGTCAAGGGCACATACCTGAGTTGCAGGTTCAATCTCTGACCCCATAGTCGTAAGACATGTGGGAGGCAACCAATCAATTTCTCTCACATCAATGCTTTTCTCTCTCTCTCTCTCTCTCTCTCTCTCTCTCTCTCTCTCTCTCTCTCTCTCTCTCTCTCCCTCCCTCCCTCCTTCCCTCCCTCCCTCCCTTCCACCCTCTCTAAAATCAATGGAAAAACATATCCTCAGGTGAGAATTTACAACAACAAAACAAGTGAGCTCTTTTGTGGGTTCTTCTGAGATCATCCCATACACAAACTCACACACATGCATGAAGCTGGAGAGTTGTCAGCTGCAGTGCCAGTAACACAGAAGACAAGTTCTCCATGCCATAGGCTAATGCTCCTTCCTCATCTTTGGACATGTTAAGAACCTCTCAGGTTCCTCTATTGTAATGGGGCCACTCTTCTAGTCTCTTCTTGGACATAACTTAAAATCACCATAATCAGGTCTCTCTCAGAGCATGGAGCCCATATCTGTCTCATAGAAAATACTCAAGAATTAACCCATTGGTTCACTTATTTTTCAAATGCTTCTTGAGCTTCTATTAGGTAGCAAGCACTCTTAAAACATCATATAATAAATTACTGGTGAGGTTGAATATCTTTTTATGCATCTACTGGCCATTTATACATCTCTTTTTGTGTGTCTAAGTCTTTTGCCATTTAAGAAATCAAATTATTTGCCTGTATTCTGTACAAAGATCTGTATTAGATCTATGTACTGTGAACTATCCAGTTGGTAGCTTGCCTTTTATATTCTTAATAGTGTCTTTCAAAGAGCAGTTTATAAATTTTGATTAAGTCTAATTTATTAAAACACACACATACACACCATCATATACTGAAATATAAATGAGTCTTCAGTATTTAACTGTACCTTTTCCAAGGGGATTTGCATTTTTAAAAGACAGTGTTTTTAAATCACACAGATAAGTCATACAACCCTAATCACACAGATGGATTTATTCAATAAAGTCCTGAAAGCTTTTCCAGAAGACACAGCATGAGACTCCTACAGGGAGTGCTCCAGAGACACAAGTGTGCTCTGAAGGTGAAGCCAGTGGGCTTTCAACTTTCAATGAGCAACAAGACCACTGTTTTAACTCGGCGATTTTCAACCTTTTTCATTTTATGGCATGTATAATTATTAAAATTCTCCGGCACACCAAAAAATATTCTATTTTTTTTACCAATCTAACAAAGATATAATTTTGATTCATTCACATCAGACAGATATTGTTGTATGGGCTGTTGGTCATATTTGCATCTGACAACCTAAGGAAAAAGAGATCGGTGTCCCTGACTGGAGTAAGGTATTGCATGTTCTAAAAATTCTTGCAGCATATCTGCTTAAAATCACTTTTTTAACTTAAAAAATACTTTTTAAAAAAATTATGTGGTTCTTTGAGGTCATTTGAGGGTGGCAGATAGGTTATAGGGAATGGAGGGGCTAAATCCTTTCAAGCTATTCCTTGATTTTGTGGTCATATCATTTTCATAATTTTGTGTTAGTGTTAATTTTTAATACCAGAAACATAGAGTATCTGTGCTGGAAGAGACCTTAGAAACTCTGGTCAAAGTCTCTCTGTACATACCTTTTCTGTATATGTGTATATAAGGTTACATGGGTGCGTCTATGAGGACTTTTGCTATCGATAAATAAGAGCATGTATGCAGAAAATACATGAATACAAATTCTGACTCCTGTCAATAGTTGTTTTGATTATAGTACCATTTGTCTTTCACCCTCAGATGACCAGAATGAAGTTTAAATTATCAAACAATAGGAAATCTACTTATATATGAGGGAAATGCAATCTGGTCTAGTTTGAGGAGTTTGATTGGGGAAGGAGAGGTGCTGGATTACAAGAGGCTAATCAAGGTCCTTCCACTCATAATTTGTTAGTGATCTCTAAAGCTTGACATTTTAAAGACCTGAAGGAGATTCACTAGAGGGAGTATTAGAGATCACAAAGACAGGTGGGAGTGTGCCTGGTTATTTGAGAAACAGCCAGGAGGGGTTTAATAAAAGAGAGACTAGAAGGTAAGAGGAGTATTGATGAAAATGAGAGAAGATTGTGGAGGACAGTAGATGCTCATTAGAATCATTAGGGAACCTTTCAGCAAATATCAATGCCCCAACCATAAAACCAATGAAGTTAACATTTCAGGGATCAGACCCCCAACATGAGTATTTCTTTAAAGCTCACCAGGTTGTTTCTAATGGGAGCCAAGTAGAAAATCTCTGTAGGATCTTGTAGATAACTTGATTGAGTTTGGGTGAGATGGGGATACTAAAATGGGGGTTCTGAGAGGAGGAGTGTCTCACCACACTTAGGTTTCCAAACTGTCTCTTTGATTTCAGTGTTGAGAATGGATCATAAGGGGACAGAGGCCAGAACTAATTTTAGAATGTCTTTGCAATAATCTACATAATGCTGGTTTGGTCCAAGGTGGGAGCAGTGGTGGTGTGAAAAGTAGTTGGACTCTGGATACATTTGAAGAGAAGACTGACAGGGTTTACAGATGCATCTGATGTGAGGTAGGAGAGAAAAATGGAAGTCAAGGAAGGCAAGCTCTGGAGGTACCAATCACCTTTGCACTTGCTTTTCTTGAAGCTTCTCCCCTCTGTGGTTATTCCATTCCTTCCACACCCCTCTCCTTCCCCCCATGTTTCTATCTTAAAATCTTGCTCTACTGAAAAAAAAATCTTTAAAACTTTATAAAACCTGTATACTCTTGTTAACCAGTGTCACCCCAATAAATTCAATAAAAAAGAAAAAAACTTTTATCTACTGAGGCTTAAAGAATATCTTTTCCAAAGATTATTTGCAAAGAAATAGTATTTTAGTTATTATTATTTTTTAATATATTTTTATTGATTTCAGAAAGGAAGGGAGAGGGAGAGATAGAAAATCAATGATGAAAAACAGTTATCGATCAGCTGACCAGAAATCGAACCAGTGACCTCCTGGCTCAACAATTGAACCATACCTAGCTTGCCAAAAACTGTCTTTTAAACCAACTTCATGAATAAAGGCCTATTTTGATCCTAATCACGTGCATTGCCTTATTCTATGAGCAAGTTCTAATAGCAGCAGACCTGCATAGAATAGAGGCATGAAGTAAGGGATGGGTCAGGCTGATTATTTTGGATTTTAGTTTACATAACAATCCTATTGTTTTCCTTTAGATCACAAACCTATTTGAATCAGTTTATAGATGGACTGATGGATTTGGGGGCAGGCCATTCCTTGGTACCACTTCTATTTTCATACATACTTTATTAATATTTTTAAACAATAAGATAGAATATCTGCGACAAAAGAGATTTCAGAAGCATCTGGTTTCATATTTTAAGATTTCAGAAAAGGATACTGAGCCTTGGAAAGGCTGAGTTTCCCACTCAAGGATCTATTGCTATATCAGAGGGAACTGCCTTTTAATACTGCAGCAAAACTCAAGCTCCTCAGGCTCAAGGTATCATGGAAATCCATTTAAACTTCAAGTATCAGTGATATCTTACCTAGAAGTGTAGACTTCCTTTAAAATTTTATTTTTATTTCTTTATTAAAAATAATGCATATCATAACCAGTGGAATAATACAAAGTTGGTTATTATATGTGAAAGACAGAGCAAATTATAATTTCCTTACCTCCTCCATTCTCACGCTCCTGAGATAACATTGTATATATGCATACAAATAATTATATACATACATACACATATTGTGGTTGTACATTTTTTAAAGGGTAATAATTGCTCAGCTGGTATGGCTCAGTGGTTGAGCATTAACTTATGAACCAAGAGGTCACAGTTCAATTCCTGGTCAGGGCATACACTCAGGTTGTGGGTTTGATCCCCCATGCAGGAGGCAATGAATCAACAATTCTCTTTCATCATTGATGTTTCTATCTCTCTCTCCCTCCTCCTTCCTCTCTGAAATAAGCTCTATATGTATATGTGTGTGGATATTATATATATAATTACACTATAACTTTCTTCACTTAATATTTCATGCATATCTCTCTCAGGAAATACATACAAAGCTATATATCATAGAATGAAAATGACAATTTATTCTACCTGCTTAATTCTCGATAAATACTTTTTTGAGCTTTTGCTTCTGGAAACACTAAACAACAACAACAACAACAACAAAACACCTACACTTATTCTTACATCCCAATACTTTTATTTTTACAGGATATATTCTCTGAAGGCTTAAATAAAGTGAATGACTATTAAAAAGTTTATCCTAATCTCTCTTTAATAAATCATTCATTAGACTTGATTCTTAATTAAGCCTTTGATTTTTTTTCTTTTATTAATTTATTCATTATAAAAATACATATTTAGTAGTGTTAATATTCCTGGGTCCTGAGACACTTTTCTGGATCCTATATTTTTATTTTCTGTTCAAACATCAATGTGGTTCTTAATAAATGCTTATTCTCCATACAGAGCTTCAATCCAATTCCATTGCCTACTGTAGTAGCTAAAACACCATATAAGCATTCCAGGCCTGAATCTGTGAAAAGTCATAAATCATTTCTAGAAATAACCTTGTTTGCCTTAGGTCGGGACTTTCATTTTGCCAGAGAAAACACCTTGTACAAGGGTCACCAGAAAATTATGAGTAAGAGAACCCTGATTAGCCTCTTGTGGTCTTTCTACCCTAAATCAAAACCCCAGGCAAGACCAGATTGCATCTCGCTCATATATAAGGAGAACTGCCACTTGAAAATTTAGCCTTCACCCTGGTGAGCTGAAGGTGCAAGATAAATGGTTGTGCGGGCTACACAATGTCCAAAGGGAACTGGAGGCAAAATTGGTGGATTTCTTACATACTATGCTCAGAGCACATTTTAAGTAATAAATCCCCACAGGCTCTCTATCTTTCCGCTTAAGTTCTCACCTACACGAGAGAGACGGTGATAGTGATAGCTGTCTTTCACATATAAATAAAAAGCCATTTTTCTGATTATAACAAGGACATACACTGCAATGGTTTGAAGGTGGGGGCACAACTTGAATAGGAAATCAATACCCAAGAAGAGAAACTATAATGAAGAAGAGGCACTGCAATAGTTAAGATCATGATTTTTGGAGTCAGATACACATGGATACAAAGCCAAGCTTTTTTTTGTACCTTTATGTTGACTTTAATGTCTATTAAAGCCTTGCTCCCCTCATCTATGAGTGATAATATAAATACCCTTTATGGCTATTGTAATCTATTAATATAATAATAAAAGCACAATATGCTAATTAGACCAGACAGCTGAACGAAGCCTTGGTGATGGGGTCCAAGGCAGAGGCAGTTAGGGATGATCAGGCAGGCAGGTGAGAGGTTGGGGTGATGAGGCAAGCAGGCCAGTGGTTAGGGGCAATCAAGTAGGCAGGCAGGCCAGCTGTTAGGAGCCAGCGATCCCGGATTGTGAGAGGGTGCAGGCCAGGCTAAGGGGACACCCCCCTCCCTCTGTACAAATTTCATGCACTGAGCCTCTAGTACTTAAATAAGTGTTAAACACAGATTATGGCATTTACCACACAGGAAATACTTTGTGAATATCTGTTATTATTATAATGGTCAAAGGGACTTCAACTTCCCCATTACTCCTTTGATCAGGAAGAAATGTCTTGCTTTACATTCAAAGAGTATTATACAAAACTACCAAAGGCCTAGGGAAAAAGTTAGTCATTAGATAAATAAAGAGCATATATCAATAAGGTGGCAAAGCACAATAGAATACAGCAAGCTAAGTAAAAATAGAATAAAGACCCAAAGATAGTCCACAAGATATACTTCAGGGCTTTGCTGGGAATCCAGGAGTCAAAAAAACAACTAGAAAATAAAGGCCAAATAGAAGGAAAATTTGTTAAAGTACAAGAAAATAAAAGTACAAGTAAAAAGACAAATAAAGAAAGACTGATAAGACTGGACTTGGCAGACCACTACGATTATGTCTCCAAGTTTCTCTGGAGACAAGAGCATGGCATTGAGCTGTCTGAGTGTCTGTGTGTGGTAGGGCCTGAAGAAAATTAAGAGAGGATATTAACAAAGAATGAATTATGGAGGAGCACTGCAGTCCTGCTCTTTTTGTAATTTCAACTTTGTTATGAGAATTTCACTCAACAGGAGTATATGGACACAGGAGGCTACACAACTACATTAAAGCAGTTAATTCAAATAAATCTGATTCTCAAATGCCTAGAATTCCTCAGCTCAGTATGCCGAAGGGAAAAAATCAATTACTAGGGTTCAGTGCCTCTATTAGAAAGTCTAAAGGTTATTTTTAAATGGAGGATAAAATCAGAGGATTATTGATTTATAATTATAATGTACTGGGCTACCACTAAAGGGAAAGAAAAAAAAAAAAAAAAGGACTCAGTTGTCCATTATCCACACGAACAAAATCAGAACACTGATAATTCAGACAGTTGTGTAGAATTTATTTTCTTCAGATATTAGATTTCATATCCTTTTAATTCTGGTTCATTGCCTGACTGCTCAAGTATTCTGCTCTTTCTCTCAGCTGCCTTAGCACTCCTCACATCTATTCTGAAAGACTGGGTCAGTCAGCCAGTTAGCAAAAAACTATGAGACATGGCCCATGCACTGGCTCGGGGCAGTGGGCACAACTTTAACTCAGCTGCAACAGAAATCCAGTAAAATATTCAGAGAGATACACCAGTCTAAATGGAGATGAGATCAGCCACGGGAATTTTAAATGGAAAAAGTGAATTTCCATTTCACCTTCTTTAGTATTTCTAAATAAGCAATTTTCAGGCTTCAAAAGGTTCAGATGATCAATTCCAGGAAACAAGACTCTTAAGCGTCTGATAAATAAATCCTGGTTTCATTACAGCATGGCTCTACTTTTGCAAAGTGAATTCAGTCTCTAGCAGAACAGTAAAAAAAATCCAGAGGCAGTGAAAATATTCTTGGGCTTAGAGCCAGAAACTGTGTTGAAACATGTATGCCACATTCTATCAGTACGACCTTAGGCAAATGGATCTTTTCTTTAAACCTGTTTATAGGGTTACTTTGGAGATTTGAGGAGATAATGTAACTGAAATATTTTGTTTAAGGTAGAGCATTATTCATTTATACATGCTTATTAAATATAAGTAAATTATTTTACTTTAATATCAATGAATTTTCCTATATTCATTGCAAATAAACATATATGTAATCAATATTGTATACCTAGCCTAGTACTGAATTACATAAGACATATATATATAATTCTTCAACATAAAAGACTCTTAACATTTTGTTGAGTTCCAAGTAACTGCTCATATTTACTTCACTGTTTGTCCCCAAAAAAGACAGAATTACTGAAGGTTTATCAGTTAAACTTCTGAAAAATAACAATCACTTTTATTTAAGCCATAAAATATAAAGTGTTTCTAGGCCTTGGGATGCAATTGAATAAATGTACTAGAATGAGCAAAGGCACAATCTCAGTGGCATTTATTCAAATTTCTTAATCACTGGGCCTTCCTACAGTGTTTCTCCAAAAATAAGACATCCTTCGAAAATAAGACCTACTTACAGGTTTCCTTCTGAGTGAAATATAAGGCATCCCCCCCTCCTAAAATAAGGCCCCCCTAGGCTAAACATGAGAGATTTGGCCCACTGATTCTGAAAGAAATGGAGTCAGAAGAAATTCACCAGGAAATTCAGGAATTGGATTGTTATGATGATGTTCCAGAAGATGATGACATGATTGTCATTGAATAAATGAGTAAATTCTTGATACTGTAGGATTCAGTTTGTCTGGTTTGTGTTGACAACTACCGTACCATATACAGGTAATAAATTTCCTTTATTTTCATTTAACAATAAATGTGTACCGTATTCTTCTTCATGGAAAAATAAGACATCCCCTGAAAATAAGACAGCACATCTTTGGGAGCAAAAATTAATATAAGACACTGTCTTATTTTGGGGGAAACGGTATTTTTACTCCACTAGTTCCTGTTTTGTCTTTTTTTTCATGGCATTTGTTATTCTCAAAAGACCATAATACTCTACATAAAACCATTATCAAGAAGAGTAGATTATGTAAATTACACATCTATATGTATAATCTAGAGGCTCTGGTGTACAAAAATTGTGCACTTGCGGGGGGAAAGGGGGCCCTAAGCCCAGCCTGCACCCTCTTGCAGTCCAGGAGCCCTCAGGGGATGTCTGACTGCTAGCTTAGGCCCACTCCCTGGGGCAAGCGGGTCTAAGCTGGCAGTTGGACATCCTTAGTGCTGCCCCAGAGGCAGGAGAAGCTCCCGCCACCACACCTGTATTACCAGTCATGAGCCCAGCTTCTGGCTGAGCGGTGCTCCCTCTGTGAGAGTGCACTGACCACCAGGGGGCAGCTCCTGAATTGGGCATCTGCCCCACTGATGATCAGTGCATGTGTCATAGCGATCATTCCAATGTGCATATTAACCTTTTATTATATAGAACATATAAGAAAAGGCTACCTTTTATTATATAGAACATATACCGGTAATAAAAGGCTAATATGAAAAGTGTTCCCTTGGGAGTTCAACCAAGAGTTCGATTGCTTGCTATGATGTGCACTAACCACCAGGGGGTGTCACAGAATGAAGGAGGCCCCAGCTGGCAGCCATCAGCTGGCAGCTGGGGAAGTAAGGCCCTAGCCAGCAGCTGGCACCCTGGCCAGCAGCCAGAAGGCCCTGATCACCCCTTACCTCTGGCCAGTCCTAGGCTCCCTACCTGTGCACAAATTTTATGCACTGCACCTCTAGTCTAAGTATACTTAACCAATTAAACAGATATTCAAAGTTAAAAAGCAAAAGCAAAAAAAAAAAAAAGCAAAACAACAACAAATAAAAACCACTAATTTTAATTAGAGAGCAATCACACATAGGCTTAGATTTCTGAGTACCACTTTGCAAGGGGCTTCTTAATGCCTATTGTGTATATGTATGTATTTCACCTAATTACTTTAATGCTTATAGATATGCATATGTTAAATACAAAAATATAAAAACTCCTTAAAATTGATTCAGGTTTTTTTTCTAAAATTGTTCCTCTTTAAAATAGTCGCATACTTAAATCATTATATTAATGCAACCAAATTAGAAACAAATATCATTTGTTCTATTATAGAGTATCAGAATCTGCAGCTGCCTTCCATTAAAGCTATCAGACCAGGCTTTCATTTGCAGAATGAGAGCCATTGATTGTGTCAAAGAACATCAGTTTTGTCCTTTAGTGACCCATGAGCTCCTTTCAAAAGCAGCTCGGTAATGGTTACTACATTAAAACTTGAACATGCATAACCACAGGATGAGTTTCTAAAGCACGACCTTCATCAGCATCTCAGGGTCATCTGGGAGGAAGAATATTGGCCTGGGAACCAGACACCTGGCTGTGAGTGCAAACTGTTACTAACTTGTTGTCGTAAGGTTGCCATAAAAAATACAAGACACCCTGTTAAATTTTAATATCAATTCAATAACAAATTATGTTTTAATACAAGTACCTTCCAAATATCACATGGGATATATTTATGTTAAAAAATGATTCACCAGATATCTGAAATTCAAATTTAACTAGGCATTTCATATTTATATTTTTTTATATTTATATTTGTTAAATCCTACTTGGGCAAGCTAATGTTGGCTTCATCATTTGAGAAGTGCAAGGGTTAGACAGAATGATCTCCAAGTGAGACACCATAAAAAATACTGGATTCGTAGGTAAGCAAGGGTCAAAATTCACCACATTTGTATTCCCTAATTTGTAAGCAGAGATTCATAAAATCACTCACATTTAAAACCAAATCAAACTACCTTAGTAGTGAAGATGAATGCAATATCTCTGTAAATTCCAAACATGGAAACAAGTTCAGGCATTTTAATAGCTCTTGTATTTGCTATCTGTTGCAGCATAATAAATCACCCCAAAACTTAGTGGCTTAAGACATTTATAATCTCAGTTATTTGTGGGTCAGAAATCCATGAACAGTTTAAATAAGTCCCCTGGTTCAGGTTCTCAATAAGACTATAGTGAGCTCTGACCAGGTAGCTCAGTTGGTTGGAGCATCCTCCATACACCAAAAGGTTGTAGGTTCCATTACCAGTGAGGGCACATACCTAGGTTACTGGCTCAATCCTGATGGGGTCATGTAATAGGAGGCAATCAATTGATATTTCTCTCTCACATCAATGTGTGCGTGTTTTCTCTCTCTCTCTCTCTCTCTCTCTCTCTCTCTCTCTCTCTCTCTCTCTCTCTCTCTCTCTCTCTCTCTCCCCCCCGTCCCCTCCCCTCCCACCCGCTTCCCCTCTCTAAAATCAATAAAAAAAACATATTCTTGGGGGAGGATTTTTAAAAAAATATTATAGACTACAAAGAAGGTTTTAAGTGGGCTACAGGCATCTCAGGGGTCAAATAGAGACAAAAACACTAGTAATCTTATGATTGGTTGTTGATGGGATTCACAGTACCTTGTGGGTTGTTGGATTGATGATCTCCATTCCTTGCTGCCTATTGGCTCAATGATGCCCTCAGTTCTTGCCAGATGGGCCTCATGTAAGGTAGCTCATAACAAAGCAGCTTGCTTTATCAGAATAAGCAAGCAAGGAGAACCAGAGAGAGTTCGAGCAGGACAGTCTTTTGTAACCTCATCTGAAAAGTGATATGCCATCACATGGACCATGTACTATTTCTTCCTTTTTTAATAAGTCTCAGTTTTCTTCTTCTTTTTTGAAAGTATTACATGGGTCCCCTTTTCCCCCAATAACTTTTTCCAACCTGCTCCCATTTCATACCCCAGGCTTCACCAAGCCCATTGCCTGTGTCCATTGATATGCATATATGCATACAAATTTATTGGTTGACCTATTCCCACCCAACTTCCCCTGCCTTCTCTCTCAGGTTCAAAAGTATGTTCATGTTTCTATTTATCTAGGTCTATTTTAAAAAAATATATATTTTATTGATATCTTTCAGAGATGAAGGAGAGGGATAGAGAGTCAGAAACATAAAAGAGAGAGAAACATCTATCAGCTGCCTCCTGCACACCCCCCACCAGGGATGTGTTCACAGCCCAGGTACATGGCTTTGACCGGAATTGAACATGGGGACCCTTGAGTCCACAGGCCGACATTCTATCCACTGAGCCAAACTGGTTTTGGCTCTGGGTCTATTTTTCATTATTAGTTTATTTGGTTCATTAGATTCCACATATGAGTGAGATCATGTGGTACTTATCTCTTTCTGATTGGCATATTTCACTCAGCATAATACTCTCCAGGTCCCTCCATGCTGTCTCAAAGGGTAAGACATTCTTAACCTAAATGCCCATATACTATTTCTTAAAAGCAAGTCAAGCCTGGCTGGTGTGACTCAGTGGTTGAATCTTAACCCATGCACCAGGAAGTCGTGGCTCTATTACTGGTCAGAGCATGTGCTCAGGGTGAGGGCTTGATTCCCAGTAGGGGGCATGCTTTTGATGGATGTTTCTCTCTCATCAATATTTCTCCCTCTGAAAATCAATAAAAACATACATTTTTTAAAAAGCAAGTCAATTAGTCCAACCCACAATCAAGGGGAAGAAATCATTAAAAATGTGAATAAAAGAAGGTGGGGACCATTTTAGATACTACAATAGCTATTGCCCTTTAAAATATATATATATATATATATAATAGTTACTGAACAGCTATTCTTAGTTAAGAGGAATTTATAATTAGTTAAAATGGAGAGCTTTTTAAAAAATAGTGGCCAAAATTAAAGACTTTGGATCAAAATGAAATTGTATCATCAAAGATTGATGAATTTCTTCTTTCAAAAGATCTCAAATACAAATGCTTCTTTTCCAGAGTGAAACATGCCAATAGAGATTTGGTTTATCTTTTTTTAAAAAAAGGTTACAGCAATCCATATATGTCAAAATGTAACTTTCTTTATTGATTCCAACTTACTATGCATATTAGTTTTATTTCCATTGATGATACAGCAAAATTAATCCTGTCCTTTACTTGATTATGTCTGGTTTTAAAATGCTATTTGGGGTTAAAAATCAGTCATCTTAGAATTTAAATTCAGGCAAATTTAATTAGTGGCTCTCAAAATTTAACCATGCAAAATATTTATCTTGGGATGTGTATTAGTTTCATAGAACTGTCACACACACACACACACACACACACACACACACACACACACAGTACCATAATCCAAGTGGCTTAAAATAGAAATTTATTCTATCACAGTTCTGGAGGCTAGAAGTTAGAAATCAGGTGTTGGAAGGGCCATGCTCTCTCTATAAGCTCTAGAGGAGGATCCTTCCTTGCCTCTCACTAGCTTCTGGTGGTTGCCAGTAATGTTTGGTCTTCTTTGGTTTGTAGATGCATCACTCCAATCTCTGCCTCTGTGTTCAGTGTTTTATTCCTCTGTGTTCTGTATCTTCCTTCACATAACAGTCTCCTGTCTCCTCTGTATCCAAAGTTACCTCCTCTTATAAGATACCAGTCATTGGATTAGGGCTCATCCTAATTTGATAGGACCTAATCTTAAATTGATTATATCGCAAAGACCTTATCCTATATAATGAAGATGTAATATGCAAATGGTTGTTATGCCGTGAAGTGTAATGACCGACTGAGTAACAGCCAGACTGCGGATCAGCACGAGGGTGGGGCAGCGAGCTACAAGTTGGTGGTGGAGAGCTACAGGAGGGGGCAGGAGGGTCCGGTAGTGGGTGGAGAGCTACTGGAGGGCGGCAGCTAGCTACTGGTGAGCTACTGGCTCACAGATTCATGCGCAGGGCTACTAGTTTTCCAATAAAATCACATTCACAGGTACCTGGAATTAGGACTTCAGCACATCATTTGAGGAACACAGATTTGAGGAACACAGATTCATGCGCAGGGCTACTAGTTTTCCAATAAAATCACATTCACAGGTACCTGGAATTAGGACTTCAGCACATCATTTGAGGAACACAGATTTGAGGAACACAGATTAAGGTACAGAGTCTAGCCCCACAAGAACCTCCCATCCTCTGGGATTTTGATTCTATAGGTCTGAGTATGGGGTTAGGGATCAGCCAGATTAACAAACTCTGCAAGTATGTTCTGTGGGAGTGGTGCATAAAGTACAATGACAAACTCTCCCACTAACTATTGTTAAGCAAACAGTAGTTAAAAGCCTACAGTCTTTATGTTCTTCATTCTCTTTTAATGAGAAAATTTAGATGAGGAGCAGTGTGGCAAAATGAATAAAACAATAAGGCTAGCATCAAAGGACATAAGCATACATATTAGCTCCATACTAGCCATATGACTATAATTTAATCCCCGAACCTCTATTTCTTCAACTACACCACTGTGATTTTGTTAGAAATAAATTAAATAACATTTGTTAAAATATTTAGCCAATTAAAAATAATATTACAATATTAAGATTTTTAAATGGCAATAAAAATGTATGGGTGTCATTTTATCCAGAATCCCTCTTCATTCATCATTTGCTGTTTTAACAAAAAAATTTTTGAAGTGTATACCATATGCCAGACATTGAGCTTGCCTTGAAGGTTGCAAGGATGAACAATAAGAATAGTCCAAACTTCATGTTTTCAAGTAACTATAACTTTTGGAAATAATATATAAAATATTAAATAATATATATATATATATTTATATATGGCTAAGTGCCCGGCCCACAGTTGGTAGGCATGATGTGCACTAACCACCAAGGGGAACTTGGATTCTGTGGTTCTAGGGTGACACACCTGAAACCAGAGAGGAGGGAGCCCAGTTCTAGGGTGCATCACTGGAGAATCGCCCTCTCACAATCTGGGACCCCTCGGGGATATCAGAGAGCTGATTTTGGCCCAATCCCTGCAGGGCAGGCCACAGGGTGCACAAATCTGTGCAACAGACCTCTAGTATTAGAAGAAATTATAAATATAAAATTATTCATGGTAACATTAATAAAAGATCTAACAATAAATATCTAACAAGAGGAAAATGTTTACTGAGTGAAACACTGCAGGCATGAAATAAAAACTATGTAGTAATTTGGAAAAAAAATGTTTCTAATGTAAAATAAAAATTAGGGCACAAAATAGCTTGTACATCATGATTACAAGTACATAAAAATAGAAATATAGAGAAGAGAGTGGACTAAAACAGTGGTTGACATTTTTTAACTCCCTGGATGGAAGCATTAGTTTCTTCTTGACTTGAGTTTAAGTTGGGTTTTATTTATTTGTTGTGGTGTTTTTGTTTTTGTTTTTTTGTTTTTTCCATTTTCCACAAAGGTAATGCTTTTGAAACCAGAAAAATAATTAATTAAAAATTAATATTTTAATTAGCTGCATATCATCTGGTTACAAAGCATATCATCTGCATATCATCTATGAATGTCAGGTAGATCCAGCTTTCTCCAGGTGTGTGAGACCTTTCCTGAGGTATAAAGCCCAAATGAATCTCTTCCAAGGCCAGATGCACTGGGCTTGTACCACCATGCCACCATGCATCCCTCCTTTCCCCTCTGTCCTTCTGTGGGGGCTTCGTATTTTCCTGCCCTTTCCACCTGCAGCAGCATCTAGACACTCGGCTTCTATCTGTAGACTTAAACTGAAATGCTCTAAAAATGACTCCAAGGTTTCATTTTCCTAATTGTAACTGACACTTTGGAGCATAGCACACAATAACTAGTGTTTGAATTATTTTCCCCAGGAATATTACTTAGGGCTTCATTCACACTAACAGGCCCTGTGCTATGAGCTTGGTGGGGCAGAAGGAGGTATTACATCCTAAATTTTTTTTATCACTAAGGACCCTATCCCTCCCATTCCTCCCCCAACCATAATTCCAAGCTGCTAAGATGTTCATTTATAAAATAACACTTATTAAATAGAAAACTAATTTCCTTTTTTATTAAAGATAAAACTTTCAGTCAGAGCTATAGACAAATATGAGATAGACAATAGGTGGTACCACACATAGTTATTGCAATATTATTGATTATATTCCATATGCTTTGTTTAGGTCCCTATGATTATTTTGTAGCAACCAATGTGTGCTTCTTAATCCCTTCAGCTTTTCCACATAGTCCCCCTAACTCTATCCTCTCCAGCACTTACCAGTTCATTCTCTGTGTCTACGAGTCTGTTTCAATTTTGCTATTTGTTTATTTTGTTCCTTAGATTCTGTGTATAATTGAAATTACATGGTATTTGTCTTTCTCTGACTGACTTATTTCACTGAGCATAATGTCCTCTAGGTCCTTTCATGCTGTTACAAATTGTTAAGACTTCATCCTTTTTTTATGGCTGAATAATATTCCATTATATATATGTATAACAGTTTTTCTATCCATTCATCACTTGATGGCACTTGGTTTGCTTGCATAGCTTGGCTATCGTAAATAACACCACAATAAACATAGGGGTGCATATATTTTTTGAATTGGTGTTTTGGGTTTCCTCAGATAAATCCCAAAGATGGAATTTCTGTGTCCTAAGGCAGATCCATTTTGAATATCAGAAGCAGCGCAGCTCCTGGCAGCATGCTGCAATTCCCACTGGCTCCCGCAGAAGCGGCGAGCGGCCCACTGTGAGCCATATCACACAATGGGCTACTAGTCTCTCTATATAAAAGGCTAAATAGCCGACTGTCTGACCATCTGACTGGCTGGCCAGCCAGTACGTATGACGTGCACTGGCAATTTAAAAATAAACATTGACTTGTGCATGCAAAAACATATAAAGATCTCTTTGGCACCAATTGCACACGTGTATTTTGATCTGTCATTGTCCATCGTGAATTTGGTTGACACTTCTATTATGGAGAAAGGGAAAATAGCAATATTAACATATTTCTTCTAATTATAATAATTTCCTTTCAATGTGCATAAATCTGTGCACCTGGCTACTAGTTTATATATATATATATAAATTAGTATTTTACCACTCTTTTAGATTTTTAATTAAAAACTTTAAGACTTTCCATCAAATAAATGCATTTTAGATAAATTTTAGTAGATGCTGAAGCTTTTAAAAAATATATTTACCATTAGTCCTTTGCATAATCATCATTAAGGATTTCAAGACGACACAATTTCGATTGGTTTATTACTAATTTAAAATCTCCTTGTCCTTTATATATAATGTAATGTTCTGGTATTTTTTAGTTTATCCCCTAGGACTGCAACCTTAATTTAACCATACATCAACATTTTAGATAACACAGCTAAAATGTTAATGACCAAGTCTGAAAAATACCACTGGCCAATTTTTCATTAAAAATAAAATACTCTTTGGAAAAGAGTCACACAGATTGATCACAACTGAGTGTTGTTCCCTTAAGGCAATGCAATGACCCAAATATAATTGGTTCATGTAAAAGGAGTCTTATTAGACAAATCTGACAGAAACCTTTGTCTAAATGTCATCTTATCTTTAGACTTTTCAACCAATACTTTCATAAATGCTATTTATAGGCAAATGCTTAATTATATACAAAATAGGCAGTCTGTTTGGTTTTTAGTACCTACTATGTACTAGGCATGATACTTGCTATGAAGTAAAAATACAGTGGAAAACAAGACGACAGACACAGGCACAATCTTTACCTTTACCGAATTTATGATCTTGGGACATATCATAAACAATTTCTACTTCTACATAAATTTTTAATCCTCCCTTTGTGCATTAAAAGGAAAAATGACAATGATCAAATGTCACATGTATTTCATTTTGATGAAAGCTTTGAGTATGGTTAACCAAGTCAAGTGAAAGTGTGAGAAAAATCTTTAATGGTCTTTACTTTAAAAAGCATATGCTAGCTCAATGACAATACATATCCATGTATCTTTCAGGAAATTTCTTCTGAGTAGCATTGTTTTATTGTCTTTCAGATTCATAAACATATGTTCTTGATATTATATTTCACTGTTATCTTCAGTGATTTACTCCTCCTTTTCTGGATAACTTGCTAATGGAAAATTTTCAAATTCATTTAGAAGATGACAGTAAAGGGAAAAGAGGTATGACAGAAGCATATTCTAAGGAAGATGACAACTTCATTATTTATAGAGTTTTAATAAAGCATTTGAACAGCTACTTGGAAATATCAAACCCTTAGCTATACAATAAGTTAGTTAGTTTTTTGAGCATTCACTTTGAAAAAAAGTATTCTTAGCACTTCACATATGTTCTTTCATTTAACTGCCACAAATGCCCCATAAGGTAGATATTATTGTCCTTGTCTTACAGATGAAGGAACTCAAAAAAGTGAAATGATTCACTCAAAGTCATACACGTTACATTTGTTTGAAATGAAATTTAAACTGAGGTCTCTACAACGCTAAAGCCAAATCTTAACTACTATACTGCTTTATAGCAATAATAAGAAGGAAAAGAAGAGAGGGAGGAGGAAGAGGAGAAATGTTGCTAGTGATCATTATTGAAATTTATTGGTAAAGTCAATTTTTATCATTCTAGTTAAACTCATTGCCAAACTAATTACAGCAGAAAGATAGTGGTGAAATAGTTGTCCATATTTCATCTATATCCTTGATAAAACTAAGAAGAAATACAATTTTACATCCCCAGATAGGTTGTTGTTTCCCATTTACCCTATCATTTCAATTGTTATCTCTTTTCCATATTAAGGTATCAAAAGCTATCCTAATATCAAATCCTCACTGGTGGCAATTCTCAGATGTGTTCATATTTTTCTATACACTAGATTCCAAAGCTACTGCTATCTCTTTGATGTAGACTTCAGATTAATTGAGAATGAGCAGGATAATTATTTTAGTAAATATTTTCTGCTCCAAACTCTTTCATCTTTTCATCTCACCAGAAATAAAATTGACTGACTTCTTCTCTAGCCAAATCACAAGGTCACAGCATAAGAGCTAGGGCCAGGAAGAATAAAACCATGTGGCTAGTCTCTTTGCATGATAGAAAAAGAACTTCCAGCTGGAGAGAGAAAGCCATGAAATCATAGCCCCAGGGAGGAGCTGACCAATAAAACATAAGGTTAAATGAGAATATGGAACTATAATCCAATTTGAGCAAATCTTGTCATTTTTGGTGAGGCAGGATAAGCATTATCTCTAAAAGTTCAGACTGGGGCAATACAACCTCCAGGTCCTACCCAAAGCATTAACCTGCCTGGTGGTTTTGATGCTGGTGAAGGGAGATAGCACAGCAGTGTATCCTTGGGAAAGGCTAGCAAGAAAGCCTCAAATTATTGTAAATGGCTGAGATAAAGGGCTAGGCTGTGTCAGATGACAACAATGGAATTAAAAGGGAATGAGACAAGCATGTGGCCCAGACTTTTCAGAGAAGATTTCTCCCCTAATCATAGAATCTTTATGTTATTCCATTCTGGCCAGTAAGTAGACCTAGAGTCAGGAAACTAGATCTCAGATCTAATCACTAAACAAACCAAACTATTTGGACATCAGCTCAAGTGGGCCCACAAATCTGATCTAGGCCAAAGCGACCACTTTGAAACAGTTCATTGCACAAGAGAAGCTCACACAAGTCCTAGCACAACTCCCATCTTGGGGAATATTAAGGTTCTGTAAAGATCCCAAACATTTGCTTCTGGCAATTTTTGGGATGATGAAGATGCAAATGATGATTATATCTAGTGATTATTTAGTATGTATCAAGCACTATGCTAAGAACAATACACATCATTTGATGGTTCTCTAACAGGTTTACTTTGGAACTTATGGGAGTATTTTGAGTTGCAATGACTAGGGTCACTACTGGCGTTTAACAATTATGGGCCAGGGATCTAAAGAATCCCACGCAATGAAGAATTGATTAACTTGAAATTTCAGTAGTATGTCTTTTGACACCAATCTGACCTAAGCCCATCCTACTTTCTTGAAATAGCTATGCGTGAGTTACTTAATTTGATCTTGACAATATTACAATTGTCATCTTTATTTACTAGAAGAGAAAACAGAGGTTTAGAGAGGTTAAGCAACTATCCCTGATTGTTGCTCACACTGTTTATTAGTGGCAGAACCAGGATTATAATCCAGAGAGCCTAGCTTATTTTTTGGCACACGTAAGCACTGAAATCATGCCCACAACATTGCACATGGGTGTTAGAAGAGACACAAATGTAAAAAAAGTAGCAAGAGAAAGGTTGGTTGTTGGTGTTTTCCAATTTTTATCAATAGACAAACACTATTTCACTATTTACTTCAGGCTTGCCCAGTGCTATCTCAAATGAAAGTTAGTAAATGCAAACTTTGGGAAGAACCTCTTATCCTGGGCTAACACCATGTCTAAATAGCTGTACCTTTCCTTTCTGTTTAATCTGATATGATGAAAAGCACACAAGATTAAATCAGAATTCTACATTTCTAATCCTAGACTATCCACATAGATTGTCCACGAACAAATGTGGATAAGTCATATTCATTGCCTATTTTTCAGTTTTTTCCAAACATAAAATGAGTTATCTAATTTAGTTATCTCCTGGATCCTTTCAAGTTCAGGGGGTGGGGGATAGTGGTGTTTGTTTTTTACTTTGCTTTGAACAGTATGTTAGACTGAACATGCATACAACATATTTGGCTTCAACAAATGTACATGTATTTTAGATGAAAGGTGATAACCCTGCACAATGCTAAATATTAGATGACCTATAGACAGTAAAATAATTTGACAGGGTTCAGTTTTGCCTATAGGAATATTGATATTTCACATGTGCTTTCTTAAAAGTTTTGAGAACCCCAGTATAATATTAAGAAATGCTCGTTTGAGCTGTAAAATTTTAATTACTCATGTTTACTGGAAAAACATTTAAAAGTTAGATGTTTTTCTAAGGTTTTACAATACTATTGACTCTTTCAATGAAGATTCCAGCATGAAGAGAGAGAAAGATCAAGTAAACACTTCCAGAGTGCAGAGTTAAAAATTATTCTCCTACTTAGATGGACAGGAGCTATTCTGAATATCTGTCCTGAACCCTCTTAAGAAATGACATGTATTAAAGTCAAAACTGTATATACCAAGCATCTAAAATTCTTGCCAGAACAGAAAGTCACATTAACCTCTTCAGTAAAGAGTTTCTTAAAATACATAAATATGTAAAAATATAATTTTAAAAAATCCATTATTGGATTGAATCAAAGTGAGGACCCACATACCAACACAATTCTCAAACATCTCTCTTCCTTTCTACTCTAGCATTCCTTAAAATTTTGATCTGAATGAACCTATATTTTAGGGAAGTATCTCATTCCTATCTCCTCTTTCCTTTTTCCCTCTTATTATTTATCTTTTTTTTTTTAAATCATCATTGTTGACAGCATAACATATGTCACCTTTTTCCCCATTGACCTCTTCTAGGCCATCCTCAACTCCCCACTACCACCTCCCCACACCCCCCCACACACTATTGTCTGAGCCCATGTATTATGCATATATGCATACAAGTTCTTTGGTTGATCTCTTCCCACCCACCTACCCATCCCACCTTTCCTCTGAGATTTAACAATCTATTCCATGCTTCACTGTCTATCTCCTCTTTCTAACTGCATATTATCTGCTTGGAACCTATGAGAAAACAAGCTCTTAGATTTTGACTTGTTGTTCTCTATTTATTGTTTCTCCCCATGCTTTCCTACATACAGTGCATTAAAGTTATATTATAGCCCCAAATATCTAACAGAGAACAGCACATTTAAAAACTGGATAGTGAAAACTATTCTGCTTACAACTGTATTGAACAAATAAATGTCTGTCTTTAAGAGGGAGAAGTTAACACCTCAAATGAGGGTGTCAAATGTGTTTCTATAATTAAGAACATAAATGTAAACCTAATCCACTCTTTAAGTCCCCAAATCCTGGTACTTAGCTATTCTCTAAGAAAACATTAGCTCAAGAATTGAAAAAAAATAACACATGATCAGAATATAGAGACATATTTTTGGTATTTGATAGAAGCTAATTAAAATATTCTTTTCCAATTGAATATGGAATTAAGAAATAAAAAGAAAAGGATGGGGTAAAATATGTCATGTCTTACTAAAATAATTGAATAGTTGGATGTGGCTTATATCAGTAAAAGAGAGTGTTTCTTAATATTTAAGCCAGAATTAGAAAGACTAATCCAGCAGGGAACAGCTCCTGTGTTGAGCATCTGCCCACTGGTGGTCAGTTCACATCACAGTGACCAGTCATTCCACCATTAAGGTCAATTTGCATATTATGCTTTTATTATATAGGATTGGCTAGTATAATTCCTTAAACTGATATCAGACAAAATGCTCTATGTAAATTGTCACTTAGGATCATAGGATAGATTTCCCACAATGTAATGCTCAACTCATAGAAATAGATAATAGGGGCATTCATGTATGTATGGAACTTTACACCTATCTATATTAACAACATACTTGAGAGTCAAGAGGGAAAGAAGGAGGGATATGTCAAATTTCAGGGAAAAGGATATTAGTATGATCTATTATGACAAGGAAGTTCTTAGGAAAATTAACTAGAATTATTTTCTTTTCCCCATGATACCCTTATTAATGAGCAAGTTTACCTCAATTATATATAAATCTAGCTGAGAATTATTCATGCTGGCAATCTGGTAGCAAACTATTTCCATGATGTTGCTTTAAAATTAAAACTCTCCTACTCTATTAGCTCTCAAATTGCTTCTCTTTACACAAGGTGAATTTCTCTAACTTTAAATCATTTAGATTTAAAATTTTTCACCTATAAATATATAAACAAAACTGAATTACAAGACTTTATTCAGAATAATGTCATATAGAATCTCTAGTCAAGAGGGTTCTCCACATTATGAAAGGCGCTAATTTTTTAATGGACACAATAAGCTTTGTTTTTGGCTGTCATTCCAATATTTCAGATTTGGTTTGGTTGTCAAAGATGTTAAAAAGAATTAAGTTCTAATTGTTAAACATCCCTTAATAGATGTAATAAGAAATACAAGATCATGATCTTCTAAATCTAAAGGCTAGATTACTTTAAATTTACAACCATACACTATGCATATTTCAAACAATGATATATACAATTTTGGAAATCTTTATGAATTGTGGCAACTGGAAAATTTGTGCAATATACAAAGCAGATTCATATTTATCTGGATACTTCTCTTTGCTCTCAGTGACTAACTATGGAGGGAGGTAGAAGAGATGAGATAAAGATGGGCAAGGACTGACATCCTATCTAATAAAAAAGTAGATATGCAAATTGACTGTCACTCCAAGACACAAAATGGCTACCCCCATGTGTCCAAAGATGGGTGCCCTTATGTGGACACAAAATGGCCACCACAAGATAGCTGGCAGGGGAGGGAAGTAGTGGGCAGTTGTGACCAGGCTTTCAGAGGAGGGCAGTTGGGGGAGACCAGGCCAGCAAGGGAGGCCACTTGGGGGGCACACAGGCCTGCAGGGGAGGGAAGTTGGGGGGACCAGGCCTGCAAGGGAGGGCAGTTGTGGGTGAACAGGCAAGCAGGGAGGGCAGTTAAGGGTGACTGGGCCAGCAAAGAAGGACAGTTGGGGGAGACCAGGTCAGCAGGAGAGGGAAGTTTGGGGCGGGGGGGAAATAGGACTGCAGGAGAGGTATTTGGGAGGAGGGGCCAGGCCTACAGTGGAGGGTAGTTGAGGAGGACCAAGCCTGCAAGGGAGGGCAGATAGGGAGGCACCAGGCCTGCAGGGGAGGACAGTTGGGGGGGACCAGGCCTGCAAGGGAGGGTAGTTAGCGGGGAACAGGGAACAGGCATGCAGGGGAGGACAGTTAGGGTTGACCAGGCTGGCAGGGGAGGGCAGTTAGGGGCAATTGCACCAGCTGGGGAGCAGTTAGGCATCGATCAGGCTGGAAGGGGAGTGGTTAGGGGGTGATCAGGCTGGCAGGCAGAAGCAGTTAGGGGCAACCAGACAGAGGCAGGTGAGCAGTTGGGAGCCAGCAGTCCTGGATTATGAGAGGAATGTCCCAGATTGGAGAGGGTGCAGGCTGGGCTGATGGACACTCCCTCCCCCCCTTCCCCGCCCCCTGCATGAATTTCATGCAGTGGGCCTCTAGTGTTATGATAGTCATGCTGCAAACTTCTGTGAGGCCATTTCAATCTCAAAGTCACTTCCATTGATGAGCAATTTAATCTGCTTCACCTTCTTTTATATTCATGAAAGAATCTTATTTAGGAAATAGAATAAAACATGTTATTTCTTCTAAGACTACAAATGAGCCTACCCAAAAATAGTATGACAGTCTCACTTTCTCTACCAAAAAATAGCTCAAACATAGGGGAAAAAAGCAAAAATACATGTGAAGACAGCAAGACATTTTGTCCCACCTCCTTGACTATAACCTTATATGTGATATTAGGACAACAAGACTCAAACAGTAGTGACCAGTCTGGACCCTCATCTGAAATCTGTGAAAACAGGTTCCTAGGCATTGGTTCTCCCACCCCAATTCTCAAATACTATGAGAGGCGGAGCAAGAACTAGAAACAAGGATTCCTGACCCAAGTCCAATGGTCCTTCCTTTATCAAACCTAGAGCAAGAGCTGTGGCTTAAATATTATAAGACTAAGGAGAAAACAGTAAAGTTTTGTTCTTTAAAACCCTACTAAGAGAAGAGCTTTTTCAAAAAGAGCCCTTTACTTAGGATTTAGAACTTACATTTGGGTGGAGGTTGTTATAAACCTGAAAATGTCAATAGTATGATTCAGTTTTTCCAGCCTCAATAAAACAGACCTATATTTAACATTTTTAGAGCAAAATTCTGTCTCTGCTATAAAGCTATCAATGATCAAATGTGGGAAATGTGGGGCCAGGAGACAAAAATAAAAGGTGGAAGGCTATATTCCAACTACTTGTTTGGGTACATTTTTTAAACAATCTAGATCAGTTTACTGATAGGACTTATGAAATGACTTAGTTTCATCAGAAAGTAACATGTTCTTCATGAATGTGTATTAACCCAAATAAGGTAGTTCTGTCTCCTTACAACCATCTGTTGAAAATTAGTTTTTATGAGTTACTTTCTCAACACAGAAAGAAAACAGATGTACATCTAACCTATTAGCTCAGCCTATTCTTCAGCTTGATAAGATGTCTAGGATGTCACACACACAAATTAAAAATAAATCTGTTTACCTTGTGCTTTTATAGTTTAATATTTTGTGCAGAACAAAAGTCTATAAATAAAACTGGTTAACTTTCAAACCTGATACAGCCCAAGTTACCCCACTTAGTGCAGATTCACATCATCACTGAGCCTTTATTTTTTTTTAACACTTTAAAAGAATTAAAATTGATTTGGGCTTACTGAAAATGTCAGATTATTGTCCTGGTATGATAGTGAACAGAAGGGTCCACAGAACAGGAAGGGAACTGGCAGAAGTAGAGACTCACTGACCTTTCTGAGTGATGGGTTAGAAGGACATGGCACAAATTCCAGTCTGAAGGCTTCCAGCTACTTTACAATACCCACTTACAGCAGGAGACATTAGGATGCTTCCTATTAGCTGTGAAAGATTGGAAGCCTTATTTTCAAGAGTGAATCAAGTCAACAAACCACAAGTGTTGGCGAGGATGTGGAGAAAAGGGAGTGCTGGTAGGAATGCAGACTGGTGCAACCACTATGAAGAATGGAGTTTCCTCAAAAACCTGTAAAAATGGAACTGCCATTTGACCCAGTGATCCCACTTCTAGGAATATATCCTAACAAACCTGAAACACCAATTAAAAAAAAATATATATATATATATATATATATATATATATATATATATACACTCTTATGTTCATAACATCACAATTTAAAATAGTTAAGATCTGGAAATAGCCCACGTGCCCATCAGTAGATGAGTGGATAAAAAGCTGTGGTACATTTAAGTCATGGTGTACTATGCAGCTGAAAAAAAGAAGAATCTCATCCATTGAGAGAGCATGAAGGGCATGGAGAGTATTATGCTAAGCAAAATAAGCTAGTCAGAGGAAGATAAGTAGCACATGATCTCACTCATATGTGGAATCTAATGAACATAATAAACTGATGAACAAAATGGATTCAGACATAGAAGCAGAGAGGTGGGCAAGAGATTAACATGGATCTTATATGCATAGCCCATGGACACAGACAGTAGTGTGGTGAAGGCCTGGGAGGGGTGGATGCAAGGTGTGGGAGGTTAATGAGGGGGGGGAAAGAAGGGCAATATCTGTAATACTTTCAACAATAAAGATAAACTTAAAAAAAAAAAAAAAAAGATGGATAGAGAAGTCTCTTTCCTAAATGCTAATAGAACTGATAGAACTATCTTTCTGAAATGGTCTGTTCTGATTTCTAAAAGTGAGTGCATTCCTTCAGAACAGGGCCATATTTTATACTGTTTGCTTCCTGTGTGTCCAGCCAATGCTTGGAGCACACAAAATGCTTGTCAATGGTGCGACTGACTGTCATCTTAGACTTCCTGCTAAAAGCCTGGACAGAGAGTGAGAGCACCTGCTTTCAATCTGTGGTTTGACTGTTTTATTAGCCGGGTGGACATCTCCTTTCTGAGTGTCATATTTTCCTCATCTTTAGAACTGATTCTCCTAATCTATGATGCATATGAATTATCAAAATCTCCTGATATGTGGGTGAATAAGACAAAACACAAGATCAGTTAAGAAGCAGTCCTACAGCAAGTCAGTCTAAAAATCCTGAATATCACTTGGAAATGAAAACCCCAAGGCTATAATTATGCTATCATTTTACCCTCATCAGAGCCTCCTAAACTACATTTGCTTCAATCGAGACTCCAGATATGTCTTCAATATCACTGTATTATTCATTTATAATTGATCCCATAGATACCAATTTCCATGAAATGTCTTTATATGGGAACATGGCCAGAAATCATATTCCTAGCCTAGAGCACCCAGAGAAGATAGAAGGGAAGCATATGACATCCTATGGTTAGTTAACAAGTTCAAAGAAAGATATCTCTGTCTGTCTGTCTGTCTGACTGTCTGTCTATCTGTCTCGATTTAAAGCTACAGAGAGCACTGGTTTTTGAGTTGGAAGATGTAAGATTCTAGGACTGCTGTTTACCTTTGAGAGTTACCGTATTTTTCGGACCATAAGACGCTCCGGACCATAAGACGCACCAGTTTTTAGAGAAGGGAAATGAAGAAAAAAAGATTCTGAACAAATAGTGTCCTAAAATATTTTATGTGCATTAAAACCCAACATCACAGTCATAAACACATGTAATCAACCCTGTAAAGTAAACAGCAGCATTTAGAACCATTTTAGAGCCGGGCAAGCACACAGAGACCACACAGAGCCGGGCAAGTAAAAAAACTTTTTTTTTAAAGTATATGTGTAGGCTATATTTGGACCATAAGACGCAGGGACTTTTTCCCCCCACTTCTGGGGGAAAAAAAGTGCGTTTTATGGTCCGAAAAATACGGTTCTTTATCTCTCTGCGGCTCAGACTCCTCATTATCCATTAAGATCACCTTCAGGTGATGGGATCATTCCTGCCCACTCAATTGGGCTAAGCTCACTCATATGAAGTCGTGCATATAAACATATATTGTAAAGCTCTGTATAAAATCAAAAGGAATTATTAAGAAAAGAAAAATGGAACCAATATCTTCTTCACTTTTTTCCTTCCCAAGTTTCTAAATGTTGTTTTGATTACTTTGCTTTGATAGATGGGTACGGTTTAAGTGATTATAATCTTTGAGTTGGGAAAACAGTTGAAGAGTTCAAAAATAATTGTCATTAAAAAATACAAATTGCCCACCATGTTCACAGCACCACCCTTCCTCCTCAGCTGCAAGGTGCATAGCATGTAATCCAGGGTTTATTGTTATAAAGTTGAACTGAATTTTAGGGGTAAAAGAGGCAGATTTAGGGAGATTAGGAATAAAGAGGACCCTCTGGGGAGGAAGGCATAAGTGAGGGCGTGGAGCTGCCAAGAGGCATACATTCACAGAGAAAAGAAGGAAAAAAAAGTGCCACAGGATAAGGGGAGAGGAAAACATCCATTCACCGAAGATAGGGAAAAGCCACAGTGTGAGGAACAAACTCTCGCAGAGAATAGAGAAATCCCTAGAAATCGGAGGAAGGAGAAAACAGATTTTCACAAGGGATAGAGAAATGTTACAAGACGAGGGGGAGAGAAGGAAGGGGCACCACGTGAAGCTGATATTCTACCAATTAGAAGGGAGTATGAAGAAACAAAGAACTGCAGCCTTTATAACCCTCAGAAAAGGGGGATTAGTGGAGTACCACCTTGGAACCGTCTCCCTACATGGGAGTCTGTACTTGCTTCCAATAAATTTCCACGCTGTTGATCTACCACCTGTTGTCCATGGCTTCATTCTTCCAATCCATCTGGACCAGAGAAAGTAATCACCTTGCATCTCGCTTAGGAAAAACCACCTGACTCAGTTGAATCAAAGTGACTACCCACATGAAAAAATACTTGCTCCTATGGATTTATTGAATTCTAGGTACTACAAAAGATATGCTGTCATGAGCTACTGGGGAGACAATATGCTTTTGTAGTAATCAGATGTGTTATAGAGAGTGTTTATAAACAATTACCCCCTAATTATCTATTTTGGCTCATTCACTCTGTATCTTTTCCCTGGCAAACTTTAAATCCCAAAACTAGCTTTCCTTTTGTCATTCCCCTACAATATGGGAAACTATTTCTCTCCACCTACATACATTTTTGGTGTGTATTATGGAAATAAAAAACCTATTTATTATTATCCTATGCAAAATTAAGTTAGGATGATAAATCTGCTCCCAAAATATAGTCAGGACATCTTCCAAGGGCAAATATAAATGATGTAAGCTCAAGCATTTTTTTATTTACTTTCCTACTTCTCTCTAGGAAATAATCTACTTAACTTTTTGTTGTTGTTCAGATATTCTTTAATTTGCTTTCTTTTTCTGTTGCTTGAAATCTGCACTGTTTGGTCAAATTAGTGCAATGATGATGTCAAATTTGAAATGAATTAAAAATAGTCATCAAAAGCACATGTATTTTTATAAATAAATACTCTCCTTTTTCCCATTATTCTTGCCACTGGGAACATACATGTTAGGGAAGACTGCTGATGTTCCTGTGACACATTTGGAAAACCACACATCTCCTGCAGATTAGATGGACTTGCACTCAAGTCCCTACATCCTGTCATTCACTCACTCTTGGAACCTGGACTCTCCAGAACTTTTAGTGTCTGATCTTGACAGTGAAGACTTTTCATCTCAAAGCATCTCATGCAATTCACTGCACTTTGCTTTGGATCTTATTTTAGTCCTGGATATAAATATTGCAAGGCCATCAAGTTGCCCAAATTAAGATAAACAGACATACAAAGAGCACTACTACATCTGACCTACTTAAAGTTAGCAGGATCTTTATTTTTGAAAACCTATTTAACTACTTCAACTTCTAAACTCAGCTGAGGCAATTTACTCTTCCAATTATTCAATCAGATTTTCATATGAATTAGGATAATTATCAGCACCATTTAAATAGATTTCTTAATTATAGCTACAAATATTTTTCTCAGAGAAAACAAGCCCCAGAGCTTTTAAAAGAGTTTTTCATAAATCGTAGAAGAGCACTAATTTCCATGTCTCACATCAGTGAAAAAAAATAAATTTCTCCCATCATTCATTTTCAGGTCATAAAGAAATCCTTTATCCTAGCTCATAACACTGTAGGCTCATACCTACATTTTTTGTGTCCATTATTTGGGTACACATCACTTCACACTAACATTGGTTAGAAAACAACATCCCTGACCATCTCATTAATTAAAAGGTAAGTGTGAAGCTGTCTTGGATTTCCTTTCATGCTCAGCCTGGAGTGCCTCATTTTTATTTCTTGTTAACAACACACTTGCCTAAGAGGCAAGGACTTGTACTGGCCGTTCTGTGACTTAGCTTCTTGCTGCTTCTGATGGAAAGCACACCATTCACTCACTTACTCATGTCTGACAGGGATTCACATGGGGAGGGTGGGCTTGAATAAACACTTCAAGGAGGAGTTCAGATGGGTTAAGTTCAGTGAAAGGCCAGAACCACTGGAGCACAAGCCAAGTGATTTATGTTCTAAGATATGCCAACTACACAGGGATGGAACGATGTATAATTCATCCCCACATTCTTCTTCTTTTTCTTTCTTAAGTCAAAGTACATTTTACCGTGAATTATCCCCTTTTACTTAGAAATTAAAGTGGAATATTACCACACAGCTCAACTGTCTCAAATATAATCTTCAGGGCAGTTATTTGAATAATGGTGTTCAATTTAATTGGCACTTCTACTGCATCCAGGGGGTACCTAGAAAACATCAAACAGGTGTGCACAACACAGAAAAGACACTGCCCTGTGAAAATATGTCAAGTCAACAGAGACTTGTTAGCTCTATGTATGTCAATGTTAATAACTGAAATCAACATATAAATAAAACATTTTAATTTTCCCAAAAAAAATAGGAAGGTAAGAACTAGAAGGAATGTTAGGCATCAACAACACACCATTCCTACTTTATACAGGAGGGACTAAAGCCCAAAGTGATAAAATGATCACAAAGAAATCTGTGATACAAGAACCCAAACGTTCTAACTTCTACATGAATTCCACTCCAACACTTCTCACTGCTCCTAAACAAATGAAAGCTCCTGTGGGAGGCTCATAAAATCCTCCTCTTCTTCCAGAACCTTACATGCTTCTTCTATACATAGTCAAATGTGGTAGATAATGGAAACACTTCAGACTTTGGAGTCAAACAGGGCTGGAAGGGATTGCAGGTGTTTTTTAGGTACTTACTATTGGATCGTCACTAATTAAAATTACATAGGCATTGTAGAAATAGGATAAAGCTGGAATCTGAAACTCCACTATGTAAAGAGTCCAAGCATGTAAAGTGAATGAGGCAAGACCAGAGGTGACTGTAGTGGCCCAGATGGAGCATTCGTTGTCAGGAGGTTCTGTCAACTCAGGGTTTCCATACTGTCCTATTTTACAAGAAAGTCAGAAGTCCAAAACATTTTATGAAATCCGAGTTTCACAAATAGTAGCAGCTCACTCAAACATTTTAAAACATTATGAGAGCCAAGTAAAACATATCTGCAGGCTCCGTTTACAGTGTGAGGTGCCAGTTTGTAATTTCAAAGTGGAATATCTCTGGGCAAAGAAAACATTAGGAATGAGGCCAGATCAGAAACAATTATACAATAGTTTTAAAAGGAAAAAGAGGTTACTTCCATTTAACATAGGGGTATATAACTCAAATATTACAAGTTTAAGAGCCTAAATTAATAGAAAATTAGGACTACTATCACTTGATAAATGGATGCACTATTGTAAAGTTGTCTAAGGAATTGTGCTGGATGTAATGGGGGATATAAAGATGAGCATGGCATTATCTTTGAAATTCATGCATGTACTCTTCAGTGCAGAAGACAGGAATAACAGAAATAGCGAGAATACAGGAAGAATGTAAGGTCATTAGAGAGTAGGTATAAGGCTTCAGAGAAAGGATAACATATTTGGATTGAAAACTCAAAGAGTCTTTTGGAAGAGTAAGTGAACTAAGAGACAGCGGAGAACAAGTTGTTCCGTCAATCAGTGGAGGACAAACACCTAGCGAACATATCTGAGACAGTCTGGGTATAGAAGGGTTACAGTGTTGAATAAGGCACTCTAATTTCAAAAAGCTTACATATTAGTGTGGAGTTACAATATATGAGAAAGAAAAGCAAGAAAATATAATTTCAAGACATGGAAAGTACTAAAAAGAAAGCCATCAAGGGTCAGGGGAGACCTCCCTCATTATTCACAGAGGAAGCAGCATTCCTTTTGTGCATCCAAATGTCCTCAATGTCCTTCTCAGGGTCTCAAAAAGCTCAACATTCATCTGAAAACAGGTTACCTGTCTCCTTGAAATTCCATAACTGTCAACAATAAAGAAAATTTACCTCCTCAGCCTGTCTGTTGCTACCTTTTCATCATACATACAGTAATGAGATACAGAGTAACCGGGGCCTATGTAGAGAAGAGGGAAAGTATCTCTGAAGAGGTCACACTTAAGTAAGAAGGCCAGGCCTGAGAGGAATGCTGAAGAATGCTCTCTGCAAAAGGAATGGCAAGAACTAGGCCTGAGGAAGGAACGGGTTTGCCATACTTCAAGAATAGTAAGGCGGCCAGTGTGGCAGGAATAGTGGACACGATGTAGTACAGAAGGGCTGAGGTCGGTGAGGCAGGCCGTGGCAAATACTGTGGTCTTTTTAGGCCATGGTGAGGAATTTGACTTCCTCCTGGACACAGAGTGATATTGTTGCAGGATTTTAAATAAGAGTTAACATGATCTGATTTAGGCCTTAGGAAGGCCAGTCAAGTTGATTGAAAAATGTACAGTGGAGCAAGGAGTAAGCATGAAAGTGGAGTGCCAGTTGGGAGGCTGTGTCAGTCTGTAATACCCTGGCCTATGCTTCAGTAAATATACCATGCCTCTTACCTGTTATATAACAGAGGTTGTAGCCTGCACCATATCACATGACTAAGTCAATTCAATGATCCCTCTAACATTGCCATGACAATATTGGTAAGAATATATTTTCATTTTGATTTGCATCTGATAGCTCACCTGTGAAGGGTTTGGGTATACCATGTGACATGGCATACTAACCACAGATAAGTCAATCCTTAAATGTCAGTTAAATTGAAGTTAACTTGGAGATTTAACTTGAAGAAGATAGATAATAGCTACTCCGGGGATAAGTTCAGAGAAAGAATGATATTAGGAAGCTATTACATGTCACCCTAGCCCATGCTATGAACTGTGGGTTTCTTCTTTATTAATAATAATACCTAAAATACACAGCAATTCATATCATAGTACAGGCCAGATTTTTATTATGTTCTTTTATAATGCTTATTACATTTTCCTCCAAGAAAATATCAACATTTAACCTTTAAACTAAAAATTGGAGAACCCCACTATAGCAAATGTCCCTTCCTCAATCCATAATGATTATTCAACAGAATAATTTCAAATGTAGCCACCTCTTAAATAGTTACAAAGATATTTCTGAGATTTTTAAAAAGCATTAAGATACACAATAAAAATAAAGCTAATAAATCAAAAATCAAGAAAAAAAGAAAAGATTTTTCTAAAGTTAGATATATTCTATATCTATTTACCCACCTGCCTCTTTCTTGATAACATAATTAGAAGAAAATTATGACATAAATATACAAGTATGTGCATAACATTTGAAATAAAATGTTAGAAGATTAGGATCTAAAGTGATTTTTTTTTTCAATGAAAATGCATCATTACCATAGAAAATTTATCCTAAGGATGACAAGATAATTTCACATTTGGATATTTATCAACTTACTTTATTGCCTTAATAGATTAAAGGAGAAAAAACCATATACTGTACATGTGTTATTGCAACAGATACTAAAGAAAAATAAAACATTTGAAAAATTTAACCACTATACATGGTACCTTAAAACTCCTAGAAAACTAGGAATAGAATGTCATTTCCTAAACTTAACGAAGATTTACTTCTGTAAAGCCATACATTAAAAACTATACATATGGTGGTACTTTAGATATATTCTCATTAAATCCAGGAATATATTAAGCTGCCCCAAGTATGAAATGTTGTGCTGAAGGCCACAACCAAAACCAGAAGCAAGACATGGGAAAATAAATATAAGGATTGGAAAGAATAGGTTTTGCTGCAAGTAATAGACTTGCAGCAAAGAATCAAGGTAGTAGTTTTATTTTGGTGTTTTTTGTTTTTTTGTTTGTTTGTTGCATTTGTGTGTGTGTGTGTGTTTTGTGTTTTTGTTTTTTTCACCTTCTGTAAAGATCAGTGGCCTGATTCAGAATCTCTCTTTGTTCTGCATCCTCAATATGTAATTTTCACTTCATGGTCCAAGATGAATGCTCTAGCACCATGACTATCACTTTTGCATTCCATACAAAGAAGGGTTTGTAAGAGGCTTTATTTTCCCTTTAAATACACTTCCCTAAAGTTGCATACTTTTAATCACATGACCACAAAGAGCTACAAAAGCCTGGGAAATGTAGGCTTTATCCTGTGTAGCCATATGTCCAGGAAACATGCAGTGCTGGCTTCAAAGGAAAACAAAGGATGTGAGAGGATGGTCTCTGTCACAGAAAGATTTTAAATATTGTCATTATTTAGCTTCTTCTCCAAAGAACCTCCCAAAATAAAATAAAAAAATTATGCAAATCAGTGAGAGCGCTTTTAGATATAAGATCAGTACTCAAATATTAAGTGTTAAGAAAAAAAATAGGATGTATCAATGTTGTTGGTAATATTTTATTTTTTCTTTACTAAGAATTGAGAAAGCCCTGAGGATGTGAGACCTACTCTCTGCACATTGCCAAGAAAAAGCCGCATCTGGCTTCCATCTACCTCGGGGCTCTGGACTCCTGGGTGGAAGAGACTGCCTACAAGTAGTGCAGGCACCAAGAAGGCTATCCTTCGGGGACACAAGGCTTCCCCATAACTAGAACACACACACACACACAAACACACACACACACACACACACACAGTCCAGGCTGTTGACAGGAAAGAAGAACGAACCAACCATTGGATCTTTAAATGCTGCTTGTGGAAACAAGTACAATATAGAGATAACCAGCAGCCAAGTTCCCATATGATTTTGCTCAGGGTATCCCCCTAGCTCACCACCTTGGAGAAGCTGTTGATGTCCTAGCTATGTTCTCATTCTTAAATCTACCAATAATGGCTTGCTAGTAATTCTACTTTTTATCACCACCATTTCCAATTAACACAAGAGATTGAGATACAGAATATAGATTTATTTGCTTTATTTAATATCTACCTATGCCCTTTAATCTCATATCCCACACCTACTTCTCTACTTTCCCTTCTGTAACCATTTATGTGAAATATATACATACATATCTTTTATCTGAAAATGTTTAAATATTACATATTGTTGTTTTATGTGTGTGTGTTTAATGTATGCAAATAATATTATTTTTAAAAATTAATAGTGCTTTCTTATTCCAGAAATAAGAAATATTTCTGGTTAGGAAAAGCAAAAAAAAAAAATGATCCCATTCACAGAAGCACCATTTATTTAGTCTATAAAAAAATCCTTGCCGGGACCGGTTTGGCTCAATGGATAGAGCGTCTTGGGGACTGAAGGGTCCCGGGTTCGATTCCGGTCAAGGGCATGTACCTTGGTTGCGGGCATATCCCCAGTAGGGGGTGTGCAAGAGGCAGCTGATCGATGACTCTCTCTCATCAATGTTTCTAACTCTCTATCTCTCTCCCTTCCTCTCTGTACAAAATCAATAAAATATATTAAAAAAAAAATCCTAACCAAAAAAAAGTATGAGACCATTTTGGATAAAATGATGAAACTATTTGAGTATAAAGACCTGGGTGACTGAAAGGACTCAGCATAGTAACAACACCTCCTCTCAAAATTAACTTAAAATGTATTCAATTGCCACTAAAACTACAGTGACATTTTTACACAATAAACTGATTCTACACTTCACATATAAAGTTTTAAAAAACACACAAAGAACTAAAGTGTTGTTGTTTTTTTTAAGGGTTCTTGCCTACTAAATGTGAAGCTATAATAATTAAGATGGCACAGTGTTGACCTGGAAGATGCGGGTCAATGGTTAGAGCAGCAGCCCGGGGTCCTAGATTTGCAAGTCTGGTTTCTGGCCAAGGGTAAATGTCGGGGCTGAGGTTTGATCCCTGGCCTGGCTCGCTGCACATGGGAGGCAATGAATTGATGTGTCTCTCTCATATTGATGTTTCTCTCTCTGTCTCTCCCCCTCCCTCCCACCCTCTCTAAAAATCAACCGAAAAATATCCTCAGGTGATGATTAACATTAAAAAAAAAAAAATACTGTTAAAGCCAGCTTGGGATGCAGTCAGCAGTATTTAGGGAAAATGCAAATATACCCCATAACCCATATCACAGTGACAACAATCCTGGGAAAACAAGAACACTATGAACAACTTCCATCAAGTCCAAAATCAATACATAAATATACAAGATAAAATGTTATACAGCTATTAGAACAAACTAGGTCTAGTATGTTTTATATAAATAATATAAAAAACAAATATGCATAAAAATAAAGTATGGCATTATTTATGTATATATGATATTGATATTTATTCATATACATTATGCATATACATACATATATACATATATACATGTGTGTATATATCTATATACATCTCTAACTAATAAAAGAGAAAAATGCTAATTGACCATACCTTAGCTACGCCCACAGCCAATCAGAGCAAGTATGCAAATTAATCCAACAAAGATGGTGGTTAATTTGCATATTCTGAGGGAGGGAGAAGTGAAGACTGAAGACAGCTTAGAAGGAACAGGGAGGGAAAGTGGAAAGCAAGGTGGCTGCTGGAGGGAAAGTGCAGGCAGCATGTGCAGCCGCAGTGGTGGGCGGTAGGCAGGTCGGGTGGGGCATGTAGCTGTGGTGGCCGTGCTGCTGCGCACCCTGCCTGCCCCGCCCACCACAGCAGGAGAGGTTGGGGGGGGCGCCGGCGGGAGAGGTAGCAGTGGCAGGAGCGAAGCCCACCAGAAGCCCTATTCTTGCAGGAATCTTCCTGCAATAGGCCTCTAGTGTGTGTGTGTGTGTGTGTGTGTGTGTGTGTGTGTGTGTGTGTACTAGAGGCCCAGTACCCGAAATTTGTGCTCGGCAGGGGTTGAGGAGCAGAGGGGTCACTCAGCCTAGCTGGCACTTTTTCACAATCCAGGATCCCTCTTGCAATCCAGGACCACTGGCTCCTAACTGCTCACCTGCCTGCATGCCTGATCTCCTCTAACCATTCCCCCTGTCTGCCTCATCGCCCCTAACCACTTGTCTGCCTGTCTGATCACCTCTAACTGCCTCTGCCTCAGCCCCCAGTGCAGCTTTTGTCTGGAAGGACATCCAGAATGACATCTGGAAGGTTGTTTGGCTGTTCAGTCTAATTAGCATATCACACTTTTATTATTATAGATGCATTGTATACACACACAGACACACACACACACACACACACACACACACTCTAGAGGCCTGGTGCACAAATTTGTGCAATTGGGGCCAATCAGGCTACTCTGGCCAGGGGGAGGTGCCATGGGTGGTTGGCCGGCCAGCCTTGTCCCCTGGTCGAACTCTCAGTCAACGGAACAATTTGCATTTTAACCTTTTATTATATAAATATATATAAATGTCATAATTACACATTTTTATGGAAAAGTATAAAAGAGAATATACTCACTAAGTTCCTGACAATGGTTACCTCTGAGATTGAAAGGGAAAATGAGATTGAGGGGTTGAGGGTGGGGTTGAGGTATTTATCTCTATTTACATTATATATATATATATATATATATATATATATATATATATATATATATATGAAAATATGAGAAAATATTAACAGGAGTTATTCTAAATGGAATTATATTTTTACTATAATCTTCTTTGTATTTATTTTTTTATATCTTTATAAAGATAAAGAGACAAGTATTCAGGTAGGTCAATTTAAAGAATTTACTTATTTGAAAAGAAACTAGTTGTTAAACTTCTCAAATTATCTTTATTCTTGATCCCCAAATACAATGAGACCAAAAAAATGCACTACATTACCTTTGAGATAATAGAGGGTGAGGGGAATATCTTAAAAGTGTAAAACACCAGATCCCTTTCCCAGTAGTAAAACATGACAGATGATAAATAACCAGTGAAAACTCTGATGTTCCCTGGATATGGTCAGCCTTGAAGGTCCCTTTCAACTTCTGCCAAGTCCATAAAAAGAGGACTCTCAGCTCCAATATGTGCAAACATCGTGTGCCTTCCAATGGCAAATACACCAATGCTTTTCTCACGAAACAATGGCCTGAGAAACTAGGTAAACATATGTGAGCATGCAATTAAATAATGCTCTTTGCTAACTAAAATAAATCACCAATATCAGATTCACACAAAGTGATTGTGCTTCTTAAGTGATTTTCAAACAAACCCACACTTGCATATCATCATGAGTATGAAGAGCATTTTCCTAAAGTGGTGTTCCTTGGAACACTGGCCTTAAAAAGATGTACCAGAGGAGGGAAAATCAGAGTGATCAATTACGTTTGGGAAATGCTAATCCTAAATCTGCTTCTTGGATACTTACAATAAATATTTTAACACTTTAATGTTCTGAAAAGTCTTCTAGTTAAGAAAACTGTTTATTTTGTTTAACTTGTTAAGTCCTCACGTTTATTTAACACTGATTTTTTTTTTAATTTTTCTTTTTTAGAAATAACAGATGTTACTGACATGTGAAACAAGCACAATGTGGACCTCGGAGTGAATAATGTTGATATATTTTTGAATGCATATAATTTAGAATATATACAATTAGCAACACAGGCTAGGCCATTTCTGCTGCCCATGGTGGGCCAGAACCAATAGTGGTTAGTGTTAGAATGACACAATCAAATTTTTTCCTCTGCCTCTTACAGTACCTTATCTGCAAGAGCACAAGTTTATCTCAGATTCTTCCCAATATCCTCAGGTTTCTCTGTACCTTGTGAACTGCCCCGGTTGTCATGGTGACTATAAGCTTTTTGTTTCCTTCATCGCAGCTCCAGCAAACTGTAGTGATACTTCCTGTATCTACTGATACCTAAACCAAAAGTTAGACTGCCTTGAAATGTTATTGCTACTGCCACCAAATTGGTAAACTGCCTCTGGTGACACCCAGGACTGCCAAGAGTATCATGTGCACCAAGGCAGTGCTGCCAGTCACCGCCGAAGCTGTGGCCATGCCTCACCCATCACTGGCCCCCAACAATGCACTCAGCACTCACAAGACCTCAGTCATGTTTCCTCTTATCCCAGGCACTTCCCAGGCCTCTGAGTGCCTGGAGAGGGGCCAGAAAGCAGTCTGAGGGACAGGCACATAGGGCTGGCCTCAGAGTCAGTATGTGCATCTCATATTTCTCTTCTTTGAAAGGTCTCACCAATATTTCAAGCAAATCCAAAACCTAAGATAGAATGAAGCTCATCCATCTTGTTTATTAGTCACTTTTGGAAGGAACACTGTGAAATGATCCTACAATCGTGAGTAAAAATGTTCTTAAAACTTTCCGTGTCCCCTTGTTAACCTAAAAACTTGATTTTTTCCTACATCTTTCTCTAGAAACATGAGCAAAGATGACTGAAGTAATAGAAAAATTACGTGTTTTCTGAGTGTGAAAGTGTGAATGCCTTAAGGGTCCTAGTTGAGCAAGGTCTGTGGTCGGCAAACTGCGGCTTGCGAGCCACATGCAGCTCTTTGGCCCCTTGAGTGTGGCTCTTCCACAAAATACCACAGCCTGGGAAAGTCTATTTTGAAGAAGTGGCATTAGAAGAAGTTTAAGTTTTAAAAAATTTGGCTCTCAAAAGAAATTTCAATTGTTGTACTGTTGATATTTGGCTCTGTTGACTAATGAGTTTGCCGACCATTGACTAAGTAAACTGGTTATTTGAGATTCTGATCAATAACATTCAACCCCGATCCTCAGTTTCACCTTCTCCAAATCCATACTCCCCAGCTCTGAGGCCTCAGAATCTGGCCTCACTCCACAGCTCCAGCTTCATTTCTCTCTGCTACAGAGCAACTGTGCACTTAAACACTGAACAATAGTTAAGATCATCCACTCCGTGATAATTAAGCATTGGTCTGGTCCTGGACTGAATAAGACATGAATCCTGTTCTCAGAGAGCTTTTATAGAGATTTCTCTCCTGCTATGTAAGTTTCTTTGGGGCTTTATGAGCACAAAGGGTCTCATTTCTCCCTATATGCTTCTGTTCATTTTCTTCCGTCAGCATGCGATGGCCTTTGTCATTCTCATTCAAACACTGCTTAACTAAGGCACAGCTAGAGTTGCCAGATACAATGCAGAAAACCCAGTTAAATCTGAATTTCAGATAAATGACAAAAAAGTTTATTATAAGTATGTCCCAATTATTACATTCTGTTTATAATACTGCATGAGACTTACTTATACTAAAAGAATAAGTATATATGGGGGAAGGGTGATAGGGCAAAAAGATAAAGGGGCTATCCTTCTATTCTAAGAGTTTATTGTATGAGGAAATCACACAAGTTAATGGAGAGAAAGATATTTGGAGAAATAAAACAACCTGGATTCAAGTAGGATTTTTAAAAACATGAGTTCTATTATTTTTAATGTCACATCATTTCCATATGTCTCCGTTTTATGATCTGAAAAATAGGGATGCAATGTGTCCAGGAGCTAGCATCTCTTTTTCCTGCACCATGTTCAGCAGCCAAGAATGTTGGTAACTTGAATTAGGTAATTTATACCATGGAAATAGGCAAGTGCTAAATCAGAATTTTATTTTTCTCTAAAAATCTGCTGTTCAACATTTTCTAATATACCACAGGTGGGTAATTAAAATACTTCTTTATATGCCCCCAGGGGCTATTGATAGAAAAAAATATATATGAGTACATTTACATTATATGTTTTATGTAAATATAAATTATAAAATTCATATCAACATAAATACACATAGATATTAGATATTATTACAAGCCAGCAGAGATATGTTTGTCTCTCCTTCAATTATTTTAGTGGAAAAAAAATTTATATACTTATTTAAAGTCAAATAGAATGAAGGTGAGCAAAGAAGATACTCATTTCCAGTGGAGAGTGAGAGACTGATAATCCTACAAGAGCCATAAACCTACCAGGTCATGTTTAAGGAGAGTAATCCTTAGTTTATTTAAAAAAAAAATGTCCCCGCCGAGACCGGTTTGGCTCAGTGAATAGAGCATCGGCCTGCGGACTGAAAGGTCCCAGGTTCGATTCCGGTCAAGGGCATGTACCTTGGTTGCGGGCACATCCCCAGTAGGAGGTGTGCAAGAGGCAGCTGGTCGATGTTTCTCTCTTGTTGACGTTTCTAACTCTCTATCCCTCTCAATTCCTCTCTGTGTAAAATCAATAAAAATATATATATATATATTTTTTAAATAAAAAAATAAAAAAATAAAATAAAAAAAAATGTCCCCAAGTACAGTGTTTTAAAGTTCCCAAATTGACACAATAGGCTTCTCTTCACAGCACTAAGTAAAAATTCATTTCCATGGACAGCTGGCAGAATGCTGTAATTACAACTACTGTGGGCTCTGGTTTGATAAGAAGGAAATGCTTTCCTGGTTGTCACTCACTGCAGCAATTCATGGCATATGCTTATTAACTGGGAAATCCAAATGCCAGGTTCCGCCATTTTTTGTGGTCTGGAGGGTTATCTTGGAGAGATTTTTTGGTTATTTTTGTGGGGGATTTTTTGTTTGTTTGTTTTTGGTTACAATTATAGGATCATTTCACAGTGTACCTTCATCTGATTTTCCAGGTTCATTTAACTTTTTATTTGAAAAATTACTGGGCTCTAAAGACATACTTTAAGAAGCCACCTGATCCTTTCAAATAATTTCTTCTGAATTTTCCATTTATTGTTTACATTATTAATTATGCTTACACAAAGTAAGGATCATAGGGGAATTATCACATAACTTTTTCTCATTCCTTGAATTATACAAAATAGCCATCAGGTTAAAAAATATTTCCTCAACTTATGGTCATAATCACTGACATACCTTCTGTACTACTTTCAACTCTGTTCAGAAATATTTATGAAACTCAACTCTAGCCCTAATCATTCTTTTTTATTTATTTTTAATACATTTTATTGATTTTTTACAGAGAGGAAGAGAGAGGGATAGAGAGTTAGAAACATCGATGAGAGAGAATCATCAATCAGCTGCCTCTTGCACACCCCCTACTGGGGATGTGCCCGCAACCAAGGTACATGCCCTTGACCAGAATCGAACCTGAGACCCTTCAGTCCGCAGGGTGACATTCTATCCACTGAGCCAAACCAGTTTCAGTCCTAATCATTCTTACAATTTTGACTTCAGACATGCTTCATACTGTATGGAAAAATATTGAGAGAATCAAATATTCAATATACCTGGGTTGGAAAAAGTAGGCTTATAGTTGTAATGCAAATAAATTATATATATACCTAATATGCAAATTGTCCCCACAGGAGTTTGACTAGAAGACTGATCACTCACTATGATGAGCACTGACCACCAGGGGGTGGTGCAGAATGAAGGAAGGCCCTGGCTGGCAGCCAGGTGGGAACTTCCACAATAAAATCTGTCAGTGTTTTTATTTTTTGATGTGGGGCAGGGAGCTGGGGGGGGGGGGGGGGAAAGAAAGATGGCAAAATATCTGAATAGACGTTTCTCCAAAGAAAATATACAGATGGTGATGGATACATAAAAAGATTATCTACATCATTAATAATTAGGGAAACGCAAATCAAAACCACAATGACTTATAACCTCACACCTGTTAGAATTGCTGTTATCAAAAAGACTAGAAATAACAAGAATTGGCAAGGACATAGAGAAAAGGGAACCCTGTACTGTCAGTAAAAATGTAAATTGATACAGCCACTATGAAAAACAGTATGAAAGTTCCTTAAAAAATAAAAATAGAACTACATATGATTAGCAATTCCACTTCTGGGTATTTATCTGAAGAATACAAAAATATAAATTTGAAGAGATCTATGTTCAATAATGTTTCATGTTTACTGCAGCATTATTTACAATAGCCAAGATCCTGATTCAAACTAAACTTGAAATAAATTGAGTGTAACTGGAGAAATTTTATCAGTAACTGCATATTTGATAATTATTAAATTTGTGGACAATAACATAATTATCATTTTGTTTTTAAAATGATCCCTCATCTCTAATAAAAACATGCTGAAATATTCATATATAAAACTGATATAATGTCTGGAACTTTCTTAAAATTAATCTGGTGTGGGTGGGGTATAGATGAACCAAAATTGACTATGAGCTGATAATAGTTGAACCTTAATGGCAGATTATGGGGAATTATTTTTTTAAATTTTTTATTGACTTCTGAGATGAAGGGAGAGGGAGAGAGAGAAACAAGAATGATGAGAGAGAATCATTGATCAGCTGCCTCTTGCATGCCCCCTGGGGATCATGCCCACAAACCTGGCATGTGCCCTTAACCAGAATCGAACTTGGGACCATTCAGTCAGCAGGCTGACACTCTATCCATACCCTTTCCTTATTTACATATCTTTGACACCTGTATTAACAAGCTAAAGAAGAAAAATCTACACAGCTCTCACTGATTTTATTTTCAAGATTGATTCCTTTCCTCTGCCACATTAGTAATTCCCAGCTAGTTTGCAGAGCATATTAAAAATAATTAATTTTTATTTTATTCCTTCTATTATTAATTTTATCATACCAAAGATAAAAGAAGGTTGAATATCTATCTTTCTTCAGGAGAATGTGCTAAATGAAATGGAAATCACAACAGGAACAGCTACTGCCCCTTTCCTTGGGAACCTTGAAATGTATTGAGAAAAATAAATAAATACATAAACCTCTTAGGAAACTGATCCAGGACCTTATTAAATAGCAGTTTTCATTTCTGCACAGCATGTTGCATTTAAAGATATGTGACCTACTTGTGAACTATTTCATTAAGCCTACTGTGAAGATTAAATGAGAGTATGTATATGAGGCACTCAGCATCGTGCCTAGCACATAATAAATAAGTCCTTGATAAATGCTGGCTATAAAACCACTAAACTTTAATCCTCAGACCTCATTATTAAAACATGCTAACATATTAAGATGAAAATTTAGAAAATAGAAGGAGGCACAATGGACCATAGAGGACAAAGCAAACCATTGTGCAGATTAAACAGCAAAGAGTCTCTGAAAGCAGGCAATTCTGAACTGGAATTTTATTCAGAGGATGCATACAGATTACAAAAGGACATCATTAACTGGGATGTTACAAGCCAAGTTGAAGCCACCAGAACTAGCAAATCATATTTAATGCAGTTGTAATCTGAAATAAAGGAGAGTAATGAGAGGTGAAATTGGAGAAGTGGACTGGAGATAGGGAGGCCACATTCAGGATTTGAAGATTAATATTTTAGGGAGTACTCCTGAGTTTTTCTTCAATGTGAATCAAGCACTCAGAATTTGACTCCCTCCTTCCCCAAGTTTCTCATTACCGATTTTCTCATTTCTTTTTGAAGAAAGACTGATCTGTATGGTCAGTAAATTTAAGAATTAAAAGAGAAAGCTTGATTATCCTAATTCCAAAACCAGATAGAGACACTACAAAGAAAGAGAATTACAGGCCAATATTCCTCATGAACATAGATGCTAAATCCTCAACAAAATATTAGCAAGTCTGATCCAGCAATATATTAAAAAGATCCTATATCATGACTAAGTGAGATGTATTCTAGGGATGCATGGCTGGTACAATATTCACAAATCAATAAACATGATACATCTCATAAACAAATTGAAAGACAAAAATCACATGATCCTATCAATAGATGAAGAAAAAGCATTTGACAAAATCCATCATCCATTTTTGATAAAAACTCTCAGCAGAGTGGGAGTAGAGGTAGTATATCTCAACATGATAAAAGCCATATATGACAAACCTACAACAAACATCATACTCAATGGTCAAAAACTAAAACCAATTCCATAAGAACAGGGACAAGACAGGGATGTCTGCTTTATTCACTCTTATTCAACATAGTACTAGAAGTCCTAGCCACAGAGATCAAACAAGCAAAAAAAATAAAAGACATCCAAATTGGAAAGGAGGAAGTAAAACTTTCATTATTTGCAGATTATATTATTTGCAGTACATAGAAAACTTTAAAGACTCCACCGAAACACTACCACATTTAGTAAATGAATTTGGCAAGTTAGCAGGATACAAAATCAACACCCCCAAATAGATGGCTTTTTATACACCAAAAATATATTCCCAGAAAGAGAAATTTTTTTTTTTAAAAATCCCACTTATCATTACAACAAAAAAATTAAGGTACTTAGGAATAAACTTAACCAAGGAGGCAAAAGATCTGTACTCAGGAAACTACAGGACATTGATAAAAAGAGATAGAAGATAAAAGCAAGTGGAAGAATATACTATGTTCATGGATTGATACAATCAACATCATTAAAATATCCATACTACCCAAGGCAATCTACAGATTTAATGTAATCCCTATTAAAATACTAATAGCATATTTCACAGATCTAGAACAAATCCTCCAAAAATTATTTGGAATCAAAAAAGACCCCAAATAGCTGCAACCATCTTGAGGGAAATAAAACAAAGTTGGGATCACAAAACAAAGGAATCACAATACCAGATTTCAAGTTAAACTACAAAGCTAATGCAATAAAAACCACCTGGTACTGGCACAAGAACATGCATATAGATCAATGAAACAGAACAGAAATCAACCTATGCCATTATACTCAATTAATATTTGACAAAGGAGGCAAGAGCATACAATGGGAGTCAAGAGAGTCTCTTCGATGAATGATGTTGGGAATATTGGACAGATACATACAAAAAAAGAAATTAGACCACCAAGTTACACCATACACAAGAATAAATTAAAAATGGATAAAAGACTTAAGTGCAATTCAGGAAACCATAAAAATCCTAGAAAAACCATAGGCAGCAAAATCTCAGACATCTCTTCTAACAGTACGTTTATGGATACATTCCCAAGGGCAAAGGAAACTGAGAAGAAAATAAACAAATGAAACTACATAAAAAAAATAAAAAGTTTATACAGAGCAAAAGAAACCATCAACAAAAGGAAAAGAGAGTCCACAGTATGGGAGAATATATTTTGCAATGATACATCTCATAAAAGGTTAATATCCAAAATATATAAGAAACTCATACAACTTAACAAAAGGGAGACAAACAATCCAACTTAAAAATGAGCAAAGGACCTAAATAGACATTTCTCCAAAGTGGACAAACAGATGGCCAAGAGACATATGAAAAAATATTCAAAGTCACTGATTAAATTAAAATGACAAGGAGGTATCACCTCACACCTTTTAGAATAGCTACCATCAATAAATCAACAAATAACAAATGCTGATGAGGATGTAAAGAAAAGGGAACCCTAGTACACTGTTATGAAAAAACAGTATGGAGTTTCCTAAAAAATTTGAACATGGAACTTCCATTTGACCCAGTAATCCCACTTCTAGGAATATATCCTAAGAAACTCAAAACACCAGTCAGAAAGAATGTATGCACCCATATTTTCATAGCAGCACAATTTACAATAACTATCACCTAGAAGCAGCCCAAGTACCCAGCAGTTGATGAATGGATAAAAAAGTATTCATACCATGAAATACTATGCAGCAGTAAAAAAAGAAAAATCTCTTACCCTTTAAGACAGCATGGAGGGACCTGGAGAGTATCATACTAAGAGAAATAAGTCAGTGAGAGAAAGACAAGTATCATATCATCTCACTCATATATGGAATTTAAGTAACAAAATAAAACTGATGATTAGAGTGGATCCAGAGACATGGAAGCACAGATCAGAGTTCGGAATCTCAGAGGGAACATGGGGGAGGGTGGGTGGGTGGGTGGGAGGTAATCAACCAAGGACCTTATATGCATACTAGAGGCCCAGTACAAAAAATTCCTGCATGGGTAGGATCCCTAGGCCTGGCTAGAGATCAAGGCCAATCTGTGGGGCGACTGGCAGGGTGATGGGGGTGGGGGAGCTGGTACCCACCCACTCGCTAGCCCCGTCCCCACTGCCGCCACCATTGGGGGCCTGCAAGCTGGGGGCAGCTCCTGCACTGAGTGTCTGCCCCTTGGTGGTTAGCGTGCATCATAGTGACTGATCATTCCGCTGATTGTTTGGCCACTTGGTCAATTTGCATATAAGGCTTTTATTATATAAGATATACATAACTCAAAAATAGGGCAGTGAAGGCCTGAGGTGGGGGGGAGGGAGGTGATGGGATGGGAACAGGATAGAAGGGGTCAAGGGCGGGGGGGACATATGTAATATTTTTAACAATAAAGAATTCTTTTTTAAAAAAGGGAATGCTTGGTGCAACTCTGTCCTTTCCTCTTCTCCCTGCCCTTCAGAAGCTGCCCACAGAGGCATACAATCTTGTGTTCTTCACACGAAGAGTCTTATCCTGGTCCCGCACTACTCAGGGGTAGATAGGGTCCAGTGACCTTCACAAAGACATGCTCCTAAAGTTAGCCATTAACAGTGAGAAAGGTAGTGTGTGGTCTTCATTTTGTCTTACTTAACACCCTTTTATCTTATTTAACACTAGAGGCCTGGTGCACAACATTTGTGCACTCAGGAAGGCGAGGGTCCCTCAGCCTAGTCTGTGCCCTCTCACAGTCCAGGAGTCCTCAAAGGATGTCCACCTGCATCACTCTCTCCTTACCACCCGCCTGCAGAGGAGGTGGGAGAGTTTCGACTCTGCCGCTGCGCTTGCCAGCTGTGACCTTGGCTCAGGGCTACTGGTTGAGCAGCATTCCCCCTGTGGGAATGCACCGAACCCACCAGGGAGCAGCTCCTGCATTGAGCGCCTGCCTCTTGGTGGTCAGTATAGCAACCATTCGTTCTGCTGTTCAGTCAAGTTGCTTATTGGCCTTTTATTTTATAGGATTCTGTTTAGGATGTGGGTTGAGAAGAGGATGATAATTATAGAACCAGCTCAAAGATTTCATTAATAATATAAGCCATAGGAACACATTAGAGATCCTTCAATAGAGGGGGAAAAAAAAGAACTTCAAGTAAATTATCCCAGCTGTTTTTGTGAAAGAAGCAGATAAGAGATAATTAAATTAATCTAGCTATAGGAAAGAAGGATTGGGCCTCCAAGGGCCTGTTTTCTGAGGCAGAGGCTGGCAAACTCTTTCAGATAAAGGGAACAGATGAAAACATCTTAGGTTTTTCTGGGCCACCTAGTGGTCTCTGTTGCATTTTTTTAACCCCTTAAAGTGTAAACACCTGCCCTGCTGGTGTGGCTCAGTTGGTTGAGCATCGACCCGTGTACCCAAGAGGTCAGCCATTTGATTCCTGGTAGGAGCACATGCTTTTGTTGTGGGCTCAGTTCCCAGTAGGGGGCACAGCCAATAGATATTTCTATCTCTCATTCCCCTCCCTTGCTCTCTCTCCTAAATTAATAAAAATATAAAAATAAAATGTAAAAATTATTCTTAATTTTTCAGGGGCAGCACAAGAAAAGGTCATGGGCTATCTGGAAAACAGACTGTGGGCCAGATTTGGCCCCTGAGTCATAGTTAGCCAACCTCTGTCAAGAGATAATCTCTTTGAACAGGGATTATATCCTTGCAAAAATTATAAAACAAGTTTCAATACACAAAGATTAGCCAATATCTGTCCTTCAGTAAAATTGCTTAGTTAAAACACTCCAGGGCTCTGGCCTTGACTTATCAACAGTTGCGGTTTCTCAGATGTTACTTGAGGCCCCTATACATAATACACATACATGTACATTCATAGAACCACAAGGGTTATCATAAACATAGTCTATAATTTTGGAGGCTTTACATGTACAGTGCTCTACTGGGAAAGCTTCACCCTTCTCATCGCTGAATGATGTCAAACATCACCTTATGTGGCAGTATGCTGCTAAAGAATTTTACCTGCTGATTTAAATTAAAAGTAAAAAAGACTAAACACCATATCAGAAAAGAGGAGGCAGACAGGCATAACATTTCTAGTATTAACTGGAGGCCTGGTGCACAAATTTGTCCACAGGGGGATCCCTCGATCAGGTCAGTGATCAGGGCGGCAGGAGATTGACTGGCCAGGGGGGAGGGAAGGGGCTGCAGGAGGTTGGCCAGCCAGCTAGGGGGAAGGGGCTATGGGAGGTTGGCTGTGGGAGCACACTGACCAACAGGGGAAGCTCCTGCCTTGAGCATCTGCCCCCTAGTGGTCAGTGTGCATCATAGTGACTGGTCAACAGGTCAATCGGTCGTTTGGTCGCTTAGGCTTTTCTATAGTTTATTTTATACTGTCAATAATGTCCTCAGTACAATAAACTGTTTTATATCAAGCTGAATATACATTATTCAATTCTTCATATTTTCATTCATATAAATTTAAAACTCAGTCTCACTTTTTGCACAACCATAGTTACTGCATCTATAAAAAGTTTGTATAGTAAAGAATCCAGCCAAAGATGTCTCAGAGGTGGAAATTTTATTTTTAAACTGTAAGTTTTCTATGAGATTTGAACCCTGCAAAATGGGATATTTAACTGCAGTTATTGATGATTTGTGAGTGTTAAAATGCCTATGGGCTAAATACAAGAAAATAATTTCTGAGTTTTTATTCTTCTCTCAATATAATAACTCATTTGAAGAAACTGAATTTCTCATTCCCTTTAAAATTCACCCTTGAGCTGAGACCAAGATTAGAGATATTTCACATTAAAGAAAAGAAAACTATTCAGAAGGTTGAGAAAAATGAACAGAGGATTTTTCTAACACAAAGCTTCTGTAACCTTCATAAATATATAGAGATGCATATGTAGAGTTTCTCTACCTTATGTGTTGTAGGGCACAAGGAACACCACCTTTTGTAAAATTAATAGACTATTTTTTTAAGAGTAGTTTTAGGTTTGTAGGGAAGGAGGTTAGGCGGGGAGCTATTAACTAAAGAACTTGCATAACCCATGGCCACAGACAATAAAGTGGTGAAGGCTGGGGCGGGGAAGAGGAAGAACAGGGACATAGGGAAGGGGGGTCAATGGGGAAGAAGAAAAATGGGGACATCTGTAATACTTTCAAAAATAAAGATAAAAATTTTTTAAAATGAGGAAAAAGTAAAAAGAATTCATATATACCTTCCCTTCTCCCACCAAAACACACACAGCTTTCCCTATTATTAACATCTTACATTAGTATGGGCATTTGTTAAAATTGATATGTAATCTATACTAACAAAAGCCTAGGTGGCCCTTGCATGTGACGTCGTCACAAGATGGCCACCACAAGATGACTGCCACAAGATGGCCACGTGCACAGCAGAGGCAGGGCCAGGCTGCTGCTCCACATGGAGAGGCCTGGGAGTCCTGAAGCTTCACAGGGCATGGAGGAGGCAGGTCCCAGCGGAGGAGGCAGGTCACAGCAGGGGAGGGCAGTTAGGAGTGATCAGGTCGGAAGGGGATCTGGGCTGGCAGGTAGAAGTGGTTAGGGGCAATCAGGCAGGCAGGCAGGCGAGTGGTTAGGAACCAGTGGTCCCAGATTGTGAGGGAGATGTCCAACTGCAGTTTAAGCCGGCAGTCAGACATCCCTTGAGGGGTCCCAAATTGGAGAGGCTGAGGGACAGTCTCCCCCACTCCACCCCCATGCATGAATTTCATGCACTGGGCCACTAATACTGTTACTAGTATTACATGAAATCCTAATTTACATAAGGGCTCACTCTTTGTGCTGGAAAGTTCTATGGGTTTTGAGAAATACATACGTAATTGTATATACCCAATACCTTATCAGACAGAATAGTATCGCTGCCCTAAAAATTTCCTGTGCTCCACCTATTCATCCCTCCCCTTCTCTCCATGAGTCCCTGGCAATCACTGACTTTGTTACTGTCACTTCAGCTTTGCCTTTTGCCAGAATGCCGTACAGTTGGGATCATATGATATGCAGCCTTTTCAGATGGGCTCTTTCACTAAGCAATATGCATTTAAGGTTCCTCCATGTCTTTTCATGGTTTTAGAGCTCATTTCTTTTTATCATCAGCTCTTTTTGAAAAGCAAAAAAGGTAATTCTCAAAGTAGTTAAAGTCTCACCAAAAGGTGTTTGTTGAGATATGTTAAATAATTCTGGATGAACAGGTGAGTTTATTAGAAGAGTGGGTATTTACCTGCCAAAAGTTGTTTTCACAAATACAAAAGGTTGCCACACAATTTCGCTGGATAAATTCCAAATATAACAGCACACTCGCCCCAAAATAATGAAAAGTGGCAGAAATATAGTTAATGTACACTGTCTCTCACTCCAGGCTCTGATCAAAGCCAGGCACCTACCACCAGAACAGAAATGCATAAAGAAGATAAAGGTACTTACCTGCCTATTTTCACAGATGTGTCTGCAAATATGCACAAATAGGCTAAGAAATGGGAATATGACCTATTCTCCATTATGTCTGTGCTACTGGAGGACCCACCTTCTTGAAAAGGAGCTCCACTTTGTGCAGCTTGCATCTCAGCAGATGTTGCTGGAACAATCAAAGGCACTAGTCCTTGCTCTGTGATTTCAACAAGTCACTTTCCCTCTGTGAGCTTCAGAACCTGCATGTGTTGCAGGGAGAAAACAGTGCCACCCCCGCCTCCAACCCTCTCCTCCTGCCCCAGACTCAGAGCCATTGTAAGGATAAAAAAGCGATTGAAATGAATAGAGGAGACAAAGGTGATGTGGCTGAAACACTGCCAAACCTCTCAAAGGTTTACTCTGTTGCTGTTGTAATAATAATGTTAATGATGTTATATGATGGACTCTCTGCCCCCATCCCATTAGCACCCCTGGCTCTCATTCTAGGTAAGATGGTATCAGGTGGGACATCATAAAGGAACCTGCTTAAATAGGGAAACAAGAGACCTTATAAATGAGGAAGTAAATAAGCATCATAGGAAAGGACAATAACTTATACCTCAGAAAAAGAGCCAAAAAACCTTTTTGAAGGAAAAGGTGTTGTCATTTCAATGTGTGCACCAGGTGAACCACTAGGCTTCTAAGATAGCAGACCAATCTGAAGCAGATCAGACTGCCCGGGGACTGAAGAGCAAGGAGGTAGCATAGCCTAAATGTCTTCCACAGAACACTATCTCAGAGCAGCAAGAAAAGGAGAGCTGAATAGTGAGTGTGTTATGCCTGATTTCTTCCCATTACTCTAGCTAAAGAATTGTAACTGGCCGAACAGAGGAACACTGTTGAAAGCAGTAGTCTCCCTAAGTTAAATGGATTCAGATCATTCAAGATAGTCTCCTTTCCTTTGACTTAGGTGGTAGGGAGCATTACTAACAAATGACAACAGAAGAATAGCAAATTGGTCAGAAACCATCCTCCCATTCACCCTCTCCACCCTCCAATCATTGTTAGATCAGAAGGAAGATTTATTTATATTAGGAGTCTATATCTATGATATTTAGGAATGGACAAACAAATCAAAGGCTTAACAAATCAAGGAGAGAGCCCAGCAAGCACCAAGTGTGCCAGGGTGATATGTTACTTGGTATATGCCTACATCAAAAAAGATATAGCTTTACTCTCAAATGCACATTTGTATAACCAAACCAAATACTGGAGGCAAACACTGACAGTCTAAGAATGGCTTTTAAAACAAAGATAAGAGTCCTAGTCAAAATGGAACAAGTTCACACTTGAATAAACCATCTGCATACCAAACACAGAGAAATAATAGAGCATTAATATAAAATGCAAAAAGACATAGTCAGACACAAAACCGAGATAAACATCTTTTTCTAATGGAAATAGAACAAAAACACAAAGCAGAAAAAAGAGCTGAGGCCCTGGACCTCCAGAGTCTGGCAGGCAGGGACTGCTGCAAGGTCAGCCGTTATCATTTCAGAGAGTTAACAAGTACTCCCTGGGATGGAGGGACCTGCAGGCTGGCTCATTGTTTGAAGACAAGAGTTGAAGGTGCCATATAAACAGAATCACCAGAAAAGTGGCTAAATGAAAATTGCTACCAACTACCACCTGGGAGTATAGTTTTGAGCCAGTGGTGAGATCAGAAAAGTACGAGGTCATAGAGAGCATATGAAGATCAGGAAATCAATCAAGCCACCCACTGACTCTACCACTAAATCTGAAATACCATATCACATGGGACAGGAGTTTTAAAATGACATAAGGGCTAGGGGAAAAGAACAAATGAGAAGGGATAGAGCAAAACTTCCCATGTAAAACAAAACCATGGATAATATTAAAACACAGGAAGATGAACTCATAGCATGATTTTATGAAATAGTTTGACATAGGCTTTAAACTTATTCTCAGGGTGCTCAAAAAATAAGGAATAACTTGCATTTAGAAAAGAATCCTATATATTAAAAGTGTAATAAGACTGCTCAACCAATTGCTATGACATGCAGATACTCTGACCAGTAGGTTAGCTTGCTGCTGAGGTCTAGCCGGTTGATTGGAACTGAGTGAGAGGGCTGGACATGCCCTAGAGCCCTCTCATGGTCCCTCACTGGCTGGCCATTCCCTATCAGCCCCATCGGTCCTGGGCAAGATGGTCTCTATTGGCTCAATCACCAGCCAGGCGGAGGGACGCCATGGTGCACAAATTCGTGCACTGGGCCTCTAATTTATGATAAAACAGAAAAAAACAAAGCAAGTACAGAGGAAATGAAAAGACAAAAAGATATTTTTTAAAAGAAAAACATGGTCAGGGAAAATAAAATATTAATAGACATGATAAAGTTAAGACTCAGTAAGAGATAAAATAAACATCTAGAGAATTAGAAGTAATATAAAAATGTAACAGCTAAAATCAATTAACTCTGTAGAAGATAAAATTAGAGACATGGAAGTCAAATTGAGAACCTCTCTTAGAATGTGCAAGAAAAGATAAAAAGGGCAACAAAAAGATAAAAGATAGTCATACCACAGAGATGCAATATAATAACTATGTGAAGGTAACTAATGATGGGAACAGAGGAGCACACACACAAAAAACTTCCTTGCTTGGAAAAAGGTCAAGTATTCAAAGTACAGGGACTCACCACTTCCTACACAAAATCAAACTGGGCTCTCACAGGGCTAAAATCAAGATGTCCACAGGCTGTCTTCCTTTCTGGAGGCTTTGGTGGAGAATCTGTTTCTCTGCCTTTTTCAGATTCTAGATGCCACCTACATTCCTTGGTTTGAATCCCCTCCCACCCTTCCTGTCTTCACAGCCAGCAATGGCAGACCAATTCCTCCCATCTCAGCACATCACTCAGACCACTCCTCTGCCTCCAGCTTCTACTTCTGAGAATGTTTGTTATGATACTAGGCTCAACTGGATCATCCAGAGTAATATCCCTATTTTAAGGTCAGCTAATTAGCAAGCTGAATTGCCCTTTGTCATGTAAAATAACAGTCACAGGTTTCAGGGATTAGGAAGTAGATACCTTAAAGGTGGGGTTTGGGGAGAATTATTCTGCCTACCACAGGAATAAGCCTCCTTATGGAATTTGCTTAATTATGTTCCAGAATCTGTACTCATGCCAAACCTGATTCAATTAGCTGATACTCTCCTAAATGTCTCAGCTATTTTCTATTTAGTCCTTCAACATCCAGCCTAAAATTCTTTTCCACTATGAAACCTTTCCTGTTATATCCACAATCTTCTTTCCTCCTTAAACTAATGATCTAAACCAAACATTCACACAATTTTTTAGAAAAATAATTTTTTTTAATTTACCATGTTGCTTTTATAATTCTGTTTTGTGTATGTTTTATCCCCAAATAAACTATAATCTATATGGGGAAAAAATATGTTCACAAGGCACTTATAATAATATTATTAGCCTGGTGCATGAAATTCATGCACATTAAAAGGGAATTAATTAGAAAAAAATATTTTAATATTGTTATTTGCCCTTTATTATAGAAGTGTCAGAGTTCTATTAAAAATTTAGTAAAATGTATATGAAAATCTCATTCCTGTCAGAGTCTGGGGTGTGCCACAAGACCCAGATTAAAGTCCTCATCCTCCTGCACGTGCTTTGAAATCACAGGAGACCCTGACCCAGCCGACCCCACTCCTGTTGAGTAATACCCAGACCTGGCCAGCCCCACTCCCATCAAGTCCCTCTAGGCGGAGGGCACAGCCTCAGGTTTCCCGGCCCAACATATTCCTCTATTATTAGTATTATTAGGATAGATGAGTAAACTATGTTTAAACTAGAGGCCTGGTGCACAAATTTGTGCAATAGTGGTGTACCTCAGCCTGGCCTGCAGGATCAGGCCAAAACCAGCATGATTTTATTTTCATTTTTATTCTTTTCTGTAGTTCAGTAAAGTATATATTGGTGTACTTCAGAATTCTTGTAATTAGTTTATGTGTGCCATGAGATGAAAAAGGTCAAAAATTGCTGCTGCAGTTTTCAAATATTTTCACTAAATACATATGTAGAGCCATTATAAATAGAAAAACATAAATAAAGTTATTTTCTATCCTTAAAAAAGTGCAGAAAAAATATATTTGTTTCTCTGCCTTGACATGGAATCAACATGTTTTTCTCTACAATCAGAAGATGGAATGACTTAGCCTCAGAAGTGAACCGAAGGACATTCTCTATCAGTGTAGGTCTCAATGCTCAGTCATGTTGCAGATTTCACGTACAGGCTTTTTCTGCATTACCAACCTCTTATCATTAAAGCATGTAATGGACATAGCCAATTACTATAAGATATAGATTAGCACATGGTTCATTCTTTATACAATAGAAGTTAACATTGAAGCAACAATGAGTAGAAAAATAATCATGTTTTCTTCTCAGAACATGATAATTTTGGCATAAAGAGCTAGAACTTTTTAATGACAACTCCCTTCATTTGAAAGATTGGGCCTTTTTTGCTTCTCCTAACACAGGACTTAGATATGTTGAATTAATGTTAAGATATTCAACTCCTAGAATTGAAGGGACTTTCATGCATTTTCCAATAAGAAAAGGCGATCTAACAATGTCTTAGCCAAATTAACACTTTCTCATACTTTATTTTTTAAAATATTTTTACTGATTTCAGAAAGAAAGGGAGAGGGAGAGAGAGAAAAACATCAATGATGAGAGAGAATCATTGATTGGATGCCTCTTTCACGACCCCTACTGGCGATCAAACCTGCAACCCTGTCATGTGCCCTGACTAGAAATCTCTAACCATAACCTCCTGGTTCATAGGTCAATGCTCAACCACTGAACCATGCCTACTGGGCAACAATTTCTCATACTGTACAGTGCTGTATTTCAACTTGACTCCATAACTTAACATGCACCATTATTGTAGGTACCATTAAAAAAAACATATTGCAGCCGAAACCGGTTTGGCTCAGTGAATAGAGCGTCGGCCTGCAGACTAAAAGGTCCCAGGTTTGATTCCGTCAAGGGCATGTACATTGATTGCAGGCACATCCCCCGTAGGGGGTGTGCAGGAGGCAGCTGGTCGATGTATCTCTCTCATCGATGTCTCTAGCTCTCTATCCCTCTCTCTTCCTCTCTGTAAAAAATCAGTAAACTATATTAAAAAAAAAAAAACATTGCAAAGTAAATAATGAGAACATACACTTCCCAATTATAAAATGCATACCAATTAAAATAGGGGGAGGGGGTGCATGGGAGAATCAGACTATGTAGAGTTGGGTTTCAGCCAAAGACTGGAGGCAGTTCTCATTCACTTGATTAACTTATTGCATTCTGATTTCTGAAAGGATCTGACAAGTTTATAAACATATTCAAAGCTTAATTAGTCACTCAAAGACTTAACAACTCAAAGTCAGATTCAAACTCTGTATCATGGAATATCACCTGCAGTCAGTGATGCTCAGGAACCAGCCTCAGACCAGGATGTGTAAGCAGGTTGTTTAATTATCAAGACCCTCATGAGTGAGCTATTGTAACTAACTACTAAAAATTGTGGACCAAAAGGGGCCACATGCTAACCTGACAAGCTCAGGAAAGCCTGTGTGGCAGCCTTGCAAACTCAGAAACTCTAAGTAGCCACAAAGGATGGTTTGAAATTAAAACCTTTTAACTAAAAGCAGTTTATATCCTAGGCTAGAATTTTCCCCAACAAAAGTCAATCTTTATCTTAACTGAACCTGTCTATTGTCTTTTGTATCTAGGAAAACATTCCTGTAGAATGTCAGGGTAACCCCCTTTTCCTGACCCTTAGGGCACAAGCAGTGCACCACAGTGAAGACCAAAATCCTCTCATTGATATGTTAATTGTCATGTTAACTGTTGACTGATAACTATCCTGTACCAACCTATGTAAAAGATGTGTCTATCATTTTACTTTTCATCCAATCCTAGAGGTTTCTCCCCACACCCACTTGCTTTCTCTCACCTCTATAATCTTACACCAATGGATTTTGTGTAACCCATTTGCATGTTCTCTTTTTATTGTAATGTATAAAATAAAGTGCAAAATTGCCAGTCTCTATAGCATTATTTCAATCTGCTGAGGTTTTGCTTCCAGGCAATTGTCAACAGTTTGGCTCAAGTAAACTCAAAAAAATTCTTCACAGGTTTGAATGTTTCTTACATTGACAAAATTAAATTATATTAAAGTGAAATAGATCCTATTAAAATAAAGGTAATAAATATTCAAAAAAGTATCACCTACTGATTATTTACTATTATCTATTTCAGGATTACTTATGCCTAATGTATCTGTATAGTGGAATTACAATAGTGATGAGCCATTGCATATCTCTTTCCAATTCTGCACTCAGTGATGTCATTGGCAGTTTGAAATCAGCCACAGTGCAAGTATTTACACCATGAAAATCAGCATCCCCCTCTCCCACCCCATGCACACATACACAAAAGTCTATTCTTAAACCTATTTACCAGCATATCAAAGCTTACAATAACAAAAAAAAAACTATAAAAAGTCTGGTCCCTCCCTGGCCAGTGTTACTCAACCATAGAGCATCAGCCCTAGCACCGAAGGGTCTCAGGTTCAATTCTAAGCCAAGAAAACGCATCTCATTTGCAGACTGGATCCCCAGCCTGGTCTGGCAGGTGCAGAAGACAACCATTCTTTCACATTGATGTTTCTCTCTCCTCCTCCTCTCTCTCCCCCTTTCCACTCTCTCTGAAAAGCAATGGAAAAAAATATCCTTCTGTGAGGATTAACAACAACAATAAACATCTGATCCTAAAATTAATACACTAGTTACATATTACACGTCAATTTATATGTATAGAGATGAAAGCAGTGGGTCATTGAAAGAATAAGAGGCAGGGAAGTAGAAAAAAAATAATCTAAACATGACCTTAAAACAAATTGAAAAAATATTTTTTTTCATGTAATTTATATAGTGTCTGAATTATTCAAAAAGGTCATTTTGGTTTTCAGTGTTAAAATTTCAGTATTTAAATGCCTGAATGACCTTCTTACCTTGACTGCCTTATAAAAGGCAGAACGCTACACATTATAATTTTTATCATATAGAACTTCTAATTTGAGTGGGATTACAATTACCCATTGTTTTCCATTAAATGAGAAAAAATATTACTATCATTTTTCAAAGACAATAACCTGGCATGAATTTGTATAATATTGCCCTGAGAATAACCCTCCTTATCTACAAACCAGTCAAATTCAACTGGGTCAAATAAAATTTGTATGCTGAATACCGATAGCAAAGCAACAATCTTTTAGAAGTTCCTATCATTTCGTGAAGAGTGATATTAAATGATTTCTGTACAAAACAAAACAAAAAAACTATGATCTCATAAAATGTCAAAGATGGCAAGTTCATTGTCCTTTGCCTCTTAGCTGAGGACTCTGGTAACCTGTGGAGGCTTATTTATGAGAATTCATGTAAATCTTGTTAGGCTCTTCTTACTACCCCAGGGCACTTTAGAGAGAATATTTTTTATTTTATTTTGCATTTACATAATGCAATTTGATAGTTTCATATCGTATAATCTCATTTTACTCCGTTTATTTTTTTAAGGAAAATGAATTACTTGCAGCTTTTCTACAAAAGAGACCCTATGCGAACTATACCCAAATAACTTGCAGAGAACTGGTTGCCATGGCTATACAGAAAAAGTAAGACATGGTTGCTAATAGGAAAGTTGAAAAATCTAATTTCCAACCTGTATTGATGATACTAGATTTTTTATTATATAATTTAAGCCAATGAAGCATCCAACTCTTATCCAAGGAACTAAGGGCAAACATACCTTTTAATAATAATTTACTATTAAAAAAAATAGAGATAGCACTGTCACCTTCATTTGACTCTGTTTTCTAATGAAATATTGCTCTCCCCTCCTAATCTAACTCAAGTTTTCATAACAGGTAATTTCTGGTCCTCATCATTAAACACTGGGTTTGTCAGTGTGAATAAAGAGAAACAAAAGTGTGACCAAGCATGGCTCCTTCAGGAAGTGCCAGCAAGCCCTTCTTCCCTGGGTCAAAGGTTTGAAGAGAGAATGGTGGGAGATGAACCTAGAAAGCTGCATTGGGACAACATAATGATGGGTCACACATATGTTGTGATAAGAAATTTCTAGTTAAACAGCTGGGTCATGCCAAGAGTCTCCAAGTGTTTTGTAAAGAGGGTAAAATCACCCTGGCTGGTGTGGCTCACTTGGTTGGAGTGTCTTTCCATACATGAGAAGAGAACTGGTTCAATTCCAGTTCAGGGATCATACGCAGAATGCAGGTTCAATCCCCAGTCGAAGCAACCAATCCATGTTTCTCTCTCACATTGATGTTTCTCTATCTTCTTCTCACTTCCTCTTTAAAAAATGTCTATAAAGCACATCCTTGGGTGAGGATTAAAAAAATAAAAATAAATAAATAGGGCACAATTTTTAAAATCCTTTAGAAGCATCTGAGCAAAAATGTTTTAGAGAGAAAAGTTGCCTGAATAAAGGATGCCAACTTCTTAAGACATAACTGCATAATCATAGTTAGAGACAGAAAAAAAAATGCATTATGAAGTAGAGCTCAAGAATCACAACATGGAACTGTTTTCTATTTGAAAGGTCTAGCCATGCATGTGCTGCAGGAACTTTGTGGCTTTATTAAGGCCTAAAGCGTTGCAGTTGTCTATGTCACTGCCTCCCCACCTTATGCTCCTCTAGAAATTTCTCCCACACACACCTCTGACAGATGTAGATGCTAGTGCTCCTTCCCCCATTCAAGTAGTTATTTCTAGTTAAGCAACTAGGTCAAGCCAGTTTGCCCTTTCCAATCCCTTAAATTGTGGAGAATAACTTTTCTCCATCTTACTACACATATATAGGATACCTCAGAGATAGTGCAGGTTCAGTTCCAGATCACCCCAACGAAGTGACTATTGCAATAAAGCAAGTTGTAATCATGTTGCTAATGGAAGGTCCTACCATCATTTTTTTTTTTTTTAATGCAACACCTGTGAAACATAATCAAATGTGGTCTGCCTGTACCTGTATTTCCACTTTCTGGGTACAATTAGTAAAGACATATTTTGAACCTTTTCTTTAGTTTCTGGAAAATTCTCTTACCTTAAAATAGTACCAATTTGAAGAAAACAAACGTCCTCACTTGTATGTATATGATGCCCATCTGCAGCATCCAGAGAAAAGTGCTCGTCTTCACCTTGTGGGGGCGGGAGGCATGCAAGGGATCCTATTATAGAGATATGTTTCAGATTTATGTTTTGAAGAATTTTCTTAAGAACTGTATCTGAAATAATGAGGAAACACTGACTCAAGAGAAAGGAAACGGTGCTTTTACATGAAAAGATCAGATTTCCTTCTGATTCATCTTTGGGTCTAGATATTGGAGTTAGAAAAAAAAAGATTTATATAAAATATTAAAAATCTTCTAAAGGCAATGGTTTTCCATCTTGTTTTACTGCCGTCACATCCAAGTAATAACAAATACTGTCATCAGCAGTAACAACAGCTCATTACAGTAATCACTTTTATTTGGGCAGGGGTGTCTAGCTTTGGTTGGGTGATCCAGGGACGGGAGGGGAACTGAATGGATGTGCACATCTTGAAAAAGTTCCAAGGTGAAACTGATGTAACTTTGCACAACCACCCCAATCCAACCCACCTCTAACCCTACCATAAACAGTTTCCCTAGTCTGGCCCTGAGTTAAAGTCTGCTTTAAGTCTTTTCCACCAGGAAGCGATTTGAGACCTGGGGCTCTTTAGCAGGATTAAGCTGAATTTTGATTGAAGTGATCAGATTTGTACTCATATTCTCATTGCACAGCTCAGAGATGAACTGAATTCTTTACTTTATTTTTTAAATATAATATAATTGATTTCAGAGAAGAAGAGTGAGGGAAAGAGATAGAAACATCAATGATGAGAATAATTGATTGGCTGCCTCCTGCATGCTCCCTACTAGGGGTTGAACCTCAAAACCCTGGCATGTGCCCTGACCAGGAATCAAACCATGACCTCCAGGTTCATAGGTTGATGCTTAACCACTGAGAGCAACACAGGCCAGGTGTTTCTTTATTTGTTCGTTATAGACAAACTGGCAAACCAAATCTGAATTTAGTTATGGACAGTTCTTTTAGGCCTAAATAGTGATTTTTTTAAAAAATATGAGTTGGTTATCTTTAGATAGAGGATAGACCTTTCCCATTTTTCATAATCACCTCTACACTCTCTTATCCCCGATTTTTAAAATATATATATTTTTTTATTGATTTCCGAGAGGAAGGAAGAGGGAGAGAGATATAGAAATATCGATGATGAGAGAGAATCTTTGGTCGGCTGCCTCCCACATGCCTCCCACTGGGGATTGAGCCCACAACCGGGGCAAGTGCCCTGGACCAGAACTGAACCTGGGACCCTTCAGTCCACGGGCCTACGCTCTATCCACTGAGCCAAACCTGCTAGGGCTTACGCCAGATTTTTTTATCCAGTTATTTGTTTTCCCTCTGCCTATACAGGGATTTAATTTGTGACTTCCTAGTTAGAAGAAGGTATTTTATAAAGAAGTAACTAACATATTTTACTTAAAAAGCAAAGGTTTCCCAACCAAAAATATGTGACAGGTAATAAGAAATGGAAGCTTTCTCAAAACAAGTATAATTGTTCTATTTCATTGTCTTTTCATCAAAGATCTTGCTTCTTTCAGATGGATAGTGAGACTCAAGAGCTGCAGATGTGAGTCTGGGTCAGCCGGATAATTGATGAAAAGGAAACAAAAGGCCTTCATCCGGGACTTCAGGGGCCTGAGGTTGGCACTTGAATGAAACCTTGTCATCAGTTTGTCACTTTCTTGCCGTTACTCATTAGGCACACTGTTCCCAGTGGTGTTTCAACATGACCGTTCTCCTTGACTAGCAAATTGCTGGAAACTGAATATCTGTGCCTTCCCCACATTTATACATTAAATCCTAACACCCAATACAATGATGTTTAGAGATGGGGGCCCTTAAGTGGTGATTAGGTCATGTCAGTGGAACCCTCATAAATAAGATTCGTGTCTTTTTATAAAAGAAATTTCAGAGAGTTCCCGTTCTCCTCCTGCCATGTAAGGATATGGCAAAAGAGATGGCCTTCTGTGAATCAGGAAGCAGTTCTCACCAGACACCAAATCTGCTGGTACCTTGACTTTAGATGTCTTAGGTTCCAGAACTATGAGAAATATATTTTTAAAAACCTCTTTGGACTTATATGCCTCTCAACTTTAGATTAGTACTTTTTGTAGCGAATTGAGTTATCATTTTATGTTAAACATAAACTACACAAATTTTATATCATGCAAAAGTATCATATAATACTTCAGGTATAAAATTTGGGGGGAAAATGTTTAAACCCGTCTCATTTGTAAAGCTCACTAAGGTTTTAGATTTCAAAGCTGGCAAGCCATCTTTATTGTGAACTGCATGTCTGAGCCTTCTTGTAAAACATAAATACCCTATCACTGACTCTTCCATAGCATATAAGTCACGTTTTGTTTACTTGCATCAGAATTGTGCAAGAAATTTTGTGCTGTAATTGTTATTCATTATCATGCTTCAATTTTTTCCTTATATATAAAATAATCTGTATAGTATTGATCACATGTTGGGGCTATTAGTGTAGGAATACACCAAAATCAATGCTTATGGAAGGAAGATGTGATAATAGACCATGAAGAAAGTCAATCAATTGCGATGACATCCTGTACTAGTTAAACAAGTTGTAGATTTATTCAAGCTCATGGAAAATTTAGTCTTTAATTATATGAGTTTTGAGTTATAGGTGGCCTCCAGGAAAGCATCCCTTGCATAGAATACAAATGTGGAGAACTTAAGCTACTTATAATTGTAGTACTAAGTATTTGAGTTGACAATTATTCTGATGAGTGTTATTTTCCTCAGGCTACTTTCACAATGATTCGGGTCTCCCCATTTTGTCTCTGTTCTTTTTAAAAGTTTTCCCTACCATCATGATTTATCAGGATTTTGGGAAGTGATTGCAGCTATTTTATGTGTCTGTACATTGTGTTAAAATGTCTATTAATTGGTGTGTGTGTGTGTGTGTGTGTGTGTGTGTGTGTGTGTGTGTTTTAGAAGGATGATGCATTCCAGCTCTGTGAGTTTCTTTTCCTACTAAAAACTGTGTTCAGCACTTATCATTCTGCCCTATTTTCTTGACATATACTTGTTGAGTATTTCCACAACTAGATATGTTAGACATTTATGTCAGCCGAGATCCAATGAGGAAAAGAGAAACCTTTCTAAGTATTCCAAACAAGGGCAATTTAATACAGGGGTGAAGGTGGGGAGCTGGACCAGAAAGGCAACCATAGGTTAGAAACAGCAAAATCTGTAACCACCTGAAAGCTAGAGGTAAGAGAGAGAGGGATGGATTACTGATACCTAAGGTCTCAGCTGTCCTAGTGGGAGCTGGACTCATGTAGGGCTTGCCTAGAATTGTGAAGTCAGAAAGGAGCCACAATGCCATGAATGTCACAAAGGTAGAGAAAGAAAGGGAGAAATACTTAGAAGTGTTTCTTCCTCCAGGACTCCAATCTCCTGCCAATGCTTCTCACTGCCCATCCCAGGACAGATCCCAGGAAAAGCATCCTGCAGGGAGGGGAAGCTTTCCTACCAGAGAGAGAGAGTGCCACGCTGAGAGATAAAGGATCAAGAAGTAACCTCATACACCAGCATAGCATAACCTCCCTCTTCTTTCCAAATGGGAAAACCACTCCATTTCTAATCAATAACTGAGCAGTATGCATGAGAAGTAAAATTTGCATTTTATCCCTTCATACAATCTCAGGAGATAGTTTTTTGGATGAGCTTGGGGGTGCAAATACAGTTATTTCATCCTACAAAACTCAGACCTAAAATGTTCTAAAATATATTTTAAGATACCCAGTCTAGCAAAATAATATATTCAGTATAATGTCACCTTTTTAAATAAAAAACTACCACTTGGTATTAGACGGCAGCAGGAACAATGAGCATAATAAATCTTAATCACATTAACCTTTTTAGTCAGTCATATCTAGATGACTTGGTCTCCAGATTTCTGGGATGATTTTATGTAATTCATAAAGTGTATAGATAATTCAAATTCAGCCCCTGCTTTAAAATTTTTAATTATCAATTGTATAATATATATATATATATATATATATATATATACACACACACACACACACACACACACACACACACATATATATATATATATATATATACACACACACACACACACACACACACACACACACATACACACACACATATATATTAATATATATACATTCTGGCTTTTATATATTCTGACACATATATGTGTGTGTATATATACATACTTTTCCTCTGTGCTATTAATATGAACAAAGCTGTTAGAATTCAAGGAGCATGCGAATCACATCCCATAGTTAATTGACAATCTCAACAAATGTACAAATCAATTTCACTAATCTTCAGCAAACTATAAATTAAGCAGTGAGGCTATGACAAGCTTATTGATTCCTTGCCAACAATTGTCCTCTAATATACTGCTTCTATTTCATAAATTGAAATGTTTTCACTGTGTCCTCTAAAACTCATATTTAATTATTAACAAACTTCCCCACAATATCAGCTTCTATCTAAATGTTGCCTTGTAGAAGACTAGCTCTCTCCTGAGGACTCCACTATCCCATAGGACTTTATTTTTATTTTGTTGTTATTACTAGAAGCCTGGTGCACAAAATTCGTGCACTGGGGGCAGGGTTCCTCAGCCCAGCCTGCACCCTCTCCGATCTTGGACATTCCTCTCACAATCCAGACTGCTGGCTCCTAACTTCTCACCTGTCTGCCTGCCTGATTGCCCCTAACCACTTCTTCCTGCCTTCCTGATCATTCCCTAACTACTTCCCTGCCAGTCTGATTGATGCCTAACCACTCCCTTGCTGGCCCAATTGTCCCCAACTGCCCTCCTCTGCTGGCCTGATCTTACCCTCAACTGTCCTCCCCTGCAAACCTGGTCACTCCCAACTGCCCTCTCCTATTGGCCATCTTGTGGTGCCCATCTTGTGGCAGCCACCTGGTCATGATGTAGGAGCAGCCGTCTTGTGATGACTTGAGAGCAAGATGCTACCTAGGCTTTTATTAGTATAGATTTTCCACAACCATTTTTCTACTCTATGCCCTCTATCACCTCCACTCCCTTTCCCCCGTAATCACCATATTGTTATCCATGAGTTCTCTCTCTTTTTACTTTTTTTTTGCTCAATTTTCCTCCCACCATTCCCCACACTGTGAGCTGTTTGCCTGCTTTCTGTGAGTCTGTTTCTATTTTGTTCAGTAGTTCAGTTTGTTCATTAAATTCCACATATGACTGAAATCATATGGTACTTGTCTTTCTCTGGCTTATTTCACTTATCATAATGTTCTCCAGTTTCAAGGGAAGGCTGTTCATTCTCCAATTGCCCACCCACTTTGGGGTCTGAATCAGGACACTCTGTATTCCTCACTGCTGCTCACACACAACTCTCCCACACACTTTCTCAGGCATCTCTTCCTTTGAGGCACACTCATGTTGTAGGCTGTATTATCCTGCTCTCTTATTTATCAATGGGGATTGCCAATCTACTGTTAGTTTCCCTCATTCATTGAAGACTTTGACAGAGAGTCCACTGTAATTTTTTCACCATCCTACTTATCTTTACCATCCAAAGGGAGAACAATTTTCTAAAATCTCAGTACCATGACTTTTCATCTCCAATGACCTTTACCTTCTCCTTTTCTTCCACCATCTACTCTCAAGGTCATTCTGGAATTCACCACCATTTGAAACTGCTCAATCCCTGAAATTATCAACTTATACCTTTTATTCTCTAACTAAAATATCTTACTTTTCTAGCTTGCTGATTCATTTAGTTCCCAATATACTAGTTTTCCCAATTCATTGGGATATCTAGTTCTCAACTTGTTCTTTGTCAGGATCTTTTTCTCTTCTTTTTACTCTAACTCCAACTTATATTCAGGGCCCAATATTTCTCTTTTAAAATATATTTTATTGTTGACAGTATTACAGATGTTCCCCATTTCCCCCCTGCCCTCCACCCAATCTCAACCTTCCCTTAGGCCTTTACCACACTATTGCCTCTGCCCAGCCCCACTTCTGAGATATGTCAGTCTGTTCCATGTACCAGAACTTATTTTGTTGGTCAATTTATTTTGTTCACTCAATTTCACATATAAGTGAGATCATGTGATATTTGTCTTTCTCTTGACCAGCAAAATGCTCAATGTTACTAATCAACAGAGAAGTTCAAATTAAAATCCCAATGAGCTATCACCTCATACCTGTCAGAATGGCTATCATCAATAAATCAGCAAACAAGTGCTGGTAAGAATATGAAGAACAGGGCCCAACAATTCAATGATTCCCTCACCTCCTACTTCACTGTCCCACTGGAATTCTAGCTCAGGAAAACACCAATCCTGGGAATGCACTTGGACAATTGAGTTTTGTTGTATAAAATCACTGAAATTGGTGGATTTGTGTCACTATAAATTTAAGGTCACCAACCTTATCAGAAAACATTATGCATCCCCAATCAAGTCTCTGTCTTGTTTAATGTTATCACTATTTTAAACATCCAGTGTCCTTAGAGGTTTGGCTCTGTTACCTCTCCACCTGTTCTCAGCAAATGACTTCTCTTTTAACTTCATGGCAATAAGAAAAACCAAATAGTGTGAAGTCCCTTCCTTGTCCAGTCTGTGCCTCCCTATTTATCTTTTCTTCTTCTCTTCTTCCCTCCAGCTCCACTCATTACAAAGGTTAATTACCAAATATGCAGCATCAGGGGACTTGATAGAAACGCAAATTATCTGGCCCCACTTTAGCATGCCTAGTGAAATAGAAACTCTGGAGGTGGGACCCAGTGATCTGTGTTTTAACAAGCCCTTCCACTGAGTTCTATGAATGGTCAAGTTTGAGAACAACTGGTTTATGTGAATCCTTCTGTCTGTGCTCTGGATTCTACCCAACACCACAATCTCAATTTCTGGAAAAATAGCAGAAACATTTGCTTCTGCCCTCATCTTATACCTGACTCCTTCTACGGACTCCTAACTCATCTATCTACTCAGAATTGTTTCACTGCAATCAATTCTCCACCCTGCAGCCAATGTGATTCTTTTAGGACATCCATTTATTAGTGTCAGGAGTCTTTCCTTCACATTAACTTATTATCCAATCTTTCAAACTGTCTCACAGGTCTTTCAGGTTTTGGTGTCTGTCTCCCCAGCTTTATCCTGTACAAATCATCTCCTTAAAGTAAGCATCCTGAAATTATTTTTGTTCCTTTCATACTTTGTCCTTACTGGTCTTTGGTCCTTCATAGCTATTGATTCCTCATTTTAAAATACTCTTCCTGCCTACTCTTTCTTCTGTGTAACATAACTTGTCCTTCAATTACTCTTTTAAAGTAAAATCCTAGTCCTATGGTTTTCCAATCTGTGTGCCCCAAAATGCCTTGGCAAACTTACAGGGGCACTATGAGATATTTTCAATTGTCAAGGGAAATATGACAACACCTGTCAGATACCATGCAAACTACTAACTCAAGGGAGTTCAGAGTTTCAACATTAGATAAAATTTCTTTTAAAAATGTCATCTTTGTGAAGCTGGGTTTTCAACAGTGACTGTGGTTAAAAAAAAAAAAAAAAAAAAAAAAAAAAGGAAACATCAAGAGGAAATCAATAGAGTACAAAAATTAGAGTATAGGTGCCCTATTTGATTCCAAGTTTGAGAAGATATCTGATGCCCAATGGGTAGCAAGTTGTCAAAACATCAATACTCATTAGATTGCTTGTGTTAGGTTGCCAAAGGAGATCTAAATGAGGTCAGAATGATGAGGGATTAGGGATGTTTTCAATCATCTGAACACTAGGTGGCTGAGCCTGGATGGCTCCAGCACCAATGATGGGAGTCAGCAGCTCTTAAAGGACTTTTGGCGGGCTTTTTCTGGGCAGAGAATTATTTGTGCATACCCAGAGGGGAGATAAATGGAATGCGGTCTCAGCAAGTGAAATGCGGGCTCAGCGAAGGGAATGTCCATAGTGAAATGGCCTGAAAAGCCAGTTCTCAGGAGAGGGGTATCAATTCAATTGCTCGATCAAATATAACAGGTTAGACCTAATTACTTAATAAGTAAAATTGGTAAGTAAGTCTTTTCTTGGGCCTACAAACACTATGAAAAAATTACTGAGATAGGAAAGAAACAGAGAAAGTGTGGCAACTGCTGTTCCTGTCAATTTTTAATTTTCCTTTATGTGGACTCCTTCCACCTTACTGTTTTATTTTTATTTATATTCCCACTCTAGTTAGTTGTTGCTTTTTATTTCTTTTAGGTTTTTTTTTTTCACATATGATGCTTTTTGGTAACAGTGATATATCTATTATCATTGGTTTTGATTCTTTTTGCCTTATTTCTATCATAATTTCTCTCTTCTGCAATTTTTAAATCCCATATTATTATTATTTATTTGTTGTACTAAAATATTACTTGGTAAAGACAAGAAAATGGACTTTGTGAATCACTTTGTGCAGACATGACAGTATCTGATTTACATGTTTGGGGGAAGTGTGTGTGTGTGTGTGTGTGTGTGTGTGTGTGTGATGCCAATCCTGTGCCTCAGCCCTCTCCTAAAAGGAAGGTGTTACAGTGACAGGACGTCATACAATTGTGAAGGCTGGTAAAACAGTCTCTGTAAAGCAGTCATCTTCACATATGATGCTTGCGTTTAAAGTTCACAGATTGGTGGTCAGGAAAAAAAGGTGGATGTATGTATGGTGGGGAGAGCAAGATAAAACTGCAACTCATAGCACAAAGGACTTAAACCTTTGACCTTAGTGGTATGGTGTCCTGCAGAAGCTGGGTCCCTTCCTCCTGGAGTTAAACGCACAGCAAACACCCAAGGGAAGATGATGTGGAGAAGCTGCAGGTCCAATCAGCATTTCATGGCCACAGGGTGAGGTAACAGATCACCAACAGCCTGTGGAGCTACCAAACAGCTGCTGCTTCACTTCTGACCTCCCAATCTCACACAAGCATCTCTCTTCTGGCCACTCATTGGAAGCATCACAGAAAGGGAATTCTGGGAAATGTAGATCAGCCTAGCCCAGTGGCTACATTACACAGCCACCACAAAGCATAGTACACATTCCCTTTACCAAAGTGGCTTACATTATGGTTAAAGGCAAAATACATGTTCATTGAAAGGCAAGTATCAGATCCTTAGCCAGTTTGGATCAGTGGATAGAGCATTAGCTCAGTGGCTAGAGCATCAGCCTGTGGACTGAAGGGTCCTGGGTTTGATTCTGGTCAAGGGCACATGCCCAGGTTGTGGGCTCGATTTCCAGTAGGGAACATGCAGGAGGCAACCAATCAATGATTCTCTCTCATCCTTGATGTTTCTCTCTCTCTCTCTCTTCATTTCTCTTCCTCTCTGAAATCAATTTTTAAAAATCCTATATAATAAAAGCCTAATATGCAATTTGTCCCCTTGGGTGGTCATTCGACCAGGAGTTTGACTGGGAGACTGGGAGTTGGACCACTTGCTATGACAGGCATTGACCATCAAGGGACAGCGCGGAACATGGCAGGCATGCTGCGACCTCTTGCTGGCTACCTGGGGACAAGAGTGACAGGGATGGAGGTGCAGTGAGAATGTGGGGTGTACGACGAGCTTGCTCTCACTCCCCCTGCCACTCTCCGCTGGGATGCCATGGCTCACGCACCAGGAAAGCTCCCCCCCCCCCCCCATCCCAACCGCTGTGCTTAGGTGCCAGGCGCCCACGAGGACCCTGCCCCTCACCCACACAGCCTCTACCAGGTGAGCCGAGCCACAACCACCAGAACTGCAGGGGCCAGTTGGGATCCCCATGGGTTAGGGTTCATGCAGGAGCTGGTTTGCGAGGCTGGCTGGGAGAGAGCACACTGCCTGCCCAACTCCCGTGCAGTGCCCCAGCCTGCGGTGTCTAGCTGCGCTCATTGCGTCTCCACGTGAAGACTCGGGTATTGTGACTCAGGCGGAGGGGAGCACGCAGGGGTCTGGGAACCCAGGTGCTGCCCAGGGCCCAGAAGTCAGCTAGGACCTGCTCTTCTATGCCAGATGCTCACGCTTCAATTGCCGGCAAGACTTAGGGATGGCACCCATGCACAAATTTCGTGGACCAGGCCTCTAGTATATTAATAAAAAAGGAAAGTATCAGAAATTCAATGCATAATTAATGTTAAATGAGTGGTTCCAGAGGAAGTGGAGAGAAGTGCAGGCAGTGATTAATAGGATTGGCACAATGGATAGATTTCAAGTAGATGATGGAAAGTAATGTTCCAGTGAGGAACAATGGCAATGTCTCAGAAACGGAAGCACCCAGGCATTCCAAGACAATGGCAGATCAATCTAACCAGAGCAAAGGGCCTGTGAAGCAAGAAGGAGGTGAATGAGTCTGGGAGAGAAGGCTGGAACCAAACCATGGTCTCTAATGCCATACCTGTTTCTGGTTTTATTCTGCAGGCAGACAAGAAGCCCTCGTGATTTATTTAATTCACAGCTATTTGTCCTGATTCTTTCTGCCTGGTTTCCATCTTTATTTCTCTCCATTCTACTCTATGAAATTATTCTTCATCCTTGATCCTTCATCTCTTGGTTGTAATACAAGTGGGATACAGGATATAAAAGGGACTTTAAGGCAGCCCTTCTGTCATGAGCAAAAGGAATTAAAAGGGGCAAAGGAACCGAAGACATAACTTCTCTCCCAGAAGCAGGCCTCAGAAACTAAAACTGAAGGACGGACTACAATTTGGAGTATTTGGCTGGGACTCAGGTTCTTTTCATGCTTTGTAGGACTCTGCCTGCCCAATGTCCTTGTTAGCCATTGTTACTCTTCCCATCCAGAAGATGGGTAAATACCTTCCATCCTCTATCTTAAGGCCCATTGTTAAGAAGTGATGACCCTAGTAAGACCCATACAAAGGTTGGCAGAAAACTCAATAGCATCCAAGTGAATTTTCCTCAATTCAATGTCTTCTCCTTAACAGCCTTCTCTATGTGCAGAGCATCTCCAGGACACAGGGTCTGCTAATTGCTCCTACAGGCTGCAATCAGTGACGAACAGTATTTTATTGGACACACTCGCACTCTCTCCTCCCCAGTCTTATGCTCTGTTGCCTCCAGACAGAGAGCTGCAGCAAGAACTGAGATGAGTTTACTTCAGTGGGAAGAGTCCTGGGCTGAGGTCCAGGAGAACTGGACCTTATCCCGGTTCTGCAGCTCACTAGCTGTAAGATTTTGGGGTACAACCCAAAACAGCCTCTGTGAGCTTTGTTAAATGCATAGGTTAAATTACATGCTCCCTACAGTTTTTTCCAGATTTAATTTTTTTTTTTATTTCAAGACATGCTAATTAAATTGAGATCCAAATTTTACTTTTCAAATTGGCAAAAATGAAAAGAAGCAGCTATTCACTCTTGGCAAGTCCTCTTAGCACTGCAGATAAGAGATCAAATTAGGAAGAAAGAAAGTGAATGTCCCCACTATGTAGAGAAGTTGTTAAAATGCAGATAGTTTCAGGAATCCTCTCTCCCCTCACTCCCAGAATAATTAATTTCAAGGACATGTCCAGCATGTATGCAATGATACATCACAATATTGCTTATAACAATAAAAACTTAGAGATAATATAATAAGCCATTGATTAAATAAATTACATGAGGTGGTATAGCATAAAGCAACTTAAAAGTGACACTGTAGAGAAACAGTAAAATGAAAAGTTCTCTATATTAATATGTAAAAAGAAGTGATTTACTTAATATTTCATTGTCATCTAGTATTATCTCAAGTTAGTTATATATGTAACCATATTTCTCTAGATCTGACTTGCCTGTGATGGCTAAACAAAGGGACATACCCTTTAACAGCCAGTTGAGCCCCCAATCTACAGAAATCCATGCTTCTAACCTGTTTGCCATTCAGGAATATCTAGGACTCTCAAAGGAACGCTTACTTCCTCCACCGATCCACTGCTGGTCCATAGTGCTAAAGGTGGGTCTATGCCCCAATATAATTGACTTGCATGCTCTTACCTTTTACAATACAATTAGTTCAGATTGCAAAATCTACTGAAATCAGAACAGTTTAATCTTTTCTTTTCTTTTTTTTTTTAATATATTTTATTGATTTTGTACAGAGAGGAAGGGAGAGAGATAGAGAGTTAGAAACATCGATGAGAGAGTCATCGATAAATCGCCTCTTGCACACCCCCTACTGGGGATATGCCTGCAACCAAGGTACATGCCCTTGACCAGAATCGAACCCGGGACCTTTCAGTCCCCAAGCCGACGCTCTATCTATTGAGCCAAACCAGTTTGGGCAGTTTAATCTTTTCAAAACCCAAACCTGATAATCCCCATCTCTCTTCTCCTTCTTATAATTATGGCTTGCCAATACTCCAAGGGTAAAGATAAAATTCCTTAAGAAGCCTGCAAACTCCTATAATCTTGTCTGGAATATTGCTCTTCCATGCTTCTCTAGCCTCAATGTGTACCAGCCTTTCTCTCCATTCTAGCCCCATGAGACCTTTCTCAGCCCTTCATATTCTTCACACATGCCCCCACCCCCACCCACCCACCACAAGGCCTTTGTATTTACTATTTAATTCTCTTCCTGCAATGATCTTGCCCTACTCTTTCCAGGTAATTCTCAGATTGTCATTTTTTCAGAGAAGGGTCCTCAAGGTATAATATTGTATATCAGACTTGGTATATTACTCATATTATACATTCACATAGCATTGTATAACTTTGTTATAGTCCTTGATCATAGTTGTAAATTTACATTTTAATCATACTTGCAGGGTAAAGATGAGCTGTCTCTATTTTTTGTTTCTCCTTTTTCTTCCTCAACATTTCATTTATACCTAACACAGTGACTGCTACATCTTTTTCAAATAAGTAGCCACAGTCTCCTTCAGGCTTCCTCTTGGTGAAGGTGGGGGTTCAGAATGGCCCCCACAATTGAGAATTCTCACTCATCCCCACATCTTGAGTCCAGGCCCTAAATCTAACTCTCACTCTCCTTTTATCCTTGAAGGTATCTTCAGTCCATTGTAAAATAAATAAATAAATAAATAAATAAATAAATAAATAAATAAAAAATAAGGAAAGTTTCTGAATTAGTGGTAGAAATTATATATCCATATATATTTTTAAATTTCTTAAGCAAAAGATAAAAGTGCCTTAAAGAAAATAGAGGATTCAGGTAGTCGAAGGCACTAAACTATAGATGAGAAAGTAATGTGTAAATGTTTTTTTTTAATTTTGATATTTAGGTGATGGTTAGCAAAATGCTAAAAGACTGAGATTGCTTTTTATTAAAAGAAGTACCTTGAGAAGAAAAACACATAACAAAACTTAAATCTGTGCAAGAAGTTTATTTTTTAATATAGTACTATATTTAGAATGTTGATTAGACAGGGGTGGGGCAAAAGTAGGTTTATAGTTGTTCATAAGGAAACAATTATTAATAACCCTATTTGCCAACCCTATTTGTAAGTATTTAGTGGAAAACTAGATTTAATTATAATGGATCACCTAGACAGTCCAGTGTTGAAGGATGGGTCTCCTCTCCCAAGTCCAAGACATAGTCTCTTTCCACTATAGATGATTAAAGTTTTTAACAAATTCCTAGAAGAACATCCATTCATAAGATATGCTATGGACACAAGGTCTTTACATGGAAACCCACCCAGAAATGTGGAAGCTATCCCCTGATATATACCTGCCTTCTGTATATATCACTCTTAGTTCTAGAGGGATTTAAGGATTTTTTTATAAAAACTTTAAACATCTATCCTCAGAATGTAATTACCTTTCTGTATGCAGAAGTATTTCTATGTTTAATAAAAGTCATCTTAATTTCCCTCAAGAATATGAGAGTATATCCTTCTAAATAGTGAGAGTAACAAAATCCAAATAGGTAATTGCCCAATGCAAATATAATCAAGGGAGACATTGCTAACGAAATGAAATTTTGCTAGCAAAAACTAATAGAGACTCACTAAGAAAGCAAGTCTGAAGAAAATGAATTCTTATATGAAATTCAAAAGATAAAGAGCATTAGCATAAAAGAACACACTGACAGTTTAGCATTAATTTGTGAAAGTTATCTCTATAGAACCACAACACAATTTGTCTTGCATAAACTATATGCATACATACCCTCCTTCATTAAAAAAAAACGAGACAACTAATTAAAACAATCAATCTTCTCTCAAAAATTTTACAGAAATAAAATTCTGCCCTAACTGGTGTGGCTCAGTTGGTTGAGTATCATCCAGTGCTCCAAAGGTTGCCAATTCGATTCCTGGTGAGGGCACAAACCTGGGTTGCCAGCTTGAACCCTGGCAAGCAGTGTACAGGAGGCAGCCAATCCATGTTGCCCTCTCACATCAATGTTTCACTCACCCTCTCCCTTTTTCGGTTTTTAAAAATCAATACAAAATCTTTAAAAAGAAAATTCTATTGTCTATAGTCTTAAGATCATCTTAATAATTTCACACAGTAGCAATCTTTCAGTACTTAGACATGTTGGTGTCAAATTTATATATGTAATTCTTCTATCCCCATGTCCACAGGCTGTGTTCCTTTGCCATGTGGTATACACAGTCAAAAACATTCCCAAGTGCCCTATTATGGCTGTCAAGTAGTCAAAGTAACTCGTTAGTAGTTTATAACAGTGATTTCAACTCCATCCACTTTGAAATAATTTTGAGCACTATTATGTTCAATACACCATACTAAGAGCATTTTGGGAAAAGGCTATAAACAAAAGTCAGTCAAGCTTGTCCTTTCAATAATTTATAGCCTTTAACAGAAGAAAAATGTAGAACTGTAGTTCTATGATACCTGAGAGCAAAGTAGAGAAGAACAAATTATTTCCATTTGAAAGTAAGTGGGAAGGAACAGGTCAAGGAACATGCCCTAAAAAAGTGCTCTTGGAGTCAAATTTGGAAGAAGAGGCAGACTTTTCACAGAGTAAGGAAAGGGCATTCCAGGCTGAGGGGATGGCTTGAAGAATGGCAAACAATGAGCAGAGAGATGCAGGATGTATTAGAGAAAGGTGACTTCTTCCTCTGACAGGAGATGGTGTACAAGGAAGAAAAAGGAAGTTGTGGAAAATACGCATGGGGAGCTATCAGGATCAGATTATGGATGGAATTCAAATATCATATCAAGTTATGTATATTTTAGTTGGCTAAATAGAGAGCCATAGATAGGTTTGTTGTTTTTTTTAACAGAGTAATGTAATACCTTTACCTTAGGAACAGTTGGGAGAATTTGGGGAAAGGAGCAATACCGTATTGTGTGTGCGTGTGTGTGTGTGTGTGTGTGTGTGTGTGTGCACATAAAAAGAGGCTGATAGATAAGGCTAAAATGATAGGAAACAGACTATCCAACTACATTTAGAAAGTGGATTCAGGACCTGGAAAGAGAAAACATGTACTTTTTACTTCATATAATTTTTTTTGCAAAGAAAAAGAAATAATTTAAAACTTTTTAAAGAAGAAAAAATGGTTCTATAGAGGGATAAAAAGCACGTAGGAGTCTTTCAGAAGGCCTTCAAATAATATGCCAACATGACTAAATCACATTGGTATGTGAAGTTTGTGAGAATATTTTGTCAAAAAGAAATTAACAAATTGTACAATAATTTAACAGATAATACCCATGATGGTTGAATGGTGTTTGTTTATTTGTTTGTGGTTTGATGACAATTTTATCATCTGAAGAGTCTTGGTCCATAGAAATGCCAAACTGAGACAATCCATAGCCCTTCCTTGTCAGCATTCTATACAACTCTGTCTTTACTAGTTCAACTTTTGACATTCCATAGATAACTGATATCAAAAATAGTTGTCTTTCTCTGCCTGATTTATTTTACTTATCATAACGCCCTCAAGGTGTGTGTGTGTGTGTGTGTGTGTAAATAAAACTATATGCATATAGCCCTCATACCAGGGACTGGGGATGGGGGAATTAGGGAGATGTTTAAGGGTACAAACTTTCAATTAGTACAGAAAAGTCCTAGATATTTAATGAACATCATAGTGATTATAGACAATACTGTATTACAAACTTCAAAGTTTCTTAAAGACTAGTACATTTTAATTGTTCTCACCACAAAAAGAAAAATTATATTTATGCTATGTGATAGGTGTTAGCTAATGCTACGGTGGTAATCATATTGCAATATATAAATGTATCAAATCAATAAATCCTCAAACATATTCAATGTTTTATGTCAATTATATATCAATAAATATAAAATAATAATAAATAATAAAATAAATTTCCCTAGTAAAACAACATTGTCTCCCTAACATCAAATCAAAATCTGAACCCTGGCTTTATGTGAGGTAGGATTTCTAGTTTCAAGTCAAGAATTGGTTGGCCCCTGAAGCATGATTCTACCTACATTCTAAGTTCACTCTCGGCAGCACCATTGTTCACAATGTGTCATAAAAGGTAAACAGAATATTTATCCTCTGTGCATCACTAATGAAGAAAGAATAATCAGAGTATGTGAAAGAGAAGAAGAAAATCATTGATGAAAACCATGTCAGAAGCAGTTACTGGTAAATGTCAGATATCCTGTCTTGATACAACAGCTCAGGTTTTCAAACTGAAGATAATTACTTTCCACATGGCTACCTGAAAAAAAACCACTAAGCTGCATCAGAAACCTTCACAAATTCAGACTAATTGTGCACAAGACTGGCCCAAACCATCTAAAAATCAAGAGAGTAGATTGTATAATATATTCAAATATAAAAGAAATTCAAAATATAAAATGCTAAGCTTGTTAGATTATGAATTTAGTTTGCTTCCAAGAAAGCACAATTGTAAAACAAATCCTAGATAAAATAAATGATATGGTGCCCTGGCCAGTGTGGTTCAGTTGTCACGTGCACTGAAAAGTTACTGGTTCGATTCCCTGTCAAGGCACATGACTGGGTTGTGGGCTTACTACGTGGTGGGGATATGCAGGAGGCAGCCAATCAATGTTGCATTCTCACATTGATGTTTCTCTCTTCTCCCTTCTTCTCACTCTAGAAATCAACACACTAAAAAAAAAAAAATGATATGGTGAGAAGATTGCTTAATGGAAATTAGAATCAAGTTAGACGTCTGGAAGACCATCTTTTTAAAAACAGTAGCCACATTATTCAACATCAATAATTATGTTTTGTTTTTTTAGTCTTAGAGATACAAAGTATTGCCAATTTATTGCACACTGAAGGTGCTTAATAAATGCTAATACTATGAGGACAATAAGTTTGTATTTATAATTACACTTGTGAATTATAAACCAATTTGCATAGAATATATATGCTCTAAAATATATATATTCTCTTGGGCAAAATGAGTATATGTGTTGCAATGTATTTTTTAGAACTTGAATTTTATTTTTATTTTTAATCCTCACCCAAAGATATATTTCCATTGATTTTTAGAGAGAGTGGAAGAGAGAGGGAAAGACAGAGAAATATCGATGTGAGAGAAATACACTGATTGGTTGACCAGGGCCCAGGCTGGGAAGGAGCCTGAAACTGAGATCCTTGCCCTTAACCAAAATCGAACCCTTCCATCCACAGGCCAAAGTTCTATCCACTGAGCCAAACAGGTTAGAGCTGTAATATTGTTTATAAGTACTAATTTGCTTAGTTTAGTGTAAAATGAAATTAAATGACAACAAAATCTCAAATAGATTTACAAAAATTTCTACGTTTGTGTTTTGCTACTTAATGTTGTATTGCATATGCACTTATAAGCAGGTTAATGGGAAGATTCTCTTTCTTGAGCTATACAAATATGAATTCAAACAAGAATAGTGTATTTCTTTTTTCATGATAAATTGGTTAAAAATATAAATTACCTCACACATAAAAAAGAAAAACAATAAATGAAAACTTTTTGGAAAGTGAATAAAGATAAAACTAGAATGCCTAATTTTATTTTAAAACATACATTTACCCAAGTCAAATATATACTTCAAAGTATGCACTGATTCTGACTTATATTCACCAACGGCTTTTGGAGCATCTAGTTAAGATAATTCATTCACTCCTAACTTTTCATTCACTCTGCAAGAGGGTGCCCCAAAGGACAGTTCCAGATCCTTTAAGCAGGGAGTTAACACTAATTACTACTGAAATCAGAAATTTTCTACATCTCATAGCCAATAAAAACTAAAATTGACTAAGCTGTCAACAAGTATCAAGACATAGAACAAATGGTTTGCATGCATTATGTCACTTAAATCCTCCCAATGTGAAAATATTATTTTTATGAGGTCAATACTCTTTATTTTCATTTTAAGTGAAGTTAAGGATCACACAGATTTAGAGTATACCTACGGACATATTATAAAATTAGAAATAGGTGAAATAATATCCAAAACCAAAATTTTTGGTTCCAAAATCAGTCTTAGTGTTGAATCAGTATTATAAGAATATTTTCCCCAACTTTTTAGATGAACAGTGCAAAACCAAAATAGGTGTTTTAAAAAAAGTTTATCTTAATATTTATAATAATAAAAGCATAATACGCTAATTAGACTGGATGTCCTTCTGGACAACCTTCCGGATGAAGCTGGGGCTGCGAGGAAAGACGGGGTCCCAGGTGCCAGGAGGAAGCCAGTGCTGGCAGTGGGGGGAGGAAAGCCTGCTCTTGCATGAATTTCATGCATCTGGCCTTTAGTCTCTAAATAACAGCAGAACAAATAAGAACTGGCTAAAATATATTTCATCATTTTTATCTTGAATTTGAATTCATATTTGAGGAATTATTTAAAATAATTTGGGTAGCTAGAAAATATTAACTATGGGAAGGAAATGTTTAAAGATTTAATAAAAATTTAATCTTCACAGTTCATTCTTATAGCAATTTCTGTTGCCTGGTTACCATAAGGCAGAGCAAACTAACTACATAAGAATTACCACAACTATACTAAAAATAATGAACATTTCTTATCTCCCTGTTCTATTCTTAAATACTTCATTACAAAACAGAGTGAAAAAATTATACACTTAATAAAAGGCACTGAATATATAAACTGTTTTCTTCATTGTCTGTTGAGTCTTCTAACCTCCTAGGTATATAATTGATAAATATATCTTTAGTTATAGCGAGAAAAATACCTAACAGTATCTGACCAGTGAGTCATCCAAAGTGTTCTGTTGTTGACGGCAGACTTGTTTTTGATAAGCACTATGGAGATAAGGAATGAATAGTGCACAGTCAAGATAAGGAATGTATAAAACGAACATCTGTTGTTTTTTTGCCCTCTAAAGGTCCTCACACCTTTTTTCTAGTAACAAAATCCCTCTGACATGGGGGAACCCATTCCTTGAAGTTTAAGCAAAGCTGAACTTAACATATTTCAGATCACAGAGGTTGGAACAAGACCCCTAACTGAATAGTTTTGCATCTCATGGGCCACAGCAATTGGACACATTACCCAAGAAGTCTAACATACTTTCCAGTGAAGTTCACTATCTATACTGTAAGAGAGAGCTTTGGGGTCTTGTTTCTGGATTGTGATCTGAAGAATATGGGCTTCTGGTTATCAGCGGCTGTATTTACCACCTTTGGGGGAGATCCTGTTTGAGAATAAAATCAATCAAGAGAAGCAAAGCTGAGTGATAGTCATTTGGAACCACCTCTTCCTTTGGTCTTTATGGTTACAGTAGCCAATATACTCCCTTTTTGCCTAAGTTAATTTAATCTAAGTTTCTATTATAAGAAAAAAAAATTGACAGATACAATTCTCTCAACCTAGGATTTGAAGATGAGTTTGTTAAGATAACTACCAGCTGTGTAAAGTGGTATTTCCCTTCATTTTTCTTTAAAATAGCTCAAATGTCAAGTAGTGATAGCAAATTGGAATTCTGTGGCTATAGATCAGATGTTTTCAACTGGGTCATCACAAAAATTTTTGAAACATGCAATACCTGACTATTTACTAGCAGTCAGGGGTTACTAATCTCTTTTCCCTTTGATTGTCAAAAAAATGACAACAGCCAATACAATAGCTGTTCAGTGTGAATGAATCAAAATTACTGATTCATTTAATAATTTAAAAGGAGATCAGATTTGTGTGAATGAATCAAAATTATACCTATTTTTGTCAGATCAGCAAAAAATATATTTGTTGGTGTGCCACAGAATTTTAGCAATTAGTTTATGTGTGCCATGAGATTTTTAAAAGGTTAATAGTTGAACAGAATGATTTTTTAAAATCTCTTTCAAAAATGATATCACTTCATTAATATGAGGTCTTAAATTTTATCATTGAAGGTTTATTTCCTTATGTTAAGCCTTGCCACCTCCCTGAAATACATAAGAACTATGTACTTTTAAGAAATACATAACTCTGAGGCACTTATATTTTAGCATGAATTCTTCAGACAATTTTTTTTTGCCATGATAGGAAAAGATATGTGCCAAAAAGGTGCAAAAAAGTAAAAGGATAATGAGAATGAGAGAATTAGAAAAGCCACTGACTAAGAGAAAATATTTACAAAAGACACATCTCCTATTTCACTGTCAAAGAGATATCTGCGCCCCAATATTCATAGCAGCATTATTACAATAGCCAAAACAGGGAAACAACCTGAGTTCCATCAACAGGTGAATGGATAAAGAAAATGTGGCATAAGTGGGATACTTTTCAGTCATAAAAAGAAGGAAATCCTGCCATTTTCAACAGCATGGATAAAACTTGAGGGCATAATGCTGAGTGAAATAAGTCAGAAAGAGAAAGAAGTACTATTTGATCTCACTCATATGTAGAATTAAAAAAAAAAAAACTCATTGAAAAAGAAATCAGATTTGTGTGCCATGGGCAGAGTGTGGGGAATGAGAGAATTGGACGAAGGTGGTTAAAAGGTAAAAAGTATAAACTTTAAGATAAAAAAGTACTGAAAATATAATGTAGAACATGGTGACTATAGTTAAGGCTTCTGTAAGGTATATTTTAAAGTTGCTAAGAGAGTAAATTCTAAAAGTGCACAAGGAAGAAGATATTTTTGTATTTATATGAGATGATGAATGTTAACTTATATCAGGGTAATCATTTCTCATTGTATGCAAGTCAAGTCTTTATGTTGTGCACCTTAAATGTATAGTGCTATACGTCATTTATATATCAGTAAAATTGAAAGAAAAATGTTTTAATGTTAACATTAAGAATATACTTCCTAAATCCTTTCAGGAATTTTAAGCAATGAAAACTGTTCAAGTATATATATTATTCCTGAGTCAGATTATATTTTCATTCAAGTCAGTCTTAGAACCACTAAAAATATAAAGCATTTAACCAATTTTATTGAGATTTATTTCTACCTAAAAGATAGCCTTTCCAGAATTTTTTAAAAACCTCTTACAATATTCCTATCTACATATTACCTTTGTTTTTAATATCCTTGGTAAATTAATTATGACAATGTGTTTTGATAAAATTGCTTCTTTTTTTTTAAGCCTCATCTGAGGATATGAGAGAGTGCAAAACAAAAAGGTAAGAGAGAAAGATAGATTAGTTCTCTCTTGTATGAGGCGCCTGGACTGGGGATGGAACCTGAAACTTAGGTATGTACTTTGATCTGGAATTGAACCCTTTTGGTATATGGGATTGTGTTCCAACCAATTGACCTACCCAACCAGGGAGAAATTGCTTCTATTTGAAACAGGGGGGGAAAATGGAGTTTTTGATTTCCAGTGGGAGTTTGCATTTTTACTAGAGACCTGGTGCACAAAATTCATGCATGGGAGGCGGGTGTCACTCAGCCTAGCCTGCACCCTCTTCAATCTGGGACCCCTTGAGAGATGTCCAACTGCCCATTTAGGCCCAATCCCACTGAGCAGTTGGACATCCCTCTCACAATCCAGGACAGCTGGCTCCCAACCGCTTGCCTGCCTGCCTGCCTTATTGCTTCTAACCTCTTCGGCCTGCCAGCCTGATCTTCCCCTAACTACTACCCCAAACTGCCCTCTCCTGCCAGGCTGGTCATCCCCAACTGCCCTCCCTTGAAGGCCTGGTCCCTCCCAACTACCCTCCTCTGCTGGCCATCTTGTGGTGGCCATCTTGTGTCCACATGGGGGTGGCCATCTTTGACCACAGGGGGGTGACCATCTTATGTGTTGAAGTGATGGTCAATTTGCACATTACCTCTTTATTGTATAGGATTTGTTTTCTGGCTTATCTGAAATTCCACCATGCTGTACCAGGTTCTCATACTTTAATATAATCAGAATCATACCTCAGATGCATTTTAATAACTTAAATTCTGAGGCCTTAACCCAGAGCATCTGATTCTTTAAGTCTGAGTGAAACCAAGGAATATGCACTTTTCACCAACAACTCAAGTAATATTAATGCAGGTGGTCTTTAATCTTCCTTTTGAGGAACACTAGACAAAATTTACTTTCCTTTCAAAAAAATATTTGTTTTTATTATGTGGAAAATATTAAGAAATATATTTATTTTCATATATAGATAACACTCAGTTTACTTATGAAATATAAGAGAAAAATCCTCTCTTAATTTGAATCTTCCCTTGTTCATTTTGAGCATTACACCTTATTAATACATATAATTTTGCATATAGTTTGAACTATTAACTCTATAATATTTTTATAAAAGTCCATATGATTCATATATTTATTTCACTAGAGACTATGACAGCTGTTTAAGTTATCACTTGATAGTACAATAGCAGTATTTTTACATTTTCCTTCGCCTATGAAAATATTTACTTTTAAGACCCCCAAATTACCAATACTTTCCTACCTAAAGGATCTGTGTATCAAAAAGGAGGGATTTATGAAATTTTCTTGGGAATTTCCCCCAAAGACATTTACTAACTACATCTTGTCTAATCCTTTCCATTGTTCCTATAAGAAGTTATATTTCTTTACACATAGTAACAGAGAACATTACAAATACAAACTTGAAAGCTCATGTAGGATTTCAGCCAAATAAAACTTAAAAAACAACTATATGTCTTCCAGAGATTTGTCTTTCAGCAGCATTGAAAATGCATAGTTCGATACCAAACAGCAGATATATGAAATGTTTTTCAAGATGGAACATAAGCTCTCAGTCTATTTTAAGAGGAAGAAAAGATTGGAAAATATCCCAGAAATGTCATTGTGGGAGCAGGCTGAACAACCCACTAGTATAAAAAGAATTTTTTTTAAAAAAGCAATCACATCACACATTTATTAAATTTAGAGAAGACAGTAGGATAAAAAGTGTTAGATTTCCTTAGGGAAAATATTCAAGTGAAACTGTTAGTTCTAAACTATAATTGACCATTACAGTTTCATAGAAGCTGATCTTAATCATGGGACCAGAAAAGATCACAGACATTTAAGTGGTCATTTTCCCACCTTGAGTTGAGTTGTACCCAAGACACTTAAGATTAATAAATAATATATCTCAGTTTAAATGCCTGCAGAGGAAGACATTTTATAAATATTTCATTTTTCTGTTAAATAACCAATGCACAGATTGAATATATCATTCATTTATTCAATCCAAAACTATTAAGACCCCGCTATGTGTTGGTTCACAAACTGGCCACCACATGCAAAGAGTCAGGAGAGACTGAGGAAAGAGGCAGACCACTCCAAATTGGTAGGTGGCAGTTTTAAGAGGCTCATCCTGAGTGACTGAAAGATGAGTAGATTTGTGCACTCATCCTCCAAAATCTTAAAGTTTAAATAGAGGCCTTAACTGGGTTCAGTCATGTATATTGTCCAGATAGTCTCAGCAACATGTTGCTCTCTCAAGGCTGTGCCCTTGAACACGGCTCCTGCTGTGGGGATAGTGGGACAGAACATGCATTCCAAGCACAGGGATGAGGTGAGAAGTGCCCCATTGCTCAGGTCAGGTCATGGGTCAACCAGTGGCCACAGCCTCTCAATGACATCACCCAAAATCATGTACAAGATATATCACTGCCAAAAGCTCCAGACAAAAACTAGGAAATTTATTCAAACAAAGTTGTGCCTTTTCTACTTTAATATCTAGAAAACACAGGGGTAAATAATAGTCTTTCAATACAGAATACTAAACTGTGAAAACTCCCATCTCACTCTGAAAACAGAGAAAGGATTGATAAAGTAAAACCCATTATTTAATATATAAAGATGAACTCATAAAGAAAAGGAAAAGGAAAATTCCAAGGTATCAGAGGAATAAATAGTGAGAAAACTGATAACCATAGTGGAGAACACAGAAACCAATGCATCAGGTACTCATAGGATAGAATTCCTGGATATAAGTCCTATGGACTCAGGGCTGCAAATACCAAACAAGGCTGGGAGATGTGCCCAGATAAAGCGAAAAGCTGGAATTGAATTTCTTGCAAAGCAAGGAAGCTTTGAATTGACAAAACTTTATGAAAATGAGATTAGAATAGTTTCACCAACCAACTTAAGAAGCAGCAAGCAAATAGCCCATGAAAAATGAAATACCAACCTTATACTTGCACATGAGTAAGGAGTCCAAATGTATACCACTCATACATTGTTGAAATCTAAAACCTAGAATTTAACATATCAATAGAAAATTGTGAAATTCTAGAACTTCCGCAGAAACAAACCCAAAAATATTTTGTAGATTCACACAGAATAAACACATTCATTGAAAATGAGCTCATAATAAAAATTTCTAAAGCATATAAAGGAATAATTCATCACAATAAATAGTAATGAAGCAGGATGAACAGGAAGATTAGAAACCCAAGAAACTTGAGATACTACATCAGTCCAAAGATAATTTTTAAGTATTTTTAAAAATAATGAAAATACAGGAATAAAAATCATAGATTTTAAAATGTAATATTTGGTACTAAAATTTCAATAGACTAAACAATTGGTTAAACACAGAAAGAAGCTGAACATCTGGCTAAGCTGAAGGAAGAAATGATAAACTGGAGGATAAGCCTAAGAAAATTACCCAGACGTAGCACTAATTTAAAAATGAGATGAAAAATACAGAAGACTGGTAAAGAGGGAGTTTAGAATAAAAAATGTTGCTATGCATTCAATATCTGTCCTAGTAAGATGGAATAAAGAAAATTGGAGAGAGACAAGAGTCAATGAGTAAAAATATTTCCTTACATGAAAGAAGCAGAGGATTCACAGAGACAAATAACAATAAATAATTACCTAAATACATTAAATTAACATTGTAAATTATCTGAGATAAAGAAAAAAGTATTACAAGCAACCAAAGAGAAAAAATCCTCAAAGGAATAACAATTAGACAAACAACAGACTCTCCACTAAGAGCAAAAGAAGCCAAATAGAATTAATCCTTCAAAGTGTTGAAGGAAAACAGTCAAACAAACTTAGGAACTCAGCTACAATAGCATTCAAGAGTAAAGCAAAAATAAATATATTTTTACAAAAACAGAGAATGAGATAGTTTGCCACCCAGAGATTCTTGTCAAAAAATAAAACCAAAACTATTAAATGATATGTTTCTGGAAGAAGGAAATAACAACAGAAGAAAGAGTAAGTTATAAGAAGCAGTAACTGGCAAAATTTATTGGAAAATATACTTACAAATCTAAATAAGCATCCTATATAATAAAAGCCTAATATGCAAATTGACCGAACAGTGGAATGACCAGCAGAACACCTGGTCACTATGATGCACACTGACCACCAAGGGGCAGACATTCAAAACAGGATCTGAACCCAGCCCATAGGCCCCAGGCCAGCCAAGGTGGGTGTCAGCGGGATCCCCCAACTGCCCTCCAGTTGCCCCGCAGATTGGACCTGATTAATTTCATGCACCAGGCCTCTAGTTGCAATATAAAGACAATGCTTAAAAACTTCTTGGTCCCAAACAAGCTTGTCATTTCTCTCCCTTGTATGTAAGCTGAATCAAACAGCCTTATCTTCTCTACTTATAACACTGTTTCATCTGTAGCTCTTGAACAAGGAAAAACCAGGGTTTATCCTCCTTGTGGCATTCATAAACTAAACTGAAATTTTATCATTTTTGCCAATCTCTTGTATCTAATGCTTCTCCTATATTTTACTGAGATTGAGATTACCTAGAGTAATCTCCCAGGAGAAGGAGAGGGTGCCATCATTATTTATTTCAGGTTTTACTTGATTCTTTGAAGCAGGTCCTGACAACCTGGGAATGACAGTAATATTTAAGATGCAGTCTCTAAAGGTAAGATTAAAAGAAGAATTCTCTTATAGTCAATATTGCACCAGAAACTTAGCCAGAATGATAATAAGAAGAAAAAAGACATAAGGACAAAGAGGAAGAAACAAAATTATTTTACAATTGCTCATCTAGAAAATCTACAGCCCAAGCTGGATAGAGCATCGACTGTGGACTGAAGATTCCCAAGTTCGATTCCTGTAAAGGACACATGCCTGGGTTGTGGGCTTGATTCCCAGTAGAGGGTGTACAGGAGGCAGTCAATCAATTATTCTCTCTTATCCTTGATTTTCTATATCTCTCTCCCTCTCCCTTCCTCTCTGAAATCAATAAAAATATATTTTAAAAAAAGAAAATCTACAAACTATTAGTAATAAGAGTAGTTAATAAACTTGTTAAAAATAAGACCAATATATGAATATCAGCATTTCTATATCAGCAACGTACTATTAGAGAATGTGATTTTCAAAAGTTCCCTTTTTTTTTTTACCTTCAAAAATTATAGGAGGCCTAGTAAAAACTTAATCAAATATGTTCAAGACCCAGGAGGGCAATTTTAAGACTTTGTGAAAGAAATAAGACAGACCTAAGTAAATGAGCAGACACATCATACCCAAAACCAACACAGGTGTTTATGGACCTTGGCAAGTGGACACTAAACATTAAATGTACACCGGGGGACCTGAGGCTTCCTTCTCTCAGTGCCCCGGCCCCTTGGGAACTCACCCCACACTAGAGCACAACACTCAGACACCATCGCCACACCACCCTGCCACTGTACTGTCCTCACTTGTGTTACTTCTCATTGCCTCTCCCCACACGCTGGCCACCCCTATGACTATGGAGGTCATAGGCACCTGGCAGGAAGGACAGAAGCAAGGAGGAGTGCGCTTCTTTACTCTGGTGCCCGTCCCCAATCTCATTCCACACCCCTTCCCCTGCCCTATGGGCTTGGCCCCAAAGCCTCTCAGGTTCTTGGGTTAAGGCCTGGTTTCTGACAAGGGTCTTGCCCGCCCCCCGTTCCCCACCTTGTAGACAGGGCTCTTCTTTGCTCTCCCTCCTGGTGGACTCCTTGCAGGCCTGAGCTTTGGCATGGACCCTGGGGAGGGGCCTGCTGGGTCTTCTGTGGGGTAAGCCCCTAGGCACTGGCTAAGGAGAGGCCCAGGAGCTGCTATAAACTTGAGTGGAGGGACCAGGGCAAGTACAAAGGCTGTCTTGTCCTGGTTCCTGCCTTCATGCAGAGGCCCTGACACATGAAGCTCTGGAGCAGGTCCAGGGCCAGCACAGAGCCTGCATGCACACTGTTCCCTCCCGCTCTGCTGTGGCCCCTCCGATGGCCGAGCCTTTCTCCTCACACCCCAGACTGGTCCCAGGCCCAGAAGAGGCCACTGGGAGAGGGGAGGACAAACTGCCTGGCTCCATCTCTGCCTCAGAGGCCCTGCAGTCCCTGGCTGTGGGGTAACCTTTGAGGATGATCTAGCCATGGAGGAGCAAGGCAGAGGACTGCTGTCCAGCAGGGCTAGTTCTGCTGTGCCTTGAAGGACTGATCTGTCATGAGGTCATTAGCTAGCCACTCTCCCTCCTCAGGCTAGCCCATTTGTCACCTTGGGTTTTCACACTTTCATATCCAAAGGCAATACATACAGGGGAACATGGTATCCCAGAGTTTCTCTAGTCCTGGTTTTTATGAAAATAAGGAGGAGGCAGGACCCCAAGTGAAGCATCCTAGTGCCTAGGGCTCCCCCTCACACTTGGTGCAGCTCCGGGCCCATTTGTGGCATTGATAAGCAGCTTGACCCTCGGCTTAATGAGGAGGGAGTTCTGTCTTTATACCCCACCCAGGACAAAGCGTGGGATCTGGAGTTTTGTTGTTGTTGTTGTGTGTATGATTTGTTGTTGCTGTTTTATGTCTTTGTGTGTGTGGGAGGGTGAGGGGAAGGGTTAAACAACTAAGCATTTCTCTTCTGTACAGACCCAATAAAACCTCCTATGATTTGCACCTAAAAAAAAACACAAACAAACAAACAAAAAAAAAACCAGCATTAAATGTAAAAGCAAAGAGCCAAGAATAGCCAAAATATATTTGAAGATTAAAATGGGTACCTAGTCCTTTAAGATAACAAGACATTATAAAGCTAGATTAATAATATGTGATATTCATGTAGAGAAAGACAAATATTCTAATAGAATGAAGAACTAATAGACTAATAGAATGAAGAACTCAGACACAGGCCCATCTATACTTTGGGGCAACATTGCAAATTAATAGATAAATGATAAAATGATACTGAGGAAATTTGCTATCCATATAAATAAAAAAAATAAATGATACCCTTATGTATACCATATTAAAATTTGTTGCTAAGTTGACTAAGGACCTAAATGTGAAAAGTAAACTTTAAAGTTTTTGAAATAAATATAGATCTTTTAATTAATTCAGCGTGAGGGATAATTTACTAAACAAGATGCACAAGCTAATTAAAATTGGATACATCTAATTTAAAATTAAATACTGTGCCAAATAAAAGATTTGTCTTTTTAATTATATAAGACAGTCTTGAAGAAAATATTTCATATTTCTATAATAATTTAATATATTGTATAATTTTACATAATAATTTACATATAAAATATGTATAATTTACATTTTATATATAAAGAGCTAAGGTCTGCAATATCCAAAATGACTGAACAGATGACTGAACACCAGAAGTCAGACCTGCAGTCAGCGGTGGGTCACCACAGTGGGTACCATAGCAACCCAGCACTAATTGCCAAGGGGGCTGCAGATCAGGCCAGGAGAGAGAAGCAGGGTCTGATCTTCAACTCCCCTGGCAGTCAATCCTGAGCTGAGCTTCAGCTCAGCATTGACTGCTACCACTGCAGGCATGGTGATCCAGCAATGACAGCCAAAGGGGTTGCAGATCAGGCCTGGAGAGAGGCCCAGAGAGAGGAGCAGGGTCTGGCCTTGCAGCCTCTGTGTCAGCTGTTGATCAGCCCTTGCCTCTCTTTCTCTCTGGGCCTCGCCAGCAGCCACAGGGGCTGCTAATCAGTCCTGCCTCATTGGTCAGGCCTGGAGATAGGCTGGAAGATGTTGACTGGCATAGAAACCAGCCAATTAGAACCAAATCTGGGTGAAATGCGAAGAAAGAGCCAATGGTTGACTAGGAGGAGGAGCTTCTGACGCTGACTGGCATAGATACAGACCAATCAGAACCTAATCTGGGGGAACTGCAAAGGCAGAACCTAAGACACATGTGTCAAACACAAGGCCTGCGGGCCAAATCCGTCCCGCCAGGCCTTGCAATGTGGCCCGCACCGCGCTGTCATCACTGCACTCCGCTGCGTTTCCATCACAATGACAGTTTATGACTGTTCAGTAAACCATTCGGCCCGCGATTTAGGCTGGATTTTAGATTTTGGCCCCTTCTCTGATTGAGTTCAACACCCCTAACCTAAGATGAGGGCTGAAGAGGGGTTTTTAGAACAACAGCTATTTGGTGTAAGGAGTAAGAAATCAGCTCAAATTTTTAATGACTGGATTGTCAGTATAGTGCATATGGCTGGCTATCAGTCTGGATATAGGGATTATGTATTTTTCTCTGCCAAGAGCATCTCCTCCTGATGAAAACGGCTCCTCCCTCTTCCCCCTTCCACCCCCTCAATCCTCCCCCCACACACATTTAAGCAAACCTATCCTATATAATCTATCTATACTACTAAAAGGGTAATATGCTAATTAGACCAGGTCAACCAGCTAACTTCTAGATGTATGACTTTCTTTCAGACAAAGTCATGGTGGTGGAGGCCGAGGCAGGGGCAGTTAGGGGCAATCAGGCTGGCAGGGTAGGGCAGTTGGGGGCAAGATCAGACTGGCAGGGGAGAGCAGTTAGGGGCAATCAGGCAAGCAAGCAGAGGGGTTAGGGGCAAGCAGGCAGGCAGGCAGGTGAGCTGTTAGAAACTAGCGGTCCCAGATTGCAAGAGGTATGTCCGATTGGAGAGGATACAGGAGCTGAGGGACCCCTCAGTGCACAAATTTTGTGCACCAGGCCACTAGTTATATATATTATACTAATTACATTATATATTACATTAAATTATGTTATTTACATAGTTAATATTTAATATTAGATAAATATATATAGTGCATATCATTTATAGTATATATATTTTAAATTTTTCAATTAAAAATGAAATTAAATGAAATATTAAAATTGTTAAGTATATGAATAATTAACAGACAAAGATACCTAAATACTTAACAAATATGTGAAATGCTCCCTGTTCCAACTAATAATTAGGGAAATAAATATTAAAATAAGTTGACCTTTCATATCAATCAAATTTGCAAAACTTATGTTGAGCTTAAGTATTTTACAAACACAGGAAAATAGCAAATTTCTTTATAGTACCTGTGGGAGTACATATTGGTACAATCTCTTTGAAGTTACATTTAACAATATCTAGGAGACTTTAAAATGTGCTCAATCTACTATCTGTAATTCTCCTAAAAATATACAAGAAACTAAAGAATTCTAGGGGAATCCTTAGAAAAACTCTGTTGCATAGATGCAAAAAATGTTTATAATAGCAAAAGAGTGGAAGCAATTTAACATCATATAAATTGTGAGACATTATCTATGCTAATAAAAGAGAAACCTGCAAATTAACCATCACTCTGCTATGCCCACCAGCCAATCAGAGCAAGTATGCAAATTAACCCAACAAAGATAGTGGTTAATTTGCATACACAGTCTGGTGAACAAGTGGGGTGGGATGCTTGAGTCGTCGCCATGGTGATGACGCAGGCTTTCTGCCACACCTCCAGCCTTTCAGGGCCTCTGGGAAGTGGGGAAAGAACAGAAAGAGGTGGTTGGGCCAGAGTGGAAAGGTGGTGCCAGCAGCCAGGGAAAGGAAAGACCATTCCAGCACGAATCTTCATGCATTGGGGATCTAGTATTATATAATACTATATAACAGTAAATATAAATGAATTATAGCTATCTGTATCATCTAGAGTCATCTCAAAAATTAACATTAAGTGAAAGAAGCAAGTTAGAAAATGTTAAATATATTACAATACTGTCCAGGTATAAAGTTAAAACTTTAAACAATAAATGGCTAAATTTATATGCAAACTTGTGATAATGTTGCCAATAATCTAACTAAAAAACTATATTTCCACTTTATTACTGATTTATTTTTAGTAAAGGTAATTTCTACTTCATGAGTAAGGAGGGTTTGGGCATTATAAGTGATTTGCTGTTGATTTTTATTTTATTTCTATCTCATGGGGTAAAAAGAAAACACTTTAGAAGATTTCATAACAAATTCTTACTACCAAAGAAGTTTAAACAAAGAAATCACTAGAAAGCACATTGTTTTTAAAGATGGCAAAAGTTTAGTGAACCAAATATTTGATATAATTATCTACCTTCAAGTTAAGTAATCTTGAAAATTATCCAAGTATGTATAATATCCCAAACTGAAGTAAGATTTCTGACTCACCTAATGATTTCTCTATTTGCATAACTCCAAGGAAAATGGGTTATTTACTATTTTAACATTGTAATAGCATAAGTTTAATAAAAACAGATATCCTCCAGCCATTTTTATTATTTACTCCATGCATAAACATGACAACATTTCTACTGGACAGAGAAACATTTTCTCTACTTCTAAAACCATGAGTATATTCAAAGCTGAGAGCTAATTGGTGAGAAAAATGGCAGTCTGTATCCTTTTCTAAAGTCTGAAATGTAAGCTTCACTAATTGTAGTTTCCTTGGAAGCATAGAGAGCTATATTAAATCTTATCACATTTTAATCTACATTTAATTATCATAGATCACTCTTCAAATGCCTACTGATGAGAAAGAAAATTGCACAGCATATGGTAACCAAGGAGCATAGAAAAAGTTACAAGACTTCCCTTCCTTTGCTTATGTGGTAAAACTAATCAATTTGCTTGTGCAGCCTCCCCAAATAGGTAAACTCACAACACATTATAACCATCCCTTCAGTGTGGGTCACCATAGGAGGACCTCCGCTAATGACTAACATCTACAGGTTGCATGAAAGCTTTTGTTGTCTTTCAGAATCACCTTCCATCAGCCAAGGCTTCCTCTGGAATGTTTATATTGCTGTGTGAGTCTCCTGGGACTACTGCCTCCCATAACATGCAGAGTGAGGACTCAGCTCCTCCTTACAAACCGTGAAAGTCTGAGGTGTGCTGCCACACCAGACACATCAATCAAAATGCCTACCACCCCTTCGAAGGAACTGCCTTTGCAGAGTTTCTGCTGAAGTAATTAGAAACGGTTTTCCCTTCTGCGGGGAAGCCATGTTCTGTATTACACAGCCCACCTCCTCTCCCTCCCTTGGGCCACAAGCGATTGGAATATGGGTGGTGTCTGGCCCAAGATGAGACCATCCTCCCGCTGCCCGTAATTTGGCTTGTTGTGAAAAGCTTTCTGAGTTCATTAAGCATCTTGCTCTGGTAAATAAGAAACACTCCTGTGTAGTGAGAATCAGTGTCAGCTATTAAAAGAATGCTCAAATATTAGACGAGGTAAAGGAGAGGACAAGAGAGGCCAGATTAAGACATGAAGAAGGAAACAGGGGTGGTGGGGGATGATCAGGAGAAAAATCCTAGTAAAGGCCATAGGGTTCAGTTGAAAGAGCAGTAACACCAGAGAGAAGCTGAGTATATTGGCTGCAGAGCTTTGGCGCAAAGCTCTAATTTTCAGAGAAAGCCTTACCTTACTAAAACTGAGTATCTTACACTTTGAGCCTCCATTCTTGCTATAGATGTCCTTAAAATAACACCCTCTTGACCTAGACTGGTTTTCACAGTGGTTAGAGCCTCATGCTGTGGACTGAAGGTTCTCAGGTTTGATTCTGGTCAAGGGCACATACCTCTGCTGCAGGCTCCATTTTCTAGGGCTGCATGTGGGAGGCAACCAGCTGGCGTATCTCTCAAATCGATGTTTCTGTCTCACCCTCCCTTCCATTCTCTCTAAAAAATCAATGGAAAAAACTTTTCTGGCTGACTTGCTAACTCAAACCAAGTGGAAAATACAAAGATAAGCCAGAAATTTGACAAGTTCGTGTAATATTTATGATATTCTCATTCATAACTCATCATTCATACATGACTTGGATCTTCATCCTGGCAGACTACCGGAAGGAGAAGCAAATAATGGAGAGCAGCCCTTCATTTTATTAAGTACCAGACAATTAAACCATGTCATTTATGAAAAAGAGAAGAAAGAAGCACTCAGGTCCTATTTTTTGAACTCACTAAATATTTCCATCTCTCACATCTGAACCACTCCTGTGTTTAACATAATGCCAAATGAAAAAGACAAAAACGAAAGCCTCAATTTTTTTTTAATTTAGCTGCACTTATAGGAAAAATAAGGAGAAAGCAATTGGGGGGGGGGGGGTAGGTATCCCCATTGGTGATAGCAGAATTCCCTAAAGAAGTTACTTATAGTTGGCTCCAGAATCACATATTCAGTTTTTATAGGTTTTTTTTATGTTTTTGTTGGAATTTTCTTTTTAAAAAAATATTTTTATTGATTTCAAAAAGTGAGGGAGAAAGAGAGAGGGGAAAGAGAAATAGAAACATCAATGATGAAAGAGAATCACTGATCAGTTGCCTCTTTGCCTCTTACATATCTCCCACTGGGGACTGAGCCCAAAACCTTGGCATGTTCCCTGACTGGTAATCTAACAGTGACCTCCTGGTTTCATAGGTTGACATTCAACCACTGAACTACACTGGCTGCACCGATTTTTATAGTTTTAAAAAGAAATGCATCAGAGTTTTCACAATTTTTTTTAAGTTTCAGATATCAGAGAGAAAATGATATTTTTTCTGAGATATATATGTTCACTTTGACTTGTTATCTCTAATTCTATAATAACTAGCATGTTTTAGACTTTTTAATCCTTCCTCTTATGATATTACAGTTTTTTAATCATCCATAAAATTATTAATTGGCTCTAGATTACAAATGAAATTTTGTACAGAATTCTGTTTCTTTCTCTCTTCTTCAAATAAAAAGCTTCAAGAATTCTCCATGATCCTCTCTATTAACTCACAACACACTCCTAAACAATGGTTACACTAATCAAGCATTTGTAACTATAAAACCATAGTAAATCAAACCAAAAGAGTAACAGAATACGGTTATCTAAAAATGTGTTCCTGTCACTCAAACATGTATACCCTTTCTGTTCTTGACATTTATATTTTTCTTTATTAATTAAATCCAGGACTATCAAAACATTAAAGCACCATTTTTGTCAAAATATAAACAAATAATAGCAGTACTGAAATTATTTTTATCCGTACCAATTGTGAATAGTTTTATCCTAATAATTGTTTATGATTAAATTTTTGTGTTTGCCACATTATAATTCATATTGAATTAGCTATTCAACTGTGTCAAAAATTAGAGTCTTTAAGTAAGCATGCTTGAGAACAAAAGTGGGAAATAAATTAGATTAATGATCTTTATTAACCTTGAGTGGCCAAGCTCATGAAAACATTCTCTATTATGTCTGGCTGCAGAACCCATCATGATTCACACCCAAAACCCTGAAGAGATGTTCTCAATAGTGCCAAAATCACTTGATGAACAACAGTAGAAATTTCTTATTACAGAACACCAAAGGCCTGGGTGCATGAAATCTGTGCGCGGGTGTGGGTAGAGGGGCCCTGGGACCCCTCAGGGAACGTCTGTCTGCTGACAGTTGGACATCCTCTCGCAATCCGGACTGGTGGCTCCTAACTGCTCACCTGCCTGCCTGTCTGATCATCCCTAATCACTCTGCCTGCTTGCCTGATTGCCTCTAATCACCTCTGCCTGCCTGCCTAATCACCCCTGATCCCTCTGCCTGCCTGCATGATGCCCCTAACTGCTCCCCTGCCAACCTGATTGCCCCTAACTGCCTCTGCCTCAACCCCTACCACCATGGTTTTATCTGGAAGATGTCCGGTCTATCCAGTCTAATTAGCATATTACCTTTTTATTAGTATAGATATCACAAATTATTAGAAATAAATTAAAACTTCCTAAACATAATAAAACACATATTACATATTACATTTACTAGAGAAAATTTCAGGTGTATACCCTTCAATTCCAGAAAAAGACAGAAATACCCACTATTACAGTTATTTTTTAGACAAGATGTCCTACAAAATAAATAGTTAATTTATTATAATAAATTACAGATAAGAATGTAAAAAACTAAATTTGTCTTAGCAGATAACTAAAAGAAAATCAACAAACTATTAAAATTAATTAGAAAATAAAGTGAGTTTAATTTCAATTCAACAAACATTACAGAGTATCCAGAGATTAATTTAGCAAAAAATTCATGAAACATTCATGGAGAAAATTTCAAAACTATATTAAAAGACACTATAAAAAGACTTGCAGAGATGGCATAAGATAGCATGCTTATGGATAAGATGACAAACTATCCTAAAGATACCAATTTTTCCCAAATTAATGTATGTATTTAACAAAATTCATATTGAAATCCTAAAAGAGTAATTTTTGAAATATGGCATCATGATTAAATTTACATAAGATTAGAAATACCGCGAATTGCTACAAAATATTTTAAAAGAACAAATCTGGAGAATTTACCTTTTCAGATCTTAAAACAACTTTAGCTGTGAAACTAGTATAATATTGATACAGGGACAGATAAGGGCAGTAATGAAATATAATAGAAAGCCCAGAAACACACAGTATAAGTGCACAGTTAGCATATGGAAGTAATGTGATCACAAATCAGGGGGAAATGGACTAATAATTTAGTAGACGGTATTAAAGAAAGTCTGCTTATTATATGGAGAAAAATAAATTTGGATACCTTTCTATATCATATTTGTAGATGAACTCCAGATTAATAAAAGACTTAAATATGAAAGTAAATATGAAGAGCTAAATAAAAGAATAGGGTTGGATTTAGAAGAAGAAGAAGAAGAAGGAGAAGAAGAAGAAGAAGAAGAAGAAGAAGAAGAAGAAGAAGAAGAAGACCTCTTCTGCACAAATCACAAGGGAAAAATAACAAGTATGTATTCTGTATAAAAATTAAAGGCTCTCTTCAACAAAATACCATAGTCAAAGCAGAATTGATCCATACTAGAAGAAAACATATGAAATACTTAAATATGACAAGTGATTAATTGCTATAATGTACAATGAAGTAATTTAAATCTTTTAAAAACAAACAGGAAACACTATAGAAAACATGGTCTCAATGAAAATAGGAAACTCATTAATGGGGAAGCCCAAATGACTAATAAGAATATGAAGAGATGTTCAGCCTCTCTAAGGATCAGAGAGAAAGAGCAAATAAAAACTATTTCGAAATACTATCATACAGTCATCCAAATGGTAAAAATTAGAATGTAAAAATGTCAAGTCCTAGCAAGGTTGTAAGACAATGTTAACACCCATTGCTAGGGCAGACATGCTGGGATACATGAAATTGTGTAATACGGCCAATTCTAAATACAACCCCCAGAGAAATTCAGACATAATATTCATCACAGCATTGCTTTGGGTAGCAAGTATTTGAAGGTATTCTAAACACTCATCTCTAGGGAAAAGGATAATTTAGTATGGTATAGGCCAGCAGTCGGCAAACTCATTAGTCAACAGAGCAGCAAAATCACATGTGCCACAGTTTGCCAACCATTGTTATAGGCAAATGATGGTATGAAATAGCATAAATAGTGAACCACATGTGCATGTGATAATATAGATGTATAATGTAGTTGTATACAAGAAAAGTAAAATGCAAAATAACAGTTATAACCACACTAGAGACCCAGTGCACAAAAGTTGTGCACTGGATGGTGTCCCTCAGCCCAGCCTGCACCTTTTCCAATCTGGGATCCCTCTCACAATCCAGGACTACTGGATCCTAAACACTCACCTGCCTTCCTGCCTGATTGCCCCTAACTGCTTCTGCCTGTCAGCCTAATCTCCCCTAACTGCTCCCCTGCTGGCCCAATCACCTCCAACTGCCCTCCCCTGCCAGCCCAATTGCTCCCAACTATCCTCCTTTGCTGGCCCAATGACCCCAACTGTCCTCCCCTGCCAGCCCAATAGCCCCCAACTGCCCTCCCCTGAAGGCCTGGTCATCCCCAACTGCCCTCCCCTGTAGGCCTGGCTGCCCTCAACTGCCCTCCCCTGCTAGTCTGACTACCCTCTCCTGTCAGCCATCTTGTGGTAGCCATCTTGTGACAACATCGGGATAGCCATCTTGTGATGACATGAGGGTACTAGAGCCACTTTGGCTTTTATTAGTATAGAAGATTTATGTAAGCAGAAAGTACACAAAGCAATAGCACTTATATAAGATGTCCCTCAAAAAAATATATACACATTTTATAGCTGATAGCTCAATTGATATTTCTTTCTTTTCAGATTTAACCCATTGAAATTAATAATTATTCAAATAGTGTACACATTTTTGGGGACACCCTGTATTTTTTAAGATAGACACATATCTAAATAAATACATGGATAGTGTATTAGGAGGTTATATCTTAAATATAGTAGAAAGGGTAAATGTGTGTTGGGGAGAAATAAGAGTGAATATGGTGAATGAAAAAAAAAAAAAACTAACGATCTAATGACAGCATTCTCTGAACAGAGAATATGATTAACTCAATGCTCTGCACCTGAGATCCATATAAAACAATGGTGCCACCCAGACTAGAAAAGAAGATGTTTTCAAGAAAGGAGTGGGCAACAGTATCAAATGCTGCAAATAGTTTGTGTAAAAATAAATAAATAAATAAAAGGAGTCGCAAAAAGAAAAAAGGAAATACTATGTTTTCTTTTCTGCAAGTGGTGAAAATAATTTAACTGAATCATCTTTAATTTCTTCATATTCCTTAACTTGTGGAACTAGGTTCAGTTTTCTTGTTTGTTTTGTTTTGTTTTCTATATGTATTTGGCCACTATAGCAAGAAAATCACCTTGTTGCTTTTTCTAATTGTATCCCAATTTCTGGTTTTATTTTGCCAGCAGCTTAATACCATTTCTTATGTTCCATTACAACCTATGACCAACTGATCCTTTATTTTTTTTATCTCATTGTCATCATTTGAGTGATACAATTGGCTCATTATTTTTGTTAATTTTTTATTGATTAGCTTTTTATAATAGGTATACTCTATGAATTCTCCTTAGTAAAAAGATACTTCTCGCTTTAGTTGGTTTGCCTTATTGGATAGAGCATTGGCCTGCAAACAAAAGGGTCTGAGTTCAATTCTGGTCACTTGATTGCAGGCTCCTCCCTGGCCCAGACCCTGGTCTGAGTATGTAGAGGAGGCAACCAATCGATGTTTCTCTCACATCAATGTTTCTCTCTGTCTTTCCCTTTCTCTTTCACTCTTCCTAAAAATCAATGGAAAAATATTCTCAAGTGAGGATTAACAAAAAAAATGTAATAAAAGTAAAAAGATATTTCTGTAATCTATTCCATGGTTTATTTATTTATTTTGACACTTCATATTACATCACAAGAGTGCTAAGTGTCTTCTCTCCAGATTAACCCAGATCTGGAAAATGCTGGGATTAGTACAGAGACAAGAATGTCCCACTTCTGTGCCAACCTTTGTGATTTCAACCCTGACTCAAATCTGTTTGTTCCTCAGTCTTTCAAAGTCTTCTCTGAGTTGTTCGTGTCAGCAAAGAATGTCACAATATACTCATAGAAGCAGTTTATAAATTCTGTCCTTTATTTCTCTATGCATAAGAGTTCAAATCAGAATCTTCCACAGGGGGACAGATATCATTGCCATCAGTGGTTCTCAATGCTATTTTTTATTTATTTTTTAATATATTTTATTGATTTTTACAGAGAGGAAGGGAGAGGGATAGAGTTAGAAACATCGATCAGCTGCCTCCTACACACCCCCTACTGGGGATGTGCCCACAACTAAGGTACATGCCCTTGACAGGAATCAAACCTGGGACCCTTTAGTCTGCAGGATGACCCTCTCTATACACTGAGCCAAACCGATTAGGGCTCAATGCTATTTTTTAATACAGGAAATAAAATTCATAGATAAGATAACTTACCTATACGATTTCAAATTGTATATTATACATTCAAATTATAATATATGCAAAGCTGAAACTATATTTTAAAAGAAAAATAAATGGAAGTCAATTTATAATAAAATATTACTTATTTCAATATGAAAATACTTTAATAAAACTATACTAAAAAAAAATCTGGTGCAGTAATCTGAAACACCCCTATGTATACAATCACAATGACTGAGACTATTCCAGAGAAAATCTAATGCTGGTATTTTGCATTAGCATTTCCACCAATATTTGATTTCCCAAAATAATTAATAATTCTTGGTAAGAAGATGAACCAAAACTATAATCTTCACTTGATTTACTCAATAATTTCATTCTGGGAAAATTCAGTATATTTAACATCATGCAAAAAAAATGTGCTTAGCCGAAACCAGTTTGGCTCAGTGGATAGAGTGTCAGCCTGTGGACTGAAAGGTCCCAGGTTCAATTCTGGTCAAGGGCATGTACCTTGGTTGTGGGTACATCCCCAGTAGGGAGTGTACAAGAGGCAGCTGATCGATGATTCTCTCTCATCGAATGTTTCTAATTCTCTATCCCTCTCTCTTCCTCTCTGTAAAAAATCAATAAAAAATATATTTTTTAAATTGTGCTTATACATAAACATTTTTTGCATCTTTACTTAATTATAAACAGGTGTTTTTTATATACACGAATGTCTGGTTGGATAATCAATATTCATAGGAGTCACATGACAAGTCTTCATGGTGTGGGAATGCCCCATGTATTGCAGATAATCTAGCATCCTTGACAGCCATGAGTTGTATTCCTCCTCCATCACTGTGAGAACATAAAGTCTCACAGACTTTCAAAATCCCCTCACAAGCTGACAAACACTCCCTCAGGGCTGGTACATATCCTTTAGGAATCACCAATCAGCACCAAAGTTTCACCCATTCTCTTGGCTCTTCTCACCAAACTAAACCCAAACCTTCCTCCTCAATAATTTACAAAACAAAAATTCCCATACATAGCAATGACACTAAAGAGATGCTTTTGAAAAGGAGGAGAAAGAATAATGTTTGTGCTAATAACACTGGGTCTGATTTAGCTAGACAAATGTACAGTATTGTAATAGCAAACAAACAAAGCAGAATACTCTTCAGTAATCAAGAGAGAAAATTGTAAATTTTAAGAAAATTTTTAAAGAAATTTTTTTTTAAATCTCTTCAGTGTCTTGATCACCTTGGATCTTTAGCACTTAGCACAGAGTACATAATAGGTAGGTATGTCACAAATATTAATTGAACAAATGACATTACTATCTTCTACCAACATACACTGTAATAGGTTTTCTGTTTCTCCTGTTTTCTAGTTTTCCTAAGCAGAAAAAAAAATAGTTCTATAATGTAGCTTCCTTTAAGTTAACATTTCACTTTTTTAAATTTATATTTCTTTTTAAATACATTTTTATTGATTTCAGAGGAGGGAGAGGGCTTCAGAGATAGAAACATCAATGATGAGAGAGATCATGGATTAGCTGCCTTCAGCACACCCCACACTGGGGCTCAATCCTGCAACCTGGTCATATGCCCTGACTGGGAATCGAACCATGACCTCCTGACTCATACATAGGTTGACGCTTAACCACTGAGCCATACCAGCTGGGCTAAATTTATATTTTTGCTTTAGCTGAAGTTCATATAAAGGCACTTCTCTCGTGGTGCACAAAAGTAATCATCCTTGTCAACTCTTCCAATGAGTAACATCTCATGATAAATTTAAGTCATTGTACTACTATTTTAATCATTAAATTGTACTTTTTGCTCATATCTTGTGTCAATAGCTAACACGTTTAATGGTCTATAATAAATGAGCTCTTAATTGATTATTGTGCGCATTCATCACTGTATTTCCACAAAGAAGATCTGTGAAACACACAGACATAATGTGATGCCCCCAAACACAAAGAATGGATGCCAAGCATAGAAATACAATTTTGAAAACTCATGAAAAATAAACCCTAGAGCATCACATATTAGAATCATATTGATAGTTGGAATTTTTTTAACCCAGACTGCACCACAAAGTATAATTTGGTTTTATGAAATGTCTATAATAAAAAAAATAGTTCTCTAAGGTATAATATCCTGATCAAAACAGGTTTTTGCCCACACACAGAACAATGTTTCAAGACATCCTAGGTGTTTTAACTGATGGCCACTGATATTTCCAACTGTGACTGCACTGCACTGCTATTTCTGCAAGAGGCAATAATGGCTATTTGGTCTGATGCAGGCGTAAGGTACTTCATAATATAAAGTAATAGCTTTTGGAAAGAGTCTGCTGTAAGTTCCACTATCACTACTAAATAACCAATGACAAAGAGATATTCACCAACCCTTCTAAAATGCATTTTATGTGAAATGTCCTTGTAGGGAAGTAAAAAGCAACTCCTTTTATTCTGATCAACTGATAAGAACACTGGAGACATATATATTTTTAAATGTACTTATCTCTTCTAAATATCGATAGTAAATCAATTATTTTATCTTATCTTTCTCTGTCATAACACCCACGGTTATTTTAAAAGAATCCTTATTAATCTGCTATATCACTGGGGAAATCAAAGATTAGAAAGTTATAATTTAAAGTCAAAGGCTATACAGGGCAAAAAAAAAATAGTATTAAAGTCCTGATGTTTTGGTCCCTAATGACATGTTCTTCGCATTATATCCTACAGTGGTCGGCAAACTGCGGCTCTAGAGCCACATGTGACTCGTGAGCGCGGTTTGCCGCTCTGTTGACTAATGAGTTTGCCAACCACTGCCTTTAGGGAAAAACTCTTAAAAAACATTTTAATAATGTACTAATGTCTTTAACCTGAAGTCTAAACTTCTGGGTAAGGGTAATGCCTTACACAGTGGTCGGCAAACTCATTAGTCAACAGAGTCGCAGTTTGCCAACCACTGCCCTAGCACAAGCATGTCAAGCTCTGGTGGCCCACGGGTCGCATGCCTTGTTTATTTGGCCTGTGTTAGCCTTTGAGTTTGACATGCTTGCCCTAGCAGATTCTTTACTGTGAATGTAAAGTACCCTCTAATGTAACCCTCTTCTCTCAAAACTATACCTTCCTCTTTGTTCTCAAAGCCTGAAACCCTTGAAGACCATGTGAATTAAGCTAATGACTGAGGAAACAGAGATTCACTACAGTTCCTTTTTGACCCTTTTCTTCAGGACCTTTAGGAAATGATAGATAAAATATATTTACATGTTCTGGCTGGTGTGGCAGGTTCTGTACACAGAAAGGTGGTGGGTTTGGTCCCTGGATGGAATTCATGTGGGAGGCAACTAACTGATGTTTCTTTCTCATATCTGTGTTTCTCTAGCAATCTATCTATCATCTATCTATCATCTATCTATCTATCTATCTATCTATCTATCTATCTATCTATCACCTATCTCTATCCTCCCTTCCTCTCTACTAGTAAAATCAATGAAAAGCATATCCCCTGTTGAGGATTCTAAAACAATCTTGTTCTTATTGCATATAAATGGGTTAATAGCATATCATCAAAGCTCACATGACATGGCAGGTGAACAAGCTCTGACTATATTAGTGGCCTCATCCGAACTTGTCCCCTGTAAGTGCTTTGTGGTCCTGGGTGTTGTTTTTTTTTTGTTTGTTTGTTTGTGTGTGTGTGTTTCAATTTAAAAAAAAAGCTGCCAGTAGCATTTTTCTAGTGATAAAACAGGCTCTGCTTATATAAAGCCCCATAATGCTGCTAAATGAAGTCACTTAGGGTTTAGATGTCAAATAAGAGCCCCAATAAAGTGACACTACCAATAAAGGAGTGGCAGAATAGATTCGGATGTCTCTCTTCTCTCTATTCCTCATTCCCCACCTCTCTGGGCCTCCATCTCTAGCTATAGTAATAGGGGAAAAGGAGAGCATAAAATAAATATCCTCAAAATGTTGTTCTGAATGCAAAATAAAACCTGGTTAAAATAAACTCTTAAAAATTAATTCAGTAAATTTCTCTTTTGACTAGTTGACTTTTAATTAATTCATTTTGAAACCCCCACTCCCAAATTATAGTAATGTACCCAACTCTGTGTGCAGGTAACAAAGCCCTGGTCAATCAGTATCTTATTCCCTAAGCATATTGAAGATATATGACCCATCCCCGAGTCCATCCTGGGAAGGTTGTTAGAACTGTGGGTAAATATGCTATTTCTTCCTTTTGTGTTTTAGCCATTAAAGCCTAGAGTTGTAAGTGGTCACTTTGCCACCTTATAGAGTGTCTCTGAGAGTAAAGTCAACCCAGAGGAAATCAGAGCCAAGGTGTGACAGAGATGAAACCCTAATCATATACTTGAAAATATATAACAAGCTATTCCTGAAGCCTCTAGACTTTTCAGCAATATGAGACAATACAGTATCTTTCTGAGAGAGAGCTTTTTTGAGTAAAATTTCTGCCATTTACAACCAGGGTAAACTAAAAAATTATGGCAAAGCACTGGAGACATTTTAAAATACTATACAAATGTAAGGAATTTTTATTGTTTTCTAATATATGCAATTACTTTCCCCCAAATAATTTATCTGGTCTGTTTCAAGTCCAGTAACTCCATCATCCTTTATACAACTTTCAACTCAGTTCTCACTACCTTTATGTTGGATAAGCTGTATGACTTAAAATAAAGTTTAAATGAAAACAATATAAAATTACCCAAGCTTAACTGCAAAGGCAAAGGCCATGGAAGAAATAAAAAGGTGTTATAAAATCAGTGTTTTTGTGAAAAGGAAAAAACATTGTTCTGACTGCCAAATGGAAATGTATTAAATTCATCATGAAAATTATTCAGTTATTGTGACTAATAAGTACTATTATGTATGTCTATGAATAGAGCTTGATTTCAGAGACTTTGTGTTAATCAGCATACAAATTTAAGGATGACTAGTCTTTAATAACAAAAAAATGCTTTTACCTCAAAGAATAGGTAGTATTATCTAATAGCTCTTTTTCTGAAAATGATTCTCCCAAAGACTATTTTTTCACCTTTAACTCATCAATCAGGAAACATGCAATGTTCCAAATCATAGTAAAATATTATTTTCATAGAAAAGCTCAAAACCATGAATTTCAGTCCTTTGAATAATCTTTTTATACTCAAACTCTACTTTAAAAACTATGATTCATAAGAAAATTATTTTCAGGTTATGTTCATTTGACTTAGAATGGATAACAGTATGTATTTCAGTTCCTCATTGTACATTCAAATCTCTATTAAGCAGGGGTATAAAGATTCTCTTTTTGCTCAGATCAATTTCTTTGGTCCCACCATTAAGCAGCTTACTTACATGACCGAAAGCAACTTCTAATCATTACAAATATTGAATGTGATTTTCCTCCATCCCCTACCAATAGCAGTCTAGCCTGGCAAGACTATGCTGCTGGCCAGAAAAGAAAGAGTGCAGTTTAGAAGGAAATCTATCCGTGTTCTCCCAGCTGAACACGGATACAAACAGAGATACAACTGATATGTGGAGTCAGTGGCATAATTAAGGGACTTCACTGGGGAGGGAAAAAAGGATATTTCTTCCCCATTGGTGTTTCACTGCAGTGATGTTGTTTTGTTGTTGTTATTTACAATAGAGATAATGGCAACTTCTACTTAAAGTAGACTCTTGCACTCTTCCTGATCTCAATTTTCATGTCTGACTCTACCAATTCTCAGTGATACATTTCAACTTTTAGGTGCATTCCAGCCCCCACATCTGGCTTTCCCTCCATATAGTGCTGTGCTGGACACTTTCTGGTGGCCCAGAAAGAAGCTCAGTACAGACTGATTCATATGCCTTTCAGCATAACGATTATTGCTTATCTCATTTTTTTATTCTTATAAGTATATTTCCATTAGGACATGATCTCATTCATCTAAGGGAAATGGTGAACAACATAGACTGATGAACAAGAACAGACCCAGAGATAAGGAGCCATAGGTCAGACTGTTGGACCTCAAAGGGAGGGTGGGGATAAAAGGGAGAGATCAACCAAAGGACTTATGTGCATACATATGAGCCTAACCAGTGGTCAAGGACAATAGGGGGGTGGGAGCATGAGTGGGGAGGGATTGGAATAGGGGGTTGAGGACAAATATGTGATACCTTAATCAATAAAGAAATTAATTTTAAAAAATAGGACTTTCCTCTGTCTCTGGGATCTTGCTCTCTGCTTCTAAATATTTTAGTTCTATCAAATGAATCTATTGAAAGGGTTGTGTGGCTGCCAGTACATTAATGCTCTATCTCTCAAAGGTAAGGTGTTTTCATTAGCACAAATGTGTACTTGGCAAAATGTTTTAAGAGAATAGTTGAAACTTCATTTCTGTTGAGAACCTCTGACCCACATGAGCCAGTCCACCAGATTAAAGCGCAGAAATAAACAAACCTTGAAGTCGGCTCTGATATCTAATAATGTTAAGTAACTACTTTCTAAATATGAAGACAGCTAAGTTTGCAAAATTTAGAAAAATATAAATGTAATCTGTCATACAATACAGAATACTTTTAAGAGGAAAAGGAGCACTATTAATAATTTCTCTGGGACAAAAGTCATATATCATGACTGTTCCAGCCAAACCTGAGTGGATGGTCACCTAGATATAAAATAAATAATCCACTACTACAGTGAAAACGATAAAATATGATTTTTTTTTCCAAAATAAGTTGAATATGCCTTTATTGTGTAATATGCCTAGCAAATGGAGGATAATCCAAGAGTGAAAGAAGGGAGTTACAGAGAAGAATGATAAAAGAGGAAAAAGAGAAAGCAAGGGCAAGGGGAGGTAAGGTACTAAGATAGAATTTGAAGGCAGAGCTGTGCATAGATATGGAAGGTAAAAGAGGGAGACTGTCACATGGAAAAGGCCGTCTTCTGCTCTATCGTCCTCATCACCATTCTTCTCCTTTTCAATTCTCTGAAAATCATGTCCTGCTACAAAATAATTTTGTTACAGATGGATGCATTGCTCATTTTCACCTTGGGTCTAATATTTTACACATCTACACAGATTCAGTTCCTTGGAATTTATTCACAATCTTATTTTTTTCTTTGCTTATATTTTTTTAAAACATCATAGATTTTTCACATATCACTTACCCACACCTGTAATTTGATTATTTTGAAACAAATCATGTAATTTATTCTGTAATTATTTCCATTTGAATATCTAAAGCCTGAGGTCTCTGATAATGTAACAACAATAACATTATCCCATATAAAATGACAATCTTTAAAAATACTTTAATATTAGCAAATATCCAAATATCCTCCATATAATGTTTTGGGTTTCTCTCATTGTTGGTGTTTGTCTATTTATTTTTATAGTTATTTTGTTCAAATAAGTTCCACATATGCATTTAACTGATAAGCTTCTTAATTTTGTTTTAGTATTTATAATTTATTTGTTAAGGATACCAGCTCATTTGACCTGTAGACTTTTCCACTCTTTGCATTGTTCTGGTTGTACCCTTGTATTATAATCTAACCTGTTTCTCTGGTTAGCATTCAGATTCCTTCAGTTTTTAATTTAAATTTTCTTTTATGTATATAATAAATAAATTTTAACTTGACAAGAGGAGGCATTCTTCATACACATTCGCACCAGGACCAAACCCAACATTCTCTTTGTCAAGCTTCTTCACATAAGTACATTTTTTATTCATTTTTTTATACTTGTTTTTTTAAACATAAGCAATAAACACATGCACATACACATACCTACATGTTCCTATTTTCTACATTTTAGGTAAAAGGTATTTTGCTAAATACTGTTCTAGTCATTATTTTCTTAATGATTCCTATCAGGTTCATTCTATGCAGTATATTCTATATAATAAAGAAGTAATATGCAAACTGACCCTCACGCCATGGCATCACAAGATGGCCACCCCTATATTGTCACAAGATGGCTGGCACAAGAAGCCTGCCCCATATTATCACAAGATGGCTAACCCCATGTCATCACAAGATGGCTGCCACAAGATGACCACCCCCACATCATCACAATACAGCCACCCCCACATCGCAAAAAGATGGTTGCCCCCATGTCATTACAAGATGGCTTCCCCAATGTTGTCACAAGACGGCCACCCCAAATTGTTACAAGATGGCCACCCCTACATCATCACAAGATGGCTAGCAGGAGAGGGCAGTTGGGGGTGACCAGGCCTCCAGGGGAGAGCAGTTGGTGGGGACCAGTCCTATAAGGGAGAGCAGTTGGGGTGATTAGGCCATCAGGGGAGGGCAGTTGGGGGCAATCAGGCTGGCAGGGGGACAGTTAGGGGGTGATTAGGCTGGAAGGCAGAAATGGTTAGGAGCAATCAGGCAGTCAGGCAGGCAAGAGGTTAGGAGCCAACAGTCCCAGATTGTGAGAGGGATGTCTGACTACTGCAGAGATCGGGTCTAAACCAGCAGTCAGACACCCTCAAGAGGTCCCAGATTGGAGAAGGTGCAGGCTGGGGAGGAGGACCCCCCCCCCCCCCAGGAAAAATTTTATGCACCAGACCTCTAGTATTTATATAGTATATCACTCTTCTTCATAGCTTCGCAGAACTCCACTGTGTGCATATACCACAGAACACTGGGTTGTTTCCAGTCTTAAAAATGCTGCTATGAGTAGAATGGGGTTTGCTTCTTTCTCCATTGCTATTTTTTTTTCCAATGCACTCTCCAATCTAACATTCAACTAAACTTTTCTGATGTAACTAAAACACAATACAGTACTTGACATATCTGACATTCCTACTAACTCAGCCTTTTGAACACCCTCATCTTGTTAAATATGCTAATAGACTGCAACAAGTACCCCATCCTCACAACTATTATTCTAGAACTTAATCCTAAAAGCAAAATAAGAGGTTATCTACTTCAATACCTTTATTTTAAAGATAAGGAAACTGCAAGGAGATGACATGATTGCAACCAAGGCCACACAATGCCTGAGGCTCACCTAAAACCAGGAGATGCTTCCTGAAGTTAAGGAAATTCAAAGATCAAGTTCCTTTATAAGGACCACTTCCAGGGCCCAGGGAAAACTTCTCATTATATTTATATTACCATATGTTTCTGTGAAATATTTGGAAATAAATTACTTTAGCTTAAATCTGATAAGAGCACTGTATCTTTCCACTCTTAACTTCTGTGTCATGTTTGTGTCATTCGAATAGCAGTGGGTATTTTGGGGATCTGGCTAAGAGAATATTAGGTCAGGAATAAACCGTTCCTAATGTGGATAGATATGAAACATGCTTTCTCTTGTCATATTTAGGTTCACTATTAGATAAATTAGATAAAAGTTAAATTAGAATAAAAGAATCCTATCTAATGAAGAGGGAATATGCTAATTGACCATCACATCCTCACAAAGATTGTGGCTCCCACAACCAATAAGGAGAGAATATGCTAATTGCTTCCACACCCTCAAAGATGGTAGCTCCCACAGCCACAAGATGCCTGTGCCCAGTCCCCTCCGCCCCATTAGGGTGGCAAGCATGCGGTACAGCCAGGCCCACTTCCAGGTAGGTTCAGACGCTCCACACACCTGCCTCCAGAGTCCCTGAGTCCCCCAGCCCCCGAGCCACCCAGGGCCAGCCTGAGGCACAGGCAAGCCTTGGATGGTGGCTGCCCGGCCACCCAAGGCTGCCCAAGGCTCAAGTAACCAGGGCCAGTCGAGGCTTGTGCTACTGGCAGGGGCAGCAACAGAGGTGTGATGGGGGCATCACCTTCCCTTGATCACCAGGTTGTCTCCTACCAATGAGGGCTTCTAGATCGTGAGAGGGGGCAGGCCAGACTGAGGCTCCCCCCCCACTGGATAAATTTTCATGCACCAGGCCTCTAGTGTAAAATAAAAGTGATACAAATGAATGATTAAAACAGTAGAACTTACTTGGAAATTAAGAAGAGAATTGTAACAAATTTTTTTCAAATTCTATAAAAAGCAATAATTCATTAAAAAGGTGAGATAAAGCTCTAAATTTAATTTAAAATGAATTCATGGGATTATAGATAAGTAAGTTAATGAAGAGTGAATCATATGAATAGAATAGAAAAATTAATTTCTTGATGATTTCATATGAAATACTGACACCAACCAAGATAACAAAACAATACACCATCATTATAAGGACATTGTGGAAAACCATTAATTCAAAAAGTATTTAAAATTAGTCACTGCCAAGAACTTTAAATGCCCTGAAATGATAAAACTCATAGAAAGAAACTTGATAACAGTTCCCAGTTTACTAATATGACTTGACCTTACCAACAATGAGTTGAGAAATAAAAGAAATTTTGCTAACAAAAAAAAATCAATCTTGATCAATTGTGGGAATTCTATTTACAACAGTTCACATGATTAATGCTTGTTATTTTTTTCCATCTTACTGAATATATTGGAGTGACACTGATAAATAAAGTTATACAGGTTTCAGGTGCACAATTCTACAACACATCAGCTGTACACTGTATTGTGTGTTCACTACCTCATCAAGTCTCCTTCCATGACATCTATCCCTCCTATCCCTCCTCCATTCTCTCCCAACCTCATTTCCCCAGCATTCACCACATTAAGCTAAAGAGAAGAACTTAACAACAATTCAGAGTTGCTCTTGCCATTCTTTTAACAATAATAGAAGTATACTCTTCTTTAGATGGAATAAACAAAAATGAGTAAGATAAGTTTCTGCTGCTGATTTAAGAGATTATGAAAACCAATAATGTTTCCTGAAAACAAATGTACTAAGACAAGTGCAATTCACATTCACTCAGAAAGCCACTGATAGTTTTTAAAGAGTTAATGTAGGTGCTGGTTCTGGGAATATGGAGATTATTTCAATAAATAATCGTAAAAGATAGGGCATTCTAAGTAGAAATGACAGAATGACAACAAAATGGGAGCAAAAAATTATAAGACTGTGTTAAAGAACAGCAAGAAGTTCTGTTTAACTAGAATACAGACTGAATTAGGAAGACATTTTACAGAAAGAAAGAATTGGTTGGGACCATGAAAATTTGAACTTTATTTGGCATTTCTGTAAGCAGAAAAGTACATGATGGAACAAGGCTTATGCATGCAGCATGGAGGATGGATTTGGGGAGAAAGACTCACAGTAGAAAGCAGGCCAGGAGTAATGAAATTTAACTTAGAGTTGTTCATGGAAGCAGATTTATGATACATTATGAGGTAGAACTTGAACATGGATTGGATAAAGAAGATGTGGAAGAATAAAAAGTCAAGAGTATCAAATCTAGATACCAACTGACAGAGGCAAAATAAAAAATTCAGGCATTCCTTGTAGCCTTTTTCTTTTTAAAGTAATATAACAGCAAATTGCATGGTTTTTACCCCAACTATCTTTTTCAAAATTCTATTATTCATGCCTTACCTTCTCTCAAGAAAACACAAAGTTTGGAGGGAAGTGAAGGGCTTCCTAAAACTGATTAAATCAGAAAGCTACTGACCAGAACATAATATTATTTCTTCTTAGAAATTCTGAGCTCCATTTCATCCTAAACCTCTTGAGTTAAAATTTCACTGTCTTTTCTCAATCCTTAGGCTCTCATTTTTCAATGCATTCATTAAACTGCAAGAAGTTTCATCTGATTATAATGGTACATCCTTGCATGCAACATATAAAAACTTCAAGAGTTCCCAGCACAACTCTACACTAGATTTTCCCAAACAGGACTTCAAATAGTGTTTGAAAACAGACAGGAAAACTTTTAGACAGTTACAGGATTGGCGGAATTGCAATATTCAGATGATAATAACAATGATTTAGTTGGAGTTTGAATCTCTCCTAATTAATCTATCAATCAGTATACCATTATGCCAGGCCTCATAAATGACACAAGTTTGAAAAATAATTCCTACTTTTTAGGAACTTTGGGCTGAGAAGAAATACAGTTGTATTATTTCATGTAAGCATTAACTTAAATATCACAGTGATTCATACTTAATCAAATGCAGTTAATTTTTTGTTTTTAAAACATGTTTACTAACTGGAGTAAAAGGGGAAGGCTTCATGTAGAAGAAAAAACTTCACTGGCCCTTGAAAGATTGGTCAGCTTAGGACTAGCAAAGAAGAAGGAGAGGGAAACAGAGGTTTAGAGGAAAGCAAAGTCATAGCAATGGAGTGAGCCTGTTAGAGACATGAAACAGAAAAGATGTTGATTTGGGAGAAACAGACGGTGAATGTTTTTAAAAAAGAAAAAGAGATTAACTAGGTTGTAAAAATCTTATAGTGGGCAGCTTGTTAGACACAGTTCTATGGGCACAAAAAGTTATTGAAATTAACGACTAGGAGAGTAATATAATTGAAGTAGAATATTTTAGAATACCTTTTTTTATGTTTCTATTTCTCCCTTTCCCTTTCTCTCTCTGAAATCAATAAAATTATATATTTTTTAAAAAGATAGTTTCAGGGGGGAAATGTTTCTTTAGGGAAAAAAGGGTTTTTTTGGAGGGTGAGAGTAGTTGCCTTAAAGTTAATAAAACAAAGTTATATGGGGAAAGGAAGCATGATAAATTAAAAACTTCTCTAAAAGATAATAGAAAGAAAATGTATAACTATTGAACATCTACGGTAGATACTTCATCTCATTTAATTTCTTTTTCAACCCAAGAAATTAGTTTTCACTTTTGTTGTTGTTAATCCTCCCCTAGGGATATTTTTCCATTGATTTTTAGAGAAAATAGAAAGGAGGAGCAGATTCAAAGAGAAACACTGATGGTGAGAGAAACACATGGATTGGTTGCCCCCTGCATGCAACCCAACCAGGCCCGAGCATCAAGCCTGCAACCAATATGTGCCCTTGCCTGGAATGGAACCCGTTAGTCAATCTATCCACTGAGCCAAACCACCTAGGGCAGTTTTCACATTTTATAATTTTCCAAGAACTTTTAAATATTAACATTTTATCCAGATTATTAAATACAGGAAAGAGAGCATTGAGATCTAAACCCAGAACCCACTATGGAATTTCTGCTATGGAATAGGGCCTCTCAGCCTAAATTCTCCATGGAGTGCTTCATGAATGAGTTCCATTTCCTTTCCTGCCTGCTATCTTCCTCTGGTGAATAGGAGCCTTTCCAGATGTTATTAGGAATTTGAGAAGTGAGGAGAGTCCGATGTTCAGGTTTTTAAAGTGTTAATCCAACCTTTAACAGGTTACTATGCAGAGACTATCTATTCTAAAGCATAGATGCTGTATGGAACATGTTCCAAAGCTTTTAATCCCTAGAGCCTTTCTCTCCTGGTGCATCTAATGGGAGGGATTAGTGTACCTTATTAGACTAGCAAATATAATCTTGTACTTCTGATAAAGCCTTAAAGGATGAAAAGCGGAAAGGCTACTGTTATACATTTATTTGCTTAAAAGTAGAAATATGAGTGATGAGTATTTATCCCACTGAATTATTATATAAGAAGCCAAACAACATAGTTACGAATGAGTCACTGTGAGAAAGGCTCCTTCAAATGTTACACAGCTGCAAATTTGAGGGCAGGAAGCCCATTTGAACTTTTAATAAGCAAACCTTTCCAATAACACCACGACAAAGCCTTTGCTAAACACAGACTGATTCGTCATACCTGTTCCTGTTTCAGATGACTTCATCTCTGGCAAAAGTGAAAGTGGTCAGCATTTGGAAATACACAGTTAAAAAACAAATGTAAGTCAAAGGGGACAGCACAGATTATAAATTTTGTAAAGGCACTTTCCTCAATTAGATAAGCTTCAAACTTTTATGATAAATGTGGAATCATATGGTTTCCTAAAAGAAAGGTATTTAATTCATTTTCTTATACTTTTCTCTGAATGTTGAAAATACAAACGTTTTTAAACATTTCAAAAATCTAAAATTAAAGTAATATATGATATTTTAAGAATAAATCCATGGTCCTGGCCAACTGGCTAGGTTGCAGGTTCAATCCCTGGTCAGGACACATACAAGAATCAGCCAGTGAATGCATAAGTAAGTAGAACAAAAACATTTGAGTTTCTTTTTTCTTTCTCTCTCCCTTCCTCTCTAAAAATCAATAAAATTTTAAAAAGAAAACAAGCAAATAAATTCATGTATAGGTATTATATAATTATATTCACAGAGATAGAAAAGAAAATGTTAAACCTTCTCTGAGGAATGAAAAAAGAGATATATAGTAATAAAATCTTGTTTGTTTTTACTTTCTACCCTTCTGCATTGACAAAATATTTTATAGCAGGGATATATTGAACCTTTAATTAAAAAAAAAAAACTAAAGAAAGTAATTTGAGGACTTTATTTAAAATATATATGACCTTCATCTCTGTCATAGGCTGAAATATGTGGCTTAAAACTCTTTAACTAATAATGAATTGCCAACCATTGTGGCTATAATGTGTTATTTGGTGCACAAAGTTTTGTGACTGTTATATATTTATTGTGAGTTTTATCCTTCAACAATAGGCCAATAATTGCAATTGCCTTCCTAACACCAACCAATACCTACCCAGTTATATAAAAGCTTTATCGCTTAGGTTAAATTAATTCACCATCCATTCCCATGGGTGGTTCCTGGTTAATCTAAAATAGTGGTTCTCAAAATGTATGGCCATGGGTCTTATTTAAACTCTTAAAAATTATCCATTATTCCAAAAATATTTTTTTAATGTGGGTCCTATCTACCAATGTTTACCATTAGAAAACATGCTTAAGTCATTTAAAAATAGCAATACAATAAATGTATTTTATTTTACAACTACCATTTTTTTTTATGGAAAATAACTATATTTACCAAACTTAAACACATGTAGCAAGAAGAGAGGCGTTTTTTGTTTTTGTTTTTGCAAATCTCTTAAACATCTGGCTTAATAGAAGATAGTTGAAATCTAATATCTGCTTTTGCATTCAATTTTTATATGTTATTTGATTTAACTATGTGAAGAAAAACAAGCCATACGCAGATAGGTAGCTGGAAAAGGGAAGAATATTTCAATGGCTTTTTCAGGTAAATGTAGATATTATTTTTTATATTACACTCCATCAACAACTGAGAATTATCTTAAATCTTAGTTGCTTAAGTGTTAGTATTCTTTAAACATGTTGTTGCATTAAAAGTATTGCTCTATTTTGTACATTGAATGGCTCTTTTAGCAAGCATAAATTTGTAACAATATGGTCATTTTGGTAAAACAACATGGTCATTGGAAAATATTGATTGTCTAACTTTTGTAAATCTTCTAAATTATAACACATCTTATTATACAATATTAAAAATCACATTTGTGCCCAGCCAGTGGCTCAGTGGTTGAGTGTGGATCTATGCACCAAGAGTCACTAGTTTGATTCCAGGTCAGGGCAAGTGCCCAGGTTGCAGGCTCAATCCCCAGTGAGGGGTGTGCAGGAGGCAGCCAATCAATGACTTTCATCATTGATGTTTCTATTTCCCTCTCTCCCTCCCTCTTTCTGAAATCAATAAAAACATTTTTTAATCATATTTGCAATGTCACTTTCAATATAACCAGAAATGTATTTTAATATTGGGAAGCTGTTGAGCGTAACTCATGGTGGCAAATTCAAGTTTTCAAAAATTCAAAATTTTGCCCGAAAGTCTGAATTTTATCTTTGGGGGGTTTCCTTAAAGTGACAGATTCACTTCACTTTTTTAAAAGAAAATGTCAAATACACAAGTCTAAATGACAGTTTGGCCCTAGCTGGTTTGGCTCAGTGGATAGAGCATCAGCCTCCAGACTGAAGGGTCCCAGGTTTGATTCTGGTCAAGGGCACATGCCCAGGTTTGAGGCTTAATCCCCAGTAGGGTCATGCAGGAGGCAGCTGATCAATGGTTCTCTTATCATTGATGTTTCTATCTCTCTCTCCTCTCTTCATCTCTGAAATCAATAAAAACATATTTTTTGAAAATAAAAAATTAAATGACAGTTTGTGAGTTCTTTGAAATAAAATGGTCTACATGGGGAAAAAAGGGTCAGCTAGTTCAGTTTCAACTCAAACATTCCCAAAATGTTTTCCTGTAGACAACCAGAGACAACACTGCACTTCAAGATATTCCTAAGTGCTTCATGCTTACTTCTCATTTCATCCCACAAAACATTGAAAAACTTATCCTCAAGGATCAAGATTTAACAAAATTAATAGTTTTTACTACCTTGTCAATGGCATTATAAGTGAAACTGGCATTTTTTACTGAGTGGCTGGCAGTGAAGAATGCAGTGATGACTACTGCAGTTTGGAGCCTCTGCCTTGAACCATGTGGAGGCAACAGCAGTTTTACATCAGCTTTTGAGTTGTGGCAAATGTCAATACAGTGCAAAGGGCAAATCACCTATTAGTATTATAAAAATAGTTTTAACCTTGCAAACCTTTTAAAAGGATCTTGGGGATCTCTGGCAATCTATGATTCACACTTTGAGAATTCTGATATAAATCAACCTGGAAGCAATCCTATCTGCCTTTTCACTTAGTTTAGAACAGGGGTGGGTGGGGAAACATTTTATGGCCAAGGGCCTTCTGGATATTTACAACATCATTCTTGGGCCAAACAAAATTATCAACTTAAAAATTAGCCTGCGATATTTGGTTAAACATTTAATTAACTCACCCTTAATACCTTGGCAGGGCCAGACCAAATGATTTCGAGGGCCTTATACAGCCCATGGACTGGACATTCTCCACTCATGGTTCAGAGTGTTTGGGGATTTGTGGGGAGGAGAGTAATGATTATGGATGAAGAGTCACATTTCCACAGTGTCTTATGACCAAGAGGAAAGCAAGCCACACACAATAGAGTGCACACCAAGGACCTTCACAGAAAAACAAGGCCATAGACCTTATGGCACCTGTTATTTTACTGAATTTTTTGGCTGTATGTGTTAAAAGCAAGACATCAAGCCCCAAATGGAGTTACTTATGCTAAGTCCTACATCACCAAATTAAGATTTAACTTCATCAAAGTTTTGGCCCTTTCAGAAATGGAATCCTAAACCAATTAATTAGGAATTGTATTGTTAAATTTGTTAACACATGAGCCAAATAGTCACTTCATTTTCAAGCCATTTAAACTTTATGTTTGTTCTAAGCACTAAAGGTACACTAGTGAACTAAACAGAGAAAAATTAATGTCCTCATGGAAACTAACCTGAGAATCTCTCTTGTTACAGGTAATTTTTCTCATTTACCTTCATTTTTTTAAACATCTTTTGTTCTTATTTCTGATATTTTATTTATATATTCTGATTTTAATACTTTTTTTTACAAAGTTGTCTCTGCCCTCTTCTATTTCCTTTTTTTTTAAGTTTAAATAGTACCCTTAAACTTTATTTCTTGAAGTGTTCACTTTAGCATGTATTTTCTTACTCTGCAAAAAAACACAATTACATTTCCTCCTAACACATACTTTTTCTCACTATCTCCCATTATTATTTTCTAGGTTATTATTTTTACATTATCTACATTTATAACACTTAGATGTTACCCAATAATCATAATTCCCATAATTGTTACTGCCTAATTCTAATATAAGCATATTAACATTCACTGCAAGTCTTCTAATACCAGTTTCCCTATTTCTGAGACCTTTATCATGACTCACTTATTTAATGCCTGATTTATATCAGGGAATTGCTTTTCAAGGGCTAATTTGTATTATATATTTTTTGCATATTTGACAATGTAGTATCTGTCTTTGAACTATATCTTGGATAGAATAAAAAAATTGAGTCATACTTTTTCCTCTTAGACATATGATGTATATGATATATAATACTCTATCACTGAAAGTCACTGTGTCTTATGTGGTCTAAATGTGCTAACATTTTTCCCCCCCTAAGAATTGTTTCTAGATCCCTGAAATTCAGTAACTTGTATAGGCTATAGCTTGATATTGGCTCACTCTACTATTTTTTCCCTAGCACACACCATGCCGTCCATCTTCAGATTTCTTTATTTTAGAACTATTCTTCTGTTCTATCTTTAAGTACCACTTATCTTATTCATTTATTTTGTTCTCGTCAGGAGCATCAACTGTTACTAATTGGCCAATAGTAGAAATTTTTCCTATTGTCTGGGAATAGGACTAAGAAACTAAGCTGAGAATAAAAGATACTGCATATCCCACACTCTACGTTTTAGTAACCACAGGGTTGGTACAAGACATCTCCCTTTGGTGATCTTTGGGAGGACTGTCTAGTGGGACCAGCTCTACTACCAGTAGCAAGTCAATTTAAGAGCAAGACTAGGGAGTGAAGACATTACCTTTAAGAGAGTCCAGTGTCCAGAAAGAAAAGCTATTTCCACCTCTTTTCTTCTTGTGGGTTAAGGAAGAGGAATACATTGTCTGGCCAAAGCCTTTAAATCACTGAATTTGATGGAGCTGCACTTCCACAACATCCAGAATGGTACATATGTCTATTAAGATGGTAATTACAATCCAAATTCTATAGCTATACAGGTATGGCTCACCATATACATGCACATACATAAAATAGCTTGATTTTATTCCTTTACTTTTTTCAAAATTACTCTAGTGTATTTGTTATTATTAACTACTCAGTATCTAATCTCCTTCATAACAGAGGGCAGATTCCAGTGTGTGAGACTTGGTGGGAACTTGCTTCTCACCCACTAAGGCAACTAAGAGGAAGCAGGTAGTTCACTTCCACACACCTGCAGCAGGGCACAAGCATGTGGCACAGACTCAGAAAGCTGGCTTCTTGGCCAGGACTTTGAATCTGGATTGAGTGATACAAGGAAAATGGAATGGCTAGAATCATTTGTAATGCTGTCAAATGATGGTCATTAGCATGCTGTCCAATGCTGACATCAAGCAGAGCTGACTTTTTCATTATTAAAAAAAAACTAGAGTTAATTTATATTACTTGCAATCAAGATTCTGATTATTCCACACACAACTAGGATCTTTAACAGTTTACATTGTTTGTAATATACAGTTAACAGATAATCTAAACATTACCTTTTCAAATTAAGACCAAAACACAATTAACAATAAAGCTATAAAACTCTCATATAGCTTGTTCATTTTTCTCACGCACTCTGCTTTTCTTGGCAAAAAGAGAATAAACATATATGTGTTCTTATGATGTAGAAAACAAAATAACACAAATTCTTCTTCCAAACCATTTAAATTACTAATCATCTCATTATAAATGAGGGTGTGTTTTCCCAAATTAGATTTTCCTAGTTTTTGTGTTATTATTATTATTAACTTTTGGCTTAGCATGTAAGAGAGCTGGTTCCAGAATGTGGGTAGAAATGCTACTTGAAAGGGCTGTATTGATATGCTCTGCATACTGCTAAGATTCATTCTGTCAGATCTCTTTACATATCACTTTCCCCAATCATAATTCAGTGAAACATTCTATTTTACACCATTTTTCAAGGAAAAAATCTTTACCAGCTTCTCATGTTTTCACTCTTAAAAGCTCTGCCTCGTTATTGTAGGGATATTAAATGCCAAGCTCTTGTTTGAAAATACAAGTTACCTCAATAAGGCAACTGAACTGCAGAGCAATCGATTATCTGCCTTCAGTGAGATTTAGAAACTTTCGCTTCAATAAAAGTTTTTAAGTCATAGCCCTTTCTAAAGTATTTTCTGGTGCTATTTTTTTTTTAATGATTCTCATTCTCATTTTACAAAACCTTCTTGGATCCTGTTTCCTTGACAACAAGTAAAATATTGTGTATTTCATGAAGACCAAGAACTAAAGACAGCAGAGTGGAAGCCAGCCCTTCTCCTCATTTAAGAGCTCATGGATGAAAGATTTGTGGCATAATGATAAAATAATGTTTTCCAGGAGTTTCAAGAAGAGTTAAAATTATTGCTTCATTAGCATTTTTCAAAAATGTCCAACAATTTTATTTTGCAATATGTATAGAGTGCTTATATGCATCAGGCAGTGTTATAAATCTATAAAATTAAAATCTAAATTTTCCCAGCCGTCTAAATGATAGACTCTTATGATCCTCATTTAACATGTGAAGAAATAAAGCATAGGAAATTCAACTTGCTCCACGTGACATGGCTAGTAAAAGTCAGAGGCTGGTTTCACCTCCTGGTAGTTTGGGTCCTCTTTCTGTTATTGAATTATTTGGTATTTGCATATAACTAAAAATTATGTGAGACTGGACTTGAAATTTAAATCATCTTTAATGTTTTGTGGCAAAATGTCAGAAATACTTGCATATAACAAATACATCATAAAGTGTATATTATCACACCTTAGGCAAGGCAAACACCCCACCTGCATTACTCAGTCCCAATTAGTTCATCCTCTTACTCTACTACATGTTAAAGAAAGCCAAACAGAAGAAGGAAAATGGTAAGAACTATGTTCTTGAGAGCCTTCATACACCTTGTCTCATCTAGTACTTATAACAGGATAGGTATTTTTATCTCTGCTTAACGATTAGGAACTGAAACCCAGGAAGGTTAAGCAACCTAAAACCACCCAGAGGCAGAGCCAGGAATCTTTCTGCCATACATGGCCACACATGGTCACAGTTTTTACCAAACTTGGTACCACTGGAAACTCAAAAGCTCAAACAGAAGATGGAACTCTTGCCTGATTATAAAATTAGCTCCCTCTGAGTAAAAATATCATTTCTCCTACTCTGTGGTCCAGACACTATATTAATGATATCTTCAGTTTATTGCTATTTGGGGGGGATGTTTTCCTGGACCCTCTTAGGGTCTCTGACTGGGTCTGAAAATTCAACTAACAAAAATAGATTAACAGGAAAAAAAAAACATACAAATTTAACTGTTTCCTTAATTGTTAGTTAATTGTTTTATGTGACAAAGGAACATTCATAAGAAAACAAAGGCCAGAATAAACAGTTAAATCCTGAATATTTTATGCTAGATTTAATGAAGAGTAGGCAGTTATGGCAGAATATGACAGGTTAAGGAGTATGGTGGTAAGTGTAGGAAACTGGGAAAATTTTACAACATCTGCTTGTTTGGATTCTTCTTGATGTCCCCTTGTCTTTGGGAGTGAGAATGCGCCTTTACTCCAGGAGGGTTTCATGAGTGGTTCAAGGCTCAGGGTTTGGGAATGGGAGGGTCAGAGTGACCTTCCTGCTTCTTCTGCTTTATCAAACTCCTTCAGCTTAAAATAGTCAATATGCCAGGTGCCATGTTTTTGTGTTTGTTTGTTTTTTTAATATATTTTATCACAGAGAGGAAAAGAGAGAGGGATAGTTAGAAACATCGATGAGAGAGAATCATCGATCAGCTGCCTCTTGCACAACCCCCACTGGGGATATGCCCGCAACCAAGGTACATGCCCTTGACGGGAATTGAACCTGGGACCTTTCAGTCCTCAGGCTGATGCTCTTTCCTCTGAGCCAAACCGGTTTTGGCAGTGCCATGTTTTAAGGTAGCATATCCTAAACCCCATCATCATCTCATTATGTGGCCCAGGCAGTAAACTCACACTCTGGGGTCTATTTGATTCCAAACATTGTATTGTTTTGTGTTTGTTTCCAAGTTAACTTTATTGTTAATGGTATTAATATTATTTCCTTGCAATAGATTCCCCAAAGTTAAATTTTGGATTTAAGAAAACACACATTATTTTGGTCCTTAAAATATATTTTAAACTGAAAATTTCCCAAAACATCTCTACCAAATTACATTGCTACCATATATCTATAAGTATAATATGTTATAATGTTATTACATTTTTGTAGAATTGGACATTTGAAAATCTTTAATAGATTTCACTAGCATAGCAGGGGTGGAAAGGCATCATATCATTTATTTTTTAATTAATATCTATTCTCACCATCCTAAACTAAAAACAAGATATTACAATTTCAGAAAAACACATAAAATAAAGTGTTTCCTTAATAAAATAGTACTTTCTGGGGGAAAAAAATTCTCCCAAATTTCTACTAAAATATCTATCTAATAATATAGGAATATGCAAATTACCTGGGATGCCATAATGTCATGACCGATCAGCAGGGACCAGAGGCTGTATGGTGCCTGGCTAGGGTGAGGGACATCAGGCTAAACCCCTCACCCCAAGGGGCTTGATGGGGACCTCAGGCCATGTCCCCCCACCCCAGTCCTGGGCTAGGGACCTGAGGCTGTGCCCCCGGCCCACGCGGGCTTGACAGGGGTGGGTCTCCTGCATTTTCGAAGCACATGCAAGTGGTGGGCAGCAACTTGACACTAGGTCCTGCATCGCACCCCAGATTCTGACAGGAGGGAGATTTTCATATACATTTCACTAATTTTCTTTCATCTCTGACACTTCTATTATAGAGAAAGGGCAAATAGCAATATTAACATATTTCCTCTAATTAATTACCTTGTAATGTGCACAAATTTCATGCATCCGGCCACTAGTCTATAATACAAAGAAAAAGGTGAAAACTCACAATTGATATCAAGTTTTCTAAAAGCACAATTGGTGGCCAAGCCTTCATTCTTAACTCTCAACTATTGCCTCATTGCTAGCTTTGCCTATACTAGTAAAATGAAACTTAAGCAAGCCTCCAGCCTCTCTTTGCCCCACTGTCACATCTGTGCGATGGGAAAGACAGAAGGAACCTATTTCAGAGCTTGTAAGAACTGAGTTTTCGGTGCAGAGCTCTGAGAAGAGTGCCTGGCAAAGCGTAAGTTCTAAGTACCCATCACCACTGTTGTTGCTTATCTGGTGTTTCTGGCAGCACAGGATATGTATCCCTGCAAACATGCAAGATTAGGGGTGACACTCAAAGTTACTGTAGCAGGTATCAGAAGTGTCTTAAATGGCATAAATTACTTGAAGGAGAAAATTATGCCTTCCTCTTTCAATTTTCACTGAATCCTTCTAATTAAAACAAGATTAAAGTTTTCATTTTGGTGTCAATAATGTTTAAATCCCTCCAAACAATTGAAAATCTCCTTTATTATCAAAGAGAGTGGATTTTGGAATAGCAGAACACAGAATTCAGCTAGAATTTAATGACAAATTAATTTTAAGCATATTGATTTTCATAAATATCTTCATAGAAATCATATTATTTTCATTTTCATAATATAAAGCTTTTTATAAAATAACTTAAAATGATGGATCTATTTTTTAAAAATATTAAGTAACTAGTAGGTAATAAGCAGAGTTACAAAAACTAAGACTATACATAAAAGATTTCCTTTGAAAGACTAACCATACTGAAAAATAGAGGTTGGCAAATTTTTTTTAGTAAAGAGCCAGGTAGTTAATATTTTAGGCTTTGCAGAACATGCCATCTGTCACAATGACTCAGCTCTGCTGTAGACAATATGTAAATTAGGGGTGTCGAACTCAATCAGAGAAGGGGCCAAAATCTAAAATCCAGCCTAAATTGCAGGCCGAATGGTTTACTGAACAGTCATAAACTGTCATTGTGATGGAAACGCAGCGGAGTGCAGTGATGACAGCGTGGTGCGGGCCACATTGCAAGGCCTGGCGGGACGGATTTGGCCCGCGGGCCTTGTGTTTGACACATGTGATGTAAATGAATGAACTTGGCTATGCTCCAATACAAGTTTTATCTATAAAAACTAGAGGCTCAGAGCATGAAATTCATGCATGGCAGGGGGTGGAGGGAGCGGAAGGGAATGGTCCTTCAGCCCGACCTGCACCCTCTCCAATCTGGGACCTTTGAACTGGCAGTCAGACATCCTTCTTATAATCTTGACTACAATCACTGGCTCCTAACCACTCACCTGCCTGCCTGTCTGATTGTTCCTAACTGCTGCTTCCTGCCATCTTGATGGCCCCCTAACCGCTTACCTGCCAGCCTGATCACCCCCAACTGCCCTCCCTTCCTGGCCTGATTGCCCCCAAGTGCTCTCCTCTGCTGGCTTTTTTTGTGGCAGCCATCTTGTGGTGGCCATCTTGTGGTGGCCATCTTATGATGACATTGTGTGAGGGTGTGATGCCACCTAGGCTTTTATTATATAGAATGGGTGACAGCTTATTACCTACTAGTTACTTAATATTTTTAAAAATAGATCCATAGGCCATCGTTTGTGACCTCTGCTCAAAAACTATGAGAGAAATTAGAATCCTGAAATAAATATTTGATTATAGTCAAAGCATTATTTCTAAGATTTCACTACTAACAAGTAAAATAATTAATTTGAGGTTGGAAAATGTTTTTAAATAGTAATTCCATATTAAATTTTTAAAAGGCTGTGGCAAAGATTTCAGATTTAAAACACAACTTCAGAACTTTATGAGGAATCAGGATGGGTAAAGAGTACCTAAGTATCCTTTCATAATTCATATAAAAGTTGCAGTTATAGCCGGGACCGGTTTGGCTCAGTGGGTAGAGCGTCAGCCTGCGGACTGAAAGGTCCCGGGTTTGATTCCGGTCAGGGGCATGTACCTTGGTTGTGGGCACATCCCCAGTGGGGGGTGTGCAAGAGGTAGCTGGTCGATGTTTCTCTCTCATCGACGTTTCTAACTCTCTGTCCCTCTCAATTCCTCTCTGTGTAAAATCAATAAAATATATTATAAAAAAAAAGTTGCAGTTATAATAAATATGTGAGGTAATGGATGTGATAACTAATGCGATAAGGGAAAGGGGAATCCTTTCAATCATCATATACATCACCATGAACACTTTAAATATCTCATAACTTTGCTTTTCAATTGTACCTCAATAAAGCTGGAGAAAACCCCACAATGTAATTACTGGTTTCCTAAAAGTGTACACTAGAGTCACCTAGCTAAATCATTTCTCTTGTGATATGAATGTGAGTATGTAGTTGTATTTTTTTTAAGGCGCAATGATAGCTTTGCCTTTAATGATAAAAGATAACCTAACTGTAACCTCAGAGGCTTTTAATTTTGTGGCAAGTTCACCTTTACTATAAATTATGTAATTAAATTTATTATAGGATTTTAAAATGAAATGTTTTAAATAAAAAGATAAAACAAGAAATATACATATAGCACATACTGGTCACCATGCACTAATGTAGCAGTTTATATATCTTAACTTATATATTCCTAAAAAAATCCTCTGAAGTTGATAGTATTCAATATTATATTCCCATTTTCAAATAAAAAAAGAGAGATACCTAATAAAAAGCAGAGCTAGTATTTGAGCATAAACAGTAGACTTAGAGCCCATGTCCTTACCCTGTTGCTGCTCCTACCACTCAAATCAAGACACAGTGATTGGCTGTGTTTGCCTGAAAACTTCCACTCAGCTGAAAATATGCAGAATACAGCCAGAATCTTCTTGCTGGTGCAACTGAAAGAAGCTCATGAACTTGAACAAGGAGGAACACTCCTTGAGCAAGAATGAGAGTAAATGAGAACAAGCTCCGGTAATAGTTTATGAAAACTTTGTGGGCCTCAAATAACTAGTTTCATGGTAAGTTCTGAAATCCAAAGCTTCAGTCAGTGAGGGCCAAGGAGAATCTGGCACGCTGCTCACAGTGGTTGCACAAAGGCAGAAGCAGTTGGAGGCTTCATTTTAAGTGTTTAAGAGATCAGACATCTGCAACATAGTTAAATTAAATGTTGATTTTTAAAATTTAAAATAATACTTCCCTTTCAAATTCAGATGCTATTATTTACATTAGGTAAACATTGATTTTAATGTTATATATCAACATGAATGTTAGTTCATCTTCATGAATTTTACTTATTCAGTTAGTTAATCTTCACTGGAGGATATTTTTATCATTGATTTTAAAATCCATAATGTGTGTGTGTGTGTGTGTATATATATATATACACATACATACATACATACATACATACATATATATGATTGATTTCAGGGGAGGGAGAGAGATATAGAAACATCAATAATGAGAGAGAATCATTGATTGGCTGCCTCCTGCATGCCACCCACTGGCAAGCCCGCAACCCGGACATGTGACCTGACCAAAAATGGAACCATGACCTTCTGATTTGTAGATCAACGCTCAACCACTGAGCCATGATGATTAGGTTCCACTGATTTTTAAGGAAAGTGAAAGAGAGAAGGAGAGACAGAGAGAAACATCGATGTAGAGAGACACATTAATTGGTTGCCTCATGTATGTGCCCCCATCAGGGCTGGGAATTGAGCCTGCCACCAAGGTACATACCCTTGGCCTGGAATCCAACCTGAAGCCCTTCAGTCAAAGGCTGACAGTCTATCAACTGAGCAAAACTGACTAGGGCTAAATTTTCTTATAGTTATGTTTCTGAAGAATCAATTTAAGAATGTCTGAAAGTTATTTCTGATGCCTCCCATATATGTCCCATTGGCTGTAAGCATGAAGGATAATAATACCTAGTAGATATTATGGGGGGGGGGGGAAAGAATTATAGCCTAAAATAAAGAATGTGTAGCATAACTCAGCATGAAAAAGGCATGCCTCACAGTACACCTCCCAACTCCAAATATAGCAAATACTACATGGAATGATGATAAGGAAATACAAAAGCACTTTTCAAGGCTATAAATACAAATTATTTAAAAATATAAGTTGTATTTTCATTTGAAAATTAAAAACTTCAGTGTTTTTTGAAATTAGAATATCATTAAGCAACAAATTTGGATTTAACAGACTTTTGTTAGTGGTTTGTTTCAGTTTAATTTTAGCAATTATGTGAATAGGAAAAAAAAAATAGAGGAAATTTAGGGTTATTTATCCATCACACACTGATTACTATCCAGTTGGGCCTAAAGCAGCTGTTAGAGTGGCATTTGGACATACTCTGCTAGCACCAAAAATAACATCAAGTCTCGGTCCTCTATACCCTACACTCTGCTTTCTGACTCCTTTTTAAATACTTTTCATTCCATTTCCCCACTCTCAGAATCTCTGTCTGTCCACAGGAATGAATGTAATTGTCATACCCAGGATATTTACAAGAGAGCAGAAAGGAAAGAAATTAGGAATTACTACCCTATCACTAGATCTTTTTCCTTCTCACCTAATACAAAGTTAATCCTCTTTCTAGTGTTGCTCACTCTGTTAAAAGTTGTATCCTCTTTCTTAACAAACAGAACTTTAGAAAACAGAGAAAAATTATTAATAAATATTAAGTATAAAAATAGCCTGTAAAATTGACATTTTAAAATAACCACCTTTTTCTAAAAATTATCTAGTGAGGCTTTCAGAAATATATTCAAATTAATATTATTAAATTAAAATAAATGGCAAATCTTTAGGACAATGACAAATACAAGGGTGGGAAAAAGTAGGTTTACAGTTGTTTGTATGGAAAATAATAAATAATTAATAAACAATAATACAAGAATAAACTGTTTCACATACTCACAACTGTAAGCCTAATTTGCTCACCCATGTATAAGGGGAGAAAAAAGATAAAACTGGAGTGAGTCAACATATACACACCTCTCATGGGGTGCCGTATTTTTATAGATGGGCCACCAATTCAGAATTATAGGAGTCAATTCAAATAGGAAAAAGCACAATTTGTCACATTATTTATGGTAGGTATAATAAAAAATTATATCATCTTCTCAGAAGCACAAGCATTTCTAGAGACCTTGGACAGAAGACAATGTCCTCAATATTGTTACAGAAAGTACAGTAGAAAGTCACAATACACGTCTCATAACGTTCCCCAAATCTTAACAAGCTATTTTACAAAGAAGTTCAGAGATGTTGAACAAAATGCTATGGCTATTTGAGTAGAGAAACATACCAAAAAATGTAGAAATTACATAGGAGCTCTGATGAGAAACATTCTAATTATCCTTATAAACTTTTCTTATAAGACAGAATAAGCTTTATGTAGAGCACCTATGTGTTAGTCATGCCTCTGATAAGAAAGGTGGATCCTACATCCATGACCCTAGACCAATCACCCATTGTCCCTGCAGGTCTCCACTACATACCTCTACACAGAGGACATCTTTGGGAAAATGGTATTTTCGCTATTCACTGGGGCTGAGACTCACATTCCTAAGTGCTATCCCACCCAGTAAAGTAGGCTGGCCACCTATGAGCCACTCACACACACGCGCACAAAAAAATGTAAATGCCAAAGCATACTTGCTTTGCAAACCTTTTCCTCCTAATATATCAGTATCGTATCCCTTAACAGATGATAGAACAGAGTGTTGGCAATATTTAATCTGCATTATTCATTACACCTTTAAATTAGCCTTTATAAATATCAGACACTCACCATACCACAGCACTAAAAATGAATCACCACTAAGAACAAGAACTGAACCAATTAAACAAAGCATCACAGTTTGCTTTGCTAAAAGAACAAATCCCAACCAAGAAGATAATCCTAGGGATAGAGCCAGATGAGATTGAGGAAGCAGTCTCATTATAACCACCTGGAATTCTGCTATTTGTAATGATCCTGACAAAAATTTCCTTTCAGTATGATACATTGTAAGCAAGTGTTTACCCCAGGAAGATTGTACATTAATACAATCAATTTTATTTGATTATATAACTACTATTTGAAGATAAATAATTCACACACACACACACACACACACACACACACACTGAAAAATGTCCTTTAGGGATGATGATGAAAAGTATGAGAGTATTAGATTGCTCTGTCAAAACTTGCAACAAAGCCAATTCTTAGACAAAAGTTTTTAACAGGTACTAAAGAAGTGCATTCAAAATTAGTGCAAAAATGTCACAATACATGTAAGTCAAATCATTATGCTTTTAACCTTAAATTGTATGTCTATTGTCTCTCAATAAATTGGGAGGGATTAGTGGAAGAAAAATATGAAAAAGCAAGCAAAAAATCAATTTGTGATGAGATGATAAGAAGATGAATCTGTACAATGTCCTAATTCAGGCTCTAAAATTAGCACATTAAGTGCATTTCATCAACACTATCTCAAATTTATTCTACCTTTCAATCTATAGCATACTCAGGCCGGAATGCATAAGGAGTAAAGGAAAGAAGCCAAAAATGTTTGTAATTCTGCATATAACCAGTCTCTAGAATTTTCTTTCAGAAACCTGTCTCTAAAAATGCAAGGTTTTTCTCAACTGCTTCCAGTGTCATGCTACTTTGATTGATCTTAAGTGATCCTTTTTTTCACTTTCTTTAGAGTTCTGTTAATTAGTGCTGAGCTAACTTCAGTAGACTGTATAGATATGCTGACAAATAACCAAAAACATGTTAACAGAGGATTGCTCAAAAATCCCTTGCCACTAGTCAGAAATAATTGGTACCTTCCTTCAAGCTTTTTTAGGAGAATGACTAATGAAGAGAAAATGCCTTTATTTCTAAGTATTTTTATCAGCTCTGGAAATTGAATCATTTCACCATTTTAACTTCCAAAGAGCTAAATAAAAATAAAAATAAAAAAACAGTACATTTTAGATATGTCTTTTAATTGATTTTGAGAGAGAGAGAAAGGGAGACAGAGAGATATGAATGTCAATGAGAAAGGAACATCATACAGGAACATCTGATTAGCTACCTCCTGCACGATTCCTACTGGGATATCAAGCCCACAACCCAGGCATGTGCCCTGAATAGGAATTGTACTGAAGACCTCTTGGTTCCTGGGTTGACGCTCAATCACTGAGCTGGGGGAAAAATACAGTAAATTTTCATTTAAAAAATTATAGAACGAGTATATAAAATGAGAATGAAGCCTTGTTTCCAAATATATGTATCTAATTCGAGAGGTAGTTTTGGCTAGTTTTTATACATAGAAAATTATTTAAGCTATCTCAGTTTGGAAATTGAAAGTTAGTTAACTACTAATATTTATCATGCCTTTATTGAGTGGTGAGATTTTTGTTTTAAAGACATCCAAAATCTTCTTTACAGAAATGAGCTTATCAGCTTCCTACTCTGCCAAAGGGAATACATCTGATCCTTATTTTAAATTTCATCAAATTATTTCTGGTTTTCTTGAAAAAAAATTATGCCTTGCAGCCTTGCTCTTTAAAGCTACATATTTTTTTTTTACATCAAAGAGTAAAAGAATTATTTTCTTCTTTTGGTTTCAACAAATAAGTGTGTGTGTGTGTGTGTGTGTGTGTGTGTGTGTGTGAGAGAGAGAGAGAGAGAGAGAGAGAGAGAGAGAGAGAGAGAGAGAGAGAGAGAGAGAGAGGCAGACAGGGTGGGGAGGGGGGACTCGATCAAAGCAGCTCATGCAGTTTTTTATTACAGTATCTTATCCACTTTTAACGAAATTTCACAAATGTTAGGTTTTCTTAAATAACTTTTATACATACATACACAGGCAATTTCTGAACATTTGGAAACTAATTGGAACATTGGATTCTAATCCATCCAATTTGCACATAGACAATCCATAGGGATACTCTACTAAGGTTTTGGCTGTAGGAGGTGAAAATCAGCAGGGTATAAACCTTACTTTAAAGGAATCTAATTAAGTATTCAAGTTTATAAAACAGACTAGAGGCCCGATGCATAAAAATTCATGCAAAAATAGGCCTTCCTTTCCCAGACTGCTGGCTCCAGCTTTCTTCTGGCACCCAGGACCAGGGCTCCCCTTCCTCTGGCCACCCACAGGCACCCAGGACCCCAGGCAGCTTCCCCCAGGCTGGGCCCCAGCTTTGTCAGGCAGGATGTCCATAATGACACCTAGAAGATGTCCGATCTATCCATTAGCATTTACCCCTTTATTAGAATAGATAATGTGTAGAATGATTATTAGATTCACTGAAATTTTTCTCCACAGTTTCCTTCAGTAGCAAATTCCCTAAATGTTTTCATATCACTGATTTAACCAGCATTTTTTAATTCCCTATGTAATAATTGTTCTAGAGAGCATGGAGGAAGGAAATAAGAGAATATCCAAATATCTGCCCTCCAGAAGTTGAAATTTAATGGTTGAGACAAATCAATATGCAAATAATGTTATAACATTTTATATATTTAGACTCTTACTTTGTTCCCAAAATAATTAAATCATTAAGTTACAGTAACTGTGTGATAAGTGCAAACAAAGCACAAAAGAGAAAATAATGAAGACTATTCATTTTATTGTCAAACTAGAGTCCGCATGCATGAAATTTGTACAAGAGTAGGCCTCACAGCCATGGCGGCTGCCTCGATCCCACGGCTGCAGCCCCAGCTTCATCCGGAAGGTTGTCTGGAAGGAAGTCCAAAAGAATATCTGGTCTAATTAGCATATTATGCTTTTATTATAATAATATGTAAGAACTTCAATTATAAATAAAAGAAGGGGATTCCTATACACACACCATACATAGAATCTTGGCACAATGCCAAACCACAACAACTTTGAATACATTTATAAAACTAAATTTTATAAATGAGTTATCTATGAATAATTGGCAGGTAAAGTAGGTTAGGCTATTTTGCCACTTCTATTCTCAATTTAAAGGGTTGTTGAATTCATAGATAAGCTACACAAATGTTTACTTAAAGCAGCACATCAAAATACTGTTTTGTGGGAGAGCCCAGAAAAAAACTGATAAATTTATTTGTGTCTTCTCTGCTTCCTTGTCTAATTGTTTGGGTTTTTAATCTGTTGGGAATTATTAAACTTCTAAATGAATTAAAAAAAAATAAAGCACTAGCCCTTTAAAGTTTTGCTGGAGTCAATGGGGGGGAAAAGGAAATATATGTAAAAAATAAATAAGTAAATAAATAAATAAATCTTTATGCAACACAGCATTACATAAGTAGGCTGCCTGATGTATTGCTCCTTGTTATAAAATGTTTATCTTTCCTGAAAAGAAAAAAAAAACAACAAAAAAAGGTTTGCTGGAATCATTATAGTTTGAAACATGAGCTCCACGATTCAATCTATATATAAAACTGAGGGGGAAAATTATGCTTTGTGTTTCATTTATAGCTTCTAGAAAGTAGTTACAGGGTGCCTTATTAGGGACTTGTACATAATAGGGACTGGTATTATAGTAGACATGTGCCTTTGGTCTGCCGAAAATCATCATCTCTTTGGAGAAGTACTGCTGCTGTCCTTGGTCCTGACAGCTGTAGGAATGAGCATGCAACTCAAACCTGGCCATGTGATCCAAGTCAGGCCAATCAAGATCACTGGCAAAGACTTTAATAAGTCAGTATAAATATGTAACTTTGAAATAAGTTCTGGGAGCTGCAACTAAGAGAGTCTTGATTAATGCAGTGTTCAACAAATGTTCTCTTCCTTTTCTCATTTCTTTATGTATGACTTTAGAAGACTGCCAAAATGGGTACATTCAATATAGACTCTTAGACTGTAAAATAAACTATTTTGTATGAGAAAGACAAATGTTTTAGTAAATATTGCATGTAAAAAAATTTAATTACTAATTTTATGTCTGACTTTTCATTTACAGATAGAAAAATTATTATGCATCTCTAGTTTCTCTCTAAATAAAAAGTAGCTGAAACAGGTTTGGCTCAGTGGATAGAGTGTCGGCCTGTGGACAAAAAGGTCCCAGGTTCGATTCCTGTCAAGGACATGTACCTTGGTTGTGGGCACATCCCCAGTAGGGGGTGTGCAAGAGGTGGCTTATCGATGACTCTCTCATCGATGTTTCTAACTCTCTATCCCTCTACCTTCCTCTCTGTTAAAAAAAAAAATCAATAAAATATATTTTTAAAAGTAAAATAAGCATCATAAACTAAAAGAAAGATGTATTGTGGTACAAGAAAACAAATACACTCTTTAATGCTTCATACGGATTCTGAAAACTCACAGAGAACTTCAGAAAGCATAGGCTATATTCTGTAATGTCAGTATTTAATGAAAGCTCTACTGTTATTGAAAGAACTTATTCCAGAATGTGGCCATTCTTCAACCCCTTGTTGGCTTGAAAAGTAAATATGCCATATTAATCTATTCCTCAGCAAGGCAGAAAAAAATATCAGTGATGTTTCTTTACTAAATTTAATAGTGCATTAGGTAGACCATGGACAAAATAGAGAGCCAGAGGGATAAAATAGAAAATGGTCTGGTTGTCACATAATATTCTAAGGAGAAAATACAAAATTATGCTTTTCTACTAATGTTTCTTTGGTTGAAAGACAGTGTATGAAAAATCAGGGAACAGGCTAAGTTGTTGGGAAACTGTACCTTCACATTGTTAACACTTTACAAGAAGAAAAAGCAAAGGGAACTTGCCTCTTTTTGGCTCAAGTAGGATTTGAACGGTGCCATTTAAGAGAAAGCAAATAACTCTGTTTTTTTTCAAACCCCTCTACTTTCTGTGATGTTCCCCTTTCGACAGAATTGGATATCTTTCCAAAAATATGCAATACATATTGTTTGTATACACTTAAGTCATTTCTCTTTATTTGGTTTTATACCTCTTCCAGGTGCAACTACCATTTTTACATGCCTACCTACGTGAATAATTTGGCAGACTTACTACTTGGCGTAGGCAATAAGCTCTAAATGATGGTATCAGTATTCCCATAAGAAGCAAGATGTGTCTTCAAACACTGTTATACAAGAAAACATGAGCAGACAGCATGAGCAATGCCACACGTAAATAAAATAAACAATATGAGCAATGCCACCTCCTCTTTCAGCTAATTTTTGTCCTCTTTTTAAGTCATTTGCTCAATATGTTTCCTTCTTCTCTTTTTGTAATTGCTACATTAACCACCAACATCAGAAAATACCATGTGCAGCCAATCTGCTGCCCAACTAAAGGCTCTGTTCAATATTTCAATGTTTCTAAAAATGATGCACCACTTGTTTGGCTCTGCCTGTATGCAATCTTGTTTTCAATTTCTGTCTGCCTGGGACATCTTCCCCCTGCCACATATTCATATGAGCTTAACTGCACCACATGCAGTGCCAGATGCTAGAAATGCCACAATACCAAAGCATGTGACACAAGGGTGCTCTGCTCTTTCCCTTATAATTAAGTAAGGAAACTGGGAGTGTATTGTCTCCCACTTGGTCACATCACAAACACAGCCAACAGATGCCACCACATTCGATGTATGTAAGTACAAAGAAAAGATATGAATATGCTCCTTAATTTCTTTTTTCTTCCACTGGGAACTGGAGCCCCATGAGGTTGGCTACCTTGTGAATAAAAAGCAGGTGATAAGGAACCCAAGATAAACAGCAGTCAGTGGCCTCTGTCCAAAACCATGTCACACATCTGCCTCATGCTTTAACACTTCTGTCATTTCCTATTGGGAGCTGCCTAGGCGCTGGGTTGGCAACAAGCTGGGATTAAACCCACTGGCAACTATCCACCCCATGTCCATCAGCATGTGCTCTGAAAACCCTCAGCCTCCTCAGGCTTCCCAGCAGCAGCCAATGTTGCCTTTGATAATTGCTACCTCCCAGCAAATGACATTCAGAACAGACACCCCACCCCAGAATGCTCGCTTTCATCTCTGCATCCCCTAACTGCTAACAAGCTTCTCTCTAACAACCGTATAAAACCAAACTATCACACTGGAGGAAAAAAAAAAAAAAGCTTTAAAAAAACACACACACACAAACCAACTAGATCAAATAAGGTTGGCAGCATAAATTAGAGACATGAGGACACTGTGAATAGATCACTGCTGATTCTAGGTACAAAGTGTAACAGTTTGGCTTAAAAGATTAAATACAACAAGAAATCATTAATTTTACAACTTTGCCCCAAATTCAGTCTTTGCTTAGACCTTTGGCCTGGATTCTATTGATTTATCTTTAATATTAACTTTTAACCCTCTCCAAAATTAACTTTTCTCCTAGAATTGATGTAAACACCAAATAATTATAATTTAATGCTGCATTATTCTTCAGACATTTAGTGCTAACAGCTTGACATTAGATGCTGAAGAAGGGATCAGAAAAAATTGTGCAGCTACTAATAATTTTCCTTGATGTATACATTCCCTATAAAAGAAGACTTCAAATGTTTAGGTGTAAATTCACGCTTTTAGGCAACTTCCTGCAGCAGTTAATATCTCAAGTAATAATGTAATAGTATCATTATTAGCCAGACCCACTTCCTCACATAAATGTATATATGACTCCCCTAAAAATGTATATCATCTGCCATGGGTTCCCGTGAGGTTCTGACATTCCTATACTCTACTACATAAAACCAAAGTAATACAATTTTAAAGAGAAGCAATCATAGCTGTCTTGTACCTTGATGATGTAAAGCATTTTTATTTCTCTTCAGTCCCATTCTTTGTGTCTATACTCAGCCTTCAGCACTTACATTGATGACCATTTGGCACGTGGACCTCACAGCTTGTATCTCCTTGACCTCACTGGACTCCTTCCCAAACCAGCCATAAACATTTCTGAACAACCTCATCATAAAATTCTATTCCTACTAAACTGCAAGTTCCATAAGAGCAGAAATTATACCTTGCTCATTTTTGCAGCTCCCACAGCATGTGGCAAAATTACCATCACATAATACATCATTGAGGCTCAAAATATCTTTTTATCTGAATACAACGTACTAGGTGTACCGGTTAATAATGCGGATTTTTTTTTCAATAGATGGAGTTACACACATGTTGATATATATGCGATTTAATAAAAGCATGAGGTCACTGACTGGTTGACTTTCAGAAGTAAGTTCACAGAAGCAAATTGTCATTAGACAGGATTAAAACCAGTTCTGGTGTTTACTGGTTATCATGTCAGTTTTTTCCTGAAAGTATGAGGACTAAAAATTTTCCATATCTAAAAAATGTACCAGCTACAGTAAAATTTGGTGTCGATGGTATTGTTTAGTTCCGTATATCAAAACATACCATCTCCTCAACTAAATAAAATATTTAAGTTTGACATCATCTGATTTGTCAAAGTCTATCAATTGGTATGATAATCCAGAGCAGCATACTGAGAAAACCATGAAATTCTATCCAAGTCCAGCAGGTTAGAGTAACATCATTCATTATTGATGTTTGTCATGGAGAGAACTGAATAGCAACCTCATGTTTTTTCTAATTCTGTCTAAGATCCAATGTAAAGCCATTCAGGGTTTACCTTGGTGAGCTTGTACTCCATGAATGATTATGGCAGATTCATTTTAAAAGAATAAACTGACCTGAGTTCTGAGCAATTTGAAGTTAAAAATAACAATGCTCTTGATGGAATAATGTGTATGTAAAATCTTAGTAAATTAAAACAGTGAAAGAACAAACATTTATTTATAGGTGAAAGAAAAATTTAATTAGAAAACATGTCATTTTTTAATAACTTTTTCTCTGAAAACAACTCTATATCAAATTCTGAAATGTTATAATAATGAATAAAATGCTTCCTCAGTTTAATTCCTTAGGATCATTAGTTTCACATTTAAATGTAATATTTTAACTTTTAAATTTATATATAAGACATCTTTGTTTTCAAAAACAAAGATATCTTATTTCAATAATTAATATACCTCTAAAAGAAAACTATTATTGCATACAGGAGTACTCAGTTAGTCTCAGGAGTTGACTTAAGAGAAATTTCTTCACTATTTGAAATCAGTTCTCAAGATCTAAGGGTATAATAATTTCCAAATTGAGTGAAACAAAAACCTGATCTGGACACTTGGTTAGAGTATAAAAATATGTCACTTTTTAGTGAAAGGATCTGGCAATGAGCTCATTTTATATCTTATTTTGCCATCCTCAGTTCATTCCCAAAAGGGAAATATTTACTCTTTGTAATAAAAATAAAGCTGAAATAGAGATTCTAATAACTAAGGGAATTCATGATCTTATTTTTATTTATTTATTTATTTATTTATTTATTTATAAAATATATTTTATTGATTTTTTTTACAGAGAGGAAGAGAGAGGGATAGAGAGTTAGAAACATTGATGAGAGAAAGACATCGATCAGCTGCCTCTTGCACACCCTCTACTGGGGATGTGCCGGCAACCAACGTACATGCCCTTGATCAGAATCGAACCCGGGACCTTTCGGTCCACAGGCTGACACTCTATTCATTGAGCCAAACCGGTTTTGGCAGGAATTCATGATTTTAGAAAGTTTTATAGGTCTCCAAGAGTATTCCTCATGACTGTCAATGGTCTGCTCAATTCTAATGTCTCCTCAAATATGCAGGGTTGACTCAAGTTATAAAATAATACATCTCTAGTGTTTTCTGTATGACAAAATATCTTAATCTCTCTACTCATCAGGATATAAACCAGAGCTGAGCTCTTGATGATGTTTCTAGCACAATGATGATTCTTAATACTCTGAATAGTTAACTTAGGGAACATTAGTAAGCATTTTCCTTATAGAGTCTTCCACTAAACACAATGAGGGGAAAATATAAAGACTATTAAAAAATTCCAGATGAGCAATAACAAATAATATTTAATATTAACATATAATATTTCAACATATATATCAACTGAGTAAATTTCTGAACTTCTCTAAAATGTATTCTTCATATTTCTAAAATGGCAACCTCTCTCATTGTACTTTTTACTACAAATTGTGATAATTCAGATAGAGTGCTTATTCAATACTTAATATATGACAAGTATTAATAAATATGAGTAAGGTCATAGTAAGATTGAGTGTGGAAACAAGGGGTGACTTCCTTAGGAGAGTGGAATCTGATCCAGCTCCCAAGGTAAAAAATTCAGAGAGGAACACAAAATCCATTCCAGGTAAAGAGAGCAAAGAAAAGAACATGGAACATGAGCAAAGAAAAGAACATGGAAATTTTCAAGAAAAGAACATTTCATTCTGTTCATCTTAGAAATTATATACTTTTGTCTAATTCTGCATAAGACCATATAAACTTTCTTTTTCCATTACATAGAAACTGAATTGAAAGAGATCTTGAAATGAAAGCTTATCTGTTTGTTACCTTGGCTTCAGACAGTTATGGTCATTTTTAAGCTACTCACTTGTTATTTACTTGAGATGACAGAAAGTAAACCAGAGCAATTTTCAAAACATCAAACCTTTTATTTGGTAGCTAAGCCTGTCTTTAACTTAAGGCTTAGATAACACATCTTGAAGCAGCTGCTGACTGGCTGTACTCTGCAAGGGCACCAGTCCTTCAGACACCTCTTTCCTTTCCCCAGAGCTCTCACTTAATGTTCCTCACAGTGCTTCATCCAGGGCACTTGCTGAGGTAGAAGGTGTTTCTCTTGAGTGTCTGACTTATGGACAGAGAACAATAATCAACATAAAAATTTCAATCAAGCAAAGGCCTAAGGAAAAATCTCCTGACACAAACAATTTCTATGAGCCCATATTGGCAAATGGAAATACCTAGTGTTTATTAGAGTGCATACATTATAAGAAGAGACAGGGTCACTTGTGAAAAAAGGTGTTTATAAAATTTGTTAAATAATCTTCAATAACAAAGAGTATGGTGGTTGGGTCCTGTAGGAATTTGGGGAGTGAAGGCTGGTGCATCGGTCTTGTAATCATGTTGGCCTCAGCAGTGTCTGTCATCTTGCAGTTCTTAGAAGTGTACTTGAACCCCACACCTCAGCGTCTGAATTTGTTGCTGGATGTGTACCCCCTGTATATACTGTTGACTCAAGCACTGGAGTCCGGTTATTGTCTCCTCATGGGATCTTTCCCTTCAAGTCTTCCTTCATCTCTTGTGTGGGAAGCTTTATCCTTGCAGTTTGTCTGAGAACACAGATCAATCCTCAAAACAAAGATGTTCTCCCAAAAGCTTTTCAGTTTGATGTAGCTTCACTTACAGTGTTTCTTTTTTCCTTTGTTTCTCTTGTCCACAGGCAGTGGTCGGCAATCTCATTAGTCAACAGAGCCAAATATCAACAGTACAGCAATTGAAATTTCTTTTGAGAGCCAAATTTTTTAAACTTAAACTTCTTCTAATGCCACTTCTTCAAAATAGGCCCACCCTGCCGTGGTATTTTGTGGAAGAGCCACACTCAAAGGGCCAAGGAGCCACTTGTGGCTCCTGAGCCACAGTTTGCCGACTACGGTCCTAGGAGACTACATCATTGGAACATTTTTGCCAACAATTTATCTGATAAGGGGTTAACATCCAAAATATATAAAGTACCTATACAACTCAACAAAAAGAAGACAAATAACCCGATTAAAAAATGAGCAGAGGATCTGTATAGACATTTCTCCAAGGAGGACATACAAAAGACCAAGAGACATATGAAAAAATGCTCAAAATCACTAATTATCTGAGAAAGACAAATATCACATGATCTCTCATTTATATGTGAAATCTAATGAAGAAAATAAAATGATGAACAAGACAGATCCAGAGACACTAAACCATGCAACAGACTGATGTATTTCCAGAAGGGGATGGTGGGGAATGGGAAGAGATTAAACGAAGAATTTATATGCATGTTACACAGTCCATGGACAAACAATAGTGCTGGGAAGGCCTGGGGAAGGGGGCGGGAGCAAGTTGCAAGGGGCCAATGGAGAGTGGGAAGGGCAGGAGATATTTGTAATACTTTCAACAATAAGGGTTGGGGTTTTTTTGTTTGTTTGTTTTTTGTTTGTTTGTTTTTTATAAAAAGGAGGAAAAACTATGTAGGCATTGGAAAGCTCCAAGAATTAAGAGGCCAAGTTCTCAGAAAAAAGAGAAGTTCTTTGAGGTGAGTGCAATAGTCTGCACACAGCTTTTCTTCTTGAGGTATCTGATGAATATTAAGCAAGAAGAGAAAAGGCAAAGGCTAAAAAGTTTTGCAGAATGCAAATTCCAAGAAGCAAACAAATAAATGGAGCTTTTTTCATAGAGCTAAGAAGAAAAAGAATTCACTCTGGGCCTGGTAAGGCAGCCAGAGGTGGGCAGAGGAGTTGAGAGCATTTACAAAAGAGAAACACAGAGAAGTAAGCAGAAACTCACAAAAGTTTTCCCATCATAACACTTGCCAGTTCTTAAATTGCACAAGAAAAAATAACTAAGAAGCTGAGCAAAAAACCTACAGCAAAACTCAGTAGACTTTTCCACAGTCTCATGGTGCTGCTGAAACAAAAATTGAAGTTCAGGATCTGCCAAATAGGATACTGTATTTCAGGTAAATGTCCTAAGCTCTAACTTGGAAACTTTTAATTTATTTTTTATTTATTGATATGGTATCACATAATTGTCCTCATCCCCCATTCCCATCCCAAACCCCTCCCTACATATGCCCCCAATCCCCTGTTGTCCATGGTCACTGGCCAGGCCCATATGCAGGCACACAAGTCCTTTGGTTGATCTCTTCCCCCAACTCCCACCCTTCTTCACCCTCCCTCCGAGGTTTGAGAGTCTGATCGATGCTTCTCCTTCTCTGGGTCTGTTTCTGTTCATCATTTTATGTTGTTCATTATTTCCTCTAGATGTGTGAGATCATGTGATCCAAGAAATACCCTTGTAAGAACCTAAACTGCGACAAGCCATAATGGTTATGCTGAGAGGCAAATGAATCAGTCTGCAGTGAGTTCCTTTCTGGGCCAACAGTTCTTTTGAGTCCCAATTTCAATGTGAAATAGTTCCTTATGTGTACATGTCAGCCATGATATTTCAGATCTAGTTGGTGGACAAATGGTGGTGATGCAGGTCCGACTGTCTCTGGTTTGGTCCTGGGCATCCTTCAGCAACATGCAGCTGCTGTCTGCTGGTATGGTGAGGAGTCGTCAGCATCTTCCATTTCTGAATTGTGTCTCTTCTGTATTCATGGCTGGAGCACTTCTGTCTATTCCTCTCTGTTACAGGATTCCAGATGGTCTCAGAGTTGTTTTCTGAAAATATACAAACATACTCTCGACCAAAAGTTAATAAAGGGATAGTTTCTTTAAATTTGACTTGGGGTTCTTTTTCATTTTTTCCTCCCAAATAATTTTCCTCTGGCTTGTTTTGACACCATGTGTGTATTTTCAGGGAATCATGCTGTTAGCGTTTCAAATGAAGGTTAATTTTCTAAAGTACAAATTTTTTAGATGTAAATTATTCTCAGGATATTTTTCCTTACATGATATTCTTCCACTGTCACCCTCTTTTTTAATTTAAATAATAGGAGACTTTTGGAAATTGTATAATGTAGTCTTGATAGCTTTTACATTTTAATTATTTGCGCTACACTATCACTGCTTTAGGTTCATAACATGTGCAATTTTACCATGAAATGCTCTGCCAATAAGAATTTTTGTTAACACTTTAGGAACAGCTTTTTGTACAGTACAATCAGTTTTTCTAGAATATTCATGTATTTCCATTAGCTACATTAATTTCCTCTGAGAAATTAGCTACTATTCATCTGTCAAACTCAACATTCTAGCAACAGTCTTATTTACCATGTGTGTATTAGTGGAATTGATTATTTGCCTTCTTGAGAAGGGCCTGAGCATTCCTGCTACTAGGCTGGAGTTGGATATTAAAAACCCACTTGCCCACACCATGGTACAAGACCTCTCAAACAAGTCTTGTTGCAGTGAGAGGGCAGCTGCTGTCAGGCAAGTCTCTGTCTGTTACCTGGGTCCCAATTTGAGCTGTGCATGGGAAGCAAAGCAGCCATGGGGGCAGGAGACCTCCCTCAGAATGGGAGAAGGTTCAGGTGCCTGCCACGTTGCGGGGGGGAGGGGGTAGTGGTAAGGGTCTGCCCCACCTCTGTTGACCCCAAGTTCTCTCCTGATGGCCCCTCTGCGACTGTGCCTGTCTTAGGTTGTTCCTTCCCTGAGAAATCTTACCCATCTCTGGCTAACCAGCCATCCTCCAGGGCCAAGCAGGGTGATGTGAGGTTTAGTTCTGTCTCCTTGGGTTCCATGCCCAGCACCTGCCTTGGGAACCCCTTACCTGCTGGCGAGGCCTGGGCATTGATCTCATATTTTTGGGAACCCATGTTTTTTCTCCAGAGAGGGCCCAGCTCCCCCACTGGGTGGGCAAGAGATCTATGGTACCAGCCACCATGATGCTTCAGCCTCGGCATGAACTGAAAGGTCCGGCAACAGTTGTGGGAACCTGGACCATGAGAAGAGGTTCATTTTTGGCCAAAAAGGCAAGATGGGCCAATATAGAATGCTCAGGTGCCTTCACAATAGAAGGGATGAAGTCTTTTCATGTCATTTTTAAATTGCTGCCAGACATTCAAAGGATTGGTTTGTATGTTTGTTTGGGATAATTGTACAATATGCTGTTGTAATTCTAAAATATCTAGAGCTGTGTTACCTTTGTCTCCAAGCACTAACATAACTTGGAAACTTTTGAGTTCTATCATCTGAGTTCTAGGCTCAAAAAGTCAAAAATATAGGCTAGAGTCCTCTCAATCTCTGATTAGATAAAGGGATCTGCCCCTACAATAGCTGCCTGGCAGATAGGGTGAAATTATCCAATTTTTCATATATAATGTCATCTTTCAATTAAAAATACTATAAATAGGGGACTTCTGCCTTCCTCCTCAAGGTGGCCATTTTAACAATGTAGTCTTTGTTCAGAGTCATAGGATTCAGGGTACCAGTCGGGAGTAGGAGGAGGTCTGGGGGGCAGCTGCCTGAGGTGCAGGGTGTGTCTGAGGCGCCTGGAGCCCCAACAACCTGAGATTGGCATCTCCAGTGCCTCCCAGTTCCTCTCTGCTCACAGCTTCCCCGCAGCCTGACACCCCTGAACCCTCCAGCCTGGGGAAGCTGGCCTCTCAGGTCCTGCTGCCGAGGTCCCAGCGCTCAGGATGTGCTTCCGGTTAGGGCGGGACTTCCGCCTTCCTCCTCCTGGTGGACATTTTGAACTTTAGGTTCTTCAAGGACTCACAGCTTCAGCACACTGGTCGTGAGAAGAAGGAAGCGGAGGAGGCCTAGGACAGAACGATCTTGCTGTGCAGGGTGTGTCTGAGGCGCCTGGAGCCCCAACAGCCCGAGATTGGCATCTCCGTGCCTCCGGGTTCCTCTCTGCTCACAGCTTCCCCGCAGCCTGACCCCCTGAACCCTCCAGCCTGGGGAGCTGGCCTCTCAGGTCCTGCAGCCCAGGTCCCAGCGCTCAGGATGATAATTAGTGAAAAAAATAAAAGGCATTGAAGGCACAAAACTAGATGACTACTTTCTTGACATGGAAAGGAAAGGAAAATAGATCTCACTAATCAAGCTGTTTCAGAAATTCTTTTGAAAGCCACAGAATACATTCAGCCCAATCCAGGCGGTGCACTGATCGAAATGGGCAAGGCCATGAAGCTGATGGCGGAGGTGAAAGAATCCTTTGATATTAACGTCAGGGAAACCTTTATCGATCCACTCCAGTTAGTCCACAACGAAGATTTAAAACAGATTTCGCATCACCTGGAGAGGCTGGAGGGCCGCCGCCTGGACTACGATTATAAAAGGAAGCTTGTTGGAAAGATCCCCAACGACGAGATCACACTAGCAATGGAAAAGTTCAAGGAGTCCAAGGACATGGCAGAGAGAAGCATGTTTCATTTTTTAGAAAATGACATAGAGCAACTCAACCAGCTGGCCGAGTTTGTCCAGGCGGCTCTAGACTATCACCAGCAGTCAGCTAACATCCTGCAGATGCTGCAGAGGAAGCTGCGGATTCAAATCACGGCTGCTTCCACTCTGGGCAGAAGAAACTTCAGGCCACAGCCCCTGAGAAGGTATCCAAGTGCACTCAATGTGTCCGCCGCCTCCTCGAAAGCATCAGGGCCCTGGTCAGTTTGGCTCAGTGGATAAAGCATCAGTCTCAAACAGAAGAGATATTGGCATAAAACGGATCAGGAGGAGGCCTCTTCTGATGAGAGTGTATCTATACAAGTGGATGCAAAAGTCATGGCTTCCAAGAGCTCCAGCAACTCAGAGGACCCATCTCTGTAAGCAGTGTTTCTCAGTTTTGAAAGATATTCTGCACCTGACTGAGTCACAAGCAGCAGACTTTGAGCATAAAGCCTTCTTCAATGACACATGTGCTAGAGGCTTCCGTTTCCATATAAACCATCACCAGCAACGGAGGGATGTCTGTGGAGAAAAGTCCTGGAAAGAAGCTATAGACAGGCCCTTGTTTTTGTGCAGATGCACCTGCTATATCTCAGGGGTGCCTTCAACCACTGGGGAGCCTGGGAAAGACTTCTTATCCATCTTAGGGCTGCTGTAGCCCTAGGCATCTCTTAGTACAGGCAGCCTCACAGTGATAAAAAAAATAAAAAATATTAAAAAAATAATAATAATAATATAAATATATATATATATATATATATATATATATATATATATATATATATTTCCAGGTAAAAAGCTGACAATGGACACAGGGTGCCAGATAACCCAGTTCCCATACACAAATTTTAAATTAGGTATAAATTATATTTAAAGAAATAGATAAGGTTGAAAATTTTACCTAAGAACTGAAATCTACAAAAATAATTATAAATTGTAGAGCTGAAAAAGTAAAATAATTGACATTAAAATGTGATCACTGTTTCAACAACAAACTATAGAGAATTCATGAATAAAAGGGTAAATTATTGTAAAACTAGAGGCCTGGCACATGAAATTTGTGCATTGTGCATTCAGGGGCGTCCCTCAGCCCGTCCTGCACCCTCTCACAGTCTGGGAGCCCTTTGGGGGAGTGGACCTAAGCCAGCAGTTGGACATCCTTAGCGCTGCCACAGAGACAGGAGAGGCTCCTGCCACTGCCACTGAGCTTGCCAGTCATGAGCTCAGCTCAGGACTCCTGGCTGAGCAGTGCTCCCACTGGGGGAGTGCGCTAACCATCAGGGGGCAGCTCCTGCATTGAGCACCCTCCTCCTAATGGTCAGTGAGCATCATTGCAACTGGTCGTTATGCCATTCAGTCTATTAGCCATTTATTTTATAGGATATCCAAGCTTGAGGACAGAAAGGAAAATGGTACAAAAAGAGTATAAGAGACAGAGACATGAAGAAAAGTCTAATATTCAGGCCAAAGCAACATTTGAAGAAATATGGTTGATACAGTTTAAGACTTATGAAAAGCATCAATCTACAGATTCATAAAAGTCTAAGAATTCCAAAGAGATTAAACAAAAATAAAAACCTATCTAAGCACATTATAACCAAAACTCCTGGGAAAAAAATCTTAAAAAATCAACTAGAGAAACAAAATACATTAGCTTTAAATGAGCTACCAAATTAACAGCTAATTTCAAACAGAAATGATCAAACCACAAGACATTAGGATAACTACTGAAAAGCTTTAAAAAAAAAAAATCCAGTCTAGAATTATATATCCAAAGAAAATAAACTTTAAAGATAAAAATGTAATGCCTAGTTTTTAGAAAAAGTACAATGAAGTATGTGGTAATGACCATCATATTTGCTGTTTATGTTGAAATAGTCCCAAAGAATTATATATAATCAGAGAGAGAAAAAGCATAAGTCAAATGTGGTAAAATACTAACATGTAGAAAAGTTGAATAAAAGATACACAGATATTGCTTGTATTATCATTGCCACTTTCTTGTTATTATGAAGTTAACAACAAAAGTTTTGAGAAGATAAAAGATGAATAGATGAAGCATTTCTCCTCATTATATCATTTCTCTCATTTTTAAAAACTGCAAATAATAATAATAATAATAATAATAATAATAATTAAAGTTAAAGAATGTTCCAGATAAGCAAAAACTCAGAAATGTTGATTTTACAAAGTCTACACAAGAGACACTAAAGGGAATTTTTTAGGCAGAAGAAAGATAATGAACCCCTGGAAATGTAAGAAGTATGGAATAGCAAAGTAAAAGGAAGATAAGTAAATGAAAGTGAATAATGACTGCATGAAACAACAATAACATCTTTAGAAGTTTAAAATATATGTGTTGATAAAAAAAACATGACATCAATAATACAAAAGGTAGAACTTGGGGAGGAGAATTAACAAAAGTTAAAGTGTTCCAATGTGCTAGCCTCACTTGAGAAGTGACAAAGTCCTGGTTTTTATTTGATCTCACAAGTCATGGATGTATGCTGTAGTCTCCAGGAGAGAGAAAGAAAAAAGAGGGGAGGTACAATCAATCAATAACAGGCACATAAAAGGGGACATCACTATAGACAAGATGGATATTTAAAAGAAACTTAGAAGATATTATAAACAATTTTGCCAATAAATTTGAAAATGCATATAAAATAAATTTTTAAATAAAAATAAAAGAAATTGGAAACTAAAATATTACTGTATTAGAAAACAAATGGAATATGTAACAAAAAAGTTAATAACCACAAAACAATTCCAGATCTCCAGTTGACTTCACTTGTGATTTCCTCCACAAATTTGAAAGGTATTATACCAATACTAGAGGCCCGGTGCATGAAATTCATGCACTCGGAGGGGTCTCTCAGCCCTGCTTACACCCTCTCATAATCTGGGAGCCCTCAGGGGATGTCAGACATCCTTAGTGCTGCCCTGGAAGTGGGAGAGGCTCCTGCCACTACTGCTGTGCTTGCCTTTTATTATATAGGCTTATGTGAAACTCTATCTTTAGTTAATCTCTTCCTGACCCCTCCTCACTTCTCTCTGAGATTTGTCAGTCTGTTGCATGCTTCCACATCTCTGAATCTATTGTGTTCGGCAGTTATTTTGTTCATTAGATGCTACATATAAGTGAGATCATGTCTTTCTCTGTCTGGCTTATTTTGCTTAGAATAATCTTCTCCAGGTCTCTTCACGCTGTCTCGAAGGATAAGAGATCCTTCTTTTTCACAGCTGCATAGTATCCATTGTGTAAATGAGCCATATAATCTTGCTTCTATGTTGACTCTCTTTCCATCCTGGGATTAGTAATAAGTTAAATTATATAAAGACAAAAAACCTCATTTCACATTTACCTAAAGGCTTCTGAGACTGAACACTGCATGTTTGGCACACATAAAAGATCTTTATTTACTTGTTATCTGATCTACGAGCCCAGAGTGCATACCCAGAAACCATGTCAGGGAGAGCAGGAGGACCACTTTTCAATATAAAATCTTCATTCCCAAATCCCATCAAACCTAGACTTTGCTTTTCTTAATTTACTTCAAATTATATACTTTAGGCTATTTACCCAATGGCACTTTACACAGGAATAAAAAACAAATAAACAAAGCAATAAACGACAACATGGGTAAATGCTAGCAATATAATGAGCTAATCAGTATATCTCAAAAAGATTACATACAAAATTAGAATTTTATAATTTTAGGGTTAGGCATACATTTAAGTATAATAAAAGTACTGAAAGGGAACAGAAGATGAGTAATGAACACAGAATCAAACTCACTATTTGTGGGAAGAAGCTGGAAGATAGGATGGGGAGGGGAGATATGATTAGATTAGGTATTTTGTGGTTAGATAAAGGTTATTGTCAAGGCCGTAGCTTTGGCCCTAGCAAATTCATGAGTGTTACATTATTTAAAATAGCTATATGACTATGTGTATCAGTAAGGGTCCATATGGGAAAACAGCAACCACACCAGTAAGTTTAACAGAGAAAATTTCATATAGGGAATTGGTTAAATAAATATTTGAGGAATTAGAAAGCAAAAGAGAACATAAAGGTGGCATGGATAATGGTAACTGCAGAAATCAGCCACCACCCTTAGGGCTGGAAGGACAAAAGGATAAGGTCAGGATTATCAGAACCGAGAAACTCAGAAGAGGGTCCTCGTGGAGTTTGAAGGGGCCCTATCCAGCTTGTGCTAGTCCCTCTGATGGGGCACAATCAAGCTAGTCCTGAAGCTGCTCGAAGAAGCTGCAAAACTGAATAAACTGATATTGTCAGGGTGAGGCTATTGTTGAAATAATGCTAACAGGAACAATGAGAAAACCAGGAATGATTTTCTCCTCTTCCAATCTCGCCACAACCCCCTATCTGTGGAACATAACAGGGAGCCAGGTGGTAAAGGAGAAAAATGGCCAGCAAAATCCCAGCCTCCAAAACACAGGGTATAGGTGGGTGGATTTGGCACTGAAAGACAATAGCGGATTAACTGGCACAGGCTAGGTTAGCTGTTCTGATAACCCGAAATCTCTAACACAATTTACTTCAAGTATATTTCCTGTCCGTGCCCATGTCTAGTGCAGGTCAATAAGGTGCTCTGTTCATCACAGCCACTCAAGGGCCCAGGCTTGTGAAAGTTTTTGTAATCAGCAGAGCAGTGAAAAGGATGTATGGATCCTTGTTTTTAATGCTTCTGCTCAGAAATGATGCACCACTTCTGGTCATATTTTCTTGGCCAAAGCAAATCACATGAACATGCCAAATTTTAGAGGTTATGGGGAGGTGCAGCCCAACTCCCTCAGAAGCCAAGTAATGAATGAGAATTGTCCATTCATGGGCAAATGAGAATGTGTCATAAACCAAGAATTATACGTAATCCAATTTTAGGCACCTGAAATAAATACACACAGAGAGACTATCTATCTATCTATCTATCATCTATCTATCTATACACAAGTTAAATTAACATCTTGTTGTGCTACACATAAGCATTCTATAGGAGCCACAATGAGACATACTCAGCCTTCAACATCATTTAATGACCAAGGTTGCATATCTGCAATATTATATTTAAGAATTTGTCCCTTAAACTTAAGCACTAAAGGGGAGATGAACAGCCTTTTATTTGATTTAAAGAAACAATGTGACGAAGTAAGGAGGACTGTTTTCACCATGGAAAAATCTGAGTCCCAATATTGGGACAGGGCTGCAGTGAATGAGGCTGAATTAGGCCAATTCAAATTGGTTTAATCTCAAAAGACAATATCTAATGCTGGAACAACCAGCCTTCTTATGTAACACTCCTACCTAATTTCCCCCAACTGTGGCTATGAGTTGCTGATGGAATATAATTGGTTATAGACAGTAATCGTGTTTTGTCTTTATCTTTAATGAGTCAAGGGTCACACATTTGCATCTCCAAAACTTTTCTCTCTGTGAGACTATTCTCTGGAGGCATAGATTTATATTTTTCTTCTGTCAACACTCTCCAATTTGGCCTACATCCTTGAAGCAGTCAGGTACACAGAATGGAAGACAGCACATACCTACCAATTTCACAGTTCTAAAAATATGCCTCTTGGAAGAAGCAGAAAAATGTGGAAAGGCTTTCATTTTCCCATCCTGAGAGCTATTGTTCCTCCCCCTTTTTAGCCAGAATATAGACAATCTGGCTGAACCAAGGTATAGCTCAGGCAAGTATGTTTGTTAGCACAGGACCTGCTAATGTCTGTTAGCACAGACACGCATTGTGTGCTAAAACATCTCAAAATGGCCCTCTCCCAGGCTCAAAGTGTTAAATCCCCAAATATTGTCCAGATCCTATATATAGACTTGGTTTGGGGAGGGGGCGAGGGGGGAACGGGGATAACATTACGTGGGAGAGAAGGAGTTTTAGTGATCAATTTACAATAGCTAAGATATGGAAACAACCTAAGTGCCCATTGGAAAACTGTACTTCCTGACACCACCCCAATGCTATCCCTAATAATGCCAGCTCACTTCAGTCCCCAGATTCCTTTAGGATATGTACTTTAGAGGCATTAGTTCCCTGGCATCATCTCTTTCAACTAGTCAGCTTCCTAACATAGCACCAGCAGGTGTTACTTAGATGCTCTGGAATCTTCAGGTAACAGAAACCCAGTTCAAGGTGCTTAAGCAGAAAAAGTCAATTTTGATTCACAAACCTGACAATGCATCTGGCATAACTACATCCAAATGCTCAACAGTATAGTCAGAAATGTGCCTCTGCTCCTCCTGGGTGTGCTCTCTGATTATTTGCTTCATTCTCAGGCTGGTTCTCCAGGGATGGTGGCAAAATTAGCCACCAACAGCTCCAGCTCCAGCCTACCAGGTTAGGAATCCCAGCAGGAAAGATCACAGCTCTCTTCCAACAGCACCAACAAAAATCAGGGTAATGTGATCTTCATGTCCAAGCCTGAGCCATATGAGAAGTTAAGTTCGTGGCCAGCCTCAGTCTCACCCATACCACTTGGGCTGAATGACAAAGGGAAGTGTACAAAAAAAAAAAAATTGAGGAGTGTTGGTAAAGATATTGCTTCAACAATACAGCTCCTAGGGCAACAGAAACAAAGAAAATAAACAAATGGGATTACATCAAAATAAAAAGCTTCTGCACAGCAAAAGAAACCATCAACAAAACAACAAGAAAGCCCACTGCATGGGGGAACATATTTGCCAATGTTATCACTGATAAGTATTTAATCTTTAAAATGTATAGGAGGGAACTCACACAATTTAACAAAAGGAAGATAAACAATCCAATCAAAAAATGGGCAAAGGACCTAAATAGACACTTTTCGAAAGAGGACATACAAAAGGCCAAGAGACATATGAAAACATACTCAAAGTCACTAACTTCTAAGAGATGCAAATCAAAATAACAATTAGGTACCATCTCATACCTGTCAGAATAGCTATCATCAACAAATCAACAAATGACAAGTGCTGCTGAGGATGCGAAGAAAAAGGAACCCTCTTATACTGCTGGTAGGAATGCAGACTAGTGCAGCCACTGTGGAAAACAGTATGGCATTTCCTCAAAAAAATTAAAAATAAACTTCTATTTGACCCAGTGATCCCACTTCTAGGAATATATACCAAGAAACCAGAAACACCAATCAGAAAGGATATATGCACCCCTATGTTCACAGCAGCACAATTTACAATTGCTAAGATATGGAAACAGCCTAAGTGCCCATCAGCAGATGAGTGGATTAGAAAACTGTGGTGCATCTATACAATGGAATACTACACTGCTGTAAAAAGGAGGAATTCTTACCACTTGAACAGCAGAGATGGAACTAGAGAACATTATGCTAAACAAATAAGCCAGTCAGAGAAAGGTAAATATCACATGATCTCACTCATTTGTATGGGATATAATGAACAATATAAACTGATGAACAAAATAGAACCAGAGTCACAGAAGCATGGAACAGACTTTCCAACCTATGAGGGAAGGTGGGAGGGTGAGGGAGTAGAAGATCAACCAAAGGACCTGTATGCATGCATATGAACATAACCAATGGACACAGACAGTAGCAGGTGTGAGGGCATGTGCTTGGGGTGGGGTGACCAGATAGAGGTCAATTGGGGGGGGTGGGGACTTAAAAATAAAATAAAATAATTAAAAAAAAACCCAGGATGTGGATGCAGGAAATGAATATACATGCAAAAACATCAATATATGACCAAAATTAGTATTGATGATTTAAGTATGCATCTGACACTAAGAATTCTCAGGCAATATCTAGTCAAATCTTTAAGGCCCATTCAGTTACAGAAAAATGCAAATAATAATAATAACAAATGAAAATGTAGTAAAGGGAAAATCACTATGATCTGCATTGTTTTTAATAGCATGGAAGGATAAAAAGCTTGGAGGGAAAAAAGAAGGCCTGGAGGAAGGGAGGGAGGAAAGGAGGACCAAAGTGTTACCATAAAAAAATTTGTTTTTAAAGCAGATTCTGAGTTTCATGTCTCAAATTATAAGAAGCCTAATACTTGCTCAGGGTTACTGTGAATTTCTGAGATGTTTGTATTCTCATGGTAAAGTCTGGGTATCCTGTACTTCCTTTTCATCCTGTATAATCCTTGTCACTCCTTCACTTCTATCCCTAGCATCTTCCTATGCACCAACAAAGGCAAACGTTTAAGGCAAGCTTTCCAGATCACATTGGCCTGTGAGTATTGGCAGTGATACTCCAACTGTCAGGGCCAAGACAATGGTCTCTAGATTTCCCAAATCTTCAACGAAAATCAAAGATGTCCCTTAAGTCTCAGTGCACGCTACTCTTCCTACTAGTGCAGTAATAGGAGCATCTCATGACCCGCAGGAAAACAGCCCTTCAGTTTTCACATTGGCCCCTCTCTCCACAGGGTTCAAACTCAAGTCCTAAAGCTAACAGGAAGACCATTGCTGACAGAAATACCACACTGTCCTCCCCTTCTACTCTAAGCCCTTAAGGAAAATTTTCTCCTTTCAGTAAGCAAAACCCTTGAAGCAAGTTAGTTCAAACATATCTACCCTCCATTCTCTTACCAGGTGACCAAACTTTCCCAGACACTTAAGAATATCATCTCATACCCAGGCCAGGATTTGCACAAAGCCCTGACAAACAGCAAACTCGTTTCCCAGCTGTGCTCGAAAGGCGTCTTTTGGCGTTACACTTTAACATGGGATCTCCCTAGATTTCCTCCGTTATTTTGCCATTCAACACAATGATTGCTTTTTAAAGCATCTCATTCATTAAGTATACGAAGTACCATTAATTTACCACCAGAACCAGGTTTCCTCTTTTCGAGTTACTATTAGTCTTGTGTACATTTTTCTTCTGTGTGATTCCAGGCCAGATTGTCATCTTTATTGCTGTATCTCTATATATACTCTCCTTGTCCAACTTTTATACTTAGAAAAAAAGCACCAACATGGATATCACCAAGTTCCTCAACACAGCTGCATTGGCACATGCCTTTGCACGCTTCACACCAAAATTTCATCAAGCAAGGAAAATGAAGGTTCAGACTCAAAGGACAAGGAGACCTTAGAACATCCTTCGTAACCTGCAAAGTATGCATCAAATGTACCACCAAGGCACAGGCTATCGCTCCCCCATGAGCCATGTGGGACAAGGGGGGAAGCTAGCAGCACAGAACTAAATGAGGAGCAGTGGTAAAAGGAATTTGAGCAGAAGCTAGGCAGCCAGTCACTGTGCAGAACACAGAGGTACAACTCCTGCTCCAAGCATACTAAAGACGAAAAAACAAACCAGAGAAAGCTCTTACCTAAAAGGCACATTATCCTTTTGAGGAAAATAACAGGTAAGGAGCAGAAATTGGAGACTTACTTATTTTCTTTTCTTTCCAGCATACTGAAGTAAGTTAGAAACAGCTTCCTAAAGCTCTCATTCCTACTTGACAATGTTGTAATAAAATGTAATGCTACTGAGTTACGTTATTTATCTCATCTACTCTGCCTTGTCAGAATTCACCTGGGATACTTGCAAATAAAAAAAAAAAAACATGCAGCAAATCTTTGGTGACTGAGAAATACTATCTTTTATTTAAATTAGAAATGTAGATTCCACCCAGCCAATATGACTCAGTGGTTGAGCGTCAACCTATGAACCAGGAAGTCACAATTCGATTCCCAGTCAGAGCACATGCCTATATTGCAAGCTCCATCTCCCAGTGTGGGGTGTGCAGGAGCCAGTTGATCAAGATTCTCTTTTGTCATTGATGTTTCTCTCTTCCCCTCTCCCTTCCTCTCTCTCTCAAGTCAAATATATATATGTGTGTGTGTGTGTGTGTGTGTGTGTGTGTATACATACATATATATATACATACATACATACACATATATATACATATATACTACTTAGTATGCAGACTTTTAAATATTAAAATATGTAAATTATTTTATGTAGGTAAGTAATAATTTTGAGGGTTTTGACCATATACATTTGCTGGCCTCACATGGTATTCCTTAGACCTCTACTAACTTTGTTTTAGGTGTTTTCTCAGAGGACATGACAGCAGAGTAGAATATAGCAAGATAAAATAAATAGTTTTTATTTAAATTTAAAATAAGCTCATTATTATTTTAAAATAAGTGATTTCAGGCTTAGATTGGGATTCAAATATCACATATAACCTAATAGAAAAATGCGTAAAAATGACATTACCCCACAAAATTCTCATCACTGAAGGTGCCACTGGTTAAAATATTTATACATAATGGCAGGGAATGCGGTGGAGTAGGTCAGTGGGATAGAAAAGGGGGCAACTGTAATAGTTTCAACAATAAAAATATAAAAGAAAAAAAGAAAATAAGTTAAAAGTAATTTAAAAGTAAGTCTTTGGCAAGAACACAAATATTAACATTGGCAGAATGGAAAGTAGAAAATTACATTCAAGTAACCACTTCCCAAACACTATAACATTGAATACAAACTGCTAAATTTGTTGATGTTGTGGCTTCAATGCCCAGTGAATCTCTATACAGTACACTACAGTCTTAGTTATGTCTACACACTATTTTTAAATATATTTTTATTAATTTCAGAGAGAAACATCAATGATGAGAGGGAATAATTGATTGGCTGCCTCCTGCATGTCCCCTAGTGGGGATTGAGCCTACAACTTGGGCATGTGCCCTTGACCGGATTTGACCTGGGACTCTTTATTCGCAGACTGATGCTCTATCCACTGAGCCAAACTGGCTAGGGCCACACACTATTTTTTTTAGTGGAAATTGGCTGATACTGCTTGCTTTGCACATCATGAAATTCCCCACAGACATGATTGGTGTTATGAATAATTTAGATGGCAACTTGTTGAAATATCAGTCAGTTTATAACTTTGTTTATGCTTGTCCTTATGATAAAGGAAGGAAAGATGGAAGACAGAGAGATCCTTCATGTACTTCCAAGTTCTGTAAAACAGATTAGGATTTCCCAAAATATGTTTTTAGAACACCAATGTCACTAGATATTCCATGAAGAGTTTCATGGACAAATGAATTTGGTACATGATACATAGCATATCCCCTTCTTAGAGATTCATAAAGCACATTAAAATATTAAAAACTTTTAAAAGTCTAAGATTAAAGATGTGTTTTACTCTACTTAACCAGCATTCCCAGTCTTACTTGATTATGAAATTGAAGGGTTCAGAACATCCCCAAATATGCCACAAGCATAAGGGTTGTTTTGAGTTAAAGTCACTTGAAGAATAGCAGGTCTAAGAAGGGTGCTCCACCTTCCCCCTTTTCTTTCTGAAAACAGAAGCTGAAACTCCCATGTGAAAGCTGCCTTGCCTATATGCCAGGAGAAAAGAAAAATTTGTATTGCCAGAGATGGGAGTTGACAAGTGAATTCTATAAAAACAGACCTTGTTAAAAATAATTCTTATCTCCCTTTAGTCTCCCCAATTTTTTAGTTACTTTTCCACAATTGTCTCTCTCTGTTCAACATAGTATAAAGATATTTAGGTCTTGCCACTTCTTTAGCTCTCATGAGGGCTCTGTGTCATTTAAAGCTCATATTAAGTATATTTGTATGCTTTTCTCCTGTTGATCTACTTTCTAACAATTTAATTCTCAAGCCCAGCTAGAGACCCTAAGAGGTAAAAATAAAGTTTTTGTCTCCGCTCTAAAACCCATTGTACTTCATATTTACCGATAACCACTGAGAATAACCTTTTTTTTTTTTTTTTCAAACACACCACATAGAATGCTGCATCAGATAAAACCATAGGGCTATTCTTGAAAGTGTGTTTCCCATTTTAAGCAGAAAGTCTTACTTTACAAAATAGATTAATAATGAGACTATTATTCAATTTTAATGAACACTTACTATAAAATTATCTCTCTTAAAAACTTCCCTTATGCATTTAAAATGAACTAATAAACTTTCAATTTGTTTCAATGAGTTAACTTATATGCAATTCTTTCAGAAAAATAGTTAATTGAAATGGTCTTCTTAAAACCATTCAATGTCGAAATAATTCTTCCCACCCAAGCATGCTATAACCATAAAAAGTAGACTCCAAAATTAAATAATACATTCACTGACCAGAATTAAATAATGCATAAATGTGTTTTATTAAACACATTTTAATTTCAGTTATTAGAGTAATTTGCACAAAGTAGGCACTCAATAAATCCTACTTGAATTAACTTGAGTTGAAGTGAACTGAACTGATCTGAGCTGAACTACAACACAGTATGCTTATTTAGACAAAACCTAAAGGAAAATGACCTCTAGTCTTCTGCCAATGATATGTGCTTCTATAAACCAATTAGTTCATAAGTAATTGGAAAGTAGGTAAATCCTACCAATGTGGAATGCAGAAGATGTGCTGATGGACACACTCTTCACACACACACACACACACACACACACACACACACACACACATCCCAGGCAGGGAAGCCAGAACACTGGAGGCAAAATATAACCTACAGCAGGAAAGGAGAGTGGTGGCTGTGCAGACAGGAGCCCTTTCGGTTTGGGATTATTTCAAATGAGTGCCTGCCCTCAGGATCCTTTCTCCAGTTAGGTTCACCCCAGCTATGAAATGCTCTTTTTGCTTTGCTCTGAGCTCCAATTCCAGTTGCCCTGTGTCCATGTTAGTAGTCAGCATTGTCATTCTATTTTTAAAATATATATTTTCTTGATTTATTACAGAGAGGAAGGGAGAGGGATAGAGTTAAAAACATAGATCAGCTGCTTCCTGCACACCCCCTATTGGGGATATGTCTGCAACCATATGCCCTTGACCGGAATTGAACCCGGGACCTTTCAGTCCACAGGCCGACGCTCCTTCCACTGAAGCAAACTGGTTTCTGCTTCATTCTATTTTGCTTGTGTATTTTTACTGTTCCCTGAGACAGCTCCCAGCTGTTTTACCTTCAGACACTGCTACTGTTTTTATTAGAATTTTGGTTACAAAGCTGCATAGGTTTTAAGTGGTCTGCATCAATTGTATTTCCCATAAGACTTGTTATTATTAGTAAACAGTTTGGTTTGGTTTTTTTCCAGAATAGAGGTTTTCCAGGAACATAAATTTCATGTTCTCAAAAACTCCTGCAGTTATAAATTATTCTCTTGAAAGAATGAATGACTAGTATGTTTTGGTGATATAAACTGTTGTTAGGTTGTTTTCCTAAGCCTAAGAATTTGGGCGATGAGAGAAGCTGGGAGTTAATCAATTAGCTGCTATGGCTTCAGTGACTACACTCCTGACCCATCTGCTCTCACCAGGCTTCCTTTTTCTATTTCCAGAAAACATCATGCCCATCGCAGGGCTGTGCAGATATCGTCTCTCTTGTCATTCAAGTCTCAGCTCTAATGTCACCCTTCAGAGAAATCTTTCCTGACCACCTTACCAAAGGCTGCACTCCCCACTCTGTCCTATCCCATTCCTCTTTCATTGCCTTCCTAACTGATAGATCCTCCCTTTCCCCAACTGATGGATGGAGAATGACGTAAACTCCACCTGCAGTCCGAACATTCCTGAGCACCTAACTAGGCACCTTATATGGACTGTACATTGGACCACCAATCAGCACCTGCCAAATACCCTATGACTCTGATTCCTAAATCCCTAGGTCCCTAATCATATGCCTTACATGAAACCACCAATCAGCATGTGCTGAGTGCCCCAAGCTCCGCCCCTTCCTTTTCCTCCCCTCAAAAGGTATGTTCACGCCCGGCACATGTGCTCTTTCCCCTCTGGAAGTCAGCAGGCAGTGGTATACTCCTTCAATAAAGCCCGTGTCCTGATCCCGGTCTCCAGCCCCTCTGTTTCATCTTTCACTAACACCTAACTTTTCCTGCCTCTTGTCTGTGGCTTCTAAGACTTCTGAAAGTCTGGACCATATCTGCTTTGTTAACTAGAAAGAGACCAGTGTGCTCACAGCCTGAGGAATAGGGATGGTGAATCCACAGTCTACCTACCCTACCTGTGTTCCTAGTCTCATTGCATATTGCTTTCCCTAACAGCTTCCCATCACAACCCTAGCAATTATTGAAAACTTAAGAGGAACAACCAATCTCCTAGCTTGACCTTAGGCCACACCCTAAAGTCAAAGTCTCACCCACAAACAGGTGGCGCAGCTCCATCTCACTGCAGAAGTCCACCGTTTGGGTGTCTCAGACCCGTACTCGTGTGTATCAAACCCAGGAGATGTCTCATTTCCCCATCTATACATCCCCTGCCAATGCCCAATGGCACCCAAACCAAGACTGGCACTGTGCTTGGCCCCTGACCCAGCTGGAGAGAGAGAGTGCCTCAAGGAATGAGTCCCAGGCATTGGTTAAGCTTTGATTATATCTTCTTGAGTTTGGAAAGAAGGTAAACTTTCTTTCAAACTAACCAGTCTTCTTCCTAATTCTTCTCCATTTTGTGCCTCCCTCAATCCAATCCCTTTCGTGGATCTCCCAGGGTTTCATGTCCTTATCCTATCCAGTCTTGTCCCCAGATTTTCCCAGATTAGACTCCTCCCCTTTATGGTCTGCATTTGTTTCTACTGTGCATGCCTCAGCATAGGAAATTCCCCTACTGCTTTATTCCTGCCCCACTCCGTCTGAATCCTGGCTAGCAGGCCAGTTGTTCCCAGGGAGACTGGAAAACCAGTTCTGCTTTGAGATTAGCAGAACTGGTTTGTCAGAGGATGTGGCTGACCCGTGGGGAGTCTGTGAAGGCTGCAGCTTCCTAGTCAATCAGGCTTAATGTCTGATTCCAATTACTCCCTTCCTTCATTAATGACTAGCTAGCTACCTACACTAACAATATGGGCACTGGGTTATGACTAGTACTTTTTTTTCAATCACCTATTATCACTGAATAATTTGATTCATGTTCATAAAGTATAAATTTAATACAGATGAATATTTCTATCTAACTAATGCAAAAAGTTCAGGCACACGGCACTTTCTCCTAATTTAAAGGGAGCTTTAAACTTCATGGGCTCCCACAGATGCTTCGTTGTCTCACCCTGATGGGGCTGCAAAGTAATTATCCTATATACTGCTTGGAAAATGGAAAGAGCCTCTGGCTCTCTGAATAGTATTTTCAAATGTAAATAGTACCTTTAAAACAAAAATACTGAAAAAACGCTGGGCCTGATGCAGTTGAAAACAAAAAAATAAATAAAAAAAGACCACGGAAACTGAATGTTCCCACTTCAATAAAAAGTGAATTCACTGTAGAATGAAGCATTTTTTTTTTTAATTAACCAGTGCCATGGGGGCTAGGTGGCTTAGCTGTGAAGAAATTTCCCAGGTGGTTGTCAAGTACACATCAGTCCAACACTAATGAATCTCATCCTACTTACCTCACTTCTGAAACCATTATGTACATTGCTTCAATCTGGCGTGGAGGATAAACACAGTTAACAGGCAAAGGGATTAAAAATAAAAAAAGACTGAGAGCTAGGCATCAACACACACTGGCAGTTCCTCACACAGGAGCTTTCACCAGCTTCTCTGCATAAACATAAACTGATAAATATAAGTTAGTTATTATGTTAGTCTTGTTTGATGATAAATGATAGGTAACACTCAGTGAGCTGATAAGTGAGGCTTTGTTCAAGTGCTAAGTACTATGCTTGTTAACTCACTACCATAAGCTCCACTTGAGAGATAAGAAGGTGGAGTTTAGAGAAGTGAAGTGACTTGTCAGGAATCACAGAACCAGTAACAGCAAACCCTGAACTCCCTGATTCAACTCCAGCACCTGTTTTCTCACTATCATAATATACAACTACATGGTACAGATAAATGCTAAACTTTAATAGAGGTGAAAAGTATTAGTTTCCTTCTAGAGATGTACTTGTTTCTTCTCAAGAAGTTAAATATGAACAGAAATAATAAATAAAAGATATAAAAATAATACCTTTACTTAATTGATAAATCTAATAAATATTCAATTGTTATTAGTACAATTGTTACCTCCTAGCTGAAAATCAATTACTTAGTTTAGTAAGGTTTTGTCACTTGGTCTGATGGGCCAGCAAAGTCCTGGTCAAGAAGGCAAGCCCCTTTCCCTCTCTGTAGATTAAAAAAGTAAATAAGTAAATAACTGATGTGGGGAAACGATCTATTTTTAATATGTATAACTCCATTTTAATAACCATGCTGACAAATCAGACATCTCCAGCACCACAGACAGTTCCCTTGTGCCTCCTCCAGGTCAATACCCACCCACCAAGAATTCTAACCTTTATTCTCATGGATCCATTTTACATGCTTTTGAACTTTAAAACAAAATGAAACCACACAGACACAGTTACAGTATATATTCTTTTGTATCTGGCTTTTTCTACTCAACATTGTGTTTAAGATTCGTCCATGTTGTTGCTTGGATCAATAGTTCATTAAAAAAAAAAAAAGTATTGCTACACAGCTATATTTGTTTCTTCTAGCTTTGGGCTACTCTGACTCATGGCAATAAGAATAATCTCATGCAGACACTTTCTGTCGAGTAATGCCCAGGACTGCCTAACATTGCTGTACTATGGTATAGGTATCTAGTCACCCTCAGTAGGTGTTGCCAAACAGTTTCCTAAAGCAATTGTACCGATTTGACTCCCACCAGCTATCTATGAGACTTACAATTGCTTCACATACTTGACCAGTGTATTGATTTTTAAATTAGCTGAAGGCAAGTACCTTTCTTAAATTCTCCTGTGACCTCTGAATTTCTAGTCATTCTACAAATCTAATTAGAATCTTTATTTTCCAGAATTAAAGCAACCAGAAATGTTTGTTCAGATAGTTAAGCTAAAAATCAATGAAACATAAAGAATTATTCTTTTCTTCTGATCAAATATAAACATTTTCTGATAACAGTAAATGTCTAATGGGGAAAAATTGAGGTTTTTATTGGATGTGTATGTGAGAGTTTTACAGTTACTTGTTTGACAAAAGTCTATGTATTTGAGCTGGCTTGTTGGCAGTGGCTTTCCACAGAATTAAGCAATTAGATGATTCTGTTTCTTTATCTTTTCCAAACAAATTTGCCGTTAGCCACCACAGTGGGCAATGAGAGCTCCTCCTCTGCAGAGTGAAGTCCTTGCTTTGTCCCATCCATCTTCATTGGCTGTCACAACGGCTAATATTAGAAAGTTCACTTCCAGCAATTTATTCTTGAACCAATTTGATGATGAAGTTTGTGCACGAAAGGCCCATTTGTCAAAAATATAGGACGCACATGGCTGGAAGATAGAACGTCTTGATAAAGTGGCAAATAAAACATTCCCTGAAATTAACAGATATGTCCATGCCATCTCACATTAATTTTTAAAAAATATATTTTATTGAATTTTTACAGAGAGGAAGGGAGATGGATAGTTAGAAACACTGATGAGAGAGAAACTTCAATCAGCTGCCTCCTGCACACCCCCTATTGGGATGTGCCCGCAACCAAGGTACATGCCCTTGACCAGAATCAAACCTGGGACCCTTCAGGCAGGCCAACACTCTATCCACTGAGCCAAACTGGTCAGTGCCTCACATTAATTTAATAGTAATGCTTTCACCTGGAAGATGTCACATATGAAAAATATATATATATCAACCCTATTCAGTTTCAACTATCTAATATGCTTCTTGAGAAGTTTCTTCTAAGACTTCCTCAAAGTCTGAGTGTTTCTTACATCTAGATGTTCTTTTATATACATCATTGTTTTAGTCATAAAAAAGTCCAAGACCATTCTCCTAAAATGTGATCAAACAAGACAGCTCTTCTGATGTTTTACGTCTCTTCATTCTTTGCTTTCATTTCTGAAGAAATTCTTTGCTTCTCTAAGTATGAACACAACCTCTCTAAGAGCTTTTTCCATCTTCTCTCATAAATGTGAGCCTCATCCCATGAACTTGGTGAAAGCACCTATTATAAAATCCAGTCACAGAAATTGCTTTTTGTTTAGTCCAAATCCCTTTTATCTTCTAAAAGTTGTGTACCATTCTCCTTACCCTATACACCAGCTGCACCAAACTTGTTTCACGTGCCATGTGCATTCTAACCACAAGACCATCACACATACTATTATTTCTCTGTATGAAACAATCTTACACATCCTCCCCCATTACCTCCTGGCTTGATCTTATAGATCCTTAGATTATCACTTCCTGTGATAATCTCTACTGTACTGGTCAGACGCCTCAGCTATTTGTCCTCATTGACAACCTGCACTTCCTCTATTACTTTTTATTTTACTTTATTATAATGCATTTTCTGCTTCATTTGAGAGTCCTTTAAGACAGAGGTAATGTTGCCAATGTTCTATCACATTTCAGTGCCTAGCACAATGCCCAACACAGAGTATCCACCCAGTATATATGTACTGAATGAATAAAAAGTTCGTTAATTAATGTTTAAGGTAATTACTCCCTATTTTTTCCCTCCAGAAGCAGGTTACCTTCCCAAAATTGTTTGTTTGCTCCCATAAGAAACTCCTAATACTTAATTTTCCAAATATCCCTGCCTTGTATAAGACACTGCAAGAGAGATGAACAAGACAGAGGTCCTTCGGACAAGGAGCTTATAGTCCAGTGGCAATGAGACAATGTCTCAATAAGGTGAAGAAAGAGAAGAAAATATGATTAATTCCACCAGAATTATAAGAAAGTGTCATTTGAAATGAATCTTTGAAAATGAAGTTTTCAATAAATAGAAATGGAAGCAGAAGTCTTAAAAGTAGACAGTTTTAAGAAGATGAAAAAGCTATAAAATGACAACTATGGGATTTGAATAGCAAGGAATGTAAGGAAAGTGAATAGTCTATTTTGTCTAGAGCTTAGGAAATGACTTTGGGAGTAGATAAACCAGAAAGATATTTTGGAGTCATATCATGGAAGGTGTTGATGCCAAGGGGAGAACTGTATATATATTTGGTGATCAAGGAAGAGTTTCAGCAAAAGAGTAACATGATTGAAGCTAAATTTTAGGCATGAAGAATAGATTTAGTGGGAAAATTCCCATACTTCATCAAATCAATTTCAAAAATCAATGGTAAGAAGCACCATTGTTTGATTTAGCATTTTAAAAAAATGTCCAACACAGAATCTATTAGGAGACTAGAAGTGGACAATGTGATCTCTACTCTTAAGGAGCATCTATTGCAGTAACAAAATAGAAAATGTGATAAAAAATTAAAGTGTGATAGGGGAAAAACAGAATAGAAGAACAAACAAAAATCTAAAAGTTGGCTCTGGTCTAAGAAGAAAAAAAGTCTTCTCTTAAACTCTGAACTTCAAAGCAGTTCTTATATAAATTGGTGGTCTGAATCATACTGTCAGTGTGATCCAAAGAAACCTCACACAAAATTTAAGAGGAAGGACAAAAGAGACACTGTAGAGTTGGAATTTATACAACTTGGCAAACGATTGAATGTGCTAGGGGATGAAGGAGAGGGAGAGGTCAAGGAGCCTGCGAGTTTGACCCATAAAGACTTGGATAACGGCTGTGCCTGTGGCAGACAGAGAAGTCGGGGGTAGAAGCTGTTTGGGAAGGATCATGAGTGCAGTTTTGGATAGGTTGCATTTTATCTTTCCATTTTCCCAGATGGTGGTTTATAACCGGAAAACAGAAATACAAATAAAGAGTTTGGGATTATAATATTTTTAAAACACTGTGTTTGTTGTTTGGGTAGAAATGCGTACAAAGAGCAGTATGACACATGCCACACTTCCTGTGAACCAAAGAAATAGCAGACAGTGAAGAACTAGGTGCTGGGGAGCAGAGGAACTTCCATGCTTTGCTCTCGATACAGGGGCATGCAAAATAAAGTTGCAATTGTTCATATGAAAAATCATAATACAAAAAAAACCTGTTTCATGTACAACTGTAAACTTTCTTTTGCCCTGCTCTGTGTGTTCACATTATTTGACTTTTTGTCATTATCATGTTCTCATCAAGTACTAGGTAATTCTTTTAAAATGTATTTTTATTGATTTCAGAAAGAAATAGAGAGATAGAAACATCAATGATGAGAGAGAATCATTGATCAGCAGCCTCCTACATACCAACTAGGGATCAAGTCCACAACCTGGGCATGTGCCCTGACTGGGAATTGAACTGTGACCTCCTGGTTCATAGGTCAACACTCAACACTGAGTCGTGCTGGTCAGGCTCCATCAATTTTTAGAGAGAATAGAAGGGAGCAGGAGAGACACAGAAAGAGAAACATTGATGTGACAGAGGCAGAGCATTTTTGATTGATGAAATATAAGGTCAAAACAGGTGATTAAATAATTTTTTAATGGAGGCACTGGGCCTTGCTGGCATGGCTCAGTAGTTGAGTATAGACCTATGAACCAGGAGGTCATTGTTTGATTCCCCATCAGGGCTCAATCCCCCAAGTGAGGGGCATGCAGGAAGCAACCAATCAATGATTCTCTCTCATCATTAATGTTTTCCTTTTTCTGCCTCTCCCTTCTTTTCTGAAATATATATATATATATATATATATATATATATATATAAATATATATATATAGGAGAGAGAGAGAGAGAGAGAGAGAGAGAGAGAGAAGGAGAAGAGAGGAGAGGAGAGGAGAGGAGAGGAGAGGAGAGGAGGGGAGAGGAGAGGAGAGGAGAGGAGAGGAGAGGAGAGGAGAGAAGAGAAGAGAAGAGAAGAGAAGAGAAGAGAAGAGAAGAGAAGAGAAGAGAAGAGAAGAGAAGAGAAGAGAAGAGAAGAGAAGAGAAGAGAAGGGGGAAAGGCAATGGAACTGAAGCATCTGAAAATAAGGGAAGGAAGTATAAAGGTACTCCTAAAGGTGGTTAATGAGGAACACAGAGAGGCAGATAGGTGATGCATAAAATTATTAAGGATGGTAGAAGGAAGTGTATGTGTTATGTATAGGTAACTAAGGAAAGGAATAAGAGAAAATTGGTATAAAGGAACTTTTAATTAAGAAATTGCTAATGGAGACAAAGGCTGTATAAAACTCTCTTGAGAATGGAATGTGAGGAAGGTATTGTCAAGAATTTTGAAGGGATCTAAACTTTATGCTCTTTGCCTTCTGCAGCTTCATGGGTGCTGGCAGAAGACATAAAATTCCTTTATAGCATTATATATAAAACTTTATATACATACTTGATTTGATAGCAATAGCAATAACCAGGGTATTATTATTTTATTATGTCACTTGGGAGACTTAATTTGGGGGTGAGGGGAGGATATGCAAAGGGGACACCTGCACACTCCATAGGTTGAAAATAGAGGAAATGAACCATGAGCTTTGGGAATACAAAGCTTTTGTGATAGGCAGTCAACATGCCTAACTTTTGCTCTGAGGGGAGACACTATCTTTATCTCCCAAAACTGCTATACAAATATCCTTGAAAGACAGCCAGTGCCTCAGTTCAAAGGACAGTCAGCAATGAAACAGACTCATGAAGAAATGTCTCTAACAAGTGTCTCTTCCTATTAGAAAATCCTGGGAAGAAAATATTATCAGAGAAAACACAGGTTTCAATTAACACAAGAAAATAAAAATAGAGCCACCATATTTACACAAATTTAACCTCATTTCAATGACAATTCCTTCTCCTAGGAATTGTTTTTTCTCTATGTTAGTATGCTGTAACTTGGGGCTTAGAGATTTTCCCTTCTTGGCTCCCACACTCATCCTCACCTATAAGATTCTGTGTTTTTCAGACTCCCTGTTTATTTATTCAATGACTATGATGATAAAGCATGCTGCTTCTATTTATAGAAAAGTGATTTTGCGGCTATCAGAATCCTGGCATTGTTATATGACTCCCTCCTGCTGTCTGCTCATTTGTGCATTAAATTACACTGCACTCCTCGCCTCTGAAAACACATTTCTTAGAAACTTTCAAAAGTAATATGGAAATTCTGTTTCTCGAAGAGTTAAGAACTAGAGCTGAGTTGTGTATGTTTCTTCATGCAGTGAAAAGCTAGGAATAAAAATTATGAAAGAAAAAGCATTACTATAAATTGGAAAAATAACATATTAAAAGCATACTACCAACACCTTCTTTGGCCATACAAAACATTAAAGCTGAATCCGCAGCAAGTGAAATTACTTATATAAAGAGATACTATAGCTTTACAAAATACAGCATTTTTTTCTGTGCAATATCAGAAAATCTGTTAAAAAGTGAAGGTTTAGTTACACATTCATATTTAATCTGCTTGTGAAAAACATCTGGATTTTGATCATTAACTACACCTAACCACTGAATGGGCTCAATGTTTAAAAGAGTGACAGGGTTTTACTTTTCATCTGGAATATACTATCAACTCCTGTTATCTTTCTGACCCTTCCAGAAAGAGGCTAGGAATTTACTCTCCCTTTTAGGCAAAAACAGTTTCCTTTTCTACAAGGCAATTATAATAGTCACTGTTCCCACAGCCTGACCATATGCTAACAGTCAATAAAAAACAAAACAAACAAAAAACAGAGCTTAGCAGTAGTTAAAGCAGTAAAAACAGACTTTTATTCAGGACTATTCAGCAGGAGAAAAGAGATCTCAAGAACTGAGCTCAATTCTAAAGACAAGGAAAAAGAGGGGATTTATAAACAAGTAGAAGAGTGAAGGAATTACCTAACCAGATTTTTGCTGAAGAGTCTGATATCAGATATCACCCAAGATGGTGAGAGTGATCAGATATCAAGGGTGAGATTTTCTGTTTAGACTGACTTGACAGGATTCTTGCTAAAACTAGACTATAGGAGGATGGAAACAAAACCCTAAGGGTCAGGTTTAGTTAAGCAGAGGGCTCAGAACAGTCCAACTAGTTTGGTCAAGGAGAGAAATCTTGTCACAGTCATGCTTCTAAGCACTTCACACACATTCATTCATTTAACAATCCCTTAAGACAGCAATTTTCTACTAGTGTTGCCATAGCAATTTTTCAACATGTAATGCCTGCCTATTTAGTCAGGAGCACTGACTTCTTTCACTTAGATTCCCAAATTAAAAAAAAAAAAAGGTAACAGTCTGCACAACAATAACCACCTGGTGTGAATGAATCAAAATTATACCCATTTTCTTGTCAGATGAGAAAAAAAAAACAACACATTTTTTGGTGTGCCACAGTTTTTACTAATTGGTTTATGTGTCATGAGATGAAAAAAGAAAAGGTTGAAAATCACTGCCTTAGGCAAATCCTATTACTCTTCCATTTTAAATATATGGAAACTGAGGCACAGAGTGGTTAAATTATTTGCCCCAATGTGCCATGGATTGTAGGAAGTAAAGTCAAGATTGAATCCAGGCAGTATGGTTCTAAATTGTGTATGTCTTACAATCACAGTATTCTAATAGTGACATTCATTAAACAGTTCCATGTTCTAGTCCCTGGGATGATTGCTTTGCATGTTTTATCTCACTGAAACCTAAAAACATCCCTGCAAATTTGGTTTCACTATTATTCCCATATTGCAGATGAGAAAATTGAGCCTTCAAAAGGTCAACGTAAGTCACAGAGCTAGCACATGGCAATGGTTACATGACTTATAGTAGCAAAGGTGGGATTTAAACTCAAGATTTTTTTACTCCAAAGCCCATATTCCTAACTTTCTTTTCCTGATCATTTTTTTTCAATCAATAAATATATATAAAATTTCTACTAGGCACTGTGTAAGGCACTAGGGCTATAAGAATGGAAAAGAATAACCTTCCTCACCTTGACAAACCTTAGTCTATGGGAAGGACAAAAAATCCATGTCAATTGCAGCCTCGTGTAATGGATGTTGAATAGGACTAGGTACAGAGTGTTGTGAGAGGAGACAGGAGGCACTCAACCCTAGTTTAGGGGACTACTGAAGACTTCCAAAAGTTACAGAAGGCTTTGTAGAGAAGGCAACATCTAAGGTCAGGTCTGTATCTCCAAAGAAACCTGTGGAATGGGCAGGAGTCAGCCAGGAGGCCAAAAGGTGAGGGAAATGAGTTCCAAGCCGAGGAAACAGCAGGTGCAATGGCTTTTAAGGCCAGAGTGGGTCAGTCAATCTGACCAGAGCACAGGGTGAGGAGGAACACATAATGTTGTGCTGGAGAGGTGTGTGGGAACAGAATCATGAAAAATCTTGTTGGCAATTGAAGAAATTCACATTTAATTCTAAGAGCAGCAGTGGACCATTAAAGATTTCATGCAAGAACATAACAGTCCAATTTGTATACTAGGAAGATCACTCAGGCTGCATCAAGAGGACTAGTCTCTGGAAGGGGAACTAGATCCATGGAAGGAAGGTCAATGCTGAGATGGTTGCAGGAAGACAAACGGGCAATTAGCAGTTACAAAAAGAAAAAGGGTGGATTTAAAAGTGATTCCTAAAGTAATTTGAAATTTCCAGAACTTGGTAATTGTCAGAGGAGGAATGAGATTACATAAAGATTTCTAGCTTGGAAATCTACCCAAAGAGGTAGACAATATAAGAAACAGGCATAAGAGAGAACATGATTGGTGTGAGAAATGCTGAGCTGTATGTGCTCATGGGACACTTAGGTAGACAAGTTGCTTAAGTGGTTGGTAAGATTGAAAATTCAGGAAGTTCTGGAGATAAAGATCTGGGAACTGCCCTGGCCGGTGTGGCTCAGTTGATTTGGGCGTTTTCCTGTGCACCAAAGGTTGACGGTTTGATTTCTTTTCTTTTCTTTTCAAGTATTCTTTAATTCAGACTTTTACTAGTCCATTATTCGAGCCTTCTCTCACATTCCCTCATTTCCTTCACTGACTTTCTTAGCTGTCACTAAGATCCATCCAGCACTCTTCCTCAGCTCTGCATAACTAAAGGTTGGTCCTAGCTCCCTTGACAAGTTCTTGTTAGGTTTGGCCAGTGAAAGGCACTGGTGAGAGATTGGAAAACAAATGATTAGAGGGGAGAAGGAGGGGAGAAAACAGTGTCATTCTTTCTCATTCTATCTATCTATCTATCTATCTATCTATCTATCATCTATCTAATCTATCATCTCTGTCATTCTTTCTCTCTTTCTCTTCTTCCCTTCTCCATCTTCCTTTTTCTGATTTGGATGGTATTTCCAGCAGCAACTTATCTTTCCTGCAGTTTGCACTTACCATGGTTACTGCTCCTGGGAGGCTACTGGGCCCCTGAAGTCCTGTACCAGGAGTGGTATGGACAGGATGCAGCTCCTATTTTTTGTTAATCTCTGGGGGGCCTCTCTGTCCCTTTTGTGTATTTGGTGGAAAGTGGGGGGGGGGGGAGGGTTAAACATACAGAACATAATGTCCCCTTTATTTTTTAGCTTATCCTGTACCCTTGTAACTAGTTCATTTTATTGAATTCTGTTAAACTACCTCTATTTTCCTGGTTGACCTGGCTGATATCACCCCATTCTCTAATTTAACAGAGGTTTTATGTAATTCCAAAGTAGGGTTTAAAAGTAAATAGAAATCACTAAAAGAAGCTGGATTAATTTAAAGAAAAACTGTTCTTTCATTTGGTCTAAACCTTAAGTGATAGCTTGTGTAGTCTCCTTTCTTCCTCTCTTCTTTGCAATCCAGTGTCAAGTCCCTTTCCACAATACAAAAGTGGTCATTGCTCATCTTGTACTTGAGTGCTCATTATACCTTGAAGTGTCAGAAATTTCATTTTAGATTCTCTTATTATATTTTAAATCCAATTGAATTAATACAAATCCAGCAATAACAAAACCTATTTGGAAAAGTCACTCACAGGAATCCTTTTATCATTTTATTTCATTTTCGATTTTTTTTTTCTTCCTGCCTGGTGCCTTTTTTTCTTTTCCCCCATGGAAATAAAAGACGTAATCAGAGCAACATTTAAACAGCCCACGAACATGACCTCTCTCTTCCTTCATATCATAAGAGGAAGATGTTGCCGTGGCAACTCTGGAAGAAACATTCTTGACTTCCCGGACTGCAAGCTCCAAAGAGAACTGTTTTTCAGATCGTATCCGTTCTCAGGTGGGATGCCTCACATAGTTTTATACAAAATTTCTTTTTTTAGTGTGAGACCCATATTTGAAGGTCAATGATTATGAATTGATCCCAGACCAAAGGAATTTGTTAGATGGTGCTATTCACCTGCAGACCATTTTGTGATCAGCTGTTTCTTATATGGCTGATGCTGGGACCATTCTACTGCCTCAGAATCATGACCTTTGAGAATCATCAATTACTACGCCTTTAATATGCATAGTGCTGAGAAAGAGTGGCCAGTCCAAAGCCCTCTCCCTAAATGGATATTATCCTCTTACCATTCTTTTTCCTTTGAACATTGGTCTTTTCTCCATTTTACTTTTTTTTTTTTTTATACTAGTCTCCTGTTAATGTGAACTCACTCTCTGACCTGAATTGAAGAATAGTCCATTGGCTCCTATGTCAAGCATGACTGTATGCAATAGCAAGGATGGATACAGCTACTAGTAAAGTCAAAGGTCACCAACTTTTGAAGTGGGAGAACAAGAACAGGGGACAATCTATGTCATGGCAGACAAATTACATCAACTTCTGTGCTAGGTGTACTGGACCCTTCCTCCCAGACTGCTACTATTTTAGAAGCCAGAAAGAAAAAAGAAAGAAAGGATAGCATCTTTCTCAATGCAACACTGTTTTGGTGTCAGCCTCCCTAGCAAGTTACAAATTCTACATATATTATGTGATGGCCCCATATCCCACAATCTGCCCAACTTCTGCCCCGCCTTCATTTTCTTCCTTTAGCTCTAAACTGGGAGTTGAGAGAGGTACCAGCATTGTTCTCAGTTCTTCACATACATTTTCTCATCTTCACAGAAGCCTGCTATATTATTGATGAGGACTGATGGGGAATATAAGACATTTTTTGGGGGGGAGGGGGAGTGTGAGGGGGCTATCAATCTGAATCTGTGCCAGTAACCTGCCTTCTGAAGCACACTCTAGCTAGCCGATAATTAACTCTATTGATGCCTGTCCAGTCTTGCAGAACCTGCTTCCCAGAATACTGCCATTTTACAGAGGCCATAAACCATGAATCATACACAAACCCTGGAGGGGGTTATCAGCACCGGTGCCAGGTCAGGCCTTTGGTTGTGGTCTCACGTCCCCCATCCCAACACACAGGGCTTTTTGCAAAGCCCAAGAAAGTTCCAGAAGCCTGGTCAATATTCAAGGGACAAAGAAACCAAAGGGTATAAAGAGAAAGCTTCCTCCATATTCACTCACTCAGGATTTGGAAACAGGCTCCCCTGAGTCACTGTACTACCGTGTTTCCTCGAAAATAAGACATCCTCCGAAAATAAGACCTAGCGCATGGAAAGATAATACATCCCCTGAAAATAAGACCTAGCACAACTTTTGGGAGAAAAAATTAATATAATACACTGTCTTATTTTCGGGGAAACATCTGGAAATAAATGGGTTTTTCCTGAAACTCTGAGTACTCCCTGTGTATTTTTCAGTCACCTGGTAAATTCTATAACAGGACAAGTAACTTGTTCAAGGTCTCTAAAGTAGAAAGCTATAGAAAGAGTTTGAATGGTCTGATCCAAAGAGTCTTTAATATATAACACATTATATCCCAAAAGAAAAAATATGAAACACAATATGAAGAGAGTCTGTTTACATGCCTAATTCCCAACTATCCTCTAAGCAATATGAATAAAGGATTAATTCATAGTCACTTCTGTGGCCCCCATGCCTGGGATATTGTAAATTATCAACAATCATTTGTTGAAAGATGAATGAATTTGTTAGTTAGCACCCAATTCTCTTTTTTATCCTGAACTTGAATTACTGCCAAAACCTCTAAACTGGCCTTTTTATCTCTGTTCTTGACTACCTCTAACTAAGCTTTCACAGCAAATATGATTAATTTGACACTCTTACTTTAAATTGCTGAATAGTCCCCTCATCTTTAGGATAAAGTGCAAGTTTTTCCTCCCTTATCTATCTTTAGAGATTTATCTATTCCCTTTCAATCCCAAGCATGCAATCTACCTATCACCCCTTGGTTGAATTATTATGAAAATTTGAATTATTGGCAGCTTCTCTAATACAGACCTTTGAGATTTTGTTTCAAAGCTTTGAACTTTTGTGCAATTTCCTTCACCCGGATGACCTCATTCTCCTCTCTCCCACCATTCTCACATATACCTATTCCTCCCTCACCTTATTTGCCTTGAAAACTTATATCCCTTTGTTATAAACTGAATGTTTGTGTCTCTTCAAAATTCTTATGTTGAAACTCTACGCCCCACTCCAGTGTGATGGTAGTAGCAAACGGGGTCTTTGGGAGGTCATGATAGTGGAGCCCCTGTAAATGGGACCAGTGCCTTATAAGAGTCACGAGAAAACTTGCTTCCTCTCTGAACTCAATCAAAGAGAAGTCTGCAGTATACAACCCAGAAGAGGGCCCTCACCAGAAATCAATCATGCTGGCACTGTGTTCTCAGACCTCCAGCCTCCAGAACTATGAGAAATAAATGTGTTGTTTATAATCCACCCAGTCTATGGTACTTTGTTATAGTCGCCCTAACTGAGTTAGCTCAAGAATTAGCTCAAACAAACCTCCTCAGGATTCACTGGTTTGCTAAGAATTCAGTACTCTCCACACTGTACACAGATATCCACTATGGAAAGTGTTATATGAGTTTTCACTGTCTGCTTCCCCAATGTTTTGTGAGTTTGCTAAAGACAGGAATCATGCATTTTCATCTCTAGGTTCCCAGGACTAAGTACAGTGTCTGATTAGGTGAGTCTAAAGAAATCAATATTAGTTGAAAATGAAAAGAAGGGAGGGAGGAAGGAAAGGAGGGGAAAAAGGAAGGAAGGAAGGAAGGAAGGAAGGAAGGAAGGAAGGAAGGAAGGAAGGAAGGGAGGGAGGGAGGGAGGGAGGGAGGGAGGGAGGGAGGGAGGGAGGGAGGGAGGGAGGCAGGCACAGAGTGGGGGAGGAAGAAGTGGCTTGATTTGGTTGAGAAGAGAAAGCTGTGGGGACAGTCATACAGTGAATGCATTTAGTTCTTTGAAGCATTGGGGTAGGCAAGGAAGTTGGGGAGCCTAGAACATTGCCTGACACAACTAACCTGAGAACTATGTAATCATAACAATGATTAGGAAGATAGAAAATCAGACAAGGCAAGGGTCAGCAAGACAAAATTTTACCTCAAGTTTTCCCTGCCTGGAAGATTCATCTCCAAAGCCTATAGTATGGCAACACTTCTGAAGTCATTAAATTTATTGTTTTGTGTGTTTCTTTTAAAATAAAAATATTTTGAGATAATAATCATGTCTATTGCAAAGAGTGTAATATTGTCTTGTAAGCTGGTTTTTCTTACTGCTACTAATCAAAAATTGTAAATTCATATTTCTTAGGACCTGAAGCACAAAATATATTACATTTAAAGAAAATCAGAAATTAAAAATGCTTATGCCCTCTGGTTCTCGGGGAAGAGGAATTATATTTTGCCAATTATGAAAGGCCTGGCTTATTTTACTACCTCCCATTTAATATAATGTTTAATATAAAGATAAGTATAAATAACATTAGCAGAGATACAGATATATTGAATATTAACTAAATAATAAAAGTCAACAAACTTACATAGTGTGGTAAAAGTAGTTTGCCATGGCAAAATCCAGTCTCTAAGACATTTTTCAAGACTGGTATTTTTCAGACCAATAATAAAGGCTAGAAAATGTCATAAACACACATTCTTTAATTCAAAAAAGGTGGAAAGAATATTCAATGTCATGAAGGATTTATAACTACAAATTGAATAATAAATACCCTTTAGTCTTTATCACTATTATAACTTTGACATTTTTAATGTTTGGCAGCATTAACACTAGGTTTTCCTTCCTACTCTAGGGGGTTGGATTTTTTTATTATTAATTAGAGCATTTAGTATTGCAGGTGGTACAGTTGTTAGTTTAGTGATGATTATAGTCATCTATTAAGAGTCTACCATATTCCAGTCACTTTCCCAATACTATTTCTGATCTACATAACAATTTTTGAAGGGAAGTGTTATCAGTGCTTCTGTGTTACAGATGAGCAAATCAAGGATTCAAATAAATGAAGTAATTTTCCCATGGTTTCACAGCTCATAAGAATAGTCTTGGAGGTTGGACTCCATAGAACGCTATGGGACTCTATAAGACTCTAAATCCCATGCCTGAACCATTACTATTCACTCTGGGATGCCACCCTCTGCTGAATATAATACAGAAGACTTTAGCACCTGCTCAGCACAATGAGTTTGGAGAAAAAAGACTATCCATCTGAGATTTGGGCTGGAAAAGCCCATTTTAAAAGTTTCAAACAGGTTTTCAAGGAGGAAAAAGCACTTAAGATAAGCTCTTTAACATAGTCTATTTTTCATTATTTTTTATTTGCACGAATATGAACAAACGAATGATGAAAGAAACGAAAAGAATTCCCTTGATACTAAGCACAAAGAGTAACCTTTTGTAATTAGACTATGCAGGGGGCCTGGACAGGAATGAGTGTCACCTGTAAAATCAATAAGGGGCATAATGGTCTTTTATAATTTAATTTTTTTTTTTTTATTTCAGAAAGAAAAGGAAAGGGACAGAGAGTTAGAAACATCAATAATGAGAGAGAATCATTGATCGGCTGCCTCCTGCCCGCCCCACATGCAACCTGGGCATGTGTCTTGATTGGGAATTAAACTATGACCTTCTGTTCATAGGTCGACACTCAACCACTGAGCTTGCTGGCTGGGCTGTGATGTGTCAGCTTGGCTAAGCTACAGTCCCCATTCTTCCAATCACTAGTCTAGATGTTGCTGTGAAATATTTTGTGGATGTGACCAGAGTCTATAATTAGTTGGACTTTAAACAAAGGATATTATCCCAGATGATCTGTGTGGGCCTGATTCAATCAGCTAAAGGCCATAAGAACTGGACTGCTTATGGAACAGCCTCATGTACCATGTGTAAAGCTATAATGCTTGGCAGTTTTCTTATACCTACTTCATATAAGAATGGCCATTGTCTCTAAAATATTTTAGCCAACTAACATAATACTAAATACTATTGATTTCATTAATGAGGGGCTGATTATTAAATCATGCTGATTAAATAATAATTTCACCTATGAAAACTAATTTCTAATGCTCATAATGCTGATTCACAACATGTCCAGATTTTATTGCAGTCACCTATGAAGAGTGGCCATTATGAATCAATGTTAACTTACCAGCCTATCGAGAAGACATAACACCAAAACCACATGACTATGCTCAAGTATTTTGGAGTAAATTTCTGACATCATAATAGATACTGTAATCAAAAGAGAGAAATGAGGTTTTCCCTAAAATGTTGCACTGTTTTTGGTGTCTTTCAAGTTACGAAACCCTTTACTGGACAGCAAGCTGGCATGTTTGTTTAAGCATGTCTACATCTAACTATTTCTTTTTTTAATTTAAAATTTTTTTATTGTTTAAAGAATTACATGAGTCTCCTTTTTCCCCCATTGACCTCTCTCCAGCTGTGTCCAACCCCCAGCACATGCCCTCACCCCCCCTATTGTCTGTGTCCATTGGTTATGCTCATATGCATGCATGCAAGTCCTTTGGTTGATCTCTTACCTCCTCAACCCTCTCCTTCCCTCATAAGTTGGACAGTTTGTTTGATGCTTCTATGTCTCTGTTTTTATTTTTGTTCATCAGTTTATATTGTTCATTATATACCACAAATGAGTGAGATCACGTGATATTCATCTTTCTCTGACTAGTTTATTTTGCTTAGCATAATGCTCTCCAGTTCTATCAATGCTGTTGCAAATAGTAAGAATTCCTTCTATGTGTGTGTGTGTGTGTGTGTGTGTGTGGTTTGTTTTAATTGATTTCAGAAAGGAAGGGAGAGGGAATGAGAGAAACATCAATGATAGAAAATCATTGATCTGCTGCCTTCCACATGCCCCCTACTGGGGATCGAGCCCACAACCTGAGCATGTACTCTTCACCTGAATCGAACCTGGGCCAACGCTTTATCCACTGAGCCAAATCAGCCAGAGTAAGAATTCCTTCTTTTTTACAGCAGCATAATATTCTTAAAAAAGAAAAAAATTTCTACTTCTGAACCTTGATAGGCTGAGATAAACAAGGATGACACAACAGTCCCTCTGAACAAGTTCAGATTGTCATCTTGGTGAAGTTTTCCTCATACAATTTTTAACTTTTGTGAAAATATAAATTTGTACTCCCCAAGAGAATCCCCTAAAATAATAACCTTCACATGAGAATGTGTAAATCACTAGAAAAAAAATAGTTATTAAATTAGATCATTTCACATTCTTTTTTTAAAAATATACTTTTATTATTGATTTCAGAGAGGAAGGGAGAGGGAGAGAAACATCAATGATGAGAGAGAATCATTCATTGGCTGCCTCCTGAATGTCACCCCTGGGGATCAAGCCACAACTCAGGCATGAGCCTGACAAGAATTGATGAGAGCCATGATCTCCTGGCTCATAGGTCAATGCTCAACCACATGCCAGCTAAGGCATTTAACATTCTTAGAGAAATATATATATTTAGGTTATTCAAAACATAGTTAATGCAACAAATATGAATACCTAGAGAAATGAAAAGCAGTGTGGGACTGCCTAATTTGCTTCTGGATGAAAAAATGAAATAGAGAAATGCCACACTATCCGATGGTGGGTACTGGCAGTCTTCCCCTAAATCCTCCATCAAATGCCTCATTTCTTATCTTTATAAAAGCTAAGCTCCACAACTGAAGTCTGGGGTTATTCATCAGGCAGAGAGCACACAATGTGTTTCATTTGGCCAAATGTCTACAAAACATAATGTTAAATCATGCGCTTGGGCAACAACAAGTCAGACAGCTGGTCCTCCTTCATGCTCTTTTTTCACCTGATCATCAATCATTTGATAGGAACCTATTTGCTTGTGAAGCCCTTGGGGAGAATGATGCAGACCCTGCTGGCCATTACAGTCAAGAAGACAATCAGAATATGCAAAGGCCCTTGAAGATTCATTTTCTAATTTATTTGACATTTTCATAACTCTGAAATCCTTGAGGGCAGTTTTTCACATGCTTCAGTTCTCACCTGTTAGTCCTGAGTTTGCTAAATAGCAGATGCTCAATAAATGTCAATTAATTCCATTTCAGCAGCTGCTTCCAGAGAACCACTTACAACACAAGCTAAATCCCCAGCAACTAGGACTCCTATTTTCCTCAGTCTCCTTCTTCAAATGCTTCAGGAAGGTTCTAAATGGTTGGTTGTGATACACTGTTAGCAGTCAGGCCAGAAGCAGCTTGCACCTCTCATGGTATCTACACATTCCTGCAGATCTCTGTGGACACGACCTAAGAATCATTCCACGTATCACAGACTCCAGAGATGAAGTCTGAGCAGGCCCAAAGGATCCTGCCCTGTGGGAACTCTAATCAAAGCTTTCCTTCTACCACAGTGAAATAAAGAATCTTTGCCCTGCTGCTATTTATCTTCCTTCCCAGCTGCCACACTCAAAATGAAAACATTTGTTTCTCTTCACAATGTCTCTCTCCAGGTTACAATCCCCACAGGCACCCTCATGACTTTATAGCTAACGGAGCTCAGAGGCTGGCTTTAGGGGTCTCTAAATAAACAATAGAAAACTGATAATAATAATTACAGCAACTAATCCTTGTCTTCCAGTGGATCCAACCTATTTATAATTCAGAGGCACCAGGCTATTACACTGTGTTGTACAGATTCCTAACTAGCTAGCCACACTGGGCTGGGAAGCAAATTACTGATCAACCATTGGATGAGTCTGATAAATATAGGTTTCTGCCAGAATCAGTCCAATGACCTAGGGATAAGAAACTTGAACCCCCTAACAAACAAACAAACAAAAATTATAAAAAAAAGTTTTCTCTATTCAAAAAGATAATTAGGAATTAGATACATTCAGTGGGTGTTAGGCTAAATATAGGAAAAGGAAAATGCAGAAAGTTTTTTTAATGAAAAAAATGAAAATCAAATTATATGGGCGATGACTTTACAGATAAATTGGTTACATGGCATATTATGAATGTTCTCTTGTCACTGAGTTGAAAATGGATCTAAATGAATCACAAGAGTCCAAACAAATGAATTATCATAGTAGAAAAAAGAAAAGAAAAAAAGAGGACAAGTTACTTGTAAAAAAAAAAAAAAAAACCACAACCACACATAGTGCCTTTTTAGGCCTCTTTCCTGTTTTGTGGACTGTGGGATGGTACTAAGATCAGCTTTGCCAGTCCTAGCACCTCTGAGCTGACCCTGGTACATCTTCAGAGAACCTCATAATCATAGTCACTCACATAATACTTAGAATGTTAAGATATCCATGAGAAAGAAACAGGAGATGGCATTTCTCAACAACCTCTGCTGGGAGGACAGCTGCAGGGCCCAGCCAGGCAATCACTGACATAAATAAGCACAATGCCTTTGACATTGTCATTGCTCTTTCTTCATTTGAGATCCTCTATCATCTATTCATCCCCAAGACAAAGAATCTCCTTATCAGGCACAATCCAAATGGCAGCAGCTGCCTGCCCAATGTGGCTCTCGTGTGACACTGGCATGCAGCAACAGCAGGGGATTGTTTCCATGACGATGATGTGACGTGACTATCTAGGAAAGTGACTGAAAAGGAGTCATACCCCAGTCCATGAAGGATAAATCATGGCATCCTAAGACCAGTGTCTCTTTTATTCTGGGAGCTGTGAAATGGAAAGATCGGCATACAACAGCAAGTGGACAGAAGGCTTAAGGAGTTCACAGTCAGGCCAACACATATACAAACACTAGAAGAGCCACTGCCTACCTAGGGCATGGAAGACCTACTTATTTAATAAAAGTGCTGTTAGAAAAAGCACAGATTCTTTGTGAAGGAAGTTATGATAACCTACTAAATGCTTAGTTAACACAGGGGCATACTGTAAAGAGAGCCTGAGGCCAATAGGAAAGGAGGAAAACTGGGTTCTCCATTCAGTCCCTTTTCCCACGGATAGCCAATAATTTTCATTGCCTGGGAGGACTATAGTGTTTTTGTAGTGTAATATATTTAATTTCAGATCCTCAGAATCTATGCTTTTCAAACTAAAGATGGCAACTCATTCATGGGTCAAAAAATCAAAAATTTTAATTATATAATAGAATAGAGTAGGTAGAATAGAATAAAAACATCAGTGTATCATACTTAGTAAGGTATCATCCTGGAACATTGGTTTAGTTAAAGTACGCATGTATGTATATAAGTGAGCATGAGAGTCTGTGTGTGTGTGTGTGTGTGTGTGTGTGTGTGTGTGTTAGGTAATGATGTAAAGTGCATTTATTACTCGGGATTTTGGTTAAAAAAATCAAAAGCCACTACTCTAAAAAATTAAGAGAACCAACTAATCCTATTACTCACCACACAAATATCAGGGCCTGGATTTCATCTCACAGCTCTCACATACGGCCCATTCATAAGCTGATGGAAAGCCCCTTGAGTGCTGCACACCTTACAAGACACTGGGGAGGGAAGGCCTGTGACTACATCATTAGAAGTTCATTAGAAGATGTGGTTCCCCATACTTTAGGCATTTCTATTAGATGGAGGAAGAGAGGAAGGGACGAAAGCAGAGAGAAGAGAAGGGGAAGGGAAAGGAGGAGAGAAAAGGAGAAAATTTTTATAGACACCAACCACTCCCCAATACACACCTGATACTATTGATACAATTAATTGCTATGTATCCATTTCAATGCCCTATGTCTTCACAAAAATACTTTCTTCTATTTAAAATGCCTCACAGCACATGTGGGACTAAGACAACTTGGGCTTTCAAAGTTTGTCTAAGTTTTGGCCATGTATCCATATGAAGAAAGTAATTCGTACTTTGAGCAGAAGAGAGGTCCTTAACCCCTTAAAAATTCAGAGGTCCAAGAAATTGGATGATGGAAAATACATTACATCTTTATTTGCAAAATACCTGATTGACTATTTAGCATGCACTTCCATTGTGAATGTAAGCCACAGACTGCAGTAAAATTAAGAGTACTTAAGACTTTGTCAAAAATGGAAATCATGATTATTTTTAAAATATATGACAGATATTGCAGATATCCAGAAACATTGTTTATATTTATTGCTACTTCCGATTAGAGTCTTTATTAGGCTTCCTGCTACATCTTATTACTTAATATGTTAATACAAAAAATAGTGATTGCAATTTTTAAATTTGGTAAATGTATTTCAGTGTAATTGGTTTCCTTTGTAACCTTAGGTATTTTATTATATGCATTTTAAAGCATTATTCTGAGACATTTATAGGTTTCTCCAGATTACCAAAGGGGTCTGGGGCATACATAGTTATGTAATTAGAGAGAGTTTCTAGAAAGAGCAGAAACATCATTATAACCCAGAGGAATCAATCATGGAGGCTGAATGAATTGGCAGAAAGCACAATAGAAACACTGGAAATAGCTAGAAGCTTCTTTAAAAAAAAAAAAAACCTCTGAATTCTCCCCATTGGCAATGCTAACGGGAGACGTGATGAATAAAACCACATTCAGAGTCACCTTGACTACATGAGACAGAACTCCTGGCCCTCAGGCCCCAGGAGCGGGGATAAGTTGGCCCTAGGGAACAAGCTTGCATACTGACTGCTTGGCAACCATAGCCACTAACTAGTCTCCTCTGTAGGGCAAAGGCCACAGATACAATTTTGATCAACCTGTAAACTGCCCCTGATATCTAACAAACTAGTCCGAATGGCGCAGATCCAGGAACTGCCAGGAATTCTGACTTTGTGGATACCCTCAGCCATGTGACAGACACTATGCTTCAAGAGATTACCACTTAATCCTCTAAAGTTATCCTATCAGGAAGATTCTATAATTATAACTCTTACACCTTTTCTTCTTATAGCTGGAAGAGACCGAGGCTTAGAAAGGTTACTTAGATTTCCCACAGGCACAAAGCGATCGAGAGGTGGAGTCAGACACGGATCCCTGCTGCCTTGTCCAGACCCTGCACTTTCCACCTCTCGGCTAGTGTCCAGCACCCACTTCAGCAGGGGCAGATCGCTGGGGCCCAGAGAAGTAAGCTGACTGCCTGTTGAACATGGCTTCGGACACTGCAGACTACACTCATGCTAGAAATTCAGTTTATTAATCATCTCGGTTGATCTTTAAAAATGCCATAGCTTGGGCAGCTTAAACAATCAACATTTATATCTCTCAGTTCTGGAGGCCAAGATTATTGCTAAAATTCAAGACTATTTCTAAGATTTTTCAAGATCATTTCTAAGTCCAAGATAAACGTGCTGGAAGATTCAATTCCTGGCAGGAGCCTGCTTCCTGGGCTTGCAGATGGTGGCTTTTCCCCTGTGTCCTCATATGGCAGGGATAGAGCTTGGGTCTGTTCCTCCTCCTTTAAGGACAGTAACTCCTCACAAGAGTCCCACACTCATGATCGCATTGCCTGCCAAAGACCGCATCTCTAAATATCATCATATTGGAGAGTAAGGGTTTGAACATATCAGTTTGGGTGGGGACACAAACATTTAGTCCACAGCATTCAGCTAAGTACATTTTGTCTGGGAAAAATCAGAACAAGGAAGCAGGGCAGCAGAACGATTCTATCCTGACCCTGTAAGTAACTGGATTTAATTTCCAGGACTGCCCCTTCTCCTCAGAGGAGGCAGAGATCCTGGAGAGAGAGGATCCAGAGTGGAAGAGAAGAATACAGAGAAGATCCCCAGTGGTGACCTATAACCACAGATAGCACCGATATATAAAATATACTATGTTTTTTCTTCCTATACATACCTATGATAAAGCTAAATTTACAGATCAGGCACAGTAAGATATTAACAATGACTTCGAATAAAATAGAATAATTATAACAATATACTGTAATAAAAGTTATGTGCATGTGGTTTCTGAAAATACCTACTGTACTCACCCTTCTTCCTGTGATAATGATGAGATGAAGTAGGGTGACTGAGGATGCACTGCGATGTAGCGCTGGACTACTACTGACCTTCAGACGACAGAATGGGGATTAAAAGTAGCGTGAATTTCCTTTTCCTCCTTCTTAATTCCACGAAGTGAAGATTCATTCTGAACCCCAAGAATTTTCACCTGGTCACTTAAAGGGCGCATTTTAAGGCTTCTCTTTGGCTCTTCTGAATTGCCAGCACCACTATTCTTGCACCCCAGGGCCATTAATAAGCGAAGTTAGGGTTATTTGAACACAAGCTCTGCTCCTATAACCCGGCTGCCCATTGACTGACTAAGGGGCAGGGAGGCGTTCAGCGTGGATTCAAGTCCCCTCCAGGATGGAGCCGGACATTGCAAGATTTCACCCGCTACTCAGAACGGAAAGAAGCTGGACATCGCGAGATTTCATCACGCTACTCAGAGTAGCACGATGCTGGCACTCTGGTCGCTGTTTTCGTGATGCTCCTGAGAATGGTGCGCACAGTTTTAAAGCTATGAAGTGTCTATTTCTAGAATTTTCTATTTAATATTTTTGGACCATGGTTGACTAAAACCCTGAAAGTAAAATTACGGTTAAATAAGGGCTGCTGTACTCTCCGGGTGTGTGTTGGGGAAAAGAATGGGGATGCAGAAATGTAGGGTCCGATGGGTCCTGGCACTGTTACCCACAGTCCTCTGCAGGGTCTTGCCCAGGCCTCAGGTCGTTTCCTCAGACACAGATGCTGACCCGCACCCTGTTGGCTTTTGCCTGACTTTCTGGTACCCGCTCCTGGGAACTCTCCCTGCCTTGGTCTCCCAGACCTTCAGCTCCATTTTCTCAACTCAGAGTGTCTGCCAGGCTTCCCCTGAATTCATGCTGTCTTTGTGGAAGCCTGGAAACTCTCTCAACAGGGAGCTGGGGCAAGTGTAGGACTCATCTGGTGTATTTCTTACCTCTCAGAAATCACTCTTTTGTGTTGCCTGGATGATCAGTATCTTGAAAAGAGTTCTTTTGTAGATTTTTGTCTGGCTTATTTGAGTGGGAGGGTAAATTTTTACTAAAATTCTTTAATTTCCTACTGGATATTGTTGAACACTGTTTTCCCATTATTTCACTATAATCTATAATAATAAAAGCTTAATGTGCTAATTAGGCCGGACAGCTGGATGACCTTCCAGACGAAGCACAGCTGCGAAAGCAAGGACCCTTGCATGAATTTTGTGCATCAGGCCTCTAGTCTTCACTAAAGACAAATGTTCAAAAGTGGGGTTATAAAGAAACTTTCTTTCCTTACTAGTTATCCTTACATTAAACCTGCCATTAGCTAAGATAATCTAATAGAATGTCAAACAATTAAGTAACAGCCAATATATACAGCAGGTAATTTTTGCATCTTTGAATCAACTAATTTATGCATGGGGTTTAAAGAAGGATGACTTTTTAAAAGGAGAGAGAAAGAAGTTAACTGCTGAAGGAATATTCCAGCCACCCACAGTTCCTACTACTAGCAAGAGGTCACATAGTCCCTCTTTCTCCTTTCAAGTTAGTGGGGTCCCAGTCGTAAGACCTGATACAGCTAGTTACTTGCTAGGGATGCTGAGAAGATGAATCAGGATCAGTTAATCCTTGGTTTCAGGAAGTGTTATGTTCTTGTTACATTATGAAAATTACCCAGAAACTACACTGCTGATGTGCTGTTGAATTCAGAAAATAAGAATGTCAACAAACAACATAAAAATGAAAGATACTGCTTTACAATTGTATCACATCCATTTATTCTGTCAAGCAAAGTAGAATTCCTCTCATTTAGGACAGGCGGCTTGGTGGCATACCAGCAGAGTGTATATTTTATGGGTAGTAATAAAGTCTTATTAGTATAAAACCGTATTACAACTAATGATGCTTAAATCCCTCTTTTGAAGTCGGCGAGGTTGTCTTACTCTGGAAAGAGTTGGCAGATAGATTGATTGATAAAGGGGGAGACTCAAAAAGGTACATTGGGTCATCAGGCCCTGTCTGGTTCCCAGTCTCTGCAGCCCACTCTCCTCACAGCAATAGCTCCTAGACCCTCAGTCTCAGGTCCCTTCTCTCTCCAGCCTCAAGGTCAGTGGTTCACAAAGTGTGGCCTCAAATCAGGAGCCCTAACAGCATTTAGGAATTTGTTAGATATGCATGTTCTCAGGCCCCATTTGAAACCTACAAAACAGAAATGCTAGGTGTGGAGCCCAGCAATCTGCATTTTAATAAGACTTCCAGGAGATTCTGATGCAGGTGGGGATTTGAGTATTGGTGCTCTGTCACATCATCATCTTATTCATGTTATTGCATTTTAGCTATCTTGTCTGTCTCTTGGAGTGTTTACTTGTACATTATCTGTCTTAGTCTGCTTGGGCTGCTAAGACAAAATACCACAGACTGGGGAGCTTATACATAACAAAAATTTATTTCTCAAAGTTCTGGATGCTGGAAGTCCAAGATCAGGGTGCCAGCATGGTGGGGTTCTGGTAAGGCCCTCTTCTGCGTTGCAGACTGCCCACTTATTACTATGTCTTCACAGGGTTGAAGGGGCAAGGGAACTCTGTTGAACCTCTTAATAATCTCATTCATGAGGGTAGCCCTCATGACCTAATCACCTCCCAAAGACCCCCTACCTTCTAACACCATCACCTTGGGGTTTCAACATGTGAATTAGGTGGAAACACAGACCATAGGATTATCTTCTTTCTTCCATTCTGGCTACATACTAGTATATGAAACACCTGTGGAGCCACTTAAAACCCCTATGGTCCTGGCTGGATAGCTCAGTTAGTTAGAGCATCATCCCAACACACCAGTTTCAGGTTCAATCCCTGGTCAGGGTATTTACAAGAATCAACCAATGGCCCAGCCAGTGTGGCCCAGTGGTAGAGCATCAACCCATGAGCCTACAGGTCACTCATTTGATTTCTGGTCACAGCTCATGTCCAAGTTTCCAGCTCAGTCCCTAGTAGGGGTCATGCTGGAAGCAGCCTATCAATGTTTCTCTCTCATTGATGTTTCTAATTCCCTATCTCTCTCCCTTCCTCTCTCTCTCTAAAATCAATACAAATGTTAAAAAAAAAAAGAATCAACTAATGAGTGCATAAATAAGTGGAACAACAAATCAGTGTTTCTCTCTTTTCCTTTTCCTTCTCTCCCTTTCTCTTTCTAAAAATCAATAAAAAAAATAAAATAAAATCCCTATGCCTAGGATAAGAATGAGACCAAATAAACTCAAATGGGGGGAAGAGGCAGGCATCTGTATTTGTATACTTTCCCCAAGGGATTCCCAGACATAGCCATTGTGGGCACCACTGTGTGGGCAAGGCCTGACCTCCAGCAGGATGTAGGAGGAGGCTCTGCCCTGCACACTGGACTGATCCCCATGCAGTCTTTATGGGAAGGCTTTTAGGTCCCAGCTTGACAACTGAATTCCTGCCCCCTTCCTCTGCCCAGGCCCCAGAATGCTCCCCTGTCATGATAAATTTGCTTCTGCTAATACCCCTGGCTTAATCTGACCAGAGCTGCCATCCCATAGGAAGAGGTGTGCTGTATATATGAAAGTGGGCCAACTTTGGGGTCTAATACCCTGGTCAAATACATTGGATCTTGACTCTTCCACTTACTAGTTGTGTGACATTTGCTGAGATACTAAGAGTAAAAATCATCTGAAATTCCACTACCATGAAATAACTACAAATTAAAATTTTATCACCAATCTTAGTACATTTTTATGCATGTATATACAAGATTATATATGTACATATATGAAATTCTAAATAAATGAAATTCTATAACACATTATTTTTATTAGTATAGAGAACTTCCCCAGTCTTCCTTTTTTTCTCACCCCATCCTCTACATTCCACTTCTCTCTCTCAACCAGGAAACCATTATTCATAAGCTAGTGTGATCTTGATCCTTTTTGCATTTTACATAACAATATGCAAATACATAACATATATGATACATGTTATTTTTTATAAAATATAGGGTCGAACTCCGGCAGGGACACTTTGCATATTAGCCTTTTATATAGAGAGATATTATTCCATCCTATAAATTGTGTGTGTGTGTGTGTGTGTGTGTGTGTGTGTGTGTGTTATTTCCAGAAAAATATTACAATAAATACTCAGGGTAGGAGGGATGTACACACACATATTTCTACACACTAGAGCTTCATTTCTATAGAAGAAAATTTCTGGAGTAAGATTGCTGGGTCAAAGTATATTTTTGCTTATTGTAGATAATGCCAGATTACATTCCAAAAAGGCTGTAACAACTCAAATTTCCATGAGCAATTAATGAGAATACTAGTACTCTTCCCCACATTCTTGCCAGCAGTGATGTTTTCATTCTTTTTAATTTTTACCAATTCAATCAGTGGTTCATAATGAGAACTCAGTTAATGTGCATGTCCCTGATTAATACTGAGGTTTAAGAACTTTTTATATGTTCATTACTGATTTTGATTTGTGTTTATGTGAAGTACCTTTTCACCACTTATAAAAAATTTTCTAGTGTTTGTCATTTCTTATAAGAGTTCTTTGCTAATTATAGATATTTAGATTTTATTTATTTAACAGAATGCATAGTTTTCACAGTGCCTTGTTTATCTTTTCATCTCATTTGTGACATTTTTGTCCTAAAGTTTTGTAATGTAATCATGTGTATCTTTTTTTACCTTTTTACTTCCATGTCATGGTTAAAATGGTCTCCTTAAGTTGAGTTCTATTAATTTTCATCTAAGATTTTTTTAAAGTCATTATTTGATGCAGCTGGCATTTACTTTTATGTGTTATGTAAAGTAAGAGGTGTCTAGCAGATACTGTTAGTGCCTCCTCCTTACAGATTTCCAACTATCTGGTTCTAAATCTCAGTGCCTGAGAGCTTTTTTTCAGACCTGCAAAAGGCCATTATATCCATGCTCCCCAGCTCCACAGTGCCAGTGAATTAACACCTTCACCACCTCTACCCAGTGGCCCTCCTCCGTGTCAATGACTCTCCAGAGTTAATACAGAAACATTCATTTCCCTTGTCCAGAACCGGCTACATAATTTTCAGGGCCTAATAAAAATAAAAATTTAAGTCTTGGGCTGAAGGTGTAGAAGTCAATCCCCATTCCCATGCACCCGATGCCACAACCCAAGAACTGACTACCCCTCAAGGGATTGCAGCTGCCACATCAACAGGTGCCTGTGATCAAGAATCAAGGATCAGGGATGGGCAAAAGGCCCTCTCCAAATGAACCATGGTGCTGCCAACTCAAGGCAGAGACTTGCACATACAAACCTTACCACCAGACCCCACAACACCTGCATCCTGTTCAGTGGGGGTGGAAAGCAATTGTAAAGGTACCCCTCTTCCCAGCCCTCACCTACACAATGTCAGGCACTAACCACCGGTGACAGTTGTTGCAGGTAGATTCTGGTGAGAAAGGGCAGTAGGAGGTGTGGCATTAGCTGAGACAGCAAACCCTTGGGCATGCTTCTCTGTCTTATCAGATTTTACTTACAAAACACAAATTCAAAGATAAAGAATTAAGAATTTCAAGGCACCCCATAAAATATTAAACTCCAATTGTAGCATCTTTTTATATGCCAGCTCTGTGGCACTGCACTGGACACACACTCATGAAGCCCCACCTGTATTGACGCTCAGCTGGGATAAGTCTGAGTTACCTAGTTTACGGACTTCCCCAAGGCTTCCTGAGTGACTAAGCTCCAGTTGCCCAGTTGCTAGCTGGCTTAATAATGCACCTCTTTGGCTGCTTTTCTTTGCATCATTGCCCCAGTCTTCTTTCAGTGTTCTGTTGTTTCCAAATCAATCTACTACTTACATTGGAATCCTGGCTCAGATCTGGGGGGTTTTAGTTTGAGTGCTTTTATTTGTTCCCTGATCTAATAAATTCTGTGGGTGTAAGCAAAGATCATCCACATGAGAGTAAGAACTACTTGACAGCAAGAGGGACAGTCAGAGTCACCACCACTTGCATTTGGCACTCAAATCAAAGACATTTGAAGGAGCAGAAAAGCTTTGAAGTAACTGAAGGGGAGGTTCTGTCACCATGAGAAGTTGTTGGCATAGGGAAGCTAGAGGAGGCTGACTAGAAGAGGGATTGACTGGGTTATTATTTTTCTTATTGTAGCCACTGCTACTAAAAAAAAAAAAATTTGTTTATTAGTAATCCCCAACCAAGGAGTGAGGATATTTTTTCCCATTGATTTCTAGAGAGAGTGGAAAGAGAGAAAGGCACACACATCAGTTGGTTGCCTTCCCAGGGACAAGGATGGAATCTGCCACTGAGGTACGTGATCTTGAACAGGAATCAAACCCATGACCCTTCCGTTTGTGTACCAACACTCTAACCCTTAAGCAAGACCAGCCAGGGCCACAGTAAAACTTTTATGAAGTTTTATAGTATTAAATAGTGCTGGCTTCACAAAAGAAATTGGGGTGCCTCCTATAATTTTCTGAGCTCTGTACTAATTTTAATTATATTAGGATTATCTGTTCCTTAAAGGTTAGTTGGAACCTAGCTGAGAAACTGTCTGGTCCTGGTGACTTTTCTAAGGTAGATCCTAAATCAGCTTTCCACTCTCTTGAAAGTGTTTGGTTTTCCATCAATGTGGTGTGCTTGGATCCCATGTTTTTTCAATGAATTCATTTAAATTTTTTAGGTCTTCATTTTTCCTCCCATAGAGTGAAACTAAGTGTTTTGTAATAATTACATTAGCAACATCATTAGCCATCTTGAATGCTTTATTTTTCCTTTTTTATTCCCTAGTTGAGCTCATAAAGATACCTATCTACTTGGACTAGTCAAATAACCAGGTTTTGGATATATTTATGTATCATTTTATTTAAAAGCTTATTAACATTATTAATTTCTTCTTCCCACATTCTCTTATTTATTGTTCTTTTATAATTCCTTAAGAGAGATTCTAAATTCCTTGGATTTTAGCCTTTCTTCTTTAATAATAAACATCATTAAGATTATATACATTTTTCTTTGTGTACAGGTTTGGTGTATTCCAAAGACCTGTGGGTTTATTGTTATCCTTTCCATAGTTTTCAATTTAGTCTATATAGTGTGTGATCAAAGGCTTATTCAACTTAATTTTTAAGGTTGACATTTTCTGTCTTTCTGTTTACTTTCATTTTGTTGCTTATGATCAGAAATATGGCCTACAAAGCTCTGCATTTTAAAAAATATATATTTTATTGATTTTTTACAGAGGAAGAGAGAGGGATAGAGAGTTAGAAACATCGATGAGAGAGAGACATCGATTAGCTGCCTCTTGCACACCCCCTAATGGGGATGTGCCCGCAACCATGGTACATGCCCTTGGCCGGAATTGAACCTGGGACCTTTCAGTCCACAGGCCGACCCTCTATCCATGGAGATAAACCAGTTTTGGCAAAGCTCTGCATTTTTTAATTGATAGAAGGAAGGTAAAGAATTAAATGAGAAAATGATTGACCTTGAGCAGGCTAAGTAAATGATTGTGATAAGAGAAAACAGCAGATGGTAAAAGATAGAAAATGCCTGTCTTTGTATCACTTCCAATATTACTATTAATATATTACTTATACTATCGATAGTAATACTTGAAACTCAGACTGAAGCTGAGCCTTGTGACTTACTGACAGATTTCCCCAGGAATGACAATATAATGTCTGTGGATTTTTTTAATTCTTCAGCCCTAGGGCCCCCCCCCCCCCCCCCCCCATTATTGAGTTTCCTTTATTTGCCACTTGGGTTCTATTCAGAGATAGTTTACCTTAGTGAAAAAGAGCTCATGCTCTGAAGGCAGAGGTCAAATCCTGGCTCTGTCCTTATTGGCTATACATAATTTCTTGATGATATATTCAACCTCTTTCCTAGTTTCCTTTTCTAAAATATAGGGGTAATAATAGTAACTCCTTCAAAAAACTACTATGAGATATAGTGAAATAATATATGTTTTAATCAGAAATCTTTGAAATCTAATCCAAGAAATAAAAAGGAGAGGCTCACAAAAATTGCTAACTTTAGGTACAGATAAATATACAAATTCAAATGATTGTATCAGACCCTCCCTCTACTTTTTGCTTCTGATTCTCTGGGCACAGACCTCATTTCTCTTACTATAGAAGAGTCTCCCTCATTCCCTCATTATCCAGATTGTCCAGGGAATACAGCCACTAAATTCTACCAACCTAAGTCATTACAACTTAACAACCCAATAAAAATAAAGATTGTCATTTTCTATCAATTACTGTACTCTATAAATACCAAAGGAGAAATTTCATTGGTCCTTCTTGGATAACATGTAAAAATCCAAGAATCATTAGATCCCATGTGTAATCCTTTTAACAATCACTAACTAAATGCAATCCTTTTTAGTATGCCATACCTATGGTTGAGAGGAATGAGGAACACTGCCCCAAAGGAAAGTAAACTAAAAATAATAATAATAATAATAATAGAAAAGAAAAATAGAAAAAAGAGGTGTAGCTAATAAACTAATAGTTGAAATAAAATGTAATGCTAAAAAATACTCAATTAATCTAAAAGAAATAAAGGAACAAAGAGTGGAAGAATCAACTATAAACCAGTAACAAGATTATAGACTTAAACACCTAACCATATAGAATAAAATGCAGAGGTTGTCCAGCATAATTCTTAATAAGCATTATTCAATTTTACATTTATGTACATAATAAACTCAAATATAAAGACAGGTTAAAAGTACAAGATTCATAGATGATATACTATTTTACCCTACTCATGAGAAGATTTGAGTGACTCCATTAGCATCAGCAAATTAGATTTTAGGACACAGAATATTTCCAAAAGTAAAGAAGGTTGTTCATAGCCTGGCCAATGTGGCTCAGTGGTTGAGCATCAACCTATGAACCAGGAGGTCATGGTTCCATTCCCAGTCAGGGCATATACCCAGGTTACAGGCTCAAACCCCAGTGGGGGGCATGCAGGAGACAGCCAATCAATGATTCCCCTCATCATTGATGTTTCTATCACTCTCTCCATCTCCCTTCCTGTCTATAATAAGATCAATAAAAAACATATTTTTAAAAAAGAAGGTTGTGCATAATAATTAAAGGGATAATTTATTAGAAGACATAAGAATTCTAAATGTGTCTTCACATAATTATAGCGTTTCAAACTACATGAAGCAAAATGGATAGAACTAAAAGGAGATATAGACAAATCCATAATTATAGTTGAACATATTAATACTTCTGTCTTATAGTTGATAAAACAAGTAGAATAAAGTCAGGAAGAACACAAAAGACTAGAAAAAGACTATCAATGAATTTGTTTTAATTGACAGTAATAGAACACTATATCCAACAGCTGCAGAACAGACATTCTTTTAAAGCGCACATGAAGATTTACCAAAATGACTTTCGTTAGGTCATAAAATAAATCTTAATAAACTTAAAAGGTAATAAAAGTATATTTCTGATTATAACAGGATTAGATTTTAAAACAATCTGTACTAACAATAGCCTAGGCCGTCACGACCAGACAGATGACCAGGAAGTGCATATAGCACCTCTGGGTCCCACCTCCGCAGCCCACAGGCTCCTATTGCAGCAAGACTGGCATCCTGGTGGGCAGGGTGAGACAGGCAGAGAGAGCAGGGCCTGGCTGCCAGGTGTCACAGCAAGCAAGCAGGTCCACAGACAGCAGGGCCTGCCAGCCGCAGTGTGCTGGTAGTCCTGCCTCTGTGTGTGAGCTACACAGGAAACACCTTTTCTGACCGCTCACTGGCTAAGCTCCCCTATACCACTCACAGTGTTCTTGGTAACTTGGGTAATAAGAATACAAGAAGGTGATTTACACCACAGTCCTGGAGGAAAAATGAAAGTTCGATGCTGGAACAGAGGCCAGGCCCGGAGCAGCCAAGCCCAGAACAGCTCGCTCCTCGCCTGCCCCCACCCCAAGGCTGCCTCTCAGACATGACTGGAAACTTTTGCGGGAACTTGAGGGTCTGCTGAATCAAATGAGGAAGGCTTAGATCTGGATATGTTGAGTTAGTATAGGGCTGGGGTATTGATCTGTGAGTGCCTTGGGTGGGGCCTGGATGAGGCTGGTTGACCTATTTGGAAATGTCTTTTGTGTGAAGTGTATCATTGGGCATGTGGAGGTATTGTTGATATGAGAAAATGCTAAGTAACTGATTTACTATCTGAAAAGGGATTTACTATGGGGGAAAGGGAGGGAGGAAGAGACTGAACATAAACTGTGCACCTATGGATGAGGACAATGGGGGAGAGGAAGGGGGCGGAGGGTGGGGTGAGAACCTGGTGGAGGGGGGAAGAAATGAGGAACCTTTGTAATAATATGAACAATAAAGATTGATTAAAAAAAAAAAAAGTTTGCTGCTGGAGGGGCTAAGAAATGTTATACTCTGCCTTAGCCAACTTGGCTCAGTGGATAGAGCCTTTGGTCTGCTGGCCACAGGGTCTGGGTTAGATTCTGGTCAAGGGCATGTACTTTGATTCCAGGCTGCTCCTTGGCAGGGGCCCAGGTCAGGGCTCATACAGGAGGCCACCAATCGAAGTGTCCCTCTCACATGGATGTTTCTCTCTGGTTTTCCCTCTCACTTCCACGCTCTCTAAATATCAATGGAAAAATATCCTCAGGTGAGGATTAAAAAAAAAAAAAAAGATAGAAAGAAATGTCATATCCTAGAAAAGACACGTCTTGAAATTGCCTAAGGAAAGCTGTCATTTTTTTTTTTCCCCTGTGTTGATGAAAACACCTTTGTGGCTGTGGCAGCCAGCAGTGGCAGCAGCAGTGGGGTGATGGCAGAGGCCTTCCCCTGATCAACACAGTCACCTACTGCAGAGGGAGGCCAGACTGCAGCTTAGGCCCGCTTAGGCTTAAGCTGACAGTAGGACATCCCCTAAGGGATCCCGGATTGGAGAGGGTGCAAGCCAGGCTGAAGGACCCCCTTCTGTGCATGAATTTCATGCATCAGACCTCTAGTAGTACATAAAAACACCCAACAAATTAGGAATAGAAGGGAACTTCCTCATTGAGATAAATGCATTTATGAAAAAACACAGCTCATTTTATACTTAATGATGAAAATCTAAAAGCTTCCCCCTTTATGGAGGGAGAGCATGTATAGGAGTCGGGGGGGAGAGCAATGGTAAGATATGTACACAGATAATAATTTAATAAAAAAAAAAAAAGAAAGAAAGAAAAAAACAAAAGCTTCCCCCTTTAAAATTAGACACAAGATAAGGGTTCCTACTTTTGCCAATTCTATTAAACAGTGAACTGGACATTTTTACCAGAGCAATTTCCCCCTGAACCTCCTCCCCAAAAAAGGCATTTATTTGGAAATTAATAAGTAAAATGTTGATTCACAGAAAACATGATTTTACACATAGCAAATCTAAAGAATCTGCAAAAAACTATTAGAGTTACTAAGTTCATCAAAGTTGTATGACACAAATCTATATGTAAAAATCAGTTGTATTTCTATAACAATAAATAATCTAAAAAGGAAATTAAGAAAATTTCATGTATATTGACATCAAAAGATTAAAATACTTTGAAATGGCCGGCACTGGTTTGGCTCAGTGGATAGAGAGTCAGTCTGCAGACTGAAAGGTCCCAGGTTTGATTCCGGTCAAGGGCATGTACCTTGGTTGCAGGCACATCCCCAGTAGGGGGTGTACAAGAAGCAGCTGGTCAATGATTCTCTCTCATTGACATTTCTAACTCTCTATCCCTCTTCCTCTCTGTGAAAAATCAATAAAATATATATTTTTAAATAAATTAATTAATTAATAAAATACTTTGAAATGAATTTAGTCAAGAAACTACAATACCTGTACACTAGAAACTATAAAATATTACTCAAATTGATAGACATATAGGCCAAAGGTATAGAATTGAGAGTTCAGAAATATAAGACACAAACTGGGCAAAAATATTTGCAATATATATATTTGGCAAAAGATTTGTATAGAGAATATTTAGAGAACTCTTACAACGGAATAAGAATATAATCAATTCTATTAAAAAGTAGTCAAAGAGCCGAAACCGGTTTGGCTCAGTGGTAGAGCGTCGGTCTGCGGACTGAAAGGTCCCAGGTTTGATACCATCAAGGGCATGTACATCGGTTGTGGGCACATCCCCAGTAGGGGGTGTGCAAAAGGCAGCTGGTTGATGTTTCTCTCTCATCAACGTTTCTAGCTCTCTATCTCTCTTCTCTCTGTAAAAAACCAATAAAATATATATTTTTTTAAAAAAAAGTAGGCAAAGATTTGAACTATATAAATAAATATATAATGTATAAATATGCAATATACAAAATATAAAATAGATAAATCAATAAGCACATAAAACCATACTTACAAGAGGTTATTATTTTATTACATAAAATTCTAGAACAGACAAAACTAATTTTCTATAGTTTTAGAAAATGAACGATTTGTTGCCTGGAGCTGGGAGTTGCAAAGGCAGCTCACTGCAAAGTGACATGAATATACTTTTACAGAGGATCAACATTTTCTATATCTTAAATGCAAATAATTATACAATTAAAAATTATACTCAACAGCCCAAGTGCCCATCAGTAGATGAGTGGATAAAAAAGCTGTGGTATATTTACACCATACAATACTATGCAACAGTAAAAAGAAAAAGAAAAAAAAAAAGGAGGATCTCTTACCCTTTGAGACAGCAGGAGAAACCTGGAGAGTATTATAGAAGACAAGTATCACATGATCACACTCATATGTGGAACCTAATGAACAAAAGAAACTGTTGAACAAAATAGATCCAGACACATAGAAGCATGGAACAGAATGTCGAATCCCAGAGGGAAAGTGGGATGGGTGGGAGGGTGGGTGGGAAGAGACCAATCAAAGGATTTGTATGCATCTGTGCATAACCCTTGAACACAGACAATAGGGTGGAGGAGGCCTGGGGCAGAGGTTGGGGCAGGCTATAAGGGATCAATGGGAGAAATAAAAAAAAATTTTTAAATGATGTTCTATTGTTCTATTATTACATTTTGTCACCTGTCCTAAATAAGGAGCTGGGGAGAAAGAATAACTTTCTACTCAGAGCCTGAAACATGTTTGGTGTCTTATCCTGACACTGCAGGACTTCAATTCTCATAATATCTGAAGGACGGGTAGGCAGTACGGTTTTTCTTTAGGTTCATGCATCACAAACTACCATTACTACTTAACAGCTACTCTTTTTCTTCTTCCACTTAAAATTTTCCTAGTGACGCTGACTGTGAAATAAGCTAACTTTACATCAAACCCAGAAGTGAGAGGGAATCGTGCCATGATTTCCGAGTAGCAGCTTCTGAATATATGATTAAATTATTAAATGGAGAATCTCAGTAAAGATAGTTTTAAATAAAATAAGTAGTATAAAAATCCTAGCATAATACCAAGCATAGAATAAGGATATGATAAATGTATCCCCTCTACATCTCACTTTATTTTATTCCTCCAGAATAGGCACCACAAATTAAATGCAGATTAAATCACCTGATCATACAGACAGTGTGAATGCCATATAGGAATAGAGATAAAATGCTGCCATATCTTCCTGTGGTGGAAGTAAAGCAGAATATGTGGAATTTCTCCACATTTAAATGCTGATAGAGATTTCAAAATTTTTAAAACACTGTTTTTGCCAATATTATGAGGTCAAACAAAACTTGTCTGCTCTCTTGTACCATCCAGTAGACCATAAGTTTGCTACCTTTACTCATCTAAAAAGACCAAAGGAAAAAATTTCTAACACCTGCAACACAACCTGAATTTAGGTACACATGAGCAAATATCTTTATATCTGTGCACACTTACATCATGTGGCATGTGCAAGTTCTTGAGACATGTAGTCAGAAACCACTTGCTCACTTTATTTCTCTTCAAATGGATTATTTCTCAAGAGGATGACATGTATTTAGCTAATCCCAGAAGGGAAAATTATTATATTAAATTTCTCCTCCATTTAGACAATTCTTGAACACAAGGTCAAAGTCATTCTGCCTTAACCATTATCCTGTGTTTTTAACTGCATTTGTGCCCAGATGGTCTGAGTCATGGCCTCCTTTGACACACATGTGCTTTGCCATTTCTTTTGCTTTCTTTCTTCTGAAGAGTTGAGCTCACAAGATAAGTGTCAATTTTTTAAAGGCTAATTAAAAACCTTTCTGCATATGTCATAATTAGCTTCTGTAAACTTTGATTATACTCAAATATTTCAAATTACTCTTTACTTATATTTATTCTGCTTGTATGCATAATGTGAAATAACAGAAGACAGCTATTGTTCTGAGCTTTTCCAGTGAATGACTACCATCCTAATATATAAAAAGCCAGGGCGTCATGACGAAAACAACTGGATGGATGATGGAACAGCAGGCTGCGTGGGGTGACCAGGCTGGCAGGGGGGCAGTTGGGTGTGACCAGACTGGCAGGGGGGGGGGCAGTTGGGGGCGACCAGGCTGGCAGAGGGGCAGTTAGGGGTGACCAGGATGGGGGGGGCAGTTGGGGGTGATCAGACCAGCGGGAGGAGGCAGTAAGGGGTGACCATGCTGGCAGAGGTGGGCAGTTGGGGGGAACCAGGCCAGCAGAAGGGGGGAAGTAGGGAATGACCAGACTGGCGGGGGGCGGAGGAGCCACTAAAAGGCGACTAGGTAAACATGGGGGGCAGTTAGGGGTGACCAGACCAGTGAGGGGGGGAAAGTTAGGGGCAATCACACAGGCAGGCAGATGAACAGTTAGGAGCCAGTCATCCCAGATTGTGAGAGGGATGTCTGACTGCCGGTCTAAACCAACAGTTGGACATCCCTGAGGGGTCCCAGATTGAACCCTTCCCCACCCCCTATGCATGAATTTCGTGCACCAGGCCTCTAGTATTGTAATAAGGAATTATCAAAACAATATAAATGCTAACTTAGAGACCATTTAATGTAAACATAGTTAATGCTGATGAACTCCTATAATTGCATATGTTTAATGCTGGAAAGGTAATTTTTCTCTGGCATAATAGCTCCTGGTGACTGCTCTGGAGTTTCTTAATATGAAGATGACTGATGAGGAGGAAAGCTTCTCCACTCTGTACTAGTGCTTCTCAAATTCTAGTGTGTCTCTGACTCATTTGTAGAGCTTGTTAATAATTCAGATTCCCTGTTCTCACCTGCAAATGTATGACCCTTATCGAGTAACCCTTATACTCTCTGACCCTCAGTATTCTCTTGTATAAAATGAGAATTATGTCTACATTAAAGGTATTGGGGAGTTTAAAAGAAAATAATGAACAAAAGTCTTCACATGTACTGAATATAGAGCACCTACATTGTTCCTAGTGCCTCATTTCTCTGATAATCCTGTAGCAGATGATCTAGGAACTGAGCATATTTTGAGAAATGCTTCCCTTGTTTCCAGACTTATCACCAGCTGTAACTCTACTGCAGAATTACCTTGGACTTTTCAAACTATTTATCCTTCACTTCACTCTCAGAAATTCTAACGCTTGGTGTCTGTAAAAAAGCCCAAGCATTTTGAAAGTTTTGAAAAAGTGATTTCCACATGAGCCAGAGAAGAATTATTTCTCCACAATAGTGGTCTCCAAATATTTTTATCCTTATTTTTTAAAACATATTTTATTGATTTTTTACAGAGAGGAAGGGAATGGGATAGAGAGTTAGAAACATTGATGAGAGAGAAACATCGATCAGCTGCCTCCTGCACACTCCCAACTGGATATGTGCCCTTGATCGGAATCAAACCTGGGACACTTGAATCTGAAGGCTGACACTATATTCACTGAGCCAAATTAGGGCATTATCCTTACTGATAGTGTTACAAAATTCAGCATGTTTATGTAGTATATTTATACCTGTTTTATGAAATATAAGCCAGTTTTACTGTACTATGAATTATATTCTTAGAAAATATACAAAAATGAAAATTTTTAAAATAAGATTAAACAAATAAAAATATTTTATACTGTTTTTATTAATGCCTTTTGCCTTCAGTTAAATATATATATATATATTGTAGATTTTAGATAGAGAAAATGAGAGAGAAAGAAACAGCAATTTGTTGCTCCATTAATTGATGCATTCATTGGTTGATTGGTTGATTTTTTGTTGTTAGTCCTCACTTGAGAATATTTTTCCTCATTGATTTTTAAAGAGAGGGAAGGAGGGAGGAGGGAGCGAGGGAGGGAGGGGAAAGAGAAACATTGATGTGAGCAAGACACATCAATTGATGACCTCCCGCACAAGCCCCAACTGGGACTGGGGATTGAACTTGCAATTCCTTGCCTGGGAATTGAAACTGTGACTCTTTGGTTTGTGGGCCAATGCTCCAGCCACTTAGAAACACCAGCCAGGGTCATTGATTGAAAGCAACACCATCCAGGGCCACTTGTTGATTCTTACATGTGCCCTGACCCAGGATCAAACCCACAACCTTGCATATCAGGACAACACTCTAACCGACTGAGCTACTTGGCCAGAGCAAAAAAATAAAAAATAAATTAGTTTAAATAAGACTCCAGAAATTTATTTCTTGAATGTTTACCCACCATGATGGCTACATCATGCCACTAACTACAATTTCATGGCATAATATAGACTCTTTACATATCTCAAGGTGCAACTGACAATTAATATATAACCATATATCTGAAAACACATTAGTGATGGTGGATATAAATTCATGTTTCAGAGGGTCTTGACAATTCTAATCTTTGTAGTTCACAGCTTACTAGATCTGATTAGGGGATCACTGTTTGAACTTGCAATGTGGCATTGCAATCACTAGGAGTCAAAGAAGTATTGATATTAACATTTTCTTCTTGTCTGTTTGTGTTTGTATTATTAATACTACTTCTATCAGCAAGTATTTTGCAACAATATTTTTAGGCCATTGCAATGCCTATTAGGGGGTCTCATTAAGGCTCTACTAAATATTTATATTTTGGACTATCATAGGCTATACTTGGCTTCTGACTCATTCAGAAGGAAATGGAATAGGAATCACAGCTTGCCAGAGGTCAGAGCTATGCATTCTTTTTCTGCTAGAGTCCTTCAGCAGTTCTTGCCACAGTCCAAGAGGTGGCTTCTGAGCTCCCTGTGTGAAAACTCAGGTTCAAAAATATGAAACCCTTCATATTGGCTTGTTTCAGGATTGGGTTTGAGGTAAGGCCCCAAAATCTCCTGATAGTGTTGATGTTTCAGGAATAAAGACCACATTTTGAGTGGAAAGACTTCAGCCTAGTGGTTCACATTCCTTAGTCCACATCAGAGTCACCAGTATCTGATGAGAACTCACTTGACTGTCACTTCATGTGGTCTAAGGGGTGAAGGAGTTCTGTCAGGCTTACAAGAGCACTAATCCCATTCATGAGGATCTCAACTCTCATCACCTAATCACTTCCAAAGGCCCACCTCCAATACCATCATGTTGGGCATTGGGTTTCAACATATGAATTTTTGGGAACACAAACCTTTGGTCTATAGCAGCCCCTCTGCCATAATCTCTCTTAGCACCTTAATCATGTCCTCATATTCATCAGCATTAGAGTTAAATAATCAAATGTGTAAATAAATCTTGCTGAAACTGGTTTGGCTCAGTGGCAGAGCGTCAGTCTGCGGACTGAAAGGTCCCAGGTTCGATTCTGGTCAAAAGGCATGTACATTGGTTGCGGGCACATCCCCGGTAGGGGTGTGTAAGAGGCAGCTAGTCGATGTTTCTCTTTCATCACGTTTCTAGCTCTCTATCTCTCTCCCTTCCTCTCTGTAAAAAAATCAATAAAATATATTTTAAAAAATAATAAATAAATAAATAAATAAATAAATAAATAAATAAATAAATCTGCTTGCTCTCTACTCAAATTTTCTTTATATCAGAGATCATGCTTGCCCATTTTGTTCACTGTTATATCCCCAGTGCCTAGCAATGTGAGCTGCACATGATAAGAACTGAACTAGTATTTGCTAAGTAAATAGATCAGTCTTTACATATATTTGAGTTTGGCAAATAGTGCCAAGAGAAGAAATGTGAACCTTACATCCCTTAACTTTACAAGGAATATATATTGTTATTTAATTTCAAAGATGTATCTGTGAATATTACTACCATATTAGTCAAGTGAAATATTAAGCATCTGTTTTGTCAATGAATAGATGTTGACAAGATAGAAAGGACCCCAGACATCACAAAGCTTGTAGTCTTGTAGGGAAGATAGAAATTTAAGAGTTTAGGGTCGCGGGGACCGGTTTGGCTGAGTGGATAGAACGTCGGCCTGCGGACTGAAAGGTCCCGGGTTCAATTCCGGTTGAGGCCATGTACCTTGGTTGCGGGCACATCCCCAGTAGGGGTGGGCAAGAGGCAGCTGATCGATGATTCTCTCTCATCAATGTTTGTAACTCTCTATCGCTCTCTCTTCCTCTCTGTGAAAAATCAATAAAATATATTTTTTTTAAAAAAGAGTTTAGGGTCAAGCATCCCTCTCCTCCAAAGTGAGTAAGAGGCTGAAAATAGCAAACGCTGCATACTGCTCCAAGCCAATTCATGTAAATAATTACATGCATTCAATCAAATAATATTGAATGGATTAAATGGGTGGTTGTGAAGCATATAATGAGGCCCTAAACCTAGTACAAAAGAAATGGTAAGCTTCCCTGGGAAAATTCAGTTAGACTGAGACCTGAACAATAGTCTGACCAGGCAAAGTGTGAGAAGCATGGAGGTTTCAGAGGGAACAACATGTTCAAAGACCATATAGCAAGAGCCTAAAGAAAAAAGATATGAATGAACAGTCTGATAAGACTGGAGCAGATGTGTGAGATGAACCTGGAAAAAGCAGGAAACAGGTTATGCAGGAGCTTGTAGAGAATTTTGAACTTGACTTTGAGTTCAATGCAAAGTCCCTGAGGAGTTTTAAGCAGGGGAATATGTGCTGTGGTGGCAGCACTGGAAGATCTTCCTGGCTCCAGGACAATTACATCAAAATAAACCAGATGAGCCCTTCCTTGTCCTAACGATTATTATATCAGTTTTGTTTATTTATTCTTCTGCAGTTTTCTGAGCCATAAAATATCTCTGTCCTTTGTAAATTACTTGGTGATTCATCCTGGACCTTATAAAGCTTAGCTGGAGGCATTCTGGTACATATGGTCTTCAGATTTCCCCCTAAATCTAATTTAAAAAGCCATAATTTAATCCTTGATTGCTCTCAATAGGGCATATTATCTTAAAATAGTATTTTATCAATATTGTAGCAATATTTTAATCATATATTAACATTGCAAAATTTAAAATTATACTTCTACATCAAAAGATGCAGGAAAGCTTTCTTGGTTTCTGGGAAGCAATATAAATAACTATTAGATTTGAAGAGAGAAATTTTACTGATTAATATCAACACTAGAAATTGTTATAACATCCCAAATGTTTTAGGTTAGCAATGATGTACATTTGCTCCTCTTCATAGAGAGAACATTTACTTTTATTAAATCTGGACTAAGATGTAACAAAATGAAGAAAATCTGTTTCTTAGCAGCACAATTCTTACTAAGGAAGGTAATATTTTTTAATTGAGAGAATATTTGTTTAATATTTTGAGTGCTTAGGAATGGGGGTGGTAAGTGTGAGACCCTTGGTCCAAGGGTCACCCTTGTAGACAATAGGAAATTCCTCCTTTGCTATATCTGTTTCTGTTTAGAACTAAACCAGTGCTTTGAAATTCTGTCTAGCTCCACTGAGCCATTCTTCTAACAGATGTCCGTTAATACTCCTTTAACCTCCAGAAATTAAATTATTAGATAGTATTTCTTCATCACACACATTTCAGGCAATTCAGTAAAATTCTCTAAATGTACTCTAAAAAGGGTTGCCAATAATTAGGACATAGGTGTACTTAAAAAAATACTCATTTTTTATCTGAAATTTAAATTGAACTAGAATTTCTATATTTTTATGGAAGAAACAATAATATAAATATTTGACTCTATTCCTGCTAAACCTTGACTACAATGACACATAGACAGGTGGTCAGATGCCTGGGCCTATGATGAAATCATCATGACTATAATAGCTACAAACACAGACTAATATTGGTAGGTTTCATTGGCCATTCAAATACCATAAGAGGTATGTATGGCCATTAATGATGTGATTCTCTGAAATGACAAACATTCTCTTAGAAATTTTTAAGACAAAACAGCTACAAACTTCGTTTTATTTGCATAGTATTTGCATTCCTGAAAAATCAGATGTATATTTTATGTTAAAACCATACCAAACACACACACGCTTTATCCAGCAAGACATTCAGAAAGCATGGAAAACATGGTACTTGTAATGTGGTGCTTTGCCACACATTGTAGGATATTTGGCTTCTCTGGCTCCAGCTCATCAAAACCAGTAGTATCCTCCCTCTTTGGAATCAATAAAATACTCTGACAGACTTCTCCTACGGGGTGGTAGCAGTATCATTGAAGCTACTAATTTAAACCATATATAAAGGAAGGGTGAAATGAGAGTTTTTCTAGGAAGAATGAAGAGCTTAAAGAAAGAAAAAACAGAGATAACTAATTATAATTTGAACAATTTCTTCTCCTGGTACAACATGAAACAACCAGTTAGCCTACAACATATTTTGAAAAATATCAATTTCTCTGTTTATTGAGAGCTTGGAGTGGGGAGGAAAAAATGTGCTCTCAGACATGTATTCCCTTTTTCTTCTAGGATCCATAGTCCTCAATTTCTAATATTCATTATGCTAATTAACAAAGATAACTGAATCCAGTGTGCCTTTGGAAATGGGTTTTGATTAATCAGTGGACAGAGAAGAGGGATGGGGAGACAGAATCATGGGGAGAGTACCTTTCAGCACTAGAAAGGGGTTCCCCACCTTGCTGGTTTTCCAGGGAGTGCCGACAGCCTCAGCTGATGTGGTGGTCACTATGTAAACACTGAGCATGTTGTTCATGAAATGATTTAAGACTTCACTCTGGCCCCCTAGGAGGCCCCTTTAAAAATAACAGCCGTGTCTCTCCTGTATCAATTACCAACCCTGTCTTTAGCCCACAGCCCAGCGCTCCTTTCCTTCCTATAATTTCTGGGTTTCCTCCTTTGGAATCCTCTTCCACACATTGCAAGGATATTAGATAATTGGACATCTTAGCAGTTGCCCTCTTTCCACCTTCTAAAATGTTACTCCATTTGCCTCCCTATGTCATAAATCTCTAGGCTCCAGTGAGCATCTGTCTCTGGGTTCAAACATACCCCCAAATCTGAGGGCTTAAGTCAAGCATCCCTTCTTTTCTACAGTGGGGAGGAGACTAAACATGACGTGCCGCATTACTGATTTAAGCCAATTTGGATCTGCTTGGAAGATACCTGTAGTCTCCTGCAGTTAGAGGTAGGAAGGACTGAATAGGTCCTTCTCAACATTGCTACCATGTAGTATGTGATGATAAATTTGCTATTATATATCAAGGGTTACAAAAAGCAGGAAAACAGTCTTGCAACCTATACTGCAGGCTTAATAAAATTAGCTTTCTGTTCAGCCATGCATGAAAGGTTTTCTTGAAGCAGGTTAAGTGAAACTCAGCCTTCTGGTCAGAGTCTGGTAACAAAACTTCCATTAGGAAACTGAAAATTGAAAGCCTCTCAATTTCCTTGGGATCTTAAACCTAGGGGGTCATTCGAGGTACTATAGACTCTTGAATTCCCTGAGTACTATACCTGTTCATACAAGGGGTAAAGGTGGCTGTACAATGCAGGGAAGGGCAAAAGTTGTTTGTATGGAAAAATATAATATAAGAATAAATAATAATATCAGAGTGAACTCTCTGTTTTGTGTACTCACAACTGTAAACCTATTTTTACCCACCTCTATATTACTGCCCATTCATACATCTTGAGTACCACTGGTTTCACTAATTAAAATTTTCCTAATATTCATTATGCTAATTAACAAAGATAACTGAATCCAATGTGCCTTTGGAGAATGGGTTTCTGATTAATCAGCCATTCAAATGTTTACTAACCACTTTAGGAGTGGGCATTGCCAACTGGGGACTTCAGATATTACCTTACCACTTAGAGGGTTAGTAGTTGGATTAAAACTAATTAACATGCATATGTCACCCTCTCTGGGATGAAGTATATTAAATTAAGTTTAGATAAAATAATCAGATATTCTGGTTGACCTAACAGAGTCCTATTTAATACCTGTTGTCCAGAGATATAGTGTCCCCTTTCACTCTCTAAAGCAGGCATCCTCAAACTTTTTAAAGTGGGGGCCAGATCAGACTCCTCTGTGGGCCGCATATGGCCCGCGGGCCGTAGTTTGAAGACCCCTGCAAGTGTATCAGTTTAGGCAAAAACTGTGTAATCACTTTATAAGCGAACTATAATTTCACAGTAATTCTTTAAGAACTCTTTCTTCATACAACTCTGAAGACATTCAAGTTGGGCCTGCAGGTTCTATAGCTCATTTAACGTCCTATGGACAATTCATTGCTTGAAGGATATTCTCAATAGATATGAGGGTCTCTCTTAGCTTTGGGAAGGAGAGATCACTGCCACATAAGAAGGAAATGAGCCGAGACCGGTTTGGCTCAATGGATAGAGCGTCGGCTTGGAGACTGAAGGGTCCCGGGTTTGATTCCGGTCAAGGGCATGTACCTTGGTTGCGAGCATATCCCCAGTAGGGGGTGTGCAAGAGGCAGCTGATCAATGACTCTCTCTCATCGATGTTTCTAACTTTCTATCTCTCTCCCTTCCTCTCTGTACAAAATCAATAAAATATATTTTTTTTTAAAAAAAAAAAGAAGGAAATGAAAGCAAACTACTTTTGGGAGAAACCAAGATGGCGGCATAGGTAAACACCTGAACTTGCTGCCTCGTACAACCACTTCAAAACTACAATTTTAAAGACAAAACAGACATCATCCAGAACCACAGGAAGGCTGGCTAAGTGGAAATTCTACAACTAGAAGGGAAGACAAAAGCACACTGAGACTCAGAGAAGCTGGGGAAGTAAAGTGCAGAGGCACGGAAGTGCACACACAGAGAGGGCCGGCAACTAAGTCCGCGGCTGGCTTTTTCAATCCGCAGGGAGACACAAGCTCCCGACTGCTCTAAACTCCAGTTCTGAGGAGACTCTGGGGACCCAGACTCATACTGGGGAGAAACTGGACTGTCTGGCATTGGGCAGAACTCGAGGGCTGCTTTCTCTCTGAGGTGCTTGAAGCAATTACTAAGGGACACTAAGACCCGGGGGCCTCTAAGGACAGGGTTGACGGGAAGCCATTGCTGTTTGCTCAGCTCTGATACTCTGCCCCATCCAAGCTGTATGCAGAGGCTTTTGCATATGAATGGCTTGGTCCTTGGAAATCTAAACTTATCAATCAAACTTCAGCTGAGTCAGAGAGACCCAGAATATCCAAAAGAAGACCCAAGGCCCCACAGCAGCTTGCATTGCTTCACATCCGGGCCTCATCTGGGCACCTCCAAAACCCAAACAAAGAAGAGAAATCTGCAGATGTCTCTGTAGCTCCTGCTGGGTGGCCTCAGGCAGAGGCTAAATTAGCACCTCCTTGGATATCCAAGAGCCAGTGTACCCAGGAGTCAAAGTAGGACCATCCAGATTACAACTCCTCAGATACATAAGGAACATACTCAGGGGGCAGACTCAGTGAACACCAAAGCTCCATTGAAGCAAGTCTTGCCTCATAAGGGTGTCAGCAAAGAAGTTCCTCCATTGTAGACACAGCTGATCCTCACAGCCAATTGGCCTGGAGGTCAATTCCTCCCAGTGATACCAACAACAATCAAAGCTTAACTACAATAAGACTGTGCACACAGCCCACAAAGGGGTGCACCAAGAGTGTCCACTTCAGATAACTGGGGAAGCTGAGCCACTAGGCCCTAGAGTACACCTAGCACACAAAGCCACTCTATTAACTCAGGGAAGCAGCCAAAATGCAGAGATAAAGAAACAGATAAGTTATTTAAAGGGAGAGAGCTAGGGATCTCAGTCACACTGATTAAATCTGTGACTTTAGTACCAATCTGTCAGAATTTTTGCTCTTAACAATGAACAATACCACACAAATTGTTTTAAGATTGAGAGATGTAAAAACACAACATGAGCCCTGGCTGCTTTTGCTTCGTGTTTAGAGAGTTGGCCCAGAGACTGAAGGGTTGAGAGTTTGATTCCTAGTCAAGGGCACATATCTTGGTTGCAGGTTCAATCCTCATCCTCAGTTAGTCAGGGTGAGAGCAGGAGGCAACCAACTGATGTCTCTCACTTTGATGTTTCTCTCTCTCCCCGTCCCTTCTACTCTCTAAACATCAATGAAAAAATTATCCTTAGGTGAGGATTAAAAAAATAATAAAAGAAAAACACAACACAAAATTATTTTTTAAAAGTTAAAACATAAATGTATTTTGCAGATGATTAAATACTGTTACAAAGTTGTCCAAAGTGACACACTACTTAAGTAAAAAAACAACAAATTTTCTGACTTGAGTAATAATAACTGATATTGATTGACTCCTGAGAGTGTGTCAGGCATTGTGCTAAATACACATTTAATCTAATTTATTCTTAATGTTGCTATTAATATACTCATTTTCTGATTAAGAAAAGCTTTAAATGGATAATACATTTATTAATGCTACACACATAGTTTGTAGCAAAGACTTATTCATTCAAAGTTTGTTTAACTAAAGAAGCTGATCTGTTGTAGCTAAGTCTGCAAATCTCAAATTTCCATGCCAAAATCAAATAAAAAATACAGAGCCATATGATTTATCTTTAAAGTTGAGAACCATTGTTAAGGGCAATTGTCTCATTTAATGTATTCATACACCTAGCACAGGGCCTGGAACAAATAGCTTTTTCTTCTTTCTTCCTAATACAATTTACTAGGAAAATTGTTCTGTGGTCCCATGTGGGGTGGGAAAAGAATGAGCGGGACTGCAGGTGGAGACCCATGAGTGATGAGTATGCAGTGAAGTAAAAGTGATAAATGCAGAGAGAATGCAGTAGCTTTTCTGTTTGTGAGGGGAGTGGATAGTTCAAATATATATGATCCACCAAACACTTATAAGAACAAACTAACCTTCCCAATACCCATGCTTACATAAATATAACAATAGCCTGACCTATAAATTTACTTTATTTTCCTCTTAAGGCTGCCCTGGATGTTAATTTTAACCTAATATTTTAAATATCAAAAATAGGGTCAGGGGTTTGGAGAAACCAATCACTCTGCATACTCACCTCATAATGTCCCATGTTGTCCTTGAATATGTCTTAGATCAATATGTCATAATCTGTAGTCACCTTCAAAATAAAAATATTTCAAGCTTTCTACTTAACAGTGAGGAATATGAGAAATCTTAATAAATTCTTTCCCCAGTATTGGTGAAGAACACAAGTAAATCAACCTCTGGTCTTAAAATGGATTTAATTAGCTGAGGTAACTCACTCTGAGAACGGCCTACTTTCTACACCAAAGTGGCAGCCCTTTCTCACCTCACACTTGAAAAGACTTCTGGGATACTATCCCCGAGATAGCACTTCTTTGGCTAAGTTGGTACCACTGTTTTCTTCTGATTGTTTCAATCAAATACACGTGCCCTGAAATAATGGAATAAGTGGTCTCTAGAGTGAAAACCTTTCCTTTTTTAGAGGGATTCGGGGGGAGGGGTTCAATCACCTATGTATTTTTTTTACTGTTTTTTTTTATAATAATTATTTTTTGTTGAGAGTATTGCATATGTCCCCCTTCTTCCCCCATTGACCTCCAGCCCATCCTGCCTTGGCCCCAGGCCCTAACCACCCCATTGTCTGTGGCCATTGGCCATGCATATATGCATTACTTCCCACCCACCTTGCCCCCACCTTCTGAGATTCTGCACTCTGTTCCATACTTCCGTATCTCTGAATCCCCTCTGCTCATTAGTTTATTTTGTTACTTAGATTCTACATATGAGAGTACAATCATATGATACTTGTCTTTCTCTGACTAACTTATTTCACTTAGCATGATCTCTCAGGTCTCCCCATGCTTCTCAAAGGGTTCGATATATATATATCTAGAGACTATATATATATATATATATATATATATATATATATATATCCTACTTAATAAAAGAGTAATATGCAAATTAACCATCACTTCACTCAAGCCAAGCCCACCAATCATGCCCACCAGCCAATCAGAGCAAGTATGTAAATTAACCCAAACCAAGATGGCTGCAGCCACAGAGAACAGTTGAAAGGCATGGGTTTCCCCAGCAATAGAGGAAGCCAAGCTTTCCACACACCCTGGCCAGCCTAGGCCTCCACTCAAGGATATAAAGTTTCAATTATAGAAGATAAATCCCAATAAAAATGGTGGTAGCCACTGAGCTGGAGAGAACAGGCTAGGATTGCCCCTGGCAACGAAGGAAGCAAAGATTTCCACCTACTCTGGCGGGCCTAGGAGTCCACTCAAGGATACAAAGTTCAATTATAGAAGATATATAAAACCAAACAGAAATGGCAACAGCCACAGAGTGAGCAGGGGGCTTGGCTTCGCTCCAGGCTATGAAGTTTCAATTGTAGAAGGTAAATAAATCTCAGATACCAGGGCCTCTGCTTGGATTGCCAGGGGCTGTGGCCAGCCTGCAAACCACCATAGGCCCCTCACCCAGGCCATTCCATGCCCCACGGGAACCCCCACCCTGATCTGGGACACCCTTCAGGGCAAACCAGCTAGCCCCCACCCATGCACCAGGCCTCTATCCTATCTAATGAAAGAGTAATATGCAGTTTGACCATCACTCCAACACACAAGATGGCTGCCCCATGTGGTCAAAGATCCTGCCCACATGTAGACACAAGATGGCCACCAGGGGAGGGCAGCTGAGAGGGACCAGGCCTGCAAGGGAGGGCAGTTGGAGGCATCAAGCCTGCAGGGGAGGGTAGTTAGGGGTGACGAGGCCGTCAGAGGAGGAAAGTTGGGGGCAAACAGGCTGGCAGGGGAGCAGTTAGACATCAATTAGACTAGCATGGGAGTAGTTAGGGGGTGATCAGGCTGGCAGGCAGAAGCAGTTAGGGGCAATCAGGAAGGCAGGCAGGCAAGCAGTTGGGAGCCAGCAGTCCTGGATTGTAAGAGGGATGTCCGACTGCCCGTTTAGACCCGATCCTAGTGGGATCGGGTCTAAACGGGCAGTTAAACATCCCTCGAGGGGTCCCAAATTGGAGACTGTGAAGGCTGGGCTGAGGGACATCCCCCCACACACCGTGCACAAATTTTGTGCACTGGACCTTCTAGTATATATGTATGTGTGTGTGTGTGTGTGTGTGTGTGTTTGTGTGTATACACACACAATATATATATATAGATATATATATATATATATATATATATATATATATATATCTATATATATATATATATTATATATATATTGCTGTATAGTATTCCATGGTATAAATGTACCATGGCTTTTTTATCCACTCATCTACTGTTGAGCACTTGGACTGTTTCCAGATCTTAGCTATTGTAAATTGTGCTGATGAACTTAGGAGTGCATATATCCTTTCTGATTGGTGTTTTGATTTTCTTAGGATATATCCCTAGAAGTGGGATCACTGGACCAAATGGCAGGTCCATATTTAATTTTTTTAGGGAACTCTATACTCTTTTCCATAATGGCTGCACTAGTCTGCATTCCCACTAGCAGTGCACTAAGGTTCCTTTTTCTCCACATCCTCACCAGCAACTTGTCATTTGTTGATTTGTTCATGGTAGCCATTCTGACAGGTGTGAGGTGATACCTCATTGTCATCTTAATTTGTATCTCTCTGATGATCAGTGACTTGAGCATTTTTTCATGTGTCTCTTGAGCATCTATATGTCCAGTTTGGAAAAGTGTCTATTTAGATCTTTGCCCACCCTTTAATTAGATTGTTTGTCTTCCTTTTGTTAAGTTGTATGAGTTCCTTATGTGTTTAGGATTATTAACCCTCTATCAGATATATCATTGCCAAATATGTTCTCCTAAACAGTGGGCTCTCTTTTCCTTTTGTTGATGGTTTCTTTTTCTGTGCAGAAACTTTATTTTTATTTTTATGTAGTCCCATTTGTTTATTTTCTCCTTAGTTTCCTTTACCCTAGGAGATGTATCTGTAAACATATTGCTATGAGAGATGTCTGAGATTTTGCTGCCTTTGGTTTTGAAGAACCTTTCTTTATACAATTCTCCAAAGTGACATGTTATGTGGTACATATTTCTCCTATAGAAATCATCAATCTCAGGAAAAGCATCCTGGTTATGCAACTCCCCTCAAATGAGCAAAGGACTGTATATCTCCAAGGCATTTGCCTGAGAGTCAGGGATCAAGATGCCTTCTTGACCAAGTAGTTAAAGTAACTTTCAGAATTGACTCTAGAAGAAAAGAAAGGATGATCATAGAAAAACTTGAAAAAGTTATAAATGCTCTGCTTTTTAAAAAGGCATCAAACACCAGGTTTTAAATAGAAATTCTTTCAAACATTCCAAGATTAGGAAAACTTTATATTGTATATACAGGGCATAGAAAAAATGGAATGAGACTTAATCCATTCTCAAAGATTACATAATCCTCTAGTTCATGATACCTATGAACAAAAATCTCAAATTCCTAAATGTGATATGAACAATTTCGGCACTTTGTTAAAAAGAACAATATACTTTGACAAATAGGTTTTTTTCTCTACAGTGGAAGGCTGGTTCACCATTATCAAATCTATTAGTGCAGTTCACTAGGTTAATATAGTAAATTAATACATACATATATTTATTTTTATATATAATCATCTCAGTAAATGTTAAATGATTTTATTTTTAAATTTTGATAAAAATAATTATAAATAATATTAAGCATCCAGTTTGAGATTGAAACATTAGAAATAATTCTACTTAAATCAAGAATGAACTCAGAGACTTCTATTCCCAGTACTCTTCAGTATTGTGCCTCAGGTTCTCACCAATGCAATAAAAAGAGAAAAATAATTTAGAGGCATAATTACTGGAAAGTAGGCCAGTCCTAGGCTTCTGAAACACCTCATGCTTTGTTCTGTATCATAGATGGGCCAACACTTGCAACCTGCATTTCCCATGTTTTCTCTTCAGCTGGTGCTCAGCTAAATTAAACAGGTGGGAGGCACTGGTGGGAGACTGGAGAGTAGGAGAATGAAGATGGTGAGTTATTTTTCTCATGCTCTTTCAGCCTCTCACAGCATCTCTGACAGCAGCTATGTGTCCTGCATGACCACTGCTCCCACCAGGCAGGTCCATCATGCTTCCAGTCTCCTTGGAGTGACCCCGGTCTGCAGCTCTAGTAACATTGCCTTCTACCTTTATCTCTTCAGTCTTGTGGTTATGGCTTCCTACTATCATTAATCCCTGGGTTATCGCCTTGTTAGTGGTTTGGCTTTTCAGGGGCCCCTCACTTCTGTAACCATTTTGCCGTTTTAAGTTCCCTTTGTAGTGAATACTTAAACTGGTTTCTATTTTCCCAGAAAGACTGGCTATACAGAAAATTGCTGATATTTTTAAGTTGTATAATTTTCCCCTACAATATCCAAATGAATCAAATGAAAAATAGTTAAAATCAATATGAACATTTAATAAGCCTGTGAATAAGCTCAACAACCAAAAATTAAACTCTTCGTACCTCAGAATGCAACCTTATTTGGAAATGGGGTCATCGCAGATGTAGTTAATTTCTATATTTCTAAATAAAATGTAGAAATTCAATAGTATGAAGTTGTCAATTTTCTCACAATTAATATATCTGGGGCATACTCTATAAAGCACAGTAAGTGCCTAGCTCTGGGGCAATTCACTTGCTCTCCACAACTGCCACAAGGAATTTGGAGAAGCCGGCTCTCATTTTAGTTAGCAAAGAAAAATGCTGTATGATTTCACCTGTATGTGGAATTTAAAGAACAAAATAAACAAAACAGAAACAGAAATAGACACAGACACAGAGACCAGACTGGTTGGTTATTGCCAGAGGGTATAGAGGCTTGGCGGGCTGGGTGGAAAGGCGAAGGGATTGAGAAGTACAGATTGGCAGTTATAAAATAATCATGGAGATATGAAGTACAGCAGAGAGAGCATAGTCCAGTAATATTGTAATTACTATGGTGCCAGAGGGTACTGGAACTATCGGGAAGAACACTTTGTAAAGTATATGATTGCCTAAACACTATGCCATACCAGAGAAACTAATACAAAGTAATACTGAATGTAAATTGTAATTGAAATATAAAATTAAAAAAAGAAAAATGCTGTTAATCGGGATGTTAGAGTCTTAGAATATGTACAAATAATTTGCAATACCAGTAATCCATGTAGAAATCATCACAACTCACTTGTATCTGATAATTTGAACATATGGCACTTCCTGTCACTAAGTTCTGATCTCAGTAAGTTGTCAGATTTTATAATCATGCTGCTGGTTCAATACTCTAAAAAACTTAATTATGGGCCGAATTGTTCCTTCCACCCCTACCCCCACCCCCCAAAAAAAGAAGTCATGTGTGAAAGTCCTAACCCTTAGTACATCAGAATGTGACCTTATTTGGAAATGGGGTCAGCATGGATGTAGTTAATTTAATTAAAGTAGTAGGGTGGGCCTAACATCCTTATAAAAAGGGGAAATTTGGACACATACATACAAGGAGAATGCCATGTGAAGATGAAGGCAGATTGGGGTGATGCATCACAAGCAAAGCAATGCCAAAGATTGCCAGCAAACCAAAGAAGGTTGATGGGTATAAAGAGATTCTCATTCATAACCATCAGGAAGAAGCAACTCTGCCAGCATCTTATCTCATACTTCTACCTCTAGAACTTGAGACAATAAATTTCTGCTATTTTAAGCCACCCATGTCATGATGCTTTGTAATGGCAGCCTATGAAACTAATACAGACATTATTATATAGAATTTCAATACCATATTAGTTTTCTTATCATAATTGAGAAAAAGAAAGGATAGCATTTTACTAATCTTAACATTGAAATGACAAAACGTTTATTAGAGTCTATCATCTTGCAAATAACATGTACACTTCCAAGGGTAGTTCTGTACACATCAATAGCAAACATTCTTTAATTTACTCAAATTGCCTGCCTTTACCACAAGGAAAACACAGCTGGCACCCACAGAAATTATGAGAGAGTGAGAGTAATTGGGTAAAGAATTCTAAGTAATGGATTCTATATTTTAAAATCCCTTTTAAAATAGAAATTTTTATCCAAGTTAAGATTTCTATATTTATTAAGGAGGTCTTTAAATTAGACACAAAATTTGAAGGAAAAAAGAGAAGTAAAAGAGATGAGGGAAATAGAGAAAAAAACAATATGTTATAGTATACCCAGGACTGCTTACCTTTGTGTTTAACAGGAGAGTTTGAGGAGAGAAAATTTAACATGTTTTAATTTACCTCTTTTCCAGAAACTTACACTTTTCCCATGTAAGAGCAGGAACTATACATAAACTCTATTCAGTTTAAGTTAGAAAATCCAAAAGAAAAAATACATGTCTAGAAGACTATAATAGAGAAAGTTGGAAGAAAGTGGCTTCTCTCCTGCTGCTGCAGGGGCAGGATTATGTTCAGCCCCTCTATCCGCCTGTCAGTGCTTTGGTCACACTCTGGTATTTCATTACTATACGTGTTGAGATGACATTAGCTGTAACACTTAGCCACTTCCTGGAATAAGACCATTATTGACGTTCTCCTATTCCTGAAAACACGATTTTAAGTGCTAGTTCTTTACTTTTGAGTGGTCACAAACCGATTTGAGAAGCTGATAAACATAGGGACCCCCTCATGAGAAAAATACATAAGCAAAAATATGCCCAAAATTAGGGAAACAATTTCAGGGATTTCCTGAAGCTTAAGAATGGATCACAGACTAAAAATCCTTGTTTCATATGTTAAACAGATTTCTAATTTTGGTTCATCTTTAAATACCAGTGGAAGTATCACCTGTTCCAGGAAGCCCTCCTTAATACCCAGCTTATGCCACTCCTTTTTCTAAACTTATGCTACATTGTTAATATTCACCAACTTAGTCTTTTATTGGTTTCTATTTTCTTGCTCTTTAATTTCCTGTTGCAATAGGATTGTAAGCTTGTTGAAGAAAAATGTCTTGTCATAAATTATAGTAGCATCTTGAAGAGACCTCAGCATATAGTAGATGCTTAACAAATGCTATTGCATGATGACTTACTTGCTTGACTAATGCACAGCATAATTCTTCTCACCGTTTAGGAAAGAAGGGGCTGTAATATTGTAATATGTAAGAAATGTGTATTTAGTCATCGTGGAGTGCTAAAAGTAATAATGGGGTCCTTTATTATTCCTAACAAACTCTTTTCAACCACACCTGAGTTTATCTTAATGAAGTGACTTTCGGAAAGCCCATACGAATTGGGGGCGGATTGCCAGGTAATTAGAGAATTGGAACTGTCAGCCCTACCATAACCACTTGGCAGGGGCTGGAGTTAGACTTAATCATCAGTGGTCAATGTTTTAATTAATTATACATACATAATAGAACCTCCATAGAAACCTTAAACAAAGGAATTGAGAGAGCTTCAGGGTTGCTGAACATTTTAAGGTGTTGGGAGGATGGTGTCCGAGAGAGAGCAGGGACGCCCCACAGCCCTTCTCCTTGCCTTGTGCATCTCTGCCATCTGGCTGTTCCTGAGTTGTATTCTGTGTAGTAAACCAGTGCAGTGATTTTCAACTGGTGTGCTACAATAATTTTTAAAACTATTTAGTCAGAGGCACTGACCTCTTTCCCCTTAGATTGTCAAATAAAAAAAAATGACAACAGCCAACACAACAGTATCCATCCAGTGTGAATGAATCAAAATTATACCTATTTTTTGTCAGATCAGCAAGAAATATAACATTTTTTTGGTGTGCTGCAGAATTTTAGTAATTAGTTTCTGTATGCCATATGATGAAAAAGGTTGAAAATCGCTGATCTAGTGAATAAGCTGTTTTTCCTGAGTTCTGTGAGCCACTCTAGCAAGTTATCAAACCTGAGGAGGGAGGCATGGGAACCTCTAATTTATAGTTGGTCAATAAAAAACGCAGGTGATAATCTGGACTTGCCAGTGGTGTCGGAAGTGGGAGAGACAGTTTTGTGGGACTGAGCCGTTAGTGCTGTGGGGTCAACACTAAGGCGAGGAAGTTAGTGTCAGAATTGAATTGTAGGACACGGAATCGGTTGGTATAGGTAAACCTCCCACGTTTGGTGTCAGAAGCATGGTGAGAGTAGGGAACACAGAGGAGATTTTCTTCTAGGGGCCTTCACAGTTCTACATACAGAGTAAGCTCACAGACAGCAGCTATGATATTAACATCAAACACAGTTCTATGCTTCATAGAATAGTATCAGCCCTGTAGGAAATACAGAAAGAATCCTCAGCATGCAATTAGAGATTACACTCCGGTAAACCCTAGTTCCCTGCACCTCCTACAAAGAAGATAATCCGATGGAAAATGATTGAATAGTGAGAAGCTAATTAGCGCAGAAATTTCTTTAAGATATTCAGTAAGCAGAGAATGTTTAATTCATGTGAGAAGGTATAACATTGAAATAGATGTTCTGATCATTCATTTCAAGTAATTGTAAAGAAAGCTTTTCCCTAAGTAATGTTACAGGAAACAAAATGAAAAAAGTAAAGTTGTAACTCATATAGATATAAAATGAACACATATTAAAGATTTTCTTAACTTACTAGTAGGGAATGGGTAAGATGTTATGATTAATTCAAAAGAGAATTCAAAGAACAAACACATTTTTAATAAGGAGTAGTGACATAAATGTGCAAATAGAGGCAAAACTAGCTTAATTCCTTAGTGAGAAGAAGAAAGTCAATTGAACCACTGCAAGACAGTTTGCATGCCTGTAGGCAAGAATTATTTTGCTTTGTTATCAGTTATCTACCAATTTTGGAGCTTAAAGTAGTTCCCGTTGAATTAATATCAGATAACTTGAAAGGATGTGGTCTAGACAGTATATAGTTCTCCACTGAAACACAAATTTTCCCCTCAACCCCAATATTTGGAGACCTGCTTTGAAGATACAGAAAATATATTCAAAATGTCAATTCATTATTTTTAAAGTGTTCAAGCAGGATTTGAACAACAGAATGCCAACATTTTACATTTGCAACAATTAGGAGAGTTATCCAGTCCAAAGTAATAAAAACCTCTATCATTGGTAGTGTTGATATAAGAAACATTCAAACCTGTAGAGAATTTTTGTGAGCCAAACTGTCGACAGTTGCTAGGAAGCAAAATCCCAATGGATTGAGAAAATGCTCCAGGACATCTTATGTTATTTATTACAATCAAAAGAGAAGTCATTAAGTAGGTGACATGAAATCCATTGGTGATAAATTAAGAAAGCAGGAGAAAGCAAAGGGGAAGGGTTACCCCCGGGATTGGATAAAAAAGTAAAATGATAGACATGCACTTCCTTTACAAAGGTGGGTACAGGATAGTTAACAGTCAACAATCAACAATGAAAGGATTTGTGGTCTCTGTCTGGTGCAGTCCCTATGCTTTCAGGGTTCCAGAAAAAGGAAATTATTTAGACATTCCAAAGGAATGTTGTCTTACAGGCAGAAAGATAATAGGCTTAAGGTGAAAACTGACCTTTGTCAGGGAAAATCCTAGCCTAGGACTTGATTACACACTATAAGCTGCTTTTAGTTAAAAAGTTTTTTCGTTTTTTTTAGAGCATCTCTTGTGGTTATTTTAGGCTTCTGAGTTTTTAAGGCCACCATGCAGGCCTTTCCTGAGCTTTTCAGGTTCAAAGAGGACACCCCAGAAAAATTGGGGTGTCCTCTTTCCCACTGGATGCTGGGGTGGGGTCCTTATAACATCTTGAGAAAAGGAATTTTCTAAGACTTGCATGGGGGATTAGTGATTTTGTATGGAATTACACCCTTGTAATTCCTAAGTTTCATTCCCCTTCATCCAGTCATAGAAGAAGTGTAGCTGGGGTTTCAATTAAACTAGAAGCAAAGCCAGTGTTGAGTTTCCATTCCATGTGAGTTTCCATTCCATGTTGCAGCTGGGTCCAGTTCAGCATCAGGGTAATTACAGTCCATTAGTCAGGAGTTAAGTGCAACATGCCAAGAGCAAACCAGAGACCAAAGAGCATAAGAGAGGGAATTTCTTTGTTCAGGGAGTTAAGTATTCCAAATCTTCCTGGGCTTGCAGTGGCCACACCCATTCTGGCCAATGACCTCTTCCCAGATGTGACTGACAGCAAGTACCTTCCCTATGTCATACCAACTTTACTGGGTATGTGTCTTCTCTTCCATGTCCATTCCTTTCCCCATGGAATAGAAGCATGGCTCTCTGGGGAATGTGAAGCTGTAGCTTCCTGAGGAAGCTGCCTAAATCATATCCTATATAATAAAAGCCAAAGTGGCGTTGCAAAACGTTGTCACAAGATGGCTGCCACAAGATGGCCTGCAGAGGAGGGCAGTTGTGGGCGATCAGGTCAGCAGGGGAAGGCAGCAGGAGAAGGCAGAAAGAGAACACCCCAATTTTCCCAGAAGTAAAGGCCAAATTGCCACTCTTGACAAAAAAAGGGGCAGTTGGGTGTGACTAGCCTTGCAGGAGAGAGCAATTGGGGGCAATCGGGCTGGCAGGGGAGCAGTTAGGCATCAGTCAGGTTGGCAAGGGAGCAGTTAGGGGGTGATCAGTCAGGCAGGCAGGTGAGTGGTTCGAAGCCAACAGTCTCAGATTGTGAGAGGGATGTCTGACTGCAGGATGTTCAATCCCTGTGGGATCAGGCCTAAACCAGCAGTTGGACATCCCCCAAGGGGTCCCAGATTGAAGATGGTGCAGGCCGGGCTAAGGGACACCCTCCCCACCATGCATAAATATTGTGCACCAGGCCTCTAGTACTTATAATATTTTACCTTCCCTTTTTACTCCTTTCCTGATATTAATAACTAGGTTAATTACAATAGTATTACTTAGAGCCCCAAAGAGATGAGCCACACCAAGTGTGTTCAACTTAGAATAATTCCTACCAAGATAATAATTCTTTCTTCCCAGAGTGCTCTATCCGAGAGCCATCTATCTATCCCCTTTCATAATTATCTCCTGATAATAACTCTTAAATACTTATTTAAAAGGGTTTTGTTGTGCCCATCTTGAATACTGAAAATTATATCACTTGATGAGTCATTTTTATAAACATTTTTTAAAATTTAACTTTACAGTCTACTTTGTAGTGTTCTGTAAGCGAAATTAACCAAACATGGAAGCCAGTAGACTGAAGTGGCTCTATTGCTTTGGTGGCCTATGTAAGCAAACCAAAATTTAAGACTATAAATGCCATGTTAAGAGATTGAAAACAAAGGACAACCAGTCACAAACAACCAATTAGGCTTTAAGCTATAGCCAAATAATTTCCTTTCTTTGATTCACACCTTTCCCATGCAAGTCTGTTCCCTGGCTCCTGTTATTGATAGGGTGATCTCAACCCCCTACTTATGTGAATAGAGGGTTAATTATTTCTTAAGTTTTCTTTCCAGACTTGTGAGAAGCGATTAAGGAGGTTGACTCAGCTGTGAATACAGCAAGCAGAACCCATAAGCATGGTCAGACTGACCCCCCAGGAGTCAAAATATCACCTCATCAACATCATCTCATTGCCATCTGATTAAGGACAATAGCTGATGTCTGGGGACCTCCAGGACTGCACATAGCTGCATTCCGTTCCCCAGCCCACTCCCCTTTATAATCTTGCCCCCTGTACCTTGTTGTAAGACAGGATTTGAATGTTTGTAAGGGCCCTGTCTTGTTGGTTGGCTAGCCTTCTCAATAAATGCCTTATATGTTTCAACCTGCCTTCATTATTGGACACAGCAACAGGCAGCCAGAGCCCAACCCGGGGTTTCCTGGGAATATTATGGAAGCACTTTTTAACCCTGTCTGGTTTGGGGAAGCCCTGTTTGAATCAATTTTTGCTCAAATAAACTCTCAAATTTCAATATGCCAGTTTATCTTTTAACATTTATCTTTCTCTGCATTTTATCTTTTACTTATATTTGCTTCAAACTAAGTTCATGTAAAACATAAATATGTGAATTATAAACATTATCTTGCTAAATGTTTTGAATTTTAAATTAAATCCTCCCAAAGGTTAGTTTATCTACTTGCTTATTTAAAACATTTGAATGTCATTTTCACTCCATTTTTATTCATTTGTTCCTAGACCAGTGTTTATATTCTGTTTTGTTAGTGTGTGATCACATCTATTAAATATACTTATATTTTCCTATTCACAGTTTTTAAATTATTTTTTAAAAGTCACTATTGTTTAGTTGCAAATTCTTGAATTTAACTCTGTTCACAAACAATTTTAGATTAAAAGTATATATATTGGAATACACTGAATGGCAAAGAAATTTAGAAATGTGACTTTATATTTCCTCATGTTATTTTCTCAAATTAGATATTAAGTTTAATTGGATATCAGCTAAATCTAAAGATGGAAGGACAAATCCAGATGTCAACACACAGCAAAAAGAAAAAAATCTTGTGTCTATGAACAGCACAATTGCCTTTCTCCTTCCTTTCCCACATACCTTTAGACAGAGTGTTAAAATTTGCTTCCAAAAGTACTAAACCAAAGCTTCAAGGGAAGGCATGAATAACAATAGATAGTCCCTGAGCCTGAATTGATTTCTTAAGGGCAAAGAGCTGGTTGGCCAACATGTTTCATTTTGCAAAGTGAGGTATGGACCAAGCAGAGGGGCTCCAGAAAATAGATGAGGTTTTGGAGGCTGCAGGAGAGATTAGGGTGTGGACATAAAGATACTGCCAGCCAGAAAGAACATTTGGGAATAGATCAGAGATGTAATATAGAGATTTTCCTAAGGTTTATTTTGATGTATGTAATCTAAACTCTCTTCTCCATTTCCCATTAAATCTTCAGTAAGAATCTACATTATTCTGGGGAGCAGGCATATATGTGTGTGTGTGTGTGTGTGTGTGTGTGTGTGTGTGTGTGTGTGTGTGTATATATATATATATATATATATATATATATATATATATATAATGTGACATCTTACTAAAAAGGACAATTAAATAAGCAAGGGCAATAGCTGCCCATGATTCTTCCCAAGTTTATACACCAGTTGTAAGCTACATAGGAGATGGCACGCAGGAGGAGTGATACTGTGCAGGCTTTCCTGAAATACCAGCAAGGCTGGCAGTGCACATTGATGGGCACCGGATGTCTTTTTGATCAAGTTCTCTGTCATATCCATTTTGCCTAGTTAAAGAGATTTACAAGAGATTGATTAATCTCACTCTCCAATAACTCTACACTCTGTTGAATAATCACAGTGCTTCTTTCATTAAAAAAAAAAGTGCTTCATAAATATTAATCGCCATAAATTCCATTTTTTAAATAAAAGAGACAGCTGCCTCCCATTAATTATCCTATCAGAAAATTGATTGGACATTTTCTGAAGAGCTTGACTATATAAAGGAAGAAAAATCATTTCCCCCTCCCTGTCTGAGTTCTCAACTAAGAACCCTGTAATAAAAGATTAACCAGAGAAAAACAGTCTATTAACATGCATACTCATGTATGCATTGGAGATACCCTAGGAAAAATGAATTACCCTTCCAGGTACCTTTAGAATTAAGGATTAAATACAATCTTAATAAAGAAGGGGGAGGTGAGATGTAGGCCTCTTAGGGGAGAGGACATTATTTTTAGGAAAGATGGAAAGATGAATGGGCCCTTAGAAGAATAAATGATAGCTTGTGACAAAGTTTGTCTGGGCATGGTGTCAACTTCTAATACCCTCTCCTGTGATGAGTCTACCCTCCCTGATTGATGAGACTCTGGGGAAAGTGATTTATGGCATGAGTTTCTTTTGGAAAATATGTCGTTAGGCAGATAAGGGAAGTTAGGATACAACCTCTCTATACATTTGCTGTTTTTCAAGTGCCTATAGTTCAACACACCAAAGTGGCTTGTGGATAGAATGTCCTAAACTCTTAGAGTCACACTTTGGAGTGCATATTCTGCTACCCTTCAACTACAAATACAGCTGCTTCCTCTGGGGTTAGGAGCCCTCCAAAACTCCAAACCTCAGCTCACAGTAGTGAGCTCCATTTTGCATGTGGAATTGTGGGTGAGTTATGGGTTCTAGTCCTGCTTTGGGCTTTGGCCATGTTATGCGATCCTGGGGTTGTCTCCTTACTTCTCCAAATATCAGTTTCTTCATCTGAGGGTAGAAAAGAAATCTTCCTGTACCAACCTTAGGTTCTCCAGTTGGGGCTCTGTAAATTAGAATGGCCAAAATAAGAGAGAAACAAGTGGAAGTTTATTAATATGTACATTGCACACATACACAAAGGAGCACTCAGCAACAACTAACCCAAAGTGGTGGCTAGAACTTAGATTTAAATACCAACAAGGAAAGGGGCTTGGGGATTGTAGGCAGAAGAGGCAAGTTTTGGGAAGATGACCAGGAAACATATGGTAAACAAGAGTTGTTCAATGAGATTCAGTGTGCAGATTTAAATTTGTGCCTTCTCCATTTAGAAGTGTTGGTAAGAGTCCTCCCCTTCTCTATATGGAAGAGAGAGAGATCTATCTAAATGAAAAGCATATTTGTAAATGTATATTCCCTGGTTTTAAGAGGTTTTCCTGAGCCTTCTGGTTCTCAATGGCCTTTATCTCAAAATAAATAAGCCATATCCCAAAGAGGCATAGTGGGGGGAGGGCATCTTCTGGGGTCCTCTTCTGTTACATTTTTTCTGCAGCAAAGATCTTTCTTTGTATCTGTTTTGGTTAGGAAATAGAATGTAGAAAGTTCACTCAGAGAAAGAAATAGTTTGATGGGATACTAAAGTGTATGCTTAGGGAATTAGGAGATTCCACTGTTCAATAGGAGAGGAAAAAAAAGGAAGTTCCCTGAGGAAAACTGGGAGATTCCCTGGAGAAAAGAGACAGGTGCCAGAGGGTTTGGATGTTCTTGGGGGAATGGAAGACAGAAAAGAATAAGACTAAGGTAGTGAAACAAGTAAACATCTGACAGTCTGTATCTAAAGCCCAGTGTTGCCTCTTGCTAGTTCTATGATTTTGGGCAAGCCATTTCATGCCTTGGTTTCTTTCTGTGTAAATTGGAATTAATAATAGTGTTCATCTAATAGAGCAAATTAAATTAGTTAAAAAGTACAGTCAATGATATTATAACTGTGTGGCATCAGGTAGGTACTAGACTTATCAGGGGATTCACCTTGTAAGTTATATAACTGTATTAGAGGCCTGGTGCACGAATTCATGCACCAGTGAGGTTCCTCAGCTTGGCCTCTGACACCCCCCAAGGGGTCCTGGATTGAAAGAGGGCACAGGCCAGGTCAAGGGACCCCACTGGTGCACCATCAGAGCCAGGGAGGGATGTGGGATGTTGGCCAGCCAGGGAGGGATCGCAGTAGAGCTTCAAGGTGTGTCCAGCCTGTCTTAGTCAATCCCAATAAGCCAATCCCAATCAGCCGGATCCCAGCAGCAAACTAACCTACCGGTCTGAGCATTTGCCCCCTGGTGGTCAGTGCACATCATAGCAACTGGTTGACCAGTCGGCTGTCTACCCCTGGTGTTCAGTGCATGTCATGGCAAGCAGTTGAGCAGCCTTAGCATATCATTAGCATATTATGCTTTGATTGGTTTAACAGCTATCAAGACAACCAGGCACTTAGTATATTAGGCTTTATTACATAGGATAACCATTATGTTGTATACCTGAAACTAATGTAACATTGAATATCAACTGTAATAAAAAATTATATATATATATATATATATATATATATATATATATATATATATATATATTCCTTAATCAGTACTATATAAACATTTTTTCCCCTTTCTCTCCTATTGAACAGTGGAATCTCTTCTTGAGGCCAGAACTTTGATGAGGCCTGAGAAACAAAATTTTGAAGGCAAATTTTAAACTTAATAGTTAAGAGGGTATCAAATCATATCTGTCTCCACTGTGCAATTTTCAGTGGAATCTACATAATTAACTTTTTCTGCGTGTTTACTTTTATTATATTAGTTTTAAAAAGAACATCTATAACCCTTGCTGGTATGGTTCAGTGGTTGGAGCATTATCCTGTGAACCAAAATGTTCTGGTTTCAATTCCAGGTCAGGGTATATACCTAGGTGTGGGTTTGATTCCAAAGTGCATACGGTAGGCAACCAATCAATGTTTTTCTTTGTCTCTCCTTTCCCCTCTCTCTAAAAATAGGTAAATATGTAATCTCAGGTGAAGATTTAAAACAAAAAACAAAAAAAAACAAACACCTAGAGTGTCAGGGCTAAATATAGAGCTTCTGAAAGTCTACTTATGAATGGTCAACTCAATTTCAGAGTGATATTTTTCTGATCTCTTAGCCAAAGTCTGAATGTTAACCATTACGTGTTGTTTATAATGACTGCAAATTTGTACAAAAGGATAGAAAAGAATTCACTGCAGTCAGGTAAAACCTATGTTTGAGTCAACTATTTATTAGCTTTATAGATGGGCAAATGAGTAACCATTCTGCCCCTCTTGTTTTTTATACATCAAATGGAGAACATACAGAAGCCACTTTATAAGAACTGAATGCATCAATAAATGTAGTGCTTAGCACAGGGCATGGTATATCTATTCAAAAAGTGTTAGTTGCTACTGCACTCTCATTATGACATATCCTTGATCATAATACAATTAATTGTATCACAGCCCATATTATGTTATTTAAACTTGATTCTTCTTGGTGGAATTTTGAAGGCTCCCTAGCTTCTTGTTGGGCAGCATAAGTGGCATATTTACAGATTATCTGTCAGGTAACTTCAAAGAAATGAACAATTTCATTCATTTTACTTTTTTAATGAACTTTATTCTATTTTAAATTTTAATCATACCATGTCACTTTTTTCAGAATGTCTTTCCCTTTTATCATTCTCAAATCTTTGGCTCTAGGAAGACAAAGCCATGATTTTCTTTTTGCTTCTTATCACCAGCAGAGTGCCAGGCACATAGCAGATGCTCAATGTATTTTTTTTTCAAATTAAAATATAGATGTATCATTCTTTCCTAATTATATAAATAACCATCCTCTTCTACCAACCCCATATTTTATTTTTTTATTTGGAAGTTATATGTATGTATGTTTTCATAGGAAGTCTAATTTATGCTTTAAATGAAAACTTAAGGGTTCTGACTATTTTTTGTTGTTGTTGTTGTTCTCTTTCTCATTCAATGTCTCCATTTCATTAGAGGCCTGTTTTGATTGTTTGCTTTGTTTATCTCTTTCTACTATTAGGCCTGTTTAGATATGCTGCAACTTTTCTTCATCTGCCCATGGGGACTTTGGGGACTTTGGTTTGGCTAATACCTTAAGTGAGATGGTCACAAGAGGTGAAAGGTCCTGTGTGCTGGCAGTGTAGCAACAAGAAGGATGTCAGTTCTCCTTCAAGGCATCAGGGTAAAACCACTCTGCTCTCTACTCTCCATTCGCCCACCTCAAGAATTGATCCCACAATTCATTTCCCCCATTTCCTGGATCATGATCAGTTAACTCTCCCCTTGAAGGTCAAGGATCCCTAAGGCCAGCTCTCTCTAGGATCTTAACATGAAGTGTGCAGTGCTGGTCTCAGAGCTCTCAGTGGCCCCAGAGGGGAGAAAGTGTAACACTCACTACTGGCAACTTCTGGACCACACGTGGCAAGCCCAGTGTCTACTAGACTCAAAAGAATTGGATTCAGACAGAATTATAGGTCAACTCAATTTCAGAGTGATATTTTCTGATCTCTTCGCCAAAATCTGAATGTTAACCATTACGTGTTGTTTATAATGACTGCAAATTTGTACAAAAGTAATTATTCTCACTTATTTAGTTATCTTGAGAACAATGGAAGAGAAAATTGGATAAGCTGGAATAAGAGTATAAAAGAGAAACTTCGCAAATTGTCTTTTTATTTTCTCTCACTAGGTGCAAATTATTGCATCAGAAAAGTTAACTTGAGAAGAGGGGCTTCTTTTCAGAGTTTAAGTTAATGCTTAGCACATGCATTTGCTCAAAAAGCATTTGTTGAATACATTAATAAATATATGGGTGAATGAAGGATGATGCAATTGAGACCTAAGAAGACTTTAGTCAGATTTATGCAGTGGACCAGTGGTTTTCAAATTTTGGTTTAGCCTAAAAAATGCTTGTTTAAACAACACTTAATGGGGAAATCATTAAGTGAAAGAAAGAAACTAGTCTGGTTGAAATGAGCAGAGTATCCAGACCATACCAGTTTGGGTATCTCTGGCCACTGAGAGGGCTCCCCACAAACCGTTTTATTATAGGGGTTGCAACAATGCAGCAGACAAATAAGGCTCCTGAATGATTACTATACTTATTTCAGCTATATTTACTGTCAATATCAATCACACAAGCAGAACCACTGAATTCAAAGAACTACATCAATTATTGAGAGGAATTAAGTAAATGAATAGGTCATTACTTTTATAGCCCAAGCTAGTCCTTAAGACAAAATGATAAAAAAAAAAAAAAAAGAGGATCTAATGTAAAGCTGGGCAACAATTTCAAAAGAAATTGAATCCATTATTATAAGTTTAATACACAACTTTAATAATTGTGTATTAAATTATCAGAACTTACCTAACCAGAATCCTTGATAAACTGAATATTCCCACATTCATTCATTAGGAAAGATGTAGATATTAAGGAGATATGCTAAAATCAATCTAAAGTGTTTACACATTATGTCTGAATATCCAGCCTAGTTCATAGCATTACAAAGAATAAAAAGATGCAGAAAACATGGTCCTTAGAGTTAATCTGCTTATAATTTAGCTGCACAGACAAAAAACACATGTGCAAAATCATCTAGAAAGAATAAAGTGTTAAATTCTATGTAATTATTTTTTTTTAATCTGGTAATTTATTTTTAGGGCTATTCCATGTAATACAATCAGTATTAGATAAGTAAAATTTCAATGTAAGTTCTTAAAATATATAATACTCTGGAGTCAGTTAAGATCTTAATATCTATGGTTTTACTTACAGTTTATTAAAGTAACCATAAAGTATAAGAGACCAATAACCTTGAGTAGTTATTGAATCCACAAACATCAAAGTTCATATCAACCAAGAGTTTTGGGCAAAAGTGATACACTGACCCCCAATGATAGGAAACAGGCCCCTGCTGGGTGGCTCAGTTGGTTGGAGCCTCTCCCATGTGCTTAAAAGGTTGTGGGTTCATAAAAGGTAACCAATTGATGTTTCCCTCTCATATTGATGTTTCTCTCTTTCCCTACCTCTCTTTCTAAAAATCAATTTTAAAAAATTGGTGAGGATTAAAAAATACATATTATAGGCACTATACCTGAAAGGTTTTACAATCAATTTTTACTAACCCTTCAAAGAAAGAATAACTCCTACTGTTAACAAACTCATCGAATAAAAACAGAAGGTGTTCCTCAACTCATTTTATGAGATTAGAATGCCACCAAAAGCGAAATTATTCATGGACAGTTAAATATATATTTATTTAGGAGAGCCTTAGTTGTGAACTGAGGTGCAAATATACCAAGTTAAATATTATTTTAAAAACCCTGCAATATCATGATCAAGCAGATATTATATGAGGAATATACGATAAGTTCATCCTTTGTAATTATATCAGTGAGTTCTAGGTAAAGATGATGGATTAAAGAAATGCTACTTTGTTACCCCCCAAAATTCCATTAAAATGAGAGTAAAGAGATCTTTTTCTTTGCTTTCTTGATGTTGTTGTTGTTTTAATGTATTTACCCAGACGAGAACAAAAAGAGAGATGCAACAACAAAATTATGGACATTGGGAAGCAGATAGACAAGTGGAATTAGCTTAGCATACTAGAGAAAGGTGAGTTTTAGGGAAACAGGGGAAAGCAGAGAAGCAACAAGATTTATATCATAGAACTAGCAAAAGCATAGAATTGCGGTCATCAGAAACCTCTGAAGGTAGGATAAAAGTAAAACTAAAACCCAAAAGATTATTTTTTAAAAATGTACAAATGAGTAGTTACAAAATAGACACAGGGATGTAAGTACAGCCTGGGGAATATAGTCAATGATATTGTGGTGACTCTGTATGGTGCCAGGCTTGGGATAGCAGGGGGAGCGCTTTGTAGGATATATGATTGTCTGACCACTAAGCTGTACAAAACTGGTACAAAATAGTTCTAAATATAAATGTAACTGGGGGAAAAAAGAAGAAAAAAAAAGAGAATCCATTTAAGAATTCTCTCAATCACCCACCCAGATTACACACCTCCCAGACTGGGCTGGAGACTGAAAGCTTATTTCCTAGAGACAGGAAAGATGAGGATTTCTGGATGGAGGAACACCAGGCAAAGTAAAGCAAAGAAATGAATGAGCTCATTGCTTCAAATTTCCAGCTCAGGTTCTGCATAAATGACCCACAAGTCTCTGTATCATCAAAGAAATCTTTGCCTCCTATAGCTGCAAAGCTAAAATGTCTGAAAACCAAATCCAGAATTTCATCCCTCAAGTGGCTGAATTACAATGCAAATAGAATTCCAACCTTACTGGGTGTCTTTTTTTATTTTATTTATTTATTTATTTATTTATTTATTTATTTATTTATTTATTTATTTATTTTAAGTGAAGGCATTGATTGGGAAGGAATGGGAGCCTGACCATTAGAATCAAGACATTTTAGAAGAATCCAATGAAGTTAGAAAAATAGAGCCTGTAAATTCTGCCAGTATAAGCAGTCCTTCCCTCCTGTCTGTGGAAGTTCATCCTGCTTTGCCTGAAAAACCTCGAATGGCCTCTCTTTGTAAGGCACTGCTCATTCTCCTCAGGACCTACCACTGCCATTCCCTTTGCTTCTAGACCTAAAACTAGACTCATGTCCTAACAAGCCCTAAAGGGTAGGATATAAATGTAATCTACTCCGCCCCCACCCCACCTCCCCAAAATAGAAAAATAAATGTAACCCAAAAGTAGCTTCTCTACACAGCAATAGAAGTGCATGAATCTTCCAGATATCTGAGAAGAGAGAAATCTGGGAAGTAGATATCAAGTGTGTGGGAGAATGGTAGAAGGAATGTAAAGATATCTCTACATCTATCTGTCTATATCTATCTATTCATCCATCTCCTACTGGTTCTATTTTTACCTTCCACTGGCTCTGTTTCTCACTGGAATCTTGATAGTGTCTTTTAAAGAGATTTTTGCAGTCTTTGGAATCAGTTTTCAGCAGGTGATCTGAGAGAAATATTTGTTCTTGGATTGCTACAAGTTCAAAGGTGATCTGAGAGAAATATTTGTTCTTGGATTGCTTCATATGTTTGTGTTATAAAAAAGGTAACCATTTTTTTTTAACACAGGGCAACTATTTCAAAGCAAAGCCAGGTTACCAGGAGAGAACAAAGGCTATTAAATTATATTTGTTAAGCTTCTTTTATTACTGGGAAGGCAAGAAAACAATTGAATTTTTGGCAAAGTTCTTTTAAAACAATTTGAAAATATTTCTCAATTTCTTGAAGAAAAAGATCTATCACTAGTAAATATTATAGATATCTTTTTAATTTCAAAAATACCAGAAAACCTCATGCCTACAGTCACTGAAAAGTCTACTGCACTTTAAAATAATTGGAAGTAATATAAAAGTATGAGAGACTCCTGCTTGCTCAAAAACAGTCTCCCACTGATAACTCATTTTGTATGAATTCTTTAACAATTTTTAATATGCTTATCACACACCATTTTAAAATAAAATATATTTAAATAACTAAACTACCAACACCCAACAGCATCATCATTAATAACTTCTTGAGTATTGTCTAACTTACTCTTTGAAAGACCCATATCCATTGTAAGGATATCCCATAAATTAACCTTTTTCACATTGATAGATCCAACTTATTTCAGTCCTCTTTAGATCACTGATCCAAAGCACAGTTCCCATGAGATAGTAGGCCCACAGTAAATAGGTTTTTACTAAATGAAGAGCAATGAATATGTGTCTTTTCACACAGCAGTGATTTTGCACAGGGCAATATAAAACTGGACAAACATGTCTCATCTACAACCGTCCAGTGATGCTGCACAGCAACTCTGACTTAGCTCTTCACCATGACCCCCAACCTCAGTATAGCATTGCAGAAATCTACTGCCTCAAAGGGATGTAACGTGGGTGTTTTTCCATTATTATTGACACATAACTTCCTCTCTCACACAAAACCATAGGAATAATATAATGGGTTAAGAAAACAAGAATTACATGGCAGACTATGAAGTGACAAATGGTAGGGGACAGTTTATATAAAATTTATATTGCCCTTATTGAATAAAATTAATCTCCCTTATATCTAATACAAAAAGCAAATAAGAAAAAGTTATGTCTCTTAAAAAAAGGAAATGCTGTCCAGCCATTTCCTTGGCTCAGTGGTTGAGTGTTGACCTATGAACCAGGAGGTCATGGTTCGATTCCAGGTCAAGGCACATGCCCAGATTGTGGGTTCCATCCCCAGTGTGCTGTGTGCAAGAAGCAGACAATCAATTATTCTCTCTCATCGATGTTTCTACCCCTCCTGCCCTCTCCTTTCCTCTCTCTGAAATACTGCCACTGAGGTGTTTCATTAATTTAATTTGTGTTTCTTCATTCCGCTGGGTTTGAGCTCTGCAGCAGTGCTACTAACCACTGGGTCACTGGAAGAGACTTAAAACCCATTTATGTCTGGTTTCACCCCCCCCCCCCCCAAGAGATTATTATCTCCTTGACCTGGAGCATGCCCTAGCACTTAACATTTCTGAAGGCCCCAGATGACTCCAGCATACAGCCATGGTGGAGAAGCGCTCCCTGTGAAGAGGAGCTGAGGGGGTGCCTGCCATATCCCTGGTAAAGCAAAGAAAGGGAGGGGTGGGTGGAGTTTCAGAGAGGACAAAGGGAGCATGAAGGAGAAGAAAATCTGCACCACATGTGAGAAGCAGGTTGAAACAAACAGGGACACTCACAACGCAGCTTAAACCTGGCCTGTGGGATTTAAGTGACTATAATCCATTATGGGGGCACACCCTCATGACCTAATCTAAGCCTAATTACCTCCCAAAGACCCTACTTTCTAATGCCAATATGTTGGGAATTAGAGCTTCAACATTTAAATTTGGGGGACAAAAACAAGCAGTCCATATGGATCAAAACCTCAGAATTTTAGATGTTGGCATTTTGGCAGTCCTAGAGTTAGGCCATTCAGATCTTCCTTCAAAGTAGAACCTGCTGTAAGGCTTCTAGTTAGTTGATTTGCACCAGTTAACTTTGGGATCCACAGCAGTGGCTATGCTGAGACTACCTTCTTCCTGTGCTGCTTCTGAGCGAGTGACACCATGAGGTATGAAAGCCAGGCCACTGCTGCCCATGCAGGACTATTCTAATGGGCAGTCTTTGTGCTGGAAGTCCCCAGGACTTTGTCAGAGCTGTGATACAGTCTGAGGTTTTTATAATCTTCCTTCCTTGTCCCTTTTTCACAGGGCTTCAGTGTCACTCTTACTCCTGCTCCTTCATCCTTTAATCTTTCACACACATTTTCCCCAATAAATTTCTTACCCCAATTCCCCCTTGTCAGCTGCTTCCCAGAGGACCCAATCTGACACAGGACGGGACCTCATAAATCATCTAGGTTTATATATACTAGTATTGTTCTTAGCTCAGAAACCTGAGGTTCAAATAATTTGCTGCATTTCACATGGTCCAATGTGGCTGACCAGGATTATAGGTTTCACAATCTTCAGTCAAATGTTTTAATGCTTTTTCTACCAAAATATATGAGTCAAAACACAGGTGACTTCATTGGAAAATAAAAAAAACTAAAAGTAACAAAAACAAAAGTACAACTTATACTGGGAAAGAACATTGAAAGCACTCAAGGGACTCTCTAATGAGGAATACTCACAAAATATAACAGGCAGAACAAACACAACAACAGGAGCAAGAAAGAAAAAGAAAACTTTAGGAACAACCAACATATCAGGCACAGTTTTGGGTCCTCTCTCAGTCACAGACATACTCACATTCAGAATGTGAATCATCCAAATGTGTGTGAGAAATCTCAGTCTCAGGGAAGCCAACTACAGTGGGTTATAGAGTCCCCTATCCCCCGCCCCCTGATTCATGTCCACCCAGAACCTCAGATTGTAACCTAACTTGGCAGTAGAGTCTTGACAGATGTAATTAAGGTAAAGATTGAGATGAGCTCATACTGGACCCTTTATCCACTGAAAATGCCCTTTTAACAGACAGAGAGGAAGGAGAAGAGATTGAAGTGATGCATCTACAAGCCAAGGAATGCAAGAAATTACCAGAAGCTGGAGGGGGAAAGGAAGGATTCTCCCCAGGAGCCTTCGGAGGCAGTGTGGCCCTGCCAGGACTTTCTGGACTTCTGGCCTCCACAACTGTGAGAGGATAGATTCCTGCTGTTGTAAATCATCAAGTTTGTGGTGATCTATTACAGCAGCCCAAGGAAACTAATATAATACTTAACAGTCTTTTATACCAATCACAGAGCAAAAACGAGTCTATGTGACCAAATATAAAAATCAGTGTAGAAAACAACAACACACACACACACACAACAAACAGATAAACAAACAAAAAACAGAAAACAGAAGCTAACTAACTAAATAAATAAGTGTATTCATTTTACTTTATATTTTTCCCCAGTGTATACATTTTCTGTGACCAATGTAGAGAAGCTAATATAGGATAGCCTCTAACGGGGTTTTTGGACTACAAAGAGTACTTTGCCTATAAATCACTAGCTAGCGTGATCCATTCCTATGCTGGTCAAGGGTCACTACCATGGCTTCAGGAGTCCTGAGAGATAAGCACAGAGCTACCACAGAATAGCACATGTTAAACTGTCCTTAGCAAATTACATAGCCGGAGATATAGTCTTGCCTAGGTTCCTGGTGAGAACGTAAAAGAAGAATTAATCTAACCTCAATATGAGCTGACACCCAGAAATGCATAATGCTCATTGAATAGATTTTCTTCTCATCCTTAATTTCATCTATAGCATGAGAAGGGGGGATTAAATCACTTTTCAGTGCTAGCATCCTCATTAAGGATCTGTAGACAGTGTGTATGGATCAAGCAGAGCTTGACATTTGGGGAAGAGTGGTTTAACAATTACATAGATTCCAGGAAGAGGAGAGTAACTGTATCTTTTGACAAATTTTCAGTTAATTTGTATACATGGTTCCCAAAACCACTGTCAGGCTTGGTGACTCATATTCACAGTGTATTATAGTGAAAGAATACAAACTGCAGTCCATAAAGGGAAAAAGCACAAGGGGGGAAGTCCAGGAGAAACTAGGCATGAGCTTTCAGATGTCCCCACAGTGGAGTCACAAGGGAATATGCCTAATTCTCTCAACAACACGTGACAATACATGTGAAATGCTGCCGACCAGAGAAGCTTACTTGAGCCTTGATGTCCAGGATTTTTATTAGGGTTCACTTATATATTCATACAGTGCCTAGATGACTAATCTTACCTACTCAGATTCTAGTCCTTCCTACTCAAGAAGGAAAAAACAGACATTCATCACCACAAATCACATCATTAGAGTGAATTTATCTTGTCAAACTGGTGCTTATATACAAAAACACTCTAATCAGAGGGGCTAGGAAGGGCTTTGTATTTTAGCCTTTGTTTCTGAGATTTCACAGAATCCATATAATAAGGTAGCCCAATATATTTCTTGTGCCTGCACCAAATTTAATATTTTTTATAAGTTACTGGTGTCTTGTAATATTAGAGGAGAAAAAAAATCTAGATTATGCTATGTTTTCAAAGTTAAGATCTTAAATATGGTTGGGCAAGCTAGAAGTGTTTTCTGATTTTTAGATCTGAGATTCAGTCATGTCACATCTTTAGCCCCTTAAAAATATTCTATCAAGAAAGAAAATATTTTTAAGAAAACTTTTGAGATTCACTCTAGAAGGTTCTGTAATGTAAAACACTTTATTCTGTCAATTTTATAAAATGTTTCTTATTAGTTACCTACATGATACTTACAACTTTGACTCTCATTTTGTTTCTCCAGATCTGAATACAAATGAAAATTTGCTCAATTTGGAAGTACAATTTTATGTAAAAACTGATTTAAAACAAATGTCAAGCACTCTATATTTTACATCAATAGGAACTTGTAACATCCAATAGTATAAGCATTAGTTGTATTTAATGCATAATGGAAAATTATACTCTCATTGCTCTTTTAGATTCAGCATGCTATCACCTGAAGCAGATTTGTACAGCACTAGGAATTATTAATGATTATAACTTGCCTAGAAATAGTAATTACTTTCTTAGTACCTAGCTAAAATACAGATATATAAAGTCTTATTTTTTTGACATAAATTATATTGACAAAATTTAAAATGGTAGTTTAAAACATTGTGGAGCTAAACTTTCATTAGCTAAACCAGCATTTACAAAAGTTTTTAGGATCAGGATTTTGGTTTTAATTTTGAACTGCTCTTAGGAATTAATATTTTCCCTGACATATTACATTTAACTGAATATCCAAGTTCCATTCTATACGTGATATCCAAAGCCACTGAGGGCTGATCTTGTAATTTCCTCTAAAGAGAAGAAAGTAATTCAGCCCATTAATTCCCTGTAAGCAAGTGTAAAACAATGTTGATTTCTGGGAAAAGAGGGAGGAACAGAGAGTCCAAGTACTGGAGGAGGTGGCAAGGAAACAGTTACTAAGTTTCATGGGAAAGAACAGGCTGCTAGGGTGAACAGGCTGCTAGCAGTAGCACATAACAGCACATGGCTCCTTGCCAGAACAACCCCCTTCACAAGACTAATTATATCTCTGAAGCATTCTACCTTTACAAACTGCAGCATTCATTATTTATGGTTTTATAAACCTTTATCAAGCTATATAGATTTTTATCTATAGGTAAAAACTCAATAAGTCTGCAATGGACTGAGGAATTTCTTCTAAAACTACTACTTGCAAACTCTAGGTCTATATTTTCATCATTGATTTGAAACGTTACTGAGCTTTCTTCAGTAGCAGAAGCCAGAGCTTTAGTTCAAAGAATGTATTCTAATTTGTTTCTAACACTTTTTTGGTGGTTTCTTACATGTACATTTGTGGCCGGCCCCCCCTCTCCCCCCCCATGTTACCAGTTGTCCATTGTCAAACATTTGTCATTTTGCTGCTTACTTATATGTGTTCTGGGATATTCTTGTGGAGTTTTCCTAATTCCAATATTCAGGAGAGCTTAATATCATCTGCAAATTTGGACATTTTCTTGAGCACAATTTTTTAAGGTTAGAAGTAAAAATATTATTCTGAGCACTAGATACTTCTTTATTCAGAGAAGTGACCTGTACTTTTGTATAATTTAGATCTGTATTCCAGTGCCTCAATATTTAATATTACTTTCTTATGGAGGCTGGTTTCAATGTATTAATTTATGAAAGTCTGAATAAATTACATTCTGATTGTCCTTTACTTATACCATATATCTGCTGTTTGGTAGCACTACAAATGGCCATATATAAAGGAAATCCAGGGATACATTGTATTTTTTAAATTATTCTTATGACCAATTCCTATTGCCTTTTTTATTTTTGAAAGCAAAATTCTAGTATTGTATGAAAGATATTTGTACTAGCACAGGAAACACTTATGTGTGTGTAGTATCACTTATTGCCGATATATGTACTTATAAGATACACAAGATCTAAAGTTATTGCTTCCAATGTTATTTTTTCATTTTTTTTTCTTGTACCACTTTGTAACTCCATACACAGATATTGAACACCTGCTGTGTGGTATAAGCTTTAGCCTAGGTATTTACATTAAAAAAGTCTAAGACTCTTTAGGAAGATGGGTCATTATGAAATAAGGCTAGATAGCATATGCTAATTTCTACAAATTAGTAAAAGAAATAAGTCCAGGTGGCAGAAATTACAGTGGAACAAAGTTTTTATAAGAAGTTTGTGGACAGGTAGAAGTGGAATTGGTAAACAGTGACTTCTTGGTTCTTGGTTTTAAACACCAAAATCTATCTTTAGCTAGCTAAAAGGAAAATATTTTTATTATAATGCTAGGGAATAGCTCACAGGATCAAAGGAAAGGCCATAAAACCAGGATCATAAAATGACAAGTTTTGTAGCAGAGATTATAGCTAAGGTGTGCTTCAAAACATTCTAATTAGGATTGTATCAATAACTGCAGAACAGACCTAGAAACCACTGCTATGGCCACAGAATGGCACAACTATAAATGAATTGTAAGCTTTCGGTCAGTGACTGCTGTTCGTTCACAACTCAAAACTTGGGCTGAACTGTGCAATTGGTAGCCCCCATCAAGGTTACATACTAGCAAAGTTTGGCAGAAAAATATCTAACCTCTTAGCCCTCTCTATGGCTATGTAGAACCTTGCTTCCCACAAACACATAACAAGTTAAGTCTCCCAAAGTAAGGATAGACTTTGGGGTTGAGCAGTCAAAAACTGGTAACATACTGCCTGGCTGGCGTGGCTTAGTGGTTGAGTGTTGACCTATGAACCAGGAGGTCACTGCTCGATTCCTGGTCAGGGCACATAGCTGGGCTCAATCTCCAATGTGGGGAGTGCAGGAGGCAGCTGATTAATGATTCTCTTTCATCAATGATGTTTCTTTCCCTCTCCCTTTCTCTCTGAAATCAATAAAAATATGTTAAGACAATAACTGGTAACATACCTACTAGAGTATACTCCTTTGCTTGTCCAGTATACACCTACCCACTATTTCCCATGATAATACTTCAAAAATCATCCCTTTTAATGTAGCACAACCATTTCTCATTCAGTTGAGAATGCATAGTGCTCTAATGGACTTGAAATGGTCAAATGTGGTCTCAGCTTCCAATTTAACAATAGAATTTTTGTATATGAAGTTTGTGGACACATTTTTTTCCCTTGAGTATGAAAACAGGCCCTTGCCAGACAGGACCATAGGGGAATGGCACAGAGACAACTCCTCTTAAGCTAATGAATCTTTCCTTTTGAGAAATAGCTCTTTCAACTTTACCTTTTTGAGAATGAACACCTAGGCTCAAGGTAACCTTGTGACCCTAGATCAGCGTTTTTCAACCGCTGTTCCGCGGCGAGATGTTGCCTGGTGTGCCGTAGGTGCAGACAAGACAAGAATTTTATAATTTTTCACTATTTTGTTTACTTAATATTTCATAATAAAGTAATTATAAAATACTTTCTTTGTGTTTATTTGATTCCTATTCAAGAGAATTACTTTATATATAGTTAATATAGGCACAGAGTTAAATTTTTTAACATTTTCTAATGGTGGTATGCCTCGTGATTTTTTTCATGAAACAAGTGTGCCTTTGCCCAAAAAAGGTTGAAAAACACTGCCCTAGATGTCCATTCTGAATAGGATGCTATCTGACTCATCTAGTCCTAGACAGGGCTTCTCAGCCTTGGAACTATTAGCATTTTGGCTGTTGTTCTTTCTGCTGGGGAGCTATCCTGGGAGCTGTACATGTTTAGCTGCATCCGTGACCTCCCAGTTGTGATAATATGGTATAAAATAAGGGTTGTGCATATTCACGGGAGTGAATTAGAAATTGGCGGAATTGTTAGGAGCTTGGAAAATGATTGGTGTCAATAAAAAAGGTAAGGAATGGGTAATCTTCCCATTTTACAGATAAGGAAATTGAGAAGCACTGTTATTAAGTAATAGTACTGTATTTAAAACTCATTGAACTAAAGACTCATTATATAGTAGTCTCCCCTTATCCTTAGGGAATTCATTCCAAGACTCCCTCTGGATGCATAAACTCAAGATGGCACCAAACTCGATATATACTATGTATTTTTTATACATACCTTGACCAACTGTAATTTATAAATTAGGCACAGTAAAAGATTAATATTAATAATTAATGAAATAGTATAATTACAGCAATACACTGTAATCAAAGCTATGTGAATGTGTTCACTTATTTCAGGGGATTTCTTGCAGAAGTCTTTGAATAAACTCATTTTCTGGAGAAACTTGTTGCTCTTAATTATAACACATTTTCAGTTCATGCCTTCCACCCACAAATTTATTGCCTTTCCATCTTAACTAAGCACTTATCATATAGTGTGGCCATAACTTTAGCAACCTCAGTGTGAGATTTTTTTTTCTGTCCTTATCAAGATCTTTCACCTTTTGACTTAAAGCAAGCATTGTATAGTTTCTCCTTGGCATATCCAAATTGCCAGCATCAATAATACTGCACTTAGGGGCCATTATTGAGTAAAATAAGGATTACATGAACAGGAGCTGTGACAATTGATCTGATAACTGAGATGGCCACTAAATGATTAAGGGGTGAATAACATACAAAGGGATGATTCATGACCAGGTAAAATGGCATGAGATTTCATCATGCTACTCAGAATGGCATGTAATTTTAAACTTATGAATTTTTTATTGAATGTTTATTTCTGGAATTTTCCATTAACATTTTGGGACTGCAGTTGATTGAAGGTAACTGAAACTGCAGAAGAAAAAAACCATGGATAAGGGCGAGTAGAAAACACACTACCTTATCTTGATAAGTAAAGTTAATATTCTGTTAACTCTTAAAACAGAATTGAATTTGGGAACATAATCATCAATTCTTGATAAGACAAGCAAGTAGATTTAATAACTAGTTTTACTCCAAAACTCATGTGGCCAGAGGCACACTTATATCCAATGCATCCTTCACAAGTCACTGAATGGAATGTTGTAAACTACAAAAAAAGAGATAAGATGATCCGAGTCAGTATCAAAATAGAGATGGATTCCACTGCCAGATAAACTCACTTGATTCCTTTTATTAAAAATGACAAAACCCAGTATTAATAGCAGAGACCATGGGAGGAATTTAATGATTCATGTTACCAATTTAAAGAATGGCAGGGACACCACTGGGCTTTAGGGAGTACAGGAGAGTCATTAGAAGCATACATGTTAGCCTTATTCCTTCCCACTAGGGGTGGCTGAACCCTGGCTGCCAGCATCACCTTCCCAGCTTCATCAGACCTTACATTCAAGTTGAAAAATCCTGGGAAAAGACTGGCCTGATCTGAGTCATATCTCCATTCCTGTAGCAATCACTATGGCCAGGAGGGATGAGAAACTAGGATTGGCCCAACTTTGGCTAGGTACCTATCTCCTTTGGTTAGTTACTTACCTTTCAATCAGCTGTGGAAATAGGATGGCTTATATCTGGGCCCTAGATAAACTAAAGAGAAGAGAATAATTTCTCAAGAAAGAGGAGGGCTAATGCAGAAGAAATAGGGTTCCAGAAAAAATATCTCTATGTATCTATACCTTATAGGTATATATTTAGAGTGGGTCTACTATAGTATTTTTCTTAGTTATCTGACAAAGAATGTTGAAGAAGCTACCCAAGTTGGGGTTGGGGGAGTGATTAGAAGGGATAGAGAGAAGAAAAATTAATTTTGTTTCTTGCATATACCTTTGTAATAGAAGAGCACATTCTTTTGCAATAGAAGAGCCTTTTAGAGCCAAGGTTGGGAAGGGCAAGGAGAGGAAGACACAGTGAAAATAGATCCACTGCAGCATCCACTCTAAAAAGAATCGAATCCTTAAGCCATGGGTTTGTATATAGTTCCGCATATATGTATGTCTATATGTACATACACAAATACAACCATATTAGTGTAGTAAAAAGTTAGGACTTTTAGAAACATCATTAAATCATTTATTCAGTAACAACACTCAGCAGACAACAGAAACAGACTGTACATATTCATTTCACATTTAGCCTGAATAACCAGTTTTACTTACTTTACAATGCTTTCCTAAATATAAGTTTTTCTATGGATAGGGAAAACAGCATTTTAAATAGTCCATCTTTTAAAAATTGAAATGACTTTCTAAATACATATTTAGAAAATGGGAATTAAGGCTTAATTACTATACAAACAAAAACAATTATAGAAGAACATTTAAATAGGAAAATTATAAAACTATATATAGAAAATTATATATACACTGTATCAAAATACCTTTTCTATTTTTGGTGACTATATTTTTTTGAGATAAATAAACCAATGAGTTCAAACATTTCTAATATAAAAATGCTAGGTTAACTTTTTAAGTTTTTATTGGTTACAATGATATAAAATGTATCATTTAAAGTTCCCCTAGTTATTAAGTGCTTGCTAGCAGGGTTGATATTAAAACCAAAATCAATCAGTTCTGTTCAAGTAACCATATATACACCAGGAAAAAATTTGGAATTGTGGAAACAGAAAGTGAACAGCTTCAAATTTCTCCCTTTTTTAATGGCTTATATAAGTTTCCTTTTATCAGACTTTTTTTTTGTTAAAAAGTTTACTTAATTTTAAACTAAGGTCAATATGCTTTTTTTTTTTTTCCTTCAAGACAGAATACTTTATGCCTGGGGTGGCTCAGTGGTTGAGCACAGACCCATGCACTAAGAGGTCACAGGTTTGATTCCTGGTCAGGGTACATGCCCAGGTTTGCTGGCTTGATCTGCATTCGGGGGCATACAGGGAGCTAGCTCTTCAATTTTGATGTTTCTGTCTCATTGATGCTTCTCTCTCTCTCCCTCTCCCACTCTCTCTAAAATTAATAAAATAAGCCATATTTAAAAATGGTAGGTATTAAGTTTGGACCAGTTAAAGAATAACATTTATATTTGTCTAGATGTAATAATTTTTAAAGCATACAAATTTAATATGGGGTAGGAAATATGTAAATAAAAACACACAAGAAACTATGCACCATTAAAATATATTAATGCACCATCTATTCATTATATGAATATAAAAAAAAAAACCACACAACTAAATATTCCGATTTAAAAGTAGCTTCTATAAAATGTCAAAGTTGTGGGCATTGTTTGCTTTCCTGACGTAATAATTAAGATACTACTATCTCAAACAGTATTATCAGCATTTCTTAGTATACACATGGAAAGATATATGCTGTATTCAAGTTTTCCAGTTTGATTTCCATTAAAATGCTTTCTACAGCTTAGAAAAATAACACACACAAAAGTGATAAGGTAAACATCTTATAATTTTAAGAAACTACTTGAAACTTAATATTCAGATAACCCAGTGCCTAAACTCTAGAACGATGCTTAAGAAGGTCTTCCATAATGATGATATGGCAGACATCTGAATCACATAACGAACAGCAGGCTTCTTGGTCTTCTGAGTAGGCAATGATGTTCTTCCCTGGTACTACAAAGCAATCTTGACTAAGCTTTGCCAAGAATATTGTTTCAGTGTAGGTTTACATGAGGCACCATGCAACAGTAAGAGCAGCTACAATGCCGTTCAAAATTGCCATGCTATAGCCAATGTGGAAAGAATGTCCAGTAAGTTTCCTGAGGGGGGGAAAAAGCAAAAAAGGAAGATGTAATTTGGTTTAAGAGACATACCATCAGTTTATACTAAAAATGCTTATAAACTGGAAATGTGTTGCACATTATTTCACAAATTAAAAAAGAATTCTGGATATCTGCAGGATTAGTGATAGATCTTAAAGTTTCTGTTACAATCTGTCCTGGTCCAAAATTTTTCTATTTTGTTACTTAGAACAAAAATGCCCAGTTTGATACCTATATGTACTTCTTACTGAACTTTACAGTTACTGTGTGTACCATAACTTAATTCTAAGGTATAAGTTTTCTTACATTACAAATGTTTCCTTCATTAATTAGCACTGTGTTTCCCTGCTCTCTGGTTCTTAACTCAGAATTTAAAATACATATTATTTCATTTGTCTCGTTTTTAGATTATGTGAAAGAACTATTTCTTTGAGCACTAAAACCAGCATTTGTCTTAGAGTGAGTCATACACCAGATTATGTCTTTTATAGACATTCAGTTCTCAACCTAATAAGTTACCTAATTAAAGTGGTTTACAGTGAGTTCTAGGTATCAGCAAAGACACATCTCTTGTTTTATGATTACTAGTAGAGACCTGGTGCATGAAATTTGTGCACAGGATGGGGGAGAATCCCCTCAGCCCTGCCTGAGCCCTCTTGCAGTCTGGGATCCCTTGGCGGACATCCCTCTAGCAACCCATGATCCCTTGATCCTTACTGGCAGGCTCCTTACCACTTTGCACTCTGCTCTTTAGTGCTGCCTCAGAGGCGGGAGAGGCTCCCACCACCACCACTGCGCTTGCCAGCCAGAGTGGCACTCCCCCAGTGGGAGCACACTGACCACCAGAGAGTAGCTCCAGTGTTGAGCGTCAGTACACATCATACCAACCAGTTGTTCCATAATGGTCACTTGGGCTTTTATTATACAGATTTGTAGCCCAGTGCACAAAATTTGTGTAATGGGTGTGTGTGTCCCTCAGCCTGGCCTGCACCCTCTCCAATCTGGAATCCCTCTCCCAATCCAGGACTGCTGGCTCCTAACCGCTCACCTGCCTGCCTTCCTGATTGCCCCTAAATATTCTGCCTGTCTGCTCACCCCCAACTGCCCCTACCCCTACCCCGCCAGCCTGCTTGCCCTCAACTGCCCCCCGCCAGCCTGATTACCCCCAACTGTCCCCCACTGCCAGCTTGATCACCCCCAACTGCCCTCCCCTGCTGGCCTGGTTGCCCCCAACTGCCCCCCCCACCATGCTGGTCTGGTTGCCCCCAACTGCCTTCCTGCTGGCCTGATCACCCCAACTGCCTGCCACTGTCAGCATGCTTGCCCCCAACCACCTCTGCCTTGGCCCCGCCACCATGACTTTGTCCAGAAGGATGGCAGGAAGGTCCCCTGGTCTAATTAGCAAATTACCCTTTTATTAGTATAGATGACTACCGACTATTCTATGTGCACAGATTTTCCCTGATATTTGTTTCCTTTATCTTGCATAAATTTTACTTATTTTGTATTTTCCTTCTTAACATTCCTACCACTAATTGTATTGCATTATACTCATTGCTTAGTTTAATAAGGATCGGGCATACTATAAAGAAAAGGTAATGTCTGACTGGTATCGGAGGCAGAACAGAATCCTCTCATATAGGGAAGTACACTGGCAGTACTAAGAGCTAAAAGGCATTAGTAAGAAGGGCTCTGGCCTGACAGTGCTGTCATGTTCATGCCCTCTCATTTTCTAAGGATAGGTTAAAGCCAGGGAGGTTCTCAGCTCTGAATTCACACTTGAAGTGCACTTCACTGTAATGAGTCCAGTCCCACAAAATTTGTGGCAAAGAATCAAGAAGATACACTCTTCATAGAACCTCTGGCTTTCACATGAGACCAGAGAAGACCCTGATGTTTTCTGATGGTTCCCTGTTCTGTTTCATGGGAGTTAATATTTACCCTCTCCACTTAACCTTACCACCTAGGGACCAGTTTAATGTGCTTCTCTTGCCATTAAGGGTTAAATTTACTCAGGGGTACTACCTACTATTTGGCAAAAAAGGTGTACTAAATGCTTTGCTCCTTAGAGAAATTCCTCAAACATGTATTGGTCAGTGAACAGAAACCTAATAAAATTAACTATCATATTATCACTCATTGTAAAAAACAAACAAAAACCACTAATGACCCGAGAACATTTAAATTCATACTAACAAAATAAAGTTAATCATGGAACAGAATTTTAGGATTTACTTGTTCTCTTTTGCTAGTTTGTGACCCTACACTCCCATAAAAATAAGAAAACCTCTAAAGTACAGTGTACTAAACTTTAGGAAATTATAACTACAATGTTAATATAACTGAATTTCATGGATATGCAGATGCTCAATTGCTCAGTGACCCTCCCACAGTCCTTCCCCCTGCACTGGGCGAAAAAGGGCGATCAAGGCAGGCAGCCAACCTCTCAGTCCCTCTCAACCAGACTGGGCAAGACGGCCCTGATTGCCAGCCAGGCCGAGGCACCCCACTTGTGCACAAATTCTCTATTGCATTGGGCCCCTAGTGAAATATAATTTCGTGACACACACACAAAAAAAGTCCTGATAAATGCTACAACATAAATGAATCTTGAAAATAGTATGCTAATTAAAAGAAGCTAAAAAAAACACATTTTGGGGATTTGCATGATTCCATTTATATGAAATCCATAGACAAAAAAATAGACAAGGGTTTCCTAGGACTGAATATTGTTCAATAAGAATAAAATATATTGGAAAATTAGTGTTGTAAAGAAAGGCTTATGATAATAAACTACTTTCACATCCTAAAAGATTAATTATAAAAAAGGTACTATTTTGTTCTACTTGTAAAAAATTTCTTTCCAATAATAATCTTTCAAGTACTTATGTGGTTCCTGGCAAGTGCTCCCTCTCAGGTATTTCTTATCATTTGCTGTTCTGTGCTTATGGACCTCTGTGCATTTTCAGAAGGCCATACGTAATACAGTAAATTAACATAAGCAAAATCCATAGCAAGCAGGTGAAAAGCAAATACTAGCTATATTACTTTATGAAAATAACAAAGAAACCTAGAATAGTTAATATGATTTTCTTACAGTACCTTGTTATATCTATTTAAGTCTCCATTCAAAATAGTAATGAATGCATTTTATAAGACATGCATATAACTTAACCCTACACTTCAAGAAGCTGCAGTGCAGTCATTAATAGTAACAGCAATACAACTGATGGCTCCAGTCCCTAGATAATAAAACGTCATGATACTCAAATATCAAGGCCAAGTTCTTGATCTATCTCTTTGTTAGTGGCTTTTCTCTCCTACTACAATTAGCCATCTGACATCTGTTTCATCAGACCCTGGCAATAAAGAGTTTGATTTAACAAAGAGGCAGTTCTCCAAAATCTGTGAAAAAGAGTAGTAGAGTCAATTTACTGAGCTCAATGTTAAACTTCCTGTGTTTGGAAAAGGAAGTTCTAACTTAAATACTAATACCCACTTTTATTGACCTACAAGACATTAATGTCTAAGAACCCACACCATCTTTTCTTACGACAGTACACGAAATTCGTACATGGGGGTATGTGTGTGTCCCTCAGCCCATCTTGAACTCTCTCCAATCTGGGATCCCTCAAGGGATTTCCGACTGCCGTTTAGGCCCAATCCCAGTAGCTCCCAACCACTTGCCTGCCTGATAGCCCCTAACTGCTTCTGCCTGCCAGCCTGATCACCCCCTAACCATTCCCCTGCCAGGCTGATTGATACCTAACTGCTCCCCTGCTGGCCTGGTCACCCCTAACAGCCCTCCCCTGGCGGCCTAATAGCCCACAACTTCCCTTCCCTGCTGGCCATCTTGTATCCACATGGGGGTGGCCATCTTTGACAATATGGGGGCAGCTACCTTGTGTGTTGGGAGTGATGGTCAATTTGCATATTACCCTTTTATTATATAGGACTAGAGGCTTGATGCATGAAATTCATGCAAAAGTAGGCCTGCCTTTCTCCAACTGCTGGCACTGGCTTTTCTCTGGCATCTGGAACCTGGGCTTCCCTCACAGTTCTGGCTTTACCTAAAAGAATGTCTAGTCTAATTAACATATTATGCTTTTATTATTATAGATTTTATTTGTACTGTATCTTCTTATTCCCCCAAAATTAAAGTCCTCAATGCACTTTAATAGCAGAAAAATAAACCTATTGTTGAGTAGAAAATAAAATCATAATGCATCAATGCCAAATCCCAAAATTTCCAGAAAATTCACATTAAATATTCTACTCATTGTCTGCTTCCTTCCTACAATAGTAACAACTCACAAGTGTAATGGAAATTTAAATATTTCAGCATTATATCCAGAACTCTTTACACAGGAAATAACACATGTAAGAGAATATCAGCTCACATATATTAATTTTCAGTCTATAAAACAGTTACCAAAAACCGTTTACCAAAAAAGCAATTAAAACGAAAAGCAACCATTCCCCTTTCTTATTTCCAATTTATTTTGCAGGTTTCAAATAACACTGTAAGGTAATATCAGTTTTTAAATAAGACGTGTAGAAATTCGTTTAATTCAATTTGAGGTCATGGGTTTTCTGAAATAAGAGTAATTTTATGTTTGTCAAATATTATTTGTGATTGGGAGAAGCAAAAAGGCAGGCAACTCAGAGTGACCCAAACTGAAAAGACCAAAAGCATTAGGAAGGCAGCAAAATTCTGTATTTTTTATTTTAAGCAGGTTTTAGTAAAAAGATACTACCCTTTACCTTACCACATTCCTAGAAATCATAACATATCAATAACTGTAAAATTTTTCTGCATTTGACCATGAATCCATCCTATCTAATAAAGACGTAATATGCAAATTGGCCATCACTTCGTTCAAAGATGGTGGCACCCACAGCCAATAAAGAGGGAATATGCAAATTGATGCAACAAAGATGGCTGTGGCCAGATGCTTGCATAGTTGCCATGGCAACGACACTGGCATTCCAACCCACCCTGGCTGCTCCTGGTGTCTGGATAGCGGTGTCTGGGCAGCACATAAAGGCAGCAGGCAACAGCCAGAGCGAAGGCCCAGATCCCAACAGCCAAGGAAGGCCTAATCTTGCACAAATCTTCGTGCATCGGGCCTCTAGTATCAAATGAGTCATAAATTCAACAAGTAATACATTTAAAGCAGATACCAAATTTCAAACTTCTCTAACAATATAATATAGTGAACTTATACTCCTAGTCCCACAAAACAGACATTTAACTATACTTTCCAATATGCCTCATTCTAAGAAATATATAGATGTGACTATTCAAGAAGCACCCGAAGTACAAATATTAATTCTGAGTTAAAACTAAGAGTAAAGTTAGAATAAAAATGTATTTTTGCTTGATTTGTGATAATTCAAAATGGCTAGTTGGTAGATAATATTGACGGCTTAGGTCTCTGTTAAAAGCTGTTGAGGGAAACTTAAAAAACTCATCTTCAGTTATAAGATTCAGATAATAAATCTCTTAGGACAAAAGTCAACATAAGATTTATGAAGAAATGAGCCATTCTTGGAAATCTACAACACTGAGACTGCAAAACATGCTATTTCTACAATAAAAAATATTTAAAATCAGTTTCTTAACAAGTAATTCAATAACTCAGGCTATGAGTTATATATATATATCCAATATATATATATCCAATATATATATGTATATATATCCAATACACTAGCAATCTTACTTTTATATAACCTTTGACCAGCATAAGGTTAAAATTTGAAATTTTGAGTAGCACTTGATTTTCATAATACAGTTAATGCTCATTCTTAATAACTTTAAATACAAGGATTAATTTGTTTCCTCCTTGGGAATAAGTCTCTTTGGCTGTTTCCACACAAAATAATAGTCCGATTCCAAAAAAGGTAACTTCTTAGCTTCAAAGTTAGAGACGTTTATGCTGTTAAATTTGAACTTTGATCTAAATAATTGTTCAAGCCAGCAACTAAGATTCTTTTAACTATCACTACTATTGATTGCAATGAAATAAAACCCTTAACTTCTTTTAAAATGTTGGCCCTTGATTTCTGACTCTATATAAAAGTACTATAAGATAGATAAACTTAATGATTTATTTCACTGTTTTTTTGTACCATTGTTACTAAATATTTTGACTCTGAATTACAAAACTAATGAGCTTTCTACACTGTGCTTTTTGCTAGACCCATCACTTACATTACTATTTTTTCTACTAACTTTATTTCCAGACTATAAATTAATATTTTACCTTAGGTAGGACCTATTATAATTATTGACTGTTGTTTTTTTTGTTTTGTTTTTAGCATACTGAATAACTATAAAGCTGCAGCTAAATCACTGTACCACTAGATGGGGTTTGTGCATAGGCAATGTGAAATGTGGCAGTCTATAAAGTGGAGAAGGCTGGTCAAACGAAGAAAACAATGAAGGGGAGAACAAAGACAGTGAGATGTTAAGACCAGATTTTGATTGGATTTGGCAAAATTGCATAGGCAAAAGTGCTATGTACAAAATCTCACAGTGAGTGCCTTTGATTGTTAATAAAACAGTGCTGTTTCAGTTAATGAAATTCCTTCTGCTGTTTCATTTATGTACTTGTTAGGAAAAATAAGGCTTCGAGAACATATTTATCCATACCTAACTTTATCCCCAATCAGGAATTAAGTTAAAGTTTTGGTACTGCCACCAGCCTGGCCTAGAAGAATTTCAAGATTCTTTCAAGTTCCGGGCTCCAAATGAGTAAAATAAATGCATAGGTAGAGCACATACTTACTTATATGCATTAACCCCTAAAAACCATAATTAAAGCAGTTCATCACAATTTCAAATATTGGTTACGTGCACACTCTTATATTTGCCTACATAGAAATCATTGACAAAACTGAATGTATGTTGGGGAAAACTACTGAGAAGTGAACTGGAGATGATGATAAGTAGTATTGAAGAGAATAAGGAATTATATAGTGAGAAGTGAGGAATATCCATACAGATACTGTAAGGAATCTAAAGTACTGCTTCTGCTTCTTCTTTAACATTGCAACAGATTTTCAGAAACTGAGAAAATAATTTAAAAGTAAAAATGAACCAAAAGACAAAATGATTGCTTCCTAATAAGGAATTTTTCTTATGTGTGACATTGCTGTATACTTTTTAACTCACCAAAGTCAGTCAATATAACAACCATCTATCTTTTAAAAATATGCCTTTTGATGTCAATTAAGTACCTGTCTGAAAATACATCTTACAAAAGTTTTTTAACTATCTTATATTTCCTAAAGGTCTTGTGCTTCTGTAAAACTAACTGTATTGGTGTCTGTGCCCCCTCTCCCCTCCCCCCAACTCATATATCAACAAAACACAGTAGCTCCCAATGTGATGGTAATAGGAAGTGGGGTCTTTGGGAGTAGAAAAAGTCATTAAGAGTGGGGAGCTCTCATGAATGGAAGTAGTGCCCTTAAAAGAATTGTAACAGAGCCTAGCTTACTTCCTCTTTCAGTTATCTGCCTGTGAGGACACAACAGCAAGGAGGCCATCTGCAACCTTGAAGATGGTCCTCACCAGAACCTGACCATGCTGGCACCCTGATCCTGGTCTCCAGAATTTTGAGAAATAAAGTGCTGTTGGTTATTAGCCACTTAGTTTATGGTACTTTGTTATGGCAGTCTGAACTAAGGTAGTATAACTTATATAGAAAATATGAAATTTTTAAAACAAAAAAGGATTTTATTTCTATTCTCAACTCCTCTAATGAATTATTGATCCAAATCGCTAATTTCATTAAATGTGTCACCTAATATTTTCTAAGTATCAATAAAGGTCTTTTTTCCCTCTTCCCCTGAGTTTATATTCCTAAAGAAACACAACAAATTGACAGATATAATAAACAGTCTTCTCAATTTTTTTCTACTTCTACTAATTAGTTTGAATTTCAAAAAGAAAAGCCCATGTTTAAATCTGCAAAGGAGAGCAAAAGATTGCTTTTAAAACTAATAAATTAAACAGAATTATTTTACTATCCTTGTTTGATACTGATGAAGCTAGAAAGAGGGAATATTTTTAATCCTAATCTTTACTTTATGATGTGCTAATTATCTTGCCTTTTTTAAGTTTCCAATCAGTTAAGAAGAACCCTATTTAATAAACTATCTTAGAATCTAGCTTTTCTGCCATTTATATTAAATTTCCCTTAAAAATTATGTTGATCCCAATTTCATTTTTTTTTTTTTTAGTCATCATATATGGCTTTAATGTATTCATTAAAATTTGTCAGCCAACTGAACAGAAACATTTTCTGTCTGCAAAACAAAACTATGTCAAAGGTGTCACGGTCATCATTTTTGGGACTAGGAGAATCAGTAATGATTAGTACTCTTCAAATATGGGAGATTGCATTATCTCACTATTCCCTTTAAAATAGTTTTTTTTTTTTTATGTGGTTTGTTAAGTAGCATGTGTACTATGCCACCTAATCAATACATTTGAGTTTTAATATTTAAACATTTCTCTCAATTCTTTATTACCAGTAAGGGCATAAAGTCAAACTCTAGTTATTTACCTAATTACTAGTTTGTGGTGAGAACATTGCTCAGGGCACAGCTTTCAAAAAGGAACTGTTAATTTGAGTTGTAGCAGAAAAATATTTGAAAATAGGACATGGTGTAGTGGGTGAGCACTTGAACAGCAGCAGGGGACCTGGATTCTAGTTGGTGCTGTCACTAACAAGTCATGTTATTCTGGGCAAGTCCCTTTTCTCATCTGTAAAAGGAAGGAGCTGTAGTCCTTAAGTTCTTTGCATTGTGTTATCTCCCCCCCACACACACACAACAAAACAAAAAACAAAAAAACAAAACAAAAAAAAACCACCAAAAAAAAACCCAAACACGTAAGATCTACCAAAGCAGCACTGTCTAACTTGTCTGCCTAGGACTTAGTCTGAGAACAGTTCCTGGTACCTTGCTCATACTCATTGATACTGAAAAATCTATGCTGCACATTGGTCATTAGAACAGCGCCCCCACCCCCCCCCAATGTATAGTTTTAGCTATTTTTTAAAGATCTTTCATACAACAGGCACTCAACTCTCACTTTTGATTCTCAGAGGAAAGCACACCTTACTTGTTAATACAGGAATGCAGATATGGAGAAGCCTCCTGGAGTGGGAAAAGAGTTGTCTATGTATTGGAAAACCTGGTCCACTTATTACTGTGTGATTTGGGGCAAGCCATTCCATTTCTCCCTACCTGCAAGGTCAGAGAGCTAAATTGGACCCTTAGAATCCTTCTGGCAGCACAGCTCTGACTCTGGTCCTGTTCTACCTGTTACATATAACAAATGGATATTAAGGACAGATGAGTCTATGGGGAAGGAAGTGGGGCTGCAGGGGCATTTGTTCATTAGAAATATCAAGACAGGCAGACTCTCTTTTTATGTGCACCATCTAAAATCCTTTATGAACATAAACTGTGGTGACTATTCCTTCGCTGTTATTGGTTCAACAAAGCATATTTATCCTCATACTCACTGTCCTGGGTATGAAAGAAAGCCTGCCACTTACAAGTCCATGAAATGTTCGCATTATTTAAAATGTGCAATTGCGCCCTAGTCGGTTTGGCTCAACTGATAGAGGATCAGCCTGCGGACTAAAGGGTCCTGGGTTCAATTCATTTCAAGAGCGGTTGCAGGTTCAATCCCTGTTGGGGCATGTGCAGGAGTCAGCAATTGATGTGTCTCCCTCACATCAATCTTTCTCTGTTTCTCCTCCTCCCTTCCACACTCTCTAAAAAAATAAAATAAAAAATAAAATACGCAATTGTGGGGATCCTGAGGATTCTGCTATGACTTTTTTTTTTTTTTAATCACAAATACTAGGTCATTCTATGTAGGGGCCTTTAAAAAAAAGTGACTAGAAAAATATCCCAATAGTGATTCTATCAAATTAGCATGACCCTAATTTCTTCAGACAAAAGTCTTTCGGTCCCATTAGTAAGAGCCAATTTGTTCCAGCATTGCTAAGGAAGGGAATTTTTCAGTTTGAGGAATGGAGAGAGAGACACATGGTCAGGTCAAATGGCCAGCAAGACTGTAATTATGCTTGAAAAGGCAGTCTTCTGAAGAAGGGTCCAGAAGGATGGAGAGGACCAGGAAGCACAGGATGAGCCTGTGGGCACTATGGGCTCTTCAGTAGCCCAGCAGGGCTACATTAGGATGGTCTTCTGGGTTTTTACTTCCTGTGGACTTTATAATTCTGCATTTTTGTAGGGGGCATGGTTTAGCCTGTGGGATGGAATACTCTTATGTAGGATTAACAGTCTGTATTCTATATACACTGACTAGCCAGATTATGATGATCTCTGAACGCGTAATAATCTGGCCACTCAGTGTAGACTGACCACAGAGTTGGGATTATAAAATAAGGTTTTCCATGTATAAGAACTGCATTGTGAGTAGTTAGAAAGCAGCAGAGGACTTACTAGCCAGAGGCTGGGGGCCACTATCTTCTGGTCCCTTGACATATCAAGGTTTGCAATCTTTCCCTTATGCATAAGTACACTGAGTGGCCAGATTATTATGCGTTTAGAGATCATAATAATCTGGCCACTGAGTGTATATAAAAGCCTAAGCGACTGCCGAACCATTCTACTGGTACCCATGATGCACAATGACCACTAGGGGCCTGATGCTCAACACAGGAGCTGCCCAACTGCAGTGACTTAGCAGCTGCTGTTCTAAGGTGCACCTAGAAACAGAGGGGAGAGAGCCTGATTCTGGGGTGTGTCACCCGAGAACCACCCTCTTGCAATCTGGGACCCCTCAGATGTCTGGAGAGCTGGTTTTGGTCCAATCCCCACAGGCCAGGCTGAGGGGCCCCACCAGAGCACCAATCCATGCACTGGGCCTCTAGTCAGGATATACTGCTGATGGCAGTGGCCATTGACCCAATTTCAATTTTTAAAATATGCAAAGAATGGAAAGATATAACTCAAAATGTTGGCAGTCACTTTCTCTGATTATGGGTTTTTCCATTATTTTTCTTTTTGTGTTTTGAATTTTCAACAAAGAACTTGTATTAGTCTTAGTCAGGAAAAAATACTGACATTAACACCAATGCTTATTTTAGGTAATAAAAGAACATAAAACTTGTTATAAAAATATTTTTGTGAAAGTGTGATGTTACAAATTAACATAACAATTCAATTTCTAGAAAATAAAGCTTGAAGATATCAACTGTCTCAAAAGATAGAGAGGTTTTCCTATACAAGCACTCACTCTACTGGTGACTTAGAGAATATACTTACTCTGACATTTCTGAAATAATTGAATTATTTTCCACAAGCACTAGAGGGCAGGATTTTTACTATGAAAGTCAATTTCACCAATCATCACTACATTACATGCTTTTTTCTTGTGTATGGCTTCCATCAATATGTGATAAATTATCTCTATGTTTATTACAGCTGTTTTTGACTGTGCTTCTAATCACACGATAATTTTAACTTAGAGGTTGATTCTCACGAGATATTTAGTAGCTTTTTTATCATATAAAATTAATTTATCCCTACTTATATACTAAAAGGAATTAAAACATTATATACAATGCATATATGTAAATACTGTATTTTTAGGACTATATTCAAAATATGTAATAAGTTTCTGATCTGACACTATCTCATATTTAAAGTGAATCACTAATAAACACATTGAAAATTGAGGTCCATCACTACTGCTTCTAGTTTTTAAAAAGTGCAAAGATAATTAATTTTCAAGAAATTAGTTCAATGCCCTTATAATCTCAGATGTTTAAGAGAACACTGAAATGATTTTCTCTAACTCCAAAAGCTTCTAATATCTATGAGGTTTATGAATTCTGGTGGTGATGGAAGAGAAGCTGAGAGGAAAAATGACATTCCAGGAGGTGAGAGTAGCAAGAGTAAAGTCATGGCTTATCAAAAGTTGTTTATTTGGGGTTGTCAAAGTAACCTGACATGTAACTACTAGAGGCCTGGTGCATGAAAATTCATGCACTGGAGGGGAGGGGTCCCTCAGCCCGGCCTGCCCCTCTCACAGTCCAGGAGCCCTCAAGGGCAGGAAGCGACCCGGCAACCAGGGGATGGCGATGCCCCCATCACACCTCTGCTGCTGCCACTGCCGGCAGCTAAAGCCTTGGCCTGCCCTCGTTACGAGCCTTGGGCCGGCCCTGGGCAGCTGGACAGCTGCCATCCGAGGCTTGCCTGGGCCTCGGCTGGCCCTGCTTGCCTGAGCCTCAGTCAGGTCTGCAGCGGCGCTGAGGGTACTCTGCAGAAGGCACATGGAGCATCTGGGCCTGGTTGAGGAATGGAGGATACTCTCAATGACGAGTTATAACTTCCAATTTGTTGGACACCACAGTCAGGCTTCAGCTTCAGGGGAGGAAAGAAAGGAGGGATGGGCAAGGTGTGTGGAGCAGCCACCATCTTGTGACAGTGTGATGGTCAATTTGCACATTACCTCTTTATAATATAGGATAGTATAAGGAGTGTTAGAGAAATAGCTGAAGGTGGAAAAGCAGAAAAGGGTCAATTGGGGAAGAACTGTTGTGCTATTCTTGGGATTTAGACTTTATTAACCCTAGATAAGTAGATGGATACTTATCTTTAAGATAGACTTGGGATTTTAGTAAGTCTAAGTGAAAAGTGCTTTCTTTCTGAAATCTACACTATAAGATCTAGCAAATAGCTGGAAATGCAGGGCTAAAATTCAGGGGAGAAGTGAAATATATATGTAAGTAAAAGAAAAAATGAGGTTTAAATTTTGTATGACTATGAAGTCTCATGATATTATTTATATTAGACACAGAACCCTTGCTAAAATAACTGAGGTCAATGGGCAGCAACATAATATACATTTGAATTGAACACTGTATCACTTAGCACAATAAACTTTCCAACTGAATGGTACTCATGGTAAATTATGGGATGGAATTGCACTGTTAGGTATACTTTAGTCAATTTAGGTGATTATCTACCTCAAAGACACAAAATATTTATTGGCAAATGCATGACGTATATTTCATATACTACAGATAAGAGTTTATTAAGATGCTATATATGCACACATAAATTCTTTTCAAATGAAGCCAAAATTTTTATATATTTCTAAGACATAAAAAGGAGTTCACTATGAGTAAAATACTCAATTTTATGAATGAAGGCCAGTAAACAATGATTATTAATAATTATCATTAGTATTACATTTCATATTTAGAGCCCCTCATATAAGTTTTCTTATTTGATCTCTACAAGCTGTCTATTAAGTGGACTAGAGTAACAGCAACAGCAACTTTAATACTCTTATACAGTATCTTTAACAGAATTTATTTTCTACTCTTCATCCTTCATCCTTCCCCTACCCCAACACCACAATTTGTAGGATAAAGTAGAGGTCTTAGGCATACTTGGAAATTTATACTTAAAACCTGAGCATTTCTGGTATAAATAAAGTAGATTAGAAAACACTGCCTATTGAATTTTCTGAAACTGTATGAAACAGAAAATAGAGACCATTATGAATGTAATCTGGTCTAGACATATAAATTGTGTGTTATGGTGCCTTCAGTGGTTAGAGCGTTGGCTCAAGCACTGAAGGGTCGCAGGTTCAATTCCCGGTCAAGGGTACAGACATGAGTTGAGGGTTTGTTCCCTGCCCTGCCCACTCCACCACCCTCCCCCCTGCCCCTGCTGCTTCCTCCTCCCCATAAGTGTGGGTGCATGAGGCAACCAGTCAATGCGTCTCTCACATCAATGGATGTCTGTCTCTCTTTATCCCTCTCCTTCTGCCTCCTCCCTTCCACTCTCTCTGAAAAGCAATGGAAAAAATACACTCTGGTGAGGATTAGCAACAAAATATTAAATTGGGTGCCATAAATGCTTGATAATTATTACACAAGTTTAAATATGAGGAAAAGCCCAATCCAATTAAGTAGTTATGCTGATATTAATTTACCTTCATTCATGAAGTGTTTTAAATAAAATGCCATTGCCAAAGGACAAATAGCCTTCTAAGTTTCTTCTTAGTTCATTTTTTGAATGTCATTTTTTAAAACACCATTACATTATCTATACATGGAGTTTAAAACACTCCTCCCCATTTATCTAAAGGCTTGAGCCAAGCTCAAATCTTGTGTCATTGTATTTTACAGGTTAAAGACTGGGAGCTGAACATATTATCTCCCAAATAAACAGCCTCTTGCTTTTAATCGCTTTAGTATTTTCATGAGAGTTGCAATGCGTTAAAAAGAAACTAGGACACGTATACTTACTTGAACCTGGCAGGTGAAAGTGGAGTAGGAGGAAACATTCCTGGCTCAAAAGAATCAAAGTAAGTCACTGTCCAAGAAAAGCTGCAACAGGAGAACCCAGCAGTCAGGGATATTACAAGAAGAGTCCAGAATCCTTAATGGGAACAGAGAAGGGGAAAACTTGAATTATTAACACCCAAACAATTAAAATTAAACCAGTATCCTCGCATTCAGATAATATGCATTTCTGATCTTTTGGTTTATATATATAAGTGATATAAAAGATTTGAGCTTAGTACAAGTTAACCCATGTAGAAGTTTAAAACTATAAGTCCTATCATTTAATATTTAATTCAATTATAACTTAATATTTGGAAAAGAGTACAAATTCAACTAAAGAGTATAACTTATCTTCAGTTTTATAAAATTCAACTATAGAAAAAAATGGTTAAAATACTTCACTGCTAATATTTTTTTCACAGCTTGCTGTCTTTTATTACTTTAGCACTAAGTGACTTCTTTCCATACCAATGCACTTTTGACACATGAATCAATTTTTGAGTGTCTACTCTTTATAGTTTTCCTATGAACATCATAAATTTAATCTGATTCTTTTACCTTGCTCAGTATATGCACATTAAATTAACTCCCAATTTATAAATGGGTTGGGATCCTAAATTTTATTTTCATTTAGATTGAACCTACATTTTCTCAAATCAAGTAGAAACCACGGTGACTATACTGGGAGAATGAAAAGGTCAAAGGGAAAAGGATTAGAAAAGGAGGGGGAATAAACACAAGGAAAACAAAGAATTAATTTAACCTAAACCAGTTTGGTTCAGTGGATAGAGCGTTGGTTTAGGGACTGAAAGGTCCTGGGTTCTATTCCGGTCAAGGGCATGTACCTCGGTTGCGGGCACATCCCCAGTATGGGGTGTGCAGGAGGCAGCTGATTGATGATTCTCTCTCATCGATGTTTCTAACTCTCTATCCCTCTCTCTTCCTCTCTGTAAAAAATCAATAAAATATATATTTTTTTAAAAGAATTAATTTGAAGGTTTTTAGATACATTCACATCATCTTGCTGAGAGTTTACAAAGCCACAATTACTGATAAGTGTGTGTTTCAGGCTTCAGTAGTACAAGGGAGAAGGAAAGGTTAAAAATACTGCAATAGAGAATTACTAAATTTCCTGGCTACACAAAATTGCAAAACCAAAGATGGCTTTATTTTAGCAAGAAGCAGTCAAGAAATATGTACTATGGACTGCATGTAAACCATATGAAGTCCAATAACAGAGTGGTAAAAACTGCTAAAAGAAAAACTCAGGGCAATAAGGAATCAGGAAAAACTGTGGCAAAGTACTTTTGAAAGATTAACTTTCTTTCCTCATAGTTCCTTTTCCCTTACCCCCTTTTAAAGATAACAAACTTTTTGTTCACTGCCCCAGGAGGAGGATGTGGCAAAAAGGGAGAACTAGCCCTAGTGTCTCTTTTGTTGTGTTGCAGTTAAGGGAACTAGGAGGTTAAGTATAAACAGTAGTTAAACACAAAATGATTAAGAGTAAGGTGACTGAGGTATATTTGTGTAGAATAGGGAGATAGTAGGCTTTATCTACAGGTGATAAAGACTCCCCCATTTGAAGAAAGTGAGTTATGTGTGTGGTGTTTGCACTTGTGAGTGTACAACAGGGAGGAGGTAGTGCTGTTGGGGCTTCCTAGCAGCTATCAAGAAAAGGCCACACAACACCAGAAAGAGATTATAGCTACAGTACCTTGACAGATGGGCCCATAGCTACACTTGCCGGTGCCTCTGTCCTGAGTAGGTCACAGAAACAGTAGATTGTCACATGGCTGGAAGATGCTACAATACATCTGAAAGGCCATCCTGACCAGAATGCAAGATGTTTCAGCAGTAACTTATTTGGGCAAATGTTTTGAGGACTAGGAAGTACTGCCATCCCAGTATCCTGGAACAGTGGCAGGTAGAGCCATAACTCAACCTAGGACTGGCTAAACAGAACCTCAACAGTAAAGATTTGAGGTACAACCTTCCTGCCAACAAGAAAGACAGGAGATAAAAGTAGAAATAAGATTACTTAGTATACAACTACAACTTAAGGGTGACTACATTGTCAAATAGCTGTTTTATTATTTAGATGAATATCCACCTCTAAAGGGGAGAATACAATTTACATGGTTTAGTCTAAGTTTAGCATCTTACCTTATCTATCTATCTATCTATCTATCTATATCTATATCTATATCTATATCTATATCTATATCTATATCTATATCTATCTAAAGAGCCAGGGTCTGTAAGTCGCAAACAAACGAAGGCTAGACCAAACACCAGAAGTCAGGCAGGCAGTCAGTGCTGGGTTGCCATGGCACTGACTGCCGTGCTGTGGGTGCCTCATCCACCCAGCATTGACTGCTTTGGGGGCTGCGATCAGGCCTGGAGAGAAAAGCAGGGTTTGATCACAGTCCCCGTGGCAGTCAGTGCTGGGTCGGCATGGCAGCAGTCAGTCCTGCAATCTGTGAACATAGGGTCAATTAATATCTCTTTGAGAGGAGTTGAAAATATAAAGTACAGTGTAGAAAAATTACTTAAATTTTTTCACATAAAACTCTTTTAAACTAAGATTATTTTCCTTTATTTAAAATGAAACTTTAGCCGAAACCGGTTTGGCTCAGTGGATAGAGCGTCAGCCTGTGGACTGAAAGGTCCTGGGTTCGATTCCGGTCAAGGGCATGTACCTGGGTTGCGGGCACATCCCCAGTAGGGGGTGTGCAAGAGGCAGCTGATCGATGATTCTCTCTCATCAGTCTCTAGCTCTCTATCCCTCTCTCTTCCTCTCTGTGAAAAAATAAAAAATAAAAAAAAATAAAAAAAATAAATCTTGCTCTCTTAAAAATTAAAAAGAGACAACTTAAAATGAAACTTTATTGTTGAAAGTATTACAGATGTCCCTTTGTTTTAGATGTTTCCCCTTCTTTCCCCCATTGATCTCCTCCACCTTGCACCCACCCCTTCCAGGCCTTGTCTGTGTCCATGAGCTATTCCTATCTAATACATAAAAATATAGAAAGATTTAGAGAAAAAAAAATAAAAGATATGCCAGGTAACTATTGAACAGAAGAGCTAAAGTTACTGTATGAATACTGGATACAGGCTTGAAGACAAAACACAGCTCATGAAAGAAAGTTGTCATTGTAACATAACAAAAGGTTCCTTTCATTAAAGAGATAAGATGGTTCCCAACACTTATACACATAATAGAACAGTGTGAGGGTTCAGAATAAGCCTCACCAAGATATGTCTCAGTGGTATGCAGGTTTTTTACCTAAGGGCAATTTTAGCTTTAGGCTTGGCTCAAGTAAAAATTCTGCCCCTCCCTTTAACTACAAAAAAAAAAAAAAAAAAAAAATATTACAGGCATTGCCCATAATAAGACATTATCCTATATAAGGCTAATATGCAAATCGACCAAACAGCAGAATGACTGGTTGCTATGATACGCACTGACCACCAGGGGGAAGATGCTCAATGCAGAAGCTGTGTGCTCCCACAGGGGGAGTGCTGCTCAGCCAGAAGTGGGGCTCATGGCTGGCTAGCGCAGCAGCAGTGGTGGGAACCTCTCCCGCCTCCGTAGCAGCACTAAGGATGTCCAACTGATGGCTTAGGCCTGCTCCTCATTAGAGAGGGCCTAAGCCATCAGTCGGACATCCCCTGTGGGCTCCTGGACTGTGAGAGGGTGCAGTCCAGGCTGAGGGGACCCCCTCCTGAGTGCACAAATTCTGTGCACTGTGCATTGGGCCTCTAGTAATACATAAAAGTCTGTTGAACAAAGATGGTAATTAAGAAAAATTAATTATCTGTTTAGGAACTGCTATTGAGTGATGGGGAATTCTAATATCTAAAAATGTCAGAAAGACAGAAATAATATTAAAACAAAATGTGAGGTTCTCTAAAGCCCATCAAGCTTTCACTTAGGTGCTTCAATAGAATAATTATAAAATTTAATATAAGAATTATCTTCAGTTTTCAGACATGACTACTAATTATTTCATGATCAAATAAGTTTTATTCTAGAAAAAATATAACTCAATTTTCTCTCTTGGGAGACCCCTAAAAAGGAATAAAAGTAATTGAAATGTCAATCTTTACAAATAGAACTTCTCAAAAGTAAATTTAAAAATAAAAAAGGGGTCTAATGAACCCTGATGGTATACTGAGCATTAAAGATTTCAGTCAATTAAGTAATTGATTCAATAGATAAGGACAGGGTCTGAAATTTTGTAAATTCAAAAAAAAAAAAAAATCCTCAAAGTTTTTGTTGCTAATATGTCAGGTTTGAGAGTTGCCAGACCAATGGTTCTCTGAAACTGCAGCACTGGCATCACCTGGAACCATGAATTCTTGGGCCTACTCAATCAGAAACTCTAGAACAGATGAAGCCCATTAAAATGAATTTTAAGAAGTACTTCTAGATGATTCTGATGCCAGCTGAAATAAAGAAACTGCAGGAATAAAGAAATAGTTTAGTTCCTTCAAATGAGTTAGTTTCATCACTTCTTCTCTGTAAATGTGCAGGAGTCATGAAACAGAATAAAATGGGCAGCTTGAAATGGGTGTGGCTGGCAAATGGCACTAATTGGATTTCTGTTAAGTCTCCAAGAGTAGGATGATTTAAACTACTTATCTTCAGGTTGGGGAGAAGTGCAAACCATTTACTATTAAAGTGTCCTTGGTTTAGGGAAGATAGGATTTAGTAGGTGGCCACAAATTGCTCTATAACTATGTTACCCTATTCCACTTGTCCTGGAATTTTCCTAGCTTCACCATGCTATAACATATCCAGCAGATAGTAGGCACCAAGTAATAACAATTCCTATATTTTTTTTTCTAAAGCAGCTTTTTCTCCACTTTAATCTTGCAAACCAAAAAGGTACTATCAGACATATTCTGATTGACTAGTAAATATAAAGAAGCAAGATGAGTCTTCCTTTGACTATGGAGTCCAAAGTTTAAGAAAATTCAGTTTTCACTATTGCTTACCAGGCTGAGCATTTCTGAGGCTGTTGATTCTGTTTTACTGTGAGACTGGCCACATGCCAGTCCAGACCACTCAAGTGACTGCCTGAGTTGTCCCCCGCAATGACATCAGGTATTCCAGAAGGGTGTCAGTGTGGGAATCCTCACCAGCACAGAGTTTAAAATGTGGAAGGTATTAATATTTAGCATGGACTTAAATACATGTTGTTATTCTTGTTATTGTCCTCCCTGTTCCCAACCTAAGTCCAAATCTATTCCTACACCTCACTCTTCAAAAAGAAGGTAGAATATACAATCTTCTAACAAAGTATATATTGAATATAAACATAAATCCCTCATTACAGAGATTTTAGCCAGAGTGACCGAATCTGTGGTTGCCAGGATACAAGCTGAAATGAGCAGGTGTAGGGAAGCCTCTGGTGCTGTGAAGAAGTGTATTACAAAGTGGGAGCCTGGGAGTCGCAGCCCGTTTGGGGCACACATGTTATTTACATCCTAACCACATAAAAGGCAATGAACAGCCCAAGACGGTTTGCCAACAAATAGAACCTTTTACCATGCAGTAGTCATAATGGCCAAAAATTAAAAATCACATTTATAAAACTATTCTAAGTGAATCAGTTGATTTGAGATCCTGACACAGAAAATCTAAATTTTCAGATAAATTATTATTCTAAGAATACTAATAAAAAACAGACTTAGAGAAAATATGTAATTGAAAAGAAATTTATGAAATGTGATATAAAAACCAATGTGCATTAAGTGAAAAAACACATTGTTGTATATGATTAGTACCATAAATTTGACCAGTAAATAACCTTAATGAGGAAGAACTGAAACATGATTTTAACTAAATAAACTTAAATTTATGAAATGTGATATAAAAACCAATGTGCATTAAGTGAAAAAACACATTGTTGTATATTAGTACCATAAATTTGACCAGTAAATAGCCTTAATGAGGAAGAACTGAAACATGATTTTAACTAAATAAACTTAAATTTATTTTATTAATATCTCTGAAAAACAGGCTTATAATAGAATATTGTTTGTAGGACAATCATAAAAGGAAAACTCTAAGAATGCCACCCAGGGAAGATCAGGGGATATGCGTTCCAAAACCAGCTGAATGTATCACCTCCCTGGCTGGACTACCTCACTAGTAAAGATGAACAGTATGACAGCCAAATCCTATGAGTGATTAGATCAAGTAACTCCCCAGAGGCGTTGATACCATCCATGAGTCATCATGAATCTTTAAAAAAACAAGTATAAGGGAGAAAGGCTCTTCCTTTCTGTCTACCCACAGCCGTTAGGTAAGCCAAGATGGGCAGTTATAAGTACAACCAGGAGCTGTGGAGGAAGCAGCACTCTGATGTAATGCACTTCCTTCTCAGGGGTGTTTCTCCAGATCTCTATGCTCCACAAGGGCCCCCATAGCATTCTTCCTAACCTGGCCCTATGAAGTGCACAGGTTGGGATACAAGGCCAAGCAGAGTTATGCCATATAACGGATTCATGTGCTCTATGCTGGCCACAAATAACCTGTTTCTAAGAGTGCAACTTAAGGCAAGCCTGTTGATCAGTTGGTGTTATTTAACTAAAGTTTGCTCAAAGCCTTCAGTCTGTTGTGGAAGAGTGAGTTGAACACCACTGTGGGGCTCTGAGAGTCCTAAATTCTTACTGGGTTGGTGAAGATTCAATATACAAACTTTTTGAGGTTATCCTCATTGATTCATTCCACAAGGCTATCAGAAGGAATTCTGATACCCAATGGATCACCAAACCAGTCCCCAAGCCCAGGGAGATGAGGGGGCTGACATCTGTAAGCCACAAGAGTCCTGGCCTTAGAAAGGGCCACAGGTTCCACTACTTTACTGGTGGTTCTTACCATGCAGCTTGGAGAAGGCTCAATACACTACAGCTCCACCGTTACCTAATGTGACGTGATGTAATGTAAGTAACATTTGTAAAATTCTTACCTAATAAACAATCTGGGACAGTAAAAAAAAACACAAACACACAAAAACACACACCTATAAACAGTGATTCCCATGTCATTATCTAAGATTAGACAATGATCTTCCTATTTGCTGTCAAATATCTACTAAGCATACCTAGAAGTAATACCAGACTATTTATTTTTTTTTTAATACATTTTATTGTTTTTTACAGAAAGGAAAGGAGAGGGATAGAGAGCTAGAAACATCAATGAGAGAGAAACATCGATCAGCTCCCTCCTGCACACCCCCTATCAGGGATGTGCCTGCAACCAATGTACATGCCCTTGACCGGAATTGAACCTGGGACCTTTCAGACCCCAGACCAATGCTCTATCCACTGAGCCGAACCGGTTTCGGCAATACCAGACTATTTAACTGGTGGAACATCAAGCTGAGCAATGGCAAAGTCCCATTATATTCCTTTTGATACTGAACAAGCCATTCCTTCAGATGGCAAGTGCCATTCATTCTTTTCATAAATGTGAAATCTTGCCAACTTTTAAATACAAAGTTAGAATTCATGGCTAGTCCACAACTGTATCAAGAGCTTACATATCAATAAATGCTATGAAAACCTTCATATTCTTGGCTGTTTTTTAAGAAATGAAATAGTATAACAACAGACACTGATAAAATGAGTTAATAAATACGTGTTTTCTCATGCAAGAAGTTAAGAAGGGTAGAGACAAATTCTCATGGGACATGTAGCAAACTAGTTAGTTTGGAATTTGAAGAGAAAGAAGTCCCATTCTGCAAAAATCAGGTAGACTATACTTTGTATCATAATGAGGGTACTGGCCTTGAAGAGATACATTAAATAGTTTGCTAACATTAGGAGAGGAGGGTGACAAGTGGGATAGGATCTCAACCATTTGCCCCCCAATTCAGAGTGATTATTCAAATAAATTATAGCAAATAGAATAAATATGCCAGACAGGTAAATTTCTGAACTCTTTAAAATCATTTGTGCGGAGAGAAATAAATACAATATAAATCCCCCTTGAATTTTTCACTAGAAAAATGCATTATAGAATTCAACAGACATTCTATAGAAACTCAGGTCCGACACTTTCCTAGTTATAACTGAACTGTGCAAGTATGCCTAATGCTTCTTACATTTGTTTAAACCTAAATTTCTCCTGAGGTTTGCTTAACATGGTATCTTTGCTAACTTTGTGAGGAAGTTATTTTTCCTTGTTTGTAATTCCTGGAAGGGGTATAGGGAGACTCGTCCAGCACATAATTAGAAAACATTAAGCATTCTCTGGGACTTTGTCACATACAGTTCTGTTCAAAATGTATTCCTAGTGTGTGTATGGTCAAAGGGGTATATATACATATAATTTGTCAAGTAACAATGAAGTACATACCTAATAGCCCCGTGTCTACCTCATCTTCATTCTTCAAATTCTCAGCATGTAACTCTGCAAATACAAAATTGGGCTTGGGTAAGAAAGGAAGACACTATGGAGTTGTGGAATGTGCTGTAGCGTCAGAAACAACTGGTTTCAAACTTATTCCATTTAGTAGCTGTGTGACTTTCTATAAGCAGGTAAGAGTCAACTGCCATATATGTAAAATGGGAATGCTTATTCTCTGGGGTGGTTGTGAAAGCATTTCATGTAATGCAAATAAATGAGGCACACTAGTTTTTAAATTCAGTTCCTTTCTCCATTCTCTGAAATATGCACAACGCAGTCTTCTGCAAAGGACTTCCAGGTTCTGTGATTTTATGATAAAAAGGCAATCTCTCAGAGCAAAAGAGATAAAAGTACCTACAACATGCTGAGTAGAATAAACCTCAAACTGCATTGAAAAGAAGGGAGTAAGAAGAGTGATAGAGGGAATGATATGGCACACATGTATTTAACATCGAGAGTTTACAAAAAATTACCATTGTATGAATAGGTAAAACTTGCCAATTTGTTTCCTTTGAACATTAAGCATGGTAAGCTGTTAGATGCCATTTGCAGCCCATTAGTGGCTTGGAAGTAATGAGGAAAAATAAAAACTGTAATTAAATAGATTTAATTCGATTTAGTGAACTAAAATAAATACTTGAGTGTGTTGGGTTTGTTTCATACATTAAAGGTAAAAAGCCTGTCAGTAACTTTGCCAAAGTCACACAGGTGTGAAAACTGAGATTTGATCTCGGGTCTGATTCTTTCCACTGTAACCACATAACACATCCGTGTAGAGTTTGGAAAACTTTTCAAGGCACATCTTCTAGTCAAATCTGGCCCTATGTCAAAGTCAGACACGGGAAAAGAAAACTATTAATCAGAGAAAGTAGACTAGCTCCTGCAACAAAACTAGATCGCTACAAAACCGAGAGGGACTACATATTTAACCAATGAAAGTAGCAGTTTGGGCTGTGGGATCAAATCCCCGTCCTTCGGGAACTCGGTGGATAGCACATCTTTAATCACTTGTACGTTAGTCTCTGAGCTCGCATGGCCTATTTTATACACACTTTTCACTGTCTTTTAACGATTGTTAAAAGTGTTCATTGACTCCAAGATATTGGTTAACTCGAGATCCTTTTTTTTAAACTGACTCGGACCACCCACTTGCAGGAACAGGGAGGGGAAAGGGAGGACAAAGAAAGGCGCAGCCCGCGATTCTGGGTGGAACTGGCTGCCGGCTGGCCGGCCTGGGCTTTCGGGGAGAAGACGGTGGTGAAGGTGAGAGACTCAACTTTGATTCGGGACAGATTCGCCAGGGCCCAGCCTTCGGTACCTTTTACGATCAGGTAGGCGATGGCGAGAAGGAAAGCGAGGAGCACGGCGAACAGCAGCGAACAGAGAATGGAGAGGACCTGGACCGGCCACCGGCGGGCCTGCGCCCGGCCGCGCGTCTCCGCCAGGAAGAAGCCGTTGCGTTTATCGGGCAGAACCGGGGAACCATCCTGCTCCGGGGGGAGCAGCGCGCCCTTCCTGGGCTCGGACGACGCCCCCGCCGACAATTCCGCCCGAAGGTCGCGGGCTACCTGGTCGAATACCTCCTCGTCGTCTTCCCCTTCACCCCAACTGTCCCCCTGAGTAAAGGCGGACACCCTCGGCCGAGCGAAAGGGACTGGGGTACCGCGGCGGCGGCGCTGCAGAGAGGCGCGCTTCGCGCTCTCCATGAACGACATGGCGGGAAACACCCAGAGCCGCGCCGAGGCCGGGCATCTCCCAGCCGCCCCGCCCCCTTCACGCAGCAGCCAATGAGCGGCCGGGTCTCCCCGCGGCCGGCACCATCCGGCCCCGGCGCGCAGGGGTGCGCAGGAGGATTGCGAGGTGGGGCTGGGGAGTTGCCGCAAGGCTCGGGGAGAGATTGGACACCCCCGGACCGGGGCCCGACCCCTCAGGCAGGAGGAGGGAAGGGAAGTCAGGGGCGGCGCAGAGAGAGGCGAGGCGAGGCCTGAGAGAGCAGTCAGGGCCCCTCTCCCTGCGGGGCTTCGTCCCGGCCGGAGGCTTCCGCCGCCGCCGCCGCGTCACCTCCAGGCAAGCCCGGGCACAGTCGGCCCCAAAGCTGCATCTTTCCGAAGCGCGGTCCTAGCGCCCTCCCGTGTGCACCTCTGATTAACATTCCCGAACCTGTCCGCTTTCTCTCTTCCTATCCTATCCTCTCTCACTCCCTCCCGGCTTCCCCCCACCAACGACAGCTCACCGGTCGGCACTCTCGCCCCGCCTTAAGTTCCCACCCCTCTTTCCCTTTGGCATTGTTCCTCCCGCCCCGACCACAACTTCCCTCCACGCAGCTCGACACGCCCCCTTCACACACCCCACCCCTCCAACCCCCAGCGCGGGAGCGCGCTCTCCGGCTGCTGTGTACGGAGATCAGCCCTCCCCGTGGACCTCTCCCGTGGCCTCCCCTCTGCCTCCCTTCCGCCTCCAGCACAGTGCGCGCGCGCGCGTCGGGCCCGGGCCACCGCTAACGCTAGAAGCCTTCTACCCCACTCCCACCTACCCCACCCTACAGGTTTGTGGGGCATGCGTAATCCGGGCGGGGGGGAGGGTGAAGGGGGCAGATCCCCTCTGCCCCACCCCCTGCGGGGTGAGGCGGTTTAAGCTAGGAGAGCAGGGACACAGTTGTCTGCCCTTCCCGGGGGGAAGTTGGTGGAGTTTTCCGGCTGAGGACACGGAGCAGAAACTTCCTCCGTCCCTATTTCCCCCCCCCTCCCCCTCCCAATGCAGGCGACGCCGAGTGAGCCCGAGGCTGGGGACGAATCGCCGCAGAGCTGCGTGTCGGAAGCGCAGTCTGATTGGACAGCGGGAGAGCCTGTCAGCCTCTTGGCCCCGCTGGTCCCGCCCCGCGGCGCCGCGCAGCCTTTCACCTTTGGCCCCAGCGGGCGCCAGCCACTCAGATCGCTTCTTGTTGGCATATGCAGCGGCAGTGGCCGCCGGCGGAGCAGTCTGAGCCCGATGATGAGGCCGGGGACGGGAGCCGAGCGTGGAGGCCTCATGGTGAGTGAGATGGAGAGCCATCCTTCCGCGCAGGGTCCTGGGGACGGGGAGCGGAGATTGTCCGGCTCCAGCCTCTGCTCCGGCTCTTGGGTCTCTGCTGAAGGCTTCCTGAGGAGACGGCCCTCGGTAAGGGATCGGAGCGGCACAATGAAAATCAGATATAGGAAGCTTGCTTTCTCCGAGAGGAGGAGGAGGAGAGAGCACGGAGGAAAGAGCTCGGGATGGGACGTGCTCCGAAGGAGAGAAATGGAGGGCGGGGATGCACAAAGGGGAAGGTGCGGGGCCCTGGAAGTTTCCGGCGGGCCCGGCGCAGGCAGATGCGCGGTGGAGCTACTGGGCCCCGAGCGCGGCGGGCGTCCCGGTGGGAGGGGACGGCGGGGACGGGGTTCGGAGGCTGCCGGGACGTGTTCCCGCTGGTGGGAGTGGTGTCTGTAGGGGGCACAGCTGGGAGACTTTGCAGGCGGTAATCACCTGGCTTTAAGACTTGGGACTGATGGACACACAGGTAAAGGCAGTAGTTGTCTTATAAAGGCGTATTAAAATGGATGGATTAGTTGTTTCGCATTCAGTGTGAATGACAGACCTCAGTTCTGGAATAAGAACAAAAAAATTTGTTTTGGCACTAGTAATGTTACCCGTCTAGAGGTTATAATATTTGAGAGTAGTATGCGTATTTTTTAGGAGTGAGGTGTCCCTGGATTACCCCTATTTGTGTTTTATAAGACCAGCCTCATCTGAGTTAGTTTGGTCACTTCAGCGTTTTAAAGCTTAAAATCAGTTTAGAAATAAGTTTAAGAATAAGTGGGTTTAAACAATAGCTGTCTAATATCTGTGTGATACAGGACAAAGTTTGTTTTCATCACAATTTTTAAAATGGCTTTCATACACTTCTGAACTTAGCAAGTCAGTTAGAACTAATCGAACCAGTGTGCTTTAAAATAAAACTAAGATCTAATTGTCCAGTAATGATTTTATTTTTTTTATCTATTGTTCTGGGATTTGGTTAAAGCTCATAAGTATTGGTGAAGTGCATTTTGTTTAATATAATAAAATATAAACTTACCCTAATAATTAAATCACACTTTAGCCTACTGTTACATCGCTACACTTAACTGATTTGTTAAAATCAGATTTTTTTTTTTTTTTTAAAGTATGTATTGTCACTTGTTCGTGTTTAAATTGTCTTTATTTTTCAGATGGGGCATCCTGGCATGCATTATGCCTCAATGGGAATGCACCCTATGGGGCAGAGAGCGAATATGCCCCCTGTGCCACATGGAATGATGCCACAGATGATGCCCCCAATGGGAGGTCCACCAATGGGTCAGGTAAGAATGTTTTTGTTTTATTTTGCTTTTATTTTCGCCTGTTGTATTGTGTCAAAATTTTCAAAATCTGGGTCAAAACTTGTAGCTTCTTAAGGATAAGTTTATGTCAAAGTAATGTTTTCAAATAAGGGAATTGTAGAATCATGACACTAACGGTTTTGAATAAATGAAGACTTCTGTATAAAATAACTACTTTCACTGCAACAAAGCTAAGAGGTTCTGTGGTTTTTTAAGTTTAAAAGTAACACTGTAAATGTAGGCGTTTTAGTTTAATGACTTTTTCCCACAAGTATGTCAATTGAAGTTAATGTTCTAAGAATAAATATCTGATAAATCAACATAATTTATATCGGGGGACCGTGTAAATGCATAGAATCTGAAATTGCAATTGTTTACGTCTTTGGCTGTTTAAAATGAATTTTATTTCTGAAATAGCGTCCTTATTGTGTGTGTGGGGTTGTGTGTGGAGGTGGGTATGTTCTACTCTAATTTGATTCTTAATAGGACAGTGCCAAATAGGTAGTTCGTTTTTCACTTACACTATTGTGTTGTTTTCTTTTAATGCTTCTTGCTTCTGCACTCCTGCTTTGAGCTGTCCCTTCCATCTCCAGCATAAGTTGAAAGCGGACATTTTGTGGGAGTGATTTGGACCAAAAGATTTTAATGCTGACTCAGTAAATTCAATAGAACTGAGTTTCTAGAGAAGCTTTCAAGAAAAGTAACAGGTTTAGTTGCTATGAATAATTTTATGCCCCCTTAGATTCTAATATTTCTTAGTTAAAGCTGCTCTTAAATAGATAATGAGCTTTAAAAAATATTTATTCTTTAAATGCTTTCATTCTTAAAATTAGTTTGGTGACTGGTTTCTTTCCATTTGAGTATCTCAATAAATTATCAAAACGTTAGGCTAACAAAATGTTTTGGAAAGCCAGTCAATTAGGTATGAACTTTCTGCTGATTAATAGTTTACTTTGATAAGCAGTTAAGCCTTGATGATTTTAAGTTATTGGTGAAATTGTAGTGGAGAAGGAGCTTGCTCTGTGTCTCTCTTTTTACGCTACCTTAATATTAGAAGAGTAGAAGAGCTTAATTAATGTCAGGTGCTTTTCTTTTTTTATTTGGAATATAGCTCTTAATTTTGTATAAAAAATGTTTATTCAACGGCACCAGGCCCAAAGATTCTGCCTGTAGGAATTCTTAAATAAAAGAACCATTTATTTTGTTGCTCTAGAACAGGGGTAGGGGACCTTTTTTCTGCCAAAGGGCATTTGGATATTCATAGCATCATCTGCAGTCCATACAAAATTATCAACTTAAAAATGACCCTGCTGTATTTGGTCAAACATTTAATTTGTCCAGACCAAATGATTCCAGGGCTTTATAATGCCTGAGGGCATATGTTCCTCACCTCTGCTCTAGAATATTGCAAGTTTTAAAACTCCCTAGGTGATGGAGAAACAACTTTGATTCCTCTTCTGTTTCTTTCCATCTCTAAGCAGCAAGGAGCTCTTCCTGTTTTCTTAGTTGAGCTGCTCTAACTACATAATGAGCTTTAAAAAATATTTATTCTTTAAATGCTCTGGTTCTTATTTAAAATTAGTTTCTTTCCACAGAAAGATAAAATAAAACAATTTGCTACTGCCAGATGCTTCTCTCTTTTCTGGGGCCTTCTGTTTCCATTGGGCCAATCAAGGTAAGTTTTGCAAGGGATTGACCTGCTTGCCCTTGCTGTAATGGTGCTATTGCACTAGCAAAACTAAGATACCAGCTAGTCATTTCTAGTAAATTACAGATTTGATTTGATTTTTTAAGTACTTTTGTGTATCTGTTGACATAAGCTGGTCATAATCTGCACTATGGCCCTTTCACTTTAGTTACATTAGTGACCCTTTTCCTAGTAAGGTTATTGGCTACTTGGTACATATCCATTCAAATACTCTGAAGATCACCTTGTAGTTTTCTTCTATTTTTTTCCCAGGCCAGTGTACGCCATGTGACTTTAAGTGTACCTAACTATTTAAATGTTTAGAAGTCTGTCTCTCCCTATGGCTACTGTTAAGATAATGAATGTCTAGGATTCTAGCTCTGAGGGTCCCAAGAGAGTACCCATTGTTTCTTATTAAAATAAGATTATTCCTCTTTTTTCTTCTTAATATCTAACAAATATTGGGTCCAAATCTTGGTAAAACTAATTATTATTTTAGTTTTGATAATATACTGGGAGGGCATGGGTAATTTCAGTACTCAAGTAATCTGGAAATGTAACTTAAAGAGTTATAAACTACCTTAAAAATAAAAATTGATAATTAGCAAACCTGATCCTTTTTTCTGCCATATTACTTTTGTTGACCCACTCTCAGAAGTATTAATGAGTAATAAGTGGTCAGAATATAATGAGAAGTAGAATTGCCTGTAAGTTCACTGCAGTGACACAATGTTGGTAGTATCCTGCCCATCTAATTTTTTTAAAATGAATTCACAGATTCTTTAGTCTTTGGTACTGACAGTTATGGAACCTTTATGTATATTGCCAAATTCACATTAAGATCTAAAATTGGTGGCAGTCTTCTGATTTTTCATATGTTATAGAACATAACATGAAATTTTAAACCTTAATTGTAAACTAATATACAGACTGGACAGAATAACAATCTGTAGAAGCCAAAGTTCATAATTTTTCTAATGCAGCAAGTTAATTTAAGTTAAAAAAGTATATTGTTCATTTTATTTTTTATTCAAGAGATAATACAGAATGCCCTTTTTAGAATTCAGCCAGAATCTTTAGTAACAAATATTTGAAAATTATCAATGGAGATCATAATTTCTTTGAAGTTCATCTGTCCTTTAGGTTAAAGCCTCTTTTCTTAGTGTACAATAATTTAATATGGGAAAATTGTGCTTTTACTTTCATAGAATTATAGGATTTTACAGTTGGAAGACCTTATAAGTGTCATAAACCTTAGAATAATATGTGAATTAAATAATGTTTTATCAGTGGTTTAAAAATCATATTAATAAAGTAATTTTTCTGCTGGATGACAGTACTCAAATTTTCACAAGAAACTTGCATTAAGACATAATTATGTGTGAGGCCCTCTTCCTCTGTATCTATAGTCAGTAATGTAAGGCCTTTAAAATGCTTTTACCTCTCATTCTGTTATTTCTATAAACAAAGGGCATGAAAGTTCTTCTATCTTTATCATAGATGATTTGCCTTCATTTAAGCCTAAAGGGGGAGTCCTAGTTGGCTGTGTTTCTTTATTTTTTTTAATACTTAATTTTTATTTTTGGTTTGTTTTTTTTTAAATAAAGAGTAGAGTAAAAGATTTAAGGTCCCTTTCAGCTCTAACAGTCTATGATTCAATTCAAATTACTTCATAAGAGTAGTTGATATGTAAGAGATTATATGATAGGGAAATAAAAATAAAATTATTTTAGTATTGCTTCCTTAATTCTAATTACTTTGTGCTTTTTTTTTTTTTGCTTTTGTTCAATAAACATAAATAAGTAATTTCTTTTTACCACTGAGTTTTATTTTCCTTTATTGGCTTAAGGCAGGCTTTACAGATCTTATTGCTATTCCTTCTGCTATGTGAGCCCAAGTTGTTACAGTCCTGTCTTTGGATACTCTTAGTAACTTTTGATCTGTTTTTCCTACTTCAGGCTTGCCCCACAAAAAATTTTCTTAGATTTCAGTGTGTCATCTCCTTGCCCAAGAACCCCCAGTGCTTTTCTGTGCTTGTAGGATAATATTTAAATTCCACAATTTAACTTTCAAGAATAGTATAATTCAAAGTGCAATTCTGAGCTGCGTGTTTTCATATTCCATAATCTGAACCTAGGCTGGTGTTTTCATGGTATAATAGCTTGAGTGCTGTATTAGTTCAGAGTGAGCTCATGCTGTCGCCTTCTTGCCCTCTTGCTCCCAGCTCATTACCACCATCAACTTTACTTACCTAAGTTCTGCCATTCCAAGTCTTACCTTCTTCAGGAGGTCCTCAGCAATCTTTGTCCAGTGTACAGCTCCCCTTCAAATTATTGTAATAAAATCCTATGTGATCAGCCTAAGAACTCTTACTGTTTCACTTATTTTGGCACTTCATTATTAACTTGTTTGGTTTTAAGGTTTATTTGCTCTGTCTTCCCAACAAATAATAGATTGTAAGCTCTTAGAGGGCAGGGCCTATGTGTTGTACTTTTAAAGAATTCTATAGGTGCTGAGCACAGTTGTTGGCACATCTTGGATGCTCAGTAAAATACTTGTTGAATGAATGAAACAAACACACAGGTACTCTCCTGCAGTATAAGCCAGTCAGTAATGCTACAAGTGACAGTTTTCAGTGGTTACTTATGTAACTTTACATTGTTATCGTTACTCTTGTTTTTGGTGTCTGCCTTTTTACTGTTGCTTTTTATTTGACAAAAATGAAAGATAAATAAGGTGAAAGTAAAAAACAATTTTTAGTTTGTAAAGTGAATACTCATCTTCACTTTGTTTTATCTGTATGACTTCATTGATGACCATCTCTTTAAGAAGTTTTACCACAGATTTTTCCAAACTTGAGGGGAAAATGATTGGGAATATAGGCCTTTCAGAGAAATTTAAAGTATTGGTATCTTAGATTTATATGACTGATTTGATGAATTGATTTATTGCTATTCCTTTGGAATTACCCTTACTTTTGATTACTTACAGAATCCATGCTGTTACATTGAATATTAGCCACTAACAAGCTTTTTTAGGTTATATGCTCATAATTCTTGAATCTACAGTAGGTAACTTTTTCTGTGCATTTACATTACCCAGACAAGTACTTATTTTAAAAAAATTTGCCTTGAATCTAAGAATGTTTGTATAACTTTTGGGCTGTATATATAGTTAATTCTGATAGGGTTTTTTTTTTTTTAATGTATTTTATTTTATGTTTGTGTTTTGTTTTTTAATTGATTTCAGAGAGGAAAGGCGAGGGAGATAAAAACATCAATGATGAGAGAGAATCATCTATCCACTGCCTCCTGCATGCCCTCTATGGGGATGGAGCCCACAACGGAGGCATGTGCCCTGACCTGGAATTGGAACTATAACCTGGTTTGATGCTCAACCACTGAGCAATATCAGCTAGGTGCTAGTTTTTTACTAGTAGTACTAAAAGATAAGTTTTCATTATATTTAGATAGAAGTTCATTTAAATATGAACTTTTCTATTTAAAGACTTTAGCTTGAGTAATGTTTCTAAGTATGGGGAGTATTTGAAGAGATCTAAGAAGATCATGTATGATTAGAAAAATAAACTATACTCTCCTCTTCTTTGAGTGTCATAAAGTCAGGTATTTTCTAAAAATGTTGAAAAGTCTTACAGAAGCATTTTAAGACTGTTTTCACTTAGTAATTTTTAGTTTTATTTGACCATCTTCTCCTTCACTTCCCTGGTCTCTGTTACCCACTGTTATCTGTTTATTTTGCTTTGTTTAGCATGGAATTTGCATTTTTATGAGGATTGCTGAAATAGGGTCACTTACTCATTCTGTCTACTCTTTACTAGAAAAAGAAAACATCAAAATAAATTAGTATGAGCACACACATAAATGAAAGCAGTTTATAAAATGCAAAATAGGTGTTCAGTAAGTAGTGAGATCAAAAAGAAAAGAGAACTAGTAAATGTCAGTAAATTAACTTTTTTTTATTATTATTATTTGTTGATTTTTAATTGGGTTTGTAAGAAATATGACCTGACCAGCCAGGGCTTTTTTTTTTTCCTCTCTCTCTCTCTTTTTCTTTTTAAGGTTTCAGGGAATAGTATTGTAGCACTTAAAAACTGTGTTAGAATTATATCACCATGTTTGTAAACAACTTAGAGAGATTCATATACCCTATTAAATTTGATTCTCCTGACTCTGAAACGTAGATTGACTAGATAGATGTCCAATTTTTAGACAGTAATGGTAAGACTTAAGAGAATTAAGTGTAATATGCAGTGACATTTCAGAACCATCTGTAAACTGATGTTAATATAAGATTGATTTATTATCTGTCATTACATGTGTTGATTTCTACTGAAGATGATGATTAACAATATTTACTAGATGTCTTTAAAGAACCAAAGTGTGCCTATCAGACAGATAGGGAATAGATAAGAAGCAACATAAGAGATGCTTTCATTGTGAGTTAAAAACTAGCATTTATTGAGCATTATTCTAAATGCCTTCTAGGTGTATTTCCTACTCGATCCCCTACAACCATACTATCATATGAGTAGTATTTCTTCGTGACCCAGGTAGGTTAAATAAGTTAGGCCAAGATTACAAAGTTGGTAGGTGGCCAAGCTGATATAGGAATGCTGAATGCTGGCAGTCAGCCTCCAAAGTGGAAGGACAAAATAGCTTATAGGATGCTTCCCTGTATAGCAGCGTGAGGTTGTTATTAAGCTAACTAACCTCTTTGGAATTTGAAAGGGAAGAATACACAGTTTACCCTTGAGCAACACAGATTTGAACTGCCCAAGTCCACTTAGATGGGGATTTTTTTTTCCAGCAGATACTGTAAATGTATTTTTCTTTCGAATTTTAAAATAACATTTTTTCTAGCTTACTTTATTGTAAGAATACCATGTAAAATACAGATAACACATAATATTTATTAGTAGACCATGTTATTAGTAAGGTTCCGATCAGTAGAAGCTTATTAGTAGTTACCCTGTTTCCCCGAAAATAAGACAGTGTCTTATATTAATTTTTGCTCCCAAAGATGCACTAGGTCTTATTTTCAGGGGATGTCTTATTTTTCCATGCGTTAGGTCTTATTTTCGGGGAAACACGGTACTTTTGGGGGAGTCAAAAGTTACACTTGGCTTTTCAACTGCCCAAGACATCAGCATTCCTAACCCACTGGTTCAAGGGTCAACTGGACTTAGTCAATTCTAAACTCTACATGTTAATAAATCTAGCAAACTAAATGTTGAATATTGGCAACTGACTTATTAAATGGTAAAATTCTATTTAATGTGATAACAGTGCAAATATTGTCTGGAGTTTTTTGTTTCTTTTTAATTATTGTGTCTTATATCAGAAAAGGACAAGTGTGTTAAATCTTACCTAATAAAAGAGTGATATGCAAATGGACCATACCTACACTATACCACTAAGCCACACCCACCATTCAATCAGGAGAAAGTATGCAAATTAACCCAACCAAGGTGGCTGTAGCCACAGAGAGAGCAGGAGGAGGCTTGGGTTTACCTGGCAATGGAGGAAGCCACACTGATGCAGCCTAGATTCCCATTATCAGTGGTATTAAATAAAATGATTTAAAAAAATTAATGGTTACAAATTTATGGTGCTGCCAAGTTATTGGCCCAAGTCAGCACAAATCCTCTGAAAGATTCAACTTTAGTCAGATATGCATGTCCATGTTATGTGTGTTGTAGAATTAATGAAACAAACAGAAATCATAATATTTCTACAAAGTTGATTCTTCAGGCTTTGGAAACAGGCTTGTTTGTGATACTTAAGCCTCTGGAAGAACTATTATTTTGTCAAACTCTTGTAATAGCCTTTCATAAGAAACATCATATTTTGCATATTTATTTTTTTGTTTTTTGGTTTCATGTGAAGAACAGAATTTTGGTTTAAAATTATATTAGTGACCTAATTTTGGAATAGTGAGTTTATTTAAGAATCTTAAAAATATCAGGCTGAACAAGTTTAACCATTTGTTGCTCCTAAGAATTTATTGAGGTACTGAATAAAAATTTATCTTTTTATTTGAAATTAAATATCATTCTATAGCCAATATCATGAGTTCTAGTCTTACGGTAAATTTTTGAATGTTTTAAAATTGGAAGTGTGGGAAGAACAATTGAAAATTCTGTCACCTTTTTAAATTAGAGAGAAGAGGAGCAAGGGAGAGAAACATCTATGTGAGAGGAAAAACATCTATTGGTTGCCTCCCCTAGACACCCTGACCGGGGATGGAACCTGAAACCTAGGTTTGTGCCTTGACCTGAGAATTGCACCCACACAACCCTTTGGTGTTCTGTACAGGATGATGCTCCAACCAATTGAACTACCCTGCCAGGGCAAACTGTTCTTTAATGATTCTCATATGTTATCTGTCTTATCACCGGCCTTGTCTCTAAATTTTTGTGCTTTTTTTAAAATGGGATTTGATCACACTGTGTCAGAATATTTCAGTTTGAAATTATGTGGAAATTGTGGCATGGTGGAGATTTTATTTTTCTGTTAAGTTTTCAAACTTCAGTTTTTCAATTTAGCTTAGAATTCTAGTTACTGGATGTGTTACTAGCTTTTTAAAAAAATATATTTTCTGATTTTTTACAGAGAGGAAGGGAGAAGGATAGAGAGCTAGAAACATCGGTGAGAGAGAAACATCAACCAGCTGCCTCCTGCACATCCCCTACTGGGGATGTATCCATAACCAATGTACATGCCCTTGACCTGAATCAAACCTGGGACCTTTCAATCTGCAGGCCAATGCTCTATCCACTGAGCCAAACCGGTTTCAGCTCGGCTAGCTTTTTTTTTATTTTATAAACAGACCATTTTAACAGCCATCTCACCATAATCAGTTACTTAGTACTTATAGAATTCAAACCTATTTTGCTATTAGCCTAATGAAAAATTAATGTGAGGGTATGTATGTCTGTAGGGGTTGGAGAAGAGAAGGAACAAGCATAGTTCTCATTTGATCTCTTTAATTTTTTCTCTTAATGTGCAAATTATTTTTGTTATTTTGTCAGTGTGGGTACTGGAGGCTTGTCATTATTTCGATTTTCAAATTCTGTATTTTTTTAAAGGCTTCTTTGAAAGTGTATTTTAAGTTTTAGTCACATGTTTTCTGTTCTTGTTTATAGTGATGTTTAAACAGTTTATTTAACCTTGTGAGAAGCAAACAATTTTCCCTTTAACTTATTAATACCATTCTAGTTCATTTTAATTGTACTTTAGCCTGGCTTTGCTTGATGATATAACTTTCAAGTAATAAAATCCAGTATCTGGGTGGTCTCGTCTATCTTTAGTAACTTTACATGCATTTGTTCCTGTTGACTAATATTTTTATTTCTTTTTGGTTCTTATTTCTCAAATTGTTCATTTAATTTAAAATTTTTGAATAATTGGTTATTTAAGTATCTATAATTAAATATAATTTTTATCACCTTCCATGTTTTCTTTAGACTTGTTCATAGTAAAATCAAAATTATAATGTGGGATTATACTAATACATTAATATAGGTTGGAATTCTTTGGAAATTTGTTATTCACGATCTTTATTCATGCTTAGTTATTGGTACACTAGATTAAGGTTTCAAACTAATATTTTTTTCTTCAGGTATTTTTTCTACAATGAGGTTGTAGATGATTTTGTATTTGAGAAATTTGATTTTCATGTAGTTTTAAAAATCACTGAATTTTATGAGACTGACGTGCTACTTACTGCGTTAACGAGGCACCTGAAAAATTACTGAATTTTAAACTCCTTTGATTTAAAAGGACCAGATTGCTATTAAATTATTTAATTAAATATTAAAAAGGTGAGAAGTACTGAAAAAAAATTTGTCTAGTTCCAAAAAAGGAAGAAAAGCATGAGTGTTGAGCTAATATTCTTAAATTTAGATTACAAATAACATTTGTCTGAACTTTTAAGTTGTTAAAATAATTGACTATACATACTAATTATCACATAAGTATTAAAATAGGTAATTGATGAAGTACTTCATTCATTCAACAAGTGCTTACTAAGCATACAACCTATATAATATAGTGCTCACTGGGTTTTAATCTTAAATTGTATGTAGATTCTTCAAGTCATATTAAGGGCTTTGGTCTTATTATGCAGTAACTTTTTTTTTTTTAAACTTTTGTTCTAGATGCCTGGAATGATGTCTTCAGTAATGCCTGGAATGATGATGTCTCATATGTCTCAGGCTTCCATGCAGCCTGCCTTACCGGTAATCTTGTGAAAATAACTATTTCCTATGATGTTTTGATTACTTTTATACATTAAACTAATGACCCACATTGATTCCTGCACATTGAAAGGAAATTAATTAGAATGTGGTCGATGGGGCCGGTTGGGCAGGACAAGGTGAGACTGGCCAGACACGCCCTGGAGCCAACCTCCTGGGATCCCTTCCACAGGTGGGGATTGGGCTAAAATCCCCACCTGTGGAAGGGATCCCAGGCTCTCCGACATCCCCCGAGGGGTCCCAGAGTGCGAGAGGGCACTCTGCAAAGTTGCTGTCATATAGGTGTGGAATGCAAACACAAGTGTACGGTAAACCATATTTGGGGCCGACAATGTCCCAGCAACAACATAACCCATGCCTGAAGGTGGAAACACATGGCCCTTCAAGGAATTGGGCTCCCTTCTCTCTGGTTTTGGGGTGCGTCACCCAAGAACCGCCACTGCTAAATCACGTCAGCTCAGCAGCTCCCACGTTGAGTCTCTGCCCCGTGATGGTCAGTGTGCATCATAGCGACTGGTTGGAAGGTTAGACAATTAGCATTTTGGCCTTTCATATACAATATATGTATTTGATAGGCATTCATTGGCTTTTTAAGTGCCTCTGGAGTACTATAATGTAATATTGGAATTATAGTGGACTTTTATTTTTTAGCTTCTTGAATAAGTGTTTCCATTTTCCCTTTATTTATAGTATATGAATCTTTTTATTTATTAAATTAATTACACGCATTAGATAAAACTGGAATACTGAAAAGCATAATTTGTCAACTAGAAATATTTTGTTGCTCTGCTAGCATTTTAATAGATTCTTGATTTAAAAATCAAGATTACATTTGAAACATTTTTTGAGACTTCAGGTGTGGCACATTACTTATCAAAACTATCAACACAATAATATAGCAATATATAAATCATTATGATATTCAAATTTGCACAACTTTTTTTTTCTTTTTAAAAAAAATATTTTTATTGCTTTTTTACAGAGAGGAAGAGAGAGGGATAGAGAGTTAGAAACATTGATGAAAGAGAATCATTGATCTGCTGCCTCTTCACCCCCTGCAGGGGATGTGTCCGCAACCAAGGTACATGCCCTTGACTGGAATCGAACTTGGGACCTTTCAGTCCACAGACCTACGCTCTATCCACTGAGCCAAACCGGTTTCGGCTGCACAACTTCTTTATTACATGATAGCCTAGTGGTTGTAAAGAACAGATGTGGCATACTCCATTGGAGTGCTGAGTTTGTAGTGTCTTACCCCAAACCTCTAGGATCAGATATATTTCAAATCTTTTTTTTAATATAGAGTAATAAATAATATATACTGTATATTTTTAAATTCCTATTGGGTCTTGGGCAGTGCCCTGTAATTTTTAGCACATTATTTCCATAGCAAAACATAAGGAAATTTCCTCTGATATGTGGCAAATAAAGACTAATCTCATTCAGGTCAGGTTTTGCTACTATAGTGAGTTTTGATGTCAAACAGGAATTGGTTTTCAGAACCTTTTGGATTTCAGAATTGTAAATGAAGAGTTGATCTGTATATAATTGATGATCATATAAATGTAACATTTAGATTAAAGTGCTTCAGTAGCCCCAGGTTCTTGGTGTTTTTTATAATTATATAAAGCTCAGGGAACTGAGACCATTAAAATTTAACAAAACAAAGTTTTTTTAATATATTTTATTGATTTTTTTTTTTTTACAGAGAGGAAGAGAGAGGGATAAAAAGTTAGAAACATCTATGAGAGAGAAACACTGATCAGCTGCCTCCTCGACACCCCCTACTGGGGATGTGCCCGCAACCAAGGTATTATACATGCCCTTGACTGGAATTGAACCTGAGACCCTTCAGTCCGCAGGCTGACGCTCTATCCACTGAGCCAAACCGGTTTCGGCAACAAAAAAATCTTAGAATCAGTGGCTTGAGAATTATACATACAGGGAACTGATTGTTCTTTATGAGTGACTTATGTAAAATACAATTTTAAAAAGGTGAATATTAATTTTTTTTTTCTTCTTACAGCCAGGAGTAAATAATATGGATATAGCAGCAGGTATGCATGCCATTTAAAGTCTGTTGACTTTACATAACGTTTGAATTTATCTTTTTGCCCAAAGATTTGATTTCGCTTGAAAAATTGGATGATCTGAATATTTATTGTTTACAATCGTCTTAAAATATTTGAATGAAGAACTCTGGTGAGGTGATAATTGTATCAGCAAACATTGTAGAATGGGGTAGCGCTTCCATGTGGAACATGTATTCTTATCAGGACTATTTAGTTATTTTTTTTGTAACCTACTTGGTCCTTATAGTCATTACAATTTGCAAATCCTATTTTAGTATTTTTCTTTAGCCAGTTACCAATAAGTGTTTGTTTTGACTAGTGTGGCTTTAATATATAGTAGTAACTCTTCATTTATCCATGAGTAAATAATGTTCCCTATAAATTAGTAATTCACATGCTAAACTCTGTCCCGGGATTATGCCTTAACTTGTTTTAAACATGGGTCACAGCATGTTTAAATGCACAATGCGCTTTCCGTTTTTAAAAACATAATTGATGTTTTTAAGATGTTTCACAAATATGATTTAAGCTATAATTATGTTCTGAAATAACACATGTGATATTTTAATGTATATAGATATCCGGGGCTGATTAATATTGTGCTAAATAATCCTGGAAAATTACTTAACATTTATTTTTAATTACTTTTTAATACCGTTGATGTCATAGTGACCTCTCAGGTACTCTCAGTGGACCCTAGATAGTTGAACTTGCCAGAAATCTAGTGCATAGGATTAAAGAGGTTTAAGGTATTTTTCAAGTTCTTCTGTAGTATAGCTGGTAAAGAAGATACCTCTTAATAGCAAGAACAAGAGAAACAAAAGGCATATATATGAATACTTCTCAAACCAGCATTTAATTTGCAAATTGAAAGTTCAATGTGTCATTTAATTCTGAAAATATGATGTACTATAGATGTTTGTTTCTTGGAAATAGCAATTACATAGTCACAGAGGTTTTATGTGATGGTTTTAGGATATTTAGTGTGATGGAGTGACTTGGAAGAAATAATTAGTATTTTTAAACTGTTAACTCCAGGAGAGCATAATTTATTACATTATAAATATATACTTTTTTTCTTTTTTCTTTTTTTTTAGGTACAACAGGCACAGTAAGTACCTCTGGAAGATATTTATTTCATTATACTTCAGCCTGTTATATTTATTCTTATTTCTGTATTAAATATCTACTAACTTTAATCCTTTTTCTTTCTATGCCAAATGTTGAGAAATGGTTTGTGAATGATGTATTTTGAAATCTGATTTTGATGGGACTTAATGGGAATCCAGTGTATTTTATAAGGATTTGATTCTGCCCATCACAATTAGAAGGGAAATGAAATTTGTAGATGCATAGTAATTAGCCTGATAACTTTTAGTTAAGCATTACATTAGATATGATTCTTATGTACAAATATATAATTGTTTTTTACTATAAAACGAATGTAATTTAAAATGCTTTTTTCTGCTCTAGCCAGTTTGTCTCAGTGAATAAAGCGTTAGCCTGCGAACCAAAGGGTCTCGGGTTCGATTTCAGTCAAGGGCACATGCCCAGGTTCTGGGCATGATCCCTGGTGTGGGGCATGCAGGAGGCAGCAATCATTGATTCTCTCTCATATTGATGTTTCTATCTCCCTCTCTCCCTCTCTGAAATCAATAAAAAAATAATACTTTTTTTTTGTACCTTAACATTGTCAGAAAGACAGATATAATATTCAGAATTGCTTGACTTTCTTTAGGAAAGGAATATATTGCTGTGCCATGTTTTGTTTTGTTTTTCTCAACACTTAATTTTAAGATAGTATCTTTTAGTTCTTTTTGCTAATGCTCCTGTGTAGGTATACTGTTAGACATTTTGTGATATGTCTCAAAAATACTGTAAGCCTGAAACCACTTAAAAATGTCTTTTTATGCTTATTTTTAATTGCCCCATGCTTTAGCCTCACTGGCTTTTTTTTTTTTTGCTTGTGTTCTTAAACATCAATGAAAATAAGTTTATATGTATAATTTCATTTATTCAAAACTACAGTACTGGAGATAGCTGTTTATCTCCAGATTTAGGTAATATAGAAAGCTATGAATTGATTTCATATATGTCAGTATTTTAAATTAGAGAAAACACTTTTAATTGTGAACTATATATAAATATTTTAAATTATTTTGTATCTTTTGCTTTAAAAGTTGAATGTTTATTACATATCTGTTTGGGGTTTTTTCAATGTTAGTGCCTATTTTTATTTTTTATTTACTTATGAACATGTCAAAATTTTATTGTCATATAATAAAACAAAATATGAAGCTTAGAACTTGATCACTTGACCCTTAATCTTATTTCCTCCTAGTTCAAAATGCTTGCATGTCTCAATAGCCAGCATTCTCTTAGATCTGCAGTTAGTCTCAACGCATTCAAGCCTCAGCACAATTTTCTTTATAATTTTATCCTTTTTTTTTTCTTCAGAAAATTGACTTCATCCACCATTGCCACTCTGCTTCCTGTGTTAACATTGCTTTCTCTGTGCATACAAAGAATCCTTGCCCTTCTTATACTGTTACTTTGTGAGGTTGATGCTTGCCACACTTCTTAAAGTTTGGCGGGTTTTAGGAATGTTCACCATGTTTGTGAGAGCGCTGTCAGCAAGGAAAAGCCCTGTTTTTATTTTTAAGTAATGATAGTTATTAATTTCAATTGTAGGAGGAGTGACATTTTAACATTTTTCTATTAAACTTTTCCAAAAATATCATTTATTGATTTGATAGCTTACTGTTACTTTCTTTTTAGATTCAGGTACAGAAATATGAGTTACTTGTATGCTTCAGATTATGATCATTACCTTTACGTTCTTCATCTTTTATTTTATTTTGTTTTAATTAACATATTAGTATTAGGTATACAACAAATGATTCAATACTTGTATACATTGTGAAATGATCACAATAAGTTATGTATTTAACATTCTTCACTGTACAAATTATAAAAATTTTTTCTTGTGATGAGTACTGTTATGATTTACTCTCAACAATTTTTTGATATGAAATACAGTATTATTAACTATAGTGATTATGCAGTTCATTATAGTCCCATGACATTTATTATATAGTTGAAAGTTTTTATTTTTTGACTTTCTCTACCCATTTCACCCATGTCCCAATACTCCCCTCTGACAACTACCACCAATCTGTTCTCTGTATCTTTTTTTGTTTTTTGTTTTTTTAAATTTTTACATATAAATGAGATTATAGGGTATTTGTCTTTCCCTGTCTGATTATTTCACTTAGCATGATACCCTCAAGGTCTATCCATATTGTCCCAAATGTCAAGGTTTCATTCTTTTGTAAGACTGAATACTATTCATACATATATACACACACACACACACAGCCCACATCTTTATCCATTCATTCTTTGATGGGCATTTAACATTATTTCCATATTTTAGCTTTATATAATAACAATAAAAGTATAATATGCTAATTAGACCTGACGACCTTCTGGATGAAGCTGGGGGAAGGAAGGCCTATTCTTCCATGAACTCTGTGCATCAGGCCTCTGGTTGTAAATAATTCTGCAGTGAAAATGGGGGTACATATATCTTTCCAAGTTAGTATTTTTGTTTTCTTCAGTTAAATACCCAGAAGTAGAATTGCTTCTATTCTATTTTGAATTTTTGGAGGAACTTTCATATAGTTTTCCATAATGGCTATACCAAAAATGCACAGGGAGTTTTTTTTCTCCACATCCTTTTTAGCACTTTTATTGTCTTTTTGGTAATAATTAATTCTAACAGATGTGAGGGATAGATATCTTGTAGTTTTGATTTGTACTCCACTGATAATTAGTGGCATTGAGCATCTTTTCATGTACCTGTTGGCTGTCTGTATTTCTTCTTTGCAAAAGTGCCTATTAAGTTTCTTTGCTTCTTTTTTAATTAGATTGTTTGTGGAGGTTTGCTGATGAACTGTATGAATTTTTTATATATTTTTTATATTCACTCATCAGATATACTAGAGGCTCAGTGCACGAAATTCATGCACTCAGGGGGAGAGGTCCTTCAGTCCGGCCTGTGCCCTCAGGGGGATTTCCAACTGCCTCCTTACGCCTGCACCCACTAAGCTAGTAGTCAGTCATCCTGAACTGCGCTTGCCAGCCATGTACCTGGCTTTTGGTGTACTGACCACCAGGGGGCAGCTCCTGTGTTGAGCATTTGCCCCCTGGTGGTCAGTGCAAATCATAGTGACCAGTCATTCCACCGTTCCATCGTTTTGCATATTAACCTTTTATTATATAGCAAATATTTCTTTCCATTTAGTAGGTTGCCTTTTCATCCGTTGATGGCTTCATTTTCTGTACACAAACAGGTTTTTTAGCTTGCCATAGTCCAATTTACTTATTTTTGCTTTCTTTGCCTTTGGATCCAGATAAAAAAAGGATTGTCAATACCACTGTAAGAAGCTTACCACCTGTATTTTCTAGGAGACTATAGTTTCTTTCTTTTCTTTTTTTAATATATATTTTATTGATTTTTTACAGAGAGGAAGAGAGAGGGATAGAGAGTTAGAAACATCGATACGAGAGAATCATCAATCAGCTGCCTCTTGCACACCCCCTACTGGGGATGTGCCCACAACCAAGGTACATGCCCTTGACCGAATCGAACCCAGGACCTTTCAGTCCACAGGCTGACACTATCCACTGAAGCCAAACCTGTTTCAGGAGTGAGACTATAGTTTCTGATCTCAATTCAAATCTTTAATTCATTTTGAGTTAAATTTTTTAAAAATATATTTTATTGATCTTTTTACAGAGAAGAAGAGAAAGGGATAGTTAGAAACATCGATGAGAGAATCATCGATCAGTTGCCTCCTGCACACTCCCTTACTGGGTATGTGCCCACAACCAAGGTACATGCCCTTGACCGGAATCGAACCCAGGACCCTTGAGTTCGCAGGCTGACACTCTATCCACTGAGCCAAATCAGTCAGGGCCATTTTGAGTTAAATTTTATATGTGGTATAAGACAGTAGTCTAGCTTTATTATTTTGAATTTGGTAGTTAATAGAATATATAATAAAAGCCTAATATGCTAATCGACTGAATGGCAGAATGACAGGTGGAACGACTAGTCACTATGATGCATACTGACCACCAGGGGGCAGATGCTCAATGCAGGAGCTACCCCCAATCCAGGCCAGCCAATGCAGGTGTCAGCGGGAACCCCTGGATCATCCTTCAGGTTACCCTGCAGAGGGAGGCAGTGGCTGTGGGGGTGCGGGGCAGGTTGGCGAGTGGGCATCGCCAGGCTGGCCAAGTGAGTGTCAAAGGGGCCCTCTTATTGCCCCACAGATCGGCCTTGATTGCTGGCCAGGCCTTGGGACCCTACCCATGCACAAATTTTGTGCATCCAGCCTCTAGTTATTCAATAAAGTTGATAAGGAAGCAGTAAAGGTAGATTAGCTTTAAATAAAAATGCAAGAAACTTAAGAGTAAGTATCAGTGGTTTTTATGTATTCACAAAACTGATGTGTGATAAAGTCAGTGTCTAAGTAAAAATAAATTCAATAAGATTTAACATAAAAGCTGATTGGTACAAAGTGATAGTTTGACAGTTTTCCTTTCTTAGAGATGTGTACAGTAATGTTTTGTCTTAGATTTGAAGAAATGTGGAAAGATCATCTCTATAACCCTCTTTGTTACCATCTGAACAGTTTGCTATAACTGGACTTAGTATCTTTGATCTCATTTAGTAATTCATTCACTCATGATTCCTTCTAAAACTATTTTAAGACACTTTATTAAAGTATGATTGACATAGGAAAAGCTGTACATATTTAATGTGTACAACTGGATTGTGTATACCTATGTAACTATCACCACCATCAGATATCACCTCAAAGTTTCCTTCCTTAATCTTTATTAACATTTTGTGCGTGTGTGTGTGTGTATAGAACCCTTGTAAAACTCTTAACAAACCTTTATTTGAGGCATGTCTGTTGATACCTCAGATTTTACTAGGAACTTTAGTAGGTTCTTTGTAGTTACTATTTTGTTTTTGGGCCACAAGAGTGGATATTCTATATCCCAGTAGTTTCACATGAAACTTTGTCTCACCTCTCTTGTGTTGAGCCATTTGGATTCACATTTTCTATCTGTTAAAATTTCAGTTTGTTGATAAGTTCTTATTGTCATTCAAAAGTCATGCTTTCTGATTTTGACAGCTTCATCTTTATAGCATATCAGTGTAGATTTTGTAAAATTTTGTCCAACTTGATATAAACATTCTTTGGATTTGGGTTGTTGAGTTCATGAGCAATTTACCTTCATGCTACATTAGCGTGAACTCTTATCCATAGGCATTGATTTACATTGCTAAAAGATTATTATTTAAGTTGCAAAGTTACTGTTCTTATGAGAATCCTCATAGCGTTACAATTCTTAGACATTAAAAAAAAAATACTAAAACCTGAATTTACTCATGTTGCTTTTGAAGCATTTTTAAAATCTGATTTTCAGTTATCACTTTATTTTTATATCACTGAATTATTCAACATGCCTTAAACTGTCAAAAGTGTACCCATTTAATACTTTTAATTCCATCATATATTGTGTTTTTTTAATGTATTTTATTGATTTTTTACAGAGAGGAAGGGAGAAGGATAGAAAGTTAGAAACATCGATGAGCGAGAATCATCGATCAGCTGCCTCCTGCACACCCCCTACTGGGGATGTGCCTGTAACCACATGCCCTTGACCGGAATCAAACCCGGGACCCTTCAGTCCTCAGGCCGATGCTCTGTCCATTGAGCCAAACCGGTTTCAGCAAATTCCATCATATATTGTTTTGAAACCAATAATACTGATGTTCATTGTCAGTGAAATTGTTAAATAATTTAAACATTGTAATTTTTTTTCTTTAGAAATCAATGTGGACTGAACATAAGTCACCTGATGGAAGAACTTACTACTACAATACTGAAACAAAACAGTCTACTTGGGAGAAACCAGATGATCTTAAAACACCTGCTGAGGTAAAAATTTAAAGGCTGGAAATTGGGGGTTATTAAGTACATTTGGGTTTTTGATTTTAGGATTTTGTGGGTATTTGACTATCAAATAGTACTTATATCTCAGAAAGGCATTCAGAGGATAAAAGGCTTATTAATAAACACACCAATCAGCAAAAAGACAAAGTGAATTCTCTTCTTTCAACAGACCCATTTCATTATATTGTCACTGCTCAGGAACTTTTTTTAGGTGACATAATTTAAGAAAGAATTTAAAGAATAAATTGGAAGGAATAAAGACACTCTCTCTGACTGCCCTTTAATTTTTAAATTAACATTTCAAATTTTTTTCTTCTATAGTAAACTTGGATAATTTCATGTGTATTCTAAGTTTTCTAAAAAAAATAAAAAATGGGGTTGAGTTTATCGAGATGAAATTAAAATGCAAATAATTATCTTAAAGTGAGAAATTCTTTCTTTGGAAAATGCCCCTTTCCCCCCACCCCCAAAAAAATTTTAGTTTTCATTTTATGTTGCAAGTTTGCCGTTCAGAATATAAGAAAAGGAAGTAAGATGGAAGGAATAAATTCAGTAAGAAGTATTATTTGTGGAAAACTCCAAAATCCTAAGTAAAAAAGATTTGGCATTTCAAGCTATACTTAATGATTTTTCTAGTTGACACCTTTATCTTCCCCTCCTGCCCTGTTCTCCATTCCATCCCATCTCATCCCACCCCCACCCCCGGTCACCCTTAAGGAATTTGAGGAGATAAAATTATTTTCCAGCCACCACACTATTATGTACCACAGTGCTTGTCAGGAGAGGTTATAATTATTTATCTAATACTGACATAGTGATAGTTATCAATTATATGTTTGCCAAGATGCTCTGTCTGAATTTGAGGTTTTCAATAGCATTCTTATACCACCCTAACTGGTTTATATATTACATTTTAAGTATATCTTACTTATATATTGTTTCCTTTTAGTTAACATAGATTTGTAATAAATTGTTTATTATGAAGCTGAAATCTTAAGCATTACTAAACCAAATTTTGCTTGTTTCTAGTTTTTATGTTTTTACTACTGTGTTAGTTTTTGAGAAGTCTGAAATGTGGTTGGTAACTTTTACCTTTGATTGGGTATGAATGAAGAAGAGAAAAAAAGTTTAAAAAACAGTAAAATAGCAATAAATATGTATCACCAATTGAATTTAAAAATCAAAATAAATCGAATGAACAAAATAAACCGTTGAATAAAATAGAATCAGAGGCATGGAAAAATGGAACAGACTGATGAATCTCAGCGGGTAGGGTGTTGGGAGGTGGAAAGAGATTAACCAAAGATCTTACCTATGAACACAGAGAGTAGAATGGTGAAGGCCTGGGGCAGGGTGGGATCCCAGTGGAGGGAGGCAATAGGATAATTTGTCACCGGGCGTCTAGTAATAGTATGCATGTGATAGTATTACTGAAATGATTAAGTAATATATTCTGATCTTAACATGACTCGTAAGTATCTTGTAATTGGTATTTTATATACCATTACTTCACAAGCTTTCAAATTATATACCTTGAAATGTCTAATTTCAAACAGTGATGTGAATGATGAGGGATGTGAATGATGAGTGATACTAAAAACATTACTGTTAACTGTTGGTTTATTTCCCTCCAGCAACTTTTATCTAAATGCCCCTGGAAGGAGTACAAGTCTGACTCTGGGAAGCCATATTATTATAATTCTCAAACAAAAGAATCCCGTTGGGCCAAACCCAAAGAACTTGAGGATCTTGAAGGTAAAACAGAAAAAAATAATTCATAATGTTAGTTCATATATATATATGTCATTCACACTGAAACAATCCCCCATAAATAGGATTGTTTGTTCAAAGGCTTTTTTTTTTTTTTAATTAAATGATTAGAATGTTTTAAATGGTAAAACAGTTTTATGGGCTCTTTATTTTCTTGTTGCTCTAGATCTCAGTTCTATAGATTTTAAATAGATTTTTATTTGATTTGATTCCACTGAAACTAGGATACCAGAATACCATTGTTGCTGGAAGTCTTATTACAAAATCAAACCTGCATGGTGAGCTGCTTTGATAATTCATTTTCTGTCATTATTTAACATTTTTATACTATGTCACTAATATTCACTAACCATGATTGGATAAATCTGCAGTGAGAAATCTCTAATTCAAAGAAGTTCTTTCATTTAAGGGTTATATTATAAATGAGCTTATAGTTTTTGAATTTGCACTTGTTTTTTTTAGTTATATAGCATTGGACAATTGGGCAAGGACAATTATGTACAATATTTCTAAATACAGCTCTGGGTGGTGGTACATACATGGAATATGGATCTTAACCATTTAGCAGATAGCAGAGAACATTGAATCTTTATCTGTTTAAAATTTGTTAAATATATTGTTGTGAGACTATATATTTAATGCAGATTTTATATAATCAGCATTGCAAAATAGGCCTTCTGGGAGAATTAAGGTAAGCAAAGAATTATGCCTAACTTACAAAGGAAGGATTTTTTTTTTTTAACATTCTCAATTGTTCATAATACTGTTTAAAATCCAGAAATATACTACCTAATATAAAACCCAGGACTTAAAATAGCAGATTTTGAGTAAGAATTGAGAACTTAGTTGTTTTACTTTCACTTAAGATAGAATCTGGTGTCAAACTATAGTAGGTTAAAAGTAACAGAGTAGGAGAATGGGACTAACAAAGTACTAGTTTGCAGTGTAACATGATTTGAAAGAGATGAAAAGGATTTCTTATAGGCACTGTGGTCTGAAGTCTTATTTACTACATTTGCTCTGTGTCACTCTGTTAGCTTAGAACAGTGGTGGGCAAACCAAGGCTCGTGAGCCACATGAGCTCTTTGGCACAGTGAGTGTGGCTCTTATACAAAATAACGTGCTGACATGCATTTACAGTATGATTGAAACTTTGTGGCCCATGCGCAGAAGTCTGTTTTCAGCCTGGGCGTGTCTATTTTGAAGAAGTGTCATTAGAACACTCAAGGAGCCAAAGAGCTGCATGTGGCTCGCAAGCCAAGGTTTACTGACCACTAGTTTAGAATATCATCCTATCTAATAAAGAGGGATATGCATATTGAACTCCCGCCATGCAAATTTGAGACTGAGGCAAAAGAAAATCAAGTAGGCAAAAATTAAAGATAACACTCAAGTAGGCAAACAACCCTCACGCCACAGTCAATAAGGAGGGAATATGCTCATTTGCTGCCACGGCCTCAAAGATGACAGCACCCAGTCTCCTCAAGCCCTGCCAGGGTGGCAGGTGCTATAAGGCCGAGTCCGCCCCCAGGCAAGCCTGGCTACTCTGCATGCCTGCCTCTGGAGTCCCCCAGTCCCCTCAGCTCCCCAGCCACCCAGAGCCAGACAGAAGTACAGGCAAGCCTCAGATGGCGACTGCCCAGCCACCCAGGGCTGCCTGAGGCTCAGGTAACCAAGGCTGACAGAGGCTTGTGCTTTCGGCAGTGGCAACAGCAGAGGTGTGATGGGGCATTGCCATCCCCTGATCACCTGGTCGCCTCCCGGCCCTGAGGGCCCCTGGACTGTGAGAGAGGGCAGGCCTGACTGAGGGATCCCCCCGCTCCAGTACATGAATTTTCATGCACCAAGCCTCTAGTTTGTATATGAAAATTATGATAATATATGTTATTAGCAGTAACCCCTTTAGTATATTTTGTCAGCCATCCTAAACAGATTTTCAGAAACGATAGTTTTTAAAATACAGGGCATCCTAAAAAAATAATAATGTACACACACTTGAACATTTGATTCTATTTTATTTTAAAGATAAAATGTATTTTAGTAAACACTACCTTTATACAATATATTATTTATTTTCTTGGGACACCCTCTATTTTCAGAGTTAGAGTACCTCATTCCATAAAGATGCTAAGATATTTTGATTACCACTACAAAAAATGTTACTACCTTAACCAGAATGAAAGCTGGATCATTGAGTTGCTAATCTTGACAGTTCAATTTAAATTTCTGTATTAGCATTGGTTAATAATACTGTAGGTAGGCTCAAAGTTAATTGACATAGAAATATGAAGCTCATTTCTGATATAACCCTACTATTGTATATATAGTTGGTGTGTATAACTATCTATCTACCTGTCAATGCTAGTATATATGTGCTGGAATTCATAACATGTTTTTTATCTTGTTTTGAATTTGATATCGTTAAGAAATAACAAATAGTGTGACCCTTGGGGAAAGTAGTTTTATTTCAGGTAGTTTTTGCAGTAGCTAGCAATCTTGGGGAAAGCAGCAGTGTTGGGAAAAGTTTTTTTAAAAACTGCTCTTTAAATTTGTCTTCATTCTTTAATTGTTGCCCTGTGACTTTGGAACAAGCATTTGCTCAGTAAAAGTGGTGATTTTATATATATACATATAATAATAAGTTAAATCCTACTATATGAAATTTTATCTCCTTTAAAGTTTTTTTTCAGTGATTGTATTTAAAAACTAGTATGTAACTTCTTTTTTCTCTTCAATAGCAATGATCAAAGCTGAAGAAAGCAGGTAAGCAAATTTCATATATCAGTATGTTGAAATCTGATATATCCAATTTTATTTTAGCTGTATAAGTAATATTAACATGTTAGACATCATGGTTTTGTGTCTGTGGAGAATCTGAGGGTTCGAGAAAGGTATTTACTCAGGGTACACTAGTGATCTTTAGTAGACAGTGATTGAATTTAGATTGCATCATTTATCATTAAGATTGTGTTATAGAACTCTCCAGAATTTTGTTTATATTAATTTGGGAACGGATGAAGTATTATATAGATGTAGATATAGGTATCGTCCTTTATTCAGATTTTTCTTTTAATGAGTAAAATATAAAGATTGTATGGAAATTTGTGATATAAAAATTTGATGGTATGATACAATCTGATAGGGCATTTTGTAAATGAAAACAGTTATTATTAGGCTTTCGGAAATGACAGAGTTGCCTGAGTGCCTATCATACATTTTCAGGAATGTTTGCTAAATTAAATCAAAGTAATCAGTTTCATCTGTGGTTTTAATTAATTATTTTGAATAGCCTCACAGTTTGGCAGCACTGCCTTTTTTTCCCTTTTAAGAGTTTCTCTTACTCATTTGATTGTATGATAATTAAGCACTAGCTTTATTTGGCTTTATGATTATTAATATTGAAATAACCAGTTTTCTCTCTTTATAAATATATAGTAAGCAAGAAGAATGCACCACAGCATCAACAGCCCCAGTTCCTACAACAGAAATTCCTTCCACAATGAGCACCATGGCTGCTGCAGAAGCGGCAGCTGCTGTTGTTGCAGCTGCCGCAGCTGCTGCTGCAGCTGCCGCTGCAGCCAACGCCAATACCTCCTCTTCTGCTAATACTGTCAGTGGAACTGTTCCTGTTGTACCTGAGCCTGAAGTTACTTCAATTGTTGCTACTGTTGTAGATAATGAAAACACAGTAACAATTTCAACTGAAGAACAAGCACAACTCACTACTACCCCTGCTGTTCAGGATCAGAATGTTGACAGTAATGCTGGAGAAGAAACATCTAAGGAAACTGTAGCTGAGTAAGTTTAGTAACTTGTCTTCTGCAAATCAGTACCAGACATATTGCCAATTTAGTCAATGACCATTAATTTTTGGAGAATCAAAATATAAGTCTTCAGATAATAGATTACTTTTGAGGCTGAATTTTTTTGAGTCAAGCTCATACATTCAAACTCTTATAAAACTAATCCATAGACATTTTAAGAAGCAGAACTTCTTAGTGTGAGACATATTTAAAAGTGTGCCCAGAACGATAGTAATTAAGCTATATTGTGGTGCAATATTTTAAAACAATCAGAGCAAAAGTCCATGATTAATAAAATAGGAAAATTTTAAGTAAACATCAATATTACTAATTTTCTTTTGCCTCAGTCTCAAATATTGTTTAGCATGGTATTGCATTGAAGTTTGCTATAGTTTGATACTGAACAAACAAAAATCAAGTATGCAAAAAATAAAGATAACACAGAAAAAAAAAGCTAACATAAGCAAGATGTAGGAAAACTATTGAGATTAAATTAGTACAACTTTTTTTAAGACAGCAAAAGTTTGCAAGTACTTGCGTACCTATGATCTAATAATATTTCATACTAGAAGCCCGATGCACGAATATTCATGCTAGAATGGGCTTTCCTTTCCCTGACTGCCGGCACTGCCTTTCCACTCCGGCCCAGCCCCTTTGTGCTCAGGCCCCTGAGCCACTTCTTTCCACTCCAGCCTCTCCTTCCCACGCTGCCAGAGGCTCTGAGAGACTGGGGGTTGCCCACCCTCATATCATAGCTTGCTGCCCTGCCTCCTCCTGCAGCTCTCTGACACCTGTTTGTAGTTCACTGATCTGGTATTCACGGCATAATAACCATTTGCATATTACATCTTTATTATATAGGATACATAAGTTTTAAGTGTTCTACTCATAGACATTTAAGTTTGGAATAACAGTCTTTTATATACCAAAAATTTGTTTTTCATAATTCTAACAATTATTTCCTGCTTTTTTTTCTTTCAAGTATTTAGTGTGCGAATATATTTGTATTTTTTGTTAGTATGTACTCCATTATCTTTCCCTAAGCATTCTATTTGAAGCTTTTTCCCCCTAAATTATATTTTTTTTATATAAGAAGAATGTTATATAACCTTTCATTTCATAAAGCCCCCCCCCCAAAAAGTAAACTAAGAGAAAATACTTTAGGTTTTGTAGTTCTAATGTCTGTCACAGTGACTCAGTTCTGCTGTGGTAGGTAGCACACAATCAGCCATAAACAGTATGTAAATTTATAAGCATGGTTATGTTCTAGTAAAGCTATAGTTCAGAAACAGGCAGCAGACGCGATTTTCCAACTCTGATTTAGATTAATCTCCTTTTATATTTTGTCATGCTTGCCCAAATTCTTAGTCATTATGGCACTAAAATGAAGGCATTGAATAAGTTTTGTAAGTCATTTTAAAGTTGTTAACTAGTGGAACCAATATTTTAGTGCAATTACATTTTTATTTTGGCCTTTTTGCAGGGTCTTAATAACTGAGTGTTTTATACAAAATTATATATTACCTTTATTTGTGTTTAAGTAAATATGTAGATTTCACATTGGCGACATTATTCTATAATTGTCAAATTTTAGCTCAACGTAGAAGTGCTAGATTTTTCTAAATGAAGCAAATGTTTATTTAAGCTATAAATAATATGTTTAAATTTCTCTCTAGTTTTACTCCCAAGAAAGAAGAGGATGAAAGCCAACCAGCAAAAAAAACATATACTTGGAATACAAAGGAGGAGGCAAAGCAAGCATTTAAAGAGTTATTGAAGGAAAAGGTATTTGCATTACAGATTTTTATGTGACATAATTGTTACTTTTCATTATAATCCATATCATGATGACTTTATTGAAAGATGCTGAAAATGAACTAAATTTGTCCCTTTTTTGAAGAATATTTTTTTGGAATCTGACTTTAACCAAAAAAAGCCCACAAAATCTGTTGTGTGCAAAGTTACACCAGTACCTTTCCACCTCAATATTTTTTGGAAAGTTTTTTTTTTTTTTTATTCTTAAAACATGTTTATCTTTAATCAGTAGTTTTAAGAGAAAGTATTCATGATCTGTTTAAATTTCAGTTTAAGTTTTCTTTTTAGTGTATAGATATAACAGTACCCAGATTTGCCTTGCTTCAGTGAGAAATTTTTTTAGAACATAAAAAAAAAACTTCTGCAAAGGAAGTGCTTGATGTTTTCAGTGAGTATTATATTTTGTTCTTTGTTGTATAACTTTTATTATATTTGTGTAAAATTCTAATTTTCTATTAAATGGTTTTCAGCGGGTACCATCTAATGCTTCATGGGAGCAGGCTATGAAAATGATTATTAATGATCCACGATACAGGTAATACTTTAATTTTTTTCTTTTTTAATTTACTTTGCACTTGGAGCATAGCAAGCCTATAAAAATCAAAATTGTCTAAAGCAATGTAACTTTCAACTTCTGTTATCTTCTGTTATTTTGGATTGTAAGAATAGAGTTGTTCTATGTGTGATATGAACCAAAAAAACAAAAAAAGCTGGCTTATTATTCAATTTGAGTACTGTGCTAAAGATGAAATTAGAATTACTTTGAAAGTTGAAATTATTTTCTATAATCATTTATCTTTAATATCTTCCTGCAATGTATCTAATTTGTGAATTAAGTCAATTGTATTGTTTTTCAAAGCATTAACATTCTATCATTCTGCCTTCATTTACTCCTATGTGACATTTTCTATTATTTAGCGCTTTAGCAAAGTTGAGTGAAAAAAAACAGGCCTTTAATGCCTATAAAGTTCAGACAGAGAAAGAAGAAAAAGAAGAAGCAAGGTCGAAATACAAAGAGGCTAAAGAATCCTTTCAGCGTTTTCTTGAAAATCACGAGAAAATGACCTCCACAACCAGATACAAGTAAGAGTTTTTAGTGATGCGTAGTATGTATTTACTGCACTGTGCGTATCCAACTTTTGCCAAGTGCATTAACTGTTCAAAAGTAGATAGATGTTCATTAAATAAAATGAGATGATTTGTAAGCATGGCGCTTTTTGTTTATGACTATTTTATTAGATACACACCAAATCAGTAGTTAAATGTAGACTTTATAGACTCATTTTTTAGGAAACTAAAACAAAAGCATTGGAAGACTTGATTTAATATTCAAAGCTTGACGACTACTAAATATAAGAATTGAAATTTTTTATATTTGTTGAAGGGAACAGGCTATTTTCATTAAGTATAGCATTTTGAAAACTTGCATTTATATAGCATTCTTGATTTTAGTATGCTTTATTTTTTTTAAAACGAGGTAATTAAATATTAATATGTAGTAAGCTATTAAATTTATTTTCCCTATGTGCCTCCTTATTTTCCTGTCTTCTTGAAAAGCCTTAATGACTCTTTATTTCTTTAATTAGTACTATTTTATGGGATAGCTAAATTTCTGACAACTTTTAATTTTTATCCTCACCCATACTCTCTCTGAGTAGGGATCAAACCCCGAGCAACTTTTTGGTGTACTGGTCCCACCCTCTCACAAACTGAACCACCGACCAGGGCATGTGATAACTTTTTGAAGTCGATCATTTAGTCCCATGGGCAATTTGATAGTGTCTCTAGCTACCCTAAGTAAAAGATAGTTTTGACTATAAAACATTGCTCATTTAGAATTATCTCCTTTGTCTCTAAGGAGTCCTAAGCTCTTTTATTCTTAATTATTCAAAAGTTTTCCTTTATAATACAATCATGAATTTACAGTTGTAAAGAGTGTTCATATGGTGGTTTTAAGTTTAGTATAAAATCAGAATGGTCTGAGATTAATTTTTATTGTATGATATAGAGTAACATTTAATTATTTTGAACAGAAAAGCAGAGCAAATGTTTGGCGAGATGGAAGTCTGGAATGCAATATCGGAGCGTGATCGTCTTGAAATCTATGAAGATGTTTTATTCTTTCTTTCAAAAAAAGAAAAGGTATAATTCACTCTTACTGGTATTTATAGATAAAGCAAGATGTTTCTTCATTCTGATTAGTAGTTACTTTATATCATGTTCATTTTGGTTGGTTTATCCAGTTTATGTGTAACATCATACCCATTTATTAGGAATTAGGTTTGAAATGTACAGCTTCTGTAAGTACTGATGGGAACATAGAAAATACAGACTTATCTATTGTTTGAATTGTCATTAACTAGCTGTTTTATACCTACTTTGAGAGAGAAGATACTTTTCCTTTTTAGCTCATTGGGTTTAAAAAATTCTCTGTTTCTGCTTATGGTGCTTATACTTAAGATTCTTTTATAAAAGGGGCAGTTATATTCTTTTATAAGAAGGGCTGTTAGTTATATGTAATGGTTTCCATTAAAATGTACTTAGGATAGTGTTTTAAAAAATACCTCTTTTTTGCTTATGACTATTTTATGCACTAAATTGTATATTCAGTCTTCAAGAGACTTCCAGATGTATATTGTAAATAAAAATTTGGTCATAACTGGAAGTGGTTGAAGACCTTATAGCATTTATTCATTGTATGATTTATCTGCAATAACTAGCTTTGTAGAACATAGTTGTAATAGGAACAGACATTACTGGAGGGAGGAGAGAGTGATATTATCCAGATTTTGGCTTTAGAAGAGAAGTGAAAATATTGAAGATCGGTACCAAGCCAAGCAGCTAGGGTAGAGCATTGGAAAGGTAAATTATGTTGATATTCAAAATAAATGAGTATTGAAATTTGGTTATCAGTTAGAATGAAAAGAAACTTTTACTAATTGCAGTTCAAATATCATACTTCCTTTGAACTTCAAAAATTTATTCATACTTTTTATTTAGGAGCAAGCAAAGCAGTTGCGAAAGAGAAATTGGGAAGCCTTAAAAAACATACTTGACAACATGGCTAATGTAACATATTCTACTACTTGGTCTGAAGCCCAGCAGTATCTAATGGATAATCCGACTTTTGCAGAAGATGAGGAATTACAGAGTAAGCATAATAACTAAATGGGAATAAAGTTCTTAAAAGGTTGTTGAGCAGCAAAGAATTCTTACTTTTTTAATGAGACCATTAATTGAATTCTACACAATTGTTAATTCATTTGTGAAAAGATGTTTTGTTTCCAAATCGGATATTTTTGTGATTTAGGACAAAAATATGAAAATAGCTTTATTAGCTAATCCTTGAAATGTGTTTATCATTCATCAAACCTGAAATTGTCATTGTGAGAATTTTAAATTTTAAGAACCAAATGGATTACCACATTTTATTCATGCTATCGTTTTAAAAAAATATTTTTATTGATTTCAGAGGGGTAGAGAGAGGGAGAGATAGAAACAGCAGTGATGAGCCGAAACCGGTTTGGCTCAATGGATAGAGCGTCGGCTTGGCGACTGAAAGGTCCCAGGTTCGATTCTGGTCAAGGGCTTGTACCTTGGTGCGGGCATATCCCCAGTAGGGGGTGTGCAAGAGGCAGTTGATCAATGACTCTCTCATCGATGTTTCTAACTCTATCTCTCTCCCTTCCTCTCTGTACAAAATCAATAAAATATATTAAATAAAAAAAGAAAAGAAAAAAATATTCAGTGATAAGAGAGAATCAGAACCATTGATCGGCTGCCTCCTGCACGCCCACCCTACTGAGGATCCAGTCCAACTCAAGCATGTGCCCTTGACCGGATTTGACCTGGGATCCTTCAGTCCACAGGCCAATGCTCTTTATCCACTGAGCCAAACCATCAAGGGATCATGCTATATTCTTAAATTTATAGTTTTAAAAGTTTGCAAAAATGCCAAAAAAGTTAGCATTATCTTACATTAAGCTTTCCCAAGTTCTGTCTTTACCATCTAGTTGTTTATTAAAGTTTTTTTTTTTTTTTTTTTATCCTCTACTACCATGCTTTGGAAGATTTGGGGTAGCGCCTAGAACTCTGTACTTTGAAAAGTTCCGTGGGTAATTCTGATACTGCTGATAAATTTTCTAATAATTTTCTTTTCATTAGATGGATCATGTGCATAGTCTTTCTTTCATCCTTGGATGCAGGGTATCTTTTGATGAAGTCTTTTTTGATATTTTCCTTAAATGTTACCCATTTAGATGATTATGTCATATTTGAGTTACAGCACAAGTATTTTGGGAAGGTGAATTTGAAATTTATAAAGTTAATACAAATAATTAAATTGCTTTCCTAATTGACATTTGATATTTTTATATTTTTAACTGAAAAAAAACAACTCTAGACATGGATAAAGAAGATGCGTTAATTTGCTTTGAAGAACATATCCGGGCTTTAGAAAAGGAGGAAGAAGAGGAAAAACAGAAGAGTTTGCTGAGAGAAAGGCGACGACAGCGTAAAAATAGAGAATCTTTTCAGGTATTTAAAAAAAATCTTTCTAGCTTAATTTTATAATGGACTTCAACAATACTACAAACTATTTTGGTACACCTGATCCCAAATCACTAACAGACTTTGTGAAATATCCGTACACAATTAACTCTTAAGGTCTACAATTAGTTACGAACCCAGCCATTTTAGTCCAGCGGAATATGGAAGGCTGTAACAGATTTGGTATTAAAGGAGTACACTGAAAGATAAGGTTTTATTTGGGAGAGAGAAATGGGATGAGGGAAGACTGAAAACAAAATATATGTGATGAATCATTAGTACTGCTGGATTTTAAGCAGTAGAGAATTGTGGGGAATGCTGTGGTTATGTTTAGGGGATGGGCCATAATTCTAAAATGCTATACATAGGAGCTGAAATCACTTATCATTTATATAGGTTAGTATTTCATTTTCACCTTTATGTATCACCTTTTATTTCTCAGTAATGAAGAATATTACCAGTGAATTATAATGATAGCATTTAGCATTAATTGCTTGCTTACTGCTTAAACATTATAAATTTAAATTTCTTTTTATGACAGCCTTGTATAAGAGTAGGTACTATTTTTATGTGCACTTGTATAGATAGGAAATTATCTGGGAGAAGGGAAATGACTTCACTAAACTCCAAATATTGAATAGTGGAGCCAAAATTTGAATCTATGCAGCCTTAATTACAGGATCTCTTCCATTAAACACTGTATAAATGCTAAGTTTCAGTAACTTAAATATGTCTGTTTCTTAAAATAACAGTTGTCTAGCCCTAGCCAGTTTGCCTCAGTGGATAAAATATCAGCCTGTGGACTGAAGGGTCTCAGATTCGATTCCCAGTCAAGGGCACCTGCCTCGGTTGCAGGCTCAATCCCCGGGCCCTTGTGGGTGGCAACCAGTTGATGTGATGTTTGTCTAATATGTTTCTCTCTCTTGTGTCTCTCCCCATCCCTTCCACTCTTTTAAAATCAAAGGGTAATGATTAACAAAAAATAAAATAACAGTTATTTGGTCTAGGGAAGGACACATTGCCATGCCCTAAGCCAGTGATTCTCAAAACTTAGTGTACATCAGAATCATCTAGCAGGCTTTTTAAAAAGTTGGAGCCACCATGCCAAAGGTCACTAACAATCTTAAAAGTCACAGTTAATAACATTTTTTCAGTTTTCATTCCATAAAAACTTACAATTTACTACTCTTGATGGATTTCTGTATATTGTTAGTGGTTTCTCAGGGGATCATTTAGAGTATTTTTAAAAACACAGATTGTTGAGCCTTAATATCAGAGTTTGATTTGGTAATTCTGGGAGGGTTCTGAGAATTTGCATTTCTAATAAGTTTCTAGGTGATGGTAAAGCATGGCCCATACTTTGAAATTGCCTTAACCTTGTTTGAATGATTTAAGGCTGATGTTCCCATGATCACATCTAAGTTGAAAGGGTAGTCCTTTTGTTCTTGTGGGTTGTCTTTTTTCCTGTTTGTTTAATATATAATTTTCTGATTAGAGAAACAGATGTTAAGAGGACAAACAAAACTTCCCCATCCATTACAACAATTTAAGAGATAAAAGAACAGTTAAAATAAATGAAAAACAAAAGAGGAAATACATAAACTTTTTTATATCTTTAAGACATTAATGTCTGATACAATTAGAATCACATTCATATTGCAAAACTTTTTTCCAAAAGTATGGCTTCTTATTTAAAAATATACTGTATCTTACTAAAAATGGAAACACAGGCTATCCCAGCCACTGTGGGTCTCTCTGTCTTTCTGGTGGTGGCCTTGGCCACTGAAGCAGGGTGTCTGTAAGCCTTCCTGAGTTTCCCAGATTAGATTTTACTTATAGGTAAATATAACCTATATAAATATAACTTATAATACAATGTAACCTCTACTTCATATCCCAGGCTCTAGAACTTCAATAACCACTTTATGGCAATACCACTGATTATTAAACATACCACAGCCCAGTGCACGGGATTCATGCGCTGGTTGGGGTCATTGTCTGCAGGGATCAGCTGCCCCCTAGTGGTCAATGCATGTCATAATGACTGGTTGACTGGTGGTTCTGGTCATTCTGTTCAGTCGCTGGGCTTTTATAATAAAGCATTGTTTAAAAAAAAAATCTTTAGCCAAAACCAGTTTGGCTCAGTGGTAGAACATCAGTCTGTGGACTGAAGAGTCCTGGGTTCGATTCCAGTCAAGGGCATGTACCTTGGTTGCGGGCACATCCCTGGTAGGGGGTGTGCAAGGGGCAGCTGGTCGATGTTTCTCTCTCATTGACGTTTCTAGCTCTCTATCTCTCTCCCTTCCTCTCTGTAAAAAATCAATAAAATATATTAAAAAATAAAAAAAATTAAAAAATCTTTAGCTACTGTAAAGCAAAATTACACTCAACAGCACTTCCATGCCCCCCACCCCCACCCCAATCCAAATCATGCTCTTCAGAGAATTAACAGTCAGATAAGAAAATAAAATCTCATTATTGGGTTCAGTCCTCTCTCAGGTCCATGGCACTGGCTGAATCTGAACTCAGCTGCTCTGATGAGAATCTGGGACACACTTTGTCTCTTCTTTTTTTTTTGTTTTTTCCTCTTTTAACCCTTGTGTGAAGGGCTGACTATCACAGCAAGGACACTGTCTTTCCTCACTGTTCTCCTCTACTTCCCTCCCCCACTCCCACGTCTTGATAAAACTTACTGAGTAAGTTAAGAGGATAGTTCTTTTTAAATCTAGTAATATAGAAGTTCTCCTTAATATTCATTTGCTGAGAATTTAGTCACTTGATCATAACTGGTTAAAAAAGAGGCTATAAAACCTAGATTTTTAAATAATCAGCCATGTGCCCAGGAAGAAGGGTTGGACAGATTTTAAGAAAGTCTTCTGCAACCATTGAATTTTCATGGCTCTTATGGAGGTTTTGAAATAGTTTAAAATACAGAAACCTGTATGATAAAATAATCCTATATAATAAAAGTAAAAGGCAAATTAACCTTCACTCTGCTACACCACAAGCCAATCAGAGCGAGTGCAAATTAACCAAGCCAAGATGGCTGCGGCCACAGAGAAAGAAGTGAGGCTTGGGTTTCCCAGTTGATAGAGGAAGCTAAGCTTTCCACACCCCCTGGCCAGCCCAGGTCTCCACTTAAAGCTACAAAGTTTCAATAAATCCCCTGACACCATGAGCCTGCTGAAGGCTCCGCTCCAGGCTTGGCTCCGCTCTAGGCTATAAAATTTCAATTGTAGAAGGTAATAAATTCCAGATACCAGGGCCTCTGCTTAGGTCACCATGGGGCATGGCTGGCCTGCAAACCACCACAGACCCCTCGCCCAAGCAACCCCATGCCCCAAGGGAACCCCCACCCTGATCCTGGACACCCTTCAGGGCAAACCAGCTAGCCCCCACCCATGCACCGAGCCTCTATCCTATCTAATAAAATAATAATATGCAGATTGACCACTCCAACACAAAATATGGCCGCCCCCATGTGGTCAAAGATCCTGCCCCCCTGTGGACACAAGATGGCCACCATAAGGTGGCCAGCAGGGAGGCCGTTTGGGAGGGGCCAGGCCTGCAAGGGAGGGCAGTAGGAGGCAATCAAGCCTGCAGAGGAGGGCAGTTAGGGGTGACCAGGCCGACAGGAGGGAAGTTGGGGGCAAACAGGCTGGCAGGGGAGCAGTTAGAAATCAATCAGGCTATCAGGGGAGTGGTTAGGGGATGATCAGGCTGGCAGGCAGAAGCAGTTAGGGGCAATCAGGAAGATAGGCAGGCGAGCAGTTGGGAGCCAGCAGTCCTGGATTGTGAGAGGGATCCCAGATTGGAGAGGGTGCAGGCTGAGCTGAGGGACACCTCCCCCCCCTCTCCCGTGCACGAATTTCATGCACCAGGCCTCTACATGTATAATAAAAGCCTCATATGCAAATCACCCAACCAGTGGAATGAGACGCACTGATCGCCAGGGGCAGATACTCCAATGTGGGAGCTGCCCGCAGGCCCTAGGCCAGCCAAGGCAGGTGCGGGGAGGGAGGGGGCTGATCGCCCCATCAGTCACCCCACAGATCAACTCTGATTGCCGGCCAGGCCTGGGGACCTTACCCATGTGCATTGGGCCTCTAATATAATGAAAACAAATGAGTTACAGAAAATATAATAGAATATACACTAAGTGGCCAGATAATTATGATCACTAAATGCATAATAATGTGACCACTCAGTGTATAGCCTATAAAATAAAAGGCTAATATGCAAATTGTCCCCTTGACCAGGAGTTCGATCAGCAACCAGGGCAGCCAACCATCCATGTCCTCTCTCCCTGGCCAGGCTGGCTGGACCCCACCCATGCATGAATTCATGCACTTGGCTTCTAATATACACACACACACACTGAGTAGCCATGTTATTATGTGTTCAGAGATCATAATAATCTGGCCACTCGGTGTATGTAAGTATTTATGTTATGAATAGTATTTAAGAAGACAAAAATAAGGGCGGAAACATTCAGCTGGCTCTGAGGCAGTGAGTTCCCAGGTTGGGAACCTCCCTATAGGGAAGAAGTACCAGGTTCAGCCATCTTTAGCACACTTGCTTTCTGTAATGTAAAAGACCAGGCTCCTGCCCACCATCCAAGACTGGGTTAGTAAATGAAAGGAGTAGAGGAGTAGAGACTTAAAATTTTAACCTAATAGTTTTAAAACCTGAATTCAAATCAGAGTCATTGAGTAATCTTTAAGAAGTAAAATTACAAATATCTGGCTTTTAATCCTTTTTTTTTTTTTTAATTCTCAGGTGATTGTAATTTTCACTCAGGTTAGGGATTCACTATTGAAATGGATTCAATATCAAAATTCTATGACCATCAGATCTTAGCAATCTGGAAGTGAAACAGTAATACTAACAAAGCAGGTATGATGGAGTGAAGCAGATTCTAAGATTTTAGAGAGCATAGTTGAAGGTAGTTTTGACCTATCTCAGGAATGCAAAAGAGGGAGCAAGTTAAGAACTTACCTTAACCTAATCTTAACCTAACCAACAGAGTTAGGTTAAGATAAGGATTCCATTTATATTGTAGAAAGGATAAGGAAAAAAGGATAGATATTAAGTTGGAAATATAAGACTGTATGTACATGTTTATTCTCCTGTGAAGTGGAATTACAGCTCTCTGGTGTTACTCAGGACCGTACTGTACAATAAAAAAATTAGTATATTACATGTGATTTTAATTATTTTAGTAAGCTTTTATTTCACCCAATATTATAATTTTGACATTTTTTTAACTAAGTCTTCAGAGTCATTGTATATTATACACTCATTAAACAACTCAATTCAGCCACATTTTATGAACTTAGAAGCCACATTTTTAAAAAATATATTTTATTTTTTACAGAGAGGAAAGGAAAGGGATAGAGTTAGAAACATCGATGAGAGACATCGATCAGTTGCCTTTTGCACACCCCCTACTGGGGATGTGCCCGCTATCAGGGTACATGCCCTTGACCAGAATCGATCCCGGGACCCTTCAGTCACAGACCGACACTCTATCCACTGAGCCAAACTGGTTTCAGCAAAAGCCACATTTTACCAGTGGCTACTAAATTGAGCATTACAGGTTTTGGAATTTTAGGAGCAGAATTTTCAGTCATTGTTCTTTAGGGATTTAAGGAAGCAGGAAATGTGGAAATTGCTGAAGTTGCCTTGAAAATCAGCAAGTAGCATAAAAGGAGAAAGAAATTGGGATAAGCATATAAAGATTTAGAATTAAGGTAGTAACATAGAAGTAAATGGGTTTTGAGTCCTAGTTCCCAAAAATACTCCATGCATTACTTTGGTAAAATTATATGTTCTCCTTAAGAAGTCCACATTTGCTAAGAAAATTAAAAAAATAAAGACATCCAGACTATATCAGTCACAATGTTTTAAAACCAGAAGTATCCTATATAATGAGAATATGCTAATTATCCATTATGCCCAGAGGCCTAAGACCTCTGTAATGACTGGATCTTGGATCTGTAGGAGGGTGGGGCAGGGAACTACAACCAGGCTGTGGAGACCTACCTGATGGATCAGGGCAGCAAGCTATGAGAGGTGGCGGGGAGGGAGGTTAGGGGGAGCTACAGGAGGGCAGGAGTGACCTATTGGCGCACAGATTTGTGCACAGGGCTACTAGTTATTTTATAGGAAACGTGCAAACATATACTTTAGCATCATCATTTGACATTGATAATATCAAATATATTAACTTTTATATATATTTTAAGCTGGAAATGATGTTCCATCTTACAGGTCAGTAAAGTGAAGCCTAGAAAGATAATGCATCTTTTCAGAGATCCTGTTCTCAGAAGTACAAAATACTTTTGTTTAAAAGCAGCTGCTACTTTAATCAAGGAACCAAGTATTCTTTGCACATAAACATATATGGGATAACATTGGTCAAAGAGTTTTAAGTGTTAATGTGTTCATGTTATATAATATTTTCTTTAATGTCCTTAGAGGTAATTTCAATATAATGGAAAGTTTGTTGTTGTTAATGGTCTAAAAAATATTTTCCCCAGATATTTTTAGATGAATTGCATGAACACGGACAACTGCATTCTATGTCATCTTGGATGGAATTGTATCCAACAATTAGTTCTGACATTAGATTCACTAACATGCTTGGTCAGCCTGGTGAGATTCTTTTCTTTCCTAACTTGGTTTTGATAGTAGTTGGAATGGCCCAGAGTGGAAGGTGGGTTGTGTTGGGAAATGATGGGGGGGAGAGGTGTGCACTTTATTTTGTTTTATAAAAAAAATAATAATTGCAGCTCTTTAGTTAGAGCTAGCTTTTGACTTCTTTAGTTTTTTCATTAGGATCAACTGCACTTGACCTTTTCAAGTTTTATGTTGAGGATCTTAAAGCACGATATCATGATGAGAAGAAAATAATAAAAGATATTCTAAAGGTAAGCAAGGCAGTATGCTTATATAGACTGTGGTATATTTTAAAAATTCATTCTCTGCTCCTTTTATACATTTTATTAACAAGATTTCTGTTTTTTAGGATAAAGGATTTGTAGTTGAAGTAAATACTACTTTTGAAGATTTTGTGGCAGTAATCAGTTCAACTAAAAGATCAACCACATTAGATGCCGGAAATATTAAGTTGGCCTTTAATAGTGTAAGTTATGGTCTTTTATAAATGAGTTTAATAGTACTGTTTTTAATGTATTTAGGAAAAAACACTTTGGTTGTAGGCTCCTAAAATAGAATATTTAGGATGTAGGATTACATAAAGTAGTAGGTAGTCAGACTTTTAGGATAAGGTAAAAAAAAATAATGAATTTAGGTGATGGACTGATGTTAAGTTTTCTTTGCTCAAATTACCGGTGTTATAAATTGGACCTTACCTTATAAATAATGGAAGAACATTTAAACCAAGAATAATGGGTTATTTCAATTGACAAAAATTGTACCATGGTAACTGATTAAATGATTTTATAAAAGTTACTAGAAAAGGCAGAAGCCCGTGAACGTGAAAGAGAAAAAGAAGAGGCTCGAAAGATGAAACGGAAAGAATCTGCATTTAAGAGTATGTTGAAACAAGCTGCTCCCCCAATAGAATTGGATGCTGTCTGGGAAGATGTATGTATATTTGCAAATTTTTCCTAATGAACTGTTGTGCCCTTTACAATTGAAGATAAAAATACTTTTTAGTTCCTTTCATTTTATAGTCACAAAAATAAGCTGAAGTTATTTGTAGAATATATTATATATATTTGATGCTAGGTTAAAAGGATGAAGTAAGTCAGCTGTGACTGCAGTTAGAAATATTTTTTTAAATGGTATAGATTTTAGAGTAAAGGAAAGAAATTAATAGACTTGGAAGGGACTGGGCTGTCACAGTTTCCACTTCTATTGTTTTCCTTTTAATCATATCAGTATTTTCTTGGTATTAATATATTTATTGCATATGTAAATTTTTCAGATCCGGGAGAGATTTGTAAAAGAGCCAGCATTTGAAGACATAACTCTAGAGTCTGAAAGAAAACGAATATTTAAAGATTTCATGCATGTGCTTGAGGTAATTTTAATGTTCATAACTGGCTGAAATGCAAACTATATAAAATTGTAAATAAAAGTTAAGGAATTCAGAATGACACATATGTTTCTTAAATTACACCACTGTTATGCAAATGTAGCTTTTAAGTGAAACAAATAGGTTGCATGGGAATGTAAAGATTTGTTTGTGGAGACTGATATTTTTACAGTGTTTCACAAATTCAGCAGCCATATCAATTAACTAGTAAACCTAAAGAAAACTTAAAAGCTATTTTCTATCTGCTTTATAAGATTCAAGCATATATTTCAAATATATTATTAGATGTCTTAAAAACTAAGGGAGGGGTTCTAAATATAGTGAAATAGGTTTTCTTAGAATAAGTATTGATAAAATTACTCTGTTAGCTGAATAAGGGTATTTCAGATAGGTACTTGTATGTAGTAAATATGCTAAATTGACCAATAATTATTAAATACTAATATTTGATGCCTATATGAGCCATTGCTGTTCTAATTGTTAGACAAATACTAATTATATTAATTTACTCATCTATAACTTCATAGTGTGAGGATTAAAACGAGGCAAAGAGAAATAAAGTGGCAGGGATTTCAACACGGGCTGTTTTGACTTCAGAGTCAATACTTTTAACACATCTATACTGCCAGTTATAGTTGGACTAATACTTCACAACAAGCCAAAAGCTGACACATAGTGTTGTATAGTCCTTGGACATAGCAAGTCACTTAAGTTGACTGTTTTCATTGTATTTAATGTTCTTTCTTGATGTCTATCAATGTTGACAGGAGTTTGCTCTGTTAACATACACATGTACGCTACTGTTTCCCAGCTGCCTCTAGATCTTTTCTACTCAAAGTATGTTTCAGACTAATATTATCTCTGTTAACCTGGGAGCTTTTGTGAGATGCAGAACCTCAGACCCCATTAGTAGAAATCCTGCATCAGAATCAAAATTTTCAAATGTATATTTAATTGTCTTAACAGAAAGTAGTGTAACGGTTCTGAAAAGTATACCTTTCTGGAGTATACAGTTATTCCTACTAACCCATACACTGCGATTCCTACAAAAACTCAATATTTTTAACATTGTTGTGTTTAGATATCTACATGATAGTTAATTATAGTTTGAATTATAACTTAAATCGAATAGCTTTTAGTTCTTTATAATGTACTGTCCAGAGTAAATGTAAATTTTTGAATATTTCTTTCTTTTACCCCTGTAGCATGAATGTCAACATCATCATTCAAAGAACAAAAAACATTCTAAAAAATCTAAAAAACACCACAGGAAACGTTCCCGCTCTCGATCGGTAATAAAGTTTATTAGATGGCATCATAAGTGTATTCAAACATTTGTTTAGCATCATTATGAATAAATTTTTTGTATTGTGTAGGGGTCAGATTCAGATGACGATGACAGCCATACAAAGAAAAAAAGACAGAGATCAGAATCTCGTTCTGCTTCAGAACATTCTTCTAGTGCAGAGTCAGGTGAGGCATATCTTTTAACTTGGTTAAAATCATTGACACTTGAATGTGGTCAAATTCTGATACCTTTTCCTTTATATGTTGCTTAGAGAGAAGTTACAAGAAATCTAAAAAACATAAGAAGAAAAGCAAGAAGAGGAGACATAAATCTGTAAGCAAACTTTTAATTTTTATATTAGGATTTTACCCTTAATTTCCTCAGTGGCAGTAGAGCCTTTTTCTGTTCAGTCCTCTGCAGACCAACACAGTTTAGGTGGGCACTTGAACTTAAGTTTTTAAAGTTTTTAAGTTTTTAAAAAGTTGGTCATCTTCCATGAAGATCTTTGGATGAGATTTGGAGAAAAAATAGAACATACACACCATTGTTAAGATTCCCAATCTGGGTTTTTTTAAAGTAAACCTAGAGAAAGACATGTGTGGTCTATGTATCGATACTTATTACAGCTATTGTTGAGAACCATTTAATCTTAGGTAAACCTAGAAGGCTTTTTCAAAATATTAGGGCCTAGGTATTACCATAAACCTGTTGACAATGAGATTGTTTTCATGCTGCTCACTTAAACTTGTGCATATCTAATGAAGAACTGCTTGTTTAAGCAAGCTATCAACCTAATATGTGATTGAGCTAATTGCAGCATCTTAGATAACTAAATAAGTAATATTGTATTAGGTTTGTGTAAAATGTAAAATCTGCACTGGTCATAATATATAATCCAATCAGCTATGCCTTCATTCTGACCCTTAATCCTTGAGCTTAACAACTAAAATTTCACCACTCTGGGCACACATACTCTGTTATACCTGATTTTTTACACAGGATTCTCCGGAGTCAGATGCTGAGCGAGAGAAGGATAAGAAAGAAAAAGACCGGGAAAGTGAAAAAGACAGAACTAGACAAAGATCAGAGTCAAAACACAAATCACCTAAGAAAAAGACTGGAAAGGATTCTTCTGTAAGTACTTAGAATTATTTCATACCTATATTTTCAAAATGCATAAATGAAGACAATGGTTAAAACTAAGGGTGTTTAAAGAAAACAATGAAAGTTCGGTTAACTTTCACACAAAAATAGTTTTCTAGTGTATGTGGTCATAAGTTTTACATTACTTTAAAAAAAAAAAAAAAGTAGCTATGTAATGCTCACTGAGAAAGGAAATAATGCTTGGCCAGAGTGACTCAGTTGGTTGAGTGTTGTCCTATCCACTGAAAGGTTGCTGGTTTGAATCATGATCTGGGCTCTGGATTCGATCCCCAGGGCACATTTAGAAGGCAGCTGATCTGTTTTTCTTTCTCAGCAAAGGATTTAAAATAATAAACAGGAAGAACTTAAGTAAAAAAAAAAAAAAAAAAAAGGAGGATATGATCTGCTTTGTGCATTCTCACTAAGAAGTGCCACTGGATATTTTGTACCTGATTTAAGGAATATAAAATTTAAGAGAGAGAAATTAATGGTTCTCCCTCCAAATATTCAGTTGTCATTGTTTCTAAGTCTGATTTCAAAGGGTAGCATTCCTATAATCTTTTGAAAAAATTATTGAGAAAGAAGTGTGAGAGCAAATTGATAGGAGGGGACTACAAGCCAAAATTAATATCAAATTGCTCTTTATTTTCCCATATGGATGTATGTGTGCACAATGACAGCACAATAACAAACCTCCTCATCCTTGCCATTCCTCCCACAAATTCTAGGGGCTTAGCAAGGGTAATGCCTCTGATTTACCAGTGGAGTTTCAGTTTTTTAGACAAGCTCCTGGCTCTCCCTCTGCATATTCTGATTAATTTGCTATATAGGGTGGAGGTTTTTTGTTTTTGTTTTGCTTTTTAAAAGGCTGCACTGGTGAATCTGATGCACGTCCTTGATGAAAAATGAATGTTTCCTTTAGAACTATTAACAGCTTTTAACAGTTTATTCTTCCTTAACCTTTAGGTTAAATGAAATCGCTGAAGAGAAAGAAAAATGAACTATACTTTCCAAAGATTATTTATCACAAATAATGCAGTATTATCTTTTGAATATTTTCTTCAGCCTAAGTCTTATGTTGTTCATGAATGCTTGCATGAAGCATACTTTTTTGTAATATAAAACACTCATAGGGCAACTTAAAATGTGCAAAATAAGCAAGGAATATAGTGCCTGGGAAATGAGTCCCTGACTTCCATTAATGGAAACAGGATGTCTTGTAATCAGTTGTGTAAGGGGAAGGAAAAGAAACATATACCATTGTCCCCAATTCATATATTAATGTTAAGTAAAAACACGTAAAAATCTCGTTCTAAGGATCTCTCCTAATATAACAAAGGCATATATATTCTTAGTAAGCAACCCATTGATAGGTTCTTGGGATAGAGGTAGTAAGTCTTTAAACTATGTGCTGTAACTGTTTCTGTGAAAGAATTCATTTTGAATTCCTTTTTCAAAAGTTCATTACTACTTAAGCTTACTTTTGAGTACTACCATGAAATGTAATCGTATTCACTGTCTTTTCAGGGTAATTGGGATACTTCTGGCAGTGAACTGAGTGAAGGAGAATTGGAAAAGCGCAGAAGGACCCTTTTGGAGCAACTGGATGATGATCAATAAATTATACCAAATATATGTTTACAGTATGATTTAAAGTCTAATTCAGACCAGGGACTCTATTTTAAGTTCAGTTGAAATAACACTGGGTTTTAATTATATCACAGGAAAAAAAGTGCATTTAGGTATTGTTATGTGAACTTTATAAAAGCAAAGGCAATTGAAAATAACTTTTGATTCTGTATTAAGAATCTTATTTTCATACGGTCATAACTGTTTTCCTGTGACCCTTTCATAGGGCACTGCAGGGTGGATTAAAGGTGGCAATTTACCGATAACTGCAGGTGTCTCTTTCTTCTAAAGTCTGTCATTAAGGTGATTGCATTTTCTTTATGGAAGTTGGATTTTGAAGATATGAAACCTTTTTGATATTTAGTCATACAAAAGAAAAAAAGCACCAGCAACTGATAAAATTGCTTTTTTGTGCACTTCCCAACTGTTTGAAACTAATCTGATCTTCTATTGTGAACCCACAAATAGGTGTTCTTAATGGAAACCTGGTAGACCCTTAACTATAGTGGTGCTAGTGAGCACTACTATAATAAAGCCACCATTATTTTTTATGAAACATCTGAATACGTTTTAAAAAGGCTATTGTGAGGGCATTATTTTGAGGTGATGTTTTAAAACAACATTAAATCAAATTGTAAATTAGTTTAAATATATTGCCTTAAGGACCTACTAAAGAATGTGCCACCAAGTGATAGATGCAATATCCTTGTCTAAAACAATATCCTTGTCTAAAACAAAAATCAATGTTGACTCCAGCATTTTAACAGTTGTCTTTTTTTTTTTTTTTATCGGACTTTTCTCTTGCTTTTTTCATCAAGGAAGTCTTTTACCTTCCCTACTCACTGAGAAGTATTGACTTCATGATACACATTCTAAAGCATTTCTGATTTGAATATTTTTGTACATTTTTATCAATTATTAAACCTTCTCTTCTAGTGTGTACTAGTATTTATTTCTACGTAAACTGTTCAGCTCTAAAAAAAAGTTGTATGATAATTTAAAGATAAACTAAATTCCTTAAATTTTGCTTCCTCTTGCCCACACAGCTAAGTCACTTTCTTTTTAAATTAGAATCAGTGCATTTGTGGCCCCTATATTTGTTTTTGATCTTTGAATTGCTATGGAATATTTAGAGAGGCGATGGTTTAAAGTTAGAATACCTTACCCTGCCTGGTTTGGCTCAGTGCATAGAGCATCGGCCTGTGGACTGAAGGGTCCTGAGTTTGATTCCATTCAAGGGCATATGCCTGGGTTTCAGGCTCAATTCCCAATAGGGGTATGCAGGAGGCAGCTGATCAACGATTCTGATCATTGTTTCTGTGTCTCCCTTTTCTTTCCTCTCTGAAGTCAATAAAAATGTATTTTTTAAAAAGTTAAAATACTTTTACCTGCTAACTTTTCAGGGTTAGTAATGTAATTTATACTATATTTCTTCAGTGCAGGATTTTTTTTTTTTAATAGTAAAACAATTAAAAATATAGGACAACACAAATTCATAGTCTTTGGTATATTAGGACTGATACTATTTCAAGTTGGGATTTAAAAGAGCAAAAGGTTCATTTTATATTTTTCTTCTTCATCTTAGCGAATTTGAAAAGATGATTCCTATCTCTGCTCCCTATTTTAGTTAAATTTGTCCACTGTTGAATGCTTCAAAAATAAGGGGGAGAGGGTGTTGTTTCTAAACGTCTCTCTCTGCCAAGTCATTTTTCTGCTGTGAAATGTGACATACTTTGTAGAAAGTGAGGACCATTATTTTTAGAAAATGGGAAGTAACCAAGTTGCTTGCTTGAGAATCCTATTGTATATTAGAACCAAAACATAATTTATTAATCAGGAATTCATCTAGATTTAGTTTTCAGAGGTTCCACTATAATGATAGTACTGCCAATCATGTCTAACACTTGTCAGGAAGGAAGTAAAATCTTTAAGCATATGATATTGGCAGAAATACTAGGGATGTTTCACAAGAGAATTTAGAATCTGCAAAATGTTTTAATTCTATGAATGATTTTTTAAGTACAACTTTAAAGTTTTGATCTTTCTATTTAAATAAAAGGCTATTGATGTGTTTTAGCATGTCCTCAAATAAATTTCTGCACTTCTGTCACAACCTCAGATCCCTATAGGACAACACAAATTCATGTTTCCCTATAGTTCACCCATGAAAATTATTTAACCTAAAACAAAACTAGTGAACAGATTACAGCTCTAAATATAACATCTTGTTAAAAAGATGCTATTAAAGTGAGTAAAATCCTTGTCTACTACCCTTTGATTATCCTATCAAAAGAGATTTAGTTGCTAAAAAGATATTGTCCAGTCTGAAAGCACAGATGATGGGAAGATTTTGTTAAAACGAGTTCTGTGACTTTTTAACCAGTTAAAGATTCAGGTTGTAAAAGCTGAAATGTCTTGTAATTATAATTGGTGTTGAAACAGTTTGATAGGGTTTGAACAAATGTGTTCAAACAGAAAAGCATTTTCAGATAAGGGGGAATGTATATTTTTAATTCTTAGAATAAGGCAAATGTTGAGGGTTCATCTTCCCTCAGTATTAATGAATTATTGGATTAAATTCACTAATACATTTAATATATTTAATCGTAAAAATGGGAACTTTGAGTATTTGATGTTTTTATTCTCACCCAGTCTATATAATCTCTATGTGGGAAAACTGAATTTGTGTGAAAAGTTAATTGAAGCAATGAAGGATGAAGAATTCATTGTACTTTTACCAAATGTTATTTAAATAATTACTTTCAAATAAATAAAAAAAAGTCGTCCCCCCCTTTTTTAAACATAGTGATGACATTTTATTATTACCCAAAAGTAGCTTCAGCACATAGATTATTCATGTTTTTCAACAATGGGTCTCTCATAATACTATATATATTTGGCCAAACATTTAATTAATTCACCCCTAATGCCTTCATGATTTCATAGACTTGAGGCCTTGTGGCCAGACGTTCTCCCTCCTGGCCTAGAGTAAGGCAGTCTTAATTCATAGTGAAGAGACTAAAGTCTCCTGAAACATTTGTGTACATTTTTTCCGGGAAGAAGGTCCAGTTTTCATTGTTAACAAAGGACTTTGTAAGCAGCATTAGCTGCTTCTGGTATGGTCAATTTAGTGTTGACTAGGCAGATGCTTAATTTTTGCATAAAAAAATGTAGTCCCTTTTATGTAAAGATTTTTTTTTTAAACCTAGATGTTATTTAGGAGAGAGAATGGTTTCTAATCAAATAGGACCCAGAGAAAAGTAATGAATGCTGTTTTTAAAGTTTATAGGATATTTAAGTATATTGTGTGGTTTATAAAAGTAAATAACTAAAACATTTCTAAAAGCAAAAGGAGGAAAAGCACATTAATTCCCAATATCTTCAATGTGAGACTTTTCCCTTAGGGATGTATCTCTCTCAGTATGAGGTAGAGTTTTAATTCTATTACATTCTCTAGGTAAAATTGCACTGATTTCACAGAAAGGAAACAAAATAAAATCGAATGATTTTCATGGAACTGTTGGAATAGGTTTATAACAATAGGCTCATCTTATTCTATGGTTTTGAATACCAGTGTAGTAATTACTTCCCTTATTAATGCTTACCTTGCTCTAAGTTTTCAATTGTTTTGTTTTCAGGGGTGGTCTAGTTCCTATTTAAGTTTCATTCGCTGCTGTATTCTGTGGATTAGCACATAGTAGGCATCTATTGAATGAATGTAACATATTGATAGATGTATTCAGCCAGTATACACGGTACCGACCATCTCTATTAAGGGCTTGAAAAAGCATCTTTGCAATAAACCAACCTAACCTATGACTAAAGCCACATACACAACTAAAGTGCACTGAACATGAGTTTTAGTGATTGTATCTTAACCGTTACTTCAGAAACGTTCAAAAGATTGTCAGAACATAGATCTTCCATGTGATTTTTTAAAGTATAATTTATTTGAAGAATTAACGTTTAGCTATGATAGATCACTTGGATCTTTAAAACTCGAAGGGATACAATAGCAAACTTCCTATTTTAATTATAAGCTGAGAACTAATATTTTCAGGCTATTTTTGACAAAGGAGTAAATAATGGTGACATGACAGGTATGCAATGTTATTGGAGCTGACTTAATGGTTGGTGGAAAGTAAGATTTTGCTCCTGTTACATTTCCCTAGCCCTCCATTTTACTTCACTTGTCTACCTGACCTAAATTCCTTAACTGCAGATTACTTTTTAAACTTGCTATATAAAAACTGCTTTTGTGACTCAGTAGGATCTAGTTCAAAGACATCCCATAGTGAGTGATTGATAACTGAATTTAATGGCATTTGCCCTAGGTGTAAGGTTGATGTTTGCATTTCAGGGCAGCTAGTTAAAACTCCCCCCACCCATTTTTTATTATAGACTGTGAAACAGAATGACTGCCTAATCAGATTCAGACGAAGCCACTTCTGATTTTTTTCAAATTAAGCCATTTCTTGATGCCCTTTTATGCTGTTCCTTGGGGTATCTAAATGTGCTATTTATAAACATCGTTTCCTTTAGTTGTGCCTGCTAACTTTTGGTAGGTACTGGTCTCTTGCTTACCTCTCCAAATAAACTGAAGACTTGTTCTGAAAAGGTGAGTAATAGGGGAACAAGGTTTCTATGTTCTGTGTTTGTAATTATCAGGTTTTCTCTTGTTTCTATATTGTCCTGATGTAAAGAATTTCAATTATATAAAATTAGACCTTTTGTAAATAAATATAATTTATTAGAAAACAATGACATCTCTTACTAAATAAGTTGTTTTTGTGTCAACTTTTACCTTCAGGCACCCCTCATGCAGCAGTTCTGTGCTGTGAGATGCTAGATGCCCACGTTCTGTTTTCTCAGTGTAATGCCTGCTTTTCTCTGTAAAAAAGATCAAAAATGTATCTTAATACTTCATAATGCATTTGTTTTGGCTTCAAATTTTTTTTTGGAAATAGATGGGGTATTAGGTTTAAGAGAAATGGGAAACTAATATATTCTTTTTTTATGAACTGGGATGATGATAGATTCATCTCTGCAGACATTTCTGATACAAGCTAAGAAGAGTTACCAAGTATTAAAATCAATAGATGTGTGAATTGTAAATATTATAAAGGCATAATTTCCAGTACAAAAGTAGGTAGCTCTATAAAATTCTGTGCTGATCCAGCAGATCTTATGGTGGATGTCACACCACTCTGCAGAGCACTGCTGAGTCAGGAGGGTCACTGAACACTCACTGCAGTGAATATTAATGGATTAGGCCTGAGTTTAGCTAGTGATTTGAAAGTGGGAACAAGGGAGTTTAGTTCTGGGTCACTGGTCAACATTTTAAAAAATGGATGCTACTGGTACATAGGTACCCTTAAACCTAGCCCTATCTGGCCTCATTTGAACTTACCATTGAAATTTGGGTTTGAAGACCTGAATTTGTACAATATTAAGGACTATATACGTGTGTGTGTGTGTGTGTGTGTGTGTGTGTGTGTGTGTGTATGTATGTGTATGTATATATATATATATATATAATTATTTTTTTTTTTTTTTTTTTTTACCATGAAGCACTTTGCCCTGCAACAAAACAAACCGCAAAGCCTGGCTAACTGCAGGCTTGAACTCTCCCCTCCCCTTTATAAAGTGAAGCTTCGGCTTTCCTGGTACAGGAGAAAGGGCACCAAGTTGGGAACAAAGACCTAATGTAACAATTTAAATGACTAATTTACACTCCTCTAAAGTATCTTCAAGCCAGTTCTCTGAAATACTAAATCTTCTTGCTTCTTCCTTAAGAATATGCTAAAAATAATAAACTAAACTTTACAGTGTTAACTGGAATGAATAAATGTGATTTGGGAACTGTATCCCTCACCCAAATCTAAGTGGTTACTTTGTCCCCTACAGCAAGTGCTCAAGAGTGTACAGGAAGGGATTTTACTAAATTTACCAAATACATTTATTTAGATTCTGAGTTTAAGCACCAAGACCTCTTTCTAGAAGATAACTGGCAAAACCCTTAAAGTATACCATTGAAAGACAACATGTTACAGGATAGTAGTGGTGTAAATAGTTTATTTGCTCATATGCCATGAAAAGACCAGGAAAGTAACATGAACTGCTTTTATAAAACATTTCTAATATTGCTAAGAAGCAGGCCTATTAATAGACAAATAGAAAAGAACATGCCAACATTGTCTACTTGGAGATTAATAAATAGTAATTATTTTAATGTGCTCATCAGCATTGAGCTTTGGGTAACAGCTGCTTGTGGTAAAGGGCCAACAATTTGTATTGTGTATCATGATATCGTCAAAATGAATGTTGAGTCAATAGAAAAACAATCTTGGCATGTTCTTTTTAAAGTACACATTTATGAAAATTTGCTGGCAGGTGGCAGTTTAAAAGCAATCTTTCTGTAAATAGATATGCTAAAGTGAAATGTGATAACTGATCTCTAAACTGTCCTTGTAGTTAAATATATATATTAAAAAAACTATAAGTTAAAATAACATTCAGATTGTATAGCATAGGCCGATGCATTTTTAAACAATATTTACAATATTACCCAGAGGCTTAGGTGGGAATTAAAGAAGTGTAAAAACCATAAAAAACTGCACCAATCTTATAGCAAAATATCTGTACATTTAAAAAGAGATCATATATAACTACACATTATCCAAGGAAAATTGGACCTTCACCAAGGAGTTCACATAGCACAACATAAAATAAGAAATTCAGTGGTTAAATACTATACAATAAACTGTACAATTAATATACTGATGTAATGTACCAAGAAAGTAAGCCAGAAGCAGAATGTATATTATGAAAAGTACAAATTAGCTTCAGTCCAGTTTTTGACTTTGGAATGGTTCGAGTGCCCTGCCAGAGGAAGGAAAAGGAACAGTGGCTTAGTTGGCCATTTAGTCCCATTACATATCATTTAAATTTTATCCCAACGTGAATATTCAGCAATTCCTCGTAAAGTAATCTGGGAAATACAAAGTTTATAGCTTCGAGATGTGGTGCCAAATATATCTTCCCCGACTTATAAAAGAGAGAAGGGGGTGGAGGGTGGGGGGTGAGCCAACCGATTGTCAGAGGAGAGTAAGGCAGTGTGACTAACACTTTTCCACCAGCAGAAGTAACCTTGAGCACTGTTGATAGAACTAGTGAACTTATCCCTGGCTAGCAAGGCACTGATTTATCTTCTCAGGTTTGACCCATAATAGTCCTCAGAAATCCTAATGCTGATAACTGAGATGTTAATTTTAGTGCTAATTAATAAATATATTGCATTATCTTTTCAAAGCTGCCCCTAGCTGAAGAACACAGTACTGTGCAACATTTGTATGCCATCATATTCCTTGCATTCATACGGGGACTCTCCCAGGAGGGGCATGGTACACTAGCACAGCGTACTAGACTGTGAAAGGAGACTGCTGAGTATCCTCCTGAGCTACTGGAATTGCATTCTGTCTGAACTTTGCTAGGGCTTAGTTTTGGACACAAGGAGTTTATCATGGGACTTTTTCCTCCTCCTCCCGTGTTGCAAGCCCTTAAAAATACAAAGTTGATGGGTATGACTGAAACCCAAAATTCCTTAAAAGACATCTCAACAAAGGGAGCCCACTACAGAGTCATCCATGTTATTTACAACTTCTCAGGAAGCCAGGGTGGGCCATCACGGGGACATTCACAATGGCAGGTAATGCATGTAATAGGAAATGTACAATTTGATTAAAAAATTGAGTAACATACTGGTGTAAAAAGATACCTAATCAAATCCAATCCTATTGCTTCGATTAATCTGAGCAGGTACTTCCACTTTTTAGGCACTTGTTAACAAAGGTTGAGAGGGCCCATCATTTTAAAATTCCTATGTTTGCTAAATCTGAGCCCTTAGAATATTTCATCTGTGTTCAAGGCTGCAGTTAAATGGTGGCACGTGAAGTCCATGTGGACAGCTGCTTTCACGCACACCCTCTGTTCATTCAGTCAGGTCTCAGGTTCACAGGGTTATTTCGGCACCATTAACAGAACGCAAGTTCTGATCATCAAAGCGCCTCCTGACACTTCTCCTCACCGCATCGGCTCGTCTGTATGGTTGGTTTCTAAGATCTGTAAAGAGAACATCAATGAGAGAAGTGCAACCTTTAATGTTGTGCTTCTAAGCAAGACAAGGCCAGCTGGCAGCCAATCAAAGCAGCTTGTGTAGAAGAGTCAGTAATGGGCCCTTCAAACCCATGGAATATCTGAGCCAAACACATGAACTTTGACCCTCTGTATTTACAGTTAAAACATGATGTAATACTGGTGGGATTCTGGAACTTTTAGGAAATAATAGGAGATTGCTTTTGTCACTGGCCAGAGAGTCTACCTGAAGTCTTACTTTGAAATATTTCCTCAATTGGAGATCGCTATGGCTTAGATGTTTGTTTTTTCTTTCTGGAAACCTAAATATAAACAATAATGAATTTAAACTGCAAAACTAATAAAACCGATTGTCCTGTCCTATCTTATCCCAAGTTTTAAGAAGAAATCATAGTCCTAACTGGTTTGGCTCAGTGGATAGAGTGTCAGCCTGCAGACTGAAAGGTCCCAGGTTCGATTCTGGTCAAGGGCACATCCCAGTGGGGGGTGTGCAGGAGGCAGCTGATTGATGTTTCTCTCTCATCAATGTTTCTAACACTATCCCTCTTCCTTACTTTCTGTTAAAAAAAAATTAATAAAATATTTTAAAAAAAAAGAAGAACCTATAATAGTTCACAGACACAGATTCCATTTTTTAAATTAATATTAGCTGGGGTCAGTTTTTTATTTTGTGTGTACTAGAAACAATGTTCAATTAACTACTAAATAAATGTAATCAAAATAATACTCAATTCTTGAATATTCTTTCCTGCCACCAATACTTTTGGTTTTTCATTACAGCAGAGAAGTTATATGGGCCCCCCTGCATTCTCCGATTTGTATTGCAAATGCACAGCAGAATGGAATGCCTGTTATTTTAAAAATGGCTCATTGCATATTAGTTCAAGAAGGCACTGCGCTGGAGGGATAACGTGGGACGAACAAGAGGAATTTTATTTGAGTAACAAGAACTCTATGAAGCGTGCTTTCCTTTTGATGGAGTCAGGATATTAGGGGGGGAAAAAGCAGGCTTCATTCTTCTTCCCCTTGTTTTGTTTATTAGACATTTCCCTTTCATTAGTTTTAGTACTTTATATTTCTGTTAGGAAACATTCTATCTTTAGAAGGGGAAACACAAAAACAATAGAATGTTTGACCTTGACTTACATTTTTAAGTACAGTTTCCTGATAGTTAAACTGGTAATTGACATAAAAGGCAGGGTTTCTGACTTCAGCTGGAAAACTGGAGGATCTGGCAATACTGGAGCCAAACTCTCAGCAGGCAAACACAAGCTGGAGCCGAGTGCAAGACGATGCCCTCGTTCTGTACTGTGCCCACCAGCTCTGGGCTCAGGATTTGTGACCCTGTCCTACTCCTAAATGCAAGCAAAGCACAGGTTTGCATACCCTGATCCTTCGGAGACTGGTCCCTGGCACAGAGTGGTAGGAGGGCTAGAATCCCACTTCTGGCTAAGGATATGCAGGGACCTGCCCTTCTGTGATTCCTGAGCCCTCCAAGCAATTAATTTTAAAGATCCTAATCCTTCAAAGGCTATTTTTGTCCTCTGGCCAGGACTGGCTCTCAAGGTCTTCAGATAACAAAGGGGTTAACTGAATAACTCAAAGGCTAAGCAGGGGTAAGGGACAGCCTACCACCCAAAGCAATCACAATAATCAGCGACAACCCCTGCCCAAGCCCTCATACGTGAGAACACGGAAGCAGGCCAGAAAGAGTACAACAGAGGCCTGGCCTCACATCATTGAGAGTGAGGTACAAACACTTCTCCCTGGTAGACTCTCACCAGAATTACCCTGGGCCATAGATTGAAACCACTGATCTGCATACAGAGAGAGGAGGAAGCTAAGTAAAAAGTGATGCTTGCCAGCTCTGTGTATCCTCCACCACCGGTGTGCTAGAAGAAATCCTTACCCTCGAGTGAACATTTGGAAATTTAGTGATATTATTCTTCTTTAAAGCTAAACAGAAAAAAAAACAAAAACACAAAATGATGGTTAAATAAAAATGGAATGAAAATGAAAAGCAATTCAACTTAGTGCTTCACATTCCTAGGCGTGTCAGCCAACAGAGGGTGAGAGTGGAGGCCATCACTACAAGAGGTTGTTAGATAAAACGGGAGAAGATAAGCGTTCTTCCCATCCGGGTCGCTGACCACCCAGATCCAAGCTGCTTTGAAGTCTGGCTCCAGAATGACAGACAAGCCAACAGCGACACTGACCGACCACAATAGCCATGGAGGTAAGTTTCCAGCCTTGTTAATAAGCACTGGGGGGTAAGTACACTCAGAGCAGGAACCACACACCACATCCTCTCATATCTCCAGAGACAGAGGAACATACATGAGTTGATGACAGAGGGCTTCATGCCACAAAATAAACACGCAGCAGTTCCATGTCAATCTTGGCACTCGCGGGAGTCCCACCACGGCCACGGCCGACGAGGCCGTGTGCAGCCCTAGTCTCTTCTCTAGTCAACCAGGCACTGCAGAGAAGCTGGGTCCTTATCCAGGCATCAGGATCTAAGCCCAGGAAGTGACTTCTTGGTAATATTTTACCTCTCTTTTTTAATTCAGTGGCATTTTCCGATGACAGGTAACTGCTATGAGTATCTGGTGCCACCATTCTGACCAAAGGAGCAGGCCCAGATATGATCTGGTCACAGAAGAAATGCCCTGGGTTTGACATGGAACATAGTGAAGGAACATGAACAACATGAGACAGTGAGGGGCTCCTGAGCCTTGGTTTTCACCTCCTGCCTCACAGCCTTACTGCAACACCGAACCGCTGGTTCCTGGACTCCGAGGGAAAAAGGGTGGGTATAAAGCCATGGATTGCCTTGTCAGCTTATACAGGCTTCTAGGTCAAAGGCCTCCCTGGGTTAAGCTCGTACACTGTGACACTGTGGATGATGACTATCACTGCAGACAACCCTGGAGGCCCAGTTTACATCTGTGCATAGCTCACAGTTCTTTCTGAAAAGCATTTTGCAACTTAGAGCATCTTGCATTGAGTGCCTATATACCAAGCATGTCAAACTCGCGGCCCGCAGAAGGCATGCCTTGTTTATTTGGCCCGTGGTTAGCCTTTGAGATTGACATGCTTGCTATATACTATCAAAGCATAGGGAATGAGTACAAAATAAAGACCAGTTAATATCTGTAAACCTGTTAGAACACAGTGCGTGCTCAACAAGTGTTAGCTATAGTAGCTACTGTTATTAATGACTATTAGTTTTTGTTCAAATATATTAGACCAAAAATCTTATAAGCAACCTAGTGGGACCCAATCCCGATTCTCAAAGAACTACTCTTTTTACTACTTTTCTGAAAATTTCTGCAAGCAGTTCTTTTCATTCAACTCACACACACCCAGACGGTCACAGCAATATGGATTCAGATGTATGGAGAGTGGCAGCGAGAAAGCCGTTACGGCTGAAATGCAAAACCATGCAAGCGTGAAGACGACATAAAACACTACATGTGGAGATGGCAGTTCCATGCTGGTCCGGACAGACAAGACATACAGAGGGTGATAGGAGGTAGTAAAAAAACAAAAAACAAAACTGTAGCAACCTTTTCAGAGCATCAGGTGAGAAAGAGTAATAGTTTAGTAATGGTACTCCTCAGTGAGAACAGGTTCGCAGAAAAACCGAGAGCCACGCTTGGCGGTGCGAGCAGTGAAGGGCACAGTCTTCAGCACTGCATCGGAAACGACAGCCAAACAGGACAAACAGAAGAGAGTGAGAAGCCAAGATCTATCGCATTAGTACGCAGTTAGTGCTTTGTTAATCATACCGGGGGGCCGGGGGGGGGGGCGGGGGGGGGGGGAGGAGCGGGAAAGGGGAGACGGCAGTAATGGACCCAAGTGAGCTCATCAAACCTAAGCTACTCAGTCTGGGCTCGGTCGTGGGTCACAGAATGGAAACGCTTCCCGGGACAGTGAGGGGTGCTCCACAGGATGAGGTCAGGCAAATGAAAACTACAAGTTTTGCCGAAACCGGTTTGGCTCAGTGGATAGAGCGTCGGCCTGCAGACTGAAGGGTCCTGGGTTCGATTCTGGTCAAGGGCATGTACCTTGGTTGCGGGCACATCCCCAGGAGGGGGTATGCAAGAGGCAGCTGATCAATGAACTCTCATTGACATTTCTAACTCTCTCTCTCCCTTCCTCTCTGTAAAAAAATTAATAAAATGAAAAATAAAAATGAACCCCCCTCCCCCCCACACACACACACGTTTTGCTCAGTTTACAAGCCAGGGGTCACTGAGATGGGGAACACTCATGAAAAGGAACTCAAGCACTTAAAAGTGCGAGGCCGGCTGCTTCTCTGTAACAAGTTAATCCGGCAGCTCTGAGTGCCGGAGGCGCTTGCCCGAGGAGGTCCGTCCCTGGTCCTGCTCAGAGCAGAGCCTCTCCCTCCGTGTGGAGGCCAGGAGAGACGCGGAACCCCGGGGCTTTATGGGGGAGCAGCCACAGAGCCCTGCAGCGTGAACCCGAGGTGCCGGCAGGCAGGTGGGCACAGAACACGTCTGTACCGTGTGCAGACATGGCATCTTCACCGGGCACTCAGAACCTACTCTGCGTAACTCTGGGCCAGGGACTCCTCGTTGACTTCCGTGTTAGTATTTTACTGCCTCGGCTCGGAGCGGGTGGAAAAATTTCTAGTTTTGGCCGTTTGGGATCCGTACTTACAAATGCTGACTAAGCTTTCACAAGAAACGGGACGTCCAAAGTGGAAGAATTAAAAAAAATCTAAGAGTTTGTAAAAAACTAGGACAGTTGGGGAAATGTGAATAACGACGAGACATTTTATATCAAGGCATCGTTTAGGAGTTGTATGGTAATGGTACTACGGGCATGTTTGCTTTATTAAAGAGTCCTTATCTTTCAAAGGTTCGTACTGAAATATTTCCACATGAAACCTTTTGTCTTGGAATCGCCTCACAATAATTCAGAGGTTGGGGATGGGGAGTAGATAGGAGCAGGCATGTAATAAGACTGGCTGGCCCTGAGCCGAAAATTATTGTTGGGTGGTGGGTACGTGAGAACTCATACATTCTCCACATTTTTTCATACTTAAAATATTTCTTACAATAAGAGGTTGAAGCATCTTGGAAGCTGGTAAATAGGATCCATATGCAACAGACATGAAAAGGCTGTCACTTCCGTCCATGGCCACAAGCCAGGGGCCCAAACTGCTGTCTGATCTGCCAAGAGGGAAGGCAGAAACTCTCCAGAATTGGTTCTGGCAGAAAGTGTTAGGCTACGACTTAATCAGCAAGAACAGAGCTGGGTCAGGCACGGTTCTTGGCTGACAAGGAGCCCTTCCCCTGCCCTGGGCTGGAAGCCCACTGGCTCTTCTGAATGGAAGCACCAGCCCCTGCTTTGCTCTGGTCTTCAGGTCCCTGGAAGGAGTAAAGGGGCTTTTGCAGAGCAAGCTGGCGACATCCGCACTGACTGGTTAGTGTTAGTACAGACCTCGAATGGGTCTTGCCAGAGCCTTTACGAGTCTGGGAAGCAGTGACCACGAGGAAGGAAATGGAGCACGTGACTAATGGAAGACAGTGGAAAACCATTAGGAGAAGGAGCCCTAGTGAAATCTAAAGGGTTCCAATAATATTGAGAAATGAGATTTTTCCCCCCAATGATATTGAGAAATGAGATTTTTCCCCCCAATGATATTGAGAAATGAGATTTTTTCCCCCCCGATGATACCGAGAAATGAGATTTTCCCCCTCAATGGTATTGAGAAATGAGGTTTTTCAGAGAGCTTGTGGGCTTCTCTGACAGGCAGTCCACGGGCTCCTATGATACACTTCAAACACTAGCAGAGTCTCTGCACGATTCTGGGTCTGATTAAAGTCGGGAGAACTGGGAGCCCTGGACCAGCAGCAGCGCGATCTGCGGGAGGCCAGCGCGGTGAGGCCGGCGGGCGGGAGCCCCCCGGGCCGTCAGGAGGACGTGGCCTTTACCTGTGATGATGTCTTCAATGGCACCGTCCTTCCCTTCGTACACGTGCCTGTTATCTTTCACTTGACGCCTTCTTAACTCTGCAATCAACTCCTGCTGCTGCCTCTTTGATTTGTGAGAAGGAGACTGAGAAGGAAGAGGCAAGGTGGAGATTAGTGGGACCACGCACCCGTCGGAGGGTTGAGATATTCCAAACGGTGCCTGAGCCTCCACCAAACACATAAGCAGCACCACACTGTGCTCAGACAGAGGGAAACAGAGAGCTTCTGGGGAGGGAACACACTCACTGAGGAGCACAAAGTCCAGCCGGTGGCAATGGGGAGGGTGGGTCCTACCGACGTCTTACACTCGGCTGCAGAGGATCGAGATGAAGAACGCTTTGACCTGCAGCCTTTATGATCTTTACCTACGATGCCTCCCTTCATGGCATACACCCTCCCCCCACCCCACCCTCACCCATTCTTCCTGGCAACGCCCTCCAGCCAGCAAAGCCAGCAGCAGAGGCATCCCCTTGAGGCCTTCCCTGGACACAAGCAGCCCAATCATCCGACATGGCCTCTCCATGCAGTCCACCATGGAGGCTTTGCGTCCCAGATCTCTGTAACCTTAGGAATGCTACGCTCACAGGCCCTCAGCCTCATTCCAGTCTTTCCAAGCAGAGTAATGAATGAGCAAATGTCCGGCTGCCAAGTTGCCGGGCCCCAGGAGGAAGTGGCAGGGGTCCTGGGCAGGCCTGGTCTGCTGCCCGTCCCTCCTGCTCGCTCCCGGGAGCCACCAGGGCAGGGCGGGGCGGGCTCCCTCACCTTCGGGTCCTGCTGCTCCAGCAGAGCCTCCTGCTCCAGGAGCTTCTCCATGAGCGCCTGCTCCTGCTTCTTCCTCAGCTCGTTCTCCTCCTCCGCTTGCTGAGTCAAGCGAAAAGAATGAGAGACACGTCAATGGACATGGCAGCAGTCAGGATTCTAAAACGTCCTTCTGACAGCGTCCCAGGGGAGCCGGCAATTACAGTAAGTGGAAGAGGGTTCAGATATATATTTGGTGCCCGTACATAACATGGGTGTGGGGTTCCACTGTCTGTCTCTTCAAAATGGAGCAGTGATTCATCCCATGCAGAGTCCCCTCTCCACTCCTTTCCTCGTGCCTCCTCCGGGGCCCTGACCCAGCGACACTCTTAGGTTCTGCCCACAGCTCGCTCCTTCCCAGGGCAGGCAGAGTCACTAGTCCCATCCGTTTAGGACAAGAAATGAAACAGGCTTATGTCAGCTCAGCCCTCCCACATCCTCTCCTCTGAAGGCAGCTTCCCTGAGGAGAAGGCTCACTGCTTGGGAGCCGGTTAAGTCACCTAACCCTGGCTGAGTGCCACTCACAGACACACGCCAGTTCCTCCCATCCAGCTGGTATGGGGGGGAAAGTTTACATTTTGATGCCTCTGGAGTGTCATGTTGGCGGGATGTGAGAAGGGAAAGGAGGGATGACAATCTACAACCCCACTCTCCCCACGCACAATGCCCGAGTCTGGGTCAGGCTGGCAGGTAACACATCCTGTGACGTCACTGCCTGATGAGTGTCCTGTGGGGCCAGCTGGACGGACCCCAGGGAGAGGTGAGGTGGATGGGGCACCCCGACAGGCATGACCTGTGGCACCCGCCCACCCAGAGCAGCTTCTCCTGTTCCTCTGCTCTCCACGCGTTCCTGCTGAAGCATCACGCTTTGAGACCAGCCAGAGCCACGTCCCAGCTTGCATCACACGATTTAAAGATAAGCATATGGTTTCCCCTTAAGGCCTCAGGCGTATAACTTCTTAGGCGGGACAAAACGTGGCCCCCGCGCACGAGGGAGCCACCTGGCCCCGGCACCAGTCAGCAGCCCCTGACCGTGACCTTCTCGGGCCCGTGGCTCTGAGTCCTGCACAGGACTTAGTGCTGGGCTGGGGTTCACCTCACTTCCAAGGACAGTCCCATGCGCACGCAGCCTGTGGCATCACGAGGCCACGCTGAGAAGGGAGCCCTAAAGACTGGGATCCTCCTGCCTTTCGGTAAAAGGCCCCGGGATGGTTCTCCAAAGCCTGCTATTTCCAATAGGGTGTTTCTCAAAACACGGAGACAACCCTGGCATGTCCCTCCTCCCTTCACAAGCACAGCCCCACCAGCTCTACCCAGGGGGTGGATATACGCAGACAGGCCTGAGAACGTGGGATGCGGTGTCTCCTACCTGCACCGCCATCCCCCAATGCCATCCTGGTCACTCTTGCTCCAAGGACAAACCCTTCTGACACAGGCCCCTGTGGCTCACATGCTTTTTCAAGACCAGAGCCTGGATTAGGTCAAAGAGAGCTTCCCATTCAAAGGGCGGGCCCTGCTAGTCCACATGAAGGAGCAGAGCAGCCAGCGCCATCCCTCAGCACACAGAGAAGCGCTGATCTAGGCGCTGAAGCCCGGGCAGCACCCACAGGCCAGGCCCAGTCCCCTGGGGGAGGCCTGGGTTCCTGTGAGGGTGAAAGGTCAACGAGGCAGCCACGACGGCGAAGCATCTCACTGGTCCCAAGGAGCAGCCAGGGCTGTTTTCAGGCTGAGCCTCGCTGGCCGGGGGGACACAGGGAGCCTGAAGGGCTGCGGCCCCAGGAGCTTGGCCTTCTCAGGCCAGAGACTCCTGCCCCAGCTGACCACCGGCTCTGCTGCCCAAAGCAGCTGCTGAGGCCCGGGGCAGCTCCGGGAAGTGTGGAGGGGTGTGGAGGGGTGTGGAGGGGTGTGGAGGTGTGTGGAGGGGTGTGGAGGGGTGTGGAGGGGTGTGGAGGTGTGTGGAGGTGTGTGGAGGGGTGTGGAGGTGTGTGGAGGGGTGTGGAGGTGTGTGGAGGTGTGTGGAGGGGTGTGGAGGTGTGTGGAGGTGTGTGGAGGTGTGTGGAGGTCTGTAGAGGTGTGTGGAGGTGTGTGGAGGGGTGTGGAGGTGTGTGGAGGGGTGTGGAGGTGTGTGGAGGTGTGTAGAGGTGTGTGGAGGTGTGTAGAGGGGTGTGGAGGGGTGTGGAGGTGTGTGGAGGTGTGTGGAGGGGTGTGGAGGGGTGTGGAGGTGTGGGGAGGGGTGTGGAGGGGTGTGGAGGTGTGTGGATGGATGGAGGTGTGTGGAGGGGTGAGAGGGTGGTGGAGGGGGTGGAGGGGTGTGGAGGTGTGTGGAGGTGTGTGGAGGTGTGTGGAGGGGTGTGGAGGGGTGTGGAGGGGTGTGGAGGTGTGTGGAGGGGTGTGGAGGGGTGTGGAGGGGTGTGGAGGGGTGTGGAGGGGTGTGGAGGGGTGTGGAGGGGTGTGGAGGTGTGTGGAGGGGTGTGGAGGGGTGTGGAGGGGTGTGGAGGGGTGTGGAGGGGTGTGGAGGGGTGTGGAGGGGTGGGTGGAGGGGGTGTGGGGGTGTGTGGGGGGGTGGGGGGGTGTGGAGGGGTGTGGAGGGGTGGTGGAGGGGTGGTGGGGGGTGTGGGGTGTGGAGGGGTGTGGAGGTGTGTGGAGGTGTGTGGAGGGGTGTGGAGGTGTGTGGAGGGGTGTGGAGGGGTGTGGAGGTGTGTGGAGGGGTGTGGAGGTGTGTGGAGGTGTGTGGAGGGGTGTGGAGGGGTGTGGAGGGGTGTGGAGGTGTGTGGGGGGGTGTGGGGGTGTGTGGAGGTGGGGGTGGAGGGTGTGGAGGGGTGTGGAGGGGTGTGTAGGTGTGTGTGGAGGTGTGGGGGGGGGTGTGGGGGTGTGTGGAGGGGTGTGGAGGTGTGTGGGGGGGTGTGGAGGGGTGTGGAGGGGGGTGGGGGGGTGTGGGGAGGGGTGTGGAGGGGTGTGGAGGGGTGTGGAGGGGTGTGGAGGTGTGTGGAGGGGTGTGGAGGGGTGTGGAGGGGTGTGGAGGGGTGTGGAGGGGTGTGGAGGTGTGTGGAGGGGTGTGGAGGGGTGTGGAGGTGTGTGGAGGTGTGTGGAGGGGTGTGGGGGGGTGTGGAGGGGTGTGGAGGGGTGTGGGGGTGTGTGGGGGTGTGTGGAGGGGTGTGGAGGGGTGTGGAGGTGTGTGGAGGTGTGTGGAGGGGTGTGGAGGTGTGTGGAGGTGTGTGGAGGGGTGTGGAGGGGTGTGGAGGGGTGTGGAGGTGTGTGGAGGGGTGTGGAGGGGTGTGGAGGGGTGTGGAGGGGTGTGGAGGGGTGTGGAGGGGTGGGGAGGTGTGTGGAGGGGGGTGGAGGGGGGGGAGGTGTGTGGAGGGGTGTGGAGGTGTGTAGAGGTGTGTGGAGGGGTGTGGAGGGGTGTGGAGGGGTGTGGAGGTGTGTAGAGGTGTGTGGAGGGGTGTGGGGGGGTGTGGAGGGGTGTGGAGGGGTGTGGAGGGGTGTGGAGGGGTGTGGAGGGGTGTGGAGGTGTGTGGAGGGGTGTGGAGGGGTGTGGAGGGGTGTGGAGGGGTGTGGAGGTGTGTGGAGGTGTGTGGAGGGGTGTGGAGGTGTGTGGAGGGGTGTGGAGGTGTGTAGAGGGGTGTGGAGGGGTGTGGAGGTGTGTGGAGGTGTGTGGAGGTGTGTGGAGGGGTGTGGAGGGGTGTGGAGGGGTGTGGAGGGGTGTGGAGGTGTGTAGAGGTGTGTGGAGGTGTGTGGAGGGGTGTGGAGGTGTGTAGAGGGGTGTGGAGGTGTGTGGAGGTGTGTGGATGGATGGAGGGGTGTGGAGGTGTGTAGAGGGGTGTGAAGGTGTGTGGAGGTGTGTAGAGGGGTGTGGAGGGGTGTGGAGGGGTGTGGAGGGGTGTGGAGGTGTGTGGTGGTGTGTGGAGGTGTGTGGAGGGGTGTGGAGGTGTGTGGAGGGGTGTGGAGGTGTGTGGAGGTGTGGGAAACGGGGCAGGCTGGAGGGCACCGGCTCCCGGTTACCTTGTAGGCCTTCACAAACCGGACGAACACAGGAAAGAAGACAGAGGGGGGCGTCGTCTTGGGGTTTTCTCCAAAATACTTCACCACGTCATCGAAGGCATCCTGTGGGAAAGCAGACTTCCCTTCACTCCATCAGCCCAGCAGCTGAGCTTGGCGCTCCGGACAGGGAGCTGCCGCGAAGAGGGTGATGACAGCGGCTCCCCCGCTCCCCGTCCCTGCGCTCCTCATCTGCCCCCGCCAGAGTGAGCAGGGCTCACAGGATCCTTCTCTGGGACCTTGCCCCTTCCACACACACCACCCCACACACACAGGCACACACACCTACACACACACACACCACTCCACACGTACACACCTACACACACACACACCCCACTCCACACACATACACCTACACACACACACTTCCACATACACACACTCACACACCTCCAAACACACACCTACACACACACACACACACACACCCCACTCCACACGTACACACCTACACACACACACACCCCACTCCACACACATACACCTACACACACACACACTTCCACATACACACACTCACACACCTCCAAACACACACCTACACACACACACACACACACACACACACACCTCCCCCCCACACACACAGGCACACACACCTACACACACACACACCCCACTCCACATACACACACCTACACACACACACACACACACACACACTCACACACACACACACCCCACTCCACACGTACACACCTACACATACACACACCCCACTCCACACACATACACCTACACACACACACTTCCACATACACACACTCACACACCTCCAAACACACACCTACACACACACACACACACGCACACGCACGCACGCACCCACCCCTACACACCACCATACACACAAATATTCTATTCCTCTCAAGCCAGGGCAGAACTTGAAACGAATGGGATCTTAGAAGTCACTCAAACTTAAATTCCCCACTCGCTGCTGCACTGCTCCTCACAGGAGCCCGCACCAGGGACACTCAAGGTCTGCTTGACGCTTCTGGGACCCAAGACAGCCAGCCTCAGACGGGGGCCACCAACCGCGCCCACTGCTGAGTCCCCACAACACTCTGCTTCCCCTTCGGTGGCGCATGCAGTGCTCTGGCTGCTCCTCACGTGTGTGGACCGCCCGCCCAGTGTGTGTGTGAGACCTCAAGGCCAAAGGCCTACAGAAACCTAGCGCACTGGGGACACTGCTTTGCTGAGCACAGCCTGACACGTGTGGGCGGAACCGAACACAGGACTCCCATACCGGGAGCCTGGCAGGGGGTGGGGAGAGGAAGGGGAAACTCGACATAAGAGGATGAAACCCCAAATTAGAGAGGCCAACGCACAGGAACAGGAGCCCTTCCAGGTACACTACCTGCTCAGTGAACTACCTAAGAATTCCACCCTCAGTGGACATTGGGCAATTTCCCCTGAAATCCGGGGCCAACTCCCCAGGGGGCCTGGGGGGATCGCACCGCTGCTTTGTGGGGCGGGGGACCAGGCACTGACCTGCGCGATCTTGGCGTCATCCTGCAGCTTCTTCAGCCGCCCCTCGTTGCCGAGGACGAAGTCCTTCAGCAGCGTGTTGTGGTCGTGCATGGTGTACTCGCGCTTGGTCAGGTCCATGCCCCTCTGCAGCTCCTTCACGTCCAGCAAGACGTTCTCCAGGGAGACTGGAGCAGAGAAAGCAACATTCCCGTGAGCCTCGGCTGGGAGTCCGGACCGCGGGGTGCTGGCTGGCGAGCAGAGCTCTCAGTGGATTCCCTGGGCCACTCAGGGGGCTTGGATCTCATTGCCAGCTTTCAGTGCAGACATCCTTAAACACAAATAACTCACCTCGTGCTCACCGCCAAACACTGCGTTAAAATTCTTCACACCCAATAACTCATTTGTACCGTTACCCATTCCACCAACAAGGAGAAGCAGCATAGCCAGTTACGTGCCCTGCCCTAGGCGGTGGAAGGTGGCAGAGATGGAGTTCAGATAACAACCACGGGCTCCAAGTTGGGAGCTTTTACACACCTGTTCCCAGGCTCTGACAGGAGAGGATGGCCTCTGGGTTGGCCTATAGAAGTTCCAAGATGGGAACACTCTGAACTCTGCATTTCTGTGGCTCTCCAGCAGAGGGCAGCATTTTACTTTTGGAACTTGAGTTGTCTTGACCACTTGGCCCCAAGATAGCCTTCTTTTTGTTAAACAGCCCTTCCCTGCTTTAAAGGGTTTATTAAATAGCATGGGGTGGCCACCTCCCAGGGCAGGTAGCTCCGGGGCGTTCGGGCCCCAGCTCCGGCTCCCCACTGCTGCCGCAGCTCTGTGCATGGAATACAGAACACATGGGACGCTTCCCCTCCAGGCTCATGCTGCCTTGGTCACCTCTGACTCCTCAATGCTTAGGATGGTGCCCAGTACACAGCAGGGAATCACAAAGGCTCACTGGATACAGGAAGGTGAGTGAATAAGTGAGTGTAGGTATGTAAGGAATCTAAGGAATCTGAGTCGGCACACCAGAAAAGCAACATAGAAACCAATGCAGCAGGAGTTCCTCCATCTCCCCATTTCCCCCCCAGATTTATTTTTTCCAAATCACACTTTCAGGGAATCTCATTTGGGCCCAATAAAACGTGCTAATTAGTAAGGTTGACATTTTTTAAAACTTGTTTTTTAAATTAGAATTGTGATGCTAAAGACCTCCTCTAATTGAGGCAGACGGAAACTTGAAAGGAGGAAAATCATACCACCGGAACAGAAATACTGGTCACAACCCACCTCAGCCCTGAGCCCTCAATTGACCTGTCACAGGGAGCACCGCAATCCTTCATAATCACACTATCATTTCCACCTGCCTCTCCATCCCCACCCGGTTCCAGCAGCATCTATCCCAGGAACAGTGCATTCCCCTCATTCATTCATTCATTCACTTATTCACTTGTTCATTCCTTCATTTATTCCCATGATCAATTTGCCAGGGCAAAGGGAATTATAAAGATAAATAACACTTTAAAAATTAATAAAATAAGATAAATAACACTTAAACTCATACATACAAAGAACATTTTGATGTTTGCCAGATTTGGGGAGGGGAGGTTGTTAAAAAGGCGAAAGGGATTAAAAAGTACAAATTTCCAGTTATAAAAATAATCATGGGGAGGAAAAGTAGAGCACGGGGAATAGAGTCAATAATCTTATATAATAAAAGCCTAATATGCAATTCAACCAAAAGGCGGAACAACTGGTTGCTATGATGTGCACTGATCACCAGGGGGCAGATATTCAGCACAGGAGCTGCCCTCTGGTGGTCAGTGTGCTCCCGCAGGGGGAGAGCTGGTCAGCCAGAAGCTGAGCTCACCACAGGCGAGTGCAGGGCAGTGGCGGGAGCCTCTCCTGCCTCCACAGCAGTGCTAAGGAGCAGTGAGCTGAACAGTAAGTGCAGTGAGCAGGGAGGCGGTAAGGAGCGACGGGTGCCAGACTGTGAGAGGGCCATCCGACTGCCAGCTGAGGCCCTCTTCCCAGACTGCGAGAGGGCACAGGCCAGGCTGAGGGACCTCGCCCCCCCTGCGCTGGGCCTCTACTATATAATAACTGTATCACGTCAGATGGGTACTAGATTTATCAGAGTGATCTTTGAAGAAATAAAATGTCTAATCACTATGTTGTACACCTGAAATTAATGTAATATTTTATGTCATCTGTAATTGAAAAATAAATTTTTAAAAGATAAATAAAACTTGATTATACCTGCAAGTACAATGGGCATGCAAACTGTTACAATGGATTCAAAGACTCAATTCAGCAATTTGGGGTAGGCCTCAGGAATATTAATTGATAATAAACACCTTGTTTCACAATGATAATTTAGGAGTCACACCTTGTAACTAACTCTGAGGTTGATTTGCATGTGCTCCTCTTTCTAACCTAATATTATTTTTAAAAAATATAGTTTATTGATTTTTTATAGAGAAGAAGGAAGAGGGATAGAGAGTTAGAAACATCAATGAGAGAAAATCATCGATCAGCTGCCTCCTGCACACCTCCCACTGGGGATGTGCCCACAACCCAGGTACATGCCCTTGACTGGAATCGAACCTGGGACCTTTCAGTCCGCAGGCCGACACTCTATTCACTGAGCCAAACCAGTTAGGGCTAACCAAATATTCTTTCTAGAGGACATGGAACTCTGGGCCATACACTGTCTGAGAAGACAACCCAGGTTCTAGTCCTGTTTCTGTTGCTTGTGACCCACGTGATGTTAAGCAAGACATTTAACCTCTAAAACAGTCAGCGCTCTCATCTGACACACGAGGATATGATTGCCTAGCACAGCACCTACCTCAGAACCACTGGTGATTTAAATGAGGAGATGCCTAACAGTCATAGCAAAGTCACAACCAAGAAGTACTGGTAATTTAACTTGTTTTCAGACTAAAGAACCGCCACACCTGAGCTCATGAAACATCACAAAATACAAGTGTTTGTTGAGGGGGTAATTCTCAGACTCTCATTCTCTTATTTCGAAAAGCAGCAATAAAATAAAGGGCAAAAGATGGAAGAGGGAAGGTGCATACGGCCCAGAGACCTGGCTCTCTATAGAGAGGACACTGAGGGAGGTCACCTTCGTGTCCAAGTTCATTACTGCTCCCCGGGATGGGCCACACCATAGTCCATGTGTTCCCGCTCAGAGCTGGATGCTTCAGCCGCCTCCTGAGAGGTTCTGAAGGGTGTCTGCTAAGCAGGGATTGCTCTCCCCCCCGCCCCCGCCATTAAATCCACTGAGGCCCCAAGAGGAACATTCACGGCTCAGTCCAGTACCTGCCGCAGCTTTCTCCACATAATGCAGCTCGTTGTAGAAGAGGGACACCTGCTGGTACTTCTCCTTGACGACATTGGATATGTAGTGCAGCAGCGTTTGCTTCCGGTCCGTGGACTTTGTATCTAACAGCTGGAGACAAAAGGGCGTGAGGGTCAGAGGGAAAGGCAGTGGGAGAGTTACCCATCCACGAAGGTCTCCCGGAGTCAGCGGCGGGGTACAGGTGCCCAGCACGGACAAACAACACTGCTGGGAGACTCCAGCCTGCATCTGTTCCTGGATGAGCCAGCCCGCTGACTTTAAACGACGAGGGGACATCCTAACGAGGGGACAGGCTCCACGTCAGGGATGACTCTGGCGCCGAGAACGGTCCCCACACCTGCACTCACAGGAGCTCCCCACCCCGCACCTCTCTGGCCTCAGAGCAGGAGGACTCCAGGCGGAGTGCTGCTTTCCCAGGTGGAGGCCTAGAGCAGAGGGCGTGGGGAGCCGACAGGTGTGCACAGGTTCGTCCTGCACCGCAGGGCTCCTACACGGCGGTCTTCAAGAGAAGGGTAGCTCAGCCCTTCTCTTCGTTCCCGGCCTCTCCTGACCGACACCAGACGTGCCCAGCAGTCCACGACCTTCTGGGGGACAGCACTGTGACTAAGGGGACAATGACTGTCAAGTAACCACATCCCACGCCCCCCCAGGCTGGGGACTCCGCCCCTGCCCCACCTCTGGGCGTGGAAGCCGCGTTGACCCCGCACCATCTGTCTTCCCCCCAGGCTGTGTCACACAGCCTTTCCTCAGCTACTACAGTATTTACATAAATCAGGTGGCTCTGAAAGCCAGGGCACCCGTTACATTTGGGGGGGGGGGGGGTGTTAAGAAAGGACAGAAGAGGTTCAAGAAGCAGTTTTTAAAAACACCCCAATTCCATGCATCCTCTCTGTAAATACCTCAGCATACTTCTATTCAGGTTTTCCTACCTACTTCACTTAGTTGGAAACTACCTGTGCATTCCATTTATACCCTGTGCTTTCTTTTCTCAACACAGGATTACCTACCCTGTTTCCCCGAAAATAAGACAGTGTCTTATATTAATTTTTGCTCCCAAAGATGCGCTAGATCTTATTTTCAGGGGATGTCTTATTTTTCCATGCGCTAGGTCTTATTTTCGGAGGATGTCTTATTTTCGGGGAAACACGGTACTTCTTTGAAAATTCTTCACAGGTATTCTAGCAGCTGAAGAAGTGTTCCCAAGTATTAACTATGGCTATAGCATATTTAATTATTTCTCCAATTACTGGCTCTTTAGTGATGTTGCTAATTATTTGCAATGATGAGTAAATACGGCATCCACCATTCGGACTCCTGAGGATGGATTCCTAGAAATGGAAACACTGGGTCAAAGGGTAGGAGTGTATCCAAGGATCTAAGTGCCTGCTGGCAAACTCTGTCCCAGAACACGGGCACTGCAGAGCTGGTCCTCCACTAGCAGAGCATCCTCATCACAGCATCCCAGAATGTAATCTCTGCCTCCAGGATGTGATCTCTGCCAGCTGCTCTCTGCCTCAGAGAGCTCTTGCATTTCTCAAGTCCACTCACCAGATCTAAACTCTGAAGCTTGAATCCATAAACTGCTCCTCGTTTACTGCTGTTCATGTAGTTCCCAAGGGCCAAGATGATCTGCAAACAAAAGCAAGATGAGAGACGCCCATCAGCCCAGCTCCCAGGCAGAGGATGGGGCTGTCAGCTCCTACCCCCAACTCCACCCCCCATCCAGACACCAAGGAAACGTCACTTGCCTCCAGAATTTTCTTGAGTTTTTGAGACGACTTTATAGAGACAGATGCTGCTATAATGGAGTGCAGTTGCTAGATTCCGGTCAAAGGAAGGAAGGGGAGGGAAGAAAAACAAAGATGTTAAAAATGGGGGGCTCTAATTGGAAATTAAGAGCTAACAGAGAAGAAAACAGGCCTGCATTTAGACCTTGAAGCCTCCGTGCTGAGGTTCTGTAAGTAAATGTGAGTGCTCTGCCAGGTCTTAGCTAACCACTTCATTCCGTGCGAGCTCTTCCCTCACATGATTTGAACTGAGAAGTGATGGCAGAACCGGCTTGTCACAAACCTATGACCACGAGGCTCAGTCAGCAGCGCGTTCCAGCAGAGCTCAACTCCCGGCCCCCTCTCGCCCTGGGACACGGTTTGTATGTTAAACCAACGGGGCTGCTCAGCGATGGAGACAAAACAGCAAAGGAGCAGAACCAGACGCTCTCAGAAGGTGTTTGGACAGAAGGTATCCACACTCCTATAATCAGTTACCATCAAAAGCTTGTTTAGGCTCTAACTGGTTTGGCTCAGTGGACAGAGCATTGGCCTGCGGACTCAAGGGTCCCAGGTTCGATTCCGATCAAGGGCATGTACCTTGGTTGCGGGCACATACCCATTGGGGAGTGTGCAGAGGCAGCTGATCAATGACTCTCTCTCATCGATGTTTCTAACTCTCTATGCCTCTCCCTTCCTCTCTGTAAAAAAAAGCAATAAAAATATATATTATTTTTAAAAATCAATTTAAAAAAGCTTGTTTAGAAGCAGAACTGGGAAAGAACCTTCTAAGATATTTATGTCTGTGATATCATAGCCTCCGCCAGATCATCACAGAGGAGGGGAGATGGCTGGCTCTTCTCCCTGCAGCCCCCCGCAAGTGCACTGCCACCAGCTCCGAGGAAGCTGCTGCCAGTGATAACGTGAGGCTCCCAACGACAGCCAGTAAGCCTGTCCGTTAGAGAGCTGGGCTGGGTTTTGAAATGAAAGTCGCACTTTCAGCTCTGCCACCCCAGCCAGAGAGCTGGTCTCTTCAGGAGGGGACGGAGGCTAAGAAAATGGTCTTTCCTTGTCCTCCGTACTGACTGGCACTTTAAAATCCAGAGGACGCATATAGACGCAGAAGATGGCATCCTCTAGGGCACATGTGTCAAACACAAGGCCCGCGGGCTAAATCCGTCCCGCCAGGCCTTGCAATGTGGCCCGCACCGCGCTGTCATCACTGCACTCCGCTGCGTTTCCATCACAATGACAGTTGATGACTGTTCAGTAAACCATTCGGCCCGCGATTTAGGCTGGATTTTAGATTTTGGCCCCTTCTCTGATTGAGTTCGACACCCCTACTCTAGGGAGAATGGCAAGACGTGGAAAATGTCACCATTTGCAAATTCACTTGACACGCACAAAATGGAAAAGATGGCCGAACTAAAATCGGAATCTAGAAAGTTCTGGGAAGGCGTGTTTAGAGCCCATGGCACGAAGCACTATCCTGAGAGAGACTTCAACCAGCAAAAAGGACTCGGTACCTCGTGGGAACCCCTCCCCGGCCAGAGCCGCGGCACTCACCGGCGTGAGCATCTGGACGCTCTCGGCGAAGTTGCCGATGAAGGCCATGATGGTCATCTTCTGCATGAGCCGCTCGATCTTGCTGAACTGCATCATGAAGCGGTCCTCGTCCGACAAGTTCTCCAGCGGCTTCCTCTCCCGCTCATAGAGCCGGAGCACCTTTACCTCGTTCTCCGTCGGCAAGAACCGCATCAAGCACTCCACAAAGTCCACAGGCAGCGTCTTCAAGTCGAAGCTGAGGGCAGAGGGGGACAGGTCAGTGCTGGAGGGAAAACCCCTGCCCTTCCACCCACACCCGCCATTGGGTCCGGCTCAGGAGCCACCATGTCAGAGTGTCACAGGGAAGGACGGTGAAGAGGCCCCGGGGTGCTGGCTCCTGGCTGTGCAGCAAGCGCCTTCCCTGGTCCTTCCTGACAACCTGGACCTCACACACCCCACACCCAGTTTTTTAAGCTGTTACCAGAGCGTGAAGCCTCCAGAAATCAGCAGTAAATGACAGTGGGACGAGGCAGAGAAAGGCTGAGGCATCAATGGTTAAGTCATTTGAGGATGTGGATTTTTAGGCATGTTAAGTACTGCTAATTAGGAGATTAATACTATACACATGATTATAGAATATCTGGTGAACTCCAGCCGAAACCGGTTTGGCTCAGTGGTAGAGCGTCGATCTGCGGACTGAAAGGTCCCGGGTTCGATTCCGGTCAGGGGCATGTACGTTGGTTGCGGGCACATCCCCAGTAGGGGGCGTGCAAGAGGCAGCTGGTGGATGTTTCTCTCTCATCGATGTTTCTAGCTCTCTATCTCTCTCCTTTCCTCTGTAAAAAATCAATAAAATATATATATTTTTAAAAAGAATATCTGGTGAACTCTGTAAAATATTTAAATTGAACCAATAACTGGGAATGTATTTTCTTCTTTAGGAAAAAAAAAATGAAACCAAATGCCAGTGCCATATGGATATTTTGGCTTAAGTGTATACATTCCTTGAAGGATTACCAGATCCTTGTGGATATATGCTCAATTTGAACAAAGTATCTGCTACAACCTCTAGATTGTTCTCCAGACAATCTTTGTTGGGCAAAATAATATAATTATATTAATCACCATGGCAAACAAGGCATGTAAAAATTAAAAATCAAAGTGTGTATCAGGTTCCAACCTCAGAAATCAGAACAGACTGGAGGAATGCACTATTAGATTATGACTCTGACAGAGGACATAAAATTGAAACAGATGATTTCTTGGGGCCATTTACTGCAGGAGGAATCCCTGATCAAAATTTATGAAATGCCAATTTACAATGATTTAGTTCCTGAAACATCTTATAACATCCTTATCATATTTGAAAGTCATCATGACCATAAGAAGAGTAGAAAGATTTCTCTAAGAGAAAAATAAATAAAACCAATGCCTTCTCTGCTCTTCAAGGATAAAAAAAAACCAAAACAAAAAAAACTCAACTTTGTTTAAAATGTCCTGAAAGCACTAAAAGCAACAGCAATCACATTCCTATTGTTATAAATTAAAATATGCCTCCGTATCCTATGTGCATCTGGTGTTGAATGGCATCATTCCACAAATGCCATCACATTTGTATTCAACAAATCTGAGTAAAATTCAGATACTCAAGAGAAAACTGACATTTCTTCCTTTCCTTAGCAGCTGCAAGACTCCACCCAACTTTCCTTTTACGGAAGCTTTGCTGTAGACCTACAGGAGAGCCGACCAAGATAATTAATGTCACGATCTCGTTGTTCTTCCCAAACGATTATAATTACTCCTTGTAATACCACCCTCCCGGGGTAACGTCTGGCCCACCTCTTTTGTGTTAACATTTCATTAAGCTCTCCAGCTGCACAGATGTAACAACGGGACTCTCTGGTGTGTGGATATTAACAATTGCTCCATCTTTTACCTTAGGTCTTGCCTCACTCTTGAAATATTCCTGTCATCTACGAATTCATGACCTTCTTGTTTTACTGAAATAGAGTTCCCCAGAATGCCCTGAACTTACACGTGAATGGCTTTACAGATCTCGTCGGCAGTCTTTCCAGCTTTCCTTAAAGTGATGGCAAGGTTTTTGGCCCTATTTGCTTCCAGGAGCGTCACCTTGTTGGATCCCTTCTGCGTTATCTTCTGTTTGCTTGAGGAAAGATCAATGGCAGGACCTTGGGCTTTGGTCTTAAATATTTCCTCAAATTCATCCACATTTAAATCCTGAGGTAGAGAGGACAAATGAATTAAACTTAAAGATTAAGTTAGGAAGCCACCATTTAGAGTGTCAAAGAACTTACACAATGCCTGTCTTTGACCATGGTCTGCTCTATTTTCTGGTTTGTGCTCGAATGAGTTATACCATGTATGTAGACATGAAAGTTGAAAGTACATGACTGGTCCCAACCAGCCAATTCAAATGCCTTTCAATAATTAGCTTGCAGGGATGGCAACCACAGACTAAAACTACCCATCAAACCGGCTAGTGAGTATGATTATTACTTTAATTTAATAAAGAGTTTTATGCCCTTTATAAGTTAAGGGAAGACCTTGTGTCAGATATACATTCATATATGCTCATATACACTGAGTGGCCAGATTATTATGCATTCAAGATCATAATAATCTGGCCACTCGTGTGTGTGTGTGTGTGTGTGTGTGTGTGTATACATATTAGAGGCCCGATACATGAATTTGTGCATGGGTGGGGTCTGGCCAGCCTGGCCAAGATGAGGGGATATGGGCAGTTGGCCAGCCTGCCTGCTGGTTGAACTCCTGGTCGAGGGGATAATTTGAGTATTAGCCTTTTATTATATAGGATATACATTGAGTGGTTAGATTATTATGAGTTCAGAGATCATAATAATCTGGCCACTCAGTGTGTACACACACACACACACACACACACATTTGGCATACACTGAAGGTGCTCAAAACTATTTCATTTTAACATAACTTTTTAAACAAAGTTTTAAACCCACCTTATAAAATAGTTTGCAATTTTATTCTCTGACATCATATATCCTTTTTTCTTTTTCTTTTCTTTCCATCAAAACCCTTAAAACACCAGCACTTTAATCACCAAGAAGCCCAGGTTACCAACACACCCATTTTGGCTTTGCTGTACAGAGTAACCCGTAGGACAGATACCTCCAGAATCCGCTCGTCATCAATCTCATTGAAGACTGTGCCGTTGATCTGATTTGGCTTCAGGGCAACCCAGTTAAAGACTGGCATTCTGAATTTCGTCTTGATTGGCTTCTTAATTTTCACAGCTACAGAGGTCAGAGAGAAGGAAACTGTGATTCCACCGCGACCCCATGACCCTCTGGAGCACTCAGACAACAGTCCTCGCAGATGGCACATTAACCCTGGAGGAAGGCTGGCAGGGGGCACTGGGTAGTCCAACCCACCCGTGGCTGCGGCCAAAGCAGGCCGAGGCTGGCTGGCACCGCACTGTGTTCCAGTCACCTAAGAGCTGGGGGCTGGCTGTCTTTTTAATGCGGGCAACTGGTTTGCTGCATCACGGTCACAATGTCTGGACAATGCTTAAGGCAAATAAATACTGGGGAACAAAAATGACCAGTCATGCTATTATTAGACAGCGGAGAGGGCACTTGCTCCGGGGACTGGGACTGAAACGGTGAGCCCCAGTGTCACTTTGACGTCCTAAATCCCTGGCTCTAGAACATGCCTCTCCGAACGCATCTCAGAAGATGACCAGAGACGACAGACAGTGTCTCTCTGAACCCCCAGGAATGTAGCATCAGGAATGCTGACTTCCAGCCAGAGCAATGCATTCCTGTGGATGGTTTTAAAAATGGGGGTTATATTGGCTGCCGAGTGATTTCAATAGACTCAGGGCCACGAGTGGCTGAACACAGAAAATGTTCAAGGAGACAGAAGGGTACTTGGGACCAGGACTTGTATTGCTTTTTGAGAATGGCCCCCGTCCCTCCCCCCCGTGAAGAGCGAGTTCTCCCCAGGGCTCACTGCGTGGGACCAGGGGCATGGACGAACTCAGTCCACACTCTGAAAACCTCTGGACAGAGAGGGAGGGCTCTATCTCTGAGGGGCTCAGGGAGCAACCCCAACTCCTCTTACTTTGGGGAAATGAGCTAAAAAGGCAATCCATTAAAAATGCCATTTGCCTTAACTGGTTTGGCTCATTGGATAGAGCATCATCAGCCTGCAGACACAAGGGGTCCCAGGTTTTATTCCGGTCAGGGGTGTGTACCTTGGTTGCAGGCATATCCCCAGTAGGGGGTGTGCAGGAGGCAGCTGGTCGATGTTTCTCTTTCATCAATGTTTCTAACTCTCTCTCTCCCTTCCTCTCTGCAAAAAATCAATAAAACATATAATTTTTTAAAATGCCATTAATTAATTCCACATCATAAAGAAGTCCTCCCAAGCCATGAGTTGTACATATCTGCCTTCTTTAGTATGCCCTGGGACGCCCACCACGCTATTGGGGAGCTCTGCTCTTTGCCATCATTAGCAAGAAAAGGAGAATTTCAGTGCAAGGGGGAATAATGCAGAACACACCCGGGCTTTTTCGGGGCGGCCTGCCTCAGCGGGAGGCAGACAGCGCCTCTCATTCCTCCAGAGTTACACGTGCGACACAATCCACAGCAGAATGTCATCCGTCACCGACACAGAGGCATGCAGGGACACAGAACACAGCTTTGCCACACCAGGCCTTCCCACTCCCAAGGGCGACACCTCCGGCCCAACTGCCCAGCAGTGCTGGGCTCCTCGCCACACTGCACCCTTTGCCTACGCTGCCCGGGGACACCTGAGGCCTTCCTGGGACCCAGGAACAGCCCTTCCTCTGTGCTGGGACTTGGGCGATGCTGAGGGGAAGGGCTGTGTGGGGAGCTGACCATAATCTTTGGTGAGAAGCCAGGGACACGTGGTTCCAGCATGGCCTCTGGACACTCATTGCAAGTCACTCCATTGGCAGCCACCTTACTTGTTAGCTCGTTAGTGAGATTAGTAATAAGCCTGAAACCAGAAGACAAGGCAAATAAAGTCTTCAGGGCAGGCTGTCCTGACTCTGGGGAAGGGGGTATGGTCCGAGGAGGAGCTCTGCAGGTGACTATGGCATGAAGTTCTCAGGCTAAGGGGGTGGGCAGGTGCTCCAGGAGAGAGCCGGAGCCCAGGAAGGTGGCACCAGAAGCTCATCCTTGTTCTGTGGAGCTTTCTCTTTCCCCCCAGAACAGTGGTCGGCAAACTCATTAGTCAACAGAGCCAAATATCAAGAGTATGACGACTGAAATTTCTTCTGAGAGCCAAATTTTTTAAACTTAAACTATATGGGCGGGTACACTATTAACTTAATTAGGGCACTCCTAAGCTGGCCTTTGCTTAAAATTCAAGGGCCCAGAGAGCCGCCTGTGGCTCTCAAGCTGCAGTTTGCTGACCACTGACCAAGAGTAAGTCCAAAGTCTTTAGAGAACTGAGGCCTTAGACCCAACTATGAAAATTAAACTAAAAGGAAAAACATTCCTTTCCTCAAGGAGAAAGGAATGTGGCACAGGACCCAGGATATCTGCTTGAGGGCCATCATCTCTCCTACAGCGTCAGCTGAAACCTGTGGGCAAGCCTGGGACAACAGTCAGCAACACCGAGATGTCCCACAGACACAGAGTCAAAATGCAATGGGTCAGTGTAGGTGGAGTGGAAGGATGGAAGGCACGGTGTGACCAACAGGAGCACAACGCAAATACGCAGCACACTCAGTGAGCAGCAACCTACAGAAAAGTTTGATGGGCCCATCTTTTGTGGAAGCAGGAAGAACAAAGAAAATACAAATCACATTAGATACAGTTAGAGTCAAGTGGCTCAGCAGCTGACACGCTCTTCACGTAGAATCTCAGGCTTCTGGGACACACTTTGTGAGGCAGGCCAGAGCCAAAAATCCATTTCCCTTCGGGCCTGCCTTGAAGACTCATTTATTTTGTTTTTTTAAAAAACTAATCCTTTTTAGAAAAGGGGGGAAAAAATGATTTCATTATAGTAGTCCCAAACAGCCATTTTCAACTGTGCTAAGTACTCCTAAAGATAAGGGAAATGTTTTCATGAAAAATAATCAGCCAGAGTCCACACCCTCACTGTGAAGTTCCAAAGCGCTTTCCACCGCAGAAACAACACAGGGTGCAGACTGCCCAGCGCCCTGCAGCGCTGGCCTCACTAGGACTTGGGAGCCAGTCGATTGATCACAGATTTGAGGGAAGTAGACCTTAAGCTTCAAATGCACATTTCCCATCACTGTAATTTCATTTATAAACTGCAAAGGAAACTTAACTAAATATAGGGGGGCCTCCTCCTGGTCCCCATCTCGGCCACCAAGAGCACACTTGCTCAGGGCCTGCTGGAGGGACAGACATCCTTTGGCCTGCAGATCCGGGGACCTCGTGGTCACAGGTTTCTGGCTTCCCAAGAGCCCTTGGCATGTATGTCCCGGCTCTGTCTCTGGCTCTACCGGGACATCCTGTTCCTGTCTGGCCTCTTGGTTCCAGAGAGAGAAAAGCTACCAGACACCCCGGCGAAGAATCTCACAGCATGGCCTGCACCACGCAGCGTGCAGGGCTAGACTGAGGTTGAGTAACGAGAAGAGATGAAAGGCCTTGTAGAAACTGCCGGGCCGCAAGCTACCAGCTACACGTAAGGTTCTCACAATCCTTACGTCTTGTGAAACAGAACACCCTGCGATTGTTTACAGGACACAGGGCACTAAAGGGCAGTTTCTTCCAACCCCACACACAGTCCTCTAAACTGCAGGAGACACAGAGGGAACAGCTCCCCATGGAACCAGCTCCAAAGGCAGCAGTGGGGAATCGGCTGAATAGAGAAGCAACCGGCCAACACATTTTTAAAATTAAGCAGGAACAGCCAAAACCGGTTTGGCTCAATGGATAGAGCGTCGGCTTGGGGACTGAAGGGTCCCGGGTTCGATTCCAGTCAAGGGCATGTACCTTGGTTGCGGGCATATCCCCAGTAGGGGGTGTGCAAGAGGCAGCTGATCGATGACTCTCTCATCGATGTTTCTAACTCTCTATCTCTCTCCCTTCCTCTCTGTACAAAATCAATAAAATATATTTAAAAAAATAAAATTAAGCAGGAACAAAATTAACCATCGAGGGACAAGACCCATTCAGAAGGGCCCTGGACCCACATCTCAGCTTCCTGGCTCCTTCGCTCAGCAAGGCAGTCCTGAGACCCGGCCGAGCTCAGGTGGGTGCCAGCAGAAGCTGCCAGAAAGGAAGCAGGACGGAAGGAGGGCTACACAGCCAGCACATCTCACAGGGAGCGCGCGTAGGGCCACGCGGAATCCGTGAGCCCAGCGCACACGGCGAGTACAGGTCTCCACGTGGAAAACAGCCTGCTGATGGGCAGGTTCCCGGGTCAGGTGAAGGCTTTTTGGTTTGTTTACGCTCCAAAAGCCACAATGACACGCCTTCTGTTTTTGTCCTTCAGAGGCAATAACAGCTCTAAAGCAGTGGTTGTCAACCTTTCTCATGCCGAGACCCTTGAATACAGTTCCTCATGTTGGGGTGACCCCCACCATAAAATTATTTTTGTTGCTACTTCAGAGCTAATTTTGCTACTGTTAACGAACTGTCATGTAAATATCTGTGTTTCCCTAGGGTCTTAGGCTCCACAGAAATGGTTCTTAACCTGTGGGTCACAACCCACAGGTAGCATAATGAAAGAAAAAAAAAAAAGGAGGGGCATTAGAAAGATTGAGAACCACTGCTCTAGAGGGAAGTGGTAGTTTGGGATGACCTTGAAGGGTGAAGGTGAGTCCCTGGCTTCCTGAGAACATTCCTTTATTTGTTGCTCGGACAGTTTGATAGGAGCTGGGGTGTGGAACCAGTTTGCTGTGGGCGGCGTTCTGTCCCTAGGATGAGTTAGCACCACTGGGGACCCTGTGGTGAGACACGCGAAGGGACACAGGCTGGGAAGTCCTTGGTCGCTGCCGTCTTTTAGAACTACCGCAAAAAGCTCTGAGCACTACCGCCGCAGCCTTGGAAATGGGAAAACATAAAGACAGCAGCAGCTCCTGGGCAAAAATGAGACTCGCCGAGGGACTATAAGTGGATGAGGAGGCGGGATCATCTGATGTCACGGGGACGGCACCGCGAAGCTCAGAGCAACTCCCCGCGCCAGGAAGACAGGCGGAGGCCGGGAGAGCGGCAGGCAGTGCTTTAGAGAGGAGTCAACACGCATTTCCGAGTCGAAGATGAACTTCCATTTCGAGGCATTAGAGCAACGGTCTTCCGCTCACCCACACCCCCCGCCTTACTGCTGGCGGGGGAGGCCGCTGCATTGGGTTCCGGTCGGCAGGAAGACGAAGTGCGTGATCAGGAAGCATTTCAGGGCATCCTAATGCAGCTGCTGGCAACGTTCCCCCTGAAAGCGTCCCTGCACTGCAGTGAGTCCTGATGCCCTCCGATACTCGGAAAGCCTGCGAGCCTGCATCAGGCAGTTACACAAAAAGGCTCGGCCCCCTCCCACACACCCCTCCTCTTTTTAGGGGACATGGCAGATAGCTTCGAGATAGAAGAGCCGCAGGCACCAGAGCAGCCTGTCAGAGCTTCGACTACGACAGACGTCCAGACATGTTTGCTGGACCCGTGAAAACGCACGCATCCCAAGAAGGTAGTAACCTGTCTCTCCCTCCCCTGGAGGGTGCTGAGACGGTGTGGGACCAGGACCTCCCGCCCATGAGAGAGGGACAAACCTACTGAGAGGGGGCAGCCCCCTGAGCGTGACCATCTCCCTGGCGCCTTAGCAGGATGTTCTATCAAGAGGAGAGATATGACAATTCAAGGGACGTGGAGTTCAAAGAACGGCTTGGACCCTCGGAAGGAAGAACAGTGAGTATTCTGACCCGGGCACACTAGGGTCTTGTTCCCTGCTCTTACCTGCTAATCCTGAGTTGAAAACCACCGTGGGCGAAGAGGTCCCGGGCAGCGGGGGTGCAGAGGGAGGAAGGGGTGGCGGTAGAGGAGGCGCTGGCACAGTCTCGGAGGCAGGACCCGGCAGAGGCGGCGGAGGGGGTGGGGGAGGCGGGGGCGGGGGAGGGGGCGGGGGAGGCGGGGGCATAGGTGGTGTCACCGGACCGTTTTGCACTAGCAAAAGAGAAGAAACAAACGGACTTAGAAACCAGGGGGATGGTTTTTCCTGCCACAGGCCACGTGCACACAAAGGACATCCGTGGAGCAGCGAGTAAACGAAAGAAGAACAAATATCCCAATACCACCCCCTTCTCCCGCCAGGGCCTCTTACCAGCTTCAGGCGCATCTGACACCAGAGGTAGAGGTGGGGGAGGGGGCAAGGGTCCCGAGGCGGCGGCCCCCGTTACTGGTCCCCCCGCGGCCTCCGAGCCCCCGGACGCCGTGCCGGAAGCCACGACCGGCAGGATGGCGATGTCCCCGTCCCCTTTTTTCTGAATCTTAATAGTCCCTTGTTTTTCCAGTTCATGGATCCTTTTTTCCAGGGTCGACTGTCTCTGAATGGCTTCTTCTTTCTCTTTGACCATTTTCCTTAACGTGTGAACCTGGGTATTTGCATCTTTGTAGATTTCCTGCAAAAGAGTCCACGGTCAAGAGTCTGGCTTCACAGGGCATGCTTGCCTCTCGCCACCAGATAGGCAAACTGAGGACAAAGAAAACAGCCGAAAGGAAAAAAAGAAAAAAAAAAAGGAAAGAAAAGAAAGAGGATACTGGGATAGAGGAATTCTATAAAACTCAGCCAGAACCTATAAAGTTCCATTCGTTATCGTTGGCTCACTGGCAATGCATGCGCTATATGTTAGCAATTCTTTTTTTTTCTTTTTTAAATATATTTTATTGATTTTTCACAGAGAGGAAGAGAGAGGGATAGAGAGTTAGAAACGTCGATGAGAGAGAATCATCGACCAGCTGCCTCTTGCACACCCCCTACTGGGGATGTGCCCGCAACCAAGGTACATGCCCTTGACCGGAATTGAACCCGGGACCTTTCAGTTCGCAGGCCAACGCTCTATCCACTGAGCCAAACCGGTGCCGGCTGTTTGCAATTCTTGTTGCTAACATGGTTCTTTCCACTCATTAGTGCTTGACTGTCCCAGCAGGGGGAGAGGCACAGAGCAGAGATGACCCAGCCATGACTTCAGAGGTGACTTTGGGATATCCTGTGGGTATTCTGGTGGCTTCTCATGTTTTTCTTTCACTTACTTTAAAACTCATTCTGACTCTGGCAGTAGCCAAAGAGCCCTACATTAGCCTTGGACAGAAGTCCGAGTGGATTAAAAACCTGCAAGGTGTGGAATAATTGGCTGAAGGGTGGCCAGAGGCTGGCTGGCCCTGAACGATCTCCCCGGCCTTCACCATGCCCCCTGCGAGTGCAGGACAGCCATTGCCGCTACGTTTTCCGTTCGGGAACACGGTCAACAAAACAGGCCAGTGCTCCCCTCCGCTGAGGACTTGTTTCTGTCTAGGTTTTTAGCAGAAAATGAAGAAGTTACCGTTTCATCTCAAAGGCTGTCCCGCTTCCTTTTATCAGGGGCTCCCAGGGGCTCCCCGGGAGAGGATGCGATGGCACTGACTCGCCAGGCCTTGTACCCAGGACCTCTCACCACAGCCTCCGTCAGGCAGGGGAACATTCTTCACACCCTGCCTATTATTAATAACCGAGAGCCTGCCCTTGAATTGAGTCCATATGCTCCAACTCCGTCTCGATGGCATGCCAGAAAATAAATTTCCTAGCGTTAACTCCAGGACATGTCAGACTATCCAGCAACACACACAGACATGATAAGCATCGCATAAAACGTGCCGTTTCATTAACGGCGGTGTGTAAAGGCGAGCCGTTTGCCCGGAGGCCCTCCAGGCGACTCATGGCGGTTTTATGTTCCCTGCGATTCTAAACACACGGATGGGGCTCCATAAATACCTGACATGGGAGGTAAAACAATGCCAGCGCCAAATAAAACAGCTGCGCTTATCTGATCATAACATGGATTGGTTTTGCTTTGACTTTTTTTTTTTTTTTTTTTTTTTTTTTGATGAACGCCATTAGGTCTCGCCTGTGTGGTGATGTCACCATTTCCATGGCAACCACCAAAATCTGGTTTCAAGTAGAAGCAAAGCAGAGCAACAAGGAAACCCAAGTTCTATTAGGCATAAATAAGGGGCATGAATTAAACCCACGCTGTGTTTCTATGGCTAACCAAATGAGTGGTCCGCACAGTCAACTCGGACTCCGTCCAGATGGGAAAATGCTGTTGCTCCTGAAACCGGTGACAAGGACACAGTGCCCGGAGCGTGTGATTGCACACGCACGTGGACAGCCCACAACTGTGCCCGTTCCTTCGGAGGATCGCCTCGGAAACAGTCCCCACAGACAGGATGCCCAGGGCATTCCTCTGACAGGAACACTGGGCCAGGCGAGGGCCCGAGCGCCCTTCCCCGGGGGCCCACGGGCCGCGTCACCGTCACACTCACTCGAACCACATCCAGCTCCTTGTTCCTCTGCATGAGCTGCTTCTCCAGCTCCACGATCTTGGACATGGCTTCGTTCTCCGTGTCTTGCAGCTTCTCAGACAACTGTAAGGTGCGAAAGGGAAGCTGCGTCACAACCCGGGGCCACTGGGACCAGCTCCCGGGCCCTCAGCAAGGCGAGCGGCGCGGAGCCGGAAGGGGCCCATCGCACCATCGCAGCCCTGGGAGTGTTCCGCAGGCCGTTTTATGGAAATGTAAATTTTATGGCACGGCTCTGACTGCATTTTGTTTTCAATGGGAATTAACTGATACACGGTCCTCAATAAAACCCATACGTGAGTTCTGGCACGTCTCTCTCCGTTTCTGCAGGGGCTGGGGGAGGGCGGCGGAGGGAGGGGGAAGCCCACCGTTCCTTCCCCAAGAAGGGCCCGTGGGCAAAAGGTTTTGAAAACTGTTGATCCAGAAAACTTGGCTGTGTTAGTATAGGTAACCAGCTGAAAAAATACAACTGCTTGTTTGGGCCTAAACTACCCAAATATTAAACGTCACTCCAGAGGGGCCGTTCACACCCACAAGGGGCCTCCTACGAAAGCGGGTTATAGACGTCTGGTCACACAGTGCTGGCCAAGGCTTCCAGAGCAAGACCGGGTGAGCCGTGGGTCAGACAGGTCCTCTCCACATGAGGCTCTAGAACTAAGCAGCCTCGCACCTCTTTCCTCTCCCTGACAACCATCACAAGGGAGGGAAATCAGGGATGCAGGCGGAAGGGAAGAGGGGAGACTTACACTCATCAGATCAAAACACCATTCAAGTCTCTTAAGGGAAGAAGCACTAAGCCCGTAACTGCTCTTCCCAAGCAGGAGGCTACCAAGCAACTTGGCTCAACCACAGCCACTCGGATGCACGTATGCAGAGTGACGGGAAAAGGTGAAGGACACTAAACACATGTAAACTAGGAACTAGGAGAATGTGGAGGGAGAGAAACGTTCAAAGGGGAAAATAACTGTCCCTCCAAAAGAGGCGATTCATTTCACAATCTCAGGGACACACTGTCAGACCAGCAGAAGATTCGGGTCCTCCCGAGGCCTGGGTTTTTCAGCAGCACCGTGTTTCCATCCATTCTTGCTATATTACAGGACCGGCTGCTGGATGAACCAGTGAATAACGGCTCATTCCCCTGGGTCGGCAGCGAGAAAACCCCCCTGAAGGGAAAAGGAGTCCCAGTCCTGACACAGTGCACACATCACACTGAGAGGACACGCCGCTGGAAGAGCAGGACCTGGGGAAGGCGCACCGGGGCCCCTGAAAAGGTTCATCGATGAAGTGAATCCACAAGGCAGGAATGCGCAGACAGGCACAGGAAGCCACCAGGCGCCCTGTCCATGGGCTCGCGTGGACACATTTGGCAGAAGGTGACTCATATTCAGAAGAAATGTGTTCCCCTCTGGCCAAATGCACACGTTTGAGTTGCACTTCCCTCTAGGCTAGGGGTGTCGAACTCAATCAGAGAAGGGGCCAAAATCTAAAATCCAGCCTAAATCGCGGGCCGAATGGTTTACTGAACGGTCATAAACTGTCATTGTGATGGAAACGCAGCGGAGTGCAGTGATGACAGCGCGGTGCGGGCCACATTGCAAGGCCTGGCGGGACGGATTTGGCCCGCGGGCCTTGTGTTTGACACATGTGCTCTAGGTCATGCTTATCGCAGAACTCTCCCGTGCCAACAACAGCGTGGCCAGGGACTGTGGACTCGGCAGGCACCGGGCAGGTGCGCTAAGTCAAGGCCACGATCCCACAGAGTGTGAAGTAATGCTCCCGCCTTCCTGAGAGAACCCCGAGTGGCCTCTGACAGCCCTCTCTAGCTCATCCCTACGCTCCACGCCCTGTCATTCTCGGCCACCAAGCGGACACTTATTCTGTTCTGCACCCCTTGAAACACAGGCCTGTTTTCCTTATCTGGGAAGTAGTTACATGAGAGAGGTTTTCTTCCAGCTCCTCCACCCTTTCCAAGGCTGCGTTCTTGGTCTCGGCGTCCTCCAGCAGGGCCCCCACGTCGAACACGTTGTCCAGGTACGCCTGGATCTGCACCTGCAGCTTGTCACTCTCCGTGTGTTTCAGCTTCTACACATCAAATGGCAAGAGAAGGGGGTGTTAGCCTATCGGTGAAGACAGAATGCAATTACTCAACAGCATACGCAGTTTTGTTTGTTCCACATAGTCTAGTCCAGTGGTCGGCAAACTCATTAGTCAACAGAGCCAAATGTCAACAGTACGACGATTGAAATGTCTTTTGAGAGCCAAATTTTTTAAACTTAAACTTCTTCTAACGCCACTTCTTCAAAATAAGACTCGCCCAGGCTGTGGTATTTTGTGGAAGAGCCATACTCAAGGGGCCAAAAAGCCAAATGTGGCTCGCGTGCTGCAGTTTGCCGACCACGGGTCTAGTGTGTTCTAAGAGAGGGTTTGATAGGTCCTCCTCCTCAAGAGAATTTAAGGGGTGACCATCCCAGAGGGTACCATCAGCTTGCTTTCCTGGAAGACCTCTTCCAAATACACTCATTTCCCCACTCCTTCCAGGGGGTATATTCCCCATTCGGGTATATTCCAACCTAAAACCTTCTGATGCAGGTGAATTCAGAAAAGTTAAAAACAACTTTGAATGGGAACGAGAGTCACGGGGAACATAAAACCTGAGAGGTATCTGTGTGGAAAAAGAGATAGGAGTGGCTGGTAACTGGCCTGGGTAATGTTGGTAGGTCTAATTGGAGGTAGGGTTGTGGGACAGTGGAGCAGGCACTGATTGAATACATTGGCCTGGGGGTTTATTTTAACACAAATTGCTAGAGCCCACCTTCCATTACTTCCCTATGACACTGCCGCTCATCAGGAGCTCAGTGTTCCCGAAGCACAGGTCAGGAAGCTCCCGCCCCCCATTCTTTGTATCCCAGGCCAGGCATTCCAGAGGGAGAGATCCAAGTCTATGGTGAAGCTAGAGGTCAAGTAAACCAGGACTCTTCCTTAGAAGTAATGTAAGGCCCGGCTTTCCCCGGGGAGCAGAGGAGTAGCTGGAATAGTATCTGGCACATGGATGGTGTCCATAGACATGTACTGAACAAATCAATGGCTCCTTAGCAAGGCTGGTTTCAGTAAACCAGTGAAGCATTTATACATTATATGCTTATCCAATTCTTCTTTGAACCACTTCTATTTACCAGGGTCCAGAACCGACAGAGCAGGGAGTTAGAGAAATAGAGTGTTTTCAAAAAAAAGTCTTAAAATTTTCCGAGGAATCCTACTCTACATAAATCCCCAGGAAAGCAGACTTTCTCCCCGGTCGGAGCTGGCATTCTACCCCTGAGCTTGTGGGAAGAGAGCACGCTCCATTTCGGCTGGGGAGTCAGAACTGAAAAAGATTTCTAAACAGGGGTGGAGTCTAGAAAAGAAGCTGGAGAAGGTCAATGGGGTTCTTCTCGGATTTCACCATGAACAACAGGTGCTAACACGTTACTACCTGCCACTGTCTCCCGGGCCTGGAGTGAGCTCTGCGTGGCCATCACAAGACGGAACCCAGAGCAGCGTTATGGAGCGCTACGCCCAGGCTCCGTCCTAATACTGCTTTTCTCAGAGCACGTGCGGAAAGACAGACACGCCAAGCTCTCAAAATGCCCTTCTGTACATTATCCTATCAAAGCTATTAGTGGGTCTTTAAGTGGGAAAACAATTCAAAGCCATTCTTCAGTAGAAACGGATCATGCCTCTCTCTGAGGAGTCTGAGACATTAGGCCACTCTCCCTGGTCGGATGAGCAAGGCCATAAGCTGCAGGGTAACCATTCTGTGACTCCGCCTTGCAATACACTGAGGGTACGGATGTGTGATTCCCTGGCTCCACTCCTAAGGACGATGGGCAGCTGGGCTCCGAGGGGAGGACTCCTGTCTTCATAACTAGAAACAGCCTTGAAATTGAGGCCAACCATTCTAGCCCAACCACTAGTATCTCCCAAGTGCAAATGGACCATTCTTATCTAAAATGGAAAACATAACTGCCAACGAGTCCAAGGAAAGGGTATATTCTGTGCACACAGAGCTACTGGAGTCCATTGACAATTTTCACATCAACTTTCTGAAGGGCTTCAGGGAACTGGCTGAGCACTTCTGCAAGGGAGCATGAGAAAGAGAAACTTCAGACCCTTTTGTCCCAAGAACTAAAAGTAGAACTTCTAAAGCCACAAACATTTTCAGAATTTAACAACTACACAAGGAAGGAAGTCTCTAGTGTTCATTTCTCTCCCACCCTCCCGCCACAACCCCCCCCCCTCTCTCCCATATGCTCTAAGGAATTCATCATTACTCTACAGCAGTCTGGGTTTGACCTTCCCTGCACAAGGTTCCCCAGAGTAACCAAGAATGTGAATTGCCCCACAGCCTGCCCAAATGAGGGGTGCAGTGAAACTTTGGTCCCTAGAGCTCCAAAGCAGAGGAAAGCTGCAGCAAGGCTTCGAGAGAGGTTCTCTGCCTCTGGTTCTAAAAGACTGTGGGCAGAAGGCAGCGGAGGGCCCAGGAGGCTTGCAAGAAGCCAGTGTCTCTGGCAGACTGCATCTCCCAGGTGGCTTCCTTTTACCTCACAGTACAGTTAGTGGACGGCACAGAGCTGCAAGTGTTCTTTAGTCACCGTGGAAGTGTATCCTTGAGGGTAGGCAACAAACCAGGTCTTCTACTAGAGCCAAAGCTTTCATCTATACTTACATCCAAGTATTCGTCCAGGCCTAACTTGGTGAATTCATACTGGAGGTGAACTCTGAAATTCATATCTTCTACTGAATGGACTACAATATTAATAAACTGCATAGAGGCCACCTGAAATGAAATCGCCAACAGGTTAGGTAGGGTTCCAAGTTTGTTTTCTCATTTCAATCATAAAATATGCTTTTAATTGCACACATCAAAGCTCACTTACCAATTTTCTTTTTTATCCATTTTATTGGGACTTTAAAAATATTTTATATTTCTAAAAAATTCAAAAGTCATTACATACCACTTCACATCCACTAGGATGGCTATAACCACAAAGATAATAACAAGTGTTGACAAGGATGTGGAACAGGTAAAACCCTTATCCACAGCTGGGGGTGGGGATGTAAAATAGTGTAGCCGCCATGAAAAGGGTGATAGTGCCTAAAACTGTTAAACACAGAGCTTCCGTGTGACCCAGCAATCTCATTCTTGGGTAAATACCCAAGAGAAAAGGAAATACACGTCCACGCAAACACTTGTACACAAATGTTCATAGTAATCAAAACGTGTGTATGTGAAACAATGTCCGTCAATGGATGGATTAAAAAAATGTGATGTGGCCATACAACGGGATATTATGCAATAATAAAAAGGAATGAGGCACTGAAATGTGCTACAACGTGGGTGAACTTGAACTCATTATAAGTGAAAGTCACAAAGGATGACGTATTATAATTCCATTCATATGAAGTATCCAGAATAGGCAACTCTACAGAGACAGGAAGTAGGCTAGTAGCTGCTTAGGACTGGGCGTGGGGAAATGGGTAGTCACTGTGGATGGGTGTGAGGATTCTTTTGGGGGTGACAAAATTGTCTAAATTAGACTGCACTAAAATGAGTTTAGATGGGTAAATTGGATAGTATGTTCATTATATCTCAGTAAAGGCATTATTAAAAAGTCTTATAGGTATACAGAATAAACTATGAACATTATTACAGCTATATTGTAGAAAATGTGAAAGTTGTTACAAAGAAAAGCATTCAAATCTCCTATAATCACAGGTGATTATCATCACTTATGAAACCTCACTGTGGGCCCCATCACCCCAACAGGATCATCTCAAGATCCCTGACCTATCTTTCCACTTTGAACAAGGAACGGGGTTCCATCCATACAAGTCTTGGATTCACTGCTTTCTGCCCACAACGGCATCAGTGGCCCTGAGACCAGCCTCAGAGAGAAACCAGCCCCCAGTTTGGTAAAAACAGCATAGAGTTCAACAGATCTATTTTGCTTTTAATAGTGACAGTCAGTTTATTTATGGTGGAAATATCCCACTAATGCTTTCCCTCCATAGTTAAACCTGCGAGGAGGTAAGATGATTATGGGAACCAGATCCATGTTTTCTCCGAAAACCACCTCACCCTTCCTCTCCCCCCCAAAACCTCCTTTTCTTTCTCTTTTCAAAATTATTTTTTTGTCCCATTAGATTCTTCTTGGAGTATTTAATGCATTGGATATCCGCTCTTGGTGACAAGGAGACACTATGGCAGTTAATTAAAAAGTGACTTCAGCCGGGACCGGTTTGGCTCAGTGGATAGAGCGTCGGCCTGCGGACAGAAAGGTCCCAGGTTCGTCAGGTTCGATTCCGGGCAAGGGCATGTACCTTGGTTGTGGGCACATCCCCGATGGGGGGTGTGCAAGAGGCAGCTGATCGATGATTCTCTCTCATTGATGTTTCTAACTCTCTATCCCTCTCTCTTCCTCTCTGTAAAAAATCAATAAAATATATATATATATATTTTTTTTTTTAAAGTGACTTCAGGGGCAGTGGGTAAATGAGCTAAAGAAGATTTGCTTTTTTTTGTTTTGTTTTGTTTTGTTTTGGGAGGTTAGGCCCCTTAATTGCAGTTTATGAAAAGCCTCATTTTCTGGAGGAAAAATACTTGGCATCTTTCCACTTCCCTTCTGAAAGCAGGTCTAAATGATCTGTTGAGTTTTACGACATGCCTGAGAGGCAACCGCTTGTGAGGTGAAGCATGCATCGAGCACATAGCACCCATTTACTAGCAGCCTCCATATAAGGTTCCTGGATGCATGGGCAAGTGAATGAATGTGCTCACAGGAAACACGCTCTCCTTTGTAAACACTGCAGGTGTTTTAGAGGACTTAGAGTAATTTTAGCAGAAACTCAAAAGGCAGAGAGATCCTGTACATACGAGCCACATGTAACAGAACAGGCAATGATGTGGAGAACTGGAACAGAAAACCTCTGTAAAAGATTCCATCTTTCTCACTGATTTTGGAAGAGGCTGAGGGCCATGATGTATATTCAATTTAAGTAAAAAAAAATTTATACATAAAAAAGGCTAGAAATCCATAAAGCTATGTTTCATATTTTACACTCACTGAAGCAATTCCAAGGAAAACCCTGCCTGGCGTCCGAGCACAGGCTCAGGAGACTCGACGATGTCGGGCCTGACTGGGATGTGTGCTCCGGGCTGGCAGGGACCTGGGAGATGACCAGGTGAGGACCTCTAGGGTTCGGCAGCTCCCTGCAGCTCCTGGAATAGGTCAAAGAAGGCCTGCCAATCTGGGTGCCCTCCAGAGGAAGCTGACTCAGGAAATTCTCTGTAGTGGAATCCACCTTCAGTCCAGGATTGGGCCTTAGGCATATGGATTCAGAAGTGCTCACACTCCTCTTACTCTTAGTTCTGCAAGATGACAGCCTGCTGAGCTCCACGCTGTTGCATGGGATTTTCCCGTAAGTGGATCTGCAGTGTGGGTATGCCGTCACAGAATTACCAGAGCAGGAAAGAGATCGAGAGGGGGAGGGGGAGGGGAGGGAGAATCATGGCTGTACATTAATGTGGGGAATATATACAGTCAATTCCACAAACCAAAGCACTTCAGTCTTGGGGATTTTGTCTAGAGAAGGGCTAATGTGTACAGAAGGCAAAATGGTCCGATTCTTGCTTCTGCCCTAAGGATTCCCATGCGGCACCACTGACAGTGACATTAGAGACTGCAGCATATGCACCATGCACGTTACCTCCCTTTACCCAGGTGCATGCTTCACGCTTCATCTGCTGTAAATAACCAGAACGTTCGGCTTGTACTATAGAGTGTACAGAAGGAATAAAACTAGAAACACTGCCATCCAGGGGAAAATACAGATTAAGAGGGACAGTCTAGATTGGATCTGTAGCATATTATGCTCAATTTCCTATCCTGTGTAACATACTCATACATATGGATGTATACTACATATAAATATCAATGGGTTTAGGGCTAAGTGCTGAAATTGAGTTTGTTTTTTTTTGTTTTTTTGCATGTAGTACAAAAATAGCTCACCATAAAATCGATATTATTGTCTTCATTCCTGAAATGTTCCATCAACTTCTCAAAGCGCTGCTTTTCTCCACAAACCTGAAAACACACATTTTCATCATGCATATGAAAATCCAAACATAAGCATCCCAAAATTAGATGCAGAAATTTTAGCATTAATAATCATTTCCAGAATACCTATTTTTTTTTTCCTCTCTCACACTCTATTTACTTTTCTTCCACGCCAGTTAACTCACAAATAGCAACCTGAGCCAGCACCCTCACTGATCCTAGGTTTCCTTTGCAAGTTCTCGTGATACTCTGAAGTCCATATCAAATGTGTTCTTTCCTGGGTTATCTTTGCATGACCCACCAACTTTTTTTATTTTTTTATTTTTTATTTTATTGATTTTTCACAGAGAGGAAGAGAGAGGGATAGAGAGTTAGAAACATCGATGAGAGAGAATCATCGATCAGCTGCCTCTTACACACCCCCTACTGGGGATGTGCTGGCAACAAAGATACATGCCCTTGACCCGAATCAAACCTGGGACCTTTCAGTCTGCAGGTCAACGCTCTATCCACTGAGCCAAACTTGTTTCATCCCCACCAACTTTTTTAACCTGCATTCAGGATACCTGAATGTTGTTTATGGTAATTTTTTAAAAAACACCAGGGTTTTCCATTTTATAGAAATACCAGGACCACACATATTAAGAGATCTTAAAAATTTTGTATTTAAAAATTCCTTGAAAAACAAATTCAAATTTTTTATATCATGTCTAATCCAATTAAGTAATTTTAGTGCATAAGCTACAATACTGAGAGGTCGCTGTTTCACTTCATGGTCAAGGCACAGATTCAATCCCCAGGAGGCACTGATCAGTGTTTCTCTCATCCATATTTCTCTCATCCATGTTCTCTCCCTCTCCCTTCCTATCTCTCTAAAATCAATAAAAACACATTTTAGAAAGAGATTATTGAGAAAAACATCCTCATGGTTGTTGGACCAGCATTTCAGAAACAGTAGCTTATACAATATTAGACCAGCTCAGCAATTTTCAACAGGTGTGCTGCAAGAATTTTTAAAACATGCAATAGCTAACTATTTAATCAGGGGCACTGACCTCTTTTCCCTTAAGTTGTCAAATAAAAATAAAAACGGCAATAGCTAACACAGCAATAGCCATCTGTGTGAAAGGATCTAATTGTACTCCCCCCCCCATTTTTTTGTGAGATTAGCAATATATATATATTGTTTTGGTGTGCTGAAGAATTTTAGTAATTAGTTAATGTGTGCCATGAGAGAGAAAAGGTTGAAAATTACTGGACTAGCTGATTAAATCCTAAGCCCTAACTACCAGTTGTAAACTGGAGAGCTGGATCATTAACTCTCCAATTCACTCAACCTCGAATTTATAACAACACACATAAAGAAACAGTTACTATTAACTGGGTATTATAGGAAAGGAGCAGGGATTGGTCCACCCACCCTGCACAGCTACAGGAATAAGGTAATTCCCAAGTAATCGGGAATTGTGTCCGGAATGTTATAGGGCTGAGGGAAGCACATGTGGGTACTAACAAAACACACCCCTGGTAGCCTGTGGACAAGAAGAGATGGCATCGAACCCAGAACAAGCAATGATAGATCCACTGCACGTTGGGTAAAGATCCCCAAAATCATTGTCCTAGCCTGGAAGGCAGGACTGAAAAAGACATTAGGAAGAGCTTTGAAAATATATATATATATATATATATATATATATATATATATATATACACACACACACATTTCTTTAGAAATCATTCATTCTGTCAACAGACAAATTCATGCTGAGAACATGTGTTATGAATCAGAAATACCTTTAATCTTTACACACACACACACACACACACACACACACACACCTTGAGCAATCATTAAATGGGTGCATACTCTGATCATGGGGAAGGAGACAGGGGGCGGGGGCCAGAAGGCATGCTTGCTGCTTGGGAAAAGTCATGTTCTAATTTACAGCTGCTACGAACGTGATGAAAAGAACCCAAATGCACAAAACAACATTTGCCAACAGAGATCCCAGCCTCAGGAAACCTTGACAGAGGACCTGACTGACCACTTTCTGTGCCCGCTGTAAGAACCAGAAGGGCCCCTTCGCTCTGCTCCATCCAGCCCTGCCCGTCAAGGCCTGCTCACTGCACTGCTGCCAATCTCTGCCAATGGACTCGGAGTGGCGTCTCTGACCCTGTGCCAGAGGGACAGCAGACCAGAAGCCCCTCAGCCCTGCTGATGGAGAGGAAGCGTGCACACCAGATCCACATTTGTTTCTATGCCCCTTGAGCAATCATTAAATAGGTGTACACTCCGATCATGGGGGAAGGAGACAGGGGGTAGGGGCCAGGAGGCATGCTTGCTGCTTGGGAAAAGGTTGGGAAAAGTCATGTCCACAACAGAGGAACATCGTCTTGGCTCAGAGATCACATCTGGACCTCCCCACACACACACTGCAAACAGGACAGGCACGGCCGGACGTGCTGCTTCTCCCCTTGGCAGCTGGCCTCGTTTCAGAAGTCGGTGAGGATGAAAGGAACAAGACCACTGACTGTCAGTGATTTCCAGAACCCACACACTGGGGATGGACCTGGGCCTTCGGCAAAAGAACGTCAGAGCTGGAGCATGTCTGCACGCACATTTATTGCATGTTATAGTTTGCTGCATTTCATGTCCATTTGCCAACCAAGGCCAGAGAACAGATGATCTGAAAACTTTCTTTAAGTGAAAAGAAAATTGTACTATGGCAACTGAAACCTGACATTTCTCGACTTTTATATTCACTGGTATTTCCCAATCCCCCACTAACACTGACACCGATCTCCTGTACGAATACAGGGTAGCCACTGCAGGAGCTGGGAAGGCAGTGACCGGAAGCGATGTGGCCACAGGAAGTGGGGGGGGGGGGTAGGTAGCAGACAGAAGAGGAGCCCTGATGGGCACTGGCCACTCCATCGGGAGTGAGACTTCCACTCCAGCAGCCAGGGCCACCAGAAATGCAGTCAACCAGCAGAAAAATAAAAGTAGAATCCCTGGAGAAGTAGCTACCCTACTGTAAAAATATGTCTACTGCTGGGGAATGCCCAGCCCTCGGGCCGTATAAGGCCCACAAAGTCATTTAGTCTGTCCCTGCCAAGTCATTAGAGGTGAGTTAATGAAATGTTTGACCAAAATAGAGCAGGCAAATTTTTAAGTGGATAGTTTTGTATGGTCCAAGAATGATGTTATAAATATCCAAATGGCCCTGGGCAGAGAAAAGGGTCCTGACTCCTGGTGTAAAGTGACAATGCTCAGGCTGGGACGCCGGAGAAGACCTCAGGTGGCTGGCACAGCTACCATCCCCCACGCCCTGGGGGGGGGTCCTAATAAATACAGCTGGGCCTCTTTGCATGTAAAGCTCTAACATTGATGGGGTGAGGGGAGACGAGGGCAGAACTGGAACGACATGGAGTATTAAACGGGGACCACAAAACCTGGGTCGTAAGTCGCGGCTCTGCCACTGCCCCTCAGCGATCTGGGGTGACTCAGGGAACCTCCCTGGACTTTGGGTTTAACATCCGTGGATCTGAGAGCCTGGGATCACACCCGTGGTGTTCATGGCCTGTTCTGGGAAGCCTTGAGGGTCACAGAAGAATACTCGGGAAACTCCTGGAATGGGGGCTTGGCCGGGAGAGAAAAAGCACAAATGAGAGAGGTTCTCAGGATTCAGGATTCGTATCCTCACGTTTCCAGCTCTGCTTGGTTACACGAGTTTCCTGGTAAGATTTCTTTTGGAAAAAGAGTTTCATTGAAGGTTTCCATTGCTAATAAAAATCCTCTCACTCTATATCTTGAAGCTCTAAGCTTCTGATCTGGGCCTGGCAGTACAACATGATATCCCCACACGGACTGGCCTGGAAGCTCTACAAACCAAGCTTAGAGAGGTGCACCGGCTAGAGGCCCTGAGCACCACACATAAGGGCCAGGGCAATAACTCATCCGCTCACTGGTGCTCCGGGAGCAGATAAACCCTGCCCCATGCAGACAGGAGGGGCCACACCCAGGACCAGCAAGACACATTTCCACTTCAAAGCAGGACTGAGGCAAAAGCACGGCTTCTGCCAAATCACAATCTGTGGAAGACATCTCTGAACGCTGTCCCGAAGCACTTACATAAGTCTGGGCCCTGAATGCCAAAGGGGTGGCTGTTTAAAGCATCTCTGAAAGTGGGCAGAGTTTAGGGGGTGCTTTCTCTGAAGGCGACCAGCGGAGAAACGGTGGTTTTACAGAAGCTTTGTAATCAACAGTGCATCGTGCCAGCCAGAGGCCGAGCGAAGGACAGACAGCCGGCCTTCGGCCACTTCTCCGTTCCCCTTCAAGGTCAGTGACTGCCTTTGGCTTGCCCAGCCTCAGCTCCCAGGACACCACGCAGGGTCTGCAGCCAGCATGAGGCCCGGCTCCCAGGAGGAGACTGTGAAACATGGTCCTGGGAAGCTCTATAAAAATTAAGGGCCCTTGCTTAAGTGTTTCCTTCGTGCCCCGTTGCCTGGCGCCTGCCTCAATGCGTCCTTCTTCTCTCCTCACAATAGGCCCCTGTGATCCGCAGGGCTCCCTGCGGGAAGGCCGGGTAGAGGCAAGTCCATTATGACTGATTAGACTGCCTTTCTGGGGGCTGCTGGGAAGGAAGGTTGTTTTCCTTTCAGGGCCGCGAGAAAGAAGCAAGCAGCTCTTTCACAGGCCCAGGTGAAAGCACCTTCCACCTTCTACTGAGAGCACAGAGTCTGGGCTCTGATGCCTCCATGGCCCGCCAGAAGCCGCTGCCTGGGGGGCTCTGCGCGGCTGGGGACCCTTTCCCCTCCCCGAGGTGACTACCCACTTCATACAGTGACACCAAAGGGCTGCCGTGACATGTGACATAGCCGACCCGCTGCTGGCTCTCCTGTCTCCCTGGGATATGAAGGTGGAAATGTCCATCACACTGAGGCATTCTGAAGCGGAACACCCCAAACTCACTCCCTCGAAATGAGGACTAATGAAAGCTAAACAACAGAATGCATTCTACAATCTTCAATCCAGCCCTCCTTCCTCATAAAATAATAAGGCATTTCTATCCATCTTGGGCTGGTTATCTGATTATGAGCCAGAGGTTTCATCCAGATAATGCTAAACACCCTTTTGAAAACACCAGTCACTTTTCCAGATGTTTTCAAATATCCAGATGTTTGGCACCAGGCACATGAAGCAAGCAGATGACTGTTTTACTTTCCATGCACATATTTTGTTAGATTGAATAAGGAATCCTGATGGAGAGAAGCAAAGGGCTGGTGAAATCCCTAAAGGATGACTTGCTGACACACCACACCTTAAATGAGAAATGCAGTTTTATCACTCCCCTAAAAAAAAAAAAAAAAAAAAAAAGATGGCCTTCATTAAATTCTAGAGTGCACAGCTCCACATTATAATTCTTCATAAATGACATCTTTCACAAGTATTCCTAATATATGACTTTATTTTTATTTTTTTTAATTTACTGATTTTTAGAGGGAGACGAAAGGAGAAAAGAGGTGAGGGCGGGGGGAATGGGGAGGGAGAAGCATCAACTTGTTGTTCCACTTATTTATGCATTGATTGGTTGACCCCTGTATGTGCCCTGACCAGGGATGAAACCCAAAACTCTGGCATATGCCTAATATATGACTTTAATCTTTCTGACTTCAAATGTAAGAGTCACATCTCTTGGTCATCAGTAAAGACACATACAGATTCTTTCGGGCTCTATTCCTACAAGAAAACCAAAGTACTTTCTAATTCTTCAGGAGAGACCGGGATTTAAATAGTTACAGGAGAACTAATCCACAAAGGCCTGCAGGCATCTCTGGGACAACTTCCCAGTCAGACCTATCACTGTCCTTTATTCCTCCCCACGGCATCATCCCTTGGACATACCCAATCTGGTCAAGCAAGGCAAGAAACAGGACACAATGACACATTTCTAGTGGTCATCACACGTTCACTAAACCACAGCAATAGTAGGAGCTGTTTACAACCTGTGCCAACAGAACTTGGGACCTGCTCAGGGGACAGATGTCAACCCAAGCTTTAAGGGAAACTATTGACAACAATATTTGTTTCCAAAAACTGAGCTTTCAAGCAAAAAATGAGAATTTTTGAAAACTTGTATCTACCCTGAGCTTGAGAGCTTGCCTATATTTAAAGTTTATTCTGATGAGACTGGTGGTGACAATGAATGTGATTTTTTTTTTTTTAAGTTGCAGTATGAAATATGTCAATATTTAGAATATCTGGATATTTTGGTGAATAAATATTTTCAAGTGATCATTGCATGTTGTTGTAAAATTATGCATTCATTCAAGATGCAAGACAGACAAGTAAATCTATATATATAAAAGCCTAAGTGACAAAACAACCAAACAAATGACCAAACGACTGGTTGATCAGTAGCTATGACATGCACTGACCACCAGAGGTCAGATTTCAATGCAGGAGATGCCCCCTGGTGGTCAGTGTGCTCCCACAGCAAGAGCACTGCTTGGCTGACCAACGGGCACCAGACACAGGGCTCATGGCTGGCGAGCCCTCAGAAGGTGCCTGGGGCTGGGATGAGCGGGAACAGCAGGCGGCGTTGTAATGCCGGTTTCGACCTGATCCCACGAGGCCATGTCAAGGGTCTCCACCAGTGCATGAGTCTGTGCACTGGGCCTCTAGTTTTAATATGACAGAATACAAGAAGTTCATTAATATGGTTTCAGATTCCACTTTGCAACTAATCTTTAAGAAACTACTACCTGCCCTGTGTTTGTATTGTATAGCATCAAAAACGAACACCCACTATTATATGAAAATGCTGTTAAAATTCTTTCCATCTGCATACTTGTGTGGAGCTGGACTTTCAACTATTTCAACCAAAGGAACACAAGAGACTGAATGCAGAAGCAGATATGAGCATGCAGCTGTCTTCTATTAATGTAGACTTTAAAAGACGTACAAAAATATAGCATGAGCTACTGTTATGGATTGAATTGTGTCTCCACAAAATTCATGTTAAAGCCCTAACTCTCAATTTAACTGTATTTGGAAATAGGAAGTAAGTAAAACTAAGTGATGCCATAGGCTTGAGTTCTTAACAAATTGGATTGGTGGCCTTTTGAGGAGAGAAAGAGGGATCTCTGTCTACACACACATGCAAAGCAAAGGCCATCTGAGCACAAGGTGAGATGGTGGCCATCTGAAAGCCAGAAAGAGAACCCAACCATCAGCTTCCATAGCTGGGAGAAGATAAGTTTCTGTTGTACAAACCATCCAGTGTATGGTAATTCCTTATGGCACTGAAGATGACTAAGCCACTCTTCTCCCTGCTTATTTTACTTTTTAGTTTTAGAAAATAGGTAATTTTTATAGAAACAGTTAACATTGATATTTATTATGTTATTAGAGGCCCAGTGTACAAAATTGTGTGTCCCTCAGCTCAGCCCCCAACTGGGACCCTTTGAGGGATGTTCGACAGCCCATTTAGTAGGATCGGGTCTAAACGGGCAATTGCAATTGGACATCCTTCTCACAATCCAGGACTACTGGCTACCTGCCTTCCTGATTAACCCTAACCGCTTCTGCCTGCCAGCCTGATGGATGCCTAACTTTTCCCCTGCCAGCCTGATTGCCCCTAACTCCCCTGCAGGCTTAGTCACCCCTAATGGCCCTCCCTTGAAAGCCTGGTCACCCCTAACTGATCTCCCCTGAAGGCTTAGCACCTCCAACTACCCTCCCCTGCAGGCCTGGTGCCCCTCAACTGCCCTTCCCTGCAGGCCTGATCACCCCCAACTTCCCTCCTCTGCCGGCCTGGTCACCCCTACTGCCCTCCCCTGCAGGGTTGATCGCCCCCAACTGCCCTCCTTTACAGGCCTAGTCCCTCCCAACTGCTCTCCCCCTGCTGGCCATCTTGTTCCCACATGGGGCCAGGATCTTTGACCACATGGAGGCAGCCATCTTGTGTGTTGGAGTGATGGTCAATTTGCATATTACTTTTATTAGATAGAATATTTAATGAAATAAGTAGGTTTATCAAAATTTTATTTAATTTCTAATATGGTAAATAGAAATACATAACCTACATAACAAAAACTTTTTTTTTTGGGGGGGGGGGGTCCTTTGGTAATTTTTAAGAGTGTAAAAAGGGGTCCTCTGGCCAAAGGTTTGAGAACTACTAGATTACAGAATCACCTCTTTATTCTACAAAGATGATAAAGTCTTAAAATCCAAAAGTTGAGGAAGCAAAACTTGAAGTAGTAAGATTTCTCGCAAGATGTTGAGGAGTCAACCACATCACATAAAGACCAACCACATCTGCTCTCTCTCCACGGAGATAAAGCCACACCATTCCAGAGACAGATCAGGTTTCCCCTGCGTAGAAAGGAGCCCCCGTCAATTAAGGTAGAAAAAAAGACACCCCCTTCCTCCTTGTGCCTGACAAGCCCAGGGAGGTGCCCACCTCTGTCCCAGGGAAGCTCATTACAAGGCTAGGCATTCTTTTCCTAAAGCCAAGAGAATATTCGGTTTCAAGCAGAAACATGAGCGCATGGCAGACACACATGGTCCACAGGACATGTGTGCCCCAGAGTTCAGGGAGAACCAGACTCGGCGAATTCACCCAGGTAAACAGACACATCCTGGAACACCTGGCACTTCATACTATAAAGCAAATGAGAACTACTAATACGCAAACAACGCAAAGATCATCATCTTTTACTCAAGGACTAAACATGTCCTTGCCCACCACACAGACTACACCACCTCCTAGGCTTACACCTATTCCTGGAAAATGCTTCACCATGGAAAATTCAGTGTTGTCCTTACTGGTGCACCAGTCAATGTGGGATACCACATGTGTGGCTGGTTCATTTAACTGGTGGGAAAGCAGCCCTCATTTTCCATGGCCCAAACCAAACCGCTGCCACAAAACAGCCATAGCTCATGTTACCACATGGGCCATTTCCAGTCCCCAGTGACGCAGAGCGGAGGGGGAAAGTCCCGTAGGGGCTCAGCGGTAGGAGGAGGGGTGACTGACAGTGGTTCCCATAGTTGGGAACTGTGGAGCCATTTTCCTCTGCTGTGTATTCCAGGCGATGGTTGTGAATAAAATCTAAGTATGACTAGATAGCCTTGGCAGATTGATACAGGGCCACACACACCACTGCGGTGAGAGGAATAAAGAATGGCCTTGAACCACAGTGAGAACAGAGTCTGGGGCTTGAGTATGACATGATGGAGGAGCTGGGAACCGAATGAGCTGCATAATGACTCCATAGCTCAGTCTTTCAAACACAGCACAAGCCAGAGGCACTTCCACGCACAGGCCTTCCTGGTGGAAGGTACTGACCGTGTGCCCAGCACAGCCAGCTCACTTTCTGGCTGTGGAAGCATCAGGCTCCTTTGACACAGTGCAGATTTTTTAAAATGTGACTTGGGTTCAGAGACTGGGACAGCCATTTCTGGGTGGTTCATAAAGAGAACAGGGAACAGAAGTCACCACGGAGATTGAAAATCACAGCGACCAATTTTTATTTTAAAATTGTTACTATTTCTACTAGCTGGCCTTGAACCCATTACTTTTTGTCCTTGTTTGTAAATTTTGGTACCTATCATTTCAATATCTAGTTTTTATACCTGCAGTCAAAGAAACACTAAAACCCTTTCAGATAGAACTATAAAATGTCCTTCTTAGATTTCCATAGAATCAAATGGGGTATAAAAGCACTTTATAAACTGTTAAGTACTTTATTATTTTTAGTTATTCTCTTTTCCCTCCTACTTTTCTCAGCCTTCCAGTTGAGATTTTGTTTATCACAAGTTTCAAATCTCTCACTATTACTTTCTCAGCAGCTTAATCATGCTGAGCTTTATTTCATAACAAGGGTCCCAGGCAAATGTTTTTTTCTTGTCGATGAGCACATTTATTCTGACTTATCCTACTCTGAGACAGATTTCATGCCAGTCTCCTGTTCCCAGAATTCCCTCTGCCAACTAAGTTAAGTCTCTTCCTTCCTTTATAATTCTGTTCAAGACCTATCCTCTCTCTCTCTGGGCCTTAACGAACAGTACAGTTTTGTTCTGAATTTTACTAATAACTTCAAATATCCCAATAATCCACCCAATTCATAACTATTCCAATTGGTCTGCTTTTTGGTAGAAAACTGAGAGTGTGTATGAACAGGTGTAAAAAGTGTTAATATGTGATAGATAACATGCTATATAAGATTGACTGTGAGCCTTGGAGTTAAACAGATTTGTGTAAAAATCCCAAGGTTGCCATTTACTAATGTGTCAGTAGGCCTATTTACTCTGAATCTCTTTCTTTATTCTGAGAGTAGATCTCAGAATTAAAGTAACACACACTTCCCCTGCTGGCAGGGGAAGACTATTAGGGGTGATCAGGCAGGCAGGCAAAGAGGTTAGGGGTGATCAGGCAGGCAGGCAGAGGGGTTAGGGGCGATCAAGCAGGTGGCAGATGAGAAGTTAGGAGCCAGTGGTCCCAGATTGCAAGAGGGATGTCCCCAATTAGAGAGAGTGCAGGGCAGGCTGGGTTGAGGGACCCGCCTCTCTCTACACAAATTTCGTACACCGGGCAACTAGTAAAAAATATAAATGTAAGCACAATTCTTATAGTTTTGAATTACTGTCTTCTTGTTAACATATCAGACATTTGGTACTTAATTAAATATCTACAGTTTTGTTAAAGCCAGCCCTATCTTTCTTGAGGCAATATAAACTTTTGTAAAAGAAAAGTCTTGTTAGACCTTTTATTTTCTGTCAAATTGTCCTGATCTTAGGACAGTGCTTTTTCCATGGTAAGAAATATGTTTGCCCAATCCCTCCTTAGAAGTTCCAAAGAATTTTGATTTTGTTTAACTCTGAAGAAACGGTGGTTATAACCAGGGTGTTTATTTTTGGAGACAAGTTACACAAAGACAACTGAGCATCTTTAGAGAAGACAAGAGAAAGCTAGTCATAAGAAACATGACTAGAAGGGAAAAAATCTCACAATCGGGACATTTGGCTGTGTGAGGCATGATGTTACTCCTCACACATTACAAGCAACAGAAGTAAACACACACATACACACACACACACACACACACACACACACACACACACACACATAAGGGAACCCCACCACACCAAACCCTTTCCCTTTAGGGAAGGCCTGTTACTATGCAGAAGTACATCTTTATGCTGTAACAATACACATATTTTATATATCTGTGTGTGTATGTACATATATATGACTTATCTTATTCTTTTCCTAGTTAACATAACTAATGTAAGCACTTTCCTACTTTAACAGCTCTATTTGAACCTAGAAGCTTATCTAATGGGATGATTACTCTAGCTCTGGGTCTGGGGCTTAGCCACTGCTTAGCACTGGACTTAATGATGACTAACATAACCTATCATCCAGAATTATTTAATGTTCTAAAATAATGATTTCTATTTTTATTTTAAAGTGGAATAAATAAAGGAAACTAAAGTAGCCCTGAGTGGTGTTGTCCTGGGCCCCAAAGGGTCACGGGTTCAATCCCCCAGACAGGATGTGTACCAGAGGCAACCTATTGATGTTTCTCTCTCTCCCTTTCTCTCTCTCTAAAATCAATAAAACCATGTCCTTGGGTGAGAATTTAAACTTAAAAAAAGGAATACTGAACTATACTTACCACATTGTGGACCAGTAGTTTTATTGCTAGCTTTACCTAGTGGCCAAATAAGTTTCTACTGAACGAGGACAAAACACGTTTTACATAAATGTTAAAGGAATGCTTTAAAATTAAATACCCACTGCATTTTGAAGTTATTTATTACATGTTCTTATAAGCTCGTGTCTTTTTAAAGTATGATGCTTTGTAAAACACCGTTTAATACGAAGCGAGAATTCTCGCGATCCATCCACAATGTGTTAAGTCCCGAGATAACTTTTTAAAAAGATCCTTACTATTCAAGTCAGGGTGGAGTGAGGGAGAAACAGAATAGGGAGGCGGTTCCTACAGGAAAAAGAAACCAAGGTGACCCTAAAATAGACCTTTAGCATTACTCTGCAGACATAATTCCAGAAGAGCCACTGAAAACCTCCCATTATTCTAACAGTTTTTGGAGTTGGTGACGATACTGCCCCAGCTGTAAGAGTTCGGACTCCAGTCCCCTCGTCACCTCACAGCGAGCGCTTCAGAGCACCCTTACTGGTATGTACCTTTCGACCATAGCAGCATCTTACCGTCAGGGCAGCAATGCCCAAGCGGAGTCTCCATGCTTGGGGACCTGCGCCAGCCCGTTCAGATTCCATGAGGTGCTAAGGTGACAAACAGCACCCACGGCTTTTCCTCGAGATCTTTCATTATCTTCCCAAAATATGAAATACGGGCACACATATGCCAACTGTCTTACAGCTGGCAAAGGGCACAGGATTTAGAAATGGCATTTTTACACGAGTAAAAATAACAAGCAAGCAACACCCTGCGTGTTATTATTTTTAAGTGCCTGCTATGAATAAACAGAAAATGTGGCTCACTGCTGTAAAAAACTCACTCGGGCTTGTAGAGAAAATGAAGAGTCTGATTAAAAGTCAGGATGAAAAGCAAAACATCTCAATAAAGAAAAAAGAAAAAAAAGAAAAGAAAAGCAGAGCATCTCTATAGATATTCACCAGTGACCACAATAATCTCATCTGTCCCGCTACCACTGTCCTCTTGTATTTTCTCTTTTCCCCCCCATATTTTTAAGCTCCCCTCTGGCCCATCAAATGAAAGTCCTGAAGATGTTAGAAGTGAATGAATACAGCAGCTGAGGGAGCAGATGACTGTCAGTGAAAGCAGAGGCCCAAGGAATGAGACATATGAATGGCCAAATTTCTGAAACAAATCTCAGACCCTGACCACACCCTGTTCTGTCAGAGTGACCTCATGCTGAGCTCAGTGCCAACTGACTTTTGGAGAAAAGTATAACAACTATTTCTTTACCAACCCAGAGAGTTGACCTAAACAGCTAAGGCTTGGGGAAGATTGGGAAACACATTTTCTACTGCTGCCCTTTCCTAACTTCAGGCTACTTGGCAAAGTGAAGACTCTAGAACAAGCAATGAGGTTTTCCCCTGATCTGCCCCTAAATTCCTATCCCACCTTTTATTTATTTATTTATCTATTAATTTATGTTAATCTTCACCCAATAATTTTTTTCCCCATTGCTTTTTTTTTTCAGAGAGAGTGGAAAGGAAGGAGGGAGGGGGAGAGAGAAACATCAATGTGAGAGAGAGATACATCGATTGGTTGCCTCTCATGTGCACCCCAATACACCCCAACTGCAGCCAGGGATCTAGTTTGCAACCCAGGTCTGTGCCCTTAAATGGGAATCGAACTTGCAACCCTGTAGTGCATGGGCCAATGCTCTAACCATTGAGCACGACCAGCCAGGGCCCTGTCTCTCCTTTTTAAGACTAAAGATTCAAGGTAAACTAAAGTCCTTGAAGCTTTATTAAGTTGCCTCACTTCTTTGTATAAAATGACATGTTTACCTTACATATAAAAGGGAATTCTCAGATATGATTAAGTTAAGGATCCTGAGATGGGGAGGTTATCTTGGATTATCTAGGTGGGCCCAAAGCAATCTCCATGGTTACTAAAGGAAGGTGCCCAGAGAATCGGGGTCAGAGAAGGGGCCACATGCCAAAAATGTTAGCACCTCTGAAAGGCAAAGGATGGATTCCCTAGAACAGTGGTCGGCAAATTGCGGCTCACGCGCCACATGTGGCTCTTTGGCCCCTTGAGCGTGGCTCTTCCACAAAATATCTGGGCGAGTCTATTTTGAAGAAGTGACGTTAGAGGAAGTTTTAAAAATTTGGCTCTCAAAAGAAATTTCAATCGTTGTGCTGTTGATACTTGGCTCTGTTGACTAATGAGTTTGCCAACTACTGCCCTAGAAGAATGCCACCCTGTGTCTGACCAACAGATCTGTAAAGTAATAAATCTGTGTTGTTTTAAGCCACTAAGTTTGTGGCAACTTATTACAGCAATGATTAAGAACTAACATTCCTTCTCCATCCTAAACTCAGTTCAGGCACACGTTCCAATAGAAAGCATCCTTTGAGAGCTCCCATCCCATCCCATCTGCCCTCCTTCCTCTGCTTCCTCTTAGTTAGTTGTTCCTCCTCCTGGCAAGGCTCTGGCATTTATCTTTATAGAGCCTTGTAGTATAACAGGTAAAATATTTACATTTCCTTAACTACACCGGAATGCTCTTTCTTAAAGGTAGGGCCTACGTGTTACTCATTTTCTTCTTGCCAGCGCTTATCAGTGCTTCAGACACTGATAGGAAACGAGGGTCGCTGCTGTAAATGAGGGGGGTGCAATACTCATAAAAATTTTTCCAGTAAGCGGGCATGACTCATCCCTTAATGATCAGCAGCCTCCACTTCCTTGCTAGACGATAAAAAGGACACAGATGCCAAAGAAATAACTAGTTCATTACCAGAGGCTCGGAAATCCTATGTCAACAGCCCTTTCTCCTCTAGAAACGCTGTTAAGACAGTCTGCCCACAGGACACTGGATCGAAGGAAGGAGTGGCCTTTCTACCTCCAATGAAGAAGTTTACTGGCATAGAGCCAAGCATTGGGTTGAGTGAAGAGAGAGAAAATGGAAGAGGAACGAGTAGAGATATATTAGTGCTTCTCAAAAAGTTACTGAGGTGCCCTGGCTGGAAAGTTCATTTGGTTAGAACCCGCCAAGGTTGCAGGTTCGAACCTTGGTCAAGGAACATACAAGAATCAACCAACGAATGCATAAGTAAATGGAAGAACAGATGTTTCTCTCTCTCTTTCCTCCCCCTCTCCCTCTGTTTCTTGAAATCAATAATAAAAAAAAAAGGTTCTTAAAAGTTATTGAGCAGAAACCGGTTTGGCTCAGTGGATAGAGCGTCGGCCTGCAGACTGAAGGGTCCCAGGTTCGATGCCGGTCAAGGGCATGTACCTTGGTTGGGGGCACATCCCCAGTAGGGAGTGTGCAAGAGGTAGCTAATCTATGTTTCTCTGTCATTGATGTTGCTAACTAACTCTCTATCCCTCTCTCTTTCTCTCTGTAAAAAATCAATGAAATATATTTTATATATATATATATATATATATATATATATATATATATATATATAAGTAAAAAAAAGTTATTGAAGTGAATTGCATTTCGAAAAATTAACCACAGCAGTCTCTCCCACCCGTGTTCTTCTGCACTGTGACCCTCACACTCCACCATCAAGAAGTGAGTCGTTACCTTCCCCTTTACATCTGGGTTCACCTTAGTGATCCACTTGTAAGCAACGGATTGCAGCAGAAGTGACCCTGATGTCTCCTGAGACCAACTCAGAAGATGTTTCAACTTCTGTCCCTTAAAATGCCTGCTCTCCCGATGCGCTACCGTGTTCACTCCTGCCAGAGAGCCAGCTGTGAGCTCTGGGGAGCTGCAGCCACATGGAGTTCTATGTGGAGGCGTTGTGGCTGACAGGCTCCATCCACCGCTGGGTTCAGCCTTGGAGTCATCACAGCCCAGAAACTAGACAGATGAGGGAAGCCACCAGACGATCAGATCTTCCGGGACGAGGCCCTGGAGGCGACGGAGCAGGGACCATCACCCCTGCCACACCCCACCTGACTTCCTGACCCACAGAATCTTGGAGCCTGATAAAACTAAATTTGGGGTAATTTATTATGCACAAGCAATAATAGCAATAGTTAATAAACAGTCCAAAAAATCATTACTGCGACTTTGCTTCCTGATCCTAGGAAGACGGACTGGCTAGCGAGGAGCCTCAGTGAATTAATTTAATCTAATTCTGGCCTGATACGGTGAAATGCACACAATGCTCTATCTAGAACGGTAGCTCCCTGGTTTGAGATTGAGAGAAAATATTGCTCACAGTTCAATAAGACTGAAAAAAAAAAAAGGACCCTTCCCTCCAGTGGTTGAAAATTTTACCACTGAAGGCATTACCCGGCTGGTCTTGGGCTGGATTTATAACGCAGCACCCGCAAATATTCAAGAGGTTAGATTAGCTGGGATTAAACTCACAGGGATGCTGGAAGGGCACCAAAATGTCTGCTCTCCTTCCTGCCCAATTTGGTCCACTGTAAATAAAACCTGACAGGCTTTCTTAAATCAACATAATAATGTGAAGCACAAGTGCTTTCAGATGCCCAGTAGCAAAACCACATCAACTTTCTGAGGAAGCCTTCAAGCAAGAGGCAACAATAATAATGGATGCTGCCAACAGGGCCATGTACAAGCGCTGGTGGCCTTGAGTGACTCACGGCCCAGGGCTCCGTCCATCCATACTGGACAGTCAGAGCGGGAAGGAGCTGGGCCTTTAATAACCAAACTCTGGCCTCAACTGGCTCGTTGAGAGCCAGATGCTGTCATGTTGGAAGCAGATGAGAACACAGTTATAATCGATCTGGAATCCTGATGAATTCCAGGTGCACGTCCCAGCGGCCTGGGGGCCTGGGAGCTTGCTCAGCGCCCTCAGAGGGTATTATTGCTGTCAGAGGAGGCTATTCTGTTGCAGAGTCTATGGGGCCTCGGGACTTTTCCCCTCTGAATTCAAATGGGAGTTTTTCTTGTGTTGGTGTTTTTGTTTGTTTGGTTTTTGTTTTTGTTTTTTTAGCCAGAGGCAATTTCTTAGATATATCAAAGGACATAATGGAAAAAAGTAGGAAGACCAAGACAGTTGAGGAGATCAAGGTCTCGATAGAAAGTTCCGAAGGAAATTGGATTAAATATGGTGTTTATAACGCTCCAGTTGATGTCCTTAAGCAGGAAGTGTGGTTTCATGACCCAGTGGATTGCTAGCCATGGTCCATTCCATTTGAGAGAAGAGAAAGCATGACCAGGACCCCAAGTCGTTTCGTGGTGGCTGGGCATCGAGGCACAGCATTTTCTAGGCCCGTTTTTCCACACCCTCCAACCAGCCCTTCCTCTGCACGGTACAGTCACCTTCTCCTTCTTGCAGACAAGACCCTGAACTAATGCAAACACCAGAAGAATGGCCTTCCCTTCCAAATGCCTTTTTCCCCTCCCTGCCAGGCCAAACGCTCAAAAAATACATATTGCCATGCAGCTAAGAAAGTGTCCTTTTAGGGAAGATGGCGATATGTTTTCCATGTGGCTCAATTAGCCAATAAGAACAAATATGGTCCATTGTAAATAAAACCTGACAGGCTTTCTTAAATCAACTTAATAATGTGAGGCACAGATGCCCACTAGCGAAACCACATTGGCTTTCTGAGGGAGCCTTCGAGCTTCAATTCAGGACCATACATTTGCATAAGGAAATGTTTCAACACCAAAACCAGATGCGCTAATTCCATTTGAAAAACAATTAAAGAGAACAGAATTCATGTAGAAATAACAGCTGACAACAGTTTCGTTTTCATCCACTTGCAACACTCACAAGGTCAGGTATGTCACAAACCATGATTAGTACAAGTCTGCCATCTGAATCCATGGAATTACAACTCATGTATCATCATACACATTGATATGCTTACTCAGTAACATCAGGCATAGGACCCAGCCCCACACCCACCAAAATGCAGTTTCATATGCTTACCACCATCAGATATCATTCAATTGGAAGTATGTCCTACTTTCCTAAAGCATGTATTGTACTTCAGATTAGCACAAAACATGAGCAAAATTCTTTTGGGGGGGAAAAAAACCCACACACAAAAAAACTTGCTGGTATTCTGATTAATTGAAATATGAGGGAATGGTGTAATCCTACATAAAAACCTATCAAGAGGTAAAAGATACCTTCTTCAGTTTACATTTGAATTAAGGAGTAATTAAGGACAGAAAAAATTTGCTCAAGAAACAGAGTGGGGGAGGCCTGCTATCTACATATTATACAATGTGTGGTCTTTAAATTTTCCTTTAGAATCTGGTGCCATGTCTCAGCACTGTGCTAGGCTGTGCTGTGTGCAAAGGTCTGGTTACCCTAATGCATACTACTTTATTCAAAAATGAATACTGATGCCTGATACCCCATTCCTCACTGTAAAAACAAGGATTACCCCTCTCTAATGAATGGAATGAATGGAATCCCAACTTACAAAATCATCTTCTTGAGGGTAAAGACTCCTCGGGCCTGCTCCCTGGTCTCCCGGTACCTGGCATGGCGCTGTCTCTGCCAGGGGCAGCTCAGTAGATATTACTCACTGACGAAAACCCTATTTACACGGGCATCTGAGATCACAGGACAACTTTTCCTGATCTGTAACAGCTGGCTTCCAAACCACCCTAATCCCAGAAGATTCCAATGACATTTTGGTTAAAAAGATTATAGAATACACCCTTCACTATGATGTTTAAGGGAGAAAAAGATCCACTCACATAAAGATGGGAATAAAACAAAACAAAAACAGGCAGAGGTTTAAAAGATTGGGCTGTGAGTGGTATTACATTAAAAAAACAAACAGCCGAAACCAGTTTGGCTCAATGGATAGAGCGTCGGCCTGCAGACTGAAGGGTCCCAGGTTTGATTCTGGTCAAGGGCATGTAACTTGGTTATGGGCACGACCCCAGTGGAGGGAGAGTGCAAGAGGCAGCTGATCGATGTTTCTAACTCTCTATTCCTCTCTCTTCCTCTCTGTGAAAAATCAACAAAATATATTAAAAAACAAACAAACAGTTTTTACACTAACACTGAGAAGGTAACTAGGATGATGCTCTTGCGACCTCTCCATCAGAAGGAAGTTTCCCAGGGACAGGCTCCCGCCCGGTCCTCATTCATGGCTAGAAGAATAATCCCTTTGCTCGGCCTGGCCACGTGCGCACCATGGCTGAGGTTAATGCAGGCCAACAGCGCACACAGAGCCAGCTCTGTCCTCGCCCCTTCTCCCACATCTTGCAGATGCAAATGCCTGCCCAAGGAGAATCAGAACTTAAAACACCCACCATTACTTACAAGTAATTACAGAAAAGAGGCAGATTTTAGTTAAAGCTCTAAAATTTCGAAGTCACAATTAATTTGTTCTCATCGAGACTAGCCAGTTATTAGATTTAGAGTAGGATTACTTTTTTTTTTCACATCTAAGTATATATTACACCCTAAATGCCTAAGTCATCATATATGATTTTGATACCTGACAGCCAAAACTCAATTTGCAAGGATTTGTGTGCTATGCGTAAGAAAGGCATTCTAGCTAACCTAAGAAAAAATAAAATTAACATTCCCCTCATAAATTACTGAATTTAGTTAATACTGATTCTATACCTTCATAATTTTAGGACATAATGTGGCCTGCAGTATAGTCAGATGCTCGTTAAATAGCTCATTTTATCAGAAGGCTCACGGATAATTGTATAGTACGTGTTTTTGACATGAAAATGACTTGCTCTGTGATACAGTTAAAGGAGGCCGGGTGGGGGGAATGGCCCGAAGGTCCTGTCTAACTCAGCGTTTCCCTCAGGAGATCCACACAGAACTGGGCCCAAATAGCACCTGGAAGGAAGTCCAAAGTAAGGAGCACCAAAGCCCGATCCTGGCTCTGTGATCTCGGGCCAGCAATGTCTTAGAATCTTAGTTTATTCTTTTATAACAGGGAGATATATTGTCTCACAGAGATCCGTACAGAATTCAGTGATCTCCTGTGTGTACCAGGCACAGCCCCTGGCCTATCATAGGCCCTCAATAAATCCAGAAAAGATGGGAGAGAGTATGGAAGACCCCCGAGATCTGGATTGTAATCTAGCTTCTAGGTATTAATCCAGAAGCATCTAGAATCAAATGGGATTGACAGAAAAGACACAGTGTGGCTCACAGTCCCACGGTATCCTGGGGCTCCAAGTGCCTTCAATTACTTTTGTACTATCTCCCCTCAAAGCAGCCTCAGATGTGGGGCACATTCTAGGGGACCCAACTGGCACTCTCTTTTGCCATGTAACACTGCACACCACCCCTAAGGGAAACTGGCTATTATTCCAGTTTTGAGGTCTTGATACTTTGGCCCGGAACCCTTGGTGTCCTATTATTCATACGTAACTGTTTCTTCCTTTGCCGTCATTTAATTTCCATGGTCAACCATGCATATCCACTAGTTTATTGTTTTCCTGGGGCAGGATCCCCTGTTTAAGATTACAAGCTGCCAAAACCAGTGCCTGTATATAGGTGATAAGTTTTTCATAGCATTCAGCAGAGTAATGATAGCACATATGATTTGAAGAAAAGAACTATGATGAATGAGTTCATGAAATTTAGATGGGGGATGCTCAAGTATCAACCATAATGAAAACCACGTAACATTTAACAAAACCCGTTTTCAACTCGCCTGTGTTATGTTCTCCCAAGGAAAACAAGTACTGCGAATAGTCTTTAACTTTTCTTGGAAATGAGACACCATTCCACATAAGCTATTTAGACTAAGTTCATTACTACCCACTCACGGACGGGTTAGAAAACTAACTATTATACCCCTTACACCTTAGAATGAATAAGAAGGTTAAGTGTAAGATGTTTGTGTGAGGATTCTTTTTAAAATGGAAAAGTATCTTACCTCCTTAAAGTTGTCAAATGCTGATAAAATGATTTCATGCCCGCCTCTGACGAGACAAACGGCTGCCAACAGTTCCAACACAAGGGCTTTTGTTCTGTCAAAACAAGAAGAAAAAGAAAAAACCATGAGTCAGTGAAAGTGACAAGATGAATCTGCTGTTCCTGGCATCCAAGATCAATATAATAAAATATTTCTCCGTATGTTTTATAAACTTTTACTAAGGTATAGTTACACTTACATACATACTTAGACCTTTGCCTACCTCTATAATAAGAGACTTAACTAGGGTAGCAAATTTGGAGGCATGTTTCCCATTCTCTAAGTTACAAATTACTCACTAATGAAAATTAATTCTGGAAAGATTCATCTTTTAGTCCCATCATCAGATGACTCAGTACAGTGTGTCTGAAAAATATTTATTAGTGAGCCAGAGACAATAGGAAACTTGGGAATATTCAGGAAAACAACCCCCTGTTAAATATTGTCTCTGGTTTTTAGAATCAGAAACATAACATTTGTCAAGAAAGTTCAAAATCGATTGAAATTAAAGCCCTACATTTCACATCTGCTAATTTGCACATGGCGCCATAAAAATCCCCTATGACAAGGCGAGTTTCTTCCTCTGCAGGAGGTGTGAAAGGATCTGGATTTCAGCTCTACTAATACGAGAATATTCTCTGTGACTCAAGGAAAGAAAATAAAACTCCATCTGAAATATTTTTAGGAGAACCTAGAGATACATTCCAAGTTTCTTAATACAATGTCAAGGACAGCATTGTTTCTTCATTTTAAGATAACTTCAGTGTTTCACCATTTTCTGGAATAAAATCTATTACTGACCTCTAAACAAAGACCATTCTGAATAATCCACAGTTATTAATCTTAAGGAATAGTGAGTTCCTGAGGGGGAAGACAGGGACACAGAAGCATGACTACTTGGGATTCTTGTAAACTAAGAAAGCAATCGTGAAGTTGAAAAGCTTTAATCCGGGGAAGGTTGAAGCCATTATCAACATCTAAATAGGACTTGTGCTTTGCATTGCATTCCAGGTCAGATAGGGTCTAATTTATAACCAGATTCCTTTACGTGAATTAACAGTTTTCAGACAGATATTCTACACAGAGGTGTCTGATAAAGGGGAACAACACATTTCAAATGTGGAGTGCCTCACCAGAATGTAAAACATATTAGAATAACGAAAATAAACTGATAAAGGCAGGCTTCCAGAAGTAATCTGTGATGTGAATAATATGGGGCACTGGCCTTTATAGGAAAATGAAATAAAGTGAAATCTGGCCCTGGCTGGTATGGTTCAGTGGATTAGAGTGTCAGCCCCTACAGGGAATGGTCATGGGTTCGATTTCTGATCAAGGGCACGTGCCTGGGCTGCAAGTTTGGTCCCTGGCCCCAGTTGGGATGGGTGTGGGAGGCAACCAATTGATGTGTCTCTCACATCTATATATTTTTTCTCTCTGTCTCTCTCTTCTCCCTCCTTATCCCTCCCTCTCTCTGAAAATCGATGGGAAAAAATATCCTTAGGTGAGGATTAACAAAACAACAAAAAGTGAAATCTGCATGCACAATTATTATTTTGTTTGTGTTTTACTTTTGGTAATAAAAGCTACAGGTCTAAATATTGCAAGTGAAGTGTGGATAAGGGATCGTGGTTCTAGTTAGCTTTTGGCAATACCTGGTAAGTCTGTATGATAATTGGCAACATCATGTTCTCCGCCAAATTTTGCTAAATTTACGAGGATGCTGAGAACTAGGTCTCAAAAGGAGTGAAGGCTTAAAGAGGAGAGAGAAGGGCTGGAATTGTCACCAGTTGCTTAACTCTGCCACATGTAAGAATCTCACTCAGCTGGTCTATATAGCAAGGAGTCCACTGGCAATCTTATTTCAAAGAGTCACACTTGCAAGTTTCCAAACTCTTAGTTAAGTGTTGACTAGCTCTCTGCTTTCGCTAGTTGGATTTAAACTTGTATTGATACATTACAAATCAAGCTTACCTTGGATTCTTGTTGTTCAAGCTTAGTGCAATCTCGTTGACAGCATGTGGATGAGACATGACCATGTTGAAACCATACTGAAATTAAGGTGGGGGGAAAAAAACAAGGTATTAGGAGTCATCCTAGGGGCTCCCAATGTTGATAAAAGCAACCCCATAAAGTTTCTACCTAATGTAATTTCTGCTATCTTTAAATGCATTCATGACTACAGTAATCAGTGTCTGAACATATCTCCGGGAAAAAGTTCAGGAATGATGTTACTATCAAAGGGCCCTATTCCCAGACTTTATGAATAAACTATATGATCCTCTTTAGTAAAATGGTGAAATGGCTCCCGCCCATTGATTCTCAATCCTGGCTGCTCATTAAAATCACCCAAAAGAGTAAACAAAACAAAACAATGAGTCTCAAGGGAGGGACTCTGGCATCTGAATTTTCTGAGGCTCTCAGAAGGACTCCACTGCTCAGCCAGGATTAATAACCACTGCTTCTAACCCCTTCTCTGTGCCATGGCAAACAGGACAGAAAGCCTAGCAAAACTCGTGTGCCTCATCCTTCTACAAAATGAAGAAAGTTCCATTAACAGGCTCAAGAATCATTCTTGATTCTGCTGAGTTGAGGAATTATTCCTTTTCCTGCAAACTCAACTCCTAGCTTATGACTTTATTCCCAGTGACACTGAGGAGAAAGTATTAGCAGAAAAAGCTTCCGAAAGCTTCCACCATCACATGAGTCCTCCCCACATAGATCTTTGGATTACCTCCTCACCTCTTCCTCAAGATGAATTCTCCCATGCTCCAATCTAAGGTCAAGTCACAATTGAGTCCTTTATTCCTGCTCTGGGGAATATACAACTTCCCCAAGCCCCACCATTATTTTTCCTCTCTAATTCATTGCCATTAGCATAAAATCATGATGCAAATGATCTTACCCTAAGTAACAACAACCAAATCTTTCTCAACCCTATACTCTCCAGCTACTGCCTCATGTCTCCGCTATCTTTTACAGAAAAACTCTAGCACTCCCATTCTCTCCTCTGTTCTCTCCTGAAACCCTCTAATCAGGCATATCATCACTACCACTCCAATGAAACTGTCCGTACCAAGATCACCAATGGCCCACTCTCTCACTCCCCATCTTACGTGACTTAGCACAGCACTGGACACAGCTGAGCACTATACCTTGAAACATTTCCTGCACTTGGCATCTACCTCCCTGGCTACTTCTCAGTCTCTCTAGCTAGTTTTTCCTCATCTCTCTGATATTTAAACAGAATGCTCCCTGATTATCCAGGACCTCTTTGCTTCTCTGTGCATCTGATTACCTCATCCAAATACCATCTATTAACTCCCAAATTTGTCTCTCCAGCCGGACCTCTGCTTTGAACTTCAAATGGCATATCTAACCAGGTATCTAAAGGTCTCTACTGGATGTCTATGAACACCTTAAAGTTAACATCCTCCAAAAAGAGCTCCTAATCATGAGTCTCAAATCAGCTCATCTTGCAGCCTTCCCCATCTTAGTAGATAGCAACTCCATCTAACAGGTGCCCAGGACAAATACTTTGGAGCCATTCCTCACCACATATGCAATACTATTGTCTTTACCAACAACATCAAACCAGAACCTAGCCACCTCTCACCATCTCTACTCCTACAATCCTAGTCCGTACAATCATCAACACTTACTTAAATTAATGCAATAGCCTCCTAAATGGTCTACCTGCTTTAGTCTTTGCCCCTCAAGGTTACTCCTAAACGTAAAAACCAGAGTGATCGTGTTAAATTCAACTGTGAGATTAATTCACACTTTTCATCAGAACCCTTTAATAGCTTTTCATTCATAGTAAAGCTAATGTCTTCTGAGTGGCTTACAAAGCCCCACACAACCAGGAAGCCCTGTTAGCTTCAGATGTCATCTTCTTCTACCTTTCCCTCTTCCTCACTCTGACCCACCTAACCTGCCCTCTTTTCTGTACCTCAATCACATCACACTTATTCCTGTCTCACTGCCTTTGACCTCACTCTTCTCTCTGCCTGGAATCCACTTTCTATCATATCCCTTAGCCTGTTCCCTCGTGCAAGTTGTTCCTAAATGTTATCGCGTGACACTTTCCTGCTGGCCTATTTAAAACCGAACACATATTTCCATCACTTCCTATTCTTATTTCCTGATTATTTCTTCTGTAGCACCTAGTAATAGATCTCTGGAGACAATCTTCATGGGTTCGAATCTGACTCCAGCACTTATTAACCAATACTGAGCAAATTACTTCTCTAACTTATCGCTCAGTTTCCTCATAAGTAAAATGGGGAAAGTAATAGTCCTGAGACTTCACAGGACTGTTTTTGAGTCTTACATTAATTAATAGGCTTAAAAACATGGAAAGTACTTATAAAGATTAGTTTTCATCTCATCAGCAACCGTATCTGGAGCACTATATAGTTTAACTATTTATCATCTCTCTCTCACACTAGAAAGTTAGTTCCCTGGGACACTTGTTTATTTAATGCTGTATTCCCTGTGCTTAGAAGAGAGTCTGGCAATGCAAAAACAAAAAAACAAAAAAACAAACAAAAAAAACAAACAAAAAAACCCTAAAATAAATAAATAAATAAATAAATAAATAAATAAATAAATAAATGTTTCCCTTTTTTAACTCAATTCAGCACCATTAGGTTGGGCTGGTTTTGAACTCAATTACTGACCTTCTACGTGGTATTTATTTCCCATTTCTTCTTGAGCCCACCTGTAGCATCCTTATAGATGGAAATCAAATCCTATTTTTATGTATGAGTTTTGTTTTTCTAATTCTCACCCTGGTTAGCTGATCTAATTATACCTTTGGCCATGTCCGTTTACTTTAGATATCCCAGGCTCTAACTTCCACTTCCCTGTTAGGATTAATCCAACCCCTCTACAATTCACTCTCTCCCACTGTTTCTCAGAGAGGAGATAACCTACATCAAATCACCTGAAGAAGGAACTCAACTTGTAACAAAAATCCTCTGGGTGCTTCTTATAGATACTAGGACTCACTGGGTCCAAATAATTATCACTTTTTGCCTGTTCACCACAGAACCCTTTGAGAATCAATGACCAACCCAGGGATAAGTTACTCATTCCTAATGTTCTAAAGTTGTCCTGTTACTGCAGTCTTAAATGGTTGCAAACGTTGATCAAGTAATCTAGACAAGTTTAACACTGTAGGAAGCAAACATCTTCCCGTTAAATACATAATAAATGCTAATTAAAATATCAAGGCAATAAATATTGTGCGTTAGGAAAAAAAAAAACAGTCCTTTCTTTTTCAATAGTATCCCACTTAATCCTGATGTTTACTTCAAACAGAAATAATACAAGGAAACCAAAAAGGACAAGTTTGGAGTTTGACAAATTCAGATTTTTTTTCAAGGATCAGAAACACAAACATACCTGATAATTCATGATGGCACGTAAACACATGATGCAGACATGCACGTCATCCTTCTTACTCACTAATCTTGAATTTTTCAAGGTTCTTCTGCTTGGCAAAGTATTATATCTACAAATAAAAAGGGAAACTTCTATAACACTACAGATTATACTCTTAGCATAGGAATATGCACTTAAAAAAACAAAAATGGATGTTGCTCTCTACCTTTACCTGCACCAAATTGAAGATTGTAGCTCAAAACCACCAACAATAAACCCATCACCACAAAGCTATTTCCGTACATTGGGAGGACCTCATAATTGGGTGCGCTGGTCATCATTCATGGGTAATGAAACTTAATTTCATACAACCATATAACAAGTCTTACTGTACGTGGGATTCAACAACAGTTCCCAGCTCCTGACCAGTAGGCCCAGCAAGACTGGCAGAGGTGATCTGAGGTAAAAATGCAGGCAGATTGCATTTGCCAACAAGTGAACAGGTGAAACTTAGCTCACATATAGACTTCCAATCTTTCACACTATTTTTACTGAACCTTCCCATGCATGCTCCCAGGAGTCCAGGATTCAGAGTTCAAGCCTGGGCAAGGTCATATATTAGCAACTTTGATACCAGCCTGCGATACTAGACCTTAATGGCATGCACAGCCTTAATAGCATACAAATGCCTCCACAACCTGATCCTTCACCTACAGCCAGGTATGGCAGCTGGAACTAGGAGGAGAATATGCTCATATTTTGCAGGATTCAGATGTTTCAACATCAGATCCATTCTAGAGACTCTACATGGCTAAGCTGTGGTAGTTCTCTCTGGGCATGTGTGAGCCTGCGAGTAATAAAGAAGTGAAATGTCAAGTAACAGGTGCAATTGGAAAACGTGACCAGGCTGGAGGCTTCCACGTGAGCTGTAAATGACTGCCTCCGAGGACAGTCTTCTCTGCCACTCCGAGCCTGAAATGTAGCAAAGTTGTCAACTTCTAGTTTGCTATAGACAGAGTCAATGACAGAAGGGTCCCACAAAATAAGACACAGCCCTTCCTTCTTGAGCTGAACTAATTAGAACTTTAAGGAAGTTATGATTAACATTGTTTTCAAAAGTCCCCAGGTGCAGGCTGAGAGTTGAAAACTGAGCTGACAGTTTTGCCTGAAACTGTTCAGCTCATTTAAATTTTATTTTCCATTAAAAAACCACCAAATGTAAGAAAGATCATTCTTCCACATGAGCCCACTAATGAGCCAAATACATTTTTGATAATACAATACTACAATAAGTCCCTTGCCTAATAGAGCTGAATATTTAAAATCTGTTTGTCCGTCGTGCCACTTATAAGGCAAATGCTTTACTCAAGGATTTTCCCCACATTGTTCACACTGGGAAATAGAATTTCAGCAGTGGAAGTTGGCCTAATTCATTTTTCAGAATTTCTAGCTCTCGATCTCTCTCTGTAAAAAAATCAAAAAAAAAAAAAAAAAAATATATATATATATATATATATATATATTGACCAAAGCAAATAACTCTTGAAGGAAGGTGGTGCAGGCCAGTCTACACACTCACACATGTCTGCGTCTCTTCAAAACAAAGCTTAAAACTCCAGAAAGTAGATCAAATTTACACCTTATGGCGTTTCCTAAGAGATGTAAAGTAACATAGCAAGTTCCTTAATTTTATCTATTAATCTGGTTCTTCAGCTATATTGTAATAAGACTCTAAAAAGCCAAATGTCCTTACTCAGTTTGGCTCAGTGCATAGAGCATCAGCCTGCAGACTGAAAGGTCCCAGGTTTGCTATAGACAGAGTCAATGACAGAAGTGTTCAAGGGCACGTAACTCAGTTGCAGGCTTAATCCCTGGCCCTGGCCAGGAAATATATGGGAGGCAACCAATTGATGTCTCTCTCACATTGATGTTTTTCTTTCTCTGTCTATCCCCTCCCTTCCACTCTCTCTCTCAAGATCAATGGAAAAATATCTTCAGGTGAGGAGTAACAAAAAAATAAAAAGCCAATGTCTTTGTCATTACTTGCAGAAAACAGCAAAAAAAAAAAAAAAACCAGATTAATTAGAATAGTATTTTAGTTATTAAACTATTTTCTTTTTTGAGGTTTAAAATTCAGCGGCAAAGGGATACTATCCAAAAACCCCATTCCCAAAAAGCTGGTTTTCATGAAGTCCACCAAGTTGACGCCAAAATACCAACCATAACCAGTTGCATTAAGACTAACAATTGATGCAGCCCCTTTACCACAACAAAGACACCTGGAAAGGTGAGAAGAACTGGCATCTGGGCTCTCTACCAGTGCAAAAATCCAACAAATCTCTTGTTGAAGCTCCAGGGTTTGTTTTACTGAGCATTTACTGTTTATGTGAGAGTCTAAGTGCTAAAATGAAGGATAAAGATGTTGCTTTGGTCCTCCATGCCTTACCATCTAGGTTAGAAGCAATAGATGACCCCATTGAAAGCCCTTCTATTACGATGTGGTTTGTCCACACTCCAGCCCCTGCCTACTCTGCCTGTCACATACACATTATAAATATGTAAAACAAACTCAATAACTACACACACCCCTGCAAAGCACAACATGTTGGGGTGAAGGCAGTCACACATTCTCAAAGGAGAACCTTTTTTTTTGCAAAGCATCACACTTTAAAAATCCCCACAGAGTCATCCTTTTCTGAATCAAGCCAGACTTAACTGAGTTAACATAGACTTACACTTGGTAACTGTCTTTAGGCATATGAAAGTTGTTTTCAAATGGGGATCTCATTCAAGAAATAAGTATAAAAGGAATGAGATGAGTAGCATGGAGATGACATGACAATGAATGTGACTGAACGTGAAGTATTACCAAGGGCGATTCAAAGCATACCTGTCTTGTGGTTCCTTGAATGGAAAAATTACAAGATACTTCGTTCATTATTTCTATCTAATTTAAAATGTTCTACAATAGATGTGAATTACTTTCCAAATAAAGAAAAAGAACACTGCATAGAAAACAAACTATTGTGGATGGTATAGGTTTAAATCCCCCTAAGACAGAGGACTGGCTGGGGAATCCTATCTAATGAAGAGGTTTATGCTAACTGACCCTCACGCTGTTGCAAAGATGGTGGTGTCCACAGCCAATAAGGAGGGAATATACTAATTTACTGCCCCACCCTTAAAGATAGTGGCGCCCAATAAGGAGGGACTATGCTATTGTAATTGACTATCCTGCCCTCAAAGATGGCGGCGCCCACAGCCAATAAGGAGGGAATATACTAATTTACTGTCCCACCCTTAAAGATAGTGGCACCCAATAAGGAGGGACTATGCTAATTGACTGTCCTGCCCTCAAAGATGGCAGCGCCCACAGCCAATAAGGAGGGAATATGCTAATTGTTGTCCCGCCCTCAAAGATGGCAATGCCACAGACAATAAGGGAATATGCTAATTGACTGCCATACCCTCAAACATGGTGGTGCCCACAGCCACAAAATAGCGGCACCCAGTCCCATCAGCCCTCCAGCTGCCCAGGGTGGGCCAAAGGTACAGGCAAGCCTTGGCTGGCAGCTGCCCAGCTGCCCAGGACCACCGGATGCTCAGGTAACCAGGGCCAGCCGAGGTTTGTGCTGCCAGCAGTAGCAGCAGCAGAGGTGTGATGGACCGTCACCTTCCCCTGATCACTGGGTCGCCTCCTGCCCCTGAGGGCTCCAGGCTGTGAGAGGGAGCAGGCCGGGCTGAGGGACCCCTGCCTCTAGTGCATGAGTTTTCATGCACCGGGCCTCTAGTGTCACCATAACGCTTTTCCCATTTCAATCACCCTAGAAGGCCTCTGAGGTAGAGAGTTGCTCCTGATCTACCCTCATAAAGCACAGGTTAGGGTTTCAGTAATGAGATCCAATCCCACCACAACACATGGAACAAAAGAAACAAGTATCAACATCAGAAAAATGAGGCCTTAACAAGCCAATTCCCTGGTGCTGTGAATGTCCACCTGGAGGTCAAAAAGCCAGAAGACAATGATGAACAGTTTCTATAGAAAGAGGATGAGGGTAACAGTAGGGCCACAAAATTCTTCCAGGTGTATGTGTCGCACTGATTCCCTTTCCCTTAGGGAGCAATGGGAAATCACAGCAATAATCAGCCACCAATTAAAAATTCAAACAGCTCAAAGGAAACTACTCACAACTGCCAAACATTGTATCTACACGGTGCTGTTGCATAATCATGTTAACACAAGAAGATATAATTCAACATACTATCTTGGAGAGGGTATGTAAGGCTGCCTGCGTCCGGTTCTACGACACAACCTTCAGGCTAAGCTCTCTTCACCTTTCACAAGCACTAATCTATTCAAATACACTTTCCACAAAGACCTGAGCTTTATAGGAATTAAGCTGGTGACTCAGTGGGAGGCAAGGGTAAACTAATACCCTTGTTCTAATCACGTGTTCTGATAGACAATTACATAAAGTGAAACCAGTTCCTATAACATTTCCTTCCTGAAGCTACTATGAAACTACAGATAGAGACTATTTGAACTGAGCCAGACTGAAACTGTCCTCCCGTTCACAGGGGTCTATTAAAAACGCCAGGCAGCACCGGAGCCTGCACAGTCCCCTATGGATAACTGAGGCCAATGAGCTGTAGTCCTGTGCCCAGTAGAACATCTCAAGTGTTCCCAGACTCCGTCAACAGCTAATGGTGGGTGTTACTGTAACTGACACTGGAAATTGTCTTCTTTACTAATAGTTCTCAGGACTCATGGTACATCACAGCTTATAGGACGAGGAGGAAGAAGGGGCTTGGAAAGAGCTTCAACTCCATTCACCCCCCCTCCACCGGCCGCCAGGCCAACGGTCTGCACTGTGATTACGGAGCTACTGGCTTTCAAGGCTACTGCGGAACTGAAGAGGGAGGGAGGGGAATAGTGTAAGTTAAAACAACACAAAAATATCTGTTGGTTCTTACATTCACTTGTTTTCCCCAAATCGATGCTTCCCAGATTGCAGAACTTTTCTTTCCAGAGTACTAAAAAAAAATTAGTTCTGGCATATTTTGACAGTTTTCTTACTGCTTTTATGGATGAGAGCACGTACAGAGGTCCTTACTCTGCCATTTTCACTGACATCCCATAAGAGACATTGAGAGATAATCTCCTGCCCAATGTATTCGTTCTGAACCGTAACAATTCCTTCAAGATGATGGGAACAGGTCGAACGAGATCCCGAAACAACTTGGTCTCTCTGGTGTGTCGGGTCAGGCTCCCTGAGATGTGAGGATCAGAGAAAACTCATCAGGGAATGAAATATTGATGGAGTGGCTGTGACCCAGGCCTGGACCACCTGGGCAGGCTATCTAAATCCCGAGACACTCTCTTCCTCTTTGGGGCTCTGAAGCCTGGACCTAACAGAGAGGTTTCCCAGAGGCAGAAAGCAGCCCTGGGTCTACTTTTTGGAGCTCCTGCCTCACGTAGGAAACATAATGAGGAGAAGTTACTCAGGGCTGTTTCTTGAGGTCAAGCGTTTGAGAAAATTCCATTTTTTTAAGAGGCCATTTTCACAGAAACCTTATAGGAAACGGATACCATCAAATTTCTCAAGCCCTCTTCTCCGTCAACTCCGAGAATTGCCTATTATCTTGTCAAGCACTGGGCTAAGACAAAATGCTACCCCAGCATTCAGAGATGAGACACTGTCTGGGAAGAGCTGCCAATTGGAGCTCAGAAAGTTCCATGAATATGGAAAGAAACATATTACAAAACTGACCTAAGATTAAAACCAAAGAGTCATGACTCCAACCACTTGTATTAATTTTATGCACCGGTAGTTATATATACATGAAATGAATGAAGAAAGTATAAATGAATGCTAGCCATTTTTAAAAAATCAATATTTACAAATATCTGTTAGAGAATGTATAGAAAACATTTCCTATTTGGAGCTATGGCTGCCAACTGAGCCTCCTAGTTCGTGTGCAGCAAAGAATCTGCTGAGGACCCGGCAGTGAGCAGCTCAGCCTGCACAGTGCTGGCAGCAGGTGCAGGTGCTGTAAGGCGAGAAGGTAGTTCTGTTCTGAAAGCCCTTCAGAATGACTAATGGATGAGCGCCAATCATCAATAAGCTGACTTATTCTAGTAAGTGACAAGGCAAGTAAACCCTAAATTTTTTATTCCTAAAAGCACATAACACATAAAAGGGCAAGGCCAACAAAGGGAATGCAGGGAAGTAGCTCCCTTGCCTTTGCTTGACTACGAATTAGACATGTAGGAATCTCTCTTGCCAAGTGTATGTTAGTAGCCTGCACTCTGGCTGATGCTCCTTAGAGTTCTGGTTACAGTCCAGTTTGGCTGTCCTTCCTCCACTCTTCGTCGTCAGGGAGCTACAGCAATTCTGTTTGGGAATGTAAATGACGCGTGGGACTACATAAAACTAAGAAGCTCCTGCACAGTAAGGGGAAGAATTAGAATGAAAAGGTAAGCTATGGAGTGAGAGAAAATATTGGCCAAATACCTGGTAAGGGCTTAAATTATGTAAGGAACTTCTAAAACTCAACAGCAAGAAATCAAGTAACCCCATTAAAACATGGGCAAAGGACTTGGACAGAATTTTTCCAAAGACACACAAATGGCAAAGATATATAAAAAGATGCTTATCACTAATGATCAGGAAAATTCAAATCAAAATCATGAGATAACACCGCATACCAATATAGATACTTGCAAAAAAAAAAAAAATTAGTGCTGTTAAGATTGTGGAAAAATGGGAACTCTTGTGCACTATTACTAGGAATAAAAATTGGTATAGCCACTATGGAAAACAACATATGAAAGTTTCTTTAAAAAAATTACAAATAAAATTGCTATGATCTGACCCATTTCTGAATAATTATCCAAAAACATAAAATTAGGACCTCAAAGACATACCTGCACTCCTGTGTTTATTGCAGCAGTATTCACAATAGCCAAGATGTAGAGAACCTACCTAAATGTCTATTGACACATGAACAAATAAAGAAAATGTGGTAAATACACACAATGGAATAATTCAGCCTCGAGACAGAAGGAAATCCTGCAATATGCAGCAACATGGATGAACTTGAGGGCAATGGCGAAATGGCACAATTAGAGAAGGCCAAATGCTGTGTGATTCTTTTTCTATGAGGGATGTCAAAAAGCAGAGAGTAGAATGGTGGTTGCCGGGGTGGAGGGAGGGGAAGAGGGTATAAAGTTTCATTATTCCAGGTGAATAGGCTCTAGAGATCTGCCGTAAAACGTGTGCCTGTAGTTAACAACACCGTATGGTACATTTGAAAATTTGTTTAAAAAGAACATTGCATGTTAAGTGTTTTTACCATATTAAAAAGCAAAAGCAATACATTAAGAAACCAATGATAAAATTTAAGGATGAATAAGTAATGCATCTGTGATAATTCTGGGGGTACAAGAAAAAGACCACTCCTCATGAACAAAAGCCAGCTGTGATCAAACATTGGATCTTATTCAGAGATCAACATCAGCAAAGCACCAAACAGTAAACCCAATATGGAAGCTGCTGTTCACCCAAAGATTTCTTTAAATAAGTCTGATCACACATCTGTTGTCTTAGCATATGCTCATATCTAAATATGTTCTTTCTTTCTTTTCTTTTTTCCATGCAAAAGTTTATTTAGAAAGTCACAGAGGTAGAAGTGAGCCGTGGAAGGTGAGCCAGCTGGGCTGTGTGGGCTCAGGAAACAAGTTACAGAGGCAAAAGAAGGGCCCTCGAGGCTTTGGAGACAAAAGGCAAAGAAAGCATGCTTGGGGGACGAGGGGGAAAAGATGCAGGGAGCTGGAGAGAGAGGACACTGGACATTTTCTTGGATGTGTGTTATGTCCGTTTCTGCCTCTCCCTGTAATCCCGTATTAGCCACAGAGAATATATTACTGCGGGACCCTGAGTGAACATTTCCTGAGCTGACCTAACCAGGCTTTCCCAGAGTCAGGGGGGAGAGGGGGGGATTTCAAAAATCTCCTGTGAAGCTGCCATTGCCAACATTTGTGAGATTTGTCATTTCTCCAGAAGAAATAGAAGTTATGTATATTTTCTCTTACAAAACATACTTGCAAACAATCCAACTATTCAGATATCAATCTACTATCTACTTATAAATAAAGAATAATACTGAGAACTACCTTGGGAGCTAATAAGGGTTCAACCCAACAGGAATGCCCTGCCAACTGGCTCTGTCACATAATTTGGCATAACTGTACCAGTCCTTTATGGTTCCAAAGTCTGGTTAATAGCAGTCTACCAAGACTTGGCATCTTAGGTTTCATCTTTCTTACCCTTCAGACACGGCGTCGCTTGGGTATAATTTTTCTATCACTTAAACATAAAATTTATGATACTAAAGGGAAAAAACAAGACGAGCACTTTTCTATCGCCAAAAGAAACAGAGCTCAAGGAGGTGAATCCGGATAGTTCAAGTGGGAATAAAGGGAGACAGGGAGTTAGAGACAGAGAGAAAAGTACACAAAACTCCTAACGATCCTTTTTTTAAAGTAACTGCAGTTTTCTGCTCATCTCCATTCTCCCTGAGAGGACAAGTGGCAACTAGAACAGAAGCCGTAAATCAAAAGTTCTCCGTACATGCTTTCTGAATAGAATAAGTGAGTGAACAGTCTTTCATCATATGAATGGGAGCCACTGCTGGTCTTAACTTTGTTCTTTTTCATTATATTCCCTTTGTCAAAGGCATGTGCTAGTAAGTGGCTAATTAATCAGGATGCATCCCTATGTGAAGTATGCCATGAAGCCATCTATCTCCTGTGACCTTTAGATAGAAATATTTGTTTATCCCAAATTATCCCCTCTTCTCATAAACCTTCAGTAAGTCATTACCATTGAACTAAAATGACAGTTCAGTAGCTTGGCTTTCAGAATATCACATATACTGGCTCTAAACTACTCCCAGCCAGGCTCATCTATTCGTTGTTTCCTAAATAAACCATGCAGTCTTACCGCTGAACCGCTGCTCAAGCCACCTCCCTCCTCCTCCCCTTTCCTAGTCACACCTCCATGTCTCACTCACTGTTACTTCATACCCAGACCACACCATGCATCTCCCGCAGGTCCTGCTGTTCACATTAGCCTCTGAAGTTTCCTATCAGTAGTTTTGGTTATGTTCATATGGCGCTTGACATTGGCGTGTGCACAAACACATCTACACTCTTCTCTCAGTCAAATCGTAAAGACACCATGACACAGTGGAAAGAAGTCGGGAGACTTTGAGTAGAAATCCTGGCTCTGCCACTTCCTAGCTGTGGATAATTTCTTGAGCGTCAGCTTCCTCAGCTTAAATGGGGCTAATACTCCTGGACTCCCTCCCAAAGACTTTATGAAGATATAGTAACGTGAGTATGAACAAGTCCTTTGTCAGTCATGAATCATATACAAATATATTATTTAATGCATCTTTTGTATCCTCAGCACTTGGCAGTGTACCCTACGCATATTAAGTATGTAATAAATCTTGCTGATGAAAGTAGCAGACCACAGCTACAGAAATCTGCTGAGTCATCTCCAGTGTTTCCCTCAACTTATACAGTTAACATTTACGGACGACTCACTGTTGTGCCAGGTTCTTTACTGGAATTGCTAATTTAATCTCACAACATGTGAGGTAGATCCTGAACCCTATCATCTCACTGATCTGAGAACAGTAGCTATCACACAGAGCATTGTGAACAGCAAATCACAGAAGGCTCTCAGAACAGTGCCTGGCACACAGTGGACACTCAATAAAACTGTAAAAAAGCTATCTATATCTTCATGTCCATTTTAAATACTTTAAAAAATTACTCCCCTATGCTTAGCAGGCCTGGCTCAGTGGTTGAGTATAAACCTATGAACCAGGAGGTCACGGTTCGATTTTTAGTCCGAGCACATGCTCAGGTTGCGGGCTAGATTCCTAGTGGGGGGCATGCAGGAGGTAGCTGGTCAATGTTTCTCTCTCATCATTGAGATTTCTATCTCTTTCCCTCTCTCTTCCTCTCTGAAACAAATAAAAATATATTTTAAAAAAATTACTCCCCTAAAAAACGTTGCCAGGAATGAGATTACTGTATTAAAATGTGTAAACCAGCACATAAATTTAACTCTATCTATTCATATGAATCCACTATGTATAGTTTCAGATAATGACTATTCACTATATGTCATTTCATGGAGTTTATAATCTCAGGAAAACAGTAAAATTTGTCCTAGGGAATCTTAGGGGAAAATATTAATAGAAGTTCATATCTTTTTTTTTAAATCTTTTTTTAAATAAACCTTTATTGTTCATATTATTACAAAAGTTCATTTTCTCCCCCTCCACCAGGTTCCTATCCCACCCTCTGCCCTTTCCCCACACCCCCTTGTCAGAAGTTCATATCTTAAAGGAAATGAAGATCTTGGTTTCCTCACCACATTGGGAAGGTCAGTAGGGGTGACCTCCCAGGTCTTTCCAGCTTTGCATGTCTATGACCCAACCACTCCTCAGACAGCCCTCCATCCCTACCACAAAGCTTCTGTGGGGGGGGGGGGGGGGGTAGGTTCTACCCTCTTTCCCAAACATGCCCCATCTTTGATGTAAGAATTCTGTTCACCTCATCCTTTCACTTTACCTCCCCCTGGAAGAGTCTTTCCTCACCCTGAGAAGCAGCTCTGGCCATCACCCAAAGTTTAAATCTGACCCCTTCCTCCAGGCTCTTTCTACCTCCTGCATTTGAATTAATGCATCTTTGCTCCCAAAAATCTAGTGTGCACATATGTGCATATAAGTAATTTAATTTAGCTGGATCTGTGGTCACATTAACAGAAATCTATCTTAACTGAAGGCACACCGGGCTTTGATTTTAAAAAACACCACAATACAGGTTTCTGCTGCATCAATCTCAACATTTTTACTACTGACCAAGTTGACATACAGAATCGGATAGTTGATATAACTCAAGGTGAAGGTCATGTTATAAAATGTTTAATAATCCACTGAAAATATTTAAAAAATAAAGTGTGAATACAGAGAGAATGTGCATCAACATTAGAGTGTTTTTCCTTTTCTTTAACCAAGCCCCATTTATAAAGTGCTTTGAATTTCTTAAAACTTCATTTCTTCTTCCAAGTTTAACCAACTCCTTTTTTTACCAATTTAATTATTATCTGGAGATTGGGATAAGGGAACTAAATTTTGCTTTGGATATAAAAGACATATTCTAGTCAAACAGAGCTACCAGAATAAATCATCTCTACAGAAAATGAATATCCTTTCTTTCTTAAAAAACAAAACAAACAAAAAAAACACCCCTGTAATATTAAAAAATAATAATAATAACATACTTTACTAGTAAGGTTTAAATTCTTAAAATAATTCATAATATGATAACAGAGCATATCCAAGTAGAAAAGGCAGTGGGCATAGCCAGTACTGGGTGAGGCATTAAGCCATGAGGTTATCATATTATAACGAGGAGAGCAATTGCAATGCCCTGTCACCATGCACTACCAGCTCTCTTGGGTGTCATTTTCACCCGCGACTTACGAGATTTTCCGGTTTGAAACCTCATCATCAGTGTGAAAACTGAAGCTGCTCCAGAGGCAAGAGGGAGAGAAGCAGCTCTTGTGGCATTTGAACTGAAGATACTCAGGCAGAGAAACCAATCTGGTGGTGGTGTAAGAGATAAATGGAACCGGAAGAAGAGGAGACGGTGGGAACAGAAAAGACTAAGCAGAGGAGAAGACAATGAGAAATGTGATGGCAGAATGAAAAAAGAAGGGCAACTAAAACAAAGCCAAAAGGTGAAGGCAATGTGGGGATCAGAAAGAGAAAGGGGAGAGAGGGAGGAGGAGGAGAGAAAAAAATATATAAACAACCTTTGGGTATATGAAAAGCAACATGTACCATATGCCTGTACATCTGATTGCTGTTTTTATGAATCACAGATGCTAGCAAATGACCAAATACAGAATTAGAATCTAGGCACAAATCCATGAACCTCAAGAGCTGGAATATCACTGATACGCACTGTTTAAAAATAAAAATCAAAGCTTCAGGTCAACAAGTTTCTTGAAAGTTACTGCCATATTGATTCTCTTGAGTGACTACAACCTGGGGAGGAAATTCCGTTGTTCTGTTCCTGAGTCTGAAACTGTTCAAACACAAACAGAAGAAGGTGATGTTGGATTCTTAGTTAGTCATTTTCAAGCACACCTGCCAACCGTAAATGCCACATACTTCCGGAGTTCCTCAGAAAAGCATTTCCATCATGTCCATCTCTCTGCATTTTTGGTCTATTTTTCCAATTTAAAGTGAATTCTAGCAGGTTCTACCTGGATCCAACCATGAAGTAAATCAGAAATTGATGTCCCTGTACCATGCCTTTCAGGGGCCAGGATTACAACTCTCCTTGGACCTGGGATGTTTCCCACATTTTCCTGACTCTCTCACTCTACCAGAAACAACATGTGCTCCTCAATCAGTCTTTAATCATTCAAAAACAGGCATAATAAATTATTAATCAAGAAATGAATCCTTGTTAGGGTAGAGCTAGCCAATAAATAGTCCTTCCTAGGTAAGAAATGATAGAAAAGCACATCAAAGTCTAATTTGTCCATTAGATCCCTTACATATAGTTATAACTACACTAATGGTAAGAATTTCCATTCAAGTACCAATGTGATTAGGAAATTCTTTAGGCACAACTGGCCTTTCTTCAGCTTCCAAATCAGCCAACATATGTCCCTGTCTACATGTAAAGTTGATGTAGACTAGCAGGTTATAGAGCGCTTGGCCTAAAGCAAATACTACGAGATGAATTAAGACACTGGTCTTCATTATTATTGAACTAGAGGCCCAGTACACAAAATCGTGCACGTATGGGGTCCCTTGGCCTGGCCAGCAATTGGGGCTGATTGGGACCATTTTGCCCAGTCTCTATCAGAGCTGATGGGTGCCGGCCAGCTGAGGAGGGGCACAGGAGGTTGTCCAGCTGGGGAGGAACCACAGGGCATGTCTGGCCTATCTTGTCCAGCCCTTATTGGTCAGACACCAGCAGCAAACTAATCTATAGGTTGGAGCATCTGCCTCCTGGTGCTCAATACGCAGCATAGCGACTGGTCAAAGAGTCTTCCAAAGAGTAGCCCTATTGGTCAGACACTTAGCAAATTATGCTTTTATATATAGATAGATCACTAGAGGCCTGGTGCATGAAATTTGTGCATTGGGGGAGGGAGGTGTCCCTCAGCTCAGCCTTCACCTTCTCCAATCTGGGACCCTTCGAGGGACATCCCTCTCACAATCTGAGACTGCTGGCTTCTAACCACTCACCTGCCTGCCTGCCTGACAGTCCCCTAACTGCTCCTTTGTTGGGCTGATTGACACCTAGCTGGTCCCCTGCCTACCCTATCACCCTCAACAGCCCTCCCTACAGGCCTGGTTGCCCCTAACTGCCCTCCCCTGTTGGCCCTATCACCCCCAACAGCCCTTCCCTGCAGGCCTGGTTGTCCCTAACTGTCCTCCCCAGCAGGCCTGGTCACCCCCAATTGTCCTCCCCTGCAGGCCTGGTTGCCCCCAACTCCCCTCCCAGTTATCTTGTGACAATGTGGGGGCGGCCATCTTGTGGTAGCCATCTTGTGATGACAGAGGTGGCCATCTTGTGACATGAGGGTGTGAGGGCCAATCTGCATATTGCCTCTTTATTATATAGGATTCTAAACCCATTAATATTTTTGGCATTTCCAAATAAACAAAATCTGAAAGGTTGATTGGAAGCATCATATTCAAACATCAAATCCTTCAGCAGAACTGAATTTCATTAAAGACTTTAACTTTCCGTCACCAAAACCCAAGTCAAAGAGACTGGAAGTGATTAACAGGCTAACAGACATGGAAAGCCTGAAAGTCCCACATTCATTGGCTGCACCCGGACACGTGACTCAACTGCAATGACCCGGCACCCACGGTGACCTTAAACACTGACAGGAACAAAGTCCACCTGCCAGGTCAAGCTTGAAATAAGTGAAATAAACTCTTCAAGGTACAAAGCATAAGCAACGTTTGGAAATGTGGGGCTTCCTAATAAAATTTTTATTAAACTCCTGGAACATAAAAACCTTTCTGAATCTGGAAGTCTCTGTCTTGACAGGCAGTTTTGACTTGCACACCCGTGGACAATAACTCTAAGTACAGTGCTTGCGAAATTACAGAAGCTCAAAAATGTTTTTCAGTGCATGAATGACTGTTCATTCACAATGAGTGGATGAACAATTCAGTGATAGTATGCCCATTAGTGATACAGGTGGTCGGCACCCACCCTCCCTTAACATGGTGGTATTTCAGCCAGGAGAGACCTTAACATGGTATTTCAGTGAGGAGAGACTAGAGAAGGAATCCTTACAGGCGTCTTCAAACTACGGCCCGCGGGCCACATGCAGCCCGCAGAGGAGTCTGATCCGGCCCGCCAGGTTTTTTGGGCAGTGAGTGCAGCCGAGGTGTTACAGTAGGAATTAGTAGTTCATATAGTCCGGCCCTCCAGCTCTCTGAGGGACCGTGATCTGGCCCCCACTTTAAAAAGTTTGAGGACCCGTGCTAGAAGAACATAGAAGATTGACTGGTGTCCAAAGAAACATGCTTAAAGGAATCTCATTAATATAAATGCTCACTACATTCCATGCCTATGACTAAGAAGACATCTCACGGAACACTCACTTGAGCTACCACTTCAGGAGGGGAGGGGGGCAGCAGGGTACAAACATCAACAAGGTGTTCTGCAAATTCTCACACCTCACTGCGCTGCCTCTACCCAGAAAACAGAGCCTAAATCACGATGTCAGCATCTCCCTGGTTCCAGAAAAGCATGTGCCTGTGTAAACTCCTCTGTTTTATTTTATTTTATTTTAAAATATATTTTATTGATTTTCTTACAGAGAGGAAGGGAAAGAGATAGAGAGCTAGAAACATCGATGAGAGAGAAATATCGCCAGCTGCCTCTTGCACACCCCCCACCAGGGGTGTGCCCACAGCCAATGTACATGCCCTTGGCCGGAATTGAACCTGGGACCTTTCAGTCCGCAGACCGACGTTCTACGGCTGAGCCAAACTGGTTTCGGCCAAACTCCTCTGTTGTTGTGCCCTATGGCCGCAGAACTTATTCTCTGTGCTGAATGAAGGAATGATGTTTCCTGAAAGCTACCTAATGCTACAGAGCATGGTCCCAGTGATGACCCCAGGAACTCGCCAAGAAACTTGCATTTTGAAATGACTGGAAATGGAAGTGCCATGTGGCAAGATATAGCAATCCATGGCCCGGAGTCATCGCAGACGCGAGGGGCCCTGCTGGCCCTGTGGATTCTACCACATGTGCCTCCCTCCTGGTTAAAGAAACTCACCGCAGTGCAGAATGCCTTCCGGAGCGGGACACACTGTTGCCCACGGGGGAGGGCAGGTTGCTGCCTCTGTGCAGGTCCTCGATGGACCTACTCCAGGGCTTTGATTTGTCCACCGAGCTCTCCACGGTGCTTTCCACGCTGTCAAAGTCAAAACTGAAACAAAAGAGAAATGCCACGAGAGACTTAGAGATTCACATTCACACAAACACATGATGTGCATAACCTATTCCTTTCATATGTCTGCCTGCACCTTAATCTGGGTAGTCTTTGCAAACAAACAAAAACTAAAAGGGAAATACAAAAGAATGTCCTTGTACTCCATGGTAGCTTCAAAAATACAGAATGACAAATACTGGGCCAGGCAAAGTAGCTGAACAGTAGCAAAAACTAAATAGTGATGTATCTGCATTTTACTATAAAGTTTGCTAGCTTACCAATTGCCAACATTGCTCAGATGGGAGGTGGGGGAGGGTGGAATCGTACAGATGTCTTCATTTTGCTTTAACACGTCAATATGTTGGGCTTATACTAATTTATTCCTACCCATCAATTTTCACTGCGCATTTTCTCCTAGTGTTTTGGCAAGTGTGCTTTTCCAACCATATGTGATACATTACTCGCAAACTTATGAATTTGCTTTGATTTTGGAATAGCTTCCCAATGTGGTGCTCTTTAAAGCAGGGCTGTTGTTTCTCTGACATTTTTGAGGTTATTACTCATGTTAACCATGTTAGAATAAATGGCAAGTTAAGTCACTCGGTCTTGTATAATTTTAGGGGCAGTATCTTTTTTAAACAGACAGACCTTTGAGTTCTATGTATTTTCCCCTCCCAAAGTCAGAAGCTCTGCTTCCTCCAAAAAAGTATTTTGTCAATTGTTTCTACCCATAGTTCCACCAAGCAACACCTGATCAGATAAGAGAATAAACAGAAGGCAACTAAAATTAATATCATCTGGAAGATCTTGGAGGCTTTCGCACAAGAAACAGCACCAATACATATTGGAAATAATGAGCATGACTTTTTCTGAAGAAGCATGACTTTTATAAGAAGTATGATGGCCAAAATAAAATATTTGGTTAGAACAGTCATCTGTAAACCAGGTGATGTTCTCCATCTATTAAGTATTAATCCAGATGTCACAGGCTGGTATATATAATGGCACTGACTTGGTCTGACAATTCTGTCGTGTCTTAGGATTCAGGAAACACTGCTGAACCGAAAAGAGGTGGGAGCTGAGACATTAAATAGATCTTTGAGTACTAAAAATAGAAGTCAATAATTGAGATAGGAGAAGGTAAGCTGAGGGGACATTCCAAGTTTGCTCAAGTCTGCCCCACTCTCGCCAAGTCTCTCTGCAGCCCCCACGCCATTCAGCTGTCCGGCTCTCATGTTCCTTTCGGCTGGTCTCAGCTCTCACACGGCAGCAAAAGGAACCACCATGGTGAAAGCTTGTGCTTTCGGGATGGAGCCCGAGCCCGCTGTTTCACATTCTGTGGGCTAGGAAGTTGTCACATGCCAAGGAATAGCAAGAAATTTTCCAGCCCATTAGCTTCAAGAAAGAACATAAATTGTGTGTCTCTGTATAATTTGTCATCTAATTAATGCAAAAGAAAACCAAAACTAATCAGCACAAATGTGAAGCCAATGCAAAAAGAAAAAAAGAAAAAAGAAGATTGGGGAGCAAAAGCTCTGAGTTCTGATCTTTTGTTGGGTTTGATCTTCTGCCACAGAGGAGAATTCCCTCATGGTGGCATGGCCTTTTCCCATGGGTTTTATGTAAGGTACATTTGGAAAAGCTGGTTCCAAAGCTCTATTGTGATGTAGGAAAAAGGTCAATTATAGCAAACATATAGCACATAGCATACCATTATTCCTGATGTTTCTCAGCCCTTCCTTAATTCCATACATAATCTTCCAGATTATAAAATATGCAACAGAGTACTACTATTGGTTTGTCATATGATATGAAGAGCAAAAGGAGATTACCGTAGCAGTTGTGATATAGTGGAGATAAGAAACAACCTTTGGGAGAGTACTCTATTAAAAACTAAGATTATATTTCAGAGGACACTTTCTCAGGAAGATAAGAGCCTGTGTTTGGTTTTTAGTACTCTATTCCATATATTAAAGTTACCAAAGCTGAAACTCATCAAGCCAGTTTCAGTTAATTCTTTAGTTTCTGCATCTATAAGGTAGGAATAATAATTTGAGAAGTTCTCTTCACAAATTCTCAAGGAGGTGATAAGGATAATGAGATAAAATAGTATCTGGTTAGGTCTTAAAACTTTATTGGAGTGAGGCAATATAAAACAAACAAAAAAAACAAGTGATTGAGTTTAAAAGAACTGAAGGAGGTGGGGAAGAGAAATAACACCTGAGCCATAATGTCTTCTGGTAAATTAGAAATACAATACTATTTCCTCAAGATGTGTGAGAGCATATCTGTGAGCACAGAAATGTTTTTTGATTCAAGGAGGAAATGTGGAGAATAGAATATCTTATTCAAATGTACTTTTCATTCCTGTTGTAAATCTTTCCAGAAGCGAAGTGAATAGGAAAAGTTTACGAATGAAGAAAAACTAGGTAAAATAAGTTACTTTGTTCCTTCTTTGCTCAACCTTTGTCCCCTTCACCTTTATGAAAGGCAAGTCCATACAAATACATAAAAGCAAAAAGGGCAAGACTCTTGTTCACCACTTCCAGCCTGCTACTCATTTCTATATTCACTCACACATGCTAATACACATACATATGTAATTTATTAAAACAAAAAGGGAGTCACTCTCCTGTATCTTGCTTTACTCACTCAACATATATCACACACCTCTCTCAGGGAGTGCTGGAGTATTCTACCTTACGAGCACTAAACACAGTTCTTTTTAAAATAAGGTCTCTTCAAGAGTAATTTTTACTCTGTTTTTACTTCTGCCGTAAAAGCATTCCTAATAACAATTATGGGATTTGCTGTTAGTCGTTTGAATAGAAACAAGCCTCCACAGACCAGGGCACATCTGCTTCTGGTTTCTCTGGCAGCGCAGGGTGGAACCATACCACTGAGCTGCATCTTCTGTGACCACATAAAACGCAGGAGAAACAAGCCAAGTTTTACTTACGTTACCGCGTACTGCGCAAACGACAGATACTCCACCAGGACATCGAGGCCTTTGTTTTCTTCATTCAAAAACTCCCTGACCCATCTGTTGGGGGGGAAAAAAAAATATGGGGGAGATACGTCACATGCTCTGCCACAAAAGGCCACGGTGAAAAGCTTTTGTTTTTCCACCACAAACCTTCATCGCCTGAAAGGAAAGCCGTCACTAAGGAAGCCTAGACTCTACCACACCAGGCAGGAGCTGTCGGATAGAGCCACCAAGAACTCCGCCACATTTCGATGTGCAAGAATAGGGGGCTGAAGGCATCTGTGGGCCTTCTTGGAATTTTGCTGCTTAAGAGACTTAAGAGAACCTCTAAGAAACTTTCTAAAAAAAGGCACTTGCTAACTGTACTTTTTTCCACCATCACTGATCCCCAGCCCGCTGGCTACAGGAGCCAAGACTGCACGGGGAGGGAGGGAGGCAGACAGGGGACATGACGACATAACCACTGAAATCCAGGCGCGAGGCCAAATCCACATTCAACTCTTTTCTTGGCACCCGAAGCTGCAGAAAGCGCTCAACCGGCCAATGAGAGGCCCGTGTTTATGGGCTTCTGGAAATTTGATAGGGATGGTTTGCTTAACTTTTTCCACGAACGTTCAAACCTTTCAGGAAGTTGCAGACACCGCATACCATCATCAGAGTTGAGACGTGACAAATACCATGTTTTTCAAAAATTCTTTTGAAAATAGAGATCACCTTGCATTTGAGTGGTGGGTTTGAATGGATTTCATTGGTTGATTTTTTGGTGTTTCTGTTTTGTTTTTTTTCTTTTACAAATTTGTATTCATTTTTCATAATCGTTCCAAGAGATGAAGTCAGCTGGTCACACAGAACTCTTAGGTACTGGAGATAAACAGCTGTTGCCCCACCTTACAGGATTCCCCAGGGTATCCATCATCAGAAAACATGGGATACCCTATTAAGCCTTCACTAGATTGGCAACTCCAACAAATAATATCTGCTCCTGTCACAGAAGTGAAACAAGATACATCGGCCAAGGGCATTCCAAAATGGCTGCCTCTTCCATGCACCCCCGCCCACGAGGCCTAGCAGGCATGGCACAAGAGCGACCACGGGAGCTGGTGAACCGCTGGTCAATCCTACCACGTGTCCTTAAGGATGAGCAACCCCTGGAGGTCTCAGTCTTAAAAGAAGAAAAAAAATCTGAATTCAGGATGCCTGCTTTCTATTTTTGTTTTTTGGAGGGTATTTTCTTTGTTTTTCTTTTATCCTCACAGTTCATTCTTCCTTTAAAAAAAAAAAAGTGTGAGTTTTGTTTTTTAATTGATTTGAGAGGAAGGGAGAGGGACAGAGAGATAGAAACATCAATGATGAGAATCACTGATAGGCTGCCTCCTGTATGCCCCGCCTCTACGGGGGAGCAAGCCCACAATCCGGGGCACGTGCCCTGACTGTGACCTCCGGGTTCATAGGTTGATGCTCAACCCCTGAGCCATGCTGGGTGGGCCATTCTTCTGTTTAGTCCCACCCTCTCCAGGATGGAAACTCATGTCTGTAGGTGGTCCCACTGGGCAGCAAGGTGGGGGGAAAAGATGCTGGCCTCAGATTTTCCCGCAACAGCCTCGGGCAGACTATCACAAAATGCATGCATTTAGCATGGCCACACGCAAGCACGTAACATTTAACTTGCAAAAGATCTGGCGTGGCAACCCTGGCAAGGAAACACACCACCACCGGGCCCCACCAAGTGGCTCTGTGATGGCAGCTTACCCAAACGAACAGGGCCAGCTGCTGGTCAGGGCCGAAGCTTCATTCCAAAACCACCGCACACACAACCTCACAGCATCTGCTACTAGATACTTATTTTCATTGGATTTATTTTAATTGGTCCCTACACAAGTAGGCCTCAGGAGAGAGGATTTTTTAAGCACTGATCATTAGAAACTTGGAAATAGTAAGAGAATTTGTTTTTTCTTTGTATAACTGGTAGGAGGAGACTACAGAAAGGCTAATAAAAGTCACTATGAAAATGAGATGACTAGCTACAAACCCCTTGGCTTCTCTCAGGCCTCTCCGACGGTCTGACCAATGGGCTCTGACCACACCCTCTGAACAGGCTCCCAGAGTGGGTCACAGTAGCGAGCCCCAGAGCTGGGCATGGGGGTCATCTTTATACAGGAAATGTCACCAACGGGTCCCGGTTTTCCAGGGCAGTCTCGGCTCTCCATAGCCTCAGTGGCCTCAGGGAATACTCTAATGTAGGAGTGGAGAAAAACAGCCACAGAGGTCCTGCTGGTTGACTTTCCAGATACTGCCTCTAAAAGAGTAGAGCTGGTCCAGGACACTTGGAGGACCTGTCATTGCCTCAACCACTGTCACAGCCATCTCGCTTGAAACTTCAGCTGCACAGATAGACAGACATGAGAAGAGCAAGGGCGAAGGGGCAGGTACAGAAAGCCAACCAGGCAGAAAGCCTAGCATCGGAAAAAGCTGGGAAAACAAGGATCTTTCATATTGCTAGTCATGCAGATCGGACCCTCCAGGGTAGGGGTGTCGAACTCAATCAGAGAAGGGGCCAAAATCTAAAATCCAGCCTAAATCGCGGGCTGAATGGTTTACTGAACAGTCATAAACTGTCATTGTGATGGAAACGCAGCGGAGTGCAGTGATGACAGCGCGGTGCGGGCCACATTGCAAGGCCTGGCGGGACGGATTTGGCCCGCGGGCCTTGTGTTTGACACATGTGCTCCAGGGCAATGAGGTTCTGACCCACATCAATACATATAGGCCTCAGTTGTGTTTCAGCTCCAGGCCCAGAAAGGCAGGGAAACAGACAAGGGAGGCCAGGGCTGGCAACAGGATCGGCTGCATTGATTCATGACCAACCAATCAGTGGAGACCATGAACGGAAAGGGCACACCTGGAAAGTTGATGAATATTCTATTGGGATCCTCCCCTGAGCCCTCCAGATAAATACCCTCAAGACAAGAACCCAGTGCCTCTCTCTCCTTCTCTCCTTCCCCACCGCCAACCCTGAGCAGTGGTTTTCTAGCCTCTCCCTTTCTCCTAAGCTCCAAGGGCCCTTCTTTCACCTGTGTAGCTTGTTTCTTGAGCCCATGTCTTCCATGGCTCACTTCTCCTACCTCTGTTACTTCAAATAAACTTTCCCTTATCGTTTGAAGAAAAAACAAAACAAAACAAACAAACAAACAAACAAAAAAAGCAATGGAAAAAATGTTCAGCCACAAACTGGATAGGAGGCAAATGACTCAGATAATGAATTAAAAAAAAAAAAAAAGATGAAGAAGAAGGGAGAGAGGAAGAAAGGAAAGAAGGTAGGAAATAGCCAAGCACAGCCAGAGCTCAATTCTCTTGACTCAAAATGCTAATATGCATATAGTCTGATGCAAGGATAGACTATTAATTAGCTTCCCCCCAACTCAAGGTTCTTATCAATTCCTCCACTCCCACTTGTTGACTTTAAGCAAAAGTGCCTTGAAAACAACTTTCACATTGAAAGGCAGGAGCCAGCAGCTCAGTTCCGAAAGAGCCAGCAGAAGGTACCATGCCCTGCCTCAGAGACGTCACCTCAAGCGATCAACCTCTTTCTAAACTGCAAGATCTGCCCTGGGTCTCAGGTCTGGCCCAGGCACGCCTAGGTGATTTAGGAAATAAAATAAAAGTATATCATGGTTGATTATCTTACCCCATTAGTCAAATGATATCACGTCAGTAAACTCATTTCAGGAAGAAAAAAAAAAAAAAAAAGAGGCTATACTTTTCCCTGTTCTCTCAATCCCTATCCCTTCCACACCGGGGATATTCTGAACAGAAGAAAACACAGGTGAGAGTGAACTTCTGTGGAAAAGAAAGAAGATGGAAAGAAAACAGGTAATCATGAAATAAAGGGCAACTTTCAAAGCAGTACCTTGAATCTGAAGACATAAAAAAAAAAAATAGGTATCCCAATGTAAATACTAATAATCAACAATGAATTAGCATGAATGTTGAGTTCCTGTAGTCAATTTCCACTTTCACCTCTGTGCATGCTACACACATTTTGTTTTATTTATTACCAATAGGCAAACAGTTTCAAATTGCGTAATGATAGGTTTTGGAAAGCAGAATTATTTCTGACTCTGATAGCATGTGTCACGTACTAAGCACCTCACAGATTCACTGTAATTACCACATGCTGCAAAAATGAATCAGGCAAATTTCCAATCAGCTGCTCAGGAGCCAGAAGAGATGTGGATAAGAAAAATAGCTCCAGAAAAAACCTTCCTCAAGGACGAGATCTAAGTGCAGGTGCCAGGAGCTTCTGTTGTATTGTCTACAGGTCAAAGCTTCCTTTCCAAGTTGGTGTTTTCTATCTGCGCCCCCCACTACCCCCCCCCCCAAAAAAAAATCTTAAACCTCATTATTCTCAGCTAGAGACACAAGATAAAGGGACAAAGCATGAATTCCCTTTGCCAGTCTCCACATAAGGCCCATAAAATCATTTGGTCTGGCCCCGCCAAGGCATTAGGGGTGAGTTAATGAAATGTTTGACCAAATATAGCAGGCTAATTTTTAAGTGGACGACTTTGTATAGCTTGCATATGATGTTATAAATATCCAAATGGCCCTTGGCAGAAAAAAGGTTCCACACAGGCATGGTGAATTGCAGTGGCTAAAAAATCATGGGGGTTTGGGGGGGAGTCCAAGAGAGAAAAGATAAGCATCAACCTGATTCATCATTAGCTACCAAACCTAGGAGACAGTGTCACAAACTGGTTCTCAAAGGATAGCCTGCACACCACTAGGGGTCCCTGTGGCCCTCCCAGGGGTTAGTGGGGTTACAAGAATTTTCATACAAATAGTAAGAAAGTAGTTATTTTTGTCACTGTGCTGACATTTGTACTGATGGTACAAAAGAAATGTGGGTGGCCCGGCCAACAGGGGTCTCTGGTTGAACAGCGAACTATGAACATGGAGGTCACAGTTCAGTTCCCGGTCAGGGCACGTGCCTGGGTTGCGGGCTCAATCCCTAGTGGGGGGCATGTAGGAGGCAGCCGATCAATGATTCTCTCACATCACTGATGTTTCTATCTCTCCTCCCTCTCTCCTCTGTGAAATCAATAAAAACGGCATTTTTAAAAAAGAAAGAAGTGTGGATAAAACTGCCACTAGAGAATACACCTGTTTATTTCATTCTTCATCCCATGCCGTTGAGAGGATAAAAGTTAGCAAAACTTTACACTGCCTGTAGGAAGGCAATAAATTCTTGATTGCATTAAAGCTTCCTCCTCCTACATACATCTTAAATTTTCTGTGTGGCAAAACGGGAAGCTCGCATAAGGCACTTCTGCTGCCTGCCCCAGTGCCGCTGCTGTCTGAGGGAAAGCGCTCAGAAAAGTGTTGGAGCTGCAAACCAAACCACCACTTTTTTACAAGAATGTAAAGTGACTGACAGACTTTGGCCTTGGGTACTTGGCAGATGTATTCTCAAAAGTGGATGAAGTGAGCCTGTCATTTTGAGGAAGCCAAGTGATGGTATTTATTGTTGATGATAAAATTTGAGCTTTCAAACCGAAAAGAGTTTGAAATTTGGAGCACTTGTATTCACCACCATGAGCTTGGCAGCTCCTCAGTACTTCAAGTATATTCCGGTAAGACTGATGACTACTAACAAATGTGGCTGTGTGTATAGTGCAGAATAAAGTGTGTCAATGTCCAGGTGATCAGATCGATGACACAATGTTTTCCAAATAACCAATTCATGATGTTAAAAAATTACTAATGGGTAAAGAGACTCATTCAAGTGCAAGACAGTCAATAGACTTGAGTACAACAGAGCACAAAAACTCACTGGTTTAGTTTCAGATTTCACCTTGCAGGTAACTTTAAGAAACTGCCATTTCTTGGATTTTGGTGTAATATTGAAGAACATCCACAGTTACCAGAAAAAATTATTTAAAAATTCTTCCTATGGGGGTGTACCAGAAGAGGTCAGTGAGGGTGGGGAGAGTGAGTATATGTAATACTTTCCACAATAAATATAAAAAAATAAAATAAAAACTCCTAAAAGGAAACCCTGTTGCACTGTTGGTGAGAATGCAGACTGGTGCAGCCACTATGGAAAACAGTATGAAGTTTCCTCAAAAAAACTAAAAATTAATTCAAAAGAATATATGTATCCCTATGTTTAATGCAGCATCTATATTAATAAAAGGGTAATATGCTAATTAGACCATGAGACCTTCCAGAAGTCCTTCAGGACAAAGCCATGGTGGTGCGGCCGAGGCAGAGGCAGTTAGGGGTGATCAGGCCAGGGGGGCGGGGAGGACAGTTGGGGGCAAGCAGGCCAGCAGAGGCAACCAGTTGGGGGTGAGCAGGCCGGCAGGGGGTGCAGTTGGGGGCAATTAAGCCAGCAGGCACAGTGGTTAGTGGTTAGGGGTCAAGCAGGCAGGCAGGCGAGTGGTTAGGAGCCAGCAGACCCGGATTGCGAGGGAGCTGTCCTACTGCCAGTTTAGGCCCAACCCCACAGGAATTTCAGATTGGAGAGGATGCAGGCCAGGCTGAGAAACATCATGAATTTCATGCACCGGGCCACTAATAATTTATAATAGCCAAGGTGTAAAAGCAACCCAATTGCCCATCAGTAGATAAATGGATTTTAAATAAATAAATAAATAAATAAATAAATAAATAAATAAAAGCTGTGGTATATATATACAATGGAATATCACTTAGCCACAAAAGAATGAAATATTATCATTGTGACAGCATGAATGAACCCAGAGGGTATTGCAGATGAAATGTCAGTCAGAGAAAGATTTCACTTATACGTGGAATCCAAAGAACAATATAAATGGACAAATAAAACACAAACATCTGAAACCGGTTTGGCTCAGTGGTAGAGCGTCGGTCTGCGGACTGAAAGGTCCCAGGTTCGATTCCGGTCAAGGGCATGTATATTGGTTGCAGGCACATCCCCAGTAGGGGATGTGCAAGAGGCAGCTGTTCGATGTTTCTCTCTTATCGACATTTCTAGCACTATATCTCTCTCCATTCCACTCTGTAAAAAAAGCAATAAAATATATTTTTTTTAAAAAGAAAGAAAAAAAAGCAGAAACAGACTCATAGACTTGGGAAGCAGACTGATGGTTGCCAGAGGGGAAGGGGACTAGAAGGTTTGGTGAATAAAGTGAAGGGATTGAAAAGTACAGCTTGGTAGTTACAAAACAGTCACGGGGTATAAAGTACAACAGAGCAACTACAGTCAATAATATTGCAATAGCTATGTTTGGTGCCAGGTAAGAGCAGATTTTCTTCATCCATCAGCCAAAGCAACACAGCACAACAAACTGAATACAAAGATATGAGAATGCAGCTGCCTTCTACTAAGGAAACGTTAAGGAGGTTTTTAAATGTAAATTAAAGCCACTCCTGTCACCAAGTTTTTTTGCTTTGGGAAATAGTTATTTTTATGAAATATGTTATTTGTGCTATATGATGTTTCTTATTTTGTATTTATATATTTATAGTTATTAGATTTTTAATAAATATTAAATTTTATTAAAGAAGCATATTTAAAATGTATCCGTTTAAATTTCCAATATGGAGAACATTTAATAGATAAAACCCACAAAAATAATTTAAGAGAGTAAGGAGTCCTAAAATTAAAACCAAATTGAGAACTGTTGGCTTTCTGACAGGCTTTGGACATATCTAGATTCGAACGTCAGTGCTTCTAAGTAGTGTGGACTTGAGCAAGGTACTTAATAGCTCACTCAACTTTCTCATCTGTGAAATGAAGGTTCAGAGGTAACGGCAACAAAAAAAGATTTTGTTTTAGAAATAAATAATACGTTGACTGTGCCTAAAACAATGCTTAATACATGACTAAATGTACATGATTATGAACTTGAAATTTTCCAAAAAGCACCATCTAAGAATGAATTAATAATAGGCTAGTCTGATGCACACACACACACACCAAATACATGTTTTATGCCTCTTAAAACCAGCCTTAGTCAGTCTTCACTCTTTGGCCCAGCCCGGCCCGGCCCGGCCCACAGCTGCTTCACAAAAACAGCTGCAAGTCCAGGAGGGAGTCTGAGCACTTCCTCACGTCCTCCCCTTTCTACAAACCTGCCCACTAGGACATTCCTCCCACAGCCTCATTCTCTCAATTTCCCAATGAGATAAAGTAAACTGAGCATCTTTCAGAATTTCTGTGACTGCACTCAGGATGAGAATTAATTTTCTATCGTAATAGGGAGTTTTACTAAAATGAATTACCTGCAAGAAGAGATAGCCTACATCTCAGTTCCATGGGATAAAGCCCGTAAATCTATCCAGCTCACCACTACTGCCGCCACTTGAATCTTATCACCCTGACATCCAAAACATCGCAACATATGCCTACTCACACTGCCCGGCCAGTGTGTTCTAACATTTGTGGCTCCTTTCAAGGGTATTCCAAGTCATTTCAAGAGCTGGGATAAGTCATACTCCAGTTCTTTGCTATTATTATAACTCTTTTAAGAGTAAGTGAATGTGATTATTTCTAGTCCAATTCTTATTTCAATTTGGCTCAAAGAAAATTAATTTTCTTTCTCAGAAGATTACTCCATTTATAGAGTTTTAGGTTAGCATCAAAACTCAGAACAAACCCTTTGCTTGGCAATGCTGTAGCTTGGAATGTTATCTCAGCAAAGCCCTAGCCTGTAACCTTGAAATGCAAGTATGTGCCAAGAATAATTTTTTTAAGACAATAGATTTTAAATGTAATTCTTCCTTTTAATTTCTGGTAAGCAATAATCTCCTAGGTGTCAGGGTCATTTCAAACAAAAAAGGCAACATTCTCTGCATGGAATTCCTTGGGGGATATATCACATAATATTGTCAAATTATTATTAGATACAATATTATTTTCAATATGCATAACAAACAGTCGTATAGTGAGTAATTACTATGTATTATACCCTATATTAGATCATTTTTATATTAGATATTTTGTGAATTACTTCATTTAATCCTTACAATATGCCTATCGAGTTTTATTATCCTCATTTTACAGATAAGAAGTTAACTTAGATCAGATGGTAAATACAGAGAGTTTATATAACTTACCTAAGATAAAATAACAAATAGCAAAAATTTGAACTACCATATTTCTTTTCATAAGGCAAATAGGCACCCAATTACCTTTCTATTATTGTACCTTAAAGAGTACAATAAAAATCTATGGATCTCTTATTTAGCATCTTGTATTCCAAGAATTCGTCGTAGTATTGATTATTTTCACATTATTAATGAGTAACTTTTTCAGAAAATTTTCCAGCCAAATGGATTCAAGCTGCTTAGTTTCCATAGTGAAGAGTCAGTTCAGGCTTGGGTTTTCAGGTCAGGCAAGTTGGGTCAAAAATAATGGTGTATGGTTTCATTCGTTATGCCAGTAATTGGTTGTATACAGACAATGCACCTCCATGCATTTTTCTGCTGCTAAAGCCAAAGCTTTCAAAGTGCCTCAGATAGGTGATAAACACAGAAAACTTCAGCTGGAGAAGACGAAAGAAATGTAAGAATCTTTCAACACCCCACAGCATCCTAAACAACAGACCATTCCAATTGCTTGCAGATTTGCACTGGCTTCTACCCAGCCAGGGCTCTACCAGTCAGCCAACTTTGTATTGGGAATGATCATCTTGCTTTGGTATTTGATGGTCAATTTCACATTATTCCAGCAATGCCTGAAGTAATGCTTTTTTGACAATTTGTAGAAATCCTGGCTGCAGATCATTCAGTCAAGAAGCGGTGCCAACAGTACAGGGTTGGATCTTACCAAATGGAATCTAGCTCCTGATCCACAAATATTGGAAAGTCTGTAAATTTCCTAAGCTTGGATGCCCAACTATATTAACTTACCACCACTTTCACCCCCAAAAGACAAGCCTCATTGCTTTGATCCCAGAGCCCTGATTATCTTACTTCCTTTCAGGGAAAGGGCTGCCAGATTAGGAACATAAGAAAAAGAACATAGCATTTTGATCCAAGGCATCTGGCTCTACAGCTGTAGATTTTGAGGGAGTCACACACCTTCTCTGGTCCTTAATTCTTCTAATCTGTAAAATGAGGAACTAGGTAATCCTTAATTTCTCTCCCAGTTCTAAATCATGATTTTATGACCCACTGCTCTATAGCCCATTTTCTGGGATAAATGTGATTTTCAACTTTAGGTTAGAATCGGTTCATTTTTTGAATATTTCATTTTCAAGGAAACATACATGCAGTTATCTTTTAGGAAATGAACATTTTAATCCTGCATTTCTGCAATTTAAAAAGCTTATTTTGCCCTAGCTAGTTTGGCTCAGTGGATAGAGCTTTGGCTGAGGGACTGAAGGGTTCAGGTCAAGGGTGTGTACTTCAGTTGCAGGTTTGACCCGTGTGCAGGAGGAAACCAATAGATGCCTCTCTCACATAGATGTTTTTCATATAAACGTTTCTCTCTGTGTCTCTCCCACTCTCTCTTTAAAAAAATCAATGGAAACATATCTTTGGGTGAGGATTACAACAACAGCAAAAGCTTATCCTATTCTAGAGGCATGATGCATGAAGATTCGTGCAAGAATGAGCCTTCCTTCCCCTGGCTGACAGCACCGCCTTTGCTCTGACTTGGAGCTGCCTTTCTGCCTTCCCACGCTGCCCAGAGGCTCGAATGGGCTCGGGTGGTGTGGAATGCTTGCGTCACTGCCATGGCAAGGGCTCAAGCATCCCACCCCTGGCCGCTCAGCACCTGTATATGCAGATTAACCCACCATCTTTGTTGTGTTAATTTGCTTACTCATTCCTGATTGGCTGGTGGGCGTCAAGAAAGTATGGTCAATTTGCATCTTTCTCTTTTATTAGTGTAGATAATAAAGAGATAATATGCAAACTGATCATCACTCCAACACACAAGATGGCTGCCCCCATGTGGTCAAAGATGGCCATCTTCATGTGGACACAATATGGCCAGCATAGGAGGGCAGTTCTGGGCAATCAGGCTAGCAAGGAGGGCAGTTGGGAGGGACCAGGCCTGCAAGGAAGGGCAGTTACGGGTGATTGGGACAGCAGAAAAGGGCCATTGGGGGGGACCAAGCCTGCAAGGGTGGGCAGTTGGGGGCAACAAGGCCTGCAAGGGAGGGTAGTTGGGGGAGACCAGGTCTGTAAGGGAGGGTAGTTGGGGGAGACAAGGCCTGCAGCAGAGGGCAGTTAGGGGTGACCAGGCCAGCATGACAGGGCAGTTAGGGGTGACTAGGATAGCAGGGGGAGTAGAAGGGGGGTAGTTAGAGAGACCAACCTGCAGGGGAGGACAGTTAGGGGTGACTGAGGGCAACCAGGCCTGCATAGGAGGACATTTAAGGGCAACCAGACCAGCAGGAGAGGGCAGTTAGGGGCAATCAGGCCGGCAAGGGAGCAGTTAGGCGTTGATCAGGCTGCAGGGGAGTGGTTAGAGGGTGATCAGGCTTGCAGGCAGAAGCAGTTAGGGGCAATCAGGCAGGCAGGTGAGCAGTTGGGAACCAGCAGTCCTGGATTGTGAGAGGGATCCCAGATTGCGGAGCGTGCAGGCTGGACAAACCCCCCCACCACCACCACCATGCACGAATTTCATGTACTGGGCCTCTAGTGCTGAAATAACTGTGAAAATTAACCACTTGAATGGCTTACAGCAAACACAGTCTATAGTAGAAGTAAACTGTTACTTATGTAATATATTTTTTTTACAGACTACTCTGTAAAACTATAAAATAATATGTATGTAAAACCTCATTTCCAAAAGACCTATAAAGAATGCCAAAGGGGAAAATCCTAAAAGGTTTTTTTATTGTAAAACTCAAATATTTAAAGCCCAGAGGGTTAAATAACTTGCTGGATATTAAACAAAAACTTCAGGAAGAACTCAGGTTATAAAATAGGATATGCCTTGCAGGTAAACTATCTTATTTTAAAGTACTCAAGAATTATGCCATCAGGAATATGTGAGAATGTCATGAAGTTATACTTGCTTGAGGCAAAGCAATCATGTGGTTGCATGAAAACTCAGAAATGCTTAGCGACGAGATCCCTCAAATTTTATTTTCTAGAGTGGACTTACATTTCCTGATCCTACAAATGTGAGATGTAGGAAGAAGAGATCGGAACAAAGTATCTATGTACAATGAAGTGTACCAGGTGACATCACTCCAGCTCTGTTCCCTTCTGGCCAGAAAGGCAGGGAACCGAGGAAAGGAGAATGGAGCGATTTTAAACAATCAGCTTGGAGAACTCCCATAAAGGTTCGGAGGTCTTCCAGAATCTCTCCCCATTACATGTTGGGGTGGCGAGGGGGGTCCTAATTTGCCAAAGAATTATCATACACATAAGAGACCGCGCACTTACTACTATATCCAAGCAAGAAACTTTTACAACGGTTATAAATATCCCAAACCAAGGACTGAATTTTGTACAGTGAGCAACTCAAGTACCAACACAGGTTCCACCCTCCTAGCTTATAAGGAACAGTAAGGAAGTTTAACTCTTCGGACAGGATACAGTCACTTTGTAAAGTGTTCAAAAAAGCCTTGGAGCTAAAACGTTAAATGGGCGGCACACTTACCCGATATGGTTGGTTCTTAAGGAAATTTCCAGTTCTCTTAGCACTTGTGTGGATTCTTGAACACGCCGTCTAAATTTCTATAATTCAAGAAACACATATTCTCACAAAACACATTTTAGCAACTGCTAACACTGTAGCTTACTTGTAGTCCATTTAACACAATATGAAAATAGCTCTGCTTCTGAAGTGGGCTTTTCTCACATTTCTTTTTGCAAAGCACACACATTTTTCTCATCATGAAAATCAGCTGACGCAAAAGGATTGGGAAAAAATTACTGATTTTTCATGTACTAAGTATCATTAAGTAGATTATTTTCTCTTTACCCCACCATACAATATTCACCAATATATTTATATGTTGAGGTCCCTAAGATCATCCCAGTGTCAATGATTCCATAGGATTCAGCATACAGCTGTTCTTCTGACTGGGATTTATTAGACCAAGAAGATACAAGGCACAATCAGCGAAGGGAAATGATAGCTGAGGTGAAGTCTGGAGGAAACCAGATACAAGCTCCCAAGAGTCTTCTCCCAGCGGAGTCACAAATGACCGTCTTCGTGAAATGCTGTCGGCCAGGTAAGCCATCAGAGACTCAGCGCCCAGGGTTTTCACTGGAGGGTGGGTCCCTTGGGCACTCTGCCTGGCCCATACCTCAGTCCAGCCTCCCAGAAGGAAAAGAGGCATTCGCCATCAACCATATTGTTGTTTAGACAAGTTGGGCACTGGGAGTGTTCTTATCAGGTAATTGGCGGGGGGGACTCGCCCAAAATTCAAGTTCCCAATTGACAACCAGGATCCAATCTTGCAAACAGGTATTTCTAAGGTAGCAGGCTTGCTATGCTAACTCCTTTCTGCATGACCTAGCACTTCCAAAAATAAACATTCAGAGTTATCTCTGCCCGAGAACCCTCATTTGGAAGGTCCCTGTTCTCAAGCACCTCCCTTGTACGTTTGAAATGTCTTTCCTCATTCCCATGCCTCTAGGACCCTTTGGATCCTTACAGAACATCCTTATGTCTTTCTTCTTCAAGGAATCCTCCTCTGATAGTCAATGTGCTCGCCCCTCTCTGCTCTCAACTCTATCTAACCTCCAAGGATTCACTGGGTTGCACAGGACAGCAGTTCTTTGGAACACGATTTCCTACAGAAGCACTTATTCGCAATAACTGAAGTCTTGGGCCACTCTGGAAGGACATCTGATGTGACACGCCTTCTAAGAAGAGCCCTATGCTTTCTGTCCTGTAGGTCCAAACCGTGTCATGTTACACTGTTCTCGGGAAAGGGCTGTGAGGATTCTAGCTCAGGATATTAGAAAGCCCTGTCTACTGCCATCACTGCAGGGTGCATAGGGGTATCCAGCTCCGAAGGCAGAGGTGTGCAAGTGCAGGAAGGAGAGGAGAAAGCCTGGCCAGGAGGATTCCAGGGTGGGGCTGGGGAGAGCCAGGCCATGCCACGGGTGGAACCTGGTGCCTCAGTGAAGACCCGGAACCCTGCTCAGTACAGGCGGCTCCTGTCCCTCTCTCCTCTTCTGAGGGCCCTTTGCTTCTCACCAGGGCACTAAGGAAGCAAAGTCTCCCAGATTCCCCTGGATGCCGTTCCTAAAGCACCCCAAGGACTTTCTCAGGTTGTTTAGAATTTAGGTACAGTAGGATATATGAAATGAAAGCATCCTCAATACAATGAAGAAAGGAAGACACTCCCCTCTTTTATCAAGAAAGACCTAAGAAATGGCAGCAGCATCTACAGTTTGGAGGGACACCCTACTGCTTCCTCCTGCAGAGCTCTCCAGCACTGAGGGCTGCTGAGGAGGGGGGTCTAAGTACGGCCACGCAGGTGAGGATACCTTTCCAGATGTGCTGGCTGCTCCCGAGGGGCCATTCCCATGCCAGAGTCACAAGTCTTGGGCTGCCTACACCTGCGGCCTTCAGAAGACAACGCGGTGTTCCTGGCCATGCATGTGGCACAGTTCTGACTGGTTTCCTGAGGCCTCTGCCGGCCAACTCTGCCTCGTGCTTCCTTGGGTCAAGGGCAGCTCTTCCAGCCATTGTCTGCCACAAGGGCACCCAGCGAAGCGAGGAGGACATAATAGAGCATAAAAGAAAACCTGCGGGGGAACTAAGTGGCATATATCAAAACAACACTATCAGATAATGGGGACGACAGCAGCAGACAGCATTTATTAGCCATTTACTACGGTAAGGCACTACACTTTGGCAACTACATAGGACCTGAAGTGAAACTAAATTGACTTTGCCCTTGTACTGTCTTCTCTCGGGAACTGTTTGATTTTTAGCTGAATTCTAGACTACAGAGATGCTTGGCACCCACTTTGCTAAGCACATAAACAGTTGAGTGCCAACACTCTGCACTTCTACGATGGATGCAGAATGCTTTAAAAGAGAAATTGTGTGCCCGTGGGGACCTGCTAAAAGGAGCAGGGTACCATCCACTTACAGTCTTCACCCCTGACCAGCCTCTCCCTAAGAGGAAGGCGCAGCGTGGGGATGGGCCCAAGGAGGCAGCTGAGCCCTGGAGACCGAGACAACAGATTTTACCATCACAGAGGACCAGACTCCCTTCTTCCTGGTCTGCGGCCTTTCCCAGGCCAGACGCGAGCAACCCCTCCCACCTCCAAAGCACGGACTAAGCACTGCCGGGTATGAAATGAGGAGGCTGGATTGGAGAGTTCTGATCCCAGAGACATCCCATGTAGGCTCTTCCTTTCCTGCCCTGGAGGGTTTGAAACTATTTAGAAGAAAATCTAAGTAGAATAGATGTCAGAATATTTTTTCAGAAGATGGCACAGGAAGTACCTTGTGTTCCAGATGAACAAAAGCTCAATGAATGAAGTACCCGAGGACTCTCAATGCAGTTTAGGGGAGACTGTTGGGCCTACACTATGGGGCCCTGATTTGAAATCTTTTTGTTTCCCCCTCCATATTACCACTGAGAATGTGAAACACATTTTAACTGCGAGCCATGCCTTATTCCAAACACAATCTCCTTTTCCCAGGCCTTGCGCATGACCATTAGATTGAGTGGAACAGATCGTTTCCTCCTGCCAGCTCACAACAGAAATCAGAGCAGCAGGGATGATGGATCCAACATCCATTTCGGGGTTTTTTTCTGCGCCCAATGACTGATGGTGAAAGATGAAGCACAGACCAAACAAGGCCACTCAGGTGGACGCACAGGGCCTAGCGCCAAGACTGAAGGTCAGCCAAACAGACGTCGATTGTCTTGGGCCTCTTGATCATTATTTGGGAGGGAGTAAAAACACTTTCTGAGCAGCTTGTTATTATTATTATTGTTATTTTTGGTCTTATATTCTTTGCCTCAACCCTGAAGAAATTGTTCCAAAGGGGAGCTGGGACATACCAGGAGGAACCCCCTCCCTGTGGGGTTTGGGGCTGGAGTCTAAGAAGCTCTCCGGGAGTTCACCTATTGTCCCCTTTCTTTTCAGAATCTGACAAATGTTGCGATAACTGTTTGGGGATGGGACACACTCTGTGAGGGAAGCTCTCAGTCTTGCAGACAGACGTCGGCATTTCTGCATCGCTCAGCTAGGGGGGTGTGCCTAACGCGTGAGCCATCCAGCAGGAAGGTGTGGAAGCCTGGGGATACCTGGAAATGTTTCTAACAGAGAAGTTTGCTGCCCCTGGCAAAGAAATGGCCCGGAAAAACACGTGGGACCTTCTGCTTGTGTGCTGTGCGTATGGGTGTGCCTTCCCTTAACCCCCTCTAATCTGATGGCCGGGGCTGCTCCGTCCTTGGGGGAGGAGACGAACAAGAATGAAACAAAGAATTACCCAGCTGTCTCACTGAGGGGATCTGACAGAAGCCCTTTAGAAAAACAAACATGTGTGTGCCATATTTGGGAGCGGGTTGCAGGGGAGGGGATGCTATGAGACTTGACAGGTACAGAAGACAAGGCTGTGTCATTGAAGTCCATCTGGCGCCTAGCAGACAGCACAGGTCTACATCCATTTCATCGTCACGTGAAAATGTGATTTCCACTTGCCTGCGTGTTAACCATGAAATTCCACGAGGAAATAATAGCTGCTTTCCTTTGCTTAGCTTTTTTTTTTTTTTTTTTTTTTTTTTTTTTTTTTTTTTTTGAAAGGGGGCACCGGAGGGTGAGTGAAAGCAAAAAAATAAATAAAAAGGTTTTTTTTCTAATACAAGAGCCAAGGGCCCTGGAAACAGCGGCTCACTAGAAAAAGTGTGCCTTTCTTCTCTCAGGGGCCACACAGAGAGGATTCAGCTCCAGATATTCTCCTTGCAGCCTTGAAAGCAGGAGTCGTGGTAGGTCAACCGAAAAACAAGCACTGGCTGCAGAGGAGCCCTTTACCCATCTTAGCAGGGACGGCTCTGCCCCGAGATGTCCCAGGCCCGCCCGAGGCCCGGGGCCGTGCCAGGCTGCAGGCCTGACCACGAGGCAGCCGTGTGAGCCAATTGTGCGGCTGCACAAAGCGGGGCTTGTCTGTGAAAGGGGAGCGTCTGTCGAGAACGGAGCGAGCTTATTCTCTCCTCACCTTCTTGGGGCCGGGGGCAGGGCCGGGGCGGGGAAGCTGCTAAAAGCATCAACACAGGATGTGAGAGCACAGCTGGGATGACAAAGCCCAGCGATTTGTCAAGGTCCCTGGAAACGCACCCGGACGTGAAAGACAAGCCGGCCACGGCCCGCCTGCTTTCCTGGGCCCCCACACCGTAATCGCACACGGCAGTGACTCAGTGGCCACCAGAGGGGAGGGCCTCCCCTCCCAGGAAAGCTCTTTACACACACCCTCACGTGAGCAGGACAGCTTCTCCCTTTGTCTTCTCATGTCGGACTCTAGACTGTTTCTCTGGAGGCCATGGCACAGGCCACAGCGCAGAGGAAGGAAGGTCTCCCCCAGGGCAGAGGGTTCTGCCTGCTCCTGGGGCCGCGGGGACAAAGAGTGGAAATCGATCCCTCTTACCTTCCTGGTTACAGCGGGGTCCAGATAGCCTTTGAGCTTCTGAATGTACGTGTGGGGAGGATTCTTCACCTGGAACCGTTCCTGCAGGAAGCACAAAAACAAAGTAAAAACACCGCGTGTATGAAGGCATGACAACCAGCCATGCTCACACAGGTTCATACGCCGATCCAAGGCTGAAAGGAACCCACAGAACAGATGTGGCAAATAATCAAATAATCACGGTGTCCTAAGGATGGTGTCCTCTCTGCAAAGGAGAGAACTGAGGCTCAGAGCAATCCGGCGTTTCCCTCAGGTAAGGCAGCTGTCAGTCCTGCTTTCTCTGCAGCTCTCATCCCCGGAATAATGTTCTGCCCAACCTGCAACCATGTGCTCTTCCAGCAGGTCCTCAGTCTGCTGCGTGCTCTTTTGAAATCTTTAATGTTAGCAAATCTTTTTTGAATATTTATTAATTCTTTAGGGAAACAAAAAAACATTCAAAACTTGACTCCAACGCGATAAAACCTCTCTATTTCAAAAATGAGTCAAGAGTCCATTGCTAAGAGACTGGAGTGAGCGTGCATTTGTGTGTAAGCATACCCATGCGTGTGATCGCTCATGGGGTCCCAGGGCAGCCTAAAGTAGAAGACCCACAATCTTCTAGTTTAAGCAAAACCACCATCATTGAAATGAGCATATTTTATATATACGCTATTTGAAAACAGACCTGACGTGGAACCCCGGAATCTGCATTCCAGCAAGCTTTATGCTGATGCAGCAGATGGAGGAACTACACTTTGAGAAACTCATGCCCGTGTGTGTTGGATTTTATAGACTATAAAGTCCAAAGCAGCATAATAAGCAGTAGTAAAACACTGGGTAGAGCATAAATGCCCACAAACTATAAAGTGGGTGGATAAATACTCATACTATGTTCATTCAACCGACTATCACAATGGAAATGAGTAACTGCCCAGCGTGCACCGCATGCTCCTACATAGACGGGTCCTATAAAGCTGATGTTAAGACAAAAAGAACACATGATTTCATTTATTACAGATTTACACAAAACAGGCAAAATTAAATCATCTTTAATGGTTTTATTTATGTCCGTGTGTGTGTGTGTGTGTGTGTGTGTGTGTGTGTGTAATAGAGAGAGGGAGGGAGGGAGGGAGGAAGGGAAAAGAGGAAGGGAGTTTAGAGTAGAGAGAAAGAGAGTGAGAGAGCGAGAGATGACTAGCTGGAGGACTACGGTGAGGAAAGGGAAATACGAAGTATTCCTTGAGAGGTTAGCAATGTTCTGTTTCCTGACCCAAGTAGGACATGGGTGCTAGCTTCATCCTACTTGTTATGCTTTCCTTGTGTTTCACCTATGTACCTATGCTATACTTGGCACACACACACACAAAAGTTTAAATAGTGTAATAAGCTCTAAATAGAAAAAAGCAAAGATTCATCATGAAAGCAGGACAATTCTCATCAGGTACCACCCTACCTACACCCCAAAAGATGTTTTCCCTAGTAATTACTTTAAACTTGATTATTGCTTACACCTCAATGGAATGTTTTAGTATTTCCCAACACTGACATTGGCCAGCATGTTTAAGCATTTGTGTAGCCCATGTGAATTCTCTTTCTCCAACACAGGGTACCACTCTTCCCGGTCCACTCAAGTCTTGCTCGCTTAAGATTCAGAAATGCTATAAATCATCTCACTATTACCAAAAAGGTAATCTTACTTGTGAAAGTATATGTTTTTAATTATGCTTTAAAATAGAAGGAAGTAGCTCATAGTGAGACATCTATCAATATTTCCCCTTTATTTAAAAAATGATCAGGGTAAATGCTGTGGTATAGGTATATCAACTATATCGCAACAAAGCTGTTAACATAAAAAATCCAGCATACTATTTCTAATTATTCCCCCAAATTTTCTACCAGGAGAAACATCTCGATTGTATCTTGGGGCTGTATAGTCATTTTTATTAATTTAAAACCACCATCATTTAGGTAAGGAATCAGAGGGAATCCAACAGCCCTGAAGTTTCAGCAGCAACCCAGCTGAAGGCTAAATAATCACAAAAAGCTCTGACCTGAAAAGTGGGCTGACAGCTACCTCGTTATTTATTTCCAACCTTGCATGTAATCACAGCGGATGTCAAAGATACAGTAGGATAGAATAAAACTTATGTTTTTTAACAATCCAATCCAATCATTCAAATTGTTAAAAAAAAAAAAAAAAAAAAATCCTATGACAATGCAAACCTGTGCTCCCTTCTGCTATAGCAACCACTTACTTCCAAATATAAGGCCCCTAACATAACCTCAAGGAAGTCTAACTCTGGCTAATGAAGTATCTGCTTGAGAACTTGAAATACCAATCTGTGGACAATTGCTGATAGATTTCTAATTTATGTTCCTTTAGGCAAAGTCTCCACACCAGAAGAGCCATATGTATTCCTTTAAACATAAATTCTGGTTGCCCTGGCCAAGTGGCTCAGTGGTTGGAGCATCATCCCATATGCCAAAAGGTTGTGGGTTTGGTTCCTGTTCAGGGCACATACCCAGGTTTCAGGTTCGATCCCCAGTTGGGCATGTATGGAAGGCAACCAATGGATGTTTCTCTTTCATACCTCTCTCTCTCTCTCTCTCTCTCTCTCTCTCTCTCTCTCTCTCTCTCTCTCTCTCCCTCCCTCCCTCCCTCCCTCCCTCCCTCCCTCTCTCTCTCAAAATATACTGAGATGAGGATTATAAATGAATAGACAGACAGACAGACAGATAGATATGGTTGAGTAGCACATAAAACATTGGCATTCACTCAGTGAGTCCCATTTTTGATAGTCAATAAGTGCAACTTTCTCCACTTCCTGTTTAAGACTGGGGTGACCCAGAAAGGCTTTCTCAACTCCAGGGGTGAGCAAAAGTAGTTTACAGCTGTGAGTAGGTGAAACACAGTTTACTCTTGTATTATTATTATTTATTGTATTTATTGGTATTAGAACTATAACCCTACTTTTGCCCACCCCTGAATACACTTTTATTGGTCCTACAAATATTTCCTTATAATTATTCCCCTGAAATTATGGACAAGGTCTAGATTTAATACACTCATACTTTTTTCAAAAGTGTTTATTAGCATTTGCTGCTGAGTTTTAGGCACATTTTTCACCTGTTTGAGAAACTTTTTAATTTATTTTCATGAAAGAGAAAATAAAGAAGCCTGGTGTCTTAGACACAGTGGATCTGTATCACAGCTACTTCTCGAAAACTCAGCCTGCATCCAGGGTTTCAAATGAAACTGCTGTGACAGAAGAATACAAAGCCCCATTTTCTTTAAACTTAAGGTTGTTTCTATAATCTCAAAAGGAACTACAGTTTGAGTTGTAAATCCAGCATCTGTCCCACCAGACCTTTTCCATCTCTTAAATGTAGCCATTTGAACAAAAGCTAAATTTGGGAGGAATACACTGGAGAATGTCAGCATCTTGCCAAAACACATCTTTTTATTTGCAAGCACTTTGTATAGATTACTAACATCGTATTTATTTAAATTGATATGTTTTCTCTAAATATTAGAATTTTAGATTTTGAATTGAAACCCCAAATTGCCTTGGATGGCAGTTTTCCATCACACTCACTTCCAAATGTTTCATCACCACATGCTAATTCAATAACTACCTACTTGTTCAGCATCATTGATATGGATAGTTTAATTAAAATAAGTCCTCAATCTGAGTTACAATATATAGAAATATTCTTAGGGATAAAGAATTTATTTAATTATGGTGATTTGTTAATATGGATTTTTTTTTTTTTTTTTTTTTTTTTTTAGCCTATGAAAGAGCTTTAAAATACAAGTTTCTAATTTTCCAGGTACTCAGAAGAGGGGTTGCTGAGTCATATGGTACCTCTACTCATAATTTTTTTGAGGAGCCTCCATACTGTTTTCCATAGTGGCTGTACCAGTTTACATTCCCACCAGCACTGAATGAGGGTTCCTTTTTCTCCACAACCTCTCCAACACTTGCTATTGTCTTGTTGAGCCATTCTATAATAATAGGTGTGGGGTGGTATCTCACTGTAGTTTTGATTTGCATTTCCTTAATAGCTAGTGAAGTTCAGCATCTTTTCATGTATCTGTTGGCCATCTGTAGGTCTCCTTTGCCAAGATATATGCACCCTTATGTTCATTGCAGCACTATTCATGGTAGGGAAGACATGGAAGCAACCCAAGTGTCCTTCACTAGCAGACTGTATAAAGAGGATGAGGTACATATATACAATGGAATTCTTCTCAGCCAAAGAAAAGATTAAATACAGCCATTTGCGACATGGGTGATCTTGAGAATATCATGCTAAGCAAAATGTCAGATAGAAAAATGTTAAGAACCTTATTATTTCACTCATATGAACAAATGGACAAACAGGAAAAACAAATAAAAACTCACAGACACAGACAATAGTATGGTGGTCACCAGATGGAAGCGTGGACAGTTTGGTGACAGAAGGTATAACTTTGGGTGGAGGGCAGAGAATGTAATATATAGATTATATACAATAGAACTGTACAATCAAAACCTGTATCATCTTATTAACCATGTCACCCCAATAAATATAATTTTAAAAAATAAAATACAAATTTCTTCAAAATGTCTAATCAGTATAGCATCACCACCATCCTGACCTCTTGCCACTCATCTCCGTGTGTAATCAAACTTTATTCAAGTAATGTTCCTGGATAAGAAATAAAAATGGCTCTGGAGTTTTTAATCATTCTCCATAAGCATTCACAAAAAAAGAGCCCAAAGAGATTTCTAAACACTGAGGCACACTAGACCGCAGATTGCACTGGGAGGAGCTTAAAAGGAAAGAGAAGGTGACAACAAGCCTCAAAATCGGACCTTCAGTAAGCTTCTGTGTTGTTTGCAAATATTTTACTTTGAGTATTAGGAATTTAATTTCTCTGGTAATAACCAGAAAATGTCTTCTCACTGCTAACAGTGACCTCATTTATGCACTCCCAGGGACAATTACCTTTCCATCTGGGGCAGCACTTGTGTTTCTCAATGGTTAACATATGTATATGTGTGTGTGTGCCTAAGTGACCAAAACGACTAGTTGCTATGACACACACTGACCACCAATGGGCAGATGCTCAACACAGGAGCTGCCCCCTGGTGGTCAGTGCACTCCCACAGCCAACCTCCCTGAGCTGGCCAAGCTCCCACAGTCCCTTCCCCCAGCCAGCAGGCCCCCGGGCTAGGACAGGAAACTAAGGGTGGGTGGCGGTGGATGCGGCCCCTTTCCCAGGGGGGCCAAGGGCCAACCTCCCATGCCCCATCCCTCCCCACAGCCAGCAGGCCCCAATCAGCCTGCCACCCGCCTGCCCACCACAGTGGGGTGTGGTAGTAAGGGAAGGAGGGGAATAGGCAGGGAACTGTGCATTGGCAGGGCGCCAAATGTTGGCATCAGTGTTGGCAACCGTTCCTTCTGCGCCCAGCCTAGTGACCATAACTTCCTCTCTGACCCAGCCCTGATTGGCCAGGCCCTAATCTGCCCTGATCACCGGCCAGGCCTAGGGCCACCTGTGCACCAATTTCATGCACCAGGCCTCTAGTCTTTTAATAATACATGTAACTACATTCTTCAGACCTCTTAGCTCACTCAAGCCTCCCAGGTGTCAAGTTAAGATTAACCCCACTGTACAGATGGCGGGACTGAGGCTCAGAAGTTAAGCGACTGCCTTCAATCAGACACGGGGGCACACAGCAAGGATTCAAACTCAGGTTTCTCTGAGTCTCCGGCCCCCGCTCTTTTCACCACACTGGAGTAAGTGTGCTCATCTTGCTTCTGATATCGTTTGTAAAAGGGCAGAAACATGCTTTCTTCTTTGAGTTCCCTTATGTGGACAAATATTTGGCACACGGTTAGTCTTTAATAACGTTCAAAGAATTAAACTTCTTTTAAATGTCATATACAAGTCATAAATTAAGGGTAAAAAGTACTTTTAAAGTTTAAAAGTACACAAAAAGATTGTAAACACTATATGGAGCATATAGCCAGGGGGTCCTGGGCTAGAAGTAAGCCAGCCAAACTCATGTCATAGCTCAAGAACATCTGCTGATAAGCATGCGTTGTATTTCGAATGGCTCTGAAACTGCCTAGTGCCTCTCATTATTATACAGTTCTCATTAACTCAATCTGCTCAGGCTTGTTCGGACTGCCACGACCCCCCCCTCCTCCCCCCCCCCACACACACTCCTCCCACCAGCCATGGGGAAGGTTAGGCAGCCTAAACACAGGCATGGCCTGCAGATAAGGAAAAGACAAAGCACTGACTGGACTCCACTTAATGACTAAGGTTCAAGTCTACTACGACCCGAGATGGAAAACCAGGCTATTCTTTTAAAGATGATATTTATAAGAGTTTATTTGAGGGGATGGGGGGGGGGGCACAAAAACAAAAATTCAGGCCATTCTGGGTGTTTGTTTGTCTTTTAAATAAATATATTTTTATTGATTTTAGAGAGAGGAAGGAAGAGGGAGAGAAAGAAACTTTGATGGGCTGCCTCCTGCTGGCCCCTATTGGGGATCAAGCCTGAAACCTGGGCATGTGCCTTGACTGGGAACTGAACCAGTCAACATATGGGTGCAGGGTACCAAGCACAACAACGAAGCCACAACAGCCAGGACCCCAGGCCATTCTTAAAGGAACCAACAGCAGGGGCTGTGACAGGAGTATACCCGTATTTTCTGGCGTATAAAATGACCCCCTAATTTTACAGTTAAAACATAGGTTTGGGCCTATATTCCCTGTATAAGACTATCCCCCACTTCAAAGAAAAGACTTACTTTGCCATCAAGATCTGCAGGTAATTTTTGTGCAATTTTGGTCTTTTGCCCCCAATTTTTGGTTGACTTTTTTTCGTTTCAAAAGTCGTCTTATACGCCGGAAAATACGGTAAGTTAATTAGGGAAAGTCACAATAAAGGGAATTAATCAGCGGCAATGCCACAACACGGCCTCTTCCATTAGACACGGACTGGCAGTTCTTTCCAACCAGCAGCACCGTGTCTTTGGGGCCTCCCTCCATCCATGCCCCCCTTTCTCCACCTAAATCTAATAAAACCCTTTCCACATAAAGAATGGGGATTGAACACTCCACTCACCTAACAAAACGTTTCTAACCCTTTGCATCTTCTCTACCCATGTGAATAATTACATGAGAAATTACTTAATTGAGGTTAATTTGATGTTAGCTGGACTTACACCAAACTAACATAAGCATTTCCATTCTGTAAGTTATATTTGGATAAGCAGCACCAAAATCAGACAAAATTTCGCTTAAATTTATCTTATACCTTCATAATCTTAGGCTGAAGAGAAATTATAGCGAGACACCTAAAAATGAGGACGTCTCTGGGAAGTGGATGGCTCATGGGAGAAAAGCTCACTTGAGATTCTCTCCCAGTCTGGGATGGACACAGAGTCGCGGGCTCTATTTCAGAATTGCTTAAACACTCATAGGGATAAATTGGATGTCATCGTTGTTATGCAATATTAATGTTTTGTGGTGGGGTTTTTTGTTTGTTTGTTTGTTTGTTTTTGATCCTGTAATAGTTCACCTTAGTGTAAACTCGAAGGGTTTGAATAAGCTCACTACACTTGAGTGATTTTTCCTCCTAGAAGTTGAAAGTGGCTTCCTCTTCCAAGGCTGAGTAAATGAGCCATAATTACAACCAGCAGCACTGCCATTAGTGAGTTCTACTTCACAGGATATAACTTGGTCCTAAAAGCTCTTCAGAGCTATGTTAACTGGGATCATCCATGTCCTCAGGGAGTTTACCCTCTAAAATGGGAAATGATGATGTGAGTACCAGGGAGAAGAAAAGACAAAGGGACATTAATATTGCCTACAGACAGAAGTGGTTTTTACGGAATAGCAGAGGCCAAGAATCGTGAGCTGGGAGGAGGTGCCAAGACCAGAGTCAGGGCTCCTAAGCAGGAGGGCCTAAGGAAAGCCATGATAACTCAGTCCTCACAAAACAATTTCTACAAATAGAAAAAATTCACACAAACAGATCTATTCGATAGATCCACCCCCCCCCCCAAAAAAATGGAGAGAACCCAAGTCCCATGGGAATGCATATGCCATGCCCTTCTTCCCTCAGAACTCTCTGGCACTTCAGAGAGGCCACCAAAATGCCCCACCTATGGAAAGTATGAGGACAATTTAGAGAAAACGAAGGAAAAATATTAAGACTCTACCTACTTATGAAGATAGCAAGAAAAGCAAGCTCAGATGGGATTCTAATTTTGTCTAACAACGATCAGAGGCAGCTAGTGCCAGCTGTGATCCTAGTTAGAAGGGTCCCTGTAGTTATTATTGGATGAAACATTTTGCTAAATAAATCCCTGTCCCTGAGCACCTTAAATCTTGCTATCGCATTTAAGTCTCCTGTTTCTGAGACACCAACGTAAAAAATACCAAGGTAAAAAAAAAAAAGTCTTTTTATTCTTATACTCATCTAGAACACATTATGCAAGACGCTCTATAAAAAGCACAAAATGAAACAAATTCAACTCCAAAACATTAAATCTCATCTCTGAGAGATAGCAGACACTGCTGTAATACAAAGTAGACTATGATCAGAACCATATGTGATCCTCTGGAAGTTCAAAGAAAGGTAAGGCTCTTTCCAACTGAGATGATCAAAGAAACATCCCTGGAGAAAGTAGCTTTGGAACTGAGTTTTGAAGGACAGGCAGCATTGACTAGTAGATATCCTGGGACCGTGTGAGAGGGAGGAGGCAGAGGAGTTTTCCAGATGGGGGCACATGGGAGCAAAAGTAGAAAAGCATGGGGCATGTGCTAGGATCTTCAAGGAGGTGAGCTGTGTCCCAGTGATAAAGTCTATCAAAGTTAATGGCACAAAGGATCTAAATGGGAACTGGGAAAGGACAATGACAGGCATCAAGTAATAGGCTATTGCGTAGGACAGGGAGCCAATAAGGAGTTCTGAATAGTGAAAGAGCATTTGGGTAATAGTGCATCACTCTCCTTTCTTCATTCCCAACTTTACAAGTTGGCCGTTTCTGCACTAGACTAGACTTGAAAAAATCAGCATGTCAGATTCATTCCACAGCCATAGTTTCTTGGAGCGCCTTGAAGCATTCTTCGGCTCTGAATATGAAATCATTTTCCTAGACCGAGAAGAGAGGACAACTTTCCAAGTGTTCCATTACAGCTCGCAGACTGAAAATAACTTTTGATGAGAGTTTTCCAAATAATTGCCTTTATTTAGACTAGCAAAAGTTTCTTCTAGTTCAACGGGTCTTTTCTAATCATAGCTTCGGATAATTCACTCTCTAATATGTGATATGATTTGGACTTCTTTAATCCTATTGATAGTTCATCCTTCTCTCAACTTAAAAAGCATTGTAACTGAATTTGTTGCATTTGCATGAAGGAGGTCATACTAATAAAGTTTGTTATCTCATGTCGTCCTAAGAAAAGACAAAACTGTGACTACTTGACATGGAGCAGTGTTCAGTAAGTACAGTTGTTATTGTTAACTAGAAGCCCAGTGTATGAAAATTCGTGCACTGAAAGTGGTGGGGAGGGTCCCTCAGCCCAGCCTGCCCCTCTCACAGTCCAGGAGCCCTCAAGGGCGCAAGGCAACCCAGCGATCAGGAGAAGGTGACACCCCCATCACACCTCTGCTGCTGCCACTGCTGACAGCGAAAGCCTCAGCCGGCCCTGGTTACCTAAGCCTTGGATGGCCCTGGGCAGCTAGGAAGCTGCCATTCGAGACTTGCCTGCACCTCAGGCTAGCCCTAGTTGGCTAGGCAGCTGACAGCCAAGGCTTGCCTGTGCCTGGGCGGCTAGGGAGCTGAGGAAACTGGGGAACTGGTGGACTCCAGAGGCAGGTGCCCCAGCGGGGCTGAGGGGACTGAGTGCCGCCATCTTGTGCCTGTGGGCACCGCCATCTTTGAGGGTGTGGCCATCAATTAGCATATTTCCTTCTTATTGGCTGTGGTTGCTGCCATCTTTGCAATGGTGTGAGGGTCAATTAGCATATTCCCTCTTTATTAGATAGGATTAGGTAGGATGAGGACCGAAGAGCTGTATAGAGTGGTGGAAAGTCAGATTTACACTGGAAAAGCCTTCTGATAATCATCATATCTATTTTCTCTCTTCATTTAGACTGGCATTTCTTAAAATACCCATGACCAAAGGCCTGCATCTAAAGCAACTGAGGTTGCTTGTTAAATGACAAAAATTATCCTGGCCCAAGTCATCAAGTACTCAAGAGTCTGCATTCTCTTAAATTCCCCAACTAGGTCCTCTATCCATTAAAGCTTCTGATTGTACTTCCTACTATGGACACATAAATCTCCTCTCTTTATTCAGTCTACAAAGAGAGCATACATATCCCTCATAAGCAAAGACTTAACAAGATTTTCAGTTACATTTAAAGATATAGACTTATATTATAAAATCACAGCTACAGTCTATGCTTTCAGGAAAACTGTGTAAAATCTCTGGGGAGTACTGTTCCTGTAAAAACGCAAGGGGTATCAACACACATTGTTGTTTCTTCACAAGAAAAATGGAATATGAAACCCTTTCTCCCATTTTTATTACAATTCCAGAAATCTTACTTAAGGATGCCTCCCAAACAAGAATAACACACTTAGAAAGATCTTTAAAGTCTCCTGAGCTAACCAAGCATCATACAAACAAAACATGGAGGAGGAAAAGAAAAATAAGCAAGTTCTGATCCTAATCAAGGCAGAAGCAAACAAAAAAGACAGAATAAGCCTTAGATTTCTTGCAGAAACCATTAGATAATTCAAGATTTAAATAAGAGAGATAATATTTTTCAATCACTGCAGAATTGGAAAGAATGGCAAGTTCTTATCTTGATTGTTTTTCTGACAATTATACTAACTAGAGTCTCTGAAACCTCATTTGCCCCAATTATAACAACATGTAAATACACAGGTATAATCCTCAGAATTTCCATAGATGCTTGCTTGAACTGAATGAATGCTAATATTTGTGAAGAGCATAATGTATGTCAGGGAACAGGGGAAGAGGTAGAGAAGGTAGATGCCTTCCATAAAGTCAACAAAAGTGCCTAGTCATATAAAGAAAGCATCCTTATGAAGAGAACATAAGGACTGAAAAAAGGGAAGTTATCAGATCTTAACCATACCCTCACCACATGCTTTCAACATAGATGTAAGCATGAGAACCAAGCTCAGAATTCTCAACTTCAACACTTATGGTGCAGTTTACAGTACAGAAACCATTGAGATGGTGTTTAACAGTATAACTTGGTTTTGAAAATGCAGTGATATAGCATAAACCACACCTTTTTTCCATAAGGGGATTGATGAAGTGGTGGGAGTCATTTAAAAATAGTATTTCTCTGGGAACACATCACTGGAAACTTTTATTTTAAAATTATATCACTTAACATAGCACTAAAAATAATGAAAAACTTAGAAATAAACTTAAAAAAATATGTGCAAGACCTACCCACGGGGAAGCTTCTAAACACTCCAGGCAAGATTTTAAAGCCCTAAATAAATAAAGAGGCCATGTTCACAGATCAGAGGAGTCAATGTTGCTAGGATGTCCGTGTTTCCGAAATTGATACTTCAAACAAAATAATAATAATAAAAAAATAATCAATGCAACTTCAATAAAAATCCAGGAGGCTTTTTCTTAAAAATTGACAAGCTAATTCTAAAATTCATATAAAAATGCAAAAAAAATTTAGAATAGCAAGAGTAATTTTACAGAAAAAAGAATATTCACACTACCTTTATTTAAGACAGTGCTATATGACTAAAGGAAAGATATAAAGATCAGTGGAACAGGAGAGAGTACAAACATAGGCCCACACAATTTGTGTTTTTTCAGGTACTAAGGTAGTTCATGAAAAAAGAAGTCTATTCAACAAATGCCTGAAACAGCTGGATAAAGATATGAGGGGAAAACAGTGAATCCCCAGGCTTACTTCACACTCCTTTGCCAAAACAGACAACATATAATACTTTAACGTAAGAAACAAAATCATCAGATTTCTAGAAGAAAGCATAGGAGATAATCCTGTGACCTGAGTTTGGACAAAGATTTGTTAGGCCACAAAAATGCATGAACCACTTAAAAAAATAAAAGATAAACTAAATTAGACTTCATTGGAAAAACTTTGTTCTTTCAAAGGCATTGTTATAGGAAAAGCAAGACATGAATTAGGAGGAAATATTTGCAACATATACATCTGATAAAGACTTGTATCCAGAATATATATATATACATATATTAATTCTATAGTTCAATAATAAAATAAATACCCCAACTTTTAGCCCTGGCCGGTTTGGCTCTGTGCATCGGCCTGCGGACTGAAGGATTCCAGGTTTGATTCCAGTCAAGGGCATGTACCTTGATTGCAGGCACACCCCCAGCAGAAAGCAGCTGGTTGATGTTTCTCTCTCATCGATGTTTCTAATTCTCTCTCCCTCTCCCTTCCTCTCTGAAAAAAATCAATGAAATATTTTAAAAATAATAAAATAAACAACCCAACTTTTAAAAATTGACTAAATCCTTCAATAATTCGGATACACAATGACAAACCAGCACATAAAAAGATGCCCAACATCAATAGGGAAATGCAAATTACTGCATTTTCACTATCATTTCATGAGATTTGCTTAATCAACCATCTTCATTCAATCATCCCTACTTCCCCCAACTCAACACCCATCCCAGTTTCCTAAATGCATAAATGGTCACCTTCTAAAACATAGAAACAAAAGCAGGGTGTGCAAACAACCTGAAATCCTAAACCTTAAACCCAGGTCCAGTTGGGTATTTTATGATTTCTGCTTAGATCTTCCATAGTTTCAAATTTAACATCATAAATACCCAAGCACACACCTCTTCTAAGCAGCCTCGTGTCATTTTTTTTTTCCATCTTCAGATCACAAGATTAAGCCAACAACAGTTTCAATCTGTCAACCCACATGGTCAAAATGACTCCTTAAATCAAATTCTACACAATACCTGACGAGGATTGGCTGAGAAGGGAGGTAAAAGCAGCTCCTTTGAAAATGGTCATTGCTGAGGACATATCCCGGCTGCAACAGAGATATATAAGCCTGGTACCCAAACTATGACGAGTGCTTATTTTATAGGGTTTTAAATGCACTTGAGAAGTTGTATCTGAGAATATGATGAGCACATCCATCAGCAGCTGAGCGGTTGTGTCTAGTTCCTGGGAAGAGCACTAGCAGTGACAAGAAGGATAAACAAACTAGCTGCCTAACGAAGGTACTTCAAGTACCCTGTCTGCCTGCCATGCTCTTGTCCAAACAGCTAGTATCCACCATGCTAATGGAGACCATTCAGTCTCTGCCCCTGTATATTTCTTACAAACCCAAAGCGTATTTCTAATTCACTTTCATCCTCTCTCCCTCCACCCCCAACACCTACATTCTAATTATTGATAGAAATCCAAACCAATTTATAGTTCTGCTCTTTAAGTGAAATCTATATGCTATTTTACTACCACAGCAGAGATAAAGACCACGGGCACCTTCATCTCCTCAATGGCTTCAGAAAATAACTTCCTTTAGAACATTTTACTTGCAAGTCCATCAAGACCTACAATCAATGCTCTGTGTACGTAGGGGAGTATATATGGACTGAAAGCTCTCAGTTGTACACACTGTCTTTACAGAATTTTCTTTTGAGATGATGTCTTATTCTTTTTTCAGTATCTTCTTTTGAAAGATCCAGTATTATGTTTTCTAAAGCACTACAGTCATAGCCCATCACTTTTTTAAAGAATTTTTATTTTATTGATTTTTAATTTATTGATAAAGAGAAGGTCAAGGAAGAGAGAAAGAGAAACATCCGGTACTTTCTACAGACAGACACACACACACACACACACACACACACACACTCACACCGCCGAGTCTGCACCCTGTGCATATGCCCTGACAAGGAACCGAACCAGCCACCTTTAGGTGCACAAGGACACCCAACCAACTGAGCTGGCCAGAGCTAGCACATCACTCTTCAGCGTGAGCACACAAGAAATAATTTCAATGATAAATGGATTGATGAAAAGAGCCACCATGCCATGGTGATCCAGGTCATACATTGACAATTAAAAAAAAAAAAAGTTTCCAAACCATTGCGGTACATTTTAAAACACAAATTGTTAGTGCCAGCTCAACCTTGCTGGAAAACTTCCAAAAAGCTGCTTTTCTATTTTATGAAAATTAAACAAAAACAGCCTTCCACAGCAAAGACTAAAAGTTAAATGTCCAAGAGTTCCAACAAAGTAAAGTAGTATTTGTATCACCTAGCACACATTCTTGGCTAAAGCACCTTAATAAATCACTTAAACTATTTTCTAAAAGGTAGTGTCAAAGGCCAACCTCAGTCTAGCCAATAGGTATTACACTGCCTTCAGGGGTCCTCAAACTTTTTAAAGTGGGGGCCAGATCACGGTCCCTCAGAGAGCTAGAGGGCCGGACTATATGAACTACTAATTCCTACTGTAACACCTCGGCTGCGCTCACTGCCCAAAAAACCTGGCGGGCCGGATCAGACTCCTCTGTGGGCCGCATGTGGCCCGCGGGCCGTAGTTTGAAGACGCCTGGCCTATATGATTCTTCATTTCCTGTAATATGTTTCCAAGTTCACAAAAGATGCTCATATAACACAAGGGGGTTACTTACGCCAGCTGAGGAAGTCAAGTGGTTTCACCTGGGGACGGGGCGGAGCTCTCTGATGCTATTTGACCTGCCAGGCAGGAAGGCAGGCAAGGTGATGTGCATTTGGCAGAAGATAACCTGGAAGCTTCGAATCAGACTCAGCCCTGGTCTTCTTGCTCTGGCAGAGCATTTATACCAAGCTGACAAAGACTGTTAGTATTAAAAGAAGTAATTCCCCCTTTCTCTAGATTACTTTCTCCCCTTTCCCCACGCCCCTTTTCAATCCCTGGGAGGCAGGCCAGGATCTTGCTTCCTGCTGTAAAACTGGGTGACAAAGGGAACCCCTGGAAGAGGAAACGTCTATGCCCGCTTTCAGGTTCAGACTCAATTTTCTGTGACTCCAGAGATACTAAATGTGAGGAAGCTCGACATGCAGGATTGCCACCTGCTTCCCCGGGGATTCAGAATCAAGGAATAAAGAGACCCTGAGTGGGTCTGAATGGAAGGGAAACTTTGCTTTCGTGGAGGGGGATGAGAGGAAGGAAAACGTGCCTTCTTTTTCATGAATCAGCAACTAATTCAATACATTTCCTCAGATTTGAAGATTTCAAGAAAAGGAAGACGGTCTCTTTAAAAATATCAAGTCAGAACACACCCCACAGACAAAATTGTGTGTTTATATTTTAATTTGGCAAAAATACATGCCCCACAGCCAATTCCTGCCTGGCACACTGCTGGAACTCAGGACAAACTGGTGCTAGCAACCATTTAGAGTCTTTTCCCGCCTCCAAGTGAGTCTGGGGGAACTCAGATCCATGTATGGCATCTCTATCTCTCTCCCTTCCTCTCTGTAAAAAAACAATCAATAAAATATATTTTAAAAAATAAGTGGAGGTGGTGTGGTGGTGGGGAAGGGGAAGGCTGTAGCCCACTTCAGAGTTGGTGGCTGCCCTGTTAATTCTTTGAGCCACCCCATGGGCAGATAGTGATGCAGCAGTCCCTTCCTTGTCCCCAGGCTCCCAGGCTCCAGACTTAATCTGCCTTCAGCCCCTGTCCTCCAGTCCCAGGCATTGATTCCACATTTAGCCACAGTCACTTCATTCTGGCTTTCCCAGCTGCTGGGTGTCCGCACAGCCACATCCCCTGTCCTCTCCCCCTTATTCAGCCAGTCTCTGCATCCTCGCCAGCACTTGTCATTTATTGTGATAGCCATTCTGATAGGTGTGAGATGGTACCTATTGTTGTTTTGATTTGCATCTCAGATGATTAGTGACTTTGTTAGCTCTTTAATTGTTTAGAAAATTTTATTCCAGTGGCAAATTGGCTTCACTTTTGATACAAGTTGGCCAATAAGTAACTTTTTGGAAGAAATAGTATTAGTAAACATAAGTGAGGGGTTTACAAAATAATGATATTCTTAGTAATTAAATACATTCAAATGGTATGGGTCAGCTGTTGACCAAGACAAGAGAGAAACTCTCGCTGTAATGGAGTATCTTGGTGTAGTGGAGTATCTTAGTGCCCCTGGCCTGACTCAGTTCTGGCACAGTGGCAGCAGGTGCCTCTCCTTTCCTGATCAGGAAGCATGCTGGACCTTGAAGGTTGACATTCAATCTCCCGGAGGTGTTTAACGCAGGAAGCTGAGTTCAGGTGGGTATGATTTCCAGCCAACCCTTCTTTCTCCCTTTTGTTTTGGTTTGTATCTCCTTCTCCCATATAATTCCATAAAGTCAAGAAGGGGGGAGACCCCATCTCTCACGAAGGCCACAATGCAAAACAACAGCCAGCCATTAGGCAGCAAGATCAAGCCATGCCACATCACCCCCAAAATAAATGCCATGCCACATCACCCCCAAAATAAATCCCACCATCGGAACCAGCAAAGTCACACAGAGGGAGCTTTCTAGCCCAGCTCAGGAGTGGCACCATAATATTTCAGAACTTGATTTTACACCCATAGATGTTAGTCACTTAAAATGTCCTGAAATTAGGACTAATCACTTCTACTTTGTTATTCAGTTATGAACCAATCCGTGCCCCCAACCAACAACACCCGAGAAACCTTGAAGGGTCAGAGATTACTTCTTATCTACTGAGATTTCTGTTTCAATGGTATTTCCAGGTCCCTGTGTAACAGGAAATGACTGAAAGAGCTCAGAAGTAGGTGTTCTCATTCATCTCCCTGGCCGGGGCGACCTTGGTGCCATTGGTCTAGTCATTTATGCTCTTGAACCTCAATTTCATCACCAATAGCTTAAGGGAATGCATGAACAGACAGGAAAGGCAAAAGGAATCACACTTTACTTCACATGCTCTAATAGTTTCTCATTTTGACAAGCATATGTTAACTTAAGTAGAAAAATAAAGAGTAGAGCGCTGGCCGGTATGACTTAGTTGATCGAATATAACAAGTATGGTGAAGGCCTGGTCATGGAGAGGTTGACCATTCGATTCCTGGTCAGGGTACACGCCCAGGATGCGGGCCAGATCCCCAGTAGGGAGCATGCAGGAAGCAGCCAACTGATGTTCTGCGGTCCTATTGATGTTTCTCTCCCTCTCCCTCTTTCTCTAAAAATCAATTTAAAAAATCGCTTAAAAAGGAAAATAAAAAGTGGCTTGAAATGCATGGTCTCTACAACCGTACCTGCTGTAATGATTTGGAAGCCATCTAGGACCTCTGAAGCTCTCTACATGCAGCTTTGACACTAAGCTGATGGAAAACAGCCAAGACTCCAAAGCCAAACAGCACAGCACAGGGTCCCTGGTTAGGAACACCCAGGACTGAGGCAGGAGTGAGAGCAAAGGGCATTCGTACAGGTACAAAGAGCAAGGAGAGAGCCCTCTTACTGCCGAGCAGCTGGGGGCTTTCATTGGTAATTGTCCAAGGAGCTTAGCATTTCCAGCTACTTACTCTCATACTACCACCTCTGCTACTATAAAACACGCCTCAGTATCCCCCCAGAGTACATGAATGTCCAGATAAAGATCCAAAAGAAGATCTACACAGTTATCTCTCTTATGGTGTCCTCCCCGTGTTTCCCTATCTCTGTTTGTTGCAGAGGCAAATATCATGTTTAATGAGATATAATTCCCATTATCAGTCTCTCATCCCCCCTCCTAGTCCATGGCATCCATTAATCTAGTTTCATTCTCTATGAATTTTTTATTCTGGGCATTTCATATAGATGGAATCATAAAAGCAAATGTATTCTGAGTGTCCATCAGGTTAGGTACCAGAGAGAGATATAGATTATAGGTGCCAAATGTGTGTGTGTGTATGACAAGGTCTATGTAGATAACAGGTAAGATAAACCTTCAGTCAAATAAACACGAATACATTATATTTATTATATGTGCCATATAAATAGTACATCATGCATGCGTTAAGCTAATGGATTTTATTTTTCCCCTCAGAAACATACATAGAAGTCATATTCATGTGGGTGACAATAAGTTAGCTGTATTTGACAAAAAGCCCAGTTTTCTGCTGGACACAATTCTCTCAGTGACTGATCAGAAAATGGTAGTTCACCGTGGCGGTCATGCGGGTAAATGAGGCTCAGTGTCTGTGCTAAGACCTCCTGGCTTTCTCTCCCTCTCAGGAAAGAATACCAGGATGCGGGCAGAGAAACAGCTTGTACTTTCTCCTTCTAGTGTATCATTCAAACACTTTCGTACTCAGTGAGGAAGGGAGCGGAAAGTACGAATAAGACCCGGAATGTGCACATTCTCGGGACTCTGACCACCCATCCTAACGGCGATGCGACCTTCAGCAATGACTTAATCGCCCAGGCTCAGTTTTCCCCGTGTGTCAAATGGAGTCACTAATAAGCCTCTGGTGTCCTTTGAAGACTAAACACAAAGCTTTCGGGCAGAAAATCTGCTTACTAAATGCTGGCTGTTGGCAACAACAATAATAAGTATTACTTCACTATTAATAAACCACCCGCTACTCAGAACTGATGGAGCCATTCAGCTTGTGTTGAAGGGACTGCTGGGAACAGATGAAGCAGCTAAATTCTCCACGTCCTGGCATGTGCATATTTAAGACAGGAATTGCCAGAACTCGGAGGAGCCGAGAATTAGTCCAATAATCAGATAACTGATTTGCTACTCTCCGAGCCTCCAGCTGCCTGAGACTCCGCCATCCACCCTATGGAGCCACTTCCGGCCTGAGAGCAGAGTACAGCTGTTGAAGCTCTTCCATCAGCGGCAGCCTCCCTGCCAGGCACACTGGAGATACAAGCGCTACTAATTCATCCACGCCAGGAAGGAGCAGGCAGGCTGAGGAATACGCCCGCAGGGCTGAGGAAGGAAGGATGGCTCAGCCCTTCCTCCCAGCATAGCTTCACCGCCACCAGGGCCAGTCTCCCCTCGCCTGCTCCCCTCCGCTGTCATAACATAATCTGTGCGTCGGCAGAATTTCTCACCCCTTGGCCTTCCCTCGCTTGAGTGACTACCTTTCCTTTATAGTGATTATCCCTATTATATGTGTTCACTGTCATAAAATAATTTTTCCTCAAAATAATAGGTTTAGCTAATGCTCATCAAAAATTAAGTCTTGAGCAAGGAGATTTTAAGTGTCAGCAACATGTTATTCTTTTGGACCACAGTCATCTAAGCAGTAGGCTTCCTCTTCAGTTTCTATCTCTTCTTGGTGCTCAAACATAGGATGGAAACAGAGGGGAGGATTCTTACCATCATTTCATTCCTGCTTTAGTTAGGGGCTTAGGTCAAGCAACACGCAGTACGTGCTGCGGGAACTCTGTAAGAACCACAGGCATCTATATCTTAGCAAACGTGGAAAACCCCACTGCTCCCCTGACACATTTTACCCGGCAACGGAGACTTCAGGGAGCTCCGGTCAGAGGGTCAGAGGAATTACAGCACGCCCAGAAAGTGTCAGGGCGGCCTGACGCAGGAATGTGAGCACCCAGAAACTCATGGCACAAAACGAAAAACCTGATAATACAGAATCGACAGAGCCTACTCTCTACCTTTAGGGGGGGACTCCTCTGTTTTAGAACAATTAGCCTATACCTAGTCCTAGAATAAAGTGCCCCCAAATCACGACCACTGCCAATGGAATACTACAGAGCATCTACAAGAATAAGGTAAGGCACATATGCTGACAAATGTATCAAAGTGAGGAAGAGAGTGTGTGTTCATGTATTTGTTTGTTTTAAAATAACAACATAAAAGGAAGCTGGAAGGACATTTCAAAGTCTCTAAGGTATACAATTATGAGGGTAGAAAGAAAAAGGGGGAATTCTACTTTTTATTTTATATCCTTCTGAAGAGTATGAATTTATTATGAGTTAATGATAAGATAAAAAGAATTGCTAAACTCTGAAATAAATTTTTATCAGCCTAAGTAGTCTCTTTATAAACAATTCACCTTCTTGCATGAATATGCATCAATATACATGGAAAAGATGACTAAATTAGAGGGCCTGCCTTATTCAAGCAGCATAAACTGCTCTGTGACATAAATAGAAAAAAAGACAATCTGAATTTGGATGCCCCCCTAACCAGACCAGATCGCCCAGAAAACCTAATACAAAAAGTCTAAAAATAAAGGAAAGAATCAAAATCATGCAAGAATAAAAGAATACATTTTCTCACTTTTTCTTTGATCTTAAGAAACAGGAAGACAAATCACAAAACAGAAAGCCATGCATCTTCTTGGGGGGATGGGGAATTTAATATACTTAGGGAGGAAATCTCTTCTTTCATTATTTTTTTTTTCAATTTAGATATTTATTTTAAAGAGGAGGAGGAAAAGGGCTGTGAGTGTGATTTCCCAACACAGGAACATGTGAAAGAAAGTAGAGGTATAGTAATGTGGACATGAAATTCAGCAAGCCTAATAACCATTAGAATATTGTAACATACTACCAATCAGATTTAAGCCACCGAAAGATGAATAAGGTTGTTTTTTTTAAACAACTGAAGTCATAATTACTTCTATAAAATAGACACACATGACTGAAACTAAAAATGACTCCCAAAGTTTAAACAACTGAATGTACAAAATACAAGATGCAGGTACAAGCCCAAATTCAAGCTTACAATGTGATTACAAATGACAACAACAATGGCATATAAAGCAAAAGAAAACGGATCAAATATAAAAGTTTTACATGTTACATTAAAACATCACTTCAGAAAAACTGACTTCAAAAAATACTGCATCACTGACTTAAAATAATTTTTTTTTTAAGTGCAAGCATCACATAGATTCCTCATCTGACATGAGGAACAAATGAGAACAAATCAATCCTTGAAATCTTTGATAATTTTAACTGGAAAGTACTGCTCATACAGTCCAGCCTGCCATATATCTCTCTCCAGGCTCTTGTCTCTTATTTGTACTCTAGGCATTTAGTTACCACAATTAACTCCTCCCAATTTAATTTATACTTTGAACTTTTAAAGCTAGCAAGTCGACTTTCATTATTTCTTGATAAAAACATCTTTTTTTTCTTACCTGATCACAAATCAGTTCCCACTTTTTCTCATTGTCATACTGCCGCAGCAGCCTGGCTTTGTCAGGGGGCAGGTTCATAGCATTCTGGAAAAGAGACCAAAAAAAGGGAGAGATGTCACATTCCACAACAGACTACTCATGAGTGACTTATAGGTAGATCAAGGAATACTACTGTGGGTTTATTTTTTATGATTTCTTTTCAATTTCTAGCATCTCATCAAACTGAAACACCCTGAAGAAGTCATTTAAACATCACATCAGAAACATCAAATCAGTTCAATGGAAGGGGAAACCCTGAAGTCCCATGCGTGGACATCAAGGTAGCCTGCATTTAAGCAAAGGAAATGCATTATTTCTTCATGTACTAGGGCGCTCCCATTCTTCTCAACAGAAGGTCGTGAACTGTTGAGAAGGCATTGCCCAATTTATGTTTAAAGCACTGCAGCCCCCAGACACGGAACAGGAGACACCAAAAGAAAATGCAATGACCAGAACCACTGACCAATAACATCAACTTTTACTCCCTTTGGCAACACCTATGAGTAAAAGAACAGCTTGGTTTTTTAATTAATTAATTAATTTCTACATAAGAGAAAGTTTCTTCAGAAAATAGAAGAAATGGGCTCAGGAAACAGTTTACAGAAGCCAAAGAGGGGTCCTTGGAGCTTAGGAGAAAGAAAGGTAAAGGTACGGTGACTGGGAGGTGGGGTGTAAGGGAGGGGAGAAGCACCCAGATTTTTTATGTTGTTGTTTTTAATGAAAACAATGTAGCTGGCTTCTGCCATCTCTCTGAGATGACAGCATATGCCACCATTATGCTGGACATACATTAACATTAGCAACCACAATTCTCAGTTAGCCATATCAGCTTATGAAGCTGAACTTGCCCTGAGAAACTGGTCATGAACTAAATGTCCAGGCATCCATACTCATATAGCCTCCCCTGTGTCAATACACACACCTTCTGGAATGGAGTACGTTCACCTGTTATTGTCCCAAATAACCAATCACACGCATTGTCAAGATACCTGGCTTGGGTTTGAGGTGATATCTTTAGCTACAGAACATGGCAGAGTGAAGGTCCCAGAAGGCATTCACATCTGTTCCCCTGCCTCCCGAAAGAAAGCTCCAAACTCTAAACAACTGAGCCAAGAAGCCAATGACTCACAGCTCTTAATTGTCATGTCTACCCCCTTGCGTCGACACCCTAGATCAGTGGTCGGCAAACCTCGGCTCTAGAGCCACATGCGGCTCTTTGGCCCCTTGAGTGTGGCTCTTCCACAAAATACCATGTGCGGAAGTCGGTTTTCAGCCTGGGTAAGTCTATTTTGAAGAAGTGGCATTAGAACACTCAAGGGGCCAAAGAGCCACATGTGGCTCGCAAGCCACGGTTTGCCAACCAATGCCCTCAATCATACCTATCCCATAATAAACAATATAGCTCTTGGCCTCTTCACTATTTGAGCAAATAGGTCTTGAACTGTTTTTTACAAGACTTTTTTTTTTAATTTTTTACTTATCGATTTGAGAAAGAGAGAGGAGAAAGAAACACCGATCTGTTGTTCCACTTCTTTATGCATTCACTGGTTGATTCCCCTATGTGTCCTGACCGAGGATTGAACCAGCAGTCTTAGTGTTTCAGGACGACGCTCTAACCAACTGAGCTACCTGGCCAGGGCTAGGCCCTAACCTTGTAATGCTGAGGCCCGCAGCTCTCTGGAGGACTTGGCGTGTAGAGAGACAATGCCCCTGCCGCAGTGCTGTCTCATGTCATTCAGTGAAACACATTTCATACAGGCAAGAGTCAGTGAGTTATTCTCACTTCATAGAGACAAAGAATTATCCTTGGATAATTTGGTGGAGATGACACTTTTCCCAACTTAAACTCAATCTAGCATCCAGATTGAAATGCCTAAGTAGGTGGTAAACATCCACCACTTACTAATTCGAATACATTTAATAAACTGTCTCCAGAATATTAAAATTTTTAAATTACCCCCAAAGCTGACAACATAATTAGAAGAGCTTTGGACTCCAGAGTTTTTGATGGGCCTGCCAACGCCTCTCCACAGAAATACTAAAATGGGGAAAATATTTTCATATGGCCCGGCTCCACAGAACATCTACTTGAAGTAGAATAAAAAACATATATTTGTATTTATTTATTTAAATATTATCATGTTGAAAAAGAAAAAAAATTCCTGGAATAAGGAAAGGTGAATTCCGTGAAGGTCCTTCTGAGGGAGGCCAATGTTACTGGCCATTATATAAACAGCCCATCACTGATTATTTGCACCCTAGGGATGGATTACTTCCTCTTAAACTGATATTTGACCTCATTTGAGTGCCCCTGGGTATGATTCAGCATTAAATAAGTACAGTAAGTTTACGAGGTAAATTACATGAGTTTTCTCAGAATCCTTATTAATCTCTTGCGATATAAAGGGAATAAGAAGAAGAATGGCTGAACCACAAGATTCCCACCGTGGTATGAGGTACCTTGCACACAGTCTCCTGTAATCTTAATAACAAGCCCATGGGGTAGATATAATTTTCCGCATTTTATACATGAGGAAACAGAACTGGGAGAACTGGGTTAATTTGCTAGAGATGAGACAGCTTTACGGGAGCAAAATCAGGACCTAAACTTAGTCTGTGAGGCTCCCAAAGACAAACACTGAAAAAGCCACCAACCTTTTTTTCCCTTCCCCCTTTCTTTTCCAAGGCAAAAGGGGAAATAACTGACTTTCTGTTAGGACTCTACTTGACACTCGTATGGAAGCCATGTGCAAACCCTGCTACAGGAATCAGATGCAGGGCCGTCATTATTGCAAAGAGGCGGCCAAGATTCTCCTTTCTAGGTCTACTTTTACTTTAATGAAACAGTCTTGAACTCAAAAAATGTTATGAAACACCACTGCTGTGCAGCACTGTGCTCCCTGGCACAGAGGGTGACTACACAGCTGTGGTCCCCCTGGAGTATCATGTTAAGGTGAGGAGATACAGGTAAAGCAAAAGAATCCTCTTAAATTCAGATGGGTCTTGATCAAGATTATGGGAGGGCAACTTTGGACTGGGTGATGTGGAAGACCTCTCAAGAAAAAGTAACAGTTAGGAGGAGTCCTAAAAATGAGGAGTGAGCCAGATGAAGCATGGACGACAGCATTCGGGGCAAAGGAAACCGGGAAAAGACAGTAAGGCGGGAAACTGCTTGGAGCATCAAAGAGCTGAAAGAGAAGGAAGGGGGAAAAGAGAAAGTTGGAAAGGTAAGTCAGGGCTATGTCATGCCCAGCCACGTGGGCCAGGATAAATTCTTTTTATTTCAGCTACAGTGCAAAGGGAAGCCACTGAAGGCTTGTGAGCGTGAGATGTCATAAACACGTTACGTTTTACAAAGATGAACGTGCATGCCATGGGAGAACTGATCAGAAACAGGGGAAGTGGAAACAGGGGGGCCAGTTAGGGGGCCAGTTAGGAGGCCGGGGCCAGTTAGGAGGCCGGGGCAGTAGTGCAAATGGAGGGTGATGGCTGATGGCACATCAAATGAAGAAAGGTATATGCATGTCAGAAAATTACATGAAACTGACTGGCTACATTTAGGGGCTGAGGAAGGATGTCAAGAATTAACACCTTGCTCCTCCCTTCCTTGAGCTACAAGGTCAATGGTGGTCCATTTAATGAGAACAGTACCCAGCAAAAGAAGGTACAAATCTGGAGCAAGTGGTGAAGAGTAAGATTTATAAATGGTCCAGTTTAGGTCTGAGAGAGGGGAGACATCCAAGAGAACAGTCAAGCAGATGGATACACAATTCCGGAGACTGAAAGAAAAGGGTGTATATATTTTTCTGAATGAGGAGTCTTAGGAAGTCTGTGGGCCTGATGACTAGTTACTATTGGGAGAAGTTGCTCCCCATCAGTACACCAAAACTAACACTGCACTTGGTAATCTTTTATCTAAAGTAACCCCTTCCCCAGGTCAAGTCTCGGAACTGTTCAGGCATACATTGCACAGCTTAATAATTCTACAGGCACGGCGAGGAAGTGGCCCTATTTAAAATCAGATTCTCCGCAGAGGCCTGGCTAAAGCTTGGGGATGTTGTGATTGGCTGGTAATACCTGCCCTTCACCTTTGTCAGAGGGAATTCATTCCTTTAGCACCGCACCGGCAGGACTCCGGAGACCAAGCTAAATGTTTGTGCAGGGAATTCGCAAGAGTCCCAGCTATTTGCTGAGGAAAATATGGGCTCTATTGCCAGATCCCTTTGCTGTACAAAATTAAATTGCTCTCCTTCTTGGCTGAAAAATGTAAATCAAGCGCTTCCAAGTTTTCTAACAGTGACAACTCTACCTCATCCTGGTGATACCTATGACATAGGATGTTCCCTGTCCTTTCATCCATCAATCCATCCATCGTGTTCTGGGTTTTGACCACATGCCAACATTTCTGAAGGCACGGAAGAGAATCTCGTCATGAAGTTGTTACGCTCCAGTACATGCCAAAGGTCCAGGAAGGCCTGCTATTTGAGTTAAGAAGTTTAATGGTTGTTAGTTACCTATGCCTAGCGTGAACACGTTCCTAGCTAAAAGAAATGAGACCGCCCAAGAGCATCCTTTCTATAAGGAATATCCCTTTACTTCCGTTCAGCCTGACAGACTTTTAATAATCAACTCAAATGTCCTTCAGCAGGAGAGCCTTCCTCCAGTTGCTCCAGTGAACTGTGCACGTCTCCATCACAGCACCCAGGACCCAGCTCCCCAAGATTCCGTTTACCATCCAAATTCCCTACTCAGCTAGGTACACACCGCACTCCCAGGACTCCTCTGTTCGTCCCCAATGCCTGGTAGAGAATTTGGCAAAAAAGAGGCACCGTGCTGAATAAATGGAAAGCAAACTAGGTGTCCTACTCTGCAGTCTAAAAATACCTTCATTGTTTTAACATTTGTGTTTCAGCTATTAACAAAGCCTATTCGCTGAAGAGTGTTTGTTTCTCAGAAAACCTCCATCAGGGATATTATTACTCATTAGTAATTACCTCCCCAAGATGAATTCATGGGGGGAAATCTTCAAGTTCAATTCTAGCAACATTTTCCTCAATAAAAATGGTGTTTTGGGCATTCTAACTGCCACCAATAATAAACCATGGAACCTGAACTTTGTTTTGTTTCTGTTGCCAGTGCATCCAAATTGGTATCAACTATCACAATGGATGTACCCAAAGTGGTAGCTACATTTATGGTCTATATTCTGGTTTTATTATTAACTATGCTATAGTACATTGTTTTGAGATGTAATTTCCATCTCAGGACCTTTTGGAAATAGAAGGTAAATAACAATGAAGTTTCTGGACCCTTGAGGGAGAAATAAATTGTGGTAAAAGAGAGTCTATGATAGTCTATACATCTGAGGTTACATTCACAGATTCATTACCATATACAACACAGAGCAAAAATGAAAGTAGTCAAATCACTGAGAACCAAATAAACCCATCTCCTAGGAATCGTTTTCTGACATTAGCCCTTATCCTGGATATACGGGAGGAATGGAAACTTGTAAAACCTCCTTCTTTTCCCCTGATATCCTCAAGGCTCAGGCTGAGAAACCCACAGGGAGATGCAGACACAGAGCAGTGAAAAGGAATCGGAACAAAACACACCTTATGTAACATACCACCTTTGTCCTCCTAATCTCTAAATTAAAACTTCCAAGTATTAAGTCACCAGATTCAACAACAGAAACTCTTCTATTACGTGATAGTACATGATCACCTGCACAGAGAGAAGAAAGGACACAAACCTTACAAGCAAGGTTGCTTGTGGAAGCAGGGGAAAAGTTTGTCCCAAGAGAAACAGCTTAGACAACCTTTTAGTCCAGAAACGATAAAAGAGCCAGTACTTTTTAAAAACTTGTGGTAGCAAAAAGCCACATATAACATAAAACTTGCCCTCTTCACCATGTTTAAATGTACAGTCTAGTACTGTTAACTATATTCACAGTGTTGAATATCATATCCCTAGAATTCTTTCATCCTGCAACACTGAAACTCTACCCAAACAATAACTCACTTCTCCCTCCCGGACCATGACTTTTTGCTACAAAAACCCCACAAAAATACATAAGGAAATGTGATGTTTGCACTGGATGCTTGGGCAGCACAGCAAGGAACGGGATCTAATAAGGCCCCGTGGGGCAGGGACTAGCGAGTTGGGCTCCGGAGTCGGACTGGATTCCAACCCCGATCTACCAGTGATGGTTGGTGCTCTGGGGCCACACAACTTGAATTAAGAAGCAAACTACAATGAGCTTACAGACCAGAGTTGATAAGGACTCTACATATATTTCAAAACTGAAGGTCGGCATCAAAGTTAAGGGTCATGAACAACAAGATGTGACATTTATTGTTGCTCTGATGTGTCTCAGGCACTTAGGCTCGCTGCACATATTATCCCATTTATTCTGCCTTTTAACCCAGACAAGTAGGCATCACCTTCTCCATTTAACAGAAGAAAACTGAATGACAAGGAGGTTACACAACTTCCATGAGTGAGACAGATGGCAAAGCTGGGATTCGAGAGACGTCTGGAGGACCACGCTCCTTCCATCACACTTAAGCTATAGTGTTTCAAAAATATGGCCCGTCCACGAGCGAAGCAATCCAGCCATTCTACCTGAATAACCAGCGACATAATCACTGGCATGCAAGATTAAAGTGAAAACACACAGGACAAGTTATTAATATTTTCAGACAAAATAATGGCATTTTAGCAATAGTTTTCAACATCTTCAAAAATATGAACTAGGACCCAAAAATAAGTTATGTGCTCAAATCTACACATAGCCAGGAACTCTCTCAACTCAGAGAGAGAGAGAGAGAGAGAGAGAGAGAGAGAGAGAGAGAGAGAGAGAGAGAGAGAGAGAGAGAGAAGATAAGTACAACAATGCCAAAGAGAACCTGTTACATAACATAACCGATGCAGGCACTTCTTTTCTTTATGAAAATCAGGACATGCTATGGTGGGTTTGGAGGCAGTAAAGAATAGCATTTAGCCCTAGCCGGTTTGGCTCAGTGGATAGAGCATCAGCCAGCAGACTGAAGGGTCCCAGGTTCCATTCCAGCCAAGGGCATATGCCTGGGTTGTGGGCTCGATCCCCAGTAGGGGTCATGCAGGAAGCAGCTGATCAATGATTCTCTCATCATTTATGTTTCTCTCTCTCTATCTTTCTCCCTTCCTCTCTAAAATTAATGAAAAAATATTTTTAAAAATAGCATTTAATGGCACAATGTGATTTTTAATATTTGTGCTCTGGAGCTGGGCCACCTGGGTGCAATCCTACCTCTCTCCACTCCCACTCATTAATGGTGAATCTTGGGGAAATTATTTAAAGTAAATCTCAGCTTCCTCACCTGTAAAACAGAGATGACAGTGGTGGTAAAGATGGGAAAGATGATAATGTAATGATTCTACCTGCCTCATGGAGTCCGAGAAAAATAAACTTGGATCATTCATGCAGTTGGCACAAAATAAATACATGGAACATACTCATATTAGATCTTACTATTCTCATTATATGAGATGAAGGGAAAGTGTGAGCAAAGGCATGGATACGGTAGAAGGCAGAGGGCTGTGAGCAACATACAGTAAACCAGAGGGCAAGAAGTGGGTAGGAGGAAATCAAGGCAGGACCTTCCACACCAAACCACAGAATTTAAAATTACTTGACAGGCAGTGGGAAGCCATCAGCCAAGGAAGTGTCTAGAAAGAGCAAGGCCTTTGGAGTCCTCAAATCACAATAGGTAAAGGTTTTCTCATCTGTTAATACTTGCCAAGTGGTCATTTTTTCCTTATACCATTATTGGGATATCAGGATGATACCGAATAATGTACCAATCTCCCTATGTGTTCACTTTAAAATGGCAACATCTGAGGGGAGCAAGGAGGGTGGTTGCAAATTCAAACACGTGACCCACCCCTCTGTTCAACTAACCTCAAAGCCATTTTCTTCCATGACCTATATGCTTGTTCCAAACAACTATGTGACATCCTAAATGTTAATATCCTTGTAGCCTCGAGGATGCTGCTGAAATATATTCATCTTCTTCCCTGGCACAGGACTCAGGCAGCCAGCCAAAGAGTTCCCCGAATCGAATCATCAGTCAGTCACCTTTCGTTGTCACTGTTGTTTTTATTTAATCATTGAGGGCATTAAGATCATTCCTGTAGCCAGCGAAGCCCACAACAGGAGAAATCCGCCGAGTTACATCTGTAAAATAGAACCTGGCTAGAAAGCTACCCTTTCTGGGGACGCTGGGAGAGTGAGAGCTCTAATCTTCCATTCACAATTTTCGTTACAGCCTGTTTTCTTGGAAGGCTTTCTTTAAGGATTGAACTAATCACTAATGACTCTTCCATACCTTTTTAATAAGCAAAAAGTGCAGAGCTGGAAGAGAAGCTTGTGACATTTTAGTCCTTTGTGCCTCTTATAAGTGACTAATCAGACACAAAAAGCTGAAGGCAATGTCCACGTTCAGGTAACTGGTTACTATCAATGGTAGAACAAAGAATCCAGACCAACGTGTCTCCTTTTCCAGGATCATGAAAGAAGGCCCACTTACATGTGCCATGAGTATGTGCACATGTGTGACTGAACACACATACATCCATACTTGGGGAAATCAAATCAATTAACATGTATAGTAGTCAACACATAGTCCTGCACCCAGCAAGCTCTCAGTACATGCTAGATATTATTACTCTAGTGTCCCGGTGCACAGATTCATGCACATTGAAAGGAGATTAACTAGAAGAAATATTTTAATATCGCTATTCACATCTTGCTAATGAAAAGAAAACAGGATTCTATCGAGTCTCATATCTAACTACTCCAGGACTTCTGTGAAGATCAAATGAGATGAGGGACAGGAAAACACTTCACAGACATTTGGTTAAACTGTAAAATGTTTGCACCTGGCTATAAAGCAAGTTGGGTTCCAGAGCTAAAGAAACTCCAAGGAGGCTAGTCTCTAGGGAGAGGAAGCTAGACATTGCTACGTGATGTCATTACCCAGTGGCCACAGCAACCATTTCAGGGCTGGGCTGGGCAGGGCTGGACTGTGGACCACATTTTGCGCCATGGGGTCTTGGCAGAGTTGGCTGCGATTTGGTGGGGTGTTATTCCAAGGTGCTGGTGGGGCCTATGTCCCACTAGGGGCAAGCCAAGTGTTCATTTGTCAGCGCCAGGTCCACAGTGCAGTTTATTTTTAAATGGCCAGTGCACATCATGGAAGCTCCTGTGTTGAGCATCTGCCTCCTAGTGGTCAGTGCATATCATAGCTACCAGTTGAAGGGATAGACACTTAGACTTTTATATATAAAGTAGATCCTCGGGTTATGTGGGAGATCCGTTCCTACGGCACAACGTAACACAATTTTCACCATAGTCAGAACCCACCTACGTCACTCACATGGAGCACATACACAGCAGTAATGAATTTAAACAGTAAAAAAAAATTTAAAAGAAAGATAATTCCTGACCTCTGTTTGTGGTAAATAAATAATAAAAAAACATAAAGCACATATGTACATATGTTGAAATAAAGGAACTTTTTTAAAAAATAAATGAATGGGAGATGGCGATGTAACAATGTACATTGAATCCAACATAACCCAAGGACTGTCTGTATAGATTATCCCCATTTTAAGGACTATATGAGTTGCTATAATGCTCCTTTCCTATTTTGGGAAGCTTCCATCGTTTCCTGACTATACAAGTTTTACTGCACCACAAAAGCAGTATACCAGCACTTGCCAATGTCTCCACCATTTTTCCTCAAGGTGGGCCTTTTTAGTCACAAAACAACTCATTTTATTTGTGAGGTTATGAAAATTATACAATTGTTTTTACTAATAAACACAAACTAAACAAAAGACTTCCCAAAGTCTCATGTAACTTATCTACTATTTTAGTCACATCTCACTACCTTTGAAAATGGGAATAAACAAGTATTATATATTTATAATATATATATTTATTCTTATATTACGTCCATGTCATTGAAAGACCAGATTATCAGCAATATGCAAGGCTAGGTGGAGAGCCGCTGGTATGTACAGAGCAGAAGTTACAGTTGGAGTAATCTAGGTCAGGTTTCCTCATAGCCTAATTTTCTACTTTCTAAATCACTTTCTTAAGTGATTCAATACCCAGTAGATGCCAAAACCACTCATCCCATCATGCCAACTCCTGAAATACAGATTCTTATCATATAAATACAAAGGGAATGATGGAAAGAAACACTCATTCAATTTCTTGCGAACCTCCTATCTGGCTGTCACTAGAGGTGTGATGCCTGATTGCTTGACTCGTTCTGGAATTCAGACAGTTCTTTACTGTCTGCCAACGACTATGCCAGGAGCTGCACCTCCCTGCACACATTTGTACACTCAACGGGGGAGTTACACATAAGGCCACACAAGAGGCTAGAAAGCTGCTTTTTAGACAACTACTGGACAACATAACAGCAAATCTCTAGCTCCTCCCTTGTAAAGAGCTGTAATTTCAAGGGCAGAATTGCTGTCATAGACAGATAACAGCCCCTGAAGAGGTCCTCAGCCTAATCCCAAAATCCTGAGAATATATTTCCTGGCATATTCAGAAGTGATTTGTAGATATGATTAAGGATATTGAGATTGGGAGGTTATTCTAGACTTCCTGGGTGGGAACGTGGTCACAACACCCTTAAGAGTGGAAGAAGAATTTTTAAAACAGAAAATACATACTGGTGAGGATGAAAAGAAATTGGAACCCTCATACACTGCTGTTGGGAATGTACTAAATGGTGCAGCCACTGTGGAAGGCAGATTAGAGGCTGCCAGTGCTGGGGGTGCAGGGTGGGGAGTACTGCTCAATTTGGTTTGTTCTGTCTGTTACGGTTTGCGTTATCCCTAGGTTTACATCTCACACTTTATGTTCTGGGCATAAAGGGCGACCTAAGCCTGTGATTGGCTCTCCATGGAAGACAGTCCATTTGCACTGCATACGCCAGACAAGGCAACAAGAACAAAACACCTCCCAGGAAAAGCGAACAGCTCCATTAGAGACAATGAATTTCTAGGAGGCAGGCCCCGAGGTGAGCACTACTCAATATTAAGTGCTACCCTTGCCTGTGTGCAAGAAAAAGACACGAGAAAGCACGCAAGCAGGAGAGGGGTGGAGAGGGGGAGGTGCGTAGAGTCTGGCTGCACTGAACCCCACCCAGGCTTCTCACTGAGGGAACCACATAGAAGGCCTGGGGACAGGCCCCTGGCTGCTGAACTCGGTACACCCACTCACTGTGGTCTGGATGTAAACACTTTTCTGTTTCATACAAGGCAGTGCTATGCGCTTCCATGACAGCCATAAGGATTTGGGGAAATGCCAAGATATTACAGTGGTTACATTCAGTAACAGCTCTCCTCTCCTTGCTTGAGAGATAAACCATACCCACCTCACGTGAACCAAATTATCCTATTGCACACTAACCCGCAAGTTCAAGTTCTGAAGACCCCAGGGGTAATGCAATACAATGCATCCAGTGACCTCCACCCAAAGAGTTGGCCAACTTGAAGTATGCCTCTGATTTAGATCTGTCTTCTTCCAGAGAGAAGTTCAATACCAAAAATAAAAACAATGTTACCAGTGGTCCCCTCAAGTAGATTTTGAAGTTGTTGAATCGTATTGTTCTTCGTGTCAGTTATTTGGGAAATGCCTCAGTTTTGATGACATTTAAAGAAGTTAAGCTTTAAAGAAATGTAGTAGGGTAAGAGAATTTCCAATTGGTGATTTAAAAAACGATCTAGGCCGAAACCGGTTTGGCTCAGTGGTAGAGCGTCATTCTGTGGACAGAAAGGTCCCAGGTTCGATTCCGGTCAAGGGCATGTATGTTGGTTGCCAGCACATCCCCGGTGGGGGGTGTGCAGGAGGCGGCTGGTCAATGTTTCTCTCTCATCGACGTTTCTGGCTCTCTATCTCTCTTCCTTCCTCTCTGTAAAAAATCAATAAAATATATTTTAAAAAATAAAAAATAAAAAAATAAAATAAAAAACGATCTAGTACAGACTGTGGAATCTCAGAGGGAAGGTGGAGGTGGGAGGGTGGGTGGGAAGAGATCAAACAAAGAACTTGTATGCATATATAATATGCATAACCCATGGACACAGACAATGGGGGGTGAGGCCTAGGGTGGGGGTGGGGAGTGGGGATGGGCTAGAAGAGGTCAATGTGGGGGGAGGGGATATATGTCATACTTTCAACAATAAAGATTTAATTTAGGGGGGAAAAAATCAACTTCCTAAAACTTACTCTATTTCCTAAATGAATCTTTAAAACCCAGTCCTGAAATGGTCCTCCACACATTTTCCTATCACAGGGCTCCATCCTAGTCAGCTGGCCCGCTGACAAACAGGTCCATTCATCCCCCCTTCCCCTCTTCTATACATATATTTATAAATGGTTAGTACAATATATCCTCTGTATTCCACATGTCTGGGCAATAGAGACATTGTTTAATAGCAAGGTGCTGTGCATACCATGCATGATTTTAAAATGAATAGGACTTATCCAAACATGTTAACACAAAAGCCATATTATCATAACTTAATCTTTCTTTAATGGCCCTGAGTGAACTTTTGGATTTTACAGTGTCTTCTGGCCATCCCTGCAAAGGACAATGACAAGCCTCTTGGTTGGAACCCCTGAGGCCTGGGCTCAAACTGCAATCGCTAGCAGTTGCTTCTGGCAAGTAACTGAATTTCTGAGACTTGGTGTCTTCATCTGAAGGCGAAGACAAAAGAACATCCCTGTTAGGGTCTCCATGGAGCATGTGTAACTGATGGCAGAAGACACATGGACAGCAGTGTGGTATCCACGGAGGAGACTGTGGCTGGGGACCAAGATCGGTGTTCAGAGTTCTTTACAGATGGAAAACTACTTGCCGTCGGTCCGTCCACACACAAGTCACTTAACTTTTTTTTTTAGTACTTTGCTTTCCTCACCTGGAACATAAAGACTCTACTCCGGGGGATTTCCGGAGGAGCTTGACAGAAGAGGCTTTACAGAGGGGCTGCTATGAAAATCAGAAATTCAACGAGTGAACACATGCAAAGTGTTGCATTGTGCTCAGTGCCTGACATAACAAGGGTTCAATAAACTTTAGCTATTGAGTACCAGAATCCAACACAACCAAACTCAAGAATGACGTGGGGTGAAAGATTGGAGCATCTTAGTAACTTCTTTAACCATGTCTGTGAGCATGTCTCCAATACACACGTATGGAAGAACTCCTGGTGCTGTAAGTAAAAGGCATGTTTTGTTAAGAGCCCAAGAGATAAACTTAAGAGGTCTCTGAATCAAGATCAGGCCTAAACTCCACCAATCTAACATTATGGTACCATTTCACCCCCAATATATGTATGTTTTTAGTAAATTGTTAATCCTATATAATAAAAGCCTAATATGCTAAGTCTCCGCTTGTCCATCCAACCAATGCATAATATGCTCATGATAGGCTAAGACCGCTAGGCTGCTCACTATGATATACATTGACCACCAGGGGGCAGACAGTTGACTGGTTGACCAGTAGTTATGACGTGCACTGACCACCAGGGAGCAGACAGTTGACCAGACAGTATGATATGTGCACTAACCACTAGGGAGCAAATACTCAGATTGGTAGGTTGGCTTGCTACTGGGCTCCAGTTGATAGGGACTGAGCGAGACAGGCCGATCACGCCCTGGAGCCCTCCCATGGTCCCTCTCTGGCTGACCAACCTCCCGTGTCCCTCCCAGGCTCTGACTATGCACTGGTGGGGTTCCTCAGCCTGGCCTGCACCCTCTCTCAATCTGGGACCCCTCAAGGGATGTCGGAGAGCTGGTTTCAGCAAAATCAGGCCAAGGGACCCCACTGGTGCACGAATTCGTGCACAAGGCCTCTAGTTTATAATAATAAGCCAAGTAATAGCATGGCTTTACTTATTTAAAGACTTTAAATGTCATACTTTCAACAATAAAGATTTAATTCAGAAAAAAAATACCATACGAAAAGCAATTCATGACTTCTAAATTCTCATTTATTCAAAGGCTTTTGCATTTTTCATTTTAAAATAGCTACAGTTGGATCTTTTCACTTATTCAACCAATTCTTTTGTAATCCTCCAACTTTTCCCTAAAGCAAATTGTAATTGCTTTTTTCAGACAAAAACACACTTCTTGTACATCAAAACTTTATTCTGAGAAGCTCAGTGACTATATAGTTTTCACACTGTCTCTTCTTCAAAAATGAAAGATGCAAGAATTTTTTTCTCTCTCTCAAAACTGCTCATGCTTCAGGGAAAAAATAAAGAGGGAAAAATCTCCTGACGTAATCAAATACAAAACTAAAAAAAAAAAAAAAAAAAAAAAAAAAAAGGCAAATTAATGTCTGACTTTTCATAATATCCAGGACAGAAGTACTACAAATAATTTAAGCTAAATAGAAGGAAATATCATTTTCCTTACTCAATTTCTGTAGAACTGTGCTTCATATGTGATGGCATTTCAAAAAAAAATAATAATAATTCATTGGTTTCATCCCTGCATTCTCCCAAACATTATACTTTCTATATTTAAAACCTAAAATGTAGGTGAAGGCGGCGACGTTTCTCCAAGTGTCCTCAGAGTGGGAACACAGATGTGTGCATTCCTAGGCCCCCACCTGGGAGAACTGACACAAGAACTCTGGGATCTGAATCCAGGAACCCACACTTCTTACAAATCTCTGGAAAAACCTTTAAGTACATAATGTTTGAGATCTACTGATTAGAAAGTACCTTAGTGCATAAGAGAGAGGCCCACATTCAGTGAATGACCCAATTACTAGTTTCTCACAATTTTGAGTATGAATATAAATACAAATCGTAAATGTAAAATAAATATAAATGCAAACATATATGCATTACACACACACACACACACACACACACACACACGTATATGAAACCTAACTTAAGACACCTTACATGAGAAGAAACAGGTTTGGGGAGACACACATGGCCATATTTTTAAGAAGCCTTTCTGTATGTGGGCAGGAGGAACCATGGGAAAGAAAGTACAAATAAGAAATGGATAATGTATTCATTATGAAAGGCATGAAAAACAGGTCATTTATCAGAAGCCAATGTAGAAACTCAGTTTCAAGGAATTATGTTGGCTCTTATTTTAAGCATTTTTTTTCCTTCTACATCATAATATTTTCCCCAAATTTGTCTGAACCCTAGTCAAAAACTCTTATCAACTCACTCCTACTTGTGGTTCCCCAGCCTTATGCAGCTTAGAATCTGTGGTCCTGGCAAATAGTGCTCTTAGTGCACTAATGTCTCTTGCTCCACTAACTGCAGTCATCTGACAAAACCCCAAATCCAGACAGAGTTAATTACCAAATCTGTTCACCCTGGTATGTAAACAGCTGAGCATTGCTCCAGAGTACCACCAACAGGACAACTGGTCTACCACAGAGTGACAATTACCAATCTCAAATGTCCAGAAAGCCATCTTCGTTTCTCCGATCAACTCTCTCTGCATACACACTACACATCAACCCTTTTCCAGCCTCTTCAATCCTCCAACCCCCATTTCCTCTCCTCACTCCCTCTTAAATCCAGACTCACTCCTCTGCCTCACAGAGGAAATGCACACCCTGGCACCAGAACTCTCCCCGCTTCCTGCAGTGAAACTTATAAACCACCCACACATCTGTACCCTCCTCTTCCCCTCTCCTCACAGCAAACCCAAGGAATCTCTCTCCCTATCTTCAGAGACCATTCTCTCCCGTACTCTTTATTCATAGGGTCATTGTGAAAAGGAAATGTTATAATCTGTGATCACAAATGTATGGAACATTACGAAGTACTCACTAAATAGTAGCTGCTTTCACTATTAAGCTTTCCAACAGAGCTGTGTCCAAGAAGGTGCTCCAAAGGTAAAATAATAAATCCCTATTTCAGTACCAAGAATCAGATAAGAGTGTACTTTTAAACAAAATTTGTCACTGCTACCACCTTCCCCAAAACCTGAGAAATAACCCAAAGATTCACCTCCACACACAAAAACCTACCTCATAGCTTTGTGTGAAAAACCAAGGGGTAAAAGTTAAGGCACCAATATGTCACTGCCTTGGATGATTTTAGGGGTACTCGGGCCTACTAGTAAATGGTGGGGCATGATGATGAAAACTATTACCATACGTTCCATTCAGCTGCCAGTTTCTCTTTCGGGAAACTATGATTTATGATACTTAACTGACCTAGAACATTTGGATCACAGAGTGTTCCTTGCTGACAACATCTAAGTCACAGGATACATGAGAGAGACAGTACTGTGCCCAACAGTCATCTTCCAGTCATCTTCCTTCCCTATGAAGGAGTATTTGCAATTAATTCCAGGAACACAATCAGGCTCTTTGCTCATTTCTGTATCAGCTTTCCTAAAACGCTCTCACTCCAGACTTAGGGCAGCCCAGGGAATTGTGCTTCTGAGACATCACACAAGCAGGCTGATTCGGCTTGGATCCTCCATACGGACTGCTCACTCAAGATAATGTTTACAATTAAGTGGAGCCTTGGCTAGCTACCATTCCATCAACTCAGATGGAGTTCTTGATATCAGCTCATACAAAATTGTGCTTTTAAGTTGTAAGTCCCGACTTTTAGAAAAGTAGAAGATATATTTTCCAAGCTACCATTTAGGCAGGTCATCCTTCAAGTTTCACTGAGTGTAGATTAAAAACTTCTTTCTCCACCCCCTGCTGTCCTCAAGTCATCTTATATAAGCAACTACATACTTACAGCAACAATATAGTAAGGAAAAAACCTCAGAATAAATATATAAACCCTAAAGTACATAAACTTAGCTTGGAGAAAGCATACTGCATCATGGACCTCTATTTAGGAACTACTGGCCTACATGGTTTGATTACAGGGACACCAAGGGCCTAAAGAATTGTTTTTATTGCCCACAAAACTCTTAAAAGTGTGCATGAGCTGTCAAAGATTTCACATAAGAATCCAAATTTCCAAGCCCTAGCCGGTGTGGCTCAATTGATTGGAGCACTGTCCCGTGCACCTAAGGGTCATGGGTTTGATTCCCAGTCAGAACATATACCCAGGTTGTAGGTTTGATCCCCAGTCAGGGCACATACGGGAAGCAAATGATCTCTCCCTGGCCCTTCCATTCTCCCTACAATCAATCAATCACACACACCACATATCCTTGGGTGAGGATCTTTTTTTTTTTTAAAGGCTCCATATTTCCATCTTCTCATGAAAATCTGGAAGGCCTGGCAGTACAGGCCAGTCTTGCCAGCCTAGGCTAAAGCTGAGCGGCAGCTGCCTCCCCCTTCATCAGGGCATTTACTCTCTGGCTTGCCATGGCCCCAACACTCTCTTCTGTCTTAAATCTAGCAAATTTTACTAATTTAATAGGCAGGGCTTACCCCTGGAGAACATCTTAGTTTTGACCCGTTGTAAGGTATTATTAGGGTCCTGGGGTACGGCAGAGGCAGGGGATCTATCTGAAGCAGTGAGCAGCTGGAGATTCTCCAGCAGAACGAATCTCAGGTGGGTAGAGGTTTTGAGGGGGTAGGTAGGAGGGTTTCATTAACCAGGTGCCAGGAACTGAGACAGAGACCTGGAGGGGACACAAGAATACATTTTTCACACACACCCATCAATTCTGCCTAGGGCCAGTCTTGTTTTTCTTCTTCATAAAAATCATGTAATGGAATGAAAATCAGACTCATTTCTTAATCTAAGTTTATTTGAAGAGACAACTTAGTTCTCAGTCTGCTGCTTTCCTGGTGGGCCAGAAACAGCCAATGACCCTTATCTCAGTTTGTCAATTTCCGCCGGGTGTTGCCTATCACAACATGTTATCTTCAGAGACTCCCCACCCAAGTCATCCAGCTCTGAAGTCAGCACTGTCTGATTCACTGTTCCACTTTTATTAACATCGGGCGAGCTCCCCTAAAGTAAACCCAGCATTGCTTCAGAGGCCAGCACTCTGCCTCCCACTGTGCAGAACAGAAAGCAGACAGACTTCCTCAGGCTGCAGGGAACAGGAGAGCGAAACTCAGATGAATTCTTGAGTAATTCCAGAGTTGCATTTGGGGCAACCCAGTACAACTTAATTCTCCCAAAGCCAATCAGGAGAACCAAAAGCACCCTGTTACCAAAATAACAAAAATAAAAACTTGTAACTCAGTGTGCTAACATGTAAACACAGAGCAATGTTTTTGTGTGGATCATACATGTTCTAAGAATGTGCCATTAAGCATGTAAGAGAATCTCATTACAATCACAAGCCTGAAAGACTGATGGCCAAGTCGGGCAACCATTGGCCAGAGAAACCTATTTACACCCAAGCTTTCTTCATGTAGATTAGAACCACTCAGATTTAAACACCTTGAAAAAGCCTGTACTAGCCTTAGCTGGTTTGGTTCAGTGGATAGAGCGTTGGCCTGCAGACTCAAGGATCCCGGATTCAATCCTGGTCAAGGGCATGTACCTTGGTTGCGGGCACCTCCCCAGTAGGAGGTGTGCAGGAGGCACCTGATCCATGTTTCTCTCCCATCGATGGTTTTATCTCTCTATCTCTTTCCCTTTCTCTCTGTAAAAAATCAATAAAAATATAAATATATAAAGCCTGTGCTATTCCTGTAACAAAGTCAGGTAATCCTTTCACATGTGAGGCATTTTCTCACTTCTCTCTCTTCTAGTGATTTCTCTGACTTAGATTTTAGGTGGCCTTGGTGATTAAACCATAGTTACACAAAGTTCTGGAACTGCGTTATATAAAGTTTTAAACATCAGGAAACCAACAACCCACTAAGCCATCCTCCCAAACAATAAGTCAAAGGAAAATCATGTCAATGGAAATTCTAGCCACCCATGTGCTTGTTTCATTTTGCTGGAGCTTCAACAGCTGTTCAGCTGTGAATCTCACTCAGCTTGAAGGGATGTTCTGAGTGTTGAATCTTTAGGATCTGCACTCTCGTTGCTAACACTTTCCCAGCGGAGAGGCTTTCTCTCTGCACATAGGCTTACAGGAAACCGCTTACCAAGCTTCCAGAGAAAAGCTGTTTAACCCTCAGCTTTTCTGCTGAAAGAGTGTCATCAGTTCTTTCCATCCTGTTCAGGTTCTAAGCTACTAAAGGCCCAGGTTTTCTGTTTATTTCCTTACAGGAAGCCACGTAATCATATACAGGTCCTCTATGTTTACAAAGGTGCCAAATTCCTTCACTAGTTCAGTAGATTAAAGACCTAGTCTTGCCCTTGCTGGTCTGGCTCAGTGGACAGTGTCAGCTGATGGACTGAAGGTCCCAGGTTTGATTCTGGCCAAGGCCACATGCCTGGGTTGTGGGCCCAATCCTTTGGGGGGGGGGGGGGTACAGGAGGCAGCCGATCAATGATTCTCTCTCATCATTGATGTTTCTCTCCCTCTCCCTTCCTCTCTGAAATCAATTAAAAAAAAAAAAAAAAAAAAAAAAAAAGATCTAGTCTTCCTCTTTCTGAAGTAGGGACCATTTGCCATGTTTTTAATAATGCGCATAAATGGTCTGTTGGTCTTCAATTTTATTTTCTGTGATGATCTCAAAACTCACTATTCTCAAGAATTTAAAGTAAAAGGAGGGAGGAGGGAGGAGGAACACTCCTGCTATAAGAACAGCAATGTTTATTCCAAAAAGTATGCAGAATGATAAGAAGAAATAGTAAGTCACACAAAAACCATGCCAGCTGTAAAATTTGAAGGCAAAGACCGAAACGCAGATCTGGTGCGCCTAAGCTTCAATAATGCTACATGTTGTGACAACACAGAAATAATATGTGTATTAAAAAAAGGGGGGGGGGGGGGTGTTTCTACGCAAAGTAACCTCACAGGTTACTGGTCATAAATTTCCAACTGGGCCGGTCCTGGTGGGGAGGCACCCATGTAACTGTGTAGGAAAAGGTTCATCACTGAAAGCCCTGTCCGTTGCTTCTCTGTATTTAGGTTAACATCTTTGAAATGACTCTTTCAGTCCCTCCTTCTAATACGTGAACCACCCTTCCTGACCCCTTCTTCTTCTAAAGCCTGAACACCCTCTAGAGAGCACATAATCTTAACCCATAATCCAAGCCTGCCTTGCTCTCTCCCACTTTAACGTAAACTTCCTTACAAGCCCTCCTTACTCTCAGATGTATAAGAGAAACAGTTTGCAAGCTGTTATTCTCTGGAGCATTTAATATCTTGCTTCCTGATATATGTCGTCAGTTTGGGTCAAATAAACTCTTGTAAAAATTCTTTGCAGGTTTAGATGTTTCTTACACCAACAAATACACCTTAAGTTTTTGAAGGAGAGTGAAAGGGGAAAATAGAGTAAGCTTGTTGACTGTTGTACAGGAAATAGGCATGACTTAATACCATTAAAAACTGACAAACCAGATACTATAAGGTGAAATAAGAAACCAGTGGTTGCCGAAACCAGTTTGGCTCAGTGGATAGAGCGTCGGTCTGCGGACTGAAAGGTCCCAGGTTCGATTCCGGTCAAAGGCATGTACATTGGTTGCGGGCACATCCCCGGTGGGGGGTGTGCAGGACGCAGCTGGTCGATGTCTCTCTCTCATTGATGTTTCTAACTCTCTATCCCTCTCTCTTCCTCTCTGTAAAAAAATCAATAAAATATATATATTTTTTTTAAAGAAAGAAAGAAACCAGTGGTTGGGAGCCCTTTTTCTTTTTTCATTGTTGACAGTATTGCAGATGTCTCTCATTCCCCCCCCCCCCCACACACACACACTCTTTTACTCACCCCAGACCTTTTCACTAAAGTTCAAAGGCAACCACTACAAGAAATCCTAACTTTCCTAAGTACCAAAAAAATAATTTTTAATAAATTAAAGAGCAAAGACAATACATCTCTTAGAGAAGCGCAGTGCATAAAACAATAATGTGAAGTGCAAAAGAGTACGTATTATATGCTATCTGGTAAAGCAACATTCTAAGACAATCCCCGCAATTCCTGCTTGCTGGTGCACATGTCAACATCATCTCCTCCCTGCAGTGTGGGTAGGAATGGGGAATACGACAGAATTGCACGCCTGTGATTAGGTTACACTATATGGCAAAGATGAAGAGACATTATGCCAGGTGGATCTCACCTAAGCAGGTAAGCCCAGCAGAGACACTCCCCTATTGGTCTTGAAGAGGCAAACTGTGTATTGTGGAGGGCACCATGTGGCAAGGAACAGTGGGCAGGTTCTAAGAAACGAGGGCTTCAGTTCCATTGAATTCTGCCAACAACCAGCGAGCTAAGAAGGAACTCATTTCCGGCAACCGGAGCAGAGGGACCATGTAAGCCAGGCCCAATCCACAGAACCAAGGAAACTAAGATGATAGATTTGTGTTGTTCGAACCCACTAAGTTTGTGGTCATTGTTGTGCAGCAATAGAAACCCAATATCCCATCTTTGATATAAGAAAGGAAGAGACAGGGATAATAGGGAGGTGCTTCTGGTGTGCACCGGCGGCTGAAAGTCAGAGCAGAAGTGCAGGTCCCTGCCTGGGTTCCTGTCCCAGCCCCACCGAGTCCGAGTCGGCGAAGGTAGGAGGAATTCAGCCTTATCTCAGCTCAAAAGGAACTATATGCCCGCACCACGAGCCTCATCGACTTGTCCTGCTGAGAAATGGAAGGACACTTATAGGCTTTTTGAGAAGCACTGACCAATTTGAAGGAGCCAAAAGATAGAAGCTCAGTCCCCTGAGTAAGCTGCTCCTTTGTACACTGGCTTGGGTGCGGCTACGCTTCAAAGCAGTTCCTGCACTGAAGATAAGAAAGTTGAGATGGAAGATGTAAGCAACTCCAATCACGAAGTAAGTGGCAGAGCCAGGCCCGAAGGTCTCCGAATAAAAAACCTGTGCTTTCTCTGCTCCCGTTCACAGCATCCTCACTACCACCCCAGCCAACCCAAAGGTAGGTGCTGTCGCTTAGTGCTTGCCTGCTCTGAGCCAGGGCCCAGGCAAGTTCAAGGTCCCTCTCCTCACCTCTCAGGAAGCTGCAGAGGAGTTAATCTTCCACCACAACCTACAATTTCATGGCTGAACCACCAAAGCTCCCCAGGACAGCCAGCGTTCAGCCCTCAGATCCCTTCTCCATGCTGTTGGCCATTTGTTCTTCCTGGGACACCCCCACTCCTTCCTCTATCTCAAACCTGGCTAGCTCCTTCTCGCACTTCCCACACACAGCTCTCACGTCACTTCCTCCCAGAAGCCATTCATAACGCTCCTCCCTCTCCCTGGGCAATTAGGTGTTCCACCCCTTGTCCTTCCAAAACCCGACATCTGCTCTACAGCTTTCCATATTGGGGCATATGGTTCATTTTCCTCATAGCTGTAGAGCCATGGTGGACACTCAATCAAGGATTGTTGAATGAAAAAAAAAAAAAAAAGTTTATGTGTATGTGTCAACTAATTTGTGCAAAGGAATGACCAGAAATAACAGTGGAATTCCAACGACTCTTGTTGCCTCTTAGCGTTGTTTTTAATAAAAGCTTTCCCTGAAAGAACTCTGAACCCCTTTTGCATTTACGGGCTTTGTATAGAATAACAGACATGGTGAGCAGACAGCATGGCCAAATAGGGTGTTCCTATGCAGAGCAGCCAGTGCTGTATGTACTCCTGAGAGCCAACTTTTCCCTTCTGTAAAGTAAATTGAGCCAAAACGAAAGAGTGGACTTTGTAGGGGTGACTCTCATGTTCCAACTGTTCCATTTGCTTCCCTGTAAACTCCACTTTAGTCTATGCATACTGTCTACACTACAGCATAATACAACATTATGTGTGCCGTAGGTGTTGTCAGATGAATAAAATCTATAGGATCCTGATCCTGGGCATGCACCAGGCCACTCTTCTGACAGGCCGATAGCCCAAGGCTTACAGTGACAATAGCCAAGAGGCTTGAGAACCATCACACTGAAAGGCCGGGGCCTAAAATCACCATACAATGTTTGGGCAAAAACAGTTCACCACAGTGACGTTAACATCTGTCAAACAATTGTTAATTAAACCAAAATGGTAACTCTCAGATCAAATTAATATTACTTCTCACCGAAACCAGTTTGGCTCAGTGAATAGAGCATCAGCCTACGGACTCAAGGGTCCCAGGTTTGATTCCGGTCAAGGGCATGTAACTTGGTTGTGGGTATATCCCCAGTAGGGGGTGTACAGGAGGCAGCTGGTCGATGTCTCTCTCTCATCGATGTTTCTAACTCTCTCTCTCATCGATGTTTCTAACTCTCTATCTCTCTCCCTTCCTCTCTGTAAAAAATCAATAAAATATATATTTTTTTTAATATATTACTTCTCTCTGAAAGAGACAAGCAACAATTTAAAGGATTTTTATTTAATGACATGTGTTTCTTTCCTTCTTTTATTTTCTTTTTTTTCTAAGTATAAGACAAAGTTTACAAAAGTTACAGGGGTGGTGTAAGTGAGCCAGCTGGGCTGCCTGGGCTTAGGAGACAAGTTACAGAGACAAAAGGAGGGCCCTTGGAGCTTAGAGAGAGAAAGGCGAAGGTAACCTGCCTGGGGGAGCTGGGGGTAGGAGGAGGGAGAGTATGCCTAATGCATGTGTTTCTTAAGCCAGACGGACAGACTACTGACATATGAAAACACAATTACACATCGGTTCTTGAAAACACTGCAGCATTATTATTGTGCTGGAAGTTTCCCTATAAAGTTTGTTCACATCTCACTTTGTGCAGTTTAAAAGCCTGTTTTACAGTCAGGCTCCTTCTAAATTTAACTGGTTTTTGGTCAGCTTTGTCCCCAGTTACTAAAAAGATACTTGTTATTTTGGATCAGATCCTGAGGGCAAAAAAGGAAGTACAATAATATAGAGGTCAAAGGCCTTTTGTAATTTTGGTCCAATACCACACGCAGCCTACAAGAGGAAAAGCTCACAGCTTCCTGTAGATGGCCCTTCCTCTTGGCTGAACCCATTCATCCCTCCATTTTCCAGCGGCCTCAGGCTGAGAGTGGCCAGCTTACCCTGTGCTGCACACATTCCCCGGGTGAATGGGTAAAGGATCCACCAAGATATGCTGTTTGCTGGCTTTCTCTTCTTATAAATCAACACTGGGTGTGTTTGTTTTTAACCAAGCCTGTGTGCTCACAAAGCAAATAACATAGGTAAGCCAAATGGTTTGCTAATATCTACAAGGAGTGTTCATGGTTTTCTAAGAAGAACTGCAGAGTCCTAGATGCTGGCTATCCTACAAGAAAGGATATTAAAAGTCAGAGACCAATCCTTTTATCAGCACCTTAGTTTCTTTCTTTCCACAGTACCACATTCTTATAGAAAGTTAGGACAGCTCAGTTTCAAAAGACTCTGCTATCTTTCTCTATGAAGATCATTTTCAAAATTCTGAGGCATTCTGTAACGGGGAGGAAGATATTAAATGAGAAGCTTATCGAATGCCGAATTTAAAATGAGAACAAGTTTGGTGAGAACACAATTTGAACTCTCAACCCAAGTTCCTCCTCAAGAGCATTTTCCATAACTGCAAATTTTAAGTTCCTATAGCTCCTACATACCATCTAGAACTTATTCTTGTAATGCCCATTCTAATCATTAATTGCTTCATGATGAGTACCTCTTGTTGATCTAACCACATCCAGCTGAGAGTGGTTGGCTTACCCTGAGATTAAAAAACTTCTGGGATCCACAAAAATGTATAACTAGAATACATTCTTTCAAACTAAGAAATAGACATCTATTTCTCCCCACAATTATGGCTGGTTTCATATTGGACAATAGTAGGTACATAATACTTAATCTGTTTTCATGAAAACTGTTAGGCAATAAAATAACCTTGCACAACTATGTGATACAGAAAAATAAAACAATTCCTAATGTATCAGCTATTTTCTTTTTTATCAGCAACCTATGAACGTTGTTTCTTGCTTAAAACAAATTTCAATTCAAAAGTTCAAACAAAGTAAAGGAAGAATACCTGATCTGCTTAGATCCTGATAAAAACTTAGTGTCAAAAGGAATAAGGGATGATGACTTCCCCCCAAAATGCTAAGAACACCTGATATTTTAAAACACTAGTTTCTTGCCTGAGTTAAAGCTATTTAAGTCAATGCAAATAAGGAAAATGATGAAAGATAAGGAAATGAGGGTTTTCCTTATTCCACAATATATTTGAGTCTCACTGACAAAGGATTAGATAAAAATGGAAGAAAAAAAATTAGCAATATTAAAGCACTTAAGCTAAAATGATTCTCCAGTTGATAAAAGTCAAAACTGTAATGACAACAGGGCCTATCTTTATTAAGTAACGAGATAACAAAGCCAAAATCACTGAACTAATTTCCTCGCTAAAAAGCATTACTGAAATATTTCTGATACTGGAGAAAGTGATCTTACAAAAGTCTCCCCTGAAATGAAGTTCCTGTTTTTATAGGCGGATCATGAGCTTTGCTTTGATTTAATCTAACCCAGTTGCTTTTGAAAGTCCAGATTACTCTAATAAGAAATTACATAAAATAAGGAAAATGTTTTGCAGCCGGGAGCTGGGAGACTGAAGGAAGATAGGTCATTATACCTAGTACAACGACCATGAGTTTAACAGACACAGGATATCCCTAAACTGGGCTTAACAAGCTTCTGTGATCCACAAAAACCCCTTCAACAGGAACACTGTTATGTTCGCATTCCACCTTAGCAAATTTTTTAAAGTCAACTCATTGTTTTGCAGGGTATGTAGGTAATTATGTAGAAATATATACTTCGAATCGGTTATCTTTCTGTTGTATTACAGAATTCATTTTGAAAATCACCTTGAACAGTCATTGTGCAGACAAATTAATACATCCCACAATTTAAAGTAATTTCAAGGACAGGGGCAAATTAGGGGGCTAGCAAGTGGGGTTTGAGAGTCTGGATTTCCTTGTGGCCAATGTAGCTGAACTTTGGTTAGCAAACAAGAGGACAAGAGCTTCCAGCCAGTAATTCACACCCACTGTCCTTTCACAAAACAGAGTCAGGAGAGAAAACAACACACCGCCCAGGCCAGCCGTGGCCACTCAGCTGATGCAGAATGTTTTTCCGGCCGAGGCAGCCACCCCAGCAGCCCTTCACCCACCCCACCCCACCCCTGACCCTCCAGTTCTGGCTCCTCAGCTTGTCTCCAGTTTATACTTGAGCAGAGAAGGGAGATCATAAATCTGGGGAACTTCCTCCTTAAATCGGGATGGGTTCTCTGCCAGATGTTCATTTGTATGGGCTTTTTTCCACAGGACGATGAGGGAGGGGAGGGGAGGAGACCACGTTCTCTACAGCAGTCATGTTCAAGTCTCCACAGCCAAAAGGAGCAGGAGGCAAGCACACACATCACCGGACCTCCCTCCCCTCTCATCCCCCCAAACAGCACAAGAGACATAGTGGGCTCGGAGAACACAGCATCACTTGAGGCAAACGGCAAGCAAGATGGAAGGAATAAAAATAACGTAATGCCTTGAAGACTGTTGTTTTCCCGTTTGCTTTTTTTTTTTTTACACAGCCAGATATTACTTGGCTAGCTACACAGCACATTCGTTTTTCCATCCCCACCCATCTGTCATTTTTTTTTTTTTTTTTTTTTAATCAGCTGTCCTGTTCACACATGGGTCCATAAACAATTCGCTTGAAGCCCTGATTTTACTTTGGGATATTATTCATTTTTCAACTCCGTAAACTGTTTCCTGAAAACTATTGCTTTATCCAATGAGTTAAGGTGAAGCCAAATGTGAGTATTAAGTTTAGGCTGTGGCTCATCAGCATGGCATGGAAACAATAGGGTTTTTAAGTTTTTCACTCAAACACACACACACACACACACACACACACACACACACACGGGACCATGAGGCTGAGGCGAAACATCTGTATCCGTGCATGCAGCCGAGCTGTTAAATTCTTGGCTCGCACAGCAGACAAGGCAGCTCCGAGGCCAGAGATTTCCAGGAACGTTTACGTTCCGGTACATCATAAACCGTGGCGATAAACTCACGTCCTCACACAGGCGGCCTGAATAGGGTGGCGAACGTTTTTGGTTTTCAAATTTAAAAAAACAAACAGAAATACTATATACCCACTTACTATCTTCCCCTACCGGCCCCAACCCCAACCCCCTCCCTTTTAAGCGCCGTCCTGCCGAGGCTTCGTATCGACTTCTACTGCGCCCACTCCTCTCCCCTTCCCTCTTGGCACGTCCCCGCATCACCTCTGCCATGGGAAAATTAACACGTGGAGACCTTTTTAGTACAATCTTCACATCTCCCCCAGGAACAGGCAACGTGAAATCTAGCATCTGTGTTTCTAAACTAGGGAGAATTCAAAGAGTCTGTCACACATTCTCTTTGCTAAACAAACCTTAAGTAGCTACATGATGCTAATTAAAAACCTATTCTGTTCTTTGTGGTTTATCACTAAAATACAGGTACTGTGTGGTTTCTTCTAATATCCCCTAGTGGTTTAACACATTCAGGACAGTTAATATGATGAGAAACCTCAATGTATTTTTACTGACAAGTGTTTTTATCAAAACTATCAGTCATGCACACACTTTTCTGACAACGGAATTTTTTGACAAGCCATCTTCACGGCACCATCTCCTAAGCTCAAGCTGTAGACCATACATTAAAAAAAACAAAAAAAAAAACAAAACAAAACCAAAAAAAAACTTGTCGCCCAACCAGTGGTTGAGGGTTGACCCATGAACCAGGAGGTCTAGGTTTGATACCTGGTCAGGGCCTGTGTCCAGGTTTCTAGCTGCAAGAGGCAGCCAATCAATGATTCGTCTAATCACTGATGTTTCTCTCTCTCTCCTCTCCCTCTCCTTTCCTCTTCAATAAAAATACATTTTTAAAAATACCTGTTAAAGTTTAAAATAAATTCACCATAATCAATGAAATAACATCAACATTTAGGGGTAAGAATTTTAGTTTCCACTTCCCATATCCCTCTTCCCAAAGGAAAGTACTGTTAACAGTATAGCAGGCTTCCTTCCCTGAGCCCTTTGCTCTGCCCTCACAAGCATTATGTTGTGGGTGTGGTGAGCACAGAGGATCTGCAGCTATGCTGTTTGCGCTGCGGTCCACTCCTCTGTTCACATGGGTCCTGCTTCCATGCTATCCATTCATTTTCCTTGAATGACACATCCTCAGGGTTACTTCCACTGTAGGGTCAGCGGTTTCTACAAAAGCAGAGCCTTCTGAGGTGGTACTGAGGGGCATGAGGAGGATACACACTTGGGGCCCAGAATGGCTGAGGAAGGCTTTACTCCACGTGTAGCATTTCCTTCCTTGTAGGGCTGCTGCCTTCCTTTCCCTTTCTGTCGGTTTTGACAGCCAGCAATTATTTTGTTGCTGTTGTTGCTGTTGCTGTTGTGTTGCCTTTCCTTTCAACCCCCAGCCGTGGGAAGACACCTGCTATTTCTCATAGGCCCCCCAAAGCTCCTCCTTTCGGGTGGAGCATTTTTCTCCTGGTTTTAGCCTATGAGCAAGTACCAGCCAACAACTCCTTGTGCTAGAAAGAGGGTGCTCCCCAGACTCCACAGGCACCCTTTCCATTCTCCATCCCAGTGCACAACCACTCCTACTCCCTGGGGGCGGGGCCTGAACTCAGACACCACCGGGGTCCCAGCAGGAAGCTGCTTCCTCCTCCCTTGACCTCCTTTTCTTTTCTTTCTTTTCTTTCTTTTTTTTAAATATGTTTTTATTTCTTTCAGAGAGGAAGGGAGAGGGAGCGAGTGATAGAAACATCAGTGATGAGAATCATGAATCAGCTGCCTCCTGCATGCCCCCCACTAGGGACTGAGCCCGAAACCTGGGCATGTGTCCTTGAGTGGGAATTGAACCATGACCTCCTGGTTCATAGGTCAACAATCAACCACTGAGCTACACCAGCTGGGCAAGGTCACTTCTTCTTACGGGAAGGAATATCATGACAGCGTTCCTCTGACCCAAGCTGCCAACTATTTTCCAAAAATTCCTCAGTATTTCTTGCCCCCAAAGATTCCTTTCCTAGTTCCTATAGATTTGTGCTTTCTCTGTCATTTCAGTAGGAAGGAAAAGAGATGCACTCACTTAAATGAATGCCTTATAAATGCATCTGCATTATTCACAGTTCCACAATAACCACCTTCCCTCATCCCATTGTCCAGCTGGCACCAAAACCATGTGCTCAGATCTTGCAGATTGATTCAAGCCAATGTAACTTAACTTATAGGCGTTGATATCGCTATTAGTTTTGGAGACAAATTACACAAATTAAAAGGAAGATAAATACTGATATTTAACATGTGTGTGCGGCCCTGGCTGGGTGGTTCGGCGGGTAAGTCTCATCCTCAGACACCAAGGTTGCCAGTTCGGCCTTCAATCAGGGCATGTGCAAGAATCAACCAACGAATGCATCAATAAGTGGAACAACAAATGGATGGATGCTTCTCCTACCCGCCCCCCATAAAATCTATTTTTTAAATGTGTGTGGAGCACGCTCTCCCTCTCCCTCATGCCCATGCTTTCCCTTCCCATAGGCTTGCGACCTTTCCCTTTCTCTCTCCTAACTCCAAAGGCCCTCTGCCTCTGTAACCTGTTTCCTGAGCCTACACAGACCAGCTGGCTCACTTCTATTGTACCATCTCTATAACTTTCTAAATAAACTTTCTCTAAAATTTGGGGAGAAGAGGGCGCAACGAGGTGTGTGTGTGCATGTGTGAGAGAGATATAATATCATACCATGTGTTCTGGATTAAAAGTAGATACACAATGAGTAAATTCTTACCTTCGTGTCAGTATTATCTTAGTATCTAAGATTGTCTAAGTATCATTCATTTTTCTTGCATGGCCAGTATATATCTTGGAAAAACAGGACTTTTGATTGTGTGGGCATGGCTAGTGGACCAAGGCTTCAATATCAATAAAACAGCTAGGCTTAAGCAGCTAAAAAGCTTATTTGCTGGCTTGCTAACTCTGAGGGTTCCACCAATACCTTGACCTCTCTCTTGCCCTCAATTGTCGAACAACAGAATGACACTTGACATTACCACCCATGGACAAGCTCTTTATGAAAACCCATTAGAGGTGGACTGCTTCATCTTGAAAGTGTGAAATTTGCTTTAACTTCTATAAATCTCAAACCCCAACAAGACCCAGCATAGGGTCTATTTCTGTCACAGTGCCAAACTGAAACACTTTTGTGGACATGTAGACAATACATTTCTTTAAAAATGATTCATCTAAAAGTGTTATATTTCAAACACACATAAGTACAGACAATATAATGCATTACCCATGAATTCAGACCCACTGCTTATCAAACTTTAACCTTTGCCACATTGTTTCAGGTATGTTTCAAAGATGATTTTTTTACTAAAAGGCCAGTGCACAAAATTCATGCACAGTGTAGAGGGGGTGTGCCTCAGCCCAGCCTGCACCCTCTCCAATCTGGGACCCACTGCCTGTAGATAGGGATCGGGCCATGGGGGTGTGGCCAGCCTGGGTGAGGGGCTGATGGCTATTTGCAGGCTAGCCACAACCCTGGTGACCCAAGCTTTTTTCTTTTTTTCTTTTTTTCAGCACCTCCTTGATCAGAGGCCAGGGCTGGCTGGAAGAAGGTATCTGGGATTTATTGATCTTCTATAATTGAAACTTTGTAGTGTTGAGCAGAGGCCAGGGCAGGCAGAAGCTTGGCTTCCTCCACCACCGGGGGCAACCCAAGCCTCCTGCTTGCTCCAACTCTGTGGTTGCCATAATCTTTGTTGGGTTAATTGGCATACTCGATCCTGATTGTCTGGTGGGTGTAGCAGAGTGATGGTCAATTTGCATGTTTCTGTTTTATTAGTGTAGATAGTCACAGTATGGCTAGACAAGATCTAAGAAGAGAAACCAATGGAAACAGATTTCATTTTTACTGAAGCCAAAATCTGGACGATAACTTAGCTTACCTCCTAATATTCTTAGCTCTCACTGATGTTATCATTGTTATCATTGATGGTTAATGTACATTCGATATTTATTTGGAGATGTTAAACTCTTTTTAAAAAAATATATTTTATTGATTTTTTTACAGAGAGGAAGGGAAAGGGATAGAGAGCTAGAAACATCGATCAGCTGCCTCCTGCACAGCCCCCTACTGGGGATGTGCCTGCAACCAAGGAACATGCCCTAGACAGAAACTGAACCTGGGACTTTTCAGTCCCCAGGCTGAGCCAAACCGGACAGGGCAAGAGATGTTAAACTCTTAATGACATATTTGCAAGTCAATATTATTGTAGATTTCAGGTGAAATCAAAGCAATCCTTTAGCCTAAGTTCTTTACCTATGGTTCCGGAAACATTTCTGTGTTCTCAAATACCTATAATTTATGATTAATGATAATTATTCTGTTTTTAACTTTTGAAATTAAATCTATTTATAAGTATTGAGTCCCATAGAAAACAGCTGGCAAGTTCAACAATATTTCATACATTAATTTCAAACAAAGCAATCGTAACTGCTATTACCACAAAGTCTCCCTTGCTCTTACAAAAAATAAGATTCCTGCTAAGGTTATCAGAGGCTGATGCATTTATGCTGTCACATCATTACTGACAGTAAAACTGCCTAACGTGGTATGTAAAGAGCGCAGAGCAATCTTTGTTGGATGCGTCTACTGTCTGGATTATGCAGAAGGGCCAAGTCAACAGCCTATTAAAGTAAATGCAATTCACTCAAACTGAAAAAAAAAAAAAAATTGTATTTTAAGCAGCTGCTGACATCTCATTTCTGTTATTTTTCTAGACTATCTGTAAACTCTTAAACAACAGGATTATATAAATAATTAGGCCTACTGTTGCTGGAGTGGTAAAATAGTTTTTTCATTTTGAATCTGAAGAAGATTAAATGAAACAAAACACAAAAGGGGATTTATTCTCCCTCCCCACCAACAAAAAAATCAGCAGCCACAACCTCTGCCTCTCAGACCCCCGAGAAAGTGAAGGCTGAAGAACAAGATTCATACTCAAAGATGTCCCAAAGCACTGTTACAGGCTAACAAAAAAAACCCAAACACACAAAAACTTATTTTCTTTTTTTTTAATTGTTTCTGGGAGGGAAAAATGAATGACCAGGGGACAGGGTTTGGGGAGAAACCTTATTTTCACATCTGAATTTCAAAGCAAATATTAGTGAGAAAAGGTTAATTCAAAAGAAAAGTCAATTAACCAGACAGAAGCTGCCCTTTCTCCAAGTAATCCTAGTTCATTCAGGTTTCACTGTACAGAGCAGTTCAAAATAACTCCCCAAATTTATTTCTGAGTGAAAAAGCTTACGGCCCAGTCCCCATCCCTTCATTAACCACCCCAGCTATGTAAAAAGCTCCCAAAAGAATGGAATATTGTTGAGAACATAAAAAGCTCTCCTGTGACAGAAGGCGGCAGGAAGCTTGAGTCTTGTGACACACACAAGCACGCAGTGTGGCAGGCAGGCATCCTGCAAATTAGGTAACTTTACAGCAATTTCCTTGGCTGATTCAAGGAGAGCAACTACTAAACAGCTGAAAGGTGAGGCAGGCCAATCCTGACAGAGGGGGGCTCGGGGTAGCAACCCACCTGAGCAGGGCTGCTGGTAACCATGGGGACCATCATGATTGGTTGCTATCTATGTATCGTAGGCCTCAAGATATATACTGAGTGGCCAGATTATTATAATCTCTGAACGCATAATAATCTGGCCACTCAGTGTATATCCTATATAATAAGAGGCTAATATGCAAATTGAACCAGGAGTTCGACCAGCAGGCAGGCCAGCCAACCACCCATGTCCCCTCCCCCTGGCCAGGCTGGCCAGATCCCACCCATGCACGAATTTATGCACTGGGCCTCTAATACACACACACACACACACACACACACACACACACTGAATGGCCAGATTATTATGTGTTCAGAGATCATAATAATCTGGCCACTCAGTGTATATCCCTGCTTGGTCCTTTCCATGAAGTCAGGCAATTATTCCCAAAGATGAAGTATTTGGCGATAAAATCCTACCTTTCAATATTCTTGTTCTAAATATTCTTTTCCAAAAACCGCATGCTCCTCCCGTGCCCCTGCACATCCTACGGGACAGTGTAACAAACAGGTAACGGTGGATGTATGTATTTTTAAAGCTTTCCTTTGGCACAAAGCTTCCTCTCAGACCTTCTCTCCCTGTAGGACAGGAGGGAGGCAGTCTCTCTTCTGCTGCAGTTACTAGACGACGAGAGCCCCCCAATCAGAGAACCATATCCTGACTCACAGAGAGTCACCGGAGTCCCTCTCAGGAAGTACTCTTAGCACACTTACATTGCATGTGCTTTAAAAATTAAAAATAAAAATTTAAAACCTCATTTGTAAATATTTTCAGTTTTCAAACAACCAACAGAAACATTTTCAAAACACACGCACAGTCACTTCAAGTTGAAGACTGCCCGGGTCAAAATAGTTTAAATTCCAGAATAAGTGTAATTCAAAAATTAAAACAACCAACATAAAATACAACCTATTCTTCTACCCCTGGTGAGCAATCTTGCAAACAGTTCCGCCTCCTCTCCGGGAGCCACTAGGAAAAACCCGAGACACTGCCACGCCCGGCCTCTGCTGGAGCCGTGAAGCTGTGATGCACCAGAGAAGCAGCATTCCCCAGGAGCGCCTGGTTTTCCTTCAGGAGAGTGAATCTCTCTCGCATCACAGCTTACCGTCTACATCCCGCAGCCCCGAACTCTCTCTCTTTAATTGGGCGTGCTCACTGAGAAAATGGCAACATGGACTTTGACAACTGTGCAAGCGAGAGAAACAGCGCTGGGTGCCAAGACCTTGGACTGTGGCAAACATTCAACATTATTCTGTCAATGCCAGGTACCTGGTGGAAAAACTGAGAAACGCAAGAACTGCCCATCAGCGGCACTGTTATAATTCAGCATGGGAGGGGCGGAGGGGGCCAAAATACACCACATGCAAAGCACTGGAAGCCACTGCCATCAGAAATCGCTTACGCAGGAGCTTCTGGCCATAGTTTGATTCAATACGACTTGACCCGTCTGGAGCAGCGGTTTTCAACCATTTTCATCTCATGGCACACATACACCGATTCTTAAAATCCTGTGGCACACCGAAAAATGTTTTGCCAATCTGACAAAAAAAAAAGGGGGGGGGGGGGGGAAGGATGTAATTTTAATTAATTCACACCAAACAGCTCTTGTTGTGCTGGCTGGGTTTCTGTTTCTTACAATTTCAGAGAAAAGAGGTCAGAGCCCCTGGCTAAATAGGTACTGCATGTTTTAAAAATTCCTGCGCGCACCAGATGAAAATTGCTGGTCTAGAGGCTCCGTGGTCTGGCCCCATCTCTGCAGACACATGGAGCTCCAGGGACTGACGCCTGCCCCTGGTACAAACGCATCTAGAGTCTTGCTCACACAAACTGCATCTCTCTTACACAAAAACAGGATCACGAGTTGTTTTTCTTCGCCACTCTCCGTGGAACTGTCTGTGCATGCCCTTCTCAAGAGACATCAAATGCTAGCCATTAGCTACAAATAAGGATCATCAAGAGATGAATAATTCCCTTTGTAGTCTAGAAACACATGCATACAGTTACAGTGCTGGAGCTTAGGCAAGCTCTGCTAGGAAAGGGGAGTTGAGAGCGTGGACACAGTAGTGAGCTATTACATGCAAACAAGGTCAATGTCATGCCCTTGGGGCTCATCCTGGGGTGGGAGTGGGGACACAACCCAACATGAGAAGTCAGTGGTGTGCCCCGCTGTTTGCCGTTCAGCACCGATGGCAATTCTTCAGGACCCATCCCTGGGAAGAGTTCTGAGCTGCCATCACTACCAGGTTTGGGAAGTCTGCCACACATGTCATGTGCCAAGTTCAAGGGACAGAATCCAACGGCAGTGAGTGAAATTAGATTGAAAACCTCTTGAACCCAAAGGCAAAAATGGGTAGAGGTCTGTCACTTTTACTTTTTTCCCCCCCACATGTCTGGAGTTCTGGTTATGGAAATAGTCGCTTCTAATTTTAACCAACACCTACTACTGTTTCAGCACATTCCTCTGGTCAAAGGAAATGATGACTTTCCAGTCAGTGACAAGTGACACAGACATGAACTTGAAAAATTCAGCCTCCAGCTTTACGCCACTCCAGGATGTTTTTTAAGTGTTTTTTAAGTCAATGCATCATGAAAAAGCATTGTCCAACCTTTAGGAAGTTCCTGTGACTATAGAATATACCATGAGAGTCATATGAATTGCCACATACATTCAACAGAGCTGATACACAAAAATGTTGCATCCCATGGGAGGAAGAGGCAGGATTTTTTTTTTTTTTTTTTTAAGTATAATAAAAGAGCTTCCTGCCCTCAGTGAGCCTCTGACCACGGAGAGATGAGCCTCTGACTCATAAAATATAAGACCACGTGCGACAACTCATAAAAGGCCTAAGGAAAGACTGTAGATTATTTTCTCCAATGACCTCCGTTTACTTGCTATTTTATAATACTGTAAGAGGGTAATAGCCAGGACAATACCAGGAAAAAACAGTAATAGTTACACTAGTAATAATTGTGAGACAGCTACCAACATTTACAGGATGCAATAAATTGTTTAAAGACTTAAAATATCTCATTTAATTGTCACTACTACCCTGCAAGACAGGTAACAAGGACTAACATTTTGTAGGTAAAGAAAATAAGGTTTAGGAGAGGTGTTTTTTAAAAAAAACAAAAACAAAACAAAAACATTTAAGTCACTAAGTTATGAAGTGGTAAAGCTATCATTCAAATCCAAAATTCATCATTTAAATCCCATCAAAGCCAGTCTTAAGAAAATGATGGTAAACTTTCCCACTGGCTGAGCGGAAGGTCCTCAGAGAAGAGCAGGAATGGATTTAAAAGACTGGCTGCATCACATTATCCCTAAATGACAGAAGTGCCAGTCCTGATGACTTATGGAATGGATATGCTGCTTCAAATATTAACAGAAATTCATGTTCATGTAGTTAGGCTATAGCCACAAGGTAAGTGTGTAATAGTGGAAGAGAAAGAAAATCCTATCCTCTTCTAAAGAGTTAATATGATAGAAGAAAATACACAATTCCTGTTCTGTGGACTTCAGTATTTTTTGAAGGCACACAGGCTAAGGCTTTGTATATGAAACTTATGGGGGCTGTCATTTACTATTTACCTAGGCCTCTGGCAGAGAGAGGTAAGATGCTGTCCCCTCACCTGTGCTCGGTGTAACTGAGGTCACCTGGGCAAACCCACTGGGCTCCTCTCCACAGGGAAGCAAAGCTCACCACGACTGAAATAGGTGTTTCCAACGCTAAGGCAGTGTGATTTAGGAGGCCACTTTGCGAATTACCCAAATGGCTGTACAAAGTCACAGAGGAAGGCGGGAGTCCCCCGGCTAGCACGAAGGCTTTATTTAGGAAATAAGTTTCCTTTATCAGTCTACCAAGAATGGTCCAGAAGCAGTAGGGTGAAGACAGAAAATCAAGCTGCTTCAACAGGATACTAATTCCCTAGATCTGTCATTACCGGTGGGTTTGAACAATGGAGATGACTTAACCCCACAATCCTAACATATAAAACAGATTTCTAACCTGGATTGCTTTGATAATGCACGCCCCCACTGGGAATTTAACTCTTCCCAGAGAAGGGTCCTTTTATTAAGGAAGGCTGTATCTATGCCATTGGTTGTCAACCCATGAGAATCACTCGGGAAGCTTTAATACATAACCCATCCTAGACCAGTTAAACCAGAACCTCTGGTGAAGGAGACTGGATGGACATCACCATCTTTGAAAGCTCCCCACGTGAGACTCATGTGAAACCAGGGTAGTAAAGTACTGAAAAGGCTAAAATCTTGCTTTGGGGCTGTTAAAAATGCTACATTGGTCAATGCTAGCTAATTATTTGAAAAAGGTGAATTATAAAAATAAGAGGGGTGCCAAAATGTGGTCAATTAAATGTCTTTTAGGAAGATATAGCACAAACTGGTTATTTTCGATGGCATTACTTTGGTGATCTAAATCTCTGGGTTTAAATGGGTAAGCCGTGGATAAATGCAGACATAACAAGTTATTTTGTCTCAAACGCATCTGCTGAGGAGAAATTTTTTAAAATGTAAGTCAGCCGAAACCGGTTTGGCTCAATGGATAGAGCATCGGCTTGGGGACTGAAGGGACCCGGGTTCGATTCCTGTTAAGGGCATGTACCTTGGCTGCGGGCACATCCACAGTAGGGGGTGTGCAAGAGGCAGCTGATCGATGACTCTCTCTCATCGATATTTCTAGCTCTCTATTTCTCTCCCTTCCTCTATGTACAAAATCAATAAAATATATTTTTTAAAAATAAAATTAAAATTAAAAATTAAAAAATTAAAAATAAAAATGTAAGTCAACTTTTTATATAGATATTGTTTACTTTTCTTTAGAGAACAATAAAAGTACATTCAAGAAATGTATTGGGTCGGCAACTAAGTGATTGCGGATTTTTTAAAGAAAATCAAAGACAATTTTTTTATGGAACTAAATAACTTTATCCTGTAATGTATTGCCCATTTTGATCAATGACCTTTTGCCATCTTTCAGGCAGCATCATAATCCCACGTTCAAAAAACTTCTGGTTTTTATTAGCAAAAAACTGAATCAGGTACGATTTGACATCATCATCATTATTGAAATTTTTACCATTCAAGGAGTTTTGTAAAGATCGAAACAAAAAGTAATCAGATGGTGCAAGGTCAGGACTATATGGTGGATGTGGCAAAACATCCCAACCAAGCTCCATTAATTTTTGCCGAGTGACCAAAGATGTGTGTGGCCTTGCATTGTCATGATGGAATACAACACCTTTTCGATTTGTCAATTCGGGCCGCTTTTCTTCAACTGCATTGTTTAATTTCGTTAGTTGTTCAATGTAGACATCAGAATTGATCGTTCGGTTGGGTGGTAAGAGTTCAAAGTAGACAATTCCTTTGTAATCCCACCAAACTGATAACAAAACCTTCTTTTGATGAATATCAGCTTTTGATGTTGTTTGAGTTGGTTCACCTGGCCTGCTCCACGATCTTTTCCGCTTGATATTGTTGTAAACAACCCATTTTTCATCGCCAGTTATCAGTCGTTTTAAAAATGGATCATTTTCATTACGTTTCTTTAGCAAATCGCAGCTGCTAATGCGTTGCGTTAACTGTGATTGTTTCACTTCGTGAGGAACCCATGTATCGAGTTTTTGAACATAGCCAAGTTGTTTTAAGTGATTTTCAATGCATGTATGTGATACATGAAGCTTCTCTGCAATCTCACGTGTTGTACTGTGACAGTCTGAATTGATTATTGCTTTGATTAGGGCGTCATCAACTTCAACTGGACGACCAGAGCGTTTTTCATCTTTGAGTGAAAAATCACCAGAACGAAATTTGGCAAACCAATTTTGACACTGCCGTTCTTTTAAGGCTTCGTCACCATAAACAGCACATAACTTTTTATGAGCTTGCGATGCGTTTTTCCCTTTGCGGAAATAAAAAAGCAAAATATGACGAAAATGTTCCTTTTGATTTTCCATTTTTCAACGAACGCCAAATGAAAACTACAAAACAGATCAAAAAACTTTTTTTTACTGATTAACAGCTGAATAGCCAACTATCAAATAACAAAATGTGTTTTACATTTGTACTACGTCTGCAAACCTAAAAATTCAACTGAAGCCATATATGTGTGAAACCAGCAATTACTTAGTTGCCGACCCAATAGTAGCTCTAGCTGGTTTGGCTCAGTGGATAGAGCACTGACCTGTGGACTAAAGGGTTCCGGGTTCGATTCTGTTCAAGGGCACATGCCCGGGTTGCGGGCTAGATTCCCAGTAAAGGGCAGAATCAATTTAATTGATTCTGGTGATTAACTTATTGAAGCATATACAGAGTTTAAATAAACTGGTTCATAAAAATAGGGTCATTACAAATTTTTTAAAATAATGTTTTATATCATATTTTGTGTGTACAACTAATTCCTATATAATAAAATCCTATATTACAGGGTTTTAATATTAGGATTTTATTATATTGGGGGGGAGGGGAGTGCAGGAAGCAACCAATCAATGATTCTCTCTCATCATTGATGTTTCTGTATGTCCCTCTCTCTCTCCCTTCCTCTCTGAAATAAATTTTTTTTTTAATTTTTTTAAAGAATAAATGGTATATAACTATTTGAAGATAAAATGAATAAAAAAATTTATAAAATGAATTTACATATATACACAGAGGTAAATGACTATGCATAAACATTTATACCTGCTTTCAAACTACAGATGAATATGAAAGGTGTTTGCAGATATGTAGACAAGTATCTTACAAAATGCAATGAATGTATATACAGAATCTCTGAAACTTTGCATAACACAAAGGACAAAATTTTGTCCCTCCAGGACTCAAAAATGAGTCGTCTATAAGGAAAACACCAGGCTTCTATTCATAGGCCCTTTGGAGGTCTCACTGGAAATGTGAACAGTATGCTCACATCTGGCAATACATTTTTACTGCATACATCTGGTTTGGTATGAGGTATCCTTGAAAATGCCTACTGTCAAAAATCCTGGGTTACTGCATAGACCATTGAGCCCTTGGTGGATTGTCATCATTCCCGAAGTTAATTTTGATACAGAAATTATCTAAATAAACTATCTTGGGTGCAATTTCTGGAGCAGGAAAAATACTTTCATGCAAAGTATGTCACATGGAGGGAATTAAGATATGAAAACAATAACATAATCTACAACATTCATGATCCATCAACCCGCCAGTTATTAATTCTGTGTATGTGTATTTATGCATTTAAAAGCCAATATACTTGTTTCTTCCTTCTTTCCAAATGATTGGTTTTTTTACATCATAGACATAATTTGTATTTAAAAAGCATTAAAGTCGGAGGATTATTGCAAAACTGACATCATACTGACTCTAAAAGTGTCATGAAAAGAAAGATGCTATGCTCTTAAATTATAGGAAAAGCCAAAAATTGATTCTGGTGATTAAATTGTTGAAGCATATACAGAGTTTAAGTAAACTGGTTCATGAAAATAGGGTCATTACAATTTTTTTAAATAATGTTTTATATCATATATAATAAAATCCTAATATGCAAATCGACCGAACAGCGGAAGGACCAGTCACTATGATGCGCACTGAACACCAGGGGCAGACACTCAACACAGGAGCTGCCTCAACTAAGGTCAGCTCCTGCATTGTCTGCACCACCAGCCCGCTCACCACTCCCGGAGAGAGAGGTGACCAGCAGCAGTGATTGGGGGGCGGGGCCAGCCAGCAGGCAGCACCAGGCCACCAACCAAGGTGGGTGCCAGCAGGAGATCCACCGAGTGCCCTGCCCACCGATCTCCCCACAGATCAGCCCTGATCGCCGCCCAGGCCTAGAGACCCTACCCTATATATTGGGAACAGGCTCTTAGATTTAAAAATTAAAACCTGGCTAGGCTACTCTAACACTGAAACAACAGGATGATGCAGCGATGACATGCATGGACTCTGGTTTGCATATTTTGTGGTCAGCCCTAATTCTGACACACAACTATATGACAAAGCCAATTACTTAACTTCTCTCTGCTTCAGTTTTTCCTCCCATAGGATAGGGGAAATGGTACCACTGCCTCAGAAGGATCATGTTATGTACTACTTTTTATAATCAGGGCAAAAAAATGCAGCTGCCTATATGACAGCAAGATGCTTTTCACCTGTATGAAAAGTATGGTCACTGGTGCATGCAGCATCCCAGATTGCAAGGGGGATGTCCAACTGCTGGTTTCTGCCTGACATCCCCCAAGGGGACCCGGATTGCAAGAGGTCACAGGCCCGGCTAAGGGAACTCCTCTCCCCCCCCCCCCCCCCGCCAGCATGAATTTCATGCACCAGGCCTCTAGTAATAATATACTTTCCGTTATTTTATCTATATTTCAAGAAGTTTATATATTCAAACTCTTTTTCTCTTCTTCTAGAGAAAATAGGATATTGCCTAATTTGAACGTTGCCTCATATTCAGGTTTATGCAGCTTTTTATTTACTCTATTGCTTTGAAATTCACCATGCCACAACATTTTAATCTCTCCTTTCTGCTTAATTTGATCTTTGTACACTTTTTAGTCAAACTCACCTTTGTCTTCATGATACTTAGTTCAGTAAATATGAGGGAGTCAACCTTCTGAAACTCAGCTCTCATGCTACATTAGTCTTTATATAACGGATGGATGTTCACACCATTTAATGTTCATCACAAATGATTTCCAATGCAGAGAACTAGTTCCTACTATACTAGAAATAAAAGCACTTCACCACTATAACACTTGAGTGGTCTTTTATAATTTTATTTGGTATATTTTACCTCCTATGGTAACTGAAAGATATCTCAATCAGGGCTTGCTTTTAATTGTTTTAGTAAACTGTGATTCTGTGTTAAGTTTCAATTTGGAAAATAAAGTTTCTGCTATTTTTTTTTTAATTAACCACCAATTGTGAATTATCAGTGCTGTTTAGACTCATTTAAACAAGTGCTTCAGTCTCCTGAGGTTAGCAGACTATGCTGACTCACTAAAAATTCCCTGTGGTATAAAGCAACACAGACCATCACATTTAGAACCTGCTGTTATATGTATATAGTCTGTGTGTATATATACACCATGCATTACTTAATTTAACCGAAGACACCTTTACTGGAACCATGTCAGACCATAATTATAAAGAATCCAAAGCCATTTTTAAATTGTTATTGTCCAATCTATACTCCATGTCCACATTCTGCTTCCTCCTTGTTTTCTTTCATTTGCCAGTATAAAATTATGTGTAAGAACCTCTCCTATTTGGATTGGCCAGGGCCTGAAAGGCTCCAAATAGACCAAAAACCTTAACAGTAAAGCATCAACAGAGAAGCTGCTAAAGACTCCAGTCCCATTTACTGTTTGTCCTGAGACTCCAGTTTGTCACGGTCTATGATCTAGCAGTGGTCGGCAAACTCATTAGTCAACAGAGCCAAATATCAACAGTACAACGACTGAAATTTCTTTTGAAAGACAAACTTTTTAAACTTAAACTTCTTCTAACACCACTTCTTCTAAATAGACTTGCCCAGGATGTGGTATTTTGTGGAAGAGCCACACTCAAGGGGCCAAAGAGCGGCATGTGGCTCGCGAGCCACAGTTTGCCGACCACGGATCTACAGCAAGCAGAGCTGAAAGGAGTCAAAGGAAGAAAAACACAGGGTCAGGACAGGGGTAGTACAGCACCAGAACCTGGATATTTGTTTTCAAGTTTTGTCAAAGGTCTTCTAATCCCAAAGCCCCTCATTTTACAAATGAGGAAACTGAGAACCTAGGAAGTTAAGAGACTTTCCCAGTTTGTATGGGTATTCCTTTAGCTCGCACCCATCCCAGAACGTACTAAGGAAAATTTCAGTCCCAAAAGTGAACGCTAATGATGAGTAGGTTCTTCTCTAATAAATTTTCATGGACTTAAGGAGCTATCTGCCATGGCTTAATGAACTATAATTCCTGTTAACTAAGGAAACTGAGAATTCTCTTTATTTTTATTTATTTATTTGTTTGTTTATTCGAAAGAGAGAGGAAGGGGGAAAGAGGAAGAGGGAGAGGGAGGGAGAGAAGGAGAGACAAAGGGAGGAAGAGAGGAAGAGAAGGAGGGAAGGAGGGAGGGAGGGAGGGAGGGAGGGAGGGAGAGAGGGAGGGAGGGAGGGAGGGAGGGATAGATTTGTTGTTCCACTTGCATGACTGTGCAAGCCAATTAAACTCAACTACCAAATGTTGGCAATACTTTTTCCTTTCTAGGACAATAAATAGAAAACAAACACAAATTGCTGATAAAACTATATTATCAAATAGTAAATGTAAGTTGTTTTAAGTAGAGCCATTCCTAGGATGGTGCACTCACAGGGCATTCCGATCAACTGCTACCAAACACGGACAGGAGAACACCCTGCTGAGAGCATCCACAGGCTCCTTGGGATACCATGGGAGGCAGACATTTTTAAATGAATGGTCACTGTGTTCATAAAAACACACCTGCCACTCCTACCCCTACCATCACCCCACCTCCTAACAACAACAACAAAACCCTGCTACAGGCATGTTAGCTGTAGTTTAGAGACACACAGATGAATCAGGAACAGATCCTATCCACAACAACTTTCCAGTATTCTATCACCATGCAATTTACATTTGTTTTTTAATCATTTTTAATTGATTTTGAGAGAGACAGAGAGGAAGAGGGGGTGGGGAAGAAATCGATTTGTTATTCCACTTATTTATGCATTCATTGGTTGATTCTTGCATGTGTCCTGATGGAGATTAAACCTGCAACCATGGTGTATGTGAGACAACACCCTAACTAACTGAGCTACTGGGCCAGGACATGCAATTTACATTTGAGTAACAGTTACCAGTTTTAAAAAACACTTTAACATAGTAGTTCACTCGTTTTTTCATAATTCTTCAATGTGAGTTGTGCCCAGGCAGTTTTCCTCATTGTATTAATAACCAAAAAGATTTTGCAAGTTTAAATGGCTTGCCCATAGTCACTCAGAACTTAAGAGAATAAGTTATAGGGGTGAGGCTCCGAAGTTTTTATCCCACCCACTATGTTATACAGCCTCAAAAAAGACAAAAATCTCTGCGATCAACTTAGTGATATACATAAGACAGCAATGACACCCCTTTGAATGGCTCTGCACTCTCTTTTCCTCTGCTTCTCAGCCACCAGATCATGCACAGTGAGGTACAAGCTCCCTGGCTCCACAGGCCCATTCAGAACCAACCAACGGTCATTAATCACTGTCAACAAAGGTCAGTCTACACATGTATGAAATAAGTGCTGATCACATCTTAATGACATCAAGTTACCCAAGCTCACTTTCCAGTCAGCTAAAATGCTTTACATGTAGAGCTAGGACTTCTCTTCAGTAAACAACAACAATTTTGAGCCACAGAGCTAAATGGCCTTTCTGATGGCACAGGGACCAGCTCGCTGGGCACCATCGGGCTGGGAAAACAAGATGGGACAGGAGCAAAGATAACTTCCTTGGTTTGGTTTTAAATAAATCTGGCCTAAGATTAGACAAACTCCTGAGGGGCAGAAAATCCCAAACGTGATAAAATACACAAATATTCCATGGCCCAAGAAATTCAGTATGTGCCTTTCTTACAGTCAGAGTTTCCTAACAGAAGCGTATTGTCCATGTTTTCTATGGAGACCTTTCAATACTGGGTCTGAATATGCAACAGAAATGAAGAGCATAAGCAACTGTTCAGATAGTTGGACTGAAAATAAAATCTTTGGCATTAACTTGTTGGACATTATAAGCATAAAGAACTTTGACTCATATCAACTCCATAGCTTTCTCAATTCTCTGAATCACCACATGTGTGTCATATGTGTATTAGGCCATCTCAGTACATTGAAAACAAGCAGACCACTATGACAGTTGGGGGCCGCCCTCCTCAATCTTCTTTTTGTTTGCCCACAATGCAAGGATCTTGGCTCTGCACTCATATACAAATGTACAGCTATTTTTAAAAGATAATGCACACACAAAAACTGCCTCTATGCCATGCAAAAATTCTTTTCGTTCTAGTACTATATATTCCTTTTCTATATAAAGTGGCCCCGAGATTAAATATAATAGATTCCAAGACCCAATTTTAACCTTCAGCTGGGAAAACAAAAAACAAAAACCCACTTCATTGTGTGTCTCTATAATACCTACTGGACCCCACCTAGAAGGAACCTTTATTTGAGGCTTTACCATGTGCCATTTTCGTTCCCAAAGGAAGAACTTCTGTTTTTGCAACTTCCTTAACCTTCTATTTTTAAAACACTCTATGTACACTATTCCTCTTCACCCTCACACTAGCCCTTAAAGCAGGTACTATCATTGGCACCACTTTCCAGATGGGAAACTGAGGCTCAAAGAGGTTAAGTGACTTGCCCATGATTACACAGCTAATCAGGAGCAGAGAAAGCACAGGAAAACTGTGTGGTTTCAAAGGGGACATTAGCATTGGCATACTGAGGACGCAACACAAATCGACAACTCCTTGTCTGAAATCACTTGGAGCCAGATGTAGTTCAGAATTCACAATTCTTGCAGATTTTAGAAAGGCATAGCTCCATGCTCTCTCTAACATTCTCTCCCCCCCCCCACCCCCCGCCCCCTTTGATTCTGGGGCAGCATCCCATCATCAAACCAAAATTTCTGTAGCAAGAAATAAATGTTCACAGTGAAATAAATCAAGACGTTAAGTGAGCTTCCTTTAACTGAGATCATGTTGACTGCCAAGCCAGCTCAGGTCTGGCCAGGCTCTGCCAACTCAATGAGTTATTTTAAAAGGAAAAAAAAAAAAAAAAAAAAAAAAAAAACTTTCTGAAGCTTGTTCATCAGAAATACAAATGCAGGGTGGTGGACTGCCCCAAAAAGCATGAACTGAGATACAAGTGATCAAAGTGGTTTCCTCACACCAACTAGCTATCTAGCATGCTGACCTTTGATCACCAGTAAGTAGAAGGTACTAAAGACACTTCGGGACACCAGTGGGAGGCTTCTATTTCAATAAAGGCAGACTGTGACATGCCTGGTTCAGAAAGCCTCAGCTGTAATGCTGAAAAGCTAGATGAATCAGAGCAATGAAATCACTCTGGCCATAATGGCAGAAGAAAGTCCCTAGTATATTGTCCCTCTGCATTTGAAAGGAAGCTTCTTATCTTTTCTTCTTGTGGCTGGTATACAATCCACTCTTTTTTTTCTTTTTTTTAATCTTTATTATTGAAAGCATTACATATGTCTCCCTTTTCCCCCACTGACTTCTTCTAGCCCATCCCTGTCCTCTGTCCCAGGCCTTCACCACCCCATTGCTGGTATCCATGGGTTATGCATATGTAGATACAAGGTCTTTGGTTGATCTCTTCCTACCAACCTCCCCCTCCCCCCCCTCTGAGATTCCACAGTCTCTTCCATGCTTCTGTGTCTCTGGATCATTTTGTTCATTAGCTTATTTTGTTCATTACATTCCACATAGAGTGCAATTACGTGATACTTGTCTTTCTCTGACTGGCTTATTTTGCTTAGCATAATAGTCTCCAGTCTCTCCATGCTGGCTCAAAGGGTAAGAGATCTTCCTACCTGTCAGAATGGCTACCACCAACAAATCAACAAGAGACAAGTGCTGGAGAGGATGTGGAGAAAGGGAACTCTAGTATGCTGGTGGGAATGCAAACTGGTGCAGCCACTGTGGAAAATGGTATAGAGCTTCCTCAAAAAATTAAATATGGAGCTGGCATTTGACCCAGTGATCCCACTTCTAGAACTATATCCTAAGAAAACAGAAGCACCAATGATAAAGAATACATGCACCCCTATGTTCATAGCCGCACAATGTACAATAGCTAAGATCTGGAAACGGCCCAAGTGCCCATCAGCAGATGAGTGGGTAAAAAAGCTGTGGTACATCTACACCATGGAATACTACGTAGTAATCCACTCTTTAGATCACCACGTCAGAGTGCTGGCGGGTGCCCTGGAGCATCCTGGGTCCCATTCCTGAGATTATAACTCAGTCACTGAGGGATCAGCACAAGGGACAACCTGGTATTTGGAATTTACAAAAGTTCCCCAGGACACATTCACTACACGGACAGGTTGGAGAACCACTGGGTTAAAACACACACTAAGGTGGGCTTCCTGTTCTGGCAATGCTGTCAGCAAAGAGCTCTGTCTCCCAAATAGCATCACCATCCAGAACCCCAAACGAACTAACAACAGGCCTCCAAGCGATCCTGCTTAAGAAAAGATTCCTATTTATAAGTTCCAGGGAGTGCACCAGGCAGGGTTAAAAGTTGCTAAATCTAACCACAAGGAGACAAATGCTGGCTCCAGCCCTGGCGGGGCTGCTCAGAACCATCCCCAGATGCCGACCCCCACCCGCCTCATGGCCTGTACCCAGAGCTCACTCTTTAGCTTATTTTTGGTCAATCGCTTTTTTTTTTTTTTTTAAGGCACCCTGCAGTCAAGTGCTAGGTACAGGAAACTAAAGAGCTTTCTGGTAAATAATTTGGCTTTCTCTGTCAAGAAGAATAAATATCTCTTACTTGCTCAATGTAAACAGCCTCTCACTCCTCAGAGGATCAAAATGAGGGGCTGAACTTTGTTAGGAAAAGAAAAGAGTCATTTGTAACTGCATTTTCTAAAAGACAAAACATGGTCCCAAACTTCCCAGGGAGTTAAACTAATATCCTGTGGCTGTTCAAATGGTACAAAGGGCAAAACTGCAAGGCCAGCTCGGAGAAAACTAAGAACTCGACTGCCTCCAGGACCTGTCTGCTCTTCTTTTTTCCTCTCTCTTTGTGGCACAGCTTTAAAAGTTAAATATCCCAAACAACTTGATATTGCATTCCTCGCCTCTTTAGACATGAAAGGGAGGTCTCTAATGTGAAGCCAAAAGATCTCACACTTCCACGGCTTCAGTCACTCCACGCGAAACCAAGAGCAAAGCCAGTGAGAAGTCAGAAGACAATCCTTCATTTAAAAAAAACAACAACACGCACACACCATTAAATTAACAGCCTTTATTAAAGAGCATCCAGTGTTTTGTTTTGTTTTAATATATTTTATTGATTTTTTACAGAGAGGAAGGGAAAGGGATAGAGCGCTAGAAACATCGATGAGAGAGAAACATGGACCAGCTGCCTCCTGCACACCCCCCACTAGGGATGTGTCTGCAACCAAGGTACATGCCCTTGACTGGAATCAAACTCGGGACCCTTCAGTCCGCAGGCTGACGCTCTATCCACTGAGCCAAACTGGTTTCGGCTAAAGAGCATCCAGTTTTAAAGTCCCTGCTCTGCTCCCACTTTCAAATGAGAATGGTATTTACTGCCTTAACAGTTTCTCTGACTAGATGTCAAATTAGCTGACTGAACTCTTGGGCCTCCCATTCATGTAAGAACCGGAGCCTATGATTCATTCCTTCCTGGAACTGTATATGACCATTATACTCACTTGGATTCCATAATATAATTCAAACTTGGCCTACAATTCAGAAGTAAGCCAGCAAAGGGGATCCAGAAGTGGAGCTGTGAGAGACAATTTTATAAACCTTCATTTACAGAACTGTGTATTAATTATGGGGGAAATAGGTTGATGAGGCATATTTTTCCCTATAGACTATTATCTACAGTCAGTTGCTAATCTGGAATAAATAAATTTTCCATCGCCTTTATAGATGATATTTTAATCGTTATCAGCTTTTGTTCTACTTGGTTAAGACCTAAGAACAATATCAGCCCTAACCGGTTTGGCTCAGTGGATAGAGTGTTGGCTTGCGGACTGAAGGGTCCCAGGTTCGATTCCGGTCAAAGGCATGTAATGTACCTTGACTGTGGGCACATCCCCAGCGGAGAGTGTGCCAGAGGCAGCTGATTAATGTTTCTGTCTCATCGATGTTTCTAACTATCCCTCTCCTTCCTCTCTGTAAAAAAAAAAAATCAATAAAATGCATTTTTAAAAAGAACAATATCAAATACCTTCTTTAAATGTTCTAAGAAGATAGCCAATGATAATGGCTAATATTTATTGAGCAATTATTATCCAACAGGCTCTATGCTAAAGGAGATATACACTGAGTAAACAGATTATTATGATCTCTGAACGCATAATAATCTGGCCACTCAGTGTATATACTATATAATACTAAATAATAAAAGGCTAATATGCAAATTGTCCCCTTGACCAGGAGTTCAACCATCAGGCAGGCCAGCCAACCGCCCATGTTCCCTCCCCCTGGCCAGGCTGGCCTGACCCCATCCATGCACAAATTCATGCACCGGGCCTAATTTTACATACACACACACACACACACACACACTGAATGGCCAGATATTTATGCATTCAGAGATCATAATAATATGGCCACTCAGTGTATATCATCTGAGATTAAGTATCATGTTCAATACACACTATGATTGAATAAGCAGAAATAGAACTTCAAACCAGGGCTTCTCACTTTCTAAGCATATGTCCTAAACCTGCATTATTCCACCTCAAATATCACCACCTACAAAGGATTTCTTTAAAGCTAAGAATTATTCAAATCTGTGTGCAACTTTTAAAACGATAATGCAGACACAAAGCAGAAGGTTAAGGGTAGGAAAGAAAAGAGAGACACTTAAACTAGAAATTCGTTTTCAAAATGCTTTAATAGTAATACATTCTTCCTCATCCATAAGCCAAGTGTCTCAGTTTAATGTACTATTTCAAATTCAATGACAGGTAACTAATCTGAAATCCAGCACAAAGCCACCTGTAATACACCATAGGCTGACTGTGTTTCTCTACGATGGCACAATGCTTTCTTAGGATATCCTTTGTAGGCAAATACTGCTCCCATTTTACAGAGGAGGAAACTGAAGGACTGAGGCGGGGGTGGGGGTGAGGGGGGGAGGAGAGATAGAGAGAGAAAGAAATAGAAAGAGTATAATCAGAAAAAAAAGAGTATCAGAAAAAAGATTCAGCCCTGGCCGGTTTGGCTCAGTGGATAGAGCGTTGGCCTGTGAACTAAAAGAGCCCAGGTTTGATTCCGGCCAAGGGCACAAGCCTGGGTTATGGGCTCGATCCTCAATGGGGGGCATGCAGGAGGCAGCCGATCAATGATTCTCTGTCTTCATGGATTTTTCTATATCTCTCTCTACCCCTTCCTTCCTCTCTGAAAATTAAAAAAAAGAAAAAAAAGATCCCAACATGTACTTTCTGACTCTTAATTGCATGATCAATTAAGCACAGAACTCAAACTGCTGACCCCCACTGCCCCAAAAGGAGGTGCAAGGACACATGGATGGGGTTCATTCAGCACTTACACCCCTGGACTCACCACTAGAAACCCAGGCAAGAAGGAGATGAAGTCATGGGAGTCCATGGGAAAGCTCCAGAAGTACACAGAATGAGAAATGAAGTGAGGAAGAGTGCAGCCCCAGAGCATACAAACCCTTAAGGCGCACACAGGAAATCCTAGCCAGGCAGGCTGGAGGAGAGCAGCCAGAGGCAGATGGACACGGAGGAGGGCTGGTGTCACTACTCAGGGCAGGTGGCTTCCCAAGGAAACACGGGCCCTTACTTTTGGTTCAACGACACTGACGGCCTCCGAGCAAGGAGGCCTGAAGCAGCACGTGTGAGCAGGGCTTCTCGGATCATGAGAGCACTGGTGAACAGCAGGGGAGGCGGGCAGGGGCTGGCAGGAGGCGGGGCACGAGGGCCTCATACACTTAACTGTCAAATGCTGCCAAAGGGAAGGACAAACGAATCAAATGCTACAGTGTGATGCAGCTCACAGCAGAAACAGGAAGCACCTCTTGACCAAAGAGTAAGTACAGCTGGCCCTTGAACAACACGGGTTTTAACTGTGTGGGTCCACCTACACATGGATTTTTTTCCCCAATAAATGTACAGATGGCCCTCCATATACCATGGTTTCCCATCTAAGAATTCAACCAACTGAGAATAGAAAATGGTATTTTCTTAATTTTTTTTTAAATATTTTTTTATTGATTTCAGAGAGGAAAGGAGAGGGAGAGAGAGACAGAAACATCAATGATGAGAGAATCATTGATCGGCTGCCTCTTTCACAGCGCCTACTGGGGATGGAGACCAAAACCCGGGCATGTGCCCTTGACTGGAATGGAACCCTGGACCCTTCAGTCTGCAGGCTGGCACTCTCTCCACTGAGCCAAACCAGGTAGGGTGAAAACAGTATTTTTGATCCACAGCTAGGAATCTGCATATGCATTGTTCTATAATTTTTTTATATAAGGGCCTGGAGCATCCATGGGTTTTGGTGTCTGTGAGGGGTCCTGGAACCAATCCCCAGAATTCTGAGGGATAGGACATTAAGTTTTGGAGGAGTGACCTCTAACCACCACTGTTCAAGGGTCAACAGAAACTGACTCATGTTAATAGTCTCCACCTTCACCTTATCCCATGATATCCCAAATGGTAATTTATTCAAGGCCACACAGTACTATGTATGCTAAGTCTAACCGAGTATACATCAAACTAGAGGCCCAGTGCATGGATTTGTGCACTGGTGGGGTCTCTCAGCCTGATCTGCAGGGATTAGGCCAAAACAGGCTCTCCAACATTCCCTGAGGGGTCCCAGATTACGAGAGGGCACAGGCCAAGCTGAGGGACCCCACCAGTGCACAACTGGGGCTGGGAAGGGGCCACGGGAGGGCACCAGTGCATGTCTGGCCTACCTCGCCCAGTCCTGGTCTGCCAAAACCCAATAGCAAGCTAACCTACCATTTAGAGGGTCTGCCCCCTGGTGGTCAGTGCATATCATAGCAACTGGTCAAACGGTCAAACGTCTGACGCTTAGCATATTAGGCTTTTATTATTTAAGATATTATATAAAATTATTTCATTTATATCCTAAAATCAGATACCAATTTTAACAATAATAATCAGATTCCATTAGCTCTCCCCACTGAATCCGTTCTCCCAGCCACTCCCACAGACAAATCACCCATTCAGTAATTATCTTTAGAGCACTTGCTTTAGCCAAATATTATTCTGCAGGGAAACATTCATGTCTGGGCTCCACAAGAGCCCTGTCAAATAGAATTATAATGTGAGCCACATACGGAATCAAGTTTTCTAGTGGTCACATTAAAAAGTAAACGGAAGTGAAACTGATTTTAATAGTAATATTTTAGCTATGTTTCTTAAAGTATATCACATCAACATGTGACAGTATAAAAGTTACTAATAAGACAATATTTTAAAAGATAAAATTAATGTCTCAAATCCTATCCAAGTTAGATGCCTAAGTTTCATCAGAGACATTTGATTTATGTCTAGGTTTCATAGAATACACAGCTGAAAAGCAAATTCGCAGACCCTAAGCTCACATACCTATGCTGCACAGGCACACGTGAAAGGTTTTCATTAAACAGGACGGAGAGATCTGTTCTTTAGCTTCCATTCACTGAAAGGGAAGCCACGTGCTCCTCAGTGTCTCCATGCTCTGGAGACCATCAGTTCCTCGGGGAATAACTTGGTTTAGCAACGTAAGAGCAGCAGTTGAGAGCTGGACGAAAGCTTTTGGGCCATGGGGCTTTGGGCAAGTAGGTTAACCTCTCTGAGCCTTGGGTTCCTCACTGAAAAAGCAGGATGATGATGATGATGATGATGATGGCCCTAGTGCCTACCCAATAAGGTTATTTTGAGGATTAAATGAACTGAAACCTGCACAGCTAGTGCCTGGCACACATGAAGAGCTCGATGAAAGAATGCTAGTGGCACCCCGGCCAGTGCTGCTCTGTGGTTCTGTGGTTCGATTGTGAGCCTGAGAACCAGTCAAGGGCACTTACCTAGGTTGCAGGTTCAATCCCTGGCCCCAGCCACAGCACATATGGGAGGGCAAGCTATCGATGTGTTTCTCTCACATGGATCTCTCTCTCTCTCTCTCTCTCTCTCTCTCTCTCTCTCTCTCTCTCTCTCTTCTCCCCCCCCCCCCCCGCCTGCATTCCTCCCTTCCACACTCTCTGAAAGCAATGGGGGGAAATGCTTTTGGCGTACACAACCTCTCACTTCCCCTGCTCCAGGAAGTAAAATGCGACATGGCAAAACCCCACAGTGTGACAGCCATGCTCACACCGGAAAAGCACCACGGCTAGCTCGCTCTGAAGAAGCCAAACAGAATCAGCCCTGTATTGTTAGCATCCTCCACAAGCAAAATGATGTATGCACAGACAAGTCTTCAAACAGCGTCGTCTATCAAAACAGGTGCCCGGGATGAAAACAGGCACACACAAGGCAGGCAGGAGCTGCTGGACAAGCTCTGCCCACTTCCCTCTGCAGAAAAAGGGAGGGAGGGGGAGAGGGGAAGGCAGGAGAGTGGGAGAAGGGCCTCGTACTGAACAGGACAAACTGAACTCCAAGTGTGAGCACATATGGTATTTATTAAGTCTGGGATTCTGGTTACATCTATTTTGAGATTTTTCTGCTTTATTTCAGTTTGCCAAAGGAATGACGATCCATCAAGAATTACTGGTGCACAGGTTCAGCACGCAGAGAAACGTGTTGGCACTTCCAGGAAAAAGTGTATGTGTGTGGGGAGCGGGGGAGGGGGATTGGTAACAAGCAAGGTCCATGATTCCACCTCTTGTTTGGGGGTGTGGGGGGAGGAAGAGCCAAATTCCCGGGGGAAGGAAAAAAAAAAAAAAGGAGAACTGGGATTTTGCCCAGGCACTTGGCTTACTCAAGGGTTAAGGTGAGGCAGCGTCAGTCCAGGGAAGAAATAAATACAGGGGCAAGGCCAAGAACACTATGGCTTCCCTCACTGCAGGCACAGCCCTGCCCCCTTGGCCCCTCTGGCTGTAAGCGAGGCTCCCCAGGCTGGAGGAGGCAGGGAGGAGGAAGAGGGAATAATCCTCCATGGCGTCACAACTGCAGGAACACAACCTGTGCGGCCTGACACCCGGGAAGAGAGAGAAGCAACAGGCTCAGCCGCACCAGCCAAACGCCACAGAAGACGTGAATGCTACTGTGGCCTCCCGCTGACAGTGCTTTGGGGGAACCAAAGACGTTGCTACGTTTCTTTAGATCAAGTTGAGAAAGACCTACTCCATAAAGTACAAAGAAGGAAATCTGCAAGAGTGTGTAATGCTTTAGAATTAATTCGTTCAAGAATACGAGTTAGCCCTGGCTGGTGGCTCAGTTGGTTGGAGGGTCATCCTATACACTGAAAAGTTTGCCGGTTCAATCCCCAATGGGGGTTGTATAGGAGGCCACCAATAGATGTTTTTCTTTCATGTCTCTCTCTCTCTCTCTCTCTCTCTCTCACACACACACACACACACACACACACACACACACACACACAACATATCCTTGGGAGAGGATTTAAATTAAAAAGAAAGAAAGAGACAGAGAGACAGAGAGACAGAGAGACAGAGAGACAGGGAGACAGGGAGACAGGGAGACAGGGAGGGAGGGAGGGAGGGAGGGAGGGAGGGAGGGAGGGAGGGAGGGAGGGAGGGAGGGAGGAAAGAAAGAAAGAAAGAAAGAAAGAAAGAAAGAAAGAAAGAAAGAAAGAAAGAAAGAAAGAAAGAAAGAAAGAAAGGAAGGAAGGAAGGAAGGAAGGAAGGAAGGAAGGAAGGAAGGAAGGAAGAAAGAAAGGAAAAGAGTGCTGTACTTAGGGGGCTGTCTGCACCACCATCTTCTCTCGCTGCTTCCCCTCAACACTAAGGAAAACCCAGGGTCTTCGGAGGGAGGAGGATAAAGAAGACCTAGTGTAAACAGAACGGCCTTGTACATTTTTATTTCATGCGGGGACTTCAGCTCCACAATTCTTCAAACCCACTTATTGACAAGACTCGTGCTGGTTTTCAAATCCAATGTGACCCAAATTATATCCAACATTAATCAGAGATACTGAGGTGGCCACTGGGGATAAGTAGGCAATAAAGGGTTAAGGGGGAAAAGAAAAGAATTCAATACTTCCTTAGAATTATTTTAGTCTAAGAAAACCACAGAGAAAACATAAACTAAAGAAATCAAGTTTTACTAAAAAAATAAAATTAAAAATTAAAAAAAAATTGGTTTCTGCAAAGCTAAGACAGTTTGCAGGACTGCACTGAGTCACTCAGAGGCTGGTCCAGCCCAGGCTCATGACGAGACACCGAGCAGCCAGGTGGAGGTGCCAAATGACAGGATTCAGCCAGAGCTCGCAAACTGCCAGGTGCCAGACAGTTCACCAGGCTTGTGCATGGCTCTTCTGATTCTCCCAGCACTGTTCTCGTTTGCCGCTTAGGAAGCTCAGGCTCAGAAAGAAAGTCCAAGGTCGAAGGACGAGATAGGCTAGGACCAGGATAAGACCTCGAGGTTCTCAAATCCTTGCCAATGCTTTTGTCCCACGTCACCAAGCTGCTTCTGGACAGTAACAAACCACAGTTCTCTGTGTAGCCACCTTCCCAGCCATCATCCCGGTGCCTGTCGCAAGCTCTCATCTCCACTATAAAAGCATGCCTCCGTTAGGATGTTCTCACTAGTAGACCTGCGTGTCCCCAGAGCAGGAAAGAGAATTCTAGGGAACCCCTTTCCTTTGCTCTGTGTACACAGCCACGGTGTCCTGGGGTCAGAGTAAGTGTGCTGAATCATTCTCCCATCGAAGAAACTCGACCTCCCTCAGGAAAAATCATGTGCCTCCAGCCGACAGTGTTGAGCATTCTGTTCCCTACTCATGGAGCAGGGAGAGGATAGATCCATTGTCACAACCTGGAATAATTCCTGGGGCTTAAGTGAAACATGTCCTTAAAGAAAAAGGAGCAACGACAGGCAAAGATAGAATAGCACTGTACTTGGACTCATAGCCAACAGTCTTGTTCAGGGTACCAGCAGAGCCGTGTTTCCCTGACCTCCGTGAACTCCTCCCATACTATGCCTGTACCCTCTTGAACCCCGTTGTCCAGGCAGCCCACTCGTCTGGAACATCCTGGCAGCACTTCCACATCTGGCTAGGTCAGCCTTCCTCCTCCCGGGCTCCTCTGTACTGCCTGCCACATGCGAAAAAATACTAAGGTCTCCCTCTACTTTTGTGGTGTATTCTCCAAAACACCACGCTATTTCACACCTCAGTGCCTTTGCACATGATGTTCTTGCCTCCAAAACTGCCCAATTCCATCAGTCAGAGAAGAAACCTTTCCAGAACTCAGCTCGACAGCCCATCTGTGAAGTCAGCCTGACTTCCCGGGCAGTTTATCACTTGCTCTGGGCAGTGAGCCCTGTTTCTTGTTCATGCTCCTATGGCAATCCTGATAGAACTGTATTATTAAAAGTCACAGATGAGTTCTCTACTAAGATGTAAACCAAAAGAGGGTAGCACCTCTTCATATTTGAAAACACACATTTTTAATGTTTTTTAAAGATTTTTTTGTTTTGTTTTGTTTTGTTTTGTTTTGTTTTAAATAGAGAGAGAAAAAGGGGAGGGAGAGATAAACATCGATTGGTTGACTCCTAGGCTGGGGAAGGAACCCAAAACCCAGGCATGTGCCCTGACTGGGAATCAAACCGGCAACCCTTCAGTGCACAGGATGATGCCCAACCCACTAAGCCACACCAGCCAAGGCACCCGAGGCTATTTTCAAATCTTTGTACACTGTGTGCCTAGCACAGAGGAGTAGATACATGTTTAGCAAATATTGGAAGGCCATCTTCCCAATTTGATCATCTTTCTGAAGCCAGTGATAAGATAATATTTTTTTCATCTCCCACAGAACTGAGCACAAATGTCAAAGGCATAATCAGCAATTGCATGCACACAGTAGCTCTACTTCTCTAAGAAATAGGGCAGGCCGTCCCAGAGAGGCCCTAGGGGAAATGCTTTCAACTTCATCGAACTAGAGGATTTAGCGTCTGAACCTCCTCCTCATGGACTGATCTGTTTCCACTTCACTTGCACTAATTCATTTTCCACTCAATGAAGTCCACATGAAGATCCAAGGTTATCCTCCCGGGGCCAGAACAGCGAGATGGAAATTATAAAAGCTCATCAACAGACAAGTGCCAGGAGGAACTGTCAAGAAAGCGGATTCTGCTCCCTTTCCCCCCAAACAATTTCACGGGAGTGGACAAGATTCAGTTCATCAAGACGCATCCCCAAGAAGCGACAAAGCAAGAACCATCACACCCAGTGAGGGGGTCACACAAGACATGCCTGCACCCAGCTTTTAGGAAAATGATAAAGCTAGAACAACATATTCAAAGCTAGCCTAATAAGGCAAGAACAACAAATAACGCCTTCTATGTGTTGCCACTCACACAGAAAAGCAAAAGAGAGGGGGTGGGAATATGGATTTGAACCTTAATCATTACCGATTCTAAGTTTAAAACACTTTTCTCCAAGGAGAGGAGGAACCAGGTAAAATTGAAACCAACATTCAATTAGTTATTAACTAATTGGATTCAAATTAAATGCTCAATGAGGAGTACTGGGGTCTCCAGGATCCCTATTAGAAAAAGCTGGGGATATGAGGGGTGTGGTGGAGGGGGGGTGCTGTCTGAAACCTGTCTTTGCATAGCAAGCCCACTGCTCTTAAAGACTGAGCCATAGGAATAACAGTATTTTCTAAAGAAGCTTTTATTTACATTTTACCTGAGACGGAGAAACCACCCACTCTCTGTTAGAAGTCTACACTGGGGAACTTCACAGTCACTACTGAATCTTGCCATCTCTTGGTACCACTAATATACTGTACAGTGGCCAGCAAACTCATTCGAGTCAACAGAGCCAAATATCAACAGGACGACGATGACTGAAATTTCTTCTGAGTGCCAAATTTTTTTAAACGTCAACTTCTTCTAACGCCACTTCTTCAAAACAGACTCACCCAGGCCGTGGTATTTTGTAGAAGAGCCACATTCAAGGGGCCAAAGAGCCTCATGTGGCTCGCGAGCTGCGGTTTGCCGACCCCTGTACTAGTAGAGTACCATAAGCAACCCCTGAAAACGAACTGTCCTCAGGCCACAGGGTACCGTTTCGTTGTCTATGTGACCGTGGGCACTGGAGCAAAACCTCGGTTCTAATCGCAGCTCTGGCTCTCATAAAATGTGTGACCTTGGCCAAGTTATTAAACCTCAACTTCTTCATCTGTAAGATGGGCCCTATCTCCCAAGGCTTATATGAGAGTTGAGGTAATTCAGGTCTGACACACAAAAATGCTCTTCATTCTATTATTTAAAGAGAGTGGAGGGGGAAAGGGTTTTTACTGTCATGCATATTTCAAGAACAGTGTGCAGAGTATAAAGGTCCTTTAATCCAGGGCAGTAACTCTTTTTCTGACAGTAATCCTCTAAGTTAGGTTCGATAATTCGCGCTCTCACAGCCAGACATCTGATGCACCAGCTGGCTGATGGGCTGGCTCACTCACGGTCACCACGCTCATGTGGTACCAAGAAAAGAGCAGAGATCTCCCAGCACCCAGCACCGTGCTCTTTATTTATTTTTTCATATATTTTATTGATTTTTTACAGAGAGGAAGAGAGAGGGACAGAGAGCTAGAAACATCAATGAGAGAGAATCATTGATCAGCTGCCTCTTGCACACCCCCTACTGGAGATGTGCCCGCAACCAAGGTTCATGCCCTTGACAGGAATCGAACCTGGGACCCTTTAGTCCGCAGGCCGATGCTCTAGCCACTGAGCCAAACCAATTTCGGCCACCGTGCTCTTTAGAGGACCATGAATCTGTTGCACTACAAACACCCAATTGTTAATGAGATTTCCCCCCTAAATATCAAAAGAAACATTCTTTACAAATCTAAGCACAAGGCTCTATAATGAGAAAGGAAAACAAGGCACGGATTTGGAGGCGGCTACACTAGTATGCTCTACAATGCTCTGCTCATGTGGGGCAGAAACACAAGATTCGGGTTCAAGATATGACCCCATCGCCCTCAGCTATGTGACATTCAGCAAGTGAACTCACCTTCAGTCTCTACCTTTCCATTAGCCAAATGGGGATCATTTCTGCTCCACCTAATGCATAGGGCTTCGTAGGATCAAATAAGAGGATATATTCAATAGTCTTAGAAACCAGGTGCGATTTGGTTCCTTCTTTAGTTTTCCTTTTTCTAGCTAGCAACCTTATGTAGGCTATGCCTAACAAGAACTCATCATAGATCTGTCCCCAAATTTGCTACACATCAGAATCACCTAGGGACCTTTGGAAACTCCTAATGACTAGGTCCCCCACACCAATGAAATCAATATATCTGGGGCTTGCAGCTGAGTACAGGATATAAAAAAATAGGGAGAGAGAGATAGAAACATCAATGATGAGAAAGAACCATTGATTAACTGCACCACTGGTCAGCTGCCTCCTGCATGCCCTTTACTGGGGATGGAGCCTGCAACCCAGACATGTGCCCTTGACCGAATGGAACCCGGGATCCTCTGTCTATAGGCTGGCACTCTACTCACTGAGCTAAACCAGCTAGGGCTGAGTACAGGTCTGTTTTCAAAGGTCCCTGGGAGCTCTGGCTGGTGTGACTCAGTTGGATGAGTGTTGTCCCATGCACCGAGATGACACTGGCTCAATTCCCAGTAAATCACATACTAGGTTCTCAAGACTCGGTATTCTTAAAAGGAGGTAAAATGTCTCACTAGTGATTTTTAGTGATTACATGTTGAAATAATATTTTTGCTATCTTGTACTAAATAAAATGTTATTAAAATAGTATCACTTATCTTTTTTATGTTTTAATGTGGCTACTGGGAAATTCAAAGTTAGTTATGTGGTTCACATAATATTTCTATTACACAGCTCTATTCTAAATTATAAATTCTTTGAAGACAAGGATTATATTACTCTTCTCTTCTCCTCTACAAAGAGTGCCATTGTGAGCAGGAAAGACATTAAACAAATATTGACTCAATTTAATTCACTACTAGGCCAAAATACCTTGATCATTCCTAAGTTTGGTTACACTGGAGTGAATTTTAACTGTGAGTGTAGGACAAATTGCAAAGTCCCATCCAGAAAAAATAACGTATGTGGAACAATTACCAGGTATGAAAAAAAAAAAAAAAGTGAATGTTCACAACTTACTCAATTTATAAAATATATTTATTAAACAGGCACATAAAGAACTAGCTTAAATTGACTCGAAGACTAAGTTCCTAGCACAATTCATGTTATAATAGCTCATCCTTCAAGAAAAGACAGTAATATGTGTTTTTTTTAAGTGGCTATGCTTTGTTTGGTGACTAGAGAATCAGGAGGAAATTTTGGTGATTTCCAGTTCAAGTGTATCTGTCACCATTCTGGCAGCTTCCAGTTCACAAAAACATTTGGTATTTTTAATACCTTCTCTTCAGACTCAGGTTAAATATCTTTAATTACTTACAACAGGCAGAACTCTATTATAATAGAACTCTAAAATAGCTAGTTAAGTTCTTTTCTAAAAATTGTTGTCTTCTTTTCCTGCCATAAAGTTGACAGAACAGCTAATGAAAAATAGACAACTGAATGAAGCAAAAAGTATTTTGCTTAATGAGCCTATTAATAGTTTCATTTTGTGCTAGAAGGTTCCCCAAAAGTCATAAAACAAATCCAACCATTTGAACTTAAGGGGATCTAGGAAATACTGTAAAATAAAACAAAGACTCCATTCCAATCTTAACAAAAGCAGAAATAAAAATCATGGCATATTCATGAGAGGCCTCATTCCAAAAAATGCTTGGTTCGGTGGGAATTCAGATGTTTGGGTATTCTTTCCATCCTAGTCATGAAGAATAAAGAGCTATCAAAACAAGCCCTGAAAGTGTAGAGTACCCTCCGCATGTTCCCAAGAATTAGTCATCTCCCCTTTTTCAAATATTTTCTGCAACAGAATTCCCGCTTTTGATATTTCATATTAGATCCCTGAAACACAGAAAAGTTAAATAAAAAATTAAATCTAGAGGCACGATAATTTTGCCATCCAATAGGCTATCTCCAAACCTCAACTGTACCATTTGTCTCGGCCCCTTCCACTGGCTGCAGAGACCAGCTCTTTGTCCACCTTTGAATTTTTAAAACTTAACAGTTGACTCCAAATAGGTGGTGCATGGGCTGAAGGTAGGAGGAGGTGGTGGGTGTTGGTTAGTTTGGGGGATGTGAATCGAGCCCCAGAAGATGGTGTTGCTGCAGTCGGAGCTCTCCAAAACCCTGGTTCTGGGTAGAGGAGGATCTGAGCTGAACATTTCTTTCCCTGTCACTGGCTGCCAGAAACTCATGAAGTGGACGATGAACATAACCTCCGTACCTTTTATGAGACATGTATGGCCACAGAGGTCGCCGCTGATGCTCTGAATGAAGAATGGAAGGGTTATGTGGTTCGAATCAGTAGTAGGAACGACAAACAAGGTTTCCCCATGAAGCACAGTATGTGGACCCATGCCGAGTGCCCTTGCTGCTGAGTAAAGGGCACTCCTGTTATAGACCAAGGAGAACTGGAGAGAAAACACCAGTCTGTTCAGAGTGGCACTGTGAATGCCAATCTCAGTGTTCTCTCCTTGGTCATTGTGGAGAGAAGATATTCCTGGTCTCACTGTGCCTCGTCGCCTAGGGCCCAAAGAGCTAGCAGAACTTTTCAATCTCTCTAAAGAAGATGATGTCCGCCCATATGTGGTGAGAAAGCCTCTAAAGTTTAGAGTCTAAACAAAGACGGTAAGAAACCTAAGACTAAAGCTCCCAAGATTCAGTGTCTTGTTACTCCACATGCCCTGAAATGCAAATGCCGACATATTGCTCTGAAGAAACAACATACTAAGAAAATAAGGAAGAGGCTGCAGAACATACTAAACTTTTGGCCAAGGGGATGAAGGAGGCCAAAGAAAAACACCAGGAACAGATGGGCCAAGAGACGCAGATTGTCCTCTCTGAGAGCTTCTACCTCTAAGTCTGAGTCCAGTCAAAAATGAGATGTTTTAAGAATAACAAATAAAGGAGAACAAACATCAAAAACAAAACAAAAAGATGGTGTGGTGCCCTTAACCCTATTACACACTTCCCACAAGCCACTTCCTCTCTAGATGAAAAGTGGTATTCACTTACCAAAAACATAAGTCTTCATGTATAAGGACAGCTTAATGTTTCTCATTATGGGAGGACATATCACTCATTCCCCACCAAGGAGTTTCCAGCACATGCTGCCTGTGAGGGGCCTGTATCAGCAGCATTCACAGAGTTTGTTAAACTCCTGCCCTGACCCATGTGGCTCAGTGGATAGAGCATCAGCCTGCAGACTCAAGGGTCCCAGGTTCGATTCTGGTCAAGGGCATATACCTTGGTTGGGGGCACATCCCCAGTAAGGAGTGTGCAGGAGACAGCTGATCAATGTTTCTCTCTTATCGATGTTTCTAGCTCTCTATCCCTCTCCATTCCTCTCTGTAAAAAATCAACAAAATATATATTTTTTTTAAAAAGCCAAACTCGCCGAAACCGGTTTGGCTCAGTGGATAGAGCATTGGCCTGCGGACTGAAGGGTCCCGGGTTCGATTCCGGACAAGGGCATGTACATTGGTTGCGGGCACATCCCCGGAGGGGGGTGTGCAGGAGGCAGCTGGTTGATGATTCTTTCTCATCGATGTTTCTAGCTCTCTATCCCTCTCCCTTCCTCTCTGTAAAAAAAAAAAAAAAAAAAAAAAAATCAATAAAATATATATTTTTTTAAAAATTTAAAAAGCCAAACTCCTGGCCCCATCCAAGACCATTCAGCTAATCTGAGGGTGAGTCCCAAGACTCTGCCTTTTAACAAGCACCTTAGGGTGACTAGTCTAGACAGAAATATCCACTACGTCACCTAAAAGTTAAATAAGCGCAGTAGACAATTATGATAAACTAAATGTGAAGTCAAGATCTCACAGGAAGGATGGGCAGAGTCTGGGAAGAGGGTGTTCTGGTTTGGCAGGAGCAACCCAGGCAAAGGCGTCCAGGCAGGAATGTGCAGAACAGAACAGGGGACAGAGGGCAATGGCCAGTAAACACATCCCACCAGAACACGACGTTCTAGTTCAAGACCGGGATGAGAAGGGATGACCGGGGACCCGCCTGTGGACTGACCTGAGGGCCTGGGCAGGGAATATTTCTGAGTCAAGGAAGAACGTGTCAGACACAGCTGTCTAGCAATTATGGCAGTGGAACAAAACTGCGGGAGAAAAGGAACCTGGAGGCCACGCATCGGGGTTAGAGAAGCGCAGACGGAGCAGGAAGAACAGAGCCCTCCTTTCCTGGCAGACAAAGATGTCTACATCCTGCTCCCCAGAACCCGGGAGTACGTTACCTTACGTGGCAAAACAGATTTCACAGATGGGATTAAGCTTAAGGACTCTGAGATGGGGAGATTATCCTGGCTTGTCTGGATGGGCCCCAACCAAGTGTATGAGTCCTCAAAGGGGGAGGAGGACTGTTCAAGGCTGTGGACAGAGAACCAGACAAAGGACATCACTTACTGTGAATATGGAGGAACCGGGCCACGAGACAAGAACTGTGGGCGACCTGAAATGGCCCTCCGGCAGGAAGGACACCTTGATGTTAGCCCTGTGAGGGTCATGTCGGCCTTCTGGCCTACGTGGTGTAAGAACGTCGGGCCCTGCAGACAACGTTCCTAAGTGTTCGCTGGAACCACAGAGACGGCATGTGCCGGGGAGAAAGATCTCCAGTGCTCCTGGACTACACTAGCCGTTTTGCAGCTTCTTTGATGCATGTGAAACTAAGGAGATGCTGTAAGGAAGATGACACGGAGGTGGGAGAAAGCAAGGCAGGGGCAGGAGAGTTAACAAAACGATGTGCTCTCTTGAGGATGACTGCCCCCTGGGAGGGGCATCACTCCCGGTATTTCTAAGGGGTGTTACACTAGATGCACACGAAGGATGGTCAGGGCTGGTTTAAAACCTTTCCCTAAAGAAGTTCTAGTCCTGGGGCATGACTAGTCACGGTGACCTGCCCAGTTAGGAATGTATGACCAGATAGATCCCCTTGTGAGGTCACTTTCCATAGGACCCCATTTCCAACCACATACAGAACTGGAGGATAATACATGTGTGTATTAAGCCACTAAGCTTGTGGCAGTTGGTTATGGTAGCAATAGAAACCTAACACATCTTTGGACCCTTTTATCATACCGAAGCTTTCTCTACTTTATAGCCATCCTTTCAGTCCTACCTCCAATCACCACAAAGAATTATAGATAGGTCTCTTGAGTTGAATACCAACCCCAGCTCATAAGTAAATGAACAAACAAGTATCCCCTGCCTTAAGGATTTACCTTCACAGTGTGGAGAGGGCAGCGAGCAGCAGTCTAGCTGGTGTACCTCCATCCCACATCAGCACATTTCTCTCCCACCCCCCCACCCCCACCCCCCGCGCTCCCACCCCTATTCACACATCTCCAAGAACAATGGGAAGTCATATCCCAAGGAGGAGAAAGGGTTCTACTAAAAGTAACCTCACAGGGTGATGTGATCATGAATTCCTAAGTGGACAGGTCCTGGAGGATAGCCAAGCCCCAGGCATGAAACGTCTTAGTAAAAGGCTTCTGTCTGCCGTAAGCAAGCTCTGCACCTTGTTTCTGGGCCTCTGGGTTAGCCCTCCTTCTAAATCTGACCACCCTCAAGAGAGGGTGTTAACCATTCTGTAATCCTCATTCTCTCCTACCTTCACGTTCTCTTCCTTCGTTGCCTCCTTAATTCCAAATGCAAAAAAAAGAAGCTGCAAGCTGTCATTTCTCCGAAGCCTTTTTCTGTCTGTTGATATCTTGCTCCCAGGCCTATCCTCTGTTTGATTCTAAATTATTATAAAAATTCTCTACAGGTTTAGACCATTACTACAACTAAGGTCGTCTGAAAGCTATCTGTTTATGTTTGTTACCCCATTCCATCAGGAGCTGTATTCACCTTTATTTTGCTGGATCCTAATACAGGGCCTGAGCCTACATAGATGCTCAATAAACAAATGATCAAGCTAGTCTTAGTTTCTCAAAGCTTCAAACTCTTGACACCTTCACTTCTTGCCCACAACTCTCCTAATTTATTTCCAGAAATTTACCAGGCTACAACTAATACCCAATTCCATTCTTTAGGCACTAAAAACTAGCCATTATCAATAGCCAAATATGGGAACAAGTACACAGTGTCACTCAAAAATAGTTCCATAATGAAACTACCATCAAATAGTATTCCCTACCAGCAAATGCTTTCAAAATGCATTCTTTCTGAATACAAATGCTTTGTAACAAGAGTGAACTGAAGGGCATATTATAAATGAGCCCTGACATCCCATTTTCCAGAACCCAGTTTACAGACAGAGTATTAAATACAACATCCCAGTACCCTTCTTACTTCTGACTCACTGACAAGGTAAATTACGAGATCGAGGCACTTGCTTAATTAACCTCTTCAAACCTTATCAAATCTATGATTCTAGGAAGGGAGATGAACAAAGTCCTTCTCTAACTATCCACAGGATGGTTGGTAGGAAAATGTGATTAAAATAGGAGTTTGTCGAAGAAACAAAGATCGAAAGGGAACTTAATGGAGGACAAAATGCCTGGCCCGAAGACGTCCATCTCCAAACCTTCCCTTCTGCCTTTATCGAAGGTGCTGCCTGCATATTCAAATGCATTCATCAAGCCACTCTGGGCATCGTCCAGGGAAGGAAAATGTGACAGGAAATACAAGCCTCAGTAGCCCCATCTCAGCGAGGGCCCCAGCCCAGCGCCTTCTTCAGAACACTAGCCTCCTTTCAAGCATAAGCCCCCTCTCTCCTGTCTTCGTGCTGGAAGGTTCCTCTGGCCTCTTCACCAGCTTTCCCTCATTCCCTGTGACTTATTTGTTTTGTTAACACCGTCCCTTTCCTTAAAAGGACTTCGTCTGATTTTATTCCATTTCCTTATTTATTTGCTTTCTCTCCCAGAGGCCTTGTTTCTCTTGCCTTTTAAGTAGCCACCCTCCACCCCCACCCCTTCTAAGTGCACTTTGCCCGCCGCTTCATTCTTCTCTGTCCTGTCTGCCTTCTGGTGCTGGGTTTCCCCTGCCCTCCCTCGCTGACCTCCCTTCGGGCTGTCCACACAGAAGGAAAGCTGCGTTTGGCTGGGGGATCCTGTCTGAAGAGAGAAAACCACTGAGATGGGCTTTGAATATTTACCAGGCCTTCCAGGTGCAGCAGCTTCTCCGGGTCTTAGGACTCCCCACAGGGAACCTCTCAACTACATCCCTACTTCAAAGGAGCTACCTGGATGGGGCTTCCCTGCCCCAGGCAGCAGGGACACAAGCTTCTGCTGGGCATGCGGGCCTCCTCCAGGGACACCTGAGCACTTCCCCCACCCAGAGTCACTGCCCCCTCTTTCTCTGATTAACTCAATGGCATTAACAGCCGCCCCTAGCCCCTTCTTCACGCGTGTTGATTAAAGTTCCAATCATTCAATGGCCCTTAAAGACACAGAGCTTAATGAAGAGCCCCTGGGACCGCCTGAAAGCTCACATGCTCTCGCAGCAAGTCGTGGGTGAGCAAATCTGTAGGGATGGCGGCTGGAAGGAGACCAAGTTCACACCCTGACCCGGCCTCGGAAAGCACGGCAGGCCAAAGACAAGCTGCGTCTGCACCTCTCGCACGCTATTTGTTGCCTGGGATCCCGCAGGATTTCAACGGTTCTTTTTCAAGTGAAACATCACACCACCCAGAGAGATGTTTCCACCTTGATGTGTGAGGACTTTCAGGGAGGTGTTTCCAAGAACCAGCGATAACCTACGGGCTTAAATTTAATACGAGGCCCCAAAGATTAGGGAAATAATGAAAACTAAGCTTTCTTTATCAGTCTATTGCATATCCTTTTCTCCACTGCAACGAGAAAAAATCCGACCCCCACATTAACTTTCGCTTCCTGCCACGCGGCACCTGGGCTGTGGAAGCTTTCTGAAGGGTTTCGCATCGCGTGGTCCTCATCTTTCACGTGTTGCGAACCGCGGCCTTGGCTACGGGAGAGCACATTTGGGACCTGCGTGTTTTCCAAGTGGGCTCCACGCCTCGTCCTTCTGTTACAAAGAATCCCACCCCCCGCGGTTTTTTGTTGTTTGTTTGTTTGTTTTGTTTTTTACTTTCTGCTCATCAGGGCTCCCCAGCAAAGGAAGGAGGCGCAGACCAGTCAAACAAATCCACAACCCAAACAGACAGTTCAGATCTTCAACTGCTGCACTCCGAACTCACCCAGTCAAGGGCAGCGGCTAAGCTAGAGCAAAACCAGAAGTTGGATCTTTAACTCCTTTCCTTTGTTTCTTCCTCCAACAAAGAGGCTCATAAGCAGTGAAACATCCAGAAGGCTGGGCAGCAGGGGAGGAAAAGAACAAAAGCAAGCATCCTGCCAATCCACAAGCTGGACCGCGGCCCCTCCCCTAAGATCAAGGCTGAGGACTCCACACCTCTCTCCCCACCAAGCATTAATTAATAAGCACTCAATAAGGCCCAATAATCACATTTCACGTGCAAAAAAGCTCCCTTTGAACATACATACAGGAGGGCACTGCTTAGCAGACCGCGCCTGCTATTAAGGGCTCTGTACATGGTCACACAGGGCCAGTCAGGGCCCAGAATCCACTCCTGACCCTTCGCTCCTCGTATTTTCTTTCTAATTCTGCACCACACTGAGTAGAAACTCTGGTTTACATTTGGACAGAAAAGCTGAGAACCAAACCCTGCAGCTCCCATGGCTGAGATCAGCCACTGATTGCACCTCACCTGGCACAACACCCCTCCCTCTCCTCTGGGCCTGGACAAAGATTTGCAAAGATTGACCTGCACCCTTGCAGGCCTGCCTCTGCAGCTAAAATCACTGGTCAGTTATTTCTCCCATATACAGAGAGAGAGAAAGAGAGGGAGAGAAGGAGAGGGAGAGGGGGAGAGGGAGAGAGGGAGAGAGGGAGAGAGGGAGAGGGAGAGGGAGAGAGGGAGAGAGGGAGAGGGAGAGGAAGAGGGAGAGGGAGAGGGAGAGGGAGAGGGAGAGGGAGAGGGAGAGGGAGGAGGAGAGGGAAAGGGAGGAGGAGAGGGAGAGAGGGAGAGGGAGAGAGTATTCTGCAGGCCCATGCGGGAAAGATCTGAGCAGTCACATTTGTCCCATTACAAAAGTGTTTTTAAAACTTGCTTTTTTGTGTGTGTGCGAATTCCTACCAGCCCACATGTATTTGTCTTTGCAAAGAAGTGTTTGCCCCAACAACCCGCTGCGCAGTGGTTTCTGCCCACAGAAATAAGGTGACGGCCCTGCGTGGTCCTCCCAGTGGTGACTCTCCAGGGGCCAAGCTTGTGTGTGAGGAGAGACACAGGCAGGCTTTGTTCTAAACGCTGCCCTGGGCAGGGGGCGGGGGCCTGGCCTAGAGCTGCTGCCCGCCCGGATTTCTGGTGTTGGTGTCGCTTCTGAGTCAAATGACTCACAGTCCTGAGCATCTGAGTTCCAGTCAGAGATTTCTCTTCAGAATCTGGCCCACCAGTACTCCACTGTCCCTCTGGTTGTGGAGAGGAAAGGAGACTCTAACACCGCAAGTCACCAAACCAATAAACATATTCGTGGAGGCGTGAACAGTGAAGGGGATGGGGCAGCCAGACAATTGGGTCACGGTGACGGTGGCCACTGTCTTGACTTCAGAAATTAGCTGAATGAATGAATGAATGAATGGCTCCAGAAAATTCAGATCCAGGTTGGGGCAGCCACTGGCCAGAGTCCTTTTGGGTTCTGGAGGAGATGGCCTGCTGCCCTTCTTTCCTGGACTTTGTGGCCCAGGCCCTCCTGCTCCCTCTTCTCCCAGCTGGCCCCACACAGGCCCGGGCGTCACAATAATGTGAGGGCACATTCAGCCCCAAATTGAAAGTTTAGCCTGTTAGAAAGAAGCTGTCTGGCCCTTGCCAGTTCGGCTCTGTGGACAGAGCATCAGCCTGCACACCAGCGTGTCCCAGGTTTGATTCCAGTCAAGGGCACATGCCTCAGTTGCAGGTTCCTCCCCAGCCCAGGCCCTGGTCGGGGGACATGCAAGTGACAACCAGTCGATGTGTTTCTCTCACATCAATGCTTCTCTGTGTCTTTCCCTCTCTTCTGCTCTCTCTGAAAATCAGTGGGAAAATATCCTCGGGTAAGGATTAACAAACAAAAATAAAATACAGGGTTTTGTGTGTGTGTGTGTGTTTTTGCTTTTTTTTTTTTTTTTTTTTTTTTTTTTTGCTTTTTTAAGTGTCTGAGGTCTTGCTTATGCCAGACAAGTCTTTAAAAGCCACCTAATTATGTTAAGGCATTGAGTTTGTTCTGCGAGCTTAGTGTTTTCAAGTAGAGACTTTGGAACAAGTCAGCTGAGGTCAGAATTCTGGCTCGCCGCTTGTTAACTGCATCATCTTTGGGCAAGACAGTTGACTTCTGTGCCTTAGTCTCCTCATCCATCAAACGGTGCTAAATAATAGCACCTACATCATTCAGGTAGAGATTAAATAAACTAACATGCAGAAAAGCCCTAGCACAATAAGCACTCAATTAACATGAGCCACGAACTGAAGAGCTGTGAGAGATTTGAACAGAAACACATATCCGATGTATTCTGGAACAACATTGTGGATGAAAGGGGCCACACGCTAACCGGACTAGCTCAGGGGAAGCCAGCATGGCAGCGGTCTTGCAAACTCAGAGACCTAAAGTAACCACAAAGGATGGTCTGAAATTAAACTTTAACTAAAAGCAGCTTACGAAGGGTAGTCATCTCCTAGGCAGATATCTTCTTGACAAGGTCAACCTTTACCTTAACTGAGCCTATCTGTCTTTTTGCACCTATGATAGATAACGGATCCTGGAAATGTCAGGGTAACTAGTAACTTCCCTTTTTTTCCAGACCCCTTAGGCCACAACCAAATGCCCTGAGCGCCAGGACAGGGGACCATAATCCCCTCAGTGTTATTGTTAGCATGCTAATTGTTGACTGTTACCCATCCTGCACCCAAGTATGTGTCTATCATTTTATCCAATCTCAGAGGTTCCCCACCCCCTCTGCTTTCTCCAGCCTCATTAATCTATCACCAATGGATTTCATGTAACCCACCAACATCCCCTCTTTTGATTGCAATGTATAAAAATAGATGGGGGGGGGGAAAAAAAGCACCTTCTCTGGGGCACTATTCCAATATGATGAGATTCTGCTTCCCAGCAATTGTCCACAGTTTGGCTCAAAAGAACTCACAAAAATTCTTTACAGGTTTGAATGTTTTTACGTTAACAATATAAAAACATCTTTTTTTTTAAAGCCAAAAGTTCAAAGTTAGCACCACCAACGGAATCTAGGAGAAGATATAGCATTTTAACAGTTACCCGATTCCCAGGGTTTTCAAACTTTTCACTTTTAAGTCCTGGAACATTTTGTTCAACAAAATCCAAGTTCCACAGGCAGAACAAAGTGGAGCTGTTCCAACTGAGGCTGAGGACGGGGGTGGGCAGAGGAGACCGGGGGACCCAGTGACCCCACCACCTTGGAAAACCATCACAGGCCATGGACGCGCAGAGTAGGGGCCAAATCTCATGATCTTGTCCTGCTTTTTGAGAGGACAACAGTCAATGTTTTCAGAGGATGGAGTAGAAAGGTAAGAGGCTGAAGACAGAAAGGCTGGCTGTGAGAGTTTGTGGGAGCTTGCGCAAGGGACAGTGAAATCAGGCCGATGGGTCTGAGACAGAAGTTAGGCAGCAGAGGAGACAGGGGCTGAGTTAGAAGGAAGGAGAGAGAAGAGGGGGGTGCGCAGAGCTGAAGATGAGTGCTTTCTGGCCTCTAACTATACAGACACTGCTGGTGTGTGTGTGCTTGGGGTATTATAAATAATGGGTACTGACCATTTTTTTTATTTCTTTTAAAATAAATTTTATTGATTTCCCACAGAGAGGAAGGGCGAGAAGAGGGATAGAGAGCTAGAAACGTCGATGAGAGAGAAACATCGACCAGCTGCCTCCTGCACACCCCCTACCGGGGATGTGCCCACAACCAATGTACATGCCCTTGACCGGAATCCAGTTTTGGCCCAACCATTTTTTTTAAAAGGAAAGATTTTAGGTGGAATAGGTTTTTGAATAATCAATCTAGTTAAAAGCAGAAAAGATTTTTGGTGTTTATTCTTAAATATTAACACCAACATATATTGCTAAGCTAGTACTTTAAGGTACTGCTACATCAATTCTCACTGCAAAATATCATAAAAGTTAAAAAATACATATATATATATCCACTAGTCAAAAGTAAAAACTTATATTCTCTAAATTCTTTCAACTTTTCTTACATCTTGTCGCTTTCTTATTAATGTTAAGCAAAGAAAAATATATGAAAACTGGAAGTTCTGATTAGCACAGGCTTTATGTGTTTGGTTTGAAATGTGTATCATTTTTCATAGTATATGCATCTAATTATTTTGTTAATGCAAACGTTAAAATCAGTTTTTAATCCCAGAGCACTCGGTGATTGTAACTCCCCGTTGGGTGCTTTACAAGACTTAGATTATTTTTACGTATAAGGGAAAGCAAGGCCTTCGGAGTGGAGGAAAGCCCACAGTGGCAATGGGTAGAGCTGGCATAGGATATGACTTATCCTTGCAATCCGCTTCAGAATGGAATTGGATAAAAAGGCGGTGGTAATTCACTAGACCGCTCTAGGAATATGTAGGAATTGTATGTGGTCTGTCAAACATCTGACCAGGTTAATGTTTCGGAAAATAGCCTTTAACACCATTATCAGAGGAACTTCTTCTTTAAGCAGATTTCCTTTTAAAAGGCTTTGGATTTTTAATGGCTGCCTTTATTGTAAAAAGCCACACCTCTTAGACATACGTCTGTTTGCACTAGGCGACTAAGCAATCAAACAAGACCCGGATGGGAAAATATAGTCTGTTCAACCCAAAGTCTGCTCAAATGGTATGGACCCAAATAAAAGCTTTTCTCTTCTCCAACAGCGGGTAATTTTAAATAAATGTCTGAAAGAGGCATTTACTGTGAAAACCTGGTCCAATCTTTCCCTGTAGGAGAGGGAGCCCCACTGTCCTGCCTTAAAACGACAGGTTATCTGGGGAGAAGAGGTCAAGAAAAAAGTTGAGAAACCTTACATTGTTAATTAATTTTGCAGAAATGCACAGGATGAATGCAGGATAATCCTGAAAAGGGATCTTATGAGTAGAGTCAAAAAAGGAAGAAAGTCTGCTCCCTGCATATAACCTTGGATTAAGCTTGAAGGTCACACACCTAAAGGCCTCATGAAATAAAAACCCCATAGTTCAGGGGAGAAAAAGCAGAGTGTGGAAGAAAAAAGAGGGAGGGAAGACGTGTGCCTATAATATGGGCATCGTTTAGTCCTTTCTAGCAACTAAAAGGCACAATGACATTTTAAAAAATTGACAGCCGCCTCTGGCGCCTGAGCTTGGTGAATTCCACGTTGGTCTTACCTACTGAGTGCCATCTCACCCCATGACACCAGAGGCTCCAATGCGCCTTTGTCAGGCACGGCCTTTCAGCTTTTTCCTTACAAAGCCAAAGGGCCAGGCTTAAAAGCACTGAACAGTTCTGTATTTCAGACACTCTTTCAGGGACAAGAGCGTGAGAGATGCAGGAAATCCCGACACGTGCATTTAGCCGGTTATCTGGGGGGCAGCGTATTGATCTTATCAAAGCTGCACTGCTCCCCAAGGATTTTTCCTTTTTTTTATAATTTGTTCTTACCTTGAAGTGGTCACTGACCTACTTTTAAACTCATTATTGAAAAAGGTGCAAGGCCTCAAGAGAATGGCAGAGCCTCATGAATAGGTGTTCGACAAATGCTTTGATTAATGCATCTTGGCTCAGGGTGCCCTAGCTGTAAAAGGTTTCCTTTTGTACCATACTATAAAAAATAAAAAAAAAGGAACAAGGGGTAAACCTGAGGATTGTACTCTCGTAGCCTGTCTTCCCAAGGTCAGCCAGAGAAGCAGAGTTTTATGAGCAAGTTCTTGACTGTTGTCGGTTTGACTGAGAACAGTCTGGCTTTGTCCTAACAATTAACATTTCATGTTCACAGAGGATTCTTCTTTATGGCTCTTATATGAAGAATTCTAAAACTCCATTCATGAATCAAAGGTGCCAGGTCTTTACACACACTTACACACACACACACACACACACACACACACACACACCAGAGGCCCACACGCAGGTACAAACACCTGCTTGACTAATGCTTTACACACATCCTTAGAAGAAGCTCCATAAAAGGAGAAGGTAAACCAACCCTATTATCCCACACTTTAAAACCAAGCAGATAAATATTTAAATACCAAGAACTGTTGAGACAATCAAATAAAAAGCAGCCTTTTTGGTACTTTTTTCCCCCCCAAACTCCAAATGCTAGGTGCAAAAAAATGCATGCTGCCAAGATTTTCTTTTGAAGCAACAAACATACAGATGCAGCTGGGCATGTTTTAATGAATGCAATGGATGTAGGACAGTGGTCGGCAAACTCATTAGTCAACAGAGGCAAATATCAACAGTACAAGGATTGAAATTTCTTTTGAGAGCCCAATTTTTTAAACTTAAACTTCTTCTAACACCACTTCTTCAAAACAGACTCGCCTGGGCTGTGGTATTTTGTGGAAGAGCCACACTCAAGGGGGCAAAGAGTCGCATGTGACTCGTGAGCCGCAGTTTGCCGACCACTGGTGTAGGAGAAAAGGCCTGGAACATATCTACAACCGTTACTACAGGCTTGGGGGCAATGTCTTAACCCTGAGGTGCCACCCTTGGGAAATGTATTCTCCACTGTATTACAGGTAAGCACGAAAACTAAATAGAGACCGAGGGCCTTGTTATATTTCACAAATATATCCAACTGACTGCCAGCAGTGTTTGGAACTTTAAGAAATATAGCATGGTGCCGAAGCTGATTTGGCTCGGTGGATAGAGCGTCGGCCTGCGGACTGAGAGGTCCCGGGTTCGATTCCAGTCGGAGGCATGTACCTTGGTTGCGGTAACATCTCCAGTAGGGGGTGTGCAGGAGGTAGCTGATCTATGTTTCTCTCGCATCGATATTTCTAGTTCTTTGTCTCTCTCCTTTCCTCTCTTAAAAAAATCAGTAAAATATTTTTTTTCTAAAAAACTAAAGAAATATACCCTGGTTATACACACACCTACTTTCTGTGTAGCACGCAAACAAAAGCAATGCATACACAATAGAGAACAAATGAAGGCTACCTATTGCAGTCCAAACACAGAATAGTCAAAGGAGAGCAAAATCGCTAATGGGAAGGGACGGCTCAGCAGCACTGGAGGAACACCCAGCGGAGTAATCTATTGCAGTAATTGAGGCAGAGGGTCACATGAACTGAACTAAGAGGTGACGTGATGAAGGACAGAAATGTATTAAAGGGACATGTCAGGGAGGACCCAAGATGGCTGCACAGATAAACACCTAACCACAGCCACACACAACTATTTCAATAAAATACAACTACAATATAAAATGGACATTACCCAGAACTACAGGAAAGTCGACTGACTGGAAATTCTACAACGAAAAGCAAGGAGAAAACCAGAAGGAAGAGCGGAGGAGCTATAAAAGCCTAAGGTACGGAGACACGTGGCGCGCGCGGAGAGGACGGAGCCGGAGAGGAGGGAGGCTGAGTGCCTGGCTGGCATTCCCTAGCGGGAAGGAGATAAAAGCTCTGGACTGTGCTGAACCCCGACAGCGCTGAACCCCAGTTCTAGGCCAGACCCTGGGGACCCAAACTCAAACAGAGGGAGCCTGGGCTATGAGGCGGAATCTTAGGGGAGCAACAAAAGGCAGAGCCCCCGGAGGCGCGCACATTGTGCACAGAGGATGGACTGTTGACTCTCCTGCTAGATTGCCCTAGCGGGAAGGAGACAAAAGCTCAGAACTGTGCTGAGCCCCAGTTCCGACTGCTCTGAACCCCAGTTCTAGGCCAGACCCCAGGACCCAGGCTCAAACAGAGAGAGCTGGGCTGTAAGGCGGAACCCCGAAGGAACGGCGAAAGGCAGGGCCCCCTGAGACGCGCACATTGCGCGCAGAGAAGGGGCAGTTGGCTGTGCTGAGGGATTGCTCTGGTGGGAAGGAGACAAAAGCCCCAGTCTGCTCTGAACGCCACCTCCAATCCCACTTCCAACTGAACTGAATCCCAGTTCTGGGCCCATTGCGGAAGAGACTAGACTGTTTTGTAGCAGGCGAAACTCGAGGGCACCTCACTCTCAGAGGTGCTTGCAGCAAGTACTGAAGGACCCTGAGGAATACTGAGACTCAAGAGCTGCATAGGGCGTGGCTGAAGGAAGCCAAGGCTGTAGGCTCCACCCTGAAACTCCGCCCCATCAGGGAAGCTGCGAAAATGCAGAGACAAGGAAATAGATCACAAACGAAGAAATGGAGGACAAAAAGCGACTGGATATAGAGTACAAAACCACACTTATAAGGTTGTTCAAGAATCTCCTAGAAAAGGCCGATAAAATAAACAAGACCTATGAGGATATGAAAAGGGATCAACTAGAAATAATAAGGGATCAACAAGAAATAATAAGGGATCAACAAGAAATAAAGAATACATTGTTTGAAATAAAAAATATTATACAGAGTCCTAAAAACAGAATGGAAGATCACAAGAATCAAGTCAAAGATTTGGAACATAAAGAGCCAGAAGATACTCCTCTGCAGAAGCAAGAAGGCAAGAGAATCCAGAAAGTTGAAGATAATGTAAGAAACCTCTGGGACAACTTCAAGTGAACCAACATCAGAATTATGGGTGTCCAAGATGATGAGAGAGAGCACGATATCGAAAACACACTGAAAGAAATAGTGACAGAAAACTTCCCCCACCTGGTGAAAGAATTAGACTTACAAGTCCAGGAAGCGCACAGAACTCCAAACAAAAGGAATCCAAAGAAGACCACACCAAGACAAATCATAATTAAAATTCCAAGAGCAAAAGACAAAAAGAGAATATTAAAAGCAGCAAGAGCAAAGCAGGTAGTTACCTATAAAGGAGCACCTATACGATTGTCAGCTGATTTCTCAACAGAAACCATGCAGGCCAGATGAGAATGGCAAGAAATATTCAAGGTGATGAATAGTAAGAACCTACAGCCAAAAATAATCTACCCAGCAAAGCTATCACTCAGAATCGAAGGCCAGATAAAGAGCTTCACCAATAAAAAAAAAAGCTAAAGGAGTTCATCAACACCAAACCAGAATTATATGAATTGCTGAAGGGGGTTCTTTTGGAAGAGAAAGTAAATAAAGATAAAAATTATGAACAACAAATATGTAACTATCAACAAGTGAATCTAAAAACCAAGAAAATTAAAAAAAAATCTGATGAACAATATTAACTGGTGAATATAATAGAATCAGAGGTATGGAAGGGGAGTGAACTGACGATTCTCGGGGAAAAGGGGAGATGAGAAGAAACTGAACATAAACTGTGCACCTATGGATGAGGACAATGATGGGTGGGGAAAGGGAACCTGGTGGAGGGGAGCAACGGAGGGGGTGAAAAAAAAGAGGAACATCTGTAATAATATGAACAATAAAGATTTTTTTTTAAATAATAAAAAAAATTAAAATAAAATAAAGGGACATGTCAGGAGGGAAAAGATTGATGGCAAATTGGATAAGTCAAAGGGAAACAGTGGGCCTAGGTGACACACTGTAACTGGCATGAAACTCTGTTATTTTAGAAAATCACTTTTTACTTCTTATCAAGAAAATTTAAAATACTCATTCGCTACCATCTAGCTAAAGACAGTCTGAGCCTGTTTCCTAAATCAAACATCAGTTTGATTTATTCATGCAGCCTTTAGAAGATCAAAACAGTCTTTCCAGTCTGCTCTCCTCCTTCGGGGTGACCACCACCATGACGCAGGAAACATCAAAACACCACCATTCATGAGGGCTCAACGGCCTCCTCACCTCCTGCGATGTGATTCGCCACAACCTTTCTTCCTCATCCCCTCTTTTTTAAACTTTCAACAACTGCACTTTGTTAAAATCAAGCAAAACGTGGACACATCACAGGGAGCACCAGTTGTATGGGGCTATCTACAAAGGGGTGCAGAAAAATAAGCAAGGGTGGTTTTCCCTCTATTAAAATCCCACAAATATATGGAGCACCTGCTTATCTGCAATTCTTCGTTAATGATGGCCTGCAATCCAACATATTTAAACAACTGCTACTGGTGTATATCTCCCACTTACTTTTGAACATCCTTTAAGTGACGTATAAGTCCAGGTGAATTCACTGGAACAAGACCAACAACTATATACTTTTCATTTTCAGATTCAAGTTCTTCCCCAAAATGCTGTGTTTTGTGTCTCTAAGACAAGCATGTTAAACTCGCATCCTGCAACGAATGTTTTTGCAGCCCAGCCAGTATAACGGTATGGAAGAAACGTTTTAATAAAAATTTCGTAACTTAATTTTTACAATATCCTGTTGTACATAAGTATTAATAACGAACTACATACAACATTCCCTAATGACTGGTTACTAGAATCGTGTTGCATTCATTTCCCTTACGCACCTTGCACACAGGTGCACCATTTCCACTAATACTGGCAGCAAATATTTTAGCAGCCGATTGCCATGTCATTAGTCTTGGACTAACTGGTGTGAAACAGGAAACATTTCACTTTCGGAGAACAAGAGAAATAGTTTTATTTGCATTACGCTTATTAATTTGTGCAGTTATTCAGTGTCTGGCAAGTTAATGTTCAAGAAAAAATATTAATTTTTATTAAAATGTTCTATTATCGTTATGTTAACTATTACTCATTTCTTAATTCATTTCTTTGTTGATTAAGGTATCACATATTTGTCCTCAACCCCCCATTCCAATCCCCAACTCCCCCCTAGTCATGTTCCCACCCCCCTATTGTCCTTGACCATTGGTTAGGCTCATATGTGTGCAAATAAGTCCTTGGTTGATCTCTCCCTTTTATCACCACCCTCCCCTTGATTACTCATTTTTTTCAGCGCATCTCTATCGAAATAAAACTGTGTTTCTATAAAAATTGAAGGCTTTGTATGTTTTTTGTGGCTCACATAAACTTAAACCTTGTTTATTTGGCCCGTGTTAGCCTTTGAGTTTGACATGCTTGCTCTAAGAGCACTTCTTTTTTCAGTTATTATGTAAAATCCCAAACAACCATAAAAGTGGAGAGAACAGCACACTACCCCTCCATGTACTTTGTACAGTCATAATTTGCAGTCTTTTTCCATCTACCGTCCCCTGTACTTTACCAGTAAAGAGCACTGCAGACATCACGTCTGTAAATACTTCCACTTGCATTCTCAGAAGGATCTTTTTGTAAGCAATCACCCACAAGATAGGGGCTTTTTTATTCTAGAAATCTTTTTTTATTAGGTGGCCTCTCTGAGTGCTAAAAAATGACTTTAACATTTGCTTAAAATAAAAGGCTATTGGTTAAAAAATAAATGACTTTAGGACAGTCAATCTGAGCCCGGTCCAGCCAGCCAGAATGGATGCAGAAATCATTCAGTATGATGCCAAGCGTAAACTTGGCAAAGATAAAATCACACTCTGCATACACTACACACAGTCTAATTTCGTGTAAGGTTAGAGAACCAATTAATAAATCTGGGATAAAAACCAAAGTCTGCTCATTGAGGCTGGCACCTCCCCACGGCCATGGTGTCAGCACATGGGTTCTCAGGAAGGGTCAGGGGTCCGCTTCACGGACCAGCTGGGATGATTCGGAAAAGGCATCTTCATGCATTTGGGGGGCTGTGGTACCAGGTTGCTTGTTAACTGACTAGGGGTCCTTAAGATGGGCTGATAGCACAATGGCTGAGTAGCTCAGTTGGTTGGAGCTTCTTCCCAAATACCAAGGTTGGCAATGATACTTTCTTCCTTTCCTTTCTCGGGTGTCAAAATGTCATGCCCTGTCCGGTTGCTCAGTGGTTAGAGAGCTGGCCCAGCACCAAAGGGTCTCGGGTTTGATTTTCAATCGAGGGCACATTCCTGGGTTGCAGGTTCGATCCCAGCTAGGGTCAAGACACTTGCGGGAGGCAACCAATCGATGTGTCTTTCTTATATATTCTCTCTCTCTCTCTCTCTCTCTCTCTCTCTCTCTCTCTCTCCCTCCCTCCCTCCCTCCCTCCTCCCTCCCTCCCTCCCTCCCACCTTTCCTCCCTTCCACACTCTCTAAAAAAAAAATCCCCCAGTGATGATTAACAACAAAAAAAGAAAAAAATTAGATGTTCCTCACCCACTTATCCTGGATAAAAATCAGCCACAACACAAACTTAACGTACAAAACTCCTGAGCCATCATTTCCTGTTTTAAAAATCCCACATGCTAAGACCTCTGATCCTATGAATTAAATGCACTTCCAACTGTCCTTTAAAGTTCTCACCAATTACTTATTTCCCAACACACTTCTAATCTACTTTAACTCTCCTGCCCAAGTCCCTCACTTTTTACTAAAATTAGTTCAAATCACCTAAAAAATTTATCACTACCTCTTTCTAGGAAATAATATCACTACAGTCCTTCTCACCACTCTATTGATCCTCAGTATTAAAATGTGTTCATGTGTATGTGTTTGTGTAAATATCAATCACTTGCTATATCATAAAACTCAAGAGTACTTATAAAGATTCTGTTCAATAGTGTGACTTCCTCAAGAGCAAAACTTTTTCTCAACTGCCTCGTTTCCAAAATGGGAAGATTGAATAAAACTACAAAAGGTGACTAAAATTTCAATACCTGAAATCACATTGAGTGCTCTGCATATTTATAGAGTCTTTAAATGCTACCCTTCCAAGAAGTCCTAAAGAGGATCCTGCCTTCCCTATGTCTCCGTTAAAGGCAGCTTTTCTTTGATTCCCACCAGTTTGTGGGGGCTTACATTTCAACCACCTCTTGCAGGCTAGTAAGATGTAGCCACATTTCAGATTTAAGTAAACAAGATTATAATAACTGTTCCCTACATGTTTTTATTGTTCCTGTAACAGCAGTCTCCCGATTTGGGCGGGGGGAAACTAGAGAAAACCCTTCCCAGGAAAAGGATAAAAGCTTGTCTGCATCTTCCACTGCAGACTCTCCATACGCACTTCCAGCTTGAACAAGCCCGTGTTCTCCAGGGGCTTTATCTCTGTTAACAACTTCTTGTTTATTTGTATTTGAACCCCAGAGTTAGCTCTGTTGTGCACATATCAAGGAGGGCTTCGGAAACTGATGTCTTGGGAATTAAATCCTGTGAGGACAGTTTCAACTTCATGTTCCAAGAAAAGGCTGGTTTTATTCTAATGGGGGGGGGGGGAGAATTCCTGACCCCAAACACAGTTAGTCATGCTGTTTCCCTTGTCCTTATCAGCAATGCGTTTGTCAAGATGCAGAGGGACATGTGAGTCTGTACAGCCAAATAAGCTAAGATATTGGTCTTCTGCAAGCAGAAAATCACAGCACCTACTCTGAAACTTTTCTCTTTTCCATGTCTCCCAATGAGCAAGCAGCTTCACAGCCGCCTTAGGTGCCTAACTGCCGAATTATTATGCAATGAAGCCCCACCTCTTCCATTTGGTAAGACAGGCAGATCCAAGGGTGTTTCGAGCCCTTGGATGTTCTCAGTAGAGAGATCCACTTGGAAGTATTTCACATTCATTACCTGCTTTTTACTAGTGGGGAAGATGCTGACTACTCTGTCCAATTCTACACACGGTGTGATAAAAAAATTTTTTATTAAAACCACAATAAGCATCTATTATGTCATACACCAATAACAATCATGGAGTTTGGGAAAAGAGATAAATTGCTGCACGAGAATTAGAGTCATGGCACACAAGAGCAAGCCAAATAAAAAACAGCCCAGAAGAAAAACCAGATATATTCTCCTCCCTGGCTAGGATCAGTCCCATAGCCTCTTCAGGAGTCAGGGCCCTGAGATATTTAACCCCTAAGACACTGAAGAGAGGAATGAGTCCCTGTTACATGCCAGCTACTGCAACAGGCACATCATTTGACTTGGGGTGGTGAATATACAATACGAAATACTACAGATGATGTACTATAGAATTGTACACCTGAAGCCTATATAATTTTATTAACCAATATCACCCCAATGAATTTAATTTAAAAAAGAAAAGAAAAATGATTTTTTTTTTCTCAAAGCTGTGGGGTGTTTTTTTATTTAACTATCATGCCCACTGTGTAAAATAAAATGAATCTTGGCTAGACCAACACACACATACAAGATTTGACTTCTCTTATAAAAAATAAATCTTAAACCTAACATAGCATTCAGTCCCTGATTTATTTTTCAGGGTTTATATTTTATGGAGTTGTTATATTTTTTCAATCATCTAACTAGCAGTTTTTAAACAGACAATATTCAATATAGCTTCTCTGATTATATTTCCTCTTGGTCAATTCCATATGTTACATGATAATTTCTTTTTTCTAGACCTAGAGACTTTTTCTCCCTAAAAGCCGAACCTCCTAAAAAGATGGGAATATGAAACTTAGAACATTTAAATTAGCCATGGCAACAAGCACACAAAAAATAATTCATCTGAATTACATCTATTTTATTGGCCGGACAAGAATTATGAAAGCTTTTATTTCACTTTCTTTACACTAACCAAGCAGATTTAAATTGGTTATACTTTCAATCCCAAATTTCATCTTTGTTGATTTCCTAATCCCAAGTACTAGACACATACATGCGGGAAAATGGTAATCATGGCATGTCTCAAAAGCAAATAAAAATCTAGTTTATGAAAAGTTGCCCAATAGCAGGTTCTCCATAAAACCACTATCACCTTGTAGATTCAAAATGGCACTAGCCCCCCCTCAAGGCTCCGGCTGCAAACTGCGAACATGTTGCCAAACTAGAGTGGTCTCCCCATCCATCCCAGGCCCAGAAACCAGTGTGACCGCCCCTGCCACAAAAACAGAAGCCAGCGACAAGCGGCTCTCTGAAGATCTGACAACGCTGGGCCCATGTGTCGGCATAAACCTGCAGTATCTGGTTTCTTCTCCCTTCCTCCAGAGGCTCCATCTCTGCATCTGCCACTCTAATTCAAACCTGCATCCATCACCCACTGAGGTAAACCACATGGCCCCTGGGCACATCTGAGTCTGTGACCCTTCTACTCCCAGACACAGGGGGGAAGCAGGCCAATTGCTTCTGGCTTCTGAATGACTGTCCCAGAAGAAGGATGAGTCACCAGTGCATGACACCATTTCCCATTTCCTCTCAGTTTAAACACACTGTCAGCAGGACTTCTTATTCCCCCTAATATCTTCTGTATTGGTCTCATTGGAGCATGCTTCCCACTTTCTAGACAGGTCTTCCCTTTTTGTAACATGTCACATGCTAGCATTCAGGCATTCTGCCTTCTCCTTTTGGCAGTGAGGAGAGAAGACAGCCTTCAGGGTAAATCTCACTGCAAACTGGTTCCAAGGTTTCCATGTCTCTTTCATCCTGGCCAAACTTAAGGCAAACATCCCTCTTGTTTCAAGTATGTATACATTTCATGAAGGCTCCAGCTTTTCCCTCCCCCACACACCCTCATATGTCTTTCACAACAGATGTGAGGGACACAGAACTGAATAAATAGTCTCAAATTGGCCTCCTCTAATAGATAAATCCAAGAAACAGCCAAAAGGTAATGATATTCAAGGACCAACTACAAGTTTCTTATAGCTGTAACAATGAATGACTAAGAGGGGATTCCTGTGTCAGTTTTTGTTTCCGTTGTTTGAGTTTGGGATTTTTACTAAAAGACTATGGTATCCTGGCTGTTCTGTCACTGGGGTTACAGAAATAGTTTCAGCCAAACTGACAGAGTATAAAAAGGCACAATCAAGATTTACTTGTTCTAAAGAAATGGAATTGCAGGGGTTTGGCTAGTTGGTGTTTATATAGAAATAAATGTGGAGGCATTTTTTTAAATGATTTATTATTTTTTCACACAGCATCGAATCAGCCCAGTAATCTGCTGCAAGTCAGGAATGGTTTCATTTTTGCTGGGCTATAGCATCTTTCTCTCTGCAAAGAGGACTCACTGCCATTATTCCACTGCTTTGCAAATCCTTATCAATATATGCTCCTTCTCTTTCATTTTGTCTTTACACTAACCTATGAAAGCAGGCGTGGAAGTGGTAAAACACACCTCCAGCAGTTTATATCTTGGCTCCACATCAGATTCATAGTGACAAGCCTAATACCTAGCCCCACCATGTCCAAATATTGTCCAACCCAGATTCCTGGAATGTATGAACGCTGGGGGCAGAGGGGACTATCTATCCACCAATACGTCTACGGGCCCTGCACACTGTCAGCTTGCCACGGGGAAGCGGTTTTTCCCCCGGGACTGTGTTCCCCAGGCCTCCTGCATCTACGTGGGATACTGGGACTATTTCTCTCCCAGAAACACCGGGGGGAAGTGATGCACATCACGTCTGGGCAAATGGGGCAGGGAAGGGCAGTGTTTTCACCTCTCTCTTTCCCATCTTTGCTGCTGGATTCATGGGACTCCAAAGCCTTAGGTATAATCACACACACACACACACACACACACACACACACACAAGGGGGGGGGGGGTTGTCAAATCACCTACCGTCCAAGAACCTCTACACTGAGCTGTTCCATGAGTGAGACTTGTAATAGGCCAGTGAAATTCTCGTAGATAGCATTTACTCTGAACTTTGATACATCAGATTTTCAATGGTTTGAGGATGTTGGGTAAGGGTCTGAGTTTATCGAGCATGAGATTGCAATATTGCATGGTGTTTTCTACTTAAGGTATCTTCTGTGAAAGAGGTCTTCTGGTGGTAGGGTTGGGGTTTTTGGTCGCACCAATACTACTTAACGCTGTGTGCAGGAGTGGCGGGGACAGAACACGGAGGGACAGTCTTGGAGGTCTGAACCGCGGCCCAGGCAGGTCAAGGAAGCGTGCGGTGATGGCGGCCTCCTAAGTCTGTGCACCTGGGCTTATTTCCAGAAAGGGCATAGTCAGGCTCGCTCTCAAGTCCAAGAAAGCTTCACACAAAATGCATGAACATCACAGCAACTTGCTGAGGACATAATCACCAATTTAGTTTGTTTAATTATTTTTCATTTCTTTCACTCCCGGATGATGCCACTAGTTATCTCTCTCAGTCCCACCAGGAAGAAATCTATATTCAAGAGAGAAAGTCTAAAAAACCCCTCCTCTCATTTTACCAGCTGTACAGATATATAATGCACTATCACTTGTTAGGGTCTTTGTTTTTTGAAAATATTTATACTTGGTCTCTAAAGTTCTAACAGCAATTTACATCCCACCAACTAGTCTGGAAAAGTTCCTCTTCAGTAATAATACTCAGGCATTTATCACATGTAACAAAAAACCTTAAGTACAAATGATGGAACAGAAAAGGATGCCAAGGTGGAACCAATATAGGATAGCTGAATATGATTACCTAAAATGTAAATGGAAGTTAAGAAAACTCCCAAAAGATTTTTCCATAACCCATCCCATTTATCCTTAAGCAAGTATGTGAGGAAAGCCCAGTGAGGGGTGTGTATGCCCAGGTATCTCAATAAAGAGGCCATGATTCCGCTGAAACCGGTTTGGCTCAGTGGATAGAGCATCGGCCTGCGGACTAAAAGGTCCCAGGTTCAATTCCAGTCAATGGCATGTACCTTGGTTGCGGGCACATCCCCCTTAAGGGGTGTGCAGGAGGCAGCTGGTCAATGTTTCTCTCTCATCGATGTTTCTAACTCTCTATCCCTCTCCCTTCCTCTCTGTAAAAAATCAATAAAATACATAAAAATAAAAATGAAAAGAGGCCGTGATTCCAGGGCCTCCTTGGAGACATTCAGTGGAAGAACACCTCTGGGCTGTATGTCTGTATCTCTCTACTTGGGATTCTGATAAACCCTCTTGGCCATACATGATCTAGATGTTTAGTTACTGCACATGTGTTTGTGGACTCTGGATGAGAAAGACAGACACGGGTGCTCCGCTCTGAGGGGCCCTCGCAGGGATTAGTATCACATTAATGCTAATCCTACAGCTGGCCTACCCAAAATTCCCAACCAGGGCCAGGCTCCAGGATTCTGAATAGGCAGTTTATGCTTTCCCAATGTGCCATGAATAATTAACGCAGCTAAGCCTACCTGTCTCGCCTACCTGTCTCATTAGGACCCATCGAAAACCAATCAGCCACCTGAAGCCAACTTCCAGCCCATGGGGGCCAGCAGGAGGCGGGCAGGGTAATGAACCCACTGCTGTGTTCTGCAGGGGCCCTTCTGTCTTGTGGGAAGGTCCCCCCATCACCAGGATGCCCTCTAATCACTGCATACAGCTAAAACCAAAGGCCAGGGGGGATCCAGATTATATCAAAGCTGAGGAGGCGCTGGAGTCTCTGTGTACTGGGTAAGGCGCATGAGATCAAGTGTCAGATTCTTATAATATGCCTAGTTTGCCTCAAAGGGATTAAAATCTCAAATTCAGATTCAGCTGCAACTGGAAACACGAACCCCAAACGTGCAATTTTCAAAGATCGTATACAATCCTAATGCCTCCGTCCACCCACACCCTCTGGCATCTGTAAATTTTAAACAGGCTGATCTAATATGGAAACTCATTGTAGTTTCCTGCCACACAACACAGCCTGCAAAAATTTAATACTTAACTCTTACCCTTCTCTCTTGCTCTTCTAGGTCAGTGTACTTTTATTAATGGCTGCTATACTACTTACCAGCAAAACGCCAACGATTTGATGGGTGCTGCTAAAAATTCAATGGAATAACTATAGTTAAATTTCCTACTACTCAGTTTGCCATAGCCAGCCAATTTCTCCCTCATAAATGTCCTTCTGTTTCTACTCAAAATGGGCTTTCTCCTTACATGACATTAACAGTACCAGTTTCCTCTAGCATGTTAGTAATAATTCATTGTTGGGCCTTGCATTTGAGATTTTCAAAGCTAGGGTGAAGTGGGGCGGGTCAGAAATTTTCTCCAAACTACTTCAGCCTAATTTTCTGTCTACAGAATTTTCTCTTTAGAAGCATGAGGCCAACAGTGGGAAAGACCAGAAGAATCCAGTAACGAGGGGAAGGGAAATGCTGACACCGGTTTATCCATCACCTTCTGATCACAGACTCAGTCAAGTAAGAATCATGGCCCACCTATACGGTGACGTGTTTTCTTCAAAGACCCCTAGGCCATTATTTTCCTCAATGACCCCATTTACATTTACCAATGCTCCCTGTCATCTCTCAACCAAACATGATGGTCAGACCCACCTCCACATCCTTATTACACTACATGGAGCAGATTCGCTAAACAAGACAAGACCTCCCATTCTCAAGTTAACCCCACAGCTGGGTTATTTTCGCTCCCCCAGAATGACTGTATCAATTTCCCCTATCCACCTTGGGTGTTTTGATCTATGGGCATACAGTAACCTATGTGACTTCTCCCATAAAACGAGTTGTCACGAACAAGGACATGCCACTTCTTTAAGACAACGTGCATGCTGTTCATGTTACAGTAGATAAAAAGCACCCAGCGTATAAATTATACAGTCAATGATAAAGAAGCTAATACAATTATTCATGCTATTCTTTTTCTGGTTCTTTGCTCGGTAGCATGCAACTTCCTTTTCCTTCCTGAACTCCAGTGACTCCTGTCTCTCAACATAGGGATTTCTGAATGAGCTCTTAGGAGAGGGACTTAAGTGACCTATCACTTACTGAGCACCTGTGAATTCCAACATCAGTTCAGGGCTGGGTATCTGTAGAACCTCGCTAAATGCTAAGGCACTTTGAGGTAAGCTCTGCTAGCACTGCCAAGGCAGAACTCAAGCCTTGGTCAGCCTGAAAAGTTCTTTCAAAGCCGGTTCTCAGCAGAAGTCTTCTATATTCTCGCGCACCACAGGGCTCAGGAACTACCATAGAGCGCTGTCCAGTTGTGCCTCGCTTATCTTTACTTTTGTTCTAGTCTCAAAAAAGGCTACTCTAGTTAAACCTCAGAAGGAACATGCAAAGACTTGAATTTATTTGTGATGACAGAGAAGAATCTACTTGGCCTGGATGTCCACCCTCAGAAGAGACTTGCCTTTCTCCGGGCTAAAGGTCATGCAAGGTATAAATTTAGAGCTTTGAACAAGCCATCTGCTGATGCATCTGGAAAACAAAAGGAGGAGACAGGAAAAGGACAGGAGGCAGGCGAGTCCCTCCACTGTCTCTCTGGGTTGCGTGTTTGTGTGTTTCCTGGTGCATCTTTAGAACAATAATCTAAATTAAGATGGGTGTGTCAGACCTCAAGAAAACTGGCGTGGCTTTCTCATGATGCTTCCGCTCCACTGTGAATTATTGCAAAAGTCACAGAATGATTTAATCATGATGTCAAGCTTTAACATGCAACATAGGCAATGCCAGAATGAAAGAAAAGTGGAGATAAAGACTGAAATCGGAGACTCTCTAAAGAGCACAGACACCTGTCCCTATTTGTGAGAAAAAACATATTCAGTGTATGAGGATCAATACTGATAACAAGACTGTAAATCATACTGCATCATTCCATACAGTAAGAGCAAAAGAGAATCTTTTCTCAAAAATATTCAGAACACTTTTCAGATTTAAAATTTTCATATTTAATCTTTAAAACAGGCACACGAAACATTCATTTCTTCTATTTAATCCAAGTACTACAAAGCTTACATAATGATGACACCAATTATGGTACTTTAACCTAAAAGTGGTATATTTGATGTTTAAATAACTAAATCAAATTCACACTGGTTTAAAAAAAATATTGCTCATTTACTGTGGTAGCTAGAATGAAATATATTTCATCTCATAATATAATCCATGAAGAAATTAATCTTTCCCTTTGCTGAAAAGCATAACCTCTTGGAGGTTAACTGTGTGCACAAGCAACAAGCTGGCAGACAAAACACAGTTTAAACTTCCAGTTACTGAGACAACAATAAGTCATCTCAGATTAACTCAATTTCTTGTTAATCTAACTTTCAAAGGTTTTGCACCATTATGTTGATTGAACCTTATAATGAGTCTATGAGGGTAGGGATTAATTTTCTCCATTTCTGGATGAAGCAACAGAGAACTATTCAAGAAAGATGATTTAAAGCAATGGTTCCTGTCCCAAACAGTTTGGTTCAGTGGATAGAGCGCTGGCCTGTGTACTGAAGGTTCCAGTTTTGATTCTGTTCAAGGGCACACACCCAGGTCGCAAGCTTGATCCCCAGTAGTGGGCATGCAGGAGGTAGCCAATTAATGACTCTCTCTCATCATTGATATTTCTATCTCTCTCCTTCTCCCTTCCTCTCTGAAATCAATATATACTAGTATATATAAAAACAAAAACACACACACATAAAGCAATGGTTCTTAAAGGTGATATTTTTTTCTTTGTGTGATGATGAAAGCAATTAACTGGCCTAAAAAAGAACCATTAATTTCCAGATCCCTGTAGAAAGCAGAAAAGAAAAAAAATCAGGCAAGCGTTGTGTCCCAAAAGTCACTTCCCCCTTTGGAAAGCTATTAATAAATACAACCACTCAAGCAGGTGCAAAACAGTCTGGGAAATGCATTCTCTTTTGTTTCGTTTTGTTTTCTGTTAATCGTCACCCAAGGATACCCTCCCATTAATCTTTTAGAGAGTGGAAGAGAGAGAGAGGGAAAGACAGAGAGAAATACCTATGTGAGAGGAGACACATTGATCGGCTGCCTCCTGCACTCGTCCTGAACAGGGCCCGGGCCAGGGAGGAGCCTGCAACCAAAGTATGTGGCCGTGATCTGAATCGAACCCAGGACCCTGTGGTCCGCAGGCCAGTGCTTTATTAACTGAGCCAAAGGAGCTAGGGCTGGGATATGCATTTTTAAGGTCCATTTTTAACCATCCTTGAGGGGGAAAAAATTTAAAAATTGAAGTTGTGTACTGCCATGATTTGCTGAAATAAATCTTGAATCAAACTTTTAAAGAAAGATCTGGAATTAACAGAGGTGAAAGAAGATATACAGACGTCTTCCTCCTGCCTCATAGACCTGGGCTCTAAGCCATCAGGAGGCCAATAGGAAATGATACTTCACTTTTGTCCCAACTAAATGACTTGAGTAAAACACATGGGACACGGTGTTCATTTAGCTCATAACAGAACAGGAACAAAGACAAGCAAAGAGTGAGTGCGCCAAGGAACCAACACTCACATAGCCCCGAGTTCAAAAGCTGACTAATTTCCTAAACACAGGCAGATTACGATCTCTCAACTCGCATGCAGAAAATGAACACCACTTTACGATGCCAGTGAGAGGATAATTAGTCATTGTTGGATAAAACCAGTACTACAAAAATCCCAATACACCCACTGCTGCCGTATATATATTCTTTATTTTTAAAAGGTTTGCCAGATACATATTTCAATAGATGCAATATACCCAATAGCAGTGCTGAGCTGAATGAAAAAGATGGAGATTATTTAGTCCAACATCCTCATTTCACAGAGCAGGAAACGTCAGCCTACTTGACATAACATTCATGGCCCCGGGGAACAAACTCAGGTCTTGGATGCCTATCACGCTGTGTCAACTCGGACACAAGTCTGAAGGATCACTCTGAACACTTAGAAATTAAAAATGAAAGCAAATTCCACCAACGCTGAAGACCAGCCGAAGATGGGTGCCACAAAAAGCTTTAGGAGGGAACGGAGAGAATGGGTCACTGAACGGATCAGCCCATAAATGCTAACCACACTAATGTGGCAACAGTTCTGAACTGCCAGTCAGCAGTAGTTGGCAAATGGGAACACTAAGCTTCTAGCCTTTTCTCCCTTGAAATGGCAATGGATCCTCTGTCTCTAAAAGGACGCAGAAAAGAAAAATGAATGGCTAGAGGCAGGATGTTATCACCAATTCAGGCTCCAGTTCTCTAGCAGGCCCTTCCACAGACACGAAGAAGGAAGCAGGAGTTGAACCACAATGTGAGGCAGGAGCAGGGGCCCGGGCGGGGACGACTCCGCGGGGGCACATTGGAATGGAGAGTGCACGCTGTCCTGGGCTTTACACATTCCCATGCAGCGATGTTACATAAATCTCCAGACAGACCAGAAAAGCCGCACCGGACAGTGGACGAAGATGGACGAGGCATATTGTAGTAACTAGAAACACTTTCTGCCCTACAACTTGACCTTTCGCCAGCTAAATTCACTAGCTCTTTAAGGCCAACAGCCATGTTACAGAATTATAAAACACAATTTAGTTAAAGCACAAGGTTTTCTGTGCACTCGTTTCAAATTACTAGACATTTTTCACTTTCCATCTACCGTAGACTGAATGCATCTGGACTGACAGGAAAAGGCCCTAAAATATAAAGATAACTCAGAAAACACAAGGAGAAATGAAATGGAAAATATATTACAACCAAGTAGAAAGACCCTGCGGCAAGTTAAACAAAATGAAGGCATGTTTCTGTGGCATTTTTGAGTTTTAAGTTAAACCATAATAGATTATTACAGTTGCCCACCCTGTTTCATGATAAATGTATACCTAAACTGTAAATGGTGATTTTTTTAAAAATGTTTTTGTGCCTTACTCATCCTAAACCATAACCTTAGAGCAGGAATCCACCTCTGACTTACTGCTGTCTTCCAACAGAGAGCACAGAGCCTGGCACAGAAGTCACTGAAAACACTTTGGGAATAAATATTTTGCCAAACAATGGGCTAACCTTTCCCAAATTTGATAAAATGCAAAGTTGGCAAGAATAGGGGAAAACAGGCACGTACTCTCATGCACCGTTTATAGTGTAAAGTGGTACTACCTTTTAGAGGCAATTTGGCAATATGGCAACATCCTTTACAAACGATGGCAGAGTTCCCATTTTGTACTGTTACGTGAAAAACACAGGGGCTAGCAGAGTACATTGCGTGTGCACCTGTCGTTTTGTTTTAAAGGTAGTGTGAACTTACTCTGCATGCAGAGCCACCGCATATGGCCAGGGGTGTGTATGACACAAGTTCCGTTCATAGCTTAACTGAAACATAATTCTCACGTTCCATCCCAGGGGGGCCTGCCTGAATACACTCTGAAGTCTGCAGGATTTACAAAAAAATTTCAGAGGTTACCTGCAATGGTAATACTAGGGAATGAAACTGGCATTTTGGTAACATTTCAAAAGGGTGAGAGGAGTCTTTCCTGTTCATCGTCTACTCTTTTGAAATATTTTCTCATCCCATGTTATTTTGAAAGTTCTAATCACCTTTTTAAGAGAGATGTTAATGTTGGTGGAGGTTAGGGAGGAGGTAGAGAATAAATTACAGAAACAAAAATAACAACAGATGATTTTAAACGTAACTTTTCTCTACTTTTCTTCCCTTCTCTGCACAATACATTCTAGGAATCAGTGCTTAGGGCATTCATTGGTTTTCCTTTCATGCTTGTGTAATGATCAGAGTCGGTTCCAGTTCTCAGTCATTCCAACATCGGAGTAGGGGAAACAAACCAGTGTGACACAGTCCCCCTCTGCCAGGGTTAAGGAAAGACCCACTGAGGCCTTCTGCAACATGGGACACCAGGCATGTTACTGTACAAGCCGCTGACCCGGGGAGGGGGGACCAGGAGGCCAGGCAGGAAGAGGGCCTGGTATGCAGCCAGCGCTTGATTTTTTGTTTCTTCAGATGGATCAGTTGTGCTTAAAACTTTACTTTTTTTTTTTTTTTTTTTTTTTTTTTTTAAACAAATACCTTCTAGTCTACTTAGAGATAGTTATCCAATGTGATAGGTGGTGAACTTAACTTTTAAGGAGTATATCTCCTTATGTAATAGGATTAGGCTGTACACAGCTTTTCTAAAATTATCAAGCAGAGAGCATCTGTAAAACATACTGTTGCTTTATATACACCTCTTTGGGTTTTGAAAGAAAGATACATCTCCACCTCAGCTGCCCATCAGAATTATCTGGGGAGCTTTAAAAACATCCCAGTACCTGCGCCCTACACCTCAGACCAAGGAAATCAGAACTGCTTTGTCTTCGCTGACGATCAAAGAACACATTTCACATCAAAGCCAAGCACATATGCATCCTGTTACTGGATGAAATGAGGGATGAGTGGTCAGGAATTATGCACGGAAACAACTCTGGGGTTCTTGCATATACAGCAACATGATCTTTGTCTTTAGAGCTGAATGTCCATGGAGGAGGAAGAATACCCGATACTGAGGGGACCGCTGTCTTACGTCTCTTTCTACTGGCCGCTAGTCTATGCCCTACCAGAGCTTCTGAAAGTCTTCCAAATGCAAAGGTACCCAGCGGCACTGCTGTTCCTAACCCCTACAGCTCTTCTGGGGCCATATCAGCCACAGGCAGTGACAAAAGTAAATGACCCATGACTCACAGCTCAAGGTCCATCTTGGCCCAAAAGACCCGAACTTCTCTTCTCACTCCCTTCCTCCCTGTCTCCCATCTCCATTTACTCAGATGCCGTAAGACAATTGTTGGCAAACTCATTAGTCAACAGAGCCAAATATCAACAGTACAACAACTGAAATTTCCTTTGAGAGCCAATTTTTTTTTAAACTTAAACTTTTTCTAATACCACGTCTTCAAAATAGACTCGCCCAGGCTGTGGTATTTTGTGGAAGAGCCACACTCAAGGGTCCAAAGAGCCACATGTGGCTAGTGAGCCGCACGCAGTTTGCCGACCACAGCCATAGCACAAATAGTTCTACATGACGGCAATGAGGTCAATGAAAAAACACTCCCATCCTGGCAGAAATGGTAGGCCTCCCACAAAGTATAACCAAATGCTATCAGAGCCCATGTTCAGCCCATGGAGTCAAGAATCTACCAACCAAACAGTGCTAAAACGTCTTCCAAACCTCTCTGTGTATTCCAGTCAGAGATCACTCGGTTTGTTTTTTGGAATGCTCACCTTAGATAAGTGAGGGTAGGAGGAGACATTTGGAAACTGCCAAGAAATATTTATTGGAAACATGGGAAACCACAGAAGGCATTGCCTTTGACTTACAATAGCCTAAGGGAAGTTGCTATCTCTTCCCAATACTACAGACCTGCCCTAATTAGGACTCTATTCAAGAAGGGAGGGGAGGGCAAGTTTCACAATAAAACACCCAGTACAAACTTGACAGTTAAACTTTAATTAGTTCTGGTACTATATTAGGGTACAGCAGTTTTGTTATTTTATTTTCATCATAAAAAATAAGTATAATTAGTACAAGTACACAAAGGACTCCTGAACATTCTTTTTTTCTTTTTAATTTTGGTTTCTATTTGAAAATTAAGCAAGGAATTTAAGAATTGTCAAAAAAATATTTTATAACAAAAAAAAATTTCTCAGAGCTGTCAGAAAGATTTTTATTACCATTTCCGATATATACACTGGGAATCCTTGAGTGGGACTTAACATTAACCAACAGCACAGTGAGAAAACTGTAAGATTATTTGCACCTATCTTAGCTCAAGTGGCTCTGTCTTCAATCCCATTACTAAGTAACATCTCACAGGCCTGTGACCTTATTAGCATCAGAATAAGGCTCCACACTGCAGTTTCAGGATGAAGAAGCACCAGGTAATTACAGAAACTGGACTGCTTATGTTATCTAACTCCTTCCATGATTTTGGAAAACTGACTTAACCACTCTAGGACTCAAAACCTACACACATCAAATGAGCAGCATGTGCTTCAAGGTTTGCTGGAGTTCCTTTCAGCTTCAGATTTACAACTAGAAAATAAAAATGACACCTGAAAGGTTAGGTGTGAGTAACAGTCCACACTCTGCCTTCTCACTCATGCTGTTTCTGCTCACCACTCCGTGTGAGGGCCTGGCGTGTGCGTGTTATACCAGACACGATGGGAGTCCGAAAGAAATGGCCAACTTCCTGACCCAACATCTGGGACGAGACTGTACAAATGTTAACATTTACACTCCCATATATGAAGCAGTTAAGTTATGGAACAAGGCAGTGTGAAACTATGTGATAGAAGGAGTTGTCAGACAGGAAGGCCAGGGAGAATCAAGAAACAGAAGGGCAGTGGATAGTCTGGGGTTAGAACAAGGCGGGAAGAAATCTTTGCGGAATTACCATGTACCAGAAACCATAATCAACGCTTTAGTTCCATCTCATTTAAACCACAGGGCAATCCATGAGGTGCCTCATGCCACTGCACAGGTAAGAATATTACAGCTCCTGCCGTTAAACAGGGTGGCTCTCTGCGCTGATAAGGAACCCACCAAAGGAAGTGGGAGTTGAAGGATAATCCTATATATTTTCTCCTGGAAATGGCACACATGCTGGGGCAAATGTCAAGAGAAATCTCTGATCCATTTTATTTGCCAAAGGATGTCCCTAAATAAAAAAGGCACAAAAACTCAAAGAACCATTTCATCCATGTGCAAATTCAAAGGGTGACCGGCCTAAGCCCCAGCCTCGAGTCCCCACCAAGTTTACTGAGGCCCAATCCACAGGGTCCCATTAAAAGAAACTGGGCTCTAGTGGTTCCCCAAGCTCAGCTCTGCTTCTGTACAGGTCAGAGCAAGACTTCACACCCTCCCCCTTTCGCTGCACCAAGAAAAGGTAAAGCGAGGACGTTGTCAGGAGGCTGGCCTTCACCACGAACCCAACCATACTGGCACCCTCATCTCGGACTTCCAGCCTCCAGAGCTCCATAATGCAGAAAATATACACTGAGTGGCCAGATTATGATGATCTCTGAATGCATAATAATCTGGCCACTCAGTGTGTGTGTGTGTGTGTGTGTGTGTGTGTGTGTGTGTGTGTGGCCCAGTGCATGAATTCGTGCATGGGTGGGGTCAGGCCAGCCTGGCCAGGGGGAAGGGACATGGATGGTTGGCCAGATGGCCTGCTGGTCAAACTCCTGGTCGAAGGGACAATTTGTATATTAGCTTTTTATTATATAGGATACACACTGAGTGGCCAGATTATTATGCGTTCAGAGATCATCATAAGCTGGCCACTCAGTGTATGTTTGTTGTTTCAAAAAAAAGGAGAGACTTAAACCCTTGAGGACTTGAAGATTCAGGTGAACATTGGACGAACATGTGATTGTAGCAGAAACAAATCTACTGAGAGCCACCGATGAGCAAAGGGCCCATCATCCCCATTCTTTTAAGATAAGGGAGGCTCAGAGAGGCTGACAACCCTGACTCCAAGCCACACGCCACCCAGCAAAAATCATGGAGTTCCACACACTCTTAGATCACAGAGGCCACGTAAATAAGACGAAATGCCTCTCTACCAAGTCACATCATGTGTCTGAGCTCCACAAAGCAAGTGCGGCTAAGCTTTTTGGCCAGTTCAGGAATCTGACTGAAAGACGCTGATTAACACAAGACAGAGAGCTAGACTATAAACTCATTAGGCCAGGAATAAAGGCTGTATGGCACTTCAGGTATTGTCAACACCTAACACCCAGCAGAGGCACCCAAAGGCTGTTGCTGTTGAATTTATAAAACTAATCTACACAAATGAAGACGTACTTTCTCACTTTAGTATCAATCAATAAAGATCCCTATGTCCAAATTTTGCTGATAAAGTCTGTAGTCCAAAATAAACCCATGCAAGGAAAGAAAACAAAAAGCAGTAGAATTTCAAGTTTAGCAGTTTTCCAACTTTTAATATATTCGAACAGTTCTGACAGATTAACTTATATGCTCTCTGATCTCCTCTTGGGCATCTTATTGTGATCTTAGTAAATGAAGAGTCCTTCAACTCAATGAAAATCTACCAGAAGTAAATGAGAGCCATTACCTGACAGAATGAAAAGTTGGTAGACGTGAAATTAAAAAATTTTTAAAAGCCAGTATACTTGAAATGAGCAAACATACAATATCAGATCCCAATTACAGTACAGATTAAGTATGAACAGCCAAATCTTCCTCCCACCAGAATGCACTAATCAATTAACATTTACTAACACACACTCAGCATTGGGATCTCATTTGTACTGCCCAAGACTTCCACAACCTTTCTGTGCCCTAAGAACAGGGGAATGCTAAGCAAAACCTATAGTTGCAATTTTCCCTTCTGAGAAAACTATCATGACTGGCGTTTTCCAGGTGATCCATGACCAAAGGCAGTTGTTTTTGGTGGGCAGCTGAACTCACTGTACAATCTTTATGGGCTTGTATCCTCACAATCCCAGCACCCCAAGGGATCCAAAGACCATCCCTTTAAAGAGAAGGGGGGGGGGGGGGGCAGGCTTCCAGGTAAGCTAGGGCAGTGGTCTGCAAACTCATTAGTCAACAGAGCCAAATATCAACAGTACAACGATTGAAATTCCTTTTGAGAGCCAAATTTTTTAAACTTAAACTTCTTCTAACACCCTTTCTTCAAAATAGACTCGCCCAGGCCGTGGTATTTTGTGGAAGAGCCACTCTCAAGGGACCAAAGAGCCGCATGTGGCTCGCGAGCCATGGTTTGCCGACCTCTGAGCTAGGAAAATGGGCAGACCTCAATGGACGTAATAAAACCACTCATAAGGAAAGGGGAATGGAGCCAGGAAAAAGAACGAAACACAGGGAAATGGACTGGGCCCAGTTTTTCCCACAGATAGTTCTAGCCCTGGCTCCTCAGACCCTCACCAAGGATCTGTTGACCAGAACACACACATACCTCCCCCCTCCCCAAAGCTATAGCTCTTTGGTATCTAGTATATAAACCAAACAAGTCCTTAAAAACATGTCTTGCTACCGATGACACCAAGACAAAGGGACAGGGAATGGAGGGATGAAACCTAGATGGCAGGTAAGTGCTTTGCAGACCACCAGGACGGTTTACAAGACTTGTTTACTTAATACCTTACTAAGGCTTCATTACGCAGGGCCAGCTGAAGGCCCTGACTCTCTCCTGGAGGGACCATTTTCCTCTGTCTGATGTCCTCCATCCACCTTGCTTCTGCCTCCTGACTCTTCCTAGTCTCACTAGGTGGTTTAGAACACTTAGAATAACATGTTGGACTCCTGCTTCCACCACTACTGATGCTATAAAATGGGTCAAGATATTTAACTTTGTGATTCTAGTTCATCTGTAAAATATAAGTGATAAGAGTACTTATCTCAAAAAAAAAGTGTTCTGAGGAATCAATGAGTGAAATGAGGAACCAATGAATTAAATGAGTTAATCTTCACAGAGCACCTAGAACAGAGCCTGACATGGTGAATGCCAAAACCTGTACTAAGAGTTTGATAAAATTAAACCATCGTTTTCAAAAATGGTTTCTCCTCTCACAACCAGCTGGAAACCTGATGGCAGTGAGAGGAGCGCGCTGTAAAAGAGAATTATAACCGGATACAAGCAAAGCAAAGTTTCTTTTGGGGGCAAAAGGAATGTTCTAAAACTAGATGGTGATGATAATGGCATAATTCTGTAAATCTACTAAAAATCATTCACATCAACACTTTAAAATGAATGAATTTTATGGCATAGAAATTATACTTCAATAAAGCAGTTTACTAAAAAAACAATTGAGACAACCACATGTCAAATCTAACTAAATCAACTGTGTAGTTACAATAATAGAAACCAAATTTCTAAATTCAGTTGGGATCAGAACCCAGGATGCAAACCAATATTCCTGTTGCCTCTTCATAGGGCAACGTGAACACCATTTGATCTCCTCCAACTGGGCATCCATGACTTAACTGGCAAGACATCAGGATAAGACAATTCCTGGAAGAATGTTTCACACAAGCACAAAATGTGTAAAGCACCTTGTGACTAAGAAAACATGACTCAGCAGGAAAGTACTTTCCCTGAATTCCTTAAGCCTATTCCCCTAAACTTGGGAGGCAGCACCGCATGACCTAACCCACTCAGGTCTTCTGAGATTTGCAAAGGTGATATCAAACACAGCCTGCATGGCCTAGAAGAGTTTACCTATCCAAGCCAGTTTCCTCATCAATAAAACCCACCTATCTTATAGGTATTGCTAAAGACTGGAGACAACTGTCAAGCACCTGGTATTCAGTACAACATATGCATTCAGCCACAGCACATTAATAGAAATTAGATTACATAATTTTATATATATATACATATATATATATATGCAGATTAAAATATAAATGAAGCTACCATCATGCAAAAGAACAAGGCACCTAAACCTTTTCATTTACCTACACTGATACTATTCCCAAAACACCAATCCTGTGTATTCCACTTGACTCAGGACAAAAGACAATGAGCTCTACTATAGCTGGGATTCAGTAATAGAACTGAGTCCGCTTACATTTCTAGAAGTTTCTAGGTGAAGCAAGGGTCCTTTGATAAGCATTTGGAGGAAACCGTATGACAAAGAGAAAGAGCTCAGGAAGCCTGAATGTACCAACTGTCTACTCGTGGCCATGCTTCTAGATTTCACGAAGTAAGAGGCTTTGTGCGGCCCCAGCATTCCCCCTTTGCAGGACCTGTGAGTAGTCACTGACACTGCAAAGCTGCATCTGAGTTTCCCCAGACACATTAGCACTGATCTGTTGTTCCAACGTGGCTGCACGTTATTAAATATCCAGAAACAGCATCACAAGGCAGTGCTGCGTATGCTGTACCTGCAACCTTACCACTAACATAGGGGGGGGAAAGAAAATCAATTTGTGGTTGGTTCAAGCACCTCACATTATTGGCTTTGGGATTAAGCAAACCACCATCAGGTCCATAATGGACCAATAATTTATTTTTTGAACTCTGAAGTCATTCATTCAACTTGGCCGTCTTAAGAGAAAGACTTGAAGAGCTTTGCACCGCAGATGAGAGAATCCTTAGTAATGCCAAAGAGGAAGTGAGTCACGGGGCAGGGCAGGAGGGTTATTCTTTCATTTCAATTTTACTATTGGACTTCCTAAGAACAATGCTCACAGTATTCTGCAATCCCCAAAATGTTCCTGCACACAAGACCCATCCAACAGCTGCCAGCAAACCTTGCAGAAAGATTAAGCTACCAACACAAGAGGTCTGGGGCTCACCACAGTCAAATCTGAGTCTGGAACCCAGGTCTTCTCTGTTTCTAGTCTTGCGTTCAATCTCATGCTACCCCTGAAACTGAGTTGCAGAGTAGAACTTGGTCAGGTTCTTTCCAGTAGTGGGTTTCCAAGGATCTTTACAGAGGCACTGTCTGTAAAAACCATCCCCTGCAGCCCCACTGTGGAGCTGAATTCCACAGGCATGGATAAATTAGTCCCTCAGGCCCATTCAACCATTCTTCTCTTTGCTCTAGTCTGCAAATCTCCACATAATCCACTGAATAACTATGCAGCTCAGAGCTGACTGTCTCTGTCTGACAATTTTTGGACTCAGAGGTGGCTTACCAGCACCTTCCAGAAACACAGATGAACTCCTTGGTGATGCCCCATGCCCAGTGTCAAATGAGGTCCTGGTCACCTTGGAGGACAAATACCCGTTCTCTGGGAGGGACCTGATTAAGAACTGGTTCTTTCAAATACTTAGAAATATTAGATGCTTAGATGCTTCTTTCCAAAAACTACGGGGGGGGGGGGGGGGGGGGGGCAATTTTTTAATTCTGGCCAGTGTGGCTCAGTTGGTTGGGCATCATCAAACGTGCATCAAAAGGTTGCTAGTTCCATTCCTGGTCAGGGCACATGCCCAGGTTGAGGGCAGGATCCCCAGTAGAGGCGTGCAGGAGGTAGCAAATCAATGTTCCACTCTCACATTGATGTTTCTTTCCCTTACTCATTTCCTCTCCCTCTAAAAAAATCAGTAAAATATTTAAAAAAAAAAAAAAAAAAAACCATAATAGCAAAGAAGTGTGAGTATTTTCCTATTGGAATTTCAAGTAATCTTCAGCTTTAGTCTTAGAAATCATGCTTATAAATGAAGCTCCATCATAATTTTTTTTTTTTAACTCAGACCTACAAAGAATTTCATTTTGCTTGCAAGCATTCTCTGTATCTTATGAAAGCTTCCATAATTTTGGTGACCAAATTAGTCTTTGCACAAAGCACTCAATTTTACTTCACTATTCTCTTTTAAATACTGTGGTGTTTAGTAACCATACCCTATCATCTCTCCTAATGAAGTATTTTAACATTCTTTTTCAAAAGCTCTACTTAATCACTGCCTTCGTCTTTTGGCAAAGCAGAGCTTCTAACAAACTGGCCTGCAGGGGACAAGTGTTGAAATTACTCTGGGGCTTTCTCTACCCCTTCAAAGTTCTCCCAAACTGCTTAAAAGGCTCTCAGCCTTGGGGGAAGGATGATAAATTGGATGATTTCGCTCTGTCTCTGTAGCTTGGTATTGCCTTGGTCTAATCCATTTTTTTGTCTCACCGGGAGCTTGCTTGTTACAACAGGTCTCCCTCCCATATCCTGCAGGACCAGCACATACCGTCACGGGTAAAGTGCCTCAAAGGGCCGAAACGGACAGAGGAAGCCCTCCAGCTTCCTCTTGGGGTTTTCTCAGGGGTCTCTACACACTGCTTCACTCTGGCCTTTTCCCTTCTGCAGCAAAGGAAGGCCACATGAACGCTCTTGGCTCGAATTCTTCGGAGAACTGGTAACTTCAACATGGATCACAGAAAAATGCAATTAAAAATAGTCGTTTTAAAGGTAAAAGAGAGCAGGGTAAAATGTTAACTGAGGAAGGATGCAAAATGCCATGTGTGCTCTGTTTAAACATTTTAGAAATGTATGCACACATGCAAATCAAAATCACAATGACATAATGGCATACCACATCCCACTCATTAGGTTGGCTACTACCAAAAGGAGAAGAAGGAAGAGAAGGAAGAGGAGTAACAGGAAGAACAGGAGGAACAGGAGGAGGAGGAGGAAGAAAAAGAAGAAGAAAATAATAAGCATTGGCAAGGATGTAGAGAAACTGAAACCCCTGTGCACTTCTAATGGCAGTATTAAATGGTGCAGCCTCTGTGGAAAGTTAAACACAGAATTACCTTGAGATCCAGCAATCCCACTTCTAGGTCCATACCCAAAAGAACTGAAAGCAGGAATGCACACACCCATACACCAATGTCTACAGCAGCATGATTCACAATAGCTAAAATGTAGAAACAATCCAAATGTCTAACAGTAGATGAAGGGACAAGCAAGGGGCACATACACACACAACGGAGGATCATTCCGCCTTTAAAAAGGATGGTGCTCTGACACATGCTACAACATGGATGAACCTTGAAGACAGTCTGGTAAGTGAAATAAGCAAGTCACAAAGGGACAAATATTGTCTGATTCTGCTTATATGAGGTGCCTAGAATAGGCACATCCATAGAGACTGAGTAGTAGAACAGAGGTTTCCAGCAGTGGGGGGAGGGAGGAGAGAGATTCAGTTTGGGATAGACTGTGGCGAGAATTGCACAACAATGTGAATGTACTAAATGCCACTAAGTGGCACGCCTAAAAATAGTTAACATGGTAAGTTTTATCTGAGGTATATTCTACCACAACATTAAAAAAAAAAAAATGTGGCCCAAAAAGTTCTATGTACAAAAACAAAGAGGAAAGAAAAATTACCAAATGAAAGGCGACGGAATAAAGGATGATTTTCCTAAGTTCCAATGGTTGCACAAGAGCTGCTATTATTTTTAACATCAGTCCATGTACTCACACACTCACTGGTGCACAAAGAAACGGGCGGCAGGTCAAAATAGCCGTCCAGGTTCAGTGCTATTCCCGCACCAACGCCACGAGGCACACGCGAGGGGCGTTCCGTGGCAGGGCAGCAAACACAGAGGGGAGCAGAGCGAAGGAGGACATACATCATGTGTTGGCATGTTTTCTTCTTTTTGATCTTTTGCCTGCAAAAGCCTCTTAGTCCTATGCCTCCAGACGCTGGTTATTTTGGCCAGATGTGCACAGATTGCAAGAACACTTCTGTGCAGGCACATCCGACAGTCCCCCGGCCCTGGCTCTCTGCACCACACCACACTAACCAACAGCAAGACTGTCCCCTCCCCAACAGTCTAACCAATCAGCAGAGGCAGCTCACAGAAAGTAAAGAGTTTCTGACGGTATATACAATGTGCCAATGACATTTAAGACTCCCAAACTCTTAAAAGTTTCTTATCTGGAGAATTCAGGCACCAATTCAGCACAAACTCCAGTCACCTCTCAATCACTGGCCTCCAAGAGGCCAAAGAGGGGCATGAATGGTCTGGATTAACAGATAAACTCACGTGTTTTCTATTTAGCTTAAGGAACCTTGCACACATCAGATCTGTGTGTCTGTGCTACCTTATGTTTGCCCAGGGGGCTCTGTGCCCCTAATAGGGCTGGGCTGATAAATTGCATGTGGAAGTCAACACAGAACTGTAATTCCCTGCAGATACCCACAGAGGACAACCTATACCTGAATCGTTAAGGCTGAATTTCCTATATCTTCAAAAATCCAAGGCAAATATTATTATTTCAAGTCCCCTTAGAAGCAGGCTGAGAATCTGGAAGACACTGGGGCTATTTTCCTGGAAACATGAAACAGTAACATACATTAGTAACTGTAGGCCTTTCTCATTAATTACCTGAGACACAACTGGTCCATTTTAGCGTTTGTTATGGTATATGTGTGTGTGTGTGTGTGTGTGTGTGTGTGTGTATGTGTGTGTGTTTTAATTCTATTAGCTTACTTGACCCACATTTTCATGACTTGGCTCTAACACTTGGGAAATTAAAACTTATCCTAATAAGGTATAATTAGAAGTTAAATATAGCACTAAAATCTAATCTTACTGAAAGTCTCCTCCAAACCATAGATGTGCCATCGTGTCGGTCTGGCTAGGAATTAGCACGGGCAACGCTAGATTCAAGCACTTACTTCCAACTGCGAGGCCTTCGTAAAGGATGCAGCTGAACAAGGGGAAGAAGCCCACTCTGACATACCAGCTTTGGTCTTTCCCTCGACTGTGTGAGAAACGACGAGATGTGATGGAAGCTCTGCCAATCATCCAGCCAGCCCTCTACAGCAAGCATGTGAAACTCCAGCCCACGACGAATATTTTTGCAGCCCAGCCAGTATAACGGTATGTAAGAAACATTTTAACAAAAAAATTTTAACTTAATTTTTATAATATCCCGTTATACATAATTACTAATAACGAACTACAATGTTCACTAATGACTGACTACTAGAATCGTGTTGCATTCATTTCCCTTATGTACCTTGCACACAGGTGCACCATTTCTCTCCACTAATACTGGCAGCAAATATTTTAGCAGCCAATTGCCGTGTCACTAGTCTTGGACTGCCATGTTTGATGTGCACAACAGGAAATATTTTGCTTTAGGAGAACAAGAAAAATAAATTTGTGTTACGCTTATTAATTTGTGTAGTTATTCAGTGTCTGGTAAGTTAATGTTCAATAAAAATATTAATTTTTATTAAAATGTCCTATTATTGTACGTTATCGACTACTCATTTATTTCAGCCCTTTATATTCAGCATGTATCTATCAAAATAAACCTACGTTTCTATGAAAATTGAAGCTTTTGTTTTTTGCGGCCCACATAAACTTAAATCTTGTTTATTTGGCCCATGTTAGCCTTTGAGTTTGACATGCTTGCTCTACAATAAAGGCTAAACAAGGGTTCAGGTTTCATATACAAATCAGAAGTGGGTTCATTCTTCATGACAGTTGAAGACAAAATACTAATCATTATCTACTAGTTACTGTCACTATCTACTCATCTTGCTTTGAAAAGAGAAGTGAACCGTCACTTCTCAAAGTCAATTCCAGAAGTAAGGTAAGTGCCAAACCCCCTGTTTGTCCCCAGAGGTGTTCTCCAGTCCTCCACCACCCTTCTCCAGCTCTTACAGGTGTCCCGATAAGAGGAGAGGACCACTCTGCCTCTTCTCCTATGTATGCTTCAGGAGAACTTGTCAATAGCGCCTCTGGATACCGAGCACAATGCCTGTACCGCTATCCCTCCACTTACTAGTCTCTCAAACAGTAGTTCTGTCGCTTTGAAACACCCTCCTCTATCCATACAAGGCAGGTGCCCCAACAAACATGATTTTTCCAATACCATGGAAGCAGACACTGAGCTCACCTTCACGCCAAACTTTAGACTGGCTGGCAGCCCCCTGGAAGGGGCATCTGAATTCAGGTCTTGCACTCTCTGGATAAAGACTGCTGCTATCTTTGCCCTGGTGACCACACTCACTCGGGCAGAAGGAGCTGTGATAAATATTTCTCTTAAGAGTCAATTCACATCAACCGGTTGCCTTTGTTTAAGGAAACAACTTCTTGTTAATTTATCTTGAAATAACTGTTCTCAGAAAGCTGTCACTGCTGAAAGTTATCACTCTCTCTCTCCCCCTTGACTTCTCCACATCACAGAGCCCAACACTGGAACAAACTGAATGTCCTTGGAGCAGATACCAAGTAGAGCATAGTTAAGAGTGGGAAAAAGATTCTCTTGAACGCAGTATTAGTGGTCTCCATCTTCCATCATCCACCTCAAAAAAATAAATAAGCGTGGGCAAGCTCGACGTGAGATGTGCCTATAGTCTACGTTGTCCAAATGTAAAACACCTGGTGGGAGAGAACAGATTGCACCGGTCACATTGATACAAACACCTTCAGGGACCAGTGTGTAAAGTCAGCACTCCAACAAGCCTGTGAGATGAGCTGAGTGTTCTTACCCTACTGCACAGGTCAGCCTGAAAGAGGTGATGTAGCTCACCCACGGGTACTCAATAGCTGGGTGGTGAACTCAGAGCTGTTTTTGCACAGGCTATGCTGTCTCCAAACAATGAACCTGCATGATCCAAAAAGCTCCTCCATCGCTGAGAACAGGGTGTTCACATTAACATGATAAATCTCTGGTTATTAAAAAAAAAACACAACAATGACATAACAGAACTGACATAATGCTGCCCCTGGGGAACAAGGGTCACACCTCTGCTGTAGCTTTCCTTATCACCGCTGAAAATGACCTCAATATCAGTGGCCTAGCGCACAGCTAAGTCTGTGTTAAGATATTTTGTACTAGGATTTTATCCTATTTTATCTGCTTCAGGCACAACAATTCCAAGACAAATTTAAGGATTTTGCCACACATTATTTCCATGCATATTGCTCATGACCCCCTGAAAAACAACTGTAGTTACTGGACACTTGGGGGGCTGTATAACTTTAGGGTATATGAAACAGAGTAACAGCCCTGATTCAACTAAAACAGCTAGAAGAGACTGGTAGAAGCTGGTAGGTTTACAGATTAGAGCTTCCCTAAAATGGGCTCCAATCCTGGCCTCTGGGTTCAAATCTCAACCGACAGGCTACTGTGAGCCAGATATCATGGTGCAAGGGAAAGGAAAGTCCTTACTATGGAAAAGCTAACAGCCTCCTGGGAACATAGAAAGCATCCATATTTATTTTAGAGAGTCAACAAGTCAGCAGTGGGCATGTCCACTTCTCTCTCTCTCCTCTCTCTCTCTCTCTCTCTTTTTCCCCAATCACAGTTAACACTCAATATTATTTTGTATTAGTTTCAGGTGTACAGCAGAGTGGTTAGACAATCATAACCTTTATAAAGTGTACCTCCTGATTATTTGCCCGTGCCCACCTGGCACCATCCACAGTCATTACGATATTGTTAACTACAGTTTCTGTATCTTCCCTTAGGACTGAAGCATCTCCAGGAGCAGGTGAACTGGGCAGGTGAACTGGGCAAGAGCTTTGATGAAATTTACAAGCAATTTCAGTAAATAAAAACACGGGAGGGACTTAACCAGGAAATTAAGACAAAATCATTCTTTATGATTTGTTTTTATGCAGCCCACATAAACTTAAACCTGTGGGGTTAAAAATCATGAACTTTTCCAAATGAGAGCAGTGTGCAAAAACCAAGAGGGAAAAGGGAGAGTCTTTATTGGCCTGCAGTAAGTCCAGGATGCATGCACCCTATAATCTCCAGGATAAACACTAAGAGCAAAAGAATTAACAAGTCAATAAAACAGGGAAAATGGAATCACTTTTTGCTTAACCCAAATGAAGTCAAGAAGGAAAAGAAAGAACATAAAACAGGCAGGTCAAGTGGAAAACAAGTTGTAAATTGGTAGATAAAAACTCAAATACGTCAGTAATCACATAAAAGGTAAATGGATAAACTATTCCAATTAAAATGATGGATAAAAACGTAGGGAGGGAAGGATGCCAGCGCATTACAACAAACATGAAAGAGGGTAAAAGCCTTCGCTTGGGTCTGTCTTCCTGCACGTAATGAGGAGCCTGCCTCGGCTAGCCGGGTCCTGTGCGCATCAGTGTCCCCATCTTTCACAGCCCACGTGTTCGCCTCCCTGCACTGTCAGGAAAGCAGATCGCTTTATTGGAAGAGGCCTTAGAAAACGCTGTTGTCTTGCTGATTCTCCATTGAGAAAAGCCTGTTCTTCCCTGCTAGGAATAATTCACTTGGTGCATCCTTGCATATGCATATTAAACTCTGCATTGCAGCTGGGACCGGTTTGGCTCAATGGATAGAGCGTTGGCTTGGGGACTGAAAGGTCCCGGGTTCGATTCCGGTCAAGGGCATGTACCTTGGTTGCGGGCATATCCCCAGTAGGGGGTGTGCAAGAGGCAGCTGATCAATGACTCTCTCTCTCATTGATGTTTCTAACTCTCTATCTCTCTCCCTTCCTCTCTGTATAAAATCAATAAAATAAGAAGAAAAAAAAAATAAAAAAATAAAAAATAAAAAAATAAACTCTGCATTGCATCGAGATTTTCACATTGTTTTATTGGAAACTGCCTAACGAACTCTACGGTGGACACCACTAATCATGGAAAGGGATTCCCTTTTTCCTGCCCACATTCCTGGCCCCATCTTTCTCCCCTCCCTGCCCCCACTCCCAAGTCCCAACCTCCAAGTACCAGGCTCCATCAGTACAGTAATAAAACCACTACTGTTTGGTTAGCAGTAATGAGTTCTACACGTATCAATGGAGTGTTTCATGGAGAAAGGCTATTGTTAGAGGCAGCAAACTTCCCCGGCATCAATCAACTACAGTAGATTGTGGCAGCCTTTTTTAAAGCATGTCAGGAATGCAATGAAAAACAGCACAATCCGTGCTCCTCAAGGACAGCACAATGTGGCTCAGACAATCCAACAAAATGACCAGTGACTAGATACACTCATTTCTGTAGATGCTGGCTCTATTGCAGTCTTGTCCTAAAACCTGGTGTCATCACTGTCCTAGTACTGAGAGGTGGGGTTTCTGTTGCTGCCTTCTAACCCCCAAAATATCAGTCACCTTGACTTCCCCACAGTCTCTCCTATAAAGATATTCTTTATCCCTTGATATCTGTTAACTTAGAAAGATAGAGATGAAGAAGGGAGGGAGGGAAGGTTTTTCTCAGTTCTCCGATTACTGGGTTCAAGGACAGATCTAGGGAGGGGGTTGGGGAGTAGGTTGTTGATGAACCTTTCTTTTGTACCTCCATTTCCTCATCAGGTTTATATGAAATCACTGTCATTCAGCTATTTGTGACATAACAACAGCAAGTTCATATTGTTCAAACTAATGACAATAGAAAGGCGAGATTACTTGGTTAAGGTAAGATATGGAAATAAGCTGCCAATTCGGGTTAGCTTTCTAATCATCTTAAGAGATGAATTTCTTCACTTTAAACAATGAATTTTTCTTCAATACAGATACTAGCTAAAGAAGTGTTTTGGTAAGTTCATGCTTTGATCAATCCAAATTTCTCCATTTTTCTCAACCAAAGGTCTTTCTGCTTTTTTGTTTCCGTTTTGTTTTGTTTTGTTTTGTTTTGTTTTGACTAATAGTAGGTGGAAAGGCATTCCTCACCTATGGATAACAAAATACTAGGAAGACTGTATCCTGTCCCGTCCCTGCATATGAAAACAACTTCAATATCATTACCAAGACCAGTCGAAGGCTGTCCTGCCTTCTGCACAGAAAGCAATAAGGAGAACGAAAAGGGAATAGAAACACATCAATAGTGTGGAGAAGTCAGAAAAATGAGGAAGAGAAAGAAAAAGTGATAGAGGAAATGGTCACAAAAGAAGGAAATGGACAGGATTATATTTTCCCATGACAGTCTTTAATTTGTTTTATATTTGTCAATACTGAATCTGTCAGAAATGCTTGCTATAAAACTGTGGCTTCTTGATAAGAGATTAAATATCTAACCATCTAGATACAAAAATTAATATATACCAGACTAGAATGGAAAATACTTTCCTAGTTGCCTCTGTCCAACATGAATCTTATTGTCTTTAGAAAGACAGGTGTCTTTTATTAATAGAGGCACTAAAAATAAGTTAGTCTAGGAAAAAGTTAAAATTGAAATCAATTCAACAGAAGACTGGCATACATTCTCTTCCTAATTTTAACCGTATAGAGAAATGGAAGGTAAGAAGAAACATAAAAATGAAGAGGAGAAAAGATGATCAGAAAGGGCACTCATACAAGAATCACATGTCCACTGCAAACTGTCTAGTCTCCCTTCTCTTCTCCTCCAGAGGAAAAGTCTCCTTTGTTATTCTTTCTGTGCCTTATTAAGCTTATGAAAACAATACACAAGGACAGTCTTCACAGGGGCTAGTGTCACCTGCCACGAGCTCAAAGACAATACAAAGCAGCAAGAACCAGTCTCATTTATACAGGTTCAACAAAGAAGAACGAACCTAATGAGTGAAAACATCATTAAAAAAAAAAAAAAAAAGGAAAAAAAAGTGTTTTCTCAGACTTCAAGCTCATGAAGAATCACTAGGTACAGAAATCTTAGGAAGGACAGAATTAACACCCCCTCCTCCCCCACTAAAAAAAAATAAAACATGACTATGTGACCCAGTGTTTGACTTTCAAATGACACTTGGGATGCTTTTATGATCTCAGCTATGGGGCCACCATAATGGGGTCATCTCACACTGGGGCTAGCACCCACCCTGCCCACTTGAAATGTTCATTGGGAATTAACTATAAGCTCAATTGAAAGCTCCAAGTCCAAAGGGTACAAAGGTTATCTTGAGACATCAAATAAAAGGGTACCACTGTGTGCTCAGCCCCCTAAGAGTTTGATCACCCAGGAGTCATTCAAGTGAAATAGGCTGTTCAGTGTACTAGGAATTTGCTGAGATTGAATGGGAGTGGAATGGAGGTAAACTGAAAACCGACAAAGCCAAGCCCCAGCTGGTAAACAAACGAGAGGCCCCAGTCCATGAGGTAAGCTATAACCCTACTTAAGGTAATGAAGAAAAACAGCTGGCTGGCCCTGTACTTCACCCAAAGTAGATTAAACCTAACGAGGGCCTCTTAGGAAGAGGGAGGAAGTGAATTTTAAGGCTGACTTCCTATCTGTATTCTCTCTCCAGAAGAGTCTTGTCAATGAAATGAATGGATAATATCAGCAAAGGTGGGTTACCAGCAAATTCTTAAAGGAAGTGGTGTATTTGTCCAGAGCAAACATCTACCATTCTTCCAACATTCTTCTTCCACTAGCGGCATGTAAAATACTCACCACTTCACTGACACATACACACTCAAATACACAACCAACTATTTGTTCAAGCTTCACATAATTTCACTTCCCCTTCCCAGAATTTCGCTCTTTCCTCAGCTCGTATCAAAAACTTACTTGCCTGGGGGAGTGGGAGTGGGAGGACAATGGTAAGATATGTACACATATAATACCTCAATAAAAAAATGGGGGGGGGAAACAGCTTACTTGCCTGCACCTAATTCTCTTAGGACAGTATATTTGGCCAACTAGCCCTTAGGAAAGGCAATGCAAACTAACCAAGGACTTCATATAGTTTCCCTAACACGAAATTCTTGCTAGAGGTAAGGAGAAAGGGAAGGATGTTTCTTTAAAGGCAGTGTTTCTCTATGTAATCCAGAGACCACAGGGCCAGGAGTGGTAGTTTCTCCTCCTTTAACTAGAGCTAATGAACAGCTACCGGTACATTGGATGATTTTGTAGCAAGCAGGTGGAGGATATAATTTTGGACAACTATACCTCTGGACAGCTAGACAGCTGCCTATAAGAGGCCCCACTGCTCACAACATTAATATTCTCTCCTAAGGAGAGCTGATTCTAGGTACATTTTTTATTGAGTTCACTTTTTCACCCAGAAAAATAAGAACCTTGCATGAAGGAAACAAAAAAGGGCAATTTATTACTTAATGATTCACAGTGAATAAAAGAAAATAAAAAAATAAAAAAACATTAATGTACAGAGATGAGAGATGGTGTTCAAGCAGGCTCGGGCCCCATGACAGCTGTACTGAAATCATAATCCCTAAGACAAGATTTAGCCAGCATTCCCCCTGAGTCAGTGAGAAATCTTATCAGCTACATGTTGCTGATCAAGCCTAAGAATCCTGGGGCCTTGACAATCACTTTCAGAATGAACACTACAGCCACTCAGTATTAACCGACAAGAGCTGGCTGATCTGTAGTAGTCAGCATAAATGTGGTCCTTCCCAGGGAGGATCTTGCCAATCAGAGACTATCACTGTCTGTGCCAATGACACAACCACCATGTCATTGGCCAAATCAGAGGCCAACAGGATGGCACGATGTTTGACCTCAGCTGCACTGGGAGTGAGCACTGGTCTGAAACTAGCGCCAGCAACGCCCCTGTGTGACAGGCGTTTGGGACAAAAGCTGTGTTCACAACCTGTGTTCCGTGTTGACAGTACGCACTTGACATAATAGCTGCCTTCTGAAAGATAAAATTAACACTATCGGCCGTTTTCTAGGAAGAGGGGCCCGTAAACAGGACTGAGACAGACCCTCATTGTTTATTCTTCCTGCCCATTCACCAACACCATGGTCTTCCTTTTTCTCCAGCACTGTAATTTGAAAATCCCATTTTTTCTTCTCATTTTGCCTTCAGTTCACACACCTAGTCTGTTACTAAATATTGTGACTTCTGTCTCTGAGATATTCCTCTGGTTTCATTAGTATTTATTTTAGTTACCTTGACCTTGACTTCATCTAGAAGGAACAGCATTACATCATGGTGTCAAATCCCAGCTCCAGCGCTTACTAGATGGCCCTGGGCAAATTATTCACTCCTCTAAGCTACCATCTGAAAATGATCACTGTGGGGATTAAATAGGGGAAAGGATATAAAGTGTGTGGCACATACTAAGTCCTCAATTAAGCATCAGTATCCATCACCAGCACAGTCATAAACTAGGGCTTGATCACCATGTCTTCTCTACCCAGAGTCACTGTTAGCACCATCAACTTCATTTGACCTTCTCGATTATATCCCACATCAAATAGGAAACTTATACCCAAATCATATAAAACCTTCCACCTCCATCACAATCCTGTCCTTAACTTCCTCCAAGTCAGGAAAACTTACTATCTGCTCTTCACCGCTTTTTCTGAGCTCCTAAAAAATACACTCTGACCAAAGTTTAGTTCAGGATAGGAACCACGATTTCACTTTCTTTCTCTACTCCCTCAATCAAAAAAAAAAAAAAAAAAAAAAAAAAAAAAAAAAAAAGAAAAAAAGAAAGAAAAAAAGAAAAAAAGAAAGAAAGAAAGAAAGAAATTACCATATAACGAATTAATAAATAAATTGTATTATATCACCTTCATACTAAAACTGGATTTTCCTTATCCTCCACACAGAGTAAAGCTCCACCTCATGCAAGGCGGTTAGAGTTGGACAGAAAACAGCTAATGGTTTGGCATAATCATGCTGTGACTTCCTTGCAACATCTTACTATCGTGCTACATTAATGAAGAGGTAAGAAAGCAAAGGAAGGACCTCCCGGTATTCCATCAAAGGCTCTTAACTTACGACTTTAAAAGTCTGAGAAAAACTTTATGAAGCCAACTGTGTACCCTTCCTCTCTTAACCAGTCAACTTTCAATTTTTTTTAAAGCATGCACTAAGGATTCATTTAGATATCAATGCACAGCAATATTTCACCCAGGTCTGGCATTCAGAACTAACTACTTGGGATGGGGCAGGGTTTGGTGGTAGAGAAACACCACAAAACTCCCAATTACTGAATTTCACTTGATTGCTGACTATCATCCACGGCTTGGAAAACAAATGGGATAAGAATACTAAGCCAGCAGTTTCCCAGTAAAGTGACACTCCATATACTGTCATTTCAATTTTCACTCCCCAGAGATTTTAAGTTTATAAACATTTTAGAAATCAATTGGCAAGCCTACTTATTCATCCTAAGAAACACAATGCAACAAAGACATAGGTGAGAACACTAATCTATTATGTTCTCACAGACTGTTTAAGGTATATAAAAAAAGACCTAAGTGCTACATATTGTAACCTAGCACAAATATGCACTGTCTTTCAATTATTCTACAAGCAGAAGGTAACCCAAGGCTCTTTAAATTTCAAATTTTTATACCTCATTCAGTTGGAGCAACACGATTAATCCACTTACCCAAAGAAACTTTCCAACCCTGTTCCTAACCACCGCCCATCCTCCTGACATTCAGACACGGAAGAGTGATTTTTCAACCCAAGTTCCTGACTCCAAATCTCACCTTATAAACAGACCTCTCAGGCCCCCAAAACACTGAACATGTTGACATTGCAGCACATCTTCAGACTTCCCATGACCAGAGCCATGGAAAGCCCCAGGGGTGGAAGTCTGAAGATGTGCTACAATGTCAAGAAATGGGCATGGACTGATAACTACTGAGTGTGAAGCCCTTTTACATTTATTGGATTTTTACAACTCCCTTAGCTAAAGACTTGTGGTATATTTATTTTAGAGAAAACAGAACCACAAACTCAACTGGTCAGCTGAGATGAGACCAAAGCCTTAGCATTCAGCCACCAAGCACGTGATCTGTCACTGCTTCACACAGGGCAGAAAGCATTACCGAGGCACATAAAAAAAATCAATCAAAGAGGAACTTGTATTGTGGGAAAGTTAGGAAGAGCTTCTAAAACTAAACAAACTAAACAAGACTAAGGGTATGCTACAGGGACACAGGGGCCCCCAGAAGAGCTTCCAATAGCCAAAGCTGGGACCATTTGAACAATGAGATAAAGTAGTGATGGATTACAGTCCAAAGAATAAATATCCTAGAGTCCATGCTGATATTAAGAAATTACAGAATAAATGGGGTGTGGAGGGCAAATCTCTCATGCGGAATTCCAAATAATTTCTGTAAAAGCGCCACCCTCAAGGTAGTAGGGCCTAACCCCTCCCTCCTTAGTGTTGCTGCATATAGCGACTTCCTTCCAGAGTGCGTATGCAAAGGGAAAATGGGAGGACGTGTGTGTGTGTGTGTGTGTGTGTGTGAGAGAGAGAGAGAGAGAGAGAGAGAGAGAGAGAGAGAGAGAGAGAGAGAGAGAGAGAAACAGACAGAGACACAGTTTTCTGCAGAAACCTGGCACCTCAGCCAAGTAATCAAGGTCAACTTCAACAGTGCTAACTTAGGTTCATAGTATGCACCCTTGACTATGATGTGATGAAAATGGCACTTTACCTCAGGTGTCCTCCTCTCAAAAACCAATAACCTCGGCCTGCTCATCAGAGAAAACATAAGACAAATCCTAACTGAGGGGCATTCTACAAAATAGCTGATCAGTGCTTCTCAAAACTGTCAAGGTTATCAAAAACAAGGAAAGTCTGAAAAACCCTCAGAGCCAAAAGGAGTGTAAGAAGGCATGGTGACTCAATGTAATGTGGTATTCTGGATGGGATCCTGAAAAGAAAAAAAGTGCATTAAGTGAATCCTAACAAAGTATGAACTTTAGTTAACAATGTCTCAATCCTGGTTCATTCATTGTGGCAATTGTGCCATCCTAAGGAAAGATGTCAGTAGAAGAAACTAGTTGCAGAGTATAGAGGGATTCTCTATACTCTCTTCTCAATTTTTCTATAAATCAAAACTCTTCTACGATAAGAACTTTATTTCAAAAATAAAATCAAAGAGGAAAGAATGAGAGGCAGTGTGCAATGGAGAACAGATGGATGAACTTGACCAAACTCACTTTGGTAGCAACTGTCAATCTTCATCCCTTTCTACCTCCCACTGTCTTACCATCAAGGAGAATAAACACAACCAAAGGTCTCCAAGGCAGAACTCTACTAGGGTCTAAACATGCTTCACACTCATAGGATAGTCCAGATCTTACTGGTAGGATAGTCCAGCTCTTACTCAGTAGCCAAAGATGTCCCAGGCACTTTTTGCTCTTTTCAAAGAGAGAAAGGACCCCCCAGAGCATGCTCCTTGGAATTAAGGGAATCTGTCTAGCCTAACCTTTGACTATAACCACACATCCTTTCATATCTCTTTGCTTTCATTTCACCTCTAGTTATGAGAACAACCCTTAGCTTTTGCAAGCTTTGAAAGGACTAAACGCAACTGAAACGACTTAGAAATGGTTCTCCTTTTCCTGTGTGCTTCTCATTTCTGGCAGTTTGTCCTATGAATAGCTCAGTAGGCCAAACTGACCACAGTAATCACTTCTTCATCAAGCACCTGTGCGAAATCAATCTGAGATTCAAAGGCAAGCGGGGAGGGAGCACCTGGAGAACTCCAGGGAGGGGGAGGGACATCCTCCCTCTGCTGATGGAACAGGGCACACCGCAATCCACCGCCGACCTGAAAATAGGGCTCCAAATGAAAGCGGAACACGCCGGACACCGCCTCAAACGTGGTCTTTGACATCTCGCACAGATGTAAGCTTGTGCTTTTTTTTGCCTCCCAGCACTACTTTCCACTCTTTCAAAACCAAAAGGGATTTCAACTCAACTCAAATCGTTCATCTCCCAGGTGCAGAGACACCTTGGTAAGTACGCAGAAACCGCTGGACCGGAGTACACTTCTTACGTCCATTCACTTGGTGGAGGGAGGTATTCAACGTGAACTTTTAAGGAATCCTATGAGGACACACCTATTTTCTTCTGTATGGCACATTTAAATGAATGGATTTTCCTGAAAACATGGAAGGGCTGTGTAAGAACTTCTGTAAAATAACACTCCTGTGGAAACCAATAAATTCCCTAAACTCCCAGAGTTTACTCCCCCCACCCTGATGGCCACAGGTGCGGCCACATCACAGGCACAGGCCCGTGGGGAGCTGAAATGAAACAGCCCTGCAGGTCCGCGCCTCCTCTCCTGCCCAGGAAACCAATTCGCAGCATCATTTCCAGTGTCTCCCGTCTGTAACTTTATTGAGAACAAAAAGACACTTGCAGCCAAATAAAGGTTCAAACCTTTCCCTGGAGGGAAATTCATAAAAAAATAAAAATAATAATAATAAAAAAATGACAATACCCTAACTTATGAAACAGTCCGTCCCCCAGGGCACACTTGGCAATGGACACAGACATGTGTGATTGTCACAACTGGGAAGAGAGAATGCTGCCCAAGGTGACCCCCTGGTCTCCCATGGGTAACCTGGGGATGCTGCTGAACGTCCTACAGGGTGCAGTGTGCAGGCCAGCCAGCCACAACGTAAGCTATCTGGCCCCCAATGTCAAACTAGCACTGTGGTTAAGAAACCTTGTTCTAAAGCACAAGTAAGCGCGCACGCACACACACACACACACACACACACACACACACACACACATTTTTCTACAGTTTTCTTCAAGTGTATGTGTAAGTTATACTTTCAAATTTCAACTTTCACTCCTCTCTGTATCTTCCTTCTGTCCCTGAAAATCTACACGTTGCTGGCCAAATCCTGGCTCCTGCCCTCTGCCCTTGAATATGTACATGACCTCTGCTTTCTCATCCACTTTCCACCTACTGCCATCTCTAACTTCTGCCCAAGATATCTAATTCTATAATTGATTACTTGCCACGACTGACCTCAAACCAGACTCATCACAACAAAATCCATCACCAGTGTCTCTAAGCCAGCTCCTCCCTGCCTGCCCTCCTCCAGGAAATGCCACACTTTGCCGGTGTCCGGGGTTCACAACTCCAGAGCCACTTTTCGCTTTATTCCTCCCACCCATCCGCACATAGTTGCTCAGCACTGCACACCCTGTGCCTCGCACTTCGCCCGCCACATGAAACTCACGCAAACAGTTATTAAATGAGAAAACACATTATTAAAAATACGAAAGTCCCCTTTTTCTCCTTCCTTATCTCCCATCCTCCAAATCAAATCAGTAACAAAACCTTGGAGATTCCACCTCCAGACGCAAAGGCACCAACTCAATGTCCTGCCTGGAAAGTCAAAGCCATCTCATCCATCCTACAAATGCCAGATCCACCTTCCTCAAAGCATAGTCCCCATGTGGTCACTATTTTCCCCTCCCTACCTGCCCCCTCCCAAGGGGGGGGGGGGCGGGGAGGAGGAAAGACAACTTTCAACAACATCCTATCAGAGTCTTCCAGTGCAAACCTGACACTGACATTTAGGATTTCATGTTTTCACCACCACTGCTTCACGCTACCTGTCCAGCCTCTGTCTCCTACTGGTTGTCAATACCACAGAGAGAACATTTACTAAGTCCCTGGCACTCATGTCCAGGATCGCCAGCACCTATTAAAAAGACACAGTAGAAACCATTTTTGGTTCAAAGGATCCTCTAGGCCAGTGGTCAGCAAACTCATTAGTCAACAGAGCCAAATATCAACAGTACAATGATTGAAATTTCTTTTGAGAGTCAAATTTTTTAAACTTAAACTTCTCCTAATGCCACATCTTCAAAATAGACTAGCCCAGGCTGTGGTATTTAGTGGAAGAGCCACACTCAAGGGGCCAAAGGGCCGCATGTGGCTCGCGAGCCGCGGTTTGCCGACCTCTGCTCTAGGCTCCCCTTAGAGCCACTGCTTCAAACATTCTCACTCGTGCCCTGTTTTGCCACTTACCACTCCTCTGCCCTTCAGATCCACATTTCTGTTTGGCGTAGTCACCTGGTTCAAGCTTTGACTTTTCTCTGAAGATATTCAGGCTCCCGCACTGCCACACCACAGCCCGAGGCAGCGGAGGCCTTGTGCCCAAACCCCAGCTCGTGCCGGGGATCCCAGCACCAGTGCGAGGGGGCCGCTCTGGATGAGTTACCACACACCGAGAAAGCTAGCTGAGCTGTGGGCTGCCCCGGGCACCACCCGGCTCTCCTTCCCATGTGGCAGCACAGTCTTCTCCATGTGGCCCTGTCCCTAGCTCTCCAGAGCACCCCCATTCCTTCTACAACCGCTTCAATGGCGCCTTCTTCCCAAAGCCTTTCCTGATGGATCCACCCAAAACAACAGAACTGCCTTCTCTTCTAAATCACCTGGTCACTTTTACCCTTTGTTTACAACTGGAGATAGAATTGACACGTAACATTATATTCGCTTCATGTGTACAACCATGGATTGATATTTGTGTATACTGCAAAATGATCACATCAAATCTGGTTTAACACCCATCACCAAACAGTCACAAAATTTTTCCCTGCGATGAAATGTTTATGTTCTAGTCTCTTGGCAACTTTTTTTCCTCTTTATTTACTGACTGATTGATTGATTGTAGAGAAAGGGAGAAAAGGAAGGAAAAGAGGAGAGAGGGGAAAAAACCATTGATTTGTTGCTCCCCTTACTTATGCATTTATTGGTTGGTTCCTGGATGTGCCTTGAATGGGAATCAAACCTGCAACCTTAGCATATCAGGATAACACTCTAACCAACTAACTAAGCTACTCAACCAGGGCTCACTCTTTTTCAGAATAAATATTACCATACTGTGCCTTGAATTACATTCATCACTTTATCTCTTTTGCTTGAGTCAACTCCGTCACATTAGCTGTGTGATCTCAGGCAAATCAATTCTCTGTGCTCTTTCTCCCCCTAGGAACCGGGGATAATAATGATGCCTACCTCACAGCGATGTAAAGACAAGTCAACCTGATAAAAGTGCACATGGCTTAAAGCACATGTGTCAAACACAAGGCCCTCGGGCCAAATCCGTCCCGCCAGGCCTTGCAATGTGGTCCACACCGCGCTGTCATCACTGCACTCCGCTGCGTTTCCATCACAATGACAGTTTATGACTGTTCAGTAAACCATTCGGCCCGCGATTTAGGCTGGATTTTAGATTTTGGCCCCTTCTCTGATTGAGTTCGACACCCCTAGCTTAAAGGATACCTGTGCCTGTAAATGCTACCCTATCGTTCATGTTTTATTCCTCCAAGTTCTTAGAAAAGTTTTGCATATTAATTGCTCAGAAAAAAATCAGTTGAATATCAATTTAGTCATCCAAAAGTATAGTAAGTTCTAGCAGGGGGAAAAAACTAGCATTTCTTGAGGATGACCTACCCCACGTTCTATGTATGCATTTGTAGGAAGCACTTGACCTCCTAAGTAAATTTTTAGGTCTCACAACTCTTTGACCTAGACATCATTCCAATTTTACAGAAAAGCATCAGAGAAATTGAGTATTTAGCCTAAAGTCACTAGGTCTGACTACAAATGCCATATTCTTTCCACTCAGCCCCACTGCCTCCATAATGCAGAGTTTTTCCTATTCACAGGCCGGACATTAAGGCAGCCCAGGGACACAACAGTGAATGAAGACTAGCTCCCCTCTGGCAACTCCCAGGCCAAAGGACAAACAGGCAGGCTTTTCACCAACGCCAGCTCTCGGGGGACTGGGACAAGGAAAGGAAATGTTTGCAGATGTTGTATTGTGGCCACTTTTCTCCAAAGACCTTATCCTGATGGATGGAAGGACTACCAGGAGGAAGAGAGGGAGAAAGAGGAGTGAGGGAGAGAAGAGAAACTACAAGCTGCCCGTGCTGGCCAGGAAATTCCCTGAGCTTCCCAGCCTGGAAGTGCCAGACGTCTCAGTTTACTTATTTTCTTATATGGTCCTAAGAAATTCAGCGTCTCTTTTAATGTGTGTGTGTGTGTGGTTTTTTAACTTGGAAAGTTCAAGTACTATTCCGGCAGGTAATTCCGACATCCAAACACCCAATCGGGCTCCAATAGTTAAAGACAAAGAAGCTGAATTATCCAGATAACGTCCCTAAATCTCCCCCTATGTTCTGCTCATCTGGTTTCCGTCCAAATTATCCAGGTGAACCATCTGTGCTTGTGATTTTTAAAGAAAACTGTTCAAACCCCATTACCAAGTTCTTCCATTTGTAATTTATTAATTTTAAAAAAAAAAGTTTCAGTTTTCTTTCCTGTAACCCAGGTGAAGCAGGATTAGGTCACCTCTAACATCCTTAAGTAAAGAAACGTTAAATCCAAAACACACACAACTCTAATATATCACCTTCCATCGGCCAATTTTACAATAGTGCTAATTGCAATCTTAAAAGATGACGATATCTTTTGGATGCACCACAGGAAGAATAATGTATTTAGTCTACAAATTCGTGGAATACTGAACAATGTGCCAAGTGCTTTTCACCTCCGTGATTTTGTGAGTCCTGAAATGAGACAGGCTTTTCGAGAGCTTAAGAAATAATGGTGGGGGAGGTAGGGAAGGGGGCCACACATTTTCAAATGGTCTTTGAATAACTGTTCTCCCAAATGGCAAGTGGGAATGTCACATGAGGAGAATTTAAGACAAAAGGGCATCTATGCAAAATGTAATTTCCCACTAATTTTAAATCTCACTTTACCTATTCTTGAAAAGGGGCTTGGAAAATGTCAATGAGACAGGAGCATAAAGCTTGAGTTTAAAAAAAAAAAAAAAAAAAAAAAAAAAACTGCCGAAACCGGTTTGGCTCAGTGCATAGAGTGCCGGTCTGCTGACTGAAAGGTCCCGGGTTCGATTTCAGTCGAGGGCACGTACCTTGGTTGTGGGCACATCCCCGGTGGGGGGTGTGCAAGAGGCAGCTGATCGATGATTCTCTCTCACTTATGTTTCTAATTCTCTGTCCCTCTCTCTTCCTCTCTGTAAAAAAATCAATAAAATAAACAAACACAAAACCACAATATATAATAGTAGCTAATTGGGGTAGAACAGAAAAAGAAGACAAAGTTTGACATCTGAAATACTTGCAGAGGCCGGGAAACTGGCCCATCTATGCCAGGAACCGTCTATGCCAGGACCGGTGGGGCCTCATTACATGAACTGAATTACCAGAGTCACAGAGAGTTAAGCAGCAATGGTCAGAGACAACCCTGCCCACCGAATAAAAATCAAGAAATTATGAATCAGTTCTCTAAATTTAGTAGCTGGACTCATTCCTATTTGATCTTCAAGCCAGTTCAGTCCAAAGAGCAAGTCTATAGAATCTGACATCTAAAGCAGAAAGCGGAAAAATAGCTCCCTCCCATGAAAATCAGGAGGACACCCAGCCAAGTTCCTGTAGGCTTCCAATGTGGAAATACTTACGCTGGCTGTTCAAATGCTTAAGTCTAGATCTACGACACTAAGAGAAATGAGAGAGAGGGAGAGATGGGGGCACAGGAGTTCATTTTTGCAGAAATTGCCATGACTAAACAAGGCTTGTATTTACAGACCCACATTAAAGACTCCAGAATCCCATTCATTTATGTGCTTAATTTAAGCATCGACTTTCTGACTCTGTCAAGAGGCAGCAGCTTATAAAAGTTATTTTTTTAAAAGATTCCATATAACTATTTTGCTTTCATATTAAGAAAAAGAAACTTTTTTTTTTCTTTTACTTCCCCAATTCATTTTTCCTATTCATCTCACAGTTGGGTCCTTTTGGTCAAAGCTATTTGAAAGAGGAGGGCAAAGCCTGGGCCAATTATCCAAAGAAGAACAAGCTGTCTTCCGTTAAAGGCTTATAAAAATAAATTTGGCTTACAAACAGGAATCCGAGGCCATTTCCACACTGGCCTCTCATTTCATGTGAGTCTATTGATTTTTTTTTTTTAATTTTTCTTCAAATACATATAGGGCGGGGGATGCTGAACAAAACTTCTAAGTACATCCTGGTCGTCTTGCTAAATACAAACACAGGCTTCAAATTTCAAGTCAAACAATCACATCTAATTCCACTTTAATTTTAAGAGATTAGTCCAGATGGTAGCTGAGGACCACTGTAAAGACACAAAATTGGAACCAGTTTCCAAGGCGAAGCTCACAGCCCATCTGGGCATAATCAAGCGATGAATCTCATTTCAACCCAAAGGCATTCTTGGTCCGGAGTTGTTCCGCTTTGGATTAAGACATTTCGTTCAACCTCTCAGCTAAAACTTGTTGGCAAGTTGTACGTTCCATCACCTGTATCCCCAGTACTACTCAACTCTGTAACTCCCATGGGGAGTTTGCCACCTCATTTCACACAGCGCGTGGCCATCCGGTGGGAAAACAGAAACGTGTGAAAGAACATTCTCACTGCAAATGCCGGCCTACCAGAGGAAGGACTCTGCAGCAGGGGATTTTCTTCTGCAAACCAAAGAATTAGAAAGGAATTTCAGCCAGAGTTTGTAAAACGTACAGCTCTGTGCAAAAAAAAATAAGTTAAAGCAAATCCATCACTGACACTAACAGCACTGTGGTTCAGGAGGAATACTCTTCGGTGCGCTCGGAAAACAAAAGCAGAGTGTCTGTTCTTCATAGGCAACTGAATTGGGAGCAGACAGGTTTTTAAGTCTCAGGAGTAAGAAAACCACTCCCGAAAATTAAGATTTATAATCTTCGGTAGAACAGTTTTTGTTTAAGCTCAAATTATATTTTGAGTCATGTTAGCACACCTAAAATGACAAAACAAAAGAGAATTCTTTTCAAACCTTACAGGCAAGATAGGTAGGTAGGTAGGTAGGTAGGTAGACAGACAATATTGTCCAAAAGCAAAAACCAACAGATGTTTGTTATATAAACTAACTAGAGGCCTGATGCACAAAATTCATGCACTGGGGGAGGGTAGGCCCTCAGCCCAGCTTGCCCCCTTTCACAGTCCAGGAGCCCTCAGGGGATGTCCTACTGACAGCTTAGGCCTGCTCCCCTCTGCGGGAGGTGACCAGCTGATCAGAGGAAGGCACCACCCCATCATCCTGCTGCTGCTACTAGCAGCCACAGCCACCAAGGTGTTTTTATCAACACAGACTACATTCCCTTCACCACAAAAAGTGACAACTTTCTTTAGGCATTTTCAAGATGTCTCTTTCATAGAATATGACATTTCTTTTTTTTCTTTCTTTCTTTTTTCTTTTTATCCACACCTGAGGATATTTTTCCAATGATTTTCAGAAAGCATGCAAGAGAGAGGGAAAGACAGAGAGAAACATCAGTGTGAGAGGGACACTTCGATTGGTTGCCTCCTGCATGAGCCCTGACCTAGGCCCCGGCCAGGGAGGAGCCTGCAACTTAGGTACATGCCCTTGATCAGAATCAAACCCGGACCCTGCGATCCGCAGGCCAAGGCTCTATCCACTGAGCCAAACCAGCTAGGGCAGGATATGACATTTCTTAGCCCCTCCAGCAGCAGACCTAGTTTTTCCTCCAGGAGTGTGGTGGGAAAACCCTAGGTCACCTTCTTATATTCTTATTACCCAAGTTACCAAGAATACTGTGAGTGGTGTAAGGGGAGCTTAGCCAATGAGCGGGCAGAAAAGGTTTTTGCTCTGCGGTTTATGTGCAGAGGTGGGACTGCTGGCACACTGTCTCCCAGCAAGGGTGGGCCTTCCTGTGTGTTGCGTCTCTGCTCTGGGCCCATGTGCACATGCAGCCTCCTCCTGGGCTGATCGGGACTGTTCTGGTGTCCTGGCTCATTTGCATATTACCTCTTGATGTAGATGTAGATGTAGATGTAGATGTAGATGATATATAGATGTAGATGTAGGTATGGGTATGGGTATGGGTATGGGTATAGATATAGATATAGATATAGATATAGATATAGATATAGATATATAGATGTAGATGTAGATATATATAGATACCTGCACATTTATTTCTTAATGTGGAAGATCAGGTTGTCATTCTTCATAAAAATATGTAGTATGTACATAAAAATAAGCTTTCTTTTTAGGTAACTATTTCCACAGGTATCTACTATGTTTACAGAGGTTCCAACTGACTACCCTATAAAGCTCAACCAGAAACAGAGAAGCCAAGAACTAAGTGGAACTTGCATCACTTGTTGGTCCCATACTTCTTGCCCATAAGTGAAAAGTGGGAGCATTATAATGATGCAAGACTGAGATCAAAGGCACCCAAGACACAGCTGGGATCTCAATACTATGAAATTCAAAAATGATCCACAATTCATTTGCTACTTGAAAACAAAATAATAAATTTAGATAGCCAATACAACTAAACATCAATATAAATTCCAAATGAATTAAGGTTAATCCCTTAAAAAATAACTTTCTATCGATAACACCAGAATTATATCATGTGTATTTTGGTATTCAATCTTTAGCAAGAACAGTCTAACTTTCAAAATAATGGCAAAACTAATTGGAAATTTATTTTTTAATGAGTTTTTAGTGATTTCAGAGAAAGGAAGGGAAAGGGTGAGATAGAAACAACAAAGATGACAGAATCATCCATCACTATTCCTGCACGCCCCCTACTGGAGATCGAGTCTGCAACCCAGGCATATGCATATCTACCCATAAGCAAATTGTGACCTCCTGGTTCATGGGTCAATGCTCAACCCATCAAGCCACAGTAGCTGGGCCAGAAATTTAAATTTCTTTGATGATGTAAAAAAAAGTTTAACTTCTATGGTCTAAAATGCTGATGTAAAGAGGGAAGTGGGGGGAAATAGTAAAAAATTAAATGAGTTATCTATTACAAAGGTCAAATCCAGCCCTCTGCCTATTTTTGCACAGCCCATGAGTTAATAGAGGTTTTTACATTTTTAAAGGGTTGAAAAGTAAAGAGGAAGATTATTTCAGGAAATGTAAAAATTATGTGAAATTCACATTTCAGTGTCCATAAGGAAAACAGCCACACTCACTAGTCTGCCTACTGTTGAGGCCACTTTGACCCTAATGGGCAGAGGGCAGTAGCAGGGCTGAGTACCTGGGACAGAAACTACCTAGACCACAAAGCCTAAAGTATTTACTATCTGCCATTTCAATAAGAAGGTTAGCTGACCTCTGACCTATTACACAAAAGACTATGCATAAAACAATGAGGCCCAATAAATAAATAGGTGATGGAGATTTTTTTTTTCTTAAGCAGAAGAAAAACATAATTGGTTAATAATGTAGAAAATGTTCACATTCACCTTCAAACTCAAAGAACCTCTTTGATCTAATTAGGAAAGGTTTTTGGAAAAATCAACAGACCATGCTGTCTATCATGGGTACGCTGAAACAAGAGCTAACACATTGTTGGTGCCCAAAGACATGAGTGGCTGAATCAAATTCAGACACTGACTTCTGCGTCTGGGACAATTCACGAAGACCTAGTGCTGTAATTCAGGTGGGAAGTTTGGGAATCTGTGCTTTAGGTAAAGCTGCCAGAACAGATGGTAATTAAAGAAATAAAACACGAAAAGGGTGTGATTACTACTGCTACCCTAGTCCAGTGTTTCCCAACCTTCTCTCATGATGAGAATCACCTGGTGGAGTTGTTAAAACACAGATTCCCGGATCCCAACTAAGAAGTGCTAAACTAGAATTTTTGGGAACATATAGGTAAAATTGCATACCTAACTTAGTGCTCTGTATATAAAATCTGTCTTATATACTAGTTAAGTATACAATTTTACCTATATGTTCCCAAAAATTCTAGTTTAGCACTTCTTAGTTGGGATCCGGGAATCTGTGTTTTAACAACTCCACCAGGTGATTCTCATCATGAGAGAAGGTTGGGAAACACTGCCCTAGTCTACCAGACCTCAGCTCAGACAGAGAAAGGACAGTACGTAAGCAATCCTCTCAAACCAGGCTGTGAAAGTTGTCAATATCCTATCTGCCTCTTTGTCTCCCTGAGGTCACGTTTTCATACTTTACCTGAACAATTAATTCCCTTCATCATTATAATGTGGCATCACAAATGAGGAAATAAATAAAATAAATTTCCAAGAGGCATGTAAAAATTCAGAGTTAAAGATCAAAGTGTCTTAAGACAAGGTATCCTCTTTTGGGAAAGAGAAAAAATGCTCTCTTCATTCATACCACCACCCAATGCAGTTGGAATTGGGGAATAGCATTAAGAAGTAAAGTAACATACTTTTCTTTACTATTTTTTTGTAAATCAATAAAAAGTTTCTTAGTATTTACTGCCCTACACTACTGGCCACACTAACTTTGCTATTTTTAATAATTGTTTTTTAGTGAAGACTAAAGTGATTATTTTTGTTTTAAAAAATAGTCATGAGCTCCATAAATAAAAGTAGACAGGTACAGCCCAGCTAGTGTGGCTCAGTGGGTTGAGCGATGACCCATGCAACAGGAGGTTTCCAGTCGGTTTCCAGTCGGTTTCCAGTCAGGGTACATGCCCGGGTTATGGGTTCAATCCCTAGTATGGGATGTGCTGAAGGCAGCTGATGGATACTTCTTTCTTATTGATGCTTCTCTCTCTCTCTCCCTCTCCGTTCATCTCTCTCTAAAATCAATAAAAACATTTATTTTTAAAGTAGAGAGGCACAGACATCCACAAATGTGACTTCCTCAGTAATGTGCAATATCTGGTTCACTGGTCCCTAATGGCACTTTAGTTCAAAAGGGACACTAACCTGCTTTGTTTTAAAGGCTTGTGCACTAGCTGTCAATCAGAAGGTGCTGCAATGGCATTAGAAAATCAGCAATTAAAGAAACCACACACACGCACACACACACACACACGCACACACACACACACACACACACACACACACACACACCCGTGATGACACTGGGTGCTTATTCAGCCGTTATTATAGACACCCTCTAATTCCGCGGAAGAGAGGTGAAGATAACACTTCTTTGATCACTTATCTTGAATCGTTTTAACTGATCTTTAGTACACAAGCATTTTCCTCCTCTGTGAGAGCTAACCTCAATTATTGCTGTTCTGCTCTCATTAGTACCTTCAGGGAGAGCAAAATAAATGCCACTAGAATCTTTATGAATCTTTGTCATCTAAGAAAAGATAATAAAGCAGAGGCTTCCTAACTGTTAAAATATTAATTATCAGAAGGATTAATAAAACTTTCCAATAACAAAAGGACAAAACGATTTTACAGAAAATGTGCAAAGTTACAGGCATTCAAGCAAACATGAGGAAGAACTCCTTGGTGGCCAACTCTAGCCAATGACTGAAGGAAAGGTTGGGAATGTCTTAGTTTAAAAGCCAGAGACCATAACCTTGAGTGTCTTCAATAAGGTGTGTAGGTGGAGGGTCTAAAATAGCTCTGGGAATCTATAAATGTTATCGTGGAAATCATGTATCTCAAGGTTTACCAGAATGGTAATACCTAGCTCAAAAGGCAAAATGTAGGGAATAAACAGTAAATGAAAACACTTCTTTTAGGATTAGTTAAAGATTAAGTGATCTCTTAATTACAACAATATTTGTTCAGTAGTAAACTGTTTAACTGCTTTGGTGGTTCCTGGAATGGTCCGTGGCCCACCCAGAACACCGAGCTGGAACTTGCTGGCAGACAGCACTCTGCACACCTGGAGGAGCAGGAGCCAGGGAGCTGGCCGCCTGGGGAGCAGCTGGGTTGTCAGCAGGCCCAGGAGTGGGCTCCAGAAGGACAGCTCCTCCAAGCAGGGAGCGACACTGATTCCCACTCAACGCTGTCTCTCCTCGTCCACGGGGAAAGTGGAATAGCGGCGAGGACTTTTCCAACACATTCCTCAACGTCATTTCTGTGCCTCTGTTCCAGAGAAACCTACTCAGCATAGCGCGCCCTGCCCTGCAAATCACCATTTGACAGGTTCGATGATCACGTTTTCCGAAACAACTATGCGTGGAGTTCAAAGTCAAACACTAGCATGAGCTGGGCCTCTCTGCCACTGAAGGCAGTCGTAATACCAGTCCACCCAGGTTTCCCCTAAGTCACACTCTTCCTCCACTAGGCTTATTTTGTAGCTGGGTTTTATACTTCATATATTTTTTAGAATAAAAGAATTTTCTATTTTGTGACTGAAGAGCAGTTTTTAGTTCCAATGTACTAGGCTTAACGTAATCACACTTCAGTATTCAACAAGTCAGCAAGCAATTAAATTTAAACATTGATCAAAGGCCTACTACTAAAACAAGGCCCTCCGCAGTGGCTGTCATTAAGGAAAGTACCTGTCTTGGCAGAAACACAGGCAAGTGACTCATCCAATAGAGAGAACATAAAGTCATCTCCACCACAGTGTAGTCTGTCCAACTTCACGGGAGCCTGGCAGCAGCACAGACCTTATGGACCACAGCTTGTAGCTCAGACCTTGTAAGGCATGGACCTAGTGTCACCTACGAAGCCATGATAAGCTCATTCCTCTGTCTCAGAAAGGCCTTCACCCTAAGACAAGCCACACTTTTTCATAAAATACCTGGGGACCAGCCTCCACATGACCTTTTTCTTTTAACCCATCACCCCTCAAGCTTCTCGGACAAATAGTGAAGAATGAAGAAGAGTCAGGGAGAAAGAACAGCAAATGGTGTCCAGGAGAGTCCTCTCCTCTCCAGAAGCAACAAAGCTTATCTCTACCTATTGTTGAGAGGAACCCTGAAATAGAAAGAGCTTCCTTCTGTATTACCCCGCAATGTGTTTAATTAGACTGTGCTGAACACTTACCACAGAAATGGGAACTGAGGGAATGTCAAAAGTCGGTGATTTATAGTAACTTGCTTGTAAGTTTATCCAGGTCAATGAAAAACACCTCTGTGTGTAGGAAGTCCCCAGGCCTCAAAGCAATAATGTTAAATCAGACAGACAATAAACTGCTAAAAAAAGAAAAAGGTCACCAAAGTCCTAAAGAAGGAGAGGCGTATTTAAGGTCGACAGCATGAAAGTCAACAGATAATTAGCAAAGGAGACTGATAATTAAAAAGTGATACACAGATGCCTCAAGTTTGTTGAATGAAAGTTAGTGAATGAATGGGCAAACTACTTACTACCAGCTCTGACCCTACTAAGTTGAGAGGTATCTTAAAAGTCACATAACTACTGAGATGTAAGATTCTCAGGGAGAAGATAAAGACACAGTGGCAACAAGCAGAGATCCTGTAATACGGAAGCATCACACAGGTGAGCTAAGGTAGGTTCTGAGCAGAGGCTCATACCACACTCCCATTTATAGATCAAGGGCAAAAGCATGCCCCTGGGACCAGAGTTCAGCGGTAGAACTCCGTACATTACCTTCCTTTCACCGAGACCCCTGGTGAACAAATGCCAAGATCAGTGTAAAACCTCAGCAAGGGAAGCTGGTAGAAAGACAAGCTCATCTCATTTCCTTGTTTCCCTAAAATGTCCCGCCTTACACCCTAATTCCATCTCTATATGTTATCAAGCAAGCACCTTCCCTCCGAAGAGAAATAAGGTATGACTCTGAGGTGCAGACTGTGCTCGGCAGCACTTAGACTTTGTGAGAAGACAGCACACCGAGGAGGGGAGGAAGATAAATCAAGACACTACCCAGTACAATTGGGCAGCCAACCTGCTGAAGCATTTTCACAAGATTAAGTTGGTCATTTGAAGAAAATCAGCAGCATAATAACATCACTTAGTCCTTCATAGCAACCACTTTGATAGTTCTCATCTGTCATTAAAAAAATAATAATAAAATAACTTCGTGAATAAACCACAAAGCACATGTCTAAAAACCCAATTAAAAGTTTAAAAAGCGCCGAAACTGGTTTGGCTCAGTAGATAGAGCTTCGGCCTGTGGACTGAAAGGTCCCAGGTTCAATTCTGTCAAGGGCATGTACCTTGGTTGCAGGCACATCCCCAGTAGGGGGTGTGCAAGAGGCAGCTGATCGATGTTCCTCTCTCATTGATGTTTCTAACTCTCTATCCCTCTCTCTTCCTCTCTGTAAAAAATCAATAAAATACGTTTTTAAAAAAAGTTAAAAAAGCAACAAATACTGAGAAGATTGCTAAGGTAAACTCTTGCAGAGATCAAATCAATTGAATGCCACTTGGTTCGTCAAACAGACAAAAGGAATTTTGCCTAACCCTACCTTTTCCCAGCCAGGGTCCCTGCCAACCCTGGGTTTGTGAGAGGGCCTGGAGGTCCTTCTAAATTCAAACTCACCAGGACACTGAACATCATGTGACCATCTGGTCTGACAACGTGTTACACATTCTCAGGGTATGGTTCTAATCACTGCACAATTTAAACAACTACCCCGAGCTCAGCAAGGTGCACCCAAATGGAAGAATTTTATATTTTGCCTTTCAAATTGTTTTTATTGGAAGCATATTTGTGAGAACACAACGAAGTGAAAGGCGTCGGCCTGGGCTTCAAAGCTGCCAGCACTTCACAAACCCACCACACCATCTTCTCTCCTCCCCCCATTCCCACCTCCGGCCTCCCGCCCTCTGCCTTCTCTGGATGGGATTCTACTTCATCCTTACTCTCTGGAAGAGAATGGGCCTGCAACTAAGGCCAAGAGCAAATCATTTCTCTCCCAATGTAGACACTAGCACCAGAACCGGATGCTTCGCTGCTCAAAGGGCCACTGTTAACTCCTTCGGCAAATAGACGTAAGGGGAATACAGGAGGCAATCCCACCGCTGGGACCCACATTCTCACTGCCAGGGTCACCGAGGAGGGAGAGCGCGGGCCCAGAGCTTCCTACTGAAAAGGACTTCCTCTCTCACACACACTTTTATTGGCCACTTAAATGGATTAGTGGTTAGCCGATTGCTCCTTTATGACTAAAAGATAAAGGAATATCGCTGAAGAAACAAAATAAATAAACCTACAGGTGTAGCTTTTTTTTTTTTTTTTTTTTTCTTCTTTCTTTCGTGGAGGCAGCAGGGAGTTTAAGAGATTTTAGAAGGATGTGCAGGCCCTGGACCATGGAAGGCCAACCTTAACGGAGGCAATATGCCCACTTGCACCAGACATCCTTGCTTTTCAAAATCCAGATCCAAGCCTCTGAAGGGCTGAGACTCAATGGGCTGGAAGAGAATCTGAGGGACCCAAGAGGGCTGCTTACTGTGAGTCAAGGGAGAAGCATCCTTATTTCATGATGCTTAAAGGATGTGCTACCCCTCATGAAGCCTGAGGGAGGCTGTGCTCCTATCCCCAAGAAACAGTCACTGATCAAGAGGACTCAGCTGGCCCTAGCGGATTTGGCTCAGTGGATAGAGCGTCCACCTGCAGACCGAAAGGTCCCGGGTTCGATTCCAACAAAGGGCATGTTGCAGGTTCCTCCCGGGTCTGAGCCTGTCCAGGGCCCTGGTCAGGGCACATGCAGGAGGCAATCAATCGACATGTTTCTCTCACATCGATATTTCTCTGTCCTTCCCTGTCTCTTCCACTCTCTCTAAAAATCAATGGAAAAATATCTCCGGGTAAGGATCCAAAAAAAGAGGACTCTGCTGCCTTCTCATTAATGAGAAGACCATAGCTCCCACCAGCTGACTCCTACCCATAAATCACCCCATGGCCTGGCCCCTGGACTTGCCAGCAACAGTGATGCCTCCACTCCAAGTTCCAAGCTCTACCTCAACATCTGACTTCAAAAGGTAACCCATTTCTTTAGAATGAGGACAAGGCATCATAAAAAGAAATATGGGGCCGAAACCGGTTTGGGTCAGTGGACAGATTGTCGGCCTGAGGACTGATGGGTCCCAAGGTTCAATTCCGGTCAAGGGCATGTACCTTGGTTATGGGCAAATTCCCAGTGGGGGGTGTGCACGAGGCAGCTGATCAATACTTCTCTCTCATCGATGCTTCTAGCTCTCTTTCCCTCTCCCTTCCTCTCTGTAAAAGATCAATAACATGTTTGTTTTTTTAAATATGGGAAAATGTATACATAGGAAAGAGAAAATGGGCTTTGAACCTGTGTTCCAACCTGTGTGCTATTACCTTTTAATCTGTCACAAGACTTTGAGTTAATTACTTCACTCCTCAGAATCTGTTTGACTTTGCAAAGCTGCTATGAAAACTAAATAAGTACGAGATAGGCATTCAGTAAGTGGCAATTAATATTCCTATTTCTTTAATATACCAAAGGGCAATTCCAAACACATGCTAGCCAAGAGTGAGATTTTACTTGACACAATTCTGACAATACAACTCCATAAATGTAAAGGATGAGATCTGTACAGCACATGGTTGTTACCCTGACGAAGGGAAGGGAAAAAAAACACACACACGCATACAAGTTTTACAAATTCCTAGTTTATGATGTCAACATTCTCTAAATAAAACAGATGCTAATGATCAAACTGCATGATAACTTCTGCTCATTCCTTCACCATAAATAATCACAATCCTTCAAGATGAAGAAAATGTCCTAATTTACTCTCTCTACGCTTGGGGATGGCTAGGAGTTCTTCAATGACCTTCTTGGCTTATTGTGACAGTAATTTTCAGGAGAAAAAGAGCACTGAGTCTGCTGTGACCATTCCGCAAATCTATATATACAAAAGGCTAAGCAACCGTTCCACCATTCGACCGGTAGCTATGATGCACACTGACCACCAGGAGGCAAACAATGCACAAGCATGGAAACATGGAACAGACTGGTGAATCTCAAAGGGAACGGGGTGAGGGGAAGAATGGGAAGATATTAACCAAAGATCTTTATGCATATTAGAGACCGTGCACAGATTCATGCACTGGGGAGTCCCTCAGCCTGGCCTTCGGGGATCAGGCCGAAACTGGCTCTCTGACATCCCCTGAGGAGTCCTGTATTGCAAGAGGTGCAGGCCAGGCTGAGGGACCCCCGACCTGTGTAAAAATTCGTCACCAGGCCTCTAGTATAATAATAATAATAATAATAATAATAATAATAACAACAACAACAACAACAACAACACATTCTCATAATTATACTGCTATTAATATCAGCTATCATATCAGCTATCTCTTATGGAGCATTTACTACATTCAGAGTTTTATATAGGTAAGCTTATAACATTCTGCATGAAGAACAAATGATTATTATTACAAGAAACAAATTCCAAAATAAAAAAGAAAATTTACTTCTTAAAAGGTTACAAAACCCAAATTTAGGTTCAGCGATTTTGGTATCTGAGTTTTACTAAGAAAGAATTCAGAGTCAGGACTCAAGCTATAAGAGAAAGTTTATTTTAAAAGTCACATAGTTGGAAGTGAGAGGCAGAAGAAGGGCTCTCAGAGCTTAGGAAAGAGAACGGTAAGGAAATGTGGGGTGGGTGGAGGAATGGGAAAGGCAGGGCATGCTCCTCTCCTGAGGGAAAGCATGCTGGGTCCTCGGTCCCAAGGGCTTTTAAGGGTGGAGACTGTAGGGAAGGGCCCAGGGGAGGATCTCAAAAAAATATTCATCAGCGCCCTAACCAGTTTGGCTCAGTAGATAGAGCATCAGACTGCAGACTCAAGGGTCTCAAGTTCGATTCCAGTCAAGGACATGTACCTTGGTTGCGGGCACATCCACAGTAAGGCGTGTGCAGGAGGCAGATGACTGATGTTCCTCTCTCATCGATGTTTCTAACTCTCTATCCCTCTCCCTTCCTCTCTGTAAAAAAAAAAAAAAAATCAATAAAATATATTTAAACATATATCTATTCATTAGCTTTCCAAGTATGTGCTTTTAGGGTCATGATCTCCAATGACTGGGTGGTAGACTGATTGGCACCAGAGCAGGGGGTCATTATCCAGTGCTGATCCTGAGCTCAGCTGTGGCCTCACTCGTCTGGTTTTGCTGCTTTTCAGGGCCTGAAGCTGAAAGCTGAAAACACAATGGAGCCCTAGATGTATCTGATGTGGGTCAGAATCTCACTGTCCTGGGGGCTTCACGCTTAAGGGCTCCTCTCCAGCCCCATTGGTTCCCCTTCTAAGAGGGTCTAAGAGGGTCTAACTGGCCTCACTAGCAATCTGCCTGGGGAGGGAAGATTACCTGGGGGGAGGGGGGGGGCGGGACGCGTGAGTTCCTAATTTTCCCAGTCTGATCTGTTGCTAGGCACCCAGGGCTTTCCACCCTGGTGACCTTTTGTACCTGGCCCATCATCCTAGTTCTGTCCATGTTGGTCTAACTGCCTACCACAGGACTGCCTCCCCAGCTACAAAGCAAACAAACAAAAAAAGGTATGACCTTTCTAGAGGTTCCCTCTAGATTTCCAGGGCCCACTGGCTTTGACCCTCTCCGGAGTTCCTAGGGTAAGGACATTTAACACCAGCATTTCTCCTCCCGGAAATTTAGACTTTCATGTACCGTTCTCTGCCCTTTTGGTCCTCCCTTACCACACTCCCATGGTTTCTTTGTGGGTTTTTTTTTTTTTTTTTTAATATATTTTATTGATTTTTTACAGAGAGGAAGGGAGAGGGATAGAGAGTTAGAAACATCGATGAGAGAGAGACATCGATCAGCTGCCTCCTGCACACCCCCGACCGGGGATGTGCCCACAACCAAGGTACATGCCCTTGACAGGAATCGAACCTGGGACCTTTCAGTCCACAGGCCGACGCTCTACCCACTGAGCCAAACCGGTTTCGGTCACACTCCCATGTTTAAGAGCCTTAATAATAGAGCCAGAGTTTAAGCCTAAAGTGACTCCTTAGTCAATCTCCGCTGGCTTCAGGCGATGGAGGTGGGTGGGCTTCCTTCCAACCTCCTCTAAGACCTGCTTTTCACATGACTCAAGAAGCACAGAGGAGGATCAGAAGAGATCCCCCCAGGATCCTCTGGGAGAACCCTGGGGAATTCCCTTTGGGACAGCAGGGGATGGAAGGGCAGAGGCACACACACCTTCCTAATGGCCACTCCCCAGTTCATCCCGATTAAGACAAACCTAGAGCAGAAGTAAATGCCACTTGCAGGCATAAAAACCGCCACACAACAATGGGCACCACCTGTGGGTGAGTCAGCGCCCTGGGAACCATTCAGGTGCATGTGTTTTCACTAAAAGTACCTTTACCTTCTATTAAGGGCTTCAAAAAGTAGAACAAAATAGTTAAAACTGATAACAACCATCTGCCTTGCTACCTGTTATGCTAATTAGTCAGGAGTTACAGGGCTTCTTGGAGCAGTCCATTTAAAACATCACTGCAGATTAATCTTTTTTTAAAAACGACGCAGCCAAGGCGCACAGTGCAGCCGTTGGGCGGCGCACAGAAAGGGCGCCGCGGTCCCAGCGCTGTGCGATGCACTCCAGAATCCAGAATGAAGGCTATGACTCCTGTGACCGTCCACCCCGAGGACAGGAATCCCAAACCAGTTTCCATTCCACTCTTTTTGCTGAAGAGAACAACTTCAAATGAGATCTCTGCTGTGAACAAACATATGCAACCAAGAAGCCCCTCCCACTGCTTCCCCAGCAGTGAGCATCCCTGGAGATCTGCCTTCCCCTTCTGCAGAGGCCACGAGGCAAAACGGGGGGTGTGCACTCAGAGATCAGGAAACCCCTCTTCTTAGGGAAGCCCTGCACACCGAGCAAAGATTTATTAAATACACCGTGGCTGACATTTTTTCCATACACACACACACACACACACACACACACACACGCACGCACGCACATACACTAGAGGCCCGGTGCATGAAATTCATGCACAGGTGCAGTCCCTAGGCCTAGCTAGCGATCAAAGTGTGAGCGTCTGGCATGGAAGGGCAGGTCCCAGCTGACCTCTGGGCCCTGGGCAGCACCTGGGACTCCAGTGCCCTGCACACCCCTCTCCACCTGATTCACAGCACCTGAGTCCCCACACGGAGATGCTGTGAGCACAGACGCCATGGGCTAGGACACATATATATGATTTTTTTTTTTTTTTTAATGTCAGGGAGGAAGGAAGAGGGACAGAGAGCTAGAAACATCAATGATGAGAGAAAAAGCACGTCCCCCCGCACTGGGGATTGAGCCTGAAACTCAGGCATGTGCCCTAACCCTGGAATCAAGCCTTGACCTCCTGATTCACAGGTGGACACTTAACACTGAGCCACACCAGCCAGACAATGGCCAACATTCTCCCAGTCCTTTGCTCTCATGATCATCTCTGCTTCTCGGGCTATCATCAGTCTTTCTTGAACTATTGGGTAACATCAATCCCACCCGCTTAAAGCAATTCAGAAAAAACGGGTCAGGTGTGACCAAACTGTAATGACAAATATGTAGCAACCAATGTCCTTTGACCAGACTTGGTGAGATTAGCTACTCTGGATTTCAAAACAAGGTTCCTTTTACACAGTTAGAAACAAAGAGAAGGGACGGAGCCTCTACTTATTAGGCACCTACCTCAGTAGAGCCATTCCTCAGCGTCACAGACACTCTCCCACTTCGTCATGCCAAGCCCCGTTTGCGTAGGAGGAAACTAAGGCTCAGTTTAAGTCATCTGCCATAAACTGCAATCAGTAACTGATAATGCCAGTATTATCTCCTTGTTGCCGCCTCTCGTGCTCTCGAACTGGCGAGATTTCGTGAGACTGCACAGTAGCCACAGTGTGATAGATTCTGTGCAAAACAAAATACACGCACCTGCAAACTACCTGTGCTGGGCATACGGGGCAGAAAAAAAACAAAAACTTTTTCTTCCCACCGATTCAAAAGATAGTCTTTTCACACATGTTAGATATGAGCTCGGCCTAGAAGGATGGGCACAACCTGGAGAGAAATCTATTAAAGGGCAGCAAACAGGAAGAGCAGAGAGTGCGGACGGACATTCCAGGTGAAGGGAAAAACTGAGCCAAGGGGCAGAGGTGAGAGGGCCCAGGATGAGGGGGGAAGACTGAGCGGTCTGGTCCCTTCAGCTTCACCCCCACATCTCCCTGCCAGGAGTGGGAAATGTGTTGTGGTTACAAGTAAGTACCTCATAAACTTCTGAGAAGTTACTGCGAACAATTAGAAGAGTATGGACACAACATCGCTGATCTTAATAAAAATCAGAAAGAGGAGGTGTTCTCACTTTTCACAAAAGACTCCAGCTGCTAGATCGACAGGCGAGCAAAAAGCTTTCCCAGCTGTGTGCTCACCAAGGTTGGCAAGGGGCTCCCTGGGCTCACACACACGGATCCCATTCTGCACATACAACCAGTTTGTTCATTCATTCATTCATTCATTCACTCATTCAACCCACAGTCACTGAATACCTTCTAGGCACCAGGCACCGTGCTAGGTGCTAGGAATACAAAGGTGAATTGACCCTGATCTTGGCTGCTTAAAGCCCAGAAGGACACAGCCACAGTACGCGCTATACAATGAGTAGCAAACCGAGAGTGACTAGTGACAATTAACCAGTCCCAAATTCAAAGGGTAGCAACAGGAATATTTTTTTATTCACCTTTTTGTCCACATCTAATTCTGATAAGGCTGCACCTATTTCTACTTTATGTATTTGTCAACATTTTCACAAAAGCTACTGAATCCTCACCCACCTCGCCATTTTCACAGATTTCAGTTCTTTTTCCTAGGATTATGACATCTAAGAAAAATAATCAACGAGAACAGCTAAGACACAGTCCTTTAAACAAATGCCTTCCTATTAGTCCTGAATCATGCCCCACATCTTCGTGCCATATGATCTATTTAAGAGAGTCTACTCAAAACTGTCAAGTCAGAACACACAATAGCATCACCATCCTCCCAAATACTTCAGACGTCCCTTCCCGGTAACTTTTCCTAGCATTCCATGTACCACACCAAAGCTAGGGATTCGGTACCCATCTACAGTATCTAGTCCTGGGAACAGAGTATCATTTTCCAAACATTATGCAAAGCATTCCCTTCTAGGACTACAACATTTTCAGCACGTTGTTAAAATATTTGGGGTTTAACAGGAAACTGCAAAATGATGTTAACCCTCTTGAAAATACTAGCTGCAAAATTAAAGTATTAAGAGCTGAGCAAACAAGGAATGGAATGTTAACCATATTCTGATACGAACACTTCACTTAGTGAAGCACCGACCCATGTATCAAGATGGCTGAGATATCTAATTCTGAGACCAGGAAAGTAAAACAATACTATATGGAAACCTATTTGCCTCACCACAAACCATCCTAGTTTTACGTTAAGGTACTGCAAACAGACTAGTATCTGACAGTCATAATAGCCTTCACCACCCACGTGTAAGAACTAACAGTGGGCGGGCGGCACAACAAACCAGCACAGCGCTGTAACTGCACGCCTAGCCTGTCCTGAAGCAGGAGTGTGGCTTCTCACTTAAATGGCTTGTACCCAGCGTGTGGACACACTGCAAAGACCTTTAAAATGTCATCATCCGCCAAACCGGTTTGGCTCAGTGGATAGAGCATCGGCCTGAGGACTGAAGGGTCCCGGGTTCAATTCCAGTCAAGGGCATGTAGATTGGTTGCGGGCACATCCCTGGTCGGGGGTGTGCAGGAGGGAGCTGGTCGATGTTTCTCTCTCATCGACGTTTCTAACTCTCTATCCCTCTCAATTCCTCTCTGTGTAAAATCAATAAAAAGTATATTAAAAATAAATAAATAAAATATCATCATCCACCTCTAAACACCAATTTCGCTTCCCCATCAGCAGGGCTCAGCATCTCTCTGCCATCTCAGAGTCCCCACTTCTCCTACTCGAGAGCATAAGAAAACTCAGGTACAGACGGCTGGGTTTCGCCTCCATTCCTCTCCCTGGGCTTGTTTCATGGCGGAACCACCCAGTCCTTCCCGTCATCCCTCTCAGCACCTGGAAAAGGTTCTCCTAGTCCACCTGCTCCCAGACACATCTCTTCTCACGCTTAAAAATCTCTCTAGAAAACTCATTAGTAGCCCACATTTACCGCTATCTCATTAAACAATACATGACGGTTGTATGACAATGAGCAGCCTACAGTGTCTCACATCTGCATCTTTAATAAATGCCCTAACAAAGCAAAACGGCGGGCAGGCCTTGCCCTAGCTTCACACATGAGGGAACTGGGAGCTCCCCCAGAACAGACCATATTGTGATCAATTCTGCATCCTCAGCAGCTCGCACAGACAATGCTCACTAAATAAGACAGTAGGCAAGGGTTTGGAGGTGGTGGAACAGAATAAACATTAGGTCTTCTGACTGCCAACCCAATGCTGAAAAGAAAATATAAAGAAAAAAAACAGAACAGTAGGTTAAACATGAAATAAAAAGCATATTACAAACGAGGCCTAATGCACGAAATTCATGCAAGGGCCTCATCCTCGCAGCCCCAACTTCATCCATAACGTCATCCGGACAATCATTTCAGTGTTTGGCCATTGGGTCTAATTAGCATATTATGCTTTTATTATTTTAGACTAGAGGCCCAGTGCACGTATTAGTGCACTAGTGGGGTCTCTCAGCCTGGCCTGCAGGATGGGGCTGAAACCGGCTCTCCGACATCCCCTGAGGGATCCCTGAGGGGCCCCAGATTGCAAGAGGGTGCAGGCCAGGCCAAGAGAACCCACCAGTGCAAGATCAGGGCCAGGGAGAGATGCAGGAAGTTGGCCAGTCAAGAAAGGACTGAGGGAGGGCTCCAGGGCATGTTCACCCCATCTCACTCAGTCTTGATCAGCCAGACCCCAGCAGCAAGCTAACCTACCGGTTGGAGCAACTGCTCCCCTCTCCTCCTCTCCCCCGGTGGTCAGTGCACATCATGGCAACTGGTCAATGGATCAACTGTCTATCCCCTTGTAGTCAGTATATATCATAGCGAGCAGTTGCGCAGCCTTAGCATACAATTAGCATATTATACTTTGATTGGTTGAATGTATGATCGGACATATTAGCCTAGCATATTAGGCTTTTATTATATAGGATATCTAGTTACTCACATCCAAATGTGGGTAGCCTGACAGATGTGTAAGTCCACAGTAGGATATATGATAGATCTAGAGTTATTCCAGAACTAACTATTCTAGAGCCCTAGCCAGTTTGGCTCAGTTATTCCATTGTGACAGGTTCTGATCACAAGCCCCTAAGTTTCCAGCATCTGGTCCTTTTCACCTGAAATGCTGGAAATGATGAACTGGGGTCATCATCATGCCCAGGACAACCCCCATTCCCAAGAAAGCAACAGCAACTTGCATTCCTCCAGCTTTCTCTTACTACTTTCAGCCCTATATCAAGGCTGCCTCTGAGATGGAGAGCAGTCAAAGGAAGAACTTAGCACAGCCAAGATGTACTCATTAATCTTAACTAATGTCTGGAGGAGGTCACTGTTCTCAGTGGTAACATCACTCTTCCCCTACCGATAAGGCATCTGACAGGTGATCGCAGGAGACCATACTGCTCAAGGCCACACTGCGTGCTGGACTCTGCATTCTTCAGGCAGCACTGGCTGGAAACTCCTTCCCCACTCCCACCAGTCCATCTGACCCCTGGTAGAATTCCCCAGAGCAGATCTTTCTGACTTCAGAGGAACTCTGCTCTCAACAGTGCCAGAGATTCATACAGAGTTCAAAGGGTCCCAGCCCTGAAAGCCTCCACTAAAAACAAAGCAAGAACAGCTTCCCCAAAAATAATATGTCCACACAGAAACTTGTGCATGAATGCTCACAGCAGCAGCATGCATAACAGCCAAACAGTGGACACATCGTAAATGTCCATCCACTGAGAGGTGGCTTTGAAAATCGGATAGAGCTACACAATGGGATATTATTCAACCATTAAAAGTGATGAAGGACTGACACACGCTACAACATGGATGAACCTGAAAATGGCATGCTAATGGAAGCCAAGTCACAAAAGGCTACATATTATATGATTTATTTCATTTATATGAAATATTCAAAATAAGTAAACCTACAAAGAAAGTAGAAAAGTAACTTTCACAGACAGTTACTAGGAGGAGGAGGGGAAAGTAGAGAGTGACCATTAATAGGTAAGGGAGTAAGAAAAGTGCTCTGAAATTAAATACTGATAATGATTACACCACTCTGTAAATATAAAAACCACTCAATTATAAACTTCAAAAAGAATGAATTTTATGGTTTGTGAATTATATCTTAATTAAGTTATTTTTTTTAAAAAAGACAAACTCCTAAGATAATTGTAACAAAGCAATGGCAGAAGCCCAGAAGGGATATAACCCAGTTGTAGTTAAACTGTTAATTAAATCAAGAAAGCCAAATAGTGAGGTTTTTAAGAAGTCTTCCTAAATTCAGCTTGAGATTTCATAAACAGTAAAACCTTAAAAATACAAAAGTCAAAGAAAAGCCAATATCATTTCCAACAGATAAAGAAACAAAGGTATAGGCACACATATGACTTCAGATAACCCATATAGAATGGAATAAAAAAAAAAAAACAAAAAACAAAACAGATATCAGAAAGACCTTCTAGTAAGTCTGAATTAAACTTGACATTCCCAGATACCATTTTTTCCCCTCTAAATATGAATGGGTTACACTAGATCAAGTATGTCAAACTCAAAGGTTAATATGGGCCAAATAAATAAGGTTTAAGTTTATGTGGGCCGCAAAAAAACAAAAGCTTCCTTTTTTTTTATTATTATTATCGATTTCAGAGAGGAAGGGAGAGGGAGAGATATAGAAACATCAATGATGAGAGAGAAGCACTGATCATCTGCCTTCTGCATGCCCCTTACTGGGGATTGAGCCTGCAACCTGGGCATGTGCCTTTGACCACAATCAAATCTGGGACCCTTCAGTCCACAGTCCAACGCTCTATTCATTGAGCCAAACCAGCTAGGGCCAAGTTTCATAGAAATGAGGGTTTATTTCAGTAGAGACATGCTGAATACAAAGGGCTGAAATAAATGAGTAATCATTAACATAAAATAATAGAACATTTTAATAAAAATTAATGTTTTCTTGAACATTAGCATATCAGTCATAAATAACTGCAAAAATTAATAAGCATAATGCAAATAAACCCATTTTTCTTGTTTTCCAAAAGTGAAATATTTCCTGTTGCGCACACCAGAAAAGTCAGTACAAGACTAATGACGTGGCAATCGGCTGCTAAAAATATTCGCTGCCAGTTTTAGTGGAGAGAAATGGTGCACCTGCGTGTAAGGCTCGTAAGGGAAATGAAGGCAACACAATTATAGTCATCAGTCATTGGTGAACATTGTAGTTCATTATTAATAACTAGAGGCCTGGTGCACGGATTCGCGCGCTGGTGGGGTCCCTTAGCCTGGCCTGTGGGGATCAGGCCAAAACCAGCTCTCCGATATCCCCCAAGGAGTCCCCGATTTCGAGAGGCGCAGGCTAGGCCAAGGGACCCCACCAGTGCATGATTGGGGCCAGGGAGGGACCAAAGGAGGGCTCCAGGGCATGTCCGGCCCATCTAGCCCAGTCCCTATTGGGGCCAATTAGAGCCGGGGAGGGATTGCAGGAGGACTCCATCTTGCCCAGTCCCAATTGGGCGGTCAGGGCCGAGGAGGGACCGCAAGAGGGCTCTAGGGTGGATCTGGCCCATCTCACCCAGTCCTGATCGGCCAGACCCCCACAGCAACCTAATCTACCAGCTACAGCATCTGCCCCCTGGTGGTCAATGTGCATCATAGTAACTGGTCAAACAGTCAAACGGTCAGACACTTAGCATATTAGGCTTTTGTTATGTAGGATTGTATATAACAGGATATTGTAAAAATTAAGTTATGAAATCTTTATTAAAACATTTCTTACTGTTATATTGCTGGGCCGGAAAAGTATTCATTGTGGGCCGCAAGTTTGACATGCATGCATGAGATCATAATCAAAGGATCACTGAGTTCTTACCATGTGCCAAGTCCTATTATAAACACACACTCATATAACTTGGTCCTCATAACCCGCTATCTTCAGGCAGAAGCATTTAGGGCTATATGGAGTCCTGCCTCGGTACACCTCTGCCATTCCTTCAGAAATCTTTAGAGCTCCTTACTGCTGGTAGAGAAGCTAGTCAGCAATGAACGGTGAACAGGTCTCAAATTGTCTCATCAATCAGGACTCAAGACACAGATTACTGTTTCTCCACTAACTTATAAACTGGAAGATCTCAAAGTTCTTCCTCCATGAAAAGCTACTATAACAAGAATAGGTAATAGTGGGACTGGGGCACAAGAATACGTAATGGTGGCACCTGCTTCCTCACCTTTTCCAGCCTCCTGCGCTCCCCACCATTCCCCACCCGCACCACGATCAGAAAGGCCTTCATCCTCAGTACCTGGTTCATTCTGGCTGGGACTTCCCTCAATACTCCCATATCCACATGTTCAATGACTCAGAGTTCCAGGCTGAACTGAAGCTGACCCAGAGTCACCCACGGACCAGACTTCACTGGTGGTGTCAATTTGACCACTGATGTCTACTTGGAGAACACACAGGCTCTGGGACTGTCTACTGATGTGGAATCCAATACCCCCAGCTTTGTGGAAGAAGCCACTGAGGAGGCCACAGTGTCACTGGTGATTATTCGGAAGAGCCATGACTGGAGCACCAGAAGAGCCCAGCACCATCAAAGAAAGTGATGAGTTCATCTCAGTGCTTGTCTAAAATATGGGGTCAGTAATTGTTCGTTTGAAATAAAAAAATTTAAGAACAATAGGTAATAGTATTCTCAGCCATTAAAAAGTAAAAAACAAAAAAAAACCCTCAGCCTTCTAAGGACTTAACTCATTGAAGAAACAATATTTTTTTAAAATGTGTTTATGTACATAGTTACGTATATTTATATATATTGTACATAAACCTGTTATGACATCTCATATCAATGTAAAACTATAGTTCTAACTCAATAGCAAGAGTGAAGAGTGGTGACCACAGAATCATTGATTGGCTGCCTCCTGCGCGTGCCTTTGAATCGAACATGGGACTCTTCAGTCCACAGGCAGACGCTCTGTCCAATGAGCCAAACCAGTTAGGGCAAGGAAATATTTTTAAAGATTAGATCAACTACAACCCTTTTGTACATTACCATGGCAAATGCATACACAGTGACAATCTTTCTGTTGATTTGCATGGTTTGTAAATTTTTGTGTGTGTGAGGCCATGCATGGCTTTAGAACAATTAGGTTAAAACCAAAAGGGAAACCCTAGGCAGTGATTGTAAGTGGTTAGAGCGTCGGCCTGAAGGGGTGCAGGTTCAATTCCCAGCCAAGGGCATGTACCTGGATTGCAAAATCAATCCCATGGTTTAGGAGCCAACCAATTGATATGTCTCAAAAAAAAAAAAAAAAAAAAAAAGGATCAGTTCACTGGGAGGTTTACTGAAAGAGGCAGGAAAAGGGCAGGTGGCTATAGCCTCTTCCAGGGCATTTCCTATATAACAAAAGCCTAATATGCAAATCAACCAAACAGCAGAACAACCGGTCACTATGATGTGCACTGACCACCAGGGGGCAGACACTCAACGCAGAAGCTGCTCCTGGCCTGCAGGCCCCAGGCCAGCCAAGGCAGATGCTAGTGGTCCCCCTCCCCCTAATCACCCCACAAATGGTCCTGATCATCAGCCAGGCCTAGGGACCCTATCCGTGCATGAATTTAATGCACTGGGCCTCCAATCTTTCATATGAAAGACAGAGGGAGAGGGGCAGAGCAGAATCATATACATCAACCATAGCTTCAAATATACTTTCCCACTGTCCACCGAACTGTGGATGGAAAGGGGGCCACATATTATGCCTGACAAGCTCAGGGAGGCCTGCATGGTGGGCCTTACACATTCAGAGACTGAAAGCAATCACACAGGATGGCCTGAACATAAAACTTCCTAACTAAAAGTGGGTCCTAATGGCTAGTCACGTCCTAGGCCTACAGCTTCCTTGACAAAGGTCATCTTACCTTAAATGAGCCTGTCTATTGACTGTTTGCATCTAGAATAACATATCTTTGGGATGTCAGATAACCTCCTTTTCCAGACCTCTCAAGGCATAACCACCAGCACCAGAGCGTGAGATCACGTTCCCTGTTCCCCACATACCATGTCTATGTGCTGTAAATACTAACTACCCTCTACTCACCATTATAAAAGAAGTATGTGTTTCTCACTTGTGCCGTTTTATCCAATCCTAGAGATTTCCCTACTTCGCTTTCTCTCACCCCCTTAATCTACCACCGATGAATTTCATATAACCTTCCTTATATCTTCTCCTTTTATCCTAATGTATAAAATAAGCTGTAAAACTGCCACTCTCCATAGCATTTTCTCAATCCATTGATATTTTGCTTCCCATAAACTGTCATCCGTTTGGCTCAAATACACTAAAAAGTTTTGTACAGGTTTGCACATTTCTTAGCTTGAATAACCAATCACATCTAGAAAAAAAATCTTTTGTACGCAAAGAACATCTCCTAGCCTACTTCTCAAAGTCACAACACTTTTATCCCCTCATGTGCCCTCATTTTTAGTGGAAAGAAAAAACAAAAAACTACAAAGTCATGCTCTATCAATTAGATTGAACACCCATATCCAGAGTTTAAAATAATGCTTTCCAGCAAGCGATTTCCTTTAAAATCCCACTGTACAAAAGTGCTTCAGAAACACAAAACCCAATTCTCTTCTTTTCTTCTTTTTTTTATTGCTGTTGAGCCCAACCCAATTCTGGCACAAAGTCAAACTCTCCTAAACTGTTCATAGAGAAAACCTTCCAATTCTTATTTATACCTGTCATGAGGGCCTACACTCCCCTCATCATCACCAAAGAATTCTTTTACAAAGACTGATTCTCAAAACCTCAAGTTAAAGAATTAAATTGATTAATCTCATAACATTGCATATGACCTATAAGGAGAATAGCCAATTTTTAACAGAATTTCAGAAGCAGGGGGGCAATAAAATAACTTAGTTTAAATCCTTTATATTATGGATCAGAAAACTAGTAGAGAGATTAAATAATTTGTTCCAAGCCACACACCCAGGGAGTATTAAGGCTGGAACTAGAACCCTATCACTGACTTCATCAAGGGCTCTCTGACTTCATTATGTTTGTTCCCTTATATACCCAACCTAGCCCAAAGACACAACTGTTCATGTTTTCTGATTCCAAGACAATTCTCTTTGATGTCAAAATACTCCTCCTGCCTGGCCAGCATGGCTCAGAAATTGAGCGTTGACCTGTAAAGTAGGAGGTCATGGTTCGATTCCTGGTGAGGGCATATGCCTAGGTTGCAGGCTTGATTCTTTCATCATTGATTGTTTCTATCTCTCTCTTCCTCAGATTTTATCATCTGCCTCCTCAGATTTTATCAGCCAACAACAATTAAAAAAAAAAAAAAGAGTAAAACAGTCTTCAATGAAACTAGAGAAAGCAGCTCTAACTCAGATGACTGGAAAATGGGTTATTATTAATCACAATACACTGAGACTAATAGTTCTTGCCTTTAATTGGTATTAAATGGCCAGTGTTTGGGCTGCCAGGAGAAAGCTGCAAAGAATTTCTCAAAAGTGAAAAATTAGCCATAAAGACCCTGCCAAGGCTAAAACACAATGGGAGGGGCCAAGGTCTTTATCAAGGTGAGTGAGCATAGAATGAAAACTCCCCCTAGCATGTAGAAGGCAACCCAAAAATAAATGGTGAGATGAGATTCATCACCAACATGGGTCATGTGTCAGATGTAGTAAATGAACTTTTCCCCATAGGACCCTATGCCAAACTAGAAATCTAAAAATAAACCAAAAGCTTTCAACCAACTATAAAGAGAATCAATTCACAATGGATGCTATGGAGAGTTTACTTAAGCTATTATAGGGCAGGCAACTGAACAAACTTGCCAGAGAATCTTTCATATAATGAACACGTTATGAACCATAAGTCTGCCTCACATGCTCAATTACACTCTCCACTGATAGACCTCTAACTATACATCTCTCTACAGAGTAACCTTAGGGTTCAAAAAAATGTAGCAGGCTAGTAATATATGCCAATTAGTTCATGCATTTGTATTAATTAAAAATACTTTCATTAGCCACAGAAAAATTCTTACCCTAAGGTTATATGAAATCTCCCCACTAAATGGAGAACTTTCATGTCTCCCATATATTCTGCTCCATGTGTGATCTTTACAAAGCTGTAAATTAGTGTTTATCTGAGTTACCATTTGAAGAAGGAAATAACTAAGATATTTTAAAATTAAGTGTCCTTCTGTGGTAGCCAGCCTCCAATATAGTTCCCAATGTCAGAGACACCTCTGCAGTGAATCCCTCAGCCCCACTCATACCTTCATACAATGGCAACTTAATGAGACACCATAAGGCAGAATCACCCAAATTTCTGACCCACAGAATGTTTACTACTTTTTGGGGAGATTTTTTAAAATATATATTTTTATTGAAAACAATTAAGATTTACTATTATAGGTGCCCCACCCCTGTTTGCCCACCTCCACTCAGCCCTCCCCCTTTCCTTGCCTCTGGCCATCACAACACTGTTGTCTGTGTCTGCGGGTTATGCATATATGTTTACTACCATTTCATTTGTCACACGGCAATAAATTACTACTATGCTTTTCCTGATTAATTCAACTTTCAAGAAATGAAAGTCCAGCAACTTATTTTGAATCATTTTTAATTTGTCCTTTCCAATGGTTTAAGTGACCTGTGCCACTTCTTGATCAACTCTTTCTTGCAAAGAATGCATCAAGATGCATTCCTGAGTGACCAACCCAGGTCCTATCATTTGCCAGTCAGCCTCTCTACAGGATCAATAGTTGCTGGTAGTTATTTCTGAAAATAACTTCAATCAACTCAATACAGTCCATGTAATGCTAACAAAAATTCATATTATTTGAAAGGACATGAGGCCATAACTATGTGTGTCACACACATTATCTTTAGTCACCTGAACATTTCCTTATAGGTATTTTTTTTTTATTGGTATTTTAAAGAGAGAGGAAGAAAGAGGTATAGATAGAAACATCGATGAGAGAAGAACATCACCAACCAGCTGCCTCCTGTACATCCCCTTCCCCCCACTGGGGATTGCACCCACAACACGGGCATGTGCCCTGACTGGGAATCGAACCAGCAACCCACTTGGTTCCTAGATCAATGCTCAACCACTGAGACACACCAGCGGGTGTGCCTCTCTGTCCACCCTTTTTCCCCTCAGGCTTCATCATCTACTCTCCACTCATAACAGAGAGCAAAGAACGAACCAACAAAACCTCAAAAATCAAAGAGGGCCAATGAGATGCATATAAATAACCAACAACAGTTCATCATTTGTTGTAAGTGAAGTATTCATTATTTATTTTACAGCATTCCTAGAAAATAAGCGTCTTTCTCCATGCTAAAGTAAAATTGGGAGGTGGCTACTTTCCAAGGAATACAAACGCAGAAGAGGCTCCACATCCGTGCATTCTTTCACACTAACTCAGACCCCCATGTGCCTGCCTAGGGAAAGAGAGAAATGCTTTCATGTCAATTGTGTACATGTTCAGTCATGGAAGGCTAAATTGCATGCCTTAGCAGCTTAGACAATCAGCATGCAGTGATTGCACAAACGAACCTCTACCTCCTTCACTTATCAGCCTTACCAGACCTACAAATTTTGTGGATTAGCAGTGATGCAAACAAACTCAATAAAATGAAATACCAAAGGCAGGACACCAAGCAAACAGGCATTCCTGTACAATGAAAGCCATACTTAAGGTGAGAAGACTGTAATTTAACTGCATGGCAAGCACTTGTCCAAGTTTTATCTGCCAATCAGTCACGTGGCTTTTGTAAGTACTAATTTGGACTGTGGTGAAATAGAGAAACCTTTCAGGTTTATTAAATTACAATCCAGCAAGGCAATGCTGAACCTACAACCTAATGTAAATGTTTCAGGAAAAAGGTGATGCAAAAGGTGAAGATTGATGCCAAAAAAAAAAAATAATAATAATAAAAATAAAAAATAAAATAAAAATCCCTGATGCTTAAAAAATAAAAGAATAAAAAAAGACATTTTATGGCTTTTTTCTCGCTTCACCAAAATTGAACTTTTTATATAAACAAGAGACAGATAAAGCTCTGGTAGTCAAAAACCAAGAGAAAAATGCTAATCCTTCAAGGAATTCTCCTTAGAATCCCCAAACCAAAAGACTTATAAAGCAATCATCAAAATTAAGCTTTTCATTTCCCATTCAACTGGCTTTTAGTTCTTCTTTTCCCTGCCTTCTTGCCTCCCTTTTGTTTATTTTATTAATTCCTTTCATTCATTCTTTTTTTTTCTTTTTTAATCCTTACCTGAGAATATGTTTTCATTGATTTTTAGAGAGAGGAAAGACAAGAGAGAGAATCATCAATATGAGTGAGAAACATCAATATGGTTGCCTCCCACACGCACTCAACCAGGGAACCAACCTGCAACCTGGGTTATCTGCCCTGACTGGGAACTGAACCCGTGACCTTTCGGCATATGGGACAATGCTCTAATCGAGTGAGTCACATCTGCCTGAAGAGACTCCAGAGACCACTGGTCAACTTGTTCTATCCTTCAGAGAGGAGAGACCAGTGCCTTCTAGGTTTGAAGTTCCTTCAATGAAGAATTAGTTGCTATTGTTACTGCTTAAAAAAATAACCTTTTAAATGAAACAAAAAATACAGTCATATGTCCCTAGATCTTAAAGTAAAAAGAACATAAAATACATGGCTCGGGAGCTATTTTATTTTGCTTGTAGCGATCAGACCCTAATAAGAGTATTTTGCCCATTTCAGAAAAAAAAAAAAAATGTAAATCATCTAGAAAATAATCTTCTCTGTGAAGAAAGAAATTATACAAACTCCAGTTACCAGGCTTAAACCCAAAAGGCTCAGAGGCACCTAAATCATCTTTAACTCCACAAACATTTATGTATGAAAGATGGTGACCAGATGTTCCCATCACCTCTGAGAAACAAATGAAAAGGTCTTGAACTTCAGCAAAGGGGCTCTAAGAGTCCACATTCCGGAGAGAGGTGGACTGGTCAGAAGCTTGAGCAGACAGATGAATCACTTGTGGGATCTTGATAAAATGTAGACTGTCTCAGTAATTAGGAGGAACCTGCATTTCTAACAAGTTCCCATAAACCTTCCTCACCAATGAGCTTTTAGATGGAAAGAAAAAAAACACAACAACAACAACATAGAAAAATAACTGCTATGTACCAAAATACAAAAATCTCTTTGAACCACATGCATAGTTAATTTCCCGGAGCCTGAGGTGTGGTTTTAATCTGATAGAAGAGAAATAAGACACTATGACCTCACACACCTAGGAGACAGACTGATTTCACAATCCCCTTCTAACCTCTTTCACAAATTGTCAGTGCTTTGGGGACCCAAGAAATCCTCCAGGTGACTCCTGAGATGAAGAAATGATTGCTTAAGAACTCTGTCAACCGCCGAAACCGGTTTGGTTCAGTGGATAGAGCATCGGCTTGGGGACTGAAGGAACCCGGATTCAATTCCGGTCAAGGGCATGTACCTTGGTTTCGGGCATATCCCCAGTAGGGGGTGTGCAAGAGGCAGCTGTTCGATGACTCTCATCGATGTTTCTAGCTCTCTATCTCTCTCCCTTCCTCTCTGTACAAAATCAATAAAATATATTTTTAAAAAAAAAAAAGAAAAAAGAATTCTGTCAACCAAAATATGAAACATATGAGTGTGAAGGCATTAAATGTGTAGAAAAAAAGAGATGCTTAGCTGTGATAATCCAACTTTTTCAGCCTCATTGTTAGTCTCCAGCCATTAGTCATATTTTCCTCAAAAATTAAAACATAAAAATGTCCACTAAATGCTGAAGTCATGACTGACAATGCACAGGAAGAGTAAAATGGACCTGCTTGGCCTGTGTGGCTCAATGGTTGAGCATCAACCCATGAACCAGAAGGTCTCCTTTCAATTCCCAGTCAGGGCATAATCCAAGGTTGCAGGCTTGATCGTCAGTAGGGGGCATGCAAGACTCTCATCATTGATGTTTCTCTCTCTCTCTCTCTCTCTCTCTCTCTCTCCCTCCCTCCCTCCCTCCCTCCCTCCCTTCCTCTCTGAAATCAATAAAAGTATATATATTTTTTAAACAGAATAAAATGGATCTGCTGTTTGACCCATGATCCCACTTCTGGAACTATATCCTAAGAATCCTGAAACACCAATCAGGAAGAATATATGTACCCCTATGTTCATAGCAACATTATTTACAATAGCTAAGATCTGGAAACAGTCCAAGTGCCCTTCAGTAGATGAATGAATAAAAAAACTGTGCTTCCTTTACACAGTGGAATAGTAGGCAGCATTAAAAAAGAAGGATCTCTTACCCTTTGAGACAGCATGGGTGGACCTGGAGACTATTATGCTAAGCAAAATAAGCCAGTTAGAGAAAGGCAAATAGCGCACGATCTCACTTGTTAGTGGAATCTAAAGAACAAAGTAAAGTGACGAACAAAATACGTTAAGAGGTATAGATGCATGGACAGAATAGCAGACCTCAGTGGCCAAGACGAGATTAACCAAAGAACATATACACATATATGCGTAACCCATGAGCAATAGCATGGGGAAGGCCTGGGGTAGAGGGGCCCAAAAAGGGGGAAAGCAGGCATCTGTAATACTGTCAACAATAGAATGTTGTTTTGTTTTTTAATTTTAAAAAGTACAGTCGTCTACATAAAACAAGCAAAATAAAATCATTGATATGAGCATTTAAACCAGGCCTCACACCTTTGAAACTGCAGCCTTACCAGGATTAGTCTAAACCCTGCATCCAGCCAAGTAGTATACTTTATTATGCTTCATCAAGCAGAGTACATGTACAATAAATACATTACCAGAGGTAAATACACTGTACTTATTTTTAAGGGGAAATCTCAATGTACCCCAAAATCTCAATTCATCCTTGCCTTCTATAACACAAGATATTCTACCCAGTTGGCCCACTCTGTCTGGCTACATCAATAATCTCTTAAAATCCCAGGCTCTAGTAAACATGGAGTTATTAATTCTTTCCTCTCCTCCATTCCACTGGCCAAGGATTCTGAACCAGCGATGCACAGAGCTCTGATAGTCTATGAAAGGGTTTCTGGAACTGCCTGTTACTGTTTACATGTAGATATATCTATGGACTCCTCTCGAGATAAGGATCCACAGCTTTCCTAAGAATCTCAAAGTGGTCCCTGATCCAAATAAGAACCAATTTAAACCCAAGGCCTTCTCTTTCTCCTTTGACACCAACTCTCTGGTTTCTCCTTCTTCATTCTTACACACACCTGTCCTGTCTATATCTCCACAGTCGTGCCCTGCCTGACTGTGGCAGCAGACTACTCAGTGGGGTTTCTAACTCTGAATTTATTCATTCAAAGCCATCCTGAGATTCCTCTCAGATAACATTACTAAAACATGACTTTTATCACTTCTCTTGTCAGTTCTACAGACACCGTATGTATGTTCCAATATCAACTACATGCAGTCCCTTAAAACACACCATACCTTCATTCCTTTCCTAGAATGCCTTCCCCCAAAACCGCCCCCCAACTGTCCCCAAGCCCAAGCCATCCCATTCATCCTCTCCTCTCCAATTCAAGAATCAACTCTTCGGTTTCTTGTCTAGCTCCTTGCCAATCTCTGCCTATAAACAACATACCACCTTGGACTGCCATTTAATACATAGTCCTATTACAGCATTTACTATAATATATATAAGCACATTGTCTTTTCATTTCTGTTTACTTTAATATAGTGCCCAGCAAACCAGTTTCACCAATAAATCCTCACTGAATGAATACACAAATCATATGCTAAGTGCTGGGCACACAACTAGGTGTGCAATACCATCTGTGAATTGAAAATCTTCAACAACAAAAAATACTTGTACTTCATTTTATACCTCAATTTTCTAAAATCTCTCAGTTTAATTAAAATAAATAGTATAATTTAGGGTGGCCAGAGTGATGTTCTAGACAGGAGAAAAAGACCTCTTAATCCTACATTGGCTGGGTAGGTCAGTTAGTTAGAGAGTTGTCTTGATGCATTAAGGTTGTGGGTTCAATCCCCAGTCAGGGCACATACAAAAAAAAAATCAACCAATGAATGCATAAGTAAGTGAAACAACAAACTGATATTTGTTTTTCTCTTTCCCTCCCTCTCTCTAAAATCAATACCTCTCAATTTTTCAAGAACCCTTTAACAAATTCCACTCGGCGTAACAATTTTGATCTCGCAGTAACGACACAGAAAATTATCCAGCTAAAAACTTTCTTGAATAAAGCTGGATTTATTTTAGATACTAAACAGAAACACTGTTAAAGAAACTCATTTACGTAAGATCAAAGTCATAGGCTAATCCCAAGATCTGAGTTAGTCTCCTCTAGTTGCATAATATATCATTTTTCCAGGAAAAGTACTCAAAGCATATCTAAATAGATTAATTTATTGGAAATTCGAGTCATGGAATTGCTTCAGAAATTGTGCCAAATTTGCTTTTGCTACATTAAGACCGTCTCAGATATGTTTTATGGTTTACTGGTATTTTGGTGTAAAAGCCTGGCTCTCTGGCTGATATGACAACTTGCAATGGTAGATCAAGAGAGGCTTAAGAGAAAACTTACATAACTGCAGACCATTGTAAGGGAAAACAAACAACATTTTTTACTGAACTTTTACCTTAATGTTTATGATTCTGGTAGAAATTTCTGAAGGATGTGAAAATTTCAATAAAAATAATCAAATATGGTCTGAATTTCTAAAGGACCCAATTCTTACCCCTGCATCTGTTTTCCCTGGCTAAATTCATGTGTCCATACTTAATATACCTACAGGGAAGGAGTGCCCCAATAGAGTAAGTAGTAGGTGAGCTACCCATTAATACACTCAGGCAATTAACCAAGAAAATGCAATGCCATAATTTCAACATGGACCACACCAAGAACAACAAACACAGCTAATCTCAACACTTTATAGTTTTGTTTCGATTTGTTTTTAATCCTCGCCTGAGGGTGTGTTTAGTGATTTTTAGAGAAGGGGAGTCAGAAAAAGAGAGAAACATCCATCAGCTGCCTCCCATATATGCCCCAACCAGGGATCAAACCCGAAACTTTTTTGTGTATGGGATGATACTCCACCCAACTGAGTCACCTGGCCAGGGCTCTCAATATTTTATGATTTATCTCCTTTGTTTCTCAGAGTTTTTGAAGTGCTTTGTAAAATACTCATTCTGGGTACTTCTGAAAAGACAGTATTTTTTAATATATTTTTATTGATTTCTGATAGGAAAGGAGAGGGAGAGAGAGGAAAATACCAAGGATGAGAGAGAATCATTGATCGGCTGCCTCCTGCACGCCCCCTACTGGGGATCAAGCCCACAACTTAGGCATGTGCCCTGGCTGAGAATTAAACCATGACCTTCGGGTTCCTGGGTCAATAATCAACCACAAAGCCATGCTGTTTGGGCTGAAAAGTCAGTATTTCGGTAGCCTCACTGGTGAGCTAAGTTTTATATTTGGGATCTGATAGACAGTACTGCCCATTAATTAATTTATATTTGTCATAGTGGACCCCAAATAGTTTTAATAAAAGCCCTCAAGAGAAACTCCAAATGGGGAAGAAGAGCTTTGTGGTTCAGTTACCTCCCATATTGAGATTCACACTGAGATTCTCAGGAAACAAAGCAGCAACACATGAGGAGTTTGATGCAATTAATTTCCACTTGGCTATAATTTTAATATCTAGAAAACTTGAAACAAAAGCTTTTTAGAATCTGACTTTTTGGGTAACAGCTTTAATGGAGATACTCACATGCCATACGATTCACCCATTTAATGTTATGCAGAGTCTTTAACACATTTAAGAGCTCTGCAGCCATCATCACAATCAATTTTAGATCATTTTTATCACCTCAACAAGAATCCCTGTACCTTTAGCTATCACCCATCCTAAGGCACACAGAGTCACCCCTTTTCCCAGCCCTAATCCACTTTCTGTCTCTCTAGATTTGCCTGTTATGATCGTTTTATATAAAAGGAATCATTTAATATGTGGACTGGCTTCTTGGACTTAAAAAACATTTTCTAATTTCACCCATATTGTAGAATGTATCAGTGCTTTAATGCTTTTTATGACTAAACAAGAGGCCCAGTGCACGAATTTGTGCACCAGTGAGGACCCTCAGCCTGGCCTGTGAAATTGGGCTGAAACCAGCTCTGAGACATCCCCTAAGGGGTCCCAGATTGCAGGAGGGCACAGCCAGGCCAAGGGACCCCACCGGTGCACAACTGGGGCCGGGAATGAATGAGAGAGGTTGGCCAGTGAGGAGGGACCACGGGAGGGCTCCAGCGCATGTCTGGCCCATCTTGCTCAGTCCTGATCGGACAGACCCCAGCAGCAACCTAACCTACCAGTCAGAGCATCTGCCCCCTGTTGGTCTGTGCATGTCATAGCAACTGGTCAACCAGCTGACTGTCTACCCCCTGGAAGTCAGTGTATATCATAGCAAGTGGTTAAGTGGCCTTAGCATATTATTAGCATATTACACTTTGATTGGTTGAATGGCCGACCAGTCGACTGGGCACTTAGCATATTAGGGTTTACTATATAGGATAGTATTCCATTGTATGAACATGCCAGTTTTTTTTTTTTTTGGGGGGGGGGGGGTTACCCGTTTATCAGTTGGTAAGACTGGGTTACTAAGTAAACTTAGTCAATAAAGGGATTTTTCTTTAAGTCAGAATAGGTTCAAGCTCAGACACTATCCTATATAATAAAACCCTAATATGCAAATCAACTAAATGGCGGCACGACCAGTCGCTATGATGTGCACTGACCATCAAGGAGCAAACACTCAACGCAAGAGCTGCCACTAGTGGTCAGTGCTCTTCCACAGGGGAGCACTGCTCATCCAGAAGCTGGGCACAGCCAGCGAGATATTCACATGCTGTATCTCCAGACCAGCATGTGAAGTCCAGACCAACAGGGGGCAGATGCTCTGACTGGTAGGTTAGGTTGCTGCTGGGGTCTGTCCAATCAGGACTGAGCAAGATGGGCCAGACATGCGCTGGAGCCCTCCCGTGGTCCCTCCTCACTGGCCAACCTCTCTCATTCATTCCCGGCCCCAGTTGTGCATCGGTGGGGTCCCTCGGCCTGGCTGTCGTGCTAATGATGTCCGACTGATGGCTTAGCCCGCTCCCAGGTTGTGAGAGGACACAGGCCAGGCTGAAGGACACCCCCCCCAACTGCACAAATGTCATGCACTGGGCTTCTAGTTAATCATAATCACTGATTAAGATTAACTAATACAGGACAAGATGCTCAGTACCTTTGGCATCATCAAAAACAACAAAACCACCAAACAGAATTCATCAGAAGAGATACATACATCCCTTCCAGTCCAATTTCCTTGTCTATAACCTATCCTAAGTGAATGCAGTGAGAATTAAATCTACCTGATAGTGAGGAGTAAAATAAGCACAGGAAAGAAAGTGATGCAGAGGTTGCAGCAACAATTAATGACAAAGTTAAAAGTCAAGTCCAATTCTCCTAATGCCTGTTTAATTTTCACCACTCTGAACTGCCTCTTTAAACTCAACATCACCCTAAGGAAAGATGGAGAATGTGTGCCGAGACTCAGCTACTAGGGTATTCATCCTGGTAAAACTTAAGGGAGACAGACAGGCAGAGAGACAGAGACAGACCATTCTGAGACTTAAACAACAGGGACTAGTTCATTAAACTGTGAAATGCCCATCAGTGTAACAGTTTTCAAGCCCTCGGAAATTCTAATGAAAGATGCGATGTTTGTGGCATGGATGCACACAAGAAAGCAAACCATGCTGGAAGAACATCCATACCAAAGCAGTCAACAGTGCTTATCTCTGGGCAATGGGATTAGAAATGTGTCTATTTTCTTTTCCCAAGCTGCATTTTCTAATTAATCTTCTACAATTGGAACACATCTGAATTAGTTGGGGGGAAAAAATACTTTTAAAGACATTTAACATATGCATTGAGTGTAAATTGTTATATTTGATGATGTTACAGTAACGAGACTTTGAAATGAAGTGTAATTCCTCTTTCCGTATTATTATGTATAAAAGAAATTTCCTCTACCAAAGCTCTTTGCAGGACTTATCCCACATCAATGCTCTGAGATAGCAGGAACATCTTTATTTATTTATTCCCCTTCATAGATGGTGAAGTTAAAATACAGGAGATCTTAGGGATGTGGCTGGCACAGATGGGATTAAAGCCCCTAGTTTTAAGTTGTTCCAGCCCTCAGGGTTAAAATGCAAATCAAAAACATAAACCCAAAAAAAGAAACGATTCTTTTTTTTAGAAAAGTGCTACTTTGTGAAGTCTATAGACCTCACAAATATAGTAAATTTTAGGCCCCAATTACCTGAATTGTGTCTGTATGTTACATGAAGAGAGACAAAATACCTTTAGGTCGTGGCTACATGGAATAAATTAAGTGGCAAGCTGAGGCAGAGAGAGCACAAAGGTTAACACTGGGAGACCAGGGGAGGTGGAGGAGGGTACAGGGAGGGTAAATGATGGAGGGGGTGGGAATAAAGGAAAAAATAAACTGGGAAAGCAGGCAGCAGGGAGCCTAAATTGAAACCTTGACTATTGTCATTTATTAATTATCTGACTTTAGACAAGTTGCTCAATCTCTTTGCACCTGTTTTCTCTTAAGTAAAATGGGATGAATAATGGTATTTACCCTCTTGGTTTATTACTAAAATGAACTGCAATAAAAGATGTCTTGCCCAGCACAAGGAAAAGGCAATAAATGTTAGCGGCTAATATGACATTAAGCATTCTCCGAACTGTTCAATCTATACTCATCTCACTCAGAGATAAAATTTAAATAGATGGCAAGTAGGTTTTTTAAATTTGTTTTGTGCTTCTAAATCTTACCGCTGGAAATATACAGTATAGTCAACTCCTGGATGACAGCTCCCTGCTATTACTCATAATTTCTAGCACCAGAGAAGTGCTAAAAAATATTTGTTAATTCTCTGATACACAGACCCAATCTGAGCAGACAAGAGAGAGGGTGGCAAATCCTACTAATATCTACCACACCCGGGGAATAACCACTTTAGAGAGCATTTCAACGATAACCACACAAGTTGAAAACGGGCAAACCTGGGACCCTGTCATTGAATTTCTAAGTATATAACCTTAAGACACTTACACCTGTGCAACAAGTGGCACTCACAAGGGTTATATTATAACAGTAGAGGCCTGGTGCATGAAACTCATGCAAGGAGCTCGGTCTTCCAGATGGTTGTCCGGAAGGTCGCTCTGCTGTTCAGTCTAATCAGCATATTAGGATTATAGAAGGATTACTTGTAATAACAAATGAAACTAACCTTAAATGCCCATCCATAGTGTACAGGAGATGATTCCCATTATTCACTGGGCTCATGTCCTAAAAGTCACACTGCATTAGCAAGCACAGAACAATCACTTCTCAGGGGAAATACAAAGATAGATTCCTGCAAGCCTCTGGTCACCTCAACACATAAAACTGTGTTATGTGTGTTTCTGTTTAAAGATGCCTTATTTAATTGCTGATTCACTGACACTGAACTCACAGCGAGAGCTCTCTAACCCAGGCCGGGACAAAGCTATCTAACACGTCTTTCCTCCAGAAGGCAAGCTCCCGTCTTCCGGTGCTCAGGAACACTGCACGGCACTCCCGCACTACAGCTGGAGGCCGTTACATGGAACAAAATCACCAACGAAAGCACAAAAATGTGAAAGGCTCGGCACTAAACAGAATGCAAGAAAGACACTTGTTTACAGTGGGAGAGCTGAAAGAGGGGGGCGGGGCATTGCCTGGTCCTACCTCAGCTGGGAAACGGCTCAGCAGGTAACTGCAATTTGTCACCACCCATGAAAAACAGACCACAAAGACACTGGAAGTATTCCTTTTCGGATTAATAGGCCCGTGGTCGGCAAACTGCGGCTCATGAGCCACATGCAACTCTTTGGTCCCTTGAGAGTGGCTCTTCCACAAAATACCACGGCCTGGGTGAGTCTATTTTGAAGAAGAGGTGTTAGAAGTTTTAAAAATGTGGCTCTCAAAAGAAATTTCAATCGTTGTACTGTTGATACTTGACTCTGTTGACTAATGAGTTTGCCGACCACTGCACTAAGCAAATGTGCAAATCCAGACCCCAGGAATGAGGAGGACCAACTGTAAACAAACTGACGGCACATTCCTTCATGATGATGATGTAAGAGCTAAATGACCTGAAGCTACATGTGTCAACATGAAATATTTCTCGAAACCAAATGCGTCGCGCCAGAGGTACACGTGGGTGATGAGACCGGCTCTATAAAAATCAAGCGACTGTACATTGTGCCCAATGTGCACAGCATGGCAGACAGGGTGGTTTTACTTCCAAAGGGAGAAGGGAGGACGCGAGGACAGAGAAGCATGGGCGTACCTGGGACTCCCTCTCTCTAGATAGGTAGGTGGGTATTGTAACAGACTGTTCTGTAATGTTGACACTGTCTCCTTAAGAGCATACCCATAGCACTATTTCTCATGTTGAAGCACATGCTGTGGAAAGCACACATGCACTTGATGGCAGTCAGTGGTATGGAAGGAGATTTCTGATACGTCACAGCACCTGCTTGGAGCAGTGAAGCGAGTCACCCACCGGCATGATAGTCACCCACCCGCATGATAGGCTGCCGCGGTGACGAGGATCTGTTTGCACAGAAGGATGCCGGTAAGAGAGAGGAACAGGAGAGGCAAAGGGTCACATTTTTATTTCTGGATACACCCTGTGTCTCTGCTGCTCCTCTGCAGTGCATGGGAGTTTCTTCCCAGAAGGACTACATTTTAGGAATGATCCCAAAAGCAGGCTTAGTCATCGGGACCTCATGAAATAAACCCTAAGCCCTAAAAGAATTGTTCCTAGGGTAGGGGAGAGGGTTTGGGAGGAAAACCCTTGAATGGAAACCTAAGAAGAAGAATAGCTCCTCTATAGGCAAAGCTGGGATGGCCCACAAGGGCCGCGCTTTCACGGGTAAAGCAGTGGTTCTTTTGGGGCAATGAAACAGACATGCCAACTCCTAGTTTTGTTTCTGCTCAAGAAGAAAATAAATGTTTGTGACATTCTTATGTTTCATTTCTAATTCTCCTCTTTGTTCATTTTTGGCAATTGCCATCATGAGCATTAGGGTAAAGTCTAGCACCACCCTAAAAAAAACCAACACTGTGATGGATGCGTAATTCAAAAAAGCTGTCAAAATGGATTCTCCAAAAGGAATGAGTCACACAGCTGGGCCAGGCCTGCTAATATTTTTGTACCACGTTATAATCCTTTTCATCTGGACCTTCTTAGGGTTGGCTTATTACTTCCTTTCATGCCATTCTAAGGTGACTAAAGGCTATAATAAACGCCACTAGCAGCCTGACAGATTGGGTTCAGACCTTCATTACTGAAATCCAAAAATTAAGGCTATTAGATATGAAAATGGGGCCCGAAGAAAAACATGCCCATAGCTTCAGCCCACAAGATTTTAGGAGCCTCAAAAGTCTGAGAACACTAAATCTTATTTCATACTGGTCTAAAGTGCTATCAAATATTCTCTTAGCTCAGTAACTTTAAAAAGTAGAATGCCACTATACAATTTAGGGCAACAGTGAGATTTATCAGCTGAGAGGAAAAGAGCAATTTTCCTCACTGGGAAGTAAGAAAGAAGTGTATGTAAAAAGCATCTTCAGGAAATATGAGGCTCTCATTTCTGGATGGTGGTAGGGTACTGATTGAATTTGGGACTGGCCTGTCTCATCAGCATAGCTCTGTCTGATTCAGCAAGATTGCTGTGTAGGATGTAACCCAAACCTAAAATAAAGAAGTGTAATATGCTAATTAGACCAGACATAGCCGGGAGGGAAGCCCGGTCCAGGGTGCCAGAGGGAAGCTGGTGCCGGCAGCTGGGGGAAGGAAGGTCTACTCTTGCACGAATCTCATGCATCAGACCTCTAGTACATTAATAAAGAATCTTTGGGTGTTTTTTTGTTTTTTTTTTTTTGGCTATTTTTTCCATTGATGTTTGGAGAGAGTGGAAGGGAGGGGGTCAGGGAAGAGAGAGAAGCATCTGTGACAGAGATTGGTTACCTCCCACATGCATCCAGATTGGGGGCGGGGATTGGACCTGCAACCAAGTAGAGTGCCCTTGACAGGGAATCAAATCTGAGACCCTCAAGGGCACAGGCCAACGCTCTAACCACTGAGATCGCCAGCCAGGGTGGATTTCAATTAAGTCAAACAGAAGGCCATCTACACACGTTATAAAAATCCTTTTTTTTTTTTTTTTTTTTGCCACTATTGGAATTCAGAATAAAGTCAAATGACTCCATCCATTCCAGAATGAAGCTGGAGCCAAACAAAACGGCCACAGCAGTTTCTTCAAGGCCCAGATGGTCATGACCCGAATGCACTTTCTCATGTGAACTACAATAGCTGTGTAGGGGTCACGGTCGCACTGCTGTGCATGTGTGGCTATCTGGTCCGATTATGAAAAATCTAACACTTCCCCTGGGGCCTGAAACAGAGCAGTCTGCTGCCCTGAGACAGCTGCCCTCTTTTCCAGGCAGCACAGTATGTGCAGGGGTCAAGATAAACTCTCCAAGTAGAGGCCGCGTACAATTGACCAGCCCTTTGGAAACTTCGTGTGTGAAAGAAGTGAATGCGTGCAACCGCAAGGTGAGCGCAGCAAGCCTAAGCCACCGTCAGCTCAGTGCCGCTCTTCACGTTCAGGATGATGATGATTTACTGAAATCCCATCAGAGTCCCCCGACCCCTAAAGTCTGTGCCTGAACAAAGACAAGTAAAAGGGTGAAAAACAACCACAACCACCACCTTTGGTGAAGTGCTTACCCGAGTGTCACAGGCTGAGTGCACTAAGCCAGTGTGCCGCGAGATGTTGCCTGGTGTGCCGTAGGTGCAGACAAGACAAGAATTTTATAATTTTTCACTATTTTGTTTACTTAATATTTCATAATAAAGTAATTATAAAATACTTTCTTTGTGTTTATTTGATTCCTATTCAAGAGAATTACTTTATATATAGTCAATATAGGCACAGAGTTAAATTTTTTAACATTTTCTAATGGTGGTGTGCCTCGTGATTTTTTTCATGAAACAAGTGTGCCTTTGCCCAAAAAAGGTTGAAAAACACTGCACTAAGCAACAGCATTTAATATTCCCAACAACCCGTAGCTCCTGAACTCATACTGGAAAGGCCACTGGACCCGTTAGCAGCAAAATCCTGATTCAAACGCACGCCTAAGTCCAAAGCCTAAGCTCATAAACAAGCATTTTTTTCAACTACACCCTTTGGGGTTCATAGTTCAGCTAAACGCTCCTTCTGGGCCCCAGGGGTCCGATGCCATCACCTCCCCAATGAGCTCTGTGGAGAAGACTGCCCGCTTCCAGCAAGGTGAGGGCAGCAGACGTTCACTTGGTTTCTGAGCGCACAACCCCAGAGTACGCCTCCGTCTGTCCCTCTGGAGGAGAAGGCTCTGCACTCGAAAGGCTGTCCCTGAAATTCAGTCCTTTCTACCAGGTGCCCCCAGGGGATCTGCACGGGCACACTTGCACACACACCCCTGAATCTCTAAGCATGCAGGCAGGACAGGACTCGCTTCATCTGTACTTTATGAATTACAACTTCCAGCCGGATTTAAGGACGTTTCTAGATGTATTAGGTTAACCTAAAAGGTTACAGCACTAGCCCTAGCTGGTTTGTCTCAGTAGATAGAGCGCCTGCGGACTGAAGGGTCCTGGGTTCGATTCCTTTCAGGGGCATGTGCCCAAGTTGCGAGCTCAATCCCCAATAGGTGGTGTGCAGGAGGCAGCCGATCAATGATTCTCTCTCATCACTGATGTTTCTCTCTCTTCTTCTTCTCTAAAATATCTTAAAAAATAAAATAAAATGTTACAGCCCTCGCACCTTCCTTTGCCCTTGCACAGTACAAAACACACAGAGCACACACATACGACAAATGCCTTTTAAAATCCCATCGTTTTCACTCTCACGCCTGTCTCTTCAACGAGGCAGGTAACTCCGTAAACTGTAGGGGTGTCGAACTCAATCAGAGAAGGGGCCAAAATCTAAAATCCAGCCTAAATCGCGGGCCGAATGGTTTACTGAACAGTCATAAACTGTCATTGTGATGGAAACGCAGTGGAGTGCAGTGATGACAGCGAGGCGCGGGCCACATTGCAAGGCCTGGCGGGACAGATTTGGCCCGAGGGCCTTGTGTTTGACACATGTGCCGTAAAGGCAGAGGGAGGATACTTGGACCTTTGTGTCCCAGCATCTCCACAGCGCCAGGCTCAGGATGAACACCCAAACAAAACATTTGTTAAATGAATGAATGGGGTTACGTGGAACTAAAAATAAGCAACCCCCAACATAAAGCCTGCTAATATGAGATACTAACAGTTGTTCCCCTCACAAGGAAGTTCAAGTCTATGTGTTATCACCGGGGGCTGATCAAAAAGTTTATTGCACAGCCTTGAAGCTGTAACAACACAGCCATTCTACTGGGAGCATTTAAAAAAACAAAGGTTCAGAGGCAGTTGTCTGAAAGAGAGCCTTCAGCAAGCTCAGAGGACAACTGTTACCAGAAAAAAAGCCAATTTGATCACAAGCTTATTTGGCCTTTACCATTTCAACGGCGGACAGTGGCTTATTCATCCAGTTATTATTTTATCTTTAAACTTTTTTTTGAAGGATATATTGTTGCTTTGGCTCAAAATTAATACAAGCTGAAAAGATATTGAGCTTACCCTCACAGAGCTTTCAATTTACTTTGAACCATGATAGTAATACTTACCACGCTTATACTTTGTAAATGATCCCAGAGTATGCAAGGAGCCCAGCTTCAGAGTCAACAAAGTTGATTTTTTAACTCCAACGCCTCCTACTACCGTGTTTCCCCGAAAATAAGACATCCTCTGAAAATAAGACCTACTTACAGGTTTCCTTCTGAGTGAAATATAAAGCATCCGCCCAAAAATAAGCCCCCCCCCCCAGGCTAAACATAAAAGATTTGGTCCACTGATTCTGAAAGAAATGGAGTCACAAGAAATTCACCAGGAAATTCAGGAATTGGATTGTTATGTTCCAGAAGATGATGACATGATTGTCATTGAATAAATGAGTAAATTCTTGATACTGTAGGATTCACAGTGTGTCTGGTTTGTGTTGACAACTACCGTACTACCATACCGTATACAGGTAATAAGTTTCCTTTATTTTCACTTAACAAAAAATGTGTACCGTATTCTTCATGGAAAAATAAGACATCCCCTGAAAATAAGACCTAGCACATCTTTGGGAGCAAAAAGTAATATAAGACACTGTCTTATTTTCAGGGAAACAGGGTAGAAAAGCTGTGCCCTCAGGCAAGTCCCTTAACAACTCAAGTTTCTCGTATACAAAACAGAGGAGATGCGTCCTTTTCAGGTACCCTAAGCTGCCTTCCATGTTTACTGAAATGATTACAGAAACTATAACAAGTGGCTACATTGCCATTGTTTCTGTACATGCATCAAACCCACATTTAACTTGAGGGCTACCTTACAATTTCCACAAGAAACAAGTCCACTCCTGGATATAAGGCATAATGTTATACTAAATGGAGTAAGTCTATGGGCAAGCAAGATGTCAGAATTCTCCACCTATTTTCCAGCCACGGCCAGCGATGTGACAGTTACTAGTAAAGGCAGAATGGTCCGAATGCCCAGAGTTTTCTGTCGTGGCTTCTCCTTCAGCCAAGCTCAGAGTTTCTCGAACTTGAACCTGCATGAGAATTACTTTCTGGGATCATAAAACCAGAACTATGTTTGTTGTACCTTTACGGGCAACTTAAGGAATAATAACTATGGTACATGCTACTTCCATTTTTAACTTCAGAATAAAAATCTCTTAGTAAAATTTTTTAAAAGAAAAAAAATCTGAGCAACAAGTGAGTAGCAAGTTACAGGGGGGAAAAAGAAGAGGAAAAGAAATGTCTTCCTGCCTTGCCTGATCCAGGTCATTCCATGGCTTCAAGCACATAAAATGGGCCATCTCAAGTACCACCTACAGAGCGCCTTTCCTTACAAGGGCACTGCTCAAACTAACCAAATACTCTGTTCTGCATGCCCCCTGGGTCCAAGCAGCCATCACCTGTTAGAAACCATTTTTAGGTAACAGGTGGCAGAGCTGTGACTGCACAAAACCACTTAGAGGAAATGGCTCTGTCATGACAGAGGAGAGACTCCTCGCCTCCGTGAGGTTTCCTCACCGGTGAGGTCTGAAGCCCTCGCTGTTCCCTTCATTTGCTCCAGGCTCAGTAGAACCCCATTCGGAGTCAATAGGGGCAGAAGCAAATGGATGCCCATTCTGCTTGAGGGCACTTACCTGGTCTCCATGCTCTGGCTGTCTGCTCGCCATCATTCAGATCCTAAGCAAGAGGGCACCACCTCACATTGCCCTAGTTCAGGGGTCAGCAAACTCAGTTACCAGAGCGACAAACTGCCCTAGCTTATTCTCACAGCTCTTTGCAGCATCAGAACAGGTCCGCTTATGTGTGCACCCCGTTCGTGTCTGGCTCCCCCACTGCCCTCTCCCAGAAAATGCCTCAGGGACAGACAGTTGGTTCACCTCACACAGCACCGCATCCTCCAGTGCTTACAACACTGCCCGGCACATAGTAAATGCTCAGTAAATCTGTCTGGGACATCTGATTAAAGCAGTGGCAAATGAGTAAACCTGCACAATATAGAATAAAGAGGAGGGTCCAGCAGTGGTTGGGACACCCTGGCATCTCTCTACTCACTATTCCAAGGAGACTTTTCTGAACACTTAAACCATAGAAACAGCACCTTCGTTCTGAGCCCTTGGAACTCAGAGTATCTACAATATGCTGATGCTGGACTCATTCACAGGGTAGCTAGAGTGTGAATTAATGAATGTAGCCCAGAGAGTATATGAAGAATGAGAACAAGAGGCATACATGTAATGAGATATTACCCTGAGTGGCCAGATTATTATGACACCCCATCAGTACTTCGCTGGGCCATCTTTTGCCTTCAACACTGCAGCAATTCTTCTTGGCATTGACTCCCCAGGATATTGAAAGGTGATGGGAGGAGTCTGACACCATGCCTGATGAATAACTGTCCAGTTCTGTAAGAGTCGATGGTTGTGGAATCAGCTCCCTGGTGGCTCTTTTAACTTCCTCCCACAAATGCTCAATTGGATTAAGATTTGGTGATTGTGGGGGCCAGCTAAGCGAGGTAAAGTCTCCCTCATGTTCTTGAAACCACTCCTGCACAATACGAGCACCATGGCATGGCGCATCGTCTTGTTGGAAGAAGCCATCTCCATTGGGATATGCCATGAACATGATAGGATGAACTTGATCAGCAACGACACCTAGGTATGTTGTGCTATTCAGACATTGTTCTACATGAATTAAAGGGCACAAATCATGCCAGGAAAACATGCCCCAAACCATAACACTACCCCCACCAGCTTGAAGGGTTGTACTCATGCATGTGGGGTGTATGATCTCATGCTGTTTCCGACAAATTCTCACTCTGCCTATCTGCATGATGCAACTGGAAACGTGATTCATTGGACCACATGACTTTTATCCAATGCTCGACGGTCCAATCCTTGTGTTCCTGTGCAAATTGGAGACGTTTTATCTTAACTGCAGACAGCAAAGGTGTTCGTACAGGCCTTTGGCTTCCATATGCCATATGATGCAGGGTATGGCTAATTTGCCTACATACGTCAGGTGGTCATAATAACCTGGCCACTCAGTGTATAGCTAACTCAGAAAACATACCCAGTGTAGTACAGTATGAAGAAACCCGTCCTCTCATCAGACAGTCCTGGATTCAAATCCTGCCTCCATCATTTGGTAGCGGAACTTTATCACGCAGAGCCCCACGGTCTCCTTAGGGAAAGGAAGATAACAGCTCCCTCCCAGGGCTGCGGGGAGCAGCAGAGATGATGCTTATAAGGGACAGCACATAAGCATCACCTTACTTTACAGCTAAATGCCCCTGGAATTTTAGTTCGAAAGACCTAGGACTGGATCACAGACTTCACCGCCTTCCGATATAACTCCAAGCCACATACCCTCAGGCCCTGTTTGCCTCATTTATTAGATTCAGAGAAGATCATTTGAAAGCACTTTGCCAATAGCAAAGCACTACAAAGCCAAAACAAGAAATGTTGCTCACTTACGCCCACCTCAGTCCACAGGTAAAAGAAAATGCCATGAAAGACATTTTCCACCCAGAAAGCCCTGTGCTACTGTGCCACGGAACTCACCGATGACCGCATATTATGACACACCCATCTGGCTTAGTGACAGGGAAAAACTACTTATTTTCTTTGGCCATTTCTTTCAGCTGCCCTAACAACTCCTAACTCACCAATTTCCTGTAAGAGGTCAAATGAAACATGACTCCAACTTTTCACCTCTGAACCTTCATCTGGACATCTACTAGAGTCAGTCAGGTGGTGTGGGGAAAACCAAGATGAGTAAGAGTCTGTGACCAAGTTTCATTCCCACATAAAGGCCAATTATGCGCCATTAACAGTCAGCCCAGTGTGGTCAGTTCAATAGGTTCTCAGAGAGCTCCTCCATTCCTGGCCCGGTGTCAGTGGGCACCACGCTCTAAGCAAGTCAGCAGTTTTCTGCGAAGACCTTTCCCCGGACCGAGCACCGTGCTGGGTAAGAAGTGCCAGGACCTGTGAGCTAGAATCCTTGCCATCCACCAGCCCACAATGTGAACTACCAAATGAAACATGGACACAAACAGATGGCTCAGAGTGTAATGAGCGACTACAGAGCTACACATAAAAGCATCCCTTATTTTACGGCCATGCCTCACACAAGGCGACAGTTAATCAAGGGCCTCATGAGTAAGAGAAATAATTCATGCCATTCATACCATAAACAGATCAAAGAGAGGAGAGTTGTTTTTCCCACCTCCCCCAAACTGGAGTGGGTCTGGCTGCAGGGATAACTGGGAAAGGTGAGATCTTAGAAGAGCTTGGAAGGATAGATATACATGGAGTACATTTTCAGTAAGCAGAAGAATCACTTAATGAAAGACATGGAGGCAAAGTGCAGGCGTTGTCTGTGGACAGGGAGAAAGCAAACTTCAAGTCTGGGTCAGGGAAGGAACAGAGGAAGATATGGGTCTGGCCAGACAGCGGAAAGCTTCGATGAGAAGGCGGGAGGGGCACAGAAGTCACAGAGTAGAGTATGGACGGTAAATCATTAACAGCAAACAGGACCAAAGGGGATCGATGTCTGGAATAACAAAACAGGCTCTGTGGGAAAACTGAACCAGAAGATGAAATTCACAACCTTAAGGCCAGAATTTAGACTTGAAAGTAAATAAATAAAATTTGTATCTGCAAGTGTGTAATTCCAAGTATTGAAGCCCAAACTGCAAATGCTCCTTTTCACTGTGGAAAATCCTCCCCATTCATGCTGTACTCTAGGAACACAAGTCAAAATGCCCTCTTCTCCATAGTATGAAAAACAGGAATACCAGGCACATGCAAAAGAAATACCATTAGCGTTGTAGATGATATAACTAAAAACAAAAGAAAGATGGTACCATGTCAGTATCTCCTCATGGTCAGGCCTATCTGAAAAGAGAAAATCTCTCAGAGGAAGTGGTGGAAATGTCCTGGTTAGAGCCAGTGAGAATCAGGCCACAAGGCACAATCCTGTGGTCTCCTCTTTGCCGTACATCCAGCCCCTTGGAGAGTAAGTTCAGGTAGTGACTGTGGCTGGGGACGCAGCCTAGCAGCCAAGGGAAACCATGTTTGAAGAAAAACAGATTCTGAATCCTCATGGAGGGGCTGGTCACCACGGTGTGTTTGTGAAACTCCACCTAGCTGTACACTTCACGTTGTGGGTTCATTTCTCTTTGTAAGTTATTCTCCAATAAAAATACTCACTTAAAGGATGATTCTGTATAAATTCTAGAGAACCAAAAATGCCTTCAATGTCTCCATTATCAATAGGGAAACTACCAACCTTGAAATTACCAATAATTAGTGGTAAAACAACAAAAATACAGATGTCTAAGGTTAAAGCATCACTCGGTTAACGGAGGGCTGGGATCTGGTAAATTCACAGGTGAGAGGGGGATTTCTAAACCAAACAAATGCTTTCCAAAAGGCAGACCCCGCGGCTGGAGACTTTTTCTGTGAAAGGACAGCAGAGAGGCTGAACACAGGCAAGCTGCATGGTCCCTCCACCCCAGGAGGCCACAGTCTAAACGGTCTCTCCGGGTTCACATCTGGGTGGCCTGATTAGTTCCCAATAAAATAATGATTTTGTAATAAGGCCTGGGGAATCACCCGTTCCAAATGTGTAATGTCCTGGTCCCACATTATTTGGACTGAATTGGCTTGCTAGGTTCACCAGGCAGACGTCCTTGGGGATAAAGCATTCTGGTTAGACAAAATACCCCATTATCACTAAAAAGGGCAAAGCTTCCTTGGGAAAACCGTTAGGCTGAATATAACTGGGGACGGAAAGGGCCAGAACTGAAACTAACCTAGAAAGCTACTCATCTGACTCTCAGCCTTTGCATTAAGGATCCCAGCGTTTCCAAGCGAAATACTGGGCACCATTGATCTCCCAGCGCAAACTGAAGGCTGCCCAAGGGAAAATCTAACCATGTCTATCCGCTGCCTACTGTCAGTGATCCCAGTGCTTCCTCTGTACAAAGAGTAACAACAATTGCATTTTTTCACCAAAGGCAGGTGAGATTATCTTCCATCTTCCCGCCATTGTAAAACAGTCATCATCGTTACCTTCTACACAAAAATTAAACTCCATCATACTTTTTTAATATTCCCATTTAAATCCATACCCTCTCTGGTCCGATTCCTAGGAAGTTTTGTTTGGTCATTAACCAACTACCTACATTTCCCTGAGGATTTGTTTATATTTCTAGATGAAAAATGAAACAATAGTTGCTTCTACCCTCTCCGTTCAGAAAACCACATAGGCTGCCCACAAACCCATGTCACAAATGCTAAAGATTATGAATAAAAGGAATGTGCATTTGCTTATGTTACAGCTATTAAAGGAATAGCCAGACTCCTTGCATTGAGAGCAATCGGCTCATTCTTGACCCAAGCATCCTATTTCTCGTTCTATTCTCTGAGCTAATTGCTTATATAAGCATGCCAATTTGCCTTGATTATAGAATTCTTAATAAACGAATGTTGTTTACATTTCACAAGTGTATTTGAATTTCACTCCAGGAAGCCAAGCTCATCAAGGCTTTGTAAGGGGAAAAGCCAGAGATCAAAGCAAAAGGCCTGCATTGAACCAACAAACAATTAGGCTGGAGAATAGAGGCCTGAGCAAAAAATGCCATTGATTTATTGAGTGTTGTACTCCAGGAGTACACCTCAGAGTCACTGTTCACTCTTTAGTTGTAACACAGAGAACTTTCTCTGAAAATTTCCAGTGTGATTATGTGATGGCCATTTCTTCAATGGTTCAGTAAGTCTCTCTGACATTCAACAGTCCTTGATCCACTTCTGTTTCTCACCTGGGTCGTTTTGGTTGTATTAAACAGCTCTGGGAGTTTTGTTTAACTTTTCTCCACTCTGCCTCATTTCTCTAAATTTCCTGGTACCTCTTTGAAAATTCCTTTCCTACTACACTCATCACCGCGGTTTTAACTTTTTTATATATATATATATATATATATATTATTGATTTTTTACACAGAGGAAGGGAGAGGGAGAGAGAGCTAGAAACATCGATGAGAGAGAAACTTCAATCAGCTGCCTCTTGTACACCCCCCACTGGGGATGTGCCCATAATCAAGGTGCATGCCTTTGACTGGAATCGAACCTGGGACCCTTCAGTCCACAGGCCGATACTCTATCCACTGAGCCAGTTTCAGCACTGTGGTTTTAACTTTTGCTTGGTGTTCGCAGGAAGCAGAAAAAGGGGAAGGCTCACTCCTCCCGCACAGTGGCTCTCAACCGAGGCTGCATGTTCCCATCTCCGAAGGAGCTTGTACTAGTGAAACCCCAGAAGCTCAGGCCACCCTGCGGACAAACTTACCAGAATCTCTGGGAGTGGGACCCAGACATCCAAGTTTTTTGAGGCTCCCGCATGATGTCAATGTGCAGTCATGTTTGAGAACCACTGTTTGAGCTTTCAATCCCTTCATCATCCAACCTTAAATTAAAAAGTGTTCAGCCACACTCCCTAAGGGGTATGGGGGGGTGGGGGGTGGGGGAGAAACAAGAAATAAGCCAGTTTCCTGAGCAAATCAAGCCAGGACCTGAGACAGATAAGGTCTGTTACCTGCAGGCAGCAGTCACAGGGCAGAGAAATGTGAAGAATCTGACACCTTTCCCAAAGCCAACAGGTTTTTACTAACAGCAGGCCAGGGGCACCTTCCACCACAAACACATCAGGCAGGGAGATCACCCCACCCCCCCCCCAATACAGCAGGGTCTAAACACCTCAAACCTTTCAGCTCCTGCGGCAATGGACACAGGGCTTCCACACGCACCAAAGCTTCCTCCGCAAAGAAGAAGGCGGACCATCACATGTGAAACAGGAGTCACCAAAGCCCACCTCACCCCACATAAGAACACCGATGTGAGGAGCGGAACGCCTTGGTATGTCTATAAAAAGTTGGTGATATAAAAAGGGACCGACCTGTGAGCCCTGATGCCAGTAATCATAGTTGTTTTTTTAAGGTTGTAAAAAGAAAGTACACTTCTATCTACATCAAATGCCATTATACCTTCAAGTGAGAACTCGGTATTTCCCAAAAAAGGAATTCCCAGCTATCTTGGCCCACATCTGTGGGCCTTAGTTGAATCACAGTCCACCCGGCAGCCCTCCAGCCTACCAGCTCTTCCCTAGACACTGCTTCCCTATCAGATCACATCTGTCAGAAACGGCATAGTCCTTGGTGTTATGATGAAAGATAAGGTTCTGGAGAGGGGAGAGGATCCCCCTCAGTATGAACAGACACCATCATCAAAGAAAGACAAGAGGCAAGTTATCCCTGCAGCCAATGTTCAAGCAGGTGAGAGCTAAGAGGGTGCATGGAGCCTCTCTACTGACACCATGACCCACAAGCCTGGGGACATACTCCTGGTGAGGGGGGAAGGGGACAGGTCCCCCACTGTAGAGTGGAAGAGCACCCTCTTGCAAAGGAGAGACAATCATCTGGAATCAGTGCTTCTTTCATTATCCACTTTTACAATATCCATTACTTATTTAAGAAGCCCGGTGCATGAAATTTGGGGGGAGGGGGGGGGGGTGCTCAGCCAGGCCTGCACCCTCTCACAATCCAGGACCCTTCAGGGGGTGTCTGACTGCTAGTTTAGGCCCAATCCAGCAGGGCATCCCTCTAAAATCCAGGACTGCTGGTTCCTAACCGCTCCCCTGCCTAATTGCCCCTAACTGCCTCTGCCTCAGCCCCTGCAACCAGGACCTGGGCTTCCCTCCTTCTGGCCAGCCGCAGGCATCCAGGACCCAGGCCAGCCTTGTCCCTGCTAGCCACAGGCACCAGGACCCCAGGCAGTGCTACCCAGGCAGGATAGCACTTGTCAGGAAGGATGTCTGGAATGACATCCAGAAGACGCCTGGTTGAACTGGTCTAGTTAGCATATTACCCTTTTATTAGTATAGGTTATTAGTATGGATAAGGGTCAGAGAGCCCACTTCACCTTGTCCTTATTCTCCAAGCCCAAAGTATGAAAATGAAGAGCATGTTTCATTGAGACCAAGCTGTTCAGGCCACAATTTCTGCCAAGTCAAAGAGATTTCCAGAACAAACAAGAGCCTATACTTATCTTCTTCTTTGAGCCCAGGAGGAACCTACACAACCCTTCCCCACTCTCAGGTGCTGTCATTCTATGTCTAGACTCTGCGGGTGGCAGGCTCATCTCAAGGAGGCACTGCTCAAGCCAATGCTAGCTATGTCTTGGGTTCAAAAAGACCTTCCCACCATCAGCACTTTTCACACAGTTTCTGTCTGAGCAGCTCTAATGGAGAGCTCACTATTCAATATTTTTTAAATATATTTTTATTGATTTCAGAGAAGAAGGGAGAGGGAGAAATAGAAACATCAATGATAAGAATCTCTAATCAACTGCCTCCTATATGCCCCCACTGGGGATTCAGCCCACAACCTGAGCATGTGCCCTGACCAGGAACTAAACCATGACCTCCTGGTTCATAGGTCAATGCTCAACCACTGAACCATATTGGCCGGGCTCACTACTCATTTTTTGACAAGTCTAAATGTTAGGATACTTTCCTTAGACTATGAGCCATTCAGTCACTGACCCTGGAAATTCTACTCTCTAGACCACACAGAACACAGCTGCACACTTTCCTTCACAAAAGTTCAACAACTGAAGTCAGCTAATGGACCACATTTTACATCCTGGAAATTTTATACTTTCAGGTGCTATGGTTTTTAAAAATCTCATGACTATCCTAACAGTTGTATCAAATTCATACAGAGGAGGAAAAATCAAGGACCAGAAGATAAGAGTTTAACTTGCTCAAGCTGGTGCAGCTAATATAATTCCAGAAACTAAGTCTTCTTCGGCATCCCAGGCCAATTCTGTTTGTAAATGAGAGGCCACACAAAGCAATTCTTATCCCTTAAGGATTTAAGGGCATGCAATACCTTTCCTCCCCCAGGTTTCACCAGTTTACATGGCTGCCAGTCTCTCAATAGAGCCAAACATTTACATTCAGAGCATAGCCTTTGATCAACTTCTACCCTAGATACCTGCCCTATCTAATAAAGAGGGAATATGCAAGTTGGCAATCACCAAGATGGCTGCACCCACAGCGGAGGCTAAGTTCCCTTAACGAGCCTTAAGGAGCAATCAGCAGGGACCTGAGGCTGCACCCCCAGCCCAGTGCTGAGCCAGGGGACCTGAGGCTGCACCGCTGTCCCCCCTTTCCTCCCTATCCTGCAGGGCTTGACGGGAACTGAGGCTGCCACACTGCCAGGTGGGGCTTGACAGGGGTGGGGCCAGCCAGGTCTGGATCTGGCCCAATGAGGGTGGGGTGGGCTGGGGCTGGGTCTCTTGTGATTTCGAGGCACCATGGGTGGGCGGGGACTTGACTCTGGGTTCCGCGGCTCACCCCCGACTTTGACAGGAGGAAGATTTTCATATAAATTTTACTAATTTTCTTTCATCTCTGACACTTCTATTATAGAGAAAGGGCAAATAGCAATATTAAAATATTTCCTCTAATTAATCCCCTTTTAATGTGCATGAATTTCATGCACTGGGCCACTAGTGTGTGTGTGTGTGTGTGTGTGTGTGTGTGTGCACGTGCACACGCAGCACACGCGAGTGTGTATTGTGTGGTAAGGGGGAGGGAAGAGGAGTGCACCCAGATAATGATGATTAGCACAGTCCTAAGCATAAATTCCTGCTTTGGGGAATAAAGCAGCTCAGGCTTACTGCCTAGGATGAGACTGCCATGGCACAAAGTGACAACACTTCACCCCCTTCTCTCCCAACAGGAAAAGGGATGTGAGAAAACAAATCAGCATGCATCTGACGATGGCCTCACTCCACTGCTACCCATCCATCTGCTCAGCAGACTTCATGGCAGGCGCTCTCCTTGGAAGCGGTTGAAAGGGAACAACACCTTGCAGTGGGAAATCAGCTTAATTGGAAAGCCCTGACCTTCCTTGTCCCTTTCACAAGTAATTACATTTGGAGTGCAGGCACTGCACTGACAGACTGTCTCTTCCCCCTGCCTCCTCCCCCTGACGTGGAAGCCCTAAACTTCCCCACAAGGAGTTTAAGTTTGCCCACTTTGAGACTAAATGAACATTTGACTCCATGCGCTAAGAACAGAACAGTGTGGTGGAGATGCCAACATGTCTGACACCTGGAGAGAAGCATCAAGCGCCCCGACGTTAACCAATCTACAAAATGTCTGCCAATGTTATCGTTTGAACCTTGCAATTTCCTGCTTGAGTTGGGTTTGGGGTTTTGGGGGTTTTCTTATAGCTTTACTGCTAGCCCTCCTCCCCCCTTTTTTTTTTTCCTTCCCAGTTCTAGGCTTAAGAAAGTATAATATAATTAGGGGGGAATAGTACAGAGATCCAAATCTGGGTTAAAATCCTAGATTGGCTATCTCCTATGACCTCAGGCAATTTCGGTAATCTTTATTTCCTCGACTAAAATGTTGCCGATAGCTGGAGTTATTGTGAAGATTACATGAGAACATGTAAGCACAAGCGAGTACTCATAGTAGGTACCCAGAAAATGTTCCTGCTTCTTCCTAAAGCAAAATAACCACATTTAACCTCAGGGCAAGCAAAAAAAAAAAGAAAGAAAGAAAGAAACTGACTCAAATTAATCACATACCAAAGCAGTTCCCAGAATCTAACACAGAAGACTGCCCTAAACCATCACTTCCCAATCTGTCTTTTGTAATCTGCTGGCTGACCAGCCTGATATCTGATATCCCAGAGATACAGCAGCTGGAATGCAAGGCTTAAAATTATCCTTTCCTCTGAAACTCAAAAGAATCTTGAGGACAGCTCTTTGACTACGGCACTGGGGGACAAACAGCGACTGCAAGCCATAAATATGTGAGTAATAGGAATATGTAAAGTTGAAAGAGGTACTCTTGAACAAAGATAATCAGTTGTTCGCCACACCCAAAACCACTTTCATAGTGTCATCTCTGAAAATAAAGGGCATGGGAGTATTAGAGTGTGAGTGTGTTTGTGTGGTGTTCCCAACAATCAGGCAGTGTTTAATAATGGAGAGCCACATAGATATTCTATATAATAAAGACCTAATATGCTAATAAGACCGAACAGCCGAACAACCGTCCAGACAACATTCCGTACAACCATCAGGACGACCTTCCAGACTAAGCCAGGCAGAGCCCCTTGCACAAATTTCATGCATCAGGCGAAACCCCAAAATAGTTTATGCGAGACCCCAAAAATACAGGTCAATGTTACCTGTAAAATACATAAAATATATACACCCTAAAGAAACAAGTTGAAGCAGACAATTAAATTTACAATTTGTGAAATACTTCCATCAAAGAATGTAACAGAAACAACACCCAGGGAGGGGGGAGACTCTCCTTAGGAGGATTAAGCTCTTTAAGAATTCGTTCCATGTTTTACTAGTCATTAATTAAAGTTCAGTTAACACAAAATTTAAAAATCTTTTTTCCTATAAAAATACTGTTATATTTTAAAGTTTATCCCTCCAATGATCTTAATTCAGCAGTCTTTTACTCTCTCCTCTCACTTTTTCACTCACTCCCACTAATTTTTTTTATTTTTATTTATTGACAGAATTTAACTCATACAGACTGAGGAGGGTGGGGGAACAGCCACTGAGTAGATGTGTTCTCTCATACATTTTCCACAAATAGATGGACTTCTGTCACTCTTATTTTTATTTACTCTTCCCCGGTGCATTAAATATTCTAGAGCTTGGGGGTGGGGAGGAATTGTTTTCTATGCCAGAAATGGCTCGTTAATTATTGATGTAAGCCATACTTACAATGAGGTGCTTGCATAATTTTCTGTACTGTATTACTATCTGGTTTTCCCCAAAAACACATATCATCTTTATGATACAGGGGGGAGAAGGGGAACCACCTAGGCTCAATAATGCCAAAATGATTCCCAGTGCCTCAGAGTAGAGAATTTCTCCACATATAAACTTAAACACTTGCCAACCTAAAATGTGTCCTTTCAGCTTGATCTCCAGAATTAAATGGTTTGAGCTGATGTCTTAAGCCACTCATGAAGAAAGGCAAAGTTGAGAGCACTGAATATACAACTTGAGAAACTGACCGGAAGAGAAATCACAACTTTGAATTTCTAGCCACCATTCCCTTTAATTCCACTTGTAGATTTTCAAAGAGCAGCTGGAGCTGACTAAGGAGTTACATTAAACACATCAATGGCCCCCAAGCTGAGATTTTTCCCAAAACAAAAGCTTTGTCTCTATTCAAAAAAGGTCAGCCTGGTGTTTTTTTGGTTTTGTTTTTATAGGCTTATACTATTGTAAACAATCACAAAAGGAGCCGCATCCAGTAACTGTGTGTGAGCAAAGTAGCCACAACACCCAGCCACTGCCCCCAAGGAGCTTACAGTGTAGAACCATAAATGTCTACCTACTAAATTTGTGACTGCTAGACTTAACAGTAACACAAATCAACCACGTTAATGACGGAGCACTGTTTTCCTAAGGATTAATTCATACCATGTGTTATTAATCAGCAAAGTAACTGAGAGCTCATGCAAAACATGCTATCCCAGTTGAGCAGAATTTAATTGCATTATTGTTATCTGGTTTTCCTGTGCCACTGGCCCTTCCACTGCAAGCCCCTCCACACACAGACACACAGACACACAGACACACAGACACACAGACACACACACACACACACACACACACACACACAGCACCACAGACCACAGCATGGATGGAAAGACAACTCAGAGCTGGGAGGAAGAACCATGTGTCTGGTAGGAAGAGGATTTCGAATTAAAAAAAAAAAAAAAAAAGACTTGTCTCTGGAAAGGCAAGTCAAGGGTGCACCCACGCTGCCTTGAGAAGTAATTAAGCCTTTGCTGTTTCATTTCCGAGGGTCCCATCTTGCACAAGGTGGGAGCAGCTGTGGGAGATCACAGAAGATTCAAAGCCAGGCAGGCAGCCTCATCTATCTCGCGGCTGCCACGCCAGGTTCCGGGTGGTGTGAGACAGCTCTGTTCTCCCCAAGAGCACAAAGCTAACCCGCCATCCAGAACACTATTTCCCCACATCACACCGGGCTGGAAGACCCAGTCAGTGTCCCCCATCCAGGTCCTTTCCCAAGGTTGTGTGAACTACAAGCCAAAAACCCGCAGGCAGGCAAACAAATGCCAGATGCGGCTGCCCTGGAGCACAAGTTCCTCCGGCTCCACAGCCTGGCAGAGTTTAGAGGCAACTAACTAGGAAGAGGGAAATGTACAAGGAAGTGTAAGGAAGAGGAACGCGTCCGATCCTGCCTGGTTCCCTTCCCACATCCCTTAGGAGAGACCGGGACGCCACACATCAGCCTGGGCACCAGCTGCAGGGACTCCGGCCGGGGCGAGGAGGAGACCGCCACACCCTCTGGAGCTCACAGCGCTGCCCGGCGATGGCAGGGAGGGGCCCCAAAACTTAGTCCCGGCCTGGGGGGGGGAGGGGGGGGGGGAAGGCGGGGAGAGAAAGAAGAGAGCATTCTGTCTTGGGTTTGAAAAAGCTGTAAACTAGGAGGAGCGGGGTTCCGGGGAAGGGAAGGGAGCCCCGGACTTGGCTGGTATGGGAGGGGAGGGGTCACCCCTGGGAGTCAGAGCAGCTCGCAACACGTCCCCGCAAAACAGCACATTTTTGTGGTTTTTAGATTTAAGTCCAAAAGGAACGCGCTGAGGCGACGCTTCTCTCGCGCCTGGGGTTCCGATGCCCTCTCCCCAGCTAAGGACCGGGGCGCCCCACTGCCCGGGGGCCCCCCTTCTCCTCCCCTTCCAGGGAGCGCCCCGCCGCCTGCGAGTTCCCCTTCGCGCTCAGCCCGGCGCGCAGCCCAGGCAGCCACCGGCCCGGCCCCCGCAGGCCGGGAGGGTCCGCGGCGACGCGGGGTTTGCGGGTTTGGGGATTTTTCTTTTTAACAATCGGCTTTCCCACTCGCTGCCCCCTCCTCCCCGGCCCGCGCCCCCTCTCCTTCACGCCCACGCCGCACCGCCCGGGCACACCGGCCGCGAGGTGCCTCTCCCGCCAGACAATGGGTTCGGAGCCGGCCAGGCAGCCCGCCCCGAGCCCCCAGTCCCAGCCCGGGACCCCAAGAGGACTGGAAGGGGGGACAGAGAGGGGGGAGGCCCCCCCTGGAGAAGGTGGGCGCCATCCCCCTGGAGCAGGAGGCTGGTTCCCCGCGCGGGGAGAAGGGGAGGGGGGTGGGGGGTCCGCTGCGCCGCAGCCCGGCCGGGAGCCCCGCGCACTCACCAGCACGATGGCAAACCGCTCCTCCAGTTCACCTGGCTCGGGCATCGGCAGCTTCAAAGGCACGCTGTGCGCCCTGAAATCGGTCTGCTGCGAATCCATGCTCCCCGCGTTGCCCATGTCGGCTGCCCGCCGGGGATCGGGGGCTGCTCCTCCGGGCCCCCCTAGTAGCGTCCGCGCCCGAAATCAGCACCAGCTCCGGCCACCGGCTCCCGCTCGCCGGCGCGACCCGCCCGGCTCCACGCCCTCCGCTGCGCCCGGCGACCGTGCAGCGCGCGGCTGCGCTCCTAGCAGCGCCCCGAGCCGAGCCGCCCCCCGGCCTCCTTCATGCCGCCCGCCGCCCCCGCGCCGCCCCGGGCTCGCCGCCGCGGGAGGAGTGGTCTGGGCGCCGGGCGCCGCTCCGCATGCTGCTCCGCGGGCGCGCCGCTCCCGGCCGGGCGTCGTGGACACGAGGTTTCCTCCCACTCGGTCTCCTCCCGGGGCCGCGGCCGCCGATGACACTTGCAGCTCGCGGCCGCCGAACACCAGGCTCGCTCCGGCCGCCGGCACCTCGAGCAGACAAATGCGGCCCCGGCGCTGCCGACACAATGCCCCCGCTCGCCCGGCCCCCGCCCCCCGGCCCCGGCCCCGCCCACCCGCCCCGCGGGCTGCCGGGACGCGTAGTTCCGGCCCAAAGTGTCCGCGCGTCCGCGCCACGCCGGCTGGAGAGGACCCCGCAGGGTCAGCACTGCTAGCAGCAAAGGCAGTCTGCACGTCTCGAGAGAGAGCGCTCAGGTCACTTTGACCCAGCTCACTCCAACAGAAGAAATAATCACCTGGTCATCATCATCCATTCTGACACATTTGACCAATGAACGGATGATCCAATCCATCAATGATGGGATGTATGCACTCTGATTTAAGTTTCAGAAGCCTGTTATTGTTCCAAAGGGAACGCAGAGGTATTGGCAACTTCCTCTTTCATCAACTGGGATGTGAGTCCAGGGTGCTTGTTTATTGTGGGGTTTTTTAATATATATTTTATTGATTTTTTTACAGAGAGGAAGAGAGAGGGATAGAGAGTTAGAAACATCGATAAGAGAGAATCATCGATCAGCTGCCTCCTGCACACCCCCCAGTGGTGATGTGCCCGCACCGGAATCCAACCTGGGATCTTTCAGCCCACAGGCTGAGGCTCTATCCACTGAACCAAACTGGTTTCAGCTTATTATTCTTTCTTATGTGTGTTGCATATTCTTTTGTGTGATTGAAATGTTTTTTTAAACAAACGTACACTTTTATGGATATGTATAAATGTCCACTATGATTAGATGCATACCTATATGGTGGTGGATGAGGATTCAATTCAGTTCAACACAAACACCTGTCAGTGCCTATTCTGTATGGGTGACTGTGTTCCTTAGTGGGATAAAGAGGATTGTTCCCGCTCCAGAGTGCTTCACCATCTACTGAAGGAGAAAATTTACACAAATAAGAAGATTTCGTGTGAGATGGAAATAAGGACAGAGTGGGAAGGCTTTGGAGATGATCTTTGGCTGTAGCAATCTTATTTCTCCAGAACAGACTTGTTCCAGGGGTTTTACAGAAAAGACAGGGCCCACCCATTCCTCTGGCGTGCTTTTCAGCCTGGAACTACCCACTCTGAAGCAGTGGAAATAGAGAAAAAAACAGCCTTATAAACAAATGACTTAAGCCAGCTACAATGGTGTAGATGTCAAGGACATTCACCTGATTGACTTGTGGCTGAACTACTGCAGTTAGTCCTTTCTTAATTAAAATTGGTTCCTAATCCTGCTTTATGTATTATATTCACTTTGGGAGCTTGTTGTTGAAATTGCACACACCTCAGGCCCTACCTGTTATCAGAATTTTCCTAAGCTGAGAGCTGGATCTTGGGCAGGTGTATTTCTAACAAGCTTCGCATGTGATTCTGGTATGCAACCAGAGCTGTTATCATCTTGTTAAAAATCAGCTGCTTCTTGGCAAGATAACATACCAAGACTCAGGCATCAAGGGCCACATTTTATTCAGCTTTAGGAAGTTCAAGGTGCCTTGAGCACACAGTAGATTTTCAACAACTAATGGCTGAATTAACAAGTGACTTTTACCAAAAGCCTATGAAACAAACATCTAGCCTTTTAAAGAAAGGAGAGAGTATTAATAAAGTCAATTCAAAAATCTGAGTAAATGCAATATGTATTTCTAAAATTACATTGTATCAAAATTAATAAGTGCATTAGTAATCAAAGAAAGAAAAACACACACACCAATGAACAAAAATGAGTGAAAAAGAAAAGCTATTAATTCAGGCCAAGTGAGATACTTCCGACCTACAAATGTATTTATTTTCTTTGTAATCTCTAAACCTATACTTTGGGTCTGATTGACTCACAAAATCAACCCACCAGGGAGTTGCTCATGTGCATGGGAAAGCTGGATTATTTTCTCCAGTTGAGATATTCTTTTCTATTACGGCTCTCATTGGCTATATTTCTAGCAGTAATCAGGATCTTTTTCTCCCCTTAAGTCTTGTCACAGCTAGTCTCTCTCATAATCTCACACTTTGAGAGAAGCCAAGGACAAAGTGTGCAAGTCCATGAACTAAAAGAACTCTGTCCTTTCAAGGTTTACAGTCTCTAATATTTGGTTATTATTTATGACTATTATTAAATGAAAAATGAACAAAATACTCCATTATGTTATGCAGTTTCTATAGGGATTTCTATTTTTTACAATCTCAAGAAATTTTTTGTTTTGAGGAGGGTGGAGAGAGAGGAAGGAGAAGACATTTCTATTTAATTGTAGCCCTCTTCCTCATCACAAAATTAAAATCAGGCAATTATTTGTAAATACACATTTCATTTCCTGATCACTAATATATATGATTTGTTATCATTGATGTCACAAAATATGGACAAAAAATTATTGAAACTGTCTACTCATCTTCCAAGAAAACTGAAATGTTAGAACTTCATCTTCCTCTTACAACCCAGGAGCCCTAGGCCCAGTCCCTCTTAGGCTGTCAGTCGGACATCCTTAGTGCTGCCGTGGAGGTGGGAGAGGCTCCGGTCCCACCACTGTGCTCACCAGCCATGAGCCCAACTCAGGGCTTCTGGCTGAGCCTTGCTTCCCCTGTGAGAGCACAGTGACCACCAGGGGGCAGCTCCTGCATTGAGTATCTGCCCCCTGGTGGTCAGTGAGCATCATAGTGACCGGTCATTCCACCGTTGGGTCAATTTGCATATTAGCTTTTATTATATAGGATGTAACAGGCATTTACAAACTATGCTAGGGATGGCTGGATCAGAAGTCCCCTCCTCCCCCACCCCAGTGGTAAAATTGCTTTCAAAGAAACTTTGCCATAATTTATAATAAATTCTTCTACAAAATCAGCAGGGTTTCATTGGCATCTTCTCAGGTTCCAGATTGCAAGAGCGTGCAGGCCAGGCCAAGGGAACGCCCTTCCCCCAGTGCATGAATCCCTGATAGCCCTAAATCAAAATTGAAAATAGTCCTCTTAGCTGAAGTTTTAGAGGGATTATTTCATGTCAATTTATATCCACAAAAGTCCTGCAAGATTCATATATTTATCCATATTTCTTTTTTAAATATTTATTGTGCACTTACTATGTGCCAGACACTGCTAATGATTTTAAACGTGGTTTATTCAATTTCTGTTTCATACAAACTTCTTCCAGTTGCCTTTCTCCTCCTGATTCAGTTAGGAATGAATGCTTCTGCCACAAATAAAGGAGAACCCAAGTAATAACAGAAGTAATACTTTTTTTTTCTCCTAGAACAAGAAATCTGGGAAAAGGTGGATACTACTTTTGGTTCAGAAACTCGGTAAGGCTAGGGCTAATGTTTGAGGGATGGTTTGGTCTTTCCCACATACGTACAAAGAGAAGATATCACAAAATGCAGATAGCATTATTGTATGGAAAGGCAACTCCAGACAATATTTCACATCCTCACTACTCTGTCACCTACTCTGCCCTTCCTCCTGCATTCCCACACTGCACTGCATCCTCCAATATCCTCCTTAATATCAGACTTTAAGGAGTATCAGGTGGGAGGGTCTTAGCCTGTAATATCAACAACAATGGTGACAGGAGAGGAATGTGCTGCTGACTTATAGTGTCCACGTTTATTTCAGGGAGTCCTCTTAACTTCCCAACTTAATATTAGCTGTCGACCAGGAGGGCAGGAGTTGGAAGCTGTGCCGCGTGGGAAGCCCAGGATGCCCATCTACACCTGCTCTCCTCTGCAGATAAGCAGCTTCCAAGGCTATCCATCTGGCCCCTTTCAACAGCTTCCAAGTCTAAGAAAACAAACCCTTTGCAAAAAGGGTTTTTAAAACAAGAAGTCCCAAGGGGGGGGGGGCATATTTGTTTCAGGCTGCAACCACTTTAACCAGAATAAATAGCATGGGGGACTAAGAAAGAAAGAAAATGAGTTGGAGTAAAAATTTGTTTCCAAAGATACATATAGTTCCCAAATATATATATATATTGTCCCCCCAAAAAATTGCACACTATGAACAATTATTCATTCCAATGGGTTAAATCTCAAAAGAAAGAAACATCAACTCAGCTATCAGCTGTTGAGTGTGTATACATTTTGGGGGGCAATCTATATATATATATATATATATATATATATATATATATCACATATTACACATCCAGATTTATAATTTTATTTACTTTTTTCATTTGTCTTTTGATAGAGTCACTTTTTAAGGAGAAAAGTGGCTTGTCCTAGATAATAAAAGGCTAATATGCAAATTGATTGAACAGCGGAACAACTGTTTGCTGTGATGCACACTGACCACCAGGGGTCAGACGCACAATGCAAGAGCTGCCCCCTGGTGGTCAGTGCACCCCCACAGAGGGGGCGCCACTCACCCAGAAGCCAGGCTCATGGCTGGCAAGTGTAGTGTTGGTGATGGAAGCCTCTCCCACCTTGTGGCAGCGCTAAGTAGCCCTCCGGGGATGGCCGGCTGCTGGCTTAGGCCCACTCCCCCTAAGCTGCCAGGTAGATATTCCTCAAGGGGTCCCAGACTGTGAGAGGGTGCAGGCTGGGCTGAGTGTCCCCCACCCCAGTGCACAAATGCTATGCACCAGGCCTCTAGTTATTCTACAAGAGGCCATCAGATTTGAAATCTCCTTCTCTTTCTTCCCTCTCCAAGTCAGCCCAAATACATGAAAAATAACCCCCTTTTTTTTGGCCTCCAAAGAAGAAATTCTCCCAAACACATGATTATTCTGTCTAGTGAATTTGAATTCCTTGACTTGCAATGTAAATTCTAAAGTCTAATATCATAGTAAGAATGTGTACTTGGTGAATTTGCCTCCCTGTCTAACTTGCACACTTAGTGACCTCACTTTCTGCATCTATAAAATGGAAATAAAACACTCTCACCATCAGTGAATTCTTAAGATTCAGAGAAATATCAATAATAGAGAATTATTAAAAGAAAAAGAAATACTCACAAATAACTTACATAAACCATCAGGATCATGCGTGTTGTATGGTGACCTGTTCAATAAGCGATATTTTCCTCCTTATGCTCTTTTTTTTTTTTCAAGTCAGTAATGAATATAATCTGGGTTTTCTGTTGAAGGAATAAAATATTCTGCTGTCCCTGCATTCATAAAGGGAAATATTTAAATACATGGCGTTTATTTCGGATAATACGGTGTATTTATATAAAATAGAACATGCTGTGGTTTGTAGTCCACCTGTGAATCCAGGAGTGCTTCTGAATATCCCAGTTCTTTCCTTGATAAAGCTCTATTCTGGTCACTCAGTAAAGCAGTAATTCAAAGAGTCAATGTCACTGTCTGAGGAGTAGAAACAGTATTTCCCACACCTGTGAGTAAGATGCACCTGTGATGCTTAATGGACATATTGATTCCCCTGGGCCTTATCGAGAAATTCTAATTCAATAGGTCTGGGGTAGGCCCAGGACTCTGTACATTTGACAAAACTCCGGGTGGCGGTTCCTATTTTAGGCAAGTTTAGGAAACACTGATTAATTGCTTAGGATTGGGGAAATGACTCATCTACAATTAAGCAATAATGCCTCTATTTAAGGAACAATGCCAAGTTATTTTAAAACCATTGAATAATTATAACATACAGGCTGCTCTAAAACTTGAACTAGCTGGGTGTTTTTTGTGTTTTGTGTTTTTTTTTTTAATGAGAGGAATTATTTTTTTTTAAATATATTTTATTGATTTTGTACAGAGAGGAAGAGAGAGGGATAGAGAGCTATTAAAAACATCGATGAGAGAGAGTCATCGATCAGCTGCCTCTTGCACACCCCCTACTGGGGATGTGCCCGCAACCAAGGTACATGCCCTTGACCGGAATCGAACCCAGGACCTTTCAGTCCCCAAGCCGACACTCTATCCATTAAGCCAAAACGGTTTCAGCAAGAGAGGAATTATTCTTATTTAAAATACACTTATCCCGATTTTTAAAGTTTTAAGAAATGTCACCAGTTCTTCCTATTTGCATTTGTTATGCTTTTTAGGCTTTGGAGGAGAACAAAGCATCATTGGTTCTATTGTGTAAATTGTCCACAACTGATTTAGAAACAGTTTTGTCATGTGTCCAAATTCTGAGGTGGAATTGAGGTTATACCAGTTTCCTCTTGCCCTAAACTCACATTTATATGCAAAAATAAAATGAATAAATGCCAAGCATTCCATCTTGCATAGATGAAATCAAACTGTCTAGAGCTACTGAAATGCTAACTGACATCTTATCAAATGCCTTTTACTAACATGTTTAACTGTTTTATATCATTCTAGTTGCAATTGTTTTCAATACACAAGTAAGATCAAAGAAAAGTCCCACGAAAAAAGGAAGGGGAGAGAGCAGCTAATTAGTAGAACCAAAAGATCCCCCTCAAAGGATCAAGCCCCTTGCCTCCTCTGAAATCACTAGCTCCAACATCTGCATAGCTCACCCTCTCTCCAGAGGGCTGAACTCTGCTAACCTTATCCAACTTTGCTAGAAAAGTGCTTGCCAAAGGGGCCAGACAGGCCTGTCCCAGGTCCGGTTCTCACTGCCTGGTCGCTTTGTTTTATCAGTATTAGGGAGTGGGTTAAAATGATCAAAGAAGTAATTCAAAATATTGTCTTAAAAACTATGAGAAAGAAGCAAACCCCTAAAATCTCAATTGTGTTAATGATTAAAAGTGAAGAGTTCAAAAATATTAAAAATGCAGTGAGGGTGTGGGAAATGCATAGCCTCAGACAGATGCCACGGGCACCTATTCCTTTGTCTCTTCAACACCCCGTCTTCTTGGGAGAGCCCCCAGTTCTCCTAGGAATGGTTCTTCCCTCCATTCCAGTCTGTTAACAAAGGATCTGCCATATTTTCTGAGCTGTCTTGGCCACAGTTGACCTGTTGAAGGGTGGGATTCTAACTCAGGCTTTGCAATGATCCTTCTCTCTTCCCTTTTGATTTTTGGACTTTAAAAGTATCAGGTTACACTTTCTCAGGTGGCTGAAGTTGTATTCTCTAAGTTCGAATGTGGTTGATGACAGTGGTGACTGATGAGAGAGAGAGAGAGAGAGAGAGAGAGAGAGAGAGAGAGAGAGAGAGAGAGAGAGAGAGAGAAGATGTAAAATGAGGTGCAGAAATAGGAGATAGTGAGATCTGCGTGAAAATCCTACACAAACAAGGCAGTTTTTAAGTTTTAATCTCAGTTTCCTTGTTTGTTATTTAAGGGCAATAGTAGTATTTACATGATTTTTGTGAGGAAACGTTGTAGTTATTCATATAAATCACAAAATACTGGAGCAAACACATGGAAAGAGCTCAATAAATGCCAGCTATTGAGCACCTCCCTAGGCCTGGGCTAAGAAAGCTGCAAGAGAGGGACCCATTCATATTCAAAGGACAGCATATGACAACATTTCTGGCCCTTTAATAGAAAAGTATTCTCAAATTAAGTCGACAGCTGACTAAAATTTTAACAAAGTATCAGAAAAGTCCCAGGCACGACAGATAGTGGTCTATATTGCTCAGGTGCTAAAGAAAGCCCTAGAGTTCTGGCCAGTTTGGTTCAGTGGATAGAGCATCAGCCTTGCAAAATGAAGGGAGATTCCTGGTCAAGGGCATGTACCTCAATTTCAGGCTCCATCCCTCGCCCTGGGTCAGGGCGTGTGTGTCTCTCTCACATCAATGTTTCTCTCTGTGTGTTCTCTCTCTTCTCTCCCCCTCCACTCTCTCTAAAAATCAAGGGGAAATTTCCTTGGGTGAGGATTAACAAAACAAACAAACAAACAAACAAACAAACAAAAACAGAAAAAAAAAGCCCTAGAACAGAGTTAATAATAATAATAATAAATTTACTTTGAGTGCTAACTGTGGGCCAGGCAGGAAGCTTTTCTACATCTAATATGCGTAATACTTACTACCACTATATGAGTTAGGCCTTATTCTTATTCCTGTTTTGCAGAGGAAGAAACTGATAGATAAGGTTGAAATCTGTGTTCAGGAAGATCTATGGAGAGCCCAGCGTTCCCGGTGTCTCAGGGGTGATGGGCCAGTATATGTAAAAGAAGTGACTATTTCTCACTTTTTTCTGTCATCACTGTTCATCACCCTGTGGGGAGCCCTGCACTGCTATGGCATACTCAGCCCCACGTTGGGCACCATATGTGCTGACCAGCTCAGGCAGGCTCGGTGAGCCTGAGAGGGGGCAGTGAGGGATGGAGGAAAGACAGACAAGAGAAAAAAGCTGGGCCTGGGTGGGACACTGTCCTCCCTGGTGGAGAGCTAGCGACTGGGTCTTTATTTTATAGCCAATCTTTATTGTATAGCCAGTTTCCACGAGGCAAAATAAAGGTGTGGTCAAGATGTTTACAAAATTATCATGGGTTTCGATCCTACTCAATTACATGCACCTGATCAAGCTTTGTTTACTTGCTGCACCTCTGGCAGCCTATTAGCCACGTGGGACCACAGGTTTGGACCATAGGTTCAAGCTTACAACCATAGCCTTTGGCTGTAATTGTGCCGGAGGCCTTTGCCCTCCAAGCTGGGGCTTGCATGTGGCTTTGCCATTGGAGGACCATGCCCTCTCATTAGTTCAGGGCTTGATGCTGTCCAAACGCTATAGCCACTCTCCACACACCCTGCCTCTCTGTGGTTCAATTTTAGTGTTTTATCTTCCTCTCTGCATCACTCCCCTGCCTCTGCTTGTAAACCTTGCTCAGAAACTGTTTTCTTTCCCAATTGGGATAAGACTGAATTACCACCCAAATCAGGGTCTCTTTACTAGTAACTCTACTCCTTTCTTTTAAATCTGCGATTCTTGACTGCCCATGGTTCCCATGGCTTCTGCTTAGTCTCAATCATTGCTTTGCCCTGACTTGTGGGCTTATTATATGTTCTAATTGGGACTGTTAATTTGTCTAGCTCCAGTTTCCCATGGTCACAGCTTCCCAGAAAATGTCAGTTCCATCTGTTCCCTAGACCTGAGGATTTTCTGCCTCAGCCTTGGCACCCTTCATCCCAATCTGTCATCCTGTGTCCTTGACCTCCTGAAATGTGTATTTTTTTTCTTTTCCCAACTAGCTGATAAGGTCTAGCTGTAGAATAACATGCTTCACACTGTGATTCTCAGCCCATTTGCACTTGAATCATCTGAAGTGCTATATGAAAATGAAAATTTTTAGTCCAGTCCCCATGAATCAGAATTTCAATGGTAAGCCCAGGAAGTATGCATTTTTAACAAGCTACCCAAGTGATTCTTATGCCTACGGAACTTGGAACCCATTGTACTGGAAGAACAGATACTGTAATTATAGACTTAAAAAAAAAAAATCCCAGGTGCTTCCAGTTCTGTGCTTGGCACCTGGAAGAGTCTCACTAATTGCTTGTTGAATTCAGGAATGAATAAATCTAAGAAGGAAATCCAGTCATAGGAAATCTTCCCTGCTCTAAGAAAATATTTGCAATTTTCAACTAACTGTGCCCATAACACCAACTTCAATTAATATAATTCTAATTCCCTCTGAGCTAAATTGCTTAAATCTCCTCTGGATTTTTGCTTCTTTCTAAAATAATGTAATTTTAATTTACTTTAATTGTGATGAAACATCATATCAAATTGGTTTCAAAACTCTCAAGATGTTCTTTAATTAGCTTATACCTCCTCCTGGGTGGAAGCTAGAAAAGTTTCCTCCAACTATAACTGGAAGAAAATACCAAAGTGGTTTTCTAAGCCAGGTAAATATTGTTATAGGGACTACTAAAAAGGGTTAAGTGTTCTAACGTATTGTTAATTCAACAAATATTTACTGTACTTAAACATTCAGATTGTTATCACAAGTGGTGCATACAAGAAAGCCAATGATTCCCTATTGCTCCCTGAGAATATTAATAGTTTGACTTTATTCAGTTAGGTTTGGGAGCTCTTTTTGCTTCCCAGCTGCAGCCCATTCAAGACCGAGTGACTCCAAGAGGACATTTCAGATGGCTGACTTTAAGAGACCTCTGTCTACTTCACAGAGCTTCTATCAACATAGCTCCTTGAGACGCAAGCTTCCCTCCAGTCTGTCTTTCTAACATGTTGTCTTGATCTCTTTGCTAACCTTACTTTGACTTTGAACATGTAAAAAGGAAATGAAGCAAAGGTGGTATAACTGTGAGCTACAAATGTGTTATTGCTTTTAATCTTTACAGCGCTTGTGAGGCAGACAATTTTCTTCCCATATTAGAGAAAAGATACTTAAGGCTAGTCATGGTTATATAATTGGACCATGTCATATGGCTAAGAAGCGACAGACTCAGGATTCAATTTCCCATTTCTTTAATCCCTAGGCTAATCTACACTCTAGTATGCCCTGTTGCTTCATCACTTTATTTTGCCACTTCTTGAACACATTTCTGCCCTCCCTCTGGGTCATGTACCCTTACCAATGTATTGATCTTCCTACTCTAAACTGGTTTCAGTCAGGAGTTCCCTAGAAACAGATGCTCTACTGATTCCTTTTCACTCATTCACTCTCCATCCTCTTTTGGCTTCCCTTCTTGGCCAGTCTCGGTCAAGCTTAGGCACCAGAGTATCACTGACAGAATCAAAGCAATATTGTAGTCTTCTTTGATGACTTCCATCTGTTTTGTTATAGATACGACATGAGTATCAGTTGAAAACGCTCTGGTTTCTATAACATAAAACCCAACTACAGTGGCTAAACAAAATAGTTTTAATTTTCTCATACAACAATAGTCGAGGGGTAGATACTATAATAATTTCACAGTTACTCTCTGCAATTCTAGTGACCTCTCCCTCTACCATAATGACAAGATGGCTGCTATATCTCTAGCTACTGTATCCACAAATAGCCAGAGAAATCTTGAGAAAGAACAAATTAAAGGTATCACACTACCTGATTTCAAACTATACTATAAAGCTATAATAATCAAAACTGTGTAGCACTGGCACAAAAGCAGAGCCATAGATCAATGGAACATAAATAAACCCTCACTTATATAGTTAATTAATCTATTGCAAAGGAGGCATAAATATACAATGGAGATATGACAGTCACTTCAATAAATAATGCTTGAAAAACTGGACACATACTGCAATAAAATAAAAATGGAATTCTCTTACATCATATACACCATCTATAAAAATAAACTAAAAATGCATTACAGACTGAGATGTCAGACTTGAAACCATAAAACTCCTAGAAGAAAACATAGGTAGTAAATATCAGTCTTGTAATATCTCCATGATGATGCCCCTCAAGCAAGGGAAACAGAAGCAAAAATAAACAAATGGGACTTCATCAAACTAAAAAGCTGCTGCACAGTGACAAAAACCATCAACAACTAACAGGACAGCTTACTGAACGGGAGAATATATTTGAAAATGATATATTTAATAAAGGGTTGACATATAAATCTATAAGAAAATCATTAAACTCAATAGCAAAAAACAAATATCAATTTGTAACAAAAACAGCTGGGCACCTCTCTCTTGTCATTCAGGAGACTGGATTGGCTTGCTTGCAAGGTGACAGTATGTTCCAAGAGCAGCAAGAGAGGGTAAACACAATCACAAGATTTTTCAAGTCTGCTTTTCAAGTCTCTGATACATTTGCTGCCATCTCATTAGCCACACCCAGGGTCAGTGGTGAGAGAGGAATACACACGGGTCTGGCTATACAGAAATATATGAACAAACTTAGGGTCTTTGCAGCAACAATTTACTATGGATGTACACAAAAAGGTGAGAGTGGCTGTCTGAATATGAAATTATGATTTATAGTTTCTTCTCCTTTAATTCTTAAAAAAAAAGTTTGGTTATCATGTGAAACTTTTATAATAAGAAATGGAACAATAAGCAAGGAGAAGCCTAATACCTAGTGGCATGGCCTAGGACAGAGAGGAGGAGTCGGGAGAAGGAGCCTGGGACCTATTGTCAGGACACGAGAATGCTGGTGGACTTGCAACTTGGAATACAGTGTTAGCACCCAGGGGTTAGCACTGGACACCGCATCCTGGCTCCTAGAAGAACAGCATACTACGCCACGCCTGGCTGACCTGGGGAAGAGAGGCTTGAGCAACTTGCTTCATGGCTCAGACATAGAAGATCCAGTTTGGGGTGCAAGAGTGAGCTCAGGCAGGAGGAATAATCGTGGGAGTCCCCTAATGTAAATATGAACCTCCTATAGCAATGGGATGAACTAGGGAAAGAGAGAAGGAAATTCTAAGTCTCTGATTTTCCAGGAAGTAGATGCTAGAATATTATATGTTGCAGTAACTCAAATATCATTTCAGTCGTACTTGACATTGCATCAGTCTCAGAGAAGTGGATGGACTTGACAGGGTAACTGACCTCTTGTGGCAGAGATAGAACGAGAGCCCAAGTATTCTGAGAGCAAATCCGATGCCTTCTCTTTGCTGCACTCCTGCTGTAAAGGCAGCTGGTCCATTTGGGAACAATGGAATACGGACTGCCTCTCTTTCTCTTCCCCTGCTCCCTCTCTCCTCTTTTCCCCCCATCTCTCTGTCTCTCTCTCACACACACACACACACACACACACACACACACACACACACCCTTGGGTATTAAGATGATCCTGGTGTTACCATTTATGATGGCCACCATTTCTCTTACTGTGCCCTTAAGCCTTCCCTGGAGGTTATGAGCTAAAACACACCAGGTAAGCAGTTTTTAAAGGACTCACAGTTAATAAGCACTTGAAAATATATGGACTGATTTGCCAAGTCAACACTGGTCTCAGGCCTGGGATTTTGCCAGGGGGATAATTACCGGCTATCTTGATGGAACTGTCTTGGCTTTGCTTGACTTCAGCCTATTAGTATGTCCAAGGCTGTTACCTTGAAAGAAGCACTAAGAATAAAAGTTGTTGCTAGTGCTATGAATATTTTGTTTTTTTTACCAAGCCCAATGACGTTTCTTTTTTTTATGATGGTTGCAATGAGATATTTTATCATTAAAGGAATACATACAGAGACTTCCAAAAGAACCTGGCTTATAGCATCTATATACCGTATTTTTCGGACCATAAGACGCACTTTTTTCCCCCCAGAAGTGTGGGGGGGAAAGTCCCTGCGTCTTATGGTCCAAATATAGCCTACACATATACTTTAAAAAAAAAGTTTTTTTACTTGCCCGGCTCTGTGTGGTCTTTGTGTGCTTGCCCGGCTCTAAAATGGTTCTAAATGCTGCTGTTTACTTTACAGGGTTGATTACATGTGTTTATGACTGTGATATTGGGTTTTAATGCACATAAAATATTTTAGGACACTATTTGTTTCAGAATCTTTTTTTCTTCATTTCCCTTCTCTAAAAACTGGTGTGTCTTATGGTCCGGAGCGTCTTATGGTCCGAAAAATACAGTAAATATACTTGGACTACATAATAATGAGTGCAACAATGAGATAATTGGGAGAGAAAAGTGAGAGAGATGGGAGAGCTACTGTTCACATGCACAAGGGCTTACAGAATTCCAAAATGTTATGATTTGTGTCTTGTGAAAACAAACACAGGAATTGGAGAGAGCTCTTACAGTGTTAGGTTTTACCCATTTTCCGTGTAAGTGGCTCCTAATACAGGAACGTAATATGAGTGAGAAAGGATATGATAGGGTTTCTTGGTTGCTATGTTTTTAAGAATACCATAGCCTTCTTTCTGTGTCGGAAACAAATTCTGCTTGGAACAGAAAGTGTGGCCTCTTGCAATTGTCAGAACATCTACTTACCGTATTTTCCGGTGTATAAGACAACTTTTGAAACAAAAAAAAGCCTGCTCAGATTGGCCAGAGTCAGAGAGGCGGTCTATTGAAAAAAGAACTGGTTTTGCCTCGGAAGTGGGGGGTAGCCTTATACAGCAAATATAGGCCTAAACCTATGTTTTAACTGTAAAATTAGGGGGGGGAGGGGGTTGTCTTATACGCCGGAAAATACGGTACTGTCTTGGGTGTAACACCTAACCTTCTGTTGTTCCGTGTTTTCTCTGGGTTCACCAGAATTCTGTGCCCCAAAGGAGGCACTGGGAATGCAGCATGCAAACGGGGTCTGAAAGAACAGTGGGCCGGTGTGCTGTGCATAGCTCCTCCGCTCTGCGCCTGCTGCATTGTCCCACTGACTTCACTTACAAAACACTCGTTCAAAGACAGAAAGCATGAAGATGTTCACGGTACCTGCAGAACATCCGACCAAGTGCAGGGTCCATGAAGCTGACTCCGTAATACAAGAAAAGGCTAAACCTGTATTCGGGCTCATAAAATAGAAGCTAAATTATTACATTCCATGATTTTATAATTTGCCATGATAGTAGCTTCTAGATAAACTTCGTGTGTCTGACCCCTTTATGTGTTCATGATCTTGGTACTACAATGTTATCAAAATCATCATTTACAGCAGGATATTTTGTTCTGCGTAGAAAAAGAACAACTTAATTAGCTTGGTCTTCTTCGCAGTCTAAGATAGGCCACAGTGACGGGAATAGATGTATAAAGAACACCAGACAATAGTTTAATACTGAACAATTCTCTCATTAATACATTACTTATGTGACCTCAGAGGAATAAGTTTTTCAATTGTAAAAGAGAGTGTCATTCAGATTGCACATTTAAAAGTCAGAGCACATATCTTGTTTATACAATATAACAAAGTGTTATTTATATAACCCTTACAGTAGAATAGTGTTGTTAGTAAGTTTTCTGTGCCTGTAACATGAAATGCTTTGTTATTAATTTTTGTTTTGTTTTTAAATAGACTTTTTAAAAGAATAGTCTTAGGTTCATAACAAAATTGAGCAGAAAGTATAGTTTCCATATACTCCTTGACCCAGGCACGCTATTTTTTTTTTAATTAATCCTTTTCACAGCATCATTAGAAAATAGACGATCCTCTTAGTCCCTATAATACCTTTGGAGTTACAGTGGCATAGAATTTTACTACTTCAGACCAAACGTATCTTAAAGACTGAGTTGGTGTTTCCTAAGTTTCAGCCACAGATTTGGTGATATTCACACAATCATGCCTACTTTTTAGTTTAGTGTTGGTCTGTATTTATTTAAATGCATTTTTTATTTAAATGCATTCATTTTTTAAAAGAAACATTGCCTATTCCACAATCAGAAAGGTAACTTTAAAAATTGATATACAACTATTACAATTAAATATAAGTTTGTACATGTCTGCCACCTCATATCAATTCACGGAAGCCTGCCTATCACTTGTCTCAACATTCTCAGCAGCAGTTGTTGTTGTTGTTACAATACTACCAATAGATGGTGTTCACAGCATGTCACTTCCTATAGTTTTATGTGGCCGTTTTATTTATGCATTTAGTTAGTTAGTTTGCATTTTTTTTTTTTTTAAATAAGGGGTTATTTTTAGGAAGTAGCTCACACCCAGAGTCAGATGAGCTAATGCTCAAAGACTTGACTCCCTGATAGCTTCCAGGGGATGGAATATATTGGGGGGAAATCATCCATCATGGTGACTAAGGGAGTTAAGGTCATCGTCAGGGTCTTGGTCTCTACTGATTGGTCTGAATCAGGGTAGGGGGTAGTTGATCACTGCATCTGGTTCCGATATTAGTTGTGGCATTTCTTCATCTACTTTTGTCACTTTTCTGGGCCTGGGTCTGAAACACAACTGAGGCCTGTATGTTATGTCTAGTTTTGTTAACTCTCAATAGCACCAGATGTTAGACCTTGGTTCTTGAGTACTTGGCTAAGAAAGAATTCAGAGCCAAGACTCAAATACAAGCAAAAGTTTATTTAGAAAGTCACAGAGGTAGAAGAAGTGAGCCAGCCTGGCTGTGTGGGCTCAGGAGATACATTACAAAAGCAGAAGAATGGCCTTTGGAGCTTAGGAGAAAGAACTCAAAGGTAACTCCTTGAAGGAAGAAAGGGGGAAGAAAGGCCAGGGGAGTGAACTATGTCGCCATTTTAAAGGCTTTGATGTAGATCAGGCAGACCATGGGTGAGGCCCCATCTCTGCATTCACTATCTGTCTTTTCACCTCATTTTGCCACATTTATCTTGACACCTCATTTATTGACAAAGCAACCTGAAGTCAGGGAATCAGGGATCTACCTAATTTATGTAGCCCGAAGGAAAGCCAGGATTCCCGCCACTTCTATCTCAAGGCTCTATAAGGTTTTCCATACGACCTTTCCAACCCTCTGAGATAATCGAACAATAGATTAAAATACATGAAAGGGAACAGGAGATTAAAACTTGAAGTTGGAATGCTCTCTTGCCCATGGGCACCAACATACAAAAACTGAGCAGTGCCTCCCCACATGTCTACAATTATGGACAGCAGGAAAGTAGGCAAGTGTTTCCCAAAGTTTAGGACATACCGACAAGATGATTTGGGGAGTACACAAACACGACTTTGAAAAGCATAGACAACCACAGTAAGGAAGTCACTCTCTTTTAAATTCTATTTTCATCCTTCTACTTATGTCAGAAAGCAAAATCTCTCATATTTTTAAAAACTTTTCTAACACATGCTAATCTACTTTTTTTTTTTTTTTAAACAAATAGAGAACTGGAAACACACTCAAGGCATCTACCAGGTATTTTCCAAGCTACTATTTAATTAATGAATTGTTTTTAATTATGTGTGTGTGTGTGTGTGTGTGTGTGTGTGTGTGTGTGTGTGTGTTTGGTCTAATCAGGCTGCTATAACAAAATACCATCAACTAGGTGGCTTAAGAAATAGGCATTTATTTCTCAGAGTTCTGGAGGCTGGGAAGCCCAAGCAAGGTGCCATCAGATTCAGTTGTTGGTGAGGGCCTTCTTCCTTACTTACAGAAGGAAGCTACCTTCTAGCTGGATCTTCATGTGGCAGAGAGAGTGGGAGCTCTGATATCTTCTTCTTATGAGGACACTAATTCCATCTTTGGGGCTCCACTTCCATAACTTTGTCTAAATCTAATTACCTCCCAAAGGCCCCACCTCCAAGTATCATCATGTTGGGGTTTGGAGCTCAACATGAATTTTGGAAGTTATGCAAACATTCAGTACATAACCATATTTTATGGTTACTTTCAATTTATAACAGGCGGCTCACAAAGTTCTATTTATGGTAAGCATATGCAATTTTCCATTTAAATAAACATCTAAATAAAAAAGGGAAGTGATTTAAAGTAAATTTCAAAGGAAATAAAAGTTCTAGTGTCATATAGATATGTCAAAAATGAGAAAATTGCATGGGAATGGCTGAAATTTGAGAAACACTGGCAAAAGTGAATGGAGTTGAGAGGCATTGCTGTTATTTGTTGAGTATTTTCCCAAGTATTAGACATTTGTGATGAAGATGGGGAACCTTGACAATTAAAATCCAAACTATTCATAGATGCCTCTTTTTAAAAAAATATATTTTATTGATTTTTTTACAGAGAGGAAAGGAGAGAGATAGAAACATCTATGAGAGAAAAACATTGATCAGCTGCCTCCTGCATACCCCCCACCGGGGATGTGCCCGCAATCAAGGTACATGCCCTTGACCGGAATCGAACCCTTCAGTCCGCAGGGCGAGGCTCTATCCACTGAGCCAAACTGGTTTTGGTGATGCCTCTTTTTTCTGAAAAGGTTTTTACTGGGAAAGGTATTGTAGTTCACATTAATGGGGGAAATAAATCTCAGTGTTGCTCATTTCCACCAGCAGAGACCGATGAGAGAAGAGAAGAAAAGGCAGGGAATGTTAATCCTCTGGCAACGTTTCTGTGCTGCTAGAGAAAGGGGCAGGGAGTAAATCCACCGTTGTTGGGCAGAGCATGTTGGGGACTCTGGTCAGAACAGTGGAGAAGAAGCCAACTAGAGGAAGAAAGATTCATTGCTTTCTTTCTTCAACTAATTAATGGGAGAGCCTCAGGATAGGAGCCCCATAAAATGAACAAAGAAGAGAAATGGGAAGTGGCTGCACCTTTCCATTACCCTACCTTCAGTAACTTTTACTACATACAAACACTTGGGGGTGTCTTGCTGTTGTTTTTCAGGGTGGAAGCTAGAGGCAGGGGGTTTGAGAATGATGGAAGAATGCCTGTCATCTCCTTTTTATATATTTATTTGGTCAACAAATGTATCAATCGCTTATTAGGTGCAAAGTGCAAATGCTAGGCACTGGAAACAGCAGGGGGGCAAAAGACACTATTTAAAAAAACCCAACACAAATGAATGCTACAAAACAACAACAACAACAACAACAAAGCTGGGTGCTGTGAGCCAGTGTAAGAGGGCCTACTTGCTACTTGTAATCCATCTGGCCCCTCTCCTCTTCCAGGACCGCGGGAACCAGCTTCAGAGCAGGCTTCAATCAGTTTCACGCAAGTGCAATCGGACTACCAGGCCCGGGCAGCTGGCCTCCAGGCTCTTGCCTTGGAGCTCCTCTGACTTCACAGTTTGGCACGGATTTGGGAACCCACCCAGTGCTCACACATGTGCAATCCAGAGTGTGGTAGAATGAACTCGAGTGGGGAGCCACTGCGTAAAGGCTGCCATCTTTGTGAAGCCCGCTGGCAGGATAGGGTGAGACATTTCATAAGGCTTCTCAGAAGGTCCCATGAGGTTGAGCACCCAGTTGTTGATAGCTGTGGCCAACTCAAAATGCATCCTTATATTATCTCTCCCTTGCTCCGGGACTTACTTCCCCCGCTTGTGTGCTAAACTGGCTTATAAGGATTCTGCCATTTGGTGGCTAAACAAAGGCAATATTTAAAACTAAATTATTATAAGATTAAATTATATAAAACCAAAGGTAATAATAGTCAAAATTTATTAGTTCTTTTTTTCCTTTTTCTTGATGCTCTTTCCTTATCTATTTCCATTTTTTTAAATTTATCTTTATTGTTGAAAGTATTACAGATGTCTTCCTTTTTCCCCCATTGACCCTTTCTATTACCCCCCCCCCCCCAAGGCCTTCATCACACTATTGTCTGTGCCTATGGTTGCTACATATATGCACAGAAGTTCTTTGGTTAATCTCTCCTCCTCACCCCCGACCCCTCGCCTTCCCTCTAAGATTCATCGACCTGTTCCAGATTTATTACTTCCTATCTTAGTCCATTTTATTGTTTGCACTCTTGAGGTATTTTCCATTGATGGTTTTTGTTTGGTGGAAATACTGTCTAATAGTGTGCATCCCTTCCCAAGCGCATATTCAATTACATTATGGTAGTAGCTTGGTATCAGCCATGGTAGACATATCCGTATGAAAGAAATAGGAAATGCTGCAAATTTGGATTTGATCAATTGTTTTGTTGGTTGTCTAGACTTAAGAATGTATTTGAAATGTAGATTAAACTTAGAAGTGTGTCATGTCTCTAGCAGTTACAGTGTGAATGGACAGTGTGAAAATAAAAGACCTCCTAGTGGTTTAATTTTCACACATAACTGTAAGTCATGGAGCACTTTTGGGGGGAAATAATGAGGTAATTCCTAAAAGGAACCTTATTCCAAGAGTCTTAGTTGCCTTTGGGTTGCCAGATCCCATTCTCCTTCCACAGTCTATCACAGAGATATTGAAACATCTATTGTCCCAGGAGAATTAATGGCTAATGCAATTTTTATGCAACACATATATGTCTGAAAAAAAATTGTGAAGTGGTATTTCCCTTCTGTCTTGTACTGCACAATCTTGCCCCTGAAGACAGCTGTCCAATTCTCTTACAAATGAGTTACATCTGCTTTTTAATTTTGACCTTTTGTTAACTGTTGGAAGAGTTTAAGGAACGTTTTCCCAGCACTAATGTTGGGTCTTATGTGTTCTTCCAAAATCTTGTTCTTGCTCTGTGCTAGTACATAACGATATTTCAGATGTGCCTGTTTATGTTTTTGTATTCCACAATGAATATCAGATTCTGTGAGGATGAGTCATGTGCTCATCTCGATGTTCCCAAAACTTAGCTTCAAATAGTGTCTGATACATAGTAGGTCCTCACCTTCAAATAGTGTCTGATACATAGTAGGTCCTTCTTTGACCGGACCCCTGTCTCTCTTCCCAGGCTCTTCTCCTATCATTACTTGCCTTGTACTCCTCCTTAGCGCAACAAAGTGTGTACTTCTCAGCCCTGGGGCTTTGCCCATGCTGCAACCTTTGTCTTAGAAATCTTTCTCTTTTTTTTAATCTTCATCCCTTACCTCTTTACCTGATTTACTGAAACGGAGCCTTCAAGACGCAGGCCAGGGTTGATCAGGAAGCCCTTGGTGAGGTGTGCTTCCCCTGTGTTGCCTTTACCACTTCTTCACATTGAATTGGCATTACTAGCTTATTTTCTCCTCTCCAGCTCGTCTGTGGGCTTCCCCTAAACAAAGTCCACTTTCACGAATGTATCTCCCATACTCGCTGTACTTAGGAAGTGGCCAATAAATGTTTGTGAAGTCCAATCAAATTAAAGGTACACAGTCCTTATTACCTCCACCAAGTTCCTGAAAAACTTCAGTAAAATAGGCAACACAAAAGCTCAGCATTCTCGGTACAAATATTTGCTCAGCATTAAGCTGTTCTGTTGGTAGGATGGTTGGGCACTTCTGAGGGAGGGAATTACTTACAGCTTGGGCTGTGTTGTCACTAATAACTTCTATAGTGGTTACTAGTCACAAATTTAAATAAAAAATAATTCAATTAGAATTTAGTTTTTAGTGCAATTCATGTGTTTAGTGGCTGTGGTATAGACAGCTAAGAACGAACATTTCCAGAATGTGTGGGGGCAGCACTGATGTAGCCCTTAAGAGCCAAAGAAAATAAAAACCACAATATTTCAGTAATTGTTTAGGAAACAATTCAAGGTTGTGTTGCAGACCTACTACCCAGCACTACTTTTCAGAGGGTATTGTAGAGAGTCCGTTTCTGGCTTCATGAACAGCCTAGGTGCTGAAGTTAGTTTTGGAACATAATAAAAAGCCTAAGGATTATGTTTATAAAACATTGAACCAGGATGACTGTGGGACAGATTTAAATTGTCCCTGGGGCCTGGGAACTTGGTAACTTACACATACTCTACCAACCAACTGTCATTAATGGCACTGGACCACCACTTGTTTCTGATGTCTAAAATCTGAAACTTCATAAATTCACTTATGAATGGTTCTATAGTCCTATCTGGTTTGGCTCAGTGGATAGAGAATCAGTGGAAGGGTCCCGGATTTGATTCCAGTCAAAGGCACATGCCCAGGTTTCGGGCTTGATCCCCAGTGCCTCAATGATTCTCTCTTATCATTGATGTTTCCATCTCTCTCTCTCCCTCTTCCTTCTTCTCTGAAATTAATTTAAAATATATATATAAAAGAATGGTTCTATAAATCTTGTGGGTTTCTTAAAGTGCCTGACACATAGAAGACATTTAAATACATGTTGGTTGAATGAAGAACTTTTGGGGAAAATAATCCTTACTCCTCCATGCAAATGTCCCTTGGAATGTAACACAAGGATATTTGACATACGATGATTTGGAAAATCTTTCCTGCTAACCTAGTTTGTGGGGCCAGAACACTGTTGAATTTGGCAACATTAAAACCGAAATCAGAGTCAGACACCTGGTGTATCTGAAAGTAGTGAGGAGAAGTCTCAGTCACATGCTGTACTTGTCATGATAATAGTAAAAAACAAATATCTTTAGGAATACCTTTATTTTCGAGGAATATAAGCTAAGAGGTGTGAATGCAAGGATCATGACATATACTCTGCTCTCAGAAAATATAAAGTTTGCCCTGTCTAGTGTTTCTCAATAGTAGAGCATTGGTCCTTGCACCAAAGGGTCTCAGGTTTGATTCACAACCAAAGGCACATACCTGGGTTGCAGGTTCGATCCCTGGCCCTGGTTGAAGCGTTTGCGGGAGACAACCAATCAATGTGTGTCTCTCACATCAATGTTTCTCTCTCTCCCTCTCCCTTCCTCTTTCTCTAAAAACCAGTAAACTATTCTTTTAAAAAAGATAAGAAGAATGCATATTCCTAAACCTGACTGCCAAAGCTTGCACAATGGAATTATAACCTGTTTTTCAGGCTTTTTTTCTCCTTGTTGTCCGTGTGCATGAAACTTCAGCCAACTTGGGATATTTGCTGTTCCTGGGAATGTACTATACCTTCATGCCTGTTATTGCCTCCCTGTAGAAATGCTGTTATGCTCTCTTCCACTTCATCCATGTCCTTTTCAAGCAAACAAAAAAATATATACCTTCCAAGATTTCTCCCATCCTGATATATCTTCTCTAACGGCAGCATTTCACTTATAATCTTTTTATTTTGCCTTGTGCTCATTTTTTCTTTTAGTTTCCCCCCCAATTACAGTTTACATTCCATATTATTTTGTACTAGAGGCCTGGAGCATAAAATTGTGCAGGGGTGGGGAGCTATCCCTCAGCCCGGCCTACATCCTCTCCGTTCTGGGACATCTCTCACAATCTGGGACTGCTAGCTCCTAATGGCTCACCTGCTTGCCTGTTTGATCGTCCATAATCCCCCTGCCTGTCTCTCTGATCACCCTAACTGCCCTCCACTCTGGCCTGATTTCCCCTAACTGCTCCCCTCTGCCAGTCTAATTGCCCCTTCTTGCTTCCCCTACCAATCCAATCAACTCCAACTGCTCCCCCCTGCTGGCTTGATCACCCCTAACTGCCCTCTCCTGCTGGCCTGATTGCCCCTAACTGCCTCTGCCTCAGATCTGGCCACTGTGGCTTTGTCAGGAAGGAAGGCAGGATGACCGAAAGGAAGGCAGATCGACCTGGTCTTACTAGCATATTATCCTTTTGTTAGTAGAGATTAGTTTCAGGTGTACTGTACAATGGTTATATAATCATATACTTTACAGAGATTCTGCTCAATTTTTCCAGTGCCCACCTGGCACCATACGTAGCTATTACAATGTTATTGATTATATTGCTTATGCTGTGCTTTACATCAAGGTAACTATTTTGAACTACCAATTTGTATTTCTCAGTCCCTTCAACTTTTTCACCCAGTCCCCAACCATAATCTTTCTCTCTTTTTTAAAATCCTCACCTGAGGATATTTTTTTCCATTGATTTTTTTTTTTTTAGAGAGAGTGGGAGAAGAAAGACAGAACAATATCAATGTGAGAGAAACACATCACATCTATTGATTGCCTCCTGCATGATCCCTAATAAGTAGGAGCCTGAAAACAAAGTACATGCCCTTGACCAGAATTGAACCCAGGACCCCTTAGTCCACAGGCCAATGCTATATCTACTTAGCCAAACTGGCTAGGCCATCTTTTGCTCTTTTAGTAAAGATTTTTACTGATATGAAGCATACAAACAGAAAAGTACACAAAATCATAAGTTAATAGCATGATAATCTTTTTATAAATCAAATACATCTACCCTGTTTCCCCAAAAATAAGACAGTGTCTTATATTAATTTTTGCTCCCAAAGATGCGCTAGGTCTTATTTTCAGGGGATGTCTTATTTTTCCATAAAGAAGAATACGGTACACATTTATTGTTAAGTGAAAATAAAGGAAATTTATTACCTGTATACAGTACGGTAGTACGATAGTTGTCAACACAAATCAGACAAACTGAATCCTACAGTATCAAGAATTTACTCATTTATTCAATGACAATCATGTCATCATCTTCTGGAACATCATCGTAACAATCCAATTCCTGAATTTCCTGGTGAATTTCTTGTGACTCCATTTCTTTCAGAATCAGTGGACCAAATCTTTCATGTTTAGCCTAGGAGGCCCTTATTTTCAGGGAATGCCTTATATTTCACTCAGAAGGAAACCTGTAGGTAGGTCTTATTTTCAGAGGATGTCTTATTTTCAGGGAAACACGGTATATTACAATAATGCAGATCAACCGCATAGCAACCCAGAAGCTTTCCCCTAATTCTCCTCATTGTCATTACTTCCAAAGGTAACAATTATTCTGACTTCTTTCATCATAGATTGTTTTTATATCTGATATAATGGAATCCTACAGTTGTATTCTATTTTTTTTTCCTTGTTTAAAGTATTATAAATGGTAGCATATATGTGTTCTTCTTTTCCCCATTGACCTTGCCCTGGCCAGTTATATTCTTTTGTTTCTGGCAGTCTGTTTGATGCTTCTCTGCCTCTGTATCTATCTTTTTGTTCAGCAGGTTATAATGTTCTTTATTATCCATAAATGAGTGAGATCATGTGATATTTTTATTTCACTGGCTAACTTATTTCTCTTAGCATGATGCTCTCCGGTTCCATCCATGCTGCTGCAAATGGTAAGAATTCCTTATTTTCTTATAGCAGCATAATATTCCATTGTGTAGATGTACCATAGCTTTCTAATCCACTCATCTGCTGATGGGCATTTAGGCTGTTTCTAAATCTTAGCTATTGTGAATTGTGCTGCTATGAACATAGTCATGCATATATCCTTTCTGATTGGTGTTTCTGTTTTCTCAGGATATCTACACTAATAAAAGAGGAAGAAATATTTCAGATGACACAGTCTCTGCAGCAGAGCTAGTTGCTCTGGGTCTGGAAGTCCCAACAGTCTCTTGGAATATAGCTGTCCTTTACTCACAAATAGACACTCCCATACCTTCAGGACGACCACCAGCTAATCAGGAGTGAGTATGCAAATTAACCTGACAAAGATAGTGGGTTAATTTGCATGCACAGGCACCAAGTGGCCAGGGTGGGATGCTTGTCTTGTCACCGTGGCGACAACACAGGTGTTCTGCACCACCCCAGCCTCTCCAGGCTTCTAGGCAGTGACCTTCTGACCATTTCTCTGAATTCTTTTTTTTTTTTTTTTTAATATATCTTATTGATTTTTTACAGAGAGGAAGGGAGAGAGATAGAGAGCTAGAAACGTCGATGAGAGAGAAACATCGACCAGCTGCCTCTTGCACACCCCCACCAGGGATGCGCCCGCAACCAAGGTACATGCCCTTGACTGTTTGCCTTCATTTTGTTTACTTCCTTTTCTGGTGATACCTGCTTTTCTTTCATATGCGGACTGTTTCTTTGTCTCCCCATAATCTCTTCTCTCCAGGTGTCTTATTATATAACTCTCTCTCCTTTCTCTGGACAAAATCTGACCTTTTCGTGAGGAGGTGCAGAGCTTGTCTGAATTTTGGTGTTTGTGGGTTCGCAGCTGGTCCCTTGGTGATGTGGTTAGGGTCCCAGGAGGTATCTGATTCTTCCCGATTGAATATAAGGCTAGGCTTCTGATCACAGCCACTCTCACCTTCCAGATGGCACAGTCTCTGCAGCAGAGCTAGTTGCTCCAGGTCCGGAAGTCCCAAAAGTCCCTTAGAATACAGCTGTCCCTCACTCACAAATAGACACTCCCTGTACATTCATACACTCTCCTTTCTTTCTCTCACTCACACACTATCTTGCAGCCTGTCTTGACATCATTAGCCATCTTACTTTTTTCTGTGAAGCCTATTCTTATTGGCTATATCTTCTTTTGTGAAGTACCCAGTCAAGTCTTTATTTCTCTCAGTGATTTATAGGAATTTTTTATACAGACTAGATAGAAATCTTGTCAGATACATTTGTTACAAAAAGTTACCCCTTCTACCCTCCCATCCCCAGTATGTGGCTTGCGTTTTACTCACTTATGTCATCTTTTGACAAACAATTTAAATTTTAATGAAGTCCGATTGTGTACATCATTTTTGTTGTTGTTAATGCTCACCTGAGCTTTTTAAAAATATATATATTTTTTATTGATTTCAGAGATGGAGAGAGATATAGAAACATCAATAATGAGAGAGTCATTAAATGGCTGCCTCCTGCACACCCCCTACTGGGGACGAGCCCGCATGTGCCCTTGACCAGAAACGAATCTGGAACCCTTCAGTCTCCAGGCCAATGATCTATCCATTGAGCCAAACCAGCTAGGGCATACTTGATGTTTTCCATTGATTTTTAAAGATAGTGGAAGGGGTGAAGGAAAAGAGAAAAAGAGGGGGAGAGAGAGAAAGAGAGAGAGAGAGAGAGAGAGAGAGAGAGAGAGAGACAAAGATCTGGCCAGGGCCAATTGTGCACATCTTTTATATCATTAATTAGACTGGAAATTATTAATCTGTATATTATTCTTCATTCTATCTCTTATGTTCTGACTATGATCTGATGTATGATAATATTTTGACATTTATTGAATTGAACTACTAAAAGTATTGTATATATGGTAAATTACTAAAAAAGAATAATCAGTTTGGAATAATACAGCCAAATGAAGTATTAGGTAGGAGTTACGAATAAGCTGAACCATGATGGAAGAAAGTCATTTCAGGCAAGAAAAAAAAAATCTGTTATAATTACAATAGTGAACTAAGGACAGAACTAGATGGGCTCTTATTTTATTATTATTATTATTATTATTATTATTATTGCTAAAGTACTGTTTATGTGCCAATTACTGAATAAATTATTTCACTTTATCCTAACAGCAAAATTTCTTCATTTTGAAGATGCAGAAACTAAGGTTTAGTTTAGTTAAATTACTGTCCTCTCAATGTTTTTGGAAAAACTGCAGAATTTCTGACGGTTTGACACTAGTAATCTAATATGCATGCACACTTTTACTCCACCCAAATAAACTGTAATTCTTAATGAGTCATTGTGTTTATTCCCAACCTGTTCATGCCTATTATACTTGTTATTATAATTAATTAATTGAATTAAAGTGATGAAAATCTATGCAAACGTAAAAACCAAGTTTAATGCTTTTGAAAAGTTTCAGAAAAAGCAAATCATTGAAAGTATTATAATTGTGTGAATTAGTGGACTATAAAAGGTTGGGAGTAAAATCTTTAAAATCTATAAGAATTCCGCATTTAATACGCTCTTCAAGTATATTGAAGTTCCTGCTGCTCTTAAAAAAAACAAACACTAAATGTGGAAATTGTAGACCATTAATTATGGGTATTGTTTATGAAAAGGAAACAAATAAAACTAAACAACAAACAACCTCCCCTCCCCACTCAATTCAGCAGACTACTATACTAATAGAAAAGATATTGGCTAAATAGCAAAAGATTAACAGATGAATATAAACTTATGTATTTTAAGTTAAAACAAAATGTTTTAAGGCAAGCATGTCAAACTTGTGGCCCACAGGCCACATGCTTTGTTTATTTGGCCTGTGTTAGCCTTTGACTTTGACATGCTTGTTTTAAGGTATATATACTTTATTTTGGGTGATTCTCCATTTTAAGCAATTTTCTTTGATTGGTTAATTCACAACCAGTCGCAACTCAACTATAGTTGAAAGCTGCTGTTCATTTACATGAACAGTGATATAAATTAGGCTTCCATTGCTCAGTAAATGACTGGCATATGATGAGTTCAAAACTCTAGCTAGTATTATTACCTACATTTGATGTATTATACTGTAGGACTAGAAACTGCTGGGACTTAATTTTAACAAATAAGTGTCAAATGACAAATACTAACCATCCCAAATTAATTCAATCTGGATGTAGATCTTAGATTCCTGCCAAAATATGATGTTGCTAATTGGGTGGTTGGCTTTCCCCTCATCTAGCATTAAAGTTTAGAAAAGCTTTGATTGAACGGAAGGTGGGTGTGTGTTTTTCAGGAAGGAGGGGTAAAGAAATCTCATAAAATCTGGTGTGGACCGATTTACATCAGATCCTGCCAGATGATAGAGAGGTAAAAATCCTCCTGAAATATGTGACTTTAGCCAGAAGCTACAGCCCAGGCATGTTTTTGTAAGAATGCTGTTAAAAGGACAATGTGTCTCATTACTGCCACTCCCTACAGTTTATTTTTAATTATTGATGTCACTCTTTCCTTTCCTCTCTACCCAAATAAATATAACATTTAAACACGAGAGAGGCTAGACAACCAATGACTGAATATAATTAAAAAATAAATGATTTTTGAGAAATAGATTGTTAAATTTGGCTACTCCCTGAGCTATACAACCTATTCCTTCACTTTTCTCATGGGAAAGAATTTTCAACACGTTGCCATATAAGAACACTATTCACCCCATCCAAACCAGCTCCAAGGCCACAGCAGAGAGAGCAGCAAAGAGAAATGTGTATATTGGTGACTGTGTCCTTGGATCATCAGCCTCAGCTCATTTCTTTCTCTCATTTGACCCAACTGCTCTCTGTATAGAGTTAGAGCTAGAGTTTAATATAAATAAAATATATGACAGCATTATCATGTAATGTAATGAAGCATGTAATGGGATTGTCTAGCATTTGTATGTGTGTCTGGCATTGAGGAAAATGATCAAAGATCTCTGTATATATGTGAAATTGATGGGCCCTTGAGATCCTAAAGCAGAAAGCTATCCTGGCAAGTGATTTTTACCAGAAGATTAGATCTCTAGATCAAACATTTGTATTAAATTTTACAGACATTCACACTTTAAAACAGATATGTAGCAATACCATAGATAAGACTCTGCTCTTAATCCTCCTTACCACACTGAGACACACACACGTGTTAACACATGAGTTTCTCTGGCAATATTCAGAAAACACAGAAGTAAATTAAGTTGAACCTACTAACCAACTAGGCCAGCCTCCGGGGCTCCTGACTCTTCCTTCTCTGAGCACTTACTAGCTCACAACCTAACAGTTGACAATACAAACATATCCCCAACTTTAAGAGCATGTGTTTGAAGGTCTCTTACTCAACTAGACTGTAAGATTTTTGAAAGCAGGACATCTTACATTTGGCTTATATTCTCCTTTGTGCCCAGCATAAAAATCAACAAGAGATTGATAGGTCCTAAGAGGAGGACATAGTCGATAAATAGAGATGACTGTCTTAGGCTGGATCCAAACAACAACGGAGCCCTTCTTGGCTCAGGTTACCAGTTATGTCACCTTCCCAGGGATTTGGCAGGCCCACCGTAGAAATATCTCTGCTCCCCAGGAGTTGTATTTATGTGTGTAAGTCAAATTACTGTAATGTAAAATAAAGGTAATTCTCTACATTTCCACCACTATCAGAGTAGGGCCAACTGCTGCTATTCTTTATCAAATCCAATTCATTTCAACAAATTTTATTATCACATGGGCCAGCTGCCAGGGTGCCAGCTGAAAGACCCAGGTCTGACTATGAGGAGTTAAGTCAGCTCAGATATGGTTTAGCAGGCCTCTTTAACTGCAAGGTCCATGAACATGGTAAGTGTGAGGAAGTCAGCACTAGAGAGCTTAACAAAGTGTCTAAGTTCTCAGGATCAAAAACTTAATGGTTCATAATATGACAAAGCTCATTTTAACCTGAATTAGAGGATTGATGTTGCCTTTCAAGCTGGAGAAGCTCAAGCTAAACTGTTCAGCTTTATCCTAATCCTTGAAAATAATAGCTAGAATTTATTGGACATTTAGCAATATGGACTAGTGCTTGACATGCATCTCATTGAAATTTTCTAAGCTTTATGGGTTAGGTACTACTTTTAGTTAGTCTCATTTACTAAACAAGAAATAGATGCTAAGATCAATGAATAACATTCCAGGGATCACATGGCAGATTAGTGATGGAGTTGGATTCAAGCACAGGCAGTCTGATTCTGGCAGTCTAACACATGTTTGCCTTCTTAATCAACTACCTCCAAAGAATATAAGAGATTCTCATTTTTGCCTCTCCAGTCACCTCACTATCAATATTCTCTGTAAGGGGCAATTTCAAATGGCTTTGAGCCTTCTATACTTTAGCTAAACTTCTTAGCCTCTCAGAATTCCTTGCCATATCCTGAAGGTGGGATAAAGCAACTATTCACAGTCCTAGGCTCATTTACAGGATATTACACATAGGTCTAGCATTATTAAGGATATCAAAGGAGCCTCTGAAAATGGGCTCCAGCCCTCAAGTTATATGCAGCACTACAAAAACAAAACTCCTCAAATAACTGGAGAACAAGCCAGTATATAACCACACAACAACATGATTGGTTGTCTAAGGGAATGGGAGAACGAATGAAATAGGGAAATATAAAAAAATGCCAGATAGCATTAAGAACTCACTCAAGGTTAGTTGTGATGTATTAAAATGAGATCAGTTGTCACAGTGATGTTTTTCTAGTCATGCTCAGCTATGTGAGTGCAGTGGCACTACAGGCAGAGTTGAAACTATACCTGAAGGAGGGTTTTGTTAAGCAAGTATCATAAGAGTTATAAATATATTCAAGGGAGTGGTTACAGTGATTGACCATAAAAATAACTTATACCAAATATACAGGAAAGACATGAGGGATTTGTTACAGTGAAAAGGTGTCAATGAATAGTAGTTTCCACTGGTTATGGGGATTATTGAGAAGGGCAACATGAGTATTACAGACATAATTGTTGTAGAATATCAGAAAAAAGTACAATTCATGTGGGTCAGAAGCGTTAGGGGTGGTTTCTTTGAAGGTGGTAGGATTTAGGCTGAGAATAAAGGACAGAGAAGAACTTAGGCTGATTAGACAAATGATAGCAGATAAAATACCATGTATTACCAAACAGCATTTTGGTCAACAATGGATCACATAAACGATAGTGATCCCATAAGATCATAATGAGGTTGAAATTTTTCTATCACCAGTGACATTATAGTACAACACATTACTCATGTGTTTGTGGCATTGCTGATGCAAACAAACCTACAGTACTGCCAGTCTTAGGAAAGCACAGCACATACAATTATGTTCAGCACATAGGCTTAATAATGATAATAAATGGCTATATTGCTGGTTTATGTATTTACTACACTATACTTTATCATTATTTTACAGTACACTTTTTCTACTCATTAGAACAAAGTTTCCTGTAAAGCGGTATGCCACGGTATGCCAAAAGCAACCTCATACATCTCATGATTGCATAGTCTCTTCATTGCATCATTTCTCTTGGGCTTGATTTAATTTTGTGGTTTGTTTGTACAGCAACATGCTGTACATGTTTGTAGCCTAAGAGCAACAGGCTATCCCATCTACCATAGGTAAATAGCAGGCTATATCACCTATGTTGTTGTAAGTACACTATGAAATCACCTACTGACGTACATCTCAGAACATAGCCCCGTCATTAAGCAGCACTATATTCCAAACGGAGTGCAAAGTTGAGTAAAAGTATGATGCCTGCACTAAAGATAATGGATTTGGAACCAGTTAGGAAACCAGCCTCACCAGCATATAAAGTTCAGGTTGGGGAGTGGTAGGGCATAAATTTTGATAATGAGTGATGCTAAATGATGACTCAGGGACACGGAAGACAAAAACTATTTCCATTTACCAAATATTACCAAAAAAGTCTGCAATTTTTATTCCTTTGTTTGCGTAGATGGGAATCAAACTCTCTGCAATTTAAATAGACAATGTTGGCCCTGTTTGAAAACCTTGCCACATTTTATCGGTAACTTTCCCCCTGTTTTTAACACCTTTTATTGACTCCATATGGTGAATTTATGTGTTTGCCTTGCAATGTTCTGTGTTGAATAATTTAGTGCAGCTACAGTTGACTGTAGCAGAGATTCAATACACATTTCAAAGCTTATAAAAATGCAGCCAAAAATGTCCAACTAGTAGATTTACACAGTGACCGAGGGATGGTCATTACTATTGCCAATTAAAAGCAACCAAACACAAATGACTAAACTTTGCAAAACCAAAGCCAATTCTCTAAATTCTACATCATTCATTCATTCACTCACCCAATTATAAGCCAAGAACCATGGTGTGTAATGGGAATACAGAAATGAAAGAAACATCCCCTTCCCAGGTTGGTGGGCAAGACAAGCCAGTAAAATAATAATAACAACAATAACAACATAAGTACTACAGTGAAGATAACACAGGGAGCAAATAGGAAAGCTTCTTTACCTGGATACAGATGGGAATCCAGGCAAGGTGTCTGAGAGACACTGACATCTGAGCTAAGTTGTGAAATCCCAGCCGTAGTTATTTAACCAGCTTCGAGGTGGCAGAGTGCGTTTCTGGTGGAAGAAGCAGCAAATGCAAAGGCTCAAATGAGAAAGACTCACAATGAGAGAGCTCCCAGATAATTCAGCATCTTTGGACATCTTGTGAGGATGGTGAGAGAATTGAGGCGGGAGAGATTAATACAAAAGACGGTATGTGTTCTGCAATGGAGGCAGCTTGGAACCACTGGTAAAAGTTAAGCCAAGGAAGGACACTGGAATATTGACCAGAAAGACCATTCTTCTGGCAGGGTAGAAGATTTGTGACAAGATTAGTAAGGGACTTTTTCGTTGTTAATCCTCACTGAGGATATTTTTTCCATTGATTTTTAGAACGAGTAGCAGGGAGGGAGGGAGAAAGGAGAGAGAGAGAGAGAGAGAGAGAGAGAGAGAGAGAGAGAGAGAGAGATTGATTGGTTGCCTCCCACACATGCCTGACTATCTAGGGATCAAATCTGCAACCCAGGTACATGCCCTTGACCAGGGATCAAACCCATGACTCCTCAGTGCGTGGGCCTACACTCTAACCGCTTAGCAACACCAGTCAGGGCAGTTAAGGGACTTTTGCAGTTGTTCAAGTGAGAAATGATAAGGCTTTGAACAGATGGGGATGTAGAGGAGCAAACCAATACCACACTCCTCTGGGAAGCAGAGTCCATCGGGTTGGGCACTGATTATGTAAGAACTAATGGAGAAAAGGAACCAAGTGATGTTTTTCATCTTCCAAAGATCTCACTGGGATACAATGTCAACTTATTCCTTAGATCGCTGTAGAAGTGTGAAATCTGAGTCATGAAGCTTTTACTCCAGGGGAGAATGAATTTCCTTAGGTTTGGGCTTTGGGTTTGTAACCTCCAGAAGTAAGTTTGGACACACAGTCTTAAAAGTGGGTCTAGATTTGTTTGAGTTATTTCTCTTAGTATATTAGAAATAAATTGCCAGCGATCTATACAGCTTTATTATCTTTCTGTTTGTCAGACCTTTGAAATGCTATATGGCCGGTCCACCTATATCCTTCCTTATCTGATTCCTACGAGGCTGTGGACTAAGTAGCTCAGCTATCTTTGTCAGCTTCAGAGGATGAGGAAATAGGAAATAACATGTGTTTGATGTGATGAAATCACATTTGTCCTCAAAACCGAGACTCTTGTTGGCATTTTTATGGTTTGATTTTTTTTTTAAACTGAAAATTCATCCATATGTGCTCAGATTCCAAATGACAAAAGCCATTCATCCACAAGACTTCAAATGAAATGGAGTCATTGTTTGAAGGAAAGATTACAGGATTACAGCTGTTAAGTCTTTTTCCACCAGGAACTTAATGGGGGGGGGGGGGGGGTGCTGTGTGGCTCTGCCACACGGCTGGGTCTCAGGGCCGCAGCCTCACACCGAGGATGGCTGATGCAGCCCAGGAACCAGAAGTCACCAAAAAAGAGAAATCTGTCCCCTTAAAGAAAAAAAAAAGAAGGAAACCTTGGCCAACCCCAATGTTTAGGTTTAGAGAGACAATGGGAGCTGTACAGCTGTGGGGAAAGCTGCTTCATGTCACACTTCTCTGCGCAGTTGCCAGCTGAGTCCTGCGGATCCAGCTTCCGTCTTGCCTTTCTTCGCTCACCCGGGGCCAAGAGGCTGCAGTGCACGCCTGGGGGCCTGCTCTCCCGCCCAATGCCAAATGGATGACTGAAATAAACATTCCAAACCAACTCGCTGTCCTTGGACGGAAACACCCTTTTTTTTTTTTTTTTTTTTTTCATGTGAGGCTTCTCACTTCCTTTTGGAACCACTTTCTTGAGATGCCCAGATGCGGCCCTCAAAGTCTCCTTCTTGTAAGCGTTTGTTTTTTAAAAGAGTGATACGTGCCATATGTGCCGGGGTCAAATAGCAGTGCTTTCACTGGCTGCACTTATAGGATGAGTACAACAGAGTACAGGGAAAGAAGATTTTTAAACACACACACACACACACACACACACACACACTTAGCTACATCTTTTGAGGAACTGAAGCTGCTTTAAAATGTGTGCTCATAATTCCTTGCCTCATCTTTGGGTGGAGTAACTTGAAAGTTTTCGTATCTTTGCCAGTATTTTTCACATGTGGAAAGGAAACAGACTAAGTTAAGACTTGCCTAATATTTAAAAATATATTAGGGTCCACAGATTTAAGAAAAACAAACAAACATTATGGAACCTTTGATTCTTCCAGGAGTTCTTATTCAAATGTTATTGTCTTTGGTTCCTCCCATTATCTTAGGCTGAGAATTATGGCATAAAAGCCTTCCCCAGATGTTGGGAGAATATAAAAGCCATCTAAGGTACAGCTGTATCAGTTAGAACTCTTTTGGGCACAAGTGACAGAAATTTTTCTAAAACTGGCTTAAGCAAAAAGAATTTATTGGCTTATATAATTGACTAGAGGCCCAGTGCATGAAATTTGTGCACGGGGGGGGGGGGGGGGGGGGGTGAGGAGAGAGAGAGTGTCTCTCAGCCCAGCCTGCACCCTCTCCAATCTGGGACCCTTGGGGGATGTCTGACTGCCTTTCACAATCCAGGACCACTGGCTCCTAATTGCTCACCTGCCTGCCTGATTGCCCCTAACCACTTCTACCTGATCACCCCTAACTGCTCCCCTGCTGGCCTGATTGCCCCTAACTGCCTCTGCCTCACCCCACACCCAGGACCCAGGCTTCCTCATTCTGGCCAGCTGCAGGTACCCAATACCTGGACCAGCTTTGCCCGGGCCACAGCCACAGGCGTCCAGAACCACAGGGCAGGGAGCTTGTCCCTCTCCTGGGCCACAGGTGCAGGCACAGACACTAGCACCTGGAACCACAGAGCAGGCAGCTTGTCTCTCTCCCAGGCCACAGCCTGCCTGGTCCCCATTCCTCTCCTGCAAGCTCATTTGTGCCTGGCTGGTCCCCATTCCTCTCTTCCCAGTGTTGAGTGTCTGAGCAGTTATGGTGTGAGGATGTGATGACATGAGGGCGTGACAACCATTTGCATATTAGCTCTTTATTATATAGGATAAGCCTAGGAGTATACTAGCTTTAGGTATGACTGGATCAAGATGCTTAAACATTCCTGGCTGGTGTGCTCAGTGGTTAGAGCATTAGTCCATACACCAAAGGGTTGCAGGTTCAATTCCCAGCAAGGGCATGTACTTAGGTTGCAGGTTCCCTGGCTGGGGCACATGTGAGAGGAAACTAATTGATAGGTCCCTCTCACATCGGTGTCTCTCTCCTCCTCTCCCTTTCCCTTCACTCTCTCTAATCATCTATGGAAAAAATATCCTTGGGTTAGGATTAACAACAATAAAAACGTGCTTAAACATGATATATGGAATCTTTTTTTTTTTTTAATGTATGGAATCTTTGTTCTTCTTCAAGTCAGAGACCTGCTTTTCTTTATGTTGGCTTCATGTCAGATGTGGGAGTAAAATGACTATCAGTAGCCCCAGGCTGGGCAATACCAGTAGGAAGAGATTCTATTTCTGTATAATCATTTTAGTTACTTCAGACAATGCTCTGATGGGCCTGTCTTAGGTCATGTGCCATTTTTGAGCCAACCACAGTGGCCAAGGGCTTGCAATATGGTTAACCTGCTCTCACTGGAGGAAAAGGAGGGTCCAGACCCACTCAAATCACAAGGATTGTTTGAGAAAATGCATAGTTCCTCAAAGGAAAGCTGGGTTGCTATTGACAAAATGGCAATGGGTTGTGTAGCAGGCGGTATTGGCTACCTCTCCAAATCCACTTTCCTCTTTTCCTGCTACCTGAACCCTATTATGTTTAGGTATTTACTCTTCTCCATGTGGCTCTTCAGGTAAGGGGTGGTGATAAGGGTGGCTAGGCACAGAATCAGTGTCTAAGAAAATGAGAATGGCATAGTGTTCACATAACAACAGCGACAGCATGTCAGAGCCCAATAGTAGTGTAGTCAGGTTTCTCACTGGAGAAGAAAGTTACAAATAGGGAAAAAGAGAAAAACAGTGAACCCTAAGTGTGCGTTGGATTATAATTGAAGGTATTATTGTGAATTCATACATTTAAACACTGTGTGTGTGTGTGTGTGTGTGTGTGTGTGTGTGTGTGTACCCAGTTCTGTTCATGGGGAGGGCCAAGGAACAGTAATACCTAATGGCAGAGAAGAAGCCTAATGCTCAAATGTTATCTTTTAAATACTATTCTAAAAAGACCAAGGTTTCTTGTAAATGGCTGATGACATCTCTGAAAAAAGAAAGTACAAGATAAGCCAGGGGTATTTTGTAAAGTGTAAGGAAAGTGCTCAGAAAAGAATAAGGACATCTTGAAGGGACACAGAAATCAACGTTGGCCAGTCTGGGACAATTTGAGCAGCAACATAAATATATTAGCAATGAATTATAACCCATTGAATAAAATAACATTTCGAGGGCATAATAATATAAACAAACAAAAGAGGAAGAAAAGAAAGTTCTCCCTTAAAGTAGAATCCCAACTAAGAAATATAGAAGGGATGGTAAAAATAGAAAATCACCATTTGACAAACATATTAGTAATAATTATTTCAGGCAAGTATTATCAATGAATGCTCAAATTAGAAGAAAAAGTATAATAAACATTTTGTCTGTATGGTCTCAAAGTATCTCTCCACAAACTGCTTATTTGGTAACTTTTCAGTGGAAAAACTTGGCAAGTACCCCCAGAACCAAGCGATTAAAATGAAAATCAACAGTAATGGGGAAAGTTGACACCATGTACCTCTCACATGCTGCAGCAAAAGGACACCACATAATAGAATAGACTTTAAAACAAAGACTATAATAAAAGACAAAGATAGGCATTCCATACTGGTAAAAGGGTCAAGCCAACCAGAAGATATATTTATAAATATATATGCCCCTAACATACAATTACCTAAGTTTATAAAGCAAATATTAACAGATCTAAAGGGATAAAACAACAGTAATACAATAATAGTAGGGGAGTTTAATACACCATTTACATTAGTAGCTCATTCAGACAGAAAATCAATATGGCCTTAAATGACACAGAAGACTAGGTGGAATCCTATCTAATAAAGAGGGAATATGCTAATTGACCATCACACCCTCACAATATGGCACCAGTACAGCCACAAGATGGTGGCACCAAGTCCCCTCAGTCCCACCTCATCCAGGTGGAGTCCCCCGTCCCCTCATCCCTGCAAGGGAAGGCACTTGGGGGTGATCGGGCCAGCAGAGGAGGGCAGTGGGGACTATTATGATGGCAGAGTAGCAGTTAAGCATCAATCAGGCTAGCAGGGGAGCAGTTAGAGGGATATCGGGCTGGCAGGCAGAATGGTTAGGGGCAATCAGGCAAACAGACAGGTGAGTGGTAGGAGCCAGCAGTCTCAGATTGTGAGAGGGATATCCAAGGGCTCCCACATTGAAGAGGGTGTAGGCTGGGCTGAGGGACACCCCCCCCCATGCACAAATTTTGTGCACTGGGCCTCTAGTTAATAGATATATGCAGAACATTCCATACAAAAGCAGCACAATACACTTTCTTCTCAAGTACACATGGAACATTCTCTAGGATAGTTTTTGTGTTTAGCCACACAAAAAAAAGAAAGAAAGAAAGAAAGAAAGAAAGAAAGAAAGAAAGAAAGAAAGAAAGAAAGGGACATGAAATGAAATAAAATTGAAAAGACAGCCCTAGCCAGTTTGGTTCAGTGGATAGAGCATCGACCTGCAGACTCAAAGGTCCCAGATTTGATTCCAGGTTGTGGCCTCAGTCCCCAGTGGGGATTGTCCAGGAGGCATCCAATCAATTATTCTCTCTCATCATTGATGTTTCTGTCTCTCTCTCCCTCTTCCTTCCTCCTGAAATTAATAAACATATATTTTAAATTAAATTAAAAAGACAAAAAAAGCCCTGGCCGGTTTAGCTCAGTGGATAGAGTGTCAGCCTGGGGACTGAAGGGTCCCACATTTGATTCTGGTCAAGGGCACATGTCCAGGTTTTGGTCTCTGTCCCTCTTTGGGGGGAAGGTGGAGGATGGTGCAGAAGGCAGCCAATTAATGATTCTCTTTCATCATTGATGTTTCTATTTCTCTCTCCTTCTTCTTCTTCAAAATAAATAGAAATACATTTTTTAAAAGACAAAAGAAAATGGAAATACAACACTTCAAGATCTAGGATGCAACAAAAGTACTTATAAGAGGGAAGTTCATAGTAATATAGGCCTATATCAAAATAAGAAAAACTTCAACTAAAAAATCTAACATTACATCTAAAGGAACTTGGAAAAGAACAAGAAAGCCAATTAAGTGTGTAAAAGGAAGAAAATAATAAATATCAGAACAGAAATAAATAAAATAGAGATTAAGAAAACAATAGATAAATGAAAGATCACTGGTAAATTCTACCAAACATTCAAAAAAGATTTAATACCTATCCTTCTCAAACGCTTCCAAAAAATAAAGAGGAAAGAAACACTTCCAAATTCATTTTATGAGGCCAACATCAATATCCTGATACCAAACCAGACAAGGATACAATAAACAAACAAACAAATAAATAAAGGAATAAAGAAAATTACGTGTCAATATTCCTATTGAACAGAAATGCAAATATCTTCAACAAATATTTCTAGAATTTGGATGAAACAACAAAACAATCTCGAGAAAAAAAGAACAAAGCTGAAGGCAAGCTGGGTAGTTCAGACTGTTTTTTCTCCCCAACTTCAAACTATAGTATTATAGAAAGAGACAGACTCTTCAATAAATGGTGTTGGGACGACTGGGCAGGCACATGCAAAATAATTAAACCCGACCACTTTCTTACATCATATATAAAAATTAAGTCAAAACGGATTAAAGCCTTGAATGTATGTGGGGAAGCATGGGACTTGGTTGGAAAGACTGTAATTTCGGATTCTCTGAAAGGTCAGGAGTATTCAGGAGGACTCCTTGCTGAAGGTGGCAGCCCCTGCCTTGACTTTTCCAAACAAGTCTGATCCCCCAGGGGTTTTTGCTGGAATCTTTATGTTTAGTTTTTAAACCTGACCTTGCAGAAGCACATGCTTTCTCAAGGATGCTTACCCTGCTGATTGTATCTAGAGGTTAATTTTAGTTCAAGCTGTTGTTTCAATAAAAGCCTAAGGAGGCAGGCAATCGGGCTGTTTGCCTCCTGACAAGCAGCCCCCTTAGCCTTGTCTTTCACAGAAATGTGTGACAGAGTAATTCATTCACCTGTCGATCAGGGTCTGCTGGTCAGTCCCGGCTAATGTAAGACCTGAAACTATAACATTCCTAGAAGATAACGTTGGTGTTTTCTCCAACTCCTTGATATTAGTGTTAGCAGTCCCTTTTCTTTCCTCTTCTCTTCTCTCCTCTTCTCTTCTCTTCTCTTCTCTTCTCTTCTCTTCTCTTCTCTTCTCTTCTCTTCTCTTCTTCTCTTCTTTCTTTCTTTCTTATTATTTTTTTATCTGACTACAAAGGCAAAGGATACAAAAGCAAACAAAATGAGACTAAAAAAGCTTCTGGGCCGTAAAGGTGACATTCAACAAAATGCAAAGGCTACCTACAGAATAGGAGAAGATATATGCAAATCATATATTCAAGAACGAGTTAATATCCAGGCCTAGCTGGCTTGGCTCAGAATGTTGGCCCATGGACTGAAGGGTTGCAGGTTTGATTCTGGTCAAGGGCACATGCCTCTGTTGCAGGCTAGATCCCTGGTCCTCGTAGCAGCACGTGTAGGAGGCAACCTGATCGATGTGTATCTCTCACATTGATGTTTCTCTTTGTTACTACCCCATCCTTCCACTCTCTCAAAAAAAAAAAAAACAAATGGAAAAAATATCTTTGGGTAAGGATTAACAAAACAAACCAAAAAAACAAAAGAATTGCCGAAACTGGTTTGTCTCTGTGGATAGAGCATCGGCCTGCAGACTGAAGGGTCCCGGGTTCGATTCCGGACAAGGGCATGTACCTTGGTTGCGGGCACATCCCCAGTAGGCAGTGTGCAGGAGGCGGCTAATTGATGTTTCTCTCTCATCGATGTTTATTACTTTCTATCCCTCTCCCTTCCTCTCTGTAAAAAATCAATAAAATATACTTAAAACACACACACACACACACACACACACACACACACACACACACACAAAAGAATTAACATCCAAAAGAACCCTCACAACAAAAAACAAACAACTGATTCCCAGTCAAAGACATATACCTCAGTTGCAGGCTTCATCCCCGGCCCTGGTTAGGCACATACAGTGGCAACCAATCCCTGTGTCTCTCTCACATCACTGTTTCTCTGTCTCTCCCTCTTCCTTCTACTCTCTCTAAAAATCAATGGAAAAATATCCTGGTGAGGATTAAAAAAATAACAACAGCAAAAAAAGAATGAAATCTTGTGATGTGCAACAACATGAATGGATCTTAAGGATTATTATGATAAGTATGGCAGGGAAAGGCAAATACCATATGATTTCACTTATATGTGGAATCTAAAAAAAGCAAAATGAACAAAACAGAAACAAACGCTTAGATACAGAAAACAGATTGGTAGTTACCAGAAGGGAAGAGATTTGTGGGGAAAGCAAAGAAGGTGAAGGGGATCAATTATATGGAGACTAGAGACCTAGTGCACAAATTCTTGCATGGGTGGGCTCCCTCAGCCTGGCTGGTGATCAGGGCTGATTGGGGGCGATGGGGGTTGGCCAGCTTGGGGAGGGACCACAGGAGGGCTCCAGGGCATGTCTGGCCCTCTGGCCCCAGTCCAGATTGCCATACCCCAGCAGCAAGCTAACCTACTGGTTGGAGCGTCTATCCCCAGGTGGTCAGTACGTGTCATAGCTACTGGTCGAGTGGTAGACTAAATGGTCAACTGATTGATCAGACAGTTAGCACATTAAGCTTTTATTATATAGGATGGATGGTAAGTAGAATCACAGTGGTGATCAAATTACAGTAGTGATCACTTTGCAGTGATCAAATATTGAATTATAATGTTATAAAATTAATATAATGTTATACACAAATTTTATCTCAATAAAAATTTAATTTTACCACTTTCTTTTTTACTTTCTTAATGTAACTACTAAAATATTTCAAATTACAAATGTGGCTCTCATTATCATTATTATTATTATCATTATTATTATTATTTGGTTCATGTTTTTATCAACCAACACTGATATAGATATCCTCCTGGTACTCTGGGTCACCCCTTCTGAACAGCCTCCTTGTTAACCCGACGGCAGTGACCTGGAATCAACACTTGTGACAACACTCAGGGCTTGTATTAGACCTAAGGAAATGGCATTCCTCAGCAAGTCATCAGGGAGACACACCGCTGAGAGGGAATCTTGCTTACTGGCCCTGGAGTTGGGTTTTTCTTATTGCACTCTTCTAGAAAGTGATGAGCTAATGGGGAGGCTTGCCACCAACAACTGAAGTCAGATGACCAAGGTTCTTGCTCATTTGCTTGATCTGTTTGTCCCAGCCAATGCTACTATAGTAGAATAAGGAGTCTTAGACAACTATTAAAAAGTTGATACAACAGAGCCATATGAGCAGGAGTTGGCAGGAGCAAGCTGGGTGGTTCAGGCTGTTTTTTCTTTTTCTTTTTAAATATTTTTATTGATTTTTAGAGAGAGGGGGAGGGAGGGAAGAAAGGAGGGAAGAAGAGAGAGTGAGAGAGAGAGAGAGAGAAACATGGATAAGAAAGAGAAATATCAAACAACTGCCTCCTGCATGCCAACTACCAGGGATGAAGTTGGCAGTCTGAGCATATGCCCTGGCCTGGAATTGAACCCCAAACCTTTCAGTGCACGAGATGGCACCCAACCAACTGAGCCACACCAGCCAGGGCCAGGCTGGTTTTTTCTAGAAGAGGAAACCACTGCTGGTATAACTCAAATAATGTGCCAGCACTCACTGAGTTAACATTCTTTTTTGTGCCTTTGGTAATACACTCTCCATGGTATGTCTGAAAGCCAAATTGTTGTAATCTTCAGGAGAAGTAAAGGCTTTCTAGATTTTATCATTTTGACAGGTAAAGCACATCAGCTATAATCAACTATTTTTTTTTTTTAGGACGTTGGTTTCACCACACAGATTTAGAAATCCTCCTTTTCTTTAATTTTTGGGGTTCTAGTGTTCTTTGCTGAACAAAGGTTGCGGCAATGTCCAGAATAAGCTATAAAATTCTTATATGAAAAGGTAGTTTTGGTGGGGAAGAACACTCACAAAGAGACACTGGTCTAGCTGCTTAGCTGCCAACGCTCCCAGAAAACCCTCTTAGGCTATATTTAACTTTTGTATCCAGAACTAAAGGAGCAAATAAGTAAAGAAGTATATTTCTTGTATTACTAATTATGCTGTAGTTCATATGCATTCATACAGATCAATTAAAAGATATCCACTATAGTTAATTCTGTATAAAGAATAAAACATTTTATTTTTTAATCTATTTCTATTGACTTCAGAAAGGAAAGGAGAGGGAGAGGGAGATAGAAACATTAATGATGAGAGAGAATCATTTGATCGGCTGCCTCATGCATGCCCATCACTGGGGATGGAGCCCGAAACCCTTACCCCTAGAGAGCTCTATTTTTATCATTTAAAAAGTGTTGCATGAAAATTCACTGAGTTTCTCTGATCCTCTTCAAGTCTGCTTCAACACTCAATGGACATTTTAGTCATGTTTACTGCAAGTGTTTGAGGGGTTTGATTAAGAAAAAGCAAAAACAAGACAATCACAAACTGGGGAGCTTTTTTAATCATTGTCTTCAAAGGTTTATCTGCGTACCTGAATGTGAGTTGAGTTGAATATTCCTGTTCTCCATTTGGTCACTTGATGAAAGGTTTTGGATATATTTAAGTATTGTGCCAGGAGTTGTATTCTGTCCAACTTCTTATACCTAGATCTCTTCGGGACAGAGGGGGAAATCATTTGTGGTTTTCATTTAGACATTTTCAGAAATCAAATTACCCATATTTGGAGGAGGAGGACGACCACCTAAAGGCATAGTCTTGGAATTCACTAGGTATTAACTTTTATATTTCCACCTACATCTACATCCTGCCTTCCTGTTGGCCAAAACCTGGGCCAAAAATTTTCCAGGGCAAGTTCTTCCATCTTTGCACTTCAATAAAAGCCTGTCTATCTCATAAGTTCACTGCCACAATAAAAGAAAAGGGTTTCTCATCGCAGCAGTTGAGAGCATCTTCTTTGATTATTCAAATCTGGAAAGTCTTGCTCCTGCCCTTTCTATCCTTGCTTCTTTGGCACTGGGGGTACAGAATACCCTAGAACCATGACTGCCGGACCTCCCCAGGTTCCCGGAGTGAGCTGCTGGCGAGGTCCAGCAGTTATAAAAGCTCCAAGCAGAGCAATGTCCCAGGGCCAGGGCTCCTCAGGCAAAGTGCATGGGACTAAAAGCCACTGTGTAAACACAACCTCATTTTAGCCTAGAGATTATGGAATTGATTGTTAGGGGTTTTTTTCCATGTGTTTCTTTATAACTAGAATCTATATAATCTATTATCTGGTAAAATCCAAAGACAAAATTTTGCCTACTGGGATTTCTTTTAAATTTTGTTTGCTGGGAGGTATGCCAGGTTCAAGTCCTTTCTTCCACAGTGGATTCAGCGCAGGCAGCAGCAAGCCGACCTTTCCCACCCTTTTCATTCACACAGTTCTCAGCCGAGAACCTACTTTTGTGCCCGGTGCTCATTCAGCCCTCAGCCTCTCTGCGGAGCCTACCAATTAGTGTGAGTAATTGTGGCCGCAGTTTAAAGTCTGGATGGACATGGGAACACAACTGAGAAGACGGATTCATTTCAGGAGCTAGACTACTGAGAAGGCATCCAATGGAACCCGGAGGAAGCAGTTCCCCAGGCTTACTACCCTGTTTCCCCAAAAATAAGACTGTCTTATATTAATTTTTGCTCCAAAAGATGCGCTAGGTCTTATTTTCAGGGGATGACTTATTTTTCCATGAAGAAGAATACGGTACACATTTTTTGTTAAATGAAAATAAAGGAAATTTATTACCTATATACAGTACGGCAGTACGGTAATTGTCAACATAAACCAGACACACTGTGAATCCTACAGTATCAAGAATTTACTCATTTATTCAATGACAATCATGTCATCATCTTCTGGAACATCATCATAACAATCCAATTCCTGAATTTCCTGGTGAATTTCTTGTGACTCCATTTCTTTCAGAATCAGTGGACCAAATCTCTCATGTTTAGCCTGGGGGGCCTTATTTTTTGGGGATGCCTTATATTTCACTCAGAAGGAAACCTGTAAGTAGGTCTTATTTTCAGAGGATGTCTTATTTTCGGGGAAACACGGTAGTAGCCGGGGAAGTCAGAACTTCAAGTTTGGGAACGTTCTTTATCAAAGGCCTTTTGTGTTACACCCACCAAATCATTCAATTTGCCTCAAATCTTATTGGCTACAATTGGAATAGCATAACAAGGCCAGGCATGTACTTATAATTTTTCAATAATTTACAAATTTACCTTAAAGTAGTAAAAAACAAAAACAAACAAACAAACAAACAAAAAAAACTCACAGACATTTAAAATTCTATACCTGGAGTCGGGGTAAAAACTCTGAGAATTTCAAAGTCCATTTTGTTTCTTTTCACCTTACCAGTAGGATGTGTTTTGTAAAGAAGAGCTATAAATCCATCCTCTTTTAGAGAAGGTGACTTTGAGGCCCAGTAATATGAAACAGTTTGCTGTAGGTTAAGTGAGCCATGGGATGGCTGTCAGGCACCATGTGCTCAGGCTGCAAGGAGCAAGGTGAAGTAATGAAATGCATGAGCTTTACCACCAGCCTCGCCCGGGTTCAAGTATTCGTTGACTGACCTTAGGCAAACTACTTAACTTCTCTGTGCCTCTACTTCCCTCCTCTAAAACAGGGCTGGTCGGAATTTCTCATCTTCAATTTGCTATAAGCTAATTTGTGTCAAGTGCCTAGAAAAATCCCAGATATGCACTACTTAAGTGTTTATTAAACATAATATGCAATGGGGGTGGTGAGGACCTTCTGTTTTGCTCCCTATCTACTCACATGATCTTTAAAAAAATGTTCCTTAGAAACTAATTTGTACAACATTCCTGGAATGTTGAGCAACTCCAGAAGACCCGGGGTAGGATCTGGCTGCTCGTCAGACAGAGCTATGGTGGAGCTGTGACTTGTAAGGCTCATTGCATAGTTCCCGTGCCCACTACCAGAACTCACTGCTCGCTGTAATTAAAACGAGCTTTTCATCACCTAGTGTTAAAGAGCATTGTTGCATCCTTTGATCAGTGTTCTTGCTTCTAAAGATGGATTCACATTTCTGAAATTTTAATTCAAAAAAGAAAATAAGCTCTGTGCCTCTTCAGCACACATATTATGTAGATATGACAACTATGGAGCTATAAAGATGCACACATACATGTTTAATGTGCAAATTACATGTAAGAGGTAGCTCAAAGGCAACACACAGGGGTTCAAACCTCCAGTTCCAAAACTCATAACAGAAACCAATGAAATATTTATGTTATATTATATTTACAGATGTATATTCTGCCATGAACAAGCAATTTATACACACATTCACACACACATATTCACATATTTTTATATAAAGCCCATGCTATTTATTTCTGCTTTATTTGTACTGTCCAAAGACAAGTAGTCCTTCTAATAACATCACAGGACAAAAATTATGGAATTACTAGGTCATAGTTGAAATATAATCAGGCTCTGGATCAATTCCTTAAACTCCAAGTTTTATTTATCTTCCTACTTCATTTATATAGATGTGGTTTTGTTTGGTAACTTTAACGGCATTTTTGAAACAGTAGGAAGAAAAACCAGCAGTGGGCGAGGGTACTTATATATGTGCCCGGGTCAGGAACAGACTCTGACAAGCTACTGCAATTCACCCACAGCCTCCTTTGCAAGGACAGGATTGGGACTGTCCGAGTGCTCTGTGCTTCCTTCCCAAAATCCCTGGGGAGTGAAGGCAGGGAATTTCCTAGAACGCAAGGAAAAACATGTATTGCCCTATTTTCCTGTTTCCCATGGAGAGATGAGTAAACAACAAATGCCTTCAGCCTCTTTCCTGCCCTTACTTTCTCTACCTCTTGAGAGAGATGACTCATCTGAAGGGTGAGTTTTGAAGGACCTGTTGGCTGGCCTGGGCTTGCTCCTTCTGGGATTTCCTGAGCCAGCCTGGCCATGTGATTCTCACATTCTGGTCCCTTCTCCAGGATGCGATAAACTTAGCAGGCACATTTCTGCAAGGGGAAGTTTAACCCTGGGGGAAGGTGAGGAGGCCTGGGGTTGTTAGCAGTCCCTTTAGCCACCAGATCTGCTAGTAAAGCTAGAGCTGCAAATCAGTAATAAAGCTGGCATTTTCATCTTCATCTATTTGTGTATCTCTGTGCCTTCATTCTTACATAGTTTGAACTCAGCAATCTCAGTTTGGACCCATAAAATGCCTAACATTGCAGAATGATGAGTTAGGGTCATGAAAATTGCACATTAGTTGCCTTCCTCACCTCCAGTAATTCTGTCACATAGCGTCTCTAATTAAAGAGCTATTGGTTAAGTAGGTAACAGAAGGCCACTGATTCATGGTGGGAAATAGAGAGATGTATCTGAGTGATGCCACTCAAATTCCCTTTGACCTGGAGGAACTTGACCAAAATACAGTGGTGAAAGATCTATAAGATTTTGAGAAAACTAAGCTACCCTTTGGGGAAAACTAATAAAAAAAAAAATCTATAACAAATGCTGATGAAAAGACTCTCCCAAGTAAGTAAGTTAGAGCTCTATCACGCTTAAGGAGTAGTAAGCCTCACATGATTGCAATAGCACGGCCAATCCTCAGCAATAATAATGAGGTCTTATTCTGAAATAAGAGCAGCAGAAGCAGTTGCTAGTTAAAGTTACCAGGTGGCAGAAAGAAAAATTAACAGTAGAAGCAGGAAAACTTGAACAAGCCAAAGGGTGATAGAGAACTTGGAAAACTACTTCTGTTAGCATTAGAAATCTTAGCAATATCCTTGTGTGTTTTCCTTTAGCTGGATGGGATGGCCCGAAAGGAACACAGTTATAAGTTTAGCCTGTGTGGTACCTGTTCTCCAAAACTGATCTCCCAATGAACTGTGCCTTGCAGTATACATGCTCTTATGTACTCCCTCCTCTTGAGTTCCGTGTGTTCTCACAGAATCAATAGTATGCAGTGAAAGCGATGCCTCATGGCTTCCAAGAGTAGGTCAGAGGAAGGCTGGCAGCTTCCACCTTGGTCTCTCGGAATGTTTACACCAGGGAGAAACAGCTACCGCATAAGGACTCTGGCTACTGGGAGACTTTCTTGCTGTAATGAAGCTCATGGAGGGGCCATGTGGACTGATATGCCCAAGAAACCCCCAGCTATTCAAAGCATCTCAGCCTAGTCACCAGATGTAAGTGAAAACACGATTAGACACCTAGTAGAATCCTCAGATGATTCCAGCCCCAGCCAAAGTATAACTTCAACAGCGAGAGAAACTGCAAATTAGAATCTTCCAGCTGAGCCCAGTCACACAAAGATATAAGAGAGATAAGAATGCCCCAAACCGGTTTGGCTCAGTGGATAGAGCGTTGGCCTGCGGACTGAAAGGTCCTGGGTTCGATTCTGGTCAAGGGCATGTACCTTGGTTGTGGGCACATCCCCAGTAGGGGGTGTGCAAGAGGCAGCTGATCAATGATTCTCTCTCATCGATGTTTCTAACTCTCTCTCCCTCTCTCTTCTTCTCTGTAAATATATATATATAAAAGAGAGAGATAAGAATGTTATTTTTAAAAAATCATTGATTGCTTGGGTTGTCATCTATAGCAGCAGACAATTGGAATAGCCTTCCAAACATGGGGTATAAAACTGTTGATAGTACCATCCCCAAACTGCAACAGCCTGTGAAGATTCCAGATGGAATTGTAATAAAGTGACATCCATGTTTTACCCAACAAGAGATCCACTTTCAGTCTAAATTCCAATAATGAAGTTGTTTTTCTAAAAGAAGCAAAAGCAAACAAACAAACCAAAAATTGCCTTTCCCATCTGTTGGTCAGAAAACAAAGGGCCTTCATGATTGACCAACAAGTAGAGTAATTCCTGGGAGACTATGCAAATTGGATTTAAACACACATACACGCACACACACACATAAAGTGTGTGTGTGTGTGTGTGTGTGTGTGTGTGTGTGTGTGTGTGTGTTTAAATCCAATACATAACATGATTTGGGCACAATTACAGATGGGAACAATTATAGAATGTGGGGTATGAAAATTATGCAAAAAGGAATAAAGTTCTGAGTAAGAAAAGAATATCCCAGTACAAACCACACTGAAATAGAAATCAAGCAAAAGAAAGATTCAGGATATTACACTGAGTTCAAGAGCTTTAGGTTTGGACTCACACATCCAGTTTGAATCTTGTCACTATCACTTATCAGCTGTGTGATTTGGTCTAGTAACTCAATCTCCCTGAGTTTTTAATGGGTAATCTTAGTACCTAAGTACAGAACCATAAATGAGTATTAAATGAGATGATAAATGCAAAATGCTTATTACCATGCCTAGAACATAGTAAATCCTTAATATAAAGTAGTGATTATATTACACTTTTAATGATTTGAATAGTTTTGTGTATTTTTGCTTGAATAATTTATTAATTAATTAAATGTATTGGAGTGATATTGGTCAACATGAACATGTAGGTTTCAGGTTTGAATAATTTAAGAAACTATTCACCTAAGGGTTTTCACCAATTTCTTATTTTGAGAAGTTTATATCTCACTGTATATTTATAGACTATTGTATGAAATTATAAGTAAAGTATATTAGTTACTGCTCTTGAAATAAAAAATCCCTGAAGTTTCAGCAAATTATTGTAATAGTTTATTTTTTGCTTACTCAGCATCCAAAATGGGTAGTTCTTGCCAATCCAGGACCCCAATTTTGCCATTTTCAATGAGACTCCATATTCCCTTAGATCTAACCAGACAGGAAAAGATTATAGAATTGTATTACATATGGAAGTCTTTTAGGAACCAGGCTTGGGAAGCCAACATCCTTTCCAATCACATTTCATTGATTAGAAATTAGACACATGGCCAAATATAACCTCAAGGGATTTTGTAGTCTAGCTAAGAACCCAGGAAATTTAGTAATAGACAGATATCTCTGCCTCATAAACTACAGCAGTGTTTCCCAAACTTTTGACATATGTGTACTCCTTCTATAATTTTCGTAACGTTGAGTACCCCTCATCCAAAAAAAAAAAAAAAAAAAAAAGTGGATGTATTAGGCGCAGCTAAACATGGTGCAGTGCATATCCTTACCAAACTCTGGTGCAAAGCGTACCCCCACCAAACTCTTCCCGTACCCCTGGGGGTACACGTACCACACTTTGGGAAACCCTGAACTACAGGAACAAAATGACAAATAAGTGATATGAACAATAACAAAAAAGGAGAATACATTGTATAGCAATATATACTTTTTCTTCCTAGTGGGTATTCAACCACTCTACTAGGCATAATATTTTTATTTACAATGTAAAGTACACTCTAGTAGATCAAGAGGTAGATTTGTAGTCCATAGCTGGCTATCATCAAGATTCTAGTGCCCAAGCAGGAAAAAAAGAGATGTGATACTTTTATATGACTTCTTTTTCTGCAGGTGTCTTATACAGGGTGAGGCCAAAGTAGGTTTACAGTTGTGAGCACACGAAACAGAGTATATTCTTGTACAATTATTAATTTATTATTTGTATTATTTTTCCATACGAACAACTGTAAAACTCCTTTCATTTCACCATGTACATTATACCAATACCCAAGTTAAGGGCTACCTAAGTTTTTATGGGGGGAAAAATCCCAACTCTATTTTCCTTCTTGATTTATTCATTAGTGTGCTTCCTCGGCAACTATTTATTGGAATTGAGACTTCGTGCATATTTGAGTAGACCATTCATTCACTCATTCCATACCATTCATTCACTCATTTCGTACCTTCCCTATGTCCAGAGATGTAGAAAGTAAAAGAGAGAGAAGAGAGGACATGTTCTTGAACCAGTTGGAGAGCTGAAAGCCTAGACTATCTGGAGAACAATTCTAAGAAAGTATAAGGTACAGCAGCCTGGTACAAATATGATGACCATATTTTCCAGGCCAAAAAATCAGAACATGTGATCTGACAAAGGATTTTTAATTATCCTGAGAATTTGTTCATATAAAGTCTTACAAAGGTGTACTAAAGTTGAGGTTTCACTGAATACATGCTACGGTGACTTCTAGTTTAAATTTAATGTCTTTTGACTGACAACACTCAGGCAAACTTGAGACTTTTTCCACTTCATTTCCACCTCCTGGAGGGTGAACTAAACCTTTAAGATACATGTCACATGTGTAATATCTTGTCGTGGAAGAAGGAAACCTGCTTATCTTTGTGGGCCTCCCCTGAGATGTTTGTTTCACTCATCTGTTTGTTGACCTGAGTGTCTGAAGGTTCCAGGAATCCTTTTTCTCTTGGTTTCTGGGCCCAGCAATTCTCCACTCAACATGGAGGCTCTGCAAGTCAGCTGCTTGCCCTCAGGCCCATCCTCTTGGCTACTTTGCCATTATGTGGCACAGGGGACTTTGCTGTGAGGTTTGCAAACTCCCAGACTATATCTTAGGAAGCCATGTAATGGTCCTTTTGCTCCAAGATTCCAACTCTTGCCCAATTTATTCTGAGTTTCTCTCTCTCAGCCAACTACTTCCACTTCACACTTCAGGACTTGGCCTGGGAAATTGGGCTTCTTCTCAAAGGCAATCCATAGAAAATCTTAGTCTTAGCCACTCAGCTTCTTTGCCATGAAAAAAATGTACTTCCTGTTCTATTCATGAAGAGATTATTCTTACCATCATGACACTTTCTTTGCTACTCTGGCTTTCCCTATAGACAATTCTTTCTCTCAAACTTGGCTCTTAATATTCAAAATCACGTTTTTAGAATTAAAAACAATCCACAAAACAACATTTCACACAGCTCCAAAGTGCTTTGGCTTTAAGTTATTGCTTCTGTTATGTATTTTTAAAGTCTTCTTAAAAGCTTAAAGGCAAGAATTTGACTAAATGCTTTCTCTCTGTGTCACCCCAGAATGGAGGAAAGTGCATAGAGAGTATTCTTGATGCTGTTTAAATGATCAGGAAAGGACAGGGGTAAATGAGGGTGTGTTTTTTCCCCTCAAATACATGATTAATATGAAAATACTGTTCTGCTGAAGAAATCAAAGATTAATTCATCTAAACAGGCTACTTTTATGGAAAATAATGAAATAACATGAAATTGGAACTGTTCTGGAAAATCCCAATTGTATAGTTGCCATAAATTGCTTTATACAAATGTTAAATCCTGAGGGAAATCGCTGATTAGGAAAGACCACCAGGGGTCAGAGAAAACTATGTGGTTAGCCACCCTGTTACTGCTAGCATGTAGCTGTGTCAAAGGACAGATGGGCCTTTGTGTTCTCCTTAAATTCCATAAAGCAGTATGTTTGTGTGTTATGTAACATCCCACTAGTATTGAATTAATGGTTCTCAAGTTTACTGCTCAGAAGAATAATCCAGAGAACTTGTTTAAAAATGTATCTTATTAAGCTCAGCTGAGGAGTGGTTGAACATCTACCTATGAACCAGGAGGTCATAGTTCAATTCCCAGATCCCCAATTGGGGCATAGAGGAGGCAGTCAATCAATGATTCTCTCTGATCATTGATGTTTCTCTCTCTCTCCCTCTCCCTTCCTCTCTGAAATCAATAAAAATATGTATTTTTAAAATGCATCTTATTTAAAAATGCAAAAATCCTTCCTGGCCTGTGTGATTCAGTGGCTAAGCATTGACCCATGCACCAAGTGGTCACCAGTTTGATTCCCAGTCAGGGCACATGTCCAGGTTGTGGCCTCAATCCTCAGTAGGGGGTGTGCAGGAAACAACCTACAGGTATTGATGTTTCTCTCTCATTGATTTTCTATCCCTCTCTCTTCTTCTCTCTCTAAAATCAATAAAAAAAAACCAACATATTTTTAAAAATAAAGAATCCTGCCAAAGCTGGTTTGGCTCAGTGGTAGAGCGTCGGTCTGCGGACTGAAAGGTCCCAGGTTCGATTCTGGTCACGGTATGTACGTTGGTTGCGGGCACATCCCCAGTAGGGGGTGTGCAAGAGGCAGCTGGTCGATGTTTCTCTCTCATCAACATTTCTGGCTCTCTGTCTCTCTCCCTTCCTCTCAGTAAAAAATCAATAAAATATATTTAAAAAATAAAAAAATAAAGAATCCTGAACTCATCCCTCCAGAGATGATTGAATAAGCCAGGGTGGAAACCATTACGCAGTTTTAACAGACACCCAAATGATCCCAATCCATGTGGTCCTCAGACCACAGCTTGAGAAGCATCTCAGATCAGGAAAGGCAAATGTTCATCCCCCCAGCTGTCTTGTTCCGTAACAGGACTCCCGTGACTCAGCATCATCAATCACCTCCTATAATACATGCATGGCAATGACTCTCTGGCTTGCCAGGGTTCGATTAAAGAGCCTACCTGTTGGGGCAGGTAGGTACCCACCCACAATCTCCCATACAGAATCAGCATCTCAACACCACCTGGGATTCAAGGAGTTGCTCAGCATTTTGGCCATCTGGACACAAATCTGGCCATCTCACACAGCGGACTGTGAACGGATTGCCAACTAAATTGCTTATGCAGCAACAAGCTTTTCTCTGGCAATCGGCCAGCTTTTGTGCCTTGACGGTAAGTTATCATTTTTAGAGATCTGATTTTGTTTCCCTATAGGAAGATAATGTCTCTTAATTCTCTAAAAATTAGCTGTTCCATGTGAAATATTCTTGTTGGATCAAAATACCCTGAAAATTACACTCACTTCATCCAAACAGGAAGTATGATAGGAAGGTTATATTTGTCTTCATAAACAAGAGCAGGACAGGTGAAGCAATTGGTGATTTATTATTGTTAAGATTTATTGTCGTTACTGCCGCTGCATTACTGGTAGCAGTTTTTAAAGAGTCAAAATTCACAAGAACAATCTCATTTCTGAGCATGTATGAAAACGTGAAACAGAGATTTTTCTCCTCATTCACAATACCAATAATTCCAAAGACATTCTAAGGGCTTTTTATTCTATCCTATAGGCACTAGCTACATTTCCAAACATTCATCTAAGTGGAACAGACAGTGTGTACTCAAGTGCATTGTGCTGACTCAAATCGGTTGTAATAATTGGAACCAAGAGCGCTTGTAGGTAAAATATTGGACTGGAACAAAATAGAAAATTTTACAGAGCTTTGTGAAAATATAACGGTGACTATTTCAAAGTGCCTTTCTAGAAGAGGAATTATTTACTATCATGAGTTACAAGTAATGAGGAGAAATGAAATAAAATGGGAATATGTAAGAAGCCTATCTGACTTCCTAATTATTCAATGATGACATTTATTTAATGGTGAGGTATATTCTCCCAAGGGAAAAAAAAATCTATATCAAATGAAGCATTGCAAACCAGCCTAGACAATCCACTAGAAAATGCATGGGGGAATCCTTCCCAGACAAAGGGGAAATCAATGGACTAACCAAACTTAATACACCCTTTGTGCTTTGTCACATCCACCTCATTTCTGCATTCTAGGAGCTACTCTTCCTAAAGAAACATCAGCATATGTCAGCTCAGGAAACTATTAAATCCAAAAATAGAGAGAAATTAATTGTAAAATTGCTAAAAGACATAATGAAAGTGGAAGTGATGAAAATATCTAAGCAATTTAGGCTCAATAGGCAGCCCACACTGAATCACTGGGCTTTACCACTGTTAGACTCTATCCACCTCCTTCCCCTCTGCCTTCTTCCCTCATAGCGTGATCCGCAATTTCTTTCAGCCTGTTTCAGTCCTTAGCTAATTCAAATACACTGCCCTCTCATTCCTTCCCTTGCCCCAGTCTGAAGGGACCTAATATTAAATCCATATTTAGGCTAGGGTTCTATACTCAGTGACTACTGTTTCATTGAGTTCCTAGTCCAGAATCTTGAATCCCTGCTCACAATTCTTTTTTGCCATAAGTAGACAGGATGGTGGTTACTGGATAAGGTAAACTGAAGAGGGCAAAGGGGATCAAACAGCTGATGTGAAGAGAGACTAGACTTTGGATGGTGAACACACAATGCAATATACAGATGATGTGTTATAGAATTGTACATTTGAAACATGTGTACTGTTATTAGCCAATGTCATCCCAAATTTAATTTTTTTAAAAGGTGCATTTCTTTAACCCAATAATCACACGTTAGCAAATATTTGAGTGTTTCATTAAAAATTAGGAAAGCCTAGCAAAACAGACAGGTCCTGACCCTCATGGAGCAAGTATTCACAATGAAGCAAATTCATCAAATCACCAAGGATATTAATGTGACTAAACTACAACTGTGACGTATGCTCTGAAGGAAAGGTACATCATGATGCGCATCCATGGGGGACCTGATTACATCTGCAGAGTCAGGAAAGGCCACCCCAAGAAGTGAGATCAAAGAATGAACAGGAGTATGCTGTGTAGAAAGGAGGGGAACTATGTCAGACAGAGAGAACAGCATGTACAAAACATTTCCTCAATCTGTTCATTTGTCACCAGCTCCACTCTTACTACCCTGATCCAACAGCCAAGTTCACTCCCATGTTAGGGTCTTTGAATTCTCTTCTCCATGACTTCCCTTTGCCTGGAAATCTCTTCCCCACGAACTCTGTAGGGTTCACTACCTTTTCATTCAAATCCCACTTATAAAAGAGGCCCCTGGGGACAGCCTTCACTGCCCGCCCAATAAGGAGGAACCAGTACGTCATTCTCTCTCCTATCAGCTTCAACTTCCAGACTGTGAGCCATGATCAGTATCTCTTACTTGTCTTGTTTGTTTTGTGTTTGTTTTTTAATCTCTTTTCCCACTTTACCCCTCTAGAATGGAAGCTCTTTTAGAGAAGCAGGAACCTTACCTGTCTTTTTCACTGATATAACCCCAGAATCTCAAAGTAAAGCAACATAAGGAATTGTTCTTCAGATGGAGGGAGCATGGGAAAACATTGGAGAAACTGAAAGAAGGCTGGTGTGGTTGCAAGGCAGCCAGGGGGAAGGGAGGTCAACCTGATTATAGATGGAAATTTGATTAGAGTAGAACAAGTATAGGCAGCATAACTCAATCAGAAGATTCTCAGTGATGAGAGATGGTGGTACAGGAATTAGTGGGATGGCAGTGAAGATAGCGAGATGTGGATAGATTGAAAAAATATGTAGGAAGTAAAACTGCTGGTGATGAATTGTATATGTTATTTGTACTGTGCAGCTATTCAGATAGCAGTAACATTCACTAAGATAGAAAAACTGGAGAGGACTGAATTTGACGGAGTTACGACTTTGGTTTTAGATGAAATGAGTTTGTGGCAATAGGATTTATGGGTCTAGGGTCGTGAAGAGAGGTATGGGATAAAAAATAAAAAAAAAGTAATCTAAAAAGTAAAAATGTATTGCATTCAAGATGGTTTTGGACTACATAAAGTCTAGGATAAAGATATAAATATAGAGGCCATTTCAGTATACACGGTGATTAAAGCCATTGATAAAGGAGGATGTTTAGGGACAAAATATAATTTGTAAAGAGAAGAATGCATAGACTAGGCTTGAAAAGGCTGCACTAAGGAAGAGGTGGTGGCAAAGCAGATTGAGAAGGAACGGTAGGAAAAAAATCAGAGAGCCTTCTAAGGACCACCTAGGATGATTGAGAGTATGCTAAAGAAAAGAAGTGTCCCATTGATTCTAACATCATACTGGTGATGGTGACTTTCACAAAAATTGATCTGAAGAGAAATGTATTTTACATAAATGCTACACAAGCACATGAAGCTACATGATGTTCCCTGAAATAGTGTTTTTACTAGCACTGGAAGTGAGGAAATCTACGTACGACGATAGGGAGAGAGGTTCAGATATACATATAAGCAGGGGGGCATGGAGCACAGATGTGGCTAGCCTGATCCATTATTTTTAACCTGTGCAGATTGACCGATACAGCTGTATAAAGGTGGAGAAATTAAAAATAATTTGTAGCACTAAATTATTAACAGTGGGCTTTTTTGAATGTGCAGCTAAATGGTGGGAGCAGGAAGATAGGGATGGGGTAAAATTTAAATGGTGAGATTATAGATGTCTTTTAACATTTAAGCACCTTAAGTTTAATAAAAAGGAATGTCACTCCTTATTAAATAAGCACATTGTTATTTACTATTTTAATTCGTATAATTCAGAAATCATGATGAATCTCATAAGTATTTCAAATTTATAAAACGGGTAAAAAGGCTTGATCCCAGATTCTACTGAATTTGCATACTCTGTAATTTAAGAGTAACTTATTAACTGGAGTCCCTCTCCACAATTTAATTACAGCATCTACAGTAGAAAACAAGAAGCAAGGAAGGACTTGAAGGTCAGAGAAATTTCAAAATACTTTTTCTCATTTTTGTATAATTCACTAAGATTTCATTGTTCTTTATTATATGATGCTTATACTTTGGATAGCAATATACTTTATAATCACAATATATGAAGCACACATGAAGAGTAACTGGTTTTTTTTAAAATACACAAAAACAACTATTGGTTTCTGATACTATTGCAATACATAACACCTCAGGATCACCTTAAATATGAATATTGTCATTTTGCTAGATGTCCTTACATCATAGCTCTTGCAAGCCAAACTACTATTACAAGCACAAAACTCCTGTACTATAAATAATTCTGAAATGTTTAGGAAGTCTATATTAAAGCCTAATTTTTTAAAAAGCATTTTATATGTCTTTGAGTTGCTGAGCTGAAATACCAAAAACGTTTTTGGTCCATGGCCCTGCCTTTAGACAGTCTAATCATCCCAAAGGACTTAGATGCTCCTTTATTTTTAAATATCTCAGTTATGATGATTTCTCAACCACCCTTCTAATCCATTCTAGTCTTTAAAATTCCTTTTTCTCAGGAATTCCTTTTCTAGGTAAACTAGAAGGAAATAGCAAAAGAGGACTGAGATCACTTTAAAATATTCATTCTTCTTTTTTCTTTTTCTTTTTTTAAAAAAAGCACAAACAAAAAACAAAATGGATATTCTCTTAGGGAATTTTACGTCCTGCGTTAGTTAATTAAGAGAGTCTGCTTTGAGCAGGGAGATCAAGCATTCTTATAGGGCTGCACTTCAAGGAGGCCTTTCCTCTGGGAATGCAGACTTGGGCTCACAGCGGCTGGTGAGCCAGGCAGTCACCCTGAAAGAGTTCTACTGGACATACTCCCAGGGGACGCTGGCTCCAAGTTTGCAGATCAGGCACCTGCCCTTTTAGAGATCTCCCCATCTCCACTATGAACCCCAGGGTCTCACGTGAAACAAGCTAGGGAAAGCATCCTGCAAGTGTAAATCAGTCTAGAATGTTAGTGTCTGTCTTGTTTATTACCATACCCGGGTTTGCCCTGGATCTTTCATCTTTCCTCTCTGAGCACTTCCTTCCACCCCCACATTTGTACATTTACAAACCTCTGGAGTCAGAGATCGTTTCCAGAGGGCCCTGCTCTGTACCAATCAGATAAACAAACCCTGGCAAACCCAATTACCATTTATTATCATATTAATATATCACCACTCTTTTACATTTGCATTTTAAAAGGAACTTTCTTCAGATAAAATCTTGTTATAAAAGCACCTTGCTGAACAAGGGGGCAGGGGAAAGTAAATTTTGTTCAGAAAGGTAGGTCTCATTAATAGTATACTCATGGCAAGGAGAAAGTAAGGGAAAAAAGAGTTATCTTTGTAAAAAGTGTTAATTTGTCCATGGAAAATGCTAGTATGCTGTTTGGTAAATTTAGTGTACAGTTTATGCCGTTTTAGCTTCTAGTGTAGTGTTTAATTCCCATTACTTTTACTTCTATATTAAAGAAAGCAAAATCAGTTATATTGTCCTCAGTGCTAATAAAATTGATGCTGAAAATCTAACAAAGCAAACATGGGTTTTTTCATCCTCAAACCCATCAAATCTGTCTGCAGCAAGACATTATTTCCCGGATCCTACATGTTTTATTGTTTGATGCAACTAAAGACATACCAAGGACACAATAAAACTGCCAGGTTGGTTTTTTTTCTGGAAGGGCATTCTTTCACAGTCATCAGTAAATAAAAGCCTCAGCAACCATTATGGTGGAATGACCAGAATGACAGTCACTGTGATCGCACTGACCACCAGGGGGCAGACGCTCAATACAGGAGCTGGCCCCTGGTGGTCAGTGCACTCCCAAAGCGGGCGTGCTGCTCAGCCAGAAGCCGGGCACATAGCTGGTGAGCACAGCAGCCATGACAGGAGCCTCTCCCACCTCCATGGAAGTGCTAAGGTGCACTGAGCTGAGCAGTAAGGAGCAGTGAGCTGAGCAGTAAGGAGTAGCAAGCAGGCGGGCAGTAAGAAGCCAGAGGTTTTGGACTGTAAGAGAGTGCAGGCCAGGCTGAGGTGACTCCTCTCTTCCCCTTCCCTCCCCTCACCAGTGCACAAATTCATGCACTGGGCCTCTAGTGTTTATTATAATTCAGGAGAGTCAGATGACAAATTCCTAAGCTATCTGAGTTCTAGCCCCAGATTTACCATTAAAAACCCTAAGGCAAACCACTTGATTTCTTGTAATGAAGGTTCTAATTCATTAGCTTTAGTGTGGATCCTGTGATTCTGTCTTTGAGGAAGGTGATGCTGGTTCTCAGGCCACAGGGCAGTAAGATCCAAGATACTTAACTCATATGTAAGTAGCAGCAGTTGTGCTTGCTACACAGTGCAACTGGGTAACATAGCTGAGAAAATGTTTGGAAATTAAAGACCCAGGTAAACGGGAAGTTTCATTACTTAAGATATTTTGGCACCTTGTTTTTGAAACACACCCAATGTGAAAATATAACTTTGCAAAATAGTTCAATAATTAAGAAAAAAATTATTTATTTATTTGTTTGTTTGTTTATTTATTTTTGCTACTAGAGATGTCTGAGATTTTGCTACCTAAGGTTTCTTCTAGGATTTTTATGGTTTCACGACTTACATTTCAGTCTTTTATCTATTTTAGTTTATTCTTGTGTATGGTGTAAGTTGTTAGTCTAGTTTCATCTTTTTTTTTGCATCTACCTCTCCAATTTTTCCAACACCATTTATTGAAGATACTGTTTTGACTCCATTGTATGTTTTGCCTCCTTTGTCAAATATTAATTGAGTGTAATGGCTTGGGTTGATTTCTAGGTTCCCTGTTCTGTTCCATTAATCTAAATGCATGTTCTTGTGCCAGTACCAGGTTGTTTGATTACAGTGGCTTTGTAATATAACTTGATATCTGGTATTGTGATCCCTCCAACCTTGTTCTTTTTCTCAAGATTGCTGCAGCTATTTAGAGTCTTTTTGAGGTCTATGTACATCTTTGGAGTATTTATTCTAAATCTGTGAAATATACCATTGGTATTTTAGTAGGGATTGTATTAAATCTATAGATTGCTTTGCGTAGTATGGCCATTTTAATGATGTTGATTCTGCTAATCCATGAACACGGTATATTCTTCCACTTGTTTATATCTTCCTCCACTTTTTTTTTCAACATACCATAGTTTTCTGAAGTGTAGATTTTTTTACCTCCTTGGCTAAGTTTATTCCTACGTACCTTATTTTGTTGTTGTTGAAGTGGTAAGTAGGATTGTTTTGACAATTATTTGCTTTATAAGAGATGCCACAGTGATTTTTTTTTAATGTTTTCATTGATTTTAGAGAGAGGGGAGAGATAGAAACATCAATAAGAGAGAAACATCAACATCCATTGTCTGCCTCCTGCACACTCCCTATTGGGGATCGAGCCCACAGCCTGGGCATGTGCCCTGATTGGGAATCAAACCAGTGACCTCCTGGTGTATGGGTTGATGCTCAACCACTGAGCCATACTGGCCTGGCACCACAGTGATATTTTTTAAATTATTGACATCCTTTAATTATTTAAGGTGATTCAATATTTAAAATCACATTTAATGCATGGCTTCTCATGAGTACAACCATTTCATAAACCTGTATGACAATAATTTATTATAAACTAAAGTGACACCTGTAGTCAGAGTCTATTAAATGCCTACATAATCATTCTGTTTCTATCTATCTGACCTAAAGTCATAACTGAGCCCAACTTAAAGAGTTAATTTGGTTGTTTTTCCCCACAGAGTGGATGAAATGCAGCTGCAGCACTTTGTATGTGAAGAGAGCATGAATTTGTTATTAGACTGAAAGAATTAACCTGGCCAGAGTAGTAAATCAACCACCCTAGAAATAATGAAGTCTATTATTTTAGAGAAATAGAAAGATTTTGCAAAATTTCTTTATATCATTTCTAAGTTTATACCTAGTTTGTCAGAACTTATAGTAAGGTATTATCCTAACTAATGAAAGTGTGATATGCAAATTGACTGTCACTCCAAGACACAAGATGGCCACCCTCAGTGGTCAAAGATGGCCACCACAAGACGTCCTGCAGGAGAGGACAGTTGTGGGCAATTAGGGGTGACCAAGCCAGTAGAGGAGGGTAGTTGGAGGTGACCAGGTCAGCAGAGGAGGGCAGTTGTGGGGAGACCAGGCCTGCAGGGGAGGGCAGTTGGGAGAGACCAGGATTGCAGGATAGGGTAATTGGGGGAGACACCAGGCCTGCAAGGGAGGGCAGTTGTGGGCAATTAGGCCACCAGGGAGGACAGTTAGGGGAGACTTGTCCAGCAGAGGAGGGCAGTTGAGGAAGATCAGGTCTACAGGGGAGGGCAGTTGTGGGCGATCAGGCCAGTAGGGAATGAAGTTAGGGGTAAACGGGCCAGCAAGGGAGGGCAGTTAGGGGTGAACAGGCTGGCAGGGGAGTGGTTAGGGGGTGATCAGGCTGGCAGGCAGAAACAGTTAGGGGCAATCAGGCAGAGGCAGGTTGTGATCCTGAATTGTGAGAGGGATGTCTGACCGCCTGTTTAGGTCCAATCCCACCAGTGGCAGGTGGTGGGATCAGGCCTAAATGGGCAGTCAGATATCCCTCAAGGAGTTCCAAATGGGAGAGGGTGTAGGCTGGAATGAGGGACACCCTCCCCCCCATGCATGAATTTCGTGCACTGGTCCTCTAGTAAAAATAAATAGTTCTAAAGTTGTAAACCATATGAAGCCAAACCTTTCCTTTGATGAAGGGACTAAGAAAGAGAGCACTGAAAGTATGTGTGTGTGTTAATGTTAGGATTGGTTTTGCCTGCCATTGTAGTTCTTACAAATTGACATTGAGCCAATGGATCCAAGAATGAAAACAGTGCATGGATAATTAAGGACTGCTTAAGCAAAAAAACTGGAACAAAACCATAGATGTGTTGAATATGTGGATCAGGAGTTGCCATGAGCTGTATCTCAAATGTATAGCATTAGTTCAAGTGATTTTGCAATGTAGCCTCTGAACAGAAAAATAAAAATAAAAGTAAAAAACCTAGTTGGTATTAAATTGTTATATAATTAAGAAAATAAATGGTTACCATAAGTTATGATTCAAAGAAGAAAAATACTTTCTTGCTACCCCAACTGATCTGATTAGCAGTGGCAGGCATTTCCATCTTATTCCCCTATTCAGTAGGTAATTGATCCATTGGAAACATTTTATAAAACACAGTTTTTTTCTTTTTCTGACGTTAATAGCTCCTTGTTTATATGACTGTATGTGGCATTGATTACAAAGACATTGTTGGATTCTAGTTTTATACTTACACAGTTATAGGAACACAGCAAGCATTAGGAGAGACTTCATATATTGTCTCAATTTACTGAGTTGTAAAACCAGGATCAAAGAACTGAGACATGTTAGAAATTAGATTGCAATGTATTGACTTTGATTGAATCCAGTTCAAGAAGACAGTTCACTGCTTCCAAAAGTATTTCTAAAAGTCCTGGCCATAAACTGTATATCTGAGGCATATTTGACTAGATATTCAAAGCTGTTTGATGCACACACATGTTCTTAACAGCACTATTCACAATAGCCAAAAGTTGGAAGCCACCCAAATGTCCATCAATAGAATATTATTCAACCAGAAAAAGGAATGAAATACTGATATCTGCTGCAGCACGGGCAAACCGCAAAAGCATTATGCTAAGTGAAAGAAGCCAGACAAAAAAAAAAAAATCACATACTATACAATCCCATTTATATAAAATACCCAAAATAGGTAAATCCATAGACACAGAAAGCAAATTGGTGATTAACAGGTATTGAATTTCCTTCCGGGGGTGGTGAAGATGTTTCGCAACTAAGACGTAGTGGTTGTACAACACTGTGGATACATGTGCTAAAGGCACTAAATTGTTCACTTTAAAATTTTGTTTTGTGAATTTCTTTTTTATGTAAATATGTTTTTATTGATTTCAAAGAGGAAGGGAAAGGGAGAGTGAGAAATAGAAACATCAATGATGAAAAATAATCATTGCACCGCCCACACCAGGGATCCAGCCAGCAGCCTGGGCATGTGCCCCGACAGGGAATCAAATCCTTACCTCCTGGTTCATAGGTCGACACTCAACCACTGAGCCACGCCAGCCGGGCTCGTTATGTGAATGTCACCTCGATAAACACAGTTTGAGAAAGAACAAATACAAATGCAATTAATCAACATTATAGCCTTGTCGGCCATAGTGCCTGGGCAATAGTAGTTCAATAAACATTCGCTGAACAAGGAGTGAGTAATAGGATTTGAGTTCTCTTGCTACATGGTCTCTTTTCAGAAAGACATCTTTCACATGTTTGGGTGATTGACCTCTTCTGAAACAGTGGTACTGGGAAAGCATTACTGAAATCACAGAATTTAGAAGGGGAAGAAATGTTAGATGACAGAGTCTAACCTCGTTATTTTACAAAGCCCACCGATGTGACTGGCCTTACTTAATTAACAGCCAGTTCGTTTCACTGGCAAACTAGAGTATGAGATGGCAGATTTCCAGCTCTCTTCGCTGCTCCCCCCTCTTCGGCCAAGACCCAAGATCTCCGAGAAGGGTGGAGTGTCGCGGAGGAGGAAAGAGCTGGCCAGACAATGGCTGTAATAAAGTTAGTTTACTCTGATGGATCAGGACTCGGGCCATATTTGGGTGTGGAGGGAACACAGCTGTACTAAGAAGAGGAAAAACAAAGTGGGTGGTAAATAACTTATCAAAAGTATAAAACGCAAATCTCCCCATGGTGGATGCAATTCTATTCCCAGGAGGCAGATATCTAGAATTGTTAACTCTTTTTCTTAAGAGAGGTTAGTTTTGCTTGAAAGGGGAAAGGTGGAGGCAGGTCCCACTTAAAGCATTACACCTCATACAAATTCATTAAAATTATTTAAAATTTGATAAAAATTTTACAATGAAGGTCTATGTCAGAGGAAGTACGACCAATAGTAGGGCTTACACTCCTGTATTTTGTAATAATACAATGTGCTTGAAGATGAGTTCATTTCTGATTCCTTATCCTTAAAGATATTACTTTAGGATATCCATTTTTAAAAAATCCGTCATAAGGAGGCTTTTTCAATGGCCAGAGACTGAAGTTAACGTTAAAAGGAATACTAGAACTTTTCTTCTTTTTAGTACTGCTAAAAACATGTGTGAAGCAAGCTTTTAAAGTGTGTGTGCCTGTGTGTGTGTGTGTGTGTGTGTGTGTGTGTGTGTGTGTGTGTGTGAGTTCAGAGCTGATGGAAACGTTCCAAGGGCTGTAATCCTAAGAACTGGCTCTCGGCCAAGGGCCTTTGGTTTTAGAGAAGGCGAGCACGAGCCAGCAGAGAATGCTCTCAGCGCTGGTGGGAGGTTGTTTGAAGTTGAAGGGTCAGACTATTTGATGCTCAGGGGCGGAAAGGAACAATGGTTCTCTGATAATTAGGATAGTAATCCCAGCAGGGGAGCCCATGGGCTTTGTTTTCCCTGACACAGAAGTGTCTCCTGGCTATGGCTTAATCTTGCAACTTTGAGGAATCATGATATCCTTGTGTGCTTCAAACCGATCCTGCATGCTTACTTAGCAAACTCCTTCTTCCATAAACAGACATTATAGAAGATGAAATTCTAGGACTTGGTCCTTGTTCAAAGCATTTTATATGTAGACCATAGCAGTAATAACACTGCAAAATCACTAAGATGAATGCACATTTCTCATCAGCATACTCTTTTCTGTCCTTAATTCTTTTCTCTTTTGATATCTTTATCTCTTTATATAATGCCAACTGATTCTGTTTTCTATTTCCCCAAACCCTTCATCCCTCTATATTTTCATTATTGAAATACTAGAGGCCCAGTGCACAAATTCATGCATGGGGAGGGTCTCTAAGCCTGGCTGGCAATCAGGGCTGATCAGGTTCCCCCACCTCCCTGCATCCCCACCTCCTCCTTCCCTTACTCCCTCAACATCCTGCTGCCGCTGCTGTTTGCTCACCATGTTCTGTGCCACCCCCTGGTGGTCAGAACACGTCATAGGGAGCGATTGAACTGTTCACCGGGTCAAACTCCCAAGGGGACACTCTGCATATTAGCCTTTTAAATTATAGATTTTTCCAGGATTGATCCTTTAATTATACATACAATATTTCTCTTTTTTTAATATATTTTATTGATTTTGTACAGAGAGGAAGGGAGAGAGATAGTTAGAAACATCGATGAGAGAGAGTCATCGATCAGCTGCCTCTTGCACACCCGCTACTGGGGATATGCCTGCAACCAAGGTACATGCCCTTGACCGGAATCGAACCCTGGACCTTTCAGTCCCCAAGCCGATGCTCTATCCATTGAGCCAAACCGGTTTCAGCATAATATTTCTTATCCTGGAACTTTCTAAGCATAAATATCACAATAAAAGTTAAAGTCCCACTTCTAGCACTTTTTTTTTTAATACCATATACACTCATAGAGCACAAATTTGACTTTTTCCTAGGCCTGATACCTATGCTTTTTTCTTTATTTGTATAATTTATAATCCTGTTTCAGTGACTTTATTTATTCATTCATTTATTTATTTTTGTGGTTTTACTCATTTATTTTAGAAATATATTTTTTATTTTTTATTGATTTCATAGAGCAAAGGAGAGCAAGAGAGTGATGGAAACATCAATGATGAGAGAGAATCATTGATTGGCTCTCTCCTGTACCCACCCTACTGAGGATCAAGCTCACAACCTGGACATGTGCCCCGACTGGAATTAAACCGTGACCTCCTGGTTCATAGGTTGACACTCAACCACTGAGCCGTACTGACCAGGTGGTGACTTTATTTATTGATGAACATCCTCTTTTTAATTAAGAAAAGTTCAGTTTTTACTTTCAATATTCTTTTGACAGTGATGTAAAGCTCACATTTTTAGTGGTTAAGATATACTCCAATTATTGCTATTATTTTATCTATTTTTAACATTTAGTTCATCTCCTATTTCATTAAGTTCAACTCTTATACAGAGCTAGACCCTTTCATTGAAGAAGTAGCAGTCTTTGGGCAAAATAGATCAAACACTTTGCAGTCTGTTAGCAACTACTCAGTCTAGACTTTGCATCTTCCAGAATTTCTTTGGTACTTCAGCTGAGCCTGAAGTCAGTCCCAAGTGCGATAAGCTAAGTTCTCTGTTGCAGAAGCTTTTCTGACTCACAGTAAACAACAAAATGTTGGGTGGAAAGGTGCCATGGCAGCAGAAACAAATGGTAACGGGGAGTACTGGAAAGCAGCCTCTTATATGCAACAAGTTCAGGAGACAATGAACAATAAGATGGCAAGCACCACATACTCACTGTACTCGTACTTAGAGAGGCTGGTGGGCTCTGCACATGCTTCGCATTTAGCCTAGATTTGTGGTGAGGCCCTCAATATGGACAAGGAAAAACTTGGGGCATTTTTTAGCCAAAAACTTTAGATATGAGTAATAAGGATAATAAAAATACTTTGAATTTGAAGGATAATAAAAATACTTTGAGTTTGGCGAAATCCTTTTCTCCTAAGAGATCAAATTACTCTAATATACCTGAAAGTAAAGGACAGGCTACTAAGAGGAAAACTGAAAAGCTTAGAGAGGTTGGTTGACCAAGCAAGTCAGTGGCCAAGATAGAACTGAAATTGGGTCTTCACTTATTTTAGAGAGTTGACAATTTTTCTATGAATGTAGGAAATGTAGACAAGCAAAAAAAAAAAAAGTCCCTTTTATCCCAGATCATTCTGACCAATGTTTGAGGGCTCAAACTATGCACATAAAATTAATTGGCTAGACAGAGACTCAGAATAAATGCACACATCATGCCACAAGTTAATCTATATAATATGGGGGGAAATATGACATGTTTCATAAATATTTGTTATTAAGATTTTTACTTAAAATATTTTTATTAAACCACTAGAGGCCTGGTACATGAAAATTCATGCACTAGAGGGGGTGTCCCTCAACCCAGCCTGCCCCCTCTCACAGTCTGGGCGCCCTCAGGAGTGGGAGGCCACCTAGCAATCAGGGGAAGGCAACGCCCCCATCACACTTCTGCTGCTGCCACTGCCTACAGCACCAGCCTCGGCCAGCCCTGGTTATCTGAGCCTCAGGCCTGCCCTGGGCAGCTGGGTAGCTGACATCCAAGGCTTGCCTGCACCTGGGGCTGGCCCTGGGTGGCTGGGGGGGCTGAGGGTGGGTCCAGCCACACTGTGGCCTGCCGCCCCCAGCTGGGCTGAAAGGACTGGGGGACACCAGTGGAACTGAGGGGACTAGGCACCGCCATCTTGTGGCTATGGGTGCCACCATCTTTGTAATCGTGTGAAGGTCAATTTACATATCTCCTCTTTATTAGATAGGATAATTACATTAAAAAGATATAGAAGTTTATAAAGCATAATAGCCAATTTATGTTTAAGAAAGAAATGTGCCATAGTGGTTGTCATCATTTTATGCAGAGTATTATTCAGCTTGTTGAAGCCAAGAGAATCCTATGTGTTTTTAATACTACTTAATTTTAAGTTGAAGATTCTGCCAATTAACAATACAATAAACATATAATGAAAATGACAGCCTTATATGGAATTACTCTAAGAGGCTAATAGTGGAAAAGAATTTAAACTTAAGGTAATAATAACACATTTATAGAGAAGCAAATGAGAGATTTATGTCATTTTGTAAATGTATAACAAGATAATCATTCCTTAATTAACATAAATTGCAGACTGAGCAAATTACTAACTCAGTGTAAATGAGCTGGCTATATAGCTGGTTACTTGACATTCCATTAGCTTGCATGTTTAATTTCATTTTATTTGGGGTTAAGAATAAAATGAATAAAAGTCAACATTTTAAAAACAAATCCTTTGGGAAACAATTGGCTTCTTAAAAATTATAACAAAAAGGCAAAATAACTATAAATGAAAGAAAGAACCCTAAATAAGTGCCAGTTACTCAAATTTTGATTACCCCAAAAGGGGTTGTGTCTTCTGAAATATATATTTCATTAAAATTTCTCTTGCTCAGTAAAAATTTCCAATTATTAGATGAACTCAATCTCCTTTCCTTGACCTAGGATTAGCTGGGAAATTATTTACTTTTTAATTAAACTTTTAGTGGTTACCATAATTATTATGACACTAGAGGTCCAGTGCATGAAAATTTGTGCATGGACGGAAGGGGTGTCTCTCAGTCCAGCCTGCGTTCTCTCACAATCCAGGATCCTTCAGGGGATGTTGGGCCTAAACTAGCAGTCAGACATCCCTCTCACATTCCAAGACGCTGCATGCACCGGTGACCATACTTTTCATACAGGTGAGAGGCATCTTGCTGTTGTATGGGCAGCTACATTTTTTTGCCCTGGTTATAAAAAGTAATACATTACATGGTCCTTCTGAGGCAGTGGTACCATTTTCCCCATCTTATGGGTGGAAAAACTAAAGTGGAGAGAAGTTAAATAATTGGCTTTGTCACACAGTTATAAGTGTCAGAGTCAGGGCTGACCACAAAATATGCAAGCCAGAGTCCATGCATGTCATCACTGCATCATCCTGTTTTTTTCAGTGTTAGAGTAGCCTTGCCAGGTTTTAATTTTTAAGTCTAAGAGCCAGTTCCCAATATATAGGGTAGGGTCTCTAGGCCTGGCTGGTGATCAGGGCCATCTGTGGGGCAATCAGCAGGTGGAGAGATTGGGGGCGGGGGGCCCGCTGGCACCTGCCTTGGCTGGCGACCTGGTGCCACACTGGCCGGCCCTGCTTCCTGCTGCCACCACTACTGGTCATCTCCTCCTGCAGGGTGACTTGTTGGTGCGGTGATCAGGGGGTCCCCATTGGCACCATCCACTGGCCGACCCCACCCCTTGATTGCCACTGCTGCCAGTCTCCTTCCTCTCAGTCTGGGGCAGCTCCTGCTCTCTGGTGGTCAGTGCACAAAATAGGGACTGGTCGTTCTACCAGTTGTTCAGCCATCCGGTCAATTTGCATATTAGGGTTTTATTATATAGGACTTGTGATTTATCAAAATATATTTATTTGTACTTTCACCATCTTTCCAGAAAATGCTAGAATCTTAGAACATTTTAATAACATTTTATCCCCCCTAAAATAATATCATTCTTTATTTTCTCCATGTTTTTAAAGACCAAAAGTCATTACTGTTTATGCAGTATACTGTGTACTCATTTAGATTTACCCAAATGTTTAAATCTCATTGCTTTCACAGCTATCTACATCACCAATTGGGATCTTTTTTTTTTCTTCCTAAAGAATACACTATAGTTTCCACTTTAATGTAGATATGCATGTGACTAATTCTCTCAGTTTTTGTTTCTATGAAAATGTCTTTATATCCCTTCATTATTTTTTCAAATATATTTTTATTGGTTTCAGAGAGGGAGAGATAGAAACATCAATGAGAGAAACACATCAATTGGCTGCCTCCTGCACACCCCTACTGGGAATGGAGCTTGCAACCCAGGCATGTTCCCTGATTGGGAATCAAACCTGAGACCTCCTGATCAATGGGACAATGTTCAATCCACTTAGCCACTCCAGCCAAGCTCCCCTTTATTACTGAAGAATATTTACTATGCATGAATGTCTGGTTTGGTTGTTATTTTCTTTCAGTGCCTTGAAGTTATCCTGCCATTGTCTTCTGGCTTCCATTGTTTCTGTTGAGAAGTTAGTTGTTGTCTCTTAGTCTAATTACTGCTCCTTTGACAGTAATCTGTCTGCTTCCTCCATATCCGCAGTAGATTTTTTATTTATTTTTCATCACCTTTCTTTTTTCACAAAATTTTCTTTGATGAACCTAGGTGTGGATTTCTTCTTTATTATCCTGTTTAGAGTTCATAGAAATTCTTAAATTTTAAACTTAATATTTCATACATTTTAGGGCAATTCTTAGTTATTATCTCTTTAGATATATCTCTTAGTCTCTCTCTCTTCTTTTTGGACCCAATGTTTCTTTTAACACTTTATCCTCTATGACTCTTACACTTTTACCTATATCTTCTATCCTTTTGACTCTTTGTGCTTCATTCTCACTATAGCTTTTATTTTAATGTGTCTAATCTGAGTTTTATTTTCAGCTATTAATTTTTCATTTCTTGGATTCTATTTTATAACATTTTCAAGTATTTTATTTTCTCTAGCTCCCAAAAGTTTCTATTTTATCTTTTATCTTGAGCATGGTATGCATATTTATTTTAAAGTTTGTTTCTGATAACTACTAGTATAATGGACTCTGAGGACCTATTTCTGCTGTCTATTATTTCTGTTGATTCTTAATGATGTTATATTTTGGGGTGCTAAGTTATTTTTTATTATGTGCTAGACATTGTATTTTAAAATGCTTATAAAATAATCCGATGCCTACAATAATATTATTATACTGCATAATAAGTTTATTTGTCTTCTACCAAGCCTGTGATACTGGCAACCCTAAATAACCTTAATAAAATTCTAGGGATTAAGATAATATGAAACCTAGTTCCTGTGAGGACTAATCTATATTCTGTTCACCCGTTTTCCCAGTATTCAGTTATTTGAGATTCCAACCCAAACTTGGGGAATGGTTTACCATGGCTACTCCTCTCTTGCAGATCCTTGCAGAACTTGGACTCCTACTCTTATCATCCTACCTCCAAGAGGTTATTTCAAATATTGATCAGACTATTGGCTTTTCTTTTTTAATTGGCAAGTATTTCCAGGGAGAAGTAACTATAAATAACAAGCTTACCTTTTTGGAATTTCAGCTGTTCTTAGATGTTGTCCTAAAAGTCTTTATTTGATCTTTGATGTTTTCTTTAATTTAGCTTCTAATTACTACAGGTAGAAGTTAATCTGATAGTTAGGCATTTTAGACATAATCATCTAAAGATAAATATATAAAGTTGAAGACTGCTAATCATCATTTCATTCTCATTCTAACACATTTTCTTAGAGAATCCCAGTTACTTAGGAATGCAAGTTGATTTAGGACCAATCAAGAACTTTGGTTTTGCTCTAGAATGGACACATTGGAAGTAGAATATCAGTTCTCATTATCTCTGTGGTATTGGGTATTTTGTAGTATCTATCTATATATTTGGCATCTCTGTTTTAAAATTATCTGCTAGAGATGGATAGACTTTGCTCTAGGTGTTTGCCTTGTAAAATTAAAGCCTAAGTTGATTATAGATTTACACAGGGATTTCTCTGACAAATAGACTCAAAACGGATCAAAGAGATAAATGTAATAGCTAAAATAATTTTTAAAAACAGGAGTTAATCTTCATGACCTTTGATTTTGCAATGTTGTCTTAGATATAATATCAAAAGCATGAGCAGCAACCATAACAAAATAGATAAATATAACTTCATCAAAATTAAGAGCATTTGGCTGAAATCAATTTGGCTCAATGGATAGAGCGTCAGCTTGGGGACTGAAAGATCCCGGGTTCGATTCCGGTCAAGGGCATGTACCTTGGTTGCGGGCATATCCCCAGTAGGGGGTGTGCAAGAGGCAACTGATTGATGATAACTCTCTCTCATTGATATTTCTAACTCCCTATCTCTCTCCCTTCCTCTCTGTACAAAATCAATAAAATATATATTTTTTAGAAAAATTAAGAGCATTTGTCTGTCAACCCATATTAAGAAAGTGAGAAAACAACTCATAGGATGGGAGAAATTATTAGCAGTTCATATATTGGACATTTATCTAGACTATATAAAATATTTCTACCACTTAATAATAAAAAGCCAAATAACCCAATTTTTAAAAATGGGCAAAGAATATGAATAAATATGTCTCTGAAGAAGATATACAAATAGCCAATAAGCACATAAAAAGATGATCAACATCATTAATCATCAGAGAAATGCAAATCAAAACCACAAAGAGATATACCATTTCATACCCGCTAGAATGTCTATAATAAAAAAAAGACTGGTAATGAAAAGTGTTGGTAAAGATATGAAGAAATCAGAAACCCCATATGCTACTGATAATAATGTATAATGATACAGTGACTTTGGAAAATAGTCTGATAATTTTTCAAAAATTAAACATGGAGCACCCTGGCCAGTGTGACTCAGTTGGTTGTCATCCTGTACTCCAAGAGGTCACCTGTTTCATTCCCAGTCAAGGCACATGACCAGATTGAAACTTTTAAAAAGTTCAATATGAAGCAATCACCTTCTAGGTATATACTCAACAAAAATGAAAATATATGCCCACACAAAAACTTGTATATGACTATTTATAGCAGTATTATTCATAATAGCCAAGGTGGAAACAGCCTAAATGCTCATACTATCTAAGCAAAGAGTAATATGCAAATTGACCATCACTCCAACACACAAGACGGCCACCCCCATATGGTCAAAGATGGCTGCCCACATGTGGACACAAGATGGCCATCACAAGATGGCCGGCAGGTGAGGGTAGTTAGGGGTCACCGGACCTGCAGGGGAGGGCAGTTGGGGGGACCAGGCCTGCAGGGAAGGACAACTTTAGTGGTGGTGGGGGAAACCCAGGCCTGCAGAGAAGAACAATTGGGGGGGACCCAGGCCTGCAGGAGAGGACAGTTGGGGGCAACCAAACCTGCAAGGGAGGGTAATTGGGGCGGGGAACCAGGCCTGCAGAAGAGGGCAGTTAGGGGCAAACAGGCTGGCAGGGGATCAGTTAGGCATTGATCAGGCTGGCAAGGAAGTGGTTAGGGGGTGATCATGCTGGCAGGCAGAAGTGGTTAGGGGCAATCAAGTGAGCGGTTGGGAGCCAGCAGTTCTGGATTGTGAGAGGGATTTCCCAGATTGAAGAGGGTGCAGGATGGGCTGAGGGACACACCCAACCCCTGCCCAACCCTGTGCATGAATTTTGTGCACCAGACCTCTAGTCAAATGATAATTCAATATAAACAAAATGTGGTATATCCAAACAATGAAATATTCTTTGGCCATAAAAATAAGTACTAATACATATTACAACATAGATAAACCTTGATAACATTATGCTAAGTGAAAAAAGGAAGTCACATAATTTCATTTCAGAATAATCAAATCTATAAGAGCAGAAAGTAGATTAGTGGTTGGCTGGAGTTGGGTTAGGGGGTGGGAAGATTGAGGGTAATAGCTTATAGGGACAAGATTTCTTTATAGGATGATGAAAATGTTCTAAAATTATAGTGATGGTTTAATATATCTGTACATTGACCACTACACTTTATATAGCTAATTTTACGTGAGTATATCTTAATAAAGCTGTTATAAAAAATTAGATGACAAAAGGTGGCCCTTTATCATATTAACATACCACAATCAGATCAATAACTTTTGTGCAGAAAGTAATAATGGTAAATGTAATATATATGTCTTAAAAGTTAGTCTACATAATGTAAAATCTGGAAAAATGAGGTGAGGGAAACTACTTATTTGAGATTATATTTAAAGAAAGAGAATACATTAAGTCATTACTTATGCCATTGGTAGGGTCTGAGACTTTAAGTGAAACACGTAAAACAAAACTATTTTTGCCATAGGCTACTTAATGTATACAAGAGCTAAGTTCTTACTGCATCTCACTAATGGTATAATGAAACAATAGCGAATAAAACGATGTTATTTGAGGATGTACTGTACATGTAGTTTCTGTAAAAAAAAAAAAAAGAAAAAGAAAAAGAGCCTTAACTTAACTTACTTTATTAACTACATATTTCAGCGACAGGAAGTGTTTTAGTAATTTTTGCTGCTTATCTATAGTCTAGCTGAATATAAAATGCAAATCTAATCCAGAAAATAAGATATTCCCAGAGATTTGAAAATATATGATGTCCCTCTAATAACTAAAGTTACACCCAGCGTGGAGTAGGTATGAACACTGACAGACAGCCTCCCCTTAATGCATTCAAACGTTGTCTCAATATAGCCATAAAGCCAGCATAAAATACTGAAATTAGGTGTTCAATATTATGACTTGCTATGGATATGTCTAATCCTAAAACTTGTATTTTTGTCTTGAATGCAAGATAAAAAATGGATTTAAATGCTTCTCTGCAAAGGACAGATGGCTTAATTTTGACTCATTGGGGTATATTATGAAATAAATTTGGTATTTCAGGAGTACTTAGATTCTGATCTGATTTTTCACATTCAGCTGTGATGCAGGTTTGATATTTTAAAGCAAAATTGTAAAATGGAAATAAATTCACCTCTCAAATGGAGAACAAAGCATATATGAAGCAAGTATTAACTTGCTTTAGGAGTCAGAACAGAAGGCCAGGTTGTGCAGGGACTTGGAGGCTATCATCAGGATTCCTTGATCTATCACACATAACCTCTTTGGAGAGACCCAAACCAAGGTTATTTTTTTTAAAGATGTTGGTGTATTATCATGTGTGCATATCATGACTGTCATTTTTTAGTGTCCAAAATTGTTTACTGCTTTATATCAGGAGATTTCTTCATAGAAGAAAATTTAGATAATTTTTGGCTAATAAAAACTAATAATTATTTTTACTGAGAACACTGGTATGCTACGTGGTTAAACATAAAATATTACCAAAAATTTTGCAAAATAATATTACTTGGAGATTCCTTTATGTATCCTGGCAACCCACATCTATTTTCACAAATAAAGTCACCACTTAAACATAACTGATTTCATCTGGAATATTTTTTTTTTAATATATTTTATTGATTTTTAACAGAGAGAAAGGGAGAGAGATAGAGAGCTAGAAACATCGATGAGAGAGAAACATCGACCAGCTGCCTCCTGCACATCCCCCACCAGGGATGTGCCCGCAACCAACGTACATGCCCTTGACCGGAATCGAACCCGGGACCTTTTAGTCCGCAGATCGACGCTCTACCACTGAGCCAAACCGGCTTCGGCCATCTGGAATATTTTCAAGGCGATTATTAGGAGAGACAAAGTGAGACCTGAAAGTAGGATTTGACAGCAGTACTCAGCAAATGTTGAGGAGTGTGCTTTGCTGTGCCCTGGAAATTTTAGAATTTCCACGCTTGCTTTCTGCTTTCCTTTGTCTCCTTTTATTACCTAAACTCGAGGCCCAGTGCACAAATTCATGCACAGATGGGGTCCAGCCTGTCAGGAGGAGGAGATGCCAGGAGGTTGCCCGATCAGGGCTGGGTTAGCTCGGGGAAAGGCTGCAGGAGATGGCTGACCAGCCCCACCCCCTGATTGGGCTGGTTCACTGGTCGCAGTGGGCATCATAGCAACCAGTCATTCTGGTCGTTAACAGCTTTCTGATCGCTGGCTTTATATATATATAGATATAGATGTCCTTTCCCTGGATTCCATTTGAGACTTCATGCTGCCCTTTGTTCCTGTTTTGGAGGAGACTCTCTGATAAGGGAATTTACATTAAGATGCCAGCAACTGCACCCTGCTGAGATGGCCCAGTGGTTGAGCGTCTACCTGTGAACCAGGAGATTAAGGTTTGGTTCCTGGTCAGGGCACATGCCAGAGTTGCAGGCTTGATTCTCAGTGTGGGGCATGCAGGAGGCAGCTGATCAATGTTTCTCATCTCATATCTCTCCCTCCCTCTCCCTTCCTTTCTGAAAAAAGTAAAAATATATTACAAAAAGAAAGACAGAAAGAAAGAGATGCCAGCAACCTGAAGTTGTTCTCCAGAAATCTTGTATGTTTGAAAAAGCAGTCCCCTCCCAAGGAAAAAATATGGCTTCAGACTTATGTGGGAGCATAGTTCAGGCAAAATCTTGGCATATAAATTTCTGCTTAAGAAGTCAATTAGTTTGTTGCCCAGCATAATAAAAGAATCACAATTAAGCAATAAACCTAATTTTATGAACTGTTTATTTTGATATGTAAGCTGTTAAGTGCTTGAATAAGAAAATACCATCAAAGGGGGACATCTGTAATACTGTCAACAACAAAAAAACAAAAATAAAAACAAAAATACCCTTAGCCTAGAAATGGATATATCACAGAGACAGGTTAAAAGTAGAAAGAAAAATGTCACCATGGTGCATGACAACGTTTTCTTCCACGAAGCAATCAAGAGCAGGTCAAGACTGGGAAAGAAGCTTGTGCGTCATGTGAAGTTTCTTCCCACTTGTTTATGAGGAAGGGAATTGAAGACAATGTTGAATTCCTAATGAAAATCAAAGCAGTAGAATCACAAGTTGTGGATTTGGGAAGGAAATAAATTAGGCTAGTGATCTGCATTTTGCAATCCATTATGTCAAGTGGTTTCATGCTCTGATTTCATTTTGAATGTTCGCAATTACCAAAAAAGTTTGAACTTGTCTTTATATATTTGTGGTTATTTCTGTTAACCATCTCTTTATTGTATTTTTCTTATTGAGTTACAGAAATTCTTTGTACATTTGAGATGAAACCTTTCTTGGTAATGTGTGTTGCAATTATCTTCTCCAAATTTATGGGTTTTCTTTTTTACTCTCTCAATGGCGTCTTTTGATGAACAAAAGTTCTGAACTTGAATGTAGTTGGTTCATTAAATTTTATAATTCTGTTTAAGAAATCTTTCCCCATCATAAGCTATAAGGATATTATCCAGTATTATCTTCTAAAAGTCTGTTTGTATTATTTTTCGAATAGGTCTGTAACCCACTGCTTTTGAGTGTATTGTGTGAAGTAGGGGTGCTGTTCCTCACCCCATCCCCCATGGTTATCCAATTGTCCAGCACCATTTATTGAAAGGCCAATATTTTCCTTGCTCATTTGCAAGATTTAATAATCTCAGTTAAGCATAAAATATCCATATTTGGACTCTCAATTCTGTCCACTATTCTTCTTGCCTGACACTGTGGAAATACTACACCATTTTAAATACCATAAATTAATTTTATTATAGGTAGGCCACATTGCTTCACTTTATTCAACTTCTTCAAACAGATCTTATTTATTTATTCATTAATCTTTAAACAACTCTTTAAAATATATGCTTTTGTTGATTTTTAGAGACAGAAGAAAGGAGAGGGAGAAAGAGATAGAAACATTGACTGGTTAACCCCACTGGGGAATGAAGCCTTAACCAGGGCACATGCCCTGACTAGCAATCGAACCCATGACCTCTTGGATCATGAGTTGACTTCAACCACTGAGCCACTCAACCACCCTGCGGGATCTTGGTAATTAATAACCTTTTCTCTTCCATTTAGAGTTTAGGATTCATTTGTTTAAATTCAACTATAAAAAAGCACCCCAGGATACTGATAGGAATTACATTAAACTTACATGGAGTAATTTGGAGGAAAGTGGCATCTTTATAATATTGAATCCTTCACCAGTGAACATGGCATCTCTCATAAAGTGCAGGTCTTTTTTTTAAAAAAAAAAGTCTTTATATAAAATTTTATAACTTTATCTTAAAGATCTTATAACTATTCTTAATTTATTTCTAGGTACTTAATATTTATGATGCTGTTATAAATATTATCTTTTAAGTTTTTCATTTTTGAACCATCTGTTGATGGTTTATACTATCAATGTATAATGTATCAATGTTGATGTTAACAACTTTGCTAAATTTTTAAAATTAATTCTAACAATTCATGCATTACTTTTGTTTTTTTATGTGGATGACTATATCACCTGCAAAATAATGGACTTTCTATTTCTTCCTTTTCATCTCTATTCCTTTTCTCTCTGCCTTTCTGCTTTGGTTAGAACATCCACTACACTAGTGAATGGAAAAAGTTGCTATGGCTACCCTTGCCATTTTAATTAATGCCAAGAGTAAGCTTTCACTGTTTTTGAATTAAATTTGATGTTTTATTTTATACTTACCCATTGTCAAATTTAGAAAATTCTATTCTTAGTTTTCTAAGAGTTTTATTGCAAATTAGAGGCCCGAAGCATGAAATTCTTTCAAGCGTAGGCCTTCCTTCCCCCAGCTGCCAACACCGGTTTCCCTCCAGCACCCGGGATCCAGGCTTCCCTCGCAGACCAGCCTCTTCCGAAGGTTGTCTAGTCTAAATAGCATATTATATTTTTATTAGTATATATAAATGATGCTTCATCAAATGCATTTTCTGCATTTATGGAGCTAATCATATGATTTGCCTCCTTTATATTATTAAATATAAAGATAATCATATGCTTTGTCTCCTTTATATTATTAAAATGGTAATTAAACCTTGTATTCCTGGAGGTAAACCCAATTTTGTGATTATCTGCATTTTTTAAAACTGAATATGATTGCTAATGGATTGTTTAGGGTCTTTGTATTTCAACTTATGAGTGGAAAAACTAAGACTTTTTCCCTTTAGTTTTTTCAACTATTATTTATGAATTACATGTAATCTTGGCTGCTTCTATGATTCCACAAATCCCTATGGTTCTGTTCTTTTTATTTTTAACCATTTTCCCTCTCTGTTCCTCAGACTGAATAATTTCCATTGGCCTGTCTTCAAATCTCTGACTCTTCCCTCTTTCATCTCCATTCTGCTATTAAGTTTGTCAAGTGGAATTTTTATTTCAGATATTGAATTCTTCAGTTCTAGAATTTCCATTTTCTTCATTTTACAGTTTCTATTTCTCTGCTGAGATTTCCAATTCCTTCATTACAATCATATTTTTCTTTACCCCAATGGCTGCTTTAAAGTCTTTGATATTTCTAACATCTGGGTCATTTGGGATTGGACTTCCTCATTGTTGTTTCTCTTAAGAGTAGGTTGTATTTTCCTAATTCTTTGTAAGTAAAAAAAAAATAAAATTGGATTGTATCCTGATGTGGTAATTGTTATGTTGTTGATTCTGGAGTCTGTGTTCTTTCATATTTCTCCAAAGAGTGTTGAAATTTTGTTTAAGCAGGATTCTAATTGGTTAGACTTAATCTGCAAGCTCTGTCTTGCCTATAATGGGTGGAGGCTTAAATCTCAGGTCAGATCTTCTATTTTAAGGGAACTGCTTACAGTCTGCTTTATGGATGTGTTGCTCAGAGGTCAGCGTTGGGCAGAATTTATACATAAGAATTTGGGATTCTCCTTCCGAGGCTCTCTCTTTTCAAGGATTCTGTCTCACTCTCTGGAAGCTCTTTTTACCCCAAGTTCTGTCCCTGGCTGCTCAGGACAGAAAGATGGCTGACTTTTCTTAAGAGTTGTAGCTGCTCACACATGCTTCATCTGTAGTCTACCCCTAGAAACAAGCTGAAAAATAACACCAAACACCAACCAAACAAAAAAACAAACAGGAAATTCATTTCACATGGATCAGGTCTTCCAAATTTTAACTTCTCTCCAAAATGTGCTGCCTTTTGTTCACTCTGTAGAGATCTCAGGGAGTTCATTTTTATATTTTATCTGGTCTGTGTTTCCATCCGTTAGGAGTTTACTCCTCCCTGCTGGAAAGAAAGTTTTCCACATCCTAAGTTACCAAGTCATGTTTTAAGAAGAAATGTTAGCTAAAAAGACACTTAAAGTATAGTGGCAATCGCGAGAAGTAAAGCAAGCCCTGGCATTACACGTTCATTGGTGAGAGAGTAACCGTGCGTCTGCCCATTCCTGTCGCAAGGCCACAGCTGGCCACTGTGATCACACCCTTCTTAGGGTTGTTCCTAAAGGCAAGACTATGAGTAAACTGGGGATCATTCTGTCACAAGCTCTCCAGATGTCCCTCACAGAGGCTTAGTGTCAATTACTGACAGCCAGCCTGGAGAACTAACCCCTCGGAGACAGCTCAGAACTTCTGGCTTTTTTAGGGCCAGCACCGTCATCAACAAATTAATAATGTTGCAGCAACCATTTCCCAGAACAGACATCACTTTAACAGAGCTTTCTAGGAGGCAGAGGTCATTTACCTCAGAGACACTTCACAAGCACTCATTACCGCATTTCTGTTTTGAAGGATGGAAGGGCGAATTGCCGGGAGGCTGTACAAATCACTGTGGTTAATGTGCGGAGGGAAAAGCGAGGCCCCTAAGAGTTCCAATGGCACGTTAGAAGGCACCTAAGGATACACTGGATAGGATGTTGAACATATGTAAATACTAAACTTGTCAGAAACATTATGTTTTTCATGGTCCCCATGTTTACTAAGGAAATAATCACAATAAAACTTGGCAAGTCTGAAAATGTTTCAAGGTTCTTAAATTGGCCTGTATTTCTTGTAATGATAGTTACGGGTAAGAAATAATGTTCATGTTTGTGAAAGGAGGTTGTGCCCTTTAGATCTCAAATCTTGTGTTTTTGTGCATGTGTTGTGGCTGTGTTGTGTGTGTGTGTGTTTTAACGGGCAGCTTTATGTCATGTTTAAATATTTCTAAAGCAGTGTTTCTCAAAATGTGGCTATTGGCATCCTGCATTAAAATCTGTGGTGTTGCTAAAGAGGCAAATTCCTACTCTCACTGCAGCCCTAGAGAATGAAAACCACAAGTAAGGAGATTAGAGAGATCCCATCATTTTGTCAGCTCCACCAGTTGAGTTCCAGGCGCAATGAAAGAGGAGGATCTCACTTTATTGTACTTCACAGGTGTTGGGTTTTTTATAAAGTAAAGGCAAGATCCTCCCCCAGCAAAATGATTACAACTCACTTTATTGCCAGACTCACTTGGTTAGGGTGGTGTGGAACCAAACCCACACCAGCTCTGAGGTATGCCTGTGTCAGAGTCTCAGAAAGATATTCTTCCCATAAAGATGACAGCAGAGTGATTAAATCCATTCTGAGATTGTTTTCTTTTTATTTCATACATGTAGTGTATATCTCCAAAGTATAGAACGCCATGCTAGGTGCTGGTGGGGTACAAAGCATGGAGGTTCCAGTCCTTACCGTGATTCTTCTAAAGCAGTGGTCGGCAAACTCATTCGTCAACAGAGCCAAATATCAACAATACAACGATTGAAATTTCTTTTGAGAGTCAAATTTTTTAAACTTAAACTAGGTACATTGTTATTAACTTAATTAGGGTACGTGGTATTTTGTGGAAGAGCCACACTCAAGGGCCAAAGAGCCGCATGTGGCTTGCGAGCCACAGTTTGCCGACCACTATTCTAAGGGGAGAGTGGAGTGCTCATAAAAGCTTGATTAGCACAGAAGGATCTAATTGGAGTTGTGATTTGGAAAGAATGTGTCTTAGGTCCTAATGCTGAATGGGTTTCTCATGGTATCTGGATGTAAAAAAAAAAAAAAGTCAAATTAACATATATTAATAAAAAGACTATATTATAGATCCATCTCAGAGATAGCTGTAATGTCTGAGACCCAAAACAAGAATAGAATTCCAAAGGTATTTTAAAATGAATTTCTTCAGTGTCCCAGGTAAGTTCCTAGAAGCAGAGCTTAAGGCACAGATCCATGTACAATTGGTTTACTGAGAGAGTGCTTTCCCAAGACACTAAGGGAGGGGGAGGGTAGCCAGAGGGGGCAGAGGAATAAGCCAGACAAAGGTGCATTTCAGAAGAGGTGTAGTGTGAGCTTCGTCTGACCCTACAGGGGGCATCAAGCGAGCTAGGAGCAAGAGTGAAACACTTGCCACAGAGGCTTCCCTGCACCCCCTATGCAACTGATGGGCTGAGAGCCACCCCCAGCAGCTTCCCAGGCCTCTTAATCGTCTCCTGTCAGCCAAGGGCAGTCCTCCCCAAAGGGTGCAGCTGTGAGCCAGCAGCAGCCATGTTCATGGCGGCTGGGTAAGGGCTCACTGCCCAGTAAGGAGATCAGGGAGGGCCCCAAAGGCCTCTGTCCCACTCACCCAATGCCTGAAGTGATTCTTTCTTTAGGCCAGTGGTCGGCAAACATGTAGCTCTTTGGCCCCTTGAGTTTTTAGCAAAGGCCAGCTTAGGAGTATCCTAATTAAGTTAATAACAATGTACGTACCTATATAGTTTAAGTTTTAAAATGTTGGCTCTCAAAAGAAATTTTAATCATTGTATTGTTGATATTTGGCTCTGTTGACTAATGAGTTTGCCAACCACTGACCTAGGCTAAACTGATTCTTCCACTCGAGCTCTGTAGTCACACTGCATGGTTCCAACCTCAGCTCCACCCCTCATTGGTTGTCTTTGTACGTCAGTATTCTCATCTTTTAAAATGTAAGTTGTAAAGTTAACTACTGGAAGACTGCTGAGAAGACAATCAGATAATCCATACCAAGTGTTTTTGCAAAGTGCTGTGCACATAGTAAGCATGCAATATATTGTAGCAAATTCTAGTTATTATTTTCATTCCCTTGCTATACTCTTTACTAAGACCTTGATTACCCTGTGTGTAGGATTTACTTTTCTTTTTGTTTAATAAATATATTTTTATTGATTTCAGAGAGAAAGGGAGAGGGAGAAAGAGCTAGAGATATCAATGAAGAGAGAGAATCATTGATTGGCTGCCTCCTGCACACCCAGAGCATTGTGCCTGCAACCAGAGCATGTGCCCAGACTGGGAATCAAACCGTGATGCTCCACCACAGAGCCACACCAGGTATGTGTCTAGGATTGTCCATAGCTTCCTGCCTGGTTTCTCTGCCTCAGAACTGCCCCCCTCCCCACATAAACACACTAAACAGACACATGCACCTTTTTCAGACTGTCCTACATTCCTAAGCACATTCACCAGAGCTCTCTTCCTAAAGATTTTCTTTCAGTGTGTTATCTCTCTGCTCAGAACTTCATTACCTCTATGAAAAAAATCCCTATTTAGTCTGCAATCCAAGTTGTTTCACAGCGTGGCTTTCATGGTTTTCCAGTTCTGCCTGTTGCCATTCTTTTACATCAGTGGTTCTCAAAATTTTGGTCTCATGACCCTTTTTTATTCTTAAGAGTAGGTCCTATTTATTGATATTTATCATATTTTAAATTAAAAGTGAGAAACATTGAAAAGATTTACTGATTGATTCATTTTAAAATAACAATAATAAGCATAGTATATGTTATTATAACGGATAGTTTTGTGAAAAATAAATGCATTTTCTAAGTTAAACAAACAGTGAAAAGAATATTACTCTCACTTTTTCCAGTCTCTTTAAGCACTGGCTTAATTGAAGACAGCTGCATTCGGATATCTGTTTCTGCATTCAATATGGTTTTTTGTGTTTTTTTTCAGTTCAAGTATATAAAGAAAACCTGGCCTCATGCAGCTATGTAGTTGAGAAAGGGAGATGTATTTAAAAGCTTTCCAGAAAACTGTTGATATTCTTCTATGATACAATAGCAATATTCGATAAGTGGTATACTTATTGATTTCAGAGAGAAAAGGAGAGGGAGAGAGAGCTAGAGATATTAATGATGACAGAGAATCATTGATTGGCTGCCTCCTGCACACACAGAGCATTGATTTTTGTATTTACACATTTTCAAAGATCAGCTACAATGAGTGGCCTCACACCACAGTAAAATCTGCTGGGCCACTGCACTCTGGGGACCTTTTTCTTGAGCATGGTTTTGATCTCTCCGATTCCTGGTAGGGTCTCAGGCACTGAGTCCCTTGGACTGCACTCCAAGATCAACTACTTTATATACCCTTTGCATTCTGCATCTTTTGTTTTCAACGAACTATAGAAATGATCCCTGAAAGTATAGACTTCTCTGCATCTTTTGTTTTTAAAATGTACCCTGGAGTTTGTTTTTATTTAGGGATGGTGAGGCAAACAGATTAGGAGATAACTGCAATTAAAAAGACACTTGGCTACTTACAGTTCCCAGGAGGAGGGGCACGCCATGCCACGCAGAGCTGCACGAAGCACCAGGGTCAGTCAGGAGGCGCAACGAGTGTGGCAAAGTATGGGCAAAGCTTAGGAGTGGTTTTCCTGGGAAGGAATGCATGCAGCAGGGTGAGCAGCTAAGCCTGTTTAGGAACAGGGAGTTTGGATGATTTCTGTGGGCTCTGGGCTACAGGTGTTGTCTCTAGTTATCTGATACCTGGCCCTAGAGCATGGGGGTAGTGACCTGGACTTCAGGAGCCTGATGAAAGGAAGCAGAAGAGGGTATGGACACAAGATTTGTTGGTTTGACACAAGAATATCGAAGGTATGCTTGTGCTCAATGGCAAGCTATTTGCTGTTTTTAAGAATTAGCTGCTGCTTAGAGGGGCAATCCTTCTTTGATTTAGCTAATGAGTCCTATTTGAAAGATTGCTATGAAACAAATATTAACACCTCATAAATGCCATGTAACTAAAAACAATGTCAACCACAAGATTACGATGGTGTATTTAGGAATTATATTTTCCTTTCTTTAGCCTTGACTCAATACTACAGCCTAATTTGTATGACAGCGAGACTAGATGGAGTTAATAAACAACAACAACTTAACAGGTATCTGGAGACTAGCTAAAGAAAAAGCTGTATTTTTCATTTGTCTCTGTTTAAACCTCCAGATCTCTTTGCGAATACAAAAGCGTAAACATTTTATTTTCTAGTGGGAGCAAGAATAGGGAACACATGTGTTAAGTATCGGACTGATAAAGTCATTCACTAATTACACTTAGGGTTTCATTTTCCCATTTCTCTAATAACTGCTATGCCTGGATGCTGTGAGTGCACTAATGAATTGGGAAGCAAAGATCATTTCATTTTAAGTGGAATATGGAAGATGTGAATCTTATAACTAAAGGTTAGTCCTAAAACAGTAATTTGGTAGTGGGTTAAGACTCCCATACAAAGTATTTAGAAAAATACAGCAATTTATTTGGATTCATGTGATAGGTTTTTTTTTAGCATCTAAAATTTCACCCTTAAACCATAGGGATGTTTTATGGAAGAACATTGTCCTCTATTTTCTTCTAAGAATTCATTTTGGACCTATCCTCTCCAAATTGATCTTAGTCTTCTTTAGAACCATTTAACTTTGAGGACTTTACCATACTGAGGTAAAAAAAAAAAAAAAAAAAAAAGGTCTCAAGTTTATTGTCTAGCAATGGCCATTCAATGGCCAATATGCTCGTTGTCTTAAATGTACCTCTTACATCTATAAGAAAAACTTCACTTACAATGCATCAATATTCAGTTAAGAGGTCTATTATCACTTTATCAACTCCCTTCATAGTTTTATATGCTGTATATTTTTAAAATATTTTTTTAAAATTGATTTCAGAGAGGAAGAAAGAAAGAGAGAGAGATAGAAATATCGATGATGAGAGAGAATCACTGATTGGCTATCTCACAGGGGATCCAGCCCATAAACTGGGCATGTGCCCTTGACAGGAATCGAACCCAGGACTCTTCCACAGGCTGATGCTCTATCCACTGAGCCAAACTGGCGAGGGCTATGCTGTATATTTTAAAGATGAAGATTATAATTGCTTCACTTTCATTAATTTTTATAAGCAAATGAAATAAGGTGACAGTGTTTTGAAAAATAATGCCATATATGTGTAAGCTACAGTTTATAAACTCTGATTACACATTTTAACATCTATCTTTTTTAATAACTTGGTTGATTTTCAGATTATAGGCCCAATATAATTTATCACTTTGATGATGGCTTTCTGGATTGCTTTGAAAGTTATTATAGTCTTCTTCAGGTACCATATAACTAGAACCACAAAATATGTTTCCATAGCCATCGGACTATGGTTTTACAGAAAAGTAAGTAAATGTTTTCTGCATTGCTTCTGAATGTATTCTCTATTTAAAAGTTGTTAAATATTTTTTTTTAAATCCTAAATACCGTGCTGAAGAGAGTGACCCACCACTACATTTGCTTGCCCTGCAGTTCAGCAGTATCACCTGCTACTTATGGTCATTACACTTGAGTATCAATCACATTTAAGTTAATGTATTATTCACTTTAATAAATACAAATAGTAAAATGTCCCCCTCTCTCCTAAAACTAAAAAAAAAAAAAGAAAAGAAAAAGAAAAAGAAAAAAAAATATTGGTAATTCTTGCCCCTGATCTTTCCCTATAGTCATTGCCCTGGACACGCATTCCTTTATTATATTGACCCTATGATAAATCCCACTTCTTCCCATAGCCTTTTTTTTTTTTTTAATGTATTTTTATTGATTTCAGAGAGGAAGGGAGAAGGAGAGAGAGAGATAGAAATATCAATGATGAGAGAGAATCCTTGATCAGCTGCCTCCTGCATGTTCCATGCTAGGGATCAAGCCCACAACCCAGGCATGTGTGCTCTGAACTCAAAATCAAACTGTGACCTCCTGATTCATAGGTTGACGCTCAACCACTGAGCCATGCTGGCCAGGCTCCTTTATTCTTTTAACAATTAGGCCCATCATCTTTATAGATTGCCCTTCTATTTCTAGTGCAGTTATTTCAGCTACTGAAGTTGTTAATGATCTACATTGTATAAAATATTCTAGTTGATTTTTGTATTTACACATTTTCCTGAATTTCCCAAGTGGGGGCTTGGTAAGCCAGGGCTAGGTCAATGAGTGAGGTAGGCTGGACACATCCTGGAGCCCTCTTGAGGTCCCTCCCTGCTGGCCAACCTCTTGCATCCCTCCCCAGCCCTGATTGTGCATCAGTGGGGTCCCTTGGCCTGGCCTGGACTCCTCAGGGGATGTCAGAGAGCCAGTTTTGGCCCGATCCCACAGGCCAGGCTGAGGGACTCCACTGGTGCATGAATTCGTTTTAGTTCTTGTATAAATCTTTAAAGTGCTTTTTAAAATTGAGAATTGCTCTTAACTAGAAAAAATCTATAAACTTCAACTAATGTTAAGAATATTAGACATTTGGAAAAAGTCAACATAAGCTGTATGACTACTGGGTTAGAAGGAATGTATTAATTATGCCCAAGAAAGAAATCTTAGAATTTTGAAGTGGGTTCCCTAAAGGGATTAATTAGTCCTTTCTCAGTATCCTTAAGAAATTATTGGAAACCAAAAAAGGAAGAGACAGAGAGAGAAATATCTATGTGAGAGACAACATTGGTTGTCTTCCACACACATGCAGACCCAGGCTGGAGACTGGGACCAAGCCTGAAATCAAGGTACACGCCCTTGACCTGAATCAAATCTGGGACCCTTCAGTCTGTGGACCGATGCTCTATTCACTGAGCCAAATTGGCTAGGGCAAAGACAGTTATTTTAAAAAAATAATTATTCTGTATTTTAGAAAAATAAAAGTAAAAAATTTTAAAGATAAGATCTGAGGAAGATATAGCTGAGTACAAATACTGAATAAATTCTTATTACTAAAATTAGGTTGTACAAGAGGTAAATTTTAGGAGAACTAAAAATGACTACTCCATAGCATGTGTAAATATGGCTATACATTGCCTTAAAACAATATTTTCAATCTCAAATGTGGGTTGAGAGTTTGCCTTACTGCCTTGCTCAGAAAACTGCTCTTCTGACTGTCCCTTTGCAGAGATTTATGGGGTTCTGGCCATCACAGGCATAATAAGCACTGTTGAATGACCAGCACACAAGAAATTAATTATAAATAAATACTACATTTATATCAAAACTTAAAAGGAGACAATTTATTACATTCCCATGATGGAAAAGTGAGTCTTAATTTTAAAACAGCACATGCTGGTTTATGCTGACATTCATTGGCAAAATGAATTATCCAACAAATACTTTCTATTAAACAATGTAGAATATGTAAAGCCGTATATTATGATGAGGCATTATTTATATGAATTCTTAAGGTAGATAGGAAGGACAATGTTTTTAATTTTGTCCAAATTAGGTCCCTGAAGTTTGTTTCCAAGTTTGCCTCAATGTTTCCTAGTTAAGGCCATGCAAATTGAGTCCAGGAGTGAAGCAATGTCGCCACCTACTGTGAAGAGCTTGACAATGACGACGATAAAAGGGAAAATAAGTCATTCTACAGTTCTAAATAAATTATGAAGTAAATATTAAGCTAATTTTATTGTAATTATATTTCACCACTTTTCAATTGTATTTCCAGTAAACAGTTACTAAATAGAATCAACTAATTCTGCTAGGAGTCCCTAGAGCTCTTTAGCTGTGGGATTTTCAGATAACTTTCATCAGTAATTTTCTTTAAAACACATATACCTGTGCATATATACAATTTCCTAAAATTGTACTTTTTTCTTCTACAACATAACCCCTTAATGTTATTATTACTTCTGTTTATTCTTTATTTTCCATATTATCTTTTTCATAAGCTGATTTCCAAATTTATTTTTTTTTCTAGACTCTCCATACAGTTTCTCTTTTAGTTTCAATTTACTCATTTTGTGAGAGTTTAGTTTGAGATAAGATTTCATTACAACCAGAAGCATTTCTAACACTGGGTATGTTAGGCTAATTATCCTCAAGTAGGCAACTAAAATATTTTAAATGGTACATACCATTGATCTTTATTTAGTTAGCACATGGTATTTCCTTTTTTCCTAATCTTCCATTAATCATTTTCCTAAATCACTCTCTATATCTGAATATAACTCATTAAAGGGCAGCTATGATAGAACTTTCACCTCCCCCATCATCAATTCATGCTCATACTACTAGTATTTTGTAAATAGTAAGCACCCATTGTTTACTAAATGAAACATGAAAAGTGTAATGTCCCTGAAAAATGTTTTTATTCATTGTGGAAGGGTAGGGAAGATAAACTAACACAAAGGTAGAAAAGGTAATAAGTATTTTATTGGTTATTTGGGCACTTGGGTCTTTTCAGCCAGCATTGGAGAATCGGGATGGGGAGTGGAAGGCAATAGGAATGAATCAGAGAAGAATAGGATAAGTAATCAATCCGACACAGGATTATTCAGTTGTCCTGGTTCATCTTGCTATAACCAAGTACCATAGACTGCTATAACCAAGTACCATAGACTGGATGGTCATAAACAATAGAAATATGTGTCTCACTGTTCTGGAGGCTAGAAGTTTGAGATCAAGGTGCCAACATGGTCGGGTCTGGTGAGATTCTCTTCTGGGTTACAGGCTACCAGCTTCCTGTACCTTCACATGGCAGAAAGAGAGTGAGCTAGCCCTGGCCTCTTCCAATCCCAATAATGAGGGCTCCACTCTCATGATATAATTACCTCCCATGGCTCCACCTCCAAACATCATCATATTGAAGGTTATATTTCAGCATATGAATTTTTGGGGGACAAAAATATTCAGTCCATAATGTAGTGTTTACAGTATTCTAAGTAATAGTCTAAATTAGGGGTGTCGAACTCAATCAGAGAAGGGGCCAAAATCTAAAATCCAGCCTAAATCGCGGGCCGAATGGTTTACTGAACAGTCATAAACTATCATTGTGATGGAAACGCAGCGGAGTGCAGTGATGACAGCGTGGTGCGGGCCACATTGCAAGGCCTGGCGGGACGGATTTGGCCCGCGGGCCTTGTGTTTGACACACGTGGTCTAAATCAAGCATGTCAGGCATGCGGCCCGCCAGCCACATGTTTGACATGCTTCATCTAAATGCTTGGGAGAGGCACAGGATTTAAAAACCACACAGATCCTTATGCTATGCTCTTGGGGAGTTACAACAATCACAAAGCCAGCTCAGAAGAATATTACGCCCTAAGTAGTGCAATGTTGAGCATCTGTTCAATAATAGGTTCCGAGACATGGAAGATGTGGATCGGGACCAACTGAAGAATGCTAAAGGAGAATGCATTGAATCTTAAATTTCCAGATGTGAAAAACAAAAAGTACAAGAAGAAGATAGGTGGAAGAGGAAAGCATGCATGTTTGGAAAGAGAAATATTGTAAGGCACAAGTCATACAAACAAAAGACACTTCTGTTTCTCCTCCAACTGATTTTTACAATGTTGTTTAGTGCTATGCCTATATGCTAGCCAGTAGCTACATGTGGCTTAGTTTAAATTAGCTAACATAAAATAAAACTTAAAAATATTATTTTCGCTGAAACCGGTTTGGCTCAGTGGTAGAGCGTTGGTCTGCGGACTGGGAGGTCCCGGGTTCGATTCCAGTCACGGGCATGTACCTTGGTTGCGGGCACATCCCTGGTGGGGGGTGTGCAAGAGGCAGCTGATCGATGATTCTCTCTCATCGACGTTTCTAGCTCTCTTTCTCTCTCCCTTCCTCTCTGTAAAAAAAATCAATAATATATATATATATTTTAATTAAAAATATTATTTTCTTTTGTAAAAAAAATGTGTTTATCCTCAACAAGGACATGTTTTTATTGATTTGAGAGAGAGAAGGAGACCAGGGGGAGGAGAGGGAGAGAATGGAGAGAAAACTTCAATGTGAGAAACATAAATCATTGCCTCCTGTACACTCCCCACCAGAACTGAACCCACAACCTGGATATGTGCCCTGACCAGGACTCTAACCAGAGACCCTCTGGTGCATGGGAGGATGCTCCAACTGAGCCACACTGGCCAGGGCTCAGTTCTTTATTTTCACTGTCCAGATTTCAAATGATCAATAGCCACCAGTGGCTAGTAGTGCAGATGTAAAACACACCCATCACTGCAAAAAAGTTCTCTTGTGCTATAATAAGCACTACTGAGCACTTACTACATAAAAAGCTCCCATGATCCTATTTAATCTGCAATGCAAATTTATAAAGTATATACTTACAGAAAAGAAAACTGAGGTTCCTATTTAAGTATTTTCCCAAAGTCACATAGTCAGTGGCAGGGCTATGATTTGAAATTTCATCTGACTTCAAAAACTGATGCTTATGGGAAATAAGGTTACTGGGTAGGAAAAAAAGGAGTTATTTACCAAAACAATAACATCCCAGATCGAACTTTTCATGACAGGCAAAATCCAATAGGTTCTTGAGTAAGGGAACAAAATCATAAAAGTGGCATGCACACACACACAAACACATACGCATGTAAGGCTATGCTAGCTCATATGATGTATAATATTTAGAAAGAAAATAAAGACTCCCTCTCTAAGATAGAGGCAGCCTATGGACTCATGACTCAGTTAACAGAGCATGAAGTAGATCTTAGCCCCTCTCACTCCTTACATGGTGCCCTTTTTCATGTGTAATATCTATATATGTAAACAGCTAATATGCAAAGTGACCCCTCATGAGTTCAACTGGGAGAATGGTAGGTAGATCACTTGCTATGACATGCACTAACCACCAGGGGGTGGTGTGGAACATGGCAGGGTGCTAAGGGAGCGAGGGAAGGAGGAGGTAGGGAGGCAGGGAGGCAGGGAACCTGATTTGGTCCTGATCACCAGCCAGGTCTAGGGATCCTACTCATGCACAAATTTTGTGCACCGGGCCTCTAGTACACACACACACACACACACACACACACACACATACATATATGTATATATATCTGTATATATATGTGTATATATATTACAATTATGCTATCTTAATAGGTGTGTAGTGTTATCATATTGTGTTTTTTAAAAAACATTTTATTTTCAATTACAGTTGACACATAATCTTATATTAGTTTCAAGGGCACAACATAGTAGGTGCCATTTTTTGAGGGGAAGAATTGGAAGACATGGAGGAAAGGAGAACTTGTCATATAATGGAGGAGATGCCAAGGGGAAGGGAGGAGGGGAGAACAGGAAAAAAAAAGTTGGCAGAAATAAGTGAAAAAATTAGTTTAAAAAAAGGGAAAATTAGAGCAAAAAGGGAAAAAAGGAGCAAAGTCAGAGCTTATTCCAAAGTCTCCAGTACCTGGGTCCAAAACATTTGGTACCTATGATAGAAAAGAGAAAAAGAGAGCCAACTTCTAGTTGCTGGTCCAGCATCTAAGGAGCTTAGAAGTGTCACTCCCATCCACACAAAGAAAAAATGCTGCCCTGGAAATCAACAACTCTTCTTAGATCCATTAGAGAACTGGGTCACAGAGTAAATATCTGCCCCCAACACCGGAGAGGCAGAGGGGCAGACACAGAGAACCACAATTTACCAGAGCAGAAATCTCCATGGAAACCAGGGGGGCAGGGCGGGGTTAAGAAAACCTAAACTGTAATTGACAAATTGCTCCAGGCTCAGTGTGTACAACTCTTGAGAGGGAAAAAATCAGGGGCACCTAGTCACAGGCAAGTCCCTTAATTGTGTGAATTTAACCTCTGTGAGCCCTACCAGGTTCTCACAGTGAAGGTTCTGAGAAAAATCTCCTTGTGCTTCTGGCAAAGGGCAGGGGAAAGTAGTCATTTTTTTTTTTTTTCCCACATGTCAATGAATGAAGTTTAATGCTTTGCTTTTATGATACACAAAAATTAACCTAAAGTGAATTATAGGTAGATACAAATGCAAGAACAAAAAATATGAAACTCTTAGATTAAAACAGAGAAACAATATTTGAGTTAGACAAAGCCTTCTTAAATACATTTCAAATTCTCACACCAAAACATGTTAAAACCAAAATAGAAGGATTTTCATGCATCAATTTTGCCCATTTCATCTAAGCTTCACTTTCGTTTTATCATATGCTCTTTTTTAAGTCATTTGATGCTATTTTAAGTCATTTGATGCTATTTCTAATGAAAATTCTCAGTATACAAGAACCAAAATGGTCTTTTAAAAATATTATAATGAGTATTTATATCATATCCTTTTATCATATGCTCTGTATCAGAAATCTCTTCACTCTCGTTTTATCATATGCTCTTTTTTAAGGCCTCCTTGCCAAACTGAACAGAATATTAACAGGATTGGCTCAGACTAGTCATCACCCTCTGGGACTGGAGAGAAAACCATCATCCAGGGGATATATCCAGAAAGTAGTCATTTAAAAAAATATATATATATTTTATTGATTTTTCACAGAAAGGAAGAGGGACAGAGAGTTAGAAACATCAATGAGAGAGAATCATCGATCAGCTGCCTTTTGCACACCATTTACTGGGGATGTGCCCGCAACCAAGGTACATGCCCTTGACCAGAATCGAACCTGGGACCTTTCAGTCCGCAGGCTGACGCTCTATCCACTTAGCCAAACCAGTTTCGGCGAAAGTAGTCATTTTGATATAAGCCCAAAGCATTCTGTTCTTCTACTGAGACCTGACCTCAGAGAAACTATTTTACTAGCGCCTAACCGACTAGGGTATTATCAGAGCCTGACCAACTTGGGGGAAGGAAAATACCCAGCTGCACCTTTCACTAGCTTCCTGTCTCACTTCAGACGGGTAAGCCTGAGAAGTACTTGTGAAGGATGCCAAATTTTGAGAACTAAATCTGTGGCATCACGATTACTAAGATTGTGGTAAACTGGGGTTGAGTATAGGTAAAAGGGCATGCACTGGCTTTTATAATAGCTCGAGTACTTGAGAACGATAAAGACTGATAAGGATTGGGAAGCTGGTTGGCTGTTGTTAATTAATATTAATGTGCTGCAGGAAGAAAATGACAAGCTCAGGTTAGCCAACTTACTCAAGGCACATCATGAAAACTAGAAATCTCCTATGGCAGCCGATAAAGAGACCTTCAGAACCAGGGTTCTTTTGAGAAATGGTTGAGTCCAAGATTGGGGCTTAGAATAGACAGGATGAGCCTGGAGCATCTTGTAGTACAAGAAAATAAAAATATGCCAAGAAAAAAGAAAAAGGAAATAAAAAAGGATAGGGACACATCAAAGGGACATAGAAGTCAACTGAAAGAATTCCCAGTGAACAAAGCTAGAACAATTTGAGTAAAGACAACTATGATAACATCAAATATATTATTGGATTACAGTTCAAAGTATAAAATAAATATACATGAGCTCATACTGATATAATTCAATAAGTAAATAGAAGAGACAAATTTTCCTTACAGAAGAATTCCAATAATATATTTAGATACTCCTTTCTATAAAAGGTGAAGTTTAATTCCTTTGAGGATGGGCTAGATTCAATGAGCTGCTTCCTAATAGTAGAGTAGGGAAAGGGGAAATTATTAACTTTAAAGCGGAGGAACTTGGCAAATGCTACATTTACGAAGTGCTGAAAGTTATTCTCACCAGATATCATGTAGATACCCCTACAGTGATATTATGAGGACACTTCACCTATTTTATTTTCTAAAACCCCCCAAAACACCTCTAACCATGAGATAGCTATGAGATAAACCTAGATTCAGAGACAGTATGCAAGATAACCAGTCAGCATTTCTCAAGTTTGTCCAGGACGTGAAAAACAAGGAGAGACTATAAAACTGTAACAAACCAAAGGTGATTTGGGAGAGATGACAACTAAATGGAATGTGGTCCTTTTGTATGCAGACTGCTATCCTTAGAAAGGCCTGCTTCTAAGGTTGGCTCTTGATTGGCACCTGGGAGCTTAGATTTGAAGAGTTCCCACCATTCCCTGATAATAATGGCTCGCGGTGCTTAAACTCTTCATATAAACAATGTAGTTCATGCTGAACACCTAATTTCCTTTTGAGAGAATGGAAATTGGGTGCCTGTGTGATTAGTCTCCAACAAAACCTTGGGCACTGAATCTGCAATAGGTCCCTAGTAGACAACATTCACATGTGTTGTCACAAGTCATTGCTGGGAGAATGAAGCCTGTCCCATGTGACTCTATTGAAAAAGGACTCTTAGAAGCTTATGCCACCAGATTTCACCCCATGTTCCATATCCCTTTGATGATCTTGTTTAGTTTCCTTTTGTTGTAATAAATAACAGTCCTGAGGATGACTACATGCTGAGTTCTGTGAGCCCTAGCAAATTATGAACATGCGAGGGGCACTGGAGACCCCTGACACATCTGGATTGGATCCTGGACAAAAAAGAGGACATTAATGTAAGCATTGGTATAATCCAAATACAGTCTGGAATTAGTTAACAAGGAAGAATTTTTTTGTTTCTTAGTTTTGACAAATGTACCATGGGAATGTAGGCTGTTAATGGAAGAAACAGGACAAGGGGTAAAGGAGAACTATCCTCCTGTGTACCCTGTTTACTATCTTTCTGTAAATCTGAAATTATTCCAAAATTAAAAAAAAATTATTAAAAGCACTCAAACCAAATGCTTTGGAAATTCATAAAAAGTAACATACCACTCATCCTAAAGAGAGAGAGAAATTATCCAAACTGAAACAGAGAAAGCAAGAAAGAGCAAGAAAAGAGAGTGCCCTTTACTTACTGTAGCCAGAGGGCCATTGATTGTGGTTTAAAAAAATAATAATAAAAAATCAGTCTCTGGACCTGATTGTGAGAGAAGCAGAATTTAAAAGAAGGTTCAATTCACAACTCATGGTGTGTCTCCTGAAGTCCCAGGCTCGAAAGGGAATCAGACCAAGATCTAGAATGGGGATATGTGGGTGGATCCTCTCGTGAGCCTGGTGCTGATAGATGTACCTCAGTCCTCTGCACCAACAGACGCGGTGCACTGCCCTTGTTAGAGGATAGTGGCCTCCCTTTCCTTGAAGGCCATGCAGAAATCTCACCTGAGTAAGATGCCATTTTCCCTTCTCAAGGTTTGTCACAACTGCCTCCAACGTTTCTAGACAGATAACTAGGGTCAAGTTTCCTATGTACTGGCAGAATTGAAAGAACATACCTGGGGATGAATAGATCTTGGGGTATGTTTGGGGAAAGTGGTAGGAGGTAAAGGTATCAGATTTGTTGAGTGTAAACCCCAAACCAAGAAAACCCCAAAGAGACTGAATTTAACAAGATCATTTTCTGTTATCAGGGAGACGGGGCTCAAAAGAGGTTGTGTAACAGAAAAATGTACAAGTTGCATTTCTTTGCACACCAGAGCAGAAGGACTCTTTAAAATGGGAATGTTTTCCAAAGACTAATCCTCAGCTCTCATCTCAATACAAGCTCCTCTGAATGAGGTTTTCCATGGCTTTCATGTGAAACAACAGCCTCCTAAACTGTCCTGCCTGGGTCTGCTTCTTCGTATACATCATGTACAGGGATGTCAGATTATTATCTCAGAGAACTTTTTTTTTTTTTTTTTTTTTTTTTTAGAAAACTATCCTGCTGCTCAAAATCTTTAAATGATTATCCAGTGCCTTGCATGATAAACTTTGTTTAAAAATAGCTTGCTCTTAAAGCTCTTCCCAATCTTTTATCTTGATCTAGCCTTGTTTTCCATTCCAACACTAGCATTAATCCTAGTCATATCCCTCCAGAAAGTCTCCATATTTTGACATGCTTAGCTTCAATGCTACCTTTAAAACCAGCTCCCTTCACCTGCAAGTGATTCTCACGTGCACCTATCTTTATAATATAAAATGCAACCACTTCCCTGATCTCTGCCAGGTGTAAGGACTTCCTCTTCTATGTGTCAAGTCTTTGTACCAGAGGTTGTAAAATGGTTTTGCTTGACCCATTATTGAAATGTTGAAGTAACTGTTAGGTCTTAAGAATCGTTTTAAAATTGGAAACTCTAGTAGGGCCCACACTCCAATAAATGGCAAAAGTTTATCAGTAGTTACCATTGTCAGAGAGATGCTGTTTGGTTAGATGGTCATGGCTACATTTGGAAAGTATTATTGAGCACCTATTGCTTGCCAGATACTATTTTAGATGCTGGGATACAGCAATGAACAAAACTGACCACTGAATTTATATTTGCCAGAGGAGAAACAGAAAATAAGTAAATTAAGCCATTCTGCATAGCATGATGAGATCTCCAGCTCCTGCTGGTTGGGGCTTGAGTTATCCCTTTGTCCAGCATATCCAAGCTGTATGGGGTAACCCCCCATTAGGACTTCAGCAGCCCCCTCCTAATTAGATCAACTGGTGTTATTGCAGTGCTTGTGTTCATGTAACCCTTATTTTACTAGTAATGGACCCAAAGTCATTCACACAACTCTGATTAAAGTATAACTTCAATCTCATTAGTTATTGTTAATTTCTTATTGTGCTTAATTTATAATTTAAATTTTACCCTAGGTATGTATGTATAGAAAAAAACACACAGTAATATCCAATGTTTCAGGCATCCAATGGGGGGATGGAGGACTGCATCCCCCCTCGGATAAGGGAGGGGGGGGCTACTGTATATCAGGATTGTCATGTATTGTCATGTATATGCTCCTGCCAGCAACCTGAGGGCCGGGGTGAGCCTCATTCCTCTCCGGACTCAGAGTCCAGCAGAATTTTCAGGGAGCCTTCTTTCGATGGTAGTAAAAGTGAGGAGTCCCGGGAGTCAAAGTTATTCCCAGAGCGGTTATTCCGGTGGGTTTAGGCACCAGAAAGGTGCAACACCATCAGCCCTCCAAGAGAAGACCCCAATCCTTTGTCCATTCGCAAAGCCGCCTCTAGGCCAAGGTTCCATCAGTTTCCAGGGCAACAGGACTGTGACGCGCCCGCAACCACGGGTCCCCGTCGGCCTGCAGGAGTCAGACTGCCGCTTAGGAACCAACTACTCAACCGTTCGAACACGGAGCCTCACGCAGAAAACCCCGGACAACCGCGCCCCTACACGGACGCTCCCAGCATAGTAGCTTCGGGCCTCTGGCGTCGCCCAGTTGTAGGTGCGACAACTTCCGGCCTTCGAAGGACCGCAGCTCCGTGGCTTGCCGAGGTCCTAGCGATGGGAAGGTGTCCACGGAGAACGCCTGATGCCTACGGGGGCCTGTGACAAGGGCTGCCTCCTCCTCCTGGCGGGCAGCGGCCACAGGGCGGCTGAGAGGATGCCTATGAATGGGCGGAACCTCGTCCGAGGGGCGGACCCGGCGGGGGCGGAGCGCGGACCTGGAGCTGGCGGATCAGGCGGGATTCGGGCAGGTGCGACGGCGGAAGTAGGCGGTGCTGGTCGGAGCGAAGCCGTCTAGGAAGCTGCGGCCGCTGGTCCTCTAGCCCCGAGCAGCTGCCCATCTCAGCCAGACCCCGAGGACCCGGGCGCGGGTGTGGGCGAGATGCCTCTGTTCGCCGCCAACCCCTTCGAGCAGGACGTGGGTAAGAGCTGGTTCCGGGCCGGGGCTGCTGTTGAGTCGCGGTAGAAAGTGGGCGGTGGCGACTCCCGGGACTGGGAAGCCAAACCCCAGGGAGAGAAGGAAGGGGGCGTCGCTGCCCGGAGGGTCTCGTCGCCTGATCGCTGGAGAGTGTCTCCTGCCACCGGGTGAGGTTGGGGACCCCGAGAGAGGTCTTTCCCCTCGCCAGGCGCAGGAATGGGGAAGAAGAACCTGGGACTCGCTGGGGACTGGGACAATAAGCAGTTGGTGCAAACTCCTTGCTCCCTCTAGAGCTAGTTGAGTACCCCTCGCCCTTCTAGGAGGCGATGCAAACGTGGAGACCCCACTGTCTGGGGCAACCCAATCCTGGAGACCTCGACTTGCCCCCATTCCGTAGGAAGAATCTGTTTCACTTCGCTTCTGCACACAGGCACCCAAGCCCTGATAGCAGAGCTTGAGGATCTGTTTACAACGTTTGGAAGTGTTACTCCCTGTCCGTGGTTGGCACAAGTGCTGCGAAATGTTGTCATGGGGTATGAAAAGGAAAAACCCTAGGGTTTCAAAACCGCCCAGAACAACTAATATTTATTTATTGGGGTGTAGGAGCGCTTTTGTCTCCGTGACCATGAAGTGAGACAAAGATGGACGGGATAAGAGAACTTATGTTTTATTTGGGGCACTAGAATAAAAGTAAAACTAATAGGCTAAGGGAGACTTTTGTAGTAGTAGTTAACAGAACCCCAGGTAGAGTTTTAGGATGTGGTGGGATGAAAAACTAGTGGCTTAAAATTACCAGAATCACACGGATACTGCACATTACAGCCCTGAGCCACCTGTTAAATAGTTACAAATTTTTTTTTTTTACTGTGAAGAGAATAAAAAGTGCCCTGTTTTGATGTATTATGTGATTCCAAAAGTGTGTTCAGAAGTCAAATACAATGTACATTATAAGTCACTTCCATTCCCATAGAGTTAAAAGTTTTTATATCTTGATCTTAGATAGTCTTCAAGTATGTATTTCCATAATTTTATTCAACTATTTTTCTTGGTAGTTTAATACACATGACTGGCATAAGTTTAGGAAGCAGCCTTTGCTAACGATGTTTTCCTTTAATGCACTGAGACTAGTATTGTTTACTAGTGTCCTGGTGCACACATTCATGCACATTGAAAGGAAATTAGTTAGAAGAAATATTTTAATATCTCTATTTGCCTTTTCTCTGTAATAGAAGTGTCAACCAAATGCATGATTGACAGTGACAGATCGAAACACGCATGTGTGATTGGCACCAACAAGAGCTTTTTGTATCGTGCATGCACAAGTCAACTTAGCCTTTTATAGGTATAGGATAAATTTGCTTAATTAGACCTGCTTTCTGAGTTAACTAAACTTCTTCCAGCCCAGTGAAGCACCCCAACTTCTCTTCCAGGTAGTTGTAAGCAACACAGCAGTAAATATCTACACGAAGCAGATTATTATGTGTAAAATATTTAACTGCAGCAGTGTTTGACTACCGTATTTTCCGGTGTATAAGACGACTTTTGAAACGAAAAAAGTCAACCGAAAATCGAGGGTCGTCTTATACACCGAGTATATCCCAAAAATAGGCGAATATAGGCCTAAACCTATGTTTTAACTGTAAAATTAGGGGGTCGTCTTATACGCTGGAAAATATGGTATATTCTGCACAGTGAGAAAACCTGAAGTCATTTTCAAGTTCCACCATTTCTTCTTTTCAGTTGGGTCAAGTTTCTGAACTTTCTAAATCTCTTTTCCACCCAATGAAAAGAAAATAGGATTCTATGAATCTCCTTTCTCTCTACTCCAAGACTTCTGTGAGGATCAAATGAGATGAGGCACTTGAAAACACTTCACAAACATTTGGATAAGTGTAAAATGTTTCCACCTGGCTATAAAGCAAGTGGTTTTTCTTGGCTGAAGAAACTCCAAGGAGGCTAGTCTCTAGGGAGAGGAAGCCAGGCTTTACTATGTGATGTCATTACCTGGCGCCCACAGCAACTGTTTTGGGCTGGGTTGTGGGCTGCATTTTGTGCCATGATATCTTGGCAGCATTGGTTACAATTTGATGGGTATCTTTCTGGGGTGATGGCAGGGCCTGTGTCCCACTTGGGGGAAGCCGAGTGTTGGTTTGTCGGCACCAGGTCCATGGTACCATTTATTTTTAAATGACCAGTGTGCATCATAGCAGCTCATGCATTGACCATCTGCCCCATGGTGGTCAGTGTGCATCATAGCTACCAGTTGGATGGACACTTAGTCTTTTATATGTATAGATTGCTGGTGTGAAGACTTTCATTGTGTCCTAGTGAAATCAAATAGAATGGGCAAATTAGACTAAGACAAGTGATTTTCACATTTTAAAATGGAACTCTTTCTTCAGGGGAAATCTTTTCTGGAAGCCCACTGTTTTCTGATTGAAAATTTCTAGAAGTGGGTTGAGTTGTTTTCACAGTTTACTACCAATGTAGTAAGAGGCACTGCTGTGCACATAAAAATACAGCTGTGTATAGATTATTTCATGGGCATTGCCATTAACCAAACCTTAAGTACTTATTTATTAACTCAAGTGTGATTGTCAGTATCCAAAATACTTTTTAAAGGTCAAGGAGCAAATTTAATTGAGGTCCATCTGTAGCTTCTTTTAGACAAGTGAATGGAATTAATAGAAAAAGTGGAATGGAATATTCAGGAGTCCAAATTATCCTAAAATCTTATCATAGAAGGGAAATTATATAGTTTATTTTTCATAACGTAAATCCTCTTATAATTTGAAATGGTTAAGTGATAAAAGCAAGTCATTATTTAACTTGAGATGTCTACAGGAATGTTTCTTTGCCATAATGCATTGTCTTTTTTACTTACTCTCTTTGATTCAGTCAGATTTTTATTTTTTATTTGTTTTGGTCATATCTTTGTTCACCTTTCATTCAATAAACATGTATTGAATGATTACTGTATGCCAGACATTGTATTAAGTTCTGGGGACACAAAAATTTAATAGACTGGATTACTGCCCTCAGGAAACTCAGTCTAATGTAGGACACATATACATAGAAAGGCACTTGTCATATAGTGTGATTATTATAGTAATAATAACATGACATGCTTTATTTACATACTCCCGTTATTTAAAGCAGTCATCTTCTCTGAAGAGAAGACTAAAACCTCAAGGCAGACTCTTTGTTTGTAAAGGTATTGACACTGTCCTCTCTCCCCACTCCCCCTTTTCTGATAGTATTTTTACCTACAGGAAGTAACCTTACCTTATGGTATGGTCATTTTGTAATTAAGGACCTTTAAAGATGAAACTACGTTTCTTAGATTGGTATGGAGTCTCACCAGAGGGTGAGCAGTCTTTCTGACATTCATGTTCGGGGAGAACCCTTTTCTCAGGTTCAGAGGAAGAGCTGTACTGGTCATAAGTTGATGATACACTATGACTTGTCAAATGGAAGCAGGCCAAAGGCCAGGAAGTTCCTATTTTTTTTAGTTAGAATGTACAAATCTTGATTGGTATGCTAGGAATGGTAGCATGAGAGCTCTTTAAATATTTGTTGGATTTATTCAAATCTGGATTTATTTTTTTGTTTTAATAAAATTCCTTTGAATCTGTGCTGAGGCAAAAACAAAAATAAACACACACTCCAGTCCAGCATCTTAAAGGGTAATATAGGGTTCCTGATGTGGAGCCTGGTTGGTGCAGCCTTCTTAGGAGATTTTAAGGGAAAAATGAAACATGGGGACAGAGCCACAGTAGGACGACTTAGTGGTTAGTGTTAAAAGGAATGTCACTTTCTTATATTCTGTACCAATTTTTCTAGTCTCATTGCATTGGTTCCTGACTCATGGCTTGTGTGTTCTGCTCACTAACTCCAGTTCTGTTTCTTATCTTTTTCTCCTTACTTAGATCAGGCAATCTTTCTTGCAAGGTTCTGCCTCTGCCATTTACTGTTCACTGGTAGACTTTTGCTTTTTTCAACAACTTTGGTATCTCCTTTCCTTAAAGGTACACAAAGCTGACCCCAAGTTCTACCTCTATAAAATTCTGACCGTTGATTGAAGTGTGGACTTTTCTCTTAAAAGTGACATTTGAATGCGTGTATTGTTGTGTCTTTGGCTTGTGTTATGTTAGAACTTGAAAACGAGTTAGCTTGGGAATTTTATATTTATAAGAAACCCTAATATAAAAGTAGATATTGATTATATTTCAGTAATACAAATATGTTAAATTTATAACATCTATGTACTTATGTCAATTATTGAACACAGTGCGGTTCTATCCTATTCTTTTGCTTCCCTTCTCAGAGTTAAACACTCTCCAAAAAGCTATAAACTGTTTTGTAATACACAGTTGACTCTTGAACAACATGGGGATTAGGGAAACCAACCCACTGCACAGTAAAAAATCTTTATCGGACTCCTCTAAAACTCACCTACTAACTACCTCTCTACCTCCCCCTTCCTCTCTGAAATAATAAAAATACATAAAAAAAAAGAAAATCTATAGTATTGTACTAGATTATCAACACCATAAGTTTATGTCAACTGTTTTAGGCTCGGGTTCATCAGCAATTTTTTTCAAATTGTCTATGGAAAACAACTTGCATATAAATGGAACCATGTAGTTCAAACCCATGTTTTTCAAAAGTCAGCTGTATGTACTGTGCATGCCAGTATAATATACAATATGTATTGCTTTACATGTTTTTAAACTTCATAAAATGTGTCATTCTGTGCATTTTATTTGCAGCTTGTCATTCAGCATTTTTTGTGTGATATCCCTACCTCTAATTCATTAATTTTAAGAGCTATGTGGTATTCCAGTGTATGCTTATACCACATTGTTTGTTCAGTCTCCCATTGATGGACATGGAGTCCCCCCACTCCAGTGTTTTATTACAGACAACATTGCAGTAAAAGTTCTTATCCATGATTTTCTTATTCACATGATTGAGATTTCTCCAGGGATTGTATCTTGAAGAGGAATTTCTTTTAAAAGTGTGGATAGTGCAGAGTTGCAAAATATTAAATAGCAGAATTACCCGTCTAAGTGTTTGTGGGAGATTTTACTCCCACTAATGGTGGAATGAGTCCCTATTATTCCACATTCTCATTAACACTGGGTATTGTCAGAATTTAAATTTATGCCAGTTTGATGGATGTGAAATAGGGCATTGTTTTCATCTTATTTAAACTTCATTGCTAGTGAAGTTGCACATCATATATTTCTTGGTCATTCCATTTGTATTTTTATAAATTGCCTTCTCATTACTTTTACTTATTCTGTAGGATTTTTTTTTTTTTTTTTTAGGGTTCCATATAATTCTCTACTAATCTTTTATTGGTTATACAAATTGCAAATATAGATCCCAGTTTGTTGCTTCTTTTTACTTGTTTCAGATGTCTTTTATTGTTAAGGACATTTAAGTTTTAATTTAGTTAGATTATTTTTCTACCTCCCTTTTAAAAAAAATGGATTGATTGAAAATACATCGATTTGTTATTCCACTTACTTATGCATTTACTGGTTGATTCTTGTATGTGCCTTGATCAGGGATCGAATCCGCAACCTTAATATGTTGAGTCAGTGCTCTTACCAACTGAGCTTTTCCAGCCAAGGCTTTTTCCTTGATTTTATATTTCTTGTTTAAGAAAGCTTTCTCTACCCTGAGTTTATAAGGATTTTTGTCATATTTTCTTCTGAAAGTTTTATTCAAGTTTTGATTTTCACACGTCTGTAATCCACCTGGACTCAATCTTAGTGTTAAATTCCAAGGAAGGGTTAATCAGATAGCCAGTTGTCAATAATCAGTTTGTTTAATCACCATTTACTGAATTGTCTATCCTTTTCCCCTCTCCTTCATACAGTATATTTCTTTTCATGAGGCCTGTGTCTATGCTTTCTGTTCTATGCTGTTGCCTTTAGCTATCATGCACCAATACCACATTCTAATCTCAGTGCCCTTTATAGGTGGTAGAACAAGTCCTAGTCTTGTTTTTCTTCACTTTGATAGTCTTATCTGTTTTGAGCCTCTGTTCTTTCATATGGGTTTTTGATCATTTGGTCAAATCATAAAAGGGAATTTCTTTTAGAATTTAAAAGAAAAGACATTGTAATTTATATGAATTACATATGTGTTTCTTATGAATTAAATAGAGGCCTGGTGCATTGGTAGGATGCCCCTCAGCCCAGCCTGCACCCTCTCCAATCTGGGATCCCACTCATAGTCCAGGATTGCTGGCTCCCAACTCCTCGCCTGCCTGCCTTTCTGATTGCGCCTAACTGCTTCTGCCTGACAGCCCGATCACCCTCTAACCACTCCCTGGCCAGCCTGATTGATGCCTAACTGCTCCCCTGCCAGCCCAGTTGCCCCTAACTGCCCTCTCCTGCCAGCCTGGTCACCCCTAACTGCCCTCCCCTGCAGGCTTGGTCCCCCCTCCCCCAACTGTCCTCCCCTGCAGGCCTGGTCCCCTCACAACTGCCCTCCCCTGCTGACCCGGTCACCCCTAACTGCCCTCCCGTGCCAGCCTCATCGCCCCTAACTGCTCTCCCCTGCTGGTATGGCACCCACCCCCCGCCAACTGCCTTCCCCTGAAGGCCTGGCCCCCCCAACTGCTCTCCCCTGCAGGCCTGAGGGCCCCCCCCCAATTGCCCTCCCCTGCAGGCCCAGTCGCCCCCAACTTTCCTCCGCTGCCAGTCTGGTCACCCCTAATTGCCCTCCCCTGCAGGCTTGATTGCCCCCAACTGCCCTCCTTTGCAGATCTGGTCACCCACAACTGCTCTTCCCTGCTGGCCTGATCGCCCCCAACTGCCCTCCCTTGCAGGCATGGTACCTCCCACCTGCCCTCCCTTGCTGGTCATCTTGTGGCAGCCATCTTGTGTCCACATGGGGGAAACCATCTTGTGTGTTGGAGTGACAGTCAATTAGCATATTACTCTTTTATTAGATAGGATAACAGGTGGTATTTTAAACTGTTTAATTTGCAGTACTTTGTTAGAGAAAGTTTTAAAAAACAGACTGAAACTCTGTTCAGTTTTTTAGTCTTTTTTCTCCTCTATTCAAATTTGATTACTTTTATTGACCTTTCTTCATGTTCACTGTTTCTGTAATTTTCAATCTGCTCTTAAGCTTATCCAGTGAATATTATTAGTTGACATGCTGTCCTTTTCATTTCAATACCATTTCTCTTCTGAGCGCTCACCATCTTCTTATGACCATCTTTTGCTTTAAGTTCTTGAAAAATATGTATCCTGGCTTTAAAGTATTTTTTCCCCACTAATTCTAATATTTGGGTTATGCAATTACCAGTTTTTATTGATTTTTATCTTGATTGTGGGACACTTTTTTGCATCTCTAACAATTTTTTAATTTTATACTGGTCATTGTAATTATTCTTTGTAAGGAAGTGGCTAGATTATATTGTCTTCCTTTAAAAAGTGTTGAGTTTTGTCCTGTCAGATAGTTATTTTATTGGAGGATCTTTTAGGTTTTTGTCAGGCTTTGTTTTCTTTGTGAGACAGACCTATTTTGATATTGAATTAAATTCTAGGGACCTTTACTTCTAAAATATGATGTTTGGGGGTTTCAACTGAATGCTGGAAATGTTCTCTCTACTCTAGTTGGGTGGAATATTAGTCTATTTGGCCTGCCATAACTTAATACCACATATTAGGTGACTTAAACAATCGAAATGTATTTTCTTACAGTTTTGAAGACTGGAAGTCTAAGACCAAGGTCCCAAGAGGGCTGGTGTCTAGTGAGGACTCTCCCATTGGGTTGCAGATGGCTGCTATCTCACTGTGTGCTCACATGATCTCTTTCTGTGGTTGAGGAGAGAGAGAGCTTTCTGGTATCTCTTTTAAGGTAAATCTGCTGGATTAGGGCCCCATTCTTATTATCTCATTTTACCGTAATCACTTTGCTAGAGACCCAGTCTCCAAATACATCTACACTGGCAGGTAATTACAGATGAGTTTTGTGGGACACAGACATTCAGTTCATAACCAGCAGGAATTCTCAAAACTCCAGCATTGCTCTACCTTTCAGACCCATAGTAGGTGATCTTTGCTAGACCTCATCTAGAGACTCATCGTGTGTGTGTGTGTGTGTGTGTGTGTGTGTTTTGGGAGGGGTGTTGATTAACAAGAAGCATGTGTTCAGAAATCTCGTTTCTGTCTGATTGTTCTATGAGGCTGGTTTTCTTTTGTTGGTACAGAAAAGTGTTCCCAGCAGAAATCTGGGGCCACCGTGAGGTTCATTTCATATTTTGTATCCCTTAAAGATCTCAGACCTGCACTACTGTTATTCATATTCTAAACACAGTTGCCTCATATATTTTGGCCTGTTTTATACTTGTTTTTGGTAGAAGAGTTTAATCTGGTACCAGATATTCTGTCATGGTTGGAAGCAGATCAGTCATGAGTTCTTATTTCCAAACATAGTTGGAGGAGCTTTAAAGATCTCTTGTGGGCATTCTTATTTTATATAGTTATTTTCTTTTATTACTGATAGAGCCTATTTTATTAAAAGTTTTATGAGTAGACTTGAATTCTTTTTGAAGCTGTATGTTGAACATAATGGACTCTGTGGCAGGGGAGCCTTATTTATGGACTGTTTCTTTATGATATAGTTAGAATCTTTCTGAAATATTTCACTGGCTAGATGAAGTTCTCTACAGGTAGTAATCAAAACCTGGTGATGAAATGTTATGACTTACACCCACCAAACCCTGGAAATTTAGCATGTAGGCCCCAGGAGAGCTCATTTAACACTCTCACTTTCTATGCATTTGACATCGGATAATGTGAGCCATGGCTCCAACACTGGGCAAAGTGACATGCTATAAAAGAATGTTTCCTTAATTACAATATTTAAAATTTTTTCCAGGAGTTTAAAATACTCCTAAGTACATAACTGCTATTTTGTTCATTTGAAAAATGGAATTCTTTTTTGACAGGCTATTATAAAGTCTTCAGATTTTATACTTTTTACAAAGAGTAATCATGAGCCCTATATTTGTAGAGAGTAATACTCTTGCTGGATAGGGTATTCAAATCAGGGCTTTTAATTTTCTGTATAATTAATCAAATAAAAATATTCTGTTTAGATATTTTTGAAATTATTAGAGGGTTTTGGAGGGTATTGCATAGATTTAACATTTAATTGTGTTTTACATGGCCAAAATTGTGTTTCAAGATTTGATAATTGATTATTTTGATTTCTCAGTTCATAGAGGAAAGGATAGATTCTTAGATGTTGGATCTACTGCGAATTGTGTAAAAATATTTTTTTTCTATTTGTGTCTGTCATACCATGTGCTAAATGAAATATCTGAGTAAAGATTTGCTCATAAAAGAGAAACAGTATATATATATATATATATATATATATATATATATATATATATATGTAAATATTTAATCTTCAGGTAGTTGAAAACGCTGATGAAAGATATTAAAAGAAAAGAAGGATAGATCTTTACAGCAAAAATAAAACTCCATCATAAGCAAAGAGAAAAGATGAACATGAGGTTGGCAACCTTTTGATGCATGGGATGACGCTCAAACAACTGAGCCACACCAACAAGGGCAATAGAGTATATTTTGGAGTGTGTTTTTTTTTTTTTTCTTAATATATTTTATTGATTTTTTACAGAGAGGAAGGGAGAGAGATAATGAGTTAGAAACATCTATGAGTGTCATTGATCAGTTGCCTCTTGCACGCCCTCTACTGGGGATGTGCCTGCAACATGCCCTTGACTGGAATTGAACCTGGGTCCTTTGAGTCTGAAGGCTGGTACTCTATCCATTGGGCCAAACTGGTTTCAGCAGTTTTGGAGTATTTTAAAACTATATATGAAACATTCACATATTGCTAGTGGGAATGTAAAGTGGTGCAGATGCTTTGAAAAACTGCCACATCCTAATAAAATTAAATAGAGTTACTGTGAGATTCAGCAATTCTAGATATATATCAAAGAGGAATAAAAGCATACATTCACACAAAAATTTGTACACAACCGTTTATAGAATATTGCATTACTTGTATTAACCAAGAAGTTAAAAAAAATATATCGGAATGTTCGTCAACTGGTGGTGAAATAAAATAAGGTATCATCTATTCAGTGGAATAATATTCAGCAATAAAAAAAAAAGAAGTACTGATACACTCTTTAACATGGGTGAATCTTGAAAATATTATGCTGAATAAAAGAAGGCATTCAGGAAAGACCATATGTTGCATGATTTTATTTGTATGAAAAATCCATAATAGAAACCTATAGAGATACAAAGTAGATTAGTGGTCTAGGGTGGAGAGGATAGGGTAAGTCTATACTGTGACTGCCAATGGGTATGGATTTCTTTTTAGAGTAATGAAAGTGTTCTAAAATTAGATATCAGTGATAGTTTCACAAGTCTCTAATTATACTAAAAAAAATTAATTGTATTGTGAATGTAAATTTATTCACACTTTACCTGGGCGAATTGTATGGAATGTAAATTATATTTCATTAAATCTGTTTTAAAGTTCATGTAAATGTTATTTATTATTATTAACTACTAGTGGCCTAGTGCATGGATTCATGCACATAGAATTCTTGGGGTGGCCCTGGGGCTCTAAGGGTGTCTGCGGAGTGAGGGTGGAGAGGTTTCCTCTGGCAGGTGAAGTCCCTCGGCCTGGCCTGTGGGGATTTGGTTAAAACCAGCTCTCTGACATCCTAAGAACCGCCACTGCCAAGTCACCACAACTCAGCAACTCCTGCTTTGAGCATCTGCCTCTTGATGGTCAGTATGCATCATAGGTACTGGCCAGTCGGATGGTTGGATGGTCGGATGGTCACTTAACCTTTTATATATAGATATTTAGAAGACACTTTATTGGTGCACCTTACATTTTATTTAATGACATAAATTGAAATTAGTAAAAGTACGTACTATATCTTCTGAAGTTTTTTCATAGTACTTTTATATTTAGCAAAAGCAAAGGTAGGGCTTATTCTGTGCCTTTCTTGGTATTTTGTGTTACATAAGGTGTGTCCTAATTTTTGTGTGTGCTGATATCTTATAGAAAAAGCCACAAATGAGTACAACACTACAGAAGATTGGAGTCTTATTATGGACATATGTGACAAAGTTGGAAGCACTCCTAATGGGTAAGATGCCCACCATACTCAGTAAATGTCTAAGAACTGTATTTCTTTTCTTGGTGTAACTTTGAAAAGAAAATGGGATTTTACTATTTACTTTGGGAGGAATAAAAATAAAAAGATCATGGTGGCAGGATTTATGAGATAGGCCTTATCCTTAAAGAACAGATGGAAAAGAGTTCAACTGAAAACCTAGATAAATTAAAATACATAAATCCTTGACACAGTATTGGTATTTTTGGTTCAATAAATTGAGGTTCAAAAAGGGAAATTTTGCAGGAAATAACTACATTTTAAAATGTAAATAGGCACTTATCAAGTACTCATCTAGGCTAGAGACATATTAACAATGCATTGACTAGTTCAGGAATTTCTCTCGTACCTTAGATATGTATGGGAGTCTTTTAATAATGAAGTAGATAAATGTAATAGGTAATATGCTGAAAAATCTTTCAATAATGAATAGGTAAATAACATCATAATGAAAAAAGTGAATATATTGTAAAAAGGGTACTTTTGGGGAGATGTAGCAATTAAGCTGAACTGATTATAAGTTTAGAAGACTGATGAAAGCATGTTTTAACATTACAGCTTTTCAGGGTGCATTCATGCATGTTTACACTGAAATTTTATAAGACTGATTATCTTGTTCTTTTGAAAATAAGAATCTGCTGTCTGAAAGCTAAATCTGTCTTGAACAAATGAAAATATATTTTTATATGATAATAGTTCTCTTATGTTGACTGACCTTTTTTGAAATGATTTGCTTTTGGTTTTGGAATATGCAACGTGCTTTTTAAATTTTTCATTTTTTTAACTTCTACAAGTCTGTGAACAAAAGATTGGATAGAGTTGTTTTTTAGATTTATTCCTGTAATGAAGTAAGGTTTGCAGGATTTTATTTTTAAATTTAAAGTTATTTGGGAGTAGTATATCTCATGTTTTTAATGTTTGATTTGAAATTCTGAATAAATACTTAACATTCTCCATTTTTTTCTTAGAGCAAAAGATTGCCTAAAAGCCATAATGAAAAGGGTAAATCATAAGGTTCCTCATGTTGCTCTGCAGGCATTAACTGTAAGTAAAAGTCATTATTATTTTATCGAAATTTTACATGCACATTTATTTTAGTGAGTTAAGATAATATCTCAACATATTTATATTGATTTTTATTTTAATAACAGCTTCTTGAGGCTTGTGTGGCAAACTGTGGAAAGATATTTCATTTAGAAGTATGTTCCCGTGATTTTGCAACAGAAGTACGTGCTGTGATAAAAAATAAGGTAAATTTTAAAGAGATTTAAGTTATTAAAATATGTATGTACTCTGTCATTTTAACTATGTGAGCATTAATAAAGTTGTATTATACATAAAATCAATTTTAGGTAAATTTAAAATGAAATAAGCTTTCTGTTCTAAAATTTGATGTTTTCACTTGTAGCACAAAAAACTGTTTTCTTTCCCAAAGCGTAATGCTAATGATAATAGCTAGTCTTTACCGATGGTTAGTTGGCAGTCGCTGCTTTAAGCATTTTACTTGTTTAATGCTGTTGACAAATTTAGAAGTTAGCTTCTCTTGTCATTCTTATTTTATAGATGCAGAAACTGAGGTTTAGAAGTTAAGTAACTTTTCCAAGGTCCTGCCAGCTAGTAAGTAGCATAGCTGAGGTTCAGATTAAGGTTTCTGTTACCAGAGTATCCAGATGAACCACCGTTCTGTACTGATTCCCATTAGAGATGGAGAGCAAAGGGGGCTTTTAGTTTAGAGCAGTTTGGAGGGGGTCTTCATGTCAGGGTTGGTATTACTGATTTCTTTGAAATGGAAACTCTTGAAGCACCAGATTTTTGTTTGGTTGACATAAAAATCTTAATATTAGAATATAATAGAATCAGGGGCAAAGAAAGGGAGTGGATTGGTAATTATGGGGCGGGGGGGGGGGGGAAGGGTGTGGGGAGTGCAGGAAGAGACTGGACTAAAATCGTACAACTATCGATGAGGACAATGTGGGGGTGGGGAGGTAAGGGCAGAGGGTGGGGTGGGAACCGGGTAGAAGGGAGCTATGGGGGGCGGGGGAGGGGGAGAAACTATTGTAATCTGAGCAATAAAGATTTATTAAATTAAAAAAAAAGAAAACATAGAAAAAGTGATCTCTGAATATAGAAGATTTTTTGTCATTACAGTAAGTCTTAGAAATTGAGGTTCAAAAAGGGTAATTTTGCAGGAAATAACTACATCTTAAAATGTGAATAGGCATTTATTAAGTACTCATCTAGGCTGGGGATTGTTGGGCTTTTATTGATGTCAAGCAAATAAAATTTTGGTGATAATTCTCTTTGTTGTTAAATAATTCAAGTACTAATTTTAACCACAATTGCTTTTTCTTTGTCTTTTCTTTAAAGGCTCATCCTAAAGTATGTGAAAAATTGAAATCTTTAATGGTGGAGTGGTCAGAAGAATTTCAAAAGGACCCTCAGTTTAGTCTAATATCTGCAACTATTAAATCTATGAAAGAAGAAGGAATTACTTTTCCTCCAACAGGTTCTCAGGTAAGAGCTACATTCAAACCCATGGTTGACCCTATGCTATTTTGAGGGTAAGTATCTTATGCAAAATCTGGGCAAGGTCTGTTTTAATCATCACCCACCTCCACTCTGAGTGCCTATCTAGCATAGTGCCTTAACACTTAGTAGGTATTCTAATTTTAGTGAATTTCTTCTATATAATAGAACTTTGAGAAGTGACTTAACCATAAATAATTGTTTAACACTACTCTGGAGTCATGTAAAAGGCATAGATATCTGAGAGAGAAGAGTAGCTTTGTAAAAGTGAAAGAAAACTAAATTTTAAGTGACAAACATAGATTAGGGGTACAAAGATCAGATGCCAGGAGAGACAGGTAACTTATAGATTGAGCTGAAAAGGTGAAGAGGTAAGATTTTTAGACTGCAATGTATTCAAGAGGTACTGGGGTGGGGGGTATGGCCCGAGGTCCCCTGTCAAGCCCCACCAGGAGGGGAGCGCAGCATCAGGTCCCCTGCCCCGGCCCAGGGCCAGGCAACCTCAGATCCCTGCGGATTGCTTGTTAAGAGAACTTGGCCTCCACTGTGAGTGCAACCATCTTGTGTATGGGATCCCTGCCTCTGCTGTGGGTGCAGCCATTTGTTACAGTGTGATGGTCAGCATATTCTCTCTCTATTAGATAGGATTAGTATGTGTGAGTCATTATAGGGCTTGTGTTTTCTTTGAAAGGGTAGTTGTATTTATTTTAGTTGTACATTTACAGACTGTCTCAGCGGCTGCCAAGAATGGTATGTCATCAAACAAAAATAAAGAAGATGAAGACATAGCTAAAGGTAAACCATCAAAGTGTAATTTGATGTTACTGGAAACATCCTGGCCAGAACAATTTATTGAAATAAATATTGTAATAAAACTGGGTATACTTTTAGTATTTTCAAATCTAGACACTAATAGAGTCTGAAAAGTAAGGAAAACAATGGATGTGATAATAAGATTAACTTAATTCATTATCTTTGTCAGTAATATGTATTTCATGTCCTGCCTTTGGAGAGCTTACATTTCACCTTTTCTTTAATGCCAGAGTTAGGAGCCAAGCACAGAAATATATGTTCATGGCTTGTCCTATTCGGAAAGCTACCCGTTTCATAATGTCACAATCTGTTCACTATAAAAATAATAGCTGCTGTATATGACAGACTGTTATAATCAGGAATGAGCAAAAACTTTACTTTAAAAAATGTCATGATTCTCTGCCCCTCAAAAAAGTTAACTGCTTAGTGTTTAATTAAACAAATAAAATATTGACTTGCTTTATTCTTACTAAGTATTACATTATCTGATATTTCTTTTTAAACTTTGAAAACTCAGAACTAAATCTGGCTACCTTCCTTTTGCATTTTAATTTTTCAAACTAGCTATTGAATTATCATTGCAAGAGCAGAAGCAGCAGCACCTGGAAACAAAATCCTTATATCCATCTGTAGAAGTTCAGTTAAATAATAAAGTTGCAAGGAAAGTGAGAGCTTTATATGACTTTGAAGCTGTTGAGGACAACGAACTCACCTTTAAACATGGTGAAATTATTATTGTTTTGGATGACAGGTATGTTTTCAGTCATTATTTCTGGGATATTTGGAAGTTCAGGATCATATCCTTAATTTAGAACCCTGGGTACTCAGTTCTTTGACTTCAGTATATCATAGGACTGTTCATATCTTAATTGTTTTTCCTAAAATAAAACTTACAAAAGTTAGACGAGGTAATCTTAATTTCTTATTTTGTTAAATTTGGTTTTACTTTAGATCTTGCATAAAAGATCTATTAAATGAGTATCGCAATTGGGAAACACAAATATTCAGTTATCTGAATGCATTTACATTGGGGATTTTATATACAAAAATTACTGGTAAATCAACTTTAGAAAGACATATAGCTAGCTATATTACCTTTGGTCAAAGCACCCGAAAGCTATGCTCAGCTCCTCCCTAATTCTTAAAATGAGGACATAGTTCTATCTTCTAAAACCTAGAATAAAGTAAGGGAGTCAGAATTACTATACAGATCTGGCTGGTGTGGGTCAGTGGTTGAGAGTTGATCCATGAACCAAAAGGTTACAGGTTCTGTTCCCATTCAGGCCACATGCCCAGGTTGTGGCCCAATCCCCAGTAGATGGCTTGTAGGAGGCAGCTGATAGATGTTCTTCTCTCTGTGATGTTTCTCTTTCTCTCTCTATCTCTAAAATAAAAAACATTTTATTTTATATTTTTCTTGATTTCAGAAAGGAAGGGAGAAGGAGAGAGAGAAACATCAGCAATGAGAGAGAATCATTGATCGGCTGTCTCCTGCACACTCCGCACTGGGAATCAAACCCGAAGTCTGGGCATGTGCCCTGACCCAGAATTGAACAATGACCTCCCTGTTCATAGGTCAGTGCTCAACCACTGAGCCATGCCAGCCAGGCATAAACAGAAAATATTTTAAAACCTAACTAAACAAAATTACTATGCAGGTAATTGTATGGAATGCAGAATATGAAGACCATAAAAGAGACAGTGTTGGGGTCCAGAAGAGAACAGATTTGCATGTTTTGCAATATTCTGGGAAATAAGGCTTATCCAGGATCTATTTCAGGTGAACTTTGATTTTGAAAGGATAGAAAAAAAAAACTGCAATAACTGAGAATAGGGAAACAAAGGTCTCACGCAGTCAAGATAACACTGTGTTCACAGAAGTTTTTTCCTTTTTTAAAAATAACCCTTTGGAATTGAGCATATGATCCCTGAAGGAGAGTAAATGGATGTGAAGCTGAAGAGATAGTGTGGGCTCTGAACAGTGACAGTCCAAAAGGTCAAGCTTCTGAGTGTAGTTTAGTGAGAATATTTACAAAAGAACATAGATTTATACTTCTGATACTCTTATCCTATATAATAAAAGCCTAATATGCTAAGTGTCTGAATGTCTGGTTGGCTGTTCAACCAATCAAACCATCATATGCTAATGATATGCTAAAGGCCACTCAACCGCTCGCTATGACATGTACTGACCATAAGAGGTAGTCACTCCAACCATTAGGTGAGCTTACTGCTAGGGTCTGGCTAATTGGTACTGAGCTAGATGGGCTGGATATACCCTGAGCCCTCCCACAATCCCTCCCCAGCTGGCCAACCTCCCAAGTCCATCCCCAACTCTGATCATGCACCGGTAGGGTCCCTTGGTCTGGCCTGAGCCCTCTCGCAATCTGGGACCCCTTGGGGGATGTCAGAGAGCCGGTTTCACCCCAATCCCATAGGCTTGGCTGAGGGAACCCATGGTGCACAAATTTGTGCATCAGGCCTCTAGTATAATTATAAAGTTAAAGACATAAAATAAAAACAAATCTAAAAAAAGAGTAGTTTTTATTCTGAGATTCAAGTTTTGAGCATTACTTCTATGTCATAAAATTTTTCTAAAATAAATTGCTGCTCACAAGGTAGGTAATCTCCAGAACGTCTGTATTACCTTGTGCTGTTATAGCCGAATCACTGAGGTTTTCTTTGGTAACTGTGTGAATTCTTCATAAATTGGTATTTGTGTGGCACTATATACCTATGACTAGAGGCCTTGTGACAAAATTTGTGCGCGGGGGGGTGTTCCCTCAGTCTAGCCTGCACCCTCTCCAATCCAGGGCCCCCAGGGGGATATCCTACTGCCAGTTTAGGCCTGAACCTTAGTACTGCTGACTCCTAATCACTCACCTGCCTGGTTGCCCTTAACTGCCCCCCCTCTGGCCTGATTACCCCTACCCACCTCTGTGTGCCAGCCTGATTAACCCTAATTAGCCCCCCTGTCAGCCTGGTCACTCCCCCCTGTTGGCCTAGTTGCCCCTCACTGTCCCTCCTGCTGACCTAATAGCTTCCCCCCCCCCCACTGGCCTGGTTGCCCCCAACTACCCCCCCCTCCCTGCCCCGCTGGTCTGGTCATCCCACACAGCCTGCTTGTTCAGTCCTTTGATCATCCCTCACCCTGATGGCCTGTTTGTAGGCAGCCATCTTGTGAGGGTGTGATGGTCAATTTGCATATTACCTCTTTATTATATAGGATAGCCTATAAGCTTGCACTGAGTAAAAGGTAATGTTATTATGCTGCACATGTTTTTACTGATGTCTGATTAAAGCACAGATTCATTAAATTTTTTAGACTGTTACAAAACTATTTTCAGTTGAGACTTATCACTGCAAAAAAGAGCCTTTTTTTTTTTTTTTTTTTTTTTTTTTTTTTTTTGTAACTGTTACGAGAATTCAACATGGATATGGTGGAATGTGTAAGCTGATTGTCCTTGTTTTGAAGATAGTATATTCCAGTCTTAATATTGCCATAGACATATTCATCAGCATGTATAGGTTAAATGTTGTCATTCTAGGTGATTGGTTATCACTGCAAGATTTTAAACAAAGGCAAAGTAAAGTTAAGTGGTAGTCTTAGGTTAAAAGCAGGTCATCTAGAATCTAGATTATAGATGATTCAGAATATGACATTATTCCTTGTATTTATATTGCTATGGAAATAAAGCATACAATAAAAAATTTCACATGTAGAACTTGAAAAAGTCCCTTGAAAATACAGCATTCTTGGACTTCAGTTGAAGAAACACGGAACTGATAGAAAAGGCACACATTTGTTATTAACAGTATATGAAAAAGCTCTCTCTCTCTCTCTCTCTCTATATATATATATATATATATAATTGATTTTTTTACAGAGAGGAAGAGAGAGAGAGACAGAGAGTTAGAAATATCAATGAGAGAAGATCATCGATCAGCTGCCTCTTGCACACCCCCTACTGGGGATGTGCCCGCAACCAAGGTACATGCCCTTGACCGGAATCGAACCTGGGACCTTTCAGTCTGCAAGCCGACACTCTATCCACTGAGCCAAACCGTTTTCGGCTGAAAAGGCTTTTTACTTTTTCCATTTTTAGCTTTATCTCACCACTCCTTGTTTGTTCTGTATATACCATTTAAAATAATTAAGTGGAATTTTTACAGTTCCAAAATTGCCATGTTGTGAGTAGACTTTTGTGGCATTGTACATTTAGTTCTCTCTGCCTGGAAAGCCATGTCAAAGGAAGCAAGCACATTTAGGGGGGGGGGAAAGGAACTTTACTTGCAAGGAAGGTTTTCAAGGGAGTCCAGGCTTTAGAAAGATTGTTCCCAGTTTAAAAAGTAAAACAGGTTATTTTAAGAAAAGACCCTCACAAGCTTACTAAGTTTCCAGGTTTACTATTTGTGTGTTTATGGCAGAAATAGCACTTTTCTCACATGATTATCATATCCACAAAAAGCATCATTTATCTTCAGCCATTGTTGTTGTAAAAGGTATGAGAGTCCTTTTTCTGGCAGGTATCAAGGCATATTAATAAGCTATAGCAAATAAGTTGTTTAGTTAGGAAGTCAGTAGCTTAAAGGAGAGGCTAGGTTTTAGGTTTATTTTGAGACCTAAAATGAGACAAAATGACTTTGTTTACCTTAGAGTATTTTATTTCTTTGGTCTTTAATTTTGTTGCTTAACCAAAATGGAGAAGGGCTTTTATATTTCCTCATCCCTCATTTCCTTTTCCTTCTGGTGAGTGCGTAATGAACCTTCAAAACCCATATCAGATTTTCTATCTTCTGGAAAGCCTTTAACTCCTCCTTTGCCTCGACCTGTGAATTAGGAGTTCCATCTTGGTTCCACCAGCATGTGAATTATAACTTAGTAAATTCTCTTTGTTGTACTTTTTAAATGAAATAAAGTTTCAGAATCATAGAAGTTAATTTATCCTTAAGTTTCATCTTTAAGAATGCCTGCTCAATATGTCAAATTTTTGAAAAGGAATAGATAAACACCATTATTTCCAGATTTTATTATTGTCCATATAGAATGTCTAACAGAATTAGTGGACAAACTATTAAAACTGATAAGAGTTTATCAAGGTTGTTGGATACAAGCTCAACATATAAAATCAGTGATATGCTTTATTATAATCACAACTATTTAGAAAGTATAATAGAATAAAATGCCACTCTCAACAGTAACAAAAATTATAATTGGAATTAATAAACCTAACAAAGATGTATAAGGTCTTCATGGAGAAAATTATATAAAGTTCTTTTAAGGAAATATAAATACATACATTTACTTGATTCATGGTGAGGAAACCTTAATATTATAGATTTCATTTTCCCCATATGAATGCATAAATTCAGTGCATTCCCAATTAAAATTCCAAAAGAACTTTTTATAGAGAACTTGAAACATTTTAATATTACGAAATGTGAAGGTATGAGAGGGTCCTTTTCTTTCCAGGTACCAAGGCATATTAATAAGGCGTAATAAATAAATATATAGACTATTGCAACAGAATAGAATCAAGAAATAGGTTCATGAAAGATAGGATATAAATCAGTAAAAAAGTATATTTTTCAGTAAGTTTTGCTGGTGTGAATGGTTCTTTACATGGTACAAATAAAATTTGATTCAGCTTCACATTGTACATAAAATTTCATTTCAGATGAATTAAAGAGAGGGATAAAAAATAAAACTATTAAGTACAAGTATATAGAAGAGATTTAGGAATTTAAGGATAAAGATTTCTTTCAAATAAAAGTAATCCATAAAAGATTTTTAAATTTGATAACATGGAACAAAAAGCACAGTGAATAAAAGAAACCATACTAGTACACATTTGTTAATAGACAAGTGAGAGTTTGAGAGAAGGTATTTTTATAATGAAGTTCAGACAAACTAGCTATCCAGAATACAGAAAGAACTACACATCCGTGAAAAAAAATACAAAAGACCCAGTGGGGGCAAAAATGGACAGGAAACCTGAATGAGCAGTTTCTAGACGAGATACTCTGAAAGGCCAGCAAGCACACATGGATACTGGGAAATACAGATGAGCACAACAGATCTGATTTCTCTCCTGAATATCTTGTTACTTGGACAGTTAATGTGCAGGAGGGGAAATGACTTTCTCACATGCTGCTTAGTGAGAGAGGGTGAATTGCCATAACCCTTTTAGGAAACTTTTGGCACTATCTAATACAATGGGAAATGCTTATATCTAGTAGGGGTGTCGAACTCAATCAGAGAAGGGGCCAAAATCTAAAATCCAGCCTAAATCGCGGGCCGAATGGTTTATTGAACAGTCATAAACTGTCATTGTGATGGAAACGCAGCGGAGTGCAGTGATGACAGCGCCGTGCGGGCCACATTGCAAGGCCTGGCGGGACGGATTTGGCCCGCGGGCCTTGTATTTGACACGTGTACTAGAGGCCTAGTGCACGAAATTCGTGCATGGGGGGGGGCGGGGGTCATTCCTCAGACCGGCCAGCGCCTTTGGGGGATGTTCGACTGCCAGTTTAGGGGATTGGGCCTAAACCGGCAGTCGGACATCCCTCTCACAATCCAGGACGCTGCATGCACCAGTGACCATGCTTTTCATACAGGTGAAAGGCATCTTGCTGTTGTGTGGGCAGCTACATTTTTTTGCCCTGGTTATAAAATATAGTACATAACATGATCCTTCTGAGGCAGTGGTACCATTTTCTCCATCTTATGGGTGAAAAACTGAAGCAGAGAGAAGTTAAGTAATTGGCTTTGTCACACAGTTATAAGTGTCAGAATTAGGGCTGACCACAAAATACGCAAGCCAGAGTCCATGCATGTCATCGCTGCATCATCCTGTTGTTTCAGTGTTAGAGTAGCCTTCCCAGGTTTTAATTTTTAGATCTGAGACTGTTCCCAATATATAGGGTAGAGTCTCTAGGCCTGGCCGGTGATCAGGGCCATCTATAGGGTGACTAGCAGCGATCTGGGGGTTCCTGCTGGCACCTGTCTTGGCTACTGGCCTGGTGCCACCCACTGGCTGGCTCCACCCTCTAATTGCCGCCACTGGTCGCCTACCTCTAGGAGGAGGGGGGGGGGGACACACAGATGCTCAAAGCATCTGCATTGAGCGTCTGCCCCCTGGTGGTCAGTGCATGTCATATTTGTTCTGCCATTCGGTCAATTTGCATATTAGGGTTTTACTATATAAGATGGCCCAGCAAGTCCATGTTTGTGCATAAGCCCAGAGAGAAGTGTTGCAGGTGTGTCCCCTAATCTAGAGTGATCATTGCCTCAATCTTTATAATGGTGTAATATTGGAATTCCTTAATTTCTATCTGTAAGGGAATGGATAAATAAAATATGCCATATTCGTATGATAGAACTTTGATTTAAAAAAGATAAATATCTAAAAACTGAAAGTATTAACATATAATTGAAAAGATCTATAACTATATAGAATTGGCTTAAAGGTATTTGTAATTGAAAAAAAAACATACTGACAAGAAGGCTACATACCAACTTTATGGTGGTAGTGTGGTAGGATAGGGTTGTTGATAAAGGGGGTTTCAGTGATATCTATAATCTTTTCATTATTTTAAAAGCCTGGATTTATATGTGAACAATTGCTAATTCTAAATCTAAGTTCGAGAATATGGACTTGTTTTATTTGTGCTTTTTTATATCTTTTATTAAATTTAAGACCTACTTTTAAATATATTTGGATGTGAACTAGTATTTTTCAAAGCAAGCCAAATTTAATTTTTATTATAATTCATCTTGATAAAAATGCACTGAAATGTATAGGAACAAATGACATTTTTGTACTGTATTTTTAGTGATGCCAACTGGTGGAAAGGAGAAAATCATAGAGGAATAGGACTTTTCCCATCTAATTTTGTAACAAGTAATTTAAACATGGAGTCGGAGGCAGGTAAGTTAAATCTTGGAGAAGGTTAAATTGATTCAAGTTTGTTTCATTTGAATTTTATGCTTCAATTTTGAATATAAAGTAATTTGGCATTTAACTCTTGTTTTAAAACATTTATAGGCAATACAATTTAACCTACTTGTTAACATTTTTAAGGGGTTAACTTATCCATGTCAATTCCAAGGATTATTTCTTTATCATGGTGTTTTAAATCTTTTGAGAGTTAGCATATGTAGTGACATAAAAGGCCTAAAATAATTTGTGACCAAGTAACTATTTAAATCAACCTATTTAGATTTAAAAGGCAGTTTGTGTCAGTTCAATACAAAGGATACTTGTTTTATTCCTCATTGAACCACAGTATTGAAGGAGGAGCAGTGGGGTTAGGGGTCAGTTTACAGGTGCCAACTGTGGTTATAGGGGTTAGAAGAGGCTTCTCCCCACCTTGATTTTGTTCTAGGACCGTCCAGACAATAATAATGTTGTCAAGATAGTAGGTTTCCTTCAGCTGCTGTCAACCTTGCAGAGTAAGCTTCTATTTGTGATGTAGGCAAGGAGGTGAGGGGAGCTGAGGGTCAAGCACAGCTAATAATACTAATGATGGTGGTGATCATAACTAAAAGAGCTCAAGGGGGTTTGAGCAATCATGTATCAGGCATTTTGCTAAGTCCTTTGCTTACACTATTTTATTTAATCCTCACAAGTCTGTGAGATGGGTAGTTTTGTTAATCCATTTTATACATAAGGAAACTGAGGCTGAAGGCTTATGTGGCTATAAGATGATAGAGCGGAGATTCTAAAGTCAGCCAGTCTGTCCTTATACTGATTCATTAAAGGACATGTTGGTGCTAATCCTTACCAAGTCTAGAGCACTTAAATTGAAAGCTCTGTGCATTGTATATAACAGCAAATTCAACCTTTTGCATCTTGTGACACACAAACTACTAAAATTCTTACGGCACACTGATTGAAAATTGCTGCTGTATAACATCCTTTTTGTATGGTGGAGTATTGCATTTAGTTAAAATGAAGTTGAGGGGGATGAATACTCATTTGAATGCCAAGTACTTTGCTACTATACTTTTTATACCTCTGGTCTTGCTGTAAATTGATATGAAAATTAGAGGTACCGTTTTAGAATCATGCCCACGGGATTCGATACAGCAATTTCTCCTTGGCATAGGCTGGATTGAGATGCAGTTTTAAAAGGAAAAAATACTCTGGGTTTTCATTATATTTTTACTAGAGGCCCGGTACACAAAATTCATACATGGTGGGGGAGGTGTCTCTCAGCCAGGCCTGTGCCCTCTCACAGTCTAGGACCCCTCGCTCCTAACCACCCGCCTGCTTGCTCCTTACCATTTGGCTTGCTGCTGCTAGCACTGCCGTGGAGGCAGGAGAGGCTCCCACCACCGTCGCCGCGCTTGCCAGTGTGAGCCCGGTTTCTGGGTGAGCTGCGTTCCTGCAGCTCCTGCTGCAGGGACAGCTCCTGCATCCAGTGTCCGCCCCCTGGTGGTCAGTGTGCATCATAGCAACCAGTTCTGGTTCTGCCATAATGGTTGCTGGGCTTTTACATAGATAGTATATTATAGCAATATTCAATTAACATTTAAATAATTTGAGGGTATATGTATAAACTAGAGGCCTGGTGCACGAAGATTCGTGCAAAAATGGGCGGGCCTTCCTTCCCCTGGCTGCCACACCGCCGCCTTTCACTCCAGCCCAGAGTCGCCTTTCTGCCTTCCTATGCTACCCAGAGGGCGTTGGTGGTATAGTGGTGAGCATAGCTGCCTTCCTATGCTACCCAGAGGCCTGGAGCAGCTGGGGCTGTATGGAATGCCTGCATCGTCGCCATGGCAACGACGCAAGTGTCCTGCCCCACCCCCAGCCACTCTGTGCCTGTATATGCAAATTAATCCATCATCTTTGTTGGATTATTTTGCATACTCACTCCTGATTGGCTGGTGGGCATTGCGAAGGTATGGTCGATTTGCATCTTACTTTTTTATTAGTGTAGATTTTTCAACCTTCTCGGTATGAGAGGTTTTTTTTGTTTTGTGTTGCTTTATCCATTATGAAAGTTACATTGCCATCAAGTCTATTTTTGTTTATATAGGAAATACTTTATTTTATTTTTTTATTATTATTATTATTTTTTAATATATTTTATTGATTTTGTACAGAGAGGAAGGGAGAGAGAGAGAGTTAGAAACATCAATGAGAGAGAGTCATTGATCAGCTGCCTCTTGCACACCCCCTACTGGGGTATGCCCGCAACCAAGGTACATGCCCTTGACCGGAATCGAACCTGGGACCTTTCAGTCCCCAAGCCAACGCTCTATCCATTGAGTCAAACCGGTTTTGGCGGAAATACTTTTTTTAATAGCAAGGGAATAATGTAGAAAGAGCTTATAGATTTAACTGAAATTAGCTAACTAGATGATATAGTCAAACCTCAGTTCTTGAATGTCTCCCATTTTGAATAGTTTGCTTCTCAACCTGACAACCCTTTCATGCTCATGATACCTATATGATTAGTCAGGTGTCTCTCAGGTGACAAAGAAGAGAATGAGCAAGTATGAGTCAGTTTATTGCTAAACCTCATGTTACGATCTCAGAAAATTGTGCTATGAATATTTTCGTCTTTTTTTTGCTTTTATTGCTTCTCATTATTAAACTTTATTTTTTTTACAGTACATTTCACTTCCTTTTTGTTAAATTTTCATTTACATTTCATGTCCTTTTTATTTTCAAGGTGTTTATAGATTAAACAGTACATTAGACATATATATATATAAGAAAGGTTAAAACAGGGTATCATTTAGGGGTCTGGGACGGATTAATTCAGTTTACATTATTTCTAATGGGGAAAAATGATTCCGTTTTTGATCAGCCTTCCAGAAATGAATACTCTACTCTTCTAAATTTATTCACTCCAGTGGTAATACTCATTTTCCTGAAAATGCTTGTCATGACCGTTCCCATTAATATTGTTTGCTTGTTCTACTAGAATGAAGTGCCATCAGGACAGGTTCTTGTCTGTTTCACTCACTGGTGTGTTTCCAATGCCTGCAGATAATAAGAACTAAATATTTTTGGCATCAATACTTGAACATATGTAATAACGTATGAGATGCAATGACTGTACTATTTAAAGGTTTTCCTTTTTTTCTTATTGATAATTAGACTGCTTAGAAACAAATGACTATAATACCATAGTAAATGTTGAGGAACTTAAAGTTTACTTTGTTTTCATAGCAGCTGTGGACAAATTGAATGTAATTGATGATGAAGAGGAAGAAATTAAGATATCAGAGCCTGAGCCTGTTTATATAGATGAGGTAGAGCCCTTCTTTTGTTTAATAGTTACATTATCAAGACTTTTAAAATGCACTGCCCTTGAAAATGCTTGGAAAGAGTAATTTCTGTGTTCATTGAAATGAAAACTAGTGAGTTTTTAAAGTATCCTATTATTTTTTAGGATAAGATGGATAGAGCACTGCAGGTACTCCAGAGTATAGATCCAACTGATTCCAAACCAGACTCCCAGGACCTCTTGGACTTAGAAGGTACTTAGTGAATATTAGGGATTACTTTATTGTCCTTTAATGTTTTTGTGGTTTATAATATCTTAAATTTCTTCTGCCTTGTGTTTGCTTGTAGGGATTAGAAATCTGTGGCAGAAACAGAATAGTGTAGTTATACCGTAAACATATTACGTCGAGATTGTTGTTATAAACCTGCCTATCTTCTAGAAGAAAGTCTTTGTATTTCTGTAAGCCCACTTAATGAAATTGGCTGAAGAGATTTGCAGTCTAAAAAAGGACAGAATAAGAAATAACAGCCTATTAATAATTTAATTGAGTCGAAATATTAGAAATTCTTACTCCTGTTTTTATTGTCTTCTATAATTTCAAAGTTAAAAATTATACAATACATGATCTGTGTTAACTTTGTAGTATAGTTATTTGATGCAATATAGTCACTGATGTCTTTATAGTCCTCAAGAAAATGAAATAATTTAAAACAAATGTTCTTATGTCTTTTTAAGTTCTTTGGGAGAAAAATCTGTGGTAAATGATAAAGCTTAAATCTTTCAATAAAGAAAGTCTAGTTATGACTATAAATATTGTGGTCATTATATCAGTGTTTCATTTGGAAATACACATGTTTAATTTTGAAATGGCTTAAATAAATGAAAAATGTTTATAATTACATATTTTATACATTAACTCAAGTTTATTTTACTTAGCTAATGATAGTTTCCTAGGTATTTTTAAGATTTGCAATAACTCCAAATTTCACAGTCTGTAAAACTTAATACTTTTAAAGAACATAGTGGAATTTCGGGGGGGGGGGGTTGTTGTTGTTTTTTTACTTTGCCTTTGGTCACATATTAATATTGGTGCTGAATAGTATTAAAATTAAGTCTTTTATATTCCTTTATTTAGCATTCTCTTTGTATTATGCATGGTGTTGCATAGTAGTGCTCTGTTGTTAAACATTGTTTAAATTTACTTAAACTGGTTTAAATTTAAAGATTTTAAAATCGTTTATATTTACAGGTATCTGCCAACAGATGGGTCCAATGATAGATGAAAAACTTGAAGAGATTGATAGGTGAGATTCTTTATGGTCAATCTGGTCAATCTATTGAAATTCTCAGTTTCTCAAACTCTTACCAACAAGTAGCAAAGTGCTACTTTTTATTTTGGTGAAAAAAAATTTTTTCATGGCAATAGAGTATCTGTAGAAGCATGGATTCTTGCTCTTATGGTGCCAGTCTTCATTTTCTTCCTTGGGTGGGAATTGCAGGATAATAAATAATGAAGAATAAATTTGTATAGAGTACAAAATCAGAACAGGGATCTTAAGACAATCATTGTCTTGTTATGTGATGAGAATTAGTATTTGTAAAACTTTCAAATGAAATTTTCCTTTTATTTGTGAAGCTTATAAATCCAATAAACATACCTTCTCTTATTTTGCTTCCTTGTAATTCTGTTGTGCTTTTAAGTTCATTTTCCCACCTAGTCTTACCCTTAGATATAGCAGCAGCACTGAAAGATAAGCTATCAGGGTATTGATCTTTTTATTTATTTTTAGCCTCTTCTTTTCCTCAGAGCTTTCTATCTGAGGGAGAAGTAATAGTGAAGGAAAGACAAGGATAATAAGGCGTTAGTGTTTCATAGTTATCCCTTTTTAGATTCTGTTCATTTGGCTGCTATATAAAGCAGTAGTCCCTGTTCTACTTTACTTACTGCCTTTACCAGAAAAGGGTAGTAGCAGCAAGTTTTTCTAGTCATTGGAGATTATAGTCTTTGTTCCATCAGACTTTTGTAATATATCCTTTGTAAATTCTACAGAAATGAAAAATATATCCCTGTTGCACTTAATGGAATGATGGTGATAGTCTCATCACATTTTTTTCTTATTTTGATGAAAGCACTATTTAAACATCTGCTACTTTGGTTTCAGTGCAGGGATGTTAATGGTCAATGAATGATCAACCTGGAAAAGAAGCCTGTGGTTAATTCTTAGCCATACTTTTGTTAGCATGGACACTAATTTCTGAAGCTTCCTGTGTGGTTTACAACTGATACTTCTCAATGTATGACCTACCTCATACTGTCACACATACAAGAGAGGAATCAGCATATTTTGTTTGTTTCAGATATAACATTCTCATAGAGGAAAGGTGACATATCTTGGTAGGTTAGAGGCCAGGTCATTTGTTTGATAGCTCTCTGCCTCTTATCTCTTAGGCCTCTTGCGTATATATAAAAAAGAGCTACTTTTAATAAACAGGCTTGTCGGATGCCTGAAAAAGTGACCATTTAATTTCTATGAACCTGTCAGTTGCAAAGGGAGTTCTTTATTCCTCCCAGTGGAATAGATAGAAGGGTACCAAGTCAGAAGGATTTTCTCTGGAGTTCCTTGGGTAAATTGAAAATACATTCTTTTATTTGGATTTGTTTTTACATAGTAAGGTATCTCTTTTCACTCACTTTCTCAAAAGAAATCAAGAGCATTAGAGACTAGTTTATATTATATAACATCATTTTCATTTTCAGGGGTAATTATTAAATTTTTTTTTCCGGTTGATCCTTTCACGAATATAAGCAAATGGAAATATGCATGATTTTGTTTGTGACTGTTTTTATTTCAGTCATATTGTATTTCATAGCAGACTCTGGGCCTTGCCTGAGATCTTTGTTCTACTAAGATTTCTTTTTTAAAATATATTGTATTGATTTTTTACAGAGAGGAAGGGAGGATAGAGAGTTAGAAACATCAATGAGAGAGAAACATCAATTATTATAGCTGCCTCCTGCACACTCCTACTGGGGATATGCCTTCAACCAAGGTACATGCCCTTGACCGGAATCGAACCTGGGACCTCTCAGTCTGCAGGCCCAACACTCTTATCCACTGAGCCAAGTAGGTTAGGGCTGTACTAAGATTTTTAATTAAAACCTGGACTTGTCCAAAATTGAGAAATTTTTCTTCTTTGTAATTGAGTTTCCAACAGAAATCTATAACATAAGGAACAAAATTCTCCTAGCACCAAAATTATGATTTGATTGCATTTTGTGAGGTATAGAAAGGACTAGTTTTATGAAGTCACATTTGCTAGTTATTATAAGAATTAAATAATTCCTCCTCCTGTTTTCCCTTTGTGAATATTCTTTTATTGTACAAGGTCGGGCAAAAGTAGGTTTACAGTTTCTTGTATGGAAAATAATATAAGAATAAGTTCTGTGTTTTGCATACTCATAACTATAAACCTACTTTTGCCCCACCTGTATATAAAGAACTATTTAAAATATGAATAGAAAATGTGCTAAATTTGCCTTACTGGTGTGGCTCAGCGTTGGAGTGTCAGCCTATGAACCAGGAGGTTGTGGTTTGATTTCTGGTCAGGGTACATGCTGGGACTGGGGGCTCGGTCCCCAGTGAAAGGTGGTCGTAGGGGGCAGTTGATCGACGATTCTCTCTCATCATTGATGTTTCTATTGCTCCCGCTCCCTTTCTCTCTGAAATCAATAAAAATATATATGAAAAAAGAAAATGTGCTACATTTAAAAAATAATTTGTGTTGCTAAATATATGCTTAAAAACTATGAAGAGTATTAAAGTGCTTTTCTTCTATATCAGGAAGCATTCAGAATTGTCTGAGTTGAATGTAAAAGTCTCAGAAGCTCTGGAACTCTATAACAAATTAGTGAATGAGGCACCAATGTATTCAGTTTATTCCAAGCTCCATCCTCCAGCACATTACCCACCTTCATCAGCGGGGGTTCCAATGCAGGTGAGCATGTTTTTTTTAGAATATAAAAGAAGTTTTAAAGCATGGTATTAAAATTTCTATGGTTCATAAATAAAATTATAAAACTAATTTTTGATAGTAAGAAAATATTGGCTAAATAATTAGTGCTCACCAGGACAAAGTAGATACTGGTATTTCACAAATACATTTTAATTCTCTTTTAACAAAAAGAGACTACTAAATATATGAGAGGACTTTTGGTTCTTCTTATGCTTTGTAAATATAAAGCATAAATCTTTAAAGTATATGTAAGTCCTTTTTGTAAGTATAGAGTATAAATCCTTTGATTTTAGGACAATGTATGGCATATCAGAAGTCTTGCACATGAGGTACTGATGCTGTTCCTATTGCTCAAACAGCAGGATTTAATATATCTATCAAGATTTCTTTGACTTTTGTGATTATTTAAAGACTTAGTAAACTACTTTTGTTCTCAGATCATGTTTTATGTTTTCTTAGTTCCATGACTTAAATTAGTAAAATTTCATGTGTCATGAGGATATGATGCAGGCTTGTTGATGCAGGTTCAGTAAGCTGTACATGAACAGCTTCTTTTCCCAGGACTTTACACCTTACATATGCTTCCCAGCTGAAGTGAATATTTATTTATCAGTTTCCAGTATTCTGAAGCCTTTTTCAAATTTCAGCCAGTTAGCGATTGAATTCAGAATGAGCTCTGATGACCAAAATTCATGTTAATTTATGAAAACTTGTATGTAAAGGAGAGTGTAAAGGAGAGACCAAAAAGAGAAGAGAATGTGGGTGCATATGACTTGAGATAACATAATTGTTAAGTAGAAAAAGAGTAGTTACTATGGTAACTGTCATATCAAACAAGATGCATTTATCAAACAGGCTATGCCCTGAACTTTTAAAAATGATGAAAGAGTCATTGCAATGAAAGTAGAAAGAATTTCTGGGTGCAGAAGACATCTGGAATGTATTCAATATTGCTTCTGTTTTCAGAGCTATTTGCTGCTGCTGTGAAAATGGAACAAAATAGAAATGTCTACCATTTAAATTATATTATAAGAATTATATTATATCATATTTGCTTCTTTGTATGTCTGGAAAGGGTTGTCATTCTTATGTCAGGTTTTGTGTTTAGTTGCATACGATTACAACCTGTACTTTGCTATGCACAACTCAATTACTTAAAAAGTTAGATTTCTATCGCTTTCTTGACTTTGTCTACACTATACATTAATAACAGCATTTGAAATATTCAAAGTTCCTATTCTAACTTGAAGAAAAGGGTTCGTACTAGGAAAACTTGGTTTGACACACCATTGGTTTTGGTGAGAAACACTAACTGCAGAAGAGGTCCATTCGCAGTCTGTCTGTTGTCAGTGAGTTGTTACAATTCTGCCAGGGAAGTTAAGGATTGCACTTAATGTATTGATTTGGCATTTCTAGCATTCTAAATTTTCATGTCTGGTTTTTGCTTAAAAGCAGCTTAATTTAAAACTGGAGTGATGATAGTTGCTATATTATATTTGTTAAACATGTACATTGTTTTGAATTCTGTATTTAATGGACAGATGGTAGATCCTATCCTTGAGACGTTACTCTGAAAATTAAGTAGGTTACATATAAATAACCAGACACTCAGACCATGTTGCTATTTCCTAAATATACATCTCCTTTATCCACAAATTACTCTTCCCTTTATCCTATCTTAGAGGCAGGAAGTAAAAGACATATTGCCAGGGAGGACCCTGCCCTGATGCTGGTATTCTTCAACAGAGTCTCCTTCTTCAATACATTCACCTAAGTGTCAGGCTTAGGAAGGAGTTGAATTAAGTCATCTTGGGATGCAGGTGAAGAAAGTCATCTTTTTGGTGGTTGTCCTTCCTGGGAGTATTTAGTTTTCTGTGGCTCTATAGCAAGACACGTTACGGAGTAATAGGCAACCTGGATGGATTCCAATTTGCTACTTAAAAATGTACCACCTCCTTTCCTTTCAAGCCCCTGCATAGTAAAAGAACAACCAAGAAAATAATAAATTCCCTTAGATTGGCACTGTGGTTTGAAAGCTCTCCACTTTCTATATTAGGGCGAATGGATTGGTAAAACCAATAACATTTTTTTTTTCATGTAAGTCTTTAAATATATTGTTAGGTAGTTGTTTGGGAGTTCAGTGAGCCAATTTTTCTCTTTGTTAATAGACATACCCAATTCAATCACATGGTGGAAATTATATGGGTCAAAGCATGCACCAAGTTACTGTTGCCCAAAACTACAGCCTAGGACCAGATCAGATTGGTCCACTGAGATCTCTGCCTCCAAATGTGAATTCTTCAGTGACAACACAGTCTGCTCAGGCTCCGTATTTGAGGTAAGTTTCTGGGAGCTGTGTTAATTTTATAATTGGGTACATTAAATTTTCACAAACTTTCAGAAGGAGAATAAGTAGACCCTTCTCTTCGTAATAATAGTGTCATCTTTTACTGTTGAGATAAAATTATAGAACTGCCCAATCATAATTTCATGAAGTCAGAATGATTCTGCTCTTAGCTTTGTTAACCACACTGAGATGGTTGCCCATGGCTTATATATTGTCTTTTCCTGGAACAAAATAAAGCTAATTGTTCCCACAGGGACCAAGCCCATGATATACATTAGCATATATACACCATAGCATGGTGCTGTAATCAGACTAGCAAAATAGTCCCAGACATATTTATCGGTATGCACACCTAAAATCAGAAAACTGTTATTTTGATTCTTAAAGAAGTGTGTTTGAGACCTGACCGGTTTGCCTTAGTGGACAGAGCATCAGCCTGTAGACTGAAGGGTCCCATGTTCGATTCTGGTCAAGGGCATCTACCTTGGTTGTGGATACATCCACAGTAGGTGGTGTGCAGGGGGCAGCTGATGGATCTCTCTCTCTCTCATCTATGTTTCTAACTCTCTATCCCTCTCCCTTCCTCTCGGTATAATCAATAAAATATATATTTTTAAAAAAATGTTGAGTTGGGAATTTGTAATCTAATTTTTTATAAGACTTCTATTCTGAAAATCATATTTAAATCTTGCCTTCTATTAACTTTGCTTAGCCACACAGAATGTGCACTCCATATAGTCATGTGTAGATAATCTATGAAGTCTCTTCCTACTCTTAAATTCCATAAGTATACATTTTAGCTATCTGGAAATTAAATAAATTTGTTCATATTGGTATTCAATTAAAATACAAAATTCTGTTACCTTGGGTAACACTAAGAATTACAGAGAAGAAACAGGTTGTGTAAACATTAATCTTCCTATACTGTGAGCAGTGTATTTGGTGTAATTTAAAATTACATATCTTTTAAGATAAATGTGTGTAGTTACAGGAACAAACAGAAGTCCTGTAATTTGATGTCGTTTTTCAACTTAGTTTTCTTTTAATAATGTTAATAAACTATAGGTCAGGACTGTCTTGCAGGTAGATGCAGGGTCCTATGTAGAGTACACCATTCTCTCTGCCTTCATTAATTTTATGTAGGGATTTAGATTAGGCTGACAATCAATCGGGGCAGCTTTGAAAGTGCCCTACCATAGCAAAGAGGAAAGAATGTGAGGAAAACGGGCGGGCTCCTGCGTGCTGGGTGAGGAAGGGAGAAAGAACATGGTCTGAAAGTGTACTTGAGCGGGGGTTGGTTCTCATTGAAGCTGCCAAGAATTCCGCTGTCAGAAACAGTCTGTAGCTCTCCAAAAGATTTTTAAATGATTTTAGATTAAATGGGCCTTGTTACCTTATATTTTTTTACTTTTTGAGTACTTTCTTCTTACCAAATATAAAAATTACATTTACCAGTTAACTACCACACGTCCAAAATGGAAACCATCCACATACACCATGATATTTTGAAATTAATTAAAAAAATCATCTGACTCTGGAGTTGAATAAAGGATGTCATCTTCTTATAAGGTGCTCGATTCAATTATTTCTTCATCTGATGCCATTTATGGGGATTGAATTTTATTTGCACAATATATATTACAACTATAAATTCAATAATAAAATAATGACAATTTTCAATTCTACGGAAATATCAACAAAAGCGAGCGCTGACACAAAAAGCCTCGAAAACACTAAATTTTGTTGATGCTCCAAAGACGAAATCTATAAAGAAGAATGCACATCGTGTTTACCATTTTAGACATGAAATTCATGAAAACACAAATCTTAAGTGTTGCAGTGTTTATCTCTGGCTCATCTGAGTGGTGGCCCTATATGTTGATATTGGAATTTATCCCATATGTGTTGGAATATTTACAAATTTAAGTTACCATAGTTTTCTTTACAGACACAGAGATGTCACTAACAAGTCTGATTTTAAAATTGGGCGACCATAGTTGATATGTGAGGTTTGCAGCATAGATGTGTGTGGCATGTGCGGAAGGTCCGCACTTGTTTCTTATGGCTACAAAGGGTTAACAGTGTTGGATAGGGAGAGTGAGTAAACCATCATTGGAATGCAGAGGTAATAAGCTTGAAAAGATAGGAAAGGCATTTTTTATTTTCTCAGGATGATTGGTTTCTGGCCATAACCTAGACTGCAAAGTAAACGGTTTTCTTTTTAAAATCTTGTTTGTAGCCCTGGACAAGACCCTGCTTCCAATCCTGCTTATATGAACCAGAACTCTGCCCTTCCACCAGCTGCTGGCACAGCTGCTTACACGCAGCAGATGGGGATGTCCGTGGACCTGTCTTCTTACCAGAACACTGCGGCCAGTCTGCCCCCGCTGGCAGGCTTCCCCGTGGCAGTCCCAGCGCACGCAGTGGCCCAGCAGCAAACAAATTACCACCAGCAGCCTCTCCTTTAGAAACAAGCCTTCTATTTGTATTATTTGACCATTATGACTTTAATCTGAAAATATTAAGAGGAAAAAAATGTTTTTTCTGAGGATGGACCATGAATAAATGAAGCACAAAACTTATCTTATTCTACTAGGCCATAAAAGGGTTTTTTTCAGTCCAGTTGGATTGAAGTCAAACTTTTGAACAGAGGCAGCTTCCAGTTTTTGTCTTAATTTCAAATTACTTTACACAAATCTGGACACCCAATAAATAGCCTTATGACACTAAACAGCATGATTTGGGATTGTTTTATAATAAGTTTTATAAAGAAACCACTCTTTATCCCTAAAACGTCATGTTAATTGGGAGAGCACCGAAACCTTTAAATGTATTTTGTCTGCAAATCTTTTTCTTCAGTTTCCCACACACCATTATTTTTAAAGGCAAATACCTTATTGTGCAAGCATTCAGCTTGCCAACATATTTCCTTTTGGCACCTTAAATTGCAGTTGTATTTGCAGTACTGTCAGTTTTGCTCTCAGTATTACGTTGAGTAATAATTAGCATATCATTGTCTACGGTAGGAAGAGCAATTTAGAAGGAACCAAATGTTTTCTGTTATTAAAAGTGAAGACCATGTAAATGCAGATGTGTAATAAAGCATTTAGTCGCCCAGTCAGCCAGTAGTGGGCTAAGGAGTGCCCTGGAGAACATTTCTTTTCCTACAAGGGGCCCTGGAATTTAGAATTGCCTCTGTGCCGACCTTTTCAAATGACAGGCCGTTCTGGGACGCAGATGTGTGAAGAAATGCTGCATTTCCTCTTTACCATGACATGTGAGTTTGAGCCATGAGACATTCTTAATAGTTGGATGTGATGGATGCCAAGCATGGATGATACGTGTGTTTTTATTGATATATTGCTGCTTCACAGGTGATTCAAGTACCATTGCTGTGCCAGGCTGTCGAAAAACTGGGCCTTTTCTTTCTGAGTCTGTGGAATAACAGCAGGCAGTGGATTGATAGGGAAACTATCAAGATGGTTTTTCTGAAATTTACATTTTAAATGAACTATAGTACTAACAGGTTCCACTGTAGGAGTTGGGTAGTGACTCAATAGGAATTGTTTCCTTTCCTAAAAATTCCCACACTACTGCATCATCTACCAGTTTTTTAGATAACACAAAATAGAAAATGCAAATACATATGCCTTCAGGTATATGATATTTAGACTAGGAAAAGCAATAGACAGAAGTTTAGTTTTTAAAAAGTTAATTGTATGGAAGCAAGATTTCTATATTACTTTTTAAAGAAAGCCCTTAATTATTCTATTAAGAATCCATATGAAATAGTGCTCTGCAAATTTTTATCATTTACTGTTCAAAGAAATTGATTATAAGTATATTCCTTTTTCAAGGAAACAGTATCCTAGAACAACATGGTCTCTATATTACTTGGTCTACATTTAAAGGGAAAAACAAGCAGTATGTTCTGTTTTTCATCCAGTGTTTCTTTTTCTTCTATGTCAATTATATACTTACAAAAAATTCTAAAATGGCACCTTACCTTTTGGAAGCAAATCTATTTAAAGGATGCAAAACATAAAAAAAAAAAATTTTACAAAGCTGCTCTTGATAATAGGTAATGTTTGCATATATATGGAAAATCTTTTTCTCCAAACAGTATTTAATAAACAGCTATTTTAATATTTGTGTAAATATTTTATGTATAATTGTCATTGGAATTGTAAAAGCTTAATTCTGCAGAAGTTAAATAGTATTAATATTGCACACCCACTAAATCGAGATTAGCCAATTGAATAATTTTGGAATAATGTAACATGCAACATGTATATAAATAGTGTATATTGGCACTTATCTGTGAAATTTTATACATTCAGAAGTTTCTTCTCCCTCTTAAAATAATTTTATTTTTGCCATATTGTAATGAAGTTTGTGTTGCAGGTTGTTGATAGTATGAAAATGTTATTAAATTGGTGTACTGAGATATTTTTAGTGTTGAGAAATACAGGGTTGTTATTTTTCTTTTCTATGATCTTAGGGGTTGTATTTATTTTAAAACCTGTTTATAATTAAATGTTTTCTGCCAAAGGAACTGTCTAACATCAGATTTCTACATTGGATTCATACTGTTTTGATATAAAAAAATAAAAATAACTTCTGCTATTTCACATGAAGTCTTGGTACATCAGGAAGAATTTCTGAAATTAAAATAAAGTTTTCATTAATCTAGAAAACTTTGGCCGGGGTATTAAAATATATGGAGTGGATATGGTTTTTTGTTGTTAATCCTGACCGAGGATATTCTTTGCATTGATTTTTAGAGAGAGTGGAAGGGAGAAGGAGAGACAGAAACATTGTTTGCTTCCCCCACATTCCCCGACCTGGGAGGAGGATCGAGCCTTCAACCAAGATACGTGCCCTTGACTGGAATCGAACCTGTGGCCCTTCAGTCCATGGGCCCTTCAGTCCATTCTATCTACAGAACCAATATGGCTAGGGCTGGATATGTTCTTATATTGTGGAAAATGTAGTCTACCAACATTGTCTTTTAACTTGGTGATTTATTTATAATAAAAGAATATTATGCAAATTGACCATCATTCTAACACATAAGATGGCTGCCCCCATGTGGACACAAGATGGCCACCCCAAGATGGCCAGCAGGGGAGAGCAGTTGGGAGGGACCAGGTCTGCAAGGGAGGGCAGTTGTGGGGGACCCAGGCCTGTAGGGGAGAGCAGTTGGTGGGGAGGGGGACCAGGCCTGCAGGGGAGGGCAGTTAGGGGCAAACAGGCTGGCAGGGGAATGGTTAGGGTAGGGGTGTCGAACTCAATCAGAGAAGGGGCCAAAATCTAAAATCCAGCCTAAATCGCGGGCCGAATGGTTTACTGAACAGTCATAAACTGTCATTGTGATGGAAACGCAGTGGAGTGCAGTGATGACAGCACGGTGCGGGCCACATTGCAAGGCCTGGCAGGACGGATTTGGCCCGCGGGCCTTGTGTTTGACACATGTGGGTTAGGGGGTGATTAGGCTGGCAGGCAGAAGTGGTTAGGGACAATCAGGAAGGCAGGCAGGCGAGCAGTTAGGATCCAGCAGTCCTGGATTGTAAGAGGGATGTCCAACTGCCATTTAGGCCCAATCCCTAATCGGGCAGTCAGACATTTCTTGAGGAGTCCCAGATTGGAGAGGGTGCAGGCTGGTCTGAGGGACATCCCTCCCCCCAACAGTCCTCCCTCCCCTTGTGTATGTATTTCATGCACCAGGCCTCTAGTTCACTTTTAAAATTACCTGAAATGGTTATAATTATCAGTTATGATTTGAAAGATGTATACATTGTTATCATATACAATTTCAAGTAGTTGATTTTTAACCACATAGATTTCACTGTACATTTTGAAGATTAGATGTTTGGTTATAAAATTTCATCTTCCAAATTATTAAAAAATTAATTTTAAATGTTTAAAAAATTATGGCTTAGGAACTTTTGTAAAAGGTTTTCATAGTATTTGTCAAGGCTCCTGACTTCTAGGAGAGAATATATTGAATTATTATGATGACAACACTGAAGTTATTGTTGTAAGTAACAAATTATAATGAATAGAGTACCAATCTGTCATGCTTTGTTTCTGTCAAAAGACATTTTCCTTATTTGCTTACATCAGTTTTAGCCAATAAAGGGATGACCCAGTTCTAAGGGTTTGACTTTAAAAAAATTTATTTTGGAGATTAAAAATTTATTTTTTAAAGTTTCCCTAGAAGAGTTAATTCTAATATTACCAAGCTAAGTTTGAATTAGATGTTTTAAAAAATTTTACTGTGTCAAAAAAGAGAAATTACGTTGCTGACATAGTATAATGGGACGAATAGTGTCCCCCCCCAAAATTCATGTTAACCCAGAATGTCAGAATGTGACCTTATTTGGAAAAAGTCTTTGTAGTATAATTACTTAAAGGTTTCTAGGCGACATCATGCATTTAGGTAGATCCTAAATCCAATGACTGATGTCCTTATGGGAAGAGAAGTCACAGAGGCACAGCGAGCAAGGTATGTGAAGATGGAGGCAGAAATTGGAGTTTTGCTGCCAGAATTAAGGACTGCCCGCAGCCACTAGAAGTTGGAGGAAGCAAGGAGCCTTCCCCAGAGCCTAGAGGATCTTGGTTCTGCTACACCTTCATTTCTAATTTCTTGCCTCTAGAACTGAGAGGGAAGACATGTATGTTGTTTAAGCCACAGTTTGAAGTACTTTGTTAGGGCATCCCTAGGAAACTAATAAACATAGATAAAAGTATACAGCAAAATTGAGTACCAAGCACTCCAAACTTAAAGACTGGTTAAAATGGTCACAAGACTTCTGAGAAAAATGTCTAGTCCAGTAGCAGTTTTTATGTTTTCTAAACTAGAATGAGACTGCCTGGATAAATGAAACCAAACTCCCAGTTAATTCCATAATCCCATTTTGCTGATTTTTTTAAACACCACGTCTGCATTTCAATAATTGATTTCTGTATGCCAGAGGTGTTAACAAATAATTTATACATTTATTGTCTACTCTTCTGCCCATCTTGAGTGGTGATTGTTAAAGGGAGATGTTCAAAGACAAACAGAGGAACAGAAGAAACAAAACTGGATGAATATTCTGCACAAATTCTACTGAAGAATGGAGTTTGGTTTTGTTCTTACTTTACACCATCTAATGTCCTAAAGAGTAAAATAAAGGCTTCCCGGCACCTTTATAGCAAATCAGTGACCTTTACCGATTACACTTTGGTCAAGGGAGCCAGCTATCATTTTTTAAAAATTGAGATGTGATACATATAATTAGCCTATTTGTTCATTCATTTATTCATTTACTCATTTACGTATCCTCACCCGAGGATATGTTTTAGTGATTTTAAAAAGAGGAAGGGGGAGAGAGAAACATCCATCAGTTGCCTCATGTACATGCGCCACGCAAGATACTGAACTGGCCCTGATCAGGAATCGAACCTGCAACCTTTTGGTGCACAGGACGATGCACCAGCCAACTGAGCCACACTGGCCAAGTTATAATATAATTAGTCATTTTAAAGTGCACATGATTCAGTAGCATTTAGAACATTCATGATGTTGTACAACCCCCACCTCTAGTTCCAAGATTAGAATGTTGTGACTCTTTTTGCTTAGCATAATGTTTGTGAGGTTCATCTCCTCGTAGACCGCTGTATGAGAGATTCATATACCACATATGCTGTGGTCTGTGTGGTTTATGTGTTGGTGGTCCTTGGGCTGTTTCCACCTTTTGCTTATTGTGAATAGTGCTGCTATGAATGTATGTGTACCTGTAGTTGAGTACCAATTTCCAGTTCTTTGAGATATATGGTAATTCTATGTTTAGTTTTTTGAGGAACTGCCAAACTTACACAGCTGAACAATTTTACATTCCCACCAGCAGTGATGAATGTTCCAGTGTCCCTACACCCTCACCAAGTTTTATTTCCTGTTTTTAAAAATTATAGCCTTCCTAGCAGATGTTGAAGTACTTCATTGTGGTTTTAATTTTCATTTCCCTCACAGCTACTGATGTTGAGCATCTTTTCACATGCTTGTTGGCCATTTGTATAACTTGTTTGGAGAAATATCTAAGTCTTTTGCCTATTCTTTAATTGGGTTATCTTTTTGTTGTTGGGTTGTAATAGTTATGTATATATTCTGCATACTAGACCCTTACTAGATACACGATTTGCAGATATTTTCTCTCATTCTGTAGGTTGTCCTTTCTCTTTCTTGATGATGTTCTTTGATTCACAGTTTTTATTATTTATTTTTTTATTTTTAAAATATATTTTATTGATTTTTTTACAGAGAGGAAGGGAGAGAGATAGAGAGCCAGAAACGTCGACGAGATTGAAACATCAACCAGCTGCCTCCTGCATATCCCCCACTGGGAATGTGCCCGCAGACAACATACATGCCCTTGATGGGAATCGAACCCCGGACCTTTCAGCCCGCAGACCAACGCTCTACCACTGAGCCAAACCGGTTTCGGCTGATTCACAGAGTTTTTAATTTTAATGAAATCCAGTTTATTTTTTCTTTTGTTGCCTATGCTTTTGCTGAGAGTCCATTGCCAAATCCAGGGTCATTAAAATTTTCTCCTATTTTCTTCTAGGATGTTTATGGTTTTAGGTCTGTGACTCATTTTGAGTTAAATCGTGTAAATGGTGTGAGGTAGGACTCCAACTTCATTATTTTGCATGAGGTAGTTATCCCAGCTAAGTCTGTTCTTTGACCAGCCACTCTTTGACACTGCTATAACACACCCTAAGGGTAGTCAGTTCTAGGATCTGAGTTGTACAGCTGTGACAGATCAGCCCCATAGCTGTATAGTTGGCAGTCCTAAGGTATGACAGCCTTGTCCTCGCCTGATCACCTCTGTCACACACCTCAAGGGGTGTCAGCACTATCTTGTAGGATAGAGCTCCCAGTGGTGAACAGATATCCCATGAACAGATGTGTCAGATATCAATGTAGAGACGGTTTTTAGCTGTCACATGTTTTTCCCCTCAAAGTAACTTCAGACAAGTATTGTGAAAAGTGCATTGCCTAAGAAAAAAAACGGGACTTAACATGCCAGCCAAAAATAATCTTGCCATATTTCTTTCCTGGAAACCCCCTGGAATGCTCACCTGTGTATCATTGGTCAAAACGGGGTCAAAAGGCTACTCACTTCAGAGGCAAGTGAGTCTGGGCAAGTGAGTATTTTGTTTTCCTGCCTCTAAACATATGGAGAGAAGGCAGGGGAGAAGGTTGGAAATGAAAGTAGAGGTTTTCTTTATACCCATGGTCAGCAAACTGCAGCTCGCAAGCCACATGCTGCTCTTTGGCCCCTTGAGTGTGGCTCTTGCACAAAGTACAATGGCCTGGGCGAGTCTATTATATTTTGAAGGAATGGCATTAGAAGAAGTTTAAGTTTAAAAAAATCTGGCTCTCAAAAGAAATTTCAATCGTTGTACTGTTGGTATTTGGCTCTGTTGACTAATGAGTTTGCCGACCACTGTTTTATACGGTATTGGTCACAGAGATAGTCCTGCCCACTGTGTTGCCAGAGTGGTAAATTCAAAGTCGAAGTGCTCTGTCACTCTGCCAGGCTCAAATAAGGTCTTGTTAAGATTGTCTGGTGTAAGCATACCATCGCTTTTAGTCAGTAAAGGCTAGAATTAATATATTCTCAGCTGACCTGATTGTTAAAACTGAGACCTTCTTTTATTTAGAAACCTCCTTAAGAGAGAAAGAGGCCCTACAAGTGGAGATGGGAATAAAAGCTTCAAACTGCTCCTGCCTCTTCTATTTTGAAACATGAGAAAAATTAAAGATTTGTTAGCCTTCATTAATACATTCAGTAACATTATTATTTGCTGAGAATGCTAAGAACGTGAGTTCCAAGCCCAAGCTGTATTTGTGGCTTCGCCATGCACTCACTAGTTGTGTAATGGTAGGTATTGCACTTTGCCTTGATTGAAGACCATTTTCGTGTACATTGTCACTGAATTCTCATAACACTTGTTAGAAAGAGAGGCAGATGACGAGATCAATCTTCACAAGCTAGTAAGTGGCAAAGTTGGGATTCCAAACCAGGCTCTGTCTCTTGCGAAGCATGTGCTTTTCCTCTCTGTACTAGAGGGAGTATTACCTAGAAATAATGTGTGTGATAAGGTTGTCAAGACATCTCCCGTGACAACTTCCTTTTGTACAAAACGCTGAGATGAATGGGGTCCCAAAGGGCTCAGCCAGGTAGAAAATGCCTTCAGATGTGAGAATACTTTAGGAAGAGCATAATAGTGGCTGGATCTGTGTAATGTGTACATTGTAGTACAAGTACTACAGGTGAGCCCAGAGTTTGATGTGAACAGATGGACTCTTTCTGTGAGGAGGGTCAGGTGGAGAAAGCAAGAACTTAAGAAAGCTTACAGAATTCTGTGTTTTGTGACTAGAAAAAAGAAAAACTCAGCCTGGTTTCTTAAAAAATCAGAGTTGCTGAGAGCACCCAGCCTGAGCATGGGGTTCTTTTACGTTCTGGATAAGGACCAGCATCTTTAGAATCACATATTAGGATCTTCATGATCTTACGGTTGGCTGCCCTGCTAACCCCTTCTTCTGCTTTCCTGCATGCAGGCTAGATTCCAACCTTCCAACCCCAAATTCCTCAGGTGCCAGTTTTGCTTTTTCACACCTGTGCTTGACCCTGTTATTTTCCTCTGTCTGAAATTCCTTTACCCATCTAACAAATTGTCTTTCAAGTGTTGGCTCACATTTCCCTGATTCTGGCTCCAGACCATGCTGTACTTCTGTAGCGACCTTGTGACTATATTATATGGGTTGTCGTGTTATACTGGAATGACCTGTCTTCGTGTCAAAAGGCTCTGCCACTGTCTCTACAGTTTAGCCCATTCAACATGAGTTTCCAGCCTTCTTATTTATATGCCATATGGAAACCAGAAAACAAGTTAATAGTACTTGCCTTCCGAGACTCCTTTGCAGCCCAGGTGGCCACATGACATGATTTCGGTCAATGAGATATAAGTCAACGTTCCTGTGGAGGGCTTCCTAGGAAGAAAGAAAAGACTTTGAAAGAAAAGGGTGGGGTTTTTTTTGCTCCCCTTATTCTGGCTTAGAAGGCAGGTGCAATGTCAGGAGCCAAAGCAATCATATTGTGACCACGGGGAAGAAAGTTAGGATGGTTCAGGAAGATTCGGAGTACTGGCTCCTACATGACACCTTTGAGTGGCTGTACCACTTCTAGGCTATCACCCTCTGGACTTCTTATGTGGAAAAAAAAAAACAAACCCTTTATCTGTTACCTCTGTTCATCTAGACTACTTCCACTAGGAGTTTGCTATTTGTATCTGAAAGCATTCTACCCTGACTAGGTCTGTAAAATCCTATAAAACTTGGAACTGTTTTTTTTATTGGTGTATTCCCAGGCCCTAGCTTAGGCTCAGGAAATGTTTGTGGAATCTATAATAATAATTACAATGCTAATTAGACTGGACATCTTTCCGGGGAAGCTGGGACTGCGAGGGAAGCCTGGGACCTGGGTGCCAGAGGGAAGCCAGTGCCAGCAGCTGGAGAAGGAAAGTTACCTTGCACGAATTTCATGTATTGGAACTCTAGTGAAGAATAAAGATGAATTTAGCAGAGAGCTGCATAGCACCGCACAATGCCTGGCTTTCAGTAAGTGTGAGTTTTCTTTCACCCTTTCTTATCCTTGTGCTTATCATTATCTTTCCATTTAGCCTGTGTGAAATCAGGATGTATTTTACAATGAATCAGCATGCATTGTAAGGCTTCTTTTTATTTCCTTAAGTCTATTCAATCAATAATGCATTTTGGAATCCAGGTGATATGGCAGTATTTTAACTATCAAGAGACAAGGGGGCTAGAGTCCTGTTTAAGTGGCAAAAAGACCAATGGCTCTGTTAAAAAGAAAAAGAAAAAAAATCTTAGCATCTCCAGTGCTCATCAGACAATCCCCATGGCTGCTTTCCAGAACAGAATGCTCATTTCTCCCCTGAGCCCAGGACTGCAGCAGAGGCAGAAGCACCTGGACATTTCTTTCTGACTTGTGGCCTGAAACTGTACATCACCGACCCTTGCTGTGGGCTGGAGGAGGGGCAAATGGTTATGAAAAACACTCCATAGAGGAAGCACCTAGAAGGTTGAAAGGTCGTAGCCAGATACTCGGGCAGGTAACATGAGCAAGAGACATTGAAAGAGGATATGGGGACTAAGGAAGAAGCAAATGCTATGTAACCTCCTGACAGTGTTGGATGTCTCAACTTTTATGTCCCACATGTTATCCTGGCTGCGAACCACCAGTATAGATTCGTTCAAGTCCTATTCCAGCTTTGAATTGCTGAAAGCCTGTGTCCTTCACAGGGCATAGAGCAGGTAGAAAAACTAGAATTTGAATATTATTTGGAGTTTAATTGACATCAGTCAGTATCTTAATTTGAACTTTTAAGCAAAACACTCCCTTTAAATGTTATAGAAAGAATTAACACAATTTATGACAAACACAAAAAATGGCAGGATAAAGCTGATGAAGGACAGAGGTGATCATATTTTATGACTGTCTGGTTAAGTAAGCTATCTTTCATGTGGAAGGTTATATTGTTTGTATTTTATTTAAATCTTCTCCTTTCCTCCAAGAGAACTGTTACATATCTGACCCTGTTCTTGACTCCCAGAATTTATGTTGGATATATATCTAGGAGTAGAACTGCTGGGTCATATAGTAACTCTGTATTTAATTTTTTGAGGAACTGCCAAAATGTTTTTCACATCCGCTGTACCATTTTACAATCCCATCAGCAGTGTATTACAGTTCCATGTTCTCCATATCCTTATCAACACTTGTTACTTGTCTTTTGAGTATGGCCAACTGTAGTGAGTATAAAGTGGTATCTCACTGTGGTTTTGATTTGCATTCGCCTAATGGCTAATGATGTCAAGCATCTTTTTCATGGGTTTATTGGCCATCTGTGCATCTTTTTTTGGAGAGATGTCTATCCAGACTCTTTGCCCAACCTTAAAATTGGGTTATTTATCTTTTTATTATTACTGAATTGTAAGATTATATAGATAAATGAGCTAGGAGTCCCTTACTATAATAGATATGTGCTTTGCAAATATCTTCTCCCATTCTGAGGGTTGTGTTTTCACTTTCTTAGTAGTGCCCTTTGAAGTACAAAAGTTTAGAATTTTGATGAAGTCCAACTCTCCCCCCCCCCCTTTGGTTGCTTATGCTTTGGGTGTCATATCTAAAAATCCATTGCCAATGTTTTCTTCTGATAGTTGTACATTTTTAGTTCATTCGTTTAGGTCTCTGGTCTATTTTGAGTTAATCTTTGTATGGGGCATGGTAAAGGATCCAACTTCATTCTTTGAGTTCTGGTGCTGGGGTCAGAGAGATGTGCCTCTCTCTGAGTGACACCCCCACTTTAGGAGCTCAGTGCTTGGGAGAGAGGGACAGTAGTCCCAGGGCCCCAGTGTTCTCAGGGGTGCTGTGCCCACAGCAGAGCCCTCATCCCAGGAGGAGGTAGGACTGGGCTAAACAAGGGAGCCCGCACCTCTGTGCTGTATTTGATGGGACCGTAGCCTCAGCAACAGGCATCCAGGGACAAGATGATAAATGCTGATGTCCTCTCCCTGCCAGGAAGGTACCCCCGCCCATGGTAGCTTGGGGGAGAGGAAGCCCAGTATCTGGGCTGCACCACTGTGGAGTGGAGTTTTCCTCTCGCTGAGCTGCCCTTCAGGCAGGGAGGGAGGTGTTTGGTTCAAATACCACAGACTCACGTCATTATTGTGATTTTTCTTAAATGTTCTTCATTTGCCTTCTTTTGACTAGGATTTTGGACCACTTCCAGAGATTTAAATAATTTTTTGAAAATAATTTTCCCTAGTTTTGCTGTGGGGTTGGTGGTGCAGAGAGGTCCTCACTGTCCTGCTGCTATTTTTGAGAACTCAAAACCAGAGAGACTGTGGGCAGTGGAAAACCAGAAAACTCAAATTCCGGTGCCCATATCATAATTCACTCGATACATATTGATTAAGTATCACTTATGAAAATGGCTCAGAACTGAAAATGGATTGAGTTGACCGTAACCAAAGCAGGGAGCTCTGACTTTGCAGACACACCATTATCCATACACTTCATGGAATGGCTGCTATGTGTGAGGTGGAAGAATAGAAGCTAAAAAAAGCTAAAAACCTATTTTAGAAATTGGAGAGTTTCACGAAAAGAGAGCTAATAAACCAAGGCAGCTTATATTAAATGCCCAGAGAATAAATGCTCCAGCTTTTCAGGGGCACAAGAAACTACCCAGCACCAGAGTGGTCAGACCTGGAGGAAGAAGGAGCTCAGCCAGGTTTGGAGAACAGTAGGGCTCAGCCCTGTGTGTGTGTGTGTGTGTGTGTGTGTGTGTGTGTTGGGGGAACACACATTCCAAGGCAGGGATGCTGAAGAGGGATTGGACTTGGCATGCTGGAGCAATAGTGTGCAGACCTCCCTGCCTGCCCAAAGGTCTGTGAGGAGAGACCACGCTGAGGGAAGGAGGTGGTGACCAGAATAGCAGGGCAGAGGAGGGCTTGGCTGTTGGGCCCTGGAGCTTGGTCCCTATCTTCTGGGCTGCCGAGAACAGTAAGTTCTTTTTAGAGCAGAGTGACTGGGACAAAGAGGTATTTAAGCAAATGGCTTTGCCTATAGTGTGTAGATGGAATGAAGAGTGAGTGTGTGTGTGTGTGTGTGTGTGTGTGCATGCGCGTTTGCACGCAGTGGGGACCCTGGAGGCAGAGACCAGTTCTTAGACAGTTGGAACGAAATGACAGTCCGGAGGGGAGAGGGGAAGGAATGGGAATAAGTAGTGAATAGTAAGATATAATCATGTCTTCAATAAGGCCAAGCAGTTTTTAAAAGCACCCCAAATTAAAAAAAAAACACCCCAAATCCTGGAATGCAATGTCTGACCTAGCGATTTAAGACACCATGCACATTTGAAAGATAGATTTCTCATGCAGTAGCTAAACGGATCTTTTCATTTTTTAACTTGCATGCATTTTTCCTATTACTCCACATTCCAGCTTCTTCACAATTTTCCTTAATTCGACCTCCAATTAAGTTCTAGCGTGCATGTGCAGAAGAGGACCCAGTCCAGCCCCCACAGCGGCAAAGACTGTGCACGGCTTTCTGGATGTTTCCTCCCTGGAAAACAGTCTCCGTGTAAAACGGGAGGCACTGGCCAACTCGAGCTTCTTCGGCAGGTGTAATGTGACCTTCAAAACTCCTTCGGACCAGCAGCTCCCCGGGGGCCGCCTCTCCCTCAGACTCAGGTGGGCTGCGGCTCGCGGGTCTGAGGCCAGAGTTGGCAAAAAGAATTCAAAAAACACGGACAAACAAACAAACAAACAAACCACGAAACCCTATGCCTTCCCGCTGTGGGCTTCTGAGTGAAGTCGCGGAAAGGAGGTTCTGTTCTTGCTCTTTTAAAATTCCAGTGCAGCGGGCACACATACACACACACTCACTCACACACACTCACTCTCTCTCTCTCTCTCTCTCTCTCTCTCTCTCTCTCTCTCTCTCTCTCTCTCTCTCTCTCTCTCTCTCTCACACACACACACACACACACACACACACACACACACACACACACACTCACACACGCACACCCGTCGGTAGGCTCTTCCCAATCTCTGCCACCCCCCACCCCCACCCCAGGTCCTGATTCATGAACCGCGCCACCTTTGTCTGCTTTACACCGTGCGGACTATTTTAACCGCCGCCCCCAGCGCAGATCCCCCTCCCTCTCTCCCTCCCCCCCCCCCTCCCTCCCGGGGCGGCTCCGGGGCGGCGCCCGCTGGGGGCGCGCTGCTCCCCGCCGGCTGGGGCGCGATCCCGGGAGCCCGATCCCGGGAGCCCGCGGGGACCTCCCTGCGGGGCCCGCGCTCGGCCCCTTTCAGGCGTCGCTCCCCGAGGTGCGGGCCGGGAGCGGGTCCCCAAGCAGCCGGCCGGGGCGTCCTGCCGCCCTGCCCGCCCCTCCCCTCCCGCCCCCGCGGCTGCGAACCATGTCCTCCTCCTCCTCCGCCAGGAACGGGGCCGCGGACGGGCCGCCGTCGCCCCCCTCGCAGGTACCGCCCGCCCCCGCCGCCCCCTCCGGCCGCCCCGCGGCGCCCCGCCTTCGCCTTCCTGCGGGCACCGGGCCCCCGTCCCCACCCCTCCGCGTCCCTTCCTCCTCCCGTTCCTCCTCTGTCTCCTCCTCCTCCTCCTCCTCCTCCTCCTCCTCCTCCTCCTCCACCTCCACTCCTCGCTGCGCTCCCGCTCCGAGCCCGCAGCCTCCCCCAGCGGATGCCGGGGACTCGGACCCCGCACCGGAGAGGCTTTGTTAATGGATGTGGTGGGTGCCCTGGGGCTGCTCCCCCCGGGCGGGCATCCTCTCGGTGGTCTCGGATGGGAGGGGGTGGGAGGGGTGGGGAAGGGTGGGGGCTGGACTTGGGGTGGGGGCGGCGGAGACTTGGGTGCGGGCTCGGGGGACCCCGGGGAGCTGGCGGAGAGGCGGCCGCGAGCCGGGGAGGTGGCTCCTGTCCGCGGTGCGGTCCTCACCCGCCTCTCCCCGGTCCCGGTCCAGGTGGCCCGAGGCACCACGACCCGGAGGAGCAGGTTGAAAAGATCCGATGGCAGCACCACTTCCACCAGCTTCATCCTCAGACAGGTAGGAGGCGGGCAAGGCGCGGAGGGTCCGGGGTCCGGGGTCCGAGAGCCTTTCCCCGCTCCGGGCACGCCCGCTGCGTCCCGCTTGCTCTGCCCGGCCCGGCACCGCACCGTCCTGGGAAGTTAGTTTGTGCGTCGGGACGCGCTGGTCTGGGGGACCCGGCTGAGCGCAGGGACTTTGCATTGGAGACGGGAATGCTCCTGGGGCATCCTCAGTACGTGGGGAGTCTATAAGTTGTGTAACTGGACATGGAGGAACCAAAGCCCGTGGGGCCGGGCACCCGGTATGACTGGGCTGAGAGTTAACGGGTCTCTCTTCTTTTTCGAATACTCTTCTTTGTCTGGGTTCTTGGGAGAGATCTCCAAACTCTTAGTCTCAAGACAGACAATTAGAGCGGAAAGTTAGGGCTCACTTTCGGACTGCTTCCTTGTTTCTCTAAATTAGGGAGATAGCTGGATCTGTTTAAGTGGAGATAAGCGAAGGCCGGCGCTCAGTTCACTTAATGTTTGTTTCGTGTGTGTGTGTGTGTGTGTGTGTGTGTGTGTGTTTCTTAGTGGTTGTTTTTTATTTCTCTGCTAAAGATTGCAGGTTACACTGAATGCTTAGGTTTAGGTGCCTTTTATCTCGACCCAGGATATTGGCCCTTAATTTTTGTACTGACAAGTGCTGTAAATGAAACCACTTCTACATATCTGCTGGGTGGTAGGGAGAGCATTAAAAAAAGAAAGGGGGAAAAAAAAAAAAAAAGAAAGGAAGGAAGAAAAAGGAGTCACCTTGATCTCTTTTTGGAACAGATTTGTCAAGGATTGTGTTAGGGGTGACCTGGGAGGACTTTGGTCATTGCACCAAGACGCTTTTATTCCAGCCTCCACTGTGGACTGCTGGAGTGACCTTGGCAAGTTCTTTTCCCTCCAGGCCACTCGGAGCTTTGTGTAATGTGCTTTTAACCTATGGCGGCGGCTTTGCTGTGTTTCTTTAGGGATTTTCTCATCAATTTGATCAGGTTATCCATGTTGAGTGGGCATTAGACTACAAATTGGACTCAGACCTCTCCTACAGGGTCCATAAAGCATAATTAAATATTTATCATGTAGATATTCATCTTCTGCAGAGACAGATATTATTACTTCTCTTTTATTCAATAGCACTAAGATGAGCTATATTAAAATAAGTATATTTGGATTCTGAATTCATTCTAAAAATACATTCTGTTCCTTTTGCTGTGTTAAATTATTTACATGTTTGATAAGACATTCTTCATCTTTAAACAAATTTCAGTTATATTACTGAGGTCTTGTTGTTTACTGGATAGGTACTTATTTGTGGTAGTTTTATTGTTGTAAAATCCTTAGACATTATACAGCAGCGTATTCCACAAACTGTTTGACTACAGCGTTTGAGTTCATCTACACAATTACGTTGCTAACGCTTTATTCTTCCAACCACGAACAATATAGTCAATATTCTCTCTAATATTCTGTCCTCAATTTGCTCCGATAACTGATTAAGTGAGATGATACATGTATAAGTTCTTGTGAAGTGTGCTGGTATGTGTTAATGTAAACATATGAAAAGTGTTGCATGGTAAATAATTCCGATGCAGATTTTTAGAACAAATATGTTTCATAAGTCTTTCTGAATCTGGGATTTGTTAGTTTAACAAAATGGTCGAATTAGTTTTGATTATATCATATACACAACCTTCCTATTTGTTTTTGCAAAAAAATACATAGCTTTTTGTAAGCACATGCAGTTCAGAAAGTATCCTACCCATGATCTAATTTAAGTGGCATAATACAGATATCTATAATGGCTGCAATAAAAAATAAATGAGGGAATTTTATTTCTTTGAGAAGGTACAAAAATGATTACAAATGAAATGTAATAGTGTGTTATTTGAAATAAAATTGAACAGTTTTCACCCCAATGCTAAAATAATTTTTTAAGCACAACAGCTCTTGATGTTATTAGAGCCTCATTATTTGTTGAATGACCAATGATTCATTATTTTTGAATTCATGATACATTGGAGTGCTGGTGATATTTCCAAGTTTGTATGATGCCTTTGCACATGAAGAAGATAATTGCAATATCAATAAAACAGTGCTGCTCATTTCTCTTCATATTATTTACAAATATATGGAAAGAAAGCTTTTGCTAAAAAAAAATTGATGTGTCAAATCTGATGGGTAAGACTGGACTGGTGGTGAAGAACAGAGAATAGTTGGCAAACTCAATAAAACAGTGTTTATTCTTAAAGCTGGTAAAAACGTTAGTGTTCTATGTGTATATATGTACAAACCCATGTGCACAAACCCACATATGCACACCCGTGAGCTGGCCTGAAAGTAAGCAGAGTGAGAAAGCGAGCATGCTCTTTCTGAGGACTGTGCACAGAATCTCTCCCCTTTCTTGACCTTTGTTTCCTGGTTTACTGGATTGCTGGCTTCTACAGTTTAGGAAGGATGGGTGTTTTGGAATGGATCCAGGGAGCAACTAAGTGGTTTCTTTGGGGAAAGGTGAGAACATTAAGTGTTTTTCCAGTGAAAGGGGAGAGCGCTAGGGGTGACCCAGTAATAATCTTCAAACTGCACAGAAAGGCATTCTTTGGAAATGTGATGGACTGCTTTTGGGCTTCATTGAAGATGAAACTTAAGAACTGGCTAAAATTAAAAAGGAATGAGGTTTTAGCCCAGCTCGAGTGGCTTAGTTGGTTGCATGTCATCCTATGCACCAAAAAGTCCCCTTCTCTCTCTTTCTCTCCCCCCCCCCCCCCTTAGGTGGGGATTTAAAATAAAATAAAATAAAATAAAATAAAATAAAATAAAATAAAATAAAATAAAATAAAGGAAAGAGGTTTTACAGCGAAACGTTCCTAAGAGTATTGCTAGCATTGGAATGGCTTTCCAAGCGAGGCTGTAGAATTTCTCCCAGGAGATTACTCTGACAGGCTGAATGGATTATTTATTCATGTTTTACAATTTTAGGAAACATGTATTAAACATTTGCTATGTGCTCAGCAGTTTGCTAGATACTGTGAAAGAAGAATGAAAAAGATGAATGATGGGACATAGCCCCTATACCTAAAGGGTCTTATAGAGTAGTATGGAGACATAATTGTATAGAAATGAAATATTTATGTATAGCATAGTGTGTAGCAATATAGCAAGGAATGAGAGCATGAGCAAAATGCCCATGTGCGCTGAGCATTGAAATACCTATGGATGTCCCTGCCCGTACAGTTAGTATGGTGGACGTTACTCTCCCTTAGGTTACTCCCAATTTTCTCCCCGTTGCAGTTTGAAAAGGAAATCTGATCAGGGTGGGACTGATAGGTTGAACTCTTCTTATAAGTCTGCCCTTCTGAAGATGGCAGAGTCTTTAGAAGGCCTGGCCCCTAAGCCTCTTCCTGAGTCCATATCTCTTAGTTCTGAACACAGGTCTAACATACCACCCTCTCTCCTGCCATAGGCCCTTTGCACATTCTGAGAGCCCTCTCTATGGAGTGCCTTCTGCCTACTTAATTTTTAATCTTCCTTGAGATCTAACTTGAGTCATCACTTCTTTTTTTAACCCCTTTGATGAGGCCGCTTCCTTAGCCATGCTCTTCATCTCAGAGTGCATTATGCTAGCTCTCACCACTACTATAATTTAACACGTCATTAGATTTCTCTGTTAATATCTCTCCCCCCATCCAGATAATATTGTAAGTTCCGCCAAGGCAGGGACATGTCTGTATTTGGTCTCCTTTGCATCCTCAGCATTTAGCTTAGTAGATGTTCAAGAAATACGTATTCATTTGAATGAATTAAGAAAACGGGTGGATACTGGACTAGCTTGACACATTTTAGGCATGGAGTTCTGCTTCCACATTTAACTTGTTTAATGGGAAGAAATTGCTTCCTAACAGACCTTCATAAAAGGTAGTGGTTTAAAGCAACCGCACTTTAAAAAAAAAAATTTTTTTTTTTTCTGTGGGCTGGCCAGACAGTTCTGCTTTCTGTGATGTTATCCCGGTACTGGCATGACGGAAGGGTCTAAAATAGCTCACGTGGTTGGGCAGTTGGTGCTAGCTGCTGGCTGAGAACTAACCTAGCGCTTTGGCAGGAGGCTCAGCTTTCCTCCACCCAGCCTCTCCGTGTGCTTGCTGGAGCGTCCGTGGTGGCTGGGTTCCTAGAAGGAGCGCCCCAGCAGGAATGGCTGAAGCTGCAGATTTGGTGAGACCTCGTATCAAAGGCTCGCTGGCACTACTTCCACTCCAATCTCTTTAGTCAGAACAGACCAAAGGGCCAGCATGGTCTCCGAGGGAGGGTCAGTGGACTCTGTATTTCACTGGGGTGCAGCAAGGCCGCCTTATGAAAGAGCACGTAGAACAGAAGATACTGTTGTAGACATCTTTGGAGCCGTCTATCTTAGAGCAAGGAACCTTTTATTTTTTAGGTATGCTAATCAAACGCTCATTACCATCCTTCAATGAACCCACACTGTATTTAGAGGTCTAAAACATATTGAGATACTAAGTTGATACTATAATAAAACACGCTGGCAAGAAGGATTCTTTGGGTTATAATGTGAGCACTGATTATAGAAACCTTTTTCTGATGAAATGCAAGTTTTCTCCATTGAAATGCAAATTCATCAACAGACGGTATATATACTTTGTACATAGCTCTAAGAATAAATCATATGCCCAGAGGCATAATATATGCACAAAATTTATTTATAAACTTAGATTCACAGAATTTTAGAACAGGAGGAGATTGCAGAGGGAAAGTGCTACAATTCCCCATGTTCAGATAAATAAAACGGAGACCATGGGACATACAGGCCTCACCAAAGTCACGCTAGTTGGTAGCAAGACAGTCTTAGATTCTACAGTTTTTCCACCATAACCTCTTTGTCCCCGAAGAATCAAGACAGACATATAAACACACAGAGATGTGGATACATGAAAGGCTATGTGGGGCTTATTCCTCTGAGGTCCTAGAGATATTCTTAATTCGTGTGGTTATTGTGGAGAACAGAGCAACAATGGAATAATCTGAAGACTGTATTTCTCCCCCCCTTCCTCCACTCCCCACTCCCCAACCCCATTTTATCATGAGATAAAATTTTTGTTTGCATGGTTTATGGTTACATAGAGGGTTTTTTTGTTTGTTTGTTTTTTGTTTTATCTATTTATTTATTTGTTAGTCACTGTATACCCAGAGTCTAACAGAAATAAAGCTATGTGAGTTTTCACAACTGAGGGACTTGAATGTAGAGACATGGTTAAGCAGGTGGTGAGAGAGGTTAGATGCTGAACTTGGATGTTAGCAATGACAGGAAGCCACAATCACCTCTTGGCTAGAAGAACAATGGGAGGAAATGGTTATTGGAGCCCAGGGGCCAGCAACGCCTGGAAGGTGCTGGAACCACGGGGGTGCTGTTCTGCAGGAGCGAGAGAAAAGGGCATCACCGCACACTGTCAGAGCAGCTTTTATAAAAAGGACAAGAAATAACAAGTGTGGTGAAGACATGGAGAAAAGGGAACCCTTGTGCGCTGTGGGTGGGAATGTAAATTAGTGTAGCCATCATGGAAAACAATATGGAGGACCCTCAAGAAATTAAAAGTAGAATTACCACATGATCCAGAAATTCAACTACTTGGTATTTATCCTACACAAACAAAAACATTCACTGAAAAGATAACCTCCTGTTTATTGCAGCATTATTTACAATAGCCAAGATAAGGAAACAACCAAAGTGTCCATGGATAAAGGAATTGTGCTGTAGCCAGCTGGCCTGGCTTAGTGGATGAGCATCAACCTATGAACAAGGAGGTCACAGTTCCATTCCCGGTCAGGGTACATGTCCAGGTTGTGAGCTTGATCCCAGTAGGGGAAGAGCAGGAGTTAGCCCATCAGTGATTCTCTCTTATTATTGATGCTTGTATCTCTCTCTCCCTCTCCCTCTCCCTTCCTTTCTGAAATCAATAAATATATTTAAAAAAAAAGAAATTGTGGTGTACATATTATGCTATATTATTCAGCCATAAAAAGAGGGGAACCTTACTACTTGCAACAATATAGATGGAACTTGAGAGCATTATGTTAAGTGAAATAAGTTAGACAGAGGAAGACAAATACTGTATGATCTCATCTTTATGTGGAATCTAAAAATAAAAAAACAAATAACCCCTCCCACAAACCCCAACCTCATAGATACAGATGTCTGATTGGTGGTTACAGCGGTGGGGATGGGTGAAATGGGCAAAGTAGGTCAAAAGGTACAAAATTCAGCTAATTATCCTATATAATAAAACCATAATATGAAAATCCACTGAACGGCGGAACAACCGGTTGCTATGACTCACACTGACCACCAGGGGGCAGATGCTCAACCTAGGAGCTACCCCTGGTGGTCAGTGCACTTCCACAGGAGGAGCACTGCTCAGCCAGAGGCCGGTCTCACAGCTGGCAAGAGCAGCAGTGGTGGCGGGAGTGTCTCCTGCCTCCCTGGCAGCACTAAGGACCCCTCAGACTGAGAGGGCGCAGGCCTGGCTGAGGGACATGTCGTGCGTGCACCAGGCCTCTAGTAAAATAAGTAAGACCTGGGGATGACCATAGTTAATAAGTAATATTCTCTTGAATATTTGGAAGTTGCTAAGAGAGTCGATCTTAAAACTTTTCATCACAAGAAAAAAATTATAACTATCTGTGAATGGTGATGGATGTTAACTAGATTTGTGGTGATCATTTTTGCAATATGTGCAAATACCAGATCATTATGTTGTACACCTGAAACTAATTTTATTTGACAATTATATCTCAATTAAAAAAACACACACACAACAACCCAGAGAGAGACACAGAGGAGATGCAGCGTCTGCCAAAGAAGCCACTTGAAGTGGAGAGAATGGGGGAAATACCTTGTCTTCTTCCCCCCCCCACTTTCAACTCCCCCCCTCTACTCTTCCCCCCCCCCCCCCCCCAGCTCCCTGGGGTGCCTCCCATTGGCTGAGCCCTGCCGGGAGCCAGCTAACCCAGGACCTGGGAGACAGTCTGCAGACCTCTCAGATAGAAAGGAAAGCACAGAGGGACAGGGGAGGAGCAAATCTGAGGGAAACAGCCAAGACTGACACAGCCGTTATTATATTTTAGTTGAATGGAAGGACAACCATGAAGCCTTTTTTTCACCAGCAAAATGGGAAGTTTTTGTTTGCTCTGTCAGTAAGAACTTCCTTGCTCAGTGGTATGGTCCAGGTACAAGGAACTTTAAGGAAAAGCTTGTACCTGTTTCCTTTGTGAACTTTCTCTGCAATGCAGCTTCCCAAATGCATCTTACTTCTCGTGACCATTTTGGCTCTTGGGCTTGAGGACATGGAACGGAACTGCTGATGCTCCCGAGTGAGAAATCTAGTTATTGGGCAGCTAATCAGTTAACCAGACATTTTTCTTTTCTTCAAGTCTCTGTTTTGGGGCACACCGAGTTCTCTACGTGTCATTTTTGGAGGAGAAAGAACTATGTAGCCTTCAGTTTAGGATGGTAGTATTTTATTGACACTCAGATGAATTCTGACGCACATCTTTCTAGGATGCTATGTGGAACCATAAGACAATGACGCTGGCTGTGCTGTGGCCCTTTCCCCTCAATTACTCCGGTGCCACAGGGCAGTGTTACCTTGGAGCAGAGACTGATCCTCAGGAAGGGAAGAAGCAGAGGTGCGATTGAGAGGACACACTTCAGTCAAACCACATGGCTCAGGTCATTGTAGAAACGGTTCTTTCCAGTCCTGGCGAGTCTCCAACACAGCGGGGGAGCCGGGCCCAGCAAATCTAGGTCTGACCAGTCTTTTCTGGCTGAGGTCTTGGCTTTGTCCAAGCTCATCACCTTCCTCTGCGTTTGGCCCGTTCTTGGTCTCATTTCTGCAGCTCAGACTCAGGAGAAAGCATAAACCCTAACCAGAGCAAGCGGGCAATGCGAGTTCCCCAGGCACAGGGAGGACTCCGGGAACCATCCACAGACATGTGTGAAGTGGGCATGGGGCCCCCCCGGCTCTGTAGCTCTCAGTGTGTGGCCTCTGCGTGCTTTCTAAGCAACATTGTAGCACAGATGCTTCCTAGGACCACAAGCAGTGCCTTTCCCTGATGGCTCCCCTTGGCTGAGCATCCTTCCCAAGGACTGTGCTTGCTTAGCATGGGTGTCAGGCCTCAGAAACATAAGCCTTCCGAGAGGGTGGGCCCAGGCAGGCAGAGCCGCTGGGTGCTTTTGACTTCCTCTGAACCCAGGTGTTGACTACTATTCCCTTTGTGGGTTGTGCAGAGCACTTCCTCACCCACCCGCAACCACACAGTCTGTAGAGTACCTCTCGAGTTAGAAGTCGTCAAATTGATGCGTCTAGAGGAGCTTTGATGTCTCCAAGGCGGCCCCGTAAGCAGCCAGATTGTCCTACCTTCACACAGTGACATGTCCTGGCACCTCATGAACCAGGCAAACGTGGAGGCTGAACTCAGCACTCTTGCCCCGAGAGAAGCTAAGTTATAGACGACAGAGTGAAACATCGGGATTTTACATGGAGTTAAACCATGTGAACGGGGCCTGGGAGCGGGGGTAGGATTAGAACTAGAAGCCTGCATTAATGAAAAGGCTAAATGTTAGATTCCGTTTTAAGGGAATACTTGTGTTGCTTTCAAGTGGCAGTAACGATAAGCTGTGTTCTGTGACAGGCCGTTTTCGGGAAATAGATGGATGCCTGCTCAGCCTGGCCTGAATACAGGCCGACCTTGAAGGTGGTTCTCACATTTTTAACCAGAGTAAACCTGCCCCTCTGCAGACCTGCCCGTGGTCTTTAAGTGTCCTTTCCTACAGAAACGGAGTGGAGGCAGTTACTTGTGCTTCAGCCATTGACTGCGTTGTGAGGGAGGGGCTGTTGAACTTTCGCCACTGTCCTGGAGCTTTCTGATCATTTCACTGCCATCATTGGGATGACAGACCATTGCTATTTGATTTCTCATTTTATGTTCTTTTCCTGTTGCTGGGTGCCTTTGTCCAGGGTTGCGATTTAATTATTGTAGATGTAGGCTATGTTTTGAGAGGAAGTATTTTGCAAACATAAACTTGAAAAGAATCCGCATTTTTCTTGGTTATCAGAATCACCAGAAATGACAAACTTTTGCAGTATTCACTGCAAAATAATCTATTATTTTTAAATTAGAAAAAAAAACTTGCTCTGATCGGTTTGGCTCAGTGGATAGAATATCAGCCTGCGGACTCAAGAGTCCCAGGTTCGATTCCAGTCAAGGGCATGCACCTTGGTTGTGGGCATGCCCCCAGTGAGGGGTGTGCAGGAGGCAGCTGATCGATGCTTCTCTCTCATCCATGTTTCTGACTCTCTATCACTCTCCCTTCCTCTCTGTAAAAAATCAAGAAAATATATTAAAAAAACAAAAACAAACAAAAAAACTTTTGGAATTCACAGTAATTTATGTAGATGAATTTATCAGACTCTCCTACGTTATTCTCGAACGGCCTAGTGCCAGTGTTAACAACCCAAGTGCTGATTATATTTCCAAATGAAAGAGGCAGGTAAGATGATCACTGTTAAGGTTAGAGTGCTCAATAGGCATGACTTTCTTATTTGGCTCCGTGTGTGTGTGTGTGTGTGTGTAAGTGATACAAAGAGAGAAGCCATTCTTTTAGGAATCCAGAGACTGTATTCTGTTACCACCATAACCTAATTTTACAATACTTTCCTCACCCCCAAAGAAACCTTTCACCCATTAGCACCCATTTCCCATCCTTCTCCCCAGCCCCAGCCCTAGCCACCTGCATGTCCTCTTTGGGTCTGTAGATGTGCCTATTCTGGACATTTCAGGTAACTGGAATCATACAAAAACATGATCTTTTGTAACTGGCTTCAGGTTTTTTTCATTCACATATTCTCTCTGCCAGCTGAGGGTTCCCAGTTGTAGCCCTTAGTCCAAATGTGCAGCTGTTAGCCTGTGTATGGAAAGGGATTGCATTAAGCCTGTGTCCCAGATGTTTTTCAAGTGGTGGTGTGGGATGCAGTGGATCATATTTATCTTTATTTTGGAGCTGCAGTCTTTTATCATTTTTAGTGCATTTTTAAAACCTGCATGGAAATCAAACCCCTGGCGTTGTCCTGCTTGTCCCCAGGACTGAAGGCAACGGAGTGGCTCTCATCTATAGAAGAGGGTTTATATAATGGGATGAGAGCAACAGGATTAAAGAAAACTGTCAGAGCAGTATAAGTGGCTGTTGCCATAATTCTCAATAATTTTTAGTAATAGAAATGTCTTGGGTTCTCATAATTCAAAATATTTCTTTTATTTTCATCCAGATGTTCATAATAACTCAACTTTCATAATTATAATATTTCTTCCTTGAGAGATATAGTTAAGAAGAGAGCAGAGTGCTTGCGTCCTAAGCTAAGTACAATATTTATGGGAATTACTGGGTACATAGAACGGTCCTTTCTGTGTGGCAGGTGCTGCTCAATTATATTTGAGCACTTCCCTGAGGGACAAAAGTCAATTATCAACACAGGCGTGGGGGAGAGAAATAGGTCAGCGGCAAACATTCTCTGCTAATTTCAGAAAGCTTGAGGGGTGATTTAGTTTGGGGGCTATTTTTTATTCTTTTGGTCTCCATGTTGTAGAGAGACCTTGCAGTAGCAAAGGCTCAGTTTTTCATTTGGCATCGGTTGTTATTCTAATTTACTTTAATATCGTGTAAATATTTCTTTTGATCCATAAAATGGAAATGAAACCAAATAATACCTTAAAAAAAAAACTATGTCAAATATACATTGCAACAGTAATAATGTTTATTGTAGGCATTGTTCATATTTTATTGCTATTTCTACATGAATAGTGAGGGTTTAAACCAACCCAATTCAGTGAAAATTTCATATTTCTAAGTATTTCGTTTAGTACTTCTACATACGGAGTTAATTGTAAGAAAAGGGAAAGACAATGGTGTTTTTAAAAATTATGCTCTTTTAAATTATAAAATACACATAATTTAATGTTACCACTTTAATCATGTTAAATGTATAATTCAGTGACAGTAAGTATATTAACAGATGTCATGTTTTAAATGAGGGTGGCAGGTTATTTAAAAAGTGCAAGCACACAAATCTTAAATATACCTGACATTACAAATGCTCTATGCACATCCACCATCACCCAGGCCTCCTACTGCCATGGTGGCCTTGTTTTAAGCACCGGAAATCACGGAAAACAGACCTGGGAGTGTTCACCAGGCCGTGGGGCCCCGGGGTGCGAAGAGCCAGGAAGCCCTGTGGAGACTGACCAGACCCTCAGGGCGGGCACAGAACGCGGACTGGGACAGAACCCTGCTCGGAGCGATGTCTGCCCCAGAGCACGTGCTTCCACACCCCGGAACGCTTTTCTTCTTCCTCCAGAATCTGAAATCTGAACAGTTCCAAGATGATTTGGGTTACCGAGCAGCCTATTTTTAAAATGTGAACGTTCCCAAGAGGCTTAAGGAGCTCTAGTCATTCATGCATTGTTGAAATTTGACTCTGCTCACACATATCCTCATCTTACCGTCTTATAAAAGCCCACCACCACGACGCAGACCTACTTGCCCACAAAGACCCCCGTGTCCCTGGGACAAGTTGTCCTTCACACGGTGTCCTCCCCTCACTTCCCTGTCAGAAAGCCTGTCCCCTCGGCCCCTGAGGTCCTCCCTCCACCTTCACTCATGCCATTCATTCCCTTTGAAGAGGTCCATTTGATGACGACCTTTCCTCTGTCAAACCTTTTTAGAACCTTCATGAAGCTCTGTAACATGGTTCATCACTTTCTCTGGCACTGCCTGATAGCACCCTTTTACTGTTCACCCATTAAATTCTCCTTCGTGTACCCTGGAGGTCCCCATAGCTCAGCAGCCAGTGGGTCTGCATGGACATTGTCCCTAGTGTACTGTGTAAATAAGAGGAAGGAGGAGCAGGAGAAGAAGTTTAAGGTCTCAACATTAAAAATACACATTTTGCCCTAGCTGGTTTGGCTTGGTGGATAGAGCATTGGCCTGGGACTGAAAGGTCCCGGGTTTGATTCCAATCAATGGCATGTGTACTGGGTCCCTGGGGAGAAAAGACAGTGGCTAGTGGGAGATGGTTTCAAAAAAGGTGAATGAGGATGTAACTTGGTCTATTTCAGACTTTATTCTGGAACTGTATTTGTTGGGAATCGTTCAGTTGCAAATAAACAAACTCAACACCAACTGGCTAAGACAAAGTACCAATTATTGGCTCATGCCGATGAAAAGTCCTGGAGCAGGTCTGGCTGACTTCATGTGTGGCCTGTTCTGTAGGTTCACGACTCCATCAAGGCTTCTGCTCTCTTTCTCTGCAATTCTCTCAACATTGCAAGCTCTTCTGTGCTCAGGTCTGTGTGCTGGCTTTGGCCTCAGTTTAGCACCTGTCATGTGGTTCACCCATTCATCTATTGTCCTCCAGCCAGGGGACTGCTTGAAGCCATAGGTGGCTACTTCCAGAGAGGAGATTGGGCTCAGCCCTGCCATGGCTGAGGATGGGGAAGACCAGTTCCCTAAGGGAATTTTGGGAGCCAGTGGTAGATGGAGAGGAATTTGGTGTTGTAATAGCAATTAGCCAGAAGGACCCTCATGGGAAGCCAGGCAAGATAGTGGGAATCGCTTCCTTCCCTTGCTCTTCCTTCCTCATGTAGCGCGTTTAGCCCATTCATGGATTCAGTAGGAATGTTCAAGATATTGTGGTAAAGGACATATAATATGAAATTTACCCGCTTTTTAGTGAATAGTTCAGTGACACTAAGTACATTCACTTGGTTGTGCTGTCGTCACTGCCATCTATCCTGAACACAGTTTTGTAGGCTGACCTGGGAGTCTGACTTTCTGTTATACTATGTTTCTTAATAAGAAAATATGTACCCAGTTTTAAATTACTGACTGAACAATGGATTTCTGGGATACCACTCAAGTATTAATTCAGGAGTGACTACCTTAATTAATATTTCTCAGAGCCTTTGTCCTCCTGTCCACAAAACGGGGGCTTTTGTGGTGTGGACTACGTGACCTCTGAGGTCCACTCAAGCTCTAGTGTTACAAGGACTTATGTCTGCGTCCACAGACGTGTGTGATCAACTCATTCATCTTGGTAGAAAACACGACTCTATAGCTTTTGTGGAAATCCTGTGACACTTTGCTGCTGAGGGGAGCTCATAAAACACAGGGTCATCAAGCCGAAACCGGTTTGGCTCAGTGGTGGAGCATCGGTCTGCGGACTGAAGGGTCCTGGGTTCGATTCCGGTCAAGGTCATATACCTTGGTCGCGGGCACATTCCCGGTAAGGGGTGTGCAAGAGGCAGCTGGTTGATGTTTCTCTCTCATCGACGTTTCTAGCTCTCTATCCCTCTCTCCTCCTCTCTGTAAAAAATCAATAAAATATATATAAAAACACACACACGCAAAAAAAAAACACAGGGTCATCAAATATTATTGAAAGTATTAGATGAAGACGTTCTTTTTAAGAATGTAGCAAAGTGATGATGTGGATAAATCTAAAGGGGAAAGATAATTTTGGATAGAACTGGAGTTTATAACTCACTTAAGCATATGCGTGCAGAATGAAAGGGTATGCAAAGAACAGAGTGGGTTGTCAAGAATGAAGTATTTGTGAAATGTGGTGAGATGGTTCTCCGACTTGCATCCGGGAAGCTATTAAGAGGAACTTGGCTGAGGAGCAGTGTAACACCTGCCATTGTGATTGTTAAAGCCACCAGGAACAGCAAGGAGCTAATGGGGCTTTACATCTATAATAAAAATAACAGAAGTTGCCAGGTTGAAACTGCTGAAGGTGAGTAGAACCACCTCATCAATCGAAAACACTGCATTAGAAGCTTTCAATGCTGTCTTTCCTGCTTAAAGGATTCATGAAAATTGCTGATATAGATGAGCTGATGTCTTTCCTGCTTATCCCTAGTTTCTTGGGGCATGATATTTTGCACAGGTAGTTCATATGGCTTTCTATACTTCAGTAAGTGAGGCAAGAATTTCTGTTTGTGTTTTTTTAGTTTTTTAAAAAAATACATTTTATTGAATTTTTACAGGGAGGAAGGGAGAGGGATAGAGAGCTAGAAACATTGATGAGAGAGAAACATTGACCAGCTGCCTCCTGCACACACACCCCCCCCAATTCCCCAAAGGGGATGTGCCTGCAACCAATGTACATGCCCTTGACTGGAATCGAATCTGGGGCCTTTCAGTCTGCAGTTCGACGCTCCATCCACTGAGCCAAACCGGTTTCGGCAGGAATTTCCGTTTTTAAGTGAAATTAACTAGTAGGCTCTGGGGATATGTTTATGATAACAGACCTTGTGTGTTCAAGTTGCCTTGGTAAACTAGTGCACTTGACTCTTTTTCTTCTCATCCCTCTTCCAGTCAGTGGCACATGCTCCTTACTTATTAAAAAAGGACATATTTATTTAATGCTTTGTTCTGGACATGGCTTAAGTTACCTTGTAAGTTATCACAGATGAATAAAAGGAACCGAGGAGAAAATGAGAATAAGGTGTGCTGAGTACACAAAATGTGTGCCAATGAAATCCCAGCCACTTGCTCCTTGGAGGCCTCGAGTTTGTCTGTGAACCTTCTGGGAACTAACCAGAGAGGAAAGTATGAACATTTACAAGATTTACAATGTCTAAGGGTACAAGTAAACTTGTTGTTTGGGAAAAGTACAAATATTTCCTTCCCACACTGAGACTAGAGAGAAATTTCTCCCCTGTTCTCATAAAGTTGGCACTGTGTACAACAGCAAATTAAACCTTATCATAATTCTGGAGGTTTTTTTTTTTACATAATATAATTCAGTATATAGATAATGTCCCTCATCATGCTGGAGTACAATACAATAAAAGCAATTATTGGGAGCCATTGTAATATGGTCCATAGACATCTGTGATTCTTAACTTTGGCTGCATATTAGAATCACCAGGGAAGTATATAAAAATCTCCATTCCCAGGCCACATTGCAGCCTAATTAAATCAGGACTTTTAGGGGTGGGACTCACGCATCAGTATTTTCCAAACTCCCCGGGTGATGGATGTGGTTCTCTAGTATCATGTAATCCAGAGGGAGATTTTTAGAGCAGCTGTTTTTAACCAGGATATATTAGTCAGGATAGGTTAGGTGATGCTGCAATAATAAAAACTTCCCCCCAAATAACAACAATGGCTTATTTTGCACCCACACTTCAGGTATCTGCTGGATTAGCTGGGGGCTTGTCTACTGTTATTCTCATTCCAACAAAGCAGCTACTATCTGGAGCATTTGTGTTTGCTGCAGAAAAGAGAATGAGTCACATGGTAGATCATACATTGGCTGTTGAAACTCTGCATGAGTATATGCTAAGCTGCTGTATCCCTGAAACCATAAGATACAATGTGTATTTCTTTGTCACTTAACAGTCCAGAGGTAAGTGGGTAGATGGCTTTCTTCCAACAGTTCAGTGGTATTCAATATTTAGCTTCTAGTTTTTCCAATGTGGCTGCTATAGTCATCACCATTTTCTAGGCAGCTCAAGGGGGCCGGGGGAGGAAGAGGAGAATAAGTAGCTTTATTTTTAAGGGGATGACCCAGAAATTAACCATACTTCTGCTCACAACCCATTGGCTGAACTTTGTTATGAGGCTATATCTATCTTCAAAAGAGGCTAAAAAATGTGGTCTCTAGGTGTGTAGCCATATGAAGGCCAAAAATTGTGATGGCACTATTTCTGGGAGGAAGGAAAGAATGGATATTGAGGCCAGTTAGGCAGATTCTGCTTTATTACAGTATGGTTTTCAAAGTTTGGTTTTAGCATGGAAACCTTTTCTTCAAATGAAATTGCAGATGCCATCCTTAGTAATCAACATATTTAGCATGCTTTGATTGATAGGGGCAGACTGTGTTGGTGGAAATGAACTCATTAAAAAACGGAGGTGTCTAAGGACATGTGCCTGAAAAGAGGTGATCCAAACTCTGAGGTACTTCTCAGAAGGCAGTTTGGAGTTTACCCAAAAACACGCAAATGGATGTTCAAGGACCCATAGTTTCAAGCCCAAAGACCTAGATAGCTGCTGGCTTGGAAAAAATAAAATAGTTGTGGTCACATGACACCTTAGCCCCTCCTATGACACGTCTGGGTTTGAGCAATTCCCTTCCTCATCCACTTTCCAGAAAGACCTCATGACAAACCATGTACCACATGCTCTGAATTACATGGCTTGATGTCAGGAATACCAGCTACATTTTGGTGAAGTACAGGTGAGCAATTACTTTACCCTTTGCTTCATTAGGGCACTCCATCCTGGGTTTGCTTCAGGACAGTTTCTGCCCAAATAGAGGTCATCTAAGAAGCCCTTTGGTCATCACCGACTGACCAGCACTTGGCCTCAGCTCTTAATGTCTTTGCGGCGGATGCTTTGGTCCGGTGCCCAGTGTTGGACTCGTGAGTTCTTGCAGACCAGAACCTCGTGTCCCAGACTTCCTTGGGTGGCAGCAGGACTCCTGGACTCTGGAGTCTGAGCCCGAGTTAAGAAAACATGAGATTTGTGTCTCTTGTGTGGCTGAAGAGTGTGTGGCTCTGTTGGTGTAAAAAAAAGACAAGATGACCAGACCGGAGCGGATGCTGTCAGTCAGGCCAGAGGCCACACGTGGGAGACTCAGGACCGCCAGTGGGAGGAAGCAAACACAGCCTGTGTCCTTCTCACCTGCTCCGCCCACACTCTGCCGGGAGTGCTCTCCCTCGCGGCTTCTTCTGGTGCACTCCTACTCCTTTTCCTCACGGTTGCAGAGCGTCACATCCTCTGTGAAGTCTTCCCCAGCACTCCGGGACGGAATTAGTATCTTCCTCCCTTTGGTATATTTGGGGCACTTTTCACATTGCTTGGAAATGATATGCTCACAGGCCTCTCCCATGGCCAGCAAACTTCTCAAGGACTTGGCTGCTCCTTAGTTTTCCTCAGAGAGGCTGCGCAGCAGGGCTGCTAATGGCATCAGCTGTGACTTGGGTGGACAGGAATGTGAGGCCAGACGCCATCACTTCCTACTTGTGTGACCTTGGGCGTCATACCATCCCCGAGGCTCATGGTTTCCACCTATAAGATGGGGATAACAAGACCGGCTTCAAAGGGTGTTGTGAGAATTTTAGGAAATGGGATAATATATATATATATTCTGGATGAGAATTATTTTATTTGAAACCACAACCTGCTGTTCTGCTTTTACACAGGACTGTGGCCATAACTTGTGTCAGTGGTGTTGCCTTCCAAAGCCTCTGCCAGTTCCTCTGTGTTGGTGAAGGGGCCGTTCTAGAGGGATGGAAGTCAAATTGGTGATGTGGGTGGTGGAATTGATGGGGGCTTGGAGATATTAAGGGTAGCGACGGTGGTGCTGGTGATAGTGGGAGTGTGATATTAGGGGTGGTGACAGTGAAGGTTGCTGGAAGTGGTGATGGTGATTATAGGATGGTGCTGTGGAGGTGGATATGACGGCAGTGATGATGGTGGTAGTGGTGAGGTGGTGATAGTGGTGATGGTGGTAACATTGGTAACTCTGAAGATTTTGGGGCAAGCTGGTGGTGCTGGCACTTACTCACTTGTTGCTCAGCCTGCCTCTTGGGATTCAGGATCCCTAGCTCTTGGAGTGACAACCACACAGGTTTGTTTTCTTTTCCTTTAAAAAAATATATATTTTATTGATTTTTTACAGAGAGGAAGGGAGAGAGATAGAGAGCCAGAAACATCGATGAGAGAGAAACAACGATCAGCTGCCTCACGCCCTCCCTCCCCCCAATGGGGATGTGCCTGCAACTAAGGCACATGCCCCAGACCGAAATTGAACCTGGGACCTTTCAGTCTGCATGCTGACACTATCCACTGAGCCAAACTGGTCAGGGCAGCTTTGTTTTCTTTGTCCCTTGTCTGTCTTGCTTTATTCTTCTTTTTTTTTTAAATATATATTTTATTGATTTTTCACAGAGAGGAAGGGAGAAGGATAGAGTTAGAAACATCAATCATCTGCCTCCTGCACACCCCCTGCTGAGAATGTGCTCGAAACCAAGGTACATGCCCTTGTCTGGGACCCTTCAGTCTGTAGGCTGATGCTGCATCCACTGAGCCAAACCGGTCAGGGCTATCTTGCTTTATTCTAAACTCAGTGCCCTCCATATGAGCTTACTGGTCCATAGGGCGCTTCACCTGGCTCCCAGCCCCTGACTCTATCTGGACAGCAGTTTTGGGGACAGCTTCCTGAATCTAACTGTGCCATCCCCTACTCCGTAGTCTTGCCTCTTCTGGCCCTAGATCCCTGCTCTTCACCCTGGAGTCAGGGACTCGTCTCCAATAAACCTGTCCTTTGAGTTGCTTGCCAAGCGAGATATTTTAATGCTAGATGACTGCATTTTTATTGCAGTGAATGCTCCCAGTTCCGAGAGCCCTCTCTGGAGACACACAGCTGGCAGCAGTGAACTCTCTTCTGCACTGTCTTTTACACAGTGACAGTGACTGACAAATCTGCTATAGTTATCGTTTTTATTTTGTTTTCGAAACCTACCTATATTTTCACAGAGAGTTTTTATTATCCTGCACCGTGTTCCAGTCTCTCAACATAATTTCACGTTTGTTCATTTATATAGTTAGCAATTTATTCGTTTACATTTCTGTCTTAGCTTTTTCAAAGTTCATAATAATCCTATTCTTCTGCTAATTATGCCAGGATATTTGATGGCACCAGAATCTGGGGGTGGTGGCTAAATTCTCATGTAAACATAGTGAAAACATTATTGTCAGCTTCCTACACTGAGGAAATGGCATTGAGCTAAAAGCAGCTGCTTCAAAGCGAGGACATTTCCGGGTGTGCTGACTTTGGTGCAGGGGGTGGGAGGTGGAGGGGATGGGAGACGGTTTTGGGCCTTTGATACACAAGGAAGAAGGTCGTCTCTTTAAGGAAACCATTATTTTGATGTGATATTTGCATTTTCTGATGGCTCTCCAGACCTTACTTATTCTTTGACAGTTGCACAAAGCATATGTGTATAGATTTCTTCCAAAGACCAATAGCATTAGTGATATATTGCTCTGTGAGAGCATTTCCCAGTGGCTTACTAAGAATCACTAAATTGGCACTAAATTTTGGTCTAGTAGAAAGAGCATAGTAATTACAGCAAAAGCTCAAGTTCAAGGTCTAGCTTAACCATTTCCTAGACCTGAAGTAAGTCACTTAACTTCTTTGAGTTTTAGTTTTCCATCTCTGTTACATGGAGCTAATAACTGCTATACCTCTATTTATAAGGTTTTATAAACCTGACTAAGATAATATATGTGAAAACAAGTTTGTAATATTAAGAATTGACTATCGCTATTTTTATATCTGACTTATAACACTTATCTTGAGGCATGAATGCTCTTCAACTGGGAAGTCTGCTGCTTAGGAAAATTAAGACACATATCACAGATATGCTATACTTTTAAATCACTTTGCAAAAAAAGAAATCACTTTGCCTATAAAAATTTCCCTAAAATTTAATATTACTCAATGTAGCCATGTTGAATTTCTCAAGCCAGCTCAGTAGCAACATTCTCCAGGTTTTGGCCTCCATACTGTGCTCTCTTGACCTGGAATGATTGTCCCTGTTCTTGCCTGTTGTATTCCTACCCAACCCTCAAGCCCCAGTTCAAAAGCCACCTCTTCTGGAATCTTCTGGCAGAAGGAGTCATTGCTGTCATTTTACAGCTCCTGATCATATCTCCAAACTGCCCTTCTCCGTTATTGTCATTTTAGTGTCAATGACACCTGAATGTAAGCTCCAGGAGGGCAGGGATTTTTGTTGCTTTTGATTACTGTGAATTTCCCAGGGGGTTTATGAACATGCCTGGTGTTTGTAGTGCACACACAGTGAACCTTTACCTAATGAAAGAATGGGGTGAATGAAGGAAGCAGTTAAGCCACCTTCAGTTTCTTAAGGACTCGAACTGGTTAACATGCATGTTTCTTGTTCCTTTATCCTGGTCAGGACTTGATTCCTACCAGGCTCACGTTTGTTGAATAAATAAATTTCTGGATTAGGGACTCATATTTCAAAAACAGAAGAGAAGGCTAAATATTATAAGGTGCTAAAGATGTTATTGTATTTTCACACCATAATTGTTTAAATGCATTCTTACTTTGTTTTTAGTAACCCTATTACTATTTTTATAAGAATCTGTGATAAACATCTAGAGAAGTTTTTAAAACCAAACAAACCAAATCATAGGCTTCCCTGGACTAGTTGTCAATAAAAATTATTAATTTCTTCCCCTAAAAATGATGTAGGTATTGTTAGCATAGAATATGCCAAAACATATTTTACATGTTTGGTATCCTAATATTTTATTTTATTAATATTAATAAAATATTAATATTTTCCTCTAAGTAAGAATGATTGAAAATTTATAGTTGTTTTCTAGATAATGATAGCCCAGATTTTTGCAAATGGCCATTTGCCAGATTTTCTGTAACTCTCTCCCCCCTGCTGGGTTTGAGGAAGTCTTTCTCATAGTAAGGTTTTAAAAATTCTACTTATAACATTTTATATCCTTCTTAGCAGATGGGCTGACCGGCTTACAGTTTCCATGGTAACAAGGTTTCTGTATCCCCCACCCTCACCCCTTTTTAAAATAGCCTAAAGTCACAGAAGGAAACTTGATATTAATAGCATAAGAAATTTCAGTGTGAACAACAGTTATTAAATATGCCCCTTTGATTTCTTATTTATTGATCCAGAATCATTATGATGTATAGCATCTATGACTAAGCATCTGTGAATATAATTTTAATACTTGTGCAGATGAGGATCTTGGTTAGATGAAATGATTAACTGTTGAGCAGCCAGTTTAAATTAGCCTCTACTTCACAACTTCCTTTTTTGCTAGCCAAGTCAGATTAGGTACTCTCCTCCATTTAGGGGACAATAGCATAGCAATAATGCAATAAATTATTTTAACATCTGTGTGAAAGACAAAACCAGGGCTCTTTTGTTGCTATGCAATTTCTGTGAACACTCATTTACGTTAAACATAAGTGTGGTGTTTGTGTTAAATAAAGAAAAACAAGGATGATTTCTTGGGGCTATAGACTCCATTGACTTGATTGGGTTATGATATCTTTGATTGACACGCATAAAAAATGGCAGCCCGAAACCCAGCTTGTGCATAAATGATTTTCTAAGATTAGTACGCTAACAAAGCATGAAAAGATATTTGAAAGAGGGCTGTATTTAGTGTTCGGAAATGCTGGATTTTCCCCAAGAAGTACCCTATTTTTGATACAACATAGGTTGAGCGTCACACAGGAAAACTGATTCTTATTTTTAGGCCTATTTCTAAATGTTTCTATTTGAGAAGTCATTACATATTCTTGCTTGTTTAGCCATAAACACTGATATAGATTGTTACTCTATAAAAAGATCTAGAATAAAGGGTGGATATATTTTCTCTGATACAGAAATTTATTAAGCATATCTGGATTTGTTGGCTTTTAAAAATATGTTATTAGAGCTGCCCTAGCTGGTTTTACTCAGAGGTTGGTCTGTGGACTGAAGGGTTGAGGGTTCAATTCCAGTCCAGGGCACGTACCTCTGTTCAATTCCAGTCCAGGACACGTACCAATGCTCAATCCCCTGGCCTCGATCTGGGTGCATGTGGGAGGCAACCATTTGCTGTGTCTCTTTCACATCAGTGTTTCTCTCCATGTCTTCTCCGTCCCTTCTACTCTCTCTAAGAAATCAATGGGGGGGAAAATCCTCTGGTGAGGATTAACAAAAAAACAACTGTAGCCCTAGCCAGTTTGGCTCAGGGGATACATAGGGGTGTCGAACTCAATCAGAGAAGGGGCCAAAATCTAAAATCCAGCCTAAATCGAGGGCCGAATGGTTTACTGAACAGTCATAAACTGTCATTGTGATGGAAACGCAGCGGAGTGCAGTGATGACAGCGCGGTGCGGGCCACATTGCAAGGCCTGGCGGGGCGGATTTGGCCTTCGGGCCTTGTGTTTGACACATGTGGTAGAGCATCGGCCTGAAGACTAAAGGGTCCCAGGTTGGATTCTGGCCAAGGGCATATGCCCGGGTTGCAGGTTCATATTACGCCCCCCCCCCCCCAGTAGGGGATGGGCAAGAGGCAGCCAATCAATGATTCTCTCTCATCATTGATGTTTCTAACTCTCTCTATCTCTCCCTTCCTCTCTAAAATCAATATATATATATAGTTTAAAAAGAAATAAAAAATAACAATAAAGTAAAAATATGTTATTGGAGCGAAAATCCTATCAGATTATCTGAGAGTTTTATCTAAAAAGCCACCAAAAATTTCCCCCTTTGTTTTTCATTGTCATGTCTCTATACAGTATCTACTTTCTTTGCTGTCACCTGACCAGGTTGAACTGCAGAAGGTCGAGTGGAGGGTATGTGTGAAAGTAGCACTTGATTCTACTTATAAAAAAGGGCTGTTGTTTCTAGGCTTGTGATCAGGATTCAATGGGAGGTTGTTTGGGGTGGTATCTGCTGATGGGGCTCTTGTCATCGCTGGGATTTCAGCTGTGGGACCAGTTTCCTGGGAGTCGAGGACTTGACCCATCGTAAAGTGCCTCTGCCTCTACTCCCGCCTCAAACTATCGGGCTTTGTTTAATCCAAGGGTCCTCTGCAAACGTGTGTGCAGGTGGTTTATTTAGGAAGTGATCCCAGAGGGCAGGTGCAGAGAGAGAGAAAAGCCAAGACTGGAATGTGTTAACAATTTGGCCAGCGCGGGCAGCAGTCAGCAATGGATGACAACACACCTCCCTAAGGAGCCTGTGAATGCTTGTCAGAACTGCCTACCCTGGACAACAAAAGGGGGACGCATACCTCCATTGGCTTCTGGCCCCCATTGGTCAAGGGTGGCCCCACAGGGGCTGGCTCCTTAGAACTAGCAGGTTGCACATGCCTGAGTGCCCAGTCACCTGCACCTCCTTGCCGAGAACCCAGGACCGAGAAGCCTGAGGCTGTGGAAGGGGCGAGGCCAGGTCCCGTCAGTCACTGAAGCTGCTTGAAGTCTTTGGGGAACTGATTACTGCAGCAGTGGCAGGAGAAAGAGGGTTGTGAAGTGGTTCCTGAAAGGTTCAAGTGTGCATCTCAAAGTCACAGGTGCCTCCCTTATGAGTTCTTCTTAAAGCCTTGTGGAGGGAGGATTCTCTGCACCCTTCTAGGAAACATAGGTGGTGGGTACTTCAGTCTGAGACTAAATCCGTATTTACAGTCTCACCTGCTTGATGATGCTTTTGCCCCCTTCCTCAGCCTGGCATCTCCACCTCAGTAACAGGAAGCCACCACCCTGTTCAAGCTTCCTGGAGCCATTCCAGCTGGATGCCAGGGCCCGCTTCAGGGTTGTTGACAGGACTGCGGAACCAGAGCCAGAGGAGAACGTGCCAATAAGCCATTCTTTATCTGGCTTCATATTTTGCACCGCCCCCTGGCCTCACACCCTCAGGATCCACCCCAAGTCATCTTCCTGTGGCTCCTGCTGACACATGCTCCTTTGATGAATAAGCAGATCACCTCTGCGGGAGGAACTCTGTTTCCCTGTTCGGGCTGTGCCAAGATTTGACTCTAGTTATCTGTTCAGAGGCAGTGAGATGAGGTGGCAGCACATTTTAAAAAGGACGAGAATGATCTTGTTAGGCACCTACCTTGTGTCAGGACTTGCCCGGGTCTCTGGGAAAGAAGGGGAGACTGCTTTCCAGCAAGGAGAGAGCTGCTGTCAATGGTTGGGAGGGACTCAGAGACTTAATGTTCTTCGGGTCATCCACTCAGATGTCGATTCCAGTCACAGAGTCACCTGTTTTCCTACAGGGCCCCGACTTCCACATAAGAGACTTACCGGTAGTGAGCCTGCGTCCAGCTCCTTTGCAGGCCTTCCAGCTTTACAGTTAGTTCCAGCGCCTGACTTTCAGCACCTTCTGCCTTGTGGCTGCAGGAGATGAAGGACAACTTAAACGTTCAAAGAAACCATTTATAATGAGTGTCACCTGTGAACCAGGAGGTCAGGTTTCAATTCCTGACCAGGGCACATGCCCGGGTTGCAGGCTTGATTCTCAGGGTAGGGCATTCAGAAGGCAGCCGGTCAATGATTCTCTCTCATCCTTGATGTTTCTATATCTTTCTTCCTCTCCCTTCCTCTCTGAAATCAACAAAAGTATATTTTAAAAAATCAGCCTTTGCTCTTAAGAGAGGTCCCTTCTGCTGGGATTTCATGGGAGCACTGCAGCGGAGGCTGATGGGTCAAGCTTTTTGGTTTAATATTCAGTTGCTGGTGAATTCTTTTTTTCTTTTTTTAATTAATCCTCACCTGAGGATATTTTCCCCATTGATTATTAGGGAGAGAGGAAAGGAGAAAGGGGCAGGGTGGAGTGGGGGTGGGAGGGAGAGAGAGAGAAAGAGAAATATTGATGTGAGAGAGACACATTGATTGGCTGCCTCCCACACATGGCCCAACTGGGGCCAGGGATGGAACCTGCAACCCAAGTATGTGCCCCTGACTGGGAATAGAACCCGTGACCCTTTGACTGATGCTCTATCCACTGAGAAATACTGGCCAGGGCTGTTGGTGAATTCTTTATGGCTTGTGTAGAGAGGATTTCCTGGATTTCATGACTATATAGATAGGATATCTTGGATTTTATGATCTTGTTTCTCTGCCTGAGTTTATTTTGCTTCCAGTATTGGAACTATCATAGTCAACCATTTGAAGAAGTCTGTTTTCTTTTTTATGTGCATCTATTATTTGAAGAACATATGTATGCAGTTCCTGAAAATATATTGTGAACCTTATGAAGGCACATATAAAAACCGAAATTTTAAAAGAATAAAAAATAGAAATATAAATTCGACTGTGTTCTTCCTGCACCCTAATGGATGTTTTTACATACCACGTGGGGTGCCTGATGTCCACTTTGGAGACCCTTGACTTGGATGTTCATGACTACATTCAAATACGGCAATACGGGTGAGCCTTGAGAGATGTTGCCCTCATGTACTTGCCATTAGACATATTCAAACCTAAACCAACCTCTCTGTATATTTATATATTGAAGACCGTCTTCTTTCAAAAAATATATATATATTTTATTAATTTTTTACAGAGAGGAAAGGAAGAGGAATAGAAAGTTAGAAACATCGATCAGCTGCCTCCTGCACACCCCCCATTGGGGATGTGCCGCAACCAAGGTACATGCCCCTTCAGTCTGCAGACCAGCGCTCCATCCACTGAGCCAAACTGGCCAAGGCTGAAGACAGTCTTCTTAGGATTTCAGAATTTCTACTAGTTTCTGTCATTCAGAAGACCATATTGCAGTCAGAGAGAACTGCAATGACTCGAGAAGAGAGGTGGCAGCCTATGTTTGTAAAAGGTGTTACTTGGCTCATCATTCAGAGAAAAATAATTTTGACTGAGTGCCAAGATTTGAAGATTGAGGGAATTTTGTGCAAGATAATTCAATTTTCAACTATCTGCTTGAATTCTTTTCTCCATTTTTAAACAGTTTTTTTTTTTGTTTTTTTTTTGTTTTTGTTTTTGTTTTTTTACACGGAGGGGGTGGGAGGGGAGAATACTGGAAGCCAATTCCAGTATGTCATAACTGCAAGAGTTTCATCAAAAGGTTGATGGAACTTGGGAACTCAACAAGGGCTGAGTCACATAAGTTATCACCTGCTGGAATGGCTAAAGGCATTTCCCCAAACCTGAAAATCAAGATGCTTGCTTGCTGCCGGACTGCTAAGGGCATCTTAATCTACATGTTATTGCCTCTGGTTGGCCAAACACCTGAACAGCCGAAGGCAATTCCCCAGTCTGACAATGGATTCTGTACCTAACCCTACCCTTTGATGTGCATATCCCTACCTTGCCTTAGGACAAATTGTGTTAATAAAAAGCAAGAGGTCCTGAGACAAGGAGAGGTTGGTTTCTTTAGCCAGGCTCCTCTGCCCCTTTCCCCCAAATGCCTTTCAAAATTATGTTTCATCTCTAGACTCAAATTTAATTTACACACAGCCCCTTCTCCTGGTTTCCTAAACTCTTCTAGATGCCGGATCAAGACCACCAGTGTTAGGAGAAGTTACAAAACTAGCTCTGCATTCTTCTCTGGAAAGAATTGTCTGGGGGTAACTCATTTAACTAGGCATTTCCTCTCTGTCCTCACTAACTGCCCCCCCCCCACACACCCCACTTCTCATCATCACTCACACCCAGCATGCTTCACTCAGTCATGCTATTTGTGTGTCTTCTGTGGAATTTCAGTTGTTTCCTTTGACCTAACTTTTGCAACTGATTAATATTTAAAAAGTTTTCTTGAAATTATATAGTATGCAGAAGGCTCATTAAAAACTTATTCTGCAAGAATGCTGTTTACCTGGTTTATTCACTCAAAGCCCCAGAATATAGGTTATGTAGGCAGGTTGGAGTTGGCTTGCTATACATAGTGTGGTTTAGTATAGTCTAGTGGTTACAGCACAGCCTCTAAACCGAGATTGCTTGGGTTCAGATTCTGTCTGGCATTTTCTAACTGGAACCTCAGGCATGTTATTTAACCACTTCCTGCCTCAGTTTCCTCATCTGTAAAATGGAGATAATAACAGATGGATAGATATAAAATAACTGTCAAATAACATTGCTTAGGATGTAGTAGGCAAGTGTGGGCTGTTATATTATTTTTGTTTTTATTTTACCAATTCCTTCAGTTAAGTACTTAATGATGATTATGAAGAGGTTTGTAACTGTTTCACACTCTCTAATTGCTTGAGAATAAATTAAACCCATAAAGTGAAACGATCTACATGCAGCTTATAGAACATAAATGTGCATGCGGTCAGTTTCCAGTAGCATTCTGGTGCTTCTGATATTAAACCCAATATGTTCTCAGTAAGGGATGAGTAAATTCCTTAGTGAGAAGCAGCCATGGGCATTGTCTCTGCCCTGGTCCATCTGGATGCTTCTTGACTCATCTGCTGATCCTCTCCCGTGTGGCTGGCCAGCCCACACCTCATGGGAGTTCAAAGGGGCATTTTTTTTTAAAATCCCAGAGTGCCAGCCTCTCTGTCTAAAATTGCTAACACTTCACACCTCACACATTCTGCCTTCTGCTCTGTTTCCTTCCTAATTTGTCATTTCACAGGTCTGAGAAAAGCCAGACTTTCCGGAAGCTCCTTCTTCTCCCCTCTGTCCTCTGCCACGGGCCTGCAGTCTGTCTTGCCATGCTGTTTCAAGTTCAGCGCTCTTTGACCTGCTTCTTTCCTGTTCAGCGATGAGGAGTTAGTTGCTTCTGTAGTCTTTCTAGTCTGGCTTAGCCACAAGGCTTTACTGTTTAAGTTTCACGTCCATACTGGGTGTATACCACCTTCGTTTGCTTTAGGAATGCACGTATCTTTCAGAAATGCTGTTTTGTGAGTATTTCTTTGTTGTGGTGGTTTAAGGCAAACTCAGCTCTACAAATGACACAGATGTAAAGGTGTTATTGGTGAAAGTGAGGTATCCCTTTCCCTACTGAGTGCTTGGGGTGGGGTCTTTACGGTATTGGTATCTTGAGGGAAAGCATTTTCTGAGACTCACACAGGAGGGGGATTTTTATTTGCGTGGAATCACCTCAGAGCCCCATTCCCTTACTCCAGTCCTGGAAGATGTGCAGCTGGGGATTCAGTAGAGCTAGAAGCAAAGCCAGCATCCAGAGTTTCCATTCCATGTTGCAGCCCACCAGTCCATTGTATGGGGTCCACATGGCCGTGGACCATGTGGGTGAATGCAGGAGTATGAGAGCTCCAAGACAGGAGCACAAGAGGGCAAGAGAGCATGAGTGTGAACCAAGAGAGTGAACTCCTCTGTTTAGGGATTAATTATCTTAAATCTTCCAGTGCTTGCAGTGGCCACGCCTACTCTGGCCAGTGACCTGTTTCCAGGTGTGACTGACAGGATAGCATCTTCCCTACATCTCCCAGACTTTACTGGGCATGCATCTATTCTTCACCTGTCCAGTCCCTTCCCTCAGCGATGCAGGGAATAAGCCTGGTTAGTGTTAAACTGCAGCTTCCTGACAAAGCTACACGAATAACTATAATATTTGGCCTTCCCTTTGCTCCTTTCCTTTATTAATAACTAGGTTATTTATAATGGTATTAAAGGAAATGGATCAAAACGAAAATAAAGTGACTTAAAAGAATGGTCAGCGAAATGTTTGGTTAGTGTTTGTGTCAACTCGGCAGAACCATTCATAACATTTTCCTTTCCCATTTTGGGAGTCAGAACCATAGCCTTTACATCTGGCTTTTTGTACTTACTCCACTGTGACTTGAGCAAGTCATTGACTGTCTGTAAATGTACTTAGCAAGCTCTTTCTACTGCACAAAGTTTTGGGAGGCTGAAATAAGCCTATTAATTTAAAGTTGCTTTTAAAAGTAAAATGTAATGTTAGGTGCTTTTACATTCCAGAATAGTAATTTAGTACATGTGCAATTGGCAGTTTATATTTGCCAAATTGGATAATACTAATGAATTCTTTTCTCTAGTTTTGAACAGTTAAAATTTTTGATTTCTTTAAAAAAATTTTAAAATGGATTTGAGAGAAATGAAAGAAGGGAGAGAGAGAAAGAGAAAGAGAGAGAAACATCAATTTGTTGTTCCACTTATTTATGCATTCAGGGGTTGATGCTTGTGCGTGCCTTGACTGGGGATCGGACTTGCAACCTTAGGGTGCTGGGGTGATGCTCTAATCAACTGAGCTACCCAGCCAGAGCAAACAGTTTAAAAGTATTTGATTAAAAAGAAATGTACACTTATTACAAAACATCTGAGAAATATAGTAAAGTGTAAAGAACACCTATCTATATACACTGAGTGGCCAGATTATTATGATCTCTGAACAAGATTATTATGATCTCTGTATATATATATATATATATATATATATATATATATATATATATATATATATATATTAGAGTCCTTGTGCATAAATTCATGCATGGGTGAGGTCTAGCTAGCCTGGATAGGGAGAGGGGACATGGGTTGTTGGCCGGCCTGACTGTTGGTCGAACTCCTGGTCGAAAGGACAATTTTCATATTAGCCTTTTATTACATAGGATATATACTGAGTGGCAAGATTATTATGCATTCAGAGATCATAATAATCTGGCCACTCAGTGTATATAGAAGTCTAAGCGACTGTCCAACTGTTTGACCGGTAGCTATGACACACACTGACCACCAGGGGGCAGATGCTCAACACACAGGAATAGAAAGATGGAACAGACTGATGAATCTCAGAGGGAAAGGGGGAGGGGCAACAGTGGGGAGAGATTAACCAAAGATCTTCAATGCATACTAGAGGCCTGGTGCACAGATGTGTGCACTGGTGGAGTCCCTTCTCCTGGCTTGGGGGAATCAGGCTGAATCCATGCACCAAGCTTCCAACATCCCCTGAAGGGTCTTGGATTGCTAGAGGGTGCAGGCTGGGCCAAGGGACCCCACAGGTGCATGGATTGGGCTTCTAGTACTGTAATAACTGCTGTTAACATTTTGGTATATATCCTTCCACGTTTTTCTACATGTGTACACAGAGATATAGGCATATGCATTTTTTACAAACATTTAGATATCGTTTTGCTAATTGCTCTTTTCATGTAAGACTATATTGTTGACATCTTTATCAATTAATAAATAAGAGTTTGTTTATTGCTTGTGTGGATATAGCATGATTTACTTAACATGCCTCTATTGCAGGATATTTAACTTCCCAATTTTTTACTTTTAAAAATAAATGTTGATGTGTTTTTCTCTTATGATAAATTCCTAGAACTGGAATTCCCAAACAATTGCTTTCTAAGCCGAAAAATCCAACATACTCCCACCATGAGTTATAAAATATTTAGTAACATGGAACATATGCCTTTAAAACAGTATTTGATACAGTTTGAGTTTCATAGCATGCTATAGTATTGGACTCATCAGAGAAATAGGTAAGATTTCCTTTTCCTTTTTTTTTTTTTTAAATGGCTGAGTAGTATTGTATAAATGTACCATAGCTTTTGTCCACTCATCTACCAGTGGACAGTTTGGCTGCTTCCAGATCTTGGCTATTGTAAATAATGCAGAATGATAATTTATCTTGAACATATTTAAAGGAGTTTTAGTTATTTAAAACTCTGAGGATCTTATTGTAGAATAAATTTACTTATAGTTTAGCACAGTGGTTCTCTTGTGCATCAACAATGCATTGATAACTAATTTTAAAAGTAGATATTTTAGTGTATTGGCATGTAATGCATACACATTTAGCAAACATTTACTGAGTTCTGTTTAATCAACTTTTACCATGCACCAGGGATATAAAGCTGAATAAATCTCAGTCACTTTTCTTGAAAAACTCAGTCTAGTAGGAGAGACAGGCATATAAACAAATAATTATAAGCATCATAAATTGTATTATATTTATATATTATATTATATTATATTATATTATATTATGCCCTTGGAAAAATGAAAGTCCCTCTCCCCATATCTGTCCTAGACAGATATTAGAGAGAAAAATGGTCTCTCTTTCTCTCTAAAAGATTTTAAAATATATTTATACATATTTATATATTTTATATATATTAAGTATATAGTTTTAATTTAAATTTTTTTTATTTTTTATTTTTTATTTTTTACTAGAGATAACAGGTGTCATGGAGGAAGAAGGAAAGAAGAGTGAGAGAGAGGCTGAATAACACAGTGGAGTGGCCAAAGGATTCTTACAAACTAAGTGTCCAATATTGAGCTTTATTATTTTAGTATTTCTGTGATGTAAAGCCTCTCTCTCTCTCTCTCTCTCTCTCTCTCTCTCTCTCTCTCTAATGATGAGTAAAGTCTTCTGTATACACAGAAGTCCCAAGTGAATGGGGCTCTTTGTTAGATTTCTGTATTTGTTATCTGTTGCTGCATAAACAATACCCACTTGTTATCTTGTTTTCTGTGGTTCAGTAATCTGAGCATGGCTTAGCTGGAGCCTCACCTGCAGTCACAAGGCTGCAATCAAGGTCTCAGTCAGGGTTGGGGTCTCATCTGAAGACATGTGTGGGAAAGAATTTGCTTCTCAACTCACCTACATGATGGTGGCAGAACTCAGTTCCCTAAGGTCTGTTGGACTTCGGGCCTCAGTGCTTTGCTGGCTGTTGTCTAGCCAGCAAATGAAAGGGGGTCTGCTAGCAAGAAAAGTCATTATCTTTGTCATCTGATCATGAAAGTGACATTGCAGAGTGTTGCCAGAGTTTATTGGTTTGAAGCAAATTACTCGTGGGGAGGAAATTGTACTAGATAAGGAATATCGGGGGATAGGGATCATTAGGGACCATCTCACAGGATGCAGTGGAATTCAGCATAAGGCACTGAGGTTCATGTTTGTGGGGGAAAAGGTGCCGCCACAAGAACAAGAACTCAGTGGAGGTAGAAAGTCAGAGGCAACAGTATCCACCAGGATGGAACACCATTCTGCCTTCATCCTTTAGGACCTTCAGAAATCTTCGATGAGTATTGAATTTCCCACAGGATGGAATTGTAGTGCAGGTCATTGGTAGCTAGAGCATAAAGAGGAGGGGATTCCAAGTGCCATTTGAGTTATAAATAACAGAAACTATAAAGAAAATACTGAGGCTATCACAAAGGTAGAATCTGTTAGTTACTTGGTGAAGTTGGGAAGACGTCACCAGGGAAGGGACACTGCCTGGGTCTTCATGCATGTGTAGGACTCTGCTCCTTGCAGAAGAAGGACCATGCATTTGAGGGCAAAGACAGTTTCATGGGTCCAATGGTAAACAGAGGGAAATGTGATAAGGCTTAGTGTGGAAAACATGGGAGACACATATGGGAGATAATTGTATCAAATGAGCTGAAGAAACATTTAGAGACTTAACATTTTTGATTTCTGAAAATTTTTAATTTCAGAACAATCTTGCATGCATTGATGAGCTAATTGATATAACCAGATTTTGAGTAAGATCTCCCTGGCCGCATGCAGTGGGTGGTCACAGTGGGTGGTGGTGAGCAAAGTGATGATATTAAGAGCATGAAGCTTTGGGTGCCCCTGACTTGCAGTGCACCTTGACCTCGCTGTCACATTTTGCCCAATTTCTACTTTCTTCCTCTTTTTCTAGTCAAGGTTCAAGAATTTCAGAGATTATAGTTCCTCTGAAGAAAGTGATTTGTCTTTATAACAACTTCTTAATTGTCTTATCTTAGAATAGGGGGGAGGGCCAAGGCCAGTTTGGCTCAGTGGATAGAGCATTGGCCTGCAGACTGGGAGGGTCCCGGATTCGATTCCAGTCAGGGGCAAGTGCCTTGGTTCCGGGCACATCCCCAGTGGGGGGTGTGCAGGAGGCAGTGGTCGATGTTTCTCTCTCATCGATGTTTCTAGCTCTCTGTCCCTCTCCCTTCCTATCTGTAAAAAAATCAGTGGAATGTATTAATAAAAATAGAAAGATAGACAGAAAGAAAGAAAGAAAGAAAGAAAGAAAGATAGATAGATAGATAGATAGATAGATAGAAAGAAAGAAAGAAAGAAAGAAAGAAAGAAAGAAAGAAAGAAAGAAAGAAAGAATAGGGGGAGGGATCACAGCCATTTTTAAGCATTAATTAATTCTGAAAGCTTTTAGAGGCTGTAAAGCCTTATGTAGATGTGTGAGTGTTCAGTAATGGTCATAGTCCCAATCAGAGAGCAGCAGGACTCAGTGGGTGTGAAACCCCATGCAGGTTCTGCATCACTTGTGGGCTGCGTGGGCTGCTGGGTCTGCATGTATGAGTGGGTCAGGCCAAGGACAGGCCCTGCTGTGAACATGGAATAGAATCAATACCTGAGACTCAACACACACTAAAAGAGCTTGTTTTAAAAAAGCTGATCTTAAGACATGACACCAAAGTATAAGAAACCCAATTGAAAACAAATAATTTGGAGTTCATTAAAATTTAAAACAGGTGCTTCAAAGAACACGATCAAGAAAGTGAAAAGATAACCCAAAGAATGGGAGGAAATACTTGCAAATTATGTATCTGATAAGGGACTTGTATCTAAAATATTTAAAGAACTCATGCCACTCAAAATATAAAAAGACAAACAACCCAGTTAAAAAAATAGGCCAAGGATCTGATAAACATATCTCAAAGGATTGATAAACATATCTGATATACCAGTGGCCAGTGATCATATGAAAAGATGCTCCAGATCATTAGTCATCAGGGAAACCTACATCAAAACCACAGTGAGATACCACTTTATGCCCATGAGGACGGTTATGATAAAAAGACAGAGAATTCTTTGCAAGAATGTGGAAAATAATGTCATCTGGAGAATGTGGAGAATGTTGGTGGGAATGTAAAATAGCCAAGCACCTTGGAAAGGATTGGGTAGTTCCTCAAAAGGTTAAGTGTGATCAGTTACTTTAGCAATTCCATTCCTAGGTCTATACTCAAGAGAAATGAAAGCATTTTTTCACATAAAAATTGTATTATACAAGAATATTTACTGCAGCATTATTCATAATAGCACAAAAGTAGAAACAAGCCAAATATTCATCAGAGATTAGGGGGAGAGAGACTGGGTGAATAGGTAAGTAAAATATGGTAGAGCCATACAATGGAATATTATTTGGCAATTAAAAGCAATTAACTACTGATACATGCTACAGTATGAGTGAAACTTGAAAATATTTTGTTAAGTGAAAGAGACCTGACCCCCCTCGCCCCCCCAAAAAAAGATACCTCTATATATGTTTCCTTTTATATAAAAAGTCCAGAAGAGACAGAGTAGATTAGTGGTTGCCCAAGGATAGTAGGGTGGGGAGCTTGTGGAGTGACGCTGAAGGGAACAGGATTCCTTTGGGGTAATGGAAATATTCACAAATTGTGGTGATGGTTGCCCAACCCCGTGATTACATTATAATACAGTGACTTGTACACTTTAAATGGGTGACTTGAATGGTATATGCATTTTATCTCAATAAGGCTGTTAGGGAAAAAAAGGTGTTGATAGAAAACTGGCTGCTCAGCAGGGAAGGGGGATGGTCAAGGGAAGGACTCCATTAGGTAAACTTCAGCAGTCACCTGTCTCTACATTATGCCATTCCTGTGTGGTGGTTGTTTTTAGAGAAAATGGATACGCTTACATTTCCTTTTCCTTGCAAGGCCTGGCCCCACTTGCTTGTTTGAAGAGCAGCGAATGTTGGTGGAATGCTAATGGTCTGAGCTGTATTAGCATTCCATCTGGCTGCCGCTCTCCAGGAAGTCTCGTTTTATTTGATTGTGACTGATTAGACGTTTTGTTCATGTTACATTCGTGCTGATTTGGCTCATTGAGAGTAAATCTAGTTTGTGATTTGCCCTCCTCCCCTTGCCCAATATCCCCAAAGCCCTTCTTTAAGAGGCTGTGTTCTTTTCATAAAGAGCAAGAGATGAAATTTCTCGCCAGCCAGCGTGAGATGTGGGTGGAGGTAAAGGAGAGGGTTGGAAAGGGGTGTGGGATCCAGGTACTTCCTTTCCCGGTCTCTCATGGCCAGGCCACAGGCTCAGCACAGTGCGGTACTTTGCAAAGTCATTTTTCTTGGCTCAAACCCACGGTCTCAGCCAGGATGCGTCCCCGTAGCAAAGGCAGGCTCATGCTGGGGTCCTCCGGGCCGGAGGATGGCATTTGGGTGCCCCCCTCTGTATCGTGGCTTGGCTGGTTGTTTTAAACAAGTTGACACGTTGGCCTTCACCGGGAGGTTAACGGTGGTCATTTGCAAACAGCCATAACTCAGAGTCCTACAAAAGGAACAAGACGGTTCCCTGCTTATCATGCATGTGATACAGCAGGTACTTCGCATGTGGAAGCTTCCTCCTCCAGGACACAGCCCGACTTTCTTTCTGTAGATGGAAATCTAGGGCTGTGGCTGGTAACCTACTTCCTTCTTATGATGAAGAAGGTCAGGGAGAGAGGGAGAAAGTGAGAGAGGGAGGGAGTGGAAGGAAAGGAAGGCGGAGGGGGAGAGAGAGAGAGAGAGAGAGCGAGCGCAAGCGCGCCAGAGCGCCATGGGGAAAGAATTGAAAGAATGAAAAATGTAAGGAAAACTGAGTAAAGAATAGGGAGAAAGAAAGAGAAAATAGGCTTGGACAATAAGAGGTAAAAGGAATGCAAATGGAGGGGAGAGTGGTATCAGAGAATGGACCAAAGAATGAGTTAGGATGGGTAAAGAGGCAGGGAGTGCTGAAAAAATATATAGAACGCTACTTATTACCAATTCTTCCTCCTTTAGTTCTAGAAATTGCATTTGACTGTTGCTGGCCTTAGGCCTCCTGACTTTGAACAGCCTGGCCCATGCCCTCTCCTGCATATCGTGCAGCCACCGACAGTATTCTATTGTTCCTCTACCTCAGCCTTCTGTCTGCTCCTTTCCTGTACCCTCCCAAGCATTGCCCCCAGAATGGTAGCACTTTAGATCTAGAAGTAACCCCAAAGAAGGTCTAAGAGATTTGGCTCTTTCATGTTACAGAAAAAGAAATCCAGGGAAGTTAAATAACTTGCCCAAAGTCATATAACCAGCAGGTGATAAAGCTGGACTAGAATGCACAGCTTTCACTCAAGGGCCCCTGTCAGATGCAGGCGCCTCCTTGGCAAAGGGGAGGGTAGGAGAGAAGGCTGGCCAGTGAGGTGCTAGCCTCGTCAGCTTCTTTCCTAGCTTGGGGATTGAAGTGGAGGCCAGTTAGTCTCCACTTGGGCAGATTCTCATCCTTTCTAACGGGGGTCCAGTTGGGTTGCCTAGAGATGGGCTCTTCCGGATCAGGGACATTTGTGGCTGCTCTATTGAGGGGTGCTCCTGGTGTCTAGTGGGTAGAAGCCAGAGATGCTGCCAGACATCCTATAACAAAGAGTTATCCGGCCCACAGTGTTGCTAGTACAAAGCCTGAGAAAACAGAAGTTCAAAACTCTTGGCCCAGGTCAGAGACGCTTTTCCTAACTGGGCAGAAGCATCTGGGGACAGGTTAGTCCAGAAACCTGGGGCTTGGGCACATTCAGCCTGACTAGAATTTCTGGGTTAATTAACTTAATTAAAAAGTGAGGTTTGATGAAAAGCAGTCAGAGGTCTCATCTCCTTTTGAGATACTTACAGCCCAGCAGGTATAGCGTAACCGCTTTCATCAAAGGCCTTTGCTCACGCAGGCGTCTTCAAACTACGGCCCGCGGGCCACATGCGGCCCGCAGAGGAGTCTGATCCGGCCCGCCAGGTTTTTTGGGCAGTGAGCGCAGCCGAGGTGTTACAGTAGGAATTAGTAGTTCATATAGTCCGGCCCTCCAGCTCTCTGAGGGACCGTGATCTGGCCCCCACTTTAAAAAGTTTGAGGACGCCTGGCTCAGGGTGACAGTCTTAAAAAGCCTGAAATAAGGGCTCTCTTAGATGTAGCCTGCAGGGGTCAGTGTGGCCTCGAATAGATTTAATTGCCATTCGCAGAGAATTAAATGAGAAAGGAAGTGAGCATGAGACGGAAGGCTGACAGACTTTTTAAAGGGCAAAATAGGTTGTCCCGTTTGCTGCGGGCACGTTGAATCCAGCCACAGCCATAGGGAAGAAATTATGGAGAGAGGATTATCATTTTAGGGATTGTTCTATAAAATTGCTGTAGACACAAAAGATGTATTTGACATAACATTTTTATAACATAACCTCATTTTACCTCAAACCACAGAATGTATTTGTGGTCTAACATGCCTTTCTCCAGGAAAAAGCTATTTCTTCCTGTGATTGTGTCTGAGAAAATGGGTGCTTCGTATTCTGGGAGGTTCTAGTCTCTACTGAATGGACCAGAATCAGTCCACAGGATATAAAAATATTCTGCTATACGCCCTGGCCAGTGTGGCTCAGTTGGTTGGAGTGTCATCCCATATACCAAAAGGTCACAGGTTTGATTCCAGATCAGGGCACATACCCATATTTTGGTTCCATCCATGTTTCTCTCTCTCTCTCTCTCTTTCTCTCTCTCTCTCTCAATCAATCAATAAAAACATACCCTTGGGTGAGGATAAAAAGAAAACCCAACTTGTTAATTATAGAAAAAGCTTCCCACCCTTTTATTAGATCTTAGTACTCTGAAGATGAAGACTTTGTTGATTTCAAATCATTTATCAGAATCTTTTTATTCCCTCTATTCCAGTCTCTGTTCCAAAAAAGCAAAAGAATCCTTTCAATTGTTCATTATCTGTGTGTGTGGGGTTCCCCTCTTCAATGAATCTGCAAAATGTTAACAAATCCCTGCTGTCTTCGAATCCGCACTTAGAGCTGTGGGACCGAATGCTGCAGCCTGCAGGCCTGGGTTCAGGATCTGAAGGAGGGGCTGACGCACAAATGAAAACACTAGACAAGAAATATGAATTATTAAGGGTGGGAGCTAGGTAGTGTCTCTTTTGTGAAGAACCTACTGATCTCTGGTTGGCCCCACTTTTTATTTACTTGAATTCACATTTCCCTTTGGTCATGCATACAGGCACATCAAAGGTAAAGTTTGGTAAACAGTAAAAGGATTATCAGGTTAGGGAATTGCCTTGAGCCACCACTATTTCAACAGGGGAGGTGCTTAGGATCAACTCTACAAATGCCCAAGGTCCATCGGCCTTTGGCTTTCCTTGGTGCACTCTCATGATTCCGTGTTTCCCCGAAAATAAGACATATTCAGAAAATAAGACCTTCTTACAGGTTTCCTACTGAGTGAAATATAAGGCATCCCCCAAAAATAAGGCCCCCGTAGGCTAAACAGAGATTTGGACCACTGATTCTGAAAGAAATGGAGTCATAAGAAATTCACCAGGAAATTCAGGAATTGGATTGTTATGATGATGTCCCAGAAGATGATGACATGATTGTCATTAAATAAATGAGTAAAATCTTGATACTGTAGGATTCACAGTTTGTCTGGTTTGTGTTGACAACTACCGTACTACCGTACTGTATACAGGTAATAAATTTCCTTTATTTTCATTTAACAAAAAATGTGTACCGTATTCTTCATGGAAAAATAAGACATCCCCTGAAAATAAGACCTAGCGCATCTTTGGGAGCAAAAATTAAATTAGACACTGTCTTATTTTTGGGGAAACAGGGTAGTATCAGCAGTGGATGGATTCCCGCAACCTACAGTTATGGATACGGCACCATCTTCACTCTCTCGAGACCAGGAGAGGGAATTCCCAGGATTGGGAGTTCCTGGTAGTGGGTATGTGCTCCAGGTTGGGTGTGTGAAGGAGAGGGAGGGGTGGTTACTTGTAAATCTGTAAGACTAGACACGGGATGCTCTTTCCCAATCCTTATTCTTTTTACTTATTATGATAACATTTACCATTTTAACCATATTAAGTGAACAGTAAAGTGGCATTAAGTACATTCACGTTGGGACCTAGCCATCACCACATCATCCCTTGAACCCTTCCATCAAACGGAAACTCTGTGGCCATTAAACAACAACTCCCTCCTACCCCCTGCCTGCGGGCCTGGCAACCACTATTTAGTTTCTGTCTCTGTGAACTTGACTATGGAATTACACAATATTTGTTCTTTAGTGTCTGACTTATTTCACTTACTGTGTTTTCAGAGTCCATCACCCTTGCAGCTTATATCAGAATTTCATTTCTTTTTGAGGTTGAACAGTATTCTGTTGTATGTATAGAGCACATTTTTTTATCCATTCACCTGTGGATGGGCATTTGGGCTGTTTCCCCCTTTTGGCTACTGTGAATAATGCTGCTGTGAACATATGTGTATTCCCAATCCTTCTCTTTTAAAAACAGTTGGATAAATACATAGCATATGCATTATATGTATGGATATATAGGAAGGTGTTATTATAGTGCTGAAAAAAAATCAAAATAAATTACTGACGTAAAATATACTAAAAACATAACTTCCTCCTCTCCTTGAGCCCTGGGGAATATCTGTTAAGATTACATCACACAAAAAAGCACCTCTTTCAAAACAAAACTACAAAAGAGAAACTTCCTGAATGAAATCTACCAAGCAGAGTTTGGAAATCGCTATTTCTCCCAAATAGAGGACTTATGGAGCACAGCATAGGAATGAAATGCTTTTGTTAAAGCACTGTAATAACACCTTCCTATATATCCATACATATAATGCATATGCTATGTATCTATCCAGTTGTATCCACCGGGAATAGCTCTGGAGGGGAAGTCATTTTTCTGGCCTGAAGTCCTGAGCCAGAACACTATCCCTTCATACACTTGCTTCACATCCTCCCTCTTTTCTGCCCAGTCTGTCATTCTATCCTTTTCCAGCTCATGGTTACCACCACTTTCCCCTCTCTCCTTTCTCCAATTCAGTTTATTTTATTTTATTTTATTTTATTTTATTTTTTTAATATATTTTATTGATTTTTTACAGAGAGGAAGAGAGAGGGATAGAGAGCTAGAAACATCGATGAGAGAGAATCATCGACCAGCTGCCTCTTGCACACCCCCTACCGGGGATGTGCCCGCAACCAAGAGACATGCCCTTGACCGGACTCGAACCCGGGACCTTTCGGTCCGCAGGCTGACGCTCTATCCACTGAGCCAAACCGGTTTCGGCCTCTCCAATTCAGTTTAACTTAGCAAGCTTTTATTGCCGAGAACTTTGGAGGCACAAGGTACTCTGGGAATTCTGAAGAATAAAACTGCCCTTGAGTTGTTCATAGTGTCTTATTGGACCCATCACACCAGTTGTGTGAACCTGCCACGGAGGCCAGGCTTTCGAGGGACGGCAGAGATGAGGGCAAGCGAGTTCCAGCCAGAGGAAGTGACCCACGTGAAGGACGTGGGGTGGGAAGGACGGGAACGTTTCATGTTAAGTTGACTTTCTTTGTGCCCTTTAGATGCTTTTCATTCCTGTGCTGTGCTCCGTAAGTCCTCCACCTGGGAGAGACAGCGATTTCCAAACGCTGCTTGGTAGATTTCATTCAGGAAGTTTCTCTTTTGTAATTTGGTTTTGAAAGAGCTGCTTTTTTGTGTGATGTAATCTTAACAGATATTCCCCAGGGCTCAAGGAGAGGAGGGTGTTATGTTTTAAGTATATTTTACGTAATTTATTTTGATTATTATTATTTTTTTAGATAATTGTATTGTTCTTTTATTAAATAAGTTTGATTGAATCAAATGTGGGTAAAGTCTAGAAAAGGAGAAGCCTCTCAAGTTAGCTTAATATTTGCAAAATGGATGTGACAAAATCGAGCAGTTTAATATCTGAGGAATGAAAACATTTCTGTTGACTTATTTAACAAAATAAACCACATTTCACAAATATGTAAAAAAACTCAAGTATGTGTATGTATCTGTCTCTCTCTCCCCCTTTTAAAAAAAATGTATTTTATTGATTTTTTTAAAGAGAGGAAGGGAGAGGGATAGAGAGTTAGAAACATCGATGAGAGAGAAACATCTATCAGCTGCCTCCTGCACACCCCTCACTGGGGAAGTGCCCACAACCAAAGTACATGCCTTGACCGGAATCGAACCTGAGACCTTTCAGTCAGCAGGCCGACGCTCTATCCACTGAGCCAAACCAATTTCGGCATCTCTCTCCCTTTTAATTCTAACTGTGAAGGTAAAAAAAATAATACTTTCAGCCAGAAGGGCGAGCTAAGATGTAGAGTACCATTTTTCTTTCTCATGATCATCTAATGATTAGCTGCTAGTAGCAGATGGCCACACAAACTGAGCAGTAAACAAAGGAGTAAATTTAGCTGGTGTTTCTGGTCAGTGGGACGGCCAGTCTAGCACTTTGGACGGAAGCCTGATGGTGGATAGTCAGTCCCCTTTTCTGCAGGACACACTCAGGAAACTTCAGAGGCTTGTGAGGTCCAGGCCTCTTCTGAATCCGGAGCCTGAGAAATGCAGTCCAATGCAGTGGAAAGCCACACACATATGAGATCTGAGCCTGGGAGCGAGCGACAGAGAAGAGGACATGGAGTTAGACAGCATTCCTAGGGTTAGAAGGGAACTGGAGCAGGGTGCTGCTGGTGACCTCAGATTAGGCGGTAGGGCGACCCCAAGAGGCTTCAGTGTTCTAGCAGCAAGTAGTTTGGAGCTTCTGGGAGCTTGTCCCCTACAGACATTGACCTGGCCCTGGGCGTAGGGAGATAGAATATATTCCCCGTGAAGCAGGGCATGGCCCGTTCCAGCCCTGAGTTGGGGCGAGGTTTGGCTAGAAGAGGGGTGGACTGAACAGATGACATGGTTTGCGCATTCATTCACACATTCTAATATTTGTTGAGCACGTGCCACGTGCCAGGCATTATTCCAAGTGCTGGTGATGAAGTGAACAAGACCAAGGCCCCGTGTGGCGTTTGTATTGTGATGGGAATTTTTAAGTGGCACACATTCTATTGTGAAATGATCACCACAGTGAGGATAGTTAATACACCCAGCACCTCACATAATTACAGCTGCTTCATAGTGAGACCATTTAAGATGTACTCTCTCAGTCGGTATATAGACAGTATTAGTAGTGACAGTCACCGTGCTGCACATTAGATCCGCCGCTCTAAAAATCTGGCCCTTAGTTCACACTCATCCGTCTCTCTGATGGAATTCATGGGCGAATTCGTGCTAACATTTGGTCCTGACCTCGAGGTGCATATCCTTCCAGCAATTCTGGACATAATCTTTTTATAACTTTTAATGTTGCCCTTTTTGATGGTTTTGGAAGAAAAAAGAGAAGTCATACCCAATCCTGTGTTTTGGTTCGGTCTTTCTCAGACAAGCAGGGGACTGTGGCCCAGATTCCTCTTCCTTCCTGCAAGGTCTCCGCCCCAGGACCCCGCACAACGCAGGCCGCGGGGACCAGCGGACTCTCCCAGGGCCGGCAGTAGCATTCCGGTTGCTTGCTTTCCATCTCTTCCCACCGTCATATTAATTTTTTTTTTTTTTTAAAACTGGACTTAATCACACGTGACAAATTTAAACAGAAATTTATAGTCTCTACTACAGATAGCTCTTTACCCTATTCGAGAAATATTTCCCTTGAGTACTCAGTTTATGCAACTAGAAAACGATGATGACTTATACATTCATGGTCATTAAACAGATTCTTGAACCTATCTATGCACAAAGTGTTCTGCAGTGAAAAATTCCAAAGGGGGGAAATACTTTGGGACCAGCTGATGGGGAAGGGAAAAGGCAGTGTCTGAGGATCATGATATTGAAGGGCAGGAGTTTGCTGAGAGAGAGTGGGAAGGCTTTATCTGAGGCCGAGATCCTGGAGGTGCTTCCTTCCCGGGGCTCACGGTCTCCCCTCTGGCTGGTCAGTTGGGCCTCTGCCCTGAAAGCCCAAGATAGGGGGTCACAGTTATTGCTCTGCTGTTGTCCACAGTGAGAGCTTCTCCGATATGGTCCACAAAGGGGATTGATCATAATGCAACCTGGTTTATGCAGACATTTTTCTGCTAGGACATTGTCCTGAAGGTGCCAGTGTGTTTCAGAGAAAGTGTCAACTAGAGGTGAACTACCACCACCGGGTGCTGGCAATATGCATATTCGGATGTGCATATTGTTAGGGGGCCAGATTTTTAGGCAAGGCCTGAACATTGCTCTGATACTGAAAAATTCTTTCTGAAGTTAATTAGTTGAAGGAAATATTAGTTATTGGTTTTGGTTCCATTTGTATCTGAATCAGATTTAATTATTTATAAATGGGAAGGTCCTTGATGTTACTGAATTATTTTTTACATGTTAGTATTAAATACCATGACAAAGGAGATTCATGAATTTTCTGGTACAGCAGATGTATGAAATTCTGCTTTTTAAGCCAGAATATGGGTTAGACCTCTTGGTATTTTTGATACTTAAAAAAAAAAAAAAAATCTCCCAGCTAATTTATTCAGAATAACCCATAAAATGAGACATTCCTAATTAGCTGAAAGTGAGAGGCTATTATGTATCATCCAGGATTATATTTGTAGAATATAATAATTATTATATTATTATATGTAGAATGTGGAATTAGAATTCATGTTCTGTCTGGACATAAAGATTATTAATTTCTCTAATACAGTTAAGGGACTTCAATGAATGTCAACGAATTATGTCCAAAGTGTACACAAGATACATATTGTCATAAATACCTTCCTTTTTATTTCCTATTTAAATAGATGCCATTTTTGTATGTTCAGGTTCAGTGCTTGCTTCCTGTCTATAACTATGCTGCTGAGGACGTATGTACCGTATTTTTCGGACCATAAGACGCACTTTTTCCAGAAGTGGGGGGAAAAAGTCCCTGCGTCTTATGGTCCAAATATAGCCTACACATATACTTTAAAAAAAAGTTTTTTTACTTGCCCGGCTCTGTGTGGTCTCTGTGTGCTTGCCCGGCTCTAAAATGGTTCTAAATGCTGCTGTTTACTTTACAGAGTTGATTACATGTGTTTATGACTGTGATGTTGGGTTTTAATGCACATAAAATATTTTAGGACACTATTTGTTTCAGAATCTTTTTTTCTTCATTTCCCTTCTCTAAAAACTGGTGCGTCTTATGGTCCGGAGCGTCTTATGGTCCGAAAAATACGGTAGTTTTCTCAGAGCTTTGTTCTGCTTGTCCGGTGTCCTAGAGGAATTTCTGCAGTTCTGTAAGCTATGCTGGTCCCACCCTCTTCCTTTGTCCTGCACACCTGCCACAGACAGAATGACCAATTACATATTTTCATTAAGAGATGGAAAGAAGCATAAAAAATAGCTGTTCTCTCCGAAGAGCAAAGAGTATAGCTGGAAAGGTATGTGAAAACAATTAAGAACATTCTAGGGTTCCATTTGCTCTTTGGCGAGTGAATAAAGTAGGAAGATTGTAGGCATTCTGCCAAAGGCTGGTCAGTGAAAGATTTGGGTTCAATAGCAGGGGATGCGATTTTTAAATAGAGTGATCAGAAAGATATATTTCCTGATTTTTTTTTTTTAAGTACAAGGAAATGTTAGCTCATAGAGCTAAACTTTTAAAAAATGCTGTTTAATTACACCCCCCCCCCCCCAATAAATGAAACAAGGGGATTCAATTTTAGATTAGTTTCTTATCCTTCCTTTTTACTGGTTCAGGACCCTTCAAGGAGCTGACGGAATCCTCTCAGGGTTGGGGGTCTCTCGGGGTGGGCACATGCAAGCCTGGAAGACAGTGGGAGTTTCTTTTCTGCCCAGAAGGTGCCCTGGGCAGGGAAGCAGAGGCCTGGGCCCCACCACGAACTTGCTGCGTGACCTCAGCCAATTCAGAGCACCTCTCAGGGCCTCTGCCCATCTGTGCAGCCGCACCTTTCCAGCCTCACCCTCTGTGCGTCTTGGAAATGAGTTTGTAGCCGGGCCTGTCTTTATCGCCTGTGTCTTGCGTGGAGAGAGATTCTGGAAGCGAGGGAAGCCCCGGCCTCTGTCGTTAACCTGCTGTAGAAGATGCTGGGCTATAGGAGAGGGCCTGGCCGAGGCCAGGACAGCCTTTCCTCTGCTGTGCCTCCAGCTGCTCCTCACACCTGTCCATGAAGTCAGAGCCCACCCGAGGCGGAGGGCCTAAGTGCTCATCATCTCTGCTGAGCACACTTATTAAATGCAATCAGGCGGCACTCCACATCCTGCCTGCCATTAGCCAAACCCCTGTTGTCTTTAATAGAAGTTGGATGGAGGGTATGCGGTCTGAATTCAGCCTATGGGGCTAACGGCAGGCAGCAGACCTTGGGAAGGCGTGAGATTAGCAAACCCCAGTATTACAAGATCGCCAGCTTCTTGCCTTACTTATAAGGATATTTATTCTGTGTTCCCATTGCAGGCGAGCATCCTTGGTGCTTTAAAGAATTTAGGAGCTTTGCCATCAGCCGGGTTTACGAAAGCAACCAGTGCTCCCACCTCCCACCTCCCACCCCCAAACACGCATGGTAGATCATAGGTCCCTGACATGCATTTCTTTGGGGGACCCTCTGATCCTCCCCAGTTTTCCCTGCCAATGTGAATCCTGAACAGATTCCCTGGGCCCTGTGTTTTGTCACAGCCTCTTTGAGGTCCTTGCCTTTGCGTCCAGCTGCCGGAGTCCAAATGCCTCTTCCTTACAGTTTGGGATGCTGCTGGCTCCCTGCTGTAGCATTTGGCAGGCAGCTCTGAGGGTGAGGGGCAAGTGGCAGTGCTGCGGGCCTGCTGATGTCTTGGCTGCAGGTTGGCCAAGCTGACTGACTTTAACCAACTGGGAGAATAGAAATCTGTCTGGAAAAGCTCCTCTTCCCTTCAGATCTCTGAGACAAGGTGTGGCTGCTCTATAACAGGTCTTTCTCTCCTACCTGTCTCTAGGAAGAGTGTTATCCTAAATGCCATGCCCTCACCTGGGAGGGCTTAGGTACTTTGGCCAAAGTAAGAATGAGAAAATGTAGCTCCAACTAGGAGTCAGAATGTGTTAGGGTATATTTCTTGCCTTAGCACATATTTTTGGTCTCTCTCTCTCTCTCTCTCTCCCTCTCTCTCTCTCTCTCTCTCTCTCTCTCTCTCTCTCTCTCTCTCTCTCTCTCTCTCAAGCATTTGCAGAACTAGGGCTTACATAGATTCTGGGACAGCATGATTCCTCTGTAATGTCTGCAGGTGCATCTCTTTAGCGAAGATCGAGGTTTGGACTCATGCAGGATTTATTGGATTTGGAACAACTCCATTTGTAAGTCAGTGGGATGCATATTGCTTCACAGGCACCTTGTTGAATTCTTACTCAAAGGAGGGAGTCCTGTTACATTGTTAGGTATAGTAAGTGTGCTACACCTACCTTAGAACACTCATGGGAGGAGAGGGGTAAGTGTTAGCATTATTTCTGCCCAAACCAAGATTCTCAGATATGATCCACTGAGAAAGTAACAAAACAATGTCCAGGGATAAAGAACACCAGTAAGCACTTGGGAACCTACTATTTGCTCCCAAGAATTAATGGTGGCAGGCTCAGCAGGTGTGCAGTATGATCTAAGAGCGCCATCTTGTGGCTTATGTCATCGTAAATACGTTGAGACAGAAACATCCAAATAAGGATTCTGTCCAGGTTCATTGCCCTTCTGTGTTTTCCAGCATCTAGGGCAGCTCACTATTTGCCAAATTAAATTTTATGGAGGGATCTCATGTTGTGACCGAGAATACTTGTTTTATGCCAAACTAGAAGGTATAGCCAAGACGTGGGCATTTTGGCTTTCAGCCATGGTTCGTAGGCATTGGGTCCACGGGAAGACAGAGTCCTCTCAGTGTAGTCCGGGCAGTCTGCTGTAACTTACCCCGGGACTGTCACTATCTCTGCTCTGGAAACTGCGTCTACAGCTTGAAATGGACCCTTCATTACATTGAACACTACTATTCTCATGGACGTGATGGGGTTTACAAATCTTCTGGAGCATTTAACTTATGTCTGAAAATGTAAACTAAGAAATGCTTGAGGGAACAAGCTTGAGGGGCCTTTGTATTGATTAATCTGAGGGATTTGTCAACAAGGACAGTCTTAATCCACATAGATACATTATAATATTCTAATATTTTTGAAAGTCATCTGAATTTTTGGAGCTAGGAAAGGAATAAATGTACAAAATAAAACAGTCCATTTAAGAAGGTTCTTGCCTCCCAGGAGGCACTTGGATATTGCTCGTGAAATGGTGGAGACAGTGCCAGCCGTTTATCTCTAACTGGAATGCATCTCCTGACCAGAGGTTTGGGATTTTGAAGGGCATTGGATTATAACGTACACCTGCCAGTTTGTGATTAGGACAGGACGTTGGAAATTTGTCTGTTAACGACAGGGCCCACTCTGACGAAGATTTGTAAACCCCATCACGTCCATGAGAGTAGTAGTGTTCAATGTAATGAAGGTCCATTTCAATGAGGAGGTCAAGCTGTAGACGCAGTTTCCAGAGCAGGGACAACCAGTGCCACCGAGTTTGCAGGACCACCAGCCACGCCCGTGGTTCCTGAGGTCAGTTTCTCCACCTCAGCCCTGCTGTGGATTCCACGTAAGACAGAAAATCAAAACCAGGCAGTCCCATCTAAGCAGCACCACCCAGGGCTTAGCGAAGCACAGCAGGGCAACTCTTTTCCCCCCGTAACTTTTTTTTCTTACTTCAAAGGGAAGCTGTGTTCACACGCCTGTTGTCATAAGGGCCCCAATGCCACCCCCTGGTTTTTTATTTTTATTTTTTATTTTATTTTGTATTTATTTATTTTTTAAATATTTTATTGATTTTGTACAGAGAGGAAGGGAGAGAGATAGAGAGTCAGAAACATCGATGAGAGATAGACATCAATCAGCTGCCTCCTGCACACCCCCCACTGGGGATATGCCCGCAACCAAGGTACATGCCCTTGACCGGAATCGAACCCGGGACCCTTTAGTCTCCAAGCCGACGCTCTGTCCATTGAGCCAAACCGGTCTTGGCACCCCCTGGTTTTTTAAAACCAGATTGCAAACACCCAGAGAGCAAAAAGCCACATCCTCCTAACTCAGTGGTTCTCAACCTTTCTAATGCCGAGACCCTTTAATACAGTTCCTCATGTTGTGGTGACCCCCAACCATAAAGTTATTTTCGTTGCTACTTCATAACTGTAATTTTGCTAATGTTATGAATCGTAATGCAAATATCTGTGCTTTCCTATGGTCCTAGGTGACTCACAGGTTGAGAACTGCTGCTGTGGAGCCTAATTGCAATTCTGTCCTAATTCATATGCCAAAGATTAAGTTAAACTTGGCACTTAGGTGATGCTTTCCATGGCAGGAGGCTTTTCTCGGCAGGAAAGCCACCGGCCATGTCCCCATTTTGCCCCCATTTTGTGGTGACAGGGCTTAAAAGAGAAGGCCAGCGCAGGCGGTGTGCTCTTCTTGCATGAGCCATACGCTGTCTGGGAGCCCCGGGGACCACCCTCACGGAGACTCCAGGAGCAGCCAGGCCATTCACTGTTGCCGTTGGAGTCCCAGTCTCCTCTCCCTCTCCAGAGCTCTGCTGCCCAGCACGGGTGTGTTCAGACCTACTTTGCAAGACATGACTTCTGTTGGGATTTTTCACTAGAAATGAAGTTTAATTGCACTGACCTCGTGCATTCTTAGGATGTAACAGCGCTGTTGGGAGACAGTAATGAGGAGAAAGCCGCTCCCAGTTCATCTTGCTCTCGAGTTTGCCAGGTTCTATTCGGAAGAGCTGTCTGTTAGGGAGAAATGCTCATTTTCTTCCTGCCGAAGGAGCCGGTGAACTCTATTTTTGCCCGGAGGTGTTAGGAAACAGGAATTAAAAATAGTAGGTGACCCAGACACACTGCACAATAGGAAGCTCTTTCTCCTCTCACGACTACCTGCCTCTTTTAGTAAGGAAGAGAACTGCCTGTTACCTCAAAACTGAAGGTGTGAATCATTCATTCTATTCACGGAAATTTAAAACATCGGAGGGATTAGAGGAGTTCTCGCAAAAGGTCAAAAGCTTACATTCTTCATCTTTCTCTTTATTCCAAGAGACATAGGACCTCTGCCTCAGCGCCTCCCTCCCCACTCCCTCCCACCCAACCTGCTAAATGTCGTGTCAGGTTATTTAAACGTTTCTAAATAAGGGAGAGAAAAAAATTCTTCCGGCTCTGGCTCCTCTGTCTTTTGAGAATACAGTCAGGAGGAGAATTTATAAAAAGATGGGAGGTGGGGGTTCCTGTTACTTTGGGAAATGGCATTTACCCCATTCACGCTGACTCTGACCCTCGCCCTACATGGTCCATGCTGATGGGTTGCAGTCTTCACGCTCTGGAAAGGCCGCTGGAGCCGAGGCTGAGACCTCAGGAGACCCCCCTGCGCTGCCAGGGTGTCCAGCAGCTGGGAGGAGAGACCGAGGCTGCTGCTCTCAGACGTCGGCCCAGTCTCTCAGGACCTGTCTGCGTTTTAGTTTAAGCTGTGGCGGTCCATTTGCAGCACCCAGGGGAGGACCTACCCAAAGAGCTTAATGTGCACCAGCAAATAGACATCTGCCCTTTTGCTCAAACACGTGTCAGCATAGCTCTTCATCCTCCATTCTCCTCGGTGGTTATTGAGCCAGCCAATAACCTTCTTGCTGGCCCTCACACATCGGCTCATCCCCACCTAGGCCTTTGCTCTGCTTGGTGTCTTTGCCTGGCTCCCTGCTCTCCACTCAGGCCTTATGGGAAGTGAGACCTTTGCAGGTCTTTCTGTATCAACCTAACTTTTCAACTGCCTTCTTAGTATTTTCAGTTCCAGAAATGACTTTGGATTCCCGGTAAAAGCGGACCGTGACCCCAGATCCCGTAGGCGTATCTCAGCTCCACCACTTACATTGGATGTCTTCTGTTGGTTTCCAAGTCCAACTTCTACTCTCTCCACTTCTTTCAGTGTCCAACCTATCTGTGGGCTTCTTGCTTGCCTCCAGCGTCTGCTTCTTCCTCCTGGGAGGGCTCAGCCATTGGCGGGAGGCTGCAGGGGAAACTGAGGTCAGAGTACCCCTCTGGGGAAGGCCGCACCTTTAGCGAGTGACGCTGTCCATTGAGCCACCCTTTCTGATTTTGCACCTGCTTCCTCACCTGGGTCTTTTGTACTGGGATGAGTTTAGCCTCTCTCTGTGTGCTCTGGGGTTCCACTTCCCCTTGTTGGTTTCCTTAAATGCTTCCCACCCCTTTGTAAAAAGAACCTTTATTGGATTCTCCTCTAATCACTGAGTTTGAGAATGTCATTTATTTCTCGCAGGAGAATATAGCTTAATAGCTAGCGGTAGTTAATTAACCCCTCTGTGCCTCAGTTGCCACATTTGTGCAGTGCATATAAGAGAACAGTCTTTTTTTAAAAAATATATATATATATTTTATTGATTTTTTCAGAGAGAAAGGGAGAGGGATAGAGAGTTAGAAACATCGATCAGCTGCCTCCTGCACACTCCCTACTGGGGATGTGCCTGCAACCAAGGTACATGCCTTGACTGGAATCGAACCTGGGACCCTTCCTTCCGCAGGCCTGACACTCTCTATACATTGAGCCAATTTGGTTAGGGCAAGAAAACAGTCTTTATAGAGTTGTTGTAAGATTAAATGAGTTAATACTTGCAAAATGCTTGACAGGGCACCTGACACATGGTAAGTACTATGTGAGCATTTGCTGTTTTAACTGTTGTTGTTGTTATTATTATTATATGCTTGGGGACCCATGCATTGCTTCCCTTGACCCTGCTAGCATATGTGCTTCTTGGGGGCAGGGCCTCTGTCTTCCTGTTGCACATCCAGGTTCTAGAACAATGCCTGCTCCATAGAAGCACTACAGAGTAAAAATATATACTCTGGCTGTCAAATAACCAGGATCTCTATTGCTTAATGAAGTTCAATTCAATACACATTTTGTTGCATGTGCCAAGTTTTATTACTGTAAAAGTTTGAAATCAGTTATTAATTATAAATGAATTTTAATTGAATCATTAATATTTGAAAAGTGAGAATAATTTTAACCCTCTTTAAATAAATAGTAGTTTTATCAACTTTAAGAGTTCTAAATTTGCTAATTTTCAATGCAGTAAAAAAGTGTTTCTTAAATTAGCTACCGTAATCAAACTTTTCATTTAAGCAGACTCTGCCTGTCAACTTGGGGGGAAAAAAGGAAATAAAGCTAAAAGCATTGTTTTTAGAGGAAAAACTTATCTTGGGGGCTTAATATAAATTAATTAGTGAGGACATACCACAGGTTACAGGTTGCTTGTAATCCTAGGAGACTATTTTCTGGACTGGGGATCGGATGGAGTGGTGTATACAAAATTTAGTAATGTTAATATACTTAGCTAATTAATATTATCTTTTTCAGTTTAAAAGTACAACTTGCAGCCAAATAAATGCGTTATGCAGTGTAGATTTCCATGCCTTTTCTTCCTTCAAAAATGAGCTAGATTGCAAATTTCAGAGGATCCTTGGTTTTTGTATTTCTCTTGATACTACTTAATGGCGGTGGCAATTGGGCCATTTAGTAAATGCGCTGAATCAATTCTTTTAAAACTTTTTTTGGACCCAAACCCATCTTGGTATTTAGCAGCAGCAGAGAGCTTTAAGCGGCTGCAGTCTTGTTCCATAGCATTTATTGAGCTGTAGACGGTGCTGTGGTGGGGAGCGGGGGGAGGGGGAGGAGGAAGGATGAAGAGGAGCAAACATAAAATAAACAGGAGACACAATCCTTCCTTCAGACAGGTCAGTCTTCTGTGTGGAAAAGGAAAGGGCTGGGGGCCATTTAGAGATTATATAACTTAAGCCTGTGTACACAGGGGACTTAATAAAAGACATATTTATTTTCCCAGGGAGTTGATGTGAACAAAGACCACAAACCTGTTTTAGCAACACTGGTAGTTACTCAGTCATCAGTGCTCCGATGAGACAAAGGAAATGCCACCATGAGTTTGATTCCAGTGAAGAAACATTGACAAACACTACCTAGAAGACGCCCAAGCTAATTTTGTCCAGTCAGTGGTTTGTTTAGCGAGATCCCAGTATGACAACAGGGGAGGAGCCAGACCCGTATAGCTTGTTGTACTGGGACTTAGAGAAGCTGGGCAGCGTAACAGCTCCAGAACCAGACTTCTCCTGTCAAACCCTGGGGCTTGCTGTCAACTAGCTGTGTATCTTGGTCACATTTTGCTTCTTCAGTTTTCTCTTCTGAAGAGCAGGATAGCAGCGGCCTTCCCTACAGCACTACGAGGATTAAATGAGTTAATGCATGTAAACCAATGAGTGCAGTGCTAGCTGCTATTATTTGACCGGCTTATTAGCCTTCTAATAGAAATGCCAAAACCTTTTGAAGGTGGAAAGATATAAAGTACATTGAGATCTTCGTTGACAACAGAAAATATATTAAGTGGAAAAGCGTTTAGATTTTTTTAATTTCCTGTTATTAAAAATTAAGGTTTTTTTTTTTTTTTAAGCACCTCAGTAATATATGGTTTAACTATAGTTTTTATTTGCTGTCACTGAGAAATCTGAAACTCCCTACAGCTGTCTTAAAGTTGTGACTCACGGAGTTAGAGGTGTTCTCTTCAACAGTGGATGGATTAAATTAATTGCAAGCTAGCAAGTCAGTGGTTGATTTCTGAGGGCTGCAAAATATGTTTTGGTCCAAAGTGCTTTAAGGGAGAGAAGGCTAAACTGGACATCAGGGCACCTGGCTCCTGCCCCCTGCTGGCTGTGTGGCTCAGGTCAGTCCTCTCTACCTGTAGGCCTCTCCTCGTCAGTGGGACAAAGACACTGGACCAGTGAGAAGAAGGTCCCTTCCAGCCCTCACCATCCTTGGATGTATGTTTTGAAGCCATCTGCCGGGCAGATTTAACAGAAGGTGTGAACAGCAGACTGGGTCGAGTGCTTCCAGTTCCTTTTTGCTTCTCCCTTCTTTGCCACATTTTCCCACCTTGAGGGATGTGGGCCCTGAGCCATCACGCCGCTCTTGCCTGACTATGAAACGAGGCAGTTTGCTCGCCCCTAACTGAACCTCAGCTAACGTGGGGCCCTGGCTGCAAAGCTTTAAGCCCCAGCTTTGCAAGACTATCCTCGGGGTGCCTGCCTTTCAGAGAGCTGGCTGCCAGGCTTTAGGAATGGAGGGAAAGACCCATTTGCTAAAGCGGTTAACTATTAAAGCATTCTCCTCTTTTCTTTGCCTGTGACCTTGGTCGTGACCCCTAGCCCATGTCTCCCCACAGGGTCTCCCAGAGTCTCAGCTGCCTCCCCTTTTGCTCCTGAGAGGCTCTCAGGACTCTGACACCCGAGAGGGCAGAGTCCCCAGGAGGGGTTGTCAGGGAGGGACTAAGGATGAGGAGATCCGGGCTTGTCTGTGAACAGTCCCTTTGGCCAACCCCCCTGGTCATCTCCCTCAGGGGTGTGGCCTAGGGGGCCGCCATGGGGTCTGTAGCACCTGTAAGAGCAGAAGGTGCGGAGGAAGAAATCACCGCCCTGCGCATTCTCTCTCTTCCTCAGTGTTCTGAGTGTCCTCCTGCCAAGGCAAACTGCATGTCACAAGTCATCACCTGGGACTGCAATTTAGGTCATGATCACTCTCACCTTTACCCGGTCCTTATTTCATTACGTTAGCACCTCATATTCAGTACTGTTCAGATTTAATACTTTGGGATGTGTTCTTTGTAGAGTGACCAATCGTCCTGGGGAATGAGCGAGTGTTCCAGGACTTGGGAGGGATGTTAGGTGGTAAAACCAAGACAGTTCCAGGCCAACCAGGATTGTGTGTGTGTGTGTGTGTGTGTGCGCGCGCGTGCGCGCGCGCGCCTTTCTTTAGGCCCTAAAGTTTAGGGGTTTTCTGTCTTGCAGTGAATTTCTCCGTACATTGTTATTTCTTTTATAAAATATCTTGTGATCCCACAGCAGTACCTTTTGTCTATTTTAAATGCCCTTCCCCAGGGACTGCTTCCCCCTGGTCTTCCCTCGTCACTCCCTCGTCTTAGCCCAGTCCTGAGGCTGCATGGTGAGTGTGCCACTTTCCCTGGACCTTGTGTGACATCAGTCTCACCCTCAGAAGGTCAAGTGCTCAGAGCTGCCTCTGAAAGAGAATGGAAGAAACACCATGAATTTGGGCTTCAAAGTTGTCTACTCAGTGCACCCTTTTCTGGGGTTTCCTCTAGACTTCTCATCATGTTAGTTGCCTTTCCTTCGGTGTGATCCTTACAGTCCATCTTCTCAACCTTAATCTATTTCTCCTGGATGGAATGTCCTCTCCCAAATGGCGTATTTTTCTCCTCAAAGCTGCCATCTTGAGACCTTCTTGAACAAACCCTCTCCCTCATTTCCCACCCTAGCACTTGCTGCTGCTCTTGCTATCCGCTTTTCCGAGTTCCTTGTCGCTTATTAGATTTTAAGCACCAAATGTATGTCCCTACAACTCCTCCAAAACTCACTGCAAACAACGCGGTGACACATGGATGCCTCTGACCAACAGATTGCTCATTTGGTCTCAGTCTTGGTTGGATGCCAAGGGGAACAAGTTAAAATAATATCCCCTCCTGCTTCTTCCACAGACACATTACACTGATTGCATCACAGCGATGAAACGATGGCATCGTTATCTGGAAATCATGTGGGCTAAGCATTGAAGGTGCAGCGAAGGAGTGGTTTGTCTGTAGGCTACTGCAGAACAGGTTAGGGGAAGAAGGGCAGTGAGGAGGAGGGCGGCAAGGAGGCTGGAGCTGTTCTGGGTTATAAAACAGGAGGTGCTGTTGGGTGTCAGGAGGATGCTCTTTGACTCAAGCAGGGCACGTATGAATCTTTGCCTCAGGAAGTGCATGCGCATGTTCTATTTACACATTTGGGGTAGCTTTACTGTTGTAACACAACTTTCCTCTACTGTGCCCATTGCTGATCTGGAGGCGACACTAATCAGCAGGCCTTTGGTTTATTTAGCATCCACCATCAGAATCCCTGACATTCCTAGTCCTAAATGATTTCTTCCCATTTAAAGGGAATCGGTGGAGCCAGTCCTTGAGCCCAGACTCACTGCACAACCGGAGGAGGTGGTCTTAGGGGAGCCAGGGAGGTTTGCTCGTAGCAACAGGAGCACCTGGACCTGTTGTAGGGAGGAGGATGGATGTGGAAGCTTGTTTCTGATAGCTCCCATCTCCTCTGGCATTCATGCAGAAGGCGACGGCCCTGGCCCTCCCTCCAGAGGCGCCAGCTGCGGCCGCACCAGCAGGGAGCGCCCTTGTAGGTCCCTCCTCCTCACAACTCCTCTTCACCACGTAGAGGTGGATGGAGCACCTCCTGCTGGAAATGCAGCTCTTCGTGTGCACTTATCCTTTACCACAGTGCCCAGGGCACAACTGTAATCATGTTCAAAAACAAATGTGCACAAAAATGTCCCCAAGAGACATGCACTGTTCTAGGGCACATGTGTCAAACACAAGGCCCTCGGGCCAAATCCGTCCCGCCAGGCCTTGCAATGTGGCCCGCACTCGCTGTCATCACTGCACTCCGCTGCGTTTCCATCACAATGACAGTTTATGACTGTTCAGTAAACCATTCGGCCCGAGATTTAGGCTGGATTTTAGATTTTGGCCCTTTCTCTGATTGAGTTCGACACCCCTATTCTAGGGTATAACAGGAGAGGACGTTGAACATTTTGGAAATCTTGTTAAAAAACCACACGGGGGCACTATTCCTTTAAAACTACAGGATAGCCAATTTTCGATAGTTGAAGCAAAGGCTCCTCTGAAGTTCAGTTTCCAGAAGTTTATTTTCTATGAAATGAGACCTGAGTCAGTACTGTAAGCTGCAGAATTCAAAACCTTGAGTTGGAGACAATTGAAGCACAGTGATCTTTTCCTCCCTGAGTTTTTCAGGGATTCAGCAAGTGCCTGGGCCTCTTTTACCCACTCAGCTCCCATACTGGCTGCCTCTGAACCTAAAGGTCCCTCTTGCTCTTTGGGCAGATGCATGTACTGCTACTTGGCCCATATTTCCATGACAGGGTCGTTCTGCTGGTCTCGAAGCACCTGTGTGAGTTTTCCAGAATAGTAAAAGAGGAGAAAGCTAATCTTATTGAGGAGTGCCTCCATTCTTTCTCCTTCATGCAAGTAATTACACGAGTGCAAATGTATATATGTAATGGTCCTCTGACTACATTCAATCCACTTGTCATGGTAACACCTTTTAACCATTATTACCAATATTATTTTGCTGGGGAGATACCATCTTCTGTATTATCAGAAAATCCTTTAATTCATATTTGTATTTACCCATTCACCCTTTCAGTTACCCACATATTCATCTGCCCCCCACCCACACACCCATTAAACATATACTGAGGAACAGTGCTGTGCCATTGCTGCTTGATTTAGGGAACTGAAAAACTGAGAACAATGTCCTCTTCTTCTACACTCTCTCTCTCTCCTCTTATACACATATACATCACACTTTTTGAATCAATTCTCACGGACCACGAGGAGTAGAAGTAGGATTTAAAAGATGCTTATACATAAAATGATATTCCCAAGGCATAGCAGTAGCCAGAAATGATCTGAAATAGCTTCTATCATCCAATTTTACTGATGGCAAAGAAGTCTGCTTGAAAGTTTCCATCTGTGCAAGTGTCCTGAAAAGCCTGCACTGCAGTAAAAAAAATTCTCCTCCAGTGCAAGCACCAGTGTGATGCTGGTCTTTGTTCAGCATGGAAGTCTGGCCATTGTGCCAAGGTCAGTGCAACATACATTTTCAAGGCAACAGAGGGCAAACCACACCATGGGGTGTGCATGTCCCTTTTCCAAACCCAGGTCCTATTCGTCAGTCAGGCTTATCCCCTCGACTTCACCCACACCCACCAACAAATTGTCTTGCATCTCTCTTGTCCAAGGGAGAGAATGGTCACATACCAGCGTTTAAGCACCCATATTTTTATAGTTTCAACTGTTTAAATGGAAAATTTCCTTAAATATTTGATATCATTGTCCTTTGAAAATAGTATACAGAATTTTAAAAATCAGTAACCCGCCCCCTCTTTTTGTTTTTGGTTTGGCATAAAAAACATGATTTTTTCCACAATATTTTGAAAAGCAGTGCTCCCTCCAGATGCATGGAAGCATCATGGTATCAACACTGATGCTCTATGGCACATGTGTCAAACACAAGGCCCGCGGGCCAAATCCGTCCCGCCAGGCCTTGCAATGTGGCCCGCACCACGCTGTCATCACTGCACTCCGCTGCGTTTCCATCACAATGACAGTTTATGACTGTTCAGTAAACCATTCGGCCCGCGATTTAGGCTGGATTTTAGATTTTGGCCCCTTCTCTGATTGAGTTCGACACCCCTACTCTAAGGCCTCCATGCTTCTTTAAATGTTTGCATCTTAAAGCTTTTCTTGCTGGAGTACTTCTGCCTGAGGTCCCTTGTTCCCTGTTATCTGTGCTTCTGTGATCTTCTACTTCTTAGAATTGTGTGCACAATTAGAATAGACTCTAATCGAAGGTCCAAAGAGAATTCCAAGGATTAAAATAGAAGAGATTTATTGTCTTAAGATTTAAAAAAATATATATTTTATTGATTTTTCACAGAGAGGAAGCGAGAGAGATAGAGAGCTAGAAACGTCGATGAGAGAGAAACATCAACCAGCTGCCTCTTGCACACCCCCTACCGGGGATGTGCCCGCAACCAAAGCACATGCCCTTGACCGGAATCGAACTTGGGACTTTGCAGTCCGCAGACCGACACTCTACCACTGAGCCAAACCGGTTTCGGCTGTTTTAAGATTTTTATTTTCTGCTTTCCTGCCTTCCAAGGTTTATCTTCTGTGTCTCAGCTTTCCTCTGAATAGGTCCAGTTGCCTTGTCTACCTGCAGCTGTACATCAGCTGCTTTGGGTTAGGTCAACATTTCCAAAGTGTGGCCTGCAGAACTCCTGTGCCAGAATCCCTAGCGATGCTGTTAAAATGCAGGTACATGGGTCCCACCCCTGAAACATTGAATTTGATCCTTTTTCTGAGTAAAGGGCCTGAGAATAATCATTTTCATTATGCATACTTGTATGACCCAGCTACTTGTATGACCTAGACCTTGAGAATTACTGTAATAGGTGCCATGCTTGAGTTTTTCATCTGAGCTAAACTTATTTTTGTAGTTGCAAATTGCTGAGATGCTCAGAGAGGCAGAAAAGCCTACTGGTTAAAAGTGAAGGCTCTGGAGCCAGTCTGCCCAGGATAAAATCTCAGCTTTTTCTCTAACTACTACATTTTATTGAGCAACTTATGTCAAATCATTGTGCCTCAGTTTCCCCATCAATAAAATGAATATAATAGTACCTACGTCACAAGATTGTTGCATTAATATAGAAATAATAGACAGTAAACACACAATAAACGTTAATTATCATTGCAGTCATATTTTTGTGTAGTGGCTGTATCGCAGCATTTGTGGTTTATCCAGACTCTGGATTCCAGAGCATAGTGACAGCTGCTACACATAAAAAATCTTTGCCAACCACTCTCATCCCTGAGTATGCATGTCACCCATGATACCAGTTAGGCGTGTCCATGCATACATACTCAGGGATGAGAGTGGTTGGTGGACATGCCTAACTGGTATCATGGATGACATATTGTGACTTGGCTTCAAATAGCACAACTGTATGTCATGGTCATGGTGACAGTTCCTCCCATCTCTTTGAAAGCCAGATATCTAAGTTTGAAGGAGTATCAGCGTCATGAGCCTTGATATTTTTATAGATACTGAAGCCTCAAATTGTGAGACTCATCAAAGGATTCAAACCAGCGTCATGGTTTTGCTTTAAGTCGAGATATTAAGAGGGTTCTTCTGTGTGCACCAAATTATGCAGCAATTATGGTGGAATCCCATCCAGAATTATACTGGTTTCTATGGCAACCTGAATTCAAAATAGGATCTTAAAAGCCTCTTTAAGTAGAAAAAGCAAGTTTCATTCCTTCTATCCGTATGGAATATGTAGTTTATGCAAAGCATTTTCTAAACGGAACGTTTGTCTTTTTACTTATCTTGCCATTAATAATTTTAACATTGTAGTACTACATTCTAAATTTTCTCCGCGTCTGAGAATCTTAAGCCACCCTAAAGTGCTCATTTTGCTATGAATAGCTAATGTTTCACTTTGTTGTTCATAACAGACGTACTAAGTATTTTTGACTTTTCTGAATAATTCTATAGTAATTAGTAAGAGGATAGAGCAACTGTTATAGAATTTCCAGGTTAGCAAGCCAACTTATTTTTAGTTGGCAATTTATATAAAAAGCTTTTGAGTAAATGCCTCATTTGTGTAAAAGACGTATTTTAGCACATATCTGTCTGAAACAATTCCAAAATTGGAAATTGGGATAATAAAAACCAAGTCTTTTGCAGATACTTCGTGACTTGACAATTGCAGGCATAGTGGTGAGGATAGGATAGGTTTTGCTGTGCTAACAAACACGCCCAACATCTCAGTGACTTGAGGCAATAAAAGTTTATTTCTCATTTGTGCTTCCTGCCCATCACAGGCTTGCTTTAGCTCCTCTCTTTGCCATCTTCACTCTGGGACTTGGATTGACAGACAGCCTCTACCTAGAGCATTGCAAGAGAACAGAGAGCATGATGAGGTGACTACTAACTCTTTTTTTTTTTTTTTTTAAATAATTTATTGGTTTTTAACAGAGAGGAAGAGAGGGATAGAGAGCTGGAAACATTGATGAGAGAGAAACATCCATCAGCTGCCTCCTGCACCCTTCCTACCGGGGATGTGCCTGCAACCAAGGTACATGCCCTTGACCAGAATTGAACCTGGGACCCTTCAGGCCGCTGGCTGATGCTCCATTCACTGAGCCAAACCGGCTTCGGCGACTACTAACTCTTAAAGCTTCTATTCACAAGGGACACACTTTTCTGTTCACAATTTATTGCCCATAGCCAATCTCATGTTTGGGCCTGAATCCATAGTTTGGGGACATATAATCCCCCCAAAAGGCAGTGAATATGGTACCCTCTGTAGGAATAAAGTCTACCACAGCAGGGAAATGTCAGACCTTAGAGGTAATAATTTTTTAAGGAGTGTTAGTGGTGGGGAGTAGTGGTGAAATTGCAGAATTTTTGAGAGTATGGCAAAATGGCCCATAAGGTTTTGTGACTCCCTAAAATCCTTGCAGCCATCAGTGCACAGTAGCACTAAAACCAAGTCTCTTAGCACCAAATCTAGCCTCCTTTTTCTCTGTAAAATTGGGAGATTTTGACAAATGAGCTCTTTGTACAAGATAGCAGAGTATTCAGCCATGGGTTAAAGCATTTTCTCTTTCATTTGTTTTTGTCCTTTTGATTAAAATTACTGTGGATAATTAAATTAAATTAAGTTAAATTAAATTAAATTAAACCATTTTAATTTCTGATAGTGAACACAGTGACTGTATAAATGATTTTATAATTGTTTTTCTGAGGCACAGGGCCTCCAAAAAATGCAGACATTTTTCCAGTGGTATTTTTTTCTTATTGATGGGAATTATTACTTTTTTTAGATTGCACCCAAGTCATTAGAAATAAGAAAGCTCTAGGAAGAGACCTATATTGAAGGTCAAAAAGGACGTTTTTGAATTATCAGGTATTGTTGATTGGCATGAGCTATATGTGATCAACACTGAGCAACCAAGGGGCACTGTGTGAATCTTGGGGGTAGGTGGAGGTACACGACTAATTCTGTGTGAATTTATGCCTGAACCATTTCCTTCATATGATATCGACCTAGAAGAAAACATAAGTGGTCTGCCATTGGCCTACCTACTTCTTTGCATATGTCAACTGGGATTCAGCTAGGTGGGCATTATCTACATGGAGAGGCCGATGATCTTCATCGCCAGCCTGTTCTGTAAGGAGTAAAAGAAGGGTGAGCCTTCTTACCACAGAGTTGCCAGGGCCTTGTGGTTATAACCCAACATCTCCCACATTCTTGCCGATTCCTAGGTAACAGTTGCATGAAGAGAGGTTCAGAGAGGACCTCATATGCTGGCCAGAGTTTCATGCACAAGGCACACTTTTGTGAGGGGCTAGGTGCGTGGTTTGGCCTCCTGCTGGTCCCCTCTTCAGGGCCTCTCTGTTGTGTGAACCCCCATGTGTTCATCGCGGTGCCTCACTTAAGGCGGCTGATAGGTCCCTCCAGGTGCTCATGTGGTACAACCTAGTATTCTCTCACTGACATTTCTACACACCGACTACTTAATGACATTTGATATTCATAACCATGTCCTTGAATGCTGACAAAGACTTCACTGTATTTGGTGTGAATTAGACATATTTTTAATTTGATCTCTTGAGAATTTGTGATCCATACATGGCCTGTGTATATTCTAGTAAGCAGACTGTGTGATAAAATTCTTTATTAGGAGCAGTGAGTCTTGAATTTTAGGACTAGAAGGAATCATAAAGTTTGTCTAGAACCGTGGTTGGCAAACTGCAGCTCACAAGCCACATGTGACTGTTTGGCCTCTTGAGTGTGGCTCTTCCCCAAAATACCATGGTCTGGGCAAGTTGATTTTGAAGAAGTGGCATTAGAAGAAGTTTAAGTTTAAAAAATGTGGCTCTCAAAGAAATTTCAATTGTTGTACTGTTGCTATTTGGCCCTGTTGACTAATGAGTTTGTCGACCACTGGAGAATTCTAGATCACTGTCCCTATAGAATCATTTCTGACCTCTCGCCTGGAGTTCATTTCTCCACTCCATGAGATAAAGACTCTTGGAATAATTTCTCTTCTGCATTCTTTATTGTGTTGAACCTAAGTCTAGTTCTGGCCTTTGTTATTTAGCCCTGGTTCTGCTTTCTTTGATCACTCAGAAGGTCCCTTTTCCTAAAGGGGAGCCCTTATCACGTCTCCCTGCAATTCTCTCCAGGTCACGTTTCTTCTGTCACCATATCTCACAGGGAGCGGCTTTATCTCCCCTCTCTCTGATTGCTGTTGTTGGGCTGCCTTCCCTTGGATTCGTGGCCCCGCCTTTTACAGTGCCGGGCTTGGAATGAATGCAGGACTCCACCTGTGCCTGGGCCAGTGCTGAGCAGGGCGGGACCGTTGTCGTCTGGCCTGAGCAGAGCGGTTCTAACGGACAGGGCACCAGAAGCTCCTGGACTCAGAATCCAGCTCTGCCACTTGCTGGCAGTGTGACCCTTGTGTCATTTTCTAATCTTGGAGTCTCAAGTTTATTCCTCTTATCAAAGGAGGACAATAATTCCTTCATGCAAGGGGCATGATGAGCAATAAAAGATGGTGTGTTTGAAGTACCTAATAGCGTGTGGCATATAAACTATTCCAAGTAAATGTTTGTTTTTCCGTTATTTTGAGTATTACACTTTACTAGCTTAGGATATTATTATATCAGCTGCTTGCTAGCCAGACCACTCTTTTGGCCTCCGAACTGGAAATTATCTCTGTTGGAAAGTGGGATAACAATCTCAATCCCAAAGTCTCCCCCCGGTGCTGTGCTTGGGCCTGTCTCTCCTGTGCTGTGGAATGTCTGTAACAAGTGTCTCATGGAGACACCAGCACCTGCCTCACAGGATTAGTCAAATTTCAGTCTCAAACATGTACATTTCCACCCTGGAAAGGCAGACAACATAGTGCTGGAATATCTGCATCCTTAACCCCAGATTCTTCAGACCCTTTGAACAGGTGGCCCCACTAGAGGAGGAAGAAGAGTAGCTACTTACCAGGTGTACCAGTTAATAATGCGGATGTTGTAATCAAAGAAACCACAATAATTTCAAGAGAAACATCAAAAGTGCTTTATTTAAAGTAATGTCCATCGCTAGCTACAATCCTCCCATCTTTCAGGTAAAAAAGTCCCAATGGAACTTTTCTTGTTTTGAGGCAAACAGAGACCCAATTTTCCACATCTTCGTATGTTTTGGAGTGCTGCTCAGAAAGTGTGTGTGCCATCGATCTGAACAAAGTATACAATAACTTTCAGCAGTACTTTTCTTCAAAATAAAGTAATGAATCAAAACTTTCTGCAAATGCTCTTTTTTGGGGGGGAAGGCACAAAATTTGACATTTTTAAGCCTAAAAATATCTATGATGTTAATTCCTTCAGAAAATTTGACATATGAAGTTTGGAAGCTTGCTATCAATACAACAAAATAGCATATATATCAAATTGCATATATGTAACTCCGTGTATTGAAAAAAATCTGCGCCAAAACCAGTTTGGCTCAGTGGTAGAGCATCAGTCTGCGGACTGAAAGGTCCCAGGTTCGATTCTGGTCAAGGGCATGTACCTTGGTTGCGGGCACATCCCCGGTAGGGGGTGTGCAAGAGGCAGCTGGTCAATGTTTCTCTCTCATCGACGTTTCTAGCTCTCTCTCTCCCTTCCTCTCTGTAAAAAATCAATAAAATATATTTTATTAAAAAGAAAAAAATCCGCATTTTTAACCGGCACTCCTCGTAGATTGCAAGGGCCTGTGCAGGCCCGCAGAGGGAGCTGGTGTCAGATTCAGAGAAGAGCAGCTGCTGACCGTCTTTCCTCCCGCTGCCAAGGCACCAACCTATTCCGCTGCAGGAAGTGAATGATGCACATTTTACGTCCTACACGTTGGCGGCTGACTCATTTCGATGCTCTGTCTATTCTTTGCCTCCATTTTAGAAATAAGCAGCTTTATTTTAGTGTAGTTTTAGATTTGCAGGAAAATTGTGAAGGTAGTACAGAGAGTTCCTGTTTTCCCTTGTTACTAGTATTAGCATCTTCCATCAGGATGCTACACTCATCACAATCACTGCACCGTTGTTCATAGATTATTACAAATTGGAAGTCATACTTTACTCATATTCCTCTGCATTTGCATAATGACCCCTTTCTGTCCCAGGATCCCACCCCAGACACCACAGGCCACTTCGTCATCATGCTGCCTTACGCTCCTCTTGGTGGGGACAGTGTTCTCTGCCCTATTTTTCAACCTGCTTTGAGCACCTCTTCAAAAGATGCCTTCTCACCATTTTGATAAGTGCTGGATAGTGGGTATTAACAGGGCTGTTAATTTTCGGTGAGCAAACAGGGATAGAACACACTTACAAGATGAGGTTTCGGAACCTGATGACAAGATGGTCAGCTGCTTTTCCCCATCTTAGTGTCTCTCACCTCCTCATGCGCTTGCACATTAACGTGCCCCCTAGAGAGCTTGTTAAAGTGCAGGTTGTGGTTCGGTAGCTCCAGGGCAGGGCCCGAAAGTCTGCGTTTTTAGGAAGCTCCCAGGTGTGCCCATGCCATGGGGGACCAAGACCCTGAACTTGTGTAGAGTTCCTTATTAGGTGCCAGTGGGAGCTAGGGGCTGGGCTGGAGGGGGAGGAAGAATTACATAAATTGCCTATGACAATCTCTGCCATTAAGAAGTCTGTGATTCTGTTAGAAAAGAAAAAAAAATACAATAAAAAAAGAGCATAAAAAAGTGCAAAATTGACATTAAGTTAGTAGACATTTGACACCATTAAGATGTCTATTATTAAAAAAACAACAACACACACACACACACACACACACACAGAAAATAACATGTTGGATAAATTGGAAGCTTTGTACATTGCTAGTGGGAATACACCAAAGTGGTACACCTTCTATGGAAAATTATATAGCAGCTCCTCAAAAACAAAACAAAACAAAAACATAAAATTATCATACGATCCAGCCATTTCACTCTGGATAGAAAGGAAAAAGAATTGTAGCAGGGACTTGAACAGATATTTGTCCACCCATGTTAATAACAGCATTATTCCCAGTTCGCTTTCACATTATTCACCAATGTCGGAAGCAACTCAAGAGTCCATCCATGGATGAATGGAAAACTTAATGTGGTATCTCCATACGACGGAATAGTCTTTCTTATACAGGAAGGAAATCCTGCCACATGCCATACCATGGATGAGCCTTAAAGACATTAAGCTAAGTGAAACACGCCAGTCACAAAAGGACAAATGCTATTCATAAGGTACCTAGGCTCGTTAACTTCAGAGACAGAGTAGAATGGTGGCCGCCAGGCCTGCGGGGAGGAGGGAGTGGGAATTAGTGTGTAATGGGCACCGAGTTTCAGTCTGGAGGAAGTTCTGCAGCTGGATGGATGTACTGATTACACAGCAGCATGAATGTGATTAATCCCACTGAACTGTACACTTAACAATGGTTAAAATGGAAATTTTGTGTTATGCATATTTCACCATAATTTTAAAATGGCTTAAACACACACACACACACACACACACACACACACACACACTACAATGGGGGTAGAGTTGTCAGGTGAGAAGGATAAAAGGATACAAGTGAGGCCTCATCTATGGACCATATGTGGTACACCAGGCACAACATGCCACATTACCTCATTCACCTCCAACATCTACCCAAGCGGCCTATTCGGCCTGTTGATCAATGACAAAACCAAAAGAGGGAAGAGATTACTGAAAGCTCTGAGAGTCGGGAGACGTGTCCAGCGTGGATTTAACATGGGCCTTGGGAGAGAGGCAGGGCCTTGGTGGGAAGACGTTGGGAGGCAGTCTAGCTGGATGGTGGAAACGGGCTAAGGAAAGAGACAGAGACTGGAGGCAACAGCTCTGCAGCTGGCGTGTTTGCCGCTGGAGTGAAGGCTTCCTATGAACGAAGCATGACCAGAAGGGCAGGAGGTGGAAGGCCTTCAGTTCCAGGGGACTTGATCTCTTAGTATCTAAGCAGGGAGTATCAAACTAAGTGTTTTTTGGAACTAGCAGGTGACATTAATGGGGGAAGTGGCTTAGTCAAGGTGACAGGGAATGGTGTGGACTAGGGTAGCTGAATACAACACATCCCACCTAAGGCATCTCATCCATAAACTTGAGACAGCATGGGCCAATGCTGGGCTTTCAGGCAGGCATTAGATAATATACTCAGTTCCACTTTGGCAGGGCAGGGGAGGCCAGTTGGGCAGAGGTGTGTGTGTGTGTGTGTGTGTGAGAGAGAGAGAGAGAAAGAGAGAGAGAGAGAGAGAGAGAGAGAGAGAGAGAGAGAGAGAGAGAGAGAGAGGGAGAGAGAGAAAGAGAGAGGAGGCCCTGCATGCCCAAAGGGATTCAGAGTGATGCTGAAGGCATGTAAGACCATAGGATACATGAGGCACATCTTCCTGGCTGTATCAACAGTCCTAGAAGATTGTGGTAAAAATTCATGCAGTCTCACTAAGTACTTGAAATATTATTTTTGTTATTACAGAGACACATGGAGTAGAATACCAATATAGCTAATTGTTAGCACTAATTATTATGTTCCAAAATGTAAAAATGCATTCTATCAATGAACATAACGCAGAACCAGTGCTAACTGAACACCCACTCCGTGCCAGGCGCCATTCTGGGCACTTTGCCGTGTTTTCTCCTCAGTCCTCCTCGCAGCCCTCGCGCCCCGGGCCATTAGTACCCTGTTTTCAGATGAGGGCACGGAGATGCGGAGACCAGGAGTAACTTGCCAAGGCGATTGTGGCAGAAATCTAGGATACAATGGTCGCCCCAGCTGCACTTACAATGAACTCGGAGTTTCTTTTTCTCATGGCACTGTGGCCCAGGAGTAATTCACATAGGGACCAGTAGGTGTCACTACCTGGCGCTCCCTAGAAAAAGCAGATGGACCCTGTGACTCCACAGTGAAGAAAACAACACACACAACCTCGGGCATCTACCATCTTCCTGTTGAAAAATGCCAACCTTGACTTGGTAGCCACTTCTGTCTCTTTCCTTCCCACCTTCAGTCCATCCCAGGCCCAGTTAGCTAGGTGCAGCTGGACACCCCCGTCCCCCTGCCCCCTAACACACACACACACACACACACACACACACACACACATCTGACCAACATAGCCGTCCTGCCCAAGTCCACTAGCAGAGTGTATGTGTCTGTGTGTGTGTGTGTGTGTGTGTGTGAGTGTGTGCGTGTGTGTGTGTGAGAGAGAGAGAGAGAGAGAGAGAGAGGTGCTGAGTTGTGTTTGTTTCAAGTTTGAATAACCTGGAACATGTTCTTGCAGGTTGGACTGGTGTTTTCAAGTCAGACCTTTTCCAACACAGTGCGTGCACACGACACACATCTGCTATTGAACCGCACAGAAGGGCAGAAGAGAGGCTGGTGCTCAGGTACCAGTGAGTCAGAGGAGGAGCTGGAGGAGAACAGGGAGGGTCCTGGGACTCTCAGGGCAGTGGGAGGAGGGAAAGAGGAGGAGAGTGTGCCAGGGGCTCATCAGTGGGAAAGGAAGACCCAGCACAAGGGCCCTGCACCTCTCTCCTGGTACCCGACCAACACTGACTCAGCATATAACTCTGGGATGTACGTGTTCTACTTCAAGGGCATACAAAAATGTATCAAAAGTGAGCAAATGAAACATGTACGATTTAAAAAAAAAATTCTTTCTTGATTCCAGCATCCTCCAATTAATTTGAAATCTTCCTCTTTACTGTAAACTTTTCAAAAATTCTGTGCACAGTCAATAGGATGATGGATTACGTTTTTATCGCAGTTCACTTGAGGCAGGAAAATGAGGCGAAGCTTCTCTAAAGCAGGATGCTCATCCACAAGGAGAGCAGAGGAGGGGCGAAAACCAAGTCGTTTTTACTGAAACGGTCTCCTCTTGGACAGGAGGGCAGCCCGCCTCAGACACGCCAGGAGCTGTTTTGAAAAATGGTGCTAATTTCTGAGAATAGCTACAGAGATCTTTCAAAAATCTGCAGGATAAAGCAAATAGCACAGGTGAATGTCTTTAAATTATAGGAAGGAAGCGTCAGTATTGGGCAGATCTGTATGTTTTACGTGGGCCCTGGAGACTGAGGTTCGTTAGCACAGAAGCGGAACACATGCTTTGTGTTAGGTTTTGTGATAACACGTGCTTTAAAAATTTGAGACATAACACGTGGTGCTTTCAGGAAACTTTCCACTTTTATTATTTTAAATGGAAATTCTATGCTAAACACACGAAATGCAAATACTAATTTATTTCAAAGAGGAATACCATGGACAGTCACTTCTTTACTGTATGTAATTACAAAAGCTTCTTCCATTTGAGTCCAGAGTCATCACCAGCACCACAGAGAATGGCAGCAAGCTGGTGTTGATGCCACTGTATTTACTTGATAAGAATAATGATAGCCATAACACACATGAGAATCCCACATTGCCGAAACCGGTTTGGCTCAGCGGTAGAGCGTCGGTCTGCGGACTGTAAGGTCCCAGGTTCGATTCCGGTCAAGGGCATGTACCTTGGTTGCAGGCACAGGGGGTGTGCAAGAGGCAGCTGGTCGATGTTTCTCTCTCATTGACGTTTCTAGCTCTCTATTTCTCTCCCTTCCTCTCTGTAAGAAAAATCAATAAAGTATATTAAAAAAAAAAAAAGACTCCCACGTGATCATAGGTGATGATTTCATTTAACACTTCATTTAACCCTGTGTGGTCTAATGCAGTGGTCAGCAAATGCATTAGTCAACAGAGTCAAATATCAACAGAAATACATTTTAAAGTAAGATTCTTGGTACTTGCAGATAGTGAAGGTGCAGACACATTTTTGATCACATCCTAAGCAAGCAAGGGAAGGTAGACACAGTCTTGAGGTGGCTCGAGGTGTGTGAAGGCTCTGGTGTGCCTGGGGCACTCCTTGGAGAGCTGGACATTGGCAGTATCTTTAGGTCTTTGCTTGGCAGGATGGCAGAGGCCAGTTTTCTAAACCCACCTCTCACAACCTCCCTAGGACCTTTTGCATTGTCATTCCACCTGACTTGAAAAGCTCCCACTGACCCTTCACATTCACTCCCATCTTCTTCAATAAGCCACCAGAGCCACGTTTGCCATACCCTTTCCCAGAAAGCTGGCCTGATGTCACCTTCATCCTTGCTGGGAACTAATTCCAACATGTCATAATTATAAGAGTTTCATCAAAAGGTTGGTGAAGCTTGGGGGACTCAACAAGGGCTGAGCCACAAATGTAGTTTACCTGTTGGAATGGTTAAAAAGCATCTCCCCCAAACCTGAATAGGATTGTCTGCTGCTAGACAGCTCAGGACATCTTAATCTGCATGTTATTGCCTCCTGTTGGCCATTCCCCAATCTGACAATGCTTCTATAAACCCTATTCTTTGAAACCCTACCCTTTGAAGTGTATTATCTCCACCTTGCCTTAGGACAATTTGTGTTAATAAACAGCACAGGATCCCGAATCAAGGCGTAATCTTTAGCTCCTTTAGCTGAAGCTCCTCTGACCACCACCCCTCCCCCCAATGCCTTTCAAAATTATCTTTTGTCCTTAGACTCCTTATTGAATCTATGCACAGCTCCTTTCTCCAGATTGCTGAACCCTTCCGTAATGCTGGGACAAGAACTCCAGCAATAATGGACGCCCACCCAGGGGCTCCAATAATCCTCCAATAGTATTTATACCATATGACTCATTTTTAAAAAAATATATTTTATTAATTTTTTTTACAGAGAGGAAGAGAGAGGGATAGAGAGTTAGGAACATCAATGAGAGAGAATCATCAATCAGCTGCCTCTTGCACACCCCCTACTGGGGATATGCCCGCAACCAAGGTACATGCCCTTGACTGAAATCGAACCTGGGACCCTTCAGTCTGCAAGCCGATGCTCTATCCACTGAGCCAAACCGGTTTTGGCCATTTATCCAATCTTTTTTATTTTTTAACTGAGTGGACATGCCTTACCTGATGGTGGTTTTGTTCAGGAACATACAATTTTATCTTCCCAACTTGAGTGTAAACTTCACAAGGACAAGAGCTAGACCTTAGGCCCCATTTTTGCTATTCACCCTTCTACCTCTTCTCAGTATGCAGCACTGGACCAGGCTGTGTGTTGAGGTGATGGCTGTGGTCATTAACAACTTGTACTTTGGGCCCAATTTCCTAGGTTTTAATCCTGCCTGCTACTTACTGACCATGACCTTTGGCAACTCAGCCTCTTAGTATATAGCATGGTAAATCATAATGGTACCTACTTCATAGGGTTGTTGAAAAGATTTCATGAGATACAGGGTAAAAGGGGCTTAGAACAGTATGGAGTGTGCAGTAGACATGATAGAGGCCTTAGCTGTTGTTTTTCTTCTGTAAATATCTGCAAGAGAGCATCTATGAAGAGGCCGCTGGGCAGTGAGAGTGGGAGAGACCCAAGAACCTTTCTTCACACTCTGTGCCTGGGCCACAGGCACCAATCCCCACCCCTTTACCAATTGGGGCATGTGCTTCCCAGGAGTGAAGAGTAGGTGCAGTGCCATTGCTGAGAGAGAGTGCCGAGGTGGAACGAAAAGGATTTGGTGTGTGTCGGAGGAGATGAAGGGGAAATACATGTGGAGCTAAGAATGTTTTCCAGCTTGGGTGGCTAGGTCAACAATGATAATATTAACTGAGTGGAATGGGTTAGAAGAGAAGGTAGCGAGTTCAGTAATAGACATACTGGGTGTGCAGTGTATTGCCTACATCCAGGTGGGGCCACCCAGTAGCAGGGACAACAACAGATAACATGTATTGGAAGAATATCCTGTCTGGTAACCATTCCAAACCCTTCACTCTTTGTTGTTGTTTATTAAAAATTATATTTTTATTGATTTCAGAGAGGAGGGAGAGGGGGAGAGAGATCGAAACATCAGTGATGAAAGAGAATCATTGATTGGCTGCCTCCTGCACACCCCCAACTGGGGAATTGAACCCACAACCTGGACATATGGCCTGAGCGGAAATTGAACCGTGACCTCTTGGTTCATAGGTTGATGACCAACCACTGAGCATCACTGGCTGGGCCCCCTTCACTGGTTTCCATCCACTTAGGCTAACAACCATCCTATGAAGGAGGAACTCTTGTTATTCCCCTTTTACAAAAGAGGAAACTAGGTGCACAGTGGTTCAGCCATTTGTGTAAGGCTACACTGCTAATGAGGGACGGCACAGGGATTGGGACTTAGGCCATCTGGTATAGCAGCTCCCACAATGAGCCCTTCTCTACAAAGACTGCATCTGAGGCTCCTGAGGGAGATGAGACGGGTCTGGAGACACAGATGTGGCCAAGCCATGGTGGTGACAGTCCTGCTCTAGGGGAGACTGCAGGGGAAGGAGGGGATGGTTCTGCTTTAGGTAAGACTGCAGCAGGGTGTGGGGGGAGGGTGTTGGCTGAAGGAAACTCATTTGCTGGCATAAGTGAACATCATTGTGGAAGATACAGGTTCAACATATGCTATAACTGGGGTCAAAGGTCAAGTAATGGCATGAAACTTGCTATGGACTGAAATCTATATGTTGAAGCCCTAACACCACATGTGACGGTAGTTGGAGGTGGAGCCTTTGGGAGGAAGTTTGGTGAGGAGAGACTGGAGAGCCATCTCTGTCAGCCATGTGAGCCACGAGAAGGACATGGGTAAGAGTCGCCATGAGGAGCTGGCGTGCAGGCACCCTGATCTTGGACTTCCAGCCTTCAGAACTCAGAGAAATAAATGCCTGATGTCTAAGTCACCCAGACTTTGGTATTTTGTTATGGCAGCCTGAGATGACTAATACAAACTCAAAAAAAGAAAAGAAAAAGTCAATGGCTTGATGACAATAATTTGATACAACGCTTAACGTCTCCCATTTCAGTCAACAAGGTTTGTTTAAATTGCTTTCAAATTCCTTAAATTAACACTCTTGTGAGGTAAGTAGGCAGTAAGTGTTGTTATTGAGGGTACAGGAAGAAATGAATATGGGGACAGAATCCTAGCTAGCTACTTCCCGTTAAGTGTTTATTTAACAAAGCACTGAAAGAGGGTTTAGGTTACAAAGTATTAGTTATGTACTGGAGCTGAGTGAGTAATTTTCAATGAACATTTAAGGTGGCATGGCTTGGTACCTAACAAAATGAAGTGGCTGCTGGTTTATTTTGTGGTCTACACGTGCCTGAATTGTCATACCAAGGGGTTTAATGCTCTCAGCTCTGGCCACATTAGAATCACAATCACCCCAGGAGCTTTAAGAAACTGCACACTCGGCCCCATTCCTCCAAATTTCCGTTCGGTAAATCAGGAACAGATTAGTGCTTTTATTTTTTATTTTTTGACTAATGCATTTTAAAAATAGGTGCGCTTTTTAAAAATTTTATTATTATTATTTTTTTATCAAGATGATGGAATGACATAGTATTTATTTCCTTTTCACTCCACCATCTCATTGGAATGATTTCCTCAAAAGTATAAGGAAAAAAAAATCCATAACAGAGCTGGCAGACAGGAAAAGGTACAATCACCTGAGAATAAATTTTGAGGCTTTTCTGGAAAATACCAGCAGATGAGGTTGGATTTAAAAACAATAGAAAACTCAAAAGGATCTGACCTGACCTGCTTGAGCCAGGAAGAAACGCTACAGTGCCATCTAGTGGAAGTCACAAGTAGGCCTTGGAGTGCTTGATTATCAGGCTAATTAATCAAGATACCCGGTTCCCACCTGCTTCCTCATGCCCAGCATCTGGTGCAAGAACAGTTCTTTAAATAAAATTCAGGCTTTCTTAGGGTGAGACTTCCCAGCATGGCAACCGAGGTGACAAGAGAGAAGAGGAAGGCAGCTTGGGACTTGGAGGGGAGTGAGGCTCGCTATGCTTGTCCTACTTTAGTGAAGGGCTGGTCACTGTGTGGGGTGCTCCACCCCACTCCTGCTGCCCCTGCTCACACACACAGTGGGAAGCCTGCCTAGCAGTATGTCTGCCCACTTATGTGCTGATTCTCACAGACACCCCCCCCCCCCCCCCACACACACACCCTCCAGGGGTCCTCAAACTTTTTAAAGTGGGGGCCAGATCACGGTCCCTCAGAGAGCTGGAGGGCCGGACTATATGAACTACTAATTCCTACTGTAACACCTCGGCTGCGCTCACTGCCCAAAAAACCTGGCGGGCCGGATCAGACTCCTCTGCGGGCCGCATGTAGCCCGCGGGCCGTAGTTTGAAGACGCCTGCTAGGCAGTGCTGAATTCAGGGGAGAGGCCACATGTACAAATAGACTTTTTGGAGGGGAGGGTGCTGAATCAAACAATATCCTGACCCAGATTTGACACGAGCAGCCAATTATTAGCCATTACCTTCGCTGATTCTCCTAGACCAGTAGTCGGCAAACTCATTAGTCAACAGAACCAAATAGCAACAGTACAACAATTTAAATTTCTTTTGAGAGCCAAATTTTTTAGACGAGATCGGGCGCATTCAGGGTGGTATGGGAGAGCCAAATTTATTAAATTTAAACTTCTTCTAAAGCCACTTCTTCAAAATAGACTGCCCAGGCCGAGGTATTTTGTGGAATGGCCACACTCAAGGGGCCAAAGAGCCGCATGTGGCTCGCGAGCCGCAGTTTACAGACCATGGTCCTAGGTGGATTGCTCAGTGCCTCTGTTTGCTTTAGTAGAGGGGAGATCAAACAATAAGAGTGAGAATAGCAAGCACTGTTCATTTCTGTATGGTCCCCAATCACTTTCAAAACTATGATCTGAGTATTATAATCCAACTCTGTGAGATATTGGTACTTTTATTCCCACCTCACAAATAAGACAGCAGAGGGTCAGAGAAATTAAGGGGCTCATTCAAATTCACACAGGTAATACATGGCAGAGTTAGAATGCAAAACTAGGTTTGGGAACATCAGTTTATGCTCTCTTTTCACTTACCACATAGTTTCCAACTTAATTTTAACTACTTGATGAACATTTATTTCTAGATGATAGAATGCACTTGGGGTCTTTAGGTAGCATTTGTAATATGTGCCAGCCTACTGGACTAATGAAGCAGCAAAATATTGAGACGTATCCTCAAATGATAGCTCTTATGTGAGATGGCATTGGTGAAAAGGACAGATTAATATATTACAAACAGGTTAATTTAGGGATTTGATTATAGGTGGATAGAGTGTGTATTAGTTTCCTGAAGCTGCTGTAACAAATTACCACACTTTTGGTGACATACACCAGCAGACATTTATTTTCTCACGGTTCTGGAGGCTAAATGTCCAAAGTCAAGGAGTCAGCAGGGTCATCTTCATCTGAAGGCTCTAGGGTAGGTTCTGGTCTTTGCCTTTTCCAGCTTCTGGTGGTGGTTGCCATTCCTGACTTCTTGGCTTGTGGCTACATCATTCCAAGTTCTGCCTTCTCCTTTGTATCTTCAGCTTCTCCTGGTGTCCCTGTGTTTTCCCCTCTTCATCTCTTATAAGGATACTTGTCATTGGATTTAGGGCCCACCCAGATAGTTCAGAATGATTTCATCTGCAAAGACCTTTATATATATATATATATGTTTATTTATTTTATTGGTTTTTTACAGAGAGGAAGGGGGAGAGAGATAGGGAGTTAGAAACATTGATGGGAGAGAAACATCAATGAGAGAGAGACATCAATCAACTGCTACCTGCACACCTCCTACTGGCGACGTGCCCACAACCCAGATACATGCCCTTGACTGGAATCGAACCTGGGACCTCTCAGTCCACAGGCCAACACTCTATCCACTGAGCCAAACCAGTTTGGGCTGCAAAGACCGTTTTAATTGCATCTGCAAAGACCCTTTTTCCCAATGAGGCCACATTTGAGGGTCCAGGGATCTGGATGTGGACATATCTTTTTTATTTTTTTCACAGTGAAACAAAAAATCCTTGGTCCTTCTACCCTGTGATGCATATTTATACAGCAACGGGCACACTTCATCTCTAGGGACTAGGATTAGGGGTGTCGAACTCAATCAGAGAAGGGGCCAAAATCTAAAATCCAGCCTAAATCGCGGGCCGAATGGTTTACTGAACAGTCATAAACTGTCATTGTGATGGAAACGCAGCGGAGTGCAGTGATGACAGCGTGGTGCGGGCCACATTGCAAGGCCTGGCGGGACAGATTTGGCCCGCGGGCCTTGTGTTTGACACATGTGGACTAGATCCTTGTTATATTTTCTTAAACACCAATAGGTAACAGTTGTCAGATGGAAAACCAGAGCTTTTCTAGAGCTTTCTCCATGCCTGTTTGTGACATTTCCTATCCTCCTTCCCTTCTTCCTCTTCTTAGCTTCCTAAACAAGATATTTGGATTTTCAGTCTTAGGAACTGCTAGTCAGACCAGAGGCAATTCAGTGAAAAAGTCAGAAATCTGCTCTGTGGTTCCTGTAGTCTTTCATCGTGGAAAGGAGTGGTAGGTTTACTGATTCCAGATGGGGAAGAAAGATAAAAGTCTTAGGAAGGGAGTGGATACTGGGCTGTTTGAGTCACTGGCATTCTTCAGTTTGCAGATGGAAAACACTGAAAGCCCTAAGGCTTATTTAAGGTCACTTGGCAAGTTGTAGGCTGACCCAGGATTAACACTTGGGAGCATCTGAGTTCTCTACTTCGATCCTCCAAATCAGAGCGCACCTCAGGGGTTCTTACTGCATCAATCTTCGGTTGTCTGGGCAGTGCATGAGGGTCTTGACACTCACAGTCAAACAAACACACAGGGGAAGCTAAGCCTTGAATTTGTTGTGCTTGAGCTTTATTCAGTAAGTGAGGGGAAAAATCTGACTGCTGTGATTGTATTGTTCAGGACTCTAAGCTGGCTAGTGGGATAGTGTCTGCAAGCAAATGGATTTTTAAAATTTCCATACTAATATCTACCACTGGCAGTGCCTTTCTTGAATCCAACTAAGTTGTCTGTAGGATTACCATGGCTGGAGTCATTGTGTATATGAGGAAAACAACAAGAAATAGAAGACAGCCTTTAAAAAAAAAAAAAAATTGACCGAGGATATGTTTATTGATGTTAGAGAAAAAAGAAGGGAGAAGGAGAGAGAAAAAAAAAAATCAATTGGTTGCCTCCTGTACGTGCACTACCAGGGATTGAACCCACAACCTAAGTATGTGCCCTGACCAGGATCGAACCTGCAACCTGGGATGATGCTCCAATCAACTGAGCTACCCGGCCTTTCTTCTTAATAAGGACTTCCTCCAACTATTCGTCTAAGAGCATATTTTCCCTTTGCAGACTTTGAACTTCTTTGAACTTGTTTTTGAGGTCAGCCTTCTAAGACTGCAGTAGAATCAAAGGTATTTGGGGAGCTGGAGTAAATGTTTAAGTAAACCAGGCCAAGGAAAACTTTGCTTCATCTCAGGAGCAATTGATAGCTCTAACAGGTACTGGTGGGAGGTGTTACGACAAAAGGCCCAAGTGCCAGGCAATTCTGCCAGGTTCCCAGTACTTCCAAATGAGAAACAGACTTTCCGGAAGCATGTTTGTTCATAGTGTTATGCTTTGAATCATTTTGTCTATAAATTTAATGCTTTATTTTGCTAATGCTTATCAAATCTAACGCACTAAGATTCCTTTTATGGTAAGCACATTACTGAACAAGCCACAAATCTTACATTCAAAAAGTTCACACGTGTTTTTTTCATTTGATCTCATAACTGCATTGGCCTTGTGGTTCATTGCCACTTCCCCGGGCAAGTTTTCAAGGTTCCTTTTTACTTTGTCATCTGAAGGACTTAAGAAAACACCCGGTATGTGTCTAAGGTTGAGAATCATGTTGGTAGTTATGTTGGCATTTAAGCCTGCCAACCCTTTAGAGGGACCCAGAGGGCCAATAATAACTTGGAATATGTCTTGTTGAGAATAAACTTCTGAAAAGCTTGAAATCCAAAAAGGTTCTGCAAATTTATCAAATTCCTGGTTTGATCAGCATGTGGGCTCAGGCTTAACTTTGTTTTGCTATTTTTGCTTAGACTCAAAAGTCATTACCGGAATTTGCAAGGCTGGTAGAAAGCAGCGGCCTAAGATGAACCCAGCCTAAATGATGTTATCTACTTGATGTAGGCCAGGCAGGCAGTAACGCTTGCTTAAGGAGCACCTGAGGCATCCTACAGAAAAGGGACCGCTTTATAGATTGCTCATTTAGAATTTATACCTCAGTATGAGCATGTTTGGCACATTGGACCAATTTTCTCCAAATTTGTGTCTTTGGGTTTCACCGTTAAAAGTGGTTCCCAGCCGATGCCCTTGTCTGAGAAGTAGCTTCTTGATTACTTACCTGGCACCTCATGCAGTGTGTTTGCCTCCCCTCCCTTACGGATGCCTCACTGCTGTGTTGTTCCATCTTTGCTTTGTCACTTTCGCCCTATGCTCCTTCTGGTCTGACTCAACTTGCATTGGCTCCCATGAATGTCATCTACCCTGGGCCCGAGGCTCCTAGTTCCTGTCCCTGCAAGTAGGTCTGCGCTTCCTCGGTCAAACAAAAATGGTATCTACAAATTAGTCTCATAGAGTGCTTCTAGATACAGTTAGTGGATCAAAGATGTGTGAAGAAAACATGGCTCAACATCTGTAACCTTGACCTTACCCAAGATGCTTTCTGGTCCTTCCTTCCCACACCTGCCCAAAAAAGGCACCAAGTTGAGAACCATATGAGGGCCACTCATTTTCAGCCCTGTCAGTGGGTGTGAGGAAAACAGTAATTACTGGATTTGGGAGCCTATGACTATGAAGGTGTCATTTTGACAGTACAGAGAACTCAGGTTTTCTGTTTGCAATACTTGCAAAACCATTTGCAATTTAGGAAGTGGAATATTCCCAAAGCTTCGTCAGTGACATGACTTGGCTTTGATTTGCAGGAGTAAAGGTCAGTCAAAGGGCATGAAATGCTCAGCTTGCAGTGACCCAGCATCAGCTTTTTTAGGGGTGACTACATCTGTCCCAGTTGCACAAAGGGAAGAAGTGGTGCTCAGAAATGCTGTATCTTTGATTGACATGGTGGCTAGGGTCTGGTTGCTGCTTTCCCAGAAACTTATGTTTACTCCCCAAGGTGCCGGCTTGCATTCACACCTGTCAGGAACTATTATACCGACAGGCGAGAGAGCTGGGCTGTTGACAGAGAAGGCTGGGACTTTGTGTTGCCGAGTACAAGCCCTCCGGAGTAGATATCCCCTTAGTGGTTCCCGCCAATGGTTATTGTATTTATTTTATTTCCATAGTTATGTACTTAACAGCCTCCCCAAGCCATAATTGCCGTTACATTTTATTTTTAATTACTTGAAAGGTAAAGTGATAATGCAGGGAGCAAATGCGCACTGCTATTAATTAAAACCCCCAGGAAATGGGATAAACTGAAGAGAAACGTTCTTTTTTAAAAATAGTAAGTGTACCTTGTCACACCGCATCAGAATCTTACACCCACATATGGTTGTGGCTGGGACTTCGCGGGCCCCATGCAACCTCTCCTGGGCGCTCCTCGGATTTCAGGTGCCGCTGTGGTGGACGCTGTGGTGGACGGCTCTCATGCAAGAAGCCTGCTATGGGTCTCTCTTTTTTGCCCGAGGGTTTTGCTCTGAGGCCCCTGGAGTTTCCTCAGACTTTGCTAAAGGCTGTCCCAGATGCAGGGGAGTTAACACTCTCTCAGCCAGTGGGTCAGGAGACCTAACCTGGAGTCCTTCAGAGGGGCAATCCTAAGGGCACGTGACTCTGATGCTTCGAAGTCCTCCGTGAGATGGAGCTCTGCAGCAGCACCTCAGGAATGCATTTTTCACTGGCTTTCCCTTCTCCCCTTATTCATTCTCTTGTCTCCCTGAGATCACCTCCTAGTCCTTTGTCCTAGGTTCTGCTTTGGGGGAAGTCCATCACCATGGAATGATGAAACAATCATTAGAAACATCTCTTTCCTGGTCTCCTTTTTTAACTCTCTGTAGGTAAAGATACATCTCCAGATTTTTTTTTTTTAAATTGGTGTCCAGAAAAATGGAAACATGAACAAATGGATTACTTGTTGTTGTTGTTGTTGTTTATAGCCATGTTAAAAAAAAAGATTTTTCAGAAACCCTGCATTCAGACAGTTATGTCTTTGGACAACGCCCATTTTCAATGAGGGGCATGTCATTTGAATGCTTCACCACAGTTTGTCACCTAACGGCTGCTCCCAATTCCTAACAATATATGTAGACTTGTAAGACGAGACCAAGAAAAGGCATGTGGTCAACCCCTCTGGCCCCCGACAGTGCAGGAGTTAAACTCAGTGTCTTGTTAGGGAACAAATGGGAAGATATTCCACAGTGAGCTTAACAGCTATCAAGACCAACTTCTGGGAAGGCTGGTTCCCCAGGCTGAAGCTTTTGGTCTTAAGTGCTGTTGATTAATATGAGCCGATGTGGGTGGGTCTCCAAAGTGGAACTCCTGTGCTCAGAGTCCTGAAGCCAACCTGGAGCCAAGCTCTGAGTTCCGAGGTGATGAGCTGCCCAGTTCCAAAGACCTCTTTCTAAAGAGTTTCACTGTGCGCGATTTTGACAGGAGCACGTTAGAGATAATACAAGTTTCATCATGAGTCGGGTATTTTCTGGTGTAACCAAAGGTCTAAAGATAAATAGGATTTTGACATGCAGGTTTTGAGAGAAATTGAGTGTAATTTGTGTTCCCTCGTGTAATTCATTACAAACTTATTCCCATTAGATTTTTATCTCATTTTATATAGCTATACAATTCACCAACTCCCAGTGGGAAAACAGCATTCTAAAGTGACATTTTAAACAAATGATTAGCAAGATTGTAAATGGGCTTCTTTGTCATTTTGTGAAATGAATGTTTGAAGATTCTGCTCGCATCGCGTATGTGTCCCAGCCCTGGGTAATCTCTTCCTGATGCGGCTGGCTGCCTGCTCCTTTGTTCTCTGCTTGCTCAATTGAAATTGGGGCTTCATCGAGATCAGTGTCATGACTTTGGTGTGTTAGATACAATCAGAGCGTAAGAGGGATCAGAATGTGGTTCACGGAAACTGCTTTAGCGAGGATGAGGTTAACCCCAGAATTTGTAGAACTCTTTCAAGTATTAAACAAGTGGAGAGCACGTTCTATGTAACAGGCTCTGCAGTGGAATATGATGCAATGGTGGTCCAGTCCCTATTCCGTCCAGAGCTTCCGCCCTTGCCCAAGTGTGGAGGGGGTGGGGGATAAGTTCTATGATGCAGTGGACCCCAGACCTGGGAGACCTGGCAGCGGGGACATACGTAATCCCCAACTGGAGAGGGTGAGCTTTTGGCAAGGCGCTCTCTCTCTCTCTCTCTCTCTCTCTCTCTCTCTTTTATATATATATATATATATATATATATATATATATATATATATATATATAAATTGATTTCAGAGAAGAAGAGAGAGGGAAAGAGAGACAGAAACATCAATGATGAGAGAGAATCATTGATCGGCTGCCTCCTGCACACCCCACACTGGGGATCAAGCCCACAACCAGGCATGTGCCTTTGACCGGGAATTGAACTGTGACCTCCTGGTTCATAGATTAAACTACTCAACTACTGAGCCCTGCTGGATGGGCAAGGATGACTTTTGAATAAGAAAGTAAGGTGAATGAGGAATGTGATAATGAAATGTTTTTAAATAATTTATCTTTATTGCTGAAAATATTACAGAAACACAGGTAGCAAGGGCAATTACTTCAGGGGCTGCAAAGTGTATGGCTGGAGTATATGGTGTGAGGAAGTCACACAAGAATGAAGCTGCCCACATCAAGATGTGCTTGTACTTTAATCCATAAAAAATTTTGAATTTTATTGCAGAGAAAGGGAGGTGCTTTTGGTGTTGTTTAAGCAGTGCCAGAAGATAAAGATATGCAGAATATTTTGGTATTAAAAGGGAAAGGTATGCGGGACTTGGGAGAGTGGCACAGGTGGAGGCAGGAAGACCAGTGATGAGGCTTCTGCAACAGTGCGGGGAGAAAATTAGGAAAGCCTAAACTCCAAGGGATGGAGAAAAGAGGAGGAATTCGAAAGGTGTCAGGTGGAATAATAACAGAACGTGGGCTTTAGTGGAGAGAGGGAAGGGAAGTGTAGAGGATGATCCCGGATTTCCCAAGCAGACAAGTGGGTTGAAGTGCCATTCTGTTCAATGGTTCAGGGACGTGGTTTTGAAGGAGGTGGCCGTGAGGTCACTATTGGATGTGTTGAGTGTACCATCCAAGTGGAGACATCCGCTAGGCAGCTAAATATGTGGTTCCAGAACTCCAAACACACATTTGAACTGGACACATTTATTTTCGAATTGTCAGAGAATGGGAGGTGGTTTCAGCTGAGGGAGAGCTGGAGCTAGAATTCTGGAAAATTGGAGAGGGCGTCAGAGAGTGTCCTTGGAGACAGCAACCAAGGATAGGAGAATTTCCAAGAGAAGAAAGGTCAGCAGTGTTAGAGGTCATGAAAGACGAGGCTATTAGAGATAGTGACAAAAAGGTCACTGGAGAGTTTGGGGAGAATAGTGTAAGGCAGAGGTGGGGATAAAGGCCGGGTTATGAAGACTGGATAGTGTAGGACAAATGAAGAATGAGAGTGTAGATACATCTCTGGATGTTGGCTGTGAAGGAAAAGCTAGGAATAGGTTGATAACAATGAGATTCAAGGCCAAGGACGGGTTGTTGTTCTTGAATGAGAGGGACCTCAGCCAGGAGAGAGCTGTGGGTTAAAGTTATAGTCGAGAGAGCAAGTGGAACCAGGTTCGTATTGAAAGGTCCCAGGTTCGATTCTGGTCAAGGGCATGTACATTGGTTGCAGGCACATCCCCAATAGGGGGTATGCAGGAGGCAGCTGATCGGTGTTTTTCTTTCATCGATGTTTCTGACTCTCTGTCTCTCTCTCTTCCTCTCTGTAAGAAATCAATAAAATATATTTTTTTAAAAAAGATTTTACTTCACTTTGATTTCTAAGTGAGTTTTGGAAATTTTACTTAATTTAATAGTGTGTCCTCATCTAAAACGTAAGGTCTTTAAAAAATTGTATTTCATTTGGTAATAAATTATTTGGTGATAAAAAGGGAGTATAAAATTTATTTCGTGGACCAAAAAAATTAAATTGTTTTATTGAATCAAATTTTCAAAAGGAATGGTACAAACTCTAATGAATATACTGTATATGAAGACTGGTTGGAACTGCCAATATATGCAGATATATAAATCTTCAAGAATGAACACCAGCCCTAGTCGATTTGGCTCAGTGGATAGAGGGTCAGCCTGCACGCTCAAGGGTTCCAGGTTCGATTGTGGTCAAGGGCATGTACCTTGATTGTGGGCACATACCCAGTAGGGAGTGTGCAAGAGGCAACTGATCGATGTTTCTCTCTCACTGATGTTTCTAACTCTCTCTCCACTTTCCTTCCTCTCTGTAAAAAAAATAAAGAAAGAAAGAAAAAAGAAAAAAGAACGAACACCAGAAAATAATACCTAGTGACTGAGATGTCATTGGGAATGGGAATATACAAAAGGAAAGACATTTGGATTGATGGACCTCATCCAAACTGAGATTCACTCTCCTTGTGCATAGGTACTAAGCTGAGTTAACAGCATTTTTAATGGCACTAAATTTAGAAAAATAAAAATAATGAAGAGGAGGGAAAGTGCTAGCATGGTGATTTACAGTGACACACAGCTAAATGCCTAGCTGTGAATGTGTGACCTTGTGATTGCACATTTGTGTATGTGTTCCGGTTTGCTAATTCCAGGCACCATGTTTGCTATACTTGTTAATACTTTTTTCCTTCACTTAGTTCAAAACATCAGTGCAAGGTGTCAGGATGCATCATCACAACTTATCCTCTGTGGCCTCCAAACTTTTCTGTCCTGTAAATTTTCTGAGGATGAGGTCCATGGCAGAAACAATCCAAAGGCAGCATAGTGGCCCCTGGAGATAGATGAACAAAATGAATGAAGCACAGTGTTCCCTTAGCTGCTCTGAATTCAACCAAGCCCAGAGATCGAAACACCTACCCTGAGATGCAGTAATAAACCACAGAGAATATTCATTGCCATTAAAGGTTTAATTTTTGAAGTTCAAATAGCCTGCCCATCATTGTCAATTCATTTGTACCAAGAGGCCAAGGTAATGGTTGTCATGGTAATGCAGATACTTTGGGGGATTTTTCTGCAGACCAGATAAAATAATTCATTTGGACTCAGATTTTTCCTGATTTTGAAACTCTGTCCCTTACTTTTCTTGTTGGAAAATTGGAGTGAATTTTCCACTTTCAGATTTGTCAAGGATCTGAGTTTAGTCATTCCATTCTGACCTGACCATGTAGGCACTGGTTCTCAGTACTGACGTTGGTGCCCACCTTCCGTCTCTGCCTTCCAGAATGGTCTCTCTGTGGTGGTAGGCTATAACCCCTTTCAGCACCTGAGAGGGAAAGAAACAATCTCTGAGACTTCTGTGGCAGACCTTCTGGTGCTGATGACTTAGAATGATTCAATTCCTTGATCTGGTCAGGGCCTGTGTAGGAGACAACCGATTGATGTGTCTCTCTCACATCAATGTTTTGCTCTCTCTCTTCCTCAACTCCCTCTCTTCCACTCTCTCTAAAAATCAATGGAAAAAATATACTTGGGTGAGGATTAACAAAAAAATAAATAAAAGTTGGTTTACTAGTACTGTGATTTACAGTTGTTTATATGAAAAATAATACAACAATTAATAAATAATATAAGAATAAATTGTTTCACATATTCAAAACTGTATATATACTTTTGCCCCCCTCTATTTCAGCAACTTTTTATTCTCATCTTTGTACTTTTCTGAATTTGTCAAGTTTCCTACAATACACTTTAAAAAATTTTTATTTTTATATTTAGAAAAATAAGTAAATGTTTTAAAATTTTTGCAGAAGAATTGGCAGCAGAAGTTACCATTATAGATGTTGATTTGTGAAGAGAAGAGTTGTAGAAAATTTCAGTAGATTAGAAAAATGCGTAAGTTGATTTCAACCATAAGAAGCCTCCGGAAGCTGGATCGTAAACACATACATGTTTGGGAGAAAGTGTAAGGAGAGGATGAAATAAGTGTAAAGTGAGAAAGATATAAAGTAGAAATTGGCAATAGGCAAGTAGATGGAGGATGAATATAATGAAAAATACATTTTATTCTTTTGTTGTTTGTGATGTTAGGAAACTTTCCCATGATTTCTAACCCATCAGATCTTTCTGGTGGTTTTATGTTCAAGTACCTGGTTTAAATGAAGTAGACAGCCAACAAGAACTGGATGTGAAAGAAAATCACATTGGCTTTGAAATTAGCTCATTCATCTTTTTCTCCTACTGGACCTTTTGTTTTACTCCCAAAACTTTCAGTAGTCAATTTGCTTAATTGAAGATAGGATAATGATTTCCAAAGTGTCTGTGTTGGTCTTACTATTCTAGTAGATAATCTTTTTATTTTTTAATTCTTAATGTTTTTTATATTTTACTATTTTACTTTTTTTTTTTTTGAGAGAGAGAGAGAGAGAGAGAGAGAGAGAGAGAGAGAGAGAGAGAGAGAGAGAGATCAAAGATACATCTATTGGTTGCCCCCCTCACATGCCCTAACCTCTGCTGGATCCAGCCTGCAACCGGAAGTACTTGCCCTTGACCTGCAATTGAACCTGCCACCCTTTGGTCTGAGGGTCAACACCCTAACCACTGAGCAAACCAGGGAAGGCTAGATAATCTTTTTAAAAACTAAGTCTGTCTTAGTTGAGGCCCACAAGCTATCTGCCTGACATTATCTTTTAGTTCAAGTCTCTGATGGGAAGCTTTACAAGTACTTGATAGGGGAAAACCTCAGAATTTCTTCTAAAATTAGGGAAATCTGAACATTTACTGGTAATATTCCTTTTCCTAATCATTAGGACCTAATGCCTGCTGATAGCACTCTGAAAGCAATGTGTTTGAATTTCCCCATTTTTTTTTTTCTGTAATGGATATTCGTGTGTGCTATATCTCTTTCATTGTTTGTACACACATCCAAATTATGTTAAAACAGTTGTTTCATGTTCTTCTGATCCATAGGTTTACATGCACAGTTAGAAAAGCCGAGGCAACATTAGGATTTGACATTATTTCCTGGCTAAGATGTTACTAGTTTACTATTTTGTAGTGTTTTATATATATTCAGAGCTAATGTGATGCTGAAAGAGTAGCTTAGAGGGGCTTTAGAAATAATTTGTTTTAAACAACTGTTTTTGAAAATTGTGATACTGTTGCCTTTCCCAATTTAAAAGAAAAGATTTATAATGTGCATAAGAGCAGAGGATCACGTAGTTTTTATAGCTTACCCTGCTACACAAGGCTCAGAAATGCAGTGACTTTGAGGTGCTGTAAGGTACATGACACCTAAAAATTTATTTTAATATTTGTATTTTAATTTTTGATCTATTTTTCTTAAATATTTGAGAAGTCACTTTTTGCTATCAAGAGAAATGCGTTGCCAAACAACTTTTCAAAGCTGTGTGTGTGTGTGTGTGTGTGTGTGTGTGTGTGTTAGCAAAGTCTCTATGCTTTGTTTATGCTTTTGGATTTATAGGAGATTATTGATTTTTTTTTTACATTATTCTCTATTTTCCATCAATACTAATGTACAACATTTTTATTATTTGTCCCCAAAGGTATGCTATTTTTTATGGAGATGGTTGCTATTTTCCTTGAATATTTGATGCAAGAATCACTTCTGAGAATTAGAATTTAGATCAAGTAACTCAGCCTGTTTCTGTTTGTGCCTCTTGGGAGAAAGGCTTTAAACTTAGGGCTCCAACTAATTTTCTATCCAGTGCTGAAAAGGAAATGACCAAACAGATTGGGAATTAAGATAAATTGTATATTGAATATCCAAATCTTCATGAGCAAATCCTTATGGACTTTGCTAAAAGATGGTGAATATTTTTCTTTTTGTAATGGTTTACTTTAATTCAAAAACTGAATAGGCTTGAACATTTTCTTTGAATGCATTTGGGCTTTGAAAATATGGTATAAAAATTGGCAATTTATAGTGTGTTTAGTTTACCAACATTTTGTTTTTATCCCAATCTTTGATTTCAGAAAATAAATAGTCTTATTAAGGCTTAACATCTACTTAACAAAGTTCTAACTTTATTTGGATGAAGGGAGTATTGTGGGGATTTGCTATAACTGACCACCATCTTGATTTTGTGAGCTTTTTGTGAAAGAACAAAAGAAGAAGTGACAAACCAGTGAGGTACATTTTTTCTGAGTCCAGTACCTACCTCTTGACATATTTTTCTGGTTGCCTTGTTCCTACTCTAATGAACTCTATATTTTAATTATTTTTGCAGCTGGTATTAGTTAGCATAAGCTGCTTCAACAAAGAGATCCCCAAGTAAAGATGACAAATAAGATGGGAGGGTCTTTCTCTTTCACCTGTAGGAGAGCAGAGTAGATTCTTCTAGGACATAAGAGTAGACTTCTCTACAGCTCATTTACCCACTCAAGTTTCTTTAACCTAATTACTCTTCATCATTTTTATCTATGGTGGAAATTGGTTCATTGGCACCACATCCAAAGGAATAGGTAAGAGACTATGTGGTGGGCAATCAGTATTGTTTCATGGATGTGATGTGTAAGTTAGAAACATTACTTTCACTCACATTCTTTTGGAAAGAACAGAGTCTTATCTAGCAGCAAGGGAGTCTGTGAAATGTATTTCCTAGTCAGAGACTCATATTCTTTGTTAAACTTTGATATGGAATAGGTTTATGGCTAAAATAAGGGAATGGAGAATGGATATTAGGGTTTTTAGTCATCTCAGCCACATAGAATAATAAAGATGTCAAAGCTCAGCAGTGTGTGCCCTAGCTGGTTTGGCTCAGTAGATAGAGCATCAGTCTGCAGACTGAAGGGTCCTGAGTTTGATTCTGACCAAAGGCACATGACCAGGCTGTGGGCTTGATCCCCAGTAGGGGGTATGCAGGAGGCAGCTGATCAATGATTCTCTCTCATCATTGATGTTTCTCTCTTTCTCTCTTTTCCTCTCTGAAATCAATATATATATATATATATATATATATATATATATATATATATATATATATAAGCTCAGCAGTGTGCACCATAACCACCATGCCATCATAACTGCTCACTGAGTTGCAGAAACTGACAACTATCCTACTCAAGTTTAACAATGCTTTAAAAAGCTTTAGATATGATTGTAGATGGGACCTAGAATGAGTATTGCTATATTAAGCTCAGTATTATGGAGGAAATCAGATTCCCCTACTCCCCTGTTGAGGTCCTAGCATGTCTGGTGCCTAAGGCTGCATGAGTTATGCTAGAACTTGACAGAACTTGAGACATATGACCCACTAGTGCTATATTGTATTATGGAGCTCAACTATATCATCCTAGCTTATTTGGCTTTTCCCAATGTAATTAATGAACTTCTATTTTCTGTTTATTGTGATAGCCATTGGATTAGAAAGAGGTATATTAACAAGATAAGAGAGTTCCTGGCCTAGATGGGTACATAGTTTGGCACTCTTTTCCAAAGTGAAGTAGGTATTTCTCCCAAAATACACTCTGAGGCAATGAAGTTTTGGGAAACATCCCATAACTGAAATGCTACCGTCCATTCATCATCTAGCTCTAGCAGTATTTCCTCTGCCCATAGATTTTACCCCAAGAAAAGCCTCTACCACTGACTCCAGTCCAGTTCACACCTGAGTTCCTGATAATTCTTTCCATTTTGTGTTTTGTTTTCTAAATCCACAGTAGGCCTAAAATTTCTGGCTCATTCCCTTCCTGTTGACTCCCTGTACGAACCCAAACATCTACTAGAGTAGACTGCATGGACTATGATGGGAGGTAATGTCATCAGGTCTCAAAGTGTAGTGTGTGGTTTTTTTCCATGTTTGTCTTTTAGTTCCTGCAACCAGTACTTATTAAACATTTTCTATGGAATGGAGCCTTTGGTATACAAAGCTTAGTAAGACTTGATTCTTGCTTTAGTTGTTTATCTCATAGTGGAAGAAACAGGTCTATTGGACAAATTACACTGTTATGTGGTAGGCTCATGAGTAAAGAAGTATAGGAAAATAGGGTGTTCTAGGAGTATAGAAGAAGGGGTGTCTAATGTTTGAGGGAGTTCAGGAAGGCCTCGGTGACATTTTCATTGGACCTTAGCACATTAAGCACCCAATCAGTCACCGGTGACTGACACTATACTTTCCATCCAGAAGACAAAACAGGTTGGATGCTTAATGTGTTAACGAAGGAAGGAATTCACCAAATAGAAAAAGTTTAAAGGAAGGAATGAATTCACCAAATAGAGGTGGGGCATGGCAGAGTGGAGGTGGCCTCCCAGAGAGAGCATTGTGTGCAAAGGTTTGAAGGTGTGCAAGGTCTTGGGGTCTTTTCTCCATCACCAAATCATCATCATCATCATCATCATCATCCATCACACATTATAAATTATGTTTTCTTTGCAAAAAAGGCATTGTTCAAACAAAACATTTTTAATTTGTAAGAAACTGAATCTGAACAGGATCACTCGCTCTTAGCCAGGTCATGCAGGAAATTGGTGGCTGACTCATCTTTGTCCTGTTCATGAGTGAAACCCATCCCTTCCTTCCCCCTTTCCTGCTCCTCACCCCTGCCGAGGCTTAGCAGATAAAAGAACCAAATTACTCTCCAACTCTCATAGGAGCTTCTCAAAATCGAGCGCTTTGATGGCAGCCATCCCCTGGGTTCCGTTTCTGTCTTAGGGACATCTAGTATTGCTACCGCTCCACCCCTCAGTCGGCTTCCAGGCACAGGCAGGCCTGTCTTGGTGATCTTCGAGTTCCCAGACTCTAAAATAATGCAGAGCAGTTGGCCACTGAAAGCTGTAATTGTTACATTAGTGCTGAATGATGTATAGGCAGCAGGGAGGAGATCAGCTGGACCAGCCTCCTCAGTTCATTTTGGGAAAGAGTGGAAAATAAAGTTATCTAGTGTTAATGAAAATTGTGGCTATATAGAATGTTTTTGCCAAGAGATTGGCCTTTTTTTTTTTTTTTTAAAGAGAAATTTCAAAAATTGAGAGATTACTGAGTAATCTGTCAATCACGGGGAGGGATCTGTCACTTTTCTGGCAAGTTGAATAGGCCATGGGAATGTTTTTGCCTCACCTACGTTCACTCTTTTATGAATTATGAAGTATTATTTTTTTCCTGGAGCCATCAAGAATAGCAGGGAGGCGGAGAGCGAGTCCATATAGTCATTCTTCTTTGAATGTCTTGGGCTTTTGAATGCTTCTTTATCCCTGTCCATATTTCTCTCTGGCTTTCTCACTCTCCTCTTGCTTCCTTGGTAAGAACCAGTAGTAGCAAGTGTTCTAGGATTGTTTTCATGAGGACATTTTCTTGGTGATGGTTTGTGGCAAGTTGGAGCAGTTCAGGAGTGGCTAGTGGGGTGAGGAGTTCAGGATTGTAGTTTGAAAAAAGAAAAAGAGAGAATTGTAGTTTGACAAGAGACCAGGCCATTGGGAAGGCCAGTGGGAGATTGGGGGTGGGGACCCAGGGCACACAGGGCTCAGCAGGGTGGCCTAAGGGTAGAGGTGTTGTCAGGCCATGGTTGCCTGGGCTTGCATGCCAGCTTCAGCATAAGGAGTAATCAGCCTGGCCAGATGAAGCAGGTAGGCGACCGGGAGGAGGCTGGCACGAGGCTAAGTAGGGCAACAGGAGGCAGGATGCTGGTCTTAGCGCCAGCTAGCTGAGACTGGGTCCCAGGTGGGGACTGAGAGGACCAGGCCAATATCAGGGGCAAGTACTAGGAACCCACCTCAAAGGCCAAAGGTACCAGGGCTTCAGGCCAGACCCAAAGATAAGAAGCAACTGGTAAATAAAATAAAATAAAAAATAAAAAAAAGAAGCAACTGATGCTGGGCAGCATGCAGCTTGTGCCAGGCACCATTCTGAGCATTTTCTTTTTACCAAGGTTTTTCGTCGGCACAATAATCTCGGGCGAGTCCTCATTTTATAAATAAGGAAATGAAGGCAGAGTTGCTTGCCAAGGGTTATCCAGCTGGGAAGTGACACAACAGGGATGTGTGGGCAGTCTGGCTCCAGATCCCCTGCTCTGAACCACCCTGCTGCATAGTATTCCTGTCACACTGCCCCAGGAATACCATTCACACGAACTGCAGTGTGTGTGGGTCCTTAGAGCTGGGTGACGTAGGCGGTCCTGATTCCATAGTACTTCCCTTTAAAAAAAAAAGTGTCTATTCTTCTCTCTGCTTTCTAAGTACCAGGACATTTCTGTGTGCATTTCATTTATTAACTCATTACGTCCAGAGCTAATATATTATTTCCATGTCACAGATGGGGCCCAGAGAGAATCAAGGACTAGGTAGTGAGGTTTAAATTCAAACTCGGAGGACTACTAAAAGGGGAATCAATTGTCTGCGGTGCTTTGTTCTGTTTTGTTTTCATTCCTTTGTCTGCCCTGCCGCCGGCGCAGCAGGAAGGAAGCAGGTTACAATATTCATGCTCACCAGGCCACACAGATTTCTAGAGGCAAAGGAGTGAGTGGATTAGCGTGTACAGAGCCAAAGAGGGAGAAAATAATGTAGCACACTGTGGTCACTTCACACAACTTAAACAATAACAGAAAGCAAAGCAGTGCCCCTGGCTGCACTGGCAGGTAAAAGGCTTCGGGCTTGTGTTCTAATTCATAGAGCCAATAAGAGTCCAAACACGATCCCTTTTGTTTCTTCCCTGACCTCCCAGGGTCCTACGGTAGAACAAGGAACTACGCTGGCTTAGAAAAGTTACATTCAGGAAAAACCTGGGTGGAAAATTGGACAGCAAAATTCCTTTTAGCTTCCAAGTCTACACCGGTTTTGCTGATCATGGCTGTCCAAAAACTCAGCGCTCACCCTTAGCTTTTCTCTTCCTCTTATATCCCCCTTTCCAAACAAGTAGAAAAGAGATATGCTTGGCCTTTACCTCCCCCTGTCAATGTCACGTGTTTGCTGTACCATAAAGCCTAGCCCAGCCCAGGTAAGGGAGAGGAACTCCATGTTCTAAGGTTTGAAACCAACAAAAACTAAGTGATGTTCCCCTGAGATTCAGAAGAGAGCTTTCCTGATTTGTTGACAACCGTATCTTTTCCTCCGCTGCATTGAGCTCAGGTGAGGCATGTGTCAGCGTACAAGAACAACCTCCCCACCAAAAACCGTGTGGAATTTAAATTTATAACAGAATCATACAAGCCGTGCCCTGTCATGGGGTCTTTTTTTGGCTTTGAACTCTTGATCATCATGAGAGATGACTTGGAAAGAAGTGGGTGAGAAATGTAGTCATCAAGCAATCTTGAAATGGGAGGCAGCCTTTTCAGGGCTATGTGTGATTTTTGCAGGTTACAATAGAGGGATGAGAGACAGAGGGTTAGTGGCAAACACCAACAATGGTGAGTAATGAGGTGTCCACCTTATTGTTCTCATTGTAACCTCAGTTAGGCTAAGTGGGCTATCCTCTCAACCAAATACTGGACTCTTTTTTTTTTTTTTTTTTTTTAAATATATATATTGTATTTTATTGATTTTTTTACAGAGAGGAAGGGAGAGGGATAGAGAGCTAGAAACATCAATGAGACAAAAACATCAACCAGCTGCCTTCTGCATACCCCTTACCGGGGATGTGCCCACAACCAATATACATGCCCTTGACTGGAATCGAACCTGGGACCTTTCAATCCGTAGACTGATGCTCTATCCACTGAGCCAAACCAGTTTCAGCTGGAGGACTATTAACAGTCAAACTAAGAGGCTGCCAGTTCCATGGTTACTTTTCACCTCTTGCTGCAGTTAAGGATGATACTTCTGAAAGTGGACCCTTGGAACTTAGACCTGCTGGAATCCCAAGGCCCTTTGACCCAACGCTGGTGGCTTGTGATCTGAAACGAGCCCAGAACGCCCCCAGGGCCCCGCGCAACTTCTCAGCCAGCTCTTAGTTCAGAGAATTTTGGGACTGAGACGGTCAATTCCAAGATCCTCCTAGAGTTTTGAGCTCATTTTCCTAGGAACTCCTCAAGAGTTCCACTGGGGAATCCAGTCTGAGTCTCTCATGAGGGTTCCTCTGGGATGAGCCTGAGTGAGGATTTGAAATCTGTAGGTGACATGCAGGTGCAGTGCTCATTCTGTGTAGATCCAAGCGCTGGGGGCAGACCCCTCAACCTATGAGTTGATTTTCAGTTGTCAGCTTGTGCGTGACCAAACGACTTGTGATTAGACAACTTTTAGAATGAAAGGAGTGGCTTTTAAAAAGTTTTTATTTTTTTTACCCACCAAAGTGACTTTCTTCTGTTTTTGCCAAATTCCTCCTGGGAACATGTCCACTGCTCCTCCTCCCTTGTCTTGAACACCCCATCAAGAAAGGAGTGGGAAGGAACACTCAACTGTAGAAAATTATGGCTTTGGGTACAGTAATGTAACCATTCTGGGTATTAAAGTGAGGGCTGAATTAGGTAACTCTGGGGTTGTCCCGCCTCTAACCATTTGTGATTCTGAGCCCAGCATTTTTCTAAGCTTCTGGGGAGCAGGTAGAGCTAGCCTGTCCTGCTTCCCATCTGTCCTTAGTGCTTGAGGGGCTGGCCGTAGGGCTGCAGGGAGTAGCCACAGGCTGCTGTGCTTGATCAAGTGCTTTATCAAGTGCTTTCTTCCTGACATCCTACCCTGAGTGAGACTCTCTTACTGCATGCATTAGTCTATCACAAAATGAGCCCAGTCCTTTAAACACTTCCTTTAGACCCTCACCTCAGCTGCAGGGAACACTCTGAGGCAGGGAGACGCAGAGGAGGACTTGAGTCATGTCCAGTTTTCCCAGTAGGGAGCGGTCTCTCTCATCCGGGTGAATTATGAACGTGGATAGCCTCTCTCTCCCACCCTTATTTAGATTTCTATTTAAAGATACTCAGGAAAATCTACACTCTCAATGAAGGTGGTAAAGAAATGATCTAGAAAACCTATGGAGGAAAAATACCTTCTTGCCTCAATTTTCTGTAGATTCTGGCTAAAATATCATAAGGCTATATAGTTATAGACAGAATCAGATACAGGGATTTGAGCTTACACATCCTTTGACCCAGTTCCCTTGGATTATGGAGGGGAGAGCTGGGGGTCAGCCTGGAAGGTGACTTGCTCCAGGACACACAGATGCCAACAGGTAGAGCTGGCACTGGGCTTTCTCCTATGGTATCCTGCCTGTTGTACCCATTCTCCTCTGCCGTCCTCCCTCGGTATAGGCACAGATGGCATCTTCTATGTCCCCTACCGTTTGGGGGTTCTGAAGAACAGTTGAGTCCCCTTGCCACTGTTTACATTTGAAAGTGACTAAGTACAGGTACCATTTGTACACACAGGTGTGCAACTGTGATCGGAAGACATTGCTGGCCATTGAAGACCTGGAAGAACTGTGCTCTGCTCAACAGCTGTAGCTCAGGTCTGGCTTTTTGTGACTCAGGTCTGTTTCTTTAAGAGTGAGGCTTTTCAGAGAGAGCGGCTGGGAGGACAGGCCTCACTGCCTAGGTCCGGGGCCAGGCAGTTTACTCCTGTGCTGAGCTCCCAAGAACGGCAGCCAAAGCCTTCCAGCTGACAAAGCAGGGTTTTCGTGGATAAGTGTTTATGTTGCACTTTAGATCTGCAAAGTTCTTCCTCTGAGTTACCTCTAACCTCAGTTTGGCAGGTGAAGAAACTAACGTCCTTAGCGTGGTGACTGGTCCAGAGTCATCCAGCCAATCAGTGGTGAAGCTGATTCTGCACTCAGAGCCTCTGAGTTTCTGGGTCATTGCTTTTCCCAACAAGTCGTTCAGCTTCTCTAGGTTATGTTCTTTGGCCCTCACCAACTTCTTGTTTGCCAAATGTTACTGACTTCTTCTGGAGTGAGCTCTAGGGCCCTCCTGTGTCAGAGCCGCAGTACCATGTTGGTTGACCAGAAAGTTTAAGTATGTAGGTGAGCTCTAGGGCGGGTGGGACCTGTCCTGGGTCAGACTGGGCTGCCGTGTGGTGGGAGCGGAGGGAGGGAGGAGAACTTCTCTGTTTGGGTTTTCGGGGAAAGATCAGTGCTGTTTGAGGAGGATTAAAGAGCTAAACACTGGAAAGAGGATGAAAGACTTATGCTAAAATATTGGCTGTTACTTAAAGATGGTTAAAAAAAATTAAACTAAAGAGACATTAAAATTTTTACATCTAAATAAAGACTTTTGAGAGCTTTTGGTCTCGTTTTTCAAACTTCACTGGTTGGGTTACAGAGGTATCTTGTTTGCCAGGGAGGCAGAGAATATTGAAAACTTTTCAGTGAGAATATCGAAAACTTTTACAGTCGAAATTCCCACAGGAAATCTTACCATCTGTTTATCTTTTTTCTTTTTTTTTTTTTTACCTTGTTGCTTTTTAAAAAATTGTAAGCGATTCATTGCCCGTTTGACTGCAATTGCATCTGTTCAGTACAGATGTTGCCTGGAGATTAGTATCTCTTTGCCTGTCTTTACACAAGATTCTCTGGAAATGAAATCTCTCCCTTGCTCCCCTCCTTCCCTCCAATTGCGAATTTAATCAAGAAGATGAGCCATTGCGTTCCGAGGACCCAATAGTCTGCCTTCCCAAACATTCCACGCAGCCTTATCGATACTGACAAGTGTGCGCTGCAGAGCCACACGGTGCAGGCGAAACAGGAAGCAGCTCTTTGCTGGGGAGGATGCTCCAGTCACCCTCCACTCTCCCAGGGAACGCTCTTCAGCTGACTGAAGCAGGCAAGCCGAGCCAATCAGAGGCCGCTTTCCTAGCTCAGTCACCAGTCTGAGGCTGGGGAAGGGTTTTGCTTTCCTATGCTCTGTATTGGGAAGGCAGAGAAAATGCCAGGTCTGAACTGCCTCTGGGGATAAGCTTGCCCCGTGTGATGTGAATGGACAGCATCTTGCCTGGTGAAGCCGCAGGAATTGATAAGGCAGGCGCAGGTCTTCACCCAGGCCTCTTCTGTCTTTTAGCTTTAGCTGTGGCTTCTGTGGCAGTTTTGTTTTTTGCCTTGAAAGAGGTGCTCTGGATTATCAGACCTCCATGTATGACAATTTGTACCTGCATGGCGTTGAAGACTCGGAGGCTGTAAGTATTTTCATAGATAGCCGATTCCCTCTCCCCTCCTCTCCCTCCTCCCACTGAACTCCCCCCCCCTCCCCCATTTCTTAGGCAACGCAGGGAACATGGAGCTGAAAGCTCACATCTTTTCGGGTTCTTGCTGGCTGCGCTGTCAATGTTCTCTGGGTAGTTCAGAGTTGATGGAAATGATTCTTTATTATATAATTTCTCGTCAGGCAAAAAAAGAAGTTAGGGTGATGGCAAAGGCATCTAAGAGTGTACGCTGTTCCGATTTGTACATTACTTGGTCCACGTTTGATCTCACCAGGGGGAACTGCTCCTTGTAGACTGGCTTAAACTCTGCGGAAAGTGCCTCTGTTATTTCCAATAGCAGGGTTCATAGAAAAGGCTCATTCATTATGTAATACACATTGTTTATTGAGCAAGCATGAATGGAAGTTCCTCAGCTGTAGCTGTATTGTGTGCTTTCTGGCTAAACAAGTGGTGCAGATCGGCTGCTTCTTTGTTAAGGAAATCAGATGCAAGGTTGTAGCGGTACAACACCCAGCGCGGAGGCGGAGGGTAGTGTTTCTGTGCTCTATCTACCCTGAAAGACCCAAGGATGCTCACGTGCGTTTTGGCTCCGAAAACTGGGCTCCTTTCCCTCCACGGGTCAGACTCAGGCAATCTATTAAAATCAGGATGGACATGCTTTTCCGAAATCCCTAAAATCATACCATCAGAAATGCTAGCTTTTGAATGTAGGGTAACTGCTGATTACTGAGTATTTCTTTCACTGTTGCTAGTGGCAATTATTTATTTTTAATCAATTGTATCGAAACCTGACCCCGTGAAATAATTCCGGCTGGCTAATGGGACCTACTGTGGGGAGCCTGGATTGTAACTGAGTGCAGTGCCGTGGATGTTGATACCTTTGAGACAGAGATGTGTTACATAAGGTCCTCAAGCTTAACCACCAAATAAACAGATCATAACAACAACAACAACAACAACAACAACAAACTCCTAGGATATACGTCAATGCAGACATATGTATCCAATGTCGTGCAATCCATGAAAGATGGCAATTCTCTGTCCTGATGAGGCATTGCATGTTTCCTGCCCGTCTGTGCGTTAGCTCTAGCTCTAACTCTGTCTCCGCAAAGTGTCTCTGCGTGGTGCCCGATGTGCTCGTCAGCGAGTGGGCTGTCCGTTTACTGCAAGAGACAGTGGCCTGGGGCAGTGGTGGTCGAAATAGACGAGGGCCATCCCTGGAGCGGGTGGGAGAACGGAAAACGCACCTCCAGGAGTTTAGGGAGCCAGCTTCTCCGGCCGTGCTCTCCGGGAGGCCTGATGACTCCTCATGCCCCTTCCTTCACACACGTGACGTCTTACTGAACTGTAACTTTTTATTTTCCACCATGGCACGCTGCATTGCATGTTAAGTGGATTGGTTGGAGTTCTAGAATAACGGGTCGTTTTAGAAGCCAGCTGCTATGAGCAGTCCGCTAGGAACTCAAGTATCCAGCGCCTCGTTCTCCAGGACTGTGTGAATTTCCGATGCACTGGTTCAGAGGGAGCCATTATAAGTAGGAAAACATTTTTCTCGTTTGGGTCCGGCCTCATGGGACGGCCCTGTTTCTCTGTAGGGTGGGCAGTGAAGAGCACAGGACTTGACTCAGTGGCAGCAGCTGATGGTGGGTCGTGTTAGGGACCACAGTGCTGTGTTCCCGGTGACTCAGTGGCGGGCCTGCAGGCTGAGGTCCTCCGAGCTGTGCACATCTGTAGGGCTGAGGCAGACAGGAACCCCAAGGAATGAAGCAAGGCATCTGGCCGCTCCTCCGTTGAAAGTCTGGGAGTCTCTCGGAAGGGAGGGGTGGAAAGCTTGTCAGGTACACAAGAGGGGAAGGCAGAGGTGCTCGGAAGGGTGAACTGACTCTCAATGCTTATTTGAGTTTATTTGTTTTTATAAGGACGAATAATGTGATGTGTTACCCAAGATGGTGTGAACAAAGCTTCAAGCCAATGGAGAAGACTAGGCCTAAATAGCTGATCCGGTGAAGTGACAAATAAAGCCACACCTGGAGAGCCGCATCCTCAGCAGTCTTTCTCAGTGCCAATGCATTTATGGCTGTAAGTGTGGGGTCTGCCCAGGCGGAAGCAGCGCTCTCGGAACAGGTCTGGTGGATAGCTGTAGAGGCTTTCCCAGATGGCCAGCTGCAGCCCCAGAATATACAGGCACTAAAAGCTGGGTGCGGCACTTCCCTCAGAGGGCTGGGGAGACATCACATATGCCCCAGCACCCCGCGCTGTTGAAATGTCTTTGTGGGGAGCGTGGGGTTTAACATGTGACAAGGGATGACATTTAGTGTGTTTACGTAGATCATCTTGCCTAGGGACTATTGTATTCTGAGTAAGAATAAACCAATATTATCCACTGTTAACACCTTACACTCCCTCAGTACAAGAAAGATTTGGGGACAGTGATGTGAGGTTTTTCTCAAGAGTCTGGTCCAGAGGTAGATATTATACTCCCTGTACCCTAGATTTTTGCTCTTATCCTTTGCATTTCATGATCTGTATATCTATATCTATATCTATATCTATATCTATATCTATATCTATATCTGTATCTATATCGAGAGAGAGAGAGAGAGAGAGAGAGAGAGAGAGAGAGAGAGAGAGAGAGGGAGAGAGAAAGGGGGAACAAGAGCCATGCTGGATGGAACACACTCGAGTCTGGGCATTTTAGATTCTTTGATTCTGTGGAACCTATTGAAGAAGTCCATTGACTTCTGCCCTGGTTTCCAGGAGGGTAGATAAGTGTCAGCATCATTCAGAATTATAAGGAAGTGTATAAAATCCTCCAGGGTCCCACAGCAAGGTCCTATATGAGTTCAAGAGATTTCATGCCTTACATTCTTCTTTTGTTATCTTGACATGGACAATGGTGTGTGTGCTGCTGAATGAGTCTATATCGAGACCAGGCAGTTACAGTCGATCATGCACACAGAATCTCACTACATTGTCTTCTGGGAGCATTGCCCATTCCGCTTCCACCGCCCATGCTGGGTCTTCGCACAGGTCTTGGCGGCCAAGATGCTTTTCACTGACTGAGCCCCCAGAATTCGTCATGGACGCTTTATTTGAGTCATATTAGATTTTGATAGATCTGCTCCTTGGTATACCTGCTTTATAAGTGGTTTCATTGTGTATTTTGACATTTATGGAATCATTATCAGAATAGACTTTTTTTTTTTTTCATTCAGTAGATTTATTACGTGAACAATAGGAGGAATGTTCTTAGAGGGATAAATGGAAAAAGCAGATAAGTAGGAAAAGTTACCTAACTCCTCCCAGACATAATCACACATAACATATTGCTGTATATCCTTTCAGACTCTTCATGCACATGTATGTAAATATGTCATTGCATTTCTGTGAAATGTTGTTTTTACTTGATAAAATATTGAGCACCCTAGCACTAGAATGGCCCACACAGGAGATGCTTTGCAAAATTTAAAGTTCCTACATGGACTTTCTGGGATTTTGAGCAAGTTAAATGAAATACAGATTCTTAGAGTATTTTGTAAAGTGAAGCCAAGGTTATCTGCACGTAGAACTGGTGGTTGATTTCTCCATTACAATTGCTTCCACTTCCAAATGCTTAAATTGTAAAATATTTGGAGGGAGGAGTCTGGTCAATTTCAGTGAAAAAGATGAATAGTTCATAATTCAGGGCTTTTACTAGAGAGGAAAATACATTTTTAGGTGTTTTTCAATCCTAGAAAAGGAGCCATAATATATTAAACTGCTAGAAATCTTATGGATATAAAAGTTAAAATGAAGATAAATTTTATAAACTATAGCATGTATATATAAAAGCATATATTTAAATTTGTATGTAACTATACATTATTTTAAGGATAAATATATGTTAATTATTGAAACTACATATTTTTTTAAATAAATTTTATTGATTTTGTACAGAGAGGAAGGGAGAGAGATAGAGAGTTAGAAACATCGATGAGAGAGAGTCATCGATCAGCTGCCTCTTGCACACCCTCTACTGGGGATATGCCCACAACCAAGGTACATGCCCTTGACCGGAATCGAACCTGGGACCCTTCAGTCCCCAAGCCGACACTCTATCCATTGAGCCAAAACGGTCTTGGCTGAAACTACATATTTTCTATGAGCAGTGCACCTATTTGTTTGCCTAAATGTCTGTGCGCTCACAGGCGTGTGCACAGTATACACCCTCACACAAAGACATGCTCCATGCTTTGCTAATTGATAATTAATACTAAGTGGAGATTTCTGCCATGGAGATTTTAGAGGAGGAAAATTAACTGCTTTTGACATAAAGAAAGATACCCAAGAGGGTTGGAAGGCAAAACATCCACAAGAGAATAAAGGCTTGTTACTTTCAAAGCTATAATAAAGTTGTTTTAAATACGGAGATATGTTCCTGTGCTTGCTAGGGAGGAGGATGAGCTACAAACAGAAGGTGTTGTGTGTTTAGGGCCCTTCAGAAAAACCCGTAGGATAGTAAGGATTAGATTTTGTTTGGAAATGAGAAGTTTTTATAGCCTATCAGCGGGTGAGAGTCTTTCTGGCCTGTTTCTAGCAAAGGAGGCCTGTCCTGCAGAAGGAGCCAAGGTCTGGGTGTTGGCATCATGGACCAGAAAGGAAAAGCAAATGCTGCTCTTGGTTTGTATAGGAAAGCTGACTGAGAAAATCAAGTTTTTTTTACTCAGCTGAGTGATTTTGGTGTTTTTCCAGAGTCTGAATAAATGATGAACAGAAACTTCTCTTTGATCCATCAATTCTTAGCAACAATGGTTTTCTAAAATATACATTGAAGTGGTTTCTAGATGTAATTGTCATTGAGCGAAATTCCTTAAATCTGACCAAAACCAATGCACTTGCCTCTCTGGGATCATCAGTCTTGCCACTTTGGTGGTAATTCCCATTTTCAGGTGACAGAGGGGAGTATTAGGCTCAATCCTGCTTTTCCTCAGGGCCTTCCAAATCTCCTTTCCTGCTGGTGTTCTTTTTCCTGTGAGACTATAATGTCCCTCAGGATTTTAGAATATGGTCCTGTGAGTCCGAAGGTCAGGTCCTGTGACTCAGTGAGCATTACATTATCCTGTGGTACAAGATGTTCTGCAGGACGGTCATCAATAACTATGAAAAAAATGCTTTTAAGAGCAAAGGTGGGAAGGTCTCTCATTGGCTCAGTCCTTTCTTGTCTATCATGGTCTAGCTTGAATCTTATTTCTATGTATTGGTTCTAGTTATTCTGTGCACTTTCTCCCTGTAATATCCCTTACTTAGCCACCTGAGGAGAACAAAAAGACAGAACTGGGTTGGTTATCACTTTTTGTCCTCTCTTTTCCCTCTCCCACTAGTCCTTCACAGTAATTATCAAGCCATCAGCTCAGATATTCATGAAGCTCCATTAAAAATTCAAGAAGTTCAAGATAATTACTTAAAGAAGTTCAAGGTAATTACTTAAAACTATTAGGGTTGAAAAAGAAAATTTAGAAGTTGGAACAGATTTGAAATCAGCATATGAAAATAACGTATTTGCTCTTAAAGTCCAATAATATATAATAGAAAGAAAACAGATTCCTTTCCTAATTGCAATGAAGATTATAAGTTACTTAAAAGGCAATTGCACAAGAGATATGCAATATCTATAAGAAAAATAGTAAGTCAAAAAGAAAATTATGCTAAGAAAGCTATATAGATATGAACTCTGCATTCTGTTCTAAAACAGGTCGATTTAGGTGCCTCTCATGTGTTTGCAGTAGGCCATGTGGACTTTAAAAACAGCAGCAACTCTCAACTTCCCCCCTGGCAAAGCCACACTGTGTGGGTGCAGGTGACTTCCCTTACTGAGGACGGGGCCTAGCAGGCCCCTGCTTGGTGTGTGACCTCCAGGTAGTTTGCAGTTCATCTAAAATAATGGTAAGCGGGTTGGGGGTTGTGGATTTTTGAGCCGTGGACTTGGATCTTTCTAAGACTTTGAGGGGAGTGAGTCTGAGATAAAACATGTGGCCATTACCACAGTACCTTTGGGTATGCCAAAAGGAAGATATGGCACATGATCATTTTTGAGATCTAAATAGACCAATGCTTGTTCTCGCTTTACATTTATGTTTATTCTTTAAAACACAATTTAAATATTCTTTTCTCATCTTAAATGTGCCACCATATCAGTATTTCCCACATTCTACTTTTTTTCTGTTGCATCTGTTCTCAGATATTTAAAAATCTTAAATTTAAAATAGGACGTTTTGAATTTGCTTTCAGTCTTCCTGTTCAGAGGACGTGACCTAAGGGATACATCCTAACATGAAAGTTGGAATCTCTCAGTTATTTAGGAGTTTGATTGTATAGTTTGTGAATAACTTAGTTTTCTTATTTTGCCTTTTTAAAACTCCTATTACTCCTTACTGCCCTGCTTCTTTTTAGCTTGAGCATCATATAGAAAAAAGATTCTGACTTTTAATGTTATTACTCTATTAGCAGATTTATTGAAAAATTTGGTGAGTGATAAGGTGTTTCTCAATCTTTCTTAACCTCCATAAAATTTCTATTTTTTACTGAACATGTCTATCAACCAGGAAAATGACATTTATTTTTTGTACTTTTGTTATGAAACAGTAATGTAGTGTAACAGTGTTATGATTAAAAGCAGAGATTCAGTGCAAGATTGCTAAAGATTAAGCTTTGCTCCTCACTTCCTAGCTGGTAGCACTGGGTGCATTTCTTAAATTTTCTGTGCCTTGGTTTCCAAATCACTTGAAGTGTCAATGATAATGGAGCCTACATTTTTGGTGGTGTGGAAAGTATAACATGTATAAAGCCCTTAAAAAGATAAGTGTTTACTGCTCTTGTTGTACATATAATGAATATACTTATACTTTGGGGACTAAACATGCCCCTTGCTCTGCAGGTTTTGATGTTTCCTCCAAATTCTTTGGTTTATTTTCAGAGCACTTGCATGGTTTTTGACAGCGATTTCTAAAAAATATTATAGATGCTGACAAGTAAAAGAACCCACTAATCTTCTAAGGCCTTGTGAATAGTCTGTTGAATTTTGTTTCGGAAATGACCAATGGAGTATAATTTAAAGATCACTAGGAGTTGGAAGTCCTGGTCTTTACCATTTATTAGCAGTTATCTTGGACAAGTTATTTAATCACTCTAATTTTCATTTTCCCTCCTATAAAATGAAGAGGGTTTGATTTAGACAATTTCTAAGGTCTTTTTTTTTAATATCCAAAATTCTGTTTTATTTGCTGATAGACATTTCTTAGATTGGGATGCAAATGCCACCACAGTGACATTTGCTTCTTGAAATTATCAGTTACCATGGTGTCCTGTGCATACTAAGTAAGATGTTAGTATTTGGACATCAAATTGGATGTTTGGCCTTTTCAGAATCTTTGAAAAAGGAAGGTATGTGTGGTGCACATCTTTGAGAGGAATAGATGTTTGAAAAGGGAGAAATTTTATTTAAGATTTTTAACGCTGGAAGTCAAAAGGATGCTTTGTCAATTGCTCATTTGCTTGCCAATATCCACCATATACTTCTAGCCCACAGAGATTTGAGTTGGAAACACTGGAGTCTCATCTCTAAGGAAAACACACACTCACTCACACACTCACACACAGGCAAAAGCTTACTGAGAAGTAAGCTTCTAACTTTTATTGATGATTGAGGAGATGTATGTCTGCTTTAAATTAAATTTTCTTCTTGGCTAAGTTATAAGAAGAAGTCTTAGCTGTACACTAGGAGAGTTCTGATTAAAAATTTTTAAATAATTGTTATGATTGTGGTGATGCTTAATCATTAAGAATGTTTATATTGTTTAGGTTTTTTTGCTTTACAGTTTTTCTTCAGCTCATCATTATTATCTTTTGAAGTATGCTAAAAACAATAACCAATTAGAAAATGTAAGAATATAATATAATAAATTCCAACAGACATTCATTTTTAAAAATTGATTTGAGAGAGAGAGAGAGAGATCAATTAGTTCCATCATTTATGCATTCATTGGTTGCTTCTTGTATGTGCCCTGACCAGAGATTAAACTCACTACCTTGGTATATGGGGATGATGCTCTAACCTACTGAACATCCAGCCAAAGCAAGACATTCATAATTTTTTAAAAAGTCACTCATTGCATTAAAAGGAATAAATATGTCCGATCTATGTAATTTCCCCCTATAATAAAGTGAAAGGCCACAAAGATGAAAGAAGTGATCTCTAGCCCAATCTCTCAAATATTCCCTTAAATATTGTTTGAATGTAGTAAGAATTGGAGGCAAATATTTATCATCAGACTAGAAAATATGATATCAAGCTAAAATAATTAGTGGGTAAACAAATTTGTTCTCCAGTTTATTTCCAGAGTCATTACTGAAACCTTAATATTGTTTAGTTGCAAATGATGTCCAAAGCTTAGTGTTTTGAGGCTAATTTGATTCATTGGCTTTATTTATCCAAGGGATGGAATTAAGATCTTATTTATCAGATTCTCAAGAATGGAATTAAGATCTTATTTATCAGATTCACATTTGATCATGTTGTCAATCATAAAATATAGGAGTGAAATTAAGGTGAATTTGATAAGGAAGGGGAGAACAGAATATTTCTTAGTTACCACAGGGCACAGGGCCCTTTGTAAAGTGTTAAGATACTGTAGAGTAAAGTGAACAATAAAATTGCACAGATTAATAAAGGCTAGGTTGATACTAGAGTTTTTTAAAAAGGCCAGCCCCGCTGGCATGGCTCAGTGATTGAGCGTCAACCTATGAACCAAAAGGTCTCGGTTTGATTCCAGGTCAGGGGACGTGCCCAGATTTTGGGTTCTATCCCCAGTGAGGGGGGAGGCATACAGGAGGCAGCTGATCAATGATTCTCTCTCATCATTGATGTTTCTCTTTCTCCCTTTCCCTTCCTCTCTGAAATCAATAAAAAACAAAAAAACAAAAAAACCCAAATGACAGAATGATCTTACAGTGTGGATTTACCATAATGAGTTAAGCCCATTGATAAATTTAGAATACCTCCAATTTTTCAATGGGAATAAAATACTTCCTATAACATTCCTATATATGAATTTTGTGTACCATATGAGACATTTCTCAGAAATACCTTCTTAGAATTGTGGATTAAAAGGTTAGCTCATAGCCCAGCCGGGTGTAGCTCAGCGATTGAGTGTCCATCCAGGAACCAAAAGGTCACCAGTTTGATTCCCACTCAGGGCATATACCCAGGTTGCAGGCTTGATCCCCAGTGCAGGGCGTGCAGGAGGCAGCCAATGAATGATTCTCTCTCATTGTTGATGCTTCTATCTCTCTCTCCCTCTCCCTTCCTCTCTGAAATCAATAATATATATATATATATAATATATATATATAATATGTATATATATATATAATATATATATATGGTTAGCTCATTTAAAAATTTGCATACATTGGTGGGTATTGTAAACATTTTTATATTAAAATAAACTTTTTTTCATTGAATATGAACTAAATTAGTTCAAAATTTTAATCTAAAATATAAGACTTCAAAGACGTTTTTGGTAGTGGGAAGCAGCTTTAAACTATCGCCTCCAGGTTCCATAAGAATAATTTTTTTACGTCTATTGTAATAATTTGGTTACAAATACTTGGGAAGTTGCATCCACCAACCTTCATTTCATAAATGAAAAGAACCGAGGTCCAAAGCATTAGATAACTTGTATAGAATGACCCAATTTATCATGGAATTGGGCCTACAAACCTCCTCAGGTCTTTGCAGAGTGCTGTTCTTACAAAGCCAAATCCAAGGGTTAGTGATATTACAATAGAATAAACCACTGAAGGATGGTATAATCATATTATTTGTATGGTGCTTGCTTGACAGCTTACAAAGCAATTGGGAGTTGGAAGGATCTCCAAAACAGAGAACAGATTGCTCTCCGACCCAAATGAGGAGACCTTTTCCTACTCAGAACCCAGCTTAGAGTCCCAAATTCTTTCAGGCTTTTTTGTTTGATATTACTTTCTGATATGGTTTGAAACCCCTGACTGTTGATGAATTTAAATAATAGTACACCCACAAAACATAAAGGAACGCTGGAGAATGTCAGAAAGAAGTTTTGTGTTTTAGGGAAAAGTTCTCGTTATTTGTGTGCAGATCTTGATGACAGTTGCACGGTAATGCTGCGTTTGCCCTTAGCCAAGAGGACCAAAGTTCCTTTTTTATTCTGTCCTTCTCATTTTTGATTCCACTCCATGAACTTGCAATTTAGGAAAACATTTGCATGATTCAGTAGGGATATTTTTAAAAATAGAAAAAGACAGCACTGTTTGTTAAAAATACATAGAGCTATAAGTTCTGAGAGGAAGGTTATTGTATCAATCAGAATTCCTACCTAAAAAGTAAAATACCCACATAAAAACTTCAAACTAGGATGCCTGGTAAGGGTTCAGTAAATTGAAAAGGTGTTGGTAAGTGTAAGGAAACCAGAAGGGATGATATAGTACTGGTCATTGCAGAGCTGTTCCCACCTCTAGACCCAGTGTGACCAGGAAAGGGCATAATTACAGGAACCTGGGAGAACTGAGTCTTGTCAAGAAGGCTGCCTTGAGAAGGGTGCATCCTTTCTTGGGTAAGGATACAGGCTTCCTCTCTTGGAGAAGAAGCCAAGGAATAAATACTCCAATCTCATTTCTGTCCCTTACTCTTATCTCTGCTAGGGCCCCCATTAGTCAAAGCCAACAAGAAGCCACAGAGCAGAAGTCATTGGCCAATCACACAGTACAAGCATAGAGTGGGGAATGATGGAGGATAATCTAAAGAGGCGAATGGCTTCTGGTTTCACCCACTTTATTGATGGGCCCTGCCTGAGTACCTTAGTAGATGAAACCACGCAATTTGAAGACATTTCTAAAACATACCTCCGAAGATGCTGGTGATGTTCTGAAGGAGTTGCTGCTGGACCTTTTCCATTGAAAATGTGTGTTGGATTTTTATGTGTGAGGATGGTTCCACTGTAAATGGTGCCTTAGATTTTAATTCCTGTCCTGTTCTTGTTCATTAAGATTTGGAGTACTGGAAAAAGTTCTCGAATTGGGAGAAACTAAAAGATTTAAATGTTAGTTTTATGGAGAGAACTTGAGAAGCTAAGCTATGTGGACTTCCATGACTGCCTAAAAATACAGATAATGAACAGATATAAAAATGCATGTATCAGACCAACTTGTGGCTCAGCTGCTTTTCTCTGTCATGTCCAGACCAGAAGAATTCTCCTCCAAATTTTATCATATCATGATTCTCATCACATGAAACAGTGGGCTGGGAGTAAAGATTAGCATATGAAATTTTACAGTTTTTGATGATAACCTCCTTAATTAAAAAATATACTGACTGAGTGCAGGAATGCTAATAGAGTGTCTCTTTACAGTGTTGGAAGCAGAACTTGTTTTGGAAGGTATAGAAAGCCCATGGAAAGTAGTTGCTTGGAGTTCAGGCCTTGCCATTTTTAGTAAAGCTAAGCAGACCTTGCATATTGCTATCAAAAGTCAGTTTTGACTGGTCTGTAAAATCTGTGAACATCCATTGAACTGTACACATATGTATAAGTTTCTGCGTGTGCATTATACTTCAGTTAGGAACTTTCAAAGTCTCTTTTGGGACAACCAGTGTAACTCATGGAATTCTGGAAACTGGGATTGAGATTAGGAAGGATATAATAAAGGCCCTTATTTCTTCTCATTGTTAGGGCTTGTGAAATGTTAGAAGGGGGTAGATTCATTCATACACTGATTAGATGCCAGAGTCTTGAGTTCAGAAGGAGCACTAATCCTTGACTGGTGGACCAGGTGGCTAAGGAAGGACACATGACTTACCACTGGGAGATGGGAAGTTCCTATCCTTCCAGTGCCGAGTGCAGAAGGCTCTCTCCTTTGTTGATTGGTGTTCACGTGCTTCACCTCTCTGAAAACTGTGATTCTAAAGGTAAGGAGAACTCTGGGGAATAGATGTTCTTCCTGCCTCGAGCATCGTCTGCAACATCAGAGGCAGCTAAGAGCTGGTCCTTTTGCTGTCAGACCCATGCCAGGGCATCAACAGAGAGCCAGTCCTAATAATAAGGAATAAAATGATGATGGCTGTGAGTCTCGGTGGAGGTTTATTTTGATAAAGTTCTTAGGTTCAAATGTTTACTTCTGGAAAAGTGAGTGTACTTGGTACATGGATGTACACAAACATTCACTAGGGAAGTCCTAGAGGAGTCTTTATGTGTAAGGAGCTGTGTTAAAGCTAAGCTAGCATATGTATTGTATGAACACTGATTGAATGTTTTCATTACCAAAATTTGCATACTTATAAAATAACATATGTTATTTTTCAGAGATTTAAAAAATATTGTTTTTATTATCCTAATTCTTAAATTATTGCTAGTGCAGAATATGGTGCTGTAAGAGGGCTATGGTAGATCTTATAATTGAAGAACACAATTACAGTTTGTTATTAAAGATGTTTTCTTCAGCTGTGGCATTTCAAATAGAGAGTGTGTGTGTGTGTGTGTGTGTGTATGTGTGTGTGTTTGTGTGTTTGTTAAACCTCTTGGGTTAAAGCTATAATATAAAGAACTATGCAAACTGCAAGATATGGGAATTATCAGGATTTTATAAGGACTGTATAGTATGTTGATAAACATAATATTATTTTGTCTTGGTTTTTAAATATATACTGATATAAAGTTAGCTTCAAAAAGTTGTTTGTGCCACAACTCAAAATTAGTGTGGGTGAATCACCTCAAAAAATTTAAGAGGAAGAAAAGGAGAGAAGAATACAAATAAGGTAGAACAAGGACAAGGAAATGCATAACTTAGCTTCTGTGAGTGTTTGATTCATATCCCTTCTACTAGTAATTTAAACATATTCTGGCTGTAAGATGTGCAACTAGTTGTTAGATTCTTCATTTGAGTATTGCATTTACATGGAGTAGTTGGCTTTGAAAATGCAGCTAGCAGCCAATTCAAATACTGAAGATTTGCCTGACTTAGAGACTAGTTTAGTAAAAAGGTATCTTGAGGATATTATGGGGCGAGCACACATCAGATACCTTGTTCTGGAAACTCAGCGAGAATGTTGTCAGTTGTGATCTACCTGATTCTTAGGTTATCTACATTTCAGTTCTATTGTATTGTATTGTATTGTATTGTATTGTATTGTATTGTATTTAATACTGACCTAAGGATATTTTTTCCATTTATTTTTAGAGAGTGGAGGAGAGAAAGGGAAAGGTGAAAAGAAACATTGATGTGAGAGAAACACATTGATTGGTTGCCTCCTGGATGAGCTCCATCCAGGGCCTGGGCTAGGGAGGAACCTGCAACTGAGGTACATCGCCTTGACCAGAATCAAACCTAGGACTCTTTGGTCCACAAGCCAGCACTCTATCTACTGATTCAAACTGGCTGGGGCTGAATTTTCAGTTCTTAATTTAGAACTTAGAACGATACGATGCACATAAAGCCTCACCTCCACATACTTAACGGAAGAGGGAGAGTGTTGAAGTTCCAGTTTGCCTTTCTGGAGGAAACTTGAGGCTATTCACCAGACTCTGGCTATAAACTGTACCTATTCTCTAGGTATAAAAAAATGCCCATTTCCCATAAACATTTGTGTTGACTTTTTATATTCCATAGCCAAGAACATTGATAGACTCTGAAGGCATTTCCCAGTTTTTCTGATTGGGCCTTCCTCCAGGTCCTGAGTATCCAAAAAATTACTGGGCCTTTTTGCTGTACTGGGGAACAGATCAGATATTGATAGGTGGTCCTCTTCATCGTACCTGCACATAAAGACACCAAGCTTCCAATTTCAAAGGAGCCCTCGCTCCCTCCCTTTTTTTTTTTTTTTTTTTTAATACAAGCATTGTACAATATTAGTGTTCTGCAGAGCATACTTTGGGGAAATTATTTGCCATAGGTCACTGAGAGCCATTGAAGGATTTTTAAACTGATCAGACATGCATTGGTCAGCGTGGAAGATGGATTTGAGGAGAGGGAGAATGCCGGCAGGGAGTCCAATTAGAAAGCTGGTGAAGTCGTCCAGGTGTTAGGTGTTGGAGTCCTCAACTAGGGCAGCAGCAGTGGGAATAGAGAGGAGGAGGTGAAGTGAGAAATATTTGTCATAAATGCAGCAGGTTTTATAACTAATTAGCTTAGCGAGGGAGAAGAGTCTGGGCTGAACACCTCCACTCTGGCTTGGGCGGCTGACTGGTTGGATGGTGCTGCTGAGATGGGGAAAGTAGGCCATTTCCTCTGATGTCTTTTGAACTCACCCAGGGGAACGCAGGATAGAAGCAGGTGCAGGTTTAGAAGGCCTCAGCCCTCCAACTGTTGATCTTAATTCCAAGTAAGAAAATTACTGACTTTATCCCAGGTTTGTGAAATAGTTTTGTTCTGGAGAGCTGGGACTCCCAGTGACCAGGAACTAGCTGCAGGATGATGATGTTCCAGCTCTCTCCCTTCTGGTCCCTGTACTCATCCTTCTATACACCGTTGTGCCAAATCTGGAATCCACAGAGGAAATGTGCCATGATACCTAGCCTCTGAGTTGAGGAACTTCTCAGCAAAGGAATCTTTACATGATTTTTAAACATCCCCTTCCTCAGTAAATGAGTATTACTCCAAGTGGCAGCTAGACTACATAAAAGGTATTTGGGATATTGTTCAGAGGGTAACCAGAAGGAAAACTGTTTTTAAAGTTTTTATTCTTTTATATATGTTTCTTTTCCTTATAAGAAGGAAAATAATATACTATTTTTCCAGAGTATCTTCTATCTCTTAATTTTAGTATAAGAGTTTCTAGCCATTAATTTAGTATCCTCATTGATATATGTGAAAAAAATTGGGCCCATAGTCAAATAAGTTTGGTAATGAAGTCCTCTGCCCCATTCTCAAAGATTCAGAGCACACAGTAGGCCACTAAAAATCTCTTAACACTCTGAAATTTTGTTTAACTCAAAGAAATCCCAAACTTATTTGACCTCAGAACTTTTTTTTTTCCCCTAAGGTATACCTATTCACTACTTGAAGAGCTAGTATTTTGCAGAATGTGGTTGGGGAAATGCTGTCCTACTTATTTATACCAGCTTTATTTACTGTAGACAATCTTGGTGTCTTAAATTGGTTAGACTTTGTAGGATGGAATAGGGTTAACATTAAATAGATATGTATGTTTCTGGGACCTTCCTCTTAGAAACTTTGATTCAGTTTGGGATAGGGCTTAGGATTTGCGTTGTTGGCAAACACACCAGGTAGATGCTCTGAGAAGTATTGGATCAAATTATTGTCCTCATCAGCCAGAGAGTGTGACAACGCACAGAGCTTATAGTTTTTTGTTTCTTTTGGAGTGATATCTCCCTCTGGAGTGATAAGCACTGTGGAGTAGGAACATCTTTCTTATTCATCTCTGTCCCCTCGCATAGCCTTGCTTACCTGTGTGCTTATCCCAAGACAGACACTCAATAAATAGTCAGTGGAATGAGTTGAAATGTAATAACCTTAATTTCTCCAGAAATCAAGAGGAGCCTTGGGAATGGTCAGTAATGACTGAACATGATATATATTTTCAGGGATTCCCAAGGAATGAATATATATATACACATGACTAGCCACACTATTATTTTTTTCATTGAAAAATCAAAGTAAATTTAAAAATGGAGGTTAGCTGGATTAGGAAATTAAAAGGCCTATATTTTTAAAACAGCCAGAGAGTGCTAAGGGAAATTCAGTCTTCTCGTTTTGCATTTCTAATTGGGTTATATTGATTATAAACAAATTGGTGACAATGTAAGTCTCCATTCTTGCCCCCAAACTCCTAGAACCTATCCTCTAGAATCCATCTCTCTTAGCAGTCTGTTTTTTTAATAACAGCTTTATTGATGTTATAATTCACATACCATACAATTCACAAATTTAAAGTGCAAAATTCAGCAGTTATAGTGGATTCAGTGTTGTGCAACCATTCCCCAGTCAATTTAGAGCATTTTAATCACCTCAAAAAGAAATTCTGTGCCCATGAACAGTCACTCCCTATTTCCTCCTAACTTTCCCAATCCTAGACTATTCCTATGGACTTGACATTGTAGACATTTCATACAGATGGAATTGTACAATATGTGCCTTTTTGTGACTGGCTTCTTTCAGTTAACATATGTTTTCAGGCTTCATCTGTGTATAGATCAACATTTCATTTCTTTTTATTCCTAAGTAATACTTCATTGTATGGATGTTACACATTTTATTTTTATTTTTTTAATGAATCTTTGGGTTATTTCTACTTTTTGGCTGCTATGGACATTTGTGTACAAGATTGTGTGTGTGTATGACACTTAACAGTTGTTGTTTTTTTAAAGAAAATTTTAATTGATTTTTTTTAATTTTTTTTTTTTTTAGAGAGAGAGAGAAAGGGAAAGGGGAGAGAGAAACATTGATGTGAGAGTGAAACATCAATTGGCTGCCTCCTATATACCTTCTATGAGGGATCAAGCTCACAACCCAGGCATGTATTATGTTCTGACCAGGAATTGAATCAACCAACTGGCCAGGATGAAATTTAACAGTTCTTGATCAATCTTATGAAAATGTAGACCATTATGAATAATTTGAGATATACTAAAAATATATGGAAAATTTAAGGTTGGTTTTTTTTTTTTTTTTGTTTGTTTTTTTTTTTTGTGTGTGTGTGTGTGTGTGTGTGTGTGTGTGTGGTTTTTTGCATTTCTGTCCAGTGATCCATATGGCCATATCACAGCTATTTCCATATAACACTGCTCTAGTCAATGTGGTTCCCTCACAGTTGGGAGTAGGCAGTGCTCAGTCTCATGTACAAGTATTGTGGACACCATTACCCCCTCTGCCCACCCCTCTTTACAGTTTCACATTGCACAAGGTCCAACTCTTTTTAAAAAAATATATATTTTATTGATTTTTTACAGAGAGGAAGGGAGAGGGACAGAGAGCTAGAAACATCAATGAGAGAGAAACATTGATCAGCTGCCTCCTGCACATCCCCCACTGGGGATGTGCCCACAACCAAGGCACATGCCATTGACCGGAATCGAACCCAGGACCCCTCAGTCCATAGGCCAATGCTCCATCCACTGAGCCAAACCGGTTTTGGCAACAATGTCCAACTCTTATTCTACTTTTTCTATTAGGCCCTTTCTGGTGCTTCCCAAACTCTTCTGAATTTACACAGAGCATCTATCCCTTCACCTGGGCATTAACCACCTACAGCTTCCTATGGCTTCTGCAGCTATTTCACATGTCTGTGTCTCATCTCTGCAAATATAAGATGCTGAAGGATAAGGATCAAATGCTGCCATTCTTTTGTGCCTCCCTTCCCTCCATGCAAAAGTAAGTGAAAGGAATAAGAAAGACACATGGCATGAAGACACACAAATTAATATTCAATGAGTGAATGGAAGCGATCACTCAAAGCTTCTGTGGCATTGATGTTCTCAATGCATAGTAAAATGGGACTGGTTTGCACCAGTTGTTGAGGAAATGACGCAAGTCGTCAATTAAACCAGGTGCAGCTCTGAAATTGCAAGGGGCTCATTTGAAGAGTTGCTGACTTGTCACAGAAAATGCTGAAAGGCATTCTGTTTAGAAATAATCCCATCTGAACATCATATATTCTCTTCATTTCTACTTGCTTGTTCTCATTTGCAAGGACATCTTCAGGGACATTGTCTTGGAAATAAGATCTTTGCAACGTCCTCTTTTTTATTTCCAAGCTTGGATCGTAATTTAGCAACTCTATCATTATCAGAGCCATTATGTCTGTGATGGTCAAACCCGAAATGTCCGTGACTTCACAAACAAAGCCAGTTCTTTGCGTGAGCCCCACACAAACAGCCCTTCTCATGTTAAATGGAAGCCAAATGGAAGCAACAACAACAAAAAATTATAGGATATCAGACAGAAAGGTATAATAATTTGAAGCAGAATAAAGATATTTTAGTTTTTCTGGCACATGGCCATGAACATTTCAACCATTTGTCTATAAAATCTCCTCTTCAGATATTTCCCTGTGGATAAGACTATTAAACAAATCATCCCAGTTCTTTATGAGTTGGCTATGAAAAAGTCCATGAAAATAATTCTGCCTAAATAAAATTACTATATTCATTCATAGCTTTAATTTTTTGTGATGCTTAAAAGAATTATGGGCTAGTTCAGTAGCCATTGGTCACTGCTACCCTGATTTAAAATGAGGGGCTGGTTGAGGGTTGTAGAGGCAGATCAGACATTGTAGTGAAGCTGTGGCTGTTACTTATTATTTGAGGGCCACACTGATTCGCTCAGTCATAGTTGTGATAATAGATAGAACAATGGTAGGTCCCTTCACTAGGAATGGGCCTTTGAATCCCCCAGGTACTAGGTAAGGCTGGTCATCAGAGCTACTGTGCAAATATATCAACATACTTGTTCCACAAATAGATGGAATTTTTTTTTAAAACATCAACTTTATAAATTAACTATTGTCCCAGTGCATGGATTTGTGCTCATTGAAAGGAAATTAATTAGAAGGAAGATTTGTGCAGTAATTTCATTACTGCAAAAAATTATATGTCAAAATAGTATATATAATATCCTATATAAGAAAGAGGTAATATGCAAATTGACCCCTTTGCCCTCACAAGATGGCTGCCTACAGCCAAGCCAGCAGGAGGGTGAGCGAGGGATGACCAAATAACTAAACAGCAGGCTGCCTTTAGTAGTATTATAAAATTAAAACACACACGCAATTGGTGCCAGCAAGAGCTTTATATGTATCGTGCATGCATGAATCAACGTTTATTTTTAAATTGCCAGTGCACATCATATAAACCAGCCGGTTGGTTGGTAAGAAGGTCATACTGACAGACAGTCAGTTACTCAGTCTTTTATATATATTTTATATAGAGAGATTCTAGTCTATCTATTGGTGGTCCCTGTACAGAGCCAGTAAATACGTAAAAATGTTACCAAAGTATTGTTTACAGAAGTGTTTTTTTTTCTAACCAGGAGCCCCAAGGCCTTTCTTAATATGCATTTCTGCTTTCCAATCCCTAGAAAATCCTTACTCAATTCTCAGGGTGCCTAAGGAAAGTCTTGCTGCTTTGTTTACTAGATGAGGTCTCTCAGAATGCATCCTTCTCGAAGACCCAGGGAGGGAGGTTTAATCGGCCTCCTTGGGCACAGCACTGCAGCTTCCCCATTAGTCTTTTCTGTTAGGAAGGAACAGAGGCACAGCGTGGCAGGACCCAAACACTGCAGTCTGCAAGCAGCTCTCAAGCAGCTTTCACTGGAGCCTTCGCTCCTGCTTCTGCAATGGGGCCTAAGCTTTCTTCCCATCAGGATCTCATGCTGTTACCCTGATTTATGATGTATCTCATTCCACCATTCAAACCCATTCTCACAGATCTCCCTGATCACGCTGGCTCCTCTCAGCATCCTTCAGAGAAATCCAAAACATGTGGTCACCTGTGGCTGGAAGCCTTGCTCTGGTCAGCTCGCACCTGTAGCACTTCAGTCATGGGAGATTGATTATTGGGGAAGAGAGTTGGAGAAAGAGAAGAGTGAAACTATGCTGATAGGTTAAAAAGATTTTTAAAAAATTAGGTGAATTTCACGTAGCATAAAATTAACCATGTCGAGGACATTTCAGTTGCATTTAGTACATTCATAACATGGTACAACCACCACCTCTACTTAATTTCAAAACATTTTTATCGCTCAGTATAAAACCCAGTAACCTTTAAGCAATTACTGTATACTCACTCCCCTCTCCTCCCACCCTTGGCATCCACCAGTCTGCTTTCTATTTCTATGGATTTACTCATTCTGGATATTTCATACAAATGAAATCACACAGTCCATGACCTTTTGTGTGTGACTTCTTTCACTTAGCATAATGTTTTTGAGATTCATCCAGGTTGTAATATAGATCAGTATTTCATTTTTATGGCTGAATAATATTCCATTACATTGATATGTGACATTCATCCACTGATAGATATTCGGGCCCTTTCTACCTTTTGCTGCCTGGAACACTTTAGTATAAGTATTTATTTGAGTGCCTATAAGAGTAGAATTCCTGGATCATATGGTTATTCTATGTTTAACTTTTTGAAGAACTGCCAAACTGCTTTCCACAGGGGCTGAAACATGGGTCGTTAGTTTTGATATAGAACTTTAGGGCAAACATCACGAAGACAGGAAAGGTCACAGGACTCTGTACAGAAAGTCCACACGTCTTGGAATAAGACTAAAAATGCACATTCGGATGTCTCCCAGAGACCAGGATGGAGCAGTAAAAAAATGTAGCTCTATTTGAATGTCAGCAGAGATCTCTTGTGTCCCTCCTGGTTCTCCTCCCACTGGGATTACTGAGATAAGCTCTTCAGTGGTCTCTCCCTCTGCTACTGTGCCTTTCAAAACCTTCCCTTTGAAGTGGTTTGCTCTCAGAATTATTATTGTGTGTGAGGTTTTTTTTTTCTTTTTTACTGAAAATCTCATCTTGTTACCTTTTTAAAATTCTTAACTGGTTCACCAGGGCCTACAGAATACATGGCAGATTCCTTTTCTTGCAACATCCGTACCTTTACTCCCTGGCCGGTGCTGGGTTCTCGCTCTCTCCCACAGGCAGCCTCACTCTCGGACCACATCACCTGCTTGTAGGTGCCCAAGAGGATCACATGCTCTTACATGACTTCTCTTGGCACATGTTCTGTCCTTTCCCCACAAGGCTAACTGTTACATACATCTCTCCAAGGCTCGGCTCAAACACCATATCCAGCCCGAAGTCTCCCAGGACTCTGAACTTAAGGTCCTGTCCCCGGTAGTTCACTTAATTCTCTCTCTATTTTACCAGGCTCCATGAGGACAGGAACCGCTGCTCTCTTTAGTTCACACTGTGTCTCAAACACCTACAATGGTGCATGGCACACAGGAGCTCTTAGAATAGGTGTTGACTGAGGGGCATCCCTTTTAGTTCAGGTCGACATTTTTCATTTTGTTTTTCTACCATCTGACAGGTAGGGAGTATGAATTAAGTGCTAGTTGAATGGAAGGAAGGGTGGAAAGGAAGTGGGAGGGGCAAATGAGGAAGAAAGAGATCGGTGAAGGTGAGAAGGACAGAGGAAAGAAGAAAAAGCAGGAAAGGCAAAGAACAAGACAAAAAAAAAAAAATAGGAAAGAGGAGTGTGCCAGGCTGGTGTGGCTCAGTGATTGAGCATCCATCCATAAATCAAGAGGTCCTTGGTTCAATTCCCTGTCAGGGTGCATGGCCTGCTGCTGCCTGGATCCCCAGTGGGGAGCATGCAGGAGGCAGCCAATTGATGTTTCTCTCTCATTGATGTTTCTATCTCTCTATTCCTCTCCCTTCCTCTATCTCTAAAATCAATAAGACAATTTTTTAAAAAAGAAGGAAAGAAGAGTGGAAAAATGGTGTGGGAATGAATAAAACTGAGAAAGGCAAGATATAGCTAGGCTAATGGTGCCTTGCTTCAAAAAACTGCAGCCATTTATTCCACAAATTCAAAACGTACTACATGAAAACGTGCTTGTCTATTAGAAGGGGGAGAGAGAGGAAGGCTGAAGGAGTGAAGGGCTTCAAGTCTTAGAAATGAATGCCTCCCGATTTTACCCATTTCATGCACATTCTGCACTGTGACCAGGGGCAGGAGAACGAATATTTTCCAAATCCCTGAGGGTATGAGACACTTGGCAAGAATAGCTGCTTCCATTAGTCCCATCGTTCTGAATCTGTGTTTGGGACCCATGGGTCCGAGCACACAGGAGGGACATTGGAGATGGCAGTGGGAGTGGCGTCTCCTGCCGAAGCGCCTGCCCTTTGCTTACACAGCACCCATTATGTAAGTTGCACTTTGCAAGCAGCTGCTAGGTGATGCCACTACCTTCTGGCTCTGCAGCTAAACAGGAAAGGTTCACTTAGGAAATACTGGCGTGCGGCTAGAAGGCTTTTTAAATTCAAGTCTCTACATGGAAATGGCACCAGGTTCATGCCTAGTTTCTTGTAAGGGCTTTATTTATTTGTTTGGTTGGTTATTATCTAATTACATTGCATTCTTTAAAAAAAATTTTCCCCTTTATTGATTAAGGTATTACATTAGTGTACTTATCCCCCCATTGCCCCTCTCCCCCTCCCCTGGTGTCAGTGTCCATTGGTTAGGCTTATATGCATGCATACAAATCCTGGTTGATTTCTCCCCCTTACCTCCACCCTCCCCTGCCTTCCCTCTCAGTTTTGACGGCATGATTGATGCTTCACTGTCTCTGGATCTGCTTTTGTTCATCCGTTTATGTTGTTCATTATATTCCACAAATGAGTGAGATCATGTAATATTTAGCGTTCTCTGACTGGCTTATTTCGCTTAGCATAATGCTCTCCAGGTCCATCCATGCTGTTGCAAGTGGCAGGAGTTCCTTCCTTTTTACATCGTAAGGGATTTTTAAGCAGCCCATCTGAGTGCGATAAATGCACTAATGGCACTATCACTTGAACCCACATTCCTTTTGCATGCCAAACACTGAAGGCCTCAGACAGCCTCGAAGTGAGCCATTGGTCTCCTGGAGGCGTGAGCTCTGAGTGGAGCAGCAGGATGCTGTCGCCTCCTCTGGCAGCTCCATCCAAGAGAAGACTCCTCTATAGACCACTTCCACACTCCCCCTTTTCCCCCATTTCGAAGGCTACTGCTGCTCGTTTTCATAAACCAGACCCCAGTCAGCCACAGATTGGAATTCTTGCAGCAGTGATTAAATCTGATCTCAGCGATCTCTCTGCTGGGCTCTGTTTGGGCAGGTTCCCCTCAGAAAGTGCAGGGCAGGCTCAGAGAAGGGGTGTAGCTGGCAGTACTCACTCCCAGTTAGAAGCCTCTGTTGCCAGAGCCAAAAGACCTTATAGCTCTTGGCGAATCAAAGAACCTTGTTACAAAGGGAGCCCTGCAGTACGTGTGTCCAGAAGCACCTTTAGAAAGTATGCGGACATGTTCAGGTCCCTCAGAAACCATCTCTAAGCTTGTCTAGTCTGGTGTGATTCAGAACCCCTACAGCAGCGAGTCTCAAAGCATGGTCCCCAGGCCACTGCAGCAGAATCACCTGGCAAGCCGGTTAGGAATGCAGTGTCTGGAGCCCCATTCCAAATCAGCAGGGGAAGCAAGGAGCACTATCTTTAGCAAAAGCACCCCAGGTGATTCTTGGCTGGCTGCAGTGCCACAAGCCCCACCTCGCAGCTTGATGGAACAGCATGTGTTGAAAGATGAGCCCAGCCCGGACTCCTCCTCTTTACACACTCGCAGAGCTTCTTCCCCTGGGTCTGCCAGGACGACAGGACCCACGAGGCATCGAGTGTAGAGGCTCCTCCTGCAAATATGATTTGATTTGCTCTTTTCTGCTGGGTTGTTTTTTCTGACGACTGCTCTTTTCTTCACATTGGCCACACACAGCATGTTTTTCATCCGGTCTCTCTCTTTGGGGGGATTGGACTGAAATCAGATCTCAGACTGTGAGCACATGTCACAAACCAGGATTTACTCAGATTTTGTTTTCTAGAAGACCCAGAATCACCACAGTCCCCCAGAGTCATAATGTCACTTCTGTAAGGATCTAGTGAAGAGATCGCTTTAACTTCTGTAAAGAACCCTTCCCCTGCCGAAACCGGTTTGGCTCAGTGGATAGAGCGTCGGTCTGCGGACTGAAAGGTCCCAGGTTCGATTCCGGTCAAGGGCATGTACGTTGGTTGCGGGCACATCCCCAGTGGGGGGTGTGCAAGAGGCAGCTGGTCGATGTTTCGCTCTGATCGACATTTCTAGCTCTCTCTCTCCCTTCCTCTCTGTAAAAAATCAATAAAATATATTAAAAAAAAGAACCCTTCCCCTAAGGATTGTTCTACTGAAGTCATGGGGGAAAAATAGCATCTCTCTGGGGCTGTCATTTCTTTCCTTCTTTCTCTCTTCCTTTGCCCCTTCCCATCTCGCTTGGCCGAATGCCCTGCTGAGTATGTGGCTGGTCAGAACACACCCTGAAGCTCTGATTTTTTTTCTTTATCTTCTGACTGCTGATTTACAACAAAGCTTACCTGTCATCTGTCCTAGGCTAAAATTGTCTTTAAAACCTGAGTATTTTTCCTTATCCCATGTGGTTTTCCTTTTGACCAACTTGCATATTTGTGGGAAAGTTGGAAAATCATTTTAACAAACAAATGCATTGAGGTACCTGCAGAAGATGTCTTAGTGTGTGCCATCTGGGTTTCTCTGTTAGTTGAACTTTCAATTGAACTTGGTGTCAGTGCATGACTGAGACATTAGGTAAAGATATTCAACAATGCCCAACTCATTGACCGCAGAGCAGAAGCAAGGTCTATAAGTCTGTGTGGCTGCCATAACCAAATCTCCCAGATCGGGGGTCTTAAACACAGAATATATTTTCTCACAGTTTTGGAGGCTAGATGTTCAAGATCAAAGTCCTGGCAATTTTGTTTTTTTGTGAGGACTCTCTTCCTGGCTCGCCAAAGGCTTCCTTCTCACTATGTCCTATATCCGTGGTCGGCAAACTGTGGCTCCCGAGCCACATGCGGCTCTTTGGCCCCTTGAATGTGCTTCTTCCACAAAATACCACAGCCTGGTTGAGTCTATTTTGAAGAAGTGGTGTTAGAAGAAGTTTAAGTTTTAAAAATTTGGCTTTCAAAAGAAATTTCAGTAGTACTGTTGATATTTGGCTCTGCCTTGACACTAATGAGTTTGCCAACCTCTGTCCTATATGGCTTTTCCTCTGTATATGTGTATATGCCTGATGTCTCTTCCTTTTCGTATCAGGACACTAGTCCTATAAGATTAGGGTTCTATCCTTATGATCTCATTTAACCTTAATTACCTCCTATAGACATTATTTCCAAAATCAATCACATTCGGCTTAGTGCTTCAACATAGAATTTGAGGTGGGGATGCACAATTTAGTCCATAACACTCTGGAAGAACCTCCTACTTCAGGGCTTGGTTCTGTCGCTGCTTTGCCTCCTGGGTAAAAATGATTCTAAAACTTATTCAAATGGCAATTCTGTGCTGTAATGTGATAAAATGGTTCCATTTAATGGGTCATGTGGTATAGTCTAACTTAGGCTCATCTTGCTTATGCTTAGGTTCCCCAAATTCAAAATTAGTTGAGTGTGTATGTGTGTGTCTAACTGGCACTTACATGCATGTCACATGAAATGGTTATAGCAGAGGAAAGTCCTATGGGAGCAGAGCTGTTATAGAGGGCAAAATGAGGGCCCTTCAACCACAAATTGGTTCTTCCACTGGTGGCGATTTTGGACTTTGGACTCTGAAGATAGCTATTTGAAGAGTTGCTCCCCAACGTGGATATCTTTGCTTTATTGGTTTTCATGATACACACTGCCCAGGGTTTTCTACTCCTTTGATCCCTCCTATATCACCTAGGGACAGTTTTCACACCTTTGGTAATAGGAAGTTTCTGGAAGCCCATTCCCTTTCCACATACTTTGTCAGAAAAGTCTCAAATACAGGTAAAACCAGAGTCTCTATAATGCTTGTCCATTAGCTTTTGTTTTGCCCTCTTTTCATCTGCTAGCCCTTACATATTTGTACATGGTTATCATGTGTTATTATTCCAAAGTGACCTATAATCAGTGTCTTCAAATGATCCTCAAAAATCTCTTCCTCTCCTGGTTGTCTTCTGGAGGCCCTCCTAGTTGACACTGCTCCTCCTAACACGAGGCACCTAGAACTGAACCTCACATTAGCTTCAGGGGTGTAGTGTGATGACATGGTAAATATTAACTTTTATTTATTAAATAATATTTTTATTGATTTCAGAGAGGAAGGAAGAATGAGAGAGAGAGAGAGAGAGAGAGAGAGAGAGAGAGAGAGAGAGAGAGAGAAGCATCAGTCATGAGAGAGAATCATTGATCTGCTGCCTCCTGCACACCCCACACTGGGGTTTGAGCCTGCAACCTGGCACGCGCTGTGACTGGGAATTGAACCATGACCTCCTGGTTCCATGAGCCATGCCGGCGGGCATACATCTTAACTTTATATCTAACTAACACTACAACCCCCTTTAATTATTATCTGTACTACTATTATTTCATGCCCCTCATAACTGGATTTGGGAAACCCCCAGAAATAAGTATATTTATGTAGGTTTTATTTCATCTTGTTCCATCTTGCCATCATTTCAGTCAGACGAATCCTTAATGGATTTTCCATCTATCATTCAGTGTATGAATGTCCTCGCCCAATGTCATGGTCAGCTGTAAATCTGATCATCAATGCCACTATGTCTTCCACCAAGTGTCTGATAATGACCTTTGGGGCAGGATATATTTCGGAACCAGCAACGCAGTACTAGAGATGATTCTCCTGCCTGATATTTGATACATCAATAGGCATCTCCTGACACTTGTGAATCCATCAAACTATCCCACAGCCTGTATTTCCCATTTGGTGAATAACTGTTTTAAATGGCTTGCTGAATTTTTGAGCATTTCTTGAAGTCATAACAGAAGAGCATCGAAATCAAGGTGGATACCTTACCGACCAGCATCTATGCCATGCTCAGGGTAACCTTTTGGATTGCTTTTAAAAAAATTATTTCTTCCTAAAAGCACTCTTTTTTTCACCTTTTACTTAAACCCTTAGTACTCTTTCATGGCCAATGCCACCTCTTGCAAGAAGCCAGCGCTCATCTTGACTCCATCAATTCCAGGCATTTGTATTTGCCATATGACACAACTTAGCCTCTAACTGTCTACCCAGAAGGAAACACACGCTGGGATATGTTTGTTGGGTGAATGAAGGTTAGTTTTTCATCTTGATCAGAATATAACCATAATTTTCTTGAGGGGAGCTGCTAATCTAACAATTACCCCCTTTTTTATTGAGGTAAAACCACATAACATCAAATGAATCACTTTAAAGAAAACAGTTCAGTGCTTACAGTTGTTGTTGTTTTTTTTAAACTCCCACACAATGCATGGCACAAAATTGGGCATACAGAAATGCTCACGTAGGCCTTTGCTAACAATAACGCAGTGTAATAATCTATCGGTTTCCTCCATAAGCACGCTGTGACTAATGACTAATTACCCAGATCCTTCGAAATGGATTTATAAACATCGCTGGTGTTTTATTTTTGGAAACACTTAAGTTGTGGACTAAAGGAAGCTTTATTCTGAGAATATTAGACTCTCCCATGCTATTATTTAAGAGACAAAGAATTCTTCTGGATGAGCAAGTAGCACTTAGAAAATAGATTTCTGTTTAATACCTCCAAGGAAATACATAAAATGAACCTAGCCGGACCAGGGGTGATTTGGAAAGAGAGACACCTTCCTAAGTACATTTTAACTGCCAGACAGAAAAAAATACCACAGTTATGGGACAATAATGAAATAGTCCATTTATATACCTCTCTCTTAAGAACCTTCATCATAACACAAGTAGTAGAAACACAAGTATTTGGCAAAGCTATTTTATCCTCAATTTAAAAAATTAAGGCCACTTAACCTTCTCTTGCCTTCTTTACCACTTTGTAGTTGAGTGAGGATTTTGCCTCAAGGATTTAGGATTTACAGATGAAGGATTTACAGATGAAGACACTGAAGCTCAGGTAGGATAAGTATCTTGCCTGAAGCCCAGAAGTTAGTAAACACTGAGTCTGAGAGACTTAAATTCCAGCCAGTACCTCCTCCCAAGGCTCCTGATGCCCCAAAGGCACGCCCAACACTCAGATTGGCCCCGAGTCACCGGGAGGCCGTGGTCAGAAATCTGGCCTCTTAGTCTGGAGTCCTGTTTTGGAAAAGCAGTTCCGCTGAAATTTTCCATTACCTGAACACTAGCTCCTTTTCACCTTTGTTCTTACCGTTTCTCTCTTCTGCTGTCACCTTCTGTCTAAATCCTACTCAGATGCAGAGGCCTCTTTCTGGAGAGCTCTTGAGATTTTGGAAGGCCGTGTCATGCTGTTTGGTTTGAGGTCAGCACCTTGTGCCTCACATCTCGCATGTGTAGTATAAGGACTCGGAACAATGTTTATAAATGTCACTTTAACCAGAAAGAGCCATTCCTCCAAGAAAAAAAAACTGGACTCCTTTGGCTTATTAATTTGCTTTTTGCTTGTGCATACATATCTGCATTAATACTGCCAATCATGTAGGTAAATTAGGAATCTTTACTTGGGCAAATTTGATTAGGTTGAAACAATTTTTATTTTTTTGTGGACCTATTTCAAAATTAACAAGAGTATAATTTAGTGAAGTATGACATATTATTTGATACAGAAATTGATATAATTCTCAGCCAATCCTATTTAAGAGGCTAAGCTTTTTTTACTTTAAGAAATGAATTAAGTGAAATGAGTGAGAGGGTTTTTTTTTTTCTTTTTTCTTTTTTTTTCCTTATTTGCTTCTTAAACCTTTTCCCCCCAAATTATCTTTTAAAAATTATCTATCTATCTATATCTATATCTATAACTATCTATCATCTATCTATATAATTGATTTTGGAGAGAGAAAGGGAGAAGGAAAGACAGATATAAACATCAATTGATGACAGAGAATCATTGATCAGTTGCCTCCTACACACCTCCTACTAGGTATCAAGCCTGCAACCTGGGCAAGTGCCCTGACCAGCAATCGAATCAAGACCTTCTAATTCATAGATTGATGCTCAACCATTGAGTCACACTGGCTAGGCTTTAAATCTTTACTCCCCTCCCACCCCTTTTGCCAAGAGCTGTTATATGATATTAGAAGCCCGTGCACTTACCGGTGGGGTCCCTCGGTCTGGCCTGTGGGGATTGGGCCAAAACCAGCAATCCAGCATCCTCTGAGAGGGGCCCAGATTGCAAGAGGGTGTTTCTCGGGTGATGCACCCTGGAATCAGCTCCTTCCCTCTTTGGTTCCAGTGTGTCACCCAAGAACCACAGCTGCCAAGTCACTGCCGCTTGGCAGCTCCTGCGTTGAATGTGTACCCCCTGGTTGTCAGTGCACATCAGAGCTACCAGTTGGACTGTCGGCCAGTCAGCTGGTCACTTAGGCTTTTATATATATAGATTGTCTAGGCCTATCAATATTTTCTTGGTAGTGGAGCCTGCTGATTAGTGTCCTGTGTCATTGAGAAGACGGTTACTCACATGGAGCAGTTGGGAAGGGACTCAGCAAATTGTTGGGCCATGCTAGTTACTTTGGTTGGCTAACTCCCAGGTGAGGTACCCTGGGAGTGACAGTTTCTCACCTGTGGGAGAGAAGACTTCACCCTAAGGGACCCATGGTGATGACATAAATGGTAATGGATGATGCTTTGTATGGAGGCTTCCATACTGTCACTTGTTCAAGGAAGGTCCTGAGCCATTTCCATTTATTTTTGGTGGACCCTCAGTCATAACCCCCTTGCCCTAGGCCCCTTACAAACCTCCTCTAATGTCAGGCCCCGTGTACCCATCTCTCCTTTCTACCCTCAAAATTCAGGTGACCATCTCATTTCCCTTGGTCCTCTCCCTGAAGATTTTCCCTTTGATTCTCAAGGGCACTTTCTTCTCTCAAGCAAACCCTCTACTTTGAAATAAGCATTTTGGATTTCAAAGCTATTATTTCTCATGTAAGTTTATATATATATATATATATATATATATATATATATATATATATATATATAAAATCTATTTTGGAAGTCAAAACTGAGTATAGGCTCACTTTTCTCACTGCATTTCTGCTATTTGGATGCCAGTCCTAATTCCCCTTGAAGCAATGTGGATGCTGCAGACTGAGCGCGAAGGGCTCCAACAAGGAAGGGCAGGGGGAAAAAAGGTTAATTTCTTGCAACAGTATATGCTAGCTTTTAAAAAAATTTCTTAGGAAGAATCTGGAAAAGTATTATGAGATGAACTATAAGGAGAACTACGAAGATCTCAAACCAGAGCTGAGAAAGAATCTGAGTGTCCCAGCTCACAGTCCAGTTCTCCTCTCACCAGAAAAACATTGCCAGTTCTAATCTTTGACTCCTTCCATTACTTTTACTACAGTGTTGACATCTGTGGCTGTGTTTACAGCCATATTTCTGTTCCTTCCACCAGATGTGTGGGGGAGAGAAAGAGCGATAGTTCAACCCTACTCATACTTCAGATGTCTTTTTAGAAATATCTTTTTATCCCACTGACATTCTTATAAAACTCAGAAATGATAGGGAAAGGTCTTATATACAGAAATCCAACCTGAAGTAAATTTAAAAATGGATGAATTTCTAAGCACTAGTAAATGATACCCTGTGCCTATATATACCCAAAAAGCAGACTCCATTTTTTGCTAGCCTCATCTCTTCACTCAGACACAGCACCATTCTGGAAAGACACAGATGAGTTGAACTTTTGATTGGGGAGGGCTTTATATAATGAGCCAGAGGCTAGTTATTTGAATAGTAGAGGCCCCAGGTCACAGATTCGTGTACTGGTGGGGTCCCTCTGCCTAGCCTGCGTGGATTGGGCTGCAACTGTCTCTCCTAGGGGTCCTGGATAGTGAGAGGGCAGTTCTCAGGTGATGCACCCTGGAATCAGGCTCCCTCCTCTCTAGTTCTGGGTGCATCACCTAAGAACCTCAGCTGCAAATCACTGCAGCTCGACAGCTCCTGTGTTGAGCATCTGCCTCCTGATGGTCAGTGCATGTCATAGCTACCAGTCAGACATTCGAATGGTCGGCCAGCCACTTAGGCTTTTATATTTATATACATATAAGCCTAATATGCAAATTGTCCCCTCGGGAGTTTGACTGAGAGACCGATCACTCACTATGACATGTGCTGACCACCACAGGGCAGTGTGGAACAAAGGAAGACCCCAACTGGCAGCTGGACAGCTCCAATCAGGCCTGATCACCGGTTAGGCCTTGCGACCCTACCCATGCACAAATTTTGTGCACTGGGCCTCTAGTATATAGATAAGATTTCAAAATGTTCTATTTTATAATCCTTCCAAAAAGAAGATGCAACTATATAGCCATAAAAGAAGAAATAAACAGTTCAGAATGGTTTGAATAAGATCTCAATATCTTTTGGAAGGGCTAAGGAACTTTCTGTATATCCTTGTCTGTGGGTCAAAGTTGACATGATTGTCCAGGAGGCCATGTTGGCACATTTGTATACTTTGCGAGATAACCTTGGGTAAGACTTTTACTTTCCTTATTAACTCACATTTTCTGAGAAAGTGCTAGAATTTCTTTAAATCAAAGACAATGTGTTTATTCCCATTTCTGGTACAAAAAGGCTCATATAGATATTTGGATAACTGTCATGTATGTCTAGCTTGTTCTGTGGAAACTCAGGGTAAAAGTCTCAGGGAGGCAGATTTTAATAAAACATAAGAATACAGTTTCAGCCGAAGCCAGTTTGGCTCAGTGGATAGAGCATCAGCCTGTGGACTGAAGGGTCCCAGGTTCGATTCTGGTCAAGGGCATGTATCTTGGTTGCAGGCATATCTCCAGTAGGGGGTGTGCAGAAGGCAGCTGATCGATGTTTCTCTCTCATCGAGGTTTCAACTCTCTATCCCTCTCTCTTCCTCTCTGTAAAAAATCAATAATATATATATATATATATATATATATATATATATATATATATATATATAAAGAATACAGTTTCAGAACTTTCTGAAAATTGAAGGAGAAAGTTCTCCAGCCCAGCAGATGTTTCAGCAGAAACTGGAAGACCATGTGGCATTTATTATTTACACTATAGGCCCCGTGCATGGAATTCATGCACAGTGGGGGAAGGTTTTCCCTCAGCCCAGCCTGCACCCTCTCCAATCTGGGACCCCTCAAAGCATGTCCAGTGGGATAGGGCCTAAACGGGCAGTTGGACGTCCCTCTCACAACCCAGGACTGCTGGCCCCCAACTGCTCACCCGCCTGCCTGCCTGATTGCCCCTAATTGCCCTCCCCTGCCAGCCTGGTCACCTCTAGCTACCCTCTCCTGCAGACCTGGTTACCCCTAACTGTCCTCCCCTGCCAGCCTTATTGCCCCCAACTGCCTTACCCTGCCAGCCTGGTCACCCCTAACTGCCTGCCCCTGCCGGCCTGGTTGTCCCTAACTGTCCTTCCCTGCAGACCTGGTTTCTCCTAACTGCCCTCCCCTATAGGCTGATCACCCACAACTACCCTCCTTTGCTGGCCATCTTGTGGCAGCCATCTTGTGTCCACATGGGGGCAGCCATCTTATGTGTTGGGAGTGGCAATCAATTTGCATATTAGGCTTTTATTATATAGGATGAAATTCAATGTTTAAATTGGAAAATGAACTAGATCCTCTCTAAGAAGTCCCTCCACCTTGCAACGAGGTGATCCTGTTTGCCAGTTGGAAGTTAGACTTTGGAATTTGACCACCACCTCAGTGGCCATTTAGCAGTCCTTAAATGTGACACCATGACACAAGATTTTATTGCCCATTGTAAATTCCACAAGTCCATATATAATATATCCACTGTCTACAGAAAAGCGGACCGTGAATGATCCCTGGCATAGCATTCCCCAGACTATAGAGGCAGAGATAATGCATTGGTTCCTTAGAAGACCTTTTGATTTTTAGAGAGAGCAAGAGAAATACCAATGTGAGAACAAAACATTGATTGGCTGCCTCCTACATGGCCCCTACCAGGGATTGAGACCACAACCCAGGCATGTGCCCTGACTGGGAAACAAACCAGCAGACTTTTGGTGCACAAGACGATACCCAACCGAGTGACAGCAGCCAGGGTAAAGACCTTCAAGTTTTTATTCTGACTTCTGAGCTGGTACCATCCCAGAATATTCTGCTTACTTTCTCCATAGTATGCAAAAATACGTAGAAAATTTAAAATAAACGCAGAATAAACTTCCTTCCTTTTGGGGGCCCTGGCATCTCAGATCCCTTCTCTTTCATCTCCAGGATTTTCACTAACTCTCTGGTAGTTGGGAAGTGATCACTGAGTTGAGAACTGAAAAAGGCTTAATGTTGTGCCCTCCCCAGAGGTCTTGGCATTTTCATAAGGAATTCTGGATGATCAAGGCAAAATAAAACAACGCTCTAACACCAACAGTAGAACTTGATACTGTGATTGGAGAAAGAGATATTTTTTTTCTTTTTTAAAATTTATTTTATTGATTATAGTCTCACATAATTGTCCTGGGAAAGAGATATTTTTATTGGTGGGGGAAGGGTTTGGAAGAAAAAGAGACTTCCTGGTATATAGGTCATTATCTAACCTAGTCACTTACAAGGCCTGCTCTGATAGGAATGTGTGGAAATGTGTTAATTTTGGTGGTTTACAAATGGGAAACTATGAGTGTGGAATGGAATTCATTCATTTCTGAAATTGGGTTGAAAGTTAATTTGTGCCTCTCCCATGTCTCCTCTAACAAGGCCTCCTCCGATCCCTACAAAGAAAATCTTATTCAACGAGACATACAAAGATACCAAATGCACTCTCATAAAGTGTCCTCCATAAATCAACTAAAGCATCTTCAGTGATTTATGTTGTGAGAGCCCAGAGAACATTTATAATCTTTGAAACATAGGAGGGCATTTAGAGGTTTTTAGTGGCAGTTTTTCTGGTTCATATTAGATCAAAGCATATTAATCTTCAGGAAGAGAATCTGATTTATACCTGACTATATAAAAGGCATCTTGCTTCCCTAATGAGAGATTGTCCAGGGCATAGGGCCTTCCCTGCAGCTATTACTGAGAGAGAGAGAGAGAGAGAGAGAAAGAGAGAGAGAGAGAGAGAGAGAGAGAGAGAGAGAGAGAGAGAGAGAGAGAGAGAGAGAGAGAGACACGGATAGAAGGAGGAGGGGACTTTCAGTTTCAGACTGACTCCCAGGAAGGTTGGTCTTCATTCCTGAAGGAGGCAGTTGATACACAAATGACCAAGCAATCTAATACTACAGGACATCTCAGGCAGAGTTAATTTACAGAGCTGAAATTAAACACGATTCATTTTTAACAAAAATGTTTCACAACAGGACCCAGAGCCTTTTTCCTATCCTTTGCGGGATGGGATCCACTTAAGAAAAGTTATCTGTGCTGGGACCGGTTTAGCTCAATGAATAGAGCGTCGGCTTGGGGACTGAAGGGACCCGGGTTCGATTCCAGTCAAGGGCATGTACCTTGGTTGCGGGCATATCCCCAGTAGGGGGTGTGCAGGAGGCAACTGATCGATGACTCTCTCTCATTGATGTTTCTAACTCTCTATCTCTATCCCTTCCTCTCTGTACAAAATCAATAAAATATATTAAAAAAAAAAAGAAAAAAGAAAGAAAAGTTATCTGCATGAAGTTTCTTTGATGGTCTGACTCCCATGTCATGTTTCCTTGGCTGAGGTCCTTGGCTAAGATTCCCTGAAGAAGTGCGCAGGAGCAGAATGCACTGTGATCCCAGAATGTCCTCTAGAGCCTAAAGGTGACTTTTCATTGCATGAAAGCTAGAGCCCTCTGTGTGATAAACAGAGCTGGCTGCTTCCCAGAATTCCTCAGTCAGGGATCACTTACTATCTGCATACTGTTTGAACTTCCATTCTTGGAAAATTCATGAGGGTTTTGTGGCACTCCGCAAGACTGTTTCCATTTGTGTTTCAAATAGCACAGGAAAACTCAGGAATTATAGTTTACTTCACAACTTCAATTCATTGTAGACCATATTGCTTGATTGCCCAAATCTTGGGAATCTTAAGGTAAAGCTGATATAGTTTTGCATGTTTATTTGTTTTATCTTGTGTTTCAGAGCTGGCTCAGGAGTTTCTGCATGTATTAGCACCTATAAACTCAATCCATACCAGTCTTGGAATTTGAAAAATGAGTAGATTCACTTATACAAAAAATATAACAAAAGGGAAATAAGAGTTTTACTTTTTTAATGTATTTTTTATTGATTTTAGAGGGGAAGTGAGAAGGAGAGAGAGATAGAAAATCATGAGAGAGAATCATTGATTGGCCGCCTCCTGCACACCCCCTACTGGGGATTGAGCCTTCAACCCAGGCATGTGCCCTGATTGTGAATCGAACCATAATCTCCTGGTTCATAAGTCAACACTCAACCACTGGGCAACACCAGTCAGGCTAGAAAGCAACCCAGATCTTCTTTTCTAGGTATTTCATATTCTTTTTTTAAAAAAATATATTTTATTGATTTTGTACAGAGAGGAAGGGAGAGAGATAGAGAGTTAGAAACATCGATGAGAGAGAGTCATCGATCAGCTGCCTCTTGCACACCCCCTACTGGGGATATGCCCGCAACCAAGGTACATGCCCTTGACTGGAATCGAACCCGGGACCCTTCAGTCCCCAAGCTGACGCTCTATCCATTGAGCCAAACCGGTCTTGGCTGTATTTCATATTCTTTTAAGGGAAACCTTTTTGAAAAGTTGATATTTCGGTTGAATAAATGAATACATAACAGCTTAATAAATACCTTTTCTGCAAATATTATAACAATTTTTATGACCACATTGGCATGACATATTTTGATAATTTGTAGTGAAATGTTATAAATACAAAGTAATTTGAATTCTTGAGCTCAGCATCTGCATTCAGGTACAGCGAATTATATCCACATTTGGACTCATCTATAGTTGCTCTGCTATACCTACCATAATGATTGTTTTCAAAAGTTTAATAATACTAACATAATTTGCTTCACTAGGTTCAAATAACCAGGCATTAGTTAAGCTGTTCTTATGATGAAACTAGAAGCTCAATGCATGAAGATTCATGCTTTCCTTTCCCTGGCTGCCAGCACTGCCTTTCCACTCCAGCCCAGCCCCTTTCCGCTGAGGCCCTGGAGCCACCTCTTTCCACTTTGGGAGCCCCTCTTTTTGCTGCAGCCTCTCCTTCCCACGCTGCCAGAGGCCCTGAGAAACCAGGGGTGGGATGGGAGGCTGAGTATGCAAATTAACCTCCATCTTTGTTGGCTTAATTTGCATATCACTTCTGATTGGCTGGTGGCTTAGCAGAGGTATGGTCAATTTACATGTTTGTCTATTATTAGGTAAGATGGGAGTCTACACAACTCAAAATCAAAGCATAAATTTTACATGTTCAGAGATGTTGCATCAGGCCATGTGATAATTCCTATTGATTCAGCCTCATGCCAAGTGCATTGATGCATCATCTCACTTTTACTCCAGAAACAATTTGCAGAATACATATAACAATAGTCCCATGGTTACAAATGAAGAAATGGGCATGAGGGAATTAGTCATCTATCCAAAGGCACAGTTGAGACATAGCAGAGCCAAGGATTTAAACTAAAGTCTCTGATTCTCAAGCCTCTCAGTTGAGAACTTTCCTTCCATCTACACAAGAAGCCTTGCTTCACACTGTACAGTATTGTGCAAATGAAGGCACTATTTTGATGTCCCAATGGTTCTGAGTCCTACTTTGTTAATCAGCCAGTCAACAAATACTTGTTTTTCACCCACTCCTGCTGCTCCAGGTGAGTTCTGGGAAAGTATGGAGATCTCTGTTGGCTACACAAAAAAGGCATTCACTCATACCTTTACTCTGAAAACGAGGAGCATAGATGTGCATATTTGGCATATTCATAGTGGATCTGTATGTTTAGTTAGGAAAAGAACAAAACAGCTATTCTCTCCCTAAAGGGCAGAAAACTTTTCCTCTCTGCATCTTACAAAACTCATATAGTGTAGCTGCCCCTTCCTCCTTAGTCATCTCCTAACTCTATTTAGGGTAGGAGTGGAAGATTCCTCATCCCTCTGAATAATGTCCTCCTCAGGGCCAAAGGCCCAAATTCAAATTCTGCAGCATGAGACTGCGTGTTTCCTATTCCAGATCAGTTCCTACATCAAGCCTGCTAACTGAAGTGCATGTCTTTGGTTGCTACCAAAGTATTAGGGGTGACTGTCCTGTAGTTTTCTACATACGTTTAAAAACAACACAACCTCAATATAGTTATTTTAATAGTGACCCCATAATTAAAAAAGAATTTAAAAATATATAGAGTGGGATTTCAAGTGTCACTACAACTTAAAGAGCCCAAATGTCATAAGCGTACCCTTTACTCAACACAGTGCCATGCTCCGTGGGGGACACCCGAGAAGAGGCAGAGGGATTTAACGGTTCTAAGAGTGGACGTGGACTTTCTCAGACCCAGATTTGAGTACAGATTTGTGACTGTGTGATCTTGAATGCATTGCTTGGTCTTTTCGAGCTGCAGTTTCTCGATCTGTAGAAAGGGAATGATCATAACAATAACACTTAACAATGTCTAGGATTGTGGGGATTTTTAATTTATTTTGTTAGACACTATGTTAGTTTCTCGGGACTGCCCTAACAAAGTGCCACAAATTGGGTGGCTTGAAACAACAGAAATATATCGTCTCACAGTTCTGAGGCTAAAGTCTGAAATCAAGGGATGGGGAGTGTCACGCTCCCTCTGAAGTTTGCAGGGGAAAGATCTTCTTCGCCTTTTCCAGCTCCTGTAGCCTCAGATGTTCCTTGTCTTGGGCAGCATACTGCTGTTCTCCCTGTGTCTCTCTACATCATCTTCCCTCTATATGTTTCTGCTTTTTAAAAAAAAATATATATATATATATATATATATATATATATATATATATATTTTATTGATTTCAGAGAGGAAGGGAGAAGGAGAGAGAGATAGAAATACCAATGATGAGAGAGTATCATTGATTGGCTGCCTCCCGCACACCCCACAGTGGGGATTGAGCACACTGCCTGGGCATGTGCTCTTGACTGGAATCAAACCCAGGACTCTTCTGTCTGCAGGCCAACTCTCTATCCACTGAGCCAAACCAGCTAGGGCAATATGTGTCTGTTTTTGTGCCAAATTTCTCTTTTATAAGGACAACAATTATATTGGATTGGGGTCCCCTTTAAGGACCTTATTTTAATTTGATTACCTCTGTAAAGACCAAACGGCCAGAAAAGGTCACATTCTGATTGACTGGGGGATGGACTGCAACCTATCTTTTTGGGAGGACACCATTCATCTAAGAGATGTAATCCTTATTCAATCTAAATTCGTGCACTCTCTGAATTCTGTTCACAGATTCTTTAGGGGCCCCACTTTTTAGCAAGCTTCTCTGTAAGAGTGGTTAGATTCTCTGCTTTCTACTTCTCTTCCCCCTTTCACTAGGGAGTCCACACCAGTCAGGCTTTTCTCCTCTTAATTCACTGTAACTGCTTCTTATTAAGGTCACCAATGACTTCTGTGTTCTTATAGCCAAGGCTCTTGCTTGCCTGATCAGCAGTGTTTGAGACAATCGATCATTCTTTCTTTTTCTATCGACTTGTCTCCTCTTGGCTTCAAGGATATACATGCTCTTGGTTTTCCTCCTGTCTTTCTGGCCAAAGGTTCTCAAATCCCTTGACTCGTTCCTCATCTTCTGCCTGCTAAATCTTAGAGTGGTGCAGAACTCAATCCTTAGGCATCTGTTTCTATCAGTACACATTCTCTTATTCATCTCATCCAGGCTTGAGGCCTTAAACACTCATTGTACTCTAATCACCCCACACACAGTAATTATGACTCCAGCCATGACCTAGCCACTGAATTCCACACCACTCTATCCTACCGCCTACTCACTATCTCCACTCATCACATCCAAACCTAGTTTCCGATGTTCTCCCCAAACCTGCTTTTCTTGTCCTCTTTCTTATCTGAGCAAGTGGCAGCTCCATTCTTTCAGATGCTTTAGTCATACCCCTTGAAGTCAGGTTTAACTCTTCTTTCTCACATCCCACATCCAGTCCATCAGCAACCCTTGTCAGATCTCTCTTCCAAGTATATCCTGAGTGTCACCATTTCCCACTGCCTCATTGTTGCTACCCAGACATAAGCCTCCACGCTCTTTCTCCTGGAAATACTATAGCCTCCTCACTACTCTCCTGGCTCTTTTTTTTCTGTCCTGAAAGTTGGAAATTCACAAATCTTATAACCAACCCGTCCACTCCACTTCTCTGAATTCAGAAAAAAATATGCATAGTTGCCTAACTATATACAAAACTATTCTAAGTTTCTCATTCTTTAAATGTCCACAATTCCAGAAAGGTGGTGATTTCCCTATGAGTGACTTCATTTAGCACCAACATCATTAACCTTGTAGGACTTTAAATGTAGCCTGCAGGTTTAATATCCATATTAAGATAGTTTAAAAAGTATGGTACTTGAACTTTAGGAGCTTATTTTTTTAAAGATTTTTATCTTTATTGTTGAGGATATTACAATAAAAATGTTCCCCCTTACTCCCCTTCACTTGGTTCTCTCCCCGACCCCCAGGGCTTCACCATACTATTGTCTGTATCCATGGATTATGCATATATGCATATAAGTTCTTTGGTTATTCTCTGCCTGACCCTCATCCCCTTCCCTCTGAGCTTATTTTCTAAAGGATGCTCAGAAATTGTTTCAGATGTTTAAATGAAATCATGACCTATGTCCTCAAAATATTAAGTTACTTCTGTCATGTGACTGCCCAAAACACAAAATGTGTTAGTTAATAGCTGCATTCTTCTACTGTTTGTTCTCTGAAATGGAATCAGAAAATAATAGAGGTGCCTCAAGTAGCTTACTTGGAGTGCTGGTAACCTTTCTTAGCAATTATTTATGTCACCCGTTCAATAAACACTATTGAATGGCTATTATGTGCAGGGCACTTCAGTGGGTGCTGAGGATGAAAAGATGTATACAATCCAGTGAATATCTTCAGAGAGATCACAGACACATGGAGGAGGTGGAGGAGTAAATAGCTAGGTGTAATCATAATAGGAGCGGTAGCTATTAGGTGCACAACAATAGCACAGAGAATGGAACGATCCGCTCTGTTTAAATGCCTCAGGAAGTCTCATCCTGAGTTATTGTCTGGGATTTCTTGAAAAATAATAAACATGGTAATCCTGGTTACCAGATTTAAAGGGTACCTGTCTGTACCACACACCTCATAGAATCATAAAGAATGGAAACACTGTAAGCTGGAAAAATGCCAGCTTCCTTCACATGTTCCAGAAAGGGGGCTCTGTTCTGAAGCTTTCTAAAGTAGACGTATTCCGGAACCTCCTTATTCATTCCTGCCAACACTGGGGAGCAAAGTGCAGGAGAGGTTCAGGGCGTGGACAGCAATGCATCACAAACCAGATTGCTGCGTGAGAGATCTAGTACCTAAATAGAAAACGCAAGATGGGGTGTCAGAGTCTTTAAGAACAGGAAGGAATTGAGGGGCAAGTTGAGGTAAAGCTCTAAAGGCAGAGAAGTAATCATGGGTCCTTTGGAATTGTAGGAGTCAGAGCTGGGCTCAGAATGGATATAGCCTCTAGAAGGGGTAGCAAACTTATAGCCTAGGAGCCAAATTTGACCTTCAGTTGTATTTGGTTGAGAATAGTTATTATTTTCTAAAAATTACTTTAAATACTTATAGGCAGGTCACATGCTCTCCATTTCACCACAGTGCCATGTGTTGTCTCATTCCCCTTCAGAGAGGTCCTTAATGAGCTCAGGCAGCTGTTTCTTAAGGAGTCCGGGAAGTGCACAGCTGGAGAGGGAGCAAGGCCTGTCCCTTAACACAGCCCAGCAATCCTCACAGCCTCATAAATCTGAATGTGTATACATTCCAATGTGAAGTTTTTTACAATAGGCAGAATCAACAAATCTTGGGTATTGACTAGATCTGGTCCTTAGGAATCAACTCAATACTTTTATAAAGCTGACTTTAAAAGGGAGTTCAAAAGATCTCAAAATAATAGTATGAAAATAGCACTTGTGATTTTCAAATGTCTTGTAAAATACCTTTTTTTTTTTTTTTTTAAGGTTCTGATTGTCAGATAACTCCAGACCATGCATGCCTAAGATCTTGAAATGTCATGAATCTTATAAACCCCTGCCTCGTGTAGGGGATATCTATGTATATATAAGCCTAATATGCACAAAGTGTCCCCACGGGAGTTCGATCACTCGGTGTGATGTGCGCTGACCACCAGGGGCTGGCATGGAACAAAGGGATGCCCTGGCCGGCAGCCTGCAGCCGCTAGGGAGCCTACCTGTGCAGAAATTTTGTGCACTGGGCCTCTTGTTTATTATAAATTCTTTGTGGGAGGCAGAAGACTGACCTCCCAAAGATGTCCACATACAAATCCTCAGAAGCCGTGAATGAGTCAAAGTAGGTGACAAAGGAGAATTAACTTTGTTTATCAGCTAGCCTTGAGATTATCCTGCCTCATCCCAGTAGACCCAATGTTATCATTGTGGTCCTTGAAAGTGGAAGAGAGAATCCAAAGAGAGATAACCAGAGAGTGGGCAGCATGAGAAGGATTTACATGGCTTGCTTTGAATGTTGAGGGAGGAGTCTGTGAGCCAAGGGATACTGTGGCCTCTAGAAGCTGGAAAAGGCAAGGGAATGGATTATTCCCAGAGCCTCCAGAGGGAATGCATTCCTGTCAACACCTTGGTTTTAGGCCAATAAGACTTGTTTTGAAATTCTGACCTCCAGAACTGTAAGATAATAAATTTGAGTTGGCTTAAGCCACTGAATTTGTGGTCATTTGTTACAGAGGGAATATAAAACTAATACACTCCAGAATGAGGCATGAGGAGATCAGTGTGGCTCATTAGCTACCATTCATGTTGTTTTAAACCAAGCTTAACCCTTTGATATTTATAATTTGGCATTTACCACAATCATAATTTTTTTTAATTGATTTCAGAGAGAGGAAGGGAGAGGGAAAGAGAGATAGAAACATCAATGATGAAAGAGAATCATTAATTAGCTGCCTCCTGCACATCCCCTCCTGGAGATCAATTAGCACATCCCCTAGCTGCAACCCACGCATGTGCCCTTGACCAGGAATCAAACCATGAACCTCCTGGTTCATGGTTCAACGTTCAAACACTGAGCAACACTGGCCTGGAAAAATCATCATTTGTTTATGACATAACTGATTTGTTTCCAGAAGATAATGTGAAGTTCTTTCAGCTTCCTAAACCAATTGAGTGCGTTTTTAAGTGGTGAAAGCTAAGGATTCCAAGGGCAGTTCTCCAAATCTTGAAAACCCATCACAGTCATTTACTTAGCACTGTTTTGCTTGTCAGTTGTGATTATAATCATAAAATACAGTCCCATGTTTAGATAGGATTTCTGTTGTGTGTGTGTGGTTTTTTTTTGTAAGAGGAGAACCAAGTTTTAACTGATAGATGTCTAAGGTTGGACTGATAGATGTCTGAGATTGCTACAAAGACTCTATAGACTGGTAAAGTGAAAAAGGAATATAAAAGGAAGTCTTTTCACAATTGTTCTATTTCTATTAATTAGTATTCACAAAGGAAAAACACATCCTGACACCTGATAATTTCTAAATTGGTGTGACACTTAATGGGTTGCTGTAATAGGATTACCAAACATATAGGAGGAGCTAATTACAAGGTATTTAATTTGGAAATCACAACCATTGCAAAATGGCTCTAAAGCTGGATTTTCGGGGTGTTTGTCATAGAAAATGAGTTAGTTAGGAATTCAGTCCTGTCTCGTCTAAATTTTCTAAGGTGAATTCTGGTTTTTAGTTGTATAAGGGGGAAAATTCAGTCTAGGTAGTTTTTAAACACAAACAAACTTTCACTTAAGGTGTGCCCCTTTTATGCTGGACCTGGTCTTAATGTTTTCCTCATGCATTTCTAGATCCTGTTTCTTCAGAGTGGGCATAGAGGACTGATGGACACATTAAGGGGGGCACCCAATAGGAGGAGGCAGAGGGGGAAGGCACGTGAGGCTCGGGCACAGAACTAAAGGAGGTGCTCCCTCTCTGCACTTGCATGACCCTGAGGGTGGAGCCTCCTTGAGAGAGAGAGAGAGACAGCCAGGACACACAAGTCAAGAGGCATTGCTCTCGGTCACCCACATGCTGAGCTGGCTCTTGCACCATCCTGAATGCCTCCTTACATTTTGCACCCAGGGTGCCTCACTTGCCTCAGTAGCCTCACCCTAAAGATAATGATGACTGTAATGATAACTATAAGCCTATCTCTCTCTTTGAAGTCAGGTTTTGTCCCGAGCCTTCTCATGCATTCCAGACCATCCTTCTCTGCCAAATCCTGGGCCCATTAAAAATGCTCTACAGCCCTAACCGGTTTCGCTCAGTGGATAGAGCCTCGGCCTGTGGACTGAAAGGTCCCAAGTTTGATTCCGGTCAAGGGCAGGTACCTTGGTTGTGGGCATATCAATGATGTAGGGGGTGTGCAGGAGGTGGCTGATCGATGTTTCTCTTTCACCAGTGTTTCTAACTCTCTCTCACTCTCCCTCTATGTAAACAATTAGTAATATATATATATATATATATATATATATATATATATTTATTTATTTATTATTATTATTTTTTAAAGGCTCTCCAGTAGGTTTACCTTGTATGGCTCCAGATCAGTCCAGAAATGGGCAGGTCCCTCCTTTGAACTATACCCCCGTGAGGTTACCCTGGTCAAGGTGCTAGGCACACTCCTCAGAGCTCGACTCTATAGTTAGTTCCCATCTAAACATACCTTCCACCTGGCAACAGAACTTCAGGGAACAGGATTAATTCAACTCTCCTATTTCAAAAAACCCTCTAGTCAGTGATGATCTGAATCTATTGTGCACGGATAGAAACACTTACAATTTCATAAAATCTGTCCAAATTCAGATTGGTCAACTATAGATGTCGTGAACAGGATTCTTGCATCTTCTGGACATGCTGCCATTGTCAGTTCTGCCTTTTATGGAAAGGGTCGCTTGCTTGGAATGCCAATGCCACATAGTGTAGATATAATAATATGGGTTTTGTTTGGAGAACAATTAATAAGCCGCCATGGAGCAACGTGGACATAATCATTTGAACTCCCTGCCCACAGCTTAGGCCAGGTGAGGATGTGTGCATCCACAGCCCTGGAGAGAATGCTCCGTGTATTTACAGGGTCAGTGGTCAGGGCACGTCTATATAATTGTGCAATGGTGGAAGCTCTCTGGTGAGGGAAGTGGCCTCATTAGCAGGAGAAGGCCTCGGAAGCCCAGCAATGGGTTTCTGCTCATTTTCCGTTGAGCTGAGCCAGCTTTCTGCTCAGCGAGTGGAAGAGGGAAGGAAACAGACCGCAGGAGCCATCGTATCTGTCTCTTGCTAACAATAGGTCTGTTGTTCTCTCTGTCTAATTGTGTGCAATTTAAGAGGAAAGACAAAATCATATGGATTTCTGCAACTCCCATGGTCCCCTTGCCTGTGGTGGACTGCTTCCTGCATATTCGTGGATTGAATGAGTGAAATAATAAACTTCAATCAGTGCTGTGTTTAAAAAAATAACTATATGCTTTCATGGCAACTTGCAAACATTGGCTGTGCCTCCACCATGGCGAGCCACATATTTTGGCAGAGAACAAACCGGCACATATGGTGGAGGGTGGCTGTTGTGTGTTCCTAATGTGGAAATTGGTTGCATTCTTTCTCCCCCAGCCCTTTTCACTTTTGTTTCGTAACATTTGCCTCTACTATATTGAGAGAATTCAGACAAAGACTTCTTTTCGTTGTCGGTGCTTTGGGGTTTACAGCCAGCCTTCTGCCAATGTCTTTCTATTGGAGGATGGTGTGTTTGGAGGGGAGGCGATTGAGGGTAAACAGTAGCGTTGGTTTCTTTGAAATGTGTGTAGCTTTTTTTCTCAAATATTGAAAATATTCTTCTTTTGTCTATATTTAGTGTTCATAATAACAAGAACAGTGATTGTCATTCTTTTTGTTATAGCCAGTGTATTTTGAACATGCACTCTGTCTTACAGGATACTTTATGTCACTTAATCCTCAGTTCTTCATTAAATCCATTACCAGCACATTTCCAGACCTGAGTTCACCTTGGAGCTTTTCCAGGCGTTTGGTTTATAGTTATGTTTCTTATCCTCCAGCAGCCCATCGTATACATAGTGAAGTCACTGAGATACAGTCAAACAGGTTTTACTGGGTCTTCTGAAAGCCTTTAGAGTTGACAGTCATCTCTTCATCCATGGCGGTTTCATTCTTTCACGGGAGAAAACTATGTCCTGTTCTGGATATTCAAAGGGTGTGGGATCAAAACCTCAGCTTTATAAATATTAGCATTGTATTAGTGTTCCTGCGTACTAGCTATCTTCTTACTCAAGTATTTGTTTAAAAGTGAAGCTATAGTTGGTTTCCTGTTAATCAGAAAAATGCAAACATATATTCACTTAATTAAATGTATCCACTTAATTTTAAAAAATATGCTAATCATTGGAAAAGCTGATGATTGTAAGATAGTTTCTTTTTTTTAAAAAATGTATGCAGTTTGATGAATTTGGATATAAGCATATGCCCATGAAGCAATCACCACGCTCAAGGCAATAGACATATCTGTCACCTCCAAAAGGGTCCTTGTGTCCCGTTGTGGTATATTTTTCCTGTGGTAGCAACACTTAACACATGTTTTATTCTCTTAATAATTTTTTAAGTGCACAATACAGTATTATGTTAGACCATAGGCACTATGTAACACAACAGATCTCTATAACTTGGTCATTTCACATAACTGAATTGTTATGCCCATTGAACAACAACTCCTAATTCCCCCTCCCCACCAGCCTCTGAGCCACCTTCCTACTGCCTGCATCCATGAGTTTGATTATTTTAGATATCTCGTGTACCAGTCAGTGGAGTCACGCAGTATTTGCCCTTCCGTGACTGGCTCATTTCACCTACCATAATGTCCCCATGTTATCCAGGTTGTTGCAAATAGCAGGATTTTCTTCCTTTTTTCAGGATAAGTAACATTCCACTGCATTCTTCTGTCCAACTTAAATCCCTCATGCTGCAAGGAGACATGTTTTCCTTCCCTCTGTCCTCACTGCAAAATTGCTGTTCCCCAGCCCTTGGGTTCAAGCCATTCAGATTCTTCAAGCGTGCTCTTTAGACTTTTCTTGGCTCTCTTTCTCCAGATGAGTCGATCCAGATTTCTCTGCCGCGATCTGTTTTCATCAGCAGCCCTCCAGACACTTCCTCGGGGATCTTTGCTTCCTTCCCTTTGCCGTGCAGATCCCTGAACTCAGGCGGGACACAGGATGCCGGGAGGGCACCTTGGAGGGCCTGGTGAGAGATCGTGATTGGCCCTAATCTGCTGTTCCAACTGGAATAGAATCCTCTCTTCTTTGCTGCCAAGCAAAAAAGTTGAGCTCCCTTTTGCCTTAAAAATAGTCCCTGCATGGTGTCTGCTTTCAAACTTTCCAAAGTGCTCAAGTTCACCACCTCTTCCTAAATATAATGCTCTGTATCTTATAGAAGTGGGATCGGGGAACTTAGCCGCAAATGAGCTCCTTATTTTTCTGCTGGTAATGCCCTCTGGACCTTGAAAAACTCCTCTGCTGAAGTCGGGCTCTCCTGGTACCTTTGTTCCTTCTCCCGCTGTGTCCTTCCTCTCCAGCCCCCCTGCCTGTTTATTTTTGACAGCAGCAAAGGCTCATCCCAGCCCCATCTTCTCCCGCTGTAGCTCTTTTTTTTCTAACTCACCACACCACGCTAAGCTTCCAGACAAAAGCCTCTTGAAGAATATTTGAGAACTTTTGATCCACATGTGATCTCTTTGAGAAACCAACTGGGGACGCTCTTTGTTAGTGGTGTCGTCTTGGCTAGCATAGCTACTCTACCTCACTTTCTTTTATTTAGAAACTGTGCTGACCTGGTTGAAATATTCTTAGCCCGCATGGGTGGACAGCCGTGCCTGGCGATGGAGCAGGCAGCACCTGCTGTGTTCTCCTGGCCGAGGCCGGGAGAGGAGGCTGCCGGCCAGCGGTCACACGGGAGATGGAGGAGACCTGAGAGGTGGCCGAGAACGTTAACCAGTTTTTTCTGATTTGCAATCAAGTCAGTATTTGACTTAGAAAAGCATAGACTAAATGCAATAAGGTGACCTGAATTGGCTACTGGAACAGAAGAAAGGACATTAGTGGAAAACTGGTGCAACCTGATAATACCTGGAATTTTGTTAATGGTGACATGCCAGTGTTCGTTTCTTCCTTTTGACAGATGATCTCGGGTATGTAAGATGCTCACAGAAGGAAAACTGGGTGGAGGGAATGTGGGCACTCTCTGGATTGCCTTGCACCTTTTCCATAAATCTAAAATTATTCCAAAATAAAAAGTCTATTTTACATGGTCCCAGCTCAGCCCCAGACCCGCCCCGCCCTCACACCCACAAAGACTTTTTCAAGGAAAAATATTAACATAAAATACAGTTGTATTTTCATTGTTTAATTCCGTATTTCTCAACCTTCATAATGCCGAGATGGTTCCTCACGTTGTAGTACCCCTAACCATAAAATTATTTTTGTTGCTACTTCATAACTATAATTTTGCTGCTGTTATGAATCATTATGTAAACATCTGTGGTTTCTGATGGTCTTAGGCGACCCCTGTGAAAGGGTCGTTCAACCCCCAAAGGGTCGCAACCCACAGGTTGAGAACCGCTGGTTTAATTGTTGAGGCTATAACTCATCTATATCCCTGATGAAAATATATGATCATATATTAGTTCTCTTGTGCTGTTTTTCCTACCTTCTGTTCTCAGCTTAATAAATTATTTACTCGTGTACATGTTCCCTCATTCAGTAAACATTTATAAAACCAGTTACTGAGCTTCACCCTGGACAGGAAAGGGGATTGGGGGGCAGGGGATTGTTATAGAGATGACTAAACCATGGATTTTGCCTTCAAGGACTGCACAATGTAATGGGGAATGAACACGCAGAGAGATAATTATCTTAAAAATCTAAATGCAGTGATGACAAATGAACACAGCAATGTTAATGGAAGCTAAGGGAGCCCCTTAGGGGGTCTGAGAAAAGCATCCCCTCTTCTTCCAGGAGGAGGAGGCATTAGGATGATGCATTAAAGAGACACATCGGGGTGGGAGGCTACACGATGCATTCAGGGAACCGGAGAGTTACAAGCTCTCAGCCTAGCATGTGGGCACCAGCGGGGTGTGGCGAGCCATGGAGCTGGCAGAACAGACAAGAGCCTGGCTTAGAGCCATCGAAATTCCAAGGCCTTCAGTGGCTGGGCAGGACTGTGGATGAAATGGCAAGACAGCAGAAGATAAAGACCAGACAATTTCATCTTCCCCTTGTTGACCATCAATTACAGTGGCTCAGGCATTTCTTGAAAATGTGGCTGACCCCTGAAGGAGCAATTCTGGCCGTTAAAGGAGTCAGTGGCTTTACAAATGGACTGATTATTCTTAGGCTGTTACCCTCGGCCCTAGCAATTTATTTTTAGTGTTTTTAGAGGTGCTAATGCTCAATAATGAGTGCTACTTAAACAAGTCATAATACATAAGATAATTATTTTTACCCTTGCAAAAGGGTAAAAAAAACAAATCTTTGATTTTTATTCATGGGTCAACCAATGTCTTTACTTCCCATTTTAAAAACTCATGGTGAAATATGATTTCTTATTTAAAGAAGCTGATAAGCTGCTGCTTTTTAATGTTTTTTTTTTTTTTTTACACTATTGATCACATTTGAATTGAGAACTTCTAAGAATAAAATAACATGAGTAGTTCTTTTTTGATACAGGGTCCCTCTCCCCGCCCCCCTCCAGAGAAAAGCCAAATTTTACAATTTTGGGAGGCTATTGAGTAGGCAGATGATAGTAGTGTGTGTGTATGCGTGTGTGTGTGTGTGTATGCGTGCGTGCGCCCACATGTGGAAAGATAGAATGAGGTAGCTGCTTATGCAGTGCTCGACGGAAACCGAAGTAGAGTTTTTGCTAAACACCTTTTTACTTAAAGGGCATGTGGTTATATTAGGGTTTACACCTATTCAGATATGAACTTGATACGAGAAGTTCATTATCCTTTCAGTTTATGAACAGTTTCAGTAAGAAATTATTTCAGACAGGAAATGGTCTATTTCCATTTCTGGCCAGCGAATGATTCGTGATGTCTAGCTTTTCTTACTCTGGTTTCTCTGGTTGGGCTCCTTCAGACACCAAGTCCTCTTGGTCATCTTTCCCTCACTGAGGCCGGCGATGTTTCCCTGGGATGTGAACAATAACCCTCTGTTAGCTAAAGACCTTACCCTGGTGTAAGGCAACTGATACTTAAAGGAGCACACTGAACCCAATCCCCTTTCATCCTGCAAGGTGTAATATTTGTGGCCATTTCGTAACTTTATTATTTTCTTAAGGGACCTGAATTAAAGAGAGCGTCGTCTACCCAAGACCTGCAAACTTGGCTTTGACATTCGAATATTCCATTCCTTCAGCTTAGGGATTCTTTTCTGCTGCTGTCTGCAGAGTTGGATTTTCAGCTTGAAAGACCAGTGCACACATGGAAGATGTGTGTTAGGTGGACTAATGCGCAGTGTGCATTATCTGTAGTATATGAGAGACTGTGAATTGATAATACCACATATTGGCAAATGGAATGACAATGGGTGACAAGCAACTGGCTGCTGAGAACTCCAGTTTTGGGGAAGGAAATGCCTGGGCACGGTGGCTGAGCTTTCTGCTTCCTCCTCCGTTGGAGAACGGGTTGAATGTTTTAGGTTCATCTGCAGGCCTATATTACATTTAATGGCACAGCATCCTGGCACGCACTCATGCCGTGCTGAGCGGCTGACAGCCAAAATGAGCTGGCTCATGGTTCCACTTCATTATTTGATTGCAGACTAGGAGGGGGAAATGATAGTATTCTGGTTCCCCTTTTTGGGAAAGTCTGCATTCCATTTCAGAATGTTTCACTGCCAGATACTGCATAGCTTTCAAGTGTAGTTCCTCTCGTCCAACCCAGCAAAACAAGCCTGAAGGCCAAAGAAATGTGTTTACTTCCATTTCAGTCTTTAAGATGTCGCCAGTTGTTACTGTCCTTATGTTGTGTCTCAGGGGTCACTGACTTACGGGATATTTCTGGGTGTTTTTTAAAAACCTGGTTAGGAGAGAAAACAGGAGATTGAATAGCATCGAATTTATTATGACAGGGCAACTGGAGTTAGCATCCTTGTAGCTTTTGTAAATGACTCGGTTGTTTGTCAATACTAATGGCAGAGTTCATTCCTGGATTTTGATTGGAGTAACAGTGGCTCCATTTCAGCAGATAAATACTGAGGATTTGAATCTTTAGTAGAATTAATGACAGCTGGAGGAATTCCCAGCTGCACATGTTATTGGAAGCGCTTAACCACCCAATTAATCATGAATGGATGGATTCAGTGAGACACCAAATCCAATCTGCTTTTGCAGGGGTGGTTTCAGGAAACATTGTAGGCAAGCAGTTTCCTCTACTGAATGCAGCTCAGTAGTTGAGTGGCTAGTAAAATGCAATACATTCTTTTATTAAAGAGAAATACAAAGAAATGTTCTGCCCTTCCTCCCCCACTCCCCTCCACCTTTCCTCTTCTCCTACCTACATATCAACCTACCTACAGATATTTAATACACCCCTACCATGATCCCATCTCTAATCTCCACCACAATGCCCAGCCCAGTACTGACAGCAGAGTTGCCAAACTTCACTGTTCTTCAAACATTTCTGTTATTTCCCTGCCCTTTGGCCTTGCTGTCCTCTGTGGGGCTTTGGCTGTGCGGCCTATTCCTGGCAACCCTGATAACACCCCATCTTCTCCCAAAGATCTTGTGTTCCTCCAAGCAGAATTAATCTGCTCTATTCAGAACTGGACTTGTGTTTTTGTTACAGCACCTCTCTTGCGCTCCTTCATCTGTGGTCATTTGCGTAGCTGTCTGTCCCATCAAGAGCATAAGGCAAATGTCGGTGGGTCCCCACCTTTCCAGGGCCTGTACGCAGCGCTGTTTTTCATCCTCGGCCTGTTCTTAGGAGAGAACTCCTAGCATGTGTGTCTGCATGTGCCCTAAGTTTCCTATTAAAGTACCGAGTCTCCCACAACCCAGAGCACAGGTGCATGCAGCCCTGGGGAGGGGAGGCTCCCCATGAAGGCCAACTCCTGACTGTGGTCTCCCTGAGCCTTGCTAAGGTGGCATGGAGGCAGTTTATGTCCCCTTCAGTACTGAGGGAGGGGAAGGCTTTCAGGATAAGCCCAATGAGGAAAAAGTTCTCCCACCAAATGGACATCGTGTCTCTCATGTGTTGATAACGAGCCCTATTTCTCTCTTGGGCTCTTATCTTCACCTGGACTTGGGGTTTGCTCTACGGCTATTATCAGACCCAACAATGGAGATTATAGGACCATGGTACTCAAACATTTATTAACTTATTTCCAATCCAGCCATTTGAATTATATATGCATATGACACATGAATTTTTTCCTTATCTATTAAGAAGCAGAGTGATAGCAAAAGACCTATTTTAATAAATTCACCGGAGCTTTAGAATTGGGTATTTCAAGGAAGCAAAAGGAGCAAGAAAATAGAAAAAGCAAACATAGCTAAGTGAAGTGACTGCTACCTTATTTTCCTGATTGAAATGACACAAGGGCATAGTCGGTGGCCAGAGAGCTCACATTCTGACTTTGGAAGGGAAAAGTGTCCTGTGTCTTGGCTGTGACTCTGAACCCATTTAGGAATCCAGAGGTCACTGATGGGCTGGCTGGTCTTGTTGGCCCTTAAAGCCACAGGGCGGGTCAGGTAGAAGAGGACATGACTGTGTTCTGGGGTTGGGGACTGCCCGGAGCCTTGGCCGCCTGGACATGGCCCCTGGAGTCTTAAAGAGGAGGACTCTGACATCAGTCTGGGCCAACGGGCATGTCCTTGGAGCTGCCACACAGTTCAGAGTGGAGAGTGAGTCAGCACCACTGGCCAAGGACAGCAGTTTTCTTCTTTACTGCTCTCAAAAACAAAACAAAACAAAACAAAACAAAACAAAACAACAAAACAAAAAACCTGATCGTCTTCAGGTTATTCCCAAAGGGGCAATGCCTCCTGAGTAAACACAGCTTTTGCAGGCACAAAAATTATGGAGGAACAATACCAACCTGATTCCGAAATTTCATTTCAGCCAATCCCTGTAACTGTCCCTATCAAAGTTCTTACTAGAGCCTTTAATGCCTCTTCACCTCGATTAATTCAAGCTTTACATCTACCCATTTTTTAGGGAAGGGTTAAAAACAGCAACTTGGACTCACCCAAGCACAAAGGGCCAGGATAAGCCATGGAGTCAGCATGCTTGCTAGCCAGCCTGGGACAGTTCCGCTGCCAACTGCTTTTGCTCTTTGCCCCGAGTACATAATCTTCATAGCAGTTTCATAAGTTAAAATGCTCCTTTTCAGAAAGGAAACTGAGCTTAGAAAGATTGTCTCGTCCGAAAAGCAAGCATGTAGTGAGTGGCAGCTTAGGATTGCAACCCAGGCATTCTAGCTTCACGGCCCAACTCAGAACTGCTTATTCGGGTTCAGATCTCATGTGAATATTCATTTCTTTCTCCTTATGTTTCCTAGTGAAAAATAAAGGTGATTAGAACAGATCATAGTATCTCTCCCTAGACACATTCTAAACAATAATCGTATCTTCTAACATTTTTTTCGTTTGATCCAAAAGTTTCTATCAACAACAAAAATGAGCAGGGGTGGCTCTCCTCTCTGACCACTTTGGAGATATTAATGAGCCAAAGGGTAGGCCTGAAGGAATGAAAGAGAAAACCCACAAGTTTGATAGTTGCATCCTTAGTATTAGTTGATTGTATGCACTTTCCTGCCAGCCCAAAGGCATACCCCGTCACCAAGTACTCGAAGACCAAATTCCTGGCACTATGAAGACATCTTTAAGAGCAGACCTCAGAGAAATCCCTGAGATCATTCAGGAGGTGCTCCTGTCTCAGATGTAAATCTTGGCTTCACCAGTTAATGGCTGGGAGACTTGACCCTCTGTGATGTCTCAAAAGAGGTGTGGAGAGAAATCAAGTGGATGCACTGGAGAGAATACAGCACGCTCAGTAATTGTCAGTTCAATCTAAATGCAAAGGGAGTGCGATAGAACGAGACAGAGAGAGGGGAGGCAGGGGGAGAGGTTGATTTTCTTTTCTTTATGCCTCCAGCCTCGGTCCTTTGCTCATGCAGCGCCTTACCAGCGCCTCTTCTGGCTTAGTTGTTAGCTGTTAGCAAGGGCTGTGGAGTCAGTCAGTCATGAGTTCCCCACACATCACCGGTTGCATAACCTTGGGCACATTATTGGTGTCTCTGAGCCTTGTTTACTTCAGGGTGGATAATGAACTCTACCTCTTTAAGTTTTTAGTGACTAAATTAGATAATGTCTGCAAAGTGCTGTTTTATTCCAATTAAAGCCCCATTACGAGTTCCAAAGGTTGAGCTAAGAATAAGTTCTTTTCCTCTAACCTAATGAGCTCTAACACAGAATTACCAGGTGGGAGTCAAGCTTGCTTCCATCTCCTCCCACCTCAGAACTCACCGGAGAGGAAGGACACTCCTCAGGGAAGGGTGTGGGCTCTGGCCATTTGGGACTGCAGATGGGTTGGTCCAGGCCATGGGGAGCGCTGGGCCCTGTGTTCGAGGTACAAAGGCCCCGAAAGCCTAAGGAGGGAGAGCAAACACAGCAGCCTGAGGACAAGTTTGGTGACACAAGCTGCAGAGAACTCCTTCTGTGGAGATAAGATAACTAGGGGTGGGCATGGCTCTTACCTAGAGAGCAAGTACTGTGTGTGCATAAGGGACCCACCATTCCTCTCCAATTAGTCACTGACCTGTAATTCAGAAATGGCCTTTGTACCTAAATTACACTATATACTATACTAAGTTACATCATCATATTTTTAACCTAAGACCTTCAGGCTTCATAAATATAGAAGATTGTCTGGGGACCAAAGAGAAAAACTCATACTAACCAGCCTCTGTTAGGGCCCCAGGCCTTTCACAGGGCATATTCCTCTTCCAAGATCACAATGAATAAAAATGCTTAACATTAACCATGGGACATAGTACATGCTCAAAAAATGATAGTGGTTATTTCATTATGATGATGATTTTTATATTGTAATAGAGGCCTGGTGCACGAATTCATGCATGGGTTGGGGGCCCACTGAGCCAGGCCAGCCCCGCCCACGATTGGGGCCTGGATCAGGCTGGTCGGCTGCCGCAGTGCAGGGCGGTGCACATAATAGCCACCGGTCATTCCAGTTGTTCTTGTCATTCTGCTGTTCTGTTTGCGGGGCCTTTATGTATATAGAAGATCACTAATATTTCATGTTACTTATCGAAATTATCATTTTTGGTTAATGCAGGTAATTTCAAGCTACATAAGTCTTTGTTTAAAAAGTAGATATTTATTTACATTACATATATTTTTGTTTAAGAAATGAAATAGGGATCAACCCTTTTTCTCTCAATTGGCTATTTAAGTTTCCCAACATTGTTTGTTGAATAATCACTCTTTTCCCATTGATTTGAAATGCTTCCTTTATCATATTTTAATTATTAATATACATTAATAATGACTTGTGGACTCTTATTTCATTGATCTGTGCCAGTACAAAATATGGTTAATATCTATAATTTGGTAACATTTTAACATGTTCAAAAGGCTAATTCTTCTTTTTTCTTTTAAACATTTTTCTTGAGACATTTCTGAATATTAATTTTTCCAAGTCAACTTTTGTTTCATCTTGTTAAGTAACATTGACTTTGTTGTTCACTGTTCTTTCTAACATGGTTTCCAACCACACCTAAGGGCAGGAGGCGTGTACTCTGTCTGGGTGAAGTCGGGGCATTCCCGGGCACTCCATTTACTTTCTCTCCTCTCTCTGAGACCTCCTCATTCTCTGTGTCATTCCATAGATTATTTTGAACTCCCATTAGGTGAAGAGCTTCGTTCTTGGTGCTCTGAGGACAGTAACAGCCGAGAAGACATGCTCTCCCCCTGACATGAAGCAGACGCTTCGCTCAGGTACCCATGATCCCGGCCGCCGTCTCTGGGGAAGCATTTCTACGCCTGATGACACACCTGGATGCCTTGAGCTGTCAACGTGCATTCCCTCAATGAGAAACTTGAAATAGAAGTTATTTCCTTAGGTGGTTTTCATCAACCAACCAATTTCCGAGGCTACAGAAATTGAAAGGAGAGGTTCAAGTCTTTTCCTTACTTCCTTCTTCTCTTCTAAACCAACCGATGTTATTCCTCCCTTTATATGCCAGAAGGGAAAGTCTTTTTTTTTTTTAAGACACAAGTGATTGCCTGGAGCTACTTTTAGGAGAAACACATCTACTATTACCGTATCTCTATTACGACCCTCAAGAAAATATATTTTGGAGCCTTTGGAGAGATTGAAAATATTGAACTTCCCATGGGAACAAAAACAAATGAGAGAAGCGGTTTTTGTTTTATCACATATACAGACGAGGAGCCAGTAAAGAAATTGTTCGAAAGCTGGTTCTGGGAAGTGTGACAATCAAAGCTGCCCAACCCAAAGAGGTATATAGGCAGCAGCAGCAACAACAAAAGGGAGGAAGAGGTGCGGAAGCTGGTGGAAGACGTGGTACTAGGCCGAGGTCAGAGCCAAACTGGAACCAAGGATTTAATAACTCTTATGACCAAGGTTATGGAAGTTACAATAGTGCCTATGGTGGTGATCAAAACTATAGTGGCTGTGGTGGCTGTGATTACCCTGGGTATAACTATGGGACTACGGGTATGGACAGGGATATGCAGACTACAGTGGCCAACAGAGCACTTACGGCCAGGCGTCTCAAGGGGAAAGGAAATCACCAAAACAATTATGAGCCACGTTAAAGAAGCACATTGGAGAAAACAGGAGGAGGTTGCTAAAGTAGCCCATCTGCAAGGCGACATTGAAGACTGATTGGTCTGCTGCTGCTCTACGATAATTATTTTGTAAAAGACGTTCTAGTGTACAAGACACAACTGTGTCCAACTATATAGACACCAGTTAGTTTTCTTTGTTTTTACTTTGCCCTTTGTTGATTCAATGTGGGTTTGTGTTTATACAAATTTTATTTGTATGATTTCATGTTAAACCTCAAATAAATGGTTCCTTATGTGATTGTAAAAAAAAAAAAAAAAAAAAGAGAGAGAGACAGAGAGAGAGAGAGAGAAAGAAAAAGAAAAAGAAAATAGACCACAGTGTAAAGGTAATGTTTTGTGGGCTACTTGGTAAACCCCTCTGGGGGAATGTGAGAAAAAAGCACTTCTCAGTCAGTTCCTTTATTTGAGGGTCAAAGAAGTCCACATTTACAAGAAACTGTTAGGTGCTTCCTCTTTAAGCAGCTCTGCATCTCCTAGCAGCACATTCAAAATTTTCCTGAGCAAATACTAGCATTTCCTATATATATTTTGAATGTGCTGCTATGAGATGCAGAACTGCTTTCAGAGAGAAAGGGAGAGAGGGAGATAAAAACATCAATCATGAGAATCATTGATTGGCCGCCTCCTGCATGCCTCCCACTGGGATTGAGACCACAACTTGGGCGTGTGCCCTGCCTGGGAATCGAGCCATGACCTCCTGGCTCATAGGTCAAAGCTCAACCACTGAGCCATGCAGACTGAGCCTGCCATTTCTTTTTCAAGATTGGTGCTGAAACTAGAATTAGTGCAGCTTGAGCTGCTGCCCTTGAATGAAGGCCTTGCGCTGTGTCTAATGCTTACAGGTGCCGACCAGGTGTAGCCACCCAGGCACTCACCTGTGTCACGTGGATTGGTCAGAAGCTCTCATTAAGCTTTCACCAGGCAGTGCTGGTTCCCGGGGTGGCTGCTCCCTGTCCCGTGATGTTATTCTACGCCTGCACATAGGAAAGCTTGACTGCTCCAGGCAGCAGATGGCCACTCCCTGTTCCTTTCCAGTAGGAGAGGGAGCTCCCTGATCTCACCACTCGACCATCAGGATAAAGTTCTTACCGATGCCAAGATGCTGTTTCCCTTCAGTCTCATGGAAGGGTTTTGATTTATTGCTAATTGTGTTCATTGATGTAGCACCTCTAAATATTATCAGTTTTTGCCAGGCAGCATCCCTATATAAAGTAATCTTTTTAAAAAATATATATATTTTATTGATTTTTTACAGAGAGGAAGGGAGAAAGATAGAGAGCCAGAAATGTCGATGAGAGAGAAGCATCAACCAGCGCCTCCTGCTCATCCCCCACCGGGGATGTGCCCGCAACCACCGTACATGCCCTTGACTGGAATCGAACCCGGGACCTTTCAGTCCACAGACCAACCCTCTGCCACTGAGCCAAAAACGATTTCGGCATATATAAAGTAATCTTTGACTTTTGTTCATTCCCAGTGTATTAGGTTAAACCATTTGAAATTGCAATTCTTATAGTAACTCGATATAGGATCTGCTTCCTGTTAGCACTCTCACCACTGATTTAACTTGCAAATCTGCCCTTAACCTCCAGTTCAACCACTTTTTCACAAGTGCCTAAATGGCCAAGGCTGACACAAACTTCCCTTTCATCTCCGAATAGTCCTTTTTGTCACTTCATTCCTCTCTCTCTCTCTTTCCCTCTCTCTCTCTCTCTCTCTCTCTCGCTCTCGCTCTCGCTCTCACTCTCTCTCTGTGTGTGTGTGTGTGTGTGTGTGTGTGTGTTAGAAGTATAGATGGTGTACAATGTATATTAGTTATGTTAGTTTTAGGTATACAAGATAGTGATTTGACATTTTATGCCTTATAATGGTGATCACCCCACTAATCCTAGCAATCATCTGTCACTATGCAAATGTCACCCCCCTCTTTATACACTGAGGTCAATTGAAATTATTCTGCTCTTATGGTATCTCCATTAATGAGTTTCCTTTAAACACCCATTCATGGAGATACAGCTGGAAAGAAATAGTATCTGAAATCGGACAGTTATAGCAACTGCCAAACTAGTCAACATAACAAGGAGGGTAAGGTTGGCTAAGTCTCTCAATGAATATTACTTCATTTTAAATAAATTATATAAAAGTTCTAATAGAACCCATTAATTTGGATTCCACTAATGAGATAATTCAGACAAAGCCTGTACTCTTTTAAGCTCTATTTTTCTGTATAATGACTAGAGGCCTAGTGCACAGATCCATGTACCAGTGGGATCCTTCGGCATGGCCTGTGCCCTCTTGCAATCTGGGACCCCTCAGGGGATGTAGGACTGCCGGTTTCGGCCCAATCCCCACAGGCCAGGCTGAGGGACTCCCCAGTGCACGAATCCATGCTCCGGGCCTCTAGTATGCATATAAGATCTTTGGTTAATCTCTTCCCACCCTCCCGACTCCCTCTTTTCCCCTGAGATTCATCAGTCTGTTCCAAGTTTCCATGCCTGTGTGTTAAGCGTGTGCCCCTGGTGGTCAGTGCACATCATAGCTACCAGTCAAACGGTCAAATGGTCACTTAGGCTTATATATATAGATAACTTAATTATGAAAAGAAATCTGTATGTAAGCAGTATAAACACAATCGGAGGAGAAAAAGAAAACTCTCAAGGGTACCTTAGAATCTCTGACCAATAACTAAAAGGCTGAATAAAATCCTATCATTGAAGCAGAAGCTCAAAGAAATCTGAAAACCAAAACCTTGATGACCTGGAGATGTTGTGTGGATGTCTTTTCGAAACCATGTCTTTTGTCTTTTGAAAAGCAGTCTGCAAGTCACTTTTCATGATCTCAGATCGCCAGTTCTTTACCTAAATCCATCATTCTAAATTAGTGAAATGTTCATGAATGAACAAAATATTGCAGGATGTCATTTTGTTTTACTAAAGGCAACTATGATAAAATGTTTGACATATTAATGTAAGTTTTTGCTTCAGATTGTAGAGGAATTTTTTTTTATTTACCTATATTCCTGCTCCCTGCATAATGCCCTATGATAGTGGCATGCAATAATGCTCCTTCTGTCTGAGCCTCAGGTGCCTCATCTGTAAAATGGGGGTAATTGTGGCCTTCCCTTTCTGAACTTTCTGGAACATATGCCTTTGCTGCCCTTGACTAGTCATTGTAGCCCAAGAACAAAACTTAGTTCAGTGGTGACTGAAGCCAAACTTAAGGTCTTCTGTCCAGTAAAAGTGGGCTGGAGAGGTTGCCTTATTCTTTCAGCCAACATTTTTGAAAACCTGCTATTTATAAGAAACAGTAGAAAATAGCTTAGAGCAAAGTCCAAATAGTCATCTTTTAGGCATAATTTCAAAAGTTCTTTGTCTGCCTAAGTGCTGGAATGTACACATCACCCAGGACTTCGAATTAAGGCATTGAAAACCACAATTCTTAATATATATGTATATGTGTATATACATAATTCTTAATATATATGTAGATTATTACATATTAATATATATATATATATATATATATATATATACACACACACACACACACACTTATAAGGTTAGATTGCTAACATCACACCTAATAAGCATAACCTGTTTCTTTCTTTTTATGTTCACTAGAATACATTAGTTTACGGCTTTAAAAATTATATATAATATATATGTAACACACAATTATATTTATGAAGAGATTATTAGCAATTGTTTCCATTTTTCTTTTCCAGATTTAGTTGGTTCATTGGAGACTCCAAAATGTGACCTGCTATGGAGTCTCCTTAGTAACTTTTGAGAGACTGGCCTCTGCCTTGCCCTTTGCTCATGGGGTAACAGTCTGAGATTGGCTCACTCAATAAGCTATCAATAGATAGATCACCTTTGCCCTTTTTTTTTTTTATCACTTGGAATTCTGAAAAACGAAAGCTGTTGAGGTTGCATTTTCCAGTTTTGGCCAGGGCTAGCAACCTTTGCATCTTAGTTCTGTCCTCTTAGCGTCTAACCTTATTTTCTTCTTGTCATTTCCCGTCCCTGATCATAAATGGTTAACCCGAGCTCTGTCTGGGCAGTCCCGCTGCAGCCCTCAGTCCATGAAGCCTGCTGGACTTCCCTCCCTGGCTCCTTCCTCTCCTCCGGCCCCTCAGGCTCCCCTGGCCTCTCTGAGCGCTCTTGTTCTTCGTTCTGCGCCTTTGTAACAACCTGGGGCCTTTTCTTTTCCTCTTCCCTCCTTTCTCCTGGGATAGCTCTATAGGCTCTTGGACCCAGTTGAAACAACACAAAATAAAAATAATAAATGAAAACAAGAAATCCATTCTGTGCCGAGCCAGCAGAACATATCCACGGACCAAAGTTGAGCTTCTGGTGTTGCCCTTTGCTTTCCCTGGGACTTTGAGAGGCAGCAGCAACCATTTCCACATGCAACGAAAACCCACCCTACACCCCAGAGGAAACGCTCCGATAACACCGTGGCTGTGACATGGCTCTCACAGCCCCCGGTTTTCCCCTCCGCCAGTATTCTTAGAAACAGGGAAGTGACCAGAAGCGCCTGCTTTTACATAGTTGGCAGTAGTAGAGCTTATTAAGTAACTCTGAAATTCTTACCATTTTGTTCACATTTCAAAATAAAGTTCATTTGCAGGAGCCCTTGAATCACTTTTTGGGTGCTCGGAGAGACAGAAGGTCAGGGTTTGAAATGTCGTTAAGGTAGTTTCAGGAAATGAGCTATCTCCTCGTGTCAACAGTAGGCTGTGTTTTAGCTGTTTGACTCCCTGCAGCAGTGGGCAGCCTGCTTTCTTGTGAACAGTAGTCAGCTGCCTTCCCCAGCACATGTTTTCAAACAAGGCCAGTGCTGCCTTCCTGACTGCCTGCCTCCTAACCACTGTCCCGCCCAGACATCTTCCCACAGCCCCTGGTCTCCTGCACACATCACACTCTAGCAAAGCATCACCTGAGACTAACTCAAAACTGTTGTCATGTATATTTCAGAAGCATTGTGTCCTTTCGCGCCGGCTCTGGATTTTATGCAAGTATAACTGAATTTGGAGAAAAGATGTTCTGAGGGAACTCCGTTTTAAAAGATTCAGAGTAGCGCATCAGAAAGCAATGAGTGCATCTGTGAAATAGTCACCTTGTACTTATTCATTTTGTGGGTCCAGACTTTTCCCCGGTAGATTTGCACAGAAGGATCTGTCTAACCAAATGCATTTTCTCTGCGAAGGACACTTTCCAAAGTGCTACACGAAGTGCCTGGATTTAGACACATTGCAGTTACTAAACAAATAGTGTATCATATTTGTGCACACAATAGGTATACAACGTTATATGTCAATTACACATCAATAATGCTGGGGGTAAAACAGTGTTTTCTTTGCGGCAACTATAATAAGAAGAAATGGATACATTTCAAGATGGGCTGTTATGCATACATATTATAAATGAGTTGAAAAGTGATTATAATCTATGAATTCTTTTTTTAAAAAAAATCAATGTAGAAATATCAACACTAAGAAGGAAATGAGAAAGGCTAGTGTGTGCCTACTATGTGCCAGGCCCTGGAGAAAATATTTTAATATCAAATGCAGCTCTGTGTAGGGTTTGAAATGGCTGGTTGTAAGGATTCTGTGACATAAGGTGTACCTTCTTAGTGTTGATATTTCTACATTGATTTTTTTGAAAAAAGAATTCACAGATTCTAATCACTTTTCAACTCATTTATAATATATATGCACCTAGCGCCACACTAGTGTAATAGCAGATTAATACATATTGGCTGTCTATTTTCTTTTATTCCATTTAACCCTTTGATGTAGTCAGTATCCCCATTGTGCAGATTAGGAAGACTGAGTCTGGAGTGACCTAAGTCACTTGCACCAACTTCTCAAAATTGCAGAGGCAGAACTTAGAACAGGATTCTGCTGGACACTCTGACAAAAACCTCTAACCAGGGGTTGTTGTTCTAGGCAGCTAGGACGATTTGTGCTAGGAATTTTTGTGTGTGTTTTTTATGGTGGGAAAAACCATCCCAGCTAGAATAACACCCGCTACCAAGAGGCAATGTTTTCTTTACAGGCAGCAAACTCACAAATAATGTATAAGCAAACAGTCAGAAAAACACTCAAAGGGCCCATCTCAGCCGTCGACCACTCTTAGAGACTTTTTTCACGTTCGGTAGCCAAGTCTTAGCTATATGGATAGGCCTATGCTTTTCAAGATCTGTGCATGGTTTATGAAACACGCCCAATACATCAAGTCCTGTCCATACCTCTGCTGTGTAAATGTCATCGTCTATGCAAATATCAACTTATAATGCCAGCTGAAGGACGTTGTAAGGATGATATTCCTGTAGCACCCAGAGGGCAAGCTTCCAGGATTTTGGGGGGTGGGGCAAAGGTGAGGTGGAGGAGTGACTTGTTAACTAGCTGCTGGAGTTTCCATCTCTTCTCCTGTGGGGAGCTCCAACTGATGCCGGTGACTGGTGACTTTAGTCCAGGGGCTGCAACCAGCGGGCCTGCATGTCAGTGTTGTTCCAATGGCCCTTCTAGATGTGGGCGCCAACTGAGGACTCCCTTGTTTTCTTCTTTCAAGGTGATGGCCTGGTGGCTTAGTGACCGCGTATGGCTGCTGTAGGACAGTGATGGCTGTTTTCATAATAAAGAAGTTCAGTGGTGTTGACACTGGAACTGGGAAGTCATTTTACTAATGCAGGATTCCACTTCCCTGGTGTTGAAATTCCGGGCAAATCAGTTATCCAAGCTACACGTAGGATTCAGCTCTTGTAACAGACTGACTCTTTTTCCTCTTAGAGGTGTGCATGGAAGAGAGGATGGAATCAGACTTCATTTTCACAAGTGAGTGTGAGCTTAATATAAAGATAGCGGAGAACAAGAAGGAACTGGGGCTGACTATCACATCATTTTCATTGCAGTTTATTTACTTCCTAGCACTTAACCTAGTCCAAATATTTTCTTCACAACATCACTACCTTCGGAATTACTCAGATGCTTAGCTCTACTCTGCCGCCTAAATTTGTATCTGCGAGAAGGCCCAGGGTGTGAGCGTCACATTCCAGGAGAATGAGAAGAACCCACGTAGGACGCTGCACAGAATGGGACGGTGCAAGAAGCTTCCCGTCGCCGCATTTAACCCACTCTGGGTCTCCCTCCCCAGGGCTCCGCGGATTCCTACACGAGCAGGCCCTCGGACTCCGATGTCTCCTTGGAGGAGGACCGGGAAGCGATTCGGCAGGAGAGAGAGCAGCAGGCGGCCATCCAGCTGGAGAGAGCAAAGGTGACTCCTGCCCCTCTTTGGTTCTGAAGCAGAATGCTGACCAGCTAGCTGCTCTTCCCCTGCCTCTGATTTCTCTGAAAACATCCTTTTATGATCACCTTGATAAGGCACCAGATTGCAAGGCTTCCTGGTCCATTCACCTCCAAGCGAAGTTTCCAAACATTTCCGGGGGGAGCACTTGACCCTTTTGTGTTTGGTTTGAAGGTGCAGCTTTTGGTCATCTTCCAGCTTAGCAGTCGTGGCCAATACCAAGCTCACCACGCCCAGGGTTGGCAGAGCCTCCTAAGGTTCCAGTCTCACCACCTGTTCCATGACGTTGGCCTCCTTTCAGGCCACACTTGTTCTGTGGGTCTCCCTGCTGCTCTTCCCTCCTGGTTTCAGTCTCCCACCTCAAGTTCAGCATGAAGTTCAGAACTTCGATTGGCATTGTGGCCAAGACGAGCAATAAAGGCATTGCAAAATAGGCCTTCAGATATCCACAAGGAGAGCTTCCCCACTCCCCCCGCCCCCCTCTCCCTCATCCCAGGAATCTCTGCATGCTTAGGAGGCAACAAATTGCACGTTTAAATGCCAGGATGGGAAGAGTCACAGTAAGAGTGTAAAAGAGCAGAAAGAGGAGAATAGTGCCGGTAATGCTGCATCCTCCTTTGTTGCCCACATCTGTGATGTCTGTGTCGGTTGGCCGAGGGGCTTTGGGGCAGTGCCTGCTAAGGGACATCCGTGGGACCCTCACTCAGGCCCTGTCTCCAGCACTGCTCCCCAGCCACGTTCAGAGCTCGAATGCATGAGCCAATAACAAAGCAGCGGGGGCTGCAGGAACCCTGAGCTCTCATTTGTGGCTAATTTGTGGTTTAGTTTTTCTCTCCAAGTCCATTTGGTGGCCATTGTGGTCGCCCAAAAGTCAGGGTAGTGGCGTTCGCGTAGGCTGGGGGGTTGTGTAGCCTCTGCCAGGCAGCACCAGCCCGAGGGCACTTGGTCCGAAGGACTTTCAGAACCAGCCCTTGGTAGCTGGGGAGAAGGCGGTGAGTGAGCAGCTTTGCCTTCCTGGCCACGTTCGCGGGCCTTTCTCCTCCCTAGCAGGACAAGGTATTCTATTGAGTGGGATCCCACAGGTTTTCAGATCTGAGCTGCTCACTCACCTCCTCCCCGAGCCCCTCCCCCCCCCCAACCTTTTTATTTAAGACCCAGCACCCGTTTCCTATTTCCAAAGAGGGGGGGGGGGTGTGGATGTATGACTGGGGAGCAAAGCAGACAGCCCCTCCCACTTCCATCCCTTTTCAGTGGTTAGGGACATATTGTTTGTCTGGGATGTTGGAAAGTACCAGTGCAGGGGGAGGGCGGGTGGGCGGGTAGGGCTGAGGCAGTGGCACTGGATCAGCAGTGTTCAGTGCCAGGTCCGCAGGTGTCTTCACGTGGAACCCAGTGGAGATCCCCCTTAGTAGACTGATTTCCCCTCCTGCTTGGTCTCATCAGTTGTCTTGTTATAATACTGCGTTTCACTGTGAAAATCCCTCCTCTGTCTTTCTCCCTCTGTCCTCGCTCCATGGTGCTGGGCCCAGACCAAGCCTGTAGCCTTTGCTGTGAAGACGAACGTGAGCTACTGTGGTGCCCTGGACGAGGATGTGCCTGTCCCGAGCACGGCCATCTCCTTCGACGCCAAGGACTTCCTCCACATTAAAGAGGTAAATGGAGGGCACTCTGCGTCCCCTACCTGCCCCGAGGCCAAAGCCAGGCTCACGGTAATCATCACGGGGCAGGTTTCGGACAGACCTGGGGTCCTGGGTCACCATTTAGTCACCGAGCGTGACCACAGAGCCGTAGACTCAGATCTGACTGAGGGAAACATGAGTTCGGCTGGCAGGGCACCTACCTCGAAAGACCATTTACATGGGATGTTGTCGGTTTAACATCTGGGCTGTAACCCTGAGGCCTGGACCTTGGAATCAACACTGATGAGTGTGATCATTAAAGTGTTAAAGCTAAGACGGGGCAGAGGTCTTTGGGAAACAGCTTAAGGGATTGAGCAGTTACAAGGAAGGCTTGTAGCCTCTCAACTCGAAAGGTGAACTAGTGACAACCCAAACTTTTATTCACTCAGCCTGGGCACATTGAAATTCTGCTTCACGTCAGACACGGTTCTGGGCACTGGGGGGATCAGAGGTGGAGGCTCCCAATCCCCGCTGCCAGGGAGCTCTGAGCTGGTGGAAGAGACTGACAAGTACAATGTTCTCACACGGGATGACAAGTTTGATTGCAGCACAATTGAATGGGTGTGGTGGGAACCCAGATAGAGAGCTGAGGAGAGGGGGGGGGGGGGTGGGGGATCACCACGCAGGGGAGTAGAAGGATCAGGGGCCAGAGTGCTCTACAGAAGAGGTGAAGCCTGAGGGAGCCAGGCGGGGTGGGGGTGTATCGGTGGAAGGGACAGCCGGGAGCAGTACAGGTGGCTGGAGGGAGGTAAGCAGGGAGTGGTACTGGGGGCGGGCCAGGGCAGAGAGGCTGGAGCCCGATTTTTTATTTTTATTTTTATTTTATTTTTAAGGGCTGTGTAAGCCATGGCAAGAAGCCTAGACTTTATCACCAGACAGTGGGCTGGAGAGGAATTTTTAAAGAAAAGCCGGATGTGACCAGCCTGTGTCTTAACATAACTTAGATGGACAAGAGGGTATTACAGAAGACAGGAAGGCACCCTGGGACCAGACTGGCAGTGGCTGAGAGGACGGAGAGAGGCTGCAGCTTGGAGAGAGAGAGAGTGAAGGGGCCAATGGAGAGGGTTGGGAGGTTTCCCATGAGAAGGGAATATTGGGGAAGGTGACATAAAAGAGAACAAAGGGTGGAGGCTCATTTTTCCAGCTCACCTGAAAAATAAGGAAGGCAGAGAGGGGAGAAGACTTATTATGGGGGTGGACGTGGTTAGAAATTTGCTTTTAGATACACTAGGTCAGGGGTGCTGTGAAATGCCCATGAAGATACTCAGCAGACCTTTATCCATATAATCTGGGTGCCAGAAAAGCGGAATTGCAACTTTCTCTTCCTAAATGCTGGAGGTTGGGAAGGAGAAGATAAAGAGCTGAGGCATTGTTTTTAAATTTAGCTTTGCTTTTTCTTTTTTGTTTTGTTTTGTTTTTAAGATGGGAAAGATTTAGCATATTTTCCATGCGGAGACATTGAGCCCAATGAAATATATTGGAAGGAAAAGGCTTAGCTGAAGGAGGGAGGGGCTGGCGTCGAGGGGAGAAGACAGCATCTGGAAAATGGGCACAGGAATCAGGCTGAGTCAAGAGGGAAGTCTTGCCTTCCTTCTCTGTTCTGCACAGAATTTTCCAACGGGGTCGGGGCCTACTTGATAGTCTCCGTTGGCTCCACTAGAGAAAGCATTGGAAATGAGACCTTAGGGAAAGGAGAGCGTAGCGGTGGGACGATAAGATGAAACCTGAGAATGGAGGAGCCTGAAGAATGTGACCAACGTAAACATGTCACTAATGCCACTGAAATGCTTGTCATGGTGAATATATAACAATTTTGAAAATTATTGTCTTTAAAGCAGCATTCTACCATAGCATTAGTGACAGCAGGATGTATGTATGTATGTATATATATATATATATATATATATATATATATATATAGTTTGAACATTTTTACTATTTAATATTAAGTGGGTCAAACATTTGGATATCTACAGGTGTCTCACTTCCTTGCATTATACTCCTGTGACCTACATTTGTAGAGTCACTCATTTGAGATATAGTTCTATAGTATATACCAGGCCCTGCAGATATCCAACAGCTATAAATGAAGTAGATCCTTTTCTCATAGACTTAAATTCTACTGAGGACACAGATAATGAACATATCAATAATTCCACATCGTGAATGCTGGGGGGCGGGGGGGGGGGAATGAACCAAATGCTGAAAATTTTTAAATATAAGGATGAGGGGGTTATATATTTCCAAATATAGGGGTGATCAGAGAAAGCTTTTGTGAGAATGTGACCTTTAAACAGAGACATGAAAGATGAGGAAAAGCCAGCCTTAGAGTAGGGGGAGAACGTTCTAGGACAAGAAATCTGCATGTGCAAAGGACCTGGGGTAGGAAAATAGCCTGGCACAATCCGTTCACTGGGAGAAAGTCATAGGGCTGGAATGCAGTGGGCCAGCGTTATAAAAGTCAAGTAGGGCACAAGTCAAGTAAAACCTTTCGGTGATGGTGAGACTTCAGGTTTTATTCTGAATGTAATATAATGAAAAGCAAGATGAATTTACTTTTTTAAAGGTTATCTGATTATGGCAGAGACAATGGATGGGAGTGAGATAAGTATGGAATCAGGCAGACCACAAGCATCATTCTAAGTATGAGACCATGGGATAGAACCAGCATGGTGACGGTGAGATAGAGAGAAGTAGACAGATTTGAAATATATTATAGCAATTCAGTGAGGAGCACAGGTGGTGGACTCAGAGTAGGAACTGAAATTGAGCAACTGGGATGCATATTATTTGGGTGGGAAGAGGACAGATGAGGAGAGTGGTTGGGGAGTGGACACTTCAAAGAAGATATCGAGTAGGAAGTTAGCTATAAGAATCTGGAGCTCAGAGGAAAGGGTTGGGCCAAAGATAATAAATTCTGATCATTTGTTTATGCGCGGCATTCAAAGCTGTGATAATGAAGGAAGTCACTTACTAAAATAGAGTAGAGAGAGGAGAGAAGGTAGCTCTGCATCAAACCCAAAGGAATCCCATCCTGCAGAGATGGTGAGCATGACAAGATTCAACAAAGCAGCAAACTGAAAAGGAGAAGTCTGAGCTAGAGGAGGAAAACCAGGATGGAGTAATATGTGGACATCAAGAGGGGAGTGTGTCCTCAAGGAGGAGGCAGTCGGCTGTGGCAAGTGTGACATGTCACCCAAGGTGAGGAGTGAGGAATGGACATTGGATGGGCGGCGTGGTGCTCAGCAGCATGGAGGTCATTGGGACCACTGTCTGGAATTGAAGAGATGAAAGCCAAATGAAATGGGATGAGGAGAGAAGGGGCATATATTTAGCAAGTGTAGACAATGCTTTCAAGGAGGTCGACACTGACCGGCACTAGACTGAGAAGGGTATGAATTCAAAAGCAGTTTCCTTTCAAGACAGAAGCTATTGGCACATCTGTACATGCTAATATTAACAGAGAAATAGAGAAAGAGAAGAGGAAAAGGAGGAGGAGGGAGAGGAAGAAGAGGAGGAGGAAGAGGAAGAAGAGAGAGGAGGGGAGAGGAGGAGAAAAGAAGAGGAAAGGAGAGGAGAGAGCAAAGGAGTAAAGTTTTTGAGTAGCATGAAGGGTGGGGTCCAGAGCCCAAGTGCAGGGACAGACCTTTGACAGGAAGGGGAACCCTTCTTCACTGAACCTGCAGGAAACGATGAGTGCAGGCAAAGACTGCCTTGGTAATGGGAGGCGGATGAAGCATCAGCTTGATGGAGGGTGCTTTCTTGATGGTCAACATTTGCCTGGAAGACAAAGGCCCATGACCTGAAACACGTGCCCTGGTATGTGAATGGTTAAGTAGATTTAGTTTCACCATTCCCATCAAAAATGGCCAACCGTGTTCATTAGTTGCTAACGCTCTTCATTTCCAAGGGAAAATGGAACTTTCAAAGGCAAGAGTTCTCACCTATCCCATCCTCACGCACACTCACACACACCAACACGCCCACTTTGCTGTATTTTATTACTTTCCCCCAACCCTTCAATATTCCCAATTTGTCCTGTCGGTTGCTTTTTTATCTATATGCTCCTTGATCAATGATCTCTTTAATCAGGCAGTTTGATGAATGGTATTGAGCTGGTAATCCCATGTGGATTAGAGCCACTTGTTTCAAATCTTGAAATATCAGATAAGAAAACATCTCAGAAAGAGAAAGCACTAGTCATTTTAGGGAGATCAAGATGAGAATGATTGGAATCCTGGGGTCACCTTGCCAGGAAGCTGGCACATGCTCATGGAAGAACAACTCCGATGAACACATTTCTGTAATGAAGTTGTAGACCTTCCTCCCATCCACTGCCACATAGGCCATCTATCATGCACTGTTTTACGTGCTTTTCAGTAATGAAAAAGCTTACTCGTAAATGCAGAGGAAAGCTGCAGCTGTCCTTATCACATGTGCCAAATGATGCGCAAATTAAACTCTTGAATGTGTATAGTGACTTCCTCTCCAGTGGCTCAAAGAACATTCATTCATGTTGCCTCAGATTCTCTCCGGGCTTTGACTGTTTCCTATAACTCAGTTAAAACATATTGGGAAGCTGCAGTAACCACTTCAGGAAGCCCTTTAAGGTCACTGGGATACCATTTAATAAATCAGTGTTCCAGTGGACTCACTTCATTTCAGGAAATAGCTTAAGCTCTAGGAAACTATGACTCAGGGTCTGTTTTATTCCCACCAAGGTGAAATTTAAATACCAGGCCTTGCACTTAAGATTTTCAATGGGTCCTTTTGCCTTTTGTTACCTAAAAGTAAATATGCCTCTTATTTCAGACTTGTAATAGGACAGGAAGATAAGAAAAACTAAGATAGGGAGATGGGAAAAACCAAGACCTAGATTGCTCAAAATTTTATATTGGTTCGATTCACGTTTCTTCAGTGCGGTCTCATACTGCATGCCCTGTGTGCCTTACGTAGGAGACGTGTGCAAAATAAAGGCTAATCCCCTCAAGCACATCTCTTTGCTTTTGAGTGTGAGGCTGTTATTCAGAATTACTGACAGCTATGCAGAACTTCGTGCTGTGATGATGCAGTGAAACCACCTCTTCTTCCTTCACAGTGCGGCAGTGTGACTTGCATATACATTCCACGTTTTTTTCTGAGCTAAGCAAAGTGTACTACCTAACGTTGTTGTTACATTTTGGGGGGAAAAAACAGATACTTTTGGATCAAAGCTAGAGAGTTATCTTGCCCAATACTAATACAAACTATAAAGGAAGCTCTGGGAATCCTCTCCGGAGGGGGTAATTAATATCTGCTCTCTAGAAATCCCCGGCTGGAACTTTTCCGTGAGGCAGGTCAGTTGGATTAGATGTGCCTTCTACCCTAGGGTTCTGCACATCTATCATCTATCATTATAACTGCGGTTTTGCTGACCCTTCAAATGGGCCACAGTGACAGAGGCTCACCCTATATTGACTGAAGTCTTTGCATGGGTGGTTTGAGTTTAAGGTCAGGAACTTTAAATAGAAATCCTGGTGGTCCTGTTGGGCTTCAGGCCAGTTGGAGGTTATTAAAAAAAAAAAAAAAAATCCACGTACACATATATAACATGTTTATTCTTTGTAGCCTTAGGCTTCTTTTTCTTCAGGTAGGAAGGTAGACCTTAGTTTTTGCAAACCTATTTTTGCAAGCGTGGGGGCAAAAAAATTGTACTTCTGCCCTTTTACATTCTTTTGGCTAGTCTAATAACCAAGGTAATATGAGACAGAGTAATAGGAGCGACAACCAAGTTTATTATGTATGTATTTACAGGAGTTCCCCAAAGCGATAAGACCCAAGAACAGACTGGGAAGTTACGATTTATATGTCACTCTGGAGCTAAGGAGAAAGTGTGTGTGTGTGTGTGTGTGTGTGTGTGTAACATAAATAAATAAACTATAGTTATCTACGATGATATCACCCTTCCTGGAGCTGGCCTCTAAATTCTTTAGGCAATTAGGGAGAAGGTCAGTAGTTTTCTTCCTGAGTCTTTCATTTCTTGAAGATAATCAGCTTAGAATAATTAACATTTGGGGTGGCATCTTTTGGGATTGTAAACTCTGCTTCCCCTCAGAAGATTATAACTCTTTTCTCAATGAGAGTAGATGACTGAGAGCATCATGAGTTTTTACCTAAAAGCTTTTGACAAATAACTATTTGTTGTTTAAATATTAAATGTTTTCGTTTTAGACTTGCCTATCTTATCTTCCAGAATTTCAGTTACCCCGGTGCATAGTTAGTCTCACACAATCCTTAAGAATGGGCTAAGGCTTTTTGATAAGGGCCAAAGGAATCCAAAGGTTAGGACCTGATTTCAGGCCAGGGATTTGCAAACTGTTGCCTGTCTGACTTTTTTTTTTTTAAAGGAAAGGTTTATTGAAACACAGCCATGCTTACGTATTTCTGCATGGTCTGAAATTTCTGTGGATGCTTTCCCATTACGACAGCAGATTTAAGTCGTTGCCACAGAGAGTGTATGGACAACAAAGTCTAAAAATTTACTACCTGAGCCTTTAGATACAAAGTTTGTAGATCCCGCCTTCTTTCTCTCTCTCTCTCTCTCTCTCTCTCTCTCTCTCTCTCTCTCTCTCTCAACAAAGTCTAAAAATTTACTACCTGAGCCTTTAGATACAAAGTTTGTAGATCCCGCCTTCTTTCTCTCTCTCTCTCTCTCTCTCTCTCTCTCTCTTTCTCTCTCTCTCTCTCTATATATATATGTATATATAGACACATATATGTATGTGTATGTATATGTATATATATATATATATATATATATATATATATATATATATATATATATATTACTATTGATAGCAGTTTTATTTTTGCATTCCAGAAGTATAACAATGACTGGTGGATAGGAAGGCTGGTGAAGGAAGGCTGTGAGATTGGCTTCATCCCAAGTCCACTCAGATTGGAGAACATCCGGATTCAGCAAGAACAAAAAAGAGGACGTTTTCACGGAGGGTAAGCCTCCTTCCTTTCTAGAATCATTGGGGGAGGGGGAGGTGTGGGAGCATTAGGCGATATTTTCAAGTTTGCTTCCTGGGTTCAAACTTGGTAAAGTAAAAGGTACTTTTCTGTGTATGAGGAGTTTCTGAAACGAACACAAAGGTGTATCAGATATTCATTCTCCCTGAAGCGCAGAGGCACTGGAATCCACCTGGATTGCCGCAGCCTCAGCAAACACTGCTTGCAATCTAAGCTGTCCTTCATAGGGCATGTTTCTCAGTACAGGAAGTGGGTTAACTGGCTCTCAGAGATTCTCTCTCAAGTTGGCACAGAATGCAGTGGCCCATGTGGGTCCTGGTACCAGTAGCACCTGCTCCACCCAGGGCTTTCTGTGGCACTTGCCATGTCTTGGTAATAAGGTAAAGACTCTGTCTAGCTTCAGATGGATCTGCTTCTAGGAAACTAACGAAGTAGCCACATATCTCAGGGCACAGGTATTTCAAGGTTCCAGGAATACACCCGAGCTTGAGAGAAATCAGAATCATAGGGAGCCTGCACATGTGAGCCTACACAGAAGCCTATGTGTTGTCGTTTTGTGTAAGTCCTAAAATAGAAGCAGTTCTTTCTCTTGACCCTCAACCTCCTTTTTCTGTTAGATCCTTTTCTATGTCAATAACTTCTATGTTTAGGGGCCCTGTTGCCTTTGGCATATGGGTGTTGTGGGGTCGAACCCTGATTCAAAATAAGACCACCGGAGGCTGATGATTGATTTAAAAAAGCAGGCAAGGATTTATTGAAAAACTGGCCAGGACGGCCGCGGGAGCACCACATGCAGGTGGGCCCCACTGATGCAGGTGTAGGCAATCCCTTTTAAAGCTTCAAACCACAGGAATTTCCCTTTGTTCTAAATTCTAAAGGCTGGGAACATTGGAATATGGCCCTATCTTGCCCATAATACAAAAGCAGAACTCAGAGGTTAATCTCTAAAGGTTATCTATAGTTTCTACCCCTGAAGCTACTGAGTCAGTGGGAGTCAATCTCCTGTAACTACCCTATTGTTTAAGCAAGTAAGCGAAGGTCAAAGTCAGAATAGTGGGGTTAAAATTCAAACAGCAGTTTTTACCAAAGTATGGTTGCTACCATATTTCAATGGGAACCTCTTAAACAGTGATAGAAATAAAAGTACAGTCAACCCCACTTTTACTTATCCATCTTCTTGAATATTCAACATGCCTATTATATTATTAATTCCTCTTGTTCCTCCTATTTTAAATTTTTTCTCTCTCTGGATACTTTTTAAACACATCCATAATACATATCTGCCTCAGGACCTTTTCACTTGCTGCTTCCTCTTTACTGCAACCCTTTCCTTCATATTTTCACCAGATCATTCCATTGTCTGCTTCAGATCCTTCAATATCATTCAATATGAGTGGCCCCTTTCCTGCGACCATATTTAAAATTGTACCCATCTGCCATCTCTATCCTGACTCAGTTTTCTCTGTTGCTTTTATTAATATGAGAAATACAATATATTTTCCTATTCATCTGTTTAATACTGATATCTCCCACATATAGAGTCTGTCTTTATATGTGAAGGGATTTTGCATTTCTTTCCCCACTGATGCACCCCTAATTTTTAGAACAGTGGATACTTTGAATGAAATAATAAATATATTATTATCATTTCCAAAGTTGTTAGTTTATTTATTATTTTTATTACTTACTAGTGGCCCGGTGCACAAAATTCATGCACGGGGGGTGGGGTGTCCCTCAGCCCAGCCTGCACCCTCTCCAGTCTCAGACCCTTAAGGGGATATCTGACTGTCGGTTTAGGTGGGATTGGGCCTAAACCGGCAGTCGGACATCCCTATCACAATACGGGACTGCTGGCTCCTAACCACTTGCCTGTGTGCCTGCCTGATTGCCCCTAACTGCTTCTTCCTGCCAGCCTGATCATCCCCTAACTGCTCCACTGCCAGCCTGATCACTCCTAAGGTTTTTATTAGCATAGATTCTTTTCCATAATATCATTCTAGATTTAAGTATTTTTGAACTGAAAGCTTACTTTTCAGAAGGTGCAAGAGTCAAGCCAAGAGATACAGACATGATCTTATTTTCTTTGTACTGACCCTGGGAGGTGTAGCTCCTCCTTAGGAGATAAGGAAACTCAGAGATGTGATATGATGTGCCTGGACGAGAAATCAGATCATTCTGACCCTGGGGACTGTACTCTGAAGCACGGAAAAGGAGGGACAGTGGAAAACTGGGGAGGTGGGCTCCTCGGGTCCCAGGGGCTACATGGAAGCTTCCAGAGCCTCATGAGGAGAACAGTGCTGATGATCCTGGGGCACAAAACTGTCAGTGCTTAATTCTGATCCCCACAAAATCTCTTCTAAGAAGAAACGTTTCTTCCAGCTCTTACTGCTTGCTTTGAGCTGTGTTTGACAAAGGAGTGGTGCCCTGGTGAGTGGTACCAAGCTGCTCACAAAAACTTTCTTCTGCCTCATATCTGCATTAGATAGCTAGAAGAGATACTTTTACAAAATATTTCCAGGTCCCAGTTAGTTCCCCATTTTCTCTGAGAAATGAGGTTAAAGAAAACATTTGGACAGATTCTTGAAGTTTGTCTCTATACAGGATGTGGTGTATTTTGAATTATCTAGGAGAATTGAGGCCAAAGAAAGCTTTGTGCTGTCAAGCTCTATTTTCAAAGGACCTGGGGAAGGACTATTACGTTCCTTTTCTATATTTTAGGAAGTCCAGTGGAAATTCTTCTTCAAGTCTTGGAGAAATGGTATCAGGGACATTTCGAGCAACACCCACAGCAGCAGGTGAGGTTTTGCCTAAACTCTTTAATAGAATGCATTCTTTGCTTCATATTTGCATATACATGCAAGTATTCTTACTGATTTGCAAACAATTTAAAAGGCTTAATTTTAAGATATTTTTTTCTACTTAGTATTTTATTGCTCACTTGTCTTCTATAGTGATGTGATTTGATTTAAATGTTAGTTGTAGTACTAAAAATTTTGATATTTGTATACCTTTGAAAAATCTTATTTACCTAACATTGTGTAAACCTATCTGAAGCTAGTTCATTATTCCACTCATGAACCTAACAGACTTTAAGATGGTGAGGATCAATTTAAAAGAAAAAAAAAAAAAAGGTTGTAGACTCTCAAGAAAACACTGTTTCAGCTTCCATGGGCAACTTGAGGATATGTGGGTTCAGCCCAGGCTGTGGAGATTGGGAGGGCTGGGCCCAGATGACCTCAGTTCTTATTGGACAGCAGACAGCTGAGGCCTGAAATGAATGGTGATGAAGGGAGAGGGGTGGCCCGATCAGGAGTTGTGCATTTGGATATTGTGGGGGTATTCAAACAGGAAGTTTCCTCCCGCCACACTTCCTGATCCTCTGCACTCATTTCATTCTGGCCCAGAATTGATGCTGCATTAGGACCTCCATTGTACCAATTCAGGATGATAAGTCCAAGGTCCTCCTGGCCCATAACTGCAGGGAGTGGCATTGGTTCCGGAACAGTTCTGAGTGTGTAGGTGAACCAAATAGGTCTCTGGGTTGCCCCCACATGGACTGAACCTGCTTGGGTGGCCACAAAACCAACTTAATCAGATATTGAGTATATTTTGCCTTATCCCACTTGTTGGACATTTAGGGCATTGCAGCTTTTCACTATTACAAACAAAAAAATAATAGGAATAACTGGTTATAAACTTATTTGAGAAAGCAAAAGTAGATAAAAAGACAGACAAGCATTGATCAGATGTTCAAACCTCAGAGGGAAGGCAGGAGAGGGCGGGACTAAAGGGGAGAGATCAACCAAAGGACTTGTATGCATGCATATAAGCATAACCAATGGATACAAAAACAGGGGGTGGGGGTGGTGGGCGTGAGTGGGAGATAGGGGAACCATGGGAGGATAAGGACACATTTGTAATACCTTAATCAATAAAGGAAGAAAAAATAAAAAAATAAAAATAAATGTTAAGAAAAAAGAGAAAGAAAAATGTATTCCTAGTAGGAAAAATGTATCAATATCCTGGAATGTGAGCCAAAAGACTTAAGAATACAAAAGGATTGCAAAATCCAAAAAGAATGAGTGATTGAGGTGATGATTATTTTGACCCGAATTGTTATTCTAAGTTTTTCTCCATCGCATTTTATTTGCCCAAGTTGATCCCAGCTGCACTGTCCGCTGCGCTCAGCAGGAAGCAGCCTGTGGCCCGTGCTGGCCCAGAGCTTGCAGTGCTGCTGTGCAGCCACCCTCCCCACCCAACGTGAGATGAGGATGTGAGGCCACTCACACAGGGAGGAGGTTGTCTGTCTTTTCACGTCTTCCATATCGGCCCATCCTGAAGGCAGGAATAGAACCGTGCTCTGCAGAGAGCGTGACAGACAGTGAAGTGATGAGAATTGCAGGGACAAATGGGCACATTACTCCATCTTTGAAATTCAGTCGTGTACTATCATGTGCAGATGTTACATGTTTTGATATGGCTCTCATTGTTGTCTTTTAGCCAAACAGAAGCAAAAAGTGGTAAGTGAGTATTTCCTTTTTAAATCTACTGTTGAGGTTTCTCTCCACATATGCCTGCAATGCTCCATGTCAGTGGTCCGAATGGCTGTAAAATAAGGGATGAGCCTCGTTGGTGGGGGCCCGCAGTGATCATTTTTTGTTCGACCTGAGAATTATGAGTGCTGTGGCGGACGAGGAGGTGCACTCATCCTCACCTTGTCACGCGTGTCAAATCATCTCTTTCAGACGGAGCACATTCCTCCCTACGACGTGGTGCCGTCCATGCGCCCGGTGGTGTTAGTGGGGCCGTCACTGAAGGGTTATGAGGTACAGACACCAGCCTGTTCTGCTTCTTTCAGTTCTAGATCAAGAATCTAGGAGACAGTGACTTCGAGCTGGCTCCTCCAGGGCCTGCTTACAGATGGGAACCCACAGAAGCCACCTCTCAGCCTAAGATGGGGAAAGGGCAGTGTGGGGCTTGGGGCGCCCCTCGCCCTTTCTCCCCGCTCCCCCGGGCACACATCTCATCTATGATGTTTTCCATTGTTTAGAAATGAATATCTCCCTCAAACCATTGATAATGGCAAGCTCTGTTAAAAGATTTACTCTGCAACATATTCAAAGAAAAGGACTTGTCTGTCTCAACCATTACCATTACTGTTAGAAATAACAGACTGTGAACTGCAGAAGGGGACATATAGGCACTTTGCCAGCCAAACCTAAGCCCTCAGAGCACCAAATCTCACCCTGCTGGTGTTCAAATATTTCTCTGCCTGTTTATTTTAAAGGGAAAAACTCCGTTAAAAATAAATATTAGTGAGCTTCTCAATACCAGGTTGGAAGGAAAGAGTAAAGATGTAGATGTGCTACATTGCAGATGTTGCCATTTGGACCTTGTTCTAGCACAGGTGACAGGTGGAGCATTGAAATCAGAAGGCGGGCAACTTCCAGGGCAGCATTCCCACTGAGCTAGGGCAATGCCTGGCCCCTACCTAGTAGGCACTCAGTGCACATTTGTTGAATGAATTCATCAATTTCTTAGAGGCAGAGCTAAGCATCCCATCTCCTTCCCAGCTCTTTTTCTCCTTTCCACTTCCTCTCCCTGGCCCTTCCCTCTCCCCGCTCCCTCTGAGGGGAAATGTCAGAGGAAGAGCAGCAGAGTGAGCTACAGAAATCCAGCTCTGAGCACAGAGAATGTTTAGCAACATGCACAGACTAGCAGGACTGCTTGAGCCCGGGGATGGTCTGAGGGCTTCCAGCTGCTCCTCACTGGAGGCAAATACCACTCAGGTGTGGCTAGGACAGGCAGCACCTGCATGCAAAGAGCTGAGGTGGTCTCCTGGGGGTAGTTCTAAGCCCTCGTAAGGGAGGAGGGCTGGGGTCTAGTGAGTATTGCTGGCTATTCTTCCACATCCTGAAGGAGAACCAAGAGGGGAATTAGTAACTGTGGGTGGTTCAGAATGAAAAATGCCTTTAACAATAACCCACCCCTTAGAGAGGACTGGCTATAATAATAGCATATTTGCTCAATCACAGTGCCCTTCCCTTTCACTTCTCTTACTTTTGACTTCTCTTTCCCTCTGCGTGTGCTTGCCTCATTCTGTTTTTCTCACCTCTGCGAAGGTAACAGACATGATGCAGAAAGCCCTCTTTGATTTCCTGAAGCACAGGTTTGATGGGAGGTGAGACTTATAGATATTTTTGTATTTTTTTTCCTTTAATCAAACATGTATGATGGATTGATCTGTGGGTCTGTTTTCAGCAATTGAAGATCTGTAGCTAAAAGTCAGTAGTCAGGGAAGAATATAATGAAAGAGCTCTGAAAATCTGAAGAAATGAAGGATAGCATTGAATCCCCAAGAGAAAAGGGACTTGGAGAAGGAAAATAATCCATTCATTTTATTTAAATGTATGTGTCTGTCATTGTTTTCTCACCTGTTGGTGGATTCAGACCAAACTTGTTTTATTGAAATTAATTTAAAATATAGAATAATTATGATCAATATAGTGGCTCGCTGGTCAAGCTGGGTAATATCATTTGGGAATTATACGTAATTATGTGTGTATGTCACATAAAGACATGAACATAAAGTACTCAACTTGCTCAAAAAAGGAGTGTGAGAAATGTTTTCATCATAAACCTCTCAAAGGGACTATTTCTGGAGAATAGTACTTCTTCAGATGCTTAGCTCAGGGTTTGTTTTACTAGAAATTACCTTTTTATTTTATTGGTCTACTAAAGACTCACTGCATGGAGTTGTGCACTGGGCTGGGGAACCCCTCAGCCCAGCCTGTGCCCTCTCAAAATCCAGGACCCCTTGGTGGATGTCCGCCTGCCAGCTTGGGCCTAAGCTGGCAGGCGGACATCCCTCTTGCAATCTGGGGCTCTAGCAGTCCAGGACACCTTGCTCCTTACTGCCATCTGTGAGCCCAGCTTATGGTTGAACAGCACTCCCCCCTATGGGAACGCACTGACCACAAAGGGGCAGCTCCTGTGTTGAGTGCCTGCCCCCTGGTGGTCAGTGCGCATCATAGCGTGCAGTTGTCCCACCATTGGGTTGATTTGCATATTAGGGTTTTATTATATAGGATGCTATATGTATCCTGGCTCAGTCTTTAGCCATCAGGTAATTTTATCATTTAAGTTTCTGTATTTTGCAGAGAAATTGTAAAAAGTTCACATTGACTTGACACTAAGTGATAAGCTCTTTCACATACAGAATGAAATCCATGTAAACATAACTGCCTGTAAATACCCGAAGATTTATTAAAATGAAGAATACATAAATAGTGTGGACTAAAAAGTATGGTTAAATGCAGCCAACTTACCAAATATTTGAATAAATATGGTATTTTAGGAAAAAAGAAAACATGATAATGCTCTAAGTACAAATTGTATATATTTCTCAAAGGAAAGCTTCTGGATAATTGTATTAAAATAGTCATTCATTTCTGAGGCTATATACAAAAAATAAAAATAAACTGAGATTTTAGTTCCAATAATTGAGATTTTAGTTTAAGAAATCAGAATGCTTCAGTGCAATTATGTGAATTGCTAACTACCTTAGTGTAGGCCAGGGTGCCTTAATGAATAGATCCTAAAATGTATAATGATTCAAACACAAGCTTGTTGTTGCTGGTTTGACAGTTTTAGGCAGATGTCCCTCAGCTGGAAGATATGGGGAAGGGTTGGATCAGGCAGAAAGTTTGTCCCACCCACCATTGGGGGCCCTCAGCCTGAGGGTGGTCTCTCCAATCATCTGGTGGGAAAAGAAACATTCTGTCCTGGAAGTTTGATTCTTGCTTTTCTTTGGTTAAACTTAGTCACATGGCCACATTTAATTGCAAAGGAAGCTGGGAAATATATAGTTTAGCTATGTGCCCAGGAGGAAGAGGATATAAATATTATTGAACAAATAGTAGTGTTTGCCACATTCATCTAGTAGGTGGATCGAAAAAGCTATAAGCTAACCGTAGACTTACCCTATTCCCCTCTCTTTTTAAAAAAGATAGGAAAAGAATAAAGTAGTTAATTATTAAGAAAACAAGTGAAGAGCACTGAATACAAGAATATTGGAGTTGGAGGAAATGTATTTTAATATATTTTAATTTATATTTTATTCTAATCTGTTTTCTCTATCAACCACTAACCTGCTTCTGTTTGAAGACTGTTAGCTAATGGGAATTCATTTCTTAAGAAAGCATTGTAAAGCAACAGCTGAGTTCTGGCTTTAACTTAACAGTATTAGTCTTGGTCTTGCCCTCGGATGATCTGGGCCATAACCTTTCCCCTGATAAAGTCCTCTGTGGAGTAGAGGCAGCTAACATGCATGGCTCAGCCTGCAGTGTTCTTGGTTGCACATGCAGACATCCTTCTGCTATGCTTGAAGTCACGTGGTTTTAAACTGTGGCACCTTTAGCTGAGGAAGATCTGAGCAGTGACTCGTCTTGTGGCCCCATAACAGTCCTTGAGCTGAACAAATTCCACCTCATAACACAACCAAAGTTTGTGGTAGGTTGCTTTTGTCCCCACATCACATCCTTATAAACAACAATGTCAAAGAATTGAAATGTAGGACCTAAGAGGGGGAAAGAAAGGAATTATTCTAATTTAGCAAAGAGAAAATGAGTGACTTAATTATTGCTTTTAAGGGTGAAGATGTGAGGTTCTACCTCAGTCCTCAGGCCCAGAAAGAGGAAATGCATTTAATTATACATGCAGAGATCTGTTTTGAACCAGGTAGAGTTGTCTGTATTAAGCACTTAACAATACACACTCTGTTGAAGATGGTGTTAGAAATAGAATTAAAATGTCAAAGCCAGGTATTCTGTGGGGTCTGATAACACAGAGGAGGAGCGGAAGATCTGAAGGCAAATCCAACAGCAGCAACAGCAACAGCTGGAGAAAGTGAGTCAGCCTTGAGAGAGCTCATGTAGGGCAGAGTTGACATTAAAGGTGGGAGCAGGTGAGTAGACTTGCTTTCAAAAGATAAGAGGCCAGCGCTTGCAGAGAAACCTGTACTGGATCGATTGGTTGAGTGTACTGGAGACTGATAAGGGAGAAGAGGTTTGCTTATCTGGCTCTGACTTGTCTCCCTGACATTTTGAGCTATGACAATCTGCAGCATTATGTTTCACCAATTAATACAAGGAGAGAAAACAACAAATCATCTTTAAATGAAACCATCCATGAGAACAATTACACAGGAGGCGTTCGCATAGCCACGCAACGTAAACAATATGTTCTACTGGAACCCTGCTCTGTTTCACTGGCTGTGAGTGCAGTGGGTTAGACAGCCTAGTCAGGAGCAAGTCCTGTTTTTCACAGAGCAAAAACGAGGCTTCCTTCTTCAAAACTGTTTTTCAGATCTCAGTTAGAAAATAATCCAACAAATTGAATTAAAGTGCAATAGCTTGATTATTACAGAATCATATGCTCGCCTTTTTGGATACCTTAGAAATTATTTGAGTCTGTTTAGAGCTACTTATTATACAGGGTAGTTTTTTTTTTCCTATAACTATTATTGTAGGGTCTATAATAGTTATTTTTCATGTAAGAAAATATAATAGTTACTTTTTCATGTAAGAAAAATGAAAAGCACAGATGAAACAGTTTCTGAGGGGTTCCTGTATGCATGATGTAGTGGCAGTTGCTGTGCGCAGATCATAAGCTAAGGGAGCTTCACAAGCTGCTACAATACAATGGTACCAGCCTGGCGAGGATACACAGGTGCACCGTGGCAAGGAGCTTTGCTGTCTTCTTTTCTTATCTCAGACATGCACTGACATTGTCCCTGGTGATGCGGTTTGTTAGCTGGTTGAATCTACCATGCCTAGGCTGAACAGCAAGCAGTCAAATTGATTGCAATTTGTTGGCCTATGCCAGTGGTAGGCAAACTCATTAGTCAACAGAGCCAAATATCAACAGTACAACAACTGAAATTTCTTTTGAGAGCCATATTTTTATAACTTCTTCTAATGCCACTTCTTCAAAATAGACTCGCCCAGGTGTGGTATTTTGTGGAAGAGCCACACTCACGGGGCCAAGAGCTGCATGTGGCTCTTGAGCCACAGTTTGCCCACCACAGCCCTATGCTAATCATGTCAAACCCCAATGAAGTTGTTTAAGCTTTTTGCCACCTGGATCAGACCAGCTCTGTGGCGGTTATTGGAGACTTTGTAACCATCGTGATCATGGCCAAAATCCTACATGAACGTCATGTAATTTAGACAGATAGGATCTGAAACGAAAGGATGTTATTAGCTAAGGAACACTTAAAAGAAAGAACAACAACAAAAAAAGGATTTGAGAAAGAATTAAAGAAAAGAGGCTGAGAATACAACCACAGGAGACTCCGGAGAGAGTATTTATTTGTGAAAGGAAATGGGAACGACTGGCGCTGTCACAGAGCAGCCAAGCCATGGAAGGACTGGAATTGCAGTCAACAGATGGAAAAGAACGGCACCGTGCCTTCTGTTTCACAATCAACATTATTCCCTTACCGTGTCCTCCTGCCGCTCTCCATTCAAATGCAGACTCATCGGAGGACAAACACTGGAGATAATGAACACTCTAATGCAAACACGAATACTTAAATCCGCAGGTTTTGATTACAGGTCTGCCCTGATTCTCTCACCCTCAAGGTATTATATATAGAAACATCACAGACTCCAGGGATGGAGGAGTTCATGGTTGACTGCTAACTTTTGAGGATAGGATATAAAGAAACAGTCTTTTTCAAGCCTTCAAATAGCCAATAATTGCCCTGTATACTTATATATGTTCCTGTCAACACAGTACATGATGAATAATTATTTAAGAAAAGACTTTTTACTTATTACCTTGTTTTCTCCCAATGACAGTCCCATGAGATAGTATGACAAACCTCGATCACTATTACATTGATTTTAATACTAACGCTCAAAATCTGACATGACTCATTCACAGTCTTGTTCTATTAGTCTTTTATCTACGGACCAGCAAGAGAAAGATCCGGAAAGAATACTCAGGTCTATGTATGCCTTCCATCCCTGTTGGAGCACTTTTCTCTATGCATACTAGGACTAAAATAAGTTAATACACAGACAGGCCTGCATATTAGTTATAGGGAGGATAAAGTATAGAAGGATCTTACAGCTGTTCCATTACCAACATGGAAATACTAGTTATTCTTAAATGAGTGTGTTGTAACTGAAAGTAATGTCTTTCCATAGAAAAATCACAGAAAACTAACACTCATAGGTCACGATGGATGGCCGCAATTGTGATGAATTCCAGAACAGAACTAAGAAACACTTGAGGAGTTGCTTAGCAAAATTTGGAGAATTATTTGCTAGTTTTCAGTAACATTTGCTACTATATCTAGTCTACTGAGAAAATGAGGTTCTATTAGTCTTTTATCTACTAACGAGTAACTACTGACACTATATCACAGGAAAATTTCCCAGGGAACTTTTTAGAGAAGTATATCAAACAAGTTGTGTGGAAGTGCTGGAAGATGCCAGGGGATAAGAGTATAGCAATAAAAAGTGTTGAAAGGATATCAAGTAAAAACAAAAAGTATATAAACTAGAATGTAAAAACAAAACACAGAAGTTTGAATTTGGTATCTGATCTTGATAATAGTAAGCGCCTTTGCCTAGAAATAAGAAACTCTTGCTTTGCCTTTCTAAACGCTTCCTGAGGCTGTGGCTTTCGTCTTCTGAGGTCTAAGTTGTATTAAAAGTTAGTTGGTATTTTATTAACAAATAAAACAAGAAAAAGAACCATTTATTGTCTACACCTTTTCCTGTTTGGGGACTATATGAAGGAATTTTTTTTTTCTGTGTGTGTGGGGGGGGGGGGTGTAAAACTTTGGATGTGTTTGAAAATGGCTTTGTAAAAAATGTTTACAACCCAGCAAAAACCAAAAGTGTGCATCTGTTGATAATCCCTTCAATTTTTAAGAACCAAGGGTCACTATTTGGCTTGAATGGAACTAGAAAATTTAATTTTCACCTAAGCAGAATAGACTGTTTGGGCTCTCCAAAAGTAATTATTTCTAGAAAGTTGAATTCTGTCCCTAAGCCAACTCACTTGTCTCCAGTCATCTATTTGAATTGCTCTGGAACTTCACAGTATGTTTCTAACCAGCAACTTCGTTCTAAAAACAACAGGCAAAACAAAAAACAGAGGCAGGAACTATAAACAAGCAATGTAAATAAAAGAAGCTGTGACCAGGAGGACTTTCTAGGAGATTTCATGCCTCAGGTTGCAGCAGCCAATGAGGAATGGAGGCTCAGATGTGGGGTCCACCTGACTTCAAGGAGTAAATCCTGACCATCTGTCAGCAGCTGGCCGAGTCTAACTGAGCATTGCCCCTGTTGATGTGGCTCATGTTTGGAGAATGGGTTTCTGGGGAAGAAAACTGTAAGAGATTGGTGGCTGATTAGGTGGCTGAGTACTGGCCTGGAGCTTGGGGGCCGTGTTTTATACCTTCCTAGCCTCTAACCTCAGGGCGCTTCCTCTCTGAGTCTCAGTTTTTCTTCTTGGCAAAATGAAGAAATAGTACTTGACCAGTGTTTCCCAATGTCTTGCAGCAGCTGAACAGCTTTTTACAATAAAATGATAGAGAAAGCAGCAATGTAGAAAACGGAAGTGCAGAGGCCTTGGTTTGCCTGTCACTGGCTGGGGAAGCTGAGCCCCGCCCACTCCGCCTCCCTGGACATGTCCCACAAAATGCCTGGTTTCTGCAGATGCCTACAGGAATTTCTTAGAGCCTGAAAAGTCTAAAAATTAAAAACATTTAAATCTTCCTGACTATCTACACTGTAGATTCTACAGCCTATAAATACAATGACACAAGCAAGGCGTACTTTGCTTTAAAATGGCACCAGAATTCTTGCACAGTCTGTTACTTTAAAGATGAGATTTCCAACCATTTGGCAAGTGGAATGTTTTTACTTCTCCCCAAGGTGTCAGGTCCCTGAAGTCAGGTGCAGAGACTCCTGAGAGTGCTGATAGTGTTGTCCCAAGACAGGTGTGAAATGACATAGGCTTCAATAATGATCAGTAACACACCTCTTTCCTGCTCCACCTCCCAAAGGAGTGTGAAAATGAAGGAGATCAGATGCACAAGGAGGAGGTACTGCTCTCCTTGTCTCCTTTCTGGAACCCTTTGGCAGGTTGTGAAGATAAGAATGGAGGAAGGCCCATGGTAGCAGTAACTAGCCTGGAGAGGCATTCTTTGCATTCTACAGGTAGATAATAGCCTGAAGTCGCTCACTCCCAGTTTATTTTAAAGAATTTAAAATTGTGAGCGGCAGAAATTCTCATTTGATAATCAGATGCATGTAGGCCCCTCTCTCCTTCACTTGCAATGTCTTTATTTTCTTGTGTGACTGCAGGACACTTCCTAACTTAAAAATGTCCTGGCACAATTCTCACCCTGCCTTCTTATGGGTGCCCAACATATGCAACTATGCCGAAGAATCCTGTGCCTACAGAAAAGAATTCAGATTTTTCATATCCTTAGAAGTCAGACCTTCCTTTGGGCCTGTGGAGAAATGCTTTGTGTATCACGAATTAACTATTGAGCACCAGGAACGCAACAGAGTTACCAACTGGTTAATTGTCTTCTATGATTTCCCCCTTCGACCGGCAGCATTAACATGCCAGGGTGGAGTGTCTGTAGTTTTTAAAAGTCTTGTCCAAGAGCAACTCAACTGTGAATTGTAGGAAATTGTGTCTCCGCTTACTAGAAAGAGCACAGTTTATTCATACGTTTTGACTCCCTCCTGGCGTGGAGCGCGTTAAAGAGAATTCAGCGAGGCAGACGACAATGGGGCAGGAGCTGCAATGTTGCTGCAGCCATTTTTTGTTGTTCTCGTTAAATCGCCAAAACCTTCCTGTTTTCTGCTCTGCTTGTGTTTTAATACTAGCCAAAGTCTGTTTAAAATACTTGTGGCCAATGTTTATTATGCTGTGGTTGCACTGTCGTATGTAAAGTGGTTATTAAGTACTGTGCTTATAAATCACTTGGAGAGCCCTATGACATTTTTACTGGCTTGTTTTGTTCTGTGTTCCTATTCCTAGGATATCAATAACGAGAGTGACAGCTGACATTTCTCTTGCTAAGAGGTCTGTCCTAAATAATCCCAGCAAGAGAGCAATAATTGAACGTTCGAACACTCGGTCCAGCCTAGGTAAGATGTTCAAATGTGGTCCTTCTCCAACCTGTGCTTTCAGATGGGGATGAGTTTGGAATGGCTTTTCCAGTTTGCTCCCCATTCAGAGTAGGGAAGCGCTGATTAACTGGAGGAAATGCTCCCCCTGGCAAAGAAGGGAGCAGAATCCTGCAGCAGCCAGAGCTTCCTCTCCCTCTGCTCTAGCCAACTAGCTAATTAGGAGTCTGGTGGGAAGAATCCTCCAGGCCTCTCCTGGTCTGTCACTGCCTAACCATGTGAAGCCACTCATCTCTGCTTTGAGCTCGCTTCTCAGTGTGGCTAATAATATCTGTCACATCTGACTCATAGCTGACATGAAAGGAGATGAGATGTTCAGCCTTATCAGGTCTTTAGAAGAAAGCTAGACCATGGTGCTCGCACTGTCGCTTCTGCTGCTGACTGGTAGTACCCAGAATAGTCACGTCGTTAAGTGGAAATAGTAACTACATTAAGAACACTCAGGGAGTTTCCCAGAGCACCAGTTAGAAAACATCCTAAAATTTACCATGATGAAAAAGAAAACACACATGCTCTATGTGTGTAGCTCCATCAAGACATATGTGAGCAGAGTTGTAGATTCACCATCCACAGAAGCAAATCCATGCTGCTGGGAAATCACAATATTCATATCAAAAGGCTGTTTGAGGTTTCTATGATTCCAAGAGTGGTGTAGTACACTCATAACTTTCGCATGCACATTCTGAGGGCAACTTGTTTTACTGCCCTCTTCTTCCTGGGTAGATAGGGGTCTTCTATGCCACTACATTTTTTTTTTTATCTCCTGAGATGAGCTCTATAGGTGATTGAACACCAAAAATAAAATTTCCTAATAGATTGCATGCCCAAACATCTCATCAAGAACTCACTGAGGGCTGTGCCAAGAATGGAGCAGGTTGGAAAGAGGCTACAAAGTATTATCTCTATATTCCTGGCATGGCATTGGCACATGGTAATTGATCAATAAAATGTTTGTTTGGTGGTTGCTATGTGAAAGAATGCTAAACTTACCAAATGAAATAGGTGTCAGAGCTTGCCAGGGCAAAATACCAGACATCAGTGGGGTTTTTTGTTTGTTTGTTTGTTTGTTTGTTTTTTCTTTTTTTTTAGTCCTGTATTTAGTATATAGCCTTTCAGATCAGAATGAAACACTTTTAATTTGTATTTTTATTGATTTTTTTTTTTTTTTTTTAGAGAAAGGAAGAAAGAGAGAAACATCAATGGGAGAAACATTGATCAGTTGCCTCCTGCACACATGCCCCAATTGGGGATCAAACCCACAACCTGGGTATATGGCCAGACCAGGAATCTAACCTGCCACCTTTTAGTGTACTGGATGATGCTCCAACCAACTGAGCCACACCAGCCAGGGCCAGAATGAAACACTTCTATACTGCACAATATTTTTACCTTGAGGAAGTGATGATGGCAGAATTGGTAATAATGAATCAGATTAGGTAACTGAGTAAAGTCAAGTATCATTTGTTATTCTATCTTTCACTCTCCTCTAACTCCTCACAGTGCTGTTGACTTCCTCTGATGTATAATTGGAGGGTAATGGATACTTAAAAGCATAAGCTAGGTTGCCTGACTCTAACAATTGCATGAAACCAAGAGTTTCATGAATATGCTTTGAAGTCATTGGTGATCTAGTCACCTTTTGTCAGAACCAGTGAAGTGTGTGGGTGGAGTTAATGTAAATATTGAGGAAGAGCCCTAGTTGGTTTGGCTCAGTGAACAGAGCATTGGCCTGTAGACTAAAAGGTCCCAGGTTCGATTCCAGTCAGGGGCACATGCCCAGGTTGCAGGCTTGATCACAGTAGAGGGTGTGCAGAAGGCAGCCAATCAATGACTCTCTCTCATCATTGATGTTTCTATCCCTCCCTCTCCCTTCCTCTCTGAAATCAATAAAAATATATTTAAAAATATTGAGAAAGAAACAAGGTAGATGTCAGTTCACTGTTTTCCACCTTTACTCTGTAAATTCATATAGCACAAACCTGGAGTTAATTTAATGGCAATCTAAAATAATAATCACTGTGTGAGCCACTTATGTCCACTTGCATGCTATAATGCACATTTGCAGATTCCTTCATATAATGTTTATTGAACATTTGTTACGTGCCATGCATTATGCCAGACTTGGGAAGAGCAAATGTGACTAAGACAAAGTATCTTACATATGAGCAAACAGAAAGAGGAAACAGATGATTAAAATACTCCTTGATAGGGGAAGTATGAGCAAAGAGGTAGGGGTATTGAGAAAGAAGGGTAGAGAGTAAGAAGTGTCTGAGAAGACATCTCAGAAGTTTTATTTGAGCTGGTTCTTCAAGGCAGACAAGAATGTGCGAAGGCATCAGCATATAGAAGAAGGCTGTGTGTTTGAGAAACAGCTCATTTTTTTTTTAATAGAACCTGCTTAGAAAATGGGAGGGCAGACATGGTTTTAGAGCAAAGGAAGAGACTGAGAAAAGTAGACTGAGGCCAGTATGGTAGGGCTCCATGTGTCTTGCCAAAGAGTTCTCCAGAATAAATCCCACAAAACGTTAATTTTAAAAGACACCTAATAGTTGTTACACCCAAAATGTTTTCTATGGTCAAATAAAGTTGGAAATTGTGCATTAAACAATTTGTAGTTTTCTTCACTGCAAGACTTCTTGGAGCTGTTAGGATACAAAGGGCATTGCACATTTGAAATTCCAAGAGAAACTATTCTAGTATGCAACATTTCTCTTACAAAAAACCTCCTTCTCCCCATAGGATATACTGGGGGATTTGTCTCCCAGGGAACTCACTCTGGGAAATGTTGCTTCGAGCCTAGGAAGCCACTGAAGCATGTTAAGCATTTGGATGTAAAAAAGATCCCAGGTGATAGAAAGACTGGAAAGAGATGGGTCCAGATCAGTCATGGCCAAGTTGTAGAAGCGTTCATTAACATCCCTCCGGCATCATAGTCCGTGATTTCTCAGAGCTCCATTTGTCTGAAATGAGATCACGAGGAAACTTCCATTGGAACCCTTCTGAGAATAAGCCTGGGTAGTCAAGATTGTTGGGTTTGGTTAAAGTTTTTTCTTAAGAAAATTAGCTACGTTGCCCTGGCCTGTGTGGCTCAGTTGATTGAGTTGTCATCCCATGCACCAAAAGGCAGCCAGTTCCATTCCTGGTCGGGGCACATACCCAGGTTGTGGGTTAGATCCCTGGTCCGGGTGGAAATGATGGATGTTTCTCTCTCTCTCATATCAATGTTTCTCTCTCTAAAAAAAAAACACACACAAAACAATAAAAACATATTAAAGGGAAAATAAAAGAAAATTAGCTATGTTGATCATTTCCCTTCCTCACACATATAAATTATTTATTGCATTCTGAATACGTATTATCCAAATATTGGACCTATAGCAGTATATAATGTGGCTCTCTGCAGCCTCCTGGCTGGCTCCACCCGACCTCTCTGCTCATGACAGAGTGCCCGTTGCCCAAGGGCTTAGTGTGAGTCAAGCAGGTGTGCCTGCCCTCCGCACCTGTCAGAAACCACACTGTCATCCCGGCTGGAGCTCAGGAAACCAGGCCAAGGCATCTCCGAGGTATTCACACAGAGACTCAGCGTGCCTCGAGGGTTCCCAGTACCAGGGCAGTCTAGTTTGCGCCACTGCCTTTTTGCTACTTCAGAAAATATTGTTTTCAGATTTGAAAATTAAAGCAATATAGACTTGTTCTAGCATAGCCCTGGCCAGGAGTTAACATTAAGCCAGTTTAATGAAAACAACAAATGAAGAATGAGGCTGAAATTTACTACAATAAAAATAGAATTTAGTTTTTAAACTTCTCTCATAAGAAAAATCGTTTTTAAAACTGTTTCTGATGTGAGAAAAAAGGGACAGGTATGCTGTTATTACTATAACAAATGTAGAATGTAATTTCAGAAAAATGTTGCAAATAAGCCCAATTGTCCAAATTCTTTACAAAATGAAACCTTTCAAGCCCTAAGGGTTAAATAATATTAAAAACAAATGTCTAATACAGATGATGCATCAGTGATTCTGTAGAAAATAAAGAATTTATGCTTTTAGGCAAAGCCCAAGAAAATAGAGTTACATGACAGTTCGGAACGTTCATGACCATACACTCCTTGTCAATCCATTAGACTGTGGGAGGGAGAACTTCTCAGTGGGTGACATGAACTTGAATTTATACTAGATTAACAAAACAAATCATGGGATTCTGGTACAAGCCCTTTTCAGTGAGGGTAGTTAGAGCAACACCACCTTTTCTAGGCCACCTTTGAAGTAATTTAAATTAGCTAGCTTTGTCTACTCTGTATAATTTAGACAAAATTACAACATTGTGAGGCCACACCTGAAGCTCAAAAGAAAAGGTTAAAAGCAAAACAAGATCATCTCTCTGAAAACTAGTCTAATTGAGACTTGGAAATGACCCAAAGTTAGATGATTTATGAAATATATATTTAAAAGTCTTTTTTTTTGTATTTCAGAAAGCCACATTATGTTTTTATGGATAACTTGTTTTTGCTTTTTAAAAATATCGGGATTGCTTTAGATATTGACAAAAATGAATTTTTTTTTTGGTTGAGCAGATTCACTCATGGATTTGGATAACTTGGCTGTTACCGCCACCAAATAGATTTGCATCTAGATGCATTGCAACATTTTGATATATTTGATCTTAGTTTTTTTAAAATAATATATAATTTTGCCTCAAAACAGTCCACTGGTCTTAATACTTAAATTAAGACTTAGCAATATGCTAGTTATAAGATTAGACATAGAACATTTAATCAGGGATACAAAAATATGTACATTAATCAAAACAGGTGAATTGTGGGATTTTTAAAAAGGAGATCTATATAATATTAATATATAAGTTGATCACTGGTAAAAATATTTCAATGCAAGTTGCTTTCTATGAGATGCTCTGTATATGTGTCTCAGTTGTTTCCTGAATGTGGTTTCAGCTGCTATAGCTAAAATAAATTTCTTTAGGCAAAGCAACAATCAAAATTAACATAGCTATGCCCTGTCTGGTATTCCTCAGTTGGTTGGAGTGTTGTCCCATATGCCAAAAGGTAGCAGGTTAGATTCTCAGTCTGGACAAGTACTCAGGTTGTGGGTTCAATCCCCAGTCCGGGTGCATATGGGAGACAATGTTTCTTTCTCTCTCTCTCTCTTTCTCTCTCTCTCTCTCCCCCCCCCTTCCTCTCTCTCTCAAATTAGTAAAATACATAAACATATCCTCAATTAATGATTAAAAACAAATAAACTAATATATATATATATATATATATATATATATATATATATATATATTAGGGTGAGTGTAAGTAAGAAGCAAATCAAGAGAGCCATCTCAAATTTTCTGTTTGGTTTTATGCAAAACTCAAACCGTTTCTCTCTCTTTAGAAAAGATCTTAAGTTAGATCAGAATATGTAAATTCCAATTGTTCTATTTTTCAATATAGACAAACATCTGAAAGAGGGGTACTATATATTTTTAAACATAGGAACTAATTTAAAAAAAAATAACCATGACTTGTTATTTATTATTTCTCTTTTTAGCGGAAGTACAAAGTGAAATTGAAAGAATTTTTGAGTTGGCAAGATCTTTGCAACTGGTTGTTCTTGATGCAGACACCATCAATCACCCAGCACAACTTATAAAGACTTCTTTAGCACCAATTATTGTTCATGTAAAAGTCTCGTCTCCAAAGGTAATTAGCTCATCTCCATCGTAAGGTTTAGCAGCTCTTTTGTTTTTTCCTCTGTGCTTTTTTGTTCATGTGCTAGGAGAATGTCTTGTGTTAACCTTTTTTCATGAGCACAGTTTGAATTCAAGGTTCTAGAAATTCTGAGGGAGAACTTTTCAGTGGGTAAACTTGAATTTATACTAGATTAGCAAAACAAATCATGGGATTATGGTATAAGCCATTTTCAAAAAGCTCACAGTCCATTGTGGCAGTTATGCAGGAATGTAAGAGAAACAAAAACTAAGAAAGGTGAGGAAAAGTAAACTGGCTTTTCAGAGACTTTGGGTTCTATTTTGGTAAATTTCTTGGATACTATTGATGCTTGTATCACCTATATTCTCTCCCCAGTTGAGAGAGTACATAGTTCCTGGAAGGTATCTAGATTTATCTTATAGAAAGTCAAACATCACCATATAAAATGTCTTATGAAGACATTGCAGATCCTTACATTTGTGCTTAGGTTGGATTCTTCAAGGAATATAATTATCCTGTGATTACACACATGGGATGTTTACCATGTATATTCAGGTCACCAGGGAAGAGAAAAATGAAAGTGAGACAGCCTCAGATTGATCACTTTTGATTTGGGTGGTCTTTCATTTTTTAAAATCATTGATAATATAAAAAGTGATTATAAAATATGTACCCTTGGGAGGTACTATCTTAATAGTCAGGTTTTTTTCATTGCCTCCAAGAGTTCATTTTAATGCCAATTCAATGTCCAACCAGAGTGTAGTCTCCGCTCATGGGTGGAGAATGCCTCCAGAAGCTGGGCTTTACCCCCACCCTCCCCACCCCACCTCACCCCTTGGATGTCCTCGGCCTTTCATCTCTGGCACCGGTTCTGTGCAGGATGAGCTTGTCCAAACCAAGCCAGGACTTTTGGGGAAGGATTAGGATGGATTGAAATTTGAAGCACCCCTTTGCTGCAGTGCAATAGATTTCAACCCCTCTCACCCTCTGTCCCGGTCACCCTCAGTCACCATGGGTTCACAAGTGCAGCACCTGGGGTTCTGGTAGCCATATGTGCTGAAGTATCATAGTACACTAGTACTATTTTTGGGAGAGGGTCCTGTTTCAGCCAAAAATAATGTTAAAGGAGAGTAGAGTATATGGCAAAACGCAGTTATAGCAGTGCTCAAAAAGTCAGATATATTACTGGTTATATGTGGCCATATACCAGTACAAATGTTTTGCTTAGCTTTCTATAAAGAAATCATCTTATCAATGTAAAATTAAACTGGGATGCCTCAATAATTACTATTGATAAAAGGACCCAATATATATAAATGACTCTGCTATTTATCTGACATTGAGATAGTGAACCAAAATATGACTACTGAATTTGGACAAAAATGTTCCGGTACAGATCAGTTCCTCTACTTTTGCAGGACCCTCTTTGAAATCTCTGGGTAAACTCAAACCTCACAAGGAATGAAAATAGGATGAACATATCAAATCCATTATAAGTGAAAGTCAGTGTAATAATGTCATCGCAGAGTTAATATCTGTGATCTGTCACTTTGTATTTCCTCTCTATTCATGCTCAGTGCTAAACAGACTATTCAAAGGGGTCTTGGTTTATTTGTTTTCCTTCAACTCATTGACGGTATCTCAGACCTGTGTCTTCTTCCATCAGGTTTTACAGCGGTTGATTAAATCTCGAGGGAAGTCCCAAAGTAAACACTTAAATGTGCAACTGGTGGCAGCTGATAAACTTGCACAGTGCCCTCCAGTAAGTACAATAGTTTTTGGTCTTAATCATTCTTGATTAGTCAGGACAGTGGTCGGCAAACTCATTAGTCAACAGAACAGCAAACCGCAGCTCGGGAGCCGCATGTGGCTCACAAGCCGCAGTTTGCTGACCACTGAGTTAGGAGAGAGTAGTGTTTCTTTTTACATTAGCATTGTCGTTTTCATTCTAGAATGATGGTGAGGGTAGTATGTTATCATAAACCTGAAGAATTTTTTGGAACAAACTGATGCTGCTGGGTTGGCTGCACCCAGGCATCCAGAACTGGATGGTGTCTGCCATGTAATAAAAAAACCAGCTTGATGTCCAATGTTCCATGTCCTTACCTGGCCAATATTCGGCAAACTATTGAGTCAATGTGTATTTTTTTTTATGAAAAGAAAACCTACTGATTTGACTTTCCATTTCTTTTTTGCCTGAAAAGTTCCGATAGGCATAAAAGATCATGGCACCTATGGTTGAGAATTTATCGGAAGTAGAAGAGCCCTGTGGCTAGAGCAGATGAAGAGGTCAGGGTTAAGTAAGGTGAAAAGCCATATCATGGCGACTTTTCTCCTAGTGCTGTGGCCAGGAAACAGCTGCTGAGTTGGAAGCCAAGCAAACGGTGGGAGGAGGTGGGGGGAGGTGACAGCTATCATGTGGTTCACCAGTGGTTGATCAGTGTCTACACCTGCCCAGCTGACTTACTATTTCTGTGCCCGTGTTTCTCTAAAGAAAATAATTTTTTCCTACTGATTTGATTCACTAGATTTATACTCATGTCAGGATTGTTTATGCTCTAAAGAAGCTTAAAATTCGATTCAGATGTTTACAGCACACAGACTATGGCCTGGCCAAATGGCTCAGTTGGTTGAGCATTGGCCCATGCACAGAATAGTTGCCAATTTGATTCCCAATTGAGGCACATACCAGAGTTGCAAGTCCAATTCCTGCAGCCAATTGATGTCTCTCTGTCTCTCTCTGCCTCTGTCTCTTTTTGCCTCTCTCTCTCTCTCCCTTCCTCTCTGTCCTCTCTGTCCATGGGTGAAGATTAAAAATAAAAGGTACATACTCTATTCTCTCTTCCTCTCTGTAAAAAAAAAAAAAAAAAAAGAAAGAAAAAAAAAGTACGTACTCTAGAGCCAGATTGCCTGAGTTTGGATAACTTGTAGTCTGGAGTGCTGTGTTAAGAAGTCTAACTTCACACTGTCTACTGACGAACCTAATACACAGTGGAATATATGATTGAAGCACTGAGCAAATAGAGAAGAATGCATTACCCTGATGAAGGACGCTTACCTTTATTGATCAGCAACCAAAAGCCAGGAACTGTGCTATTGTTTCCAACTTTAAAAACAATCTTATAAGGGTAATTCTATCAGTTGGGGTCTTCTGGGAAGCAGAGACCTAAATGGAATTAGAAGTGCAGATTGTTTGAGAAAATGCCTATGTGAGATTAAAGGGAACCAAGAAGGAGAGCCTTCAGACCTGTTGCAGGTCTGGCCCTGGGAAGGAGAGAGGGAAAGAAGGAGAATGAGTAGGAGGAATCTCAGACTGTGATGCAGCCTGGAGACATCTCAGTCACCTCAATGTGGATCCCCAGAGAAAAGGTTGTTTATTAGAGGAGTCCTGTGTTGGGAGAAATATCCCAGCTCCTAGTCCCCCTGATGCGCTCTGGCATCGACAGGTGGCAGCAGCCTGGGGAGCAGGCCTCAGTTTGAATGCTGTGGTGCAGCAACCCAAGTTTGTCTGCTGCCTACACTCACCATGGCAGGCTGCAACTCAAGGGGAAATCTGAGCATGCACCTCTGTGACTGCCCTGGTGAATAACATTATCCTCACTTTCTAGAGGAGAAAGCTCGGTCCCTGGTTAAGAAACCTGTTGGAGGTAGAAATTAGTAAATGAGCCCCAAGATCCAGTCCTAGATCTGTCTGACTCTTAACTTCTGTCCACCATGCCACTCTACCTTTCCACGTAGCTGTGTGATAGAGCTGAATCTCTGATCCCCAATGTGGACATGCATGCAAGAAATAGTCCATTTCTATTTTGACCCCATCCCACTGGGCAGGCAGGATATTTATCTATGCTTGAAGCCACCCTAATCCAGAACAGAACAAAGAGCCCAAGTCATAAGGGTGGGGTTGGTGAGGAAGTTGAAGGGAGTGGGGGGGGGGGGGGCATTCCAAATGTGAAAACCATCCACCGGGTGCCTGTGATCCTCAGGGAAGGATGCTGTGCTGCATCAGCCCTCATGTGGGTCAGGGCATCTCTGGCCAGGCAGGCAGACACACAGCCCCTCCTCTCTGGGACATTGGCAAGGGGCTCCCCTTTCTCTCTCTCTCTCTGAGGGAGGGGAGGTGTCTTCCTCTCTTCCCCTCTTGTTGCTATTAAAGGAATTTCCTCTCTGCTTTGGTTGTACTGAAAGCACCCCTACTTTCTTTTGTTTCCAGAGGTAGTTAGCAAAATCTCTCCAATCATTTATTTAGGCTTTTAGGAAACAAAACCCACCGGGGGTGGCGGGGAATGGAGAGCTGGCAATTTCCTGCCACAACTCCCATCTTTTCCACCTCCACCCCACACCAGACAAGGGAGGACAGACCCTGCCACCAACATGAATGGTAGACAAGAACAGGAGAAAATGCAAAAGGAAAAAACACAGATTAGTATCTCAAAAAACTTGTTTGCCATGTCTATCTTCACAAATGTAGAAAGCTCCACACTGTGAGGGAGGCTGTTCTGCGAGGCCCAGGGGTGGTGCTGAGAGCCAGGGAGTTTCCAGGAGCAGGTCTCAGTGGACTTGAGAGCAGTTAGGCCTGTCTGATTTCAGTGGTCACTCTGACCCAATAAGATGAAGGCATTTCACAAGTCCGCCCAAATGCAAACACTGAAAACAGTAGGCTGGCTTTCTAAGTAGTGAGCTCCTTATCTCAGGGGTGAGGGTGGAGTGGGCTGTGCGAACAGATGTCAAAAATAGTGTGAATGGAATCTCCTCTGGTGAAGATTATGGATATGATAGGTTATCTAAGATACAGATATTGTATCTGCGATTCCTGTTTGAGTCCAAGACTCTGATTCTACTTTTGAAAGTGACCAGCATAGAGATATTATTGAACTGAACCCATGTGGGCTCTGGAGCCCAGGGAAAAGGAGAGTATGAGATACATCAAGTCAGATGATATCTTTATTGGTTCAGAGCATCATTCAGATCAGAAACTTCTACAGTCACGTGGTATTGGCGGGGAGCTCTCCAAGCCCCAACCTGTTGCTGATGGCAGTAGGCTTCTTGCGATGTTACGAGAAAAGGAATTTTCTGAGATTCACATGGGAGAATAAGTAATATTTATTTGCCTGGGATAGACTCCTGATTTTCAAGGTCCCCTCTCCCTGTGTTCCATCACGGAATAAGCCCAGCTGAGTCCTTAGCAGAGCTGGGATTATAGCCATTGCCCAGAATGTCTACTCCATATTTGCACAGTCCAGTCCAGCGTCAGGCTAGCTTAGCTTGTGTTCCCAGCTATAATCCATTCCGTGTGGGGTGCACATGGCCGTGGACCATGCAGCTTCTAGGGCTACATGGCTATTGGGGGGGGGGGGGGAGGAACATGTGTGAGTGCAAGAAAGCAGGAGCAAAGTCAGAGGTACAAGAGAGAGAGAGAATTCCTTTGTCTACACGACGATTTTAACCTTCTAAGATTTCTCAGGCTTGCAGTGGTCCTACCCCCTCTTCTTGAGGCTAGACAGACAGGCAAGTACCTTCCCTACATCACCCCGACGTCACTGCCCACACACCCATCTTCCCCTTTGTCCAGTCTTACCCCCAGTGAGAGCAGGGAATGGACTGGTGGAGCCCTGGGGAGCGTAACGTTGTAGCTTCTTGGTGAAGCTGCCTGGATGACCATGAATGTCTGGCCTTCCCTTTGTTTTCTTCCTATCATTAATATTAATAACTAGCTAGTTTCAACAGTAACAACCATGGTTTACTGGTTAAACCACACAGACTCCAAATGCCTAGTCACCTCAGTTCCACGTGGCTCAACTGTAGTTAACCCTCTTAGCAAGAATTAAAATACATTCAGCAAACATTAGTTAAGCATTGGGTTGGTGCCTTATAAGGTGTGAGGGATACAGTGGCATGTTCTTGCCTTCCAAGAGCATATCGACTAATAAGATCACAGTTTGTTAAGTCAACTCTTGGCAAACAGTTTGGTAGGTGATACATTTATGGATTAGAGAGTGATTTAGATCAGGGTTCCTCCACCTCAGCACTATTGATATTTTAGGCTGGATAACTTTTTGTTGGCAGTCCTGTGTGTTGTGAGATGTTCAGTGGCATCTCTGGCCATTATCAACCCTCAAGTGTGACAAATGTCCCCTAGAGGGAAAAAGCCACTTCAGATTGAGAACCACTGGGTTAGATTAATATATGCACAAGTTTGGGGTAATAATGTTATAAGGATTCTCAGTTAGTTATTCCTTGAGATACATGTAGGTGAATGAACTTGTTTTTTAATAATTTGATCTTTCTATGAGAATGAGTTTAACATTTATTCCTAATAATTACTAGAGGAAATACTTGTGTCTTATTAGGGGTAAGGGAGGCTGGTGGATGTGGTTTGGCACTTCATTTGAAGATGGGGAAGCAAATATTTGGTAAATAAATTTTTTGCTGGAGCATCTTTAACAATGGGACACAGAGAGGACTTGGATCAAACGGGCCTTGCTGGGTTCCTCCCTGTCCCTCTCGCCTGATTTACGCTAAACTACAGTTATCTGTGATGATACTTGCCTTCCTGGAGCTGCTCCTCCTCTATCTAAATTCCTTTTAGGCAGTTAAGGGGCAGTTTAAAGATTTAGTGTCTTAAAAACAACTCGCATAAAATAATCAATATCCCAAAAAGGCATATTTTGGGGTGGCAAACTCTGCTTCTCCTGTTTCCTGGGCAAGGCTTCTTCTAAAAATTTTTCAGTAAATGGTCACATAGCAAGTATTTTAGGCTTTGTGGGCTATTTGGTCTTCTTTGCCAAACTACTCAACTCTACCTCTCTAGCAGGAAAGCAGCATGGGCCAGGTGTAAAGGAATTGGATTGTTCCAGTCAAAGTTGGTTTATAAGAGCAGGAGGCAGGCTCCATGTAATTGGCCAAACAAAGTTGCCACCCTTGTTCCATCTAGGACAAAGTCCTAGTTATCTGTTTCTGTCCAAACAACTGGTTATTTATTAGTTCTAATTATCTATGACTGTTTTAGCCATGACTGTTCTAGTTTTCTGTTACTGTGCAAATATCTACCCCAACACTTAGTGATGTCAACCAACCACCAGGTGAGTGGGTGGGATTCAGGCTGACCCGGTCCCTTAGCAGGGATGATTGGAGGGCGGGGCCCAGCCGGGTCCTCTCCCTTTCAGTGTGGTTTTAGGAACTTTCCATGGGATCCCCTCAACAGGGATATGCGCTTTGTATATGGCAGCTCCCGGGGCTCCAAGAGCAAGTATTCCGCCATCTCAGGTTTGATTCTGGGTTTAGATACTGACTCAGCATCACTTCCAGGAGTTTCTGCTAGGAATCACAGAGGCTGTCCATCTTGGCATGGAAAATGTCAAAAAATTGGTGCCCATTTTAAAAAAACATATTTTATTGACTTTTTTTACAGAGAGGAAGAGAGACAGAGAGCTAGAAACATCAATGAGAGAGAAATATCGATCAGCTGCCTCCTGCACACCCCACACTGGGGATGTGCCCGCAACCAAGGTACATGCCCTTGACCAGAATCGAACCTGGGACCTTTCAGTCTGCAGGCCAATGCTCTATCCACTGAGCCAAACCAGTTTTGGCAGTGGCCATTTTGATCTGCCACTGACAGAAAGATGAGCTGGGAGGATGAGCTCGTGAAGAGCTCTCTGGAAGACGGGGGCTTTCCTTTATGCCCACTCTGGTTTCATAGAAGAAAAGGTGGGATGCAGGCAGAAAAGGGCCTCTGCCATTACAGTGGTCGGCAAACTCATTAGTCCACAGAGCATCAAACTGCGGCTTGTGAGCTACATGTGGCTCGCAAGCCGCAGCTTGCTGACCACTGGATTAGGACCCAGAGCCCCTTTCATACAGACTTTTTTATATGATCCAGCTGGATTTGCATTTATACTATACATCTGTTCACTGTATTGTTTTATTTCATTTTGCTTCTACTAAGTATACCCATTTCCTTGTCAGAGAACTTGAAAATAGTACATTTTAAGAAGGCCAAAGTTCAGATTGCCGCAGTACTATGGGAAGCTACATAATGCCTGGTGGGTGGGAAAAGCAGATAGGCAGACAATTGAATCTATAAATGAAATGTAATCCTTTGATCCCACTTAGTTACAAGCTGGCTTGTGTTTCCAGAAGCTGACCCTTTGAGCTATGTAAGTTTTTTCGTGCGTGTAAAATGACACTGATTGCCCTCTCTGCCATTGGGGAGCTCATCTCCTCCACAGTCTTGCAAACTTCTAACATTACAGCAACCATAGTAGTTCTCATCTATCACCCTTTATTTTCCATTGCTTAACGGACTCAGATTTATTCCATTAAACATAAGAACTCTGAAGCGAATGATAGTGCCCAGTATCCTTGATCGTATTCCTATCGCAGTAGTCATTTTCCATGGCCCTCTTCTAGTCATTTTACTTAAATTATTTAGGACCGGATTGACTCACCCATCTATTTGAAATGCCTTCTCCACTGGTGTGTTCATTATTATGGAGCCTCTGATGTTCGTAGTTAAACCTTTAACTGCCTTTGAAAAAGAGAGTAATCGGTTTCAGATGTTTCCTTCATGAAACAAGGCCACATGGGATCTTGTTTCTCTTGGTCCAAAGGAGACTATGCTTACTGCCACCCAACTTGGGTGTATGGAGTTAGGGATAGCTCACTCCCATCAGTGCCCACTTATAGCATTGGATTAATATGAACTTAAAACCATTGGATGGCTTTTCTGCAGACCATAATACTGGTCGGGTTTGTTATAATCTTTGAAGGATAAGGATGGACAGAATGGAGCAGGGTGGTGAGGAAATGTGCTTGGGTACATAATGAATGTCACAGATTATTAAAGAGAGAAGCTAGTAGGGCTCCAGGTCACTAATGTTCTAATGTTCTTTGCCTCATGTTTTCCTTGGCAAATAGTAGCAAGAATCCTGATTGTCTTTCCTGTTTAGCTCATTGAAGTGGAAAATGCTAGAGCCCCATAGTATTGGTAGACCTCCTCCAAGGGTGGGGGACATCCTGCCTGTGGGCCCTATAAGGCCCTCGGAATCATTTGCTCTGGCACTGCCAAGGCATTGGGGGTAAGTTAATTAAATGTTTGACCAAATATAGCAGGCTAATTTTTAAGTTGATAATTTGTATGGCTCGTGAATGATGTTATAAATAGCCAAATGGCCCTCAGCAGAAAAAAGGTTCCCACCCCTGTAACCTTGGGAAATCCCTTTAACTCACAGTCCAGTTTCCTATTACTAGTTGACTCAGGACTTAAAAAGCTTTAGTATTATATTTAGATAATATAAAGAATGTAGTTTTGAGCCCTAGATGGTTTTGCTTAGTGGGTAGAGCGTCAGCCTGCGGACTGAAGGGTTCTGGGTTCGATTCTGGTCAAGGGCACATGCCCTGGGTTGTGGGCTTGATCCCGGTGTGTGTGTGTGTGTGTGTGTGTGTGTGTGTGTGTGCAGGAGGCAGTCAATCAATCATTCTCCCTCATCATTGTTTCTATCTCTCTCTCCCTCTCCCTTCCTCTCTGAAATCAATATATATATATATATATTTTTTAAAGGTGTAGTTTTGATATGAAAGAAACACTGGTTGGCTATTTTGTAATCAGCATTACATGTTGAACATTCAGCCATTTCATTTTACTGACTGATATTTGGCAGTCTTTTTATCTTTCTCTTGATGGGGGCAGCAGTTTCAGGATCTTTATATTTCAATAGCAAAGAAATAAAAGTATTCTCACCCCTATTCTTTCTTTCTCCACTTAGAAGTAGGAAAGTTGTCCCACATGGAGTTTTATATGTGTACAATAATAAATGTAAAGCAATGCTTAGAAATACAAGAATTTGCATATATTTAACTTCCTAAGTAGATAATATTCAGCAAGGCACCAACTTTTTTTTTTTTTTTAGTTACAATTCAACTGTAAAAATAACTTCTAAGTTTCATAAACTTTTTATTTAAGATGTTCAGTAGCAATTTCTTAGATAAAATATATTAGAAATCATGTTAGTCTTAATGAGGTTCTCCTCTTTATTCTAGAAAATATATGTGCTTCATAGTTCTAGAGAAAGACTTGCTCACTCCCTTTGTATATCTTCCCTCCCAAAAGAATGTGAAAGAAGTAAGTGGGACCTGCTCCAGTCCTCAACGTAGGGCCTAAAAAGTGCTCTGTCTTCTGTAAAAACGCGGATGACGCACCACTGAAGTTCTTCCCAGATTTTCCAGCTTTGGGCATTGCTAGTCCCAAGGATCACTCAGTCCCGAGCAAATAAGATGGCTGGCTTCCCTACTTCAGGTGCCTTCCCTAGGAAGGTTTGAGGTGCTCTGTGAGTAGAGGGCTGGAAAGGTCATTAAGTACTTACAATTTTTATAAAAAGGCATTGCTGATCTTCATTTCCACTTTATTCAGCTTTCGGTCGTTCCCTTTCCTATCACTTTTGTTCTCTGAACCACCGGATGAGCTAAAGGCATGTTTTTCACTCTTGTTACTTATAAAGCTTAAGTTTTTAATTTTTCTGAAAGAGCTTATCCAGAAAAGAGTTGATATTTTTAATGGTTTGTTTCGACTCCTTTGTTCACTTATGAACTTCAGTGGCCACGTTATTTCTGTCCGTTTCAGCTGAAGGAAATGCCCTATTGTTGTTGGGGAAGTAATGTATCGCTTTCCCCACTGAGTGCTGGGGGTGGAGTCCTAATGATATCTCGAGAAAAGAATTTTCTGAGACTCCCCCCGGAGGATGGGTGGTTTTTATTTGTGGAATTTTTGCTTCCAAAGTTCCATTTCCCTTACTCCAGTCCTGGAAGAAGCGTAGCTGGCGTTTTAGTAAGGTTAAAAACAAAGCCACGGTCCAGAGTTTCCGTTCTGTGCTGCAGTTGGGTCCAGTTCAGCATCGAGCTGGTTACATTCATTAGTCCATTGTGAGTGGGGATCTACGTGTTCGTGGGCCACACAGGAGAATGCCAGAGCCCCACAAGCCAGACTCAACTGAGAACACAAGACCAACAGAAGAGAGAAGTCCTTTGTTTAGGCGATTAAATATCCCAAATTTCACACTCTTACAGTGGCCACACCTATTCTGGACCATGACCTATTCCCAGGTGCGACTGACAGCAATCACCTTTGCTCATCCCCCCAACTCTACTGGGCATGCATCTATCTTCCCCTTGTCCAGTCCCTTTCCCCAGCGATCTGCGGGGAATAGATTAGTGGCTCCCTGGAAAGTGTAAATAAAGCTGTTGAAGCTGCCCAAATGACATGCCTGTAATATTTGGCCTTCCCTGTTATTAATAACTAGAGGCCTGGTGCACAAAAGTCGTGCACTGGGGGATTGGGAGGAGGTCCTTCAGCCTGACCTGCGCCCTCTCGCAGTCTGGAACCCCTCGGGGGATGTCTGACTGATGGAGGGAGTGGGCCTAAGCCATCAGTCAGACGTCCTTAGCACCACTGCAGAAGTGGAAGAAGCTCCCACCACTGCCACTGTGCACAGTTCAGGGCTTCTGACTGAGCTGCACTCCCCATGTGGGAGCGCACTGACCACCAGGGGGCAGCTCCTGCATTGAGCGGCTGCCCCCTGGTGGTCAGTGCACATCACTGTGACCAGTTGTTCTGCCATTTGGTCGATTTGCATATTAACCTTTTATTATATAAGATTAGCTTAATTATGACAGTATCACTGTGATTGGATGTCAAAGGTGTTTGCTGTGGTAGTGCTTTGAAAACAGCCCAGCATTACCCTTATCTCGGGCAGTCACCGATGGCATGACATCACAGAGTAGGTAACTATTCATGGCCAGTGACTGTCACATTACTCACACCTCTTCTGCTGATTAGGCAGCTCTCTGAATCCGTATCCCACGCTGGAGGCCTCACTGCTGCACAGTAAGAAGCTAACTAGACTTGAACCTTTACATTTATGAAAAAATAGGCAAAACTGGTTCGCATAATTCATTGGGCTGCTTCTCTTTGAATTTCATGTATAATTTAAAAAAAAAAAATTTTTATTATTCTCACTTTCTAACACTGGTCTAATCATTTTCCTAAACAGTTCAAAATAAAAATTGTCACAGATATATAGCCTGTAAAATTCTTCTTTGTTGAAAGTAAGTCACGTCAGTATTTCATACAGAAGCTGAAATTTGCTTTCCTCTGTGCTTTTGAAAACCTGAAATCAGTTTCAATTCATCTTGCATCTTATAGCTGTCTTTTTTTTAGCATAGTTTCCTAGAAATGATTGTCTCAAACAAGCACCCATGTGCTGATGTAGACAAAGAATATGTATTAAAGTGACTTGTAATTAAGTGTATATCTAATTGTGCATGCAGCCATGACAATGTAACATGTGGGACAGTCAAGTGGATATAAGCCTCATTCAAATAATATTCTGCAATCGGTGCTGCTTACCTCCCTTTGCCCTCTCTGGGCTCTGCAGTCCTGGCTGTGATAGTCAGGGTCAAGGTCAGGTGAGCCTGGAGGGTTCTTTAACTTGGGACTTTATGGAAGCAAGAAAATGACTTACTCAGACTACACATTGGGAGAAACCCACATTATCGAGTGAGGCCTATGTATTTGAATTATACAGTTAACATAAATAAAAGTATATGAATAGCTGACGCCAAACAACATACAGTCTAGAATTTGCTATCACCTTTATTCTGGAGTGGCTAGCGGAGTGGTCCTTTGTGCCCTTCTTCCTATGCCCACTGTCTCAGTGTAAGTCCGTGTGTGCTCTTTGTGGCAGAGGGGTTCTTGTCCTACTCAAGGTCCCACTGCAGTGCTATTGTAAAATGCAACCTTTCTATCAGAGCATCATGGACACTTCTCAGAGTCTGTATTTGTAAAGTAACTGTTGAAACTTGACATTAACGGGTGAGGAGCTTTTAATTGCAAGAGACAGAAACTCTCTTATGTTACTTTCATGGAAAAGGGGATTTATTGTTAGAATAACCATTCATGCAACTATAGCAACTAGCTGTTCTCCCAGTCTCTCATGGGCCATATGGTTTCTTTCTCCCGTTGTGTCTTTGTTTCTCTTTATCTGTTTTATTCCTCTTACTCTTACAGATAGAATTCTTCGGCTTACTCATAGTTTCCCCTTCCTCATCAGTTCAGCTTTCACACGCCTCTCTGGGCCTCCTTCCAAATCCAGAACTTTAAGCTGCAGCTCCAGACATTAACTGACTCATTCTCCTGATTGTTCAACTTAAAGTCCCAGGGTGGCATAGACTCTCAAGGACTTTAATACTTGTCTCTCCCTCCAGACTGTATGTTTCTTGAGCATAAGGATATTATCTGTTTTCTTTGCCACTGTATACCCACAATGCCTCGCACAGAATAGTGCTGAGTAAATGTTTGATAAATTTAACAAAACATGCAGAAAACCATCTGAAACTACTAATCAACATTCTTGGAGGGAAAGGTTTCCACGTGAGTTAAACTGGCTAAATCTTCTCAAACACCAGTTGATTTGGATTGAAGTCATCTCATTCAGGGTCAAAATGTTCAGTAAAGAATAATATGATGAAAACATTCAAATGGCAGGTGTTGGGGGAGAGATGGTTTCCATGGTGACTCCTGCTTCAAGAAGCCCTCACACTAATGAGTGCATCAGTTGACTCACCACAAACGCGAAGTCATCAGTTGCCAGTAACCTGCAATCCAGCCGCAGTATTAGTGCTGATGGCAGTCATCCTGTTTGAGTCATTCTCTGAGAGGTGCTTGTTTTGTCAGAAGGAGCTAATAACAGCAAGTGGGTGGTGGAGGAGGTGGTAGGAGAGAGAAGGTGCAGATCAAGCTGTTGGTGGCTGGGGCATGCTTTCCCTTACCTATGGAATGGCCTTTCTCTCTGCCATGGTTTTCTGACTGTCCCTCCAGGGAACCTGTGTCCTGGGTACATTCTGTCTGTGACAGAGGGGCCACTCTGCTCCTTGGAGAAGAAGAATGCTTCTTGATTAAAAAGCCAGATGAAGTTGTTACGGCCTGAAATGTGGACACCACATACTTCTTGCATGACACCCCTCCCCTCCCACAATGAAATATTCCTTGTTTTTGTCTTTTTTAAAACAATTTCACAAAATGATCTTCTGTTAGCAGGAATCCCTATAATGTGATTTTTTTTTATATTAATCCTACATCTTCTTTTCATATTGTTTTATCATGAGATGGATAACATCATTTTCACCAACATTCTGAAAATTATCCAAGTAAATGCTATTCCCTTCAACATACTAGTAGTTAGTTGGGGAGATGAAATATTTATTCCAATGACATGGCCATTGTACAAAACATTTTTAGAACTCCTCTTTCAGTAGCATTAATTGCTTCTTTCATATTGCGAACTAAGTTTAATTCAACTCTATAGGATGATATGGATACAGATGGGAATACGTTATCTTTTCACTATATTCTACTTATAACCCCTTTATGCTTGCCTCATCTTTTTCTTCTAAGTAATTAAGACTAAATATTTAGTGAGCACTCCCATTTTTATGTCAATGTCCAAGTTTGCACCTGGTTACCTATGCAGTTCTTCACTCAACTTTAACTTTAGAAACTGCCAGCACTGCCCCTCAGATCTGATATTTGCTGCTGGATATTTAGAATGCTGTGATTTGCATTGAGTAGAATTTTAGGTTTCAGGGCCTAAAGCATGAAATGTAAATGAAATGGATTCCTCTTTCAGGAAATGTTTGATGTTATATTGGATGAAAACCAGCTGGAGGATGCGTGTGAACACCTGGGAGAGTACCTGGAGGCATACTGGCGTGCCACCCACACAACCAGTGGTACCCCTATGACCCCGCTGCTTGGAAGGAATTTGGGCTCCACAGCACTCTCACCATATCCCACAGCAATTTCTGGGTTACAGGTATTGTCACTTTCCACTCGTGCTTTTATAACCCAACTTTGATTAAGATTCTATAGGGAACTTGATTGGGATGGAGACTGAGATTGTCCTTCATCTGAAGAGGGAACCATGAGTGGGCATTATATATATTAAAAAAACAACTCAACTATTATTTAATCACTAGAGGCCCAGTGAATGAAAATTCATGCACTAGAGGGGGAGTCTCTCAGCCCAACCTGCCCCCTCTCTCAGTCCAGGAGCCCTCAGGGGTGGGAGGCGACCCGGCAATCAAGGGAAGGCAATGCCCCCATCATACCTTTGCTGCTGCCACTGCTGGCAGCGCAAGCCTTGGCTGGCCCTGGTTATCTGCATCTTGGGTTGGTTCTGGGCAGCTGGGCAGCTGACATCTGAGGCTTGCTTGTATCTCAGGCCAGCCCTGGGTGGCTGTGGGGCTGAGAGAACTGGGGGAACCATAGGCAGGTGCCCCAGCAGGGTTGAGGGGACTGGGTGCTTCCATCTTGTCACTGTGGGTGCCACAATCTTTAAGAGCATGGCAGTCAATTAGCATATTTCCTCCTTATTGGCTGTGGGCATTGCCATCTTTATGAGGGCATGATAGTCAATTACCATATCCCCTCTTCATTAAATAGGCGATCTATCCTAGACAAAGTGACCTAGAAAGTGGCCCTCTCTTTAGAACTTTGCTCTCTGTTCATTTATAATGGCCTTCACTTAGGTAACTTAATCCCTCTATGCCCAGACTCTGCCAGGAAACTTAACACCTACTCCATGCAGCTGTGCGCTATTTCTCCATGTCACTTCTTAAGGATTGTACAGTAGTAAGCTAAGTCAAAGATTTGGGGACAGATGGACCTTCTGACTGCTCTTCACACGCCCTGCACCATGGGCAGTGAGGTCCTCTGGCTTGCCCAGTCATTAGATTGGGCATACAAGTAGATCTGCTCTGTTTGGAAACAAAGACTTTCCTGGGCATGTGTGGGGCCCACCTTGGTCAGTGGCTATGACAAGTGTCCTTGAGGTAAGCTGGGGATGAGCACAAGTTCTCTGTCTCCCCCATGTTCTGGTGCTGCACGCAGAGCTAGATGTGGGAGCCAGAGGGTAATGATACAAAGTGAATCCTGCCTTTCTACATCAATCATTATTTACCATTTATCAAGCAGCTGCTGGAATGTGGCCAAAGCTCCAGCTGACTGAGGAACAGGTAGTTAATTGAGTCCTCTTGTATCGTGACTAGTTCTGTAATCATGGGTTATAATGACAGTCATAATTCTTCATCGTATAGCGTTAACTCTGAGATGAATGGCACTCTCTGAAGTGCTATTATAACGGTATTGCTTCGCTACAAAATTGCATCTTGTAAGCAGAAAAGCTGCCATACCATCGAATAGCTTTTGAGGCCTGACACGAACATGGAAAATGTATTACTATAAAATATACATATATTCTGGATACAGTATATATGTATGCACCAGGACTATTTCCTGCCTTGTTTCACTGCCTGTGTGCTGACCTGACTGTGGCATTTCCACTGACTAATTTGGGTTGGCTCCAAATTGTACATTGTGAAATGAGAAGTGGATGCATGAAGCAATATGCTTCTGTGATGTGCATAGAAATGAAATGTTGCACTTTATCTATAAAGACAACACTCCTGATTCTCATCTCTAAGAAATCCACCTGGAGTGGTTCTCCCAGTTTCAGTTGAGTTAATACGGTGCCCTTTACCTGGTGGCCTACTTCTCCTAGTAACCATGGCATTTAATTGCTAGACCCCTGGCTGAGATTAAAGGCACAGGCTGTGATTGTTGAGTGAGTTTCCTTCTGTGTGGAGGTGAGTGTCTTTTAGAGGAAACGAATCTGGGTCTTTAGTTTTATCACGATTCTGTTTCTTAACTGAGGTGACCCACCTAAGCAGGTACTCACAGCTATGATATGTGTTTTCCTATGATTTGAAGAAAAATGTTGAATAACATTTTCTGAGCCATTAAATAAATGTCTATAGATAATTTCAATTAAAGATGTCAGAGGAATTTAGTTTTTATCTGAAGATAGTTTTATATGAGATTTTAGTTGAGGAAGCAAGATTTATAAATCTATCAATTAGTTGGCTACATAATTGTTGTATACTCCTTCAGAAAGATTACTTTTATGTAGGACACAGAAACAAGTGCATTATTTTATGAGCACTTAATCATGTTATTCTGAACTTTATTTCCCAATAGTAAGATAATCCTCATTTTTACAACAGAATTGGAGTTGTTAAGCCTCCCTAAATATATTGAGTTCCATTCAACAGTTAACTTTCAATTCTGTATTTTAATAGGAAGCATAATCATGCAGCATTATATAATTAAATTCATAAACTATCAGCACTTTGACATCTTTGCATGGTATGTCCCAAATAAATAAAATGAGATATTTTGAGCAGACCACTTGTGCATCAAAATTCTTCACTAAGTCAGATATCTGGGATCTTATTGTATAGATCCTACTGTTTGTACATACATTTATGTATTCTAGGTGAATGTGGCTGACATTATTTAATCAATGAACTTATCTGGTATTTTTAGAGTCAGCGTGTGAGGCACAGCAACCACTCCACAGAGAACTCTCCCATTGAAAGACGAAGTCTAATGACCTCTGATGAAAATTATCACAATGAAAGGGCTCGGAAGAGCAGGAATCGCTTGTCTTCCAGTTCCCAGCATAGCCGAGATCATTATCCTCTTGTGGAAGAAGATTACCCTGACTCATACCAGGACAGTTACAAACCCCACAGGAACCGAGGATCACCTGGGGGATATAGCCATGACTCCCGACATAGGCTTTGAGTCTGCAAGAAGCAAACAAACAAACAAAAATTCATCTGTTGACAGTTTGCCATAGCACTGCTAGGAAAAACCAATCATCTTAACTTGGCAAGGATAGCACAGAATTTACTGTGTTTATGGGCTGCTATCGTTTGATGCTAAATAAGGGGCAAAAAAAAAAAAAAAAGTACATCATGCCCTTAAGTCTAGATGGATATTAGATGCCCAATCATATAGACATTTTTAAGTGCAACATTTACATAACGGTACCTTTGTTTTCTTCATTAGACTTACTAGTAGACACATCAATTTGTAATTTAGGATACTTATCAAGGCACATATAAAATAATTTCCCATGCTGGAAATTCCAAATGACCAGTTCCAGTTGGAACCAATTTATAAACCAATTCCTGTTGGAATTTGGGTGAATCGACTAGAAAGTCTACTTGAGCATGTGGCGATCCATTAAAAAAAAATCTGAAAAAAATACCTGATTAATGAGGATGTCAAAATATCAATAGAAGCCAAAACCAGTGATGGTATTTATTTGCTGGAAGCTAAATTTACACTTAAAGTTAGAATGTATACACATTTTAATATACATTAATGTTTCCAAAATGGCTTTTCAAACTTACCAAATGTATTGATAGTGCCAAAAGAATCTCCAATTAATACAGAAATTACACAATATTCTCATATTTTAATATTTTTTATTTCTTTCCTGGCACAGCTGTTGTTTCAAAGTGTTTTGATTTTAGTTTAGTCACTACTGTTATTTCATTTGAAGCTGGGGGGGGGAGATCTCAAATTTTCTTTTGCAGTGAGAGAGAAAAGGGAAACCCAGTTATAGCAGGTTATGTGAGATGGAAAATGGGTGTTTCCCCTTTAATAATAAATCTGAGCACAACTACATACATCCTGGATCTGAAGTCAGGGAGTAAGGATGGGCACAGATCCTCCTGAGTGCAAAGCTAAACACCTCCAGGTGGGAATTTTTCCATCCACTTCACAAACACGGGTTCAGTATTTCCCACTAGGCACAACTGAATATTTTTCATTGCCTCACTTACTCTGTCTTTGAATATCTGAATGCTCTAGCCTTTCACCAAATTCTTTATAATTATTCTAAGGATGTTAGTTTTATATAGACACATTCAATTTTTATATTGAAAGTTGGATTTGTACAAAACAATTAATTGAAAATGTGAAAACCAGTGATGAATGGAAAAGCTTGCAATGAGAAGAAACTCATTCAGAACATATTTGTTCACTAAACTTATAGCATTTTTATTGCAAAGGATTATAAAGAATTTGGAGATTGAGCTGTCTTATTTCTAATCAACACTCCTCTTCACATATTGAGTCTTCACAGTTTTTCCAGTGGCTATAATTTTGGAATTGGTGACCTTCTATCTTATATTTTTAAGGAAGACTTAGATTCACTATGATCCAAGAAATTATTGAAATTGACTATTTTATATAATACATAAATGTCTTTAGGAAAAGGCTCTTGTTTCTAAAAGTCTACAATGCATGCATTTTTTCCTAAAGCCCCAATTGGACCATGCATAAAAAATCCTTTTGTACTGGTACATGTCATAAAACCTATTTTTTGGAAACAATAATCCATTTTCTATTATCTTATTCCCTCCACCAAGCCTTTCAATATTTAGGCTCTCAAAGCATGCACCAGTTAAATAAATTTTTGGCCATGGAAATAAGTTTCCTATTCTTGATTAATTAATTATACATATATTAAACCCCATTATGACCTCCCCCATTCCCTCCCCTCATGTACACTGTGCATTCTCCGTTATGTTTAGCTGATGATGAGGATGCATAAAATTGTGTAAGTTATCTCAAATATTTGATACAACTAAAAGTATGGGCTCAGTAAACTCTAAAAGTTAATATGTGTTACTTGCTTATGAAGTTTTTTTGTCATCCAGTGAAGCTCACAGGATTTTCAGTTAAGACATTTAAAAGAGCTGTATCCATTATGCACTTTAGTAAACCTATAACCTGCCATTACTGAATACTTGGTTAGAGCACAGAAGAGCATTCTCCAGTAAACAAAAATATACTCATTACATGTACAGCACATATTTGCATGAGAAAGAAAACATTAGCCAAAATATTTTTTCTAGATGCTTTACTGGTTTCTTGTTTGTGCGCATTACAGTATTTAATTGCAAAGAGTGCACCAAGGTGTATGAATTTAGACTAGACAGCTGTTCAGCTTTTTCTGTAGTAGCATTAGCAATCTGGTCATTTAACTACTTTACAATATTTACATTTTATGGCAGGTAGCTGTAACAGTATTTACATATATTTCCTAGTCAGCAAGATTTTCACATTTTTTCAACTTTTAAAAATCACTTGTTTTTAAGGCCTCTCAAAGCCCTGTTTCTAAGTCTTCCATGTCATGCTGATCAGAGAGAGGTCCATTCAAAATCTGCACAAACCAATATGTCACTTACCATAAAAAGTGTCCATATGTGTTTTGCTTTGCATTCTTACTCAAAAGCTAACCATCTTGGAAAGGGTATAATGTATATTTTCTTGATGAATATATTTAAAATTTTACTTTGATATGGCATATTTCCCCCCATTCCTTTTGTAATATTTATCTTCTCCCAATGAATAGGAGATGCATTTTCCTTTTTTTTTTTAAAGCCTTAGACTTTATTGTGTAAATGATACTAAAATACAGATATATGCTAAATGAAAAGTTTTATTTTTGCCAAGCACATTAAGCACCTTTGGAAAATGCATATTCTATAAGTACCTTGTTTTTAAGTGATTTCATTTGAAAATAGAAAATGATAAGCAAGAGAAAGAAGTCTTATAATGTTTTGAGGCTGTTTTAACTTGTAGTATAAACCACATATTCTGTGATTTTGGTATATGTAATTTCAGAATATGTAAATTACATATTCCGTCATTTCAGTCATTAACCATGTAACCATGTAGACTCATGTGACGATGTGGAAATGTAGTCCTGGTAAAAAAAAGAATGCAACTTGTCAATACTGATGTTAATTCTCAAGGCTATAATATGACTTCAATATTATACTCAACAATGTGATCTTGTTTACTCCAATATTTAAGGGAACACTTAGAAATGTTTATAAATGACTAATGATTCTCTCTTATCTTTTTACAGTTCTATTGGAAAGAAAATTAAAATTATTAATTTAGACTGATAGTCTTTCCTAAGAAGAGAGTCTTAATTATGTGATGATACTTCATTGCACTGAGTCCTTAAGGAAATGAATTTTTTAAATATAAAATCAATTCTGAGCAAATTATTTGTTCCCTTGAAATAATTTGTCAGTTACTTTATTTATTATTGTTGTTTGCAAAATGTATTTTTGGAATGTCAACCTCTTTTCATACCTGCATACTTGAACTTGTCTGTTGTGTGGGGGCCTTAAAATTCATAATAGGAGCTAGGGCAGTGAAAGGGAGGGGGAGACAAAAATCATGTCAGTAGCTGGTTTGCAAATTTCAACTCTTTGAATGAACATATCATAAAATGTTGTTGAGACCCAGATGTCAGTTAAGAATATTGCTAGGCAACCTTAATTTGCATGCTAGTATATTTTCTTAGTTATACAATTTTATTTTGGTATTTGTTAAGAATAAAACAATATAATTCCACTATAGAAATTGCCCTATATATTGATATTTATACTACCTCTTCTCTAGAGAAGACAAACAGTCTTTAAAGAGAAAAAAGATACTTTTCAATAAGTAGTGATCAAATCTATTACTATTACTGCTAACCTTGCAGCAAAGCGAAATGCATAAATTGTTAAAATATACCTTCCCTTTAGATTTTAAACTGTTTCCAAAATACTCTTGTCACCCTTTCATTTCTTCCACATTAGTGAAGTTTTCTTTGAATGGGTTCACAATTTATTAGGAAGCAAGGTTAATTTAATAAGTCATTCATCATAGGGAACAAATCAAACTGCAAGGGAGTTATCTTTGTGTGCAACTTGTAGTAACATCCAGCTCTAAGTCTGAAAGCTAGTAGATCCAGACACTTGATGCTTAAGTGCAGCTGGTTTGTAAATGCAAATTTTGTTGAACTTTGACTTCTCCCCTGGATACTTAGGCATTTACTGGGTAAGGATATACATTCTCTTGAACTCCTATGTCACTGAGAAAAAAATTATAAAATATTTCAAATAAATGGGAAGGTAACCCTTATTTCTTTGCTATTTCTGCCTTTGTCTTTCACGACAATATTGCATGTCATTTTCTTTTTAATTATATAAAACTCCTATTTGAATGACTAGATGAAGGGAAAACATTATAGGAAATTATGCAATAAAATGTGTTTTCTTAGCTCCATATACCTTTAAATATTATTCATACTAAGTTACTTACTCAAGCTGTGTCTATAGGTCACAGAACAGTCTTAAATGACAATCATGCTCATTGTCAATACAACAGCTGTCAGACAACAAAGGTAACTTCTTTGTTGTTCATTTAAACGTCAAGTTAGTCAAAATAATAGCATTGGCTTACATGGACAGATAGAGCTACAGCATTCAAAAATTACTTTTGAAAGGTTTCTTCTTAAAACATTCTCAAATGATATACATTCTATTACATCAGCTATCTCTGACTGCTTATGGATTATTTAATCCTAAATGCTTCATATAATTGAGGGACATTATCAGAAGACTAGGAAATTTCTCATCAGATAATCTTGACTAAGGGCTGTAACTCCCGCTAACCATGCAAAAATGTATAAATGAGTAGCAATGAGTTTTGGGGAGTCATAGTTACATATGAAACTTTCCTTTGTTTATTTTGATGTGTGTAAAATGTGTGCAGAAAATTGTAAAAAAATGTTTCTAATGAATTTGAATGGTTTTGGAAATACACTGATGCTTCCTTTTTGAAAATTGTAAGGAGTTAAAATGAGAACTATTTAAGAACCAAATGTAGCTGGCCTCTAGCTTTCAATACTTGGTAATTGTTCTTGGATTTGTTTTGAACACTTAAATTTCTCAACAAATGGCTCTGTCTATATTTATGTAGGGGCCACTCTTGCCCTACTTGCATGCCACTTTTACACACTTCTAACTGAAATCAGTGTGCATCCTACATGCATTAAGGATGTATTAAAGATGCAGGATCATTAATGCTATATTGTTGCAAACTATTTTTCATATGCCTTACAATATTTTCTCGGATGTTATTAAAATGAAAGCATTTTATTGCCAAAATAAATCTATGTTGTTACTTCTCATCTGCATTAACAGTAGAAAAATAATGTAGCAAAAACATATATTGTACAGTATAAAATTATAAAAGATATATATTTTGCCAATAATATGAAAATAGATTGAGGAGAAAGAAGCACATTTGTTATAGCACAAACTTACAACAATTCCACTGTTAAAATTGGCATTGTATTTTTAAAAGGATATAGATTTAGTTCTAAGTTTTACCAGACTTATTTCATTTATCATCTTTCTAACTTGCTGCTTAATACTTTTCCAGCAATTTGCTTCAGAGCCTTGCAATCGGTGGATGTAATTTATTATACTTTATTCCCTTCCAGAAACATTAAATTTTATTTTGTGATAAGATTCATAGTATATTTACTGTTCTTATTTCTTCTTCAATCACAACTGCAAAATGGTAACAGAGAGGTAAGCTCATAGGGCTCCTCGAATTCCGGACATGTTTGAAATGTTTTCTATTTTTCACAGTCTTAAGTCAGAATGATAAATAAAAATGTCCCAGAAATTAAGAAATATTTAGGGATTCTTCAGTCTGTTTGTTTTGAATTCTATCTTGAAACATAAGTTAAAGTCGTTAGCTGTTTGTTTGTTTGTTTTTTAGGGGTGGCAGGAGGGAAAAACAGAAACTTATAAAAACCACAAATAAAAATGGCAATTGGATGTAAAAAGATGTCCCCTACTATCCTGAGGGCTGTTGATATCCCAAGCCACTGCTATATTGCCAGCTACAAAGTAGGGGGGCGGGGGGGGGGAGATTCCACCTTTGGCAAGTAATTTTTTTTTTCTTTCTTTAAACTTTAGCTATTATTTTGATAATTTACCCCCTTTTATTTTTCTTATATAGGTGAATGTGTAGCATTCTACAAGGCATGCTGGGTAACATATACTATGCAAATGTGTACCGTGCTGCATGTTTTGATCTCCCTCTGCTCTAGTGGCTTTAAAGGAAAAAAAATGTGTTGTTATTTTTGTGAACCAAAACATTTAACAAAGATAATGCAGAGTGCATGCATATAGTATCCTAATTTCTATGGATTTGTTTTATGGAATTTCAATGTGTACAAACCTACTGCATTAATTATTTTCTTTTATATAATAAATGAAAAAACACTGAAACCAGCATTATACCTCTCCTTTATATTATTTCTTACAGAGAAAGCAAAAGCCGAAATATTTACCCTGAAAACACATATTCAATTAAATATGTTCTTTTCTTGATTAAAAAAATTTTTTTTTTTTAAGAAAGAAAGAGGGAGAGAAACAGAGAGAGAAGCATTGATGTGAAAAAGAAACATTGATTGGTTGCCAATTGTATGCAGCCCAACTTCGGATCAAACCTGCAGGACCTGGGTATGTGCCCTGCCTGGAATTGAACCAGTGACCTTTTGGTGCACTACATGACACTCAGCCAACTGAGCCACACTGGCCAGGGCAACACAGATTCAATTAAATGACCGTTTCCTGACTACTCTGTCAGGTGCTATGTGTGATCATACAAGAAGTACTGTATTATTAGGAAAGAACTTGTAAGTTAAATGCGTACACACATGAGACAGAATATTTTATAGTATATGTGTGGTACAGGATTGAATACAGTATAGGAAAATAAACTAGATAAACCGTATTCACAAGAAAACCTCTAAGTAATAAATTTATTGTAGCAGTTACCAGTTATTTCCAAAGGTATTCTGTACCTGTAGAATTCCATATGGCTTGTGGCTTGAATTTTGTGTGCTCAGTGTCAATTGTCCATGTTACAACTTGATCAGCATTTGGCTTTTCTCTAATTGCAGAGTCCAAGAAGTTGAAAATAAATGTGTACTATGTTGTTCATTATTGCTGCATTAGAATTATATAATAATTTATTGAAACCAAGTTATTTCACAAGCTTCATCACATTTATTCCATCTGACTGCCCTAGGAAATAGGCAGGACATAGATTATTAGATCCAACCTCAAGCAAAGAAACCAAAGCTCATTGAAACTTTTCTCACTAAAGTACTTGATTAAAAACATTTTTTAAATCCTCACTGGAGGATATGTTTATTGATTTTTAGAGAGAGGAAAGAGGGGGAGAGAGAGAGAGAGAGAGAGAGAGAGAGAGAGAGAGAGAGAGAGAGAGAGAGAGAGAGAAACATTGATGTGAGAGAAAAGCATTGACCGGTTGCTTCGCATATGAACCCAAATGGAGGATTGAATCTGCAACCTAGGTACGTGCTCTGACTGGGAATAGAACCTGCAACCTTTTTGGTGTACAAGACAGCACTCCAACCAACTGAGCCACCTATCCAGGCTCTCTGAAGTACTTTTATTAAAATAAATACATATAGTAAATGCTTGTAAACTGGTAGCTATCTGAAGCATACAAAAGAATCCCAATGAATGTTGACTGGATGAATGGCACCTCAGTTATTGAAGTTCTGTATAAGGTTGCCCCACCTATCAAGGCATTTCAACCAATAGTCACTCCGCCAACCTGGCTGTATGCCTGAAGCCACCTTTCTTATCACCAGCACATCTGCACTAAAAAGATGGGTTGTAGAAACATCGTGCTTGTCCTGTCTTACAACATGCCGATGAGAATAGTGGTTACATCGTGGGCGCTAACTCTTACCTGGGTTCAAAGCCTAGATCTGGAAGGAACTAGCTATGAGCTTGGGGTAATCACTTAACTTACCAGGTTTATTTCGCTGGAGTGATTTTTCTTTTGTTTATGGGTCACATTTTCCTATTCTCTGAACAAATTAAAGACCTGATTATAGCAACATGAAACACAGAAATTATTTTGATTAAAAAAAAATCTTTGCTTTCTTGACAGAACATGTTCATAATATCAAGAGCAGACTAGTCCTCTAAGAAAATCTGTTCTTTTAACAGGTGAAAGGATAGTAGATTTAGTATGATATTGATATTAAAGTTTATTTTTAAAAATCCTAACAAATTTATTCAGTTTTATCCAGCTGATCACACATAAATTTCTTTCCCAAGATTCCTTTTCATGAAACTTTTCTCAAACATGCAATCCCTTACCTTATATCTTCTTTGACTGAAAACACATAGTATTTCCTTCCATATTAATTAACATTCTTAACTGTTGGAAACCTTAATTTCTAATGACAACTGAAAAGTAAGTAATTAGCACTCTCTAGACTGGAAAATTTATGAAAACATTTTATAACCTCTGGAAACAAAGGCTCTATATATAGTTTTTGTTTGGAAACAAAGGAAGCTATATATAATTTTTGTTTTGTTGTAACAGGCTTACTTCACTTTGCTTTTCTTGTATAAAATCATGTGATGACTATGGCTGGAGCCTGAGTCCTCTGCTCAAAAACTCTGGTGTGGGTTTTTTATTAGACCTCCTGGGACTGTCCGAGAGGGAGGCTTGTAGAATACATTCGAGGGGGAGATAACTGTAGGTCTTGGAGATGGCACCAAAGATGGCCTTGGCAAAGTTGCCCAGAGTGGTGGTGCAGCCCGGCCAAGGTATAGCAGCCTTTGATACCCACCATTAGCTACAGCTTGGTGGGCACAGGGGCTGAGACAAATACCAGTACCCCAGGGGGTGGGGGGGAGGCACATCAGCACAGAGCCTCAGGGCCCTTCACCTTGCAAGAGACGTGTGGGATTTGATGATCTTGTTCCCCCTCCGTCCCCCCCATGGCCTCCCTGCACAGGGACAATAGAGAGTCTGACCAGGAGGATGCCCCCATGGATGGCAATGGCTACCTCCTTGGGGCACTTAACACTGCAGTCAACTTGCCCCCTGTGGACCCCAAAGGCCACAAATGCTTTGAACGGCATCCTGGGTCTGCTTTTGCACCAACATAATCTGCAAAACCTCATCCTTGAGGGACACCCCCAGTAAAAAGTCAATGACCTCAGATTTCTTGATGGGTAGGGAGAAGTAGATCTCCTCCAGGGACTTGATCTTCATGTCCTTGACCAGCTTGGTGATAGGGATCCACTCTTTGCCTCGGCCTTGCCTCCACAAGCTTGACCCTGGTCTCAACCTGAGCCCTGGATGCAGCCACCAAATCCTTTACTGACCCTCAGCAGCCCCCCATTCATGGGCCCTGCCACCGCACAGCCTCATCAGCCATCCGATGTTTCCCCAAAGAAGAAATTCTGGCAAATACATTTCATAATTTTTTAGAAACATATGCTTTCTGAACAAAGCACAACACATATTAATTAACAAGTTCAAGATTATCTAATTTGTCTGCAATAAGAAGTCAAAAGAAAACTTAAGCTTATTTAAGAATTAATTCAGTATTTTATCTTATGTGGAAATGATCTAGATATTCAAAGATTTTACTTTGATTCATCATTTATTTTAATTTGCCAAAACTCTAAGGTTTCAAGTTACCAAAAGATTTGGAGGAAGTAAGTAGACATGCCATAAAAGATAAATAATGCCAAAAAATTCACCTAAAAAAACAAACCTACTCTATCTACATCTATTTGTTTTACTTGTTCTTAATAATTATGTGTGGGATACTTACAAAAATGTCATCGTACTAAGTTATTTTTCTTGCTGACAAGTTTGGCAACCAAGATAACATGAACTTATTTGACCAATAAACCCAAGTAGAATAAAGTAGTATACCCCTAAAGACATGCATATTTAACCACACCAAACACAAGCCAGCTTTAACATCAAATACTTTTTCAGAACACATGATCCTGAAAAGCATTAGGATTAGTTTCTATTATATTTATGAGAATCTGAATATATAAAAACCTAAGCAACCTTTACGACTGGTCAACTGAACGACCAGTACACCAGTCACTATGATGTGCACTGGCCACCAGGGGGCAAATGCTCAATGCAGGAGCTGCCCCTGGTTGTCAGTGTGCTCCCACAGCCAACCTTCTGCAGTCCCTCCCCTGGCCAGCTGGCCAACCTTCTGTGGTCTTTCCCCCTGGTATCGGCCCCAATTGTAACTAGGAGAGAAGGTCCTGATTGGCCCAATCACCAGCCAAGCTGAGGGACCCCACCTGTGCACAATTTCATGCACCAGGCCTCTAGTTTTTATATAAGTACTTAATTTTTTAAACCAATTAAACAGATTTTTACAAACCAATTCTAGCAATATCCTCCAGAGGTAAACATAATACACATATATAAACAGATGCAACGAGAGACCTGATGGTTTCTTTTTAAAATTTCAGCCCTGTGATAGGTTAAAACAATTTTTTTTTAAAATCCCACTAAATTATAAGATTTAGAATAAGTTAAGTTTATTCATTCAGTTGGCTAAACCTTTTTCTTATTAATATTTGTGGTGAAGACAATTAAGGTTTGTATTTTTCCTTGGCAAGGAACCTTAGAGCCAGAGCAACAGTTTGTTCTTTAAAAAAAAAACCTTCTTGCACCCTAGCCGGTTTGGGTCAATGGATGAAGCATTGGCCTGTGGACTGAAGGTTCGATTCTGGTCAGGGCACATGCCCAGGTTTCAGGCTCAATCCCCAATAGGGGATGTACAGGAGGCATCTGATCAGTGATTCTCTCTCATCATTGATGCTTCTATCTCTCCCTTTCCCTTCCTCTCTGAAATCAATACAAAATATACATACATTTTTAAAAAACTTTCTTTCCTATTTTTTTTCTTCAATCTTGGGAACTGAAGATTGTAAAGAAAGGTGGGATTTGAACTGCTTGTACAGCTTCATTTCCGGTTTTCGAAAGATTTGTGAGATAAGGAGGTTGTGACTTCAGTGACAGCACAGGTTGATCTACCCATCCGATGGGGTCATTCCTCACTTTTTTCTTTCCCTCTGGGCACACAGTTTAGGGGGAAAGGTTTTTAAAACATCCTGTCAGGCTCTGAGTCTGCAGCTTTCAATGGTGGCAATTTTCTAATCCAAAAGTTATCAAATCCTCTCAAATACCTTGTCAGGTTTCAGGCAGGAGAAATAGTAAGATTTTAAAGCATCTGCTCAATTGGCCAATGTTTATTTTAAACTCCTTTTAGTACCTTTTTTTTAAAAAAAAAGTCAATATGTCTTTTAGAAGCTTCTAAATATCAAAGAATGAATTCTGTTGTCTTCAGAGAGGTTTGGGATTCTCTCTTTAAAGGAGGCACCTTGAGATGGACTTAAAGTTTCACCTTAGTGGACATTGGAATGTTAAATTATTTTGGCTTACTTGGTTTGTTTTATTAAAATGGCACAAGAGGAGGGACTAAAATGTTTTGTATATATAACCAGCTAGAGTTCCTGGGAAGGAAGTTCTGGAGAACTTGTTAGAGGAAAATTTTAAAGAAAAATTCCCCTGAAAGTTGTCACAGCCAGACAAAAGAGATGTTGTCTATCTTGGAATCATTCAATTTTTTAGAGGTCTGTACATATCAATTGAAAAGACCCTTCTCCTTCATCTTGTTTAACATTTCTAAGATTCTCTAATTGTGCAGGTAAATAAACTAAGAATCTCAAAAGGGGCCACTCTAACTCCAAATTGTCCTTCATATCAGGGCTCATTTAGACAAATACTTAGCAGAGGATGGACGATAAATCAGCTGGCATTCCAGAATTGGATTTTTCCTGTGTAATGAGCTTAAAAACAGGGCACCCAGGATCAGAGGACCCAAGAGTAAAGGTCTGAACATGAGCTGAAGGAGGGAGGTCCGGAACCGAGAGGACTCATAACTGGAATCCCAGAGCTGCTGGGGAGATGATAGAGCACATGGGGCTTGAGAAGTTGCCTTGCTCAAATCCAACAGGGGCACTGGAACTGAAGCGAAGTACTCTTTGGATCCCAGGATGCTAACACCATTTATGTCGAGGGAATCAAAAAAGAGTCTGGAGGCTTTGTTAGAAATAAATGATTCAGATTTACCCAAAGCTCTTAGAGGTTGCAAACCAGAAACACAAAAAGGCAGTACCTCGAGTGTGCCAGAGAAAAAAGAAAAACGGAGGGTTCTTACAGCAGAAATGACATTCTTAAGAAGAATCAGTTTTGTTTGAAATTTCATTAAATTTATTGGAGTGACATCGGTTAATAAAATCATATAGTTTTCAAGTATATAATTTTATATAATACATCATCTGTATATTGCATTGTGTATTTACCACCCAGTCAATTCTCCTTCCATCACCATGTATTTGACCCCCTTTACCATTTTATACCTTCCATCCCCACCCCTCTGGTAACCACCATATTGTTGTCTCTGTCTATGAGTTTTTGTTTGTTTGTCTTGTTTGTTCATTTGTTGCTCTCAGTTTTATATCCTACATACATGTGAAAGCATATGGTTCTTGACTTTTTCCATCTGACTTATTTTGCTTAGCATGGTATTCTTAAGATCCATCCATGTTGTTGCAAATAGCAGTTGCAAATTTCATCTTTTTTGATGGCTGAATAGTATCCCATCATATATATATGTGTGTGTGTGTGTGTGTGTATATATATATATATATATATATATATATATATATATATATATATATATGGGATACTACTCATTATCCCATACACACACACACGAGGCCACTTGCAGGAATATTCCTGCAATAGGGCTTCCTGCTTCCCTCTCTTCTCTGCAGCCCCACTGGCTTCTCTCCCTTCTCCCCACCCTGTTTGCTTGCTTCTCCACAGCTTTGCTCCCTTCTGCAGCACTTGGCTTCTTTCTATGCTGTCTTCAGTCTTCACTCTGGTCTGGATACGCAAATTAGCTGCCATTTTGATTGGGTTAATTTGCATACCCACCCTGATTGGCTGGTTGGTGTGGCTTGTGGATGTAGCGAAGGTACAGTCAATTTGCATGTTTCTCTTTTATTAAAGAGGATATATATAAAATCTCCTTTATCCAATCATCTATCAAAGGACACTTTGGTTGTTTTATGTCCTGGCCACCATGAATAATGCTGCAATGAAGATAGAAGTACATATCTCTCTTTAAGAATAAATGTTTCCAACTTTGGGGGGTAGATACCCAGAAGAGGGGGGGGGTAGATACCCAAAATTAAGAATAGAGTTACTATGTGAACTAGTAAACCCAAAAGGGTTTACTAGTTCACATGGTAACTCTATTCTTAATTTTTTTAGGAATCTCCATACTGTTTTTCCATAGTGACTGTACCAGTTACATTCCCATAAGCAGTGAGTCCTACATTCTTAGCCTCTGAAATGGTCTGAGATAATAATCATCTAAATGAGCAGTGGTTTGGATAATGGATATCAGGTGGATTGGATACATGAACATTCTTTCCTTAGTCCTTTAGGGTGATCTGAGGATTATCTGGAGGTTTGATATATATCCAGGTTTCAGACTAGTCAAAACAAGAATAGAACTGTTTCCTCATTCCTCAACGTACTTGATTTTAGTAACTGTAGTAAGTACATTTTATTTCTTCACTTTATTCCTCAGTGAATTAACATGCTAATATTCTTTCCCTTCACATGTCTATTCTAAACTTATACCTTTTAACCACAAGCTCCAAAAGAAAAAATACTTTTCTTGCACAGTTTTTCAAAAAGAGGCAAGTTTCAGTCCTCATTGCTGTACTTTGTTTTACAGGTATGAGTTTTCTAGCTCAGAAAACTAAGACAAATCTGTAGGTTGTTTCATATGCTGCACTTTTTTATATGTTGAGATAAGATAGTGTATGACTAAGAAAAGTGAAGTTTTAAGGTGTAGTTTATTGTAGATTATTTAAAGTTTCATTCAACTCTTGGAGAAGGGGAGCAAAGCAATTCAAAATGCCTCTTACAACCCCCCCCCCCCCCACACACACACACACACACACACTTCTTCTTTGTATTTTTTTTCCAGAGAGGAAAGGAGAGAGAGTAAGGGATAGAAAAATCAATTGTGGGAGAGAATAATTAATTGGCTGTCTTCTGCACACCCCACCCTGGGAATCAAGCATGCCACCTGGGCATGTGCCCTGACTGGGAATAAACCATAACCTCCTGGTTCATAGGTCAATGCTCAACCACTGAGCCAAGCCAGCTGGACTCTTTGCCTTCTTTTTAACCAAAATTAATGAGAATAGAATGAAATGGAGGGAGCTTTTGGGGGCTTCTTTGTGAAGGTGAAGTACATAACTTCTGTTTTTCCCCCATTTATTGCCTCTAACAGGAGTAGAGACTAATTATCATAGTTATCAGGTGACCTAGAATAAAAAACCTAAGACACAAATTCTCTGCTTTTACAAATGTGAAAATTAAAGGCATAAAGAGGTTAAGTATATAATTTGGCCAGTTTAAAAAAAAACAAAAAAACATTCTCTACCCATCAAGCTATTATTTAGAACTGAAGGGCATATAAAGAGCTTTCCAGACAAGAAATGCGAAAGGAGCTCATCACCACAAACCAGAATTATATGATATGTAAAAGGATCTTCTTTAAAAAGAGAAAAAAGGAAAGAAGAAAAAAAAGGTCAGTGCCCTGGCTGTTTTGGCTCAGTGGATAGAATATCGGCCTGTGGACTGAAAGGTCCTGGGTTTGTTTCCGCTCAAGTACACATGCAGGTTGTGGGCTTAATCCCAAGTAGGGGGTTTGCAGGAGAAAGCTGATTAATGATTCTCTCTCATCACTGACGTTTCTGTCTCTCTCCCTCCCTCTCATTTCCTCTCCAAAAATCAATAAAAATACATTTTTTTAAAAAAAGTTAAAAAACATGAACAGCCTGGCCAGTGTGACTCAGTAATTGAGTTGTTAGCCTATGAACCAAGAGGCTAACAACTCAATTACTGAGTTGTCAGGGTTTTTTTTTAAACTGGCCAAATTACTTAACCTCTTTATGCCTTGCAGTTCAATTAAACTGCAGGTTGCAGTTTAATTCCTGATCAGGGTATATGCAGTAGGGGGCATGTAGGAGGCAGCTAATCAATGATTCTCTTTCATTATTGATGTTTTTCTCTCTCTCTTTTCCTCTCTGACATCAATTAATATTTTACAACGAAGGAAAAAGCATACAATGGAATAAGAACAGTTTCTTCAATAAATGGTATTTGGAAAATTGGACAGGTACATACAAAAAAAAAAAGTGAAACTAGACCACAAACTTACACTGTACATACAGAATATTAAACTCAAAATGGATAAAAGACTTAAATGTAAGGCATGAAACCATAAACAACTCAGAAGAAAACATAGGCAGTAAAATCTCAGGCATCTCCCATAGCAATATGTTTGCGGATATGTTTCCTTGAGAAGGTTAACAAGGAGAAACAAACAAACAAAGGAGACTACATCAAACTTAAAAGCTTTTGCACAGCGAAAGAAACCATAAACAAATTGAAAAGGACACCCACTGAATGGAAAAGGTATTTGCCAATTATATATCTGATAAGGGGTTAATTTCCAAAATATATATAGAACTTAACAACTCAACACCAGAAAGACAAACAACTCAATTAAAAATTGGGCAAAGGACATACAGATGGCCAATAGACAGAAAAAAAAATATTTAATGTCACTATCATCAAATTAAAACCACAATGAGGCATCATCTCAGACATGTCAGATTGGCTATCATGAACAAATGACAAGTGCTGGCAAGGATGTGGAGAAAAGGGAATCCTGGCGCACTGTTGGTGGGAATGCACAGTGTAGCCACTGTGGAAAAACAGTATGACATTTCCTCAAAAAATTAAAAATGGAACTGCCTTTTGACCCAGAGATCCCACTTCTTGGAATATAGCCTAAGAAACCCAAAACATTAGTTAGAAAGAATATATGCAACCCCATATTCATTGCAGCATTATTACAATAGCCAAGATCTGAAAACAGCACAAGTGCTAATTAGTAGATAAGTGGATTAAAAAGAGGTGGTACATTTACACAATAGAAAACTGGCTGGCCGTAAAAAAGAAGAAACTCTTTCCTTTTGCAACAGCATAGATGAACCTGAAGATTATTATGCTAAGTGAAATAATACAGTCAGAGAAAGACAAATACCATATGATCTCACTTATATGTGGAATCTAATGACCAAAATAAATCAATGAGAAAAAAAAAAGAAACAGAGTTATGGATACATGGAATAGACTGACAGCTGTCACCAGATGAAAGAAAGTGAAGAGATTAAGCAAAAACAAACAAACAAAACAACAAAAAAACCACACACACACATATCTCTATACCTATACCTATACCTATACCTATACCTATACAATACCTATACCTATACCTATACTATACCTATACCTATACTATACCTATACCTATACCTATACCTATACTATACCTATACTATACCTATACCTATACCTATACCTATACCTATACCTATACCTATACCATACCTATACCTATACTATACCTATACCTATACCTATACCTATACCTATACTATACCTATACCTATACTATACCTATACCTATACTATACCTATACCTATACCTATACCTATGCCTATATAAATAAATATAACACATAGACACGGACAACAGTATGGTGATAGTCAGGAAAAAGGTGGGGAAAATGAGGGTGATGGGCACACGATGCAGTGTGCAGATGCTGTTTTATTGACTTGTACACTTGACACCTGTATGATTTTGCAAACCAATTTATCCCAATAAATTCTTTTTTTTTTTTTAAAGAACATTTTGATGGTTGCCAGATGGGAGGAGGGTTGCATGAAAAAAGTGAAGGGATGAAGTACCTACAAATGTGTTATTATAGAATAGTCATGGGGTTGTAAAGTATAGCACAGGGAAGATAGTAAATGATATCCCAATAACTAAGTATGGTACCATATGGTATGCGATTTATGGAGATGATCACTTAGTATGTTATATAACATATAATCACTAGTGTACACCTGAAACTAATATCATATACGACACTGTTGTTCAAGGTGTACAGGTAAGAAGTCTTCTTACTGGAAAAGCAGAGAGAACATCTGATCATCGTTTCACCAGCTTGGAACATGCAAGTTACAGCTGGAAAGGCCAGCTAGGAGTACAAGGAGTATTTAAGGTGTTTGGACTCCTGCTCAAACAGCTTTCCTGCCACTCACGATTTTCAAACATGGGAGTAACTTGATCCAAATCATTGATTAGGGCAAGACTGGCCTGAAAGTGGAGGAAGGTGGAGAGGTCATAGCCTGAGGTTCAAAGATGGCTAGGTTCAAAGATGGCTATAAGGCCACTGCCTCAGTAAGAGCAGCCACCGGGCGTGGGAAGAGCTTTGATAGGAAGATGCTAAGACCCCAAATCCCTGCAGGAGCAGAATGTCTTTGCGTGCAGGACGTAGGGCTTGCGGTGCAGTGAGTGGGAAGCACTGGGGACGGGCACTGGGCACTCAATATCATGTTCACATGACGGTTCTGAGTAAGCAAGCAAAACTCAAAACTCAGCGGGGGGGGTGGGGAATCTCAGCAGTGGAGAGGCTCCGGCCCCAGCTCCCTCGGCAGCCGGCTGCATGGCCTGCACCGCGGACTCAGTCCCGCCGCCTACAGGTCGTCCAGGGAAGCGAGGGCCTTGGGAGAGCCCTCCCCCAGGCCCCGCCCCTCGGCCGCGCGCGCCTGCGCTCTGCGGCCGGCCGCGCGCGCCCCGCCCCCTCGAGGCCCCGCCCCCTCGCTCCCCGCCGCCGCGGCCGCCCGGGAGGAGCTGGGGGAGGACGGTGGCCCGCGAGGCTCGCCGCAGACAACGCGGCGGCGATGTCCCCGAGCCAGGCGGGTGCCGCGGCGGCAGCGGCGGGCCCTCGCGCGTGGCCAGGCGGCCTGGCCCTCGGCCTCCCTCCGGTTCCTGGGAAGCGGGCCGGCGGCCAGCGCGGGAGCGGCGGCAGCAGCGGCGGCAGCGGGAGCGAAGGCTGCGGCGCGTCTCTCTCCTCCCGAGCAGCCTAAGCGCCGGGAGGCCAGGCGGCCGGGGTGGCGGCTCGGCGGGGGTCCGCTGCCCGAGAATGGGAATTCTCTTCACCAGGATATGGAGACTGTTCAATCACCAGGGTGAGGGGCTCGGGCCGGAGGGCGGGCGGGGGGCCCGGGCGGAAGGCCTCCCGGGGGGAGGGTCCCCCGCTCTCTCCGGAGTGCGGGCGGCGCGGGGGCGCGCGGTCCGGGCACGGGGTGCGGGCCGCGGGGCCCTGGTTTCGGTCCCACTTCCAGCTCGGGGGTGGCTCCGGGCTCGCAGCCCTTTGTCTTAGGGGGACTGCCTGCCTGAGAAATCCCATCCTGCACACACACACCCATTGCTCCGGTTTCGGTGAGGGGTGGAAAGGGTTCCTTGCCTGACGTCCCTCCCGGAGGGGCACAGCCTGGCCTTGCAGCCCGTTTCCTGCAGCAGCTGGCATTGCAGCCCCGGAGGCAGGCCGGGGCTCCCCGCGGGGAGGGCTGTGGGTTGTGGCCGCAGCCGCACCGCGGAGCCGCCGAGGTGGCGGAATGCGGAAAACACGAGGGCTCGCTCCTCACTGTCCGGTACCCCAGGCTTGTGAGCCTTCCCTGCACCCTCACTCCCCTCTGGGAACATCCGTCTGTAACCTGAATAGTGATGGATTTCCCCCCCCCCGTTTGCCATATATATGTGTGTGTATGTATACATATGTATACATACATACATACATACATACATATATATCTGTTTAAGGTTAAGCTTAAGGTCATTTTTCTACTTGTGTGCTTATTTAAATAGAGGAATTTGTGTGTGTGGTTTTGTTGTGGGTTTGTGTGTGTGTGTGTGTGTGTGTGTGTGTTAAAAATGTGAAAATGTGTTTCATTTTCACATAGCGCGTGTAAAAAAAATACATGAAGCATTTGTTAACCATGAGTCACTGCAAGTTACCATGTAAGTCTAGAGTGTTATATATCAGGGATGCTTAAGTTCATCTAAACTCAAATGTTGCCTTGAAAATGCTTATCGGGTTTATTAAAGTTGATTACTGGGGAAAGCATGCCATTTTAACCAAAAGCCTCCATGGTCGTTAAGATACAGTATAGTTAGTGGTATACTTTTGTTTCTGTTTCGCTCGAGTTGGGTGATTCATCATTCCTGGTGCCAGAAACTTAGTTTGTGTCTTTTCTCTTGTGTGAGCTGGTGCTTGTGTCACATCCCCAAAGTTTTCCAACGAAGGCTTCATGAATGGTGACATCTGTTGTGTACAACCACTATGCTCTCCTCCTCCTTCATGATTCAGCGTCACCTATGGAAGATAGTAACCGGAAATTGGCACAAGTGGGATTTGTGATCGCTCGTGTTATCTTTTTAAAAACTAAAGATAATAGAGTAGGTCACAGGATACTAAATGGAGGAACAGTATTTCCAATTTTTCTTATAATGGGGATTTTTCTGTAAAGTAGGGAAAGCCAGTTCCTATCTGCACTGCCCCTGGCTACTTGTTTCTGTTGGGAGTAGAAACCAGTCAGTCGATTAACCTCTCAGACTAGAACACCAGGGATTTTGGCTATGTGACTGTGAGCCTACAAATCTGGAAAACCTAATCTCTGGGTGGCAAGTGTTGAAACTTACATTGCTGTAGAGTTGGCGGCTCTTATAGTAGATAAGGTCTGTTCTAGTTTTAACGTCATAATTTTATATTATTTTTAGAATGAAGCTAATTGCAACTCTTTGAAATTTAGAAAGAGTTTGCTTATCATTTTACTCTGGAACTGCAATAAAATTAGACTCTCCACTTTCTCTTTTGAGTCAATGATGAAATTATTTGTCTCTGTAATTTAAGAATAAATTAGAGCTTTGCCAACAACTACTTGCCAGAAGTAAAAAATAAGGATGTGTGTATTGTTACTACTAAAAATCTACTAATATGGTGTTCTTATTGCCTGTATTTTGTCATAATTTTTAACTGGACATTTATTTCAGTGCTGGGAAATCAATAGTAAGCAGATTAATGAAGTGGAACTTTAGAAATTTAGATGTCAATATTGTAAAAATCTGAATAAACTTTTTCTTCTGCCAAATGATGTGGTTGTGTTATCAATAGGGTCACTTTTCAAAATACTTACTATTAAGTCTAATGTCAGATACTTGCTAGTCTTTTTGGTTCTCTATTAAATTGGATATATATAAGTTAGATATAGCTTGAATGCTTTATTTTACTTTCAAAAGATACAGAACACAATCCTGTATTCTTTTTACATAAATTCTGGAAGAGCCATTTGGGGGATTACAGAATTTGCCATGCTGATGAAACTTAAACTACAATATCTCTTTTTTCTGAAACCCCAGAACAACTTCCTCAGTTTAAGCTTAGATAGTTTGAGTGCACAATGACTGCGTACTGCCCAACTTGAAAAACCAGAGTTTGCATTTAGATATGTATTTAGATAAAATAGAGTAGACTTTATTCTAGATGCTGTGCTGTGCATCTTTTTTACTTTATTATAATTGTTGGCACTATTACATATGTCCCCATTTATCCCTCTTTGCCCACCTCAACCCAGCCCCTACCCTCCTGTTCCTCTGACCACCACCACACTGTTGTGTGTGAACCTTCTTCCATCTAGTTCCCCCTCTCCCCTCCCCACTGACAGGTGTCAGTCTGTCCCATTTACCCATGCCTCTGTTTCTGTTTGGCTCCTCAGTTCGTTAGATGGCACACATAAGTGAGATTACATGGTATTTGTCTTTCTCTGACTAGCTTATTTTACTTAGCATACGAATTTCTAGGTTCATGCTATCACCAAAAGTAAGAATTCCTTCTTTTTTATGGCCGTAGAGTATTCCATTGTGTAAATGTACCACTGCTTTTCTGTCCATTAATCTATTGATAAACACATGGGCTGTTTCCAGATCTTGGCTATTGTAAATAAAGCTGCTATGGACTCGTGTATTCTTCCGAATTGGTATTTCGGGATTCTTAGGCTATATTGCCAAAGGTGAGATCATTGGGTCAAAATGCCTTTTTAAGTTTTGAGGAAATGCCATTCTGTTTTCCACAGTGGCGGTACCAGTGTGCATTCCCTCCCCCAGTGCCTGAGCGTTCCCTTTTCTGCACATCCTCACCAGCATCTGTTGTCTGTTGTTTTATTGGTGGTAGCCATTCTGGCAGGTGTTAGGTGATTTCTCATTGTGGTTTTAATTTGCATCTCTCTGATGATTAGTGACATTGAGCATTTTTTCATATGTCTGTTGACCATCTGTATGTCGTCTTTGGGGAAGTGTCTATTCAAGTCCTTTGCCCATTTTTTAGTTGGATTGTTTGTCTTCCTGGTGTTGAGATGTATGCATCACTAAAAAAATTTTTCCCACCATTCCTTTGGAGGAGTTTCTCTTTTCCACTGAAAAGAGGGAACTGAGGTTCAAGTGGAGTGATTTTTCTGAGCCTTACAACTGGTAAATGCCAGAGCCAGGCAAGTTAAAACACTGAAGAAATATGTTGCTGATGTTTGTCTTCTTAAAGAAGAAATTGGCACCAATCCTTTTTTTTTTTTCCTCTGTTAACTTTCCCAGATACTAAACTATGTCTTTAGGACTTTGAAGAGTTGCCATTACTGCCTTTTAATATAAAGGGCATGTGATCACTGGTTGGTTGGTTTATTAAACAAATATTTTGAGCACCACTTTTGTGTCAGGTACTATTGTTGATGGTGGGCACAAAGCAGGGGACAAAACAGAAAAAAACACCTGCCTTTATGGACCATTCATTCTTAATGGGGGAGACAGAAAATAAGCTAACTCCATCTCTATAGATAAATGCTAGCAGTTAACATTTACTGATTTATGCAAGGGTAGGTTCTAAATGCTGTATGCAGATTAGTTGATTTAGTCTTCACTTTATTGATTTACTCTTCACAACAACCCTATGAGGTAGGTATTCTCCCCATTTCATAGGGTCAAAGAAACATTAGGTAACTTGTTTGCTTAAGGCACTACAATTAAAAGTGATAAACCTGGAATTTTATGTCCAGTGCCTGAGTTAGTGCTAAAAAAAATACAAAAAACTTTCATGTTAGATAAAGGGAAGAACTTCCTGACACTAATGTGACCTATGGAAAAATTTGTGAAATTTTCCCACTGATAACCTTGTATCAGTCATTCTTCTGATCGGTTCTCAGAAAAGAAGTACGTAGTAAATGAGTTCTGGAGAAGCCACTCGTGCTGCCAGAGGCTGGTTCTGGGAAAGCCACATTTGCTTCTGTTTGTTTGTTTGCTTTTAATTGTATGGGGATTCAAACACGTATAGAAGAGTACATGTAGAAACTGAGCAGTCCAAGGGGTGGATTGTGCTAGTTAATAAAAAATTTAGCTCCAGCCCTGGCCTGTGTGGCTTGCTAGGAGCATCGTCCTGTGCACCGAAGGGTTGAGGGTTCCATTCCTGGTCAGGGCACATATGGAAGACAACCAATTGATGTTTCTATCTCTCCCTCTCCCTTTCTCTCACTAGAATCAATGAAGAGCATGTCCTTGGGTGGAAAGAAAAAAATCGTTCCAAATTCACCATTTGTGTATGCTCTGTGGATATGGAGCTGAGTTCTTTAAACATTTTTCTTTTGCCAGCTGACAGGATGTTAAATAAGCGTTGTCAGTAGAGAGTATTTGTGGGATACTGCTGGAGGAAAGGGTTTTTCTTCCTGGTTAAAGGGTACTTAACTCTCAGCAGGACCTGTCCTGCTCTTGTGGTGTGAGCACCTCCGGTGGCTGGTTCTTGCACTGCACAGTGGTTAGCAGCAGCCAGCAGCTTGCCACAGCACCCACTTCAGTTGATTTCAGAATGGAGACCCTGGAGCAAAATAACTTCTGGGGGAAGCACCCTGGAGGGGGAGGATTTTCAGTAAGATCCATTGGCAAGTCTGCACAGCTCCTTCTGACACTCACTGAGCCGTAGCCAGGCCCTTCAGCAAAGTCTGCATCTCGGTTCCCGGGAATGGAGGAAGCGCTGGGCCAGCCCTAGAGGCAGCTAGTGTTCCATCTATTTGTCATTCCTATAATCTCTGGAGTTATTTCTTATTAGCCAAGCCTTTTTTACTCCAACCCCCTGTGGTAATTATTTTCTTTAAATAACCTTTGCTATTTCAAAATGTTATGTGGTTTGTTTTCTGATTGGATGTCTATTTTTGCCATGTATAATCATTGCTTTTCATCCAGCAGCTTTTTAATGCAAAAGAAATGTTGCCCCCCCTATCTTTACTATCTTACTAAAGTGTAAGATAGTAAACCTTACACTTTACTATCATTGCTATAAAATAGCAAGTTTATCTTTAAATGTTTTTTATTGATGATACTTTTTTATTGAAAATTTGAATTTTTAATACATAGTGACTTCATCACTATGTATTTAATACATAGTGAATTCATCACTATGTAAAGATTAGTTCCCTTCTAATCTTTGTATCTTCTAGATTTACTTACTTATTCATACTGTATTAATCACGTGCTTTGTGCAGTGGCCAGAGAGAACTATGGTGGGTGTGATAGAAATTGATTGTTTGTTGTATGTGAGAAAGAATCAAAAGGGCATAGTGAGTTTGTGTATGAGGTGAGAATGAAGAATCAGGGTGACTCAATTTATCTGTCTTAGTATTTGTGTTTTCTGACTAAGATATGATTCAGAGAATTGAAGGCCTCCAGAATGACAATACTCCTTTTTTCTTAATTTACTATCGGGTAGTTGGATTGACTCTTACGAACTGGCAATAAATAGAACTCTAGGCTGCCTGGAGGTATGAAAAGAAAATAAGTGAAACTAGAAGCATTTTCATGAAAACACACACATACTCAAAAAAAAAAAAAAAAAAAAAAAGTAAAGTACTGATTAGGAAACTAATGCCTAAATGATAATTCAAAATTCTATCTAACTATTGTAGCAGTGTGGAGTTGTTTTGTCTTATATGAGTAAGTGCTGTGGCATAGATAGTCTAAAAGAGAAATTATACTAAGCAATAAACTTGTAAATGAATCAAATGCAACAAAGAATTGGAATAGCCAAAAAATTTATTAAATTTGCTCATAGTAACATCTCTTAATATGCATATTGTATTTTAGGTTCATTTCTCTTGAAGAACATTATAATGTTTTTTGGCTGCAAATTTATGTTTTGCATAGACTGTGCTTCATTTTGATAAGAGGAATAGGCTGGAGTGGTGACAAAACCTGAGGATGGCCAAAAGAAGCTTTGATTTAGTACAAGCACACCTCGTCTTCTTGCGCTTCACGAAATATGCTGTGTTTTTTTTTACAGATTGAAGGTTTGTGGCAGCCCTGCATCGAATAACTTTTGGTGCCATTTTCCCAACACCATTTTTTTCACTTTGTGTGTCACATTTTGGTGATTCCCACAATATTTCACATTATTATTATTATTATTATTATTATATTTGTTATGATGATCTATGATCAGTGAGTTTTGACATTACTTACTAGTGTCATTATTTTGGGCACAGTGAACAGTGCCATCCATATAAGACAATGAACTTAATAAATGTGTGTGTTCTGACTGCTCCACCAACTGCCGATTCCCTCATCCCTGTTTCCTCTGGCCTGTTTAGTCCCTGAGATAACAGTACTGAAATTAGACCAATTAATAATCCTACAGTAATTAATAATGCTCTTAAGGGTCCAAGTGAAAGGAAGAATTGCATATTTTTCAGTTTAAATCAAAAGCTAGAAATTAAGTTTTGTGAGGAATGCTTGTCAGAAGCTGAGATAGGCCAAAAGCTAGGCCTCTTGCACCAAACAATTAGCCAAGTTGTGAATACAAAGGAAACTTAACGGAAATTAAAAGCGCTACTTCAGTGAACACATAAATAGTAAGAAAGGGAAACAGACTTATTGCTGGTATGGAGAAAGTTTTAGTAGTTTCTATAACCCAGCCACAACATTCCCTGAAGCTAAAGCCCAATTCAGAGTAAAGCCCTAACTCGCTTGACTTCTCTGAAGGCTGAGAGGTGGGGAACCTATAAAAGAAAAATTTGAAGCTAGCAGAGGTTAATTCCTGAGGTCTGAGGAAAGAGGCTGTTTCCATCACATGAAAGTTCGAGGTGAAGCTGCAACATGTTATCCAGAAGATGAGGTTAGTTAATTAATGAAGGTGACTACACCAAGTAACATTTTATTGATGAGACAGTCTTTTATTGGAAAAAGATGCCACCTAGGAGTTTCAGAGCTAGAGAGGAGAAGTCAATGCCTGGGTTTAATGCTTCAGAGGACAGGCTGACTCTCTTGTTAGGGGTTAGTGCACCTGGTGACTTTTAAGTTGAAGCCAATGCTCACTTAACTATTCCAAAAATCCTAGAGCCTTTAGTAGTATGCTAAATCTACTTTATGTGCTCTATAAACAACATGTTTTACTGACTACTTTAAACTCACTGTTGAGACCTACTGCTTAGAAGAAAAAAAAACACGATTCCTTTCAAAATATTACTGCTCATTGACAATGTACCTGGTCACCCAAGAGCTTTGTTTTCATGCCTGTGAACATAAATTTCATTCCGTGGCCCATAAATCAAGGACTAATTTCAACTTTCAAGCCTTATTTAAGAAACACATTTTGTGCCCTGGCCAGTTTGACTCAGTGGATAGAGCATTGACTACGGACTGAAGGGTCCCTGGTTCGATTCCTGGTCAGGGCATGCCTGGGTTGCACATGCCATGAGGGATGTGTAGGAGGCAGCAGATCAATGATTCTCTCTAATTGATGTTTCTGTCTCTCTCTCTTCTCTGAAATCAATTAAAAAAAAAAGAAAAGAGATTTTGTGACCTGGCCAGTTTACACAATGGTTAGAACATTGGCCTATGGACCAAAGGATCGTGGGTTTGATTCATGTACCTCAGTTGCAGGTTTCCCAGCCCTGGTTGGGGTGCATGCAGGAGATGACCTTGTATCTTTCTCCTGTCGATATTTCCCTCTCTTCTTCCCCTCCCCCTCTTTCTCTCTCTCTCTTTCTTCTCTCTCTCACTCCCCCCTTCTCCCTCCCTTCCACTTTCAAGAAACTGGCAAAAATATCCTCAGATAAAGATTTTAAAAAAGTGTTTTGTTAGGTTATAGGTGTCATAGGTAGTGATTCTCTGATGCATCTGGGCAAAGTAAATTGAAAACTTTCTGGAGTGGATTCACCATTTTAGATGCCTTTAAGAACATTTATGACTAGAGGCCCAGTGCACGAAATTTGTGCCCTGGTAGGATCCCTAGCAGCTGCTGTCTGCTGACTGGGTACTCCCTCCCTTCCCCCAGCCACTTGTCCCCCACTATTGCTACTGGTTGCTGCCTGTGAGGCCCAGTTGCCCCACTGCCACCTGACTTCTAGGTGCTGAGGGAGCAGGTGGCAGCCCCCCACTCTCCACCCCCCTGCTGCTGCTGCTGGTCACTGCCTTTAGGGGCCCAGTCGCACCACTGGTAGCCCTGTGATTGGATCAGTGGAGCATTGGGCCGCCGCCTGGCTCCCTCAGTGCCTGGGAGCCCTGTGGCAGAGGGGCAATCGGCATCTGCCTTGTACTAGTGGCTTGCACCTGCCTTGGCCTGGTGCTGTCCACTTACCTGCTCCACTATCCCGCCCCAGTCCAGCTCTCATCAGGGCCCATTGGGGCTCGTAGCACCCACTGCCAGCGCCGTGTCACCAACGCCTGCCATGTTCCGTGCCGCCCCCTGGTGATCAGCACACATCATAGCAAGTGGTTGAACTCTCATTTGGGGGGACAATTTGCATATTAGGTTTTTATTATTTAGGATTAATGAGAAGAGGTAAAAAATATCAACATTTACAAAAGTTAATTTCAACCTTTAAGGATAATTTTGAGGAATTTAAGACTTCAATGGAAGAAGTAACTACAGATGTGGTAGAAATCGTTAGAGAATTAGAATTAGCTTGAAGATCTGACTTAATTGCTGCAATCACATGATAAAACTTTAGTGGATGAAGAGTTGCTTTTAACGGATGAGCAGAGACCATGGTTTCTTAGGATGGAATCTGCTGGTAAAAATGCTGTCAAGAATGTTGAAATAACAAAGGGTATTAGAGTGTTATATAGACCTAGTTGATAAAGTCCAGGCAGGGTTTGAGAGGATTGACTCGAATTTTGACAGTTCTTTGTGTAAAATGCTATCCAACAGCATCACATATCACAAAGGAATTGTTCATGAAAGGGTCAGTCTATGTGGCAAACTTACTTGTCTTATTTTAAGAAATTGCCACAGCCACCCCAACCTTCAGCAACCACTACCCTGATCAGTCAGCAGCCATCAAAATAGAGGCAAGCAAAAAGATTACTACTTGCTGAAGGCGCAGATGATGGTTAGTATTTTTATCAGTATGGTATTTTGTAATGTACATTGTTTTTTAGACATAATGCTGTTGTACACTTGGTAAGCTATAGTGTAGTATAAACATAACTTCTATATACACTGGAAAACCAAAAAGTTGTGTAAGTCATTTTATTGCAATATTCATTTATTGTGGTGGTCTAGAACAGAACCTGCAATGATGTTAGGTATTCCTACGTCAAATAATGTGAATAATCTAACCCTGCTTTTGGGCATAAACTGTCTTGGCTTGCTTGCTTAACCCTGCTTTTGGGCATAAACTGTCTTGGCTTGCTTGCTTGTATGTTTTTTTTGTTTTTTTTACCATTGAATTTTTGAACCCATTCTACAATTATGTCTTAATTTTATGGTTCTCACTGTGACCCACATGACATACGTTAAAATTAAGGAGCTGTCAAAAGCAGCCATTGGTGCTTTATTGTAAAAACAGGTGAAAACTCAAATAGAGACAAGTCTTGGGAAGGAGTAAAGTTGGTAATGATTGTGGCTCGTAGGCAGGATGAAGAGGTGGGAGATTCTGGATCATGGAGTCCCATTGGGATGCCCTCCAAAGAGATTTCAGACTGCTCCACAGAAGTGGTGGGGAAGGTGAGACCAAAGGCTCACTTCTGCTGGTCTTTAGAGTTAAAGGTTAAAGTGCCATGTGCTGATTTATACCATAGCTGGAAAGATAGATGAAATAAGGATATTTTAAAATTTTGTTTTTCATTAATCACTGATGTTTTATTCATTTCAGAGCACAAAGTTATCATTGTTGGGCTGGATAATGCAGGGAAAACTACCATCCTTTACCAATTGTAAGTATTAACTACTTTCTCATTTTTATTTTATTGTTTACTAGAGGCCTGGTGCACGAAATTCAAGCATGAGTAGTGTCCTTAGGCCTGGCTGGCAATCAGGGCCAATTGGGGCCTTCCATTGTTCTGCACCGCCCCCTGGTGGTCAGTGTGCGTCATAGCAAGTGGTCAAACTCCCGGTTGGTCGACCTCCTGAGGGGACAATTTGCATATTACCTTTTATATAATAAAAGCCCAGTGACCATTTTGGTGGAAAAACCGGATGACCAGAACGAGACAGGTGGCTATGATGCACACTGAGCACTCCCACCGTGGGCTCACTGCTGGCGGGCACAGCAGCAGTGGCCGGAGCCTCCCTCCTCTGCTGCAGTGCTAAGGAGTGGTGAGCCAAGCGGTAAGAAGTGAGCAGGCAGGTGGTAAGGAGTGGCCAGTCAAGCGGTAAAGAGCGAGCAGGTGGGTGGTTAGGAGCAAATAGGCAGGAGGTTAGGAGCGAGGGGTCCCGGGTTGCGAGAGAGGGTGCAGGCTGGGCTGAGGAATACCCCCCTAACCCCTGCTCCCCCATTGCACGAATTTCATGCATTGGGCCTCTAGTTTATTATATAGGATAGTTACTTTTTCTGCCTGAGTGATATTTGATTAATGAAAGCAATAGAAAGTTATATGGAATTTAAGTTACTCTGGAGCAGCAGTGGGGAACCTTTTTTCTGTCAGGGCCATTTGGATATTTATATCATCATTTGAGGTGCATACAAAATTATCAACTTAAGGATTAGCCTGCTATATTTGGTCAATAATTAACTCACTCCTAATGCCTTGCCAAGGCAAGAGCAAATGATTTCGTCGGCCTTATAGGACCTGCAGGCCAGACACTCCTCACCCCTATTCTAAAGAGTTGACATTTTTATGACAGTTTTTGTTTTGCTTTTAGAAGGTAGAGAAATATGTGTTTATGTAGTTTCCTAAAATTGAATGTAGAGTATCTCAGGTAGTCCACTGCCTAGTTCCACCTCTGTTTAAACCCTTAGCTCAGCTACTGGAAAAGGAACATTTGGGTATAATATATAAAAGGAGGTCATACTGACTGGTTCCTTGGTTGAAAAATATTCAAACAATCCAACTTCCTAGCTAATTGTAACATGTTCAATTTTTTTATTTTCAGTTCTATGAATGAAGTTGTACATACATCCCCTACAATAGGAAGTAATGTAGAAGAGATAGTAATTAATAATACACGATTTCTAATGTGGGATATTGGTGGCCAAGAATCTCTTCGTTCTTCCTGGAACACTTACTATACTAACACAGAGGTAATGTTTCTTTCTTTCTTTCTTTTTTTTTTTTTGTTTTGTTTAATTTAAATTCTTTATTGTTTAAAGTATTACATATGATTCCTTCCCCTCCCCCACAGTGACCCCTCCCTGATGTTTCTTAATAAATTAGAACTTCTATGAGCAGAATGCTTGGGAAACACCTTTTAGATATGAACTCTTATAATTAATCTTTTTGAAATATCACAGTATGTTAATAGAAGTAGATTTTAAACATTGTGGAATCTTTGATTCTCTATTTCAGGGTCATTGTCCTGTAAATCCCCTCTCATTGAATCTCTGTAAGGAGAATTGGTGGTTGATTAGTCTGATTATGTATTGATCCCAGAACTTAAGTGGTTGTTTTTATAATGAATTCCATCTCACAGTTTGTAATATCATTTCTTTTTTACTGTTTATTTTTGTGTAGAAGAAATCTAAGTAAAATATGGTGGTTTCGATCTTGGCCAAAATTTTACTGTGTATTTTATTTTATGCAACACAATTGCACATTAAAGAATTTTTTCCTTTTTGTTCTCAAGCATTTAGACAACACCATGTTTTTAATTATATACTATTTCCTAAGAGGAGATTTCAGACCTTCATTGTATAGACCTTGCAAATTAAAAGCCTGTGACAATTGCTTTTATAGTGCTGATTATCTTATCTAATAAAGAGGGAATATGCTAATTGACTGTCATGTCCTCACCAAGATGGTGGCACCCACAGCCAATAAGGAGGGAATATGCTAAATGATTGTCACACCCTCAAAGATAGCAGCACCCATGGCCACAAGATGGTGGCGCCCAGTCTCCTTAGCCCCTAGGCGGATCTAGCGGCTCCACACGCCTGCTTCTGAAGTCCCCAAGTTCTTTCAGCCCCCCAGCCACCCAGGGCTGGCCCGAGGCTTAGGCAAGCCTGGGATGACTGCTGCCCAGACACCCAGGGCTGCCCGAGACTCGGGTAACCAGAGGATTGTTCTGCCAGCAGTGGCAGCAGCAGAGATGTGATGGGGGCATCGCCTTCCCTTGATCACTGGGTTGCCTCCTGAGGGTTCCCAGACTGTGAGAAGGGCAGGCTGGGCTGAGGGATTCCCCCCTTCAGTAAATGAATTTTCATGCACTGGGCCTCTAGTAGTTAATAAAATTCCAAATGTATACAAAGGTGAATAATGTCATTAGACACAATTAAGTGTTTCTAATGACCTGATCCCTTAACACTTCATAATGCATTTGATCTTTTTTTTTTTTTAATTGAGAAAGAAAGGTAAATATGGTTACTATTCCTAAATATAACACTGCGGGTATCAAATTCATGGCAACACTTTGAAAAATAATAGCTTTATTAAAGTACCTTGGAATAGAATGAGTCTGGCAGTAATAAAACCACTTATCAGTGAGGTTTCAAGTGAGAGAAGAGGTGAACTAGTAGTTCTCTTATCCTTATGGTTCCTGAAATCTATAGACTAGAAAAGACTCTGAAAATTACAGTGGTTTATTTGGAAATGAAAAGCTAGTTCTAAAAAATGAATAGTGCATGTTAATAATAGGCAGTCAGAATTAACACGGGCATCACAAATGCCATCATAAAGTGACTATATCTGCTCCTATTTACCTTTTGGTGGGCATGGCATTAGGAAGAGGTGCAGTAGTGCAGTTCTGTACAGCTCCTTCACAGGTATCTCATTGCATCTTCTGATGCTAGTCTTACCAGTTCAGGAGAGAGTTGTGCTTGCCAGTAGCAGGTGCCATTTATATAAGAAAGAGAGCATAGCTTTAGATATAGATTTGTTCTTGCAATTTGTTGATTTTAACTGTCATGGTATTGTACTTTACTCCCAAACTCATTCCCTTTTGGGTTGTCAAATTGATATTAATATAAAATAACAACTGTCTAGAAGTAACTTGTTTATGACTGTAATATATTTTTTTTCTTGACTTATAGTGTAAATAGGTAGATATAGTCTTGTTAGCATTCAAAATGTTAAGTTAGGAAACAAATGTGTTTTATTGGTTAAAATATTAACAGAATATTCTAATAGTATGTTTGTATGTGTTCTCTCTTCTCCTATTTTTCTCTTAAAATTTAGTAAATATATTTGAATTAGAAATAGATAAGACCTTTAGGCTTTATGATGTATATATACTAGGTATCTCTGGTTTTCCAATAATACCATACCATAAGGTTCTAATTGCTTGATAGTTATAACCTGCAAATCAAATCAGCACTTCATAAGTTTTACAATATATAAAATTACATAATCATTAATGACTTTTTTTGTAATTATTCTAGTTTGTAATAGTTGTTGTGGACAGCACAGACAGAGAAAGGATTTCTGTAACTAGAGAAGAACTCTATAAGATGTTAGCCCATGAGGTAAGTAGGATTCTGGCATGAGATGTGTTTATGGGATATTTCTGTCACACTTTTTCTTCCTACTTTTCAGGAGGATACTATTTCAAATTTTAAAAAAAGTTATCTATTTTCTGGCCATGCCTGCTTTTACATTTTGAATAGATTAATTATACGGGGGATTATCATTGGAAATGAAATTTTAAAAGTCTCATAGATACATAGCAAGTCTTGATTGTAACTCAGTTGTTAGACTAATATTTAAATATGGTTGCTCTTAGGTTTCTCCAATATGGTCTTTTGACTAAAGAAACCATATGGCTATCCACATTTCAAAGTCCTTGAGAAATATTACCAGTAGCATAATTTAAAAATTGAATAAACTGAATAATATAGTCAGTAATGATAACAGTAACTATAAAACCATATAATACTTACCATAGTGGCAATTGATTATATTTTTATGATTTTTTATTGCAGATGGAATAAATTTATTTATAGATGGGAATAGGAAAGTGAATATTTAGATGTGTGTTATATACTTTTTATTTTAGTGGAATTTTAAAATATATATATATTTTATTGATTTTTTTACAGAGAGGAAGGGAGAGGGATAGAGAGCTAGAAACATCGATGAGAGAGAAACATTGACCAGCTGCCTCCTGCACACCCCCTACCGGGGATGTGCCCACAACCAATGTACATGCCCTTGACCGGAATCGAACCCAGGACCTTTCAGTCCGCAGACCGACGCTCTACCACTGAGCCAAACTGGCTTCGGCTATTTTAGTGGAATTTTTAATAAAACTTAAAAATCTGGGATATCTTTATAACAAAGTTTTAAATTTTAATATTGATTTGATGATTTGCATTAAGAATTTTGGTATGTTTCAGGCAACTGTTCAAGACTTAAGAAAGCTAGTAGTTATGTAAGTTGAAATTCCTGCTTTCCTTGTAATCATGCCCACCAAAATGCACTTTCCCTTGTTTTAGACTGATTCGAGCAGCTGTGTTAAATCCCTTGGGTTTTTGTTGTTTTTTTGAAATGTATCTTGCTGTTGTGCATGCACTTAACAAGTAGTGATTCTACTTTGTGAAACAAGCTATAAGAGAGGCAGAACACTAAGGAGTTTTTCATTTCCCCTTTGTATTTTACAAAAATAGGTTTTTCAGTTTATACCAAAGAGTTGTTTTATGTTCTATGAAGACTTTGGAAAAAGAAAACTAAGACACACATAGTATTTGTCTTAGCTCTATTTTTTACCCTGTTAATACACAGCCTCCCTATTTGATTCTTACTCTCATTGGCCAGTTATGTAAGCAGGATCAGTATAGAAAGTAGTAGGGCACAAACAAAGTCACTGAATTTTACATGTTGGGGCCATTAACCTGGGCAAGTCAATATGTGACCCAGCTCCCCCCCCCCCCTTTATTGATTGAGGTATAACATATGTGTCCTTACCCCTTTTTTTGGCCCCCCCCCCCCATCATGCCCTCATCCCCCTGTTGTCTGTGTCCATTGGTTAGGCTTATTAAGAGCCAGGCTTTGAATTTAAGCATTTTCATCATTCTTGCTCTTGCTGAAGGTGGGGGGTGAGGGGAGTGGGGGACAAATAGGGCATGGTTGGAGAATTAAAGGAAACTGAATGGGGAGATTCGAGAGAAGAAAGGAATTGCATGTGAAGTTGAGAACTAGAGTAAGTCACTTAAAAGGGTCCAGAAGAGCCAAATAGAGTTCAGAAGGGGAACAAATGGATCAAAGAATAAGATGTCTTAATGAAAAACAAATTTTCAATGAGGTTAGTCAGATGTTTCATACCACAATCACCAACAGAATTTTATCACCATCACTGATAATGATTCTTTACACGCATTACTAAATACAGAACTATAAAATGTTTTTCAGTATTACTGAAAGCTTCATCTTAAATGAAGTGCAAAACTTTGAAGCTCATGAATTTTAAAATAGTTCCAAATACAAAAGGACAGATGAAATTTTATTCAGAATGACTCAACTTCTAGGAATTACCTTCACAAATGAAGCTTTGAGGAACAAATTGACTACTACATATGGCATATAGAAGATGCTAAGTAAATATATCTTGCATGTGCTATTACTCATCTTCTTGACTAAACTGAAATTGGTATTTAGACTCTTAAGACCAGAAATCTGTAATATGTAGCAGAAAGTTTTTTTTTTAATATATATTTTATTGATTTTGTACAGAGAGGAAGGGAGAGAGATAGAGAGCTAGAAACATCGATGAGAGAGAGTCATCGATCAGCTGCCTCTTGCACACCCCCTGTGGGGATATGCCCACAACCAAGGTACATGCCCTTGACCAGAATCGAACCTGGGTCCCTTCAGTCCCCAAGCCGATGCTCTATCCATGGAGCCAAACCAGTTTCGGCAGAAAGTTTTTTTTAAAGTGCTTAAGATGGCTGATGAATAAAAGATCACTGCTGTTCACCTTGCACTTTGACCTCTTGTTAACTCAAGTTGATGAACAGCCTTAATCCTATATAACTCTTTTTTTTTTACTGTTATCATAAGGCGTAATTGGTGCTGAATAATTAAAATTAAAGGACTATTTTTTTTTGCTCTCTTCCTAAGTATTTAAAAATAGGTAATATAGCTGCTGTTGTTTTTTTAATCAAGAACCCCAAGTAAAAAAATTTGAGCCTATGAGATGTAGAAAAATTATATTCAATATGGGCTTTTTTTCAGTGTGTTTTTGAGACCTTTCAATAAAAGGCTTTATTTCTTATCCTTTTCAAATTGTAGTCCAGGAGCTTCTCCAAATAATTTAATCACTAGAAGTGAAGAATATAGATTACTTATAAATAAGATAGTATAAATTTATGTTTCCTAAATTGTGCCAAGTTATTTCTGTTTTCAAAATTTTGTTCTTAGAATGTGTCAGTATTGCCAATCCTGACCTATATAAAAGGTTTCAACAACACTAACAGGAGATACTGAAACCTGGAAGATAGGAAGATAGGAATTAAATCAATGGAAAGTCCATCTACTCAGTGATTCAGCCATATATCAACTATTGATGCTGTTCCATTTCCATTTAAGATAAGAGAAAAAATATCTGTATCCTCAATAATGAATACATATATATATTCCATCCATTCATATTTTTGCTTTTTATTATATAAACAGGTAAACTGAACTATAGATGAAACAAATTGAATGAGAAATCTTAAAAGTTAACATTCTAATATTCTTTTTTGACCGTGCTCTTCAGGTAACTCATTAATCGTGTTACTATAGCTGCCATCCTGCAGAGGGCACTGTAACTAAAGTCAGTCTCCATTATATAAAACCTCTTGCCTAAGTCCTCTTACCTATTACATTTTTTTTATTTACATCCGAAAAAATCAAAGTAAAATATTGTGGAACAATGTCAGTTTGTACTCATTGAAGACTTTCCTGCTTCAAGCACATATACTCATGATTGAAAACAAAATATCCCACTAAAATCCCTAAGAAGAAAGTTGGCATTCAACACAGTTGAGAAAACTTGCAAGCATAGCACCCAAACCACAGTATCACCATATCTATCTGAAGAGTGTTATGAGAGTTTAATCCACAGAGTGTATCCTTCATTGGTTCTTAGTCCATGATCTATGAATGGACTTTAGAGTATCTATTAACATTTTAAAATTATACATACACTTTTTTGTACATATACAAATGTGCATTTTTATGAAGAAAAGGTTTATTATAACCTTCAGTAGATTACCAGGCAAGTCCCAGACTGTAAAAATGGTTGCAAGAGGGAAGAGTGGAGTAGAGTCAAAGGAGGCCAAGATCCTTGGTCTGCGTAGTGAATAAAGCATCCAATCACTTTGGGGCATGCACCGGGTAAAGTAATTATTATTTTTGGGGCAATAAATAAACTAACATTTGTTGAACTTTTACCAAAAACCAGCTACTGAATTGAGTAGTTTAAATGTAATTCGTTTATTAAAACCACATCCCTAAGAGTTAGGTAGTAGTTTCAGCATTTTACAGATGAGGGGCAATAGCTATAATAGGAAGATCTTGGCTCAAACTAGGTCCTATTATTGAGTAGCTGTATGACCTTGTCTGAGTTACTTACATCAGTTCTCCTCTGTAAAATAGAACTAGGAAAGCCTATCTTATAGCAATCTTGTGAGGATTGAAGAGTTTTTATTTAGAAAAGGTCATTATGTGGCTTTAACTATCACCATGGTTTTGAAAGGAAGGGAATTTCTCCCACTTCAGCTAATCCATCTATTTATGCCCCAAGCTTCTGCCCTTTCCTACTACCAGAAATGAAACAGTATGATGGGTGGCTTGCTCAAGTTAGATACTCAATAAATGTTGGTAACGTGGAACAAATTCAGAAAGGTTAAAAACCTTGCCTCTCAGAGTCAAAGAATAGAAGTTTAATGCCACTCTAAGATGGCCATATCAAATATTCAAATCTAAGAAATCATCATGGACAAAGATAGAGAAGTTAGGTCTCAGAAAATAATAGGGTTGGTTTAAGATAACACCCTTCAACTGAAAATTAAGCCCTAAGTCTTTAAGGCAGGGGTGGGGAACCTTATTGTTCCAAGGGCAATTAGGATATTTATAACATCATTTTCAGTCCCTACAAAATTATCAACTTAAAAATTACCCTGCTCCAGTGTGGCTTGGATGGTTGGGTGTCATCCCATGCCCAGAAAGGTGGCCAGTTCATTCCCAGTCAGGACACATGCCTGGGTTACAGGCTTGATCCACAGAGGCCAATTGCTCTCACATCAGTGTTTCTCTCCCTTTCTCTCTCTCTCTAAAAATCAACAAAAAGATTAAAAAAAAAAAAAAAAAAGCCTGCTATATTTGTTCAAACATTGAAATAACTCACTCCTCCCTAATGCCTTGGCAGGACCAGATCAAATGATTTTGTGGGCCTTATAGGACTGGTGGGCCAGATATTCCTTAGCCCTACAGTCCAAGGCATATGCTGTGTATAATGAATTAGTTTATTTCCTATGTACCTAGAAGATACTAGGTTGCAGAAAAATTTTTAAAAGCTCTTGAGTGCCATGCTAAAAAGTAATTCTTAGTAGCCGTAGAAGCCTAGTTTGAGGTTGAGGGAAATGGGTAATTATATATTTGAAGACATGGCTGCTTGGTAAATATAGCACTTAGGACCATAAATGTAATCTAGGACTATAAGAAATACGTAAATGCATACAGGTGTAGATAGATTTATTTAAAATGTGTTCAGTTTGAAGTTTACCTTCCATCAGTATAAGAGCTATGATATACTTTTATATCAAGTAATTGAGAAATTCTAGGTTACAAAGATTACAAAAAATAATAATATTCTATTAAGTTAGAAAATCTGAAAAAAACGCATTGGTCCTTATCTTTTTTTTTTTTTTTTTTTTTTTTTTTTTTTTTTTTGCTTTTATAGGATCTAAGGAAAGCTGGGTTGCTGATTTTTGCTAATAAACAAGATGTTAAAGAATGCATGAGTGTGGCAGAAATCTCCCAGTTTTTGAAACTAACTTCTATTAAAGATCACCAGTGGCATATCCAGGCATGCTGTGCTCTTACTGGCGAGGGGTAAGAAGTCTTCCCCATGGATAACGTGTCTTTAGTTTAGGAATATGAATTTCTTCCTAAAATCTAATTTTAAGGTTACCATGAACAGATTGTTCTAAGGAAGAGATGTAAGACCTAGTCCATGTCTACAGTGAGAATTTTTAACTTGGTTCCATAAAGAATAAAACACAGCGTACACATACACATACTGAACTAATATGTGCACGTAGTTACTGTTGCTGTAGGAATGCAGAGACATTAGAATGTCAAGGGGAGCTGGACAAGTCGGAAAACAGTTCTTCTTGGTGGTGGGACTTTTGCTATAAGAAAGGAACTAACACTTGCTAAATCTGTCCTATGTCTTGAGTGTTCCTTACAGTGTATCATTTATTCCTAACAGTCATGTAGACCAGTTGTTTTAAATTTACACTTTATGTATAAAGAAGTTGAACTAGACTAGTTTGGGTGTACTCACTTTTGCCACCACTATTGTCAAGAGGGATTTGTTGCAATAAAAAAAAAAAAAAGTGTTAGAATTGGAGAGAGTATGGCATGTTGGTTCCTGGTTCTGGAAAGGAGGGTAGGTGCTTGAGTAGAATTTTGCCCTAGTCTAGTGCCCAGAAATGAGAGGATTTAAAAGAAGTGGTTGCCAGCATTGTTAAATATAATGTCAGTGACCATAGAGACAGAGAGTGCTGTTAGGAGAGATGGAATAGAGGAGGTTAGAAATAGGATAAAAAGTTAAAAGGCTGAGCAAATGAAATAATACTTTTGTTGTAGTTGTTTTTCTAAAATGTGGTAGATCTGTATATATTTAAAAGCAGAGAAAAAAGAATTAAATGGGAATAAAGGATTCTAGAGTCTTAAATTTGGGGTATGGTTCTTCAGGTTTTAGGAAAGGGCAGAAGCTTGTGGCCCAGATAGTTTCAATAAATCATTATATGACTAACTATCATCATGGTTTTGAAAGGAAGGGAATTTCTCCCATTCAGCTAATTAATATATTTATGCCCCACACTTCTGCCCTTTCCTAATACCAGAAGAAGAACCTCAACCCCAAATTAAGAACTCGCTTTAGAATCTGTTATGTATGTACATTTTAAAAACAAAAATAATTAAATGGAAGATGAAGTTGAAGGCACTGTTATCTAATTACAGACATTAGGAGAGCTTAATAGAACCTCAAAAAAGCAATTCTGTTCATTTAAAGGAAAATTCATAGGTAATACCAACTCTCCACATATTCATTTAAGTAAAAATGTTACATGTTTTTGTCAAATAGTTTAATACTGTCAAGATACCTGTAGATATATCTTTATCTATGAAAAGACTTTAAGCAAAAGCACTGATGTAATACTAAATTTGACCACAAAGTCAAATTGTCTAGGATTTATATAATACTTAGCTTATATACTTTGAGAAATTGTGTAGAAAATACATCATTAGTTAGGATGGATATGAACTATCCATATCTGGCAGTTTCATTTTTGAAAGAGGAAATGGAGCTGATGGTATCTTTTCAATTCTGGTGTATGTGGGCATTTACAGCAGTCAGCAAGTGAAAGTGTTAGATTTTGGAGGAAATGCTTCCCTATTGTGGTCTGGCCACGTTGGTCTGAATTCTTGGTTTTAGTGTTGATCTGACTTGACTCTTATCTCTGCCATTTGCTAACCTCTCTAAGCCCAGGTTTCCTCTAATAGGAGAAGGGTTCTGATCTCACCATTGTAAAGAAATCTATACTAATAAAAGGGTAATAAGCTAATTTGACCGGATAGACCAGACGTCTTCCGTTCGTCCTTCTGGACAAAGCCATGGTGGTGGGGGCCTAGGCAGAGGTAGTTAGTGGCGATCAGGCCACCAGTTAGGGGTGGTCAGGCTGGCAGGAAGAGGTAGTTAGGGGTAATCAGGCAGGCAGGCAGGTGAGCGGTTAGGAGCCAGCGGTCTGGGGTTGTTCAGTAATCTGGCCTAAACCAGCAGTCTGACATCCCCCAAGAGGTCCTGAATTGGAGAGGGTGCAGGCTGGGCTGAGACACCCCCCCTTCGTCCCTTACCTCCTCCCCTTGCACGAATTTCATGCACTGGGCCTCTAGTATTAAGATAATGGATATTAAGTGCTTAGCACAATCTGGGCCAACATTGAAGCAATCGTTTATCTCATTGCCTTTTTTTTTTTTCTATTTCTATCTTCTTTTAAATTGTTAGACTCGTACTTACACAAAAATCTGATTTTTCAGTTTCTCATATCTATTATATAAAAGCTCCTAATAGACAGTGGTTAATGCTTCATAATAGTTGTTCATTTTGTTGTAACATATGTACCATAATTTTTCTCTTCCTAAACACTTTCTTTACCATAATGAACATGTCTTTATAGTATTTTAGATTATGCTCAGTTACCCATTATTCAGTGATAACTGGTGTTAGCGATAAGAGATTTTACTTCCTTCAAAAAATGTAAATAAATAGATGTAGCAGACATATTATGTATGTACTCTGTTTTAACAGCTCTACTATATATTTAATATCCTGCAATTTTACTTCATTTAAATAATGAGCATTTTATCATATTGTAAAATAACTTATGAAAGGAAGTTTTTAATATTTCATTTTAATATTTCATCCATAATCTGTTAAATTTTTCTCTATTTCTAGACATTCAAATTCTTTTTTCTATTAAAAAAGTTTTGATAAACAGTCTTATACATAAATCTGTCTTTATGTATAAGGATGTAATTCTTGAAGTAGAAAAGAGGATAGAGAGGGTATTGATATTTTAAATACTCTTGAATATGTATAGCTAAACTACTTTCCATGGGCATTTATTTAATCACTTAGCTTTTATATGTAAGGCAGTGTTTTAGGCACTAGAAATAAAACAAATGAGAAAGCATGGATGTCTTCACAATAACAGCACCAACATGGAACAGTATTAATTTTTTAACCTTTGTTGTTTAGGTAAATGAAAAAATGCTACCCTGTTTTAGTTTGCTGTTTATAGCTTTTTTGTTGAGAATTTGACCAAATGATTTTATTTTCTGTATAGATTATGCCAAGGACTGGAATGGATGATGTCACGACTTAAGCTTAGATGATCTCTACTGACTTCTTCTCATAGACTTTATATAAACGAAGTGCTGGACTTTGCCTGAAAGCTCCAAAAATTAATGGTTCAGATATATTTATAGTAAACTGATTTAAACTTTTTCTATAAGAAGAAAAATTAAGACCACTTATTTGAAAATGAAGATGAAGCCTCACCTTCCAATTGCTTTCTCATTAGTTTCTTCCAAAGCCAGGTCTTAAAGCTGTGATTGACATTTTTCTCATAATGAATCCTCTCAAGACATTGTGTAGCCTGTGGTAAGTACAAAAGGAGAGGATGACATTTTTTTAAACTTTAAGAGCTTTATTGTCAGCATAACCCTCTTTTGTTGAATGTTCTCTTTTTGTTCCATTAAGTCAAAATATAAATCAGCACAGATATTCAGTTTCTGGTATTTTAAAATGTAATGTTACTTATGAAAAGTATTTTGCATTTGTGTATGTATTGTGTATATACCTCAACCTCAAGTTAATGGCTTTATGTTCTAAAGAAAAGTGAATAACAAAAATTAATAATATTCTTAATTATAACAATAATGAAATGAATACTGGCATTGGTTTAAGTGCCAATTTGTATTTTTCCCCTATGCTCTCTTCATTGTACTAATCAATCCCAAAAATCATTGAGCTGCTCTTTAAAAAAAAAAAAAAAAAAAAGTTTGATATTGGTTACCTATGTTTTGTCGTTCAAATCACATACATACAAGCATGTAATCCAATGAGTGGAATATCTGTCAAGTTCTTAGAATTGCTAATGGGCACAGTTGCACATTGAGCAGTTATCTGATTGTTCCCTTTATGAAACCGGATGCCATCTAAATTACTGAGTAAATTGTTAATCCATTAATCAATTATTAACTGTGATTAAAATTACCAACTGATTTTTCAGCATTAATGGAAAACTGTTGTGTGAAATGTCTTTCCAGAGAAGTGTCACCGTATAAATATTATCAAATAATTTAGCTAAATTCTTCTTAAGTATTAAATTATATGTCAAGCATTTAAAGTGAATTTGAAATGAAAAGTAAAGCATATTTTCCAAGCAACAAAGATAATTTATTAATTTGAACATTTTAAATTCTTAACTTTTTAAATAGTTTTAGATTTTTTATTTCTATATTTTCTTTTCTTATAATATGTGAATGTATTGTTTGGCAAGTATGAAATACAAAATTTTTTTTAGTGCTTTTAAGAATTTGGTTTAAAAATTGATCAACATAATGCATTCTTTTTTCTAAGAAATAGCTTGCCCCAAGACACCTTCTGTGTTCATGTAGGCTTTTTTTTTTTCCAATATCTGAAAAGTCACAGGTATTTCTCTAGTAACTATAAACACTTAACTAAATGTGTTCAGATATATTCTTGAGTACTAAGTCCCTGAAAATCTGAACAATAATCCAAGCTGTCATGTTTTAGAATATTCAAGAAAAAAATAATTCCTTTTAATACCAGCCTTTTAGACTTTGCAAGGATTTTGATGAGGGATAATAGTATATATATACTTTAAGCATTGACAAAACTTTGAAAATTCCTTTCTACAAAATTAAAATGCTCATTAAGTCCAAGTTGGGCATAGGAGATGGTCAGTGTTTAATGTTGGATGTTTTGTGTTTTATATTTATATTATAATGTTCAAAATGCAACTATAATATTTTATTATTTGTCAACTTTTACAAAAGTAAATTCTAAATTACCAAGCTTTATTTGTTCATATGTTCTCATACTTTTTTCAAATAACTATAAGGAATTACTTATTATACATTAAAACTTACCTTAAAACCCAAATATCTAAATAGTAAGTATTGCAATTTCATCAATACAGTAATCCAGCAAATCCACACCTTTTATCCGTTTTATATTTTTGTTTGTTTTTTTGTTAATTCTCCTCCGAGGATATTTTTTCATTGAATTTTAGGGAGAGTAGAAGTGGGAAAGACAGAGAGAAACATCAGTGTGAGAAAAACACATCAATTGGTTGCCTCCTGGCTGGGCCCTGACCAGGTACCGGGCTGGGGAGGAGCCTGCAACCAAGTACCTGCACTTGACCGCAACCGAACCCGGAACCCTTCAATCTGCAGGCCAACACTCCATCCGCTGAGCTAGGGGTATCCTTTTAATTTTTTGATTTGAATAACCACAGTTCAGTCTCTTGGATTGCTGCCACATCAATTCAACAATATACCAGCACATCCCCTTGTCATTAAGGTGTTGGGTAAAATTTATTCTAATGGGATGTTTGAAGTATACACTACATTGTTGCAATTGGTTTAGAGTAATAGATTATTAACATGGCGGCATGAGAATGTATGAAATCTTATACCACATTGGCAAAACATGATTTTTTGTTATACTATCCTAGGCTAAGTATTGGGAATGTGTTACCTATATACTTGTGCATAAAACCAAAATTAAAATTGATATATGAAAATGCATCAAAATCATTTTAATAGTATTAATTCTAAATAAGATGGAGTGCATATTGGCAGTTTATATGTAGTTTAAGTGGACTTAAGCAAAGGGCAGTGCTTTTGGTTTTAATACGCTACTCTTGGATATAAACAAACATTTTGTGCTCAACTTTGAAAAGAACAAAGCATCATACCTCAGTACATGTGGCTGGATTTAAATATCCCATGTTTGCTACTAATTTTGAAAGTCATAAGACTTCTCGATATCTTGTAAAGTAGCCATATGGTATAAGCATTTAAATAAGTTAAGTTTGGCCATACTGACATTTATAAGATATATCTTACACAGTACATTGAGTTGTTTGAAATTTTCAGTTCTATCTTCTTTGGCTCTCACAATGGGCAAAAAATACAATGAAGGCAGATAATTTGGGGACCCCGGGGAAGTTGGTAGGGAATATGACATTTTGCCTTAAGAATAAAAAAATGCCAGGCAGCGTTAGCACTGTTGGTTGGCATTTTTAATGCAGGTAAAGTGATTTTTAGAAGTGTGGCATGCAATAGAAGTTTCTGGTCTTTGAAAAGTGCCTCGTAGGTCGTTACAGCGATATCACAGAGAAGAGCAGGGTGCTCGAGGAGAGCCAGAAGTCCCTGAGGTATTCTTTTCATTTTTTCCTCTGAGTGTATAGAATTGTATTAAGATGCCTAGAAGTGGGATTCTGTTATACCCTCTGATACAGGCACTTTACATTTATTGCTGTGCTACAGCAACCACATACAGTACAAACAACCTCGAAATCTGTTTATATTATGGTAAAGAGAAAACTGTAGGTAGTCTTCTAGTTTTCTCTGCAGGCATTTTTGGGACCATATCTGTAGTGCATTCTGCTTTGTATATAGGGGACAGCAGCACATCCCAGATTATCTGTGGGCTTTGGGGTCATTGCCTCTCAGTTGCCCAGTTGTATTTTGGCACTGATCCATCTTTCACGGCTGAGCAGAGACAAGGTTTCTTTGCATGACTTAACTTTGATCCCTCCCACTGTCTAAATATAATCTGGAACTTCTTGCTTTAGGATCAGCTTTCCCACAACCCAGCCATCCCTTGCTCTCCTGTATCTTGATTCACCAACAGTGAAGATACATTATCTGTCCTGGAGGTGTTCTAAACTTTCCTGTATCCATTGTTCCCCAAGCCACTAGTGTCTAAGTAGGTTCTCTAATTCTTTGTTATCCTCTCACCACTGGCTTAATTCATAGATTGGTCTTTGCTTGTTAGAGAGTCTTGTCAGAGCAAGACTGGCTTGCTGTGTATACAGCGAACAAATACCATAGTAGGGTTTTTAAAATTATACTGTACTTAATGCTTCTTAATTTTAGCTTCACATGCTGAAAAGTAGATTCAGAAAGATAAGAGAACTATCTGGACTCTGCCAGCTCCTTGATCTAAAAAGTTAGAGAAAGGATTAGATATTAGTATTATCTTCTCGTTACCAAAAATGGGTTACATTTTGGAAAGTACCAGTACAAATAGTTTCAGTTGGGAAATATGTCAAGCCAAATTTATGTATGGTGTTTAACATAAAGACATCTTTACATCCATAAAGCCACAGATCATATTCCATGTTTTTCCCTCCCTCATGTTTACTTAAAAAAGGTAAAAGTTGTCTAAAGGAATTAATAATGAGGAGTTTATCTTTACAAAATAAACCTGTTGAAATGGGCTTTAAAACATATAAAAATCATCAACTGTTGTGTGCTGACTTTGTGTAGATACAGACATAATAAAGAAAACACTTTTTTCAAGTTTTACTTATATAAAAATAAAACTTCAGTATCATGCTCCCTCAAAGAATGTGTGATAATTTTAAGATCCTAATGGTGTAGTAAAGAAAGACCATTTTAAAATTTTTGATGCTAAAAAGTAACCGCTTTAATTAAACCCTAAAATTGTGTGTGTAATTGTAAAGAAATTATACCAGGATACAGATGAGTTAATTATGCAGTATTTCTTATTAACTGTCTAGCCCTGTATATTCTAGAAACTAAAGCTTCAATCTTTATGGTCTTGCATGATAGGTAGGTAGTTTTTTGGTAGAAAATCCCCATGGTCTGTACCCAAGTGCCTAAAAGTGATTCGTGTTGATTTGTAAGTCCTCTAATAATTGTGTGTGTGTGCGCGCGCGCGTCCTTGAATTAATGATAACACAGCCCTGAGAGTTTCTGATTCTCAATTTGTGCTTTATTTGAGTAAAAAGCCTTGAAATTGAAAATACCCATTATAACCTTCAAAAAATCAGTGTAAGGAAACATGAGTGAACCCATTTTTTCTCTTTCCTAATGCAATTGTGACCCTGATATTAGTTAATGTGGGAACTAGAAAACTGAACTCTATTTCAGTTTTTAAAACTAATTTAACACAGAGAAAATTAAATTGTGTGTTGTAAACCCTTAGTAAAAGTTGGTTGCTTGTGTAAGAGTAGCCTCTTAATTCTCATCGTCAGTAGTTAGCAGATTTGAGTCATACATACCATTTAGATCTTAAGCCATCTTGTGTGTGGACACCAAAGTCCTTCTTCTCTTTAGATTCTACTTAGAAATCAGAGTTTTTGAAGCACCCTTTTATGTTTTTCATACATTGGTTCTATTTCTTTTTTTCCCATTGAGTATTACTGTAAAGTGTAGGGGCAAAGACTTGACTGCATTTTCAGTAAGTTACAATTACATTGTGTTCCTATTTTAAATCATCTTGCATGGAAAATGAAATGTGCATACGATTTTAAATTACTGAAATGTATGCTCTCTTATCTTCCCCCAAACTTCTAACGTCGGCTATATACAGAATTTCTCTAATAATTTTCGCTTGAAACTAGTTATTTAGATTCAAATAGCCTTTTCTTACATTGTGATCCTTGAGGTAAGGTGATACCTGCAGAGCACTTTTAAAGATAAATATTTTCTGGGTTAATGTTCAACATAACACATTGAGGAGGAAAGTATAATTAGTATGTCTAGTGAGGGCTCTTTTTGGTTGATAAGAGATGAAAAAATGTATACTAATTTTTATTTGTGTTTAAAATACATTTTACTAATTATGTTGATTTTAAATATGTCAGATTCTTATAGATACTAATCTTATTGTATTTTCCTGGTGAAACCTACATTAAAATCAGTTCAAGCTAGTCTCTTTGTATAACTTCCCTTCCCCAGTTGAGCTCTATGTATATCAACATAATTGAAATCGCGTTTAATACAACAAACAACCTAGAAAACATTTTCAAAATGTTCAGGTTTGTTTTATTTGAACTTCTAATATGGCAAAAGGTCTTGATTCAAATATTGTAAGAAAGAAGAGGCAGAGGATTTGTCTTGTCTCTTTATTATTTTGTGAACTTGTGTTTCTCTGTGTCCTAGGAAGATTTTACACTCAGGAATGATGCAAAAAGTGATGCTCTTAGAGCATTTGGGTGCTTTCATTCTTTTCAGTGCTGATGTGTTAGGTGCCTAGGGAGATGATGCTTCAGGGGTTCTAGATAAGACAACTTCCTGCATGGTTGGGGGTATTTTGTTTGTGCTTAGGTTGGGAGGGAGTGGTGGATTGGAGTAGGGACCTCTCCATTGGTAAAGCAGTACAATCAGTTCTTTGCAAGTATGTTACTTCATTATACTTCTAACAACATTCTCATGTTCATAACTTTCTGAAATGTTTGGCTACGGAAATGTAAGGCATTGGGTCAGATGACTGACCAGTAGTAGGACCTTGTTCATATGAAATAAAGGAATGATGCCAAGATATATTTGGGGGAAATTATAAGATTTCACTGGAGAATTTCCATGTTTAATATGTACATTAACATTTTTTTAAAGTTGCATGTTAACCTGGGATACAATATTGTCTCTGCTTTATTGAGTAAAAAGAAAAAAGATTTGAGTTAAATTATTACTCTGTTATATACTATTACATGTACCTTTTCTTTTAGAAAGGGCTAATTATAATTACTATTCACACATCTGTGTTGTCAGTGTTTTTATTCTGACTTATTCTCTGAATGTGTGCATACTTGGTGATGGTATTCTGTTAACTGGGACTGGGATCACCAGGGCTATTGTAAAGGTGTGACGGTTGCATTATGGAAATGCAAAACCTTTTATGGAATGTAGTCAATTAATAGAGCATTCTGCCTTTTACTCTGGAAATTTGAAGTAGACATGAACTTGCTATACAGTGACCAAGCTATGTGATTAATTTGTCTTAAAATGTGAGGAAAGTTGAATATTTTAAAATGTATATTACTAAAGTGAACATCCATAAGAACGGTTGATAGTGAACAGAAGAAAAGTGAGGGAAAAGGTTGGGGGAGAGGAGTCACCCACATGCACATGCTTATTTGAATGTTGGTCTTTCTCCATTTCACTAGAATGTAAGCTCCGAGGCACTAGTGACCATACTTGACCATAAGTGTTGTATTTACTAGTTTATATCCCTCAGTGCTGAGTGCAGTGCCTGGTAACAGGTGTTCAATGTATATGTTGTGACAAATGAGTTAGTGAGTTATTAATATTTTTGTGGGTTTTTTTCCCCAATGGATGGTTTTTCTTACCTATGTGTTTATAGCATACTTCTCCATTTAATTCTTATCTCAATTCTTATTGAATTTTGCCTCTTTTAAAAACAAAAACAAAAAAACACATTTATTTTTAAGGCGAGAGAGAGAGAAAGAGAGAGAGAGAAACATCATTAGAGAGAAACATTGATTGGGTGCCTCTCACACACACCATAATCAGGGATCAATCTGGTAACCTGGACATGTATCCTGACTGGGAATCAAACCGGTGACCTTTCAGTGCTCAGGATGACTCTCAACTAACTGAGCCACACCATCCAATGCCAAATCTGCCTTATTTTAAAAGGGATTCAAGGTGAATATATGTTTTTCTCACTAATTCTTATGGTAGAAATCAGACTTATTTCCTTAAAAATGTCCTGAAAGCCCTAACTGATTTGGTACAGTGGATAGAGCTTCGGCCTGCAGACTGAAGGGTCCCGGGTTTGATTCTAGTCAAGGGCATGTGCCTGGGTTGCGGGCTTGATCGCCAATAGGGGGTGTGCAGAAAGCAGCCAGTCAGTGATTCTCATCATTGATGTTTCTATCTCTCTCTTTCCCTTCTTCTCTGAAATCAATTTTAAAAATTTAGAAATATATAGATATATATTTCTTTGAATTCTGTATGGATCTGCATCTAGGAATGTCAGGAATGTACCAGAGTTTAATAAGCACCCACAGACATTGAATAGTGCATGCTACAAACAGCACTTCTGAAAAAAGATCTGAGTCATTTTCGTGATCCTTTATGCCCTCCTTTTTTTTAGTTTTCACATCTGAAATATCCTCCTTTGAAAGTAAATAACCTTTGTCCCATGAAACGAATCAGATTTTTATAGCATGAAATAGCCTCTGGTCATCTTTTTTAATAAGTTCCTTATGACTGGTACCATCCTTTTGAAGACACCATGAGCTGGGTTTAGTGACCAGTCATTCACATCACTACATGCCTTACATTCTTGCAAAATCATCTGCTTCAAAGTGATGAGATTTTTTTTTAAATACTTCCAGTGTTTGGATGCTTCTACTATTTAGACTCCCAAATAATATTCTACCATATTTCTATTATTTGTATATTCTGAAGAGAGATGAAGATAATTAGTAAAAGTTAATTCACTGATGCAATACCATTTGCAACCTCATGTGCAAGTTTCAATGATTTTGATAGAATCCCCATCACTTGATAATTTTATCACTTTAAAAAATATATATATTCTATGATTTTTTACAGAGAGGGATAGAGAGTTAGAAACATCGATGAGAGAGAAACATCGATCAGTTGCCTCCTGCACACTCCCTACTGGGTATGTGCCCACAACAAAGGTACATGCCCCTGACTGGAATCAAACCTGGGACCCTTGAGTCCACAGGCCGATGTTCTATCCACTGAGCCCAACTGGTCAGGGCGATAATTTTTTATCACTTTTAAAGGACTCGAGCATAGATAATCTCCACTCAGATGGTTATTTTTAAAAGGTACAAGCAAAATGCAGTGAGAGGAAAAAGAGGTATTTTCAGTGGGTGAGTCAAGAGGCTTTGTAGAAGAGGTGGCACAGTAAGCCAGTGCTGGCCTTGGAGACAGCCTGGTGATGAACTTGGGCAGCCTCAGTGCACATAAGGCTCTGTTCACATTTCATAGGGGAGTGATGTTCTGTGGAACTGCATGTAAAACAAAAACATAAAATTAATGTTTTGGCTTTGTGTATTTTCTGTAAGTTCCTATGATATTACAGGGTAAAAACAAGAGCAGTTTAATGGAAAATAAATTTAATTTAAAATTTATATTGATCTTTAAATTTATTAATGTGTGTTCACTTTTTAAAAGTGGAAAGGTAATAGATAAAACATGGAAAAGATTGATTTACCTAGACAGAAAGAAATGATGACTTTAAAATCTTCTGTGGTCTTATTAGTATATGTAAATGTGTTAACACTTTGGCTTAATTTTAATAAAACAATATATTTTAGAGAGTGGCACTCATTTTTTTAAAGAAAATGTAAACCTTTTTGAGATTATAAAATCACCTACTTGTTTTTGTACTTGATGAATAAGAGCCAAATTAAAACTTATATTTTAATGAACTATTTTATGAATATATTTGCCAGAGAAGAACGTTACTTTAATAAAATGTATGGCATAAATTTACACATTTTTATGGTGAGTTGGCTTTAAACTATTTTGTTTTTATATTACTATTTAAGTAACAGTCTTTTTTTTTTTTCAGACAAATCATTTGCTATCCCTAAAATGAATATGAGCCCATCCATGAAAAAGTAAAGTTGACATATGAGTAGAAGTCAGGTGGGAATTACAATAAGTGGTTAACAGTGGCATTCTATAGGGAATTGGATTATAGGAATGCAAAGTCTAACTTTTATGCCAGTTATGAAAATACTTATTGTAATTTAAATTTTTATATTTTTATTTAATAAATAGTTAAATTGTTATGGTTAGTATCAAATTAATTATAATTAAACAATGCTAGTCATAATTTGGATAGTAAGTTGGAACAGAAGTATAAGATATAAATACATCTATTGAATAATGAATGTCAACAAATTAAAATTTTCTAGTATGACTATCACAATTAATTATGATTAACATGTTTGAATATTAGAAAACAAGCTAACACTTTAAACATTAGTAATGTATTAAAATTAAAACAACCTTTACTTTAAAAGATGATCCAGGAAATTCATGCCAAACTTTCTTTTGATTAAGTTGCCAACAGGTAGAGAGTAAAAGTGATGCCTTTCTGAATACCATGGCTGTAAACAAGCATATATCCTGTTCCTGCTGTGTGCAAAGGAGCCAGGTGTGAGAGTGCCCGATTCAAGGGCAGAGCGCTGATGATACCATTTCCATAGACAGTGCACTGCAGCTGGCTCTATCAGTCTACGAAGAGCTCACTTAAAAAAGACCATGAAGTAATTTGCAATTCAGGGCCAGTATTTTAAAGGAAATGAGCTGAAGTCTACTCATTAAAGTCAAAGGAAAACTTGTGCTTTTTTTTTTTTTTTATAAGTATTTTTGTTTCTTCAAAGTGTAATCATACCAGCTTGCTTATTAGCCCATTAAGGATTCAGGAAAAGGTGACAGTGGTGTGTATTTTCCTTCCTTAAAAAGTTTTTTTAAAAGCTTTTTGGAGGAAAATCTTGGGAAAGAAATTATATAGGTCTCTGGAATTTAAAACCACATTGTTAATTTCATTTAAGACACTTAAGAAATGGGTTGCAGAGAGATTTATTAATTATCTGTTCCCTCACAGTGTCAGGCTGACAGGTAAGTACATGAGTCCAAACAGCAAGAAAGCAGAGTCAGAATTCCCACCCTCCTTGGGCTCACAGGAAACAAATGGTGTGAGTAGCATACAGTGCACCAGTAATGCCCAAAATCCATTAAGTGCATATCTAGTTTCCTTATGACAATACTTTAGCTACAAATGATTTGTTGATATGTGTGTATCTCCTCACTCCCATTGTCTGGTGTCCCAAAATATGTCCTTTGGCTTCATTCATTATATGTATCAACGTAATAAAATTCAACAGAGTACCTACCAAGTCTTGGGAACTGCTAAGGGTCAGGGATGTAGAGGATGAAACATGTATGTTCCTAGGTTGCTTAATCTGGTAGGAAAGATCTATAAACAAATAGCTGTGTTAATTATATCACATGTAGGTATTTCTGCTTTTAGTCATAAAATTTCTAACCTATGTACTCTTGGAATAGCCCCAAAATCTGTAAGAAATAAATATGTCTCGGCCAGTGTGGCTCCGTGATGGAACATTAACCTGTGAACAAGGAGGTCATTGTTGGATTTCCAGTCAGAGCATATGCCCAAGTTGTGGGCTTGATCTACAGTGATCTACATGCAAGAGGCAGCCGATCAATGATTCTCATCATTGATGTTTCTCTCTCTCTCTGAAATCAATGGAAATATATTTTAAAAATAAATAAAAATGTACTTCTTTAAAAAAAATACTTGTCAGAGCATCTCTCCCTTTCATTAGTAAGTTTGGTTTCATATTTGTGCCTGTTGACTTCTCTTTCACCCCGGTATGGTGGGCATTCCTCAAGAGATGCCATCACTCTGCTAGGCCAAGTCATTCAGGGTTTTACCAAGCCTCTCTCCATCCCTGACCTTACAGATTTATATTGTCTGTGATTGATCAGATGTCTGGAATGTGATGTGTATGTCAGAAAGAATTCATCTCCCCTACCTCCCACCTCCTGCTGCTTCCCAATTTCCCATATTCCAGTGCCATTGATCTCTTGGTCCTGCAAAGTAACAACCTCCTTAGATAGCATGGCCTCTCCTTTTTCCCCACTTCCTCTCACCCTTCCACCTTTGTTACTAGCATCAATGTTTCTTTCCTTTCAAACTTCAAACTTTTGGAAGGTTCTCCAGGTTTGAGCTCAAAACTCTATTTCTTCCAAGAGTCTGTTCTTTTAAAATGTAAACTCATTTATACTTTTATAAAATTAAGTATATCAAATGTTATTTTTAAAAGACAGTTTTAGCAGAACAATAGCCACATTATTTCAAATGGATGTTTGCTAACATTTAAATTAATGTGTATTTACATTTTTAAAATTTCCTGTCCACTCAACAATAATATTAAAATTAAGTCTTTGTTTGAAAATATGCATATAAGGAACATCTATTTAGACATATTCTAGATATCTGGACCTTTAGTATTCCTTCAAATACTGCAACTATATAAATAAGCCTTTTGAATTTTAAAGTTGACAAGATCCAAGAAATATAAAAGGATCAGATGCTACTGAGTTTAACAATCTTATACAGATTTACCTATAAACCAATATGTTTTTTTGTATTATATTCTCTTAACAACTTTTCTTTACAACAAAATAAGCCAGAGATTCCTTGAAGTTGTTTATTTCTCCCATAATTGTTTAGGGCAGGTGTTCAAGTTTGATAGCCAGGTCCTTTCATCTTGTGGCTCCACCATTCCCAAGGCCTTGCTGCCATCTGCATCGAACTCGAAGAGGACAGAGTACGGAGGAGGTGTGTCTGCTGCTTAAAGATTTCCGCCCTGAGAGTGGCATGCCTTCCTTTTGCTTACGTTCCATTGGCAAGAACTAGGTACATGGCCACCCCGAGATGCAACGGAAGCTGGGGAATGCCATTCCTGGCTCGGCTGCTCCTTACCAGTTACCACCGTATCAATCGATGAAAAGAGTAGTGTTTGGTGGACCACTGCTTTATGTCGTGTACAGTGTTCAGACAAGTTAAATAATTACCTCTCCATAGTAGTAGAGAATGCATTTAACTTGGTTAACTCAGACTGAGGGTGCATTGGGAGGGTAGGGGACAGATCTAGAAGGGCTTTGGGGAGAAGGTGGCACTTGAGCTATGTCTTGAAGATTATAAGTTAACCAGGTGAAGGAGAGGGAAACGATTTTAGGCAGAGAAAAGATGCGAAAGATCGAGTATTAAAGAATATTGTGTATTGGGGGCACAGAAGTAGCGTAATATAAGTGGATTGTATTGGGAGTCATGGTAAGATGAGCCATAAAATGTGGCTACAGAGCCTTTAGAGTCTAAGGAAAAATCTCTTTGTATTCAAGAGATTTTTAGAATAGAATCCACAAGTTTGGAATGAGATGCAGCTAGCCCAGGCGTCCTCAAACTTTTTAAAGTGGGGGCCAGATCACGGTCCCTCAGAGAGCTGGAGGGCCGGACTATATGAACTACTAATTTCTACTGTAACACCTCGGCTGCGCTCACTGCCCAAAAAACCTGGCGGGCCGGATCAGACTACTCTGCGGGCCGCATGTGGCCCGCGGGCCGTAGTTTGAAGACCCCTGATAGCCCATGAGAAGTAGCAAGGTCATTGAGGGTCTGGAGCCATCACATGATAGGAGAGGGAATAGCAAGTACAGAGGCCTCACGTGGGATGGGTTGATGTGTTGGAGGGAAATAAAGGCTTGTGGCTGGAATGTATGTGGGAGATGAGGTCGGAAAGGTGGTGAGAGACCACATCACTTAGTGCCTTTTAAACCACGGGGTGGGGTGTGTTTGGATTTTATTCTAAGTCCAGTGGAAAGTTATTGGGAGAGTTTAAAGCATGGGAGTGACTTCATTCTGTAGTAAATGCAAGTATTTCCATTTACAAATAAATTCTGACCCTACTTCCCAAAGTGTAACATTTTCTAAATGGTACGTGTCAATGTAGTGTGTGAATATGGAACTTACTATTTTAGAGTGATTCTGACATGTTCACTTGAATTAATATTCTTAGCTGCCTCATGGTGAGGACAAGTTCGCATGCAACAGGAAGGGAAAGAACAGGTACAGGGAGAGAAGGGAAAGGGAAAATGCCAAAGGTTGCTAATTTTAATTTTTTTTAAAAAATAAACATGTTAGGTATGGTTTTGCAAAAGCCAAGCCAAGATGCAGTGTTGGGGGAAGTCCCCAAAGACAGCTTCCCTCGCATGTAAGATAAGGACATCATTTCCTCCAGAGTCTGGACCTGATTCTCTTGGAGGCTTTGGAAGGTGCTGTCCTAACAACTCCGTGCAGAGATTCTGGGAAGAGTTTAAGGAAAGTTCAAGGGAATTGCAGATTAGAAAACTTTCTAAATAAGGATCTGGGACATGATCCGAAAATGTTCCGGACTGTCTCCTCAAGCACCTGACTTAACACACAGAAGGTACTCCTCCTTGCACACATGAGGGTCTTGTAACACTTCAGTGAGCAGCTCAGGATTCCTCCCCTTTCCTTAACCCACCTTCAGCAAACAACCTTGTTTCATAATTAAAAAAACAATGAAGACTGTAGAGTGTGAAGTTCTTGATTTTCATGTCCTCTTCTCTACCCCATTGTTTAAAAAATAGAAAAAAATATTAATAGTTTCAACTATACGCTCCCTTTAAAAAAAATGTTTTTATTGATTTCAGAGAGGAAGGGTGAGGGGGAGAGAGATAGGAACATCAATAATTAGAATCATTGGCTACTCATGCCCCCTACTGCACCCCAGGCATGTGCCCTGACCAAGAATCAAACCATGTCCCCCTGGTTGATAGGTTGACGCTCTACCATGAGCCATGCCAGCTAAGCTAAATGTTCCCTTCTTGATCCTACCTATCACTTCCCTTGTCAATGTGAGAAAACTGCAGTATTTCTAAAACATGAGTTCACATGAACTATTTGTAAAGAACCTTGATCAATAACTTGCATCCTATACAAAAATAAACTCTAAATGAAATATAGACCTAACTGTAGAACATAGAACTAGAGAAATTCATTAAAAAAAAACATACAAGAAAGACTTTCTGACTTTGGGATAGACAAAGATTTGTTAGGTATATTACCAAAATATGAACAATAAAAGAAAAATGGCTAGTTGGGTTTCATCAAAATTGAAAACTTCAAAAGATGCTGGTAACAGAATGAAAAGATAAGCCACACACTGGGACAAAATATTTGCAAATCACGTGTCTTGTATATAATATACAAAGACTATACAGAGAGCTCAGAACTCAAGGAAATAAATGGATTAAAAAGTAGGCAAAAGAAAAAAAAAGTAGACAAAAGCTCTGAACAGTTTACCAAAGTAGATACACAGATGACAAACAAGCACATGAAAAGATGCTCAGTAGCATGAGTCATTAGGAAAATGTAAATTAAAACCACAAGGAATCACTATTAAAAAGATTGACTAAGCAAGTGTTGGCCAGGTCGAGGAGGAACTGGACTTCATACACTGGTGAGAATGTAAAATAATACAACCACTTACCAGTTTCTAAAAAAGTTAAACCTACACTTCTATGACTCAGCCATTTCACTACTAGTTATTTATGTAAAGTAAACACAAGCTCATAGAAAGACTTGTACACAAAGGTTCAGAGCAGCTTTATTTGTAATAGAAATAGGGAACCATGTACTTCAGCAGATGTGTAGATAGACAAATTGTTTTATAACTATATAACAGAGCATAAAATGAAATACAACTCAGCGATAAAAAGGAATGAACTATCTAAATGCACAACATGCATGAGTCACAAAGTTGTTATGCTGAGTGGAAGCAGACACAAAAGATTACAGATCAGTAGTTGCTTGAAAGGGGGAACGGTAGGCATGGGAAGAGGGATTACAATGTGGCAGGAGGAGACTTTGGATAATGAACATAATTATTTTTATGGTGGTGATGGTTTCATGAATGTATACCTATGTCAGAACTTATCAAATTGTATCCTTGAATATGTGCAATGCATTATTATATGTTAATTATACTTTCATTAGGTATTTGTGTGTTTTTTAAAGGCTACATAATGTTCAATTCCATTAATATGATATTTGTGCAAAAGCACATATATAGGGACAGAAAACATATCAGTGGTTTCCAGGAGCTAACTAGGAGTGAAGGAGGGCTTAACCACAAAGTGGCATAGGGGACACTTTTGGAATGATGAACTTTCATATTTTGACTAGTGCCTTGTACACGGATTCGTGCACATTGAAAGGAAATTAATTAGAAGAAATATTTTAATATAGCTATTTGCCCTTTCTCTGTAACAGAAGTGTCAACCAAATTCATGATCAACAATGACAGATGGAAATAGACCTGTGTGATTAGCACTAGCGACAGCTTTATATGTATTGCACATGTGCAAGTCAACTTAGCCTTTTATAGATATAGAATAAACTTGCTTAATTAGTCCTGCTTTCTGACTTAGCTAAACTTTTTCCAACCCAGTGAAGCTCCCAAATTCTCTTTCAGGTAAATGTCTGCAACACAGCAGTAAATATCAACATGAAGCAGAATATTATTTTAGGTAACACAGGGAGAACAAAGGGTAAAATATTTAACTGCAGCAGTGTTTGACTATATTCTGTACAGTGAGCAAACCTGAAGTCATTTTCAAGTTCCACCATTTCTTCTTTTCAGTCGGGCCAAGTTTCTAAACTTTCGAAATTCTCCATTTTCTGGCTAATGAAAAGAAAATAGGATTCCACCAACTCTTCTATCTACCTACTCCAGGACTTCTGTGGGGATCAAATGAGATGAAGCACTGGAAAACACAAAGATTTGGTTGAACTGTAAAATGTTTGCACCTGGCTATAAAGCAAGTCGTGTTCCTGGGCTGAAGAAACTCTCAAGGTGGCTAGTCACTAGGGAGAGGAATCTGGGCATTGCTACATGATGTCATTACCCAGCACCCACAGCAACTGTTTCTGGCTGGACTGGGCTGTGGGCAGTATTTTGTGCCATGGGATCTAGGCCGCGTTGGCTGCAATTTGGTGGGGTGTCACTCCAGGATGATGGCAGGGCCTATCTGTGTCCCACTAGAGGGAAGCCAAGTGTTGCTTTGTAGACACTAGGTCTGCAGTGCCATTTTTTTATAAATGGCCAGTGGGCATCATGGCAGCTCCAGCATTGAGCTTCTTCCCCCTGGTGGTCAGTGTGCATCATAGCTACTGGTTGGAGGGAAGGACGGACACTTAGCTTTTTATATATATAGATTGTAGTAATGATGACATAGCTATATACATTTCTTACAATTCATAGAACTGTGTACAAAGAGGGCTAATTTTACTGTATATAAATTATACCTTAAATTAAAAAATAGAAAGTTAAATGATCTTATGGACACAGTATTGTTTTTATTAAAATTCTACAAAGTACATATATAAAATCAAGTATATTTGAGTTATGTTTATTATTTATATATATAGATAAACCAAGATACATAAATCAAAATTTTTAAAGCTAAAAATTAAATGCCATTCAAATAACTATTCAAATAATTCAATAAGATGGGCAATGTTATTTTGCTGAAAACTACATTTGTGAGTGCAGAATCTTTATCTGAGACCACCTTCCTAGCCACCCCTGTTACCCAGCACAGAATGCACTCTCTCAAGCCCTAGCTCTCCTCTGGATGGTCCTTCCCTTCCCCTACCTGCCTTCTCCTACATCCTCACAGCCACCCCACCCTCCAAGGTTCCAGCTGCAATTGTGTCTCAGCCTCAGGTATTAGTTGCCAATCATGTTCAGGTCCCCATAGATCAGTTAGACAAGGGAAAAGGGAGCTTCTGATCCTAAAATTGGAAAAGGAGGAAGAGAAAGCCATTTCATGGGCTTGACCTAAGAACAGAAAATCTGAAAACAAACTGGGAAGGTAATACTGTACACCTGCTGGCACAATCCTTTTCCATATGCTGAGAAATCTGTCTCTGTCATAGAACAGAAGGATTCCTTCTGTTTGTTACCTGAGTCTTGAGTAGGCTGGGGATGGGGAGGAGGTGGCGGGAAGACTCTCACCCATATGAAACCTGTTGTCCTCTTCTAGCCTCTGAACCACTTGGAGACAGAGGACTTAAAGTGCAGCCTCTTATCAATCTCTGTGTCCTCAGAGCCTTACAATACTTGACATACGTCATCCAGTTGATGAATGACTAAACAACTAAATGAATGAATCGGTCATGATTAATTGAAAAAGTCTCAATGATTTAATGGTACAACCCAAATACAACTTAATTTTCACCTTAATTTATCAGTAGGTGTAATGGCATCTGTTTCATGCATCAACCCTTACTAACAACACCCAGTTGATGTTTGTCTGTTCTAGATGCCCTATCATCTGGAAGAGGCTTTGGGGACTGAGCATCACAGTTTTCTGTCCAACTTATATGACTAAAGAGCTTTAAAAGTCCACATGTTTTTAAAATAGAAGATACAGCCTCCAGTCTTGGGCAAGTTGGATGATTTCTCTAAGACTTGATTTCTTCAGCAGCAAATGGGGTAATAATAACAACTTAATAGAGTTCACATGAGGATTAAACAAGTCACTACATGTCAAGCCTGGCCCAGTGCAGGCCACAAAGAAATAGCAACTGTTGAGTATTTCTCCTCTGCCTCCTCCTGGTCCTTTTGGTACTACTGCGACCACCACCACAGCCTTTGCTAGTATTTTTACTTCCTGTTTCCCACTGAGATGTGAGTATAGCTTAACTGGAGGAAGTTTTCTGAGCTCTGACCATTCTGTCCTTAAGTTCCCTTAAGGAGAATACAAGGAATTGCCATCTGGCATCATTTCACTTGCGGTCTCTCCCTAGGAAACGATTGCTTCTTATTTAAAGTTAGGTACAGTGAATTTGAATAACATACCATCTCTTGGACATACACAGTTTGTCCTGAGAAAAAAAAGGGGGGTGAGGGAAATAACCACCTTATTCTCAGGAGGAAAAGTGGCACTAAGTTAGAACACACTTTTTGGTCATACAAACTCTAAGACGCTTTTTCTCGAATTGCTAGTCATCTAGGTAAAGAGGATTTCCAAAAGTGAGAGGAGAAGGGGTGCTGCTGGGAGGGGAACTTTGACCTGCCCTTGGACCCTATGTGCAGGGCAGTTGGAGTTGGCTGGGGGCGGGGAGGTGTCTGCCAGCTTCCAAGCGGGACTCAGTTGTGAATTGTCTGCCCATTCCTTACTGGTTGTATGACTTGCAGCAAATGATTCTCTTAGCCACCTCTTCTAGCGTTGCTCTTCTTCGTAACTGGAAATAACATCTACTTCCTATGAGGATTAAGTGAGGGCATACAAATGTGGAGGGGAAAAGTGTAATTTAAAAATCCAATTTCAGATGCTTCCACATGAAAGGGCCTCAACAGAGGGGAAAAAACAACAACACCTTTTCATTCAGGAAAGGGTGTCCCCAGGCATCTCCTTGTGATAGGAAAAGTCCCAAACCCCCTTCTGGATGGGAGAGGTTGCAATAAAGTGAGTAGCAAAGGTAACTTCCTCTTAATAGTGAAGTTAATGGGACTTTTACATTTTCTCCTGGAGGCCGAGGAAAAGGAGCTTTGGAAGGGGAACTAGGGGAGAAAGCGATGGGAACATCCCAGAGTGCTCTTCGGCGACAGGCGTGCTGGATAATGAAGTGAAGGCGGCCTGTCCAGGTGCTCAGGTGTTTTGTTACCCTCGCCCGTGTCTGGGAGCTTCAGGCCTTCAGGCTTGTGTTAGCGCCTCCTCGGGGAATCAGGAAAGTCGTTTGCGCAGCAGCTGGGGCAGCCACAGGACAGGGAGAGGGGATCAGGGAGCTGGATCAGGGAGCAGGAGCAAGGGTCAAGAACCACCAGGAAAATGTAACGTGCTTTCCCGTGCTCCTCAGAAATATTAGGGAGGGAGCTGGCCTCTCCTAGTCATTCAGCAATTTGCATCTTACTGTCTCTGTATTCCGTGCAGCCCCCAAAGCTGGAGGACGTAGGGGCACTCAGCACTTTCTGCGGCCGCCACCTTACAACAAGCTGGCCACACCTCTAGCCTGGATGACGGGCTGCATTGCTTCTTAACTAGTTTCTTCGCATCTGCGGTTGTGCCCTCCAACCCCTTCTTGACACAGTTGCCAGAAGAACCCATGTTAAGCATAAGATAAGTAAGTCATTGCCCTCCGTTGGCTTTCGCTTTTACCTTGAATGAAATTCCAGTCTTTATCTTGACCAAACGGGCCTGCACGATCCGCCCCTGCTTCCCTGAGCAGCTGCACATGTGCCCAATGGCCCTTCACTGATGGTGAAGTCCTCCCTCCCCCTGGTCTTTGCATGTCTGGCTCACTCGACTTTCAGTCTTAACGCCGGTGTCCCTTTCTTTTTTCTTTTTCTTCTTTCTTTTTTTTTTTTTTTTTAAATATATTTTTATTGATTTTTTACAGAGAGGAAGAGAGAGGTATAGAGAGTTACAATAGAAACATCGATCAGCTGCCTCTTGCACATCCCCTACTGGGGATGTGCCGCAACCAAGTTACATGCCCTTAACCGGAACCGAACCCGGGACCTTTCAGTCCGCAGGCCGACGCTCTATCCACTGAGCCAACCCAGTTTCAGCAAGTGTCACTTTCTTGGTGGACCTTCCCGGACACTCTAGATCAGTGGTTTTCAACCTTTCTAATGCTGCTACCCTTTAATACAGTTCCTCATGTGGTGGTGACCCCCAACCATAAAGTTATTTTCATTGCTACTTCTTAACTGTAATTTTGCTACTGTTAGTGAATCATAATGTAAATATCTGTGTTTTCCGATGGTCTTAGACTCTATAGCAGCAGCTCTCAACCTGTGGGTCTAGATAAACAAGTCTCACCCTCTGACCTTAGTTAGTATCTGTTGAAACACCCTGACTGTTTAATCGTCACATTGAACCAGTTTTGTGATTAGGCATCTTTTTGCTTTCATATTTACTATCCGTCTCCACGAGGACAAAGGCTTTGATTCTTTCTCAAACACCAACATGCACCTAATGCCTGCTTTAGTGCCCAATCCCAGGAGACCCTCAATAAATATTTGAGGGATTAAATTTTAATGAGATATTTTTGTGTCTTATGTAAGAAATATCCAAACCTGAAGATAATTTTCTTAAGAGTTTATTTGAGCCAAACTGATGCCAGGAGCAAGATCTCAAAGGCTTCAGAGAATTAAATCTTGCAGCCTCTTTTATGGATTTGAAATTAAGGATGGGAGAAAGCAATGAAGGATTGGATTATAGGATAACTAACAAGATTATGTGCTATGTTGAGGTGCTAATACCCGCTTCAAGATGCACACACAAAAAATGGGGAGAGCTGGCTTAAAAGCTTTCACTAAAGAAGTTACAGGCCTAGGTGGGGTGAGGGCCTGTGCTAGGGGATGGGGGAGCAGGAGAGAAGAGGTAAATGGGGAGAAGAGGAAACTTATGTAATACTTTCAACAATAAAAATTCAGAGAGAGAGAGAGAGAGAGAGAGAGAGAGAGAGAGAGAGAGAGAGAGAGAGAGAGAGGAGTTCTGGGCCTCAGGCATGACTCCCCTTGGTGACCTGCCCAGTTAGGAATCTGTGATCAAATCATCCTGTGAGGTTACTTTCATAGGACTCTTTGTTCCTCCACAGTACTATCTTCAAAATTTGTTTTGAATTTTGCAGTTAGAATACATCTCAATCTAAATTAGATGCATTTCAAGTGTCCAGTAACCACATGTAGCTAGTGGCTGCTGAACTGACAATGTAAGGCTAGAGCATACTAGTGCCCAATAAATGGTGACTGTGGAATGGTAAAGTCCTGCAAAGCTTCATAGAAAGAAAGGCTGATATTGAGAGCTGAGGGGAAGAGCTCAACCCCTAGCCAAGTCCACAGGCTGAGTCTTCATTCACCTGCTGCATCAGGAATGGCAATGAGATCTTGGTGCCCCTGGATGGATGAGGAAGGCCAGCAGACCAGGCGTGAGGTGGATATCTGTGCCTTTCAGTCACCCACAGAGAGTGGACAGCGGAGGACACCCAGAGGGCACCAGGCTTAGGTTGGGAAGGCCTCTGTCATTGGTTGATACGTGTATGTGCCCTGACTGGAATCAAACCGGCAACCTTGGTGTACCATGTCAATGCCCAACTGAGCTACTCAGCCAGGGCCCCATTGGAGATCTCTTGGGGTTTGTCGGTGGCACAATATGTGAAGTGGATTTTTTTTTCTTTCTATAAAACTTCCTTCAGCTAATTTGTGGCCAGTGTGCTTCCAGTCGGGAAGCTGGAACAAGTCAACTAGGGAGAATGAAAAGAGTTTTACCCAGGTTTCTAGTTAGGATATTATCTTCAGAAAAGTGACTTCCAGAAGTGAGCCACTCACTAGGTAACATGCACTAGTGTATCCATGGCACAGTGCTTAGAAGAAAAATTCATTATGGATATGTAAAACTCAGTTTTGATACTCTGAGAGTCAAATGTGTATAGTGCACAGAGATAAGCCACTTACTCTGGTATCCAAAGCGAGAGCCATCTCCTGCACACATGTTACTCTGAGTTCCTGAATCAGAGGGACAAAAAGTCAATTAGTGCCCAGTCACCAAGCAGTCTGGGTAGTGAATTCTAAATCGTCTTGCCCAGAGTCCCCAAGACGTCAGTGGGGGTCTGTTAGCAGGAGGGCATTTAGAGTATTTAAGGAAGAATTCTCCTGTGCAGATCTTAGAGCCCCGCCTACAGCTCCGAATGAACAATTTTAACATTTTGGCTTCTCCAGAAAAGGAAATCCCCCTCCCCCACAATACACACACACACACACACACACACACACACACACACACACACACTTACTTCAAAGAATATCTGCCAGTAGTATTTAATTGGAGATCCATGACTTACTAAAGGTCCAGTAATTTTGGTGAGAGATTGGCAAGGCAAGGCTGAGAAAGGTAAGGGAATGTTTCCCAACACTAAAAAGTCAGCTAATTTGATGAACTATCAGCTGCTGTTTGACAACAAACAGAAGCACACCATGAAAGCACAACTGTTTCTTTTCAACTGTATTAACAGAAAAATCTGGTAAACAAGAATGATTAGCACAAGAATGTTCTACCAAGTAGATCAAATTTCTCCAAGGAAACTGCAGGCTCTCACATTGAAAACAAAATGAGTCATCATTGTATCACTGATTATTTTAAGAGATTTTATAAAGCTTAAAGGGTAGTCAAATGAGTCCTTTGTATGTCTTTTTTGGTTCCTTAAAATATTTGAAAAAAAGTTACAGATATATTATTAATGGAATAAAACATTAAAATATAATTAAAGATTCTTAGAGGTCCTTTGCCAATTTTATTTATCTTTTCCCCCTAAAAGTAAACTGTATGATGTCTCAGTTACATGCATATTTTCTGCTTGCTACGTATATGTATCCATAGATGAAATATAGCATTGCCTTTGGTATTTTAAACTTTGAATAAATGTCAATTTCTGATAATTTGTGTCTCCTTGCAAAAACTTCTATGAATATTTTTTTTCTTACATAAATAAACTCATACTCTATGCATATTTCTACACCTTGTGTTTTTCACTTATGGTATCATAGATCTTCTTATATTCACTTATATAGACAGACCTCTTTCAGATTGACATTCCATGTTAAATGTGCTTTTAATTTATGACCCCAATTTCTTATTGGTGGTCATTTACATAGTTTTCTTTCCCCTATTGCAAACATTCTTCTACTGTAAATATGGCTGAGGATTTTTCTGTGCATTCATAAAAATATATCTATGAACTGAATTTCAAACAGTGTGTTCATTTTAAATTTCGGTAGGCTAACTTTCAAAGGGTGTGTATACATTTTAAATTTCAATGACTAAACTGTTCTTCAGAAAGTATGAGCATCTGTTTCCCAATATTCTGGGTATTATCAAATGATTGATCATTAGTCAAGCCTTGGTGAAAATGTCATTTTATGGTTTGAATTTGCATTTCCTTATGTCTGACATAAAAACTCCTTTCATTGATTTTAGTCCTTTATTTTTTCCCTTTGAATTGTCTAGCCACAGCCTTTTCTTAGTTTTTTAAAAAATGGATTTCTTTTTCAGATTGTTATATAAGAGCTTTTGTGTAGTATTAGGAAATTAATCACATTCTCCTTTATATTGCAACTTCTTCTTCTTCTTCTTCTTCTTCTTCTTCTTCTTCTTTTTTTTTTTTTTTTTTTTTTTTTTTTTTTTTTTTTTTTTTTTTACCAGTTTTCTTTTTATTTTGTTTATGGTATTTTTAAAGTTACTAGACTCAAATCAAGTAAAAAATTTGATTCTTTTTTACTTCTCTTTATTACTCTAGTAATCCTTGCAATTCAAAGATTTCCTATTGAACAATTTCAGATCCAATGCAGGGATTGCCAAAAAGACCTGCTTCTCAATACTGAGCAATCCCAGACCTTGGAATGCTTCAAGCAGGCTCTGAAATTTATCTGACAGGAATGTTGTGTGGAGAGCAGGCAGATTGCATTTGAAGATATTAGAGTTCCTTTTACTTTTCAATAAACTCCAAGATGCTATGAAGGGTCTGGTTGGAGTCATTTTTTGGACTCTTTCAGAATGAATATTTTTTTGGTCCCTTTCATGGTCTGTAGTCACTTCCATTTCTTGTAGGACAGTTTTCTGTCTTGGCTGCAATTTAAGCCTGTGGTCCTTTGGAGAGAAAATAGGTTGGAGATATGTGATTCAGGGGCCATGGCCATCCCCCTCCTGAACCCCTCTCCTTCCCACATGCCTCCTCTGCCCTTGAAGGTCCCAGCACCACCCTGGCCCAGGTGGGGAATGAGGAGTGGGTTTGTGTGGCCTGTGAGGCCTCCAAGGGTTTTTGTGGGACCATCTGTTGATCAGCCGGAACACAATGTGTCATCCCCCTTCTTGGCTCACATGCAGTATTCGCTAACTTCTTCTTAAAGATGGACACCTTCCTTTTTCTGTTTAAACCATAGGCACTGAATAAACAATACATGTTGGTTGCCATAATAAGCCATGGTTGCTTCAGAAAACAATAAACTCTCGGGTAAAACCAGCACTAATGGACTCCAAACAACTGTCACATTTCGGGCGCCGACTGAGCTTGCTGTCTGGTAGCCAATGACCTTTCAGTGTGAGCCCACTCCTGGGCATCCCTGGAGGAGGATCAGCTACGTTCCCATAGTGCACAGGGGTGGCTCTGACAGCTGTGTTTGCCCAACTGTTTGATGTCACCTCTCTATTTAGTCCTTGGACTGGGTCTGAGAAAACACAACAACAGCAAGTTCTAAACCGTGAACATGCCGTGAGAGTGAACCGGCTTCTTTGTTTAGATGCTGGGAGTGCTCCACAGGGGCGTGGCTTCAGACGTCTGGACTAGCTTGGCATGCAAATCCCTCAGGCCTGGCCTTCCTCCATTGGCTGGAGGTGGGAATCTAGGCTGCTGATGGGGATAGGCTATTGAAGAGGGAGCAATGGGTCAGATACAGTGACTAATCACATCCGATTTCTTCAGGGATGGAAGCAAATATCCTCCTACATGGAGGTGTGGTCTTGTGATGAGGGACCTGGAGTGTTTCTAAAAGCCTCCAAGTTCTGGCTCTGCTGTGGCCAAGACATTTTCTCTTTAGCCATAGTTTATCTCAGTTTGCCTTTCTGTGTAGTTGGTGGGTCAGACTTGTCAGATGACCCCTCTGGCCTTTTATGGCCTCTGATTCTAAAAGCTGTAGAACCTTTGCAAAGTTAAACAGACACCAGAACCAATCCTAGAGTCCTTGACTTCACCCACAAACAGGGCTTATCGACATCTATTTTGATGTCTTCTGTGAATTTTATATGAAAGTTGCCATTCCGTAAGTCTTCTCCATATTCCTTGGACTTTTTGTTTTCCGAAGAGGTTTAAATAACGATGCAATTTTGTGCTTCTATTCATTGGATCAGAGGGGGTTTGCCTAGCTGGAACAATTACTCAAAGTTTAAAATTTCTAGTCCAACTCTTGTCCATCACTATCATTGATAATAAGCACAAATAACGCATCCGATCTCGTCTGGTCTCGGAAGCTAAGCAGGGTCGGGCCTGGTTAGTACTCGGATGGGAGATAATAAGCACAAATATAGGAATCGAGGAACTTACTGTGTCAGGAACTTGGTTAAAAACAGAATCAGCCCTATGTCATTGTAGAGGTGAACCAATAAAAGTGAGTGCACAGTAGATGCAGCTGCCAATGGGGTTTGAGGTTTTGGCAGAGACTGCTTGTAGCTTAACCCAATGACTTCTTTCTGGTAGTGTAACCCTGATTTTTAGCTGAGCTTCTTGATGCTCAGAATTAAAGATCACATTTTCCAACTTTCTTCACAGTTAAGTGTGACCACATGGTACAGTTCTGCCCAATGAAATAGAAGCAGCATTATTCTGGGGGATTCTGGGAAGGTGTGTGTTTATATGCCCCCTTTTCCCTGCTACTCAGAATACAGATGTGGTGGCTGAAGCAGTAGCAGTCATCTTGGACCGTGAAGTGACTTAAGAATGGATAGCATGGAGAGGAAAAGGAGGAGACTGGGTCATTAGTAATGCTTAAAAGGAAGCTGCATACTAGCCCAAGAATGCTTATCTTTAGATTTTTTTTTTTTACATGAGACAAAACTTTAAGGCACCCTTCTTTAGTATTTTTATGTTATGTGTATATCTTGTCTAAAAAAGAACCAGATGTGGTAGGCATAGAATTCTAGAATACATTACTTGGATTTAATCCTTTTGATACTAGAAAACCCTACAGATTTTTTAAAATCAATCTGTCAATTATATTTTTGGCATCTACTGTATGTCAGGCACTGTACTGAATGCTGGAGGGGCATTAAGCTGATTTTCTGAAGACCATACTACAGAGATGCTTTCTGTGGTTCATCTAAATTAGAGCTTCCTCTATGGTGAGACATTCATTTTTTTTACTTTGGCTCATCAGGTACCATTAGAAAAAGAGCCTCCTGTGCCTAGAACATACCAAATCCATGTATGTTTGGCTGAGGAGGAGAGGCTGGAACATTTTAAGAGGGCTTGATATTGTTAATGTTGGTTTTAAAGATAGCCTGGGAGAAAACAGAACAACTGCCCTCACAGTCCGCTAGCTAACACAGAGACACCCTCGCTGCCGAATTAAAAAAGTAGGCCTGGTCCCCAAAGCTGATTTCCTGACCAGCTTACAGGTGCCGCTGGTCCAGGACCACACTTTCTGTAGCAAAGGACTGGGGAATGTCACCGGTCCCAGGAGTGCTGTTATTCAGCTTCTCTTGAGCCTAGTGCCAGCAAGGATGCCCCCCGGGGCACAGTGAGGACATTCATGCCCGTGGGAGCTTGTGCTGCTCTAATGCTGAGAATGTGGAGCATCCAGGAGGCAATCCCACGAGATTTCTCAGTATTCTCTCTGTAGTAGTAATTTTTCATACAGATTGTGATGAAGACCATATTAATGGTGTTAAGAATAGTAAGCATAGCTAACCTTGTTTTAGAGTATCATATCAGCTATTGCAAGAAGTATATTACACGTGTTAATTCAATGCTAGCAGGAACTCTGTGCACTAAGTACTATTATAATCTCCATATTTCACATGAGGAAACTGAGACTCAGGGACACTAACTAACTTTCCCGAGGTCACATGGCGGGTTCACAATAGCAGTGGCAAATCGTCCCCTGCGAGTCCTCTCCACCGCCCCGGGCAGGTGCATGCACGCTGAGCCCAGGGTGCTGAGCAGAGATTTTCAGGCCATGGGGAGGAGGTACCTGGCTGTTTCTGAGGTCGGGACATCAATTTGACTCCTTGGGTTTGGAGAACATTTTGTCAGGGCCCTCCAGGCAAACTGTCTCTAGTGTTGTTCTTTTCGAACATTTGAGAAATGTATGTAACTTATCTGTGAAAGGTAAATGTAACCTCCCTGCTATAAATTTGTCTTCTTCCTTAAAGATTCAAAAAGAGTGCATTTGGGATGTGGACATTCAAAGCTTTCCCCATGGGCCATGCATGAGTCATAGAGTCCTCCCTCAGAAAGTGATGATTTAGTAAAATGATTCAACTAAAAGATGAAGGTAAGTAAGCTATTTCCAGCTGCCTTAGGGTCTTAGAATTGGAAGGACCATGGGATGCCGAGGTCCCCCCACATTCCTAATCAGGCTGTGCAGCCATCTCTGTGCCCTGCGAGTAACAGCCGCTCCTGCCTCACCAAGCAGGCCGCTCCATGTGAGGCAGCTCTAGTGAGCAGCACCTCCCTCACTATTAACCCTACATCTACCTCTCTGTAACTCCGTCCTCCTTGAGCCTTATTCTGTCCTTTGGAGCAATTCAGATTCTGTTTAATCCCTCTTCCACATAACACTAACGTGTGACCTGTTTCAAGGTTCCAACTCTGAGGCTGCTGACCTCTCATCAAAAAGTAGAACTCTGTGTGGGGTGGGGTGGAGGTGCTGGGAAAGGAAGGAGGAAAGATAAAGTCAGATAAGCGCTCAGGACTAGCTAGTTAACGCTGCTCTTTGAACATGCATGTTGGAGCCCACCTTTGCTAAGTGCTGGCTGGACTCCTTTTTTGTTTAATTTTTAAAAATTGATTTCAAAGAGGAAGGAAGAGGGAGAGAGAGATGGAAACATCAATGATGATTGATCAGCTGCCTCCTGCACGTCCCACACTGGGGATTGGGTCCACAACCCTGGGCATGTGCCCTGACGAGGAATCCAACCATGACCTCCTGGTTCATAGGTCAATGCTCAACCATTGAGCCACACCACCCAGGTGCTAATAACCATTCTAACAAGTGTCATAGACATGACAGTATGGTGATTACCAGAAGGAGAGGGGGCTGGGAGTGGAGCTAGCAAAGGGAAGAGGGAGCAGAGATAGCATAGTGAGGGAAAGAGATTGAATTTGGGTGGTAAACAGACAATGCAATATACAGACGATGTATTATGAAACAGTACACTTGAAACCTATATAATTTTATTAACCAATGTCACCCAATAAATTTAATTTATAAGTCAATGCAGTTTTGCCCAGAGATGAGCTCAGTTGCTTGGAACATGCAACTGCTCTTTCTGTTCCCTGTGAGTTAATGCCTGAGGGAGAATGAGTGAAACTCCAGGGAAAAGAAGATGCCTTGCTGAAACTAGTTTGACTCAGTGGTTAGAGCGTCAGTCTGCAGACTGAAAGGTCCCGGGTTCGATTCCAGTCAGGGGTGTGTGCATTGGTTGCGGGTACATCCCCGGTGGGAGTAGGGGGTGAGGTGCAAGAGGCAGCTATCTCATCGATGTTTTTAGCTCTCTATCTCTCTCCCTTCCTCTCTGTAAAAAAAAAAAAAAAAAAAAAAAAAAAAAATATATATATATATATATATATATATATATATTTTAAAAAGAAAAGAAAAGAAGATGCCTTGGCAGCGCCAAAGGATGAGTGTCCTGATGAGCTGTCAGTCCAGAAAACACCCTCTTGCCTACAATACTCCCTTCAACCCTCAAGACACACACCCGAAGCTCCGAGTCAAAGGTAGGGCCTTTGCCCCAAAGCTGATGATGGACAACTCAGTGGCTGATTAAGAATCTGAGAGACTGCAGGTCACTGTCCTCCCGGAGGTGATGAGAGCACCCAGGGAGAGACCTGGCCTCCGCTGCAGGCAGTGCAGGGAGGGAGCCCAGCACCCAGCGGGGCTCTGGTGCCAGCACTGCGGCTGCTTAGCAAGCCCCTCACTTATCTGATGGCCACTGTCTTCACGTGGCAACTGTGAGTGTAAACCCTGCCTTGCAGGCTTCAGCACATGATGCTTGCTCTGTAGCTCTTAACTTGCTCCCTTTTTGGTTAAAGCTTTGAATATTGAGGCAGGAAAACACTGAAGATCATTTACTGGGAGATTTAGAAGCAGAGAGAGAGAGAGGAGGAAGGGAGAAAGGGAGCCTAGAGGGGCAGGGCGGGGGCTGATGGAGGAGACTGGATTTCATTCCAAGTCTGAGGGCTTTCATGTTGTGTCAGCTCTCAGACTTCTGGTTCAGCTCCCTCCCTGTCTGAAGTGGTGGGGGAGGTAGGGAGTGGAGGTTGGGGTGGGGAGGAGGGAGGAGCAAGCGGGCATGGTAGGCTCTTTGGAGGACTTGTGAAGTCGATGACTGAAGGAAGGAGCTGGAAAGGAGGCACATGGCAGTTCACCTTGTATTTTCAAACTCTGCATTCAGTTTAGCATGAGGAGAGAAACCCCATTTCCTCCCATCTTTCCTCTGTCTCCAGGAGCTAGAACACAGAGATAACGACTGTCAACGCCTCTGCTTCATCTCTGAGCTGACTTTTAAAGTATTTGCTAAGCTGAGTAATTATGTGTTGTACAGAAATTGTTCCCAATCTTCCTAAGTTGTTATTTCAATAACATCTTTTGAAAGCAAAGAAGAAAAACCACTACTTTCCTGGCCTCGGGCTTCTCCTAAAAGAAATAATAAAACAAACTAAACTGATAAAGGAAGAAAAGAATCAGCCTGGGCTGGATTAATGACTCTAAAGCAAAGGGCAAATACCAATGATAGACATGGATCAACTACTTCCCAGACTTCAGATCAACTGTGGGTTCACCCTTTTCCCCCTAAACTTGGACCAAGTTGAAGGACCCACTGACTTGCAGTTTGCATTTAGTCTCACTCCTTCCCAGACTAGTGAGGAGGGACATGTCCAGAGGCTGGGTAGCAGGACTTAGCCACATAGTATCTAAGAGACTTGAATGAACACTGACTCCTGCAGTAACCATGACCCCTCTGGTCAACACCGACAAGTCTGCCAAGGACACTGGCCCAACTGTCAGAACTAACACTCTTTCCAAGATTATCAATGGGCGGCATTGCACCTGGATGCCACGCCCCAATCAAAACTTTCCAAAAGCGTAACGAAGACTAACAGAATCTGTGACATGTACTCCTGATTGGTCCTCGGCCAATCTCCTCCATTTCTGCCTTCCAGTCTCCCTGGCTTGACTTCTACTTGAATAGGGCAAGCACATGCCTCCCTCAGGGTCTTTGCTTGTGTTGTTTCCTTTGCTGGAATGGTCTCCCTCAGATGTTCACACATGCTCATTCTCTCCTTTGCTCTAGCTCCCCAAACAGTTTGTCCCGCCCCTCCTCCCCCTCTCCTGTGAGAATATTACTCTTTCCCATACTGTCTGTCTCCCTCAATAGAATGTTAACTCAAAAGGGCAGAGACTGTCTGGTTTATCATCACCAATTCCACATCACAGTTCCCAGCGCATAGTTGGCACTGGAGAAACATTTGCTTTGATCTGTGTGTGATGTCATACTTGCTGGTCCACCCAATGTCTCCAGCACTAGCTTGGCTCACGATGAATATCATTGGCATTGATTACGTGCCCTGGTTGTGTGTATGTGTGCACACGTGTCATCTGTGCATGTTAAGAATGGCTCTAATGAAAGGGCTAATTTGTTTTTACTTTTGAAAAAGGTAAAAGAGACATGGTTGCAAGTTCAGGAACCCACTTGGCCAGCAAATAGAAAAAAAAAATCTCAGAACTTCAGCCTCCAAGGCTTTCCCGAGGGCTCAGGGATGGCCAGTGTGCTCCTGCTGTCCTCTCCTGCCAGCTCCTGGGGAGATGCTGTCTAGGACATGCCTGGCCTCCAGTCAGTGCTGAGGATGGATCTCAGATCCTCATATTGACTCTGATCTTTTGGGGCCATCATTTCTCCCACGCAGCCCTGTATGGTTTCGGCCACGTTGGGTTAGGGAGTTGTTTGGTTTTTTGTTTGGTTTCTCTGTTTACATAAAGCAGTTAAAGGTCATAAAAGGACCTCAAGAACTCTGCGTTCTCTTTGCTGGTTCCTCTCTTCCCCAGGAGGAATGGCCCATGCTGCTTGAAATCCCCATAAGGCAATGCGGAGAGGAGAGCTGTCACCGGGGGTCCTTCCTGCAGCTTTCACTAACGAGGTTGTTTTGGTCTGGCTTGCATTCATAGGCAGTGACATCATTTAGCATCTGCTAATCCAAAATTCACTAAGCACATGTATTTTGAATCTTTTAGGTCATTCAATAACTATTCACTGAGTGTGTGCTACAATGCATTAAAACAAAAATTCAAATTCTGCCTTGCTTTTCAAGAACAAAATTCCAGTGTGGGAAGGAGAGGGAAAAGGAGCAGTTCTGTCATAGCTTTTGGGGTAACCCCAAGCGCTCTTTTTACAACCACCAGGGTTCCAAAGACCGTGCTCAGAAGACGCCTGGGCAAGAGTATTTTTGAATGTTAGAAAAAGAGTGTTTTTCTCAAGCCTATAGCAATAGCCAATTTTAAGTAACATGCCTCTAATTTTTACTTTTAATGAATTTATTGGGTTTACATTGGTTAATAAAATTATATAGGTTTCAAGTGTACAGTTCCGGTGTTGTGTGTTCACCTCTCAAGGTCTAGTCTCCTTCCATCACCATTTATTATCCCTTCCCCCTTTTCCCCTCTTTTACCTGTCCACCCCCCTCCCCAGGGATGAATGGCTGCCTCCTGCTCTTCTCTCCCCGACCCCACCCGTTCCTTCTGGTAATGGGAAAATTCAGCCATAAAAGAAGAAGGAAAAGGTATCCTAATAAAGGGCTATTTTATTTTAGTTTTGAAAAAGGTAAAATAGGCATGGTTGCAAGTTCAGGAACCCATTTGGCCGACAAATAGAAAAAAAAATCTCAGAATTTCAGCCTCGATAGACCTGGAGGGGATTATGCTAAGTGAAATAAGCCGGTCTGAGAAAGGCCAAGTACCAGATGATCTCACTTCCATGTGGAATCTAATGAACAAAACAAACAAACATGCCTCCGAATTTGAAACTACAGTCTGGTTAACCGTCTGGCAAACTGAAATTCACGCTGCTTGGCAGGTATTGTAGATAGGCCTGAGTGTCGGCTCAGAGGAAGGCCTTGTAGTAACCAGGTCTCATCTCGGAACACCTGTGCCCAAAGCCGTGCACTTAGATGGGTTCGGGGGCCTCTTGATTTTCTGGCGTCATGTTGTTCAAACCATACCAGACAACCGGGATTCTGACCACGAAACGAGGTATCTTCCCTGTAGTGTGGCTGCTTTGACTGTGGCAGGAAGCATTTATCTTTCTGTGACGGCGTTGAAGGCTAGCCGCCCTGAGAAAGTGGATTTTCTGGCTGTTTTCTCAGACAATATGGGAAACAGATGGTTGCCCATCTGAGCCTCTGGGCAACCACTGAGACGGACTGGCCGGTTCCAGTGTCCAAGTCACGATGGTTCCCAGTTAGAAATAACTCAATTTGCATCTAAGGATGAATAACAGGATGCAACTTTTCATAGCAAGGCATAAATTAGATATCTTCAAAGTTACACATTTTGAAGAAATTTAAAGGATCAATATTTCTGAAAACACAAACTTTAATGAGCTGATTTTATTTTATTTTTTTACTATTTATTGTCCTTTTATAATATTTAGAATCTTTTCATAACTGGTATTGTTTAATGATGACAGGATTATTTCTAACAAAATGGCTGCACATACAGTAATAATTTCATTAGCCTAATTGTAAAGATCATAATGTATCAAACTAACTGGTATTGACACCAACATCAGAAATTTATACACATATCCACACACACGTGTATATGTGCATAAATGTGTTCACATGTGTGTGCAATGTATTGAGAGGGAGAAACACTAAATTACAGCTTACATCACCCACATGTATACCTAACATTGACATGATACTGATTTTTAATTTTAAGGAGTTTTCCCCAGGCAAATCAGGAAGGCAAGTCAATTGTCTGTAGCTTACTTAAAACAAACAAACAAACGCTAAAAGGCCAAGTATTAGCTCAAAGATGCTCAGAAGAAAGGGGCAGATCCAAGGTCAAGGCTGTGTGTCTCGGGTCTCATGTGTCCTTTAGGTCCATTTTGCTGCTGCCCAGGTTTTTCATACCTGGCACATTTGCATACTTTAACAAAATTAACTTTATGGGGGTGACATTGGTCAACATGAACATATAAGATTCATATTGTATACTTATTAAATATGAAAGTAATTTGATATTTGAGGGCTGGAGGCTGGATGTGGACTAACAGCCAAGGTGAATCCCTGAGGCTCTTTGAGATTCTTTCATTGATTCAAATATCCATTTATTTATGTTTAATTTTTTAAAAAGAAATCTTTATTGTTGAAAGTATTACATGTGTTCCTTTTCCCCCCATTGATTCCCTCCTGCCTGACCCCTGCTCCCCGACCCAGGCCTTCTCCACCCTATTGTCTGTGTCCATAGGTTATGTATATGTCAAATACGCATTTATTGAGCAACTACCGTGTGTGGAGATACAGGTGTACAAACACAGATCCTGCTCATTGCCTTGTTGGGGAAGACAAACATAACGCAGCACAATGAATCCTGTTCTAACAGGCGCCTGAACCATCTAACAAAAGCCGCCAAAAATAGGTGGAAAAGTAAGTAACCTTGTGTAGTTCCCAAGGGCTATTGTGACAAAGAACTACAAGCTGGGTGGCTTAAAGCAACAGAAATTTATTGTCTCAGAGTTTTGGAGCTCAATCCTCAGAAGGGGGCAGCCAATCAATGATGTTTCTCTCATCGATATTTCTATCTCTCTATTCTCCTCCCTTCCTCTCTCAAACTCAATAAAAACATATTTTTTAAAATAAGGAATGGCCTCTTGAGAGCTTGAGCGTGGCCGAGATGAAACTTTCTGTTGCAGCATTACCTTCCTCGTGTTGTGAAATGGCCATCGAACAGAGCATGTCTTAGTGTGGGTTTTCCCAGATGCAGACACTGGGGAAGGACTTAGTAAAAGCACTTTATCTGAGAAGTGCAGGCAACTCCGGTAGAGAGAGGCATGCTATACACAGGAAAGGAGAGGCAGAGCTGTTAAGCCACAGGGCAAACTACAATACATGCCTCAAAATGACCCCAGGCAAGGTGGGAGGGAGCTGGGGTATTTATACAAAAACGCCTGTCACTGAGTGTGGTATCTGGTGACTCAGGGTGTGTGTGTGTGTGTGTTAATTCCTTGGCAGTCTGTCCTGCAGCATCCCTTAGTCCTGAGGAAAAGAACTTCAGAGCACAGTGGCTCAATCTAGTCTAAGGCCAAAGGAGAGATTGCGGTGATAAAGTACCATCTCAGGCAACCGCGAGATAAATGCCAGTAATGGTCCCTGAAAGGGTCCTGGTCTGGGCCTTTAGGCAGCAAAACAATAACCAGCCTGTGATCTCGGTTTCTTCTCATTCTGTGCATCTTGGAGAAGGAAGAGCCATTAAGGTGAATTGAGTTGGGATAAGGGGGAGAATTCCTTTTTGTTTTGTAAGGATGCCAGGTACTTAGTCTCTGGGAGGAGAGCAGTTTAGAGTGAATATTCTCTACCTATTCCTAACATGTAGGACTGTTCTTTATCTATTTCTTATCTGTAGGATTATTATTTGCTTATTCAAAGAAGCAGAAATAAGTTCCAAATTTCTAAAATGGTTAGGATTTTGTTTTAGAGTATCATTTGATATTAATATATGAATAGTCTATCTCTAGTTTCTTTTTCTATTATCTTTTCTCGATGAAGATACCATGACTTGGTATTTCTTTAAATATTCTTTCCTGAAAGTTATATTTTCCTGGGCATTTAAATTAAATTTGCATTTTTATCTTGGGTCTCTTCCAGTCTCTGCAGCCTCAGATTCATTTTTAGACCAGCTGGAGTGATACTCTTTTTGTCACCATTCAGAGTTAATAAAAATGACAGAGAAACCAACCGTTTCAATTACTTATAAAGGAGAAGAAATAAATAGGAATTTTCTATGTAAAAAGTCATTATTAACCAATGGCTCCTGGCATAGCTTTAAGGTGCATTGTAATGTCTAGTGGATGTTGCCCTGTCCAGAGAAATTGCTCAGTAAGTATTGGTGAGCTTGAAACTTATTTTTGTAAATAAAAATTGGGACTATAATTCATATTCGTTAAATAAAAATATATAATTACTTTATAATGTAATGGTTTAAAATAGTGTAAAATATTTTTCTTGTAGCTCAAATTGGTCTTCAGCCATAAATTCACCCTGAGACCCAAGATATGGAACATCTATTTATGGAGGATTAACTGTGGTGTCTGTCACTCAGAAGCCCAAGGGGAAATGGAGAGGTCAAGTTCTAAAGTGAACCTCGCACATGGGAAGATATTTCATATAATGACAGAGCTGAAAGGGTCACACAGATCACTCATTTTACGGATGAGGAAAATGAGTCCCAAAGCAGGGGAGCGTTTCCAAGAGTAACACATTTTTAGCTAAAAATTAAATGGCATACAAGTCAGAGAAGGGGAGGATGGGAAATGGACTTTCGTCCAGGCTGTGGGTGCCAGTTTTTCTCTTAAACAACTTGGGTTTAGGCCAAGGTAGTCCTCGAGTTGCTACCCTGGACAAGTGTCCATGCAGAGTTTCAATGGGACAAAATTAACATGTTTCTTAAAGATACTGTTCTGAGGTTGTGTAATTTTCAGACATGTAAGGTGAAACAAAAGAAGCTATCTGAGAAAATAAAAGGAAGTATTTTAGGCAGCATAGGGGAGGCAATATTTTGAGGCTATTTCTTTGGGCCATTGCAATAGAAAGCGCCTGCACATCTCCTAGAGGGGCCATAATGCTCAGCATTTTCCACACTGTTGACAACAGGACTCTCTTCTCCTGGGCCAAATTGTGAGGCTAGTGATTCTCAAGACTCATATTGAGAAAAGCCAGTCCCAATTCCTCTGTTTACTTATGAGGAAAGGAAGCCACTGAGAGGTTTTATGGAACAAGGCTTCCATTTGGGGGGAAAATATTCTCAAGTTTAACCAAATACCAGATCATGCCCACTCTAGTCACTGTCTACTGACATGATAATTCAAGGAGTACACCAAGTTAGGCTCTGGTTTGGATTTGAATGTACCTATTTGGATCCAGTGCCAGCTTCCCTCTCCCCTGCAAAGTATACCTAGGTCACTGGAGATGATTGAATTGACCCAGTTCACCGGTAACCTTCATATCACTTATGTTGACTAGATCAGTGTGACTGTCCATCCATGATGAGCTGGATTTCAAGATCAGATTTGATCTCCAGGGATCTTCCTGGACCTACAATAAATTATATTTCGGGTTCAACGGGACATTGTCATTCACTGTTTAACCGCCCATATTTGCTATATTGTCACACATTCCAACTTGCACTGCTGTGTGGCTGACTATGAAAACTTATTGCTGACAAACCCCATCCTCTAGTCTAAACAACCTGTTCTGGCCCAATGACAATGACTCAAACTGTCAAGTGATTTAGGCACTGTTGAGCTGCTCATTACCTTATGCAGAACATTAGGAATTACTTAGTCAATTTTTAAAAAAAGACATATTTAATCATTGTGGAAGGATGGCTTGGGGGATTACTTTGGCATATACAGGACCTCATAAAATGCTACCTCTGCCACAGAGTCTTCTCTTGCTAATTAGAAAGTGACACAACAGCTTCTTCTCCTAAGACCAATTTATATAAAAACTAATATAAAATAACAAAAATGTATATGCAATTTTTAAAAATTGCCGTTTGAGTCAGAGGCACCTTTTATGTTTTCAATTCTTTGGCTGCCTCTACTAGTAAGTTCGTACTGATATATACATAAATGAGTACATGTAATAAATCATTTTCAAGCACTAGACTTTATTTTTAACAGCAGTATAAGGAGTTTTTATTCAAACTAGTGTTTAGAAAGACATTTTTCCTGGGGAAAATACACACATCTATACATGCACGCATAACCTACACACATGTAATTTGTGTGTGAGAGTTAGAGGTATTGCTTATGAAGTTGATTCACAAGCTACACAAGAAAATAGGCCTTGCTATTTTATATTATATCTCACATTAAAAATGCATTAGAAGTCAGCAATTTAAGGTTTGTATTATTTGAGACTCGTTCATTTACGAAGATGGACAATAAATTGTAAGTTCTGGTAACTTACTCAATGACAATTGAATAATTGTGGATAGTGGGTTGAAAGAACAATTTGGGGGTAGGCTGTGGAGAGGGGACAATAGAAGCAAAACCCAGAAGACCTTGGCTGTTCTCATTTCCATGCAAATATCAGGAGACACACTGCTTCAACATCAGGATTCTCCAAACAATGCAACTTAATGAAGAGCTCATGTATTGTTGAAGACAACTTATGCCCAAGTCCTACAAAGAAGCAGGGGCAGAAGAAAAAGAAGCTAGGCATGAGTTGGAGGGTAATTTAACATTTAAAAATCTCCCTCTCCTATGTTTATGTACTTTTCATGGGGTCTGATTCTAGGGAGCATAGAGCACGATGTAGGAGTATTCAGAAGGATGAGTGGGCAACAGTGGTGAAACTTATTGTGTTCCACATGGATTTTGGAAAGCAAATAATGCCTGGGAGGTTGATAATTTGAGATATTCATACCTATATGCCCCACTGTGTTATTGAGTCTGCATGATTCACAATTGAACATGTTTCATTGTATACCATGTAATGCGTGTTGCTGATGTATTCTGACTTTGCTAATGTCTGATTGACTCAAAGCTCTACATTCTGTAAAAGAGAATAGCAATATGACAATGTCGGCACCTACCATTTCCTACTGCTTAGCTGGGCACTCAGGGTCCTCCATAGCATAGCTCCTTATAGTTTCCCATTATTTCCCTCCATAATCCTTACTTGATCTAAACCAGATTAATTTTCATTCCCCACACATGCTACACATTCATTCCCCTTCCCATCTTTAAGGAACAGCTGATACTATCTACTAATTCAAATATTCATCCCCCTGTCATTTCCAGCTTTTAAAGTCCTATCCAAAATGCACTCAAAATGCTATGTCCATGCTTTGGATTCCAGGTGACTGACTGGGCAGACATTTATGGTCACCTTCCCAAACTCTTAATGAATTTTTTTGAAAAAGTTAATTGTAAGAAAATGAGAAATCAATAGTAGCAATAAAAAGAACATTGGTAAACAATGTATATTAGAAAGTCTAAACACCTTCTTATCTACCAGAAAAATAAATGCTTTAGTATACCCAGAAATATACTACTTAATGTGCAAGATCTATGTAAAGAAAACAACAAAACTTTACTGGTGGATGTAAAAAAAAAGGATGTAGGTAGGAAGATTACATGATAAAAGTGTAAATTCTGGCTAAATAAATTTACAAATTTAAATAAATTATAAAAATCCAAGAATAATTTTCATGGAAATTGATAAGCTAGTTATCAGTACTTTTAAAAGAAGACCGGGAGAGGTCAATGGGTGAAAAAGGAGACATCTGATGCTTTAAATAATAAAGATTAAAAAATAAATAAAAGAAGTATAAGGAGAGATGAATGACTTTAGAAGAATGGGGTTAGCTTGCTCTATAGATATAAAAATATACTCAAGATCTACAGTCACTAAAACACTGTAATATTGACTAGAACATCAAATAGTTTAATTGAACAAAGAAGACTATATATCTAAAATTTATATAGAATATCTAAGACAAGAAGAGTCAGAATTCTCTTAAATATAAAGTATACAGTGGGAGGACTTGATCTTCCAGACATCAAGGCAGATCATAAGGAATTATAAAGAAAACAAAAAAATCATAAGGAATAACAATAGCACCAACAGTGGTTCTGGTGCAGAAATAGACAAACAGGTGAATAGGATCGGAAGCCGAGAAAGAACTCATACACATCTGGATAAGATTGATAACAGAGGAACAGACTTGGATATAATTCAATATATGCCAAAGATGGCATTTCAAAATCAGTTTGTTCAATAATTAGTGCTGAAGCTGGAAGGAAGGGGTTGCAGATTTGGCTGCAAATGAATATTAAAACATTCCAATGGCCACAGACACCACAACATTTGGAGAAAATATTCACAACATGTACAAGAACAAATGGCTAATACCCATAGCACATTAAGAATGCCTATAAATCAATGTAGAGGAAAATATGGACAGTTAACACAACGGTTGATAAATATGAAAAAACAACTAATGACATTAGTCACTAGTAAAGTGCAAAATAGAAAAATTAATATATAATATGAGGGACATTGAAAATAATCCCAATATAACCACTTATGCAATTACATATTAAACTTAGTAAATGATGAAATAATCACTAAACATAAAAATTAAGGCAATCACTGCAGGTACAGCTTCTTCTAGCTTTACCATTCTTAGTGTGTGAATACACTCTCAGAGTCTCAAGATGACGGCTCTGCCCCAAACATGACATCTGTGTCCCAGCAATGGAGAAGGGAAGAATGGCAAGAGGAAAACAGTACATGCCAGTGAATCTGACCTGCTGGTCAGTAATACTATTCTTTCCCTAGAAGCCTTGTTCCCTCCACTTACACTTAAATCTTATTGACAAATTGTGTCACTCTTAGGGAGTTGAGGTAGAGTGTTTTATTATTTATTTATTTAGAGAACATTTATTGTTTTTTTTTGTTTTTTTTTAGAGGGGGGCATATTTGTTTGTTTGTTTGTTTGTTTGTTTTTATTGTCTAAAGTTTTACATAGGTCTCCTTTTTCCCCAATTGACCCTCCCCCCGCCACGCCCTGCCCCCCTGCCATTTCCACCCCGGACAAGCCCCCAATGTCCCAGTGTTTGTGTCTATTGGTTATGCTAGTATGCATGCATATAAGTCCTTTGGTTGCTCTCTAAACCTGCCCCCTATCATTTGTTTCTAGATCAATCTATTCTTATTCATCCAATTATGTTGATCATTATATCCCAATATGAGTGAGATCATGTGATATTTATCTTTCTCCAACTGCCTTATTTCTCTTAACATAATGTCCTCCAGTTCTATCCATGTCGTTGCAAATGTTAAAAGTTCCTTCTTTTTTTTTAGCACCATTGTGTAGATGTGCCTTATTTATTTATTTAGAGAATATTTATTGTTTTTTGTTGTTGTTGTTGTTTGTTTGTGTTTTAGGAATGCATTTTTTAAATGAGCATATTTCTGTTCAAAATTAAATTGTGGTTCTGTTAATAAGCAAAAAGTGTAGCATAGATATTGCTTGGACGACTGGAGGTGTCTACTGTGTGAAGGAAGCAGCTAGAAGGGTGCCTGGTGCATCATGCTTACTTAAATATTAGATAAAGAAATTGGGATTTTCATGTTAAATCTGCATAACCCCCAGGATGACAGTGAATCTAGGGCCGAGCCCTTGCTCCAGAGGAAACTAGTCCAGAGGGGACAAAGGCTGCCTGGGAGATTTCAGATGAAATGGATACAACTATAGAATGCTAACTAATGTCTTTGAAAATGCCCAGAGCAGATTCAGCCAGAAAGCTGGAGGGAGGTAGTTAGTGATGCATGTCTAGAATTGTGCTGCTCAGCACTAGGGCCACCAGCTACATGTGGCTATTTAAATTTAAATTAAGTAAAAAAATATATAAAACCTCAGTCCCGTGATCACTCTCGTCACATTTTGAATGCTCAATAGTCGCAGTGGCCAGTGGCTACCACATTGCATGGTGCTTATATAGTGCATTTCCATCATGCAGAAGGTGCTACTGGATTGAGCTTGTCTAGAAAAATTAAGCCAAGGGAGGGAAAAAAGAGAGGGAGAGAGAGAGAGAGAGAGAGAGAGAAATATCAATTCCCATAAAAACAAACCTTTGTGCACAAAACAAAAGATAATCACAATATATATATATATAATTGTATATATATTTTATAAAACAAAATATAATCACAATATATGAGTTTCAGCTGTTAAGAACATTTTGCTAAGTATAATAATGCAAACATTGAATTCTGAATTACATAGGCATTACCAGGATGGAGGGATGGGAGAGGAGGTTTGTGTCTCATGAGAACGGGGTTTATGTGAGAAGCGAAACTTCATCTAACTCAACAGATAATGCTTATGATTAAAAAAAAAAAAATCAGTATCGAGCAATATAGACCTGTTGTTACATGTATAGAGATAAATAACAAAGGATAATTAGTCTTGCCAAACGATTTAGTTCTTAAATGATGTGCAGATATAATTTTATTAAAATAATTAATAAAGCCAAGTAAACCACAATGACAAAGACTCTGTTGCCATGCTCTCGGCCCCGTGGGATCGTTTCTGGTCTCCTTACAGGACACATCTGCACCCCGATCTCTAGGAAAGTAACTCCCGAAGCTTTGCTATTGGCACTTTGCTTTGTCATCAGTAATACAGGCTTCTAGTCAAATTCCTACCGATTCATAAATTCTTAGACTTAACGAATGTCTGATTTCGAATACCTTGTGATATTTTGATGTTTCAGATTAAAGCTCAAAGACTCTAATAAAGTGTGAAATATGGTAATAACATCAATGATAACAGCTAACATTGCTGAGTGCTTGCTATATGCAAGGCGTGTGGTCAGAACCTGCCGCTAAAGGCCATCCGTTTACTCTCCCACAGGAGAGAATACAGACAGGCTAGGAAAGTGGACAGAGCTGCTCTTTCCGCCCTAAGGGCACAATTCCAGATTAGCATTCGAATGTGTGTGTTTATCTATTTATTATTTTATACCATATGTTATTCTAAAAAGGAGGCCTGTGTTATTTCTTAACTTAACATCATCTTTTAAAACACATAATGAGATAGTAATCACAATTCTTCTAGTAGGCAACTACCAAGTGAATGATCTCATATGAACACACATCCCTCAGTCAGAGGGCCTGTGAGAACATACCAAGTGAACAGGTATCATTAGTGAACATGACAATAATGTTCAATTATATTATTACCATATGAATCACCGAAGGGGGAGGAGCACATACTAGTATGTTTAAAATATGAGACTACTTACTAACATTTAACTCAGAAATAACTGTTACCGTATGTTTAGTCTCAAATCTACATCAATACATGGGCGACCCACAGGGTTTTTGCCTCAGTACAGAGGACCGGAGAGGGATTACATCAGCGAAGATTGTCTGTAAGTTGAACGTTTTCAGATAATCGTTTCAAAGTCAGTGGCCTACATTCTGACTTGCCTAATAGAGCATTATCTTCTCACAGTAATTTAATGATTTCATTTTATCTGCTCTTGCTGTTCAGAAATCGCACTCTTTTGTGTCTGCATTCACACTTTGCATCTTTCTAGGAGCTGAGTAAATATGAAATCAGTAACCATCACATATGAGAGAGGCTCTGTTTTCCTACCAGTCAGCTTTACCAACGGAGAGAGAAGATAATGAATGTGATCTTGGCATACCCTCCTGGTTTAGTAAAAGAAAAATGGTGGGGCCTGACCTCTTTAATTACACCCTAGGGATAGCTTATCTAATGTCACCATCAAAGAGTTTCACCTAACGCTTCATTATCTTACATTTAAAAGAATTATTTTTGCCAACTTGGTCCTTTCTGGGTCTTATTCCTCTGCTTCTTTCACATCAATATCTGTGGCTTGCCTGGTGAGCTGTGCGAGAGGGAGCATGTTTACCTCTGTGAAGACTGGACACACGATGTGAAGAAAGCAGGGACAGAGGGTCAAAGCCCCTCAAAATCATGCTCATTTTCTTCCAAATTCTTTTGCACGAATATGCCATTAAACAGAGCTGCCGCAAATGAGAGATTTCACGTACATTTTGAAGCCCGTATGCTGGAAGTTAGGCAAAATTTTGCTCCATTTGAATAGTTCTAAGCAAGCAATTTGTTACCCTTTATCCTTTAGTGAAACTGATGAACAGGTGGTTTTCAGAAGATCACCCAGTATATTTAGCTTCTGAAATTTGAGCAACTCGGGATCCGATTGGCTGCTCTGGCCACATGATAACCGGGAGCCCAGGCGCCACGCTGGCTCTCGCTTGGGGTTCTCAGGAGGGGAGAGTTGGGAGAGGCTTTGCTGCTGAGGAAATTTATTGGATAGATTGAAGGTAAGGCCCCTTTATGGCTCTTTTTCTGTGATGTTCTTTCAGGAGACGTGCCACAACTTCCCTTGAAGAATTTTCCAAAGTTATGGGTCATAACTGGGGAGATTGGTGATGGAAACGGTGACTGGGAAAGCCTGTAACGCCATCGCCATACCCAGGCCCTACTAATATCTGACATGTAGTGTGCGCTTAGAATCAAGTCTGATACTAACCCCTTTATTGCTTCACCGAGCTGGCTCTCCGGTCTAACAAAATCTTTTCGTTTTGGCCTTTGATTTTTATTTTTTATTTTTCTAAATATATGAGTACGACAAAGGATCCTATATTTATCCTTTTCTACTGGGCTTCCTCTGCCTGAGGAGTGGCAGTTTCGCTAGCTTAACAGAACCAGCCACAGCAGGGGATAGGCTTACATGGCAAATATGTCTGGGCCAGGGGACAGCTGCTCCAAGTCATCATCCACTTTTACCGGGAGAGCCCCACTCCCTGGCGTCGGGCTCCAGAGGCCTGGGGAGATCTCGAATTAGAAGCTTCGGTCCGAGACCCTCAGTCTCCTGCCTCCTTCAGTCGGGGCATCAACAATTTGTTCTTTTCCAGGTTTGAACGAGAGCTACAGAAACGCCAGAGAAAAGCCCGCACAAGCCAATGGTGTTCGGGAGGAAAATAAACCCATTGCCTTGAGGTTTCTATTTTCCTTTTAAAATCTACTGGCAGGTTTATTTTGCTATGTTCTCATTGGAAACGTAAGATATACTGTGTATCGTGTATCAGAGCACATGGAAGCCAGAGGCGGCCCTCTGAGAATCTCGGTGCTAAATCTTGGCAATTTCTTCCGAAACGAGCTGACCTGAAATATTTTGTTTGAAAAATGTTTCTCTCCAAGTATTTGGAAGTTGAAGTATTCTGTTCCTTTGATTTAAATCCTCTCACTCCCTTACCACCACTGCGCCCACCCACCCCCCACCCTCCCCACCCTCCCCACCCTCCCATCCCTGCCCCGGGGTCCCCGTCTTTGTTTTACAACTTGGACTAAGTTCATCTTGTAGCCATAAGCAGATTCATTCTTTCGAACCTGCACTTAAATGTCTTTTCTCACGTAGCCTGCAAACATATAAGTACGTGTAGATCAGATAAGATTTTAAATTCTGCTTTTATAACATTGTAAGCTGGTTTCAGTCCTGGGGATAGATGCTAACGTATCTTCATTTATCTGGGACGTGAGCAGTGTGTAGGTGCCACTACTACTCCGAGAAAATGGCAGATGAAGAGGAATATGAGGAGGTGGTGGAGGTAAGATACAAAAACTGACTCCGGCAGCAAAGCATTTTATGTAGCAACAAGCAAAGCCATGTAGGTGTATTAATCACTTGAAAAATACAATGCCTATTATAACTTCACAACAGTCGTCATTAAAGTACGAGAAAGGAATATTTTATGTTCAGTTTCACTATAATTATGTGGGATTTAAAATTGAAAAGAAGTATCACTGTTTCCCACTTTTGCTTTTCTTTAAACTCTCAAAAACAAAACAAAACAAAGAGTGTATGGTAAAGGCAGATGTTAATTTGTCTTCTAACTAAAATTACCTTCTCCTCCACCTTCCAACCCCGAAGGGACAGAGAAGATGGAGAAAAACTTCTGGAAACAGAATTCTATTTCTTAGTATCTGCCGGTTATCTATAGGAAGATATGAGTTAAATGCACATGTGAGATTTCATACACCTGTACATGTGCATGCACACACATACAAAAATAAACTCAACCCTGGCCATGTGTCTCAGTTGGTTGGAGCAGCCACTGAAAAACAAAAGGTCACGGGTTCAATTCAACCAGAGGTTATGGGATCAATCCTGGTCAAGGCACATATTCAGATTGCAAGTTCAATCCCCGGACATGGTGTGTATAGGAGGCAACTAATCGATGTTTCTCTCTTTAAAACAAAACAAAACAGTAAGCAAATAAATAAGTTAACTCAGGATGCTCCCAAGGAAGAGTTGAACCACAGTTTCACACCAACTCCATTGCATTTACCCAAGGGAACAAAACTAGCTTTGCATTTGAATTTTGAAAAAGAACAAAGACCACAGTGGCATCTTGAAAATTCCCTCCAGATTATTGGTGGATGTCTAACATATTTTACAAAGTTGTTGTTTATTTCATATATATATATAAAAACAAAATTGTATTTATATATATATATATATATATATATATATATATATATATATATATTATACAATTTTGTTTTTAGCATGTTATGGTTTTCCTTCACCAGCTCTTGCCTTTAGTTTCACATCCATATAAATATACTGCCATTAAATATAAAAATGGTTAACAATTACTAATTGATGGTGATATAAACACATATATGAACTTGGAGGCAGTTTTGAAAATCTGTGCTTAAAAAAAAATGAGAATAACTTTAAGAACTACCTAGAATCAAATTTCAAATGAAAGTGCCAAAATTTGTCTTTGGAAGATTATTTTATGGAGCAGTCTATATTTCTTTGTTTGTTTGTTTTTGTTAATTCTTACCTGAGGATTTTTCCCCCATTGATTTTATTTTAAAGCAAGTGGGAGGGACGGAGTGAAGGGGAAAGAGAGAGAGAAAAATTGATTCGAGGGAGACACATTGACTGGTTGCCTTCTGCACATGCCCTGATTGGAGCCAACAATCAAAACTGCAACCCGGGTACATGCCCTTGACCAGGAATCGAACCCATGAACCTTTGGGTTTCTAAGTGTGGGCCAATGCTCTAACCACTTAGAAACACTGGCCAGGGCAGGACTAGTCTATATTTAGATGAAGAAAATTTTACTTTATTCTACAAATAAAGTTGCTTTTATTACTGAAACACACACACACACACACACACACACACACACACACACACACACATATCCCAGAATGAATCTCATCCAATATATTGTAACATTTAAACTCTCTGGCTTCAATGCCAATGGCCACATTTGTCAACGTTCAAAATTATCTTTAGTGTGCATTTCACACATGTCTCTAAAAGGTTGATAATCAGTATCAAACACTAACACAATTATAAAGTAAATTGCCTTTCCTGTGATGCTAAAACCAGGAATAGTTTTTAGCTTCCAACTTAAACATCCCTTGACCTTCTTAATATAATTGTGCTCATCGGTCACTGAAAACTGCCCTTAGTAATGGACTCCATTGATTTAATGAGATGTCATAAAAATGGAGGGGGTTATTTTTAGGCCTCTTGTCCTTGCCATTTTGTCCCTATTACTGCTCTGGGTCTGACCAGCAGGTGCTAAACTAATAGACTTCCTGCCAGAGAGTGTTGAAGCAAGGTCTCTCTGACCTCAAAAAAGATGACACGAGAATGGGGTGGTGGCAGATTTGAGAAAACAGTCAGAATAGAGTTCACAAAACAGGCAGGAATTTGCTTTTAAAAATACATCTCCTAGGGATCTCAGACATCTAAATACAATAAAATCGTACTGTCACTCTCTACTCAAATTTACATGAACTTGGAAAGAAAGGAAAAGAAGCACCTATATACTATCCAGTTAGTGGTAGAGCTCTTTTAAAAAGTGAGACTTGGCATACAAGTTAATGCCACCATTTGGGTAATGTTGCCTTTTTTATAAGCTTATTTCTGGGATACACTTACCAATCATGAGCCCAGCAAAGGTAAAATTGGATGGCTACCCAAGAACTGCTTTCACTTGGCTGCTAACAAAGATCCAAAACAGTTATGAATCATTCGTTTAAGTTTAATATTTCTTCTCAAATCACTGATGTTTTGTGTGGCCAAAGGACTGGTTCCATTGGATCCGCCTCAAATAATAGTCCCCACAGTGTCCAAATGATATTCTTGGGGATGAAGCATCGGCATGTGGAAGATATTCTCGGTCCTGTAAATGCTTGTGATTTCTGTTGCCTTGTGTAAGGACACAGAGATGGAGTTAGATTTCAAATTTAAAAAAAAAATTGTAAAGGAGCAAAGAGAGTGCAAGAGAGGGACATTAGGGAGGTGTATACTAATTTTCCTGCAAGTTAAATGGAGCATGTGGCCTAATGACTATGGGTCAGTAACTTGCTGAGAGTTCACCGAGCCAAGGGCAAAAGACAAAAGGCCACTGAGGGAAATTCTTTGTTCAATGGTTTTTCACTTCCCCGAATGTATGTTTTGGTGACAATGAAAAGAAGAAATGAAGCATAAAACTTATACTTTTTCTTTCTTTTTTTTTTGACGGAGAAAATGAACCAAGTGTTTCATTTTCATCCCCTTCCTGTGTGTCTTGGCCTAAACCCATCTTCCTCCTGCTCTCCCAGCGTGGCGGGCTGAAGCTGAGGGCAGGATTCCACTCTCCTTACGCATCTGAAACAAAATGTCAGCCAGTTCCTATCCGTGGCTATTTATTGCTGGTGATGTCAGAAGTAGACCAAACGTAGATTCGATTTCAGGTCCCGGCTGCAGGCACCTCTGAGCCATCAGTGGCAAATTGCTGCCCAACTCCCACATTTTGTGATGAGGAATCTCTCATTTTTTCCTTCCCTCCTGGGCATTTGTAAAATGTTCCTTTTAATACCCCTTTAGGATCGTCACACCACTGGAAAGGGATTCGCTTGACACTCTGGAAGAACCTCATTACTTAGCAAATCAGGGTGATCTAGGGATAATTGAGATGTGTCTATGCCTTTGAATCTGTTATTTCCATGACACAATCCATTTAAAAATTTTATTCACACTGAGATTTCTGTTTTGTTTCATTACTAATTGGCCAACAGTGAATTTCATCAGTGTTTCTCTCTGGTTTTAGCATCATGGGAAAGGCAATTTATAATTGTGTTAGTGTTGATGCTGATTATTCACACCCTCCAGGAATTGTTATTATATTCTTTCCCCAGCAAATTCTACTTGGGTACCAGAAGAAAAAAAACGTTACTTGTACCAAGTAAAATAGCCTCCCAGGACTAGTAACCGGCCCCAGACACCTTTCTCATCATCACTCTGCATCTCCTTGTCCAATCTGATGGCGTCCACTTCGGCTTCCCTGAAGTTTCGCCGACTTAAAGTGGGGTCAGAATATGAACAGACTCCCTCTTCTGCTTCCTCCCCTCCCCACAAGTAGCAAACCAAAGCGGGCTAGTGAAATAGCGTAGGTGGCGTGGTGGAGGCAGAAGAGAGGTGATTTCTGCTTTGATTCTCATAATCTCACCTTTGTGTTCTCTTTATAGTACTACACTGAGGAGACAGTCTACGAAGAGGTGCCGGGTGAGGTAAGACCCAGCACACACCTGCATGAACTGCACGCTCATTAAAGCAGGAAGAGCCACAGAGCAGACAGAAATAATCTGAGGGAGGATCTCTTCCCCATGTGTACTCGGCAGCTGGGGTACATGAAAGAAAGATACCTGTTTGACAGGTTTTATCTCTGTTTTTGCCACTTAACCTCTCCAAGATGCTGGAGGATGGTTCCCCCCATCGTTCATGTGGTATTTTTTATGCAGGTGATGCTAATTAGAGTAAAGTCAGTGTTATCACCACTCTGACTGCAGCAAAGGGATGGCCTTGAACTTGTCATTCGCATTGGGACCAGCAGGTGTGCTATGAAGAGTTGTAACTGTTGGGCACCCTCTCTGCCGATAGGGATGGTGCCTCTAACCCTTTGTCCTTGTCATTGTCATAAAATGCTACTTAGACTTTAGCACGTAAGGAATTCTGAGAAAGCCAATTCCATATCCCAAATGAAAGCATTTTCCCACAATGTGAAATATCTCACTCATGCCTCCTTTTGTACTTGGAGATGTTTCTCTTGAGCATGATAAACAATGATAGGTGACTAACTCAGAGAGCCTGCGACTTCATGGAAACTTAACATCTGTAGGTGCTGTAAACTGGTTAGTTTCTCATGGCCAACCACACATCTATATACATAAAAGCCTTAGCGACCCAACGACCGAATGACCACTCAACTGGTCGCTATGATGCACACTGACCACCAGGGGGCAAATGCTTAACGCAGGAGCTGCCCTCTGGTGGTCAGTGCGCTCCTCAGCGGGAGTGCAGCTCAGGCAGAAGCCAGGCTGAGGGCTGGCGAGCGCAGCTGCTTTGGCACAAACCTCTCCTACCTCTGCTGCAGCACTACCCGAGTGGCCATGGCAGCAGGGTGATTTGGGGCCGGGATGAGCCAGAGTGGCACTGGGAACAGCGCCTGGCCTCGGCTCCTCCCTGGCTGCCTGCTGCTTCACGCACTGCTACACCCCTTGGCAGCAGGGATCATGCCAAAGCTGGCAGTCTGATATCAAGGGGTCCTGGATTGGGAGAGGGCGTAGCCCAGGCTGAGGGACCCCACTGGTGCACTAATCCATACACCGAGCCTCTAGTCATAAATAATGATCAGAAAGCAACCGATTAGCAATGGTCTGACAACACTAGAGAAAGTTGTCTTAGATACACAATTTCCTTATTACTTAGGTTTCTCTTCTCAAAATTGATGCTAGAACTCTGCCTTTGATCCGGTGGTTTTAGCTGTAAAGAAAATTACATTATGAGACTGGCTGAAGACTTGGCTGCTTATTGTCTTTTCTTATATACAATATTTTTTAACCTTGGACTAGACCTGAACTTAGGGCCCTCCTTTCTTCCACTAGAGCTTTTTGAAAGAAACAGTAATTTCCCACCTACCACATACATAGGGCTGTTGTGAGGATAATTACTCCATTATGTTGTCATCATTATTCCTGTCCTTTATTAGTACAAATGGCATTCCAGTTCAAATGAACTAACTTACTAAGCCAAGAGCATGGTCATCACTTGTAATATTGATGTGATTCATTTTTTATAAAGTTCATTACTCTTTGTCTCATACTACAGGGAGAATGCTTAAATATCTGCAGAATAACTAATCAACTTTTCCTTAGGCTTATTTAAAAGTTAATATCTAGAATGTGAGCTTTATCTTATTGTCTTAATCTTTTGTCCTCTGATCCCAAATTTGCTTTTACTTTACCCAGTCAACTTAAAAAATACTTTTAAATGTTCAAGAATACTTTACTTATTTTAAATCCCACCTTAAAGTGTTTGAGTTCCTTTCTGCAAGTGGAATTAAGGCAATGTTGTACATTAATAAGAAGCAACCGTTCCACTCCATGCAATCTTGAACAATCAGCAGTATGTATGTGACATAATGTGCTTTCAAATGGATATAATGTGTAATTTTCTGCTTTGGCCTATTTTAGTTATGGAAAAGTAATGCCAGGGATATAAGTCAGAATACCAAGATCATGTTTACCGCAGTTTTTACTTTTATAACGATGTTGAACTGTATGTCGAATTTTCAGACAATAACAGAAATCTATGAAACTACTACGACAAAGACAATATCTGACTATGAGCAATCACAACCTTCGAAACCAGGGCTGGCCCTGCCAGAACCAGGAAAGCCGGCAGAGAGGAAGAAGGTTATCAGGAAGAAAGTGGACTCTTCCAAGTTCATGACTCCCTACATTGCACACAGTCGGAAAATGCAGGACCTATTTAGCATAGTAAGTTTCACATGACTTTTGCTAACCTGGATTTATCGTGGAGACATTACTGTTCTCAACCAGCTCTTTTTTGGATGCTGGCTGGATTCTGCTCCTTAACCTTGTATGAGACAAAATTATTTTGAAGAAATGTGTATGCTCTTGTGAGTCTTGAGTCTTCCTTTCCTGTAATTTATTTGTACCATTGTAGCATCAGGAAAAGCATCCTTTGTTTAAATTATTCCTGCAAAATAAGCAGTAGGCCATTTATGAAGCACTTATTGGTATTTCATGATAATTAGTTAGCCAATCTAGAAAAATGAAATCATAAAATAGATTTGGTTGACATCATTTCACAGAAGCTACTAGTAAATAGCATCTATTTAAATTATGAGCAAGATACCTCTTAAGTAGGTCTCTAAGAGATGGATGGTGAAGAAGATGGAGCTTAGAAAACCAGCATCAGACTAAGAAACTAAGGATCGATGTAGGGAGTGGCTGTAGGGTTAATCCTCAGACTGACCTATTGGCAAAAACACAAACAAGTCCCAGATTAGAGGGCACAGCCCTTTTAGCATAATTAAGCTTGACCTTATGATGCCCCCTAGATCCTTCCTAGGTAGCTAATGGGCTGTGGGAGGTGCAGCAAGTGCTGCCACAACAAGTGAAACTCACAAGAACATTGTAACTATGGTAACCGCTACTTTGTTTACCTTTACCTATAAAAGCCTCAGCTTGCTGGCTGGATCCTTCTCTGTGGCCTCATCCAGGCTCAGGAGATCCACTGAGCCCCAGTTATATTCTCGTTGTCTGTCTTTTCTTTAATCCTTTGCCACCCCCTCCCCGCTCAGGCTCATCAAACCCTTGACTGTGCTGGCCCGGCACAGATAAGAATGTTCAGCTGTGCCCTGGAACAGTGGTTTTGAACTGTGGCTGTATGGTTATAATCCCCTGGGAGCTTTAAAACTACTAATGCCCAGGCCATTCTGGTTTTATCAGACTGGGTTTGGGGCCATTGAAAAAGGATTTATAAGAGCTTTTCAGGTGATTCTAAGGGTGGTCCAGGTTAGGCATCACTGCTCCTGATGGCCCCTGGTCTTTAAAGTTCTGTAAGTTACACTGATGGATAGCAGAATCAGACCCATTTGAATGGATCTAATTTGTTGATTGTCTATGGTGGGCTAAGGTCTCACTTGGTAGCCCGATTGCATGTCCGCTTGAGGCACAAAAGAAATGTAAAGTATCTCAAGGAACATTGGTTTATATAAGACTAATGTTTACTACTATGTCAAAAACATCCTGTTGTGGTTGGGCAATAAATATTTACTTTTGGTTGAGTGTTAAAAATAGTTCATATTTTTGAATGATCTAAAACTTAGATTTCTAAAAATAAGATAACCTTGCCCCCCCCTTTTTTTTATCACTGTAGTGTTGAATAAAAATAGAAATTATTTTTGTCAACTAATTGCCATGAAAATCTCATTAATTCAGACACTGATATCCTAGAATTTCTGGTAGGCTGAGCAGAATGCTGGCAAAAGTTTTTAATATTTTAAAAGTGGTTAGTAACTAAATCAATAATATAATTCAGATTGTGAATACTCTATGAATACTCTTGAAACATTAATAATGATAAATTATGCATATTATATATAAGGCAAAAACTCATTGAATATTTAGCAGAAACAATAAAATTGCATTTCTTCTCAAAATACTCCATAATGGAGATTTTCCATTAATTCAGGTGGCATGTCAACTATCCAGATCACTGAGTTTAGCTGCAACTTTTGAATTGAATATTTTTGCATTGTATTAGCAATTAAATCTTTTCACATTTGGTTCCATTTCTGTATTTATTTTCTAAAATTATTGCATTTCAAGCTTTTTATGTGTGCACCCAGACAATAAAAACATTAAGAGAGTCATTTTAGGGCATTTTCAAGACAATAGTCTGTAATATCATTTCTACTGTCTCTATTATACAACCATGTTTAGGAAGAGCAATTAACAAATCTATTTTAGTGTTTGCTAAGAATCAGAATAGAGGACAAAAAAATGCTGTAAAAACTGATAATTGTTATAACTTGCAGATTTTTTTTTTATCAGATGGGGATGAATACATTGCCTGAAATTTCTGATGCTGCATTATAAGATTTGAGGCTAATATCTGCTATTCTTTTCAGAATAAATACAAGGAAAACTATGAAAAGGGAAAAGGACAGCCATCTACCATCACAACCGATACCCCAGAACATCGCAGAATCAAGAAAGTACAAGACCAACTCAGTGAGGTGGGCGGCATTGCTGAAATAAAACACAGACACATATAAAAATATGCCTACCACTGGGACCTGGCTTTAATTAGGTCTGGAGAGAATAAGGGGTTGAATTACTGTGAGACAGTTCAGGAATCCAGAAGAAACATTGGCCATAGATGATGCTTCTCTAAATGTGAACCCAAAGAGGCTTCTAAAAGCTTGTTCAGAAAGTAACTTAAGAGATGATCTGCTTTGGAAGTTCCAACTCACTGTGGTCCTCCCTGCTGGAGCCCAGGGAGGCTGACATTCAATAAATACAGTCAGACACAGTAAATGCAGGGCTCAGCAGATCTTCAACGATCATCGTATTCTACCAGAAATAAAGAAACTTTGCTTTGTGATACAGACATAGAGTGATTGGGTGGATGCTCTTTGTTGATAAAGATATTCTTTAATATATTCACATGCTCTTGCCTGTCCTGAATTCTAACTGGACATTATTTCTGCAGGTTAAATATCGAATGGATGGTGATATTGCTAAAACTATCTGTCATGTAGATGAAAAAGCAAGGGACATTGAACACGCAAAGAAAGTGTCGCAGCAAGTCAGTAAGGTAAGGTCCTGGGATGGATGGCACTGGACAGGCCTGACCCTGCTTGCCAGCCCCACTGCATTACAGGCACTGTGAGCTCTAAGTGCACGCGTGTCAGGGAGATTGCTCCGATGACCGAGTGGCCGAAGGAGCTAGGTGGATTGGAGAGCCTGGGTGACTCCATTGCAGTTGCTGCATGGATCGCAGTCTCTGTGTTGTCAGTCTCTCTTATTTTTTAAGGAAGTTGGAGCTGAATTTTTATAATAAATCTGCAAATTTTAAATGTAGGGAACTAATTAAAAACACTCTTTGAAAACACCATGTAAGTAAAACACACACACACACACACACACACACACACACACACACGTGTACCATCCAAATTCCGCCAATGATGGATAGGTTGCAGTATTTAAAAGGATTCGATAATCAGAATCATGATTAAGTTTTAAAAATTAGATTTTGTTTTTCAAGAAAAAGCTTACTAAATGCGAGAAAACTATTATGGGATGTTGGTGCGGTAGATGTTTTCCTAATCGATGCTAGAAAACTGTTCTCAATCCTCGTGTCCATAGGGAGACATCAAGCCCTCTGCTCTTTTTGTTTAGGTTTTATACAAGCAGAACTGGGAAGACAACAAGGATAAGTACCTGCTTCCCCCTGATGCCCCTGAACTTGTCCATGCCATTAAGAACACAGCCTTGTTCAGTAAGGTAAGGGCCTCTTCTCTGTCACCCCGCTACCTTTTGTTTCCCTACCATGTCATTTAGAGGAATACTCCTAAACTCTTGGTAATCTGAAACACGATTCTCTAGTCTTGAGACCCATGGGGCTGCAGGTACAGGGCTTGGCAAGAAGGAACTGAGAAGAAAGCCCCGGGCAGAGCAGAGGAGAGGGTCCTCTCAGGAATCTGAGCCATTTGGGGGTGGAGTAGGAGGCTGGGGCAAAGATGCTCCTGAGATCCAGCTCTGCAGGCCCACGAAGCAGTATTTTACTTTAGACCCTGTGCTACACTTTGGACATTCCTGGCTGTCACTCTTACGGAGGGTCTATTTTGTGACAGAAACTATATTAAGTAGCTTCCTGGCTCCTTACACCTGCATTGGTACTTGTTGCAGGAGGTAAGTAAAGCCACAGAGAGGAGATGAAACAGAATTAAATTCAGCTGCCCTTCTGTCAGTAAGATTTGCCAGGAGAAGCAGGAGAATCTATTAATAACTATGACTTGGATTGGATGGAAAGGGGGAGGTGATCTGTGAGTTCTGTTTACCTTTGCTCCCACCTTGCCCTTAGTTCTTCATGCCATTGATGGGTGAATTGAGAATTACGTGTTTCTTGTGTGATTTCATTTTCTCACAACTTTTCACTCTTTTCTGATATAGAAACTGTACACTGAAGAGTGGGATGCAGACAAAAGTTTGTTTTACCCCTACAACGACAGCCCAGAGCTGAGGAGGGTTGCCCAAGCCCAGAAAGCTCTCAGTGATGTAAGTGAACGACAGTCAGCACTGTTTGCAGTGTGCACTCGGGCGCCTCAAATTACATCGTTGGGCCAGAAGTTCATTGCAGTTCGTTAGAACAGACTAAATGCCATTATTGCAGAGGAGGAATCTATCTAGAATCATTATAATTCTTTATGTATAATTGGAATTAGATTTTATAATTTATTTTAGATAGAATTTAGTCCAATCCCCTTTTCCTTACAGGTGAGGAACCTAAATCCAAGGCCACATAGGTATTTTAGAGGTAGAACCCAGACGGGAAGCCTGGTCTTGTGGATCCCTAGGCCAATGTCCTTCTCACAAGAGCATGCTCCCTTCTGTCCCCTTGGCTGGAGCTGAGGTATTCCTATATAATAGAGTAGCATTTTTAAAACCCATTGGAATCACCGCCACCTTCCCAAGTTTATTCAGTAAATGGTTTACTGAAAGATTTTGATTTGCTGTCCTAATCATAAAGTCAGAATTGTGGCGTGGCTCCTGTTTTCCTGGGATTTGTTTGAAGTACTTGAGCAAACGTGTGTGTAGTTGTCCCATGAAGACCTCTTGCCCTCAGTGTACATAGAGGATCTTACAGAGTTAGCAAAAATGTTAGCAGTGCCTTTGGCTAGAATTTTAGACCTTGTAAGCTGTTTACTTTAAAGCCCTGATAGAGTCCTTAGGGTCAGAAGCAGCAGCAGCAGAGAGCCTTCGATGGGCCCAGCACTTCCCCTTGTTTGAAGTTGCTTTATTTCTTTGCCCCTGGGTTTGCTAGAGGCCACGCTGAAAATTCAAAGTCATTAGGAGAGCACTCTATTATAAAATGCCAAGTTGTTTTCCAATTAGTTGTCAGCTAGATCCCTGGAAGTTCTTATATTCAATATGAACTTAACAAGCCAGTTGGCATCTTAAAACTTATTGGGATTTATTTCTAATGGATCTTATGATTCTATCTTGCCCTGCACTAAAATTATATATACTCATTTGTTGATGTATCCAACTTTGGAGTTCTCATGTTTATTGCCTCTCACTTGATACTACCTGCAAATTTAGTGAATGTATTTTCTATCCCAGGTTGCATGTAATTGGTTAAAACATAGCAGCTATATTCTTATTCTTGCATATGATAAGCTAAAAACTAAAGAAGGTGTAAAAATTGTAAGGCCATCTAATGTGCCAATTTTAATGTGTGGGGACCTTCTGCTTTTCTTTTTAAGATTAGTTTTTGGTTCTATATCTCATAAATATGTAATATAATGTGACCTTTACCAAGCGATCAATAATTAGTTATTGAAAGTCCAATATGCATGCATCCCTGGCAGGAAAGGAGCATACAATAAGCAGTTTTCAACATTTGCCTTGAAAAACCTATAGCCAAGCTGGCCAGATTAAATTGTTATATATTAAACCACAAGGAAATAGTTTAAAAAAAAATACAAGCTCTACGGTCTAATACTTGCTAAGAGAAAGACAAGACACATGTGAGCAATCAGAGAAGGCCGTGTGGAGATGGCGATTTCAAAAGAATGGGCAGTGATGAACAGGAAGGGCATTTCAAGTAGAGAGCTCTCGAACAAAGAAATAGGGGTGAAGAGTTTGGGGCCTCAGAGGACTAAGAAAGTGAATGCTGTGGGTGCCAAGTTACAAGGGCACGTGTAAGAAACTGGCACCAGGACCTTGAAAATCATGCAAAATAGCTTTGATATGATATGGTAGGCAGTAAGAGGCATCATAAGATTTTTTGAAAATCTTATTATATAATAAAAGTAGAATCTGGAGAAATATTGATGGACAATATGATCATTTAGGACTAGGCAAGATCATAGGAGACTGTTTGTATGGAACTATTTTAGTAATATAGATGAATCAGAGGGATGATGGGGACAAAGAGGAGGGAAAAAATCTTTTAAGGTAATAAGTATTTAAAAAGTGTTAATGATATTAGATATTGGAAACAAAAGAGAGAACGGAGCCACAGATGAATTTATGACCAAGAATAGCGATCAGGGTGGATAGTGGTATAACTGGTAAAGATGCATTAGTTAAAGAGAAATAGAATTGAAATAATGGAGGGAATATTCAGATCAAGGCACCCTGTGGATAAATTAGAAATTAGTACTGTTGCATAAATGTGAGAAGACAAAAGATTAATATTTGAGATTCATCAAAATATAAGTGACAGCTGAATACATAAAAATGTATGAGTAAGGCAAAACTGTGTATGACCAAGGGCCTAGTTGTAAAGGACACCCACACCATGGACATCTGGAAAGGAGCCAGCAAAAGAAAGAAGGGACAGATGGTTGGAGAAGTTGAAGGGGAACCAGGAAATGTATGTAATGTAAGCCTAAGGGGAGGTTTCCAAGAAGACAGTTAATCTAATGTCTCCCTTTATCCTTAAAGTGGAGAGATGAGCTGTTGCCCCCATGCCACTATAGTGCTATGGACTTGGAGCAATTAATGTTGACCACATCTTTTGAGATAGCTCAATAGAAGACTAATAATGAAATCAAATCTTTCTGTCCTTGCTCAGAAAGACTTGGCAGTAAAGGTATGCTTTTATTTTATCACAGATTAAGTATGCACTAAGTATCAGATTACTGACATGCCTATTAATACTGCTGTCAGCATCATGAATTTTTACAATTATTGGGCACCAAGCAAGCTGTTGTTCACAGAAAATACCACTGGGTAGGCATGTAGAATTCAAGCTAAGGGTTTGGGTTCAGAGGATCCCTCTTCTTCTCCTGTATCTTCCTCTTGTGTTTCTTTTAACCCTAATTATCGTGATTTCTTTATTATCTAAGTCTTTATTATCTCAGTAAAGATTAAGTAAACACTAAGAGAGTCCTTGAGCTGATCCAGAGCACAAAATTATAAATAGACAGAATTCTGAGAAAGGTTCCTGAGAAATTAGGACTTCTAGAACTGATTTCTCAGAAAGCTCTTGGCAGGATGTCATACTTAATAAGCGTTTCTCCTGGAAGAATGTTGCTTTCTCCTTAAGGACTTAGCCAGTCATGGGAAATACAGGTTGCCCTATGCCAACATAGGTCTTTATTCATTTAAAATAAATTATGCACTGGAATTCAATGAATACATTTAAAAATCTGTCTTTTTTTTTAATCTTACTTGATTTAATGTTCATGAAAGCTTTTGTTATAGATACTAGGTGGATATCATTAGAATGAGATAGAGTTAGACTTGGTTAAAGCATGAAGAAAATGATTGGGACCTTGGAACTACATACAACCTCTTCACTTTATAAATAAGGATATTGCCAGGTGAAAGGAGAAATAGGGGCGTAGAAGTCTCTCAGTTGAGTAGTGAATGAGTTGGGAGGATGTTCCTCCTCTATAGACTTGCCCCAATGGCCTCAGTGCATAAACCACACATTCAGTAATTAGTCATTGAACCTTCAACTCTAGTAAGGTACTATGCAGGCCACAAAACTTCCCAGATGATAGGTTATGCTCTTTGCCATCCCAGAGCTCCCAATCTGAGGAGGGACAGATGTGTAAACAGCCAGTTACAATGTCATCTGATGATTCCTATAAAGGAGGTAAAGGCTAAGTTGAGTGAAAACACCAGAGAAGGTCATGGAGTCAGGGAGGGCACAAAAGAGAGAACTGTGCTTATCCTGAGACCTGGAGAACAGTAGCAGTTTGCAGGCAGATGGAGAGAAGGTGGAGTTGGGGCATCCCAGAGAAAGGAAGCAGCATGTGTGGGATCAAGAGACATAGAGGACTTCATGTGTCTGGGGATCTGTGCGCATTCTGCATTGTGCTGGTCTCATGCCCTGCAAAGGGTGCTCCTCCTCTGAGCCATGATGGGGGTGGGAGAGGCAGGGAAGATAAGTGTGTAGGCTGTCTTGACTCTATAAAAGAGGAAGCTGAGGGTAAGACGGAGTTGTTTGGGACTTAAGGACAGTGTTGCAGTTTTTGACCAGCTCTTGGGAGTAGAGGCTGACCAGAGATGTTCAAGCTTCAATAAAGGCAAAGAGGAAATTGGATAAATTCAGAGCCCTGGGCACAGAGCCCCAAGCAAGCTGTTATTCACAGAATATATCGTTGGATAGGCATACAAATTTCAAGCTAAGGGCTTGGGTTCAAGAGGCTCCCTCTTCCTCCTCTGTACCTTCTTTCTGTGACCCTTTTTACCTTTCTTATCATGTTATCACTACCCAATCCATAGATTTTCTTCCGTAGCACTCAACATCCTGGATGTAAAAGCTGGCAGTAGGCTAACACAGAAAGACAAGAGGTTGGGAGTTAAGGATGCTGGTTAAGAGAATAAGTTCAGTTGCATATTATGATGCAGAAGGAAACAGATTTAAGGCCAATAATCTTGGGGAGGAGAGAAAACTCAAAGAGAGAAATCACCAGTAATGCTGAGGGAAGGACATTTAACATCTGTAAGGATAAACTGTGGCTATTGGTACATTAAAGTTTAAAATTCAAGTAAAGATAAAAACATAGTCTTTTTTAAATGCCAACAAATGAAACATGAGAAATGGAATAACTATTGATGGCTCATTTACATTTCTTTCTTTTGGTCAGATTTCCTACAAAAAAGGTCACATTGAACAGCAAACGCATTTCACATCTCTGGCGGATCCTCCAGATATAATATTTGCCAAGAAAGTGAACGATCAAGCGAGCAAGGTAAGTAAACAAGACTAGAACTGGTCCCCTTGAAAACTCTGCTTAATAATCTCAACCTCATCCTGGCTGGGTAGCTTAGTTGGTTGGAGCATTGTCCCAATAGGATAAGATTGTGGGTTCACATACACAAAGCAACCAGTAAATGTGTGGATAGATAGAACAACAAATCTCTCTCTCTTTCCCTTCCTCTCTCTCAAAAACCAATAACTTTAAATTTAAGAAAACCTCAATCCTCAGAAAAAATAACTAAGGTGAAAGTAAACACTGAGTATTTTGGCATATGACCATAAAAATGCTACAGCAAAAGCAATACATCCATGAACATCATAAAACTGTGTTAGTAAATGTTCAGCCAGCTTGATGACTTAGTAAATAGGAAAGCTGTAGTTTGAAAACAGAAGCAATGTCCTAATATCCTTTGACATTTGACTTATGGAAGTGATATGAACAGATGACCTAGTAACCACATGGAATCTGTTTTAACCCAGTGTGAAGACCCCATATAGTTTTATGCTCTCAGTCAGACTTGGAGAAAATAAGAATGTATGAGGGGTCTCTCAGACATAGCTTAGATTGACAGCTGTGGGAAGGGCACCTCTTAACTTGCAAGGCCCTGGCAAACAGCCTGGGCAGCCTATATTTAGGCTGGTAAACTAGCTCTGAGGAATGCAGAGAGACAGATGTTCAGCAGATGAATAAATCCCTGATAAATACCCTTTTAAAAATTGGTCCAAATCAGGCCACTTTCTCCTGGGATATGGCTGCTTTTAAATAAATACTTTTCTTTGCCCTCTGTGGAGTTGAATCACAGTTTGTTCTTAAATTTTTATGTACAGTAGAATTTCACTAATTGGAATATCATGAATCTGAGATTTTGCCCAGGGCTAAGCAGAAATTAACTTCAGAACTGTTCATAAAGAGATGGCCTACTGAAAGGGTTGACATTGTAAATAAAATCAGGGGAGCAAAGACCATTAATTTTTTTGGAAGAAAAAGAAAAACCTGATTTCAAATAGTCATTTAGAAAGAAAAATAAATCTTTTTATTTAAAACCTATTTTAAACGATATCTTACTAAGACAACATTCTTTTGTCTTATTAAGTATGCACTGTGGGTATTTGAAAATGATTCCTAAAATCACTTTCAAACTCCCTTATGATGAGTCTCTTGACTAAATTGGGCTGCAAAAAGGAAGGCCATACCTTGCTCGGCAAATAACAAGCAGCAGCCTCCTCTCTCATAGTGAAAATCTTCCCAGACTTGGGAGGACTCAGGAATGGATTGTGAGAGACCTGCCTCCACCCTGACCCCCTTGGGTTCTGGGTAGGAGGGAATTACAAACTTTGATTCATGAAGGAAGAGAAAAGGGAAGGACTCTGGATAAGGTAGTCTTCCAGTCTCGTTCTGCATCTTGGTTTAATATGTTTAAAAACATCGGACATTCATCTCTTACTGTGAGAATTAATCTCCTACTCGATTTTGCTTAACAAATATGCATATGTGATCCTTAGTTCTAAATAATAGCCTACTTTGGGACCTCACTAAGAATATTTGCTGCCTTCTCAACCTTAGATTTTATTATAAAGTTCTCTATTTCTCAGTTTGGGGGTGCATCGGGCCCAACTGCTCCCAGCCCCCAACCCTAGAGTTTTCTGCCTTTGACAGCAGGCAGAGGAATGGCAGCATCTCTGCAATAGATCTTAACCTCTGGTGTGTGCACTTCAAGTATCTCTGAAGTTGTAAGTATTTATGGGCCTTTTATAGTTTTCTCAAATTCCCGATAAGGTCTATTCTCTAAGACCTTTAGAAACATTTCTGTAGGCTGTCTTAACAAATTGAAAAATCAGTTTTTATTGACTTCAGTTCTTTAAAGTTTCAAAAAAGAAGAGTAGGCAAACTAATCAGCAGTATAAAGCAAATTTTATCTCAGCAAAACTTTCCATTGAAGAATACACACACACACACACACACACACACACACACTTTTTTTTCTTCAGATTTTCTTACTCTCTGCTATGTTACAATCATTACACCTCACATTTGTTTATCACTGTAGAGTTTATAAACCATTCTTCAATGTATGTATGATCTTATTTAAAATTCCCAACAATCCTCTGTGTATGTATTATTGTCAGTACATATGGTTAAGAAAACTGAAGCTTAGAGAGACTAAGTTACACCTTTGGAAATGATGGCGTGAAGCTGTGGGCCCAGAGCTTCTGAATTTAGGTCCAGAGCTCTTAAAAGTATAGCTATTAAAACCACTTAGTTATTAATTAGCATATTAACCTTTTGAGAAGGAAGGACGGAGGGCATTTGAGAGAGGGGTGGAATTCCTTTACCTCAAACTCACTGTCTTTACACATGTTACCCTTAATGCTTGTTCTGCTAAATGTGTATTAGAAAACCACTTTCTTTTTCCTTGAAGTGTGTAATGGGGGAGGGAGAGGTTGGGCATTCAAACACTTTAAAACACATTGGTTATGTCTGTTAACACATTCTGTGAGCCAAGGAGGGGAAACTGCTCTAACCCAGCTCTGACTCCGGCTCATGTGCCCAGGTTTGGGCTTGGCTAGGCTAATTCAAATAACACTCGAGCCAAGGTCGTTTGAAACCACATACCATGGACTCAGTTCAATTTAGTGCGGTTGAACAAATATTTATAAGGGAAGTTCTGCATGCTGCAGTTGTATCAGATTCTGAGGATGCAAAATGAAGAATACATAACTCCTCCCTCCAAGGCTTTCACAGCCTAGGACTCTGGTGCTATGGTGTCTGGGACCCATGAATACATCCCAGAGCGAGTGTCTCCCCTCCCTGCCCCCCCACCCTGCCCCCCCAAAAAAAGTCCAGTGTGGTTCAGGGTTCAGGTTCTGGAGGAGGCAGCACACAAATAAAAGAGACTAGACATGAAAATATAAATTTGGGAATTGGGGACAAGGCGGGGGAGCCCAGCTCAAGAAGAAGGACTCTGTTTTGCTCTGGCCTTGCCATCCCTTTTATTCAGGTCTGGGATACACCCATGGCCCTTAGGCAGGCAGTTCCAGTAATAGCTCCATGATAGCCCTTAGCAAGGCTTTACGTAAGACTAAAAGGTGGGAGTTGCTTCAGCTCCCTTTGTCTCAACTAGACGGTGGGTGCTGGTGCGTGGCTCTGAGCTTTTAGAGCCTTCAAGGTTAACCAGCCTTCCGGGTTCCTTGTCCACACCTCTCTGCTAGTGAAGGCAATGGGCAGCTTCCAACATCCCAGTTTAATTTTTTTAATTACTTTCCAGTTCTCACTAAAATTTCTTGAAGTCTAAACGAGTCTTATTCATTGGCCTTCAAGCCAAATTTTGTTAGTTGTATTGCTTTCTATATAACTCAAGGTTTTGTTAAAGCTCACAAAGTAATGGCTAAGTTCATTTGGCATGGAAAATTGGGGTTGAGTGCTTTTTTAATTTATTTTTTATTTTAAAAAATATATATTATATTGATTTTTTACAGAGAGGAAGGGAGAGAGATAGAGAGCTAGGAACGTCGATGAGAGAGAAACATTGACCAGCTGCCTCTTGCAAACCCTCTACTGGGGATGTGCCCGCAACCAATGTACATGCTCTTGACCGGAATCGAACCTGGGACTTTTCAGTCTGCAGACCGATGCTCTACCACTGAGCCAAACCGGTTTCGGCTTGAGTGGTTTTATTATAACAATTAATTACAAATGGAAGATACTTCTGTCTCTCTCCTTCTTCAAACATCAGGGAACACCTGTGAGTTCTGAAATGAACTAAGTCCCCAAACTCAGGGAGAGGAGGTGGAATTAATACCTCCATCTCCCTCATTCAGCTTTCTGATTGGGTAAATGGACACTGTATTGGAAGATTTGAAGACATCTCTTAAGGACCCACAAAAAGTCTAATCAGCATAGTTTTGAAAGCTAACCATTACCACTTGATTTGCACTCTTCTTTGTTAAATCCTGGATTTTGCTTGTCTTCTTTTCTGCTAGCTAAAATACAAGCAAGACTATGAAAACAAAGTCAAAGGCAAATGGAGTGAGACACCTTGCTTTGAAATTGCAGCCGCCAGGACAAATGCTGAAAACTTCAGCACAGTAAGTAGACAGGGATGGCTGAATAGCACTAGTCTGAGAGGGGACCCATCCTTTATATTTCTAGCCACCAGAGAGTTCTTATTAAGAAAAGAAATACCGCAATCTTCCCTTTTCTTTTTTTGAGAAATATTTTTTTGATCAGATACCATTCATTATTCTTGCTTCAGTTCTCATAGGAACAATATGGTGTCAAAGTGAGTACCGGTCAAAAGAGTCCTTTTAAATTTACTCTTTGCTGGGAACCTAAACAGTACATGTATGAAACTGATGAGTCTATTCCCAGATTTTCCTCACTGGGAAACAGACTTCCTCTTAAGGTCTTTGTCCAGCCTTTGAGAGCCTCTTTTGGGAGTCTTTCACCTATTGTCACTTCTCCAAACGTCTGTTAAGTTGCTAATTGCTTTGGTGATGACACCAGGTTTTGTACTTGTAATTGAACGTGTGTAAGCCAGCATTGGGTATCTTCTCTAAATGGCCTCTTTCCCCAATGTAAAAGCCTTTCGCAGTTTCCCCCCATAGAGTTCTTCAGTATGTTTCATGTCTTACAGAGGAAATATCATGAAAAATTTGAGAACATGAAAGACCAGATCTACTTCATGCAGACGGAAACACCGGAGTACAAAATGAATAAACAAGCCGGGGTGGCAGCTAGCAAGGTATGAGGAAATTCTCTCATTTATCTGGATCACCTCAGTGTGGGTGAACTTCTTATAACTCTTGTTTTTATATGTAATACAGAAAAAAAAAGAGGGTTTTTAAGGGGCAAAAAAGTACTTTTGGATTGTAATAGGACTACCAGATTTAAAAAATGTTTTTACTGTGTATGAGCATTGACAATATCCAGTTACCATCCTCAAATCTCATATAGTAGAGGTCTTTTGATGCCCAGAAAGTAGAAATGCTATAATTTCATATATAATGCAGAAGAGGGGTCTTAAGACCTCCTCAGGAAAAGGAAGTTGAATATAGACCCTTCCACACTCATCACTACCATTATTTTTCTTGCATTTTGATGAACTGGTGGAAATCTAGTCATAGACAACATACATGAATCCATGGATAGACTCAGGCATGCTTTGGTCAATCATCAGACGCCTTGGAATTCTAGAGCAGGCTGGATACTAGAAAGAGCATAAACTGCAAAGCCAAACAGACTAGATTCTATTGCTGGCTTTGGCTGTGCTGGAGGAGTGAGAGGAGAAAGATTGCATAATGTAAGAGGCTGTTTCAGTATCCAGGTGCAAAACAGTGAGGTTTTCACCCAGTTGGTGTGGCTCTGTGGTTGAGCATTGACCCATGCACCAAGAGGTCACTGGTTCAATTCCCAGTCAGAGCACATGGTCCCTGCCCTAAAAGATACAGGTAGATAAGTATATAAATAATGGCGGAAAGATACACAATAATGACAGCACATATCCCAGATGCCTGCTGCTTCAGAACCCTCATTCAGCTCTTAACGTCCAGCTGCCTATCCATCAACAATTTTTAAAGAAAGAAAGAAAGCACCATGAATCTACTCTTTCGTGTCTCATCTGTGGCCATGCGTGTGAGCGAGCCTGTACTTAATGTATCTTTTAGGGCAGAGACCATGTGTTATTCTTCCTTGTATGTGTCCCAGAGCCTGACATGTAATTGATACTGAAAAAATACCATAATGGAGATTTTTGAATGAATAAATGAGTGGGAATAAAAGCTATTTTGGAAATGTATGCAGTTTCTCTGCTCCTGTTATGAGTTTCTATGAGTATTTTGTTTATAAAATGTCAAGCTGCCATTTTTTCTAGAGAGAAAATTGATTTGTGGAACTATGTCATAATATTCATAATAGAGATGAGAGTAAAAATAACCTGCAGAGCTTAACATTTTGTTTCACTCCCACAGGTAAAATACAAAGAAAACTACGAAAAGGATAAAGGAAAAGCAGATTACAATGTACTTCCTGCTTCAGAGAACCCACTGCTGAGGCAGATGATGGCAGCAGGAAATACGCTAAGTGATGTAAGCATATTCTTATCAAAAAGTGTGTGTGTGTGTGTGTGTGTGTGTGTGTGTGTGTGTGTGTGGTGTGTTTTAACCTTAGCTGAACGAGAGACAAACTCTCTCCTTTTCTATCGTGACTAAATGCAAACATAACTTTGCAAATGCTTTCAGGTTTTGGTGCAGCCGTTCCCCCAGAACCATCTAACCACAGGAAGGCCGTGGTGCCTCTGAGCATGACGTGTCCATTTGTGGGGGTGGGGGCTGTGGATCAAGGCCAAGGGGCAGGGAAATCCTCACATGCTTCCAGGCTGCAGGTGTTTGGGCCTCCCTGAGTAGAGTCTATTGTAGGAGACATGCTGTGCTTTTAGGCAGAAGGAGATTTTGAAAGAGGTGGATTTTGAGAGAGAGAGAGAGAGAGAGAGAGAGAGAGAGAGAGAGAGAGAGAGAGAGAAAGAGAGAGGAGAGAAGAGAGATGACACAGCTCTGTGCCCTGCCCTTGGGTTCCTCATGCCGGCTGCTGGGAGAAGGTGGGATATGCTCCTGTTGTACAGCTGCTCCCCCAGCTCTGCCATTGTCTCCTCAGACCTTGGCCACAGAAACCATCACCTGCAGACAGCAGGACCTAGAAGGCTGCTCCCTAACTCTTCACAGGAATTACTACTTGGAATTGTCAAGAGCTTTACTAATCCATTTGGATTAAAATAGATTAGATAAGTAAGAACTGGCCCTGGCCTTAGCAGCCCCAGTCGACTTTGACTATATGTTTAAAGAGACTGACCACGTGATCAGTTGAGTTTTTCCCCTTATGGTTATATTAAGTTTTCCCAACGTTTGAGGGTTATATGTGGCTCTCTGGGTGAATTAGTTATCGTTTCTTTGTTCCCTGGGTTGTCAGCACTGTGGAGATGAACACATGATATTGAGAAGTGGGGTGAGTGAGTGACAGAAGAGAGAGAGAGAGAGAGAGAGAGAGAGAGAGAGAGGCCAAGGTTGACATCCACTCTGCTGATAAAGGCGGGAATATAAAAATATTAAAAACGAATAGCACCATTCACAATTGCAAATCCAAATGTGGAAAACTGACAGCAGCCTGCTGTCTCAGTTGTGCATCTGCACTCCAATCATGGTTTGTGGTCATTGTTACAGAGAAAAGATGAATCCCAGCGGGGAAGAGGAGTTTCGTGGATTCGTGATATGAGTTCTTAAATATACTTTATTTTATGGTACAGTACAAAATTTTTCCTTGGTAGAAGGAGGAAGAGAGAGTGTGTATTTCTCAGCATTTACCGAGTCTTTCATGAAGGGTTGTTTAAAAAAATGAAAAATTCGCTATTCCTGTTCATTGTGGCACCTGTGTGAGGAAAAGGTATGTGAGTTGGGAGACAGAGAACAGCAATTCAGAAATATGCAAGAATCTCTGTAACTAAGGGCTTGCTAAGAGGCAGCTTCTTGGCTTCTTAATTTTTTGAAGAACATTAAAAACTTAGGCCTCACCCTGACTGATTTGGCTCAGTGGGTAGATCATCAGCCTGCAACTCAAGGGTCCCAGATTTGATTCCAGTCAAGGGCATGTATCTTAGTTGTGGGCACATCCCCAGTGTGCAGGAGGAAGCTGATAGATGTTTCTCTCTCATCGATGTTTCTGACTCTCTCTCCCTCTCCCTTCCTCTCTGTAAAAAAAAAAAAAAAAAAAAAAAAAAAAAAAAAAAAAAAAAAAAAAAAAAAAAAATCAATAAAATATATTAAACACACATACACACACACACACACACACACACACTAGGCCTCACAATAATTACAAATAGAAAAGGCTCATCATTCGTGACACCTCTAGCATCTAATTGCCAGTTTTTCAGGCAGTTAATAGGCACTATTTCTTCTTCTTCTTTGACTTAGTGCTGGAAAATACGAGTGCTATCATCAGCATGGGAGTGACAAGAATCTAACAAATTTTCTTTCTTTACAGAAACGGTACAAGGAAAACTATGAAAAGACAAAGGCAAGGAGCATAAATTACTGCGAGACGCCCAAATTTCAGCTGGACTCAGTTCTCAAGAAATTCAGCAGTGATGTAAGCAACCCTACAACCACTCCTGTTAAAGAAAAAGACCCATCATTTCACAAATAACTAAATGAAATGCCTTGTTTTTTAGACTCAATATAGAGATTCCTACTTAAAGAATATTTTGGGACATTATGTAGGCAGCTATGAAGATCCGTATTATGCACACTGCATGAAAGTCACGGCTCAAAACAGTGATGTAAGTGCTAAGACAATTGCTTCACTTTCTAAATTACATGAACACAATGGTTGCATCCTCATGTTGATTTCTTTTCCTTGTAGAAAAACTACAGAGCAGATTATGAAGAGGACAGAGGCAAAGGCTTCTTCCCCCAGACCATAACTCAGGAGTATGAAACTATGAAGAAACTGGATCAGTGTAAGGATGTAAGTCAGTGGTGTGCACTGCGGGTGTGACTCCCCTCCATGGCATCTCGAGGTCAAGATATGTTTAAAATTCGGACACTTTTACAAAGAAATGCAACTCAGAAAATTGAAAGAAAATTTATCTTACAGTAGATGTACTATTTTTTCTATCGTCCATACATTTCAAGAGCTAATTCTAGCTGATTTTCCCTAAGAAGAGTTATTGGGCATCTGAAGATATGGGAGAATTTCTTGTGCAGTGTAAAAGTGTCTCTCACAGATGCCACAGTCTAATTAGGAAAAAAAAATGTTTTATTAACGACAGGTTCTGCTCATCCATCCTAACGGCCACCGTGGTTTTGACAGGTGATATTGCTAACCTCGATTCCTTTCCTCGCCCACAGCACACCTACAGAGTCCATCCAGATAAGACAAAATTCACTCAAGTAACCGACTCGCCTGTTCAGCTGCAAGCCCAGATCAATGCCAAACAGCTGAGTGATGTAAGTTCCTCTCCCCACCCAGGCAATGCCGTCATGGGGGGAAATGTAGCATAACTCTATACAGAAAACCCAGTCACAGTTACACAAAACGCTCTGTAAGTTGTATATTTGTGTGATCACCTAAAATATTTTCCCATTTAGTTGTCTTTTATCTTCCCCGTCTTCTTGGGTGGATAATAATTCTAGTAAAATGGTTCTATAACGGAGACTGGTGCAGCTCAATGCCCTGAAGGGAACATGAGTTCTGAAGTCAAAACTGAACTCAATTTCCAGCTGTCTAGGCAAATCACTTAACTTCTCAGGCCTCATATTTACTTTTTAAAACTTGTGGTTGTTTTGAAAATTAAGTGAGAGGAGATGTGTGCGTAGTCCACATCCTGGCCCAGAGCAGGTATTTAACACCTGGGATTTTTCTCTCTCAAATGCGTTTTTTGGAAAATGGAGTGTTTGTAATAAGTTTTATCATCTAAGTTTTAAGCCTGAATTTCCAAACTTATATTGAACTAAAAAATAAAAGTAACCTCAGATACATGGCCAGAAATGAAAGGCTTTGGAATATCAACAAACCATAATATTTGCACAGGGCCATAATCATACTGGGTAGGGCAAAAGGAAGCTTATAGTTGTGAGTATGCAAAATATTACTTATTAAGTGTTGTATTATTTTCCACATAAGCAACCCTATTTCTGCCCCTCCCTGTATCTGTAAGAAAAGATTTGAAAGGGCTGTCCTCTCAGAATCCACAGGGCCAATTGTGATATATGGGAAGGGGACCACGTATGAAAGAGCCACCTCCCTCCACTTGTGTCCTTCCAGGGTAACAGATGTGACAATAGCAGTCATGCGTCCAGCATACGGTTGTCAATAATGTGAGGTGGCCTACCCTCCCTCCGACTTTCTCTTTTAACCTTAACAACTTTGTCAGGTGTTATTTAACAAAATGTATTTTACATTTTCTTTAGTGAAAATTAGTTTTTGTACTTAGGAGAATTCTTCTTCCAAACTAAGCTAGCTCGCTCTCTCTCTCTCTCTTTCTCTCTCTCTCTCTTTCAGCTAAATTACAAAGCGAAACATGAAAGTGAAAAGTTCAAGTGCCATATACCTCCAGATACTCCGGCCTTTATCCAGCACAGAGTCAACGCTTATAATCTGAGCGATGTGAGTTCCTTACCGCTATGCCATGCGATAAACAGACAACTTGTGCTTTTATTTGTTAACTGTTTCACTAAATAAACATAATGCTAAAGATGGGATGAACATGTAACATTTGTACCCTGTTCCTCTGTCTCTGCCAATGTAACTTTGGCTTTACCTCATAAAATGTGTGTAGCAATCATGTCAGTAGCTTCATACAATCAGACAGTCCTAATAGATTTTAACCAGCCTTCAAAATGCCACCACTCATGTGTGTCTAATTGCAATTTGATGTTAGATCTGTTAGTCAAATATTCATTTGTATTATACTATGTTTAATTTTCTTCCAGGATTTGATTTTTTAAAGATTGAGCGTTGTTTCATTTATTCCCCAAGCCCATAATGTTTCTTGTTTCACATGAATGATCTCATTTCTACATGTAAGAGTCCTTGCACTTAGGAAGATATAAGGTATTCAAAAGGCATAAGTACAAGTATCCAGTGCCATCTTTTATTTTCAGACTTAGTTCTTACTGGAAAGTCCAATTACCCTTAGGGGTTTCCATTTCTTCAACAATCCTATAAATGAGTGCTAATATTATCCAACAACAATGAGTACTATAATAATTCATAAAATAAGCTTTGCAGAGGATTTTGAGGTCAAATTAAAACAATGCTTTCATACCATAAAAAGTTAACTGTAAAATATTTGTGCCATCCTATAAAATACCCAGTGTTAGGAATCATAGATTAGTATGATTACTAAAATTAAGTTAATTTGATGAAATGTTCTAATGGAGAGCAGAAAAGGTTAATCTTGTAGTTAGAAGCTTCAGCTTGAGGAGAAGTATTTAAAACATGCACGATTTTGTGGACAATGAACACAGTCCCTTTATTTTATAGTAAGACAAAAGTATTGGGTTACCTTATAGTCTTCAAAGTGTGATAACATGCAGATAGATCCCTTTTGTCAATTCCTTTATTAAAATTTTCCTGTCCAGAATGTTTATAAGCACGACTGGGAGAAGACCAAAGCTAAGAAATTTGACATTAAAGTGGATGCCATTCCCCTGCTGGCAGCCAAAGCCAACAGCAAGAATGCTAGTGAAGTGAGTATGGCCCGGGACCTGGGCTGGGGACTCGGTGTTGTTCCCTGATGAGAGGGAGCTGACGTGTGTAATGTCTTTGCAGGTGATGTACAAGAAAGACTATGAGAAGAACAGGGGCAAAATGATCGGAGCCCTCAGCATTAATGATGACCCCAAGATGCTGCACTCTCTGAAGACGGGCAAAATGCAGAGTGATGTGAGTGCTCTCGTCAGTCCCCCTGATTTTCAGATGTGGCCGCACTTGCTGTTTAATGTAACCTTGGCTGTGGTGTTAGTCTAAGTGAAATCTCAGATTCAGGATGATGAGTCAAACAGGAAAGCCCCGTGGCAGAGGATGGTTAACTTCCTCGTTTTTATGATGTGTCTGTATTTTTAGACACCAGTGAATATTGTAAAGATTCCCCCATCATCTCCTTATTGCCTTCTGTTTTAGCAGGAGGAAATGTTACCAGCAATATCATTTTCTGTATTGCTTTTCCTAGAAATGAGCTTAGTGTCTCAGGATGTATGAACACGTGTTCATTCCATGCCATGCCCTGACAAAAGGCACTTTACAAAAATACACAGAGAAAAGTAAAAGGCAGCCTTGGCAGGGTGACTCAGTTTGTTGGAACATTGTCCCATACACCAGAAGGTTGTGGATTCGATCTCCGATTAGGGCACATACGAGAGACAACTGATGATGTTTCCCTCAAATGGATGTTTTTTTCTCTCTCTCCCTTCCTCTCTCTAAAAATCAATAAACATATCCTCAGGTAAGGACAAGTAAGTAAATAAAAGGCAAAAAGTGAGAAATCAGGCTAAAGACAAAGTAGGAATAACTAGATGAAGCATAACTTCAAAAGCAAATTATTTTAAGAATTTTACAAAATACTGATTTCATTTTATTTTTTCTGATCTTATTTGAATACCTTTAGAATACTTATTATATATAAAATAAAACTATTTACAAAATTGCTTTTCTAATTAATATCAAAAATTAAATAATTTGCCGAAACCGGTTTGGCTCAGTGGATAGAGCATCGGTCTGCGGACTGAAAGGTCCCAGGTTCGATTCCAGTCAAGAGCATGTACCTTGGTTGCAGGCGCATTCCCAGTGGAAGGTGTGCAAGAGGCAGCTGATCGATGTCTCTCTCATCGATGTTTCTAACTTTCTATTCCTCTCTCTTCCTCTCTGTAAAAAATCAATAAAATATATTTTTAAAAAATTAAATAATTCCTATTCTGTATCATTTATAAGTAGTTCTGTCTTTAGTATTTTTTTCCATTTCTATATGAGAAAATTACAAAGAATATGAAGAAATATGATACATACAATAAAATAGAAACCCCATTTTTTCATGTATTGTTACTATAAAGTAAAATATCAGCCCTTAATGATAAAAGGTAACTTACAGAGGTTTTCATCAAGTGCTGAACTAAATACTTTCTTATGACTGTACCTAGTTCTAGGCCAAGGCTCAGTGGATAGAGCATGGGCCTGCACATTTCTGGTCAAGGGCAGCCAATCAATGATTCTCTCCCATCATTGATGCTTCTATCTCTCCCTCTCCCTTTCTCTCTCGTAAATCAATAAAAATATATATTTTAAAAAAAGACTGTGCCTCAGTATCTAAGGCTCACTTTACACATTTTATCTCATTTTTCCAACTTTTAAAAAAGTAATTGTCCTTCATACACTCAAGAGGAAAGAATTGTTTCAAGACCAAAAGTTGCTTAGACAGCAGCACTTGTGTGCACTGCTTTATCCCAGCTGAGAAATATTAGGATAAGTAAAGCAAATATATTTATCCTTATCAGCAGACTAGATTATACAAGACATGAGCCTCTCCTGTGCTCATCCTGCTTTTTTGCTTTGTGCAAAATTTATACTGAAAAAAATACAGCAATGATGTGAATGAATGGCATTTACACCATGGGAGTGTTTCCCTTCGTTTGATTTTCTTTTTCTTTTGACAGAGATTGTACAAGGAAAACTATGAGAAGACAAAGGCAAAGAGCATGAATTACTGTGAGACCCCTAAGTACCAACTTGATACGCTGCTGAAGAGCTTCAGTGAGGTTCGAAAGGCTGTGCCAACCTCTGGGGTTGGGGGGCTTCCCCTGTCTGACAAATAACTGTCCATTTGAATTACACATGTTTCCTTTTTCAGACTAAATATAAAGATAAGTATGTACAGAATATTCTGGGACATTACATAGGCAGTTTTGAAGACCCATATGAAACACACTGCATGAAAGTTTCAGCACAGAACAGTGAGGTAAGCCTGAAGACAATTGTTCGTGCCTTGTAGTGACACTGGGAGCAGTAGCAGTCATCATCCGTTTTCGTTCTTTCTCATTACAGAAAAATTACAAAGCAGAATATGAGGAAGATAGAGGGAAATGCTATTTCCCTCAGACAATCACACAAGAATATGAGGCAATCAAGAAGCTAGACCAGTGTAAAGACGTAAGTGCTGCAGTAAATTTCTGAAATTGGGTTTGGAATGCTTGTGCCATCTAGTGGTAAGTTGAGCAGGAATTTAAATGCTATTTGGAGGCATTACATTTTAAATTTTGGTTTGTGGGTGGAATTAGGGAGCACAAAAATGACTGTGAAGAAGCCTATTAGTTACAAAATAATTTCATGTTTCAGAAATCTTTGTTTCCATTAGTGCATATATGACCCCAAGGGAAATGGAGGACTCTAAGATTTGTGAGCAATGGGTGTTCATCCAACAAATTTGTGCCAAATGCTGTCCTCGGTGCTGACGAGGTTGGCTGCCTCTCATAGAGTGTGCATTTGTGTAGGAGATACAGATGAACAAAGAGCACAGAACAAAAAAGATAAAGATGTCAGGCATTAAGACAGCTGACACAGAGTGAATGCTACAGAATGAAAATAGGTGTCTATGGGAGAGAGGGATTCATGGACTTGTAGATTGGATAGTCAAGGAAAGTCTAAGGTAGCCATGCCAAGATCAAGGTAAGAGCAGCAATGAGAACAGCCCAAGGAGAGAACAAGCTTGGCATTAAAGGTTGAAGGGATGAGGTGGTTGAAGTGTATTGAGTAGTATGAGATGAAATGGAAGATGAAGGAAGAGTGGTTTCTGTAAGGTAGAACTTATAAGCCAAGATACAGTTTAGAGTGAATATCAAGACCAGTGAAGAGCCATGTAGGGCTTCAGCATGGGGAAGATGAATCTGATTGCTAACTGTAGCAGGGGAACCAGTTTAGAAGCAACTTCAGAAGAGAGAGAGAGGGAGAGAAGAGGGGTGGGTGGGGGGTGCTATTTTTGGCTGGAAACTTTTTCTATGTTTATATATATGTTTTATATGTGTGTATATGAACAAGAAAACAAAATATATCATAAAATCTCATTAAATAAAATCTCTTCTAGCATGCCTACAAACTTCATCCAGATAAGACCAAGTTCACAGCCGTCACTGATACTCCGGTACTGCTGCAAGCCCAGCTCAACACGAAGCAGCTTAGTGATGTAAGTGCCTTGATTGATGAGCTTGTGGGTGGCCCAGAATGCCTTGATTGTTTGAACCGTAAGCATTTACATGCTTAATCTTCATGCGTGTATCCATCATCCCAACTATGTCATTTTTCAAGATTTCTTTAAAATCTTGGAATGAAGTGGCCAAAGCATACTGGGGAGGGGGGCAATAAGTACTAAGAGGTGCAATGGTAGGAGATAAAGGAGGGGATGGTTTCTGTAGAAATAAGTAACAGCTAGATTGAATTGAAGCCTCAGGAAAAATGATGTTAGATAATAATTAAAATATCTAGTAATTTTATTCAACTACTCATTAATTTTTAGTGAGAATTTTCTCATCAGGATCATACCAAAAATAATGCATACTAAAATTCCATGGTAACGTAAATAAACAACAGAAGCATTCACTTGAGTAGCTAACAAGGCAAGCATTTCCCATTCTTAAGTTGCCTATCAAAGACTTTACAATGAGAAAAAGAGCACAGAAATGAGAAAGATATCAGACAATAATTTTTAATAAAACAAATATAGGATGGAGTTAAAGAATTAAAATAGAATGACAGAAGTAGAGTGACTGGTTGGACACTTTAAATTGGGTGGTCAGGGAAGATCGATGGCATAATGGTTTGCCCTACTAAGATCAGGGGAAAGCTGCCGTTTTTCTCAAAACATTCACAGTCATATGGGTTGCCCAGTGCCCCTGTTAAAATACAGATTCTGATTCAGTACGTCTGACTCAGATAAGCTCTAGGTCAGTCGGCAAACTCATTAGTCAACAGAGCCAAATTTCAACAGTACAAGGATTGAAATTTCTTTTGAGAGCCAAATTTTTTAAACTTAAACTATATGGGTAGGTACATTGTTATTAACTTAATTAGGGTACTCCTAAGCTGGCCTTTGCTAAAAACTCAAGGGACCAAAGAGCCGCAGTTTGCCGACCACTGCTCTAGGTGACGCCGATGCTGCTGATTGGTAGACCCAATCGAGCAGCCAGGAGCTAACACAGCTAAATGCTGAGGAGCTGCTCATCATTCTCAAGACAGTAAATGGAAACATCCAGATTGCCCTTCTATGAAACGTGTTTCAACGGCATAAAATTCGCTCATGTGCCATGGGTAAAGAAGGGAATGGCATCATTATAACCCAGAAGTCACACTGGTTCATATGCAATGGTTCCTGGCATATTACCATTTTGTGCCCCAGAAAGAACAGCTAATCATTAATACCACTGACCCCACTGAACCTGAAGATGCTTATTGCACAATCCGTCTCCATCTTGTCCATTCACCTCCACCTCCACAATTCAACAGCCCTGTTTGCTCTTGATGTTCCCTTCCTTCCACCTAATGTAACTTCTAAAATTTTAAATAAAGTCCTATATTTTATATTTTTAATAAGAATTTATATATCTTTTTAACTCTGCTAGCATGTTATTTAGAATTATTAGTGTTATTGGTAGTGCTCTTACACAATTTCATAGATTCGGGATATTGGTGCCTTCAAGGTACAGCCTAGAAGTATAGATCAGACAGTACGTTTTCCATGTACATATTGGATTTACAAAATGACAACCCAAAGTTTGGTTATACCTCAAGCCCCGAAAGAGGGACTGAGCATCTGGGCTCTGGGCTGCACTTCAATGGGATTGAGTCTTTCTTTGAGGCATTAAAAAACAAAAACAAAACCCACCAAAATGGTAGTGATGACTTAGCGATACATATTCTTCTACATAAATTTAAAGAAGTGCCTATCCTGAACTGTTTGGCCACTCTTTACTGTGTTTCAGCTGAATTACAAAGCAAAACACGAAGGCGAGAAGTTTAAGTGCCACGTGCCAGCAGACGCTCCGCAGTTTATCCAGCACAGAGTCAACGCCTATAACCTGAGTGACGTGAGTACCAAAGCCACAGAGGCCTGTGTTTGTTTATATGCCCACGAAAAGAGGCAGTGCCGCAGGTGCTCAAAAAGGCAGGATTAAGAGCTATGCAAATACACAACTATGAGGTTGTTATCAGTGTAAGCAGAGTTGTTAAGACCTAAGTACCCTTAAAGATCTTACTTAGTTACCAGATTTCATTTACCACAGTCTCTGTTACTGTCAGAAACATTCTCTGTTACCCCTCCTCTAATCCCTAGAGTTTTACAAGATCTCTCCCACGAGAACGTCATATTTCACCTCCTGGTGGTTTCTATTTTATATTATCCTTTATACATCAAGACAGCAGAGTCTTCAGGAAGTTCAGAGGACATTAGAACAAGGATGTAATACTTATTTGGTAGTTGGGGGTGAAGCTGGATGATAGGTAAATTAGTAATATATTACCATTTGGTAAGTATACTATATATAATATAGGGAAGTAAATCCACAGATGCACATTTTCAGTGTTTTTATTTTTACTGGGTGAATCTGTGTTAGATGTTTTCACAATTCCTTTACTGAAATTTTCCTGTCCAGAATGTTTATAAGCACGACTGGGAGAAGACCAAAGCTAAGAAATTTGACATTAAAGTGGATGCCATTCCCCTGCTGGCAGCCAAAGCCAACAGCAAGAATGCTAGTGAGGTGAGTATGGCCCAGGACCTGGGCTGGGGGACTTGGGTGCTGTCCCCTGATGAGAGGGGGCTGACGTGTGTAATGTCTTTGCAGGTGATGTACAAGAAAGACTATGAGAAGAACAGGGGCAAAATGATCGGAGCCCTCAGCATTAATGATGACCCCAAGATGCTGCACTCTCTGAAGACGGCGAAAATGCAGAGTGATGTGAGTGCTTTTGTCAGTCTGTCTCGCTTTCAAGATGGCATCCCTGTTAACATGCCCAAGGGCAGGAGCAAGTAAAAGGATTCTTTATCCCTGGACCTTTCAGGTTCAAAACAACAAACTACTGGGGAGAACTTTAGAAAGGGCATGATCTCCCAGATTCTTACACCTCTCATGATGGAGGAGGAAAATGATTGCTTTGTACTTGATGTGCATTCACTTTGAAAAATATGTTGATATTTAATAGAATATTGGTTGTAATTCTTAAAACCTTTTGGAAAACATCAGGAGGTGTTGTCATATTTTCTTCTAATTGAAAAATAACCTTTCAAATCATGATTTTAAAACTGCTTTTATTTTGGAAGAAAATCTTGAGTCAACAGATAAAAATCTTAGTATAGCTATCATTGCTCTTTGTTGATAATTTGGTAATTAGTATTGGCCTAGAAAAATGCTCATTAATTATAGTCCCCTTTGAGAATCTGATAAAGTATTTGGATTATCCATCTGGATAAACAAACTTTTTTTCATGCCTTTTGCCTGCTTTTCAGAGAATTTATGGCTTTTCCTATGGTTTTCCTAAGGCTGGACCATCTATTATCTTTTGTTTAAAATTCTTACTATAGAGAAACAAGCATCTACTATTGTAAATTGCAGCATCTGATGTATTTTAAAAATGTTTAGAGAATCACATAAGAGTGCTAAGAATGTTCAAATAGCTTTCAAATATTAGTTTTTCATTACTAAATAGAAGGATGTTTGTATTATTTGCTTTCCTTTTATCCATGAGCTCATGTGATCGGGTATGTGCCTTCTCTCATTCATTTTGCGTTTACTCATAAAAAATTTTAAGACATCCCATTCAGTTACTTTATCTGATAACGTCACACTGAACTATATCAGTATTCCATGCTTATATACATGAAACTGTTTTATTCTCTACTTCCTTATCTGTTCTTAACTCAAAAAGGTTATAGCTCTCTGTTGAGAGCACATGTATATTTATCTTTGTTTCATCCTATCACAAAACCCATTAGAACACTAGGCACATAATAGTGCTCAGTAAGTACTTCTTAATTGACTGATGTTGGCATCCAAAAGAAAGTCACTAATGAGTCATTATCACCTAATATCCAGGCTTAATACTAAGCTGCAGGTATAGAACATGCATAGCTTTTTAAAAGAGTCTTTAAAAGCCCTTTGGCCCTTTGACAACATTTTATATGTGCAGGTACTGTATGTGTGAACGGATATGAACATAAACAAAAGAGTTAAAAACACTCCCATACACCAACTGCTGTTGCAACATTGCTTTATCAGTTTATTTGTAATAAAGACAAACTATCTTAACATTTTTTTTAATGTTTTTGCCTACCATCAGAAAGTTTTCACATTTTATTTTTATAAACTAGAATTAAGATTTTACAACTAAGTGATAAATGTATTCAGTGAAAGTTAATACCCACAAAATATTAGAAGGAAGATCACATTCCCTAATGGACTGGATCATTTGCAAAAGGAATTTCTACAGAGTTATAATGCACATCTATATTTGTTAGCTTGGGTCACTGTCTTTAATGATTCTATGACAATGGGGACATATAATGGGTTTAGAATTTTCCTATCGGCAACTGTCTCTCATTAAGGCAGTTGATGAAGCTGGGACTTTGACCTGGCTAACCATTCCAGAAAAACAGCCAAGGGAAGTGCCTTCTGAGGTTCAGTGAGGACGTTTGTTTTATGAGAACACTGTACAGGGGGCCAAGGTTACTCTAATGGCTTAACTTCACAGACATTTCTCCTTTGAGATGTTACAGCGACTGCAGTCTGAAGTTTCTTTTAAATTGTTACCAAAAGTAAACGTGGTATGAAAAACCTTTGAGATTCTCAGTGCCAGTTATCTCCTGTCAAATGTGGAATAATCAGGTTGAAAAATCAGAAACCATCCATTTAAAGATGACTTTAAAAACTCCAAGAACCAAATGTACACTTCTGTTTATCAAGCAGTCATCTTATAAAACCAGAAGTATGAAATTATTGTCATGTGATTTTGGTCAATCAAAAAAACAATCCCTATCCTGACTGGTTTGGCTCAGTGGATAGAGCATCATCCTGTGGACTGAAGGGTCCCAGGTTTGATTATGGTCAAGGGCATGTACCTTAGTTGTGGGCACATCCCCAGTTGGAGGTGTGCAGGAGGCAGCTGACCAGTGTTTCTCTCTCACTAATGTTTCTAACTCTCTATTCCTTATTGGAATACTCTTCAAAAGGATAGGTTACCTCCATAGATCATATCGTTTGTTAGCAGTCTTTGAAAACCCCTGTTTTAAGATAAAGTAGTACCTAGCTGAAGCAGAAGCCATGGCCCATTCCTGATGTCTGACAGTTGTACTTTGATTTAAAAAGATTTGAGAAGATCTGTCCAAGTATGATTTTGGGGAGCATTTCAACAATGTGTAACATATGAACAAATTTTAGGGGGGAAAATAGCTACTCAGATGTTTGGATCTGTTTTTCTGAACTCATATGTGTTGTTTATAAGAGCACTCTGTGCTTTTTCTGGAAATCCATTAACGTACTAACTGGTAATTTCCTGTTCACAGCGTGAATATCATAAAGACTATGAAAAGTCAAAAACGATCTACACGGCACCTCTTGATATGCTCCAAGTCACTCAGGCTAAGAAAGCTCAGGCAATTGCCAGTGACATGGACTACAGGAATGTCCCACACAGTTACAGCTACCCGCCCGATAGCATCAACCTGGACCTTGCCAAGAAGGCGTATGCCCTGCAGAGTGATGTGAGTATCCGATTTCCTCTAGTCCCTCCTAAATTAAGGTAGGAACTGAGAAAGATTTCTAGGCGGAGTGAGTTTTTTGGCATGTCTCACAGGTGTCTGCACGATCTTCTGTATGTGAGAATTCTGTAATGGGACAGTTACCCCTGTGGTTCTATGAGAACATGCCCTTCAGAGTTGGAGAGACCTGCGGCTAGGATGTACCCCATCACTGTTTCCCTTAGGGAAAGTTATCCATTTTGCTGAGTCTACAGTCCTCCTTGTAAAATTGGAATAAAACAAAACAACTGTTTTGAGGATTTAAATGTTTGCAAAAATATTTCACAGAGTGCGTTCTCAAAAAACATTCACTATGATTATTATCAATATCAATACTTTTTACATAGATTTCTATCTTGTCTAAAAATAAAATATATAATTACAGCATAAATTTTTGTAATAATAGCTGGACTTTTTTCCACAGATCAAAACTTCTTTAGGCAAATTAATTTGTCTGAGCTATACAATTGAGCACTTTATCCTAACAATTCTATTTTCTGAAGATGTGGCAAAATACACTTACCATAAAATGTGCCATCTTTACCATTTAAGTCTACACTTCTGTAGCAGTTAATTATATTCACCTTGTTGTGCAATCAGTCTCCAGAACTTTGCACAACTGAAACTCCACACATAGAAACAACAACTCCTCATTTCCTCCCTCTCTCTACCCCTGGCAACACCCTTCTGCTTCCTGTTTCTATGAGTTGGACTGCTCTAGAGACCTCTTATAAATGCAATAATCCCACATTTGTCTTTTTGTGAGTGGCTTCACCTAATCCTAACCACTTAGTGTGATGTCCACAAGGTTCATCAGTCTTGTAGCATTTGTCAGAGTTTCCTACCTTTTTGAGGCGACTATAGTTCTATTTTATGCTACTCCACATTCTGTTTAGCCATTGACCAGTCAGTAGACATTTGGGTTGCTTCCATCTTTTGGCGGTGTGAATAATGCCGATTTGAACATGGGATACCAGCATTTCCATCACTAAGAATTCTGTTTTTTATATAGCCATCTTATTTATTTGTTCAATTTTTGCTATGTTTCTTCCTCCCAAATAAATTGTAAGTCTCTTACAGGTAGGAACCATATGGTTTCTTGATTTTTTTCTTCCATTTTAATTAGAAGGCCCACACTAAAAAACAATTTGAAGTTTGTATCTAGAGTTTAAGTTTAGGTACTATCATAGCTGGATAATAAGGGTAACTCATTATTTTAATAATATTAAGTAAGTGTCCTCAAAATAGGACCAATTCCAAATGATAAAAAAATTAATGAGCACAACTGTGTTACAGTGCTGTCAGCCAATGTAGAAACACTCCTAAGCTGACTATTATACATGAAGGGCTTTGAGAGCAAACTACTATCAACTCTTATCAGAAAATGAGCCAAATTATCCAACTTTAATGTGGTCTTCAGTCCTAATTTGATCATTTACAAATAATACTTAGAGCTCTGTGAGCAAACCTCTCACATTTGATTATCTTAATATAACAACTTCATTTATTCCTTAAAATGCAGCTTTGAAATTAGCATTTTCCTGGTTGAACATCCACACAGTTGGAAATAAAGATTAAATAAAACATATGCCGTGAGAATCTAAGGGCTGTTAAATTCTTTCACCAAGAATATGTTTAAAGTAACCTTTATGTCTGGAGTAAGAAAGCTGATCAGAAATCTTAACACATTAATGATTTTATGAATAAGCATGATGCTGAGCAAAAGATATGTAACCTTTCTCTTGGTGTTCTAGGTCGAATACAAAGCTGACTACAACAGCTGGATGAAAGGCTGTGGCTGGGTGCCTTATGGCTCCTTAGAAGTGGAAAAGGCAAAGAGAGCTTCAGACATCCTGAATGAGGTAAAGCCAGCGCATTCATTTGTCACAGAGAGATTTGTGCGTGTGCCATGAGGAAATTCCCCAAACCATGGGGAGTGTCTCCTTTACCACTTCATTCGCTAGCAATTGTTGCTGAGGGGGGGTAACTAACCACATGCATGAATTATTCTGGCAGATAAATCACGTATGGGAACCATTCATGACACAAATATTTTAACAACTTTATCAAGGTACCATAAAATACTACCGTATTTTTCGGACCATAAGATGCTCCGGACCATAAGACGCACCAGTTTTTAGAGAAGGGAAATGAAGAAAAAAAGATTCTGAAACAAATAGTGTCCCAAAATATTTTATGTGCATTAAAACCCAACATCACAGTCATAAACACATGTAATCAACCCTGTAAAGTAAACAGCAGCATTTAGAACCATTTTAGAGCCGGGCAAGCACACAGAGACCACACAGAGCTGGGCAAGTAAAAAAACTTTTTTTTTAAAGTATATGTGTAGGCTATATTTGGACCATAAGACACAGGGACTTTTCCCCCCCACTTCTGGGGGAAAAAAGTGCGTCTTATGGTCCGAAAAATACGGTATGTTAAGTGGACGCCTGAATGAGTTTGAAAAGGTTCCTGAAGTTGTGCAATCATCATTACGGTCGAACTTTAAAATTCTGCTAGTTCTCCAAAAAGATTCCTTGTAAAATTCCTGCTCCCATCTTCAGTTCCAGGCAACCCCTCATCTACTTTCTGTCTCTAGTATTCCGCTTTTCTAGAAAATTCCTTTATATCAGTCTTCTTTCATTTGGAATAATGTTGTTAAGGTTCATCCACATACCTACGTGTGTCTGCAACTCCTTTCTTTTTGTTATTGAGTAGCATTCATTTGTGTGGCTATGTTGCATTTTGGTTGTCTAGTTGGTGAACATGTGCATTTTCCCACGTTATACTGTATATAAAGAATATTATAGGAATTGTGTTAAGTATTGTACCTTGTGTCATATTCACGATGACTGTGAAATAGTATATAAGTTATTATTTACTAGTCTAAGAAAGAACAACGATGATCTTGCAGCCTCAAAGCAGCCAGGTGATCTGTCCCTTCTCTGCCTGCAGTGAAACTTCCCGCTCCTGCCAGGCAAACCCATCATCAAGGAGATTAGACTACATACACGGGGGGCAGAGGTGCTCAGGGAGCGTTGTCCTCCACACTCAAGATTTTGTTGTTCATGTTGTTTTGTGCTTTTGTTTGTTTTTGGTGAAGACCATTGTATCTACTCAGAACTTAAAGTTCTGAGTTGATCGTTGTCAGAAGTCTGAAGCTGAAAGAGTGATGCAATTGTGGGAGAATATGTAGAGAAGAATATAGCGATAAGGGTAGCTAGAAGTCAGCTCCCAATTTGAACACTTTCCAGTGTTTCCTCTCATGTGACTTCTCAGCACTTTGGTGACAATCTATGTACTAACCATATTATGGCTTGCAGAGCAAAAGTACTTCCTCTCTTTAAAAAAAAAAAATAAATAAAAAAAAAAATAAAAAAAAAAAAAAAAAAAAAAAAAAAGCACTACAAAAACATTTTTATTGATTCCAAAGAGGAAGGGAGAGAGAGAGAAACATCAGTGATGAGAGAAAATCATTAATCAGCTGCCTCTTGCATGCCCCCGACTGGGCATCAACCCCAAAACCCAGGCATGTGCCCTTGCCCAGAATTGAACCTGGGACCCTTCAGTCCCCAGGCTGACACACAATCCACTGAGCCAAATCAACTAGGGCACTTCCTCTGTTTTTTAATCCCTAGTTACTGTCCCAATTCCCCAATTCCTCCTCGCTCAACTAGAGAGCTTCTTTATTTTAATTGCTGATGGTATGATGGGAAAATGGCATCTCTGAGAACTTGTTAGTGCCCAGAACCCTAAATTGTCTTTCTGCATGGTTTTCTCTCAATCCTTTAGAAACATTTGGAATGCTTCTGTATTCTGCTTTTCTGAGAGTGCCCTCTTTTGTGTCATAAGCAAGAAATTAAGAGAGTAAAGTCTGGTCCCTAAAAGTTGTATCTACAAATCCAAGATTAAGTCAATTTTTAAATAATGGCTTTTGCATTGTATTCATTCTCCCCCCCCCCACTCCCACCCCCCAAAAACAACAACAACAAAAAACAAACAAACAAACAAACAAAAACAACCAAAAATCTAGTGTTTTCACATTTTAAAATCAGGAAAAGTCATGTCTCTCCAAAATAAATTTCAAAGGTTTTCATATATTAGCCTTCAGTGCAAGTAATGTAATTGTTTTTCTTTTCTTTTTTTTTAATTCACCGAACAGAAAAAATATCGACAACATCCAGATACTTTAAAGTTTACCTCGATTGAAGATGCTCCAATTACAGTACAATCTAAGATTAACCAGGCCCAGAGGAGTGATGTAAGTGTGAATTGTATCCGTGTCTCCATGAATGCTAACTAATACAAACACATTTGTATACCAACTGTACTGATCACTTGTAGTTATTAAGGAATCTGAAGAGACTCAATTACATGAGCAACTGCATATTCCCCTCAGCTTTTCATTAACAAAGCACACCTAATTCATTTCTTAAGAGTATTATGTGCAGTAGGCTGTCCTTCCAGTATTTTGACCTTGATTTCCAAGGAGAAGGTAAGAGGGGCTTCTCTTGATAAAAAAGAAACACTACACGCCTATTTCTAGGAAAGACTAGGAAGATAGAGGCACTATGTCACATGGAGGAGTTACATTTTAAGTCAGAACTAAGACAAAGATCATATAATAGTCAAACCTACTACCCACCACTCCCTTTAGGAGCCCACAGAGAATAATGGAGATGGTTGGTGTATCCCACTGGATTAGCCTCTCTTATGCTAGGAAAGTGTCTACACATTCACATTTTCATCAGGACACCTTCCTGGGCTAACTTCCACCAGGTGCCCCGACCTCGGTCCAGGGGTTCATAATGCATTCAAACCAAGGGGTTCGTAGGTAGTGCATACATACTCCTTTGTCCAGGCTGAACCAGTACAAAGGTAAGACCCTATGTAATTGCATGTGAGATCTTGAATGCCTTCAAATATTTGCAGGTGGATACGGGGCAGCACCAAGAGTCTTTCATAAGAAGCACCTCTGTGCATGCAACTCTCCCTAAAATTCTTTTCCTATGCCATTAAGTCCCTTTTCTTTATTAGTTTGTTTATGCATTTTTGTTCTCTTTCAGATTGTCTACAAAGCCAAAGGAGAGGAAACGCTCCACAAATACAGCCTGCCAGCGGACCTGCCCCAGTTCATCCAGGCCAAGGTCAACGCCTACAACATCAGTGAGGTGTGCGCATGGGCTCAGTGCGGGCTGCCGATGAGTCTTTTCTAAGTGTGGGCTGAGTTATACTTCAATGACATTTTTCTTTCAGAATATGTACAAAGCAGACTTGAAAGACATGAGCAAGAAGGGGTACGACCTGAGAACTGATGCGATTCCCATCAAGGCCGCCAAGGCTGCCAGGCAGGCGGCGAGTGACGTAAGTCCGGCTGGGGGTCACCTGTGCGTAACCAGGATCTGTGGGCGGGGTGGACTTGTTATCCCCAAGTCGCCACATCTGCTGTCCTCACCTGGAAGCAAGTCTGGTTGAAAACTGTTTAGAAAAGGAAGTTCCTTAAACAGATCTGATCAGCTCTAATCAAGCACCCTAATTAAAAATTCTCGTCAATATTTTTTTACAAATGCACTTTTATTCTCCTTGTGAAAATAGATAAGGTGCATACTATTTAAGTATAACAACCTTCTAATGGTAATATTTTGTCTCAAAACTTGCTTAATTTATATGAGTTCCCTGTTGCTTTTGCATATGATGACTCGGCTTCAATTTTTATAGCCTTCAATTGTCAGTCTTTAGATTCCATTACAGTTAGTAACTTGGTTCCTTTTGCAGTCTTACTTTTACCCAGCTGGGGACTGAAGTCCCTTTGCTCTTAAATTTAAATACAATGGACTTAAGCCCCCACTTGTTGTCCTGTAGGAAGTGGGGTACCCTTCCTATACTGCTGCAGTTGCCCTGAGGTTTTTGTTTTGTGATTCCCTGTCTCCTGGTTTGTTTATGATGGTATTGCTCTGGCTTGCTTTCTGCATTCTCCTTCCCAGGACTTCCTTCTCTTTCTGCTCTGCATGATCCAGGGATAGAACACAGCCCCTTGCTTTTGATTTCCCCCAAATCCCAAGCACAACGTCACTGACTGAAATGAAACTGACATTGCACCAGGGTAAATGCGTGACAGTTAAGTAATAAATGCCTGTGTCCTAAAGGCCCTGCCATCCAGAATTTCTCACTGATCCTCTTCCTCTGTGGGCTGCTTCCTCCAGTCTCCCTGCCCCCAAGCCTCCGCCCTACACACAAACCTTCCCTCGCCTCTCTGCTTCTCGGTTTCCCAGGTCTCCCCAAGGAAGCTCAGTTCTCACTATCATTCAGAGCCAATTAGTGTTTACACATTACTGGCTCTGGGTCTCCCTTTGAATATGCAGACTCATTAAAATTCTACTACCACCACTACAGTTCTACTAATCAAATAGCCAGCTATTGGGGATCTTCTTTAGCAACCCAACGTCATTGGTAGAGATTGTGAAGTATTTATCTTTTCATTTGTCTCTCTCAAGTATCTAAGTGGGAAGGAAGTTATTTTTACTTTGTCATTGATATGAATAGTGGTAACACCCCTACCTCAATCTTGCTGGGGTAGCAGAAGCAGCTATAGACAATCAAATAGGCTCAAAATAACATTTTCATTTTACCTGGCTGCTTACAAGTGAGTATCTACTTGTTTGGTTATTGAAGAAATTTCTGAAATTGCCCAGTTGCTTCAAACCATGGTCTCATTGCTCAGTAAAATCTTCATTGATACATTTTAAAATATGCCCGTCTTTGTTTCTAATAGGTTCAGTACAAAAAAGATTATGAAAAAGCCAAAGGGAAAATGGTTGGCTTCCAAAGTCTCCAAGATGATCCTAAACTGGTTCATTACATGAATGTAGCCAAGATACAATCAGACCGGATATATAAAAATGACTATGAGAAGACAAAGACGAAGTTCAACATACCCCATGATATGTTCAATGTTGTGGCAGCTAAGAAAGCTCAGGATATTGTCAGCAATACCAACTATAAGCATCCACTCCATCATTACACCTACCTGCCTGATGCCATGGACCTAGAGTTGTCTAAGAACATGATGCAAATACAGAGCAATGTAAGTGACATTTATTCCCTAAGACAATCTCCTTTCACTGTCAGAGCCTGCAAGAGAGAAGCTCTTGCCTGGGGCTCTCACTCCTCTTTTTTCCCTTTGTCACAGAATGTCTACAAGGAAGACTACAACACCTGGATGAAGGGCATCGGCTGGATACCCATTGGGAGTCTGGATGTGGAAAAGGTTAAAAAGGCGGGTGATGCCCTGAGTGAAAAGAAATACAGGCAGCATCCAGACACCCTCAAATTCACCAGCATCGTGGACTCCCCAGTGATGGTCCAGGCAAAACAGAACACACAGCAAGTCAGCGATGTGAGTACAACAAAACAGGGGGTGCAAAAGACAGAGAGAGGCTTCAAGGAAATAAATATCGGCCCACTTCTTAAAAAATTCTTCTGAGCTAATATCTTTTCCTTAATTACAATACTCTTTAGCTTGACCACTGATGTTTTCTTTTTCTTTTATCTTGGTTTTTACCTTCCTTCTTGAAACCTCTTCCTCTTTAACTACCTTGAAATACTGTGTTATTGGATAAATTGACATGGTGCAAAAAATTCTATTCTACTATTACTACAACTACACACACACACACACACACACACACATACACACACACACAAACTTTAAGCTTAAATTCCAGATACTTTATTGTGGCAAATTTATCATATCCAATTCTACATTAAGTTCCTTATATTTAGTGTTTATATATAATACAGGGAAATAATACACATGAGTATATGACTTTACACCTCCTTTCACCATAGATAATTACTATAGAGACTTTTTTTTTACTTGTGTCTTGGTGGAGATTAGTACATTGTTTGCCTGCCTGTTCATAAGTCATATATATCATCTGGCTAAAGTCAAACCTAAAGGAAAGACTGATGAATAGAAGAGCTAATGGGACATTAAAGCACATATTCATTAATTCATTGAATGAATGTTTTTGAATACTTCCAAGTGCCAGGCACTGTATTATGTGATGATGGTACAAAGATTAAGGAGATGAGGATTAGTGGGATATAGGCTATAAGAAGAATATACAACAAGAGTATAAGGAAGTCGTGGGTAGAACAGCATTGCCACACAGAGAGATGAATGCTACAGGAGACACATGTGCTCAGTAAGTACAAGGGAAGAGGTAACTGCCTACCAGAGCTTCCCTAGCAAATCCGGGAAGGAAAAGCGTGACAGTGAAGAAGCAATGAATGAAAGAACAGTAAAGTGTTCAGGATTATAACCTGATCATTGAGGGTCTTGTATGCCAACTTATAGTCTAGAGATTATGGGGTAAGTAGCAAGATGTATTGAATATTTTTAATTTATGGAGTTGCTTTATCACATCTGTGTGTTAAATCTGACAAAAAGTACAGAGGCTCCAAAACTGGTTTGGCTCAGCGGTAGAGAGCCGGTCTGCAGACTGAAAGGTCCCAGGTTTGATTCCGGTCAAGGGCATGTACATTGGTTGTGGGCACATCCCCGGTGGGGGTGGTGCAAGAGGCAGCTGGTTGATGTTTCTCTCTCATCGATGTTTCTAGCTCTCTATCTCTCTCTCTTCCTCTCTGTAAGAAAATCAATAAAATATATTATAAAAAAAAAAAAGTACAGAGGCTGTATTGGAGAGGGAGAGATTGGAAAAAGAAAATGAATTAGAAAGCTGTTACAGATACCCAACTGAAGGCTTGGACTTGAAGGCAGTAGGGATGGGAAAGGCGATGTTTAGAAAGTAGAATTGATGAGATTATGTGAATGCTTAGAAATGGTTTCTACAGTTACTGAGGAAATAAGGATAGCTTTGGGATTCTTAGAAGAATTTATTAGTATTTGAGGATTCCCTTAGCTATCAGCCATCTCAGACTTTACTTGTGATACATACACACCAGTTTACATATGAAGTTCCACATAGACATGCCTGGGAAATGGAGATATTTATGATAAATAATAATGGAGAGACTGAAAATCTACTTGTGATTCCTGTTCTAGTTTAGTTTTAGAAATTAAGCAATTTCTTTCATTTCTATCACCAAGAGGAGGATATAATATGTGTCTTTAAAATGACAAGCTAGGGTAAATCCAGAATGGTAAATCTTTTGAATACACTGGATTTATGTATAAGCAACTTCATTTAATGAGGAAATTATTATATGCTTTTACTTGTACTATTATAATTGGAAAGTTTTAAGCAGAAGTGAAAGACATTCTAACCATCATTTTCTCTCTAAAAAATAGCAAACCAAAACCAAAACAACACAAGACTTTAAGAGCTATTAGCTCCACTAGCAAAGGATGAACTTTTCTGGCTTTGGTGTAATTCATGTTAGAGTTTCACATTTGAACCTATTTTTCATTATCTTTGGCAGTAAATTATTTCTGTTCTCTTAAGGATTTTTTTTGCTATTATAATACACCGAGTTGTTGGCTCTTCCTAAAGACAACAAGATGCTTGAGTTTCTTAAAAACAGGAAAATGCTTTTGATACTTTTGCACAATAGAAATGGTGGGGATTGTGCTAGGTATAACTCCTTTAAGCATGCAACTAATGCATTTTCCTTTTTGTGCTATTTGTGATGCACTTTGATTTTGTGCCTGTGTGTTGCAGATCTTATACAAAGCTAAAGGAGAAGATGTGAAACATAAATACACGATGAGTGCTGATCTTCCTCAGTTTCTACAGGCCAAGTGCAATGCTTACAACATAAGTGATGTAAGTAAGGTCTTAGATGGGGTGTGAAATACAGAACTGGTGATAAAATAATAGAATTTTAAGGTATGGCGGGGCCTTGACAATTACTTAGGTCAATTTTCCACATGGCCTCAATTGAAACTTAGCCCATGATGATGGCTCTGTACCTATGAGTTGGCCTTTTAAAGTGTCAGACAGCTGTCTGTCTGTCTGTCTGTCTGTCTCTCTCTCTCTCTCTCTCTCTCTCATATTGAATTTATTGGGGTGATATTGGTTAATAAAATTATATAGGCTTCTGTATTTGTTATTGTGTGTTCACCATTCCAAGTCAAGTCTCCTTCCATCACCATTTCCCTCCCCCCCCCCATATCCTCTTCTACCACCCCTCCTTCCCTGACAGTCACCATAAAGGATTCTTCTTTATGTAGAACTTAACATCTAGTTCTCTAAACCTCCAATTAGTTTTTCTAATTTTTGCATGTGGAGGAGGTTATTACCCTCCAAAGAAGTAAGAATAAAGAAAATCCTTTTTCTTTTTTTAAACAACAATCCTAAAATTGCTAGATCTTACCACTAGATCTTCCCTTGACCTTTTCACAAGACTGAACAACTTCATTTTCTCCAGCTGGTCCTCACATACCCTGGTCTCCAGAACCTTCATTAGATCCACAAATTGGGCTCACTCCCTTTTCTTATATCTCTCTTCAGTATGTGCCCAAACCAGATGTGGGTGAATAATTAGTGCAGAGCCCAGTAAATCTATGCTATATAAAATGTGACATTTTGCTCTAGGACCGTGGTTGGCAAACTGTGGCTCACGAGCCACATGCAGCTCTTTGGCCCCTTGAGTGTGGCTCTTCCACAAAATACCATGGCCTGGGCGAGTCTGTTTTGAAGAAGTAGTGTTAGAAGTTTAAGTTTAAAAAATTTGGCTCTCAAAAGAAATTTCAATCGTTGTACTGTTGATATTTGGCTCTGTTGACTAATGAGTTTGCCAATCACTGTTCTAGGAGTTTCTTTTAGTTTCCTTCTGCAGAGGAATAAAACAATTCCAGCTGCTGAGGAATCACTTCAATGGATGAATACACAGCATGCTGACATCCCGTTTCTTCTTCTGTCCCAGGTCTGTTACAAACGGGACTGGCATGATCTAATAGCCAAGGGCAACAATGTGCTGGGAGACGCTATTCCCATCACTGCAGCCAAAGCGTCAAGAAACATTGCCAGTGATGTGAGTACACATTCAGGGTGAAATCTGGGTGATTGCCTTTTGAAGAAGTAAACAGATGTGTGCTTGTTTAAATGGTGTCACATTGAAAACAAAATGTTGAATTCATGACATTCAAATTCTCCACAAAATGTTGTTTTGAGAAACTGTCACTTTTCCATGTTTTTCGATTCTTTTCAGTTGACCCCACTTGGTAGAGCTGTCATAAACCTGACAGCGGCTTTCTTCCTGATTAATACCCCCAATTATCTCCCCCCTGACACCTTCCCTGACAGCCCGCATTTATTTTCAGTGAGAACATCCTGACTGACACTAACACATTACACTCAGGTGCCTGCCTACATTATAATTGCATTTAGACAATTGAAAAGATGTTCCATAAAATGTGCAGATTTTATTTTTATTTTTTTGTATTGAATTTATTAGGGTGATACTGGTTAACAAAATTATACAGGTTTCAGGTGCACCGTTCCACAATACATCGTCTGTACACTGTATTGAGTGTTCGCCACCCCAAGGTCAAGTGCCTTCCATCACCATTTATTCCCCCTTTACCTTCTTCTGCTTCCCCCCAGCCTCTCCCTGCTGGCAATCACCGTTTTATAAATCCAATGGGGGAAAGAACCACTTCTCTAGAATATAATTTTGAATTATGTAATTGATGCCCATTTTACCTATAACAGAAACAGCAGACACTTATTCTTCTTCCCATGATTGAAAAACATTTTCACAAAGCATACCCCCATCTCCACCCCCAACCCCTGCCCCATACACTTCACTGTCACACACCATTCCAGAGGCTACAATCTTGGTTTGAGGAGAGAAGAAAGAAGCCACACATGTGTGCAGGCCACAGGAGAGTTGGGAGTAAGAATTCTAGAGCTTTTTCTTGTAGGGCTGCTACTGAAAACAGCTCCTCAAAGATGTGCATATCACTGTGAAATGCATTTCTAGGTTAAGGAGGAAGTGAAAGTATAAAGCATGACATTATCTTCTTTTTTTGTAAGCACTTGCACAGAGCTGCTCCTAACATGCCTAGAGATTACTTTGACAATCCTTTTGCCTGCCAAACTCCTGTTGATAAATCGGTACTTAAACAGCAGAAGCTGCATATCTGCAGAGTTGAGGTGGATTTGGATTCTTTTATGTGGAAATTGAGGTTTTGACCTGTTACATACAGCGTAGCTAAGTCTACACCACATTGGCGATCCGAGCAGGGAGAGATTTTGGGCAGCACAGCTTTTAGATATCTACTCATGCAGAAAGCTCACAATGGTTCCCGCCCTCAATGTAGTTCCTTTACTCATCTTAGTTGCTTCAGCAGTGCGCTGGGAGAGGAGCTGCTGAGGACTGGGTGGGTGAAGACCCAGCTACTTACCCGTGCAGCATCTAAATTGATGCTCCCTAGAAAGAAGAGGTTTTTTGTTTTTTGTTTAGGTCAGCCTGAGACAAAAATCACAGTAATGATTTCCTACCCCACCGCAAGCTGATACGAGTGCAAACATTTCACATGTAGAATCTTTAGAGTTTCTTCTGCACCTGTTGTGCACCTATTAGGCCAATTGGAACAGAGAATGGGAGGTTTTCTCAATAGTTTCTAATAATCTGTGATGTGCAATAATACAGTGGATTTGGTGAATTCACATTGCTGGAAAACCAAGAGATACGGGTCTTACATTTGGAAAGTGTCATGATAGAGTAGGTGTGAAAATTCAGTTGGCTTTAAGTAAAGATCTAAATGCAAGTCATCCATAGGATTGATAACAAAGAAAAGAAACTGGTCCTGAGTATATCCTGACACCCACTGTAGCATAGAAGTGATGGAAATAAATGCTGTCACTCTGAACTTTCTGGAGAGTGTGTGTGTGTGTGTGGGGGGGGGGGGGGTATGGTTTGCATTTTTGTACAATCTTCCAGAAAGTCACAATGTTCTGAGAGCTTTTGTGTGTGAATAGAGTTGCTATACCTACTAGCATCATTGCCTCGGTCTTTGCTAACCAACTTCTGCCTCTGCAGTACAAATACAAGGAAGCTTATGAGAAGGCCAAGGGAAAGCATGTGGGTTTTAGAAGCCTCCAGGATGATCCCAAGCTGGTCCATTACATGAACGTAGCCAAGCTGCAGTCTGATCGTGAATACAGGAAGAACTATGAGAACACCAAAACCAGCTATCATACCCCTGGGGACATGGTTAGCATCACAGCCGCAAAGATGGCCCAGGATGTTGTGACCAACGTCAATTATAAACAACCGATCCATCATTACACATACCTACCTGATGCCATGAGTGTCCAGCACACCAGGAACGCGAATCAAATTCAGAGTGATGTGAGTATGTAGAACAGAGCAGACCCAGAGAAGCTGTTACTTAAGGGATAATCCTTTCTTCCTACTTTACTAGACTTCACAATACAAGAAGATATTGAAGGGGGGGGGGGGTGTAATGTAACTTAAAATAAATAGTCATTATTGAAGGGCTAACAAAGGCATGGTGAACAAGCTATGCTTTTGCTGGCTTTCTGCACTCCTACTGTCACCATTGACATTGCCTTTGTTAACTTCTGGGTCAGAGAGAAAGCCATATTCCACTAAGTAGATAAACCACCTTAATTCTCAGCAAGAGGAAATGGTGGCTCCCGGGGTGTTTGCTTCAATGGTGATACGAATAATGCAAAATAGGAGCATTCTTTATTCTTTATGAATTCAGCAAAGTTATTTTTTTACTTTTTTTTTTTTAACTCAAGGTCACACTCTCATACATGTAAATCTGTGTGATGAGTCATCTCAAATGAGCCAGGAAGGCTTTGTGATTGCAGCATGATTCCCAGGGAGCTGCAGAGGGAGGTGTTTAATATTCAGGGCTTTTCCTTCCGCAGGATCCAGATGTCTATAAGAATCGTCCTCTGGGAAGGGAAGGAATGGTGTTCATTTATTGTGGCTCAATGGAAATGTCTCCCCCCAGCTGAGATCAGGGAGAGCCTAGGTGGACAGTGTGGGTGAAATTCAAAGTTGTGGAGTTTTCAGTGAAATCAAAAGGAAAGGCCAATTTATTGTCAAAAGAAACAATATTTTTTTTCAGCAGTAGCCCTGGAAATATGTGGCCCAGATTCTCTCTGCGTTGTATAATGCCCTCAAACAACAGCACCGCTGTTTCTTATTACCAAATTCTGGGTGAGAAGCTCTGTGACAGACATAGGCTTAGCTTCCACTGCAGATGGGAGCGTGTTGAAAAGGTTACCATTCATTTCCCTGGCAGAGGATTGTGGGTGTCAGAACCAGTGCTGGACTGTTCTCTGGGACATCTCCTCATACGAGCTTGCTCTTTTACAGAATGTGTACAAGGACGACTATAACACCTTCTTCAAGGGCATTGGATGGATCCCTATTGGTTCTCTGGAGGTGGAGAAGGCCAAGAAAGCCGGCGAGGCATTAAATGAGAGGAAGTATCGACAGCACCCAGATACCATCAAATTCACAAGTGTGCCTGATTCCATGGGCATGGTTCTGGCTCAGCACAACACAAAGCAGCTGAGTGATGTAAGTGGTTTCCCTTCAGAGGGTTTGTAGATGAATAACCCCCTGATAAGCCAGACCACATCCTTCTTAATTCGATACGTGAGACGGCATCTGTGCTAGCAGGTCAGCGGCTTTCAGAGGTCTGATCAAAAGGTTGTACTTTTTGAAGCACCTAGGAACTTGAACACAAGTAGCACTGGGAGGGGAGAAGGAGACTTCCATTCTGCTTTATTTTCCCAAAGTGGAGAATCTGTGCTATTCATTAGACATATGGAATGAACTTATTATTATATGTCACTCGGTCTGAATAGCAAACCAAGGTATTTTATTCTGATTTGCAACAGTTCTACTTGGCTTCACAGGGAAAGGGGATAATAATGTCCTCATCCCTGGGCACAATAGCTGGATGTTGTGATAGGCAAGAGAGGCCTCTAGGAAGGAGATAAGCAGTTTGCTTTCAGCATCAAGTCGCCTCTCTGAGCCCAGGTCTCGCTGGACCCTTCGTCTTAGTCAGAGGCTACTTGCAGTACTCAGTGCTTCCCTTCATTTGGCAATCTCAGTTCTCTTAAAAGATCTCCACCAGAAAGAGGGGCATAAAGTAAAAGGCAAAGAAGGGAGGACTGTGTTTTTAGCCCCAGATATTGGGAGGTGGTGAATGCGTTGTTTGGCTCAGATTTGAGGCTTATCTGTGGATTTCATTTCTCAGGCCAATCCCTGCCCCCACCCTATCATGGATGTTTCAAGATTAATTCTATTTCAGTGCTAAAATCAATGGAGACTCTCTGATTTCTTTTGTACTAACCGAGGTGTTACTTCTCACTGTTTCCAGTTAGCTAGGAAAACTGTGCTCTCAGTAATTATCTTCCACGTCAATAAATGCCATCAATATCTTCCTTGTTACCCACGCCAGAAACCTGGCTTCACCACTGATGCCTTCACCATTGTGTGAACACCACATTCAAACCCCTCCGCTGAGTCAGTCTCCTAAATTTCTCTTGGCCGTGCTGTCTTTCAGCCGCCACCAACCGAGTTCCTGCTCCCCATCTCCTTGGGGACAACTACAGTCCTCTGGTATTTGGACTCCATGCCCAAGGCACACACTACAACCAGAGAGACCATCTCAGCTCAAATCACATCTCTCTTATACTCAAAACCCCTTAGTAACTTCTTGAACTGAAAATAAAATCTAAACACATTAATTCGTTTGGGAGGCCCTGCTCCCCATCCTGTCTGACCTCTGGCCATCCTCGGCCACTCCAGCCCCGTAACTCAGGGCTGCTTTCAGTGCCTCTCAGGCCACGCCCTTCCCAGACTCAGGGCCCTGAAGGCTCTTCTTTATGCCTGGACCCCTCCCTTATTTTCAAATTTGGGCATAAATATTACCTCCTTAGAGAGCCTTTGCTGACCACCCTTCTTCCTTTCCTAAAGTTATATTATTTACAACACATCATAAATTCTAACTCTTATCTTGTAATTCATGTGTTTATTCTCTGTCTCTTCTACTGGTCTCTAAGCTCCAAAAATACAGGTCTGCCCTGTTCAACCCTTTAAACACAGAACCTACCACCCTACCTGGCCCACAGCGATGTCCAGTAATTATTGGTGAAATGAGCCTATGGCTACACTACAAATAACCCCTCCATATGATAGTTTAGGTATTTTCCTTATATAACCATACCTCATTTTATTGTACTTTTTTTATGCTTCAGAGATACTATGTTTTCTACAAATGGAAGGTAATACCCTCCACCAGCAAAAAGATTACGACTCACTGAAGACTCAGATGATGATTAGCATTTTTTTTTTTTTAGCAATAAAAATCTTTTTCAATTAAGGTATAAACATTGTTTTGTTTTGTTTTTAGACATAGTGCTATTGCACACTTACTAAACTATAGGGTACATATAACTTTTATGTTCACTGGGAAACCAGAAAACTCATGTGATACTTACTTGATGGCAGTGGTCTGGAACTTAACCCACAGTATTTCTTGGGTAGGCCTCCATATGGAAAAAACACCAGTGACAGTCTTGCTTTTTAAGGGAGGATGTGCTTAAGGAAACCTACATTTTGTCAGCTAATGACATTTGCATGCTGCCTCCTTTGTTTTCAGTTGAACTACAAGGTGGAGGGGGAGAAACTGAAGCACAAGTACACCATAGACCCCGAATTACCACAGTTTATTCAAGCCAAGGTCAACGCCCTCAACATGAGCGATGTGAGTATTTCTCCTGGTGATAGTCTAACATTGCTAATGGGGGCCTTTCCTTTCCGGTTCTGGGTAACTGTAGAACTTAGAATTTTAAGGGGAATAAACCGAGTGGGACCCTATTGAGTTTCTGTTAGAGGAGGTCACAGAGAAGATGTGACTGCCAGTTGGCCCTTAGCTGGCCCCGGGCAACTGCAGGCTGTTCACCTCCTCTCCTGACCCAGGGAATGTACGGTCTGCTTGTTTCCACAATGGGAGCCATTGGCAAGGGCACAGCCTTGAGAGAGCAATGTGTTGTTGAGACCACCTGGATGGTATGAGTGCTAAACCCTATTAGAGTCTCTATAAATGTTTAAGATTCTGGCCGTGGGTGCAGAGATCTATGAGGCCACCAAAGACAGACCTCATACGTAAGCTCCCTTGCTTATTAACCTGCACCTACCAATCTGGAGTGGCCTGCCTCTTTCTTCAGTCCCTCCTTGCCCTCCGTGTACAGGAGCCAATCAGCAGTCCGCAGATCACCCTCCTTGTGCAGGAGCCAATCAACAGTCCTCAGATCAGACTCCTATCACAGAATATGAAACTAGAGGCTACCATAACATTTCATTTAATGCAGACTTTTCCAAACTGTGGGCTGTGATTCATTAGTTAGTTGTATAACCAATGTAGTAGGTTGTGTTCCATTAAACAAAAATAGAACGAAATGGAATAGACAAGATAGAAAAATACAGTAGTGCATCGTCTGTAGTAAGGTTAATTTTGCTTTATTTAAGTTTTGTTTCAGTTATTTGTTAAAACTTCTGAAAAAGTTTATCATTTTCTTTAGAAATTCTTTTTTGTATGTAATAGTCATCTCTCTCAGGTAGTCTAGATACCTACCTAATTGGTGGTAATGTTTAAATTTCCTCTTATGAATTGTTTCCTTTTGTTTGTTTGTTGATAAATTCTAATTTAAAAACATAATCAAACCTGAAGAAAAGTGCTGATTTCTTAAAAGAGCCTAATTTTTAGGCTCTTTAGTATCTCAAAATAAACATTTTTTGGTGCTAATTTCTATGCTTTTGGTTTACTTAGAATTTTTCTCTGCTGTTATAAGTAATATGTAAGCATGAAGGTCAATTAAAACTGGATACTACTACATCTGAAATTTTAATTTTAGTATTAAATGCCTTTCTGTAAATTAAAGTGCTTTATTATTAAAAAGTACAAGAAAACAAAATATTACATGCTTATTATAGAAAAATTGGAAATATAAAAAATTATGAAAAATTTTAAATGTTATTCCACTTTTAAAGCGTTACATTTCAGTTGCTTTGTTACGCCATCATATGCATTTTTAAAGCAGTTGAGATCATACTGTGTAGTTGCTGATGTTTTTTAAAAGGCTCTGACAGATATATAAAAGATGAACTAACAGCCCTAACTCCACAAATTATCTCAATAGAAAGGTGTAAAGTATGACATGTTTTATAAGAAAGATTTTGGCATCTTGTTTCATTCTTTCAATTTTGTTAAGTAATAAAATAATGTGTCTTTCCTTCAAGGCTTATTATAAAGCAGACTGGAAGAAAACCCTTGCTAAAGGCTATGATTTGAGAACAGATGCTATTCCAATTGTTGCTGCAAAAAGTTCAAGAAACATTGCTAGTGATGTAAGTCTAATTTGAAAGCAGTAAACTTTCTCTTTATTTTCAAAATCTTCACATGGAGGCTATATGATCTACATTAGAAGCAAAATAAAAAAGTTATGATATTAAAATACTTTTCTAGTATCCTAAGTAACAATGATTCTTTTATACTGCTCCACTTTAAAATATTTAAAAACTCAATACAGTTGTTACAAATAAGAAAATTCTTTTTTAAAACCGTAAAATATTTGGAACTCTCATTGTTATGAAGTTGAAAACTGATTTTTATTTTGTCAAGGAAAAAAGCTTTCGTATACTAAAATGTCGCTAAATTGGAAATGTCTCCAAGTGTTTTAAAAGAATACAATTTTTATTTTATTTTTTAAATCCTTATCTGAGGATATTTTTTTCTATTGATTTTTAGAGAGAGTGGAAGGGAGGGGAAGAGAGAGAATTTATTGGTTGCCTCCCTTACCTGCCATGACTGATCAGGGCTGGGGACCAACTGCAACTGAGGTGTGTACCCTTGACTGGGAATTGAACCTGTGACCATTTGGTATGAGGGCCAATGCTCTAATCACCGAGAAAACAGGCCAGGGCAAGAATATAATTTTTAAATACTATAATTTCCACACAAAAATTGATGAAATATAAAAACCCAGGAAGAATTATAGATTAAAATGAGAGGATTTTAGTTATATAATGAATTCATTTTAACAAATTAAGTTATAATTTTATATGAATTAATATAATACATAGATATAGTAAAAACTCTATCACTTATAGTCCAATACACTAATTTGTATAAGAGCATTGCAGAAATTTACTCAGAATTACTCAAAGACTTTATAAGATAATGCAAAGTAACACTTGAAACATATAATAAAAAAATACACCATCCAGTGTGGCTCACTGGTTGAGTGTCAACCTGTGCACCAAGAGATCACCAGTTCAATTCCTGGTCAGGGCACATGCCTCGCTTTCAGGCTCAATTTCCTGTAGGGCATGTAGGAAGCAGGAGATCGATGTTCTCTCTCATCCCCTCTCCCTTCCTCTCTCTACCAAATCCTTCATAAGTAAAATTTTCAGGAACCTTTGAAAATATTCAAAGAATCTATTTATGAATAACCTGGATATAAACTAAAAATTATTCCATTCTTGATTATCTTCAGAGTACACATCCATTAGAAATCCTTTGCTAGTTGTTTATTTAACAATGCTCAAACACTAGATTCAGAATGGATTCAGCTATTGCTTAATTTGTTGGGTAAATTCAGTTTAATACTTTAGTATTTCCTACATTATACCCTATCAAACTTCTGTCTGCCCTTCTTTTTCATATAGTTCAAATATAAAGAGGCCCACGAGAAAGCCAAAGGCAAGCAGATTGGATTTCGTAGCCTTCAGGATGATCCTAAACTGGTTCACTACATGAATGTAGCCAAAATGCAGTCAGATCGTGAATACAGAAAGGGCTACGAAGCCAGCAAGACCCGGTACCACACGCCTTTGGATATGTTCAGTGTGACGGCGGCCAAGAAATCTCAGGAGGTTGCTACCAACACCAACTACAGACAACCCTACCACAACTACACTCTGCTGCCCGACGCCATGAACGTGGAGCATTCTAAGAACGCGATGCAGATTCAAAGCGATGTATGTAACAATCAACAGATTGTTGGCATAGAATTATTCACTTCTAGTTGTCAGGAGGGAAGAACAAGAAATAGGCAATTCCGCTCACTCCACCCTAAACCTGGCTAGACTCTATAATTAGAGGTCCTCTCCAGAATTTGGGTTTTCTCAGATGAACTATATGTAGCTTCCTTTGGGGGTTATTATATACATATTTTAGAACTTTGGATGTTTTAAATAGACTCAATATATGATGTATCCTTAAAAAATAAATACAAATGAGAATTATATGTTTTCTAGTGCAAAGTTCTGTTCACTTTCACCCTAAGAAACTTAAATTTTTAAAGGAATTATTGGGTCAGGATTTCCTGTTAGAAACCACCATGAAAGTAATAGCTTTTATAATCAATTGTTTTCCAGAAGATAACAGGGAATAAAAAGCCTGTTATTTTCCTTCTTTTTGCTAATAATTGAATCATCTAGCCAAAGAAACCCATGCCCTGAGTCTTTCTAAATTCAAATTTTCCTTTTATGTTGTGAAGAATCTATACAAATCCGACTTCACCAACTGGATGAAAGGGATTGGCTGGGTCCCGATAGATTCCCTAGAAGTGGAGAAGGCAAAGAAAGCAGGAGAGATTCTTAGCGAGAAGAAGTATCGCCAGCACCCTGAGAAGCTGAAGTTCACGTACTCCATGGACACAATGGAGCAAGAACTTAACAAGAATAACAAACTGACTATGGATAAGGTAAGAACTCACCTGCTGGCCTCAGCCCCAGAACCCTCCTAGTGCTCATGCCCCTGAGCCTGGCACTGCCTCTATGATCTCTGTCTGCATTTTAATCTTTCTGATGGTCCTGGTGGTGGCGGTGGTAGGAGGGGCATTCTGTAACTTATGTCATGTCTAGAGATTTTCAGTTATACTGACCCTGGGGCTGTCGACACCATGCTGAGGGCGGGACAAAACTACAAAACCTACATCATGTGAGGTTGAGGCAAGATGGTATTTGTTGTTTCAGTGGAAAAGGTCTTCCTTGTGTGATCATTTTTGTCCTCAGCATGTGCCTAGACTCATCAGCCCCTCCTGCTATCTCACCCATTTCCCAACATCAGAGTTAAGCTCTTCCCCATGGAGCTGTGAGTCTCTTCCCCTCCCACACACTGGTCCTGCTGTTCAGTCACGTGCCTGCCCTTCTCGTTGCAGAGGCGCTACATTGAGAAATGGAACAAAGACAAGACCACCATTCACGTCATGCCCGATACGCCAGACATTCTGCTCTCCAAAATGAACCAAATCACCATGAGTGATGTAAGTAGATGAACAACAAAAGTAGGGGAGGAGAAGTGAGCTAATGCTTATGGAATGTCTGTCTTTTACATGCCAGAAATCAGGATCCCCGTTCTAACCCAAATGAAAAGATGCTGATGCTTTTTTTCTTTTTTTCTTTCTTTTTTTTTCTATTTGATAATTTAGAAACTGTACAAAGCTGGTTGGGAAGAAGAAAAGAAGAAAGGATATGACTTGAGGCCGGATGCCATCTCAATAAAGGCTGCAAAGGCCTCTAGAGACATTGCCAGTGATGTAAGTGCTTCCGCTGGGCCTTCCTTAGGCGGAGCAGAGTTTGTGTGTTTTCAAGGAGCTGCAGTCAGCTCTACCAAGAGTTGGTGGGACCATCGGCCAGTGTAACACACAAGCCAGATCCCTTCATTCAGTCCAAGGACCCTCTAATCATTTGTCCATTATTTAATGTAAAAAGTGACTGGGTCTTGTTAAAATAAGTTGCTTTTAAAGTATTCTAATCATTTATAGGCAATTCTAAACAAATACAGGGCTGCAGCTGCAGATTTTACCTTGGAGACCTCTGATGAGGCTTTTCCTGAATTTAAAATTGCAGAATTTAAAGATGCAGCATCCTTTTCTGCCTGTCAGACCACTGAGTGGGAAGAGCTGCTTTCTAAAGCACCCTAGACAGCTTATTTCCATGTTGCTATCATTAATTCTGAGGTCATTTTCTTTCCATGGACCTACGTCTGGCACGGAATTTGAAATAAAAAGATTTTGCCCCCTGCCCCCTATGAGCTCCTCTCTAATTTTAGGGTAACTCTAAGACTCTATGACAAAGCTGAAGGCATCTAGTTTATTATATTCTCTTTTCTCCACGAGCTTCATCACCATGTGTTTGTTTTTTGTTTTATTTTTTCTCTCTCTACAGTTCAAATACAAGCAAGCCTATGAACAAGGCAAAGGGAAGCATATTGGCTTCCGGAGCCTGGAGGACGACCCCAAGTTGGTGCACTTCATGCAGGTGGCCAAGATGCAGTCAGACCGGGAATACAGGAAGGGCTATGAGAAATCCAAGACCTCTTTCCACACGCCGGTGGACATGTTCAGTGTGGTGGCAGCCAAGAAGTCTCAGGAAGTGGCCACCAATGCCAACTACAGGAACGTGATCCACACCTACAACCTGCTTCCTGACGCCATGAGCTTTGAATTGGCCAAAAACATGATGCAGATTCAAAGTAATGTACGTGGCAGCCACGCCATTTGCAGAGCGTTTACTCTGGATAATAAGCAAATCAGTAATGAGCATAAGTAGTGACATTTTGAAAATCCTGAAAGAAATTCATGTGCAATTCCCCAATAAGGTGTTCCATTTTTTTACCTTAGGTTAAATTTATTTATTTATTTTTAACAAAAAGGGATTGATTCTAGGAATGAAAGTCTTATTTTCTACCATTATGGCTGTGAGCCTTGTTGGGTGCTGGATTTGGCAATGGCAAATGAAATTTGGTTTCAGAAAGAATGTGTTGAAAGAAGTATGTCTAACAAAGAGTCAGAAGCATGAAAGGCTCCTGAAAGAGGAGCACGAGGGAAAGCAGAACCTCAAATGATGTGATAGCTCTTGCCTCACGCTCCCAAGCAGCATTCTTTTCACTATGTCCAGCTTTTGAGGAGCTGATGGGTGGGGCAGCTTATTAGAATGAGTGTGAGGAAGGCATATATAGTAGAGAGCCAAGATTTCAGCTATGGAGGACATCTGGTGGCTGGAGAAAGTGAATTTAAGTTATGGACCAAAGGCAGGCCCCAAGCCTGTAATTCTCTTTGGAAATATAAAAAGTGAACTATTATCTCATCTGTATAATATATATGTATATGTAATATACCCAATAGATATAACAAATATATATATGTATATATATACAGTATATGTGACATATAAATATATTACATATATGAGGAGGTACTTAAGTGCCCAAATGAAAGTAACCAAGTACACAGATGTAGAAGAAAATGTCAGAGTTGAGGGGAGAAATATGAAATTTGTGCCAAGTACCAGCGAGGTTTCCGATATACCTGAGAGAATTGTAATAGTGGTAACTGATCAAAGACATAGCAAAAGAGAGAAATGGGCTCCGTAAGTCATCTATTAACCAAGGGAACTTAGGAATTTTTGTAAGAAAGTTGGGCCAGCATAGTCACCAATCTTGAGATAATAGTAACATGGTAAATTAATCTACTTGGTTTTTTTTTTTTTTAAGCACTTTTTCTTCAGGAAGGCATTTAGAAAAACAAGTCACCAAAATATTATTGCTTATTTTTTAATTTCCCATGCAAGGAAATGTATAAAAGATGAAGTTTAGGGATAAAAATAGTCGAAGTTCAATATACTTAGGGAATATCAAATACCCACACGTGGTTCCTGGAAGTTTTGTTTTCTCCTCCTCCTGGAACTTTTCCTCTTTTGCAGAATCAATACAAAGCCGACTTTGATGACTTCGTGAAAGGCGTTGGCTGGCTCCCTCTGGGCTCCCTGGAGGCTGAGAAAAACAAGAAAGCCATGGAGATCATCAGCGAAAAGAAGTACCGCCAACACCCGGACACTTTGAAGTATTCCACATTGATGGATTCAATGAACATGGTTTTGGCTCAGAATAATGCCAAAATTATGAATGAGGTAAGTCAATAACGTAGTGTTTCTCATCTGTATCAGAAAGAAGCCAGGCAAAGCTTATATTTAATCTTCAAATTTTCCTGACAGTGTTAGAACGTCATAATTAATGTTTACCTTGAAAGAGAGCCTGTATTTATTTTTTAAATATATATTTTATTGATTTTTTTTTACAGAGAGGAAGAGAGAGGGATAGAGTTAGAAACATTTATGAGAGAGAAACATTGGTCAGCTGCCTCCTGCACACCCCCCACTGGGGATATGCCCGCAACCAAGGTACATGCCCTTGACCGGAATCGAACCCGGGACCTTTCAGTCCACAGGCCGATACTCTATCCACTGAGCCAAACCGGCTTCGGCAAGAGGGCTTGTAAAAAAACAAACAAAAAAAACCATTTAATAAATGCCCCCACCCAAATGTTCAATGAACCGTTCTACCCCATAATGCAAATCTTGAAAAGCGTCCCCTCTAGAAGTTCGAGAGTTTGAATCAGAAGGCTGACTGATAACAGCTGGGTTTTGCACCCCATCCTGCTGCCTAGCTGCTTTGATGAGCTCAGAGCAGACTCCTAGATCATATGGCAATAGCAGTGTCATAAGCCAGGACCTTCTCTGGGCAATCAGGAGAGCAATCTTTCTCCACCAGTAGCTCCTAGCTCTTGAATGAGGCAGCAAAGTGTGCAGCAAGTGACAACCAGAGGCTGTCTGCCAGTAGCTGGGGCAACATATTCTAAGTCCGCCACTAAGACCACGGTGCCATGACTAGTAGAAGACTTCAAACAACACATCAAAAGCTGTCAGTAGAGAACCGGTTAAGTCAATTGGATTACACTTCCTCATGGGATAGCTCTTTACATAAAGCAAGTTATTTTAAGAAGCTTAAAAGATCTCTAACCTATATTGTCAAGTAAAAAAGGCAAGATGTAGATCATGTATATGTGACCTCATTTATATTTAAAAAGGACTATATGTGGGCTTTAATATGCCTAGAAAATTTTAGAATGCATATGCAATCTGCAGTAAGAGAATAGGACATCCATCTTTTCTATCTTGTTGACAATGCGCACCTTTTTATTTAAATTTTATAAAAATAAGATCTTGCTAATAAAAATACATAAAATTTTGATATTTATGTACAATGGTATGCATGTACTAAGCAAGGCTCCTTGTAAGATATTGACTTTGACTGGGTTTTCTTTGTTTGTTTGTTTTTACTCTCTAGCACCTCTACAAACAAGCATGGGAGGCTGACAAGACCAAGGTCCACATCATGCCCGATATCCCTCAGATTGTTTTGGCAAAGGCAAATGCAGTTAACATGAGCGATGTAAGTGTCATTACCCCTGTTGTCATCTTTCTTTCCTGCCTATTTGAAGCAGTAAAAATGAATTAATTAATATGCCTTAATTATAAGAGTAAATGTTTTGAAAGTAAGAGTGGGAATCCAAAAATGAGAATCTTTCTCTGTCTTGCTTTGCAAACTGGATGGGACGCAGGCCCAGCAATTGAGCTTTGAAGGGCAGGTCCATTTTTTTGTGGGGACAGGTCCTCCTTCTCAAACTAAGGTACTTGGCAAGAAGAGAAGCACTTGGGGGCCAGGAGAAGAGAAAAAAAAGTGAGAGTCCTAGGACTTCATTCTTAGAACCCATCCACCAAGCTTTTGAGATGGTTCTAAAGAAGGGGTCTGGAGAAAGTTAAATGGAAAGGGAAGATGCACATTTTGAAGAATTTGGGCAAGCCTTATAAGAAGAAATGTACAACACTTAATGTCAGAAAATGCATAGGTGACTTATTTCACTTCCTTTCTCATCCTAACCATTGTTGCTAAAAAATCCTCTAATTCTGCCAGGTTTTTCCTTTTCTTTCCTTTGTTTGAATTACATAGGGCTTTGAAATTGCTGACTTCTTCTTGGGTTGTAGAGTCCACACAATTATATAAATAAAAATATCAACTGCAAAACAATGAAAAAAATTTTAATGTAAGAATGTGGCTGCTTTGTAGTCATCCCTGGACTCTTACTGATAAAAAGCATCAATAAGGATCTACTGGCTTTCACCTTTTTTTTTTCCTATTTAAATTTTCCCCCCTATTTTTTTATTTATTGATTAAGGTATTACATATGTGTCCTTATCCCTCATTGCCCTCCCCCTCACATTTTTTTTAAAAAAAGCATTTTTATAACTTAATAGAGATGGAGAAGTTTTACCTTTTCTGGTAGTTTCTTTTTTCTTTTTTCTTTTTCTGGTAGGTTCTTGAAGATATGTATGAGCTTGTAATTGATTTTTTCCATACACAGTTATGTTATTTGTGAGAACATTTAGCCATTGATTCACCAATGAAACATTCTGTTCAAAAATAAAAACAATGCTAGTTTGCTTTTTGAAAAATAAATCTACTCCCCTTCCATACCTCTGATTCTATTATATTCAACAGTTAATATTGTTCATCAGGTTTTTTAATTCTCTTGGTTTTTAGATTCACTTGATAGTTACATATTTGTTGTTCATAATTTTTATCTTTATTTTCTTCCTCTTCCTAAAGAACCCCTTTCAGCAATTCATATAATTCTGGTTTGGTGGAGATGAACTCCTTTAGCTTTTTTTTATTTGTGATGATTCTCAGGGAAAAGGGAAGTGGGGGGTGTGGGAAGAGACTGAACATAAACTGTGCACCTATGGATGAGGACAATGGGGGCTGGGGAAAGGGCAGAGGGTGAGGTGGGAACCTTGTGGAGGGGGGGGAAATGAGGAACTTTTGTAACAATATGAACAATAAAGATTTATTAAAAATAAATAAATCTAGACTTTCCTATTTATAAGAAAACCATTCCCTTGCCTATCTTTACAGAAACTCTACAAACTTTCCATGGAAGAGTCTAAAAAGAAAGGCTACGACCTCAGAACTGATGCCATTTCTATCAAAGCTGCCAAGGCCTCAAGAGATATTGCAAGTGATGTAAGTTTGAAGGAGAGCAGATACCTGGCTGGGGGGTGGGGGTGGGGGTGGTTTGGGGTTTCTAATCTACCAAAATAATAACAGCTCAGTTCTGGAAAAACTGAGTAAATAGAATATGGGGGGTGGGGATGTGCCTGCTAACAATAGCCTCATTCTATTCTGTGAATGCCTCTTAGTTTTGCTCTTTTGTTTTCTCTGATATTTCTGGGGGGGAAAAATAAATCTGTAAGTCACCAAGGCTATAGCCTGTAGAAATCCAAAGGCTTGTACTGTTCTTGCCTCTTAGGATCTGTCTTCTTAACAAGATATCTCATGAAGTGGTGCTCTGGGGTTGCTGATGACAACTGATTGTTAAATAATCGGGAATTGTGCAAAAAACGGTTATTAAACTGTTGGTAGCTTGACATCAGCCACAGTGGGAGTATTTACATCATAGAAATTGAAAAAGACATCAACTTAGGGTTTTTTTCCCCTGGGGAACTGGTGTGCCAGCGCACACTGCCATAATATAAGTTTTGTGAAACTCAGTTCTTTCATTTGGTTGTTCAAGAAATCCACCCATAGTGAGTACTGAATGATTTGGGGATAGTGGGAGAAGCACAGTTCAGAGCACTCTTTCCTTCGCCACCCCCCAGTTATACTTTCTCTTTCCTTTATCGCTGTTCTCCATCTCTCCTTTCCTCTCCTACCAACTGTAGACCTCTTTAACACTAACAGCAGAATATGTGTGGAAGTCAGTATGGAGTTTCATCATAAAATATGGCTTCTAATCCTTAGTGACCTTATAAGTCCCTCACCTATGGCTCTCAGATTACTTCTCCATAAAATGGGGGCAGTAACTTTGCTATCTACCTGGTAAGGAAGGGTTGTACCAAGTTATACAAATACATGTGAAAAAATATGTTTTGTGAACTGTAGAATTCTATACAAGTATTACTTGTTATGAAATACAGAATGCTGACCCTAGAATGATTCGAATTGCTCTGAATAAATGTTCAAATTTTCTTCACAGTATAAATATAAATATAACTATGAAAAGGAGAGGGGGAAAATGGTTGGTTTCCGCAGTCTTGAGGACGATCCCAAGTTAGTCCATTCCATGCAAGTGGCTAAGATGCAGTCTGATCGGGAGTACAAGAAAAACTATGAGAAGACGAAGACCAGCTACCACACCCCTCCTAACATGCTCAGTGTCATGGCCGCCAAGGATGCCCAAGCCAACATCACCAACACCAACTACAAGCATCTGATCCACAAGTATATCCTCCTTCCAGATGCCATGCACATCCAGCTGAGCAAGAATATGAATCACATACAGAGTGACGTAAGGCTCTCTCCTTTCTGGGCAATGGATTGCTGACATGGGAAGGGATCACAGTCTTCTATGCCACGCTTTGTGCCTAAATTGGTAAGGTAAAGTAGGTCTGCCTCTTGTCTTTATAGAATGAATATAAGCAGGACTACAACGAATGGTACAAAGGGCTTGGCTGGAGTCCAGCTGGTTCCCTAGAAGTGGAGAAGGCCAAGAAAGCAACTGAGTATGCCAGTGATCAGAAATACCGCCAGCACCCTAGCACTTTCCAGTTTAAGAAGCTGACTGACTCCATGGACATGGTTCTTGCCAAACAGAACGCGCTTACCATGAACAAGGTAGACGAAACAGCCATCCTTCCACACAGTCCCGAGGGAGGCGGGGCCAGCAGCCTCTGGTTCCTGTTTGGGATGTTCGATTCTGGTTCACCACTGCTGAGCAGTGCAGGCAGTTCCAGAGCGCGCCCCTACACCATTTTCTTCTGCTGCCTACCTCTTCTTTTTATTTCTCCTGCCCTTCTAATTAAGTTAGAAATTATTTTTAAAATTATTGCATCTTAAGTACTTTTTATTTATCATAGAAGAAAACATTTAAAAGGTTATGTTTTAAAATCTGAGTTTGGTTTTGGTGTCTTCTCTGAATTATGTGCTACTTTAGTTACTAAATTAATTTCATTTAATTCAAATACTCGGCTACATTTTTTTTTTCTTTCTGGTTTGTTCTAAAAGTTATTCAAATTTCAAATGCCCTTCCTCCCCCCCCCCTTTTTTTTTTAACTTCCCAGCACTTATACACTGTTGATTGGAACAAAGATAAAACCAAGATTCATTTGATGCCTGATACACCGGATATTTTACAAGCCAAGCAGAATCAAGCAATATACAGTCAGGTAAAGTCTCTAAACATTGGGCTCAAAATTAATTAAACTTATTAAGTGAAGTAATGGTAAATAACTGATGTAAATAAATGCTAAAGCATGGGAAATGGATGACACAAACTGACTAGCGTAAAGATGTTGCAAAATGTGGGTAAAAGCAAGAGCTTCAGTTACGACTGTATGCTCTATGGAGGCAAGCGCTGTACCTGTTTTGCTTTTCTTGGTACCTACTGTGTTTGGCAGAGAGTAGGGAATCAGTAAATAATTATTGAAAGAAACTGTTGTATCAAACAGAACTGGTATGAGTTTTGGTCTTGCCATTTATAAGTTGTGTAATATTAGATCAAAACTTTAGTTTCCTCATCCCTAAAACGGGGACCATCGAAGTGCCCATGACGTTGAATTACTGTGATGGCCAGTGAGAAATTCCACATAAGGCTCTCTGCACGGTGCCTGGTACAGAGTGCTGGATGGCTTTCAGCTGTTTTTATTATTATCCAGTTTTCACACACATGCCTCCATTCAATGAATTTGATTCAGAAAGGTTAACTCATTTATTGCACCTTATAAAAGACATTTCATCACCTATTAGTTTTATCACTTAGATAATTAATATTTTGTCACCTGACTTTTTTTTATTATTTTAACATCTGTGTTCAAAATATAGTACAAACCATAAGAAAGTTACCTGATATATCTGATCTATACCCATAAGTGTGTGAACAGAAAACACCATCTCACTTATACTTGGAGAAGTGTGGTATCTCAGAGCCAATAAACACTGAAGCCAGACCATGTGATGCTTAGTCAAGGCCTTATAAAACAGCTTGTTTTGTTTTTATCCCTATCTTTAGAGAGAAAGTAGACGATGTTAGGTTTACCCAGATCTCTATTTATTCTCTAGGTAAATTTCAGGAATCTGTTGGGGTTTTAATATATGCTGAATATTAAATAATTTCTTTAATTTTCAGAAACTCTATAAACTTGGATGGGAAGAAGCTCTGAAGAAAGGCTATGATCTCCCAGTTGATGCAATTTCTGTACAGCTGGCCAAATCTTCGAGAGACATTGCTAGTGATGTAAGTGCTACTCTGACTTCTATAAGGATATATTTTTATCATTAATGCTTCATTTTGTTAATCCCAAAAATTAATCACGCAAAAATCAGAGGACCTTCGCTATAGAGAATAAATTACCAGAATTTCATAGGGAAGCACAGCCTCTTAATCTAAACCTTTAAAATCAGACAAAACAAGAAATTGGTTTGTAGAGAAAGATTTTCTAAAGAAAGAATTTAACAATAATTTCTAGGAATATAAAATAAGATTCTCCCTAGTTCAATTAACCTGTGGCACTCCAGAAGTGTTGGATACCTAATTAGATAATGTATTATTACCTAATTTCTGGCTCGAAGGTCAATACCTCATGAAAATGAATCAATAAGGTGAAGAAACTAGAGCAATAATGGCAATAATGATGATTGTATGTTCCCCAGAACACAAACTCATTTTCATTTAATGTTATGTACTTCTCATAAGGTAAAGGCAAAGAAATGCATCAATAATTTTCTAACAATGCAACATTTGATAGTACATGTTTTCTTTCCATGTGAATCTATGGTTAGAAACTTGAAATCTTACCCCAAAATTAAATTAATTATAAGTGAACTTTGCCAACATTGTAGAAATTATATCTCCTTTTGGTTTCAAATGGTTTTGTATCTATAAAACTTAAGAAAATTAAAGCTATTTTTACAAATAGTTAATAAATTAAAACCTTAGAATTTAGAGTTAGAAGATAACTTAAAGTTTATTTAATCCAATCTACCCACTCAATGCCTTGCTTTCTCTCCATCTCTAACACTTGGCCATCCAGTCTGTGAATACTTTCAAAATATAAGAATTTTTGTGCCATTTCCTTATTGAATCATCTGGAATTGTTATTATACATTATTTTACATGGAACTTAAGTATGTTACCCATCAGCTCTATTTCTGTGTTCTAGAAACACCACAAAGTAGCTTATTTCCTCTGCTACATGATATCTCTTCAAACATTTGAAGTTTCTTATTTTATTCTCCTTTGATTTTAGTTTTATAATTCCTTCAATTTCCTGATTATTCTACTTGTGACTTACTCTGTTTTTAAAAAACTCCTATCAAAATAGAGTGCCTAAACCTAGGTGTTGTCTTCCTGTTACAGGAGGCCAGACAAGAGTAAATGAGCTCCTGACTTGCCTTTGTGTCTTTACAGAATCTGTGATGCTACTTTTTTATAAGTTTTGTCAGATTGCCCACATAGAGCTTAGAGTCAACTTGAACTTTTGATTATTTTTAATGTACATAACCATGAAGCTGGGTGTCGAGAGAGTAGAATCTACATCCATAAGGTGTAATATGTGCTTAACATCTAGTATTATATAAACACTGCTATTATCTCTATTATCATTGTTGTTATCCTCATCTGGTACTAATGCGATTTTCCCAATTGAATCTAAATATTTGATTTCACTTTTACCTTCTTAATTTTATGTAGTTCATTTTGATCCACATTGGCAATATGTTGAGGTCATGTAGAATTTATTTTTCTAATCTAACATATTTAGTTGTCTTTAGCCATATGTGCATTAAGAAATGGATTCTGAACAGGACAAATTTATATTACATAACCATACGATGAGTCACTAAAAGTCCTGGTGCTTAATTAACCTAGACTATTAGGTCATTTATCAAGTCATGAATCTTCCTAAATTTTGCCATTCAGCCCATACTTTCCCATTATTCCAAAAGGATATCATAAGTGCTTTATCAAACACTACCCTAAAGTCAGCATACACAATGTATTGGAATTAATTTCTCACTGCAACCTCTCTGGGTATTCAATTGCATTACATTTCTTTGAAAGTCTCTACTTAAGTTTTTATACTTTTGACTACGGGACCTTAACATAGGCATAACTTCTCTCATTTCAGTTTTCTAAAACAAACGTACAACCAAAGCAAACTGAACTTGACCTCTGTTTATGTTTCCTCTCATTTCAGTTTAAATATAAACAAGGCTACCGCAAGCAACTCGGCCACCATATTGGATTCCGGAGTCTGCAAGATGATCCAAAGCTTGTGCTGTCCATGAATGTAGCCAAAATGCAGAGTGACCGGGAGTACAAAAAGGACTTTGAGAAGTGGAAGACCAAGTACACCAGCCCAGTGGACATGCTGGGGGTGGTGCTGGCCAAAAAGTGCCAGGCCTTGGTCAGCGACGTGGACTACAAGAACTACCTGCACCAGTGGACGTGCCTGCCAGACCAGAATGATGTCATCCAAGCTAAAAAAGTTTATGAAATACAGAGTGAGGTCAGCTTCTATTAAATCTAATCATTTATACTGTAGATGACTTCCTATCTCAAAGGAGAGGCCATTCAGTTGCAGAGAAACAGAAACTAGAAAGAGGAATTATTACTGAAAATCTAAAACAGATCTGCTTGTAAATGCATAGACTCGAGTCAAGGGCCTAGAGGAGGATGGGATTTTTGAGGCTTGCTTTGTTTTTTCACAGAATCTGTATAAGTCTGACCTGGAGTGGCTGAGAGGCATAGGATGGAGTCCCCTGGGTTCTTTGGAGGCAGAAAAGAACAAGCGGGCTTCAGAAATCATCAGTGAGAAGAAGTATCGCCAGCCTGCAGACAAAAACAAGTTCACCAGCATTCCTGATGCCATGGATATAGTTCTGGCAAAGGCCAATGCCAAAAATAGGAGTGATGTGAGTATAATTCTTTGGAAATAAATGGAATAACTTATAGTACCTGATACTTGGAGGGTGTTCAATATAATAGCAGCACATCACACAGATAGCACAACACAGCATAATGTTTTATATTTAGTTGCTTAATTTGAATTATCCCCACACTGGATCGTGTAAAAATTGGTATCAATTTTTGTGCCCCAAAGTTTGTTTGTTCATTTATTCAAAATGTAATGAGAAAACTACAAAACATACTTTTTTTTTTCTTTGAAACTTGAGTGCATTTAAACCCCAGATTTTACTGTCGTGTGCTATTATTGGGGTATAGTCTATAAGAGAGATAGCCTCAGTACCTCACACAATAGATACAATGGAAATGTTCTAAGGAGTTTATTTTCTTCCTGATAATTATAATGCATTTTGTTTAGCTGAATCATACAAAAAAATTTATATATATATATATTCCATCTTTAACTTCCTTCTCTAGCACTGACACCAGTAGCTGGCACATACTAGGTGCTCAATAAATATTTAGTGAATAAAATAAAGAAAAGATAACAGTATAGAGTAATTCTAAAATATAACCCTGTGCCGAAACCAGTTTGGCTCAGTGGTAGAGCGTCAGTCTGCGGACTGAAGGGTTCCAGGTTCGATTTCGGTCAAGGGCATGTACATTGGTTGCAGGCACATCCCCGGTAGGGGGTGTGCAAGAGGCAGCTGGTCGATGTTTCTCTCTTATCGACGTTTCTAGCTCTCTATCCCTCTCTCCTCCTCTCTGTAAAAAATCAATAAAATATATTAAAAAAATAATAAATAAAATAAAATAAAATATAACCCTGAAAATTATGATCAGTTGAATTACGTGCACTGAGATTCTGGAACTGGTAAGAAATCTTAAATTAATACATAATAATAACCATTTGGGTCATAGAAGAATCTAAATATATATAATATGTCATATATTTTACATGTCAGACATCTTAGTTTTCAAATAATATATATAAGCTCATAATCAGCTTATAGAAAACATTTGATAAAGTGTAGCTCCCTGCTTCCTATTCTACCTCTCACAGATCTCTTGCAATTTTGGTATCCAAAATTTATAGTAAATGCTGACATGTCAGCTTTATTGTGAATGTTCATGCTTTTTTATGATAGAAATTTTAATCGAACTATCTGGCTCATAAAGCAACAAAGTTATGGAAAATAGCAAGTTTCTTTTTTCTCCTGTTTACAAAGCTCTGAGCTAATAAGGTGGCCAAGAGAAAAACTCTGGGTCATGGAATTTATCAACATCTATGCCTCAGGGCATACATGTCAACAGTGTGCCCCGGTCACAGAAATGCTGAGATATTACTCCCCTCAGGTCTCAGGAGAGGGGCCCTGCTGTCTCTCCTTTTAAATGGACCAATACCTCTACCTCAGAATAAAGATATATTAGCATTTTCTCAGTTTTCCATGGAGTAAAAGTGACACATGCCATTAAACATCCTGCCCAACTTAAAGGTTCTCAACCAGGGGCAGTTTTGTCACACAGGGGCATTTGGCAGCACCTAAAGACATTTTTGGTTGTGACAATTTGAGGGTGGCATGCTGCTGGCATCTAGTGGATAGAAGACAGATATGCTGCAAACATCTCAGAATGTATAGGACAGCCCCTTCTCGGACACACCCCTACAAAGAATCTCCCAGGACACAGCACTCATAGTGCAGGTTGAGAAACTCTGATTTTAATCAGAAAGGTTAGCACAGAACCAGGAAAATTGCATATGGGAATTCACAGGCTTGCTTGGTTTTTGCCCTGAAGGTCTTAATTAGCTTCTCTGGGTTATATGGACTGGAGTAAGCATGCTCAGGAAGGAGAAAAATGCCAACCCCACACACTCCATTCTGCGTGCCTCAAAGGGAAATTCCTGTGTTCAAGGAATCAATGATACTTTCAAATTTTTTATATTGAAATAATTTCAGGCATACATAAAAGTTGCAAAAATAATATAAATAATTTTACAAATGCTTTTTTTTTTTTGCTTTCTAACTTTCCTCTTTCTTTCAAAACTTCACCATGCCATGCCACTATATAACTAAATACTTCATTGTGTATTTCCTGAAAAAAAGAACATTCAAAAGAACATAACCACAGTGCAATGATCCAAATCAGGAAATTAATTTTAAAACTAGTCCACAGAATTTATTCAATCTTACCACTAATGTTCATTAGACAAAATTTTTAAAATTTTCTGATCCAATATCCACATATTGAATTCACTTGTCATGTCTTTAGTCTTCTTGAAGGTGGACTTGTTCCTCACTAGTATTTTTTTTTGCAAGTCCTTGATATCTAAGAGCACAAACCAGTTATTTTATAGAATCACCCTTAATTTGGGTTTAGATTAGATCCAAGTTTTGTATTTTTATAGGATAACACTTGTTGTATCCTCTTCTATACATTATATTAGGAGATACATGGCATCAATTTGTCCCTTTACTGATATTTAAACTTTGATCACTTGTTTAAAATGGCATCTCCAAGTTTCTTCACTGTTATTACTGTTTTATACTTTGTAATTTATGAGTATGTAGAAAGATTCTCTGACAATGTTAACGTCTTAGTTTTAGTTTATCAGTAAGATTTTTGTTTGGATCCCTTTATCTTCTCTGAAGAAAGACATAGAGATGTCTTTCTTTTTACATCTTTTTACATCTCTGGGATGTAAAAAGTTTTTTTATAAGTTCTCATATAAAATGTTTTTGGGAATCCTGCCCCCCCCCCCCAAATAATTATGGGGTATGACTATACTAATAAAATGGTAATATGCTAATTAGACCAGACATCTTCCAGACAAAGCCACAGTGGCAGAGTCCAAGGCAGAGGAGGTAAGGGGCGATTAGGCCGGCAGGGGAGCAGTTGGGGGGCAATCAGGTTGGCAGGGGAGCAGTTAGAGGGTGATTAGACAGGCAAGCGAGAGCAGTTAGGGGCGATCAGGCAGATAGGGGAGCAGTTAGGGGCATCAGGCAGGCAGACAAAGTGGTTAGGGGTGATCAGGCAGGCAGGCAGGTGAGCAGTTAGGATCCGTGGTCCCGGATTGCTAGAGGGATGTTCGACGGCAGGATTGGGGCTAAACCAGCAGTCAGACATCCCTTGAGGGGTCCTGGATTGGAGAGGGTGCAGGCCAGGCTGAGGGACCCCCCAACTCCCCTCCCATGCACGAATTTTATGCACCAGGCCTCTAGTAAATAATAAACCACTCATAATTTCTAGACACACTGGGACTATGTCATCTTTTGAGAAAGCAAGGCCAGTCTCCCAATGAAACACTAAGGGAAACTTTTACAGTCTGACAGGTGGGGAATTGCTGCTCCATTTGATGATCTTAGCAAAGGCTCCCATTACTTGGGTTGACTTCTTATAGGCAGGATTATCTGTAACTTCAAAAAGGTAATCCATAATCTCTCTTTTGAAAGGCAATTATGTCCCAGATAAATCAAGAAATACTGGAGCTGTTTTCTGCGTATGCTATCTGCTTATGCTATCAGTCATAAGGTTTAATTCAGATGAATTCAGTAATCCTGTTTGAAGTTAACTATGTCATTCACTAATCTAACAACACCACTGAAAAGCTCTTATTTCTCCTTTTAGAGACTTTATAGAGAAGCTTGGGACAAGGACAAGACTCAAGTCCACATCATGCCGGATACACCTGACATTATTCTGGCTAAAGCAAACTTAATCAACACAAGTGATGTGAGTTTCCAATTCAGCATGTGTTTTCAGAAAGTTCATTTTAATTGGTTCTAAGGCAGTAAATTTACTTGGAAGTTATTTAGAATGTCTGAATTATTTTCATTAATGAACTACATGTAACTTAGATTCCTCATTTAGTGGCTTTTAGCTTGAATATCAACTTAATTGGTACTCCCTATCCCAGGCAGAGTGGGAATGTGTGCCGTCTGTTCTTTGTAGTCCATCATTACATAATATAATGGGTTATATCACTCTCCCCACATCAATAGGAGCTCCTTGGGGGCAGAGACAATTACTATTGGATCTGCAGTGCTTCACTAGTATATTGCCTGACACACACAAAATTCAATGAAATTTCAAATGAATGAGCATAAAAAAACTCATGCAGGACAATTTCATTTTTATTTTTATTGTCAACATGGCATAACTTTCTGAATTTTTTAGACATAAAAATTAAATATGTTAAAGACAAATTCTAAAGTCTAATAGAAAGACTTTAATATGAAGCAATGTACAGTATTAAATAAATGCCTCAAAAAGAAAAATATCTTTATACATAAAAGCCTAAGTGACCGGCTGACAGGCAATAGCTCTGATGCACACTGGCCAGAGAGCAGATGCTCAGTGCAGAAGCAGAAACCACAGGCATGGAATCATGGAACAGAATGATGAACCTCAGAGGGAAGTGGGGAGGGAAGGACAGGAAGAGATTAACCAAAGATCTTATATGCATACTAGAGGCCCAGTGCACAGATTCGTGCATCAGTGGGGTCCCTCGGCCTGGCCTGTACCCTCTCGTAATCCGGGACCCCTTGGGGGATGTTGGAGAGCACATTTCAGCCCGATCAACGCAGGCCAGGACGAGGGACCCACCAGTGCACAAGTCCATGCATGAGGCCTCTAGTATATACATAAACACAAATCCAAGATCAATAGGCATTTTAAACAATCTGGATAAAGTGCATTAAATGGCATTCTCAATTATGTAAGAGAATTGAAGAAACACATCATTTCACATAAGCTTTTCAAATTCAATATTTAAAGTTCCCTCAAAAGCTCTTACATTAAAAAATTATGAAGGACTTCATTTTATACCTACAGATGTAATCCTATGATGGATGATCTTATACTGTGAAATAGATGCTACTAGTATATTCCAGTGCTGTAGCTATACAGAAGAGACAACTCACTAGGCATGATTTTTGCCCCACTAGAGGTGTTAGATGAAAAGGCATTAAGTGACTTTCTCATATATTGCTCTTTTCTAACAAAAACTTCTAATGAAACACTTTAAGTTAATTGGAAAACAGCACCTAAGTGGTATTTAATTTCATTTCTCTATCAATTTACTTCTGCATCATTCTCATAAGCATTTGAAAGTAGCTGACATTTGATTTTGTTGATCTAGGTAATTGAAGAGCTTTGAAGTTTAAAACAGCATCATTAGCAATTCATGGGCATAATTTCCCATTGCATTTGAGTATCCTAGAGCACAGATACTATTTCCATGAACTCTTCAAAGATTTAGCACCTTGGATTCATTAGGCTTCGGTTGTTCATTTACTAAAGTGACCTTTATCTTTTGACAGAAACTCTACCGAATGGGTTATGAGGAGCTGAAGAAAAAAGGCTACGATCTGCCCCTTGATGCCATATCAGTCAAAGCAGCAAAAGCATCCCGAGAAATTGCCAGTGAAGTAAGACTTTATCCCAATTATATTGATTTGATTGCAGTGTGCCATTTCGAAGCAGTCTCAACTTCAATTTAAATTGAACAAAATCTTTCAACGAGTAACCAATTAAAACAGAGTGAAATGACTCGAGATGCAGTGTGGGATGAAGATAGCTCAAGGATTTATTTATTATGCATGAAGTTTGAACTGGATTTAGCCTTTAATCTTTCCTATCAAAAGAACGTGCATCTGTGGCTCTTTAGGCTTAGTGAAATATTTGGAGTTAATGTGCTTTGTAATTTGCCACAAAGGTGGCAATATAAGTTAATCTCTAAAAAGATGACACATTTTTTCCCCTTTAGTACAAGTACAAGGAAGGCTTTCGCAAGCAGCTGGGCCACCACATTGGAGCCCGGGACATCAAGGACGACCCCAAGATGATGTGGTCCATGCATGTGGCCAAGATCCAGAGCGACAGGGAGTACAAGAAGGACTTTGAGAAGTCGAAGACCAGGTTCAGCAGCCCCGTGGACATGCTGGGGGTGGTGCTGGCCAAGAAGTGCCAGACCTTGGTCAGCGACGTGGACTACAAGAACTACCTGCACCAGTGGACGTGCCTGCCCGACCAGAACGACGTCATCCACGCTCGGCAGGCCTATGATATCCAGAGTGATGTGAGTCTAAGATTTTGCTTCGCTAACAAAACACCACATATGCTTTCCTAAGTATCAAGTTCCCCCAAAGTGAAGGGAGTTGAGTTTATACAACTTCCCTGGACTAATGCCTACACTCTATCCAGGCACCCAAATATTATCTTTCTTATCAAAGAAAGAGCCATCAAAGTCTCAATTGTTTTGGTAGAAGCCTCTACATTGTTGACCCAGAAGAATTGGATCTTTCTATATATGCTGCTGTTTAAAATGGTTTTCAAAATATTGCTACAAATTTGAATATCTTGTTGACTCACAAGACGTACCAAAAAATTTTAATTTACCATGAATACAAGCATTGAAATGTATACTATACTATACTATACTATACTATACTATACTATACTATACTATACTATACTTTTAGGGGCATATTATTATGTTTAGTGATTTGTCACTTATAATTTCAGAATTTGTACAAAGCCGACCTTCAGTGGCTAAAAGGCATTGGCTGGTTACCTAGTGGTTCTCTTGAGGATGAGAAGAACAAGAGAGCTATGCAGATTTTGAGTGAGCATGTTTACCGTCAACACCCAGATAAATTCAAGTTTACCAGCCTGATGGACTCCATGCCGATGGTTTTGGCAAAAAACAATGCTATTACTATGAACCATGTAAGTTTTTTTTTCCTTGGGAGGAGTATTAATTGTGTGTGTGTGTGTGTGCGTGTGTGTGTGCGTGTGTGCGTATGTGAATGTAAACACTGAAATCTGTTTCTATCGATATAAAAGAAATATATTCAATTATTTGCTTTGTATTACAGTGTGTTTTTTAAGTGAGTGTTATGCTTTTGCTGACATGAGACATCTGGGCCTGAAGGTGTCACAAATATCAGCTCACATAGCAGATTCTCTGTTCTCTGGTGAACCAGATTAGTTGTATGTATCTATTCATTACTGGTTTGCAATAGTCTTGTCTTTTTTTGTTTGTTTTAGCGCCTCTATACCGAAGCTTGGGATAAAGATAAAACCAGTATCCACATTATGCCAGACACCCCTGAAGTTTTACTAGCTAAGCAGAACAAAATAAATTACAGTGAGGTAAGCAATATAATTATGTGCATGATACATTTTCCTTGCACTGCACTTTATAAGTCAAACTTATGATTATTTATTTCTATTTCAGAAACTATATAAACTTGGCCTAGAAGAAGCCAAGAAGAAAGGCTATGATATGCGGCTAGATGCTATTCCCATCAGGGCAGCCAAGGCCTCCAGAGACATTGCAAGTGAAGTAAGTGCACCTGGAAAGTTCTCCGCCTTAGCTTTGCTGAAAGGTTTTTTTCCCCCTGAATACATGGTAGAGCAGTTAATCTATGAGGTTAACGTTCTTGCTAACAGTCTTTTTCTCAGTAAATAGTTTAAAATAATGGTAATGAAATTCTTGACACAAAGGCTAATTCCTCATTATGTCTGAGTTCATGGAAACATGCATTTCAAAATATTGTGTTTCCTGATGAATAAAAGCACTGGGTATTTGACTATAGTTCAGACATCTTTTTGGCTTTTCCACATGATGTATTCTTATATATAACCACACTTACTGTAGGATTCCTTCAACACCTAACCCATGCCCTATGAACCAGTGAACATATAAGGGCTGAATAAATGGGACACATTATTTTATTCAAAGTCCAGCCATTCATATGGACCATATGTTTGGCTCTGCATCTAGTGGTTGACTATAGATATTTATTTTCTTTAAAACATAACTTTGCTCAAAATATTTTTTATTTATTTCCAAACATGAGAAGTAACTATCAGAACTCAATATAAGTGTTCAACAATCACAGACGGGTTAAAAGTATTAATATGTACCAGTATAATGTCTATTACCATTAAAATTCATATTTATAGAGAATATTTAATGACGAAGAGAAATCCTTATATGATAATTGAAAAAGCAAGCACAAATCCATGTACGTATAGTATGGTTCCTATTTTAATCTTATTCTCTCTCTCTCTCTCTCTCTCTCTCACACACACACACACACACACACACACACACACCACAAAAAGCAGTATTTTTCAGTGATTATCACAGAATGGCAGAATAATGTCTTCATTTTTATTTTATTTTTATATAATATATATATATTCTTTATTTTCCAAATGGTTTACAAGATGCATATTTATGTAGTTAGGTCAAATCATTATCTTTTAAAGAACAGAAAAATGTGGCCTTAGTAATTGTTTTTCCTTAAGTTAAAGTAGGTGACTATCAGCATTTTTTTCTTCTTCTAGTTCAAGTACAAAGAAGGCTATCGTAAGCAGCTCGGCCACCACATTGGAGCCCGGAACATCAAGGACGACCCCAAGATGATGTGGTCCATGCATGTGGCCAAGATCCAGAGCGACAGGGAGTACAAGAAGGACTTTGAAAAGTGGAAGACCAAGTACAGCAGCCCCGTGGACATGCTGGGGGTGGTGCTGGCCAAGAAGTGCCAGACCTTGGTCAGCGACGTGGACTACAAGAACTACCTGCACCAGTGGACGTGCCTGCCCGACCAGAACGACGTCATCCACGCTCGGCAGGCCTATGAAATCCAGAGCGACGTGAGTACCTGAGCATCATAAAGACATGTGAAGCTGGGAAATCACTGAACTCATACTCCTTAGAGAAGGTAGCAATAGGTGGCACCAAATTCACTAGCCCTGTAAAGGGGGGAATAGCATCTCTTTTCTCTTGTGTTAATTGTTTAACCCTCCAGACCAAAAAGAAATATTGTCTACTATGTTTTCAAGAATGCTCTTACTTTTTTTCATATGCTTTAGATGAAAACTTTTTCCCAATGAAGATAAACATTTATTGACTATTTATGTCCACAGAATATGTACAAGTCAGATCTTCAGTGGATGAGAGGCATCGGCTGGGTTCCCATTGGCTCTTTGGATGTGGAAAAGTGCAAAAGGGCAACTGAAATTTTGAGTGATAAAATCTATCGCCAGCATCCAGACCAGTTTAGATTTACCAGTGTGACTGATTCTCTGGAACAAGTGTTGGCCAAGAACAACGCCATCACCATGAACAAGGTGAGGCTTCAAAATTCAGGGAATCAAGGTAGGACTTCTAGAGCTGGATTAAAGAAAAAGAAGCATAGTCAAGGAAAGAAAGAAAGAGAGCATTGAGCAACAAAAAATATCTACCTAAAATATCAATCTGATATGTTATTTCTAACACTTACTTTAGTAATTGTGTTATGGTTTTTTATAAAATGGCATAGCTTTATGGAAGTCATCTTTGCATAAAAGATACTCTCAATTTCTTTTTGTTAAATTGTATTTCATATTATTAGAAATATCTATTTTACTTTGAGCTGATTACTTCACTTGAGAAATATATATATATAAAATACATAATATAAAAAATGCATAGCCTTTTGTTTAATTTGTTTATAAAGTTTTTATGGTCCTGAAATTCCTACTAATTATATACTGAGTTTTCCTCTTGATGACATTAAGTATTTTCTCTGATAGCGTTTATACACAGAAGCCTGGGACAAAGACAAGACCCAGATCCACATCATGCCGGACACCCCAGAAATTACTTTGGCAAGAATGAACAAAATCAACTACAGTGAGGTGGGAGCAGATGCTAATTCCATAACATTTGCATGCTGTTTCTTGCTTCATCTATTCCTCGGGGATGTGATACTAAAGGACAACTTTATAAAGGATCTCTTTTTGATCCATGTGAAGAGCAACTCTTGCATTTCTCAGTCACCATCCTAAACATCAAACATCCTAACACAGATTACATTTTAGGAAGTACAAATTATAAGAACTAATGATTTCAGCAATAACTGTAAGATTAAATTAGACCTTTTCTTATTATTAATTTTTTTTAAGTTATGAATTTAGCAATAGACCAAATATACACTTATTTTATCCTTGTGCTGAATAGCCGTGCTAAACATATTTCCCTATGTAATATATTTTTTCCTAAATTATAGTTTAGGATCAAAATTTAAGATTTTTTAGTCAAGAACAAATATAACAGTAGTAGTACCAAATAACACAGAGAAAGAGAGAAACAGAGGCAGAGAGGACCTGGCAGTGTACATGTTAGCAAGCCCATTTTCTTTTCACCTTCTGTGAGCACAGGGCATGTAATCACAGAAGCACCTATGCTTAGGCTGAGAGGTCAGCCTCTCCTAGTACAGGAGTCCCCGCCCGATAGGTTGTCATCCTGTTTTGCTTAACTGTTCTCAGTGAAAAGAAGTTTATCTCATAAGTCAACCCATTTGTTCTGGAAAATTCCCTTAGAAGGTGCTTCTGATGTATTGACTCAAAGATTTCTCTCTGCAGACACATATAGTCCTGTGAGGCTATGCAGAACCAATCTGTGCCAACTCCATGGAGAGGCCGATAGCAACATGGTACTTCCCCTGCCACCTCACCCCAGGTTCTCGTCTAATCCAAACATCCCAAGTGCCTGGACGTTGCTCCCATGACATCTCTGTTAGAACATGACTCTCAGAACAAACAAAATTCTGCAAGTGAGGGATGATCAGTGTAGACTACAGTTGATGTCCTATTTTTTTTTTTTTTTTTTTTTTTAGACATTTGACCTCCATCTCTGCACCATGTGTCTCAGGGCACGCTGGCAGCAGTTGTCCCTGCCGTGCATAGAGAATTTGGGATCAGCTGAAACCTTAAGACATCTTACATGGGCTTAGGCTGAGTTTCCCCTATCCTGCATGTACACAGTTGGCAATTTAAATCTCAGTTCAAAGATCGACATTTATCTCTCTGCAATCTCTTCTTATATTGAGCCTCTTTGTTTAAGCCTGTGGAGGTGTTTGTGGCTCTAAGATTCTTTCTGAGACTATATTAGTTATTTCTCTGAGCTTTGTACTGCCAGCAAAGAAAATGGTGTTTCTTTGACAGTGTAAATCAGCAGTATATTACTCTTCTGCAAAATATAATTTAAAGAATTTAGATAGGTTAGCTGCCATCTTAAGTCATTTTATTCTGGGGGTGTGCAACCTATAATTTTAGTGCTTATATAACTAGTTCTTCATTGTTACCAAAAGCTAAAAATGCAGAAGGCTTAGATCTCTCAAAAGCAAGGTTATTATAGGCACCTACCTGGGTAAAACATAGTGAATTATTTCAATTCCCCCATCAGTTCTTTGATATGAGTGTCAACATCCAACTGATTTTTTAAAATTTATTTATTAATTTTTTTTCCTAAATTTAGAGTCTGTATAAACTCGCCAATGAAGAGGCAAAGAAGAAAGGCTATGACTTGCGAGTTGACGCCATCCCGATCGTGGCAGCCAAGGCCTCCAGGGACATTGCCAGCGATGTGAGTTGTCTGTTTCACCCAAGTATCTGACCCATTAGAAGTGACATTTTCACTGAACTAAAACTTTACAAAGAACATTTCTAGCCCTTTGAAAATACACCCTGATGAGTTTGTGTGGGGATTTAAAAAAAAAAAAAAAAACACACCTAATTTTGAGGCAAATGAAAAATGTGATCTTCATAAGAGGAGTTTGTAACCTTTAGGACATAGTTAACTCTGGTCCACAAAGAAGAGGGATGGGTGCATCCATGTGAAATGGTCAGAGTGTAGCTGCAGGCTTGGAAATTCTTATGTAAAAATTATCACAGTGCTTATACGAAATGTAAGTCAAAAACGTTAAGTTCTCTCCATGAGAATTGGGTTTGGCTTTATGTAACATTTTAACATACAATATTTTTAAACTGCATGTGATGCTTGCCTTACAACTCACTCTCACAGGATTATAAAAAGAAGGCAGTTGATCAGAACCAGCACCTGGCTCTGTAGCTCACACCTCACAGAATAAAGTCAGCATCCTTTCCTGGTGCCTAAGGAAATTCTTGAGGAACAGGACACTGCTCTAAAATACAGGCCCAAATTCAGGAATATGGTCCTTTCTATTGGAAAGCCATGTGAATGACTCACTTTAGTTGGTGTATCTTGGACTTCCCCTACAAATGGATTTATGCCAATAATAATAAATAATGAAATAATAAATAATAATAAATAAATAATAATAAATAATAACCCAAAGTATTGATAACTCTGCTAAGAGCTTTTCTTTTATTATTTTACTTACTGTTCATAATTGCCTTAGGACTATAAACCCTATTGTCATTATCCCCATTTTGTGGATTGCTTAAGCAACTTGTCTAAAGTTAAACTCTTCATGGATGACGGAGTTGAAACTCCAGACAACCTCATTTCTTTTCACTGTACCATATTGCCTCCTGCTGACTCATCTCTACTTTCTCAGCTTTATTTAAGGCTAGAAGCATATATTTTAGATAATTGGCTCAGATTTCAAGATAAAACCATTGAACATAGACTAATAAAAACATGTTTGGCCCATGTTAGGAGCACACTCTACCCAGCTGGCCTGCTACAACTTTACTAGAATAACCAGTTTTCAAGGTGATGCCATACATTTGCCATCACCAAAGAATGCATGGATCCATTATAAAATAATAAATTCTCCTAGTTGCTGCTGCAGATAGCCCTTGACCTAGAGTACTACCCTTGCAGGAACCAGACAGTCATGTCATTGCTCAGTAAACACATCATGTCACCAAGGGCATCTCTTTCCTGACACGCTGCTAGCGCATAAGATCCATTTCTCCAAGGTCCAAGTGGCCCTTCCCCCACTTTCACAGGTAACCTCTCTCTACTGTGTGCACATATTGCCTCCAGAACTATTTCTTATTACCAGGCTATACGTGATTTAGGGCAGTAGTCGGCAAACTCATTAGTCAACAGAGCCAAATATCAACAGTACAACAACTGACATTTCTTTTGAGAGCCAAATTTTTTAAACTTAAACTTCTTCTAATGCCACTTTTTCAAAATAGACTCACCCAGGCCGTGGTATTTTGTGGAAAAGGCACATTCAAGGGGCCAAAGAGATGCATGTGGCTCGAGAGCCACAGTATGCTACCACGGATTTAGGGCATGCACTGCAATTATACTGATTACATCTATTGAACTGCTTTTGTAAACTTCTAGGGTAATGGTCAGGATCCTAGCTTGAGTTAGTGTTTACTAGCAAAAATCAACTTACAACTAAAATGTAAGCAAGATGATTATGCATAGTCTTGGGGCCTCTAAGGGTTTACCATAAAAACCTGATTTGTCCATTTTCATCTCAGTACAAATACAAAGATGGTTACCGCAAGCAGCTGGGCCACCACATTGGAGCCCGGGACATCAAGGACGACCCCAAGATGATGTGGTCCATGCACGTGGCCAAGATCCAGAGCGACAGGGAGTACAAGAAGGACTTTGAGAAGTCGAAGACCAGGTTCAGCAGCCCCGTGGACATGCTGGGGGTGGTGCTGGCCAAGAAGTGCCAGACCTTGGTCAGCGACGTGGACTACAAGAACTACCTGCACCAGTGGACGTGCCTGCCCGACCAGAACGACGTCATCCACGCTCGGCAGGCCTATGAAATCCAGAGCGACGTGAGTACACCATCTGTAACAGAGTTGTGTGCAGAAACCAACTATACAAAAATTATTCTTTGTATACAATCGATGGCCTATCAAACTAGGATTTTTTTTAAGTGATATTTGATATCTGAATCAGTCTATAGTTTTATGGCTTTATTGTGAATACGTTAATAGGATTTATAAGGAGGTGAGTTTATAAACTGGATTTGATCTTAGAAAAGTAAAACCGGAATTAAGCAATGTTAGAACTCAGGGTCCACCAGAGGGAGACATTTTCTTTTATTCTTTTAAGGGGGCAACAACACATTCTTTTTCTTTTTCTTTTAATTACCCTGAAATTGGTTTTTAGCTCTCCTTACAAAGCAAATGGCATTGTAATTGATGGAATCCTCATGCCTGCTACGCCACTAAATGTTATTCTTATGAAATTAAAATAAAAAAAAAATCACTGAGCCTGCAAGCTATGGGATCATTTCAGTGACCCTTTCTCCTCCTGGCCTGGCTCTTTGTGGAGGGTCACATGGCAGTGACAGAAGCTGGCCCTAAGAGAAGCAGGTACACCATCTCAAGCAAAGTGTGAGGAGCACATTTCCTGCAGCACCTATTTTATAAACATTTGAAGGAATCATCAAATATTAGAAGACTATGGAGAATAAAACTAATTGATAATAATTATACATTAATGGGCTGTCCTTAGAAACGGGATAGCCCACCTGTGAAAACTCACATCTGTTGGGTAGTTTTCGACATACAGAACCTTGTGTTTTGAAATTCTTTCCAAAAAGGAAGGCAGTTAGAATGGCTCATGCCTTCCATGGAGTGACAGCAGTGACAGACAGCTTGCATTCTTCCAGTCTGTTGAACCTCTTTTCATGATCGCCTCCCTCACACTGTGACACCGTCTTAATAATGTGGAAGCATTTGAACATTAAAAGCCCCTCCAAGGTATACATATTATTGTTTTCATTCCTCCTGCTGTTATTTAGGGGACAACTAGTCAGCACAGGACAATTCCAATAGGCTTCTTGTCTAGACTGTAAAGGATCAGTCTTTTTTTCTACTTTATTGTTGTTACAGGTAAAATCCTTCTAATGAGTCGGGCAAAGATCCAATCCTTCTGTTGTGATATAGTTGTAAATATGTAATAGGTACACACAATTTTTAAAATAAATATTTTTATTTTTTATTTATTTTTTTCAATTGCAGTTTACATGAATATTATTTTGTATTGGTTTCTGGTGTACAACCTAGTGATTAAGCAATCATATACTTTACAGTCTTTCCCCGAAATTTCCAGTACCCACCTGGCACCATACATAGTTATTACAATATTACTGAGTATATTCCCTCTGTTGTAGTTTATATCCCTGTGACTATTTTGTAGCTACCAATCTGTACTTCTTAATCTCTTCACCCAGTCCCCAGCCCTTCCGCCCCCGTGGCAACCATCAGTCTGTTCTCTGTAAAGAGTTCATTGCTCTTTATAAAAATCTTTAGCAGGGAAAAAAATGATTTAAAGTAAAGTGAGAAATAAAAATATGAAAAGATGATTCTGGAAAGAAGTTAATGTTTCCCTTCCTGAGAACTTGGTAGGGAATAGACTGGGCCCTGGACCAATCAAATGGTCCCTTATTGCCCTGAATCTTGGACACCGTGACAACTGTCCAATTTCTGCCATGGCCTTCAGGGATTCTAAATCATCATCATACTTTAACTTCTCTCTTAAAAAAAAAAAAGAGCATTACAGATATTTTGAAATATAAGAAAAAATCCACAGAAGGCAATAATAATCCAGCATAATCCAACCACTGAAAAAGTCCACACCCGCTTTTATAATTTATCCAGACAATATATCTACATAATTTACATGCTATTATTTTACTTAATATTGCATTACTGACATTTCAACAAGTCATCAATATTCTTACAGTATGGCTTTTAGTAGGTGCAGACCATTTGATTTGGTGAGGACTAACATTTATTTACTCTGGTTGGCACTCTTTTCCTGTGTACATGGACATTGCAACATTGCAATAGCATTCACCAAATTGACTTACAGAAGATAATAGTTTGGATTCACTTCTCTCCTACCAAGCTGAAATATTTGACCACTTTTTTTTATGGATAGGCAACAGTTTTGGGGGTCATTTTTAACATAGTTCCTCTTTTTGTCTGCCTAATACAGTGAGCTTGTTTTCTGTGAAAAACAATAACAACCAGAATGGCACTTTATCACTGAATCCATTTTCATCTTTTCCCTAAATCTTTTGGTCTTAGTGAAGAATTTCTGCTTTTTTTTATCTTCCCAGAACATGTACAAGTCAGATCTCCAGTGGATGAGAGGCATTGGCTGGGTCCCCATCGGGTCTCTGGATGTGGTTAAGTGCAAGAGAGCCGCAGAGATCCTGAGTGACAACCTCTACCGCCAGCCTCCAGACAAGCAGAAATTCACCAGCGTGACTGACTCCCTGGAGCAGGTGCTGGCAAAGAACAACGCCATCACTATGAACAAGGTGAGCCCCAGGTGCCAACCTTCTTCAGGATGCAAAAGATGCTATTATACTTTAATCACTAGTGGGGTTGTATTATCCATGAAAGTGTGCAGTCACATTTACCTCCTAAATTGCATACTGAAAAGCCTTTAAATGATTTCTGCTATTCTCATTTTACAACTTGATAATCAGCATTAAGACTCAAACCTCCAATTGAATATCTTATATTCCAGTCCAGTTTATTTTTCTTAATTAGATCGATAGTAATCTTGTTGCAAGTTGACAATTTGTGATTCTTGTTTTAAATTGTTTTCCATCAATATCTTCTTTGATAGCGTTTATATACAGAGGCCTGGGACAAAGACAAGACTCAAATTCATGTAATGCCGGACACCCCGGAGATCCTGTTGGCAAAGCAGAACCAACTCAACTACAGTGAGGTAGGAGCAAAGTACTGTGGTTCGACACTTACTTTGTTGCTTCATTACTTTTATGGAGGTGCTCGGCTATCATGGTTCATGCAGCTCTGTGATATGAATAGTCAGCCCATCCGACCGTTGAGATCTGGGTTGCTATAGGACACCACAGGCAAACTAAAGTCACATTGCCTTTTCAGCGTATGGCCAATGCTAGTGTGAGGTAGTGGGACTGAGTAGTATGTTTGGCATTGCTAGAGGTAGGATAGCCAGATAAAACACTGGCTCAATATTTATTCTAAAGTATTTACTGCTTATCTGAAATTCAAGTTCAACTGGTCATACTATCTTTTTATTTGCTAAATCTGGCAGTGTGTTAAGGAGGCTCTGCTAATATGCACCTCTTCCCCACCTGGATCCTCAGTAAAATTGAGAAGGAAAACTAAAGAGTACAAAATCTTTAAGAAACTAAAATCTCACCTTTGTTACTACTAAAGTTAGACTCAAGGACACATTTGTAGGAGAGGCAGTCTGCTCACTGAACTGAGGAACTGGGTTCCTCATCCAGGCTCAGGCCACCCTGTAGCAAAACAATCAGCTCCATCCCACTCAGGGTGAGGTCCCGCTTAGAGCCCAGGGATATGGAGAAGAGCACTGAGCTTGTTCCTAGAGGGAACAGCTTAGGACTGAGCTGGGCATACCCAATTATCCCAGCCCTATAGTCAAATAAATCAGTAAATCACCACAGCTCTGCAGCGGCAGAGAGTAAAGGCACCGGGAAAGGAGTAAGGCCAGAGATAAAAATAATTGAGCTCCTTTTATAGAAAGAAAGCCTCAGGCATGAAAAGCAGTGTTTTACTGTGTGTTTTTTTAAGTAAAATGCAATGTCATAGGTGCATGTGTTACGAACATGATAAAGCTAAAATTTAGAATCAAAGTTGTGATGATGGTCAAGTTATCTACCTTTTAAACTGTACTTCAATTTTTTTCTCATTTTTCTCTAAAAATGATAAAATATTATATGATTATCAAAAAATGTTAAGTTATAAAGAAATAAGTAAAACTATATAAGTATATATTATAAACAAATAAATTAAAGATACTCTGTAATTTCTTTTTAATTTCAAAATATGTATAGATTGATGTTTTATCCATTGATCTATTAATATATTACTAGATTATATTATTCTGTTGTTATGCATAATATATAATATAAATATACATATTATATATTAATTTTTTATGCATTATAATAGATTAATATATTAATATGTCAATGTTATTATCCATTGATATATCTCATTTGTTTCTAACGTTATTTAGTTTTTTGGTAAGATATGATTTGTTTACTTTCAATATTGCTAGAATTTTAAATTGTTTCCAGAACCTGTCCTTTTTAAAATGATACAGTTTGTCACTTGAAATCTCCAAGTGGTTGCTCTCAAGCCTCTTGCTTTAACCTTGACTTTCTTTCTGTAGACTCTGTATAAACTCGCCAATGAAGAAGCAAAGAAGAAAGGCTACGACTTGCGAAGCGATGCCATCCCAATTGTGGCAGCCAAGGCCTCCAGAGACATCGTCAGCGATGTGAGTAACAATTTGAGGTGGAGAGAAAATATCCAGAGTCAGCACTTCCCACAATATGCTTTCTTGTAGTTACAGAATCTGATTTCTTAATTGAGGAATCCCAACAAATCTCAGCCAAAGTTATCATCTGACAGAGCCGGATACACTGGGTAGAAAACCCAAGCCAGTCCATTTCAGGGAGTCAAATAAAAGTCAGCAGAGCCGGGTTTGGGAGGGGTAACAGGTGGTTTGGAGGGTGAATTGGTACCTGTGTACTCAGGAGTAGCGTTCTCAAAATCATATGTAAAATTTCTGGTTTCCCTGGCCCAAGATGAAGAAAAGGCAGTATATAAATCTGACTGATTCTTCCTAAATGTGTTGCTTCTTTTGCTTTAGGGACTTAATGTCTGCAAACTATAGGCATAGCTTCCCATTAGAGTATTGTGAAGTCTAATCAGAGTTTAGGATAAGGAGATAAGTTGATATTCAGATGATTCCATTTCTCTGAATAATAAACTTTTAAGATAATGAAACCTTTAGCCCTTTCTATTTATTTTATTTTAAAAATCACTGCTTTTATTTCAGTACAAATACAAAGATGGTTACCGCAAGCAGCTGGGCCACCACATTGGAGCCCGGGACATCAAGGACGACCCCAAGATGATGTGGTCCATGCATGTGGCCAAGATCCAGAGCGACAGGGAGTACAAGAAGGACTTTGAGAAGTCGAAGACCAGGTTCAGCAGCCCCGTGGACATGCTGGGGGTGGTGCTGGCCAAGAAGTGCCAGACCTTGGTCAGCGACGTGGACTACAAGAACTACCTGCACCAGTGGACGTGCCTGCCCGACCAGAACGACGTCATCCACGCTCGGCAGGCCTATGAAATCCAGAGCGACGTGAGTACTGAGACCCATTCAATATCAATGGTGACCAACCTCAAGATAGTGATACAGTGGATATTCAACTATCGTGCTGCAAGAATTTTTAAAACATGCGATACCTGACTAGTTAGGAGAAGTGACCTTTTTCCCCTTCAATTGTCGAATTAAAATTGACAACAGCCAACACAACAATGGCCGTCTGGTGTGAATGAGTCAAAATAATACCTTTTTTTGGCCGAAACCGGTTTGGCTCAGTGGTAGAATGTCAGTCTGCGGACTGAAGGGTCCCAGGTTCGATTTCAGTCAGAGGCATGTACGTTGGTTGCGGGCACATCCCCGGTAGGGGGTGTGCAAGAGGCAGCTAGTCGATGTTTCTCTCTCATCGATGTTTCTAGCTCTCTATCTCTCTCCCTTCCTCTCTGTAAAAAATCAATAAAATATATTTTTTTTAAAATACCTTTTTTTGGATCAGCAAAAAATATAACATTTTTTCATGTGCCATAGGATTTTAGTAATTAGTTTTTGTGTGCCATGAGATTTAAAAGGTTGAAAATAATTGTAGTAATACATAGATAGTGATCTAGGAATTAGACAAAGATCTCAGAAAGAATAATGCTTTTCCTCTCACCCCTCATTAATTGTGCCTTTTCTTTTAAAGAGACCATAATACATGAAGCTCTATCCAATTGGCCTTTAGATTTTAAAAGACATAGACATGGAGTCTGGCTATCCAAGGTTTCCAGTCTTTTTCTTTTGTTTTCCAAATCAAGTGTCATAACAGCTTGAGTAATACTTGCCCTTTGTGTTTATCTCACCAGAACATGTACAAGTCAGATCTCCAGTGGATGAGAGGCATTGGCTGGGTCCCCATCGGGTCTCTGGATGTGGTCAAGTGCAAGAGAGCTGCAGAGATCCTGAGTGACAACCTCTACCGCCAGCCTCCAGACAAGCAGAAATTCACCAGTGTGACTGACTCCCTGGAGCAGGTGCTGGCAAAGAACAATGCCATCACCATGAACAAGGTGAGCCCCCAGTTTGGGGAAAAGTAAAACAGGGCTCTATGCTCTTAGATGTTGATAACTAACTCATCTTCTTTGTTTTATTCCATTGCCATCCATATATAGTGATTTGGTTGGGTTCTCTATTCAATTACATTAGGATTTCAAAAATATATGTGGGAATGTCTGCTTTGAGGTCTCTTATGAAATAGCCAGAATTAAAAACAGGACAGCTGTTTGGTGCGCAAACTGTTTGAAGTCTGTGAGAGTTGTACATGGTTTTGTATGAAGGTCTCTTTCTTGTCGGGTTCTCGTCTAGGTAAATATAGAACAAACAAGTCAAATGCACATCTCCAAAACATTTATAAAATAAGAAATCTGGAGATGGCTAATCCAGGTACACTTGCAGTTAATAAACAAACAAACAACAAAACTACAGGAAGGATTTGTTTGTATAGCCACAGTGCATATGGATGTGCATATATGCTTGGAAATATTTGCTTTCATTTAATTGGAATGGAAGTGATCTTGAAATGAAACACACATGTTTACTGGTCATATCTTAGTCTACATTTATATTTAGTGTTAGATAATATACACTGAATGGCCAGATTATTATGATCTCTGAGTGCATAATAATCTGGTTACTCAGTGTATATCCTATATAATAAAATGTTAATATGCAAATTGTCCCTTTAATCAGAATTTTGACCAGCAGGCAGGCTAGACAATCACCCATGTCCCCTTCTCCTGGACAGGCTGGACATATCCCACATATGCACAAATTCATGCACTGGGCCTCTAATAGGTATATATACATACACACACACACACACACACACACACACACACACACACACACTGAGTGGCCAGATTATTATGCGTTCAGATAGCATAATAATCTGGCTACTCAGTGTATATCTTGTAATATTAAAGCGACTGAACAGTATGGTATACTAAAGCGCACAGCACAGATAGTGAGGATGCTGGCTTTCATCTTTGTCATGATCTCTAAATTGCAAACTCCTGTTTACAGCTAGCATATGTTTCTAACTCATTAACCTTTTTATCTTTCACAGCGCTTATACACAGAAGCCTGGGACAAAGACAAGACCCAAATCCATATCATGCCTGATACACCTGAAATTATGTTGGCAAGACAAAATAAAATAAATTATAGTGAGGTAAGACTATTTACTTTATTTCCTTGATCTGACCACATTGATCTTTGCTGGTGTAGTAAGAAGGTCAGAATTATAGATTTAATTCTCATGTGGTTCAAATAATTTTATTTTTATGCCCATTAGTTTACCCTAAATATATGTATTACTGAATTTAAAAAATAGATAGATAGATAGATAGATAGATAGATAGAGAAATGGATAAATACAAAAATTTCTCCAGAAAGGGGGGAAAACTCTCAAAGACAACTATTAATGGTTAAAACAAACTGTAATTTTAATTAAAAATATTTATTACTCTTATCAGATTAGTACTTGCTACAAATTTGTTCTGTAAATTTTTCCTCAGTTACTCATCTGTAAAACAATATAAAAGTGCCTATCTTGAAGAATTTCTGTGATGACTAAATAAGGTCATATATATAATATACCCAGTGTGGAGCCTGGTACAAAATACTTGCTTAGTAACTTTAATTTTTTCCTTCACACTCAAGTCACCATGAAAATTAAATTTTTAACATGCTCAAAATAACTTGAAGTTTATTTGTTTATTTACAAGAACTGACAGAGAATTCTTAGACTTATCCATTTTGGAATTGTTCGAAACAGTAAAATACATTTTTATGCATTATCTCTGGCTAAATTTGTCATCATATATCTTTGCAGTCCAGAAATACTGTTGTAGAAACAGCTTCTTGCCAGTTGTTCTTGACCAAGAACAATTATCTGGTTTATTCAGGAAAAATCTTGATTGTGTGTGTGTGTGTGTGTGTGTGTATGTGTGTGTCTTCATTTTTTAATAAGAGAGTGGGAAAGCAGACTTTTCTTCCATTTGAGCACACTGGAAAATTTAAGTACTCATTTTCAAGACTTAGCCATAGTCATTGTTTTATCCATATTGATTACTTTTGCCTACTACAATGTATCTATAAAGAAGAGGCATGCTTATATCTTTTTAAAATATATTCAAAGCAGAATATACTAGTGCAGTTCTGCATCCAAAGGTAGTCTTCCTTTGGCAAAAACACATTTTTAGAGTGCTGTATCTAAAAGGTATTTCTTCTCTTCTCAGAGCCTCTATCGCCAGGCCATGGAAGAAGCCAAGAAAGAAGGCTATGACTTGAGAAGTGACGCCATTTCTATTGTAGCTGCCAAGGCCTCCAGGGACATCGCCAGTGATGTAAGAGCTGATGAAGTCCCTACCTTTGTTTCCAACAGGCCAGTCTCTACATGGGCATCACAGTATAGGAACACGGCCAGAAGTCTCTTCAGTCATCATCCATCTTAGCCACCTTTATTCTGTAGGCAAATACATGGAGGCTTTGAGACAGTAGGTAACCCGCCCAAGGTCACAAGCATCACAGAACAAAGCCTGGGTTTGGAATGTGGTTCCTTTGATTCTTGTCACTTACTGCTTTGATTAGTTAGATGGACATGTATTGAGCTCTCCTCAGGATACACCCAAGGCAAAAACCCCAGGAAAGAAGTAAGTTTAATTGAATTCTCCTTATGACTTGAAGAAGGACATAAAATAGAAAGAAAGCTATAAATTTTCCTGCTGGGTGGTCCACAAAATCAATATTCCTTTACCCCAAAAATAAAAATATCAGATTTATTGACAACCTAGAAATTGATCCAAGAGTAACAACATTGTCCATTTTTTTAAGGTTTTTCACTTTTTAGCATGATAAAGCAACGCATAACCCCATTATCCAGTGTACAGTTCAGTAGTGTTAAGTATGTTCTCACTTCTTCATCTTGCAAAACTGAAACTCTATATCCATCAAACAACAAAAATTGCCTGGTTTTAAACTACACCCCCCACCTCCAGATTATTTGTGCAAAGTAAATTTCTCAGCATGCCTTAGGAAAATAAAAGTAATGAACCATGTAAACACATCCCAGATGTACCCACCCACATGACCGACTTCTGAGACACTGTCACTCTAATTGAGCTCAGCTTTTCAATGTTCACATTTAATCAGTTTTTTGCCAACAAGTAATTTTTAGCATGATGTAAAGGAGTCATTGGGGAGTTGTACTGTGGGAGTATGAGAATAGGCACACCAACCTCTTCCTTGGGAGTCAGCACGCCCCAATGTGTGGCATCACATGGTGAAACACACCGAGTGTCTTAAGGGTTCCACAGAAAAGCATCCCCACAGCAAGAACAGCAGGGAAAACAGCTCATCAAGCCCCCTCCTCTGTTACTGGTTCTCTCTTTCAGTACAAATACAAAGAAGCTTATCGTAAGCAACTGGGTCACCACATTGGTGCCCGAGCAATCCATGACGACCCCAAGATGATGTGGTCCCTACACATTGCCAAAGTGCTGAGCAGCCGTGAGTACAAGAAAGAATTTGAGAAGTACAAGACCAGATACAGCAGCCCTGTGGACATGCTGGGCATCGTTTTGGCCAAGAAATGTCAGACCTTGGTCAGTGATGTGGACTATAAACATCTCCTTCATGAGTGGACGTGCCTGCCCGACCAGAATGACGTCATCCACGCTCGGAAAGCTTATGACCTCCAGAGCGATGTGAGTACTCCTGATGCTGGTTGTGCATGTGAAAAGCAGATCTGAAGCATGTCCGTGGGTTCTGACTAGTACCAAGGGACTGGAATATGTTTGCATATTTTTAAACAGTAGACAACTGAATGCTCCAAAACAGTTTCCCATTGGTAGCACTACAAATTATTCCACAATTTTTCTTCCCCAAACGTTATAGGTAAAAGAGGAAATAAAGTATATATTATCAATTTTATACAGATATATTTCTTCCTGGTAATTTAGGCTCCCTTTGTCTGAGTTAGATAAAACTTAATCCTCAAAAAATATTTAGCTACACTTTTTTTTTATTTTTTGCAGAAGTGGCAGAAATGTATGTATATGTCAATGGAGGGTAGTGTGGGGAGAATTAGGAAACAAAAGTATATTACATTAAATTATTTTTTAAAACATTCATATTTTATATCTACTGACAGGAAAATGCTAAGGCATTCTTATCTTTTTAATGATGTTTTGTTGAGTTGTATACTTGAAGCCTGTATGGTTTTGTGAACCAATGCCACCCCAATAAATTCAATAAAATATAAAATAAACTTGGTTCTTAAGAAAACAATAATCTAATTTTATTAACAATTAGCATGTCCTATTGAGAATAAAATAAAAGAAGTAATTTGGAAAAAATCTAATATACTATCTTGTGTAAAAAAATTGTAATACACTCAGAAACATGACTGTGTCTTTTATTATATATAAAAAATCTTTCCTAGTTCTTGGTATAATCCTCTGTACAAAAAGATACTTAGGAAAAAAATATACTCTGGATTCACTAATGTTTGTGAATGAGTGATTGACTGTGCTGGGAGCCTTATCTGTTCATCAGTAGTTCCTATTTTCTCTAGTATGAGCCATTTTGTGTCTGTGAATCTGAAACATTAATTAATGAAAGTGGGTTTTTAATCTGTTGATTTGCAGAATTTGTATAAGGCAGACCTTGAATGGATGAAAGGCATTGGCTGGGTTCCAATTGGCTCCTTGGAAGTTGTTAAAGCCAAGAGGGCCACAGAGATACTGAGTGATAATATCTACCGTCAGCGTCCAGATACCCTGAAATTTACCAGCATCACTGACACCCCGGAGCAGGTGCTGGCAAAGAGCAATGCTATAAACATGAATAAGGTGAGTCTTCACTCCTCCCTGTTAGATACCAAAATTCCCCTTAGAACAAGTTACAAATGCTGACATATTACTACATTTTAAAAATTCCCATAGGGTTTATGATACTTTTAAAAATTACTTTTCCATTGTAATATCATAGTTACTTATATTAAACTTACGTTAAAAATGCAATGTGCTATAATTACAGATTACAAATACTAGAGATTTTAAATGCTGCAATCCAATTATACTTTCATAACTTTTTTTTAAAGAAACAAAAAACTGAGTGAACAAAATAGTGAGATAAATACTCTTAGAAATACTAATTTATCTACATAAAAGATATGCCTGTATGTAACTTTAGTAATTTTGTTTCTACTTTATATATATAGAGGAGAGATGACTGGCACATAATCAAAGAAGTATCTGTGAACTCCAAAATAATTTTTCCGCATCTTTTTTTTTTTCCATAGCGCTTATATACTGAAGCCTGGGACAACGATAAGAAAACAATCCATGTCATGCCTGACACTCCAGAAATCATGCTAGCCAAGCTTAACAGAATAAACTACAGTGATGTGAGTAAACTATTGCTTTTATAATGAACAGAAAGGCAAAAATGAACTATTGTAACTGTCTTCTTAATGAGCTCTTTTGACTAGTTTATTATATATACCCCAAACTAACATTGCCAGTAAGAGATAGTTCTCCCTTGATTCAATTTTGGACTATATATTAGATCTACAAAGTAGGCCAGCCCTATAGTAATATAGGGAATGGAATGCTTATAGAGGAATATTCCAATAGGAATTATACTCCTCAATCCTATATGACAATGTGGGTATCAAGTCATTATTTAGTTCAACAACTATTTATCAGGCAGACACTGGCTTAGAACTCAATTTCTAATTATTGTTTTTGCTGTTTTATTAATGTTCTGGTTACCATTTAATGTTATTTGCAAGCATTTTTCCAGGTGTTTCATTCATAAACAACATTTTCATCCAGCCAATGATTCTGAAACTCTACAAATAGATCACAGTCTATAATGATAATCCACATCAAAGTGAGGAAGAAAAAGGACAAGGCATTCAGTTTTGTCTGTGTCCAAATATATTTAGTTTTAAAATACTTTCCTTATTTTTCTCCTTTTTAAATATTAAAATGGCCTTTCTTTTGTTTTATGATAGTGATAGTAAATAGGTTTCTTAGCGTGTGTTTGTGTGACAAGACAAAATTTTGGCAATCCCAAATTTTTGAAATTTGCCCATCAATAGAATTCCAAAGTTTAGCATGTGCCTTAAAAACTTTAAGTGCCTATAAAACCAAATTTTGTACAAACCCACCCTAATACTTCACTTTGTGGATTTGTTCCTGTAGTTTAAATGAGGGTGGAGAAAGTTTAACAATTAACAGTTTTCCTTTTTATGAAAGGAGGAGTGCTTTAATGACTCTCTTTTCTGCAGAAACTCTATAAACTTGCTTTGGAAGAGTCCAGGAAGGAAGGCTATGACTTGCGTGTGGATGCCATTCCAATCCAAGCAGCCAAGGCTTCAAGAGATATTGCCAGTGAGGTAAGTTGATGTTTTTAGAAGAGGCATTTTTTATTCAAAGGCATTCATAAATGGGAACTTTTGTGGTTTTTCTTGACAGAATTGTTGTTGTCTCTACACTTCTCAATTTCATTTAGTGATTTCCCAATGTACACAGTTGCAAAGAAAAGCACAAGATACTATGTCCATTATACCTAGTAATCAATTAAAGAGAGAGAGATTTTCTTAAAAAGTAAATGTTTTATGCATACTAAAAAATGAATTCATATTTTTTAGTGTCAGAAATTGAGCAGCAGTTGGCCCAGATATTTGTTTAGAAAAAATAGATAGCACATGCAAATCAACCAACATAAATGTGATCACTTTTCTACTACAATCCATTTATTCTGGCATTAAAAGAAGACTTGATGATGGATTTTAGAGTTTTAGTTTATACAAATTAACTTTCAGTGAAGTTTTCCTACCAGAGGCCCCTAACTGGTTACAAGAATAAATTGAGAAGTAAGCAAAGCTTTTTCTCAGTACCCACTTTTCTCTTCTCTCTGGTTCTTGCTTTCTCATGAGAAACAACTAGGGAGGGTGTCCAGTGCCCTCGTTATGTTCCAGGGCTGCTTAGAACTCAAATCCAGGTTTTCCTTCTTCCAGGAGGACCCCAAGCTTTAGATTTATGCTTCATTCCTTCAATTACTTAAACTTTTTCTTGCTATTAAACTGAAAAAGCCCATACTGTGATCATCTCATGGCAAAATGGACCATAAGATGTTATTCTTGAATTTTAAAAGTAGGCAGAGTGTTGACCCAAGGCATGACTTTCTCACAGTGAAAGTTCAATGACATTAACAGGCTAATAAGAGAGGCATTTTCTGGTGAAACTATCTAAATGTGGCCCATATACTCAATCAAGGAATTCACCATAAATTCTAATTACAAGGAAGATATTCTAACATAGTCTAAGCATCAAAGCATTTTTTTTAGAAAAAAAAAATAGCCACATCTTTAAATTAAGTAAATGCTTTTTTAGATTATGCAAGATGTTTTACCTTTACCTGTTAAGCATTCCAATGTAAAATAGGTAGTATTGTTTAAGAAAAAGGGGGAAATATTAGGAACCAGAAGCTACTCCATTCTAGACTGAACTCTGCCTCCCACTTATGAAGTTACCTTGAATAAATTAATCTCTTTAAGTTTTAGGTTTCTATTGTATAAGATGAGTTTGGTAATATTTACCTTTCTCTCTCACATTAATGGTAGCAAAGATCAAAATAAATACAGCAATTTGTGTATGAAATTATGAAATGTGATATAAATGAGATGTTCTTATCATTGGACTCAAATCCCTTTTCTTTTTTTCAGTACAAGTACAAAGAAGGCTATCGTAAGCAGCTCGGCCACCACATTGGAGCCCGGAACATCAAAGATGACCCCAAGATGATGTGGTCCATGCATGTGGCCAAGATCCAGAGCGACAGGGAGTACAAGAAGGACTTTGAGAAGTCGAAGACCAGGTTCAGCAGCCCCGTGGACATGCTGGGGGTGGTGCTGGCCAAGAAGTGCCAGATCCTTGTAAGCGACATAGACTACAAGCATCCCCTGCATGAGTGGACCTGTCTGCCCGACCAGAACGATGTCATTCAGGCTCGGAAGGCCTATGACCTTCAGAGTGATGTGAGTAGGTCTACTATTATTCAGAATGTGTTTTAAAACCTAAAGAGGTCTAACTTCTTGTGTGCCATGGAATTTGTTGGCAAAATCTGATGAGACCTATGGACAAGTTCTTAGGACAATGTCATAAAATGTATAAATTTAAAATATATATACATACATATGTGCTTGTATATATATGTATGCATATATATATATATATATGGATTTTTATTAACACATTAAATGAAAATATCTAGCAGTGAGTAACTAGCTTAATTTCAAAAAACTGATAATCATAAATATTTCAAGATGTCTGCACAATTGTAATTGGAAATGAAAATATTTGTGATTTCTATTGCCAACCTAATCCCATGAAGTGTCACTACTACTATGACTTCTCGACTAAACTCATAATTGAAAGAAATGCTATATTTCCATTAAAGGGTAATGAAATATATATATATATATATTTTTTTTTTTTTATTTTTTTTTTCTAACTAAGTTCATTGATGTTCTAGTTTAACTCAACCTAATTTTCCAAATGAATTGATTGCATTACCTTTTTCTAACTAATTAATTTACAGGAAATATTTATTATAACTTGTAAAAGAAAGTTTAGGAATGAATTATACATTGAGATAATTTACCCAAGAAACTGAAAACAGTGGTTTCCTAGGAATATGTCAGGTACTTTTGTTGTCAACTAGTAAATTGTCCTGAGCACTTAAATGCTACCTTATTGGTTTAGTAGCTCCTTATTGTTTTTTAAATCAGGCTCTCATAAGTAGTCACTTTCAAAAGAATGATAAATTAGTGCCATTGTAAAAAGAGAGTTTCTCAAAATGTCCATAAAAATAAAAAGGATTTTTACCCTTAATAATGAAAAAAAATTATCCTTCAAGCATTTATTTAAATTCAAAGACTAAAACTGAAAGATGAAATATCTTATTTTACTTGAATTATGACAGAAAAGAGGACTGAAAATAAGATAAATAAGAGTAAAAACATATGTACTCTTTGTCTTAGAAGCATGTATACAGAATTATATGAAAAAAGACACCCTTTTTGTTGTTCCCAGAAAGCACATTAATTCAACATGTGGTCATCCTTTCTTTAGATTATAGGACTGGCTGTGAAGGCCAATGTCCAAATAGATCAGAACAAACTGTGTTCTATTAGTCCCACACAAGGAAATATGGGCAATTAAATCAGAAAATAAGCTCTTTGTATCAGGAGGTGGACAGTAATTTCCTTAAAATGCTTTTGTATCAATGAAATCACATATTATTATAGCGATTTCAGGGTTTTTAAAACAAGGTTACCTTCTGGAACAAAGTGTTTAAGTAGCTCCTCTGTACAGTGTGGTACAGAGGGTCTTCCCAGAAATTTACACAAGTAAGATTCAGAATTATACATCCTCTGTAGATGCTAAGTCAGTGTCAGACACCAAGTTGTCTAAGTAACTTTTATAAATATTTTACTTTATTTCATTTTCAGGCTATTTACAAGGCTGATCTTGAGTGGCTGCGAGGCATTGGATGGGTGCCCATTGGCTCTGTAGAGGTCGAAAAGGTGAAGAGAGCTGGAGAAATCCTGAGTGACAGGAAGTACCGCCTGCCAGCAGATAAGCTCAAATTCACATGCATTACAGATACCCCAGAAATTGTCCTGGCAAAGAGCAATGCCCTGACAATGAGCAAGGTTAGTCTTCAGCTCTTTCCAGTTACCTGAGTCATACCTCTCATGAATGTAGCTCATAAAGTGAGAAATATATAACATTTAGCCTTTTGTTCTAAAGTCTGGGAAACACACCGTGTTTATACAAGTACCAATGTTTATACACAACTCAAATTAGTTGCTTGGTTTATTCTTTCTTCTTAGGTTGTAGAAATCCGTTTTTGAAAAGTGAGCTGCTATTGTTGCGTTCAGTTTTGTTACATCAGATAGATGGTCAGTTCTTTTTTTCCAGATTTCTAGCAACCTGTTTATTGAGATGGGGCTAATATTAGGTGGAATTCAACTTATCTAAATTCTCCCACAGCTGCCTGGACATCTTCCAAACATTCAGGTGGTGATATTGAGTGTTTGCTCAGTGAAGAAGGTGAAGGTGGCTCTCAGTGAACTGCAGAATTAGGGGTATTAAAGCTCCAGAAGTTCTATACCACACCCATCAGCAGTAACTACAGTGATAACAGCAATAGAAAATATAAAATGTGTTGAGTGCCTACTATGACTGATGCACTTTATATGTTATTGTTAATCTTCAAAAAATTCTCAATAAAAAAGATAAGATTATCTCCTTCCAAGAAATGAGGAATATGAGGCATTAAATGCCTTTTTCAAGATCACATAGCTTGGACATAGTAGAGTGGTGTTTGAACTTGGGATTGACTCTGAAGTCTAAGGATTTCTTCTGTATCACTATGCTCCATCTACTATGAGTAAGCTTGAGTTTTATTGGATGAAAAGAATTAATTATTGAGACCATTATGTTGTTTCATATTAGTTGTAAAACAATCATATGGCTGTTTAAATATTGCCATGTTTGACTCTTCTCACTACACTTTTGCTTCCTTCACCTCCAAATAACCTTAAATAGGCTATTTTACTTAAGTGAGTTAAGCTTGATAATAGCTGTAATGTACTGCCTTTAAAAAAAAAAAAATGGGTCTTCCTTTACTTCCCTCATAGCATTTATATACAGAAGCTTGGGATGCTGACAAAACTTCCATCCATGTGATGCCAGACACCCCAGAAATCTTGCTGGCCAAAAGCAATTCTGTCAATATCAGCCAAGTAAGAGATTTTCTGGTTCTTGTTTAAGCTTCTCTAGGAGTAATTAAAACACTTTTTTCTATCTTACCACCTTCCTTTCTGGAATAAGCCTAGTAACTTCCTATAACCCTTTTATTTTTCCATTGTGTATTATCCTCCACATAGAAACTTTACACCAAGGGCTGGGATGAATCAAAGATGAAAGACTATGACCTGAGAGCTGATGCTATTTCCATCAAAAGCGCCAAGGCCTCCAGGGATATTGCCAGTGACGTAAGTGCCCTCCCTCGATCTGACCCCCTTGGTCTCACAGGGCTGAACAACTCTAGTGCAGCTGGCGGGCCCCACTTTGTAACTGCTTCCACATGTATTCCTCCAAGACTGTTTGCTACATTCTAAGACCTTTCCCTTTGTTGTCAGAGAGAAGAAAAATACATTTTGGAATCACAGTTAGACTCGATGAAGGAAAGGGTTCCACCAATGAAGACATATGATTACACTTGCAGTTATTAGTGTAACGATAGCATAAGACATTAGTTTAAAGTTATACAGAGGTGCCAAAATATTTGCAAAGTAAAATCCTTATCCTTGTGTTATTGGATGTTCATGTTGTAATTGTCAGTGTGTATATGGTAACAGAACTGAAATTTTAAACCTGTATTTCTAACATTTTAGTACAAATACAAAGAAGCATATGAAAAACAGAAAGGCCACCACATTGGAGCCCAGAGCATTGAAGATGACCCCAAAATTATGTGCGCCATAAATGCAGGGAAGATTCAAAGTGAAAGAGAGTACAAGAAGGACTTTGAAAAATTCAAGACCAAGTTCAGTTCCCCAGTGGATATGTTAGGAATCTTGCTGGCCAAGAAATGTCAGACCCTAGTCAGTGACATTGACTACCGGAATATCCTGCATCACTGGACATGCTTACCTGATCAAAACGACATTATCCAAGCCAAGAGGGCCTATGAGCTGCAGAGTGATGTATGTAATGTGAACGCTGGGAAAGGTGGGATGGGAGGATGTAGATTTAGTAATTGTGCTGTCATTTCCTGTGGACAGATCCATGGGCTGTGCACAACCTCAGGGGGGAGGGCACCATTCACATTGTTTAATAACATGGGGACAACATTTTGTTCTAACCCCTTGTAGAGTGTGTATAAGGCAGACCTGGAGTGGCTGCGTGGCATCGGCTGGATGCCAGAAGGCTCGGTAGAAATGACCAGGGTGAAAGGTGCTCAAGACCTGGTGAATGAGAGACTCTATCGGACACGTCCAGATGCCTTGAAATTCACTTGCATTACTGACACTCCAGAAGTTGTCCTGGCAAAAGCCAATTCTCTGCAAATTAGTGAGGTAAGAACCTTCTTATCTCAGGCTTTCCTTTTGTGGGCTTAGTTATCAAATGAGGCCAGCCACAGAGGACAGGTGGGCTGTCCTCTTCAAAGACTGTGGTGATGGGAGCACCTCCAAGAGTCTCTTGACTAGTTCAGTGAGGGTGCATGCAAAGCAGAACACTGACACATGCCAGCGTGTCTGACCCCTGCCACACATTTGGAAGCACTAAAATTAGAAAAGTGTTATTCCATTGTGAGCCAGGAAAACAATTATTTAAGTTCTGTGAAAGACTAAAACCTGTGGCACAGTGCTGCATATTAAACGGTGTAAGATTGTATTCATCAGGGTTCTCCTGAAAAGCAGAAGCAATAGGGTGTGTAGGAAAGAGATTGGTTGTAAGGAATTGGCTCTGTTGTGGAGCCGGCAAGTCCAACATTTGCAGGGTGGGCCAGCAGGCTGGAGGTAGGAAGGAGCTGCAGTTCAAGCCCAAAGGCATGGTCAGGCAGAGTTCCTTCTTGCTCAGGGAGGTCAGACTTGTTTCTAGTAAGGCCTTTGACTGTACAAAGCCCACCTACAATTTGGAGGGTAGTCTGCTTTACCCAAAGACTGCTCAGATGTTAATATCATCTTAAAATACCTTCACAGAACATCTGGAATAATGTTTGACCAAATACCTGGATACTGTGGTTTAGGCAAGTTGACACATAAAATTAACCACCACATTTTTCCAGGTTATATGGTCACTTAGACTTTATGTCTCAGATCTCCATTCTCTATGAAATATTGAAATAAAATTTCCCTTCTCTCCACAGAAACTGTATCAAGAGGCCTGGAATAAAGACAAAACCAACATCAGCATTCCTTCTGACACTCCAGTTATGCTGCAGGCCCAACTCAATGCCTTGCAAATCAGCAATGTAAGTGGCATGGATACGAAATGTCAATCTGCCTGCTATGGAGGGTGTTATAATTGAAGAATTAGTGTCTTAGAAATATTTATGACTTTGGTGCTCGACACTTTCTAGCTACCACTCTCCCAAGGCAATATGAATGGAAATTATCTTTTAAATGTTAGTTTAGATACATGGTTGAGTCCCTGGACTGCAACGTGTGGGATGCCTGAATCTTATTGGTGTACTTCTTTCAACCTTGAAATCACTGTCCTGTACCTCATGTTTACAGCTCAGTTTCATTGTGTCTCATTTGAGAATAATGAAATCCCTGGTTAAATGCCTCTTAAGAGGTAACAGTCTCAATTATCTTTTTTTCTATTGCCTTTATTAAGTTTTTGATTGATCCAGAACTTTCTTGTTTGACATTTAAATGCCATAAGAAAAGCCAAACGACAACATTTAATTATATGCAAAGTGCAGGCTATGTATGATATATCTGTCACATAGTTAGCAGAGACCTCTAAAAAGTCAAAGGACAACATTAGGAAGAAAATCTAATCAGTTTCATATGTTTCCTTGTGAAGAAGGTTCACCGTTAATTCTTAGTTTTCATCTGCTGTGTAATGAGATGTCTTCAGATGCGGGCCATATTGTGATGAATGCAGATATTCAAATATTCGTTTGGATTCAGATGTTTAGATTTAGGTGTTTAGCTGCTAGGCTTAGATGTTTACCTTTGAAAATTTAATCGGAAGTATCCTGCACTCCATTAAGTAAATAACCAAGAGAAGAGCTCAGAAGTGATAGGTTCTGTTCTTATGTTGCCATCATTGACATTAAGCCTTATGACTCATATAACCCCTTTGAGTATATTCCCTTATTTTCATTTCTTGTAAACATACCTGTTTTTTCCTCTCAATAGAAACTCTACCAGAAAGACTGGAATGAGGCCAAGCAGAAAGGCTATGACATAAGAGCAGATGCCATTGAGATCAAGCATGCCAAAGCCTCCAGGGAAATTGCCAGTGAGGTACGGTTCCTTGTTTCCTGGTGGTTCTCCTCCTCCATGCAACAAATAGAGTATTTTTCAAGAATTTGAGTGTTTTTTAAAGATTTATACAAATGATGATGTTTTGTCTTACACTAAAGACATTATTTTAAAAAACATTAAAGTGGGACAAAAAAGCATTAAGGTAAGCATAAACGAGATATATGTGTAAATAACTTCTAAGTTGTTTCTAAGAAGAAGAAAAATACGAAGGGTCTGTGTGAAATTCTTGGGGAAAATTCAGGAACCGATACGATGTGATTTTTACTCCCGAAATATTTATGACATTCTCCATAAATATAAATCACAGGTGAAAGTGTCAAACAAGAAGACTTAGCAGGAAATCACATTTTATAAACAAGATTTTTATCGTGGAGGCTTATGTATAATGCTCTTAGTAACCTTTTGAAGTTCATTTAATAGTACTTCTAAAACTTACTAATGGTCAAAACAATTATCCTATCAAGTTTGTGCCCCTCGCCTCATCCCAGTTCCAAATCTTTAAGCCATCTTTGTTCCCTTTCTCCCCATTCTTCTCCATTTTTTATTTCATGTATCCAGCTGTTTCTTTCTATCTTCTTCCTCCTTTTTATCTCTAAGAACTATACCTGAGCATAGCATCTGCTTTATTCCCTTTCTATCTCCCTTTTGTCTAAATTTGCCTATCAGATCTAAACATAGGAAAGAGAAGCTATCTAACTCAAGTCCTAAAACATTTAGGACAAGTGTGGACCATAAACTCTTATCCATGGGTCCCTTACTGTTATCTTCTGATTCAAAACAGAATCATTGCTTTCCATTCCTGAAACATACTAGTACATCTTGTCTGTCTCCTAAATCACACATGATTTTTTTCCTACTTGAAGTACCTTCAGTGCTCTTGGGGGACCATCTGATCTAATATTTCCACCTGCCAGGGGACAATGTTCCACATGGGGACAATGTTATCCTTACTGTGCGCCCCCCCCCCCCATTTGAAATATGTGATAATCATATTACTACCACATAAAGATGTTGTGAGGATTAAATGAATTTATATTGGGTCGGCAGCTAAGTAATTGCGGATTTTTTAAAGAAAATCAAAGACAATTTTTTCATGGAACTAAATAACTTTATTCTGTAATGTATTGCCCATTTTGATCAATGACCTTTTGCCATCTTTCAGAAAGCATCATAATCCCACGTTCAAAAAACTTCTGGTTTTTATTAGCAAAAAACTGAATCAGGTACGATTTGACATCATCATCATTATTGAAATTTGTACCATTCAAAGAGTTTTGTAAAGATCGAAACAAAAAGTAATCAGATGGTGCAAGGTCAGGACTATATGGTGGATGTGGCAAAACATCCCAACCAAGCTCCATTAATTTTTGCCGAGTGACCAAAGATGTGTGTGGCCTTGCATTGTCATGATGGAATACAACACCTTTTCGATTTGTCAATTCGGGCCGCTTTTCTTCAACTGCATTGTTTAATTTCATTAGTTGTTCAATGTAGACATCAGAATTGATCGTTCGGTTGGGTGGTAAGAGTTCAAAGTAGACAATTTTTTTGTAATCCCACCAAACTGGTAACAAAACCTTCTTTTGATGAATATCAGCTTTTGATGTTGTTTGAGTTGGTTCACCTGGCCTGCTCCACGATCTTTTCCGCTTGATATTGTTGTAAACAACCCATTTTTCATCACCAGTTATCAGTCGTTTTAAAAATGGATTATTTTCATTACGTTTCTTTAGCAAATCGCAGCTGCTAATGCGTTGCGTTAACTGTGATTCTTTCAGTTCGTGAGGAACCCATGTATCGAGTTTTTGAACATAGCCAAGTTGTTTTAAGTGATTTTCAATGCATGTATGTGATACATGAAGCTTCTCTGCAATCTCACGTGTTGTACTGTGACAGTCCGAATTGATTATTGCTTTGATTAGGGCGTCATCAACTTCAACTGGACAACCAGAGCGTTTTTCATCTTTGAGTGAAAAATCACCAGAACAAAATTTGGCAAACCAATTTTGACACTGCCGTTCTTTTAAGGCTTCGTCACCATAAACAGCACATAACTTTTTATGAGCTTGTGATGCGTTTTTCCCTTTGCGGAAATAAAAAAGCAAAATATGACGAAAATGTTCCTTTTGATTTTCCATTTTTCAACGAACACCAAACGAAAACTACAAAACAGATCAAAAAACTTTTTTTACTGATTAACAGCTGAATAGCCAACTATCAAATAACAAAATGTGTTTTACATTTGTACTACGTCTACAAACCTAAAAATTCAACTGAAGCCATATATGTGTGAAACCCGCAATTACTTAGCTGCCGACCCAATATGTTGTGAGAATTAAATGAACAATTCCATTGTTCTATCTGGAGACAATGGTTACCTTTACTGTGCTCTCCCCCCCCACCCCCATTTGAAATATCCTATATAATAAAAACTTAATATGCAAATCGATGGAAAGACAAAATGACAGGTCACTATGATGCGCACTGACCACCAGGGGGAGTGCTGCTCAGCCAGAGCAGGGTTTACAGCAGTGCTAAGGAGCAGTGAGCAGGTGGGCAGTAAGCAATAGAGTCCCTGAGGGTGCAGGCCAGGCTGAGGGCCCCCGCCCTTCCAGTGCACAAATTTTGTGCACTCAGCCTCTAGTGTGATAATCATGGTACTACCACATAAAGATGTTGTGAGGATTAAATGAACTTATAATTGCTACTGTCAACTATTTTTAACTAAAAAAATCAACAGTATCAGATACATCAACCTAATACATTTGAAGCACTCATAGTAGAGTCTGGCTCAGTAAATGTTAGCTATTATTTTTTTTTATTACTCTTGTTCACCATACTGCCCCTCCTGATTTACTCACATCCTCTATAAAGCCATTTAAGCAGCCCTTTCTGATTTCTTTAAAGTGAACTGATGTACATAATTACTCCCAATGTCAAGCCAATTTACATTAAGAAAATATTCTCTGCCCTGGCTGGTTTGGCTCAGCTTATAGAGTGTCAGCCTGTGAACTGAAAGGTCCCAGGTTCGATTCCAATCAAGGGCATGTATCTTGGTTGTGGGCACATCCCCAGTGGGGAGTGTGCAGGAGGCAGCTAATCAATGTTTCTCTCTTATTGATGTTTCAAACTCTCTATCCCTCTCCCTTCCTCTCTATAAAAAAAATCAATAAAATATATTTTTTAAAAGGAAATATTCTGAAACCTGCCATGGAAAGTTCTCTAACACATTATTTTCATATGTCTTTTTATCTGTGTTTTTTCCACCACTTTAGTACAAATACAAAGAAGGTTACCGTAAGCAACTGGGCCACCACGTGGGTTTCCGCAGCCTACAAGACGACCCCAAATTGGTATGGTCTATCCATGCTGCCAAGATCCAGAGTGACCGCGAGTATAGGAAAGCTTATGAGAAGTCCAAAGGAATTTACAATACACCCTTGGACATGATGTCCATTGTTCAAGCCAAGAAATGCCAGGTCCTGGTCAGCGACGTGGATTATCGCAATTATTTGCACCAGTGGACATGCCTGCCAGATCAGAATGATGTGATCCAGGCCAAGAAAGCCTACGAACTGCAGAGCGATGTGCGTATGTTACCACTAGACGCTTGGGGAGATGTGTGCCTGGGGGTGTAATCACGGTGTATTCCCCGGGGACAGAATTTAACTGGTAATCTTCATAGAAAGAACCTAACATCGTGTGTACGTTTCATGGTAGTAGAGTTTTTCTGAGTATTTTTTAATCTTATAGAGGATTCCTTCTTATGCAACAAGGCCTTATCCATCAAGATGAAAATCACTCTGCTATTCTATGTAATTAGATAAAACATTTCAGTCCCCGTTGTTCCGATCCAGTACATTTGTGATACATTATCTGTTTCAGAAACAGGTTAATCATAAGAAAATTTTGCTTTTCAGGCTTATCTGGCGCATATAGGAAAATACATATTTATATTGTGTTTTCATATACAGAGAAAAATGTTGATACATATGTATTTTTTCTCATTAAACATGCATCTAAGGACTTTTCCCCCAGTGTTACATAAAAGGCAGATTTCAAGTGCTGAGCACAAAAACTCAGCTTTGCATTTTATGCCATTGCAGTCTCTCATTTCCCAAATGCCACTTGTCAACCCTGCTCCAATTCATGCAGGATAGATCCTGTGGACCTCTCCCAGAGATGTGTGATCACACCCAAATGTTAACATTTAATGCTGATCCTTGAGTTTTGTGGGATTGGACACCCAGCTGGTTTAAATAGAGATCTTGTGTGTGGTTTGTTGGCATTGTGCTCTACTACAAATTTGACTTTTCTGCACTCTGTGATCCTCTCCTTCATGTAGAATGTGTACAAATCAGACCTGGAATGGTTGAAGGGTATCGGATGGTTGACAGAGGGTTCTGTGGACGTGGTGAGAGTGAAGAATGCCCAAGATCTCCTCAATGAAAAGCTGTATCGTACAAAGCCTGAGAGCCTCAAATTCACCAGCATTGTTGATACACCTGAAGTCGTTCTGGCAAAGACAAATGCTCTACAGATCAGCGAGGTGAGCTGTGAATTTTAAACTGCTAATACTGTTACAGAGAACCAGAATAAATCAAGCAATGCTTAGAGAGTTTAGAGTTACATTTTATTCACCACAGTGGGTTTAGAGAAAATGAATTCAAATTCTAAGCAAAGCTACAAGCAGAACTTCCCTTTTTATTAAAGAGCCAGCCTTATGTGCACTTAGTGGCTATCTCGCTGCTGGCCTTGAAAACAGCACAATTCTATCCATTTAAAAAATGCACCAGGCATGACATTGAGAATATGGGCACATCTAGTCTCTGGCCTACGAAGTCAGACAGCTAAGTTTATCTTCCTCATTATTCAAGCAGGCTAAAGCAGGCTAGAAAGCAAAGTAATTTATTTATTTGTTTGTTTGTTTGTTTGTTTGTTTAGAATAAGAGGCCTTCTAAAAATACCAGAGAATTCCAAACAGTAGTTTTACAAAATAGGGGTTAGCCTTCTCAATACCAGCATCAGAATCCTGAAGATACATATATCCAGATAGAATTTTATATAGTCAGTCGATTAACAGTATCCACATTTCATTTGCTTAGATAACTCTTTGCTCAATATAAGTGTAGTGGGTATCTTCATGTTTCACAGACTCTGATGTATACTTTGAACACATTTTAAGACCTTGCCTATAATACTGGCCAACCAGTTAATACCATGATTACAAAACTGACATCTTTTTTTGTATTCAATCATAAAATAAGTTGAAAAGTCCAGGGGTAGCAACGTTAGACATTATTAAAGTTATTTTACTTAAGCAAGCCAAGACTTTATTAGCAATGTGGAATATCATAGTTACCTGCGATGCAGGTTTACTGCCTGATAATTACCTGTGAATAAATGTGAAAGGATTATTTTACTACCATGTTTCTGACTCATTTACATTTATATTATATTACACATGAGTGTATTCCTCTTGTTGAAGTCACTATTGGCACTTCCTAAATAAAAACAAAATGCGATCTATATTTATATGAGAAAACCTTCAAAGAGAATTTTTAATTGTAATTTTATTCACATGGTAATTGATTTATTTATTCGTCAAGCATCCTTCGTTTTTCATTTTTACCAGCCTTTATATCGTGAAGCCTGGGACAAAGAGAAGACTAATGTGAATGTGCCAGCCGACACTCCAGCGATGCTGCAGTCCAAGATCAACGCCCTGCAGATCAGCAATGTAAGGCCCTACACAGCCATTTCTTTTATACAATGCTCTCTTGCCTAACTGAACCTTTAGGCAATATGCTCCAGAAAGAATTTAGCAAAAGGCGGTTCCCTGCCATTCCTTTTATTTCTAGACTATAAGCTAGTGTGTGTGTGTGTGTGTGTGTGCGTGAGAGAGCACGAGCACACGCGCGTGTCTTTATCTTTGTTGGAAGTAAAAAAATGCAGTGATTTTGCCAAAACACAACATAAAAGTATCAATGCGTGTATAATAATACTTAGCTCTCTTTTTAGTGGCCTATCAGTGATTTTCCTTTTAAAAGCCAAATAATATTTTTTCTCATTTTAACATGATTTCCTGTTTCCTAAATTACCTTCTTTAAAAAAAGTTATTCGAGATAACTTTACTAAATTTCATGAAAAAGCGATTGGAACATAAGTTCAATATGAAACCAGACTATTTTATACAGCTCTAGGGGAGATTAGTGTTCAGTGTAACTGTTAGCATGTTGCTCAGTAGCTCCCTCTTCAGACTGACTGTGGCATTGCAATCTCCAATTGCAGAAACACTACCAGCAAGCTTGGGAAGATGTCAAGATGACCGGCTATGACCTGCGAGCAGATGCCATTGGGATCCAGCATGCCAAGGCTTCCAGGGATATCGCCAGCGATGTAAGAGCCCCTCCTTGCCCAGATTTGATAAACATTAGGAGGCACACAGGGGTTAATGCCATACTAATCTTTATTTTCCCAGGAATTATATTTAAGTAAAGTGGAGGTCATTGTTATTAGTGTCTTGTTTTAAAATCTCAAATTTAAGAACAACTTTACAACGAGTTGATGCTCTTCATGATCTCTGCTTAGTTCTGCTCTTCTTATGTCTAAGCACAGATTTTCATTTTATTTTTAATGTCTTCTCAATATAAGCTAATTCACTAACACTTAGAGATTTATGGATGAAAATAATTCTGTTGTTTCTCAAAGTGATATATTATGCAATACATAAACAAGCATTTTTAAGTGGTTATATATGTGTTTCCATGTGTGCTGGAAATAATACTGATTTTGTCCCATTTAGATAGAATTATAAGATTTAAAATAACAATTTAAGTGAGTTTACACTTTAAAAAATAAATTTATTTAAACAAAGGATCAAATTGACTTCAATATGAAGTACATTTGGTACATGTTTGTGGCAAAACATGTGAGGGTGCCAAACCTTGGCTGAAGTTTGGGAAACACTGGACAAGCCTGTATTGGAGGGTCACCCAGAAGCACACTTCTTGCCTTAGAAGTGCTCACAATGTTCTTGCCTAGAGGTGCTTGCAGTGCCCCAAAGAGAGGAATCTAAGGGAATGGAGCTATTTTGAACTGACTGCCTAGAGATGAATTGAACTTGGAAAAAACAACTGTTCTTTCTTTTGTTCACACCCAATAGTATCTGTATAAGAATGCTTATGAGAAACAGAAAGGCCACTACATTGGATGTGGCAATGCCAAGGAAGACCCTAAATTGGTTTGGGCAGCAAATGTATTAAAGATGCAGAATGACAGGCTGTACAAAAAGGCCTACAACGACCACAAGGCTAAGATCTCCATCCCGGGGGACATGGTGTCCATCAGCGCTGCCAAAGAAGGCCAGGCATTAGCAAGCAATGTGGACTATCGCCAGTACCTACACCAGTGGTCTTGCTTTCCTGACCAGAACGATGTGATCCATGCCAGGAACGCATATGACCTGCAGAGTGACGTAAGTGTGTGCCTGTGAGGGGCGCACCGGGGCCGGGGCCTGAGGGGTGAGCTGTCCCCAGGAAGGAAACCTTCCACGGCTCTGCCTGACCGCTCCTTCCAGTGCGTGGGAAAACATAACCCCCTACATAAGCTTATTAAGTGTCTACCTTACTGTTGGGTTTATTCAGAACGTTCTCGTTTTTTTGCTGTTTTTATTTTCATAATTTTTCTATAAACGTGTGAACATGGGCAGTGTTTGTGGTTTATTAGGGGCTGTCTTGGTCCTTCAACTATGCATTGATGAAGGACAGGCTATTTTCCGTAAAATTAATTCCAAAGATTAGCAGCATGCTCCAGACTCACTGGTGTCCCTTAACTTGGTGTTCTTCACAGCCTGGTGCTTCATTACTTTACCTGAAGTGCTTTTAGATTTACTCATATTTTATGCCCATACAGTGTTTTGGAAATGATGATTCCCTTGGGCTATTTATTTTTTCTATAGAAGGAATACCTTTTTTTTTTTTTTTTAATTATGTGAACTTGGTTCCCCTAAGCTTCAAAATATGCTTTCTCATAATGAATGAGTTTCCTGCAGGATGTACACCCATCACTTGCAATGAATTGCCACCTGGTGAATGTAGACCGTTTTCTCAAGAAAGGCAGTCTGTTCACTAACCTGACCCACCTTAGTGAGCTGAGGCATTCATAGCAATCAGGTTCTTAGAGAATGAGGGAGGGAAATTTCAAAATATGTATATAATCTTATTTGAGAACCCTTTCTTCTGAATTCTGGGTATGTCATTCTTCATGTAGGTAGGCAGTTTCCTACCTTTTTCAATCCTCTTACTACCTTTTTTGCCTAAGTATTTGTATCTTATTACCTAGTTATTAAGATAACATTTCTGAAGAACACCATGGTTTTTTATAAAATTAATAAATGGTGCTTAACATAAAGCAACTCGATATGGTTTACCACTTACCTATGTCTAGGGAAACAGGTTTAGATAATCAAGAACATGAAAATCCCAATTCAAAGGGAGGTGCTTGCTATCTTGGAAAAAAAAAAAAGCACAACAATTGAGATCAGAATTGTGAAGCTAGGGTAGGGATTAAATTCTTAATTGTCTTTTTTTTTAAATATTAGACACATTAGGTGCCAAGTGTTGCGCTAAGCACTGAAGATACAATTGCAAATAAAGAAGAAATGAGACCAAGTTCCTGACTTTAGGAACTCACATGATAACAAAGAAATAGGTGTTAATTGGAGACTGTCAGCAAATGGTGAGGTGGCCGAGGAGTGACCTCTGGCTCCTGAGAGGTGGGAAGGCCTAAGGAAGTGCTGACTTAGTGGCTCCGAAGGAAGAGTAGGAGGTGGCTGTGAGGAGGACACAGAGGATGTTCCTGCAGAATGAGCAACATATGCATAGGGGGCCATATGCAAACCACAAACTGAAAGAAGGCCGGTTTGATCAGAATGCACAGGTGGAAGGGAAGCACACGTAAGATGGGGCTGGGAGAACAGTTGGGACTGGTGCTAGATCATCCCTTGCCTTCCAGTCCATGTTAGGGGTTTTGATCTTTATCCTAAGACCAATGGGAAGTCGCAGGATGAGGGTATTTGGTGACAGCAGATTTGAATTTCGAACTTTGAAAAGATCATTCTGGTTGCTTTGTGGAGAACTTACTAAAGAGACCATTATTCTTGCTTTAAATTCCACATTGAATAGTAGGATGATTATCTAATATTATTCAAAAATTTTCCATGCATCCCCCAAACAGGGAGCTCTTTCTACTTCTTTCTGCCTTTAAAAATGTGCACATGCACCCAAACACGGACCCCCTGCCACAGAGGAAAGGCAGAACAAAGCACTACTGTGTATGCGGGAAGTTACATTTGTCAGTAGAGTACTCATTTTTTATTGCTGTTTGTGGAAGATAAAAGGTAACATACAAAATTGCATGCCTACTTTACTAATTTTTTAAAAAGCCTGTTTCCAGCTGACTTTGTTTTCTTTCTCAGGTTATCTACAAGGCTGACTTGGAGTGGTTGCGTGGCATTGGCTGGATGCCGGATGGGTCTCCCGAAGTACTGAGAGTCAAAAATGCCCAGGAGATCCTACGAGACAGTGTCTACAGGACACCAGTGGTGAATCTCAAGTACACAAGCATCGTCGACACACCGGAAGTTGTTCTTGCTAAGTCAAATGCTGAAAATATTAGTATTGTAAGTACTATTTTCTCTGTAATAAAATTACGTTCATATTATAAATAAATGAAATCATTGCCCAGGCCCTGTGAGGCTCTTCCCTCACATCGATGTTCTCCCTGTCTTTCCCTCTCTCTACCACTCTCCCTAAAAATCAATGGAAAAATATCCTAGCCAAGACCAGTTTGGCTCAGTGGATAGAGCGTCGGCCTGTGGACTGAAAGGTCCCAGGTTCGATTCTAGTCAAGGGCATGTACTACCTAGGGAGTGTGCAGGAGGCGGCTGATCGATGTTTCTCTCTCATCGATGTTTCTAATTCTCTGTCCCTCTCTCTTCCTCTCTGTGAAAAACCAATAAAATATATTTTTAAAATATATATATCCTCAGTTGAGGATTAACAAAACAAAAAAAAGAAAAGGAAAAAAATTATCATTAACCTGATAATCTAATAAGCATAATATTGATGATAGTGAATATTTTAATAAGTAATGTTGACAGAATTGCTCTATTATTACTTTCTATTGTAATTTTAAACCCAAACTCAAAGTATTAATAAAAGGTTTTAATACAGTAATACAGATTGTATATCAAATTTGAGTAATCTATGTGAAAAGACTAGATATGAAAATGTTTTGGATCAGAAAAATTAAAAGTTGCACATTGGAACCAGCAAAATTACAAATTATGAAATAACTTTTTTGTTATCGGTTCTTTCCTTAGCCAAAGTACAGAGAAGTTTGGGACAAGGATAAAACTTCGATCCACATAATGCCAGATACTCCAGAAATTAATCTCGCCAGAGCCAATGCGCTCAATGTGAGCAATGTAAGTACTGCAACAGACTCCGTTGTGTTTAGAGTCATTGAGTTCGTGCTACAATATCACCAGTGGAACTCTTCATGGTCATAGTTCAGATATGCAAAGGCCATGAATTTATCAATAATTAAAATTCACCTCTCCTTTCTTCACTGTTCAAGATCCCATACTGATTGGTATGTTTTCTAAATTACACATTTAAATTGCTGTTATCTTGAGTCTTTGTGACATTGTCACTACAGACTGTGCCTATTTAAATATAAACATATATTTTTAAAGTTCTCTGTAATGAATTATAGAAATGATCCCAGAGCCGAAACCGGTTTGGCTCAGTGGACAGAGTGTCAGTCTAAGAAATGAAAGGTCCCAGGTTCGATTCTGGTCAAGGGCATGTACCTTGGTTGCGGGCACATCCCCAGTAGGGAGTGTGCAAGAGGCAGCTGATTGATGATTCTCTCTCATCCATGTTTCTAACTCTATCCCTTTCTCTTTCTCTCTGTAAAAAAATCAATAAAATATATTTTAAAAATAAATAAATAAAAGAAATGATCCCGGAAAGTGTAGTCTTTATAAAGTTATCTATAAACCAGTCTCTTAATTAACTTCTCTTTACAAACAAAAAGACACTACATTTTTCTTTAAAAAATGGCTATTAATACTCAATTGTACTTCAGCGGGAGCATCTAACATTCCCAAACAATATGCATCATCAATCACATAAAATCTAAGAAACCACATTGGGAGAAAGCCTCACAAATTTAAAAAGTTTCTACTTTTGAAGATTACAAAATTGAATTGAATTTTAAAATTAAATAAGTTAAATGATTGAATAAAGAAATTCAATAGTAGCCCATTCATGTCTGAACTGAAATGTATCCCAATCCATGAAGCAACTCTTTTACATAAACCATTTACAGCTATGTGGAGGCTATGATTGAAATTAAAAAGAAAGAACTCTGGTCAACCTCAGATACTTGGACTCCAGACACGATTTTATACTTCAGTCCCTCGGAGCAGAATGATTCTCTCACCTGTCCCCTTTTCTTTAACTGGCTCTGGGTCTTCACAACGGCACCCCTCCGATCATAATTCTACATGAGCCCTGGGAGTTATTGGTAAATTTGAACCTGGAGTGATACCCTCTGTTCTCCTCAGAAAATTTACCGCGAGGGCTGGGACGAAATGAAGATGAGCTGCGACGTGCGGCTGGATGCCATCCCTATCCAGTCTGCCAAGGCTTCCAGGGAGATCGCCAGTGATGTGAGTGCGGCCTGGGTTAACGTCTCTGTCTTGTAAGCGAATGCCCTGGGTGCATGGGGAGTACGAGCTGTGATCCATCTGCTGTGTTTTTGTGTCTCCAGTATAAATACAAGCTTGACCACGAGAAGCAGAAGGGCCACTACGTGGGCACCCTCACCGCCAAGGACGACAACAGGATCCGGTGGGCCCTCATAGCTGGCAAGCTTCAGAATGAACGGGAGTATCGGCTGAGCTGGGCCAAATGGAAGACTAAGTTCCAAAGCCCTGTGGATATGCTTTCCATCTTGCATTCTAAAAACTGCCAGACTCTGGTCAGCGACATTGACTACCGCCAACGCCTGCACCAGTGGACATGCCTGCCTGACCAGAACGATGTGATTCAGGCCAAAAAGGCCTATGAACTGCAGAGCGACGTGAGTGGGCTGCATTTTAGGATGAGCTCTTTCGTATTTTGCCAGGGCTCCCAGAAAGTTTATGTCGTTGAGTCCTTGGATCAGATCTCCACGTTTTTGTACTGCCAAGAATTTGGTTTTAGTTACACCTGATATTATGGTATCAAATTCACCAAGCCATAAAGGATCTAGACTTTGTGTCAAGAAATAAATGGTAGTGTGAATATAGTCCTTAATTTTATAGGGTAAGGACAATTACACGGAAAATATGATTTCCATAGAATTTAAGTAGCAACAGGTTTATATCACAAATAAAATAGTGGCAGTCCATGGACAGGGGGTAGGTACAGATATACTTTTTTAGTTGACACAGTTTTTAAATTTTTTAAATTAAGTTGCCAGAATTTTTAGATCAGAACATTTTGGGTATAAATCTAGGATTTTCCATTTCTCTTAAAAAGTCAGAGGAGGAAGCTCTGAATGTGCGTGAGCCCAGACAACAATAACCTCTGGCTGATCGGAAGCTAAACTCTCTTAAATAGATAATATGTCGCTCAGTTTGCTACTCCATTTTTGCCACCTGGCTTCCTAATTAATTTACATGTCACCTGGCTGGCTGTTTGAGTATATCATTCTTGAATTGTATTTCTCCATCAGACGACAGGACAGAATAAACAGGACTTGTGTGTAGGATGGCTGACTTTACCTCCCCCTTTTTTCACAGGCTATTTACAAGGCCGACTTGGAATGGCTGCGTGGGATCGGGTGGATGCCCAATGACTCCGTTTCTGTCAATCACGCCAAATATGCCGGGGATATCTTCAGTGAGGTATTCTAACGTTTTATCCTGCCATTTGCTACACTTCTTAAGAGAATGAACAAAAAATACACAAGCTCTGGCTGGGTGGCTCGGTTGATTGAAGCATCATCCTGTGTGCCAAAAGACTGCAGGTTTGATCTCCGGTCAGGATGCATATGGGAAGCAACCAATCAATGTTTCACTCTCACATCTCTCTCTCTCTCTCTCTCTCTCTCTCTCTCTCTCTCTCTCTCTCTCTCTCTCTCTCTCTCCCCCCTTTCCTCCCCCCTCCCCTTTTTCTATCTAAATGTATTTTCAGGTGAGCATTAAAAAAAAATGCACAAGCCAAAATTTAGTCATTACCTATCAGCAATTTAAACAATTTCAATTGCTGTCATTTGAGCCAGGCATACTTTCTTTCCCCCAAAATAATCCTGTGCTGTTGCTATGATACTATGGGATCAATCCATAATATAATATCCAGCACACTCATTATGTTTGGAATTGTACATATGAAAAACTTATATTTTCAGCAACAGGAAAATACTTTGAAAGAACTTTGTCTAGTTTTAAAAAAACGTATTGAGTATTATGATACATGTAATATATATGATGATATATTGCATGACTTTGGGAGCTAAGCAAACCTGATACTTTAAAACCTGTGGGAGAAATAAGAAGCCAGTCTTTTGTTCAAAATAAATGCTAAGACCCTAGCTGGTTTGGCTCAGTGGATAGAGCACTGGCCTGCAGACAGAAAGGTTCCGGATTCCATTTCAGTCAAGAGCACATGCCTGGGTTAAGGGCTCGATCCCCAGTAGGGGGTATGCAGGAGGCAGCCGATCAGTGATTCTTTCTCATCATTGAAGTTTCTATCTCTTTCTCCTTCTCGCTTCCTCTCTGAAATCAATACAAATATTTAAATAAGTAAATAAATAAGTAAATAAATAAATAAATAGATGGATGAATGCTAAGAAGAAAGCCAAATTGCCAAGAAGATGCCATTCAAATATGGTGCTCTATGCGTCTAGTAGAAAAGGATCCTTAAATTTAGCATATCTTTCTCAGCTCACACAGGACCAGTGACTACGGTTGTCTAAAAGCTCTTTTCTTTCCCGCAGAATAAGTATCGCACAAAAATCGAAAGTCTGAACTTTACTCCTGTGGATGACAGAGTGGATTATGTGACAGCGAAACAAAGTGGTGAAATCCTAAATGATGTAAGTACATGGCTGCCATTCGAAGATTGCCCCGTCATGAAGATGTCGTTTCCAAAGCTTTTCCACCTACTCACACTCGGCATGCAATCCTCGTCTGAGACACAGATTTTAATCGTTGAGATAGATCACTGACGCTAGTTTGCTTAGGTTATGCTTTCTTAACATCAATTCATTTGCCCTTTGCCTCTGGTTTCCAGATTAAATACAGGAAAGATTGGAATGACACCAAATCAAAGTACACCCTCACAGAAACCCCCCTGCTGCATACTGCCCAGGAGGCAGCCCGGATTCTGGACCAGGTATGGTGGTACTCAGATGCCTGGGACTCTGTGGGGGGACTATGGAGCTGTCTGCACACGACTTCTCCCTTCACTCTGACTCTGTGTGTGACCCTTTGTGTGGCCCTCTGTCTTCCAGTACCTCTACAAGGAAGGCTGGGAGAAACAGAAAGCCACGGGCTACATTTTGCCTCCGGATGCTGTCCCGTTTGTTCACGCCCATCATTCTAGTGATGTTCAGAGCGAGGTAATTCATCCTGTGATAAGTGCACTTTGCAAAGGCTGGGCCTTGCACATGAGGTAACCCGATTATGCTGATTATGCTAAGGCATAGCACTGTGGCTAAGCTAAGGGGTGGTGGGAGCTCCTGCTCCCTTCTGATCCTTTTCCCATGGGCTTTGGGAGTCTTCCCCCTCCCCCCATCCCCCTCCCACACACACCCAATCCCTGGCTTCTTTAAAGGCTATCGTTTGAGTTCTTTACTTTTTAAATTTATTTTTTATTGTGGTAAAATTGACATATATATATGTCATATGTGTTAGTTTTAGGTGTGCAACATAATGATTTGGTATTTGTACATATCATGGAATGATCACCACAAGTCTGGCTAACATCCATCACCATCTTCACTTTTCCTTCTTCTCCCTGATTTTCCTAAGATTGCTAGGCCTTCAAATAAAATATTGCCAGAATTAGAAAACAAGTGACTCTTTTTCCCCTGTGTGATTAAAATCAGTGCCTTTATTCACATAACAGGATAAAACCACATCATATAAGATGCTGGTCCAAGAAAGACAGATTGAAATCCTCCCTGCCCCCGCCCCCCATTTTTACTTGATATTTTTAATATTTATTTATCTATTTCAATGTTTTTTGTTATTTATTCTTGGGGTTTGGCTGTGACACAAAAAGCTGGGGGGGGCTGATGGCCAACATCCCCTTTGCCCTGTGTGCTAATCAAAGCTGATGGAATGAATCTCCATGCTTCTCCCCACCAGCTGAAATACAAAGCTGAGCATGTAAAGCAAAAAGGTCATTATGTTGGTGTGCCGACCATGAGGGATGACCCTCACCTAGTCTGGTTTGAGCATGCGGGCCAGATTCAGAATGATCGACTGTACAAAGAGGACTATCATAAAACAAAGGCCAAGATCAACATACCTGCTGACACGGTGTCAGTGTTGGCTGCCAAGCAAGGGCAGACCCTCATCAGTGATATCGATTACCGTAATTACCTGCACCAATGGACATGTCTTCCTGACCAAAACGATGTGATTCAGGCCAAGAAGGCCTATGAACTACAGAGTGATGTAAGTGACCTTTGATTCTTAATTACTTAGAAACACACAGTATACCCTGAGAATTGTAAGTAGCATTCCGGGATCACCACTCTCGGGAACTTGGAGCCATAAATATTTAGTTTGTTCCCGGGAGTAGTTGAAGCTAGATATGAAGTAGAGCATGATCAGAGCAGTGAATGAGTGACAGCACCACCTACTGGCTGCATTCTGAGTAAACTTCAACCTCGTTTTTTGTTGTTGTTGTTTTTTTTGTTTAATCTGCTGCTTTTGAACCATTGCCTTAGCAACTCCTCACTCATATTTGCATAAAAAACTATCAACTGATTTAAAATAATAATCGGCTTGGGTGGGAATTGAGTTGGGATTCTGACAACATTGCATGATAGAATAGTTAAGGCCCTGGGAATGCCCCATTCTTGCTTTGCCAAACATCTCATTCTTCAAGGCATTAATGAAGCAGTTGCTTGCAAGGAATCAAAGCAAAATGGATGCATAATACTGATGAACCACATGAGGGCCCAGAATTTCTCATTAGGTGTGTGGTAAAGCTAGGGTAGATCATATAGCTTAGGCCACCTTGCACTGAGGCCTGAATCAAGATCTCTACCCGACACCAGCTGTCTGTAGGAACATAAACACCACAATGCATTGACATGATGCTCAGGCACAAGAAGGAGCTAACCCTGCATAGGTCTCATCACTACCAATACAGAAACAGGAAGTAAAAGAAAAGACTGCCTGTGACACAGGTGCTGAACTTGAGCCTCAGCAGACAGACCATTGTGGAACTTGAATCATATTAGCAACTCCTCACTATTCCGTGTGGGTGCCATGGGAGAATCCAGGAACTCAGTGGGGAAATGTAGAGGCAGGCTTGACTGGAAGAAGGTTCCTGGTTCATAGTAAGAGGTTCAAGACTTATTGCTCAGGTGTACAGATGAAATCATGATTGAGTGGAAAAGACAACAGCTACAAAAGATTGAAATCCTTTAAATGCTGAAAAAACTTTGTTTTTAATCTGCTGTCTGTAACCCTGTGTCTGGTCATTTCCCCTACATTGTATCTCTCTTCCTGTTCTCAGAATGTCTACAAAGCCGACCTGGAATGGCTCCGAGGCATTGGCTGGATCCCCCTGGATTCAGTGGAGCATGTGAGGGTTACTAATAACCAAGAAATGGTGAATCAGGTACCCAGAGCCTATTATTCTTACCTAATTGCCTGTCCTCCTTACCTGCCCTGTGGGAATGGGTACTTTATAGGGGAAGACCCATCTTCCTCTCTGTCTCCGCAGGTGAAATATAAGAAGGCTGCTCTTGACAACTATCCTAATTTTACAAGTGTGGAAGATACTCCAGAGATTGTTTTGGCCAAGTTTAACTCAGTTAATCAAAGTGATGTAAGTTTGCTCTATGTATAATGAGGTACATAGACTGGGAAGCCTATCTATCATGGAACAGATTGGTTTGTAAGAAAATTGAGGGAGGAGGGTTTATAAGATAGTCTTTGGGAGGAAATGTCTTAAAAGCCACCAGTAAGTGTATAATTGTGCTCGCTTTTAGATAATATCCACATTTTTGTCCAAGTTATTTAATTATATTAGCTGAAATGGACTGAAATTTTAATCTCCAGCCCATTTTAATTTCTAAAAGTAGACTGATTATTATCTAACTAGGTAGATTTTATAAAACTTTAAATTACATTTATAGTAACCAAAGGTTTTGTTTTGTTTTGTTTTGCTTGCTCTCCTTAGATAAAATATAAAGAAACATTTAATAAATTAATAAAGGGAAAGTATATATTTTCTCCGGAGACACCATATATCACCCACTCCAAAGACATGGGAAAACTCTACAGTACCGTAAGTTCTATTTTATGTGATACACAACTCAGTTCCTAACTTTATGCTCCTGTCAGTATTCATTTTCTTGGATGATTTTATGAACAAATGGATTTATAAAGGAAATCTAGTACACCTACTGTGTTAATTTTGTTTATTAAAAGTAGTAGCATATTGTTCAGAGTGTGTAGCATTTATTCACCTGGTATATTTTGAGCTACTGTGATGTGCCAGGTGCTGTAAGAGGCACTGAGGAGCTAAAGCTCAAATGAGACAAGCTCTTCAAGAGTTCATACAAGTGAGAGGAACAGACCCACAAATAGTGTAACACATGCGGTACCAGCTCCTAGTGCACACAGGACTGAGCACCCACCATCAGAGAAAAGACAAAAAAAGCTTTTCAGCAGTCATGTACAAACATCTCCAGCCAAGGAATGGAGGACTTGCCCTCCAATTTTAATTCGGCTAATTTAAAGGACAATGTATGTGTGTACATAGTATGCCTGTGTGTTTAATCTCTAGGAGCAAATTAGTTTTTGCTTTTATTAGATCTGTAAATATAGGTAACCTCTGCTATAAAATGCCTCAGAGTTTGTAGATTTCATTTGCAACAAGCCAAAAGACTCTACCTTGTTCCTAGGTAGATACACTAATGGCTTAAACAGAGATCGAAGCCTTGCCTTTAAACATAAATCTTTTACTTTGATTTTACCACTTTCTTTTTGGTGGCATCAGGAAGTAAACTTTTGTCGACACGCATTTTTTTGTTGTTGTTCTAGATACTGTATAAAGGGGCCTGGGAGGGAACCAAGGCCTACGGCTATACCTTGGATGAACGCTACATCCCCATTGTCGGAGCCAAGCACGCTGACTATGTGAACAGTGAGGTCAGTAGGACTTTTTTTCTCTCAGAGACTTGAGAGTCTTCATGGGGGAATGAGGGCTGATTAGAAAATCCCAGTGGTGCTCAACGTTGTACCTGTTTCACAGCTTAAATACAAAGAGACGTTTGAGAAGCAGAAGGGCCACTACCTGGCTGGAAAAGAAATCAGTGAGTTCCCCAGTGTGGTTCACTGCCTGGATTTCCAGAAGATGAGGAGTGCGGTAGGCAAAGCTCTTTACTTCTGATCTGCCCTTTGGTTCAAGATTAGCTGGGGGTGGGGTGGGTGGGGAGGAATGAATCAGTCCTGTCCCACCTCTGTCATTTAGCGTGTGTGTCTTCGCCTATTTTGAGTCTTCCACCCTCCTTTCCCTCCCTCCTTCATTACCAAACTCACAGTGAGGGTTCTGTGTTTGACAATAAGGTCACTATCTATCCTGCGTTATAAAATCATGGGAAATTTTTACCAAAGAACCTATTATAGTATGTTTGTTTAACCTTAGTCTATTCTAAAGGTGCTGATCTATATTGGAAATAAAATTCTAAGAGATTGATCTGGATAATGTACGTCTTCCTTTCTTATTTTTGTCTTTTAAAAAATATTCTTCTCCAGTTGAACTACAGAAAACATTATGAGGACACCAAAGCGAATGTTCACATCCCCAATGATATGATGAACCACGTGCTGGCCAAAAAGTGCCAGTACATCCTCAGCGACCTCGAGTACCGCCACTACTTCCACCAGTGGACGTCTCTCCCAGAAGAACCCAGTGTTGTACTGGCCCGGAACGCACAGGAGATCCTGAGTGATGTATGACTTTCCTGCAGCTTAACTTAATTACAGGATTCACCCAGCCTGCCCTGTCCCCCTCCCCCCACATTAATTATTTAATTATCCCTATATTCATAAACCCTGGTGCTTTTCAACACAAAGTGGCATGAATAGCCACCTTTTGGTGTAAGAATTCCTTCTGAGCCACGGATATCCATGTTCAATATTTAGTCTGTCTAACACTAGACTAAAACTTAGCTATTGTTCTCCTCCTAAGCTTTGTTAGGCCAGGGCTTTAAAGACCTCCCAGCTGTTGAGAAGTCCAACCTATGACCACCAAGCACAGCCGAGAGCTGGTCAGAAATTATCAAAGCATTCCACTGCAAATTCATTGAGTACCTAGAGCTTTCGCCATTTCTTCTTTCTTACAGAATGTGTATAAAGATGACTTGAATTGGCTGAAAGGCATTGGATGCTATGTCTGGGATACACCCCAGATCCTCCAAGCCAAGAAGTCGTATGACCTTCAGAGTCAGGTAAGCCAATCTTCTTAGAAGGACTCCTTGGCTGTGGACCAATGGAACTCATGGTGCTCTCAGTGGGGTTTAGCCAGGTTGTCCTGGTGCCCAGGCAGAGAAAACTGTTCTAACAATGCATGGTCAAAGGGAGCCGAAGGTCCACTGCCCAGTCACACCTCTCCTGCTGGCCTGCTCTCATGCTGGGCCCTCTCAGTGTGAGTCTCTCAGTAGTTTAAGGCATCAGATGTTTCTAACAGAACGTTGTCTGGAAGGTGTTTCCTAGTAAACTACCTTAAGCATCAGGACCTTAGTTGATCAGGTTAACGTGTAGATGGTGGAATACAAATGCATGCTTTGACCGTAGATATGTAAGTTCTGTAGTGAAGACATAGATATTTAGGAAATCTCCTAGCATATGGCTCAGCTTGGATAGAGCAGACTAGCGGAATGTCAAAATTGAGGGACTGGAACCATGTAAGTTGCTTGGTGTGAAAAAGAGAAAGAGGGGGGGGGGGAGGGAGGGAGGGAGGGAGGGAGAGAGAAAGAGAAAAAAATTGAGGGGCTGCCCTCAGAGTGGAGTGTAGGCATGGGAAAGACGGCAAAATGAGGAAGGAGGCCCAGAAAAGATCCAGACCTGACTGCTTGTCAGGAGAAGCTATTAGTTTTGACAGCCACCCAAAATCTGCAGGACCACCCAAGGGTCGCCTCTTTGTTAGGAGAAACCCAGAAACCCAGCCTAAGAATAAGGCACATCTAAATTGGCACAAGCTGCTACATCTGACTGCACACCCCTTTTTTACCCTCATAGAGACATTGGTTTTTGTTCACAGATACAATACTCAGCAGCAAGTAAAGACAATCTGCAGAATTATAGCCTGGTCACAGACACACCCGTTTACGTGACTGCTGTTCAGAGTGGCATCAATGCCAGTGAGGTGCGTCTTGCTTATCTCCCTTCCAGAACGAGCCTTCATTTGTCTTTACATCTTTTCAACAGCAGAAAAGAATAACCCATCTTTCTTTATCTGTAGGTGAGATATAAAGAAAATTATCATCAGACTAAGGACAAGTATACGACAATACTGGAAACAGTGGATTATGACAGAACCAAGAATCTCAAGGATCTTTATAGCAATGTGAGTTGAGTTTTCTTTCCTCTCTCATTTGAATTACCTCCTTCCTCCCCCATCTCCAGCTTTGGAGACAATAAAAACATAAAAGGATAGGAATTTTATTCCCAAAGGTTTGTCCAGTTTTTGTTTTTTTATTGGACCTTCAATAAAAAAAACTCATAAATCCTCTTCGTTGCAATTAGATGAGCCCCAATTTGAATATTGCATGATTGCATACAGTTGACACAAATTCGGCAACTTCCTCCATGTGGCAGGCAGGTACTGTTGGAGCTATTCTTTGTTAATCCTGAACATGTCCTCTGGCTTCTCTAGTGACCAGTGGCTTATAGACCAAAAACAAACAAACAAACAAACAAACCCCTTTTTAAACTCTTCTAAATTGATTAATTCAACAAACCTTTTTAAAAGCTTCATTTGGAATGGGAGGATGAGGACAATTATGTGATACTATAATCAATAAAAAAAATTAAAAAAGAAATAGCAAAATAAAAAATAAAAGCTTCATTTGGAAATAATTTGAGATTTACAAAACAATTTCAAGAATAGTACATAGAATTCCCTCAGTTTTTTTCTCTGTAGTATAATGATCAAAACTAAGAAATTATCATTGTTAGAATGTTACAGACTTTATCTAGATTTTACCAGTTTTTTCATTAATGTACCTTTAATTTTTAAGATAGAATCTAGGATCCCACTTTTTGTATTTAGTTTTCATGCCTCCTTAGTCTCCTACAATCTGATTACTTCTCAATTTTTTCTTTGTCAAAATATCATTTTCCAAAATAACCTAAATTAGTTGTTTTCTTCCCCACTTCCACCACTGTAGTCTTGTTGCCCATTTATAATAAAACTGGAGGCCTGGTGCTCAGATTCGTGCAGTTGTGGGGTCCCTCAGCCTGGCCTGCAAAGATTGGGCCAAATCAGCTCTCCTACATCCTCTGAGGAGTCCCGGACTGCAAGAGGGGCAGTTCTCGGGTGATGCACCCCAGAATCGGGCTCGCTCCTCTCCGGTTCCGGCTGTGTCACCTCAGAACCGCAGCTGCCAAGTCATCACAGCTTGGCAGCTCCTGAGTTGAGTGTCTGCCCCCTAGTGGTCAGTGCTCATCATAGTTACCTGTCAAAGCATCTTCCCCCTGGTGGTCATTGTGTGTAATAGCTACTGTCAAATGGTTAGATCACTTAGATATATATATATATATATATATATATATATATATATATATATATATATATATATATATATATAAAATTTGTTACAGTTCGTACTCCATTTTAGTTCTCCTTCCTTATTATTTGTAAATTTTACTATTTGAGGTATATAGTACTGTGGCTTTTGATAAACACAAAGTCATGTATTTACCACCACAGTCCAGACACATAAATATTCTGTATCCCTTCCAAATTTCTCTTTTGTTGCCCCACTCTTCTCACCTGGCATCCTCAGATATGTTTGCTATTCCTAAAGTTTAACTTTTACAGAATGTCATGTAAATGGAAAATATAGTATATACACATTTGGCCTGGCTTCATTCTCTTGGCAAAATGACTTTATGTATTATGCACATTGCTGCATAAATCAGTAGTTTATTTTTTTATTGCAGAATGCTATTCCATTGCATGAGTGTCCCACTGTTAGTTTATCCATTCACAGTTAAAGGAATTGGAGTTGTTTCCAGATTTTACAATTATGAATAAAGCTGCAATATACATTTGCATATAGGTTTTTGTGTGTGCATAAGTTTTCATTTCTCCTGGATAAATGAATATGTAGGAGTGGAAACAAATGTATTTTGAGCTTTCACTAGCTACATAAAAGTAGGAGAGGATAAACAAATGTGTGTGTGTGTGTGTGTGTGTGTGTGTGTTTTAATGTTAGTGGTTTTCACCCGCCAGAAATTCTTAGACCTATGGGGAATGAATATGGCATCAAAAACTCTGGTAACTATCAAACTGTGATAGGTGCTATGCTAGAGAACAAAATAATGGGCTACGAAATTATTGTCATGGCATTAAACCAGTTACTCACTTAGGGGCACTTGGATCCTCCAGAGTGAGAAGATCTGGAGGTTGCTAGGACATGTCCTAGAAGGACAGAAACAGGGAAATCTACTACTCAGAAGCTTTCCAGAGTGTATTTTTCCATATTCACAAGAAGGTTTTTAACTCCCCGCAGAACCTGTACAAGGAGGCCTGGGAAAAGGTGAAAGCCACCAGCTACATCCTGCCTTCCACCGCCATGTCCCTGACACATGCCAAGAACCAGAAGGACCTGTCCAGCAATGTAAGTCACTGCACGTGTGATAGGCTTTCCACCCACTTCCTGCCCTCTCCAGCTCACCACCCCCGGGATCTTTTTGGCTGAAACACATGTTGCCCAGTATTCCCAGCACTTCCATAGGAGTATGTCACCAGCAAATAATTCCAGGCGCTCAGCCATCACAGACGCTGGGCACTTACTAGTATTTCTTCTTCTCAAGGGCCCTGAAGTCTAGAGAGAATCACAAACACCTGTATTAAGGAACAGCTGTGGCCTTTTAGGCTGGTTGCCTGCAAATGACCTAGCTGGATATACTGTTTCAGGAGTGGGGATAGACAGAAGGCAAAATATGCCATACAGAATAATAGGCTTTCTTCCAATAGAATTATGTGGATTGTAGTACAAAAATAAACCAGTGAATGGTATAACTGTTCATTACACCATTCTGGAATAAAGGATTTAAAAAGTAAATCATTATCTTCATAACCATAAAATATATAAAAGTTTAAAACTTTTGAAATTCTACTTTTTTAAAGCACAGCTTTTCTTAGGTATAGACATGATAGTAAAAAAAAAATTTCTAAGTTACGTGGGCTGTTTAAATATCGTATAAAGTCTTGTGACTTTTAACTCTTTATGCCTAAAATGTTCTTAAGTAAAACGTTTTATTATGAAATTTCCCGTAACCTTCATTGCTGTTCTAATAAACCTAGTTCTCTTTCAGGAACTTTATCTCTTTAGAAACTTTTTCTCTTAATTGTGAACATTTTATGTAACATTTTAGACCAGTTTTTCTCATAACTTTTCTTTATCAAGACCCACAGTGAGAAATTCATTTTATATTGCAAGTCAACACAAATTCATTCTCTCTCTCTCTCTCTCTCTCTCTCTCTCTCTCTCTCTCTCTCTCTCTCTCTCTCTCCACTTCAGAAAAGAAGCTTTGTAGATAGTAGTTTAGAGAACTTAGCAGAGGCTTATTCATTCATCCATTCGTTTTTGTCATGGAAAAATTACAGAGGCAGGATTCTTGGCAACTTGTTTTTGGAACAAGGTGGGACACTGAGAAATTAACCCATTAAAAGAAGGATTTGAACAGCAGGTTTTTGTTTTTTTCTTAAAGGTGCCTTTGAATACTACCTTCTTTATAATTGAGGAATGGGTTAGCTGTAAGGAATATGTGAACTAATGTTCTAAAAAATTCTGATTGGTTTCTAGTCAAGGAAGAGATTTGCAAGAATGCTAACACCAATACTCCTGTCTCCTGTTGTTGCACTGAGACGCGGGGTTCTGAGCTGTGAGGGAATTGCTGTTTGATTGTGTGCTAGGAGATAGCTTAGTCTCTGTAGGGCCTTGCCTCCTAGTTCAGGAAGTCATACAGCATTAATTAATAGGCAATACAACTTACAAACTAAAAGTTGGATTTTCTGTATAAGTTGATTGCACTGTATATGTGGAAACCCTTGTACAAAGTGAAAGTCAAAGATTGTGTCTCTTAAGCATCAGGTTTGTCAATTATTAAAAATAAAGAAATTCCTGAACTCATCTTTCCTCTCATTTATGATTAAGAAAAACAAAGTCACATTACAAAAGAGCTTATTTTATATGTTTTTATTGATTCAAGAAAGAGGAAGGAAAGGAGAGGGAGAAAGAAAAACATCAATGAGAGAGAAGAAATATCTATCTCCTGATTCCTGCATGCCTCCTACTCGCATTGAGCCCACAACCCAGGCATGTGCCCTGACTGGGAGTCAAACTGGTGGCTTTTTGGTACATAGGATGACGCTCAACCAGCTGAGCCACACCGGCCAGGACAAGAGATTATTTTAAAATTACATAATCTTTTAAATGAGTGAGTTGTAGCAGCAGTACTAGTATTGGCAAACAGTAACTACAGTTGTATCGCTTTCTACAGTTTAGAAAGTACTTTCAGCTATAGTCTGGATTAAGCCTCAGGAAACTTGGACAGGTATGACCATGCACAGATGAGGAAAGGGTCTCGGAGAAGTGATGACCCATGTTCGCTGGATCTCAGAGATGAGATCTTCTTATTCAGTCTCATGCTCTTATGACAATATGGATGCATTATTCTCCCAAATGATGTTTCTTTCTTTGTGCTTTATCACTATAGATCAAATACCGGGAAGAATATGAAAAGTTCAAAGCTCTTTATACCTTACCAAGAAGTGTTGATGATGACCCAAATACAGCACGATGCCTCAGAGTTGGCAAATATAACATTGATGTAAGTAATCTCAAAGGCCTTACTTCAAACTGAAGCCAAGTAATAGAGTCATCTATTGTAAATAAGAACTGCTTCTATTAAACAGTGCATATGGCTCTGATTGAGTACATATGAAAGAGCTAGGGGCTATTTCAGCCCAAGCTCTATCTCCAGCCCACACAAATCTGTAGAAAGTGTCAGGAAATTCCAGTCCCTGCCCTTCCCCCAACTGATTACTGTAAACTGGTCACCATGACTTCTCAGGTGTGTAAGAAGTGTATTAGAAGGCATATTTGAAGGTCATATATTGCCATGATTCTGTGCACAATTTCCTGTGTAAGTGGCATGTCGCTTTAACTTCACAGCGCCTGTACAAGTCAGTTTATGAAAAGAACAAGATGAAAATCAACATTGTGCCCGACATGGTAGAGTTGGTTACTGCTAAGGATACTCAGAAGAAAGTCAGTGAAATTGATTACCGCCTACACCTCCATGAGTGGATTTGCCATCCCGACCTGCAAGTCAACAGTCATGTCAGGAAAGTCACAGATCAGATCAGCGATGTAAGTACATTGCTCATGAAGGCCCACCCTCCTGGCCCCTGACTCCCAATCTAAAGAGAAGCATACTCACCTACTTCTTTACCTCAGCCTCCTCCCAGGATTGCTTCCCTATATGCCCAGCCTCCCCTAACACTACTTTCCTATATACCCATGGGTCCCATTGGAACTCAAAGGTACCACTGGAAGCAGGGCTCTGTGTGCCAATGTTTCCATGGCCCCTTGGACTCACTACGTTTGCTTCTCAATCCACAAAAATCAACCTCAGTCCAGAGGGATCCCCTTGTCTTTGGTGTTAAAATTATGGTCAAGTTTTATTTTGCCAATCCCCTTCATCTGTTTCAATTCTGTAGATTGTGTACAAGGATGACCTCAACTGGTTGAAAGGCATCGGTTGCTATGTCTGGGACACTCCTGAAATTCTCCACGCCAAGCACGCTTATGATCTGCGCAATGATGTGAGTTTGCCTTGATTTTTTTGTTTTTGTTTTTTGTTTTGTTTTGTTTTTTTATGTGTTTTCTTCTTTTCATAGTCTAGCGTCAAGGCAAGAGTATGTAAACTAGGAACATTGTCACAGGTCAGCTGTGTCTTAAGTGATGGTAAGGATGGCTGAGCTAGAGAAAATGCTAAGCCATTGAAAGCAACCATTTCTCAGGAGTGCATATGGCATTCCTATTCAACAATGCAGTTGAGCTATCCCATTGTTCTCTGGAGGAGAAGGTGCATGTGGCTCTTCTCTCTACCTTTTGGGCTATTTTGTATATGTGAATGAGCACGTAATTGTCATTTTAGGAAAATATAATTTGTTAGGAGTTTGTGATGCTACAGATGGGATCTACTGGCAAAGAGAGGATTTGCTAGGAAGATCAATACTGTATTCAAGATTTTAGTAAAAAAAATAAATATTACTAGAAAAGCAATTGTCAAAACACCTAAAAGTCCCAAATGACCATAAGCATTGATCACGCTGACTGTCATAAACTTTAAACACAGCCTGGTCTAGTGAATAAATGCTGGTGAATGTAAATGCCAGGAGTTAAAAAACAAAACAAAACACAACAACAACCAAAACTTCGGTGAAAACCAGCAATTTCCGATATCATGAATGGTGTAACACAGGCTTATTTTCTTTCTCTTGGCAGATCAAGTACCAAGCTCACGTGAAGAAGACAAGGAATGACTACAACTTGGTCATGGATACGCCAGTCTACGTCCAGGCTGTCCAAAGCAGGAAACAAATAAGTGACGTAAGTGCCCGTTGGGGCTGTGACAGTGGCCAGTGATAAAGACAGGGGCCGCCATTCAAGCAGATGTGGCAAACACCACGCCTGGGCAGTACCTGGCTTTTTCTCCCTGGGGAAGGAAGTACTTAGATTCTGCTCTCCACTGGAAACTAATATAAAATAATATTGAACGCAAACTCTAGTTGAAAAATAAAAAAAGATTCTGCTCTTGTTTCCTAAAACCTAACGGGTTCAGGTAACTCCCTGGGGTGGGGTTGTAAGTGACCTAAGTCTATACGATGCTTGTTGTTTTAAAGCTTCCAAAATGCTTTTTGATTCTTTGTATCAAGAGCAAGTCTAGATGTTCTAATAAATTAGAGCAAACTAATTAAGTAGAATGAGAAGGAAGCAGACTCTGAAGTTAGAAGGAGTCCAGCCTCTACCAATCAATGAGGCTTGGGAAGAGCATTTAGTCCTCCAAGTCTCAGCATCCTTATCTGTACAATGAGAAAATGGATGAAAAGTACCCACTACGGTGCCTGCTATAGAGCAGGAAGACCAAGCACAATGCTGCTTTTTTTTTTTTTAATTGACTTCACGGGTTAATAAATAAAATCATCCCACCAGTGACTTAGAACATTGGGACCTATTATTTTTGAACTTGTAGTGCTAAAATGGCCTCTCTTCCTCTGCTAATGTCTGAGCCAACCCTTCCACTTATTTCTCAGTCTGGGGCCACACCCTGGCTCTGGTCTTATTGGACAAGGCACAGTCACATATCAGATAGAATTCTTTAGGCATAGGGACACAAGCTACCCTGCCTTTAAAAAAAAAAAATAGAGAAAGAAACAGAAACTTGGGTTTCCTTTTACGTTGCTTCTTCCTAACAATGCTGCCAGAGTCTGTCTGAGTCCGTGCACTTTCTCTCTGCCCCAGGCTGTCTACCACTACGACTACGTGCACAGTGTCCGAGGCAAAGTGGCTCCAACTACAAAAACCGTGGATCTGGACCGGGCTCTTCATGCATACAAGCTCCAGAGTGAGGTGAGCTGGGAGAACTCTACGAAGTGCCTGGCGGGTGTCCTGGCTGCAGCTTACAGAGGCCGAGTCATTGGCCTCTGCCGAAGCCCCTCAGCATGGGCATCTTCTCAGCCTGACCTTGTACATTGTAAATGCTGTTCCATACTGTACATGCTCTTCCAAACGCATGAGCTATGAAAAAACAAAAAAAACAGTGCATAGCCTGTCTTCCTTCTTGGCTGGCCAGCTCTTTCTAAACATACAGTGGGCGTTTTGGGAGCAATGTTTACAGGTTACAAGGAAGAGGGCCAACCTACTATTTCTGCTCTCAAAAAGCTTAAAACCAAGATGAGAAAGACAAGGCATATGATCATGAAAGATTATTAACAATAAGAGATAAAGCTAGAAATTTCTGTTGAAACTCAGACAAGGAAAAAAATGTAGACTCCACTCCACGTGTAAGATCTCCAGTCTGTGTTACCTGATGGTGCTATGCTCCTATGTTGACCGTTAGGAATAATTAGGTTTTTAATATTTTAAATACTGTTCTTATTCTTATAGTTTCTCTGAGAGACAGAAACTCCTTCCACCTTCTGCCAGGAATATTAGCATCCTGCTCGCTTCATAGTCTGACATTAATGCTGTGTTTAGCGGGAGAGAGGAAGCAGTGAGTCGGGGGAGAGAGATATGCTTTATAATTATGTGCTTCACAATTATGACTGTGTTCAAGATTGGTGGCAACTTGACTATCACCTGAGAGTGTGGTGAAGAACAGAGGTGGCACTTGGTAGACTCTTTTCTCTACTGAACCCAAATTCTTGCTAATTAGCATGCAGTCAACTGGGCATATGTTAAGAAGCATAGAAGGATTAATTTCTATAAATCTCTGCATTCATTGCTCTCTTCTAAAAAAAAAAAAACAATAAGAGTGATTTGATAAATTGCCTCTTAGAGCTTATTTAATTTCTTTCTGAAATTAATTCAGTAAGCATAGTACTTAAAGTATGTAATTGAAAACCTAACATGAACAGGATGTGACTTGTTTAACTTAGATCGTTTATTAGATGTAGGTGTCATTTAACCTTCTTCCTCATTCGGCAGAATCTGTACCGAGATGCGGGCAAGCGCTCCCTGGCTACTGGATACAGGCTTCCGGTCGACACTCCGCACTTCAAACACTCCAAGGACACCCAGTACATGAGCAGTTATGTGAGTGCTCTCCTCCTCGTTGAGATGGGGTCTGAAGTGAGAGGGGGCACTAATATTTATGAATAGCCTGTTCTCATCCCCCCAGCCCCACCCCACAGGTTCAACATGATACAGTGATAAGAGCAGAGCAGGGGAGACAGCACATTTCCCTGGGGCGCTGTGAACTGGCTGGCTTCTTTAGGTTATCAGTGTGTGCACAGTTCAGTGCATTAGCATAGGATTCCTGTGGGATTACATCTGCGAGATTCAGTTACCTTGGCTCCGGGTTCATGGCTGCAGGATGCTTCTACTCCTGCTAGCCTTAGCACAGAGCATCCTAGACAATCCCAAGCCACGTACTGGAAATTTAAATCATACCTTCACTACTGATGTGTGGCATCAGTATTGTCTTCTGCAGTGTGTCATTGAAAAAGATATAACAGCCCTAGCCAGTTCGGCTCAGTAGATAGGGCATCAGCCTGCAGACTAAAGGGTCCTGGATTCAATTCCAGTCAAGGACACATGGCCCGGTTGTGGGCTCAATTCCCAGTAGGGGGCATGCAAGAGGCAGCGGATCAATGATTCTTTCTCATCATTGATATTTCTATCTCTTTCTCCCTCTCCCTTCCTTTCTGAAATCAATAAAAATATATTTAAGAAAAGAAAAAGATATAACATCCCTGTATATTTCTTTGAATAGAAAAAACTTTTTGTGGGGCTGCTGGCCCTGGTACTTGCCTCACTATTTGCCCTCTGTACCATTCCATAGAAAGCTCAGAGGGATAGATAGCTTCCCTCTACCTGTACCTTGCCCTGGAGTTAGCTCAGTCATCCACCTTCTCCACTTTTCAAAAGTGCCAGCTTGGGACTGCATACCATTTACCCAAAGACAAGGCCTAGGGAAATTGAGTCTATGCCAGTGACTGTGACCTTCAAACCAGACCCAAGAATAAGCCATCAGCTGGAGAATAAGCTCTCCCTTCCATGTTGCCATTCATAGTTCCCTGTATCAAATCTGCTGGCCAGTGAGAGTCCAATGTCAATCTGTAAAACCATTCACCAGTCTTTAGTCTTTTATTTTTTCTTTGCATTTCCTAATTTACTAGCCATATTGTGGCTAAAAATATAGGTTTTTTTTTTCTTTTCATTTTGCATGACTACATACAAACAGATTTCATCTAGGCAACATCTAATTTTATTCCTTTCTGGATCTAGTTTTACTAGCCAACAAAATAATTTTCTAGATTCTATTATTGAAATTTTGTCAATGACTTTTCCTTATACTTAATGCTTAGAGGCTAATTTTCAAATGCAAGTGACAGCTCTTTTCGGTTTGTTTACCCATCCGTAATCTCATTCTGACTTTGCTTTTGCAGTTCAAGTACAAGGAAGTTTATGAACACCTCAAGGCAAATGGGTATACACTTGGCCCCAATGATGTTCCATTTGTCAATGTCCGGAGGGTCAACAATGTTACCAGCGAGGTACTGTGAATTCGGATTCTGTGGAGAAAATATTAATATTTGCTTATTGATCAGTCAGTATCCACACTGACCACCTGAAATGGTGTTTCTTCCAATGTAGAGGCTGTATCGACAACTGTACCACAAACTCAAAGATAAGATCCACACAACCCCCGACACACCTGAGCTTCGCCAGGTCAAGAAGACACAGGAGGCTGTCAGTGAGGTGGGTATTGTTTTAGGAGAGAAGACAGGCGAGGGAACCCAGGGGTGACGTTCAGTCATTCAGTCACTAATATGAGTTTTTCTGGACACTTTTTTCTTTAGCTGATCTACAAATCAGACTTCTTCAAGATGCAGGGTCACATGATCTCACTGCCATACACACCCCAAGTGCTCCATTGCCGCTATGTTGGAGACATCACCAGTGACGTAAGCATCTCATGGGGTCTTTCTGGAACACTGTTAGGAGAGGATGGCTTCTTTCAGCAGTGAAGCCGGCCAGCAGTCTTTTCCTCTAAGTACCTCTCAACTGAATGTACGGCTTGGAGGTGAAATAGTATGGAGGCAGGACCCCACATTTTACTACTAGCTTTGAAAACAGTAGCAGGAGGACCACTTGGGAAATGCAAGAATTGCTGGCCGCCATTCTTCATGCAACCCTAAATTGTTACCAACTCTTCACTCTCTAGGTGGCCTCTGTTTCAGCTCATGTTTAATATCTTTTCCTGCTCATCCCTGCTCCCACCCCCTTAAGCAACTTCCTACTACCATTTGTTTCTTTTTCTTCTATGGATGTTTCCTTCTCCTAAAAGACCACTTTATTCCATCTAATCCCCTCTCCCATCAATGCAGTCATAAAATAATAGCTGAGGCCTCTCCTCAGATCAGGGTTAGAGATTTAAATTTCAAAATCTGTTATTTACTTACATGCAAACACACTAAGAGTACCAAGGTGGATGTGTTGAATCAAAATGAAAGATATATCAGTAAAATATATATATATATATATATATATATATATATATATATATATATATATTTTTTTTTTTTTTTTTTACTACTCTGACTTATTTTTTCTTGATTTTTATTTGCCCCTGACCAGCTATATTTTCTATTTTGGCCACACAGATTAAATACAAAGAGGACTTGCAGGTCCTGAAGGGAATTGGCTGCTTCCTGATGGACACTCCTGACATGGTCCGCTCCCGGCACCTGCGGAAGCTCTGGGTGAGTGCCCACCCGTCTTCACAACACGTGGCGACCCCTACTCAGCTTCAAGGAGCTGGGCAGAAAATCTCTGCCTACAGCTACTTTTAAGGGGAAATTTGACATTAACCCACTTGATCAAGTCATGACCATGACTCCTAACAAGGCAATGAGCTTAGGTAGATGACAATGGTTTTTGTCCCTGCCTGGGAAGGCCTCCAGGGCACGTGGAGGCTCAGCTTGACTGGCACACATCGGCCATTTGAAAGACAATGTGTTACCACAACATGCAGTTTCTTGAATGACTCAACTTTTATTTTCATTCTGTTTTTGGTTATTAGTCTAATTACCTGTACACTGATAATGCAAGGAAGATGCGAGACAAATACAAAGTGGTGCTTGACACTCCAGAATACAGAACAGTGCAAGAACTGAAGACACATCTGAGTGAGGTAAGGGTGTGTTCCTCTAGAGAGCATTTATCAGGCAACTACAAGAGGCAGAGATCTCCTTTCTGCCTTAATTACAGAGTGCCCACCACGTCTAAGCAAGTCAACTGATCTCACTTTGCCTCAGCTTACATTGTACCATGTAGAAAATTATGGATTTTACTTTAATGTTTTTTTTTAAAAAAAGGCAAGAAGAGCCCTTGTCACTTTTCTGACCTGATCACAGAATTTGTATAGTGAATTTAAAAAAAAAGTTACAAGTTTGGAACAAGAGAATATGCATTTAAAAAGAATCTCCTTTTGTGTGTGTTTTTCCTTTTGTCCCAATAGGGAACCTAACTTTGTTTTAATTACACCGACATATGGACAAAAAGTCATTTTGTATCTGCTAAGTGTGGTACCTTTCTTTGTTTATTTGCTATTAAACTGTTCGAGAAAGGGAGGGGGGGGGGGAACCACCAAATGCATAGTCTGCTTGATTGTAAAAAAGAGGAACAAGGTCAGTGGTAGAGGCTGGAAAATGAAGGGAGAGACTTGAGTCTGTTTGCAGATGAAGGGAGAGGGCTGGGGAAACTGGAGTGTTGAAGGCCATGGAAAGGAAGGGATAACTGTTGGAACTGGTAAGAAGAAACCAGGATCACACCAGAGGCGTGAATTTTGGACAAGCTACAGAGTATTTTGATAAAAGAGGAGAAAACGTAAAGAAAGCCCAGGGAGGTAAACAAAATATTGGTTTATCGGAAAGAAACAGATTGTTGTAGTGGGATGACCCCTGCTTCTTCCATGAAATAAGTAATAAAGGCATCTGCGAGAACTGTCTACAGAGCAGAAATGATGGTGATGACTATTTTGTCTCCAGCTGGTGTACAGAGCTAAAGGCAAGAAGCAGAAATCAATCTTCACTTCGATTCCTGATACACCTGATCTTCTAAGAGCCAAGCAAGGGCAGAAGCTTCAGAGTCAGGTAAAGTTAATAAAGAAAGATTCATGAACCTGCCACACTGGCTTCACAGGGGGCGGTTGTGTGTGTCTAACCACTTCTGGTCTGTAGCATAAGTTGTCCTTGATGCAATTGCATGCCCATTAATTTCAAGAGGCAGTGTTTGTCTGGTTCATCCTAACCATGGTTTGTTTTACATGAGCAGGTAAATGCCATGTCTTCTTTTCTCATTCTATTCAACTTTTGTTATTGGATGAATAGTCTGTGGACTACAGGCAGTGAAAACAAGTTGCTTGACTTATTCTATAGGACCTATGTATTTTCCACAGACAAATAAAATTATATTTCTTGCATTCAGGCAAAAAAATGGGGGGAAAATATGTTGAAGGCTCTGTCAGAATCCTCTTCTTCTTCTATCTGCATTCTTTATTATATGGATTTGGTTAAATTGTACTCAGCAATAAGGTTATTAGACAACTGGAGTGCAAATGTGTTTCCAGATGTGAGACATAGAGAGAAACAAATGAACAGAAACACATATAACAAACAAACAAAAAACAGGACGACAGGCGCACGCCTGCTGAATAGAGAAGACTAAATGATAAATTTAAAAAAAAATGTTTTATCTCTATAACATCTGATCCCTGTTCTGATTATTTAGTATCTATATGTTGAACTTGCCACCAAAGAGAGACCCCATCACCACGCTGGAAACCAGACCACAGCTTTGAAGCATGCCAAAGACGTGAAGGACCTGGTCAGCGAGGTAGGCTGAGAATTTGGCATGGAGGCACTGGGCCAAAGGAAAAAAGCTCGCTAAATCCCTCACCCACTGCCTCTGATAGGAGAGCTCACGTCTATAAGTGGTGCTCAGCAGCACCAAGAACAGGAGGCGGGGCCATTCTGCTAACGAGACAATACACTGTGTGCCTAGGGTGGATCTGTGACATGGTTGTGGATGGTGAAGGATGAAGACACTTGAACTTAATGTTGTCTCTCTCTCCTATCTTTATTTCTTAGAACAAGTACAAGACTCAGTATGAAAAGATGAAGGACAAGTACACCCCAATTCCAGACACACCAGTCCTCATCAGAGCCAAGAAGGCTTACTGGAACGCCAGTGATGTATGCATCCCTTCCTCTGTCTGCTGCTGTGGTAGGGACAGTGGAGGTTGAGGTATCTGAGGAAACAGAAAAGATTAGTCATATCCATAGTTCAAGGTCCTGACCCACACAAGGAGCAGGAAAAAAAGAAACAACGTATCTAAAAAACTTTATAAAAAAAAAATAGGCACAAACAAATACCAGTTAGGCAAAGTAGTAGCTAAGAGTAATGCAAAAAGCCTATGACCCTTCTCACTGCTCTTCTTGGAAGAATGTGGGCTTTTCTTGTGAGTCTTTGGTAGCATTTCCTAGGGAATGCTTGACAACTAATGGTTTTTTGCCGATAAAGTCATGTTCTTGGAGTCAGCCAAACATGGTTAAAATCTTGATACTGTCGTTTGCTTGCTGATTGACTCTGTATACCTTACCTAATTTTTTCTGAGACTGTTTTCTTATATGTGGAATGAGGATAAGAATTGTGACAATGAAATTAAACTACACCTAGTTTCCCCTGTTGTTAACATCTTACATTACCATCATACATTTGTCATACCCAATGAGTCAATATTGATACATTATTCACTAAACTCTATACTACTTTATTCAGATTTTATTAGGTTCCTCCTCGTGTCCTTTTTCTCTGCCAGGATGTGACATTAGTTTTTAAATCTCTCCTAAATTTATTCATGGGAAAACCTGAGAGGAACCTCATGTTTACAAGACTTCAATTATTAAACTGGGTAGTTTTTCATAATCCATGTGTGTGTTTTTCTTTCCAGCTACGCTACAAAGAAACATTTGAAAAGACCAAAGGGAAATACCACACCGTGAAGGATGCTCTGGACATTGTGTACCATCGCAGAGTCACAGATGACATCAGTAAAGTACGTCCCTCCATATAGCTTCTTGCATGAGGCTCGATGAGCCACCATCAGTTTTTAAAAAATCCTCCCTTGCTCTAGCTGGTTTGCCTCAGTGGATAAAGCATCGGCCTGTGGACTGAAGGGTCCTGGGTTCGATTCTGGTCAAGGGCACATACCTCGGTTGCAGGCTCTTTCCCAGCCTATGCCTTTGTCGGGGCTCGTGCAGGAGGCAACCCATCGATGTGCTTCTCTCACATCACTATTTCTCTGTCTTCTCTTTCTCTTCCACTCTCTCTAAAAATCAACGGAAAAATATCCTTGGGTGAGGATTAAAAACCAAACAAATAAACAAACAAGAAAATATCCTCCCTTCCCTGATACTCTCTGGAAATAAATAGACTATTTTTTTACATTAATGTTGGGTCAGATGTTATACCTGTCTTTGTGTTTTTCCCACAGGTGAAATACAAGGAGAACTACATGAGCCAGCTGGGAATCTGGAGGTCCATTCCTGATAGCCCAGAGCAGTTCCATCACCGGGCAGTTGCTGATGCAGTCAGTGATGTGAGTCTTTAAGTCTTCCATTTTTATAATTCGTATGTCCTTGTGACTTAGGAAGTCAAACACTGCACTAAAACCGATTAAACATGTGACTCAATGTTGGTTCTTATGCATGGATGTTTAAATCATAAAACTCATTGATAAGTGAGTGAACTTCAACTTGGGAGAGAAAAAAATATTCCAATTTATAAACCTAATTTTTCTCCCAAATGTATTATATCATATTACATGGCTGGAAGTGATATACTTCATCTAAGCAATAACCTATTTCTGGTCAATTGAAGAGACAATTCATGAAGCATTCAAGACAGGTAACAATGCTCACTTAGAAAGAAATGTCAGCTTTCAATAGGAAAATACATCTGCCAAGTTCACGATATAATCTCTAGGAAAGTACGCCTGTTACATTTGAATTGTTTTAATTACTATGAAAAATAAAAATTTCCATATAATACACCATAAAATAAGCAGAAAAAAGTTTTATTGGAAACTTATCTTAAATAATTGTTTTGATACTTTACTACCCTATATGTCTCAGTGGTAAGAGCTTGTATTTGTTCCAGTTGTATAGATCCTAACCTACTGCTATTTGGAGATAGGTTCTTAAAACTCTTTGATGATGTTCTTCTCCCAGGTAAAATACAAAGAAGATCTGACCTGGCTTAAAGGAATTGGTTGCTATGCCTATGATACCCCCGACTTCACTCTGGCTGGACAGAACAAGACTCTCTACAGCAAGGTATGATTCCTCAAGGATGATGGCCACATCTGTTTAGCGTATTTCAGTGCTCACAGAGAGAATTAGCACTGAGCATATAGCTTTTTCATATTTCCACCCTGATCTTCGCTTTTAGTCCCTGTAGTTGGAATACATACTGAACTGTCCACCGTCTGATGGGCTCTGCAAAAATGGCATATCTCAAATTTTTTAATGCTCACTTCATTGACTATAGTCATCATTTAGTATATAATTTATTTGAATTTGATAAATGCTCATTTCAGAACAACTCATACTTAGCCAGAATTCTCTCACTATTAATGTCTCTGGGTAATTCATCCTATTAGAGTTAGCAAGGCGGTATATAAAGTGGGATTCTTTTTAAAAAATATTTTTTTATTGATTTCAGAGAGGAAGGGAGATGGGAGAAATAGAAACATCAGTAATGAGAGAGAATCATTGATTGGCTGCCTCCTGAACACCCCACATTAGGAATTGAGCCCACAACCCAAGCATGTGCCCTGATCAGGAATCAAACCCGGACCTTTTAGTTCATACATGCTCAACCACTGAACTATGTCGGGATTAAAGTGGGATTATTCGAATCCACAAATGGATTCGAATAATCCCACTTTAATGGATTCAAATAACTGTTTCTTATGGTCTCCTTTTCCTATTTCCAAAACAAAGCTGTTGGATTAGCTTCCTTTGAACTTTAAAATAGGAATCAGCAAACTTTTCTTCAACCAGCCAGATAGTTAATATTTTAGACTTTCTGGTCCACATTCATTCTGTCACACATTCTTTGTTTACAATTATTTTAAGTTATTTTTTTCAAAAACCTCTTAGTTCATGGGATCATTTAAAAATAAGTGATGCTCTAAATGTTAGCCCATCCCTGCCCTAAATACTATGATTATCTGATTAATTACCAAAAACTATTTCAAATTAATGGACTAAAAAACTGCCTTCAACTGCATATGGTAATACCTTCAAAATAAAATAATAATCACTATAATATATAGGAACAAAGAAGGAACTGATTTGGATTTTTGCCTAATTTGGAAAATAGATCTGTTTGTCATCCATTCAGTAAATATATATGTTTTGGAGTGAGTTTTCAAGGAATCTGGGTAGATATATCCTTTATTGCCTTGGGAGACAGAGTAAGTATTTAGTAATTGTTAACTCTATAAGGAAATTATCACAATTGTATGATAAAATAAAAGGCATGTCTCATTCTTAAGATAATCACAGCCTGCTATCAATTAACCACATTCTGTTTTCTCTAGTACAAGTATAAGGAGATATTTGAAAGGACAAAGTCACATTTCAAGTATGAAAACGATTGTCCAATCAATAGGCATTTCAAGTACGCAACTCAGTTGGCGAATGAGGTATGTATGACCTGACCCAATTAACCCTATGCTGTTCCCTTCAGAAGTCTATATCAGATTGCAACCCAATAAGTAAAATGACAGAAAAGTGTCGAGATAAAGATCTGGAAAGACTATTATAAAGTCACCCTCTGATGGGCTCTGCCAAAAGCATGAGTAAGAGCAAGTGAAGGGATTGTGCTGCGAGATGGGAGGGCCCCACAGCCATCACCACTCTGTTCCCGCTAGCACACAGCAGCACAGCCCTTTGGGCGATGACAGCAAGGAGGCAAAGGATTTTGTTGACTATCCGCCGAACTCCCTAAAACAGGATACTGTGTAGAATCGGGAGAGACAGAAGTTCAATTTATCATCTCTACCATGGCTGTACAGAGATGGCAGTGGCTGGAAAAACCACCCTTGAAGGGATTGTTGTGATTTGGCATTCAATTGCATTGCCATTGTTTACTCATATATTGGTGCAAAGAAGTAGCCATTTGTCCCCAAAATATTCTTTTATATTCTACCCAGTCTTTTCTAGAACTATCTTTGCAACAATTTAAGTTAAATTTAGCTTAAAGTGACTGAAATAACCAAGCTATTGATTAACTTAAATGTTTGGATGGTTTTATATTTAATTTCCTATCTTTGGATATGCCGCAGATTTACATGAATTCATGCACAATGTTAGAAAATTAGTAAAATGTATCTAAAAATGGAAATGTAACTAATGGTATATTTATTTTAATATATGACTTTTTTTTTCTTTTTAATTTGACTTTGTTCATTTTCAGTAGATTTCCAGGTGGAACAACTCTGAAGAATTACTGTTAGTAGATTCCTAGCATACAGTCTTGATATATTTTATTTCTATTTGTCACACTCACAAAGGATTTTCAGGGCTTTTTTATAATTAAATAAACTAACTAGCATTAGAACACCTTTAGAATTTTTCACGAATATTCCTTTTGATTCTCACAGCCTTAGATTGTAGACCTGTCGATTACCATGCCTTATCCTAAATACAATTTAAGGTGCCATAAATCCTAACATTGCTAATGGCATCCTATGTAGAGATGGAAAATGTGTAGGCACAAGGTACTCCAGTTTGGTGTCATAAATCCCACACCCCAGCCCTCTCCAGGCAATCTTCCCTTACTTAACTCTCTTTGCCTCCCTGTGTTTATCCTGGAAGCTTGGGTGCCCACCTCCCAAAATGAGATATTTCTGGTCCTCTGGAGTGTTTATCTGGGGACATTTCTGTGTAGCCTTGAAGTTGTACTCTTGCTATAATTTGATCTGATGTCCGAGCAGAAAAAATACAGAGCTGATTATGAGCAGCGGAAAGATAAATACCACCTGGTAGTCGATGAGCCTAGACATCTGCTGGCTAAGATCGCAGGCGACCAGATCAGTCAGGTACTGTGATGGGGCTGGTTGGCCAGCCCAGGCAGTGCTCCAGGTTTCTCATGAGATGTTGTCCTGTCTGCTGCAAGGATGTCATAGGTTCTGCCTATGATATTGGGATGTTCTGTTTCACAGTATCTGTCTGCCACCCAAAGAGCCCGGGAGCTATTTGAGTGTGCCAGTCCATGCTCTGTGTGCTCACATGTGCTGCAGTGACCCTTTATTCCTCTGGCAGCCCTGTTTTTAGCCTGCAGTTGTAAATTGCAAATTGAGTTGCAAAACAAAGAAGCAAATTAATGGAAGGAAAAGAGACAAAACTCCCAGCCATATTTTCCTACTCCAATGATGTCCTTTTTTTATAAAGCATTTCTCATGTCATTCATTCCCCATTCCCCATCAAGGATGATGGATGGTCAACTGCAGACGTGTAGTCACTCTGCTTGGCATTTGGTAATATATTTGGTGTCTTCACCCACACGTATATGTGAGCACATAAAGTGTGTCTGCCTACATCTCTTCACTCAGATGTGATGGGGATATAGAGCCATGTTCTTATGTCTCTTTTGTGCTTCACTGCTCTTTGCATGAACAGAGAAAATATAAATCTAGTGCCAAGATGCTTCTGAAGCGAGGATGTAATGAAATTCTGCGTCCAGATATGTTGACTGCCCTCTACAACTCATACATGTGGAGCCAGGTAATTTCGGATGTGATGGGAAGAAGTCTTGGGGGCATTCGCCTTTATGCTTTCCTTGACTTTCTTTCCCTGCCCCTGCCCATGGTTTCACGTGATAAAACTGCACAAATGTTCATTCCTTGTAAATGAACACCGGGTGTGGCCACCACTGTGATGACGCCATCTGCATATTATATGACACCTAGGGGACTCCTAGTAAAATTAGCTGAGACTTTTCCAAACTTTATTTCCAAGTTGGTATAACCTTAACTTATATTTTCCAATTTTTGCTCCCTCCCCAAATAGATTCCTGAGAGATTGAGTATATTAAATAGATTCAACAGCATTTAGAAGGTCTAAATATGTAATTTTTTAAATCTAATTTGGCTGTTGTTCAATGATCACTACAAGTGTACCATTTAGGACAGATGAGGATGACAGTACTGCTCTTTTACAATTGTGCATAGTCATGTCCCTTCTTGAGTTTGAAGCTGAATTTGCTAGGTTATTTCCGGCACATCTGCCCTCTCACATACTTGTTAACAGCGTTGCTGATAACATTACCTTCCCACAAGGTCAGTAGAAGCACACCACCACCGCCTTTCCATCATGTGCTGAAAGGTAAATTTGAAGCAGCAAAAAATGGTGACGATTGCTTAACTACCAGATACCATGTTAATAAGATGCCATTGTCCTCATACAAAAAAAGTTTTTAATCAATTCTTGTATAGGAACTTGTTTTATCACTTCAGTGTGACATCATCAGCATATGAAATGAGGGTGATGAGGTCTCCTTAGGAATATCCTATTTGCCTGCCACTTTTTTTTTTGTCCTAATATGACCATCATATAGTTGTGCATGAGTTATTGCTGTGCTCTCTGTGTCTGTGCTGCTTGAAACAGCTTATGTGCATGAAAAAAAATCATGACTTGAAAATTACAAAAATGAATGTCTTTTCTAAAATGATAAATACTTTAAACTCTATATACTTGGTTTTTTTATTTTACATTTATTTCATCTTTGATATGGAAACATACCTTAAGAGGTCATGCATATTCAATGCAGCATATAGGATGGGGCAAAAGTAGGGTTACAGTTGTTAGTATGGGAAACAATTTATTCTTATATTATTGGGTTATCTTCCATACTTACAACTGAAATCTAATTATGGTATTATTTTTCATATGAACAACTTAAACCTACTTTTTGCTCCACCCTATAGTGTGAGTGAATCATTACTTGTTGGAGTCTAGAGATTAAGGGTCTGGTTCTTGCTCTGAGATTCACTCTACATGTACCCTTACTTTTACCCCATCTGGGCCTCAGTTTCTGCACGTATAAAATGTATGGGAATCATCACTTATTGTTATTGTTTGCTCACTCCAATGCAAGCTTGCTATCAAATACAGATTTGTATTAAATGTTTTCAATTAGGATTTAAAGAGAAAGCATGACCCCATTCCCCCCATATCAATGGCTTGTATAATAATCCTACTATTTGCTGTAGGACTCTCTCAAGAGGAAAATTAGATTCCTGAAAGCCCTCTCTTCCACTTCTTAGCATTAACTTGTTCTTCTATTGCACAATTTAGATCAAGTACAGGAAAAAGTATGAAAAAACTAAGGACAAATTTACCTCAATTGTGGATACTCCGGAACACCTGCGTACTACAAAAGTCAACAAACAAATCAGTGATGTAAGTACAAGAAACACTGAACAGGTTCTCAAACTCAGGACGCATTTGCAAACGCAGAGGGTAGTCTAGACCAGTGTTTTTCAACCTTTTTTGGGCAAAGGCACACTTGTTTCATGAAAAAAATCACAAGGCACACCACCATTAGAAAATGTTAAAAAATTTAACTCTGTGCCTGTATTGACTATATATAAAGTAATTCTCTTGAATAGGAATCAAATAAACACAAAGAAAGTATTTTATAATTACTTTATTATGAAATATTAAGTAAACAAAATAGTGAAAAATTATAAAATTCTTGTCTTGTCTGCACCTACGGCACACCAGGAACAGTGGTTGAAAAACGCTGGTCTAGACTGTCACAATGTCTAGAAGACTCTTCCGCCACTCAGTGGGAGTGAGGCATGGGTGTGAAATGTCCTGCTATGCTCAGAACTTCTTTTACCACATAGAACTGTTCCAACCAAATTGGGAGACACCCCATTTTAGAAGCACCTTGGCAAGGCCTTGGCAGAAAACATAAAAGCACCTCTTGAATTTATAGAATTCACTCATCTTTATACACACACAAAAGCCCTTTGCACTTATAATGTCACATCACATTGCACTGTAAATGGAGATGTATAACATTGTCTCTTCCTGCTTTTTCATCTCCTTTAGATACTTTACAAATTGGAATACAACAAGGCCAAGCCCAGAGGCTACACCACAATCCACGACACGCCCATGCTGCTGCACGTCCGGAAGGTCAAAGATGAAGTCAGTGATGTAAGTATCAGAATGGCTTTCCAGTCTTTTCATCTTGGGCTCTCTAATGTGACCTAACAAACCCTGGTTCAGTTATCTATTTCTGTGTAACAATCTCCCTAAAACTTAGCGACTTAAAACAACAATATCTCCCCCCCCCCCCCCCCCCCCCCCCCCCCCCCCCTCCCCCCCGTCTCGGGATTCTGTGAGCTGAGTGGGCACAGTCGAGTGGATCTTCTATCCCACATGCTGCTGGCAGACAGCTGAGGCTCAGGTGGGCCAGCACCTCAAGAAGGCTCACTCCCATGGCTGGTCATTGATGATGGTTCTAGGCTGGAGCTCTGCTTTTGCATAGACAGTTCCCCCACCCCCCACTCCACCTCCGTGTGGTTTGGACAGCTCACCGCACAGTGGGTGGGTTCCAAGAGACTGGAATAGAAGCTTCCAGACCAGTTAAGGGCTACTCCTAGAACTAACAAGAGACTCTTGTGCTGTATTTTATTGGCACAGTGGATACCCAGATTCACCGAGTGAAGAGATAGGTGCCACCTCTGGATGAACAAATGGCAGGACTTCATTGTAGAAGGGGGGAGGTGGGGGGGAGGAGAGGAGAGATGTTGTAGAGACCATTTTGAAAAATGCAATATGCCATAAATGCTATGAATACTCTGTACACTTTATCTTGGCTAAGAGGAACAAGGTAGCCATTAAATTCAAATATTCTGAATTTGAGGAGAAATTGTATTCATAAATTTCCATATATATAGATAGATTATGTGGTTGAAAACTATCATGATTGTTAATAAATAAATAAATAAATAAATAAATAAATAAATAAGGAAGTCCATGGCTATCCTGCACCAGAGAGAATATTAAAGGCAGCTGTGGCGTACATGCATCCTTACCCACAGCCTTGACCTCGCCTGGTGCTCAGGAATTCCCTGATAGATGAATAAATGTGTTCACAATGCTGACCTGAGCTGCCATGAAAAACTGTTAAATACATTTGTGTACTGTGTATGAAGGCAGAAATGCATATAAAAATTTTTCGTTTTTTTTCATGATAACCTAAGCATTGGCATTTCAAACATGGACAGCTAGGTATTCATAAACATCTGTTAGGTCAATTCTTTATGCAGAGCAGCCTTTCCCCTTTCACTGTAGAAAAAGGAAGCATTTTGGTGTCCATTCTCCCACATTTTCTAATTATAACAATAACCTGAGATATGGATGTAAAATATGAATTTCCATGTCTTTCCCCTAAAGATATTGATTTATGTGTGTGGTGGAGTGCAGAAAATTGGGATCAAGCAAATTTAGTAATGCTACTAGGCTTCCTTAGAACAGTCTGACTTCAGATTTAACCACTTTAACACCTGGGATCCCTCAGCAACAATGAATGAGGATCCCTCAGCAACAATAAGTGAGGCTCCAGGGCCCTGAAATTTACAAGGAGCAGAATTGGGTGAAGCTAGAACTTCTGGGCCTGGATGGGGAAACCACCTGTTGGGCCCTGAGACTAAGCCTTCCCTGACACTCTCCCTCTCATTCAAAGCCTCGTATGCCCAAACTGGCCAGATGTGGCTCTAACAGTGATGATAGTGATGACTGCATCCATCCATCCATCCGTTCATTCACTCATCAAACATTTATTGGGTTTCTATATGCCTGACACCAGGAACAAATGTGCCTGACACTAGGAACAATGATGAATGACATACAGTCTTTGCCGTTGGAGGAGTTCAGCTTAATGGAAAGAATAGACAGTTAAGCAAATAATTACAACATGAGGTGATAACAGCTGGAGCTGTGAGGGGTACAGAAGGAGGGCAAGACTCATTCCATCTGGGTGGGAGAAGCTTCGTTTCCGTCAGCAGTTTTCAAGATGTTCTGAACTTGGAATTTTCTGATTTGGAAAAGGGAGAACATACAGGGAAAGCTGTGCAGCTGGCCCTTCCAGCACAACCTCAGGGGACGTGAGTGACACCGTGACACTAATGAGCACGCTCAGTGTGTCCTGGGAGCTGGTTTTAAAATCTGAGACAGGAACACACATGTCTGCATGGCCACAACCTTTCTACCCACAGATTCATGGAGCAGTGTGTACTAACTATAAACACGGTTTTCATTCTTATTTTTTTAAGTATCTAAGTAGACTGCTATAAAAAGTAACCTGGTCATTGTGTTGCCTCCCACAGCTGAAATACAAAGAAGTTTACCAAAGAAACAAGTCCAACTGCACCATTAAGCCAGATGCTGTTCACATCAAAGCAGCCAAGGATGCCTACAAAGTCAACACCAACGTAAGTTCCAAAAACTTCCCCTAGCCTCACGGGGATTCATCAGCTTCATCGGAACATAGGATCTCTCACATCGCTTCCAGAGATTGAGTCCGGATCAAGAGTTAGGTGCTAGGAGCGAGCATAAGGACGCTGAAATTTCCATGCTGCCTCTGGTTCTCACCGAGGTCATTGGGGAAGAGCAAGGGTGGCCAGCCTGGGCCACAGTCATTACACCTGCTCTGCCTTGATGCTAGGTGGCTGAGAAATGTGAGACTCAATTCTGAAATGAAATTTGCATTTTAGAAAGTATCTCAGTATCTTTCCTTCCCTCCACCCTCCATATTCTCCTCCTGCCCCACACCCTAGGGCCTGTTCTTTATGGACAAAAAAAAAATTTAACCACTTTGTGCTGTCATGAGTTAGCCTAAGCCATATATGTATGGTTATAAAATGAAACCATTACAACCCAACTAGTGCCCACTAGTGCCAGAGAGAACATATGTTTGTTAGGGCCAGCAAACTGAAATGCCTGTAGTGGACAGGTTACTAACCTTTCTAGGCAGTTCCTCATCTGTCAACTGCATGCAGTTCTTGCAAAGATGAAATAAGTTAATAATTATAAAGCACTAAGAAAAGTGCCTGGCACAAAAGAATGTACTATATATGTTTAATATTGTTTTAAGCCTGAATTAAGTTAGAAGTTAAAAGTGCTCAAGTGCTCTGAAGATGACTAAGCTGCGCTGGCAGAGCTGGAAAGATTGTAGAATCTTTCCCCCCAGAGGTCTTTAAAAATTTTAGCCCCTATTGAGGACAAAGGGTCCCACAAGATAACCTCCTGAGTGGCTGACCAGCTGCATAAATTGTAGAGAAATTTTCATTGGGGCTCTCTCTTGCCTAAAGAACCAGGACTTGTTGTACGTTAAAATGCAAGGTGAGTCCCTCAGTGCCATGTGTGTGGTCAGGAACTCAGCCTCCTGACTGATGCGACTCGTTTTCCTCTCATTAAAAACAGCTGGACTACAAGAAGCTGTATGAAGCCAACAAAGCCCACTGGAGGTGGATCCCTGACCGACCCGACTTCCTCCAGGCCGCCAAGTCCTCCCTGCAGCAAAGCGATGTGAGATAGAGGAGACACATCAGCCTGGGCCACAGTCATTACACCCACTCAGACAGAAAATCAATAATTAGTCATGATAACCACCATGGAGTGTGTTAACCTAGCCCATTTGAGATCCAAGGACAGGGGTTGTGCGAGTGGAAGGTGGGCTCAGGAAGCAGACCTGGCCTCACAGTCTGGGTCTGGCTCCAATGGCTCGGAGACCTGAGCGAGGCTGGGGTGGGGCTGGAGGCGAGTGGGCTTGGGGGTCTTGGTCTAAGCCTCGGGGCTGGAAAGGAGGAGCTCAGCAGGAAGTGAGGGGCCAGAGGCCTCTGCCCCCGTTCTGTAGCAAGCCCTCTTTAAGAGGCGGCCTCCTTATGGGTTTGGTCAAAGACTGGCTTTCTCCTGTGCCTACCCCCCTTCCCCATCTCCCTCTGCCTTTCTCCTGTGACAGTTTGAATACAAGCTGGACCGAGAGTTCCTCAAGGGTTGTAAGCTGTCCGTCACCGATGACAAAGACATGGTGCTGGCCCTGAGGAATTCCTTAATAGAGAGCGACGTGAGTACCTGCCCTGTTCACGACACTTAACCATGCTCAGACCCGTCTCCCAGGGACACTAGGGAAGGACCAGGCTGCTGTTGGGGGTGTGGGTGCTGGAACAGGACCTGATACGGCAGAGCAGGGCCGCACAGCGGGAAGGTATTAAACCTGGTGACTGTCTTGACCGTTCCTGCACCCACACAGCAGAACCAGGAACGTGAGGCCCTGCTGGGTTCCACATGGAAAATGAGTCACGTTTGTGGGCGCCCATTCTTTCTGTATGCACTTTCCTCCTCTGGAAAGGAAGAATAACAATGCCCCCTGGGCTTTGGGGGAAGGTCAAACGACATTTGAAAGAGCTTTGAACTAGGTTATATGTATAAAGATTCAGCTCAAGCCCCATTTTGATTATTATTAAAATCTAGACTCAACTTGCAAGAGATAAAGAAAATCATGACCACATACTTCCCAAGATTTCCAAACATCACGTCTTGAGTTTAATGTGCCCACGGTATCCACCATGCTGTCCTCCCAGCTCTGCCTGGTGACCTGGATGCTTACTAAAAATATGCAGGGGACCCAGAGGAGCTAACGACACGCTTGCTTCTCCCCCGCAGCTGAAATACAAAGAGAAACACGTCAAGGAAAGAGGAAGCTGCCACGCCGTGCCCGACACACCTCAGATCCTCCTGGCAAAGGCTGTCAGCAACCTGGTGTCCGAGGTACCCCTCCCGCTGCTGTGGGTTCCGTGTTCTCCTTGGGCTCACGCCCAACCAGACGCTCTAACGCTTTCTGTGGATCCCCTCAGAACAAGTATAAGGACTACGTGAAGAAGCACTTGGCCCAGGGCTCATACACGACGCTGCCAGAGACCCCGAACACTATTCGCGTCAAGGAAGTGACCAAGCATGTCAGCGACGTGAGTGACAGCCCCGGGGACCTTAGCATCCAGCCAGACTGAAAGCTGCCAAACACCTTCCTTAAAGCCATTGTGTTCTTACTATCAACACCTGCCCGTGGTCACAATTTTGAACTCTGGTTAAAAGGCCAACTTATTATTTATCCAGTTATGGCAACTATGGCAGGTGTGGATTTTGCCATGGGTCGTGTTATCTAGCAATATAAGTGAGCTGTTATTAACCTAGTGCTGATGAGGGGAGAAAAGATCGCTAATGGAGATTGGTCTCTCCTACCATTAAACTGCTAAACAATTTTAGAGAAGCAAACCACCTCCATATCTTGGTCATCTCTGACTACTATGGCCTAATCAATAATATATTAATAATCACGATATCATAGTTTATGAGCCCTATAGAGTTCCATCTGTTTTTTAAAAAAAAGGTAGAAATTATGCATGACAGAGCTTAAGTTCCCTGTGGTCATTTCTCCAAAGATTGGTGTGTGGTTCCAGTGTTAGGCTATGGGACAGAGGTGACAGAGAAGAACTAGAATATGGACCGAGAGACCCGGGTTCCAGACAGGTCCAAAATGGAGAGCTGGGGGTTTCCCTGGAGATCTTCTCAAAAGTTCTTCAAGTAAATCAATCCTGTTCCCAGCTTCCTCCGCTCACATATGTAATTCCGGCTCTTTTCAGACAAATTACAAAAAGAAGTTTGTCAAGGAGAAAGGGAAATCCAACTACTCCATCATGCTGGAGCCCCCAGACGTGAAACATGCCATGGAAGTGGCCAAGAAGCAGAGTGACGTAAGTTTCTCCTCTAGACACTCTTTGGGTTCTTCCCGTGGATTTCAAATTGGTGCATGCTGGTTTCTGTTGCCCTAACTTTTGTGTCTTCTACTAGTTTAATAAATATGGTGGTGGGGTTAGTTTGGTTTTAGTAAAAAGATCCCTTGTACTTCATGAGGACTTCGGAACGATATCATATCTCTCAAAGGAGTGAACTTTTTCCCCCATATAAAGGTTGCTTACAGAAAAGATGCCAAAGAAAACTTGCACTACACCACAGTGGCTGATCGGCCTGACATCAAGAAGGCCACACAGGCAGCCAAGCAGGCCAGCGAGGTAAGGATGTGGTTAACATGTGCCTGATCCCCAAGGGCGACACCACCCAGAATGCATTGCACATTTTGGTTTTCTTCGATCCAGGTGGAGTACAGAGCCAAGCACCGGAAGGAGGGCAGCCATGGGTTAAGCATGCTTGGTCGCCCAGACATTGAAATGGCCAAAAAGGCAGCCAAGCTGAGCAGCCAGGTAAGGCAGACGGGCAAGAGGCAGCTCTAACATGAGGAGATTAGCTCTGAAACGTGACATGTGTTAAGGACCATCTTTCTTGTTTATGGCTAATGTCTCCAGGCCTCTCTTTTTCTCCACTTTTTCACATATGGGTGTGTGTCTAGGTGTTGAGTGCTTAGCTGTTTTCATGCGATAAGAACATAAGCTCCAGAGCTCCTCTTGGAAGCTGTCTCTGGACATTGGAGCTTACATCCCAAAAGTTTAATTCATACTTAACTCACCGGTGAGGTCTTGTTAACATGCAAGTGTCATGAAATTCTAACTTCTAGAATCCAACCAGATGCAGTAACCTTTATTCTTTCATTCAACATACATATATATGAAGTGCCTGTGCTAGGACCTAGGGAAGATGCCCTCAGACTTACTTATCCATCCATAAATAAGTAAGTACCATAGGGATGACAAATGTTTGATCAAGGTATTCCCCAGGGTGCTGAGTGGGAATGCTCTATTCTAGCGGATTTGATATTATTGAGAAGATGGACTCGGAAATGTGTTGCTCAGACCTAATTGTCACATTACTATATAATTGTTAGACCAGTTATCTCCAATATTCCTGAGTTATGGCAGGCTTTCAGACTTTAGCTCAGAGACTCCATGATCCACTGCCAGCTCTTTCAGAGAGCCAGTCTGAGTTCTGTAGGACTTGAGCTCAAGAATAACTTATTTCTTCTCCAATTTAGAGGTCCTACCTTCTTCTCCATTGTCTGTTCTCTCAAGTATTTGTGTAAAAAAACAGGTTTGGGATACATTTGGTTGTTTTATGTATGACTTTCAGCAATAGCACACATGGGATTCCAATCTCTTGGAAGGTATAAAGTAGCAATACCAAGTGACAAAACAAGCCATAATGATAAAGAGACGAAAGGTTCTAAGATGCCTGATGACAAGCAAATATGACTTTTTAAGTTTTTAATGTAATACCCCTATGCAATGTTTTATTATAAATTAATGGAATTGTATAAGCATTTGATACCAAAATATTAAATCACCACAAAAAGAAAAAACACAGTGTAATCTCTAAGAATAATGAAATGTGTCAAGAACTTTCTAATGCAAAATTTTTTAATATGTTTTTAAATTCCCAAGGTCATACCATTATCAAGTTAAAAACAAAGAAATGACTTTGCATGTTGACATTTTAAAGACTTTGCTGTATTTAAAAATCAAGAGGCTCATATTCCTAATTCTAAGTGAATGCTCTGATATGGAGAATGAGACCCAACCAGAACCTTTTATGAGTTCACCTTCCTGTGTTTACTTTCCGTGAAAGGCTTGCCTCTGCATTTACAGCTTCATGGTGTGACTGCCTGGCCCACCTCTTTGTGGGCCCTCCCCATTCTGACTTTGCTGTCTTGCTGGCACTCTAGGCAGACTACCTCAAAGGCCAAAGGAGAGGACACGGGCACGGCGCTGCATCTTATGACACCCCTATGATGAGGCATCTTAAGAAAGTTAATGCACTCATGAGTGATGTAAGACTGGCACCAGCAAGTTGAGATCTCTGTCTTCCTCTTTTTTTTGTCAATTTTCCTAGCCTTGGTCAGGGGACTGACTGACCAAGTTGCACTCTTTTCTGTTGATTTTGTGTCAGCATGTGTAGAATGCTATGGAAATTTGTTAAAGAATATACTTTTGCACACACCCATCTTCTCATGCATGAAACTTGCCCTCTGGAACATACCACTTGGAGTAGGAAGATAGATTAGACTCGGACTCCCAGTATATTTTGGGTAGCTGACAAAGAGCAAATTAAAGATGAAATGGAAACAAATGGAGAATCTCATTTTCAACCACACAGAGAAAACCTCTGCTGATGGCCATTGTTGATGTTTAATACATTTGAGACTGGCACTTAATATAGTCTCTCCACTCGGGCAATACTGTGAACTCATAATTCTTTCACCCGCTATTTTACAGTCTTAATAGCAAGAAGTTTTCTAATTCTTGGGTCTGTTCTTCAGTCATTACAAGTACCAACTCCTTGATAAGGAGCTCAACAGTTGAATCTCAGACCTTTAATTAAATTAAATTTTGGAAGAATAATTCATTTGAAAATATTTCCTATACCACATCCATGTAAGCCAATACCTGAGCCTGATGGGATTATAAATGCTGATGTTGCACTTGCCAATACATGGCATTGCATGGTTGCCTCTCAGGTTCCATGATTAACAAGAAAAAGAAGACTTTACCATTCCATAACACGCATGTATGTAGTATGACTGTTCTCATTCCCAGTACAATGCCAGGAATTTACTATACTTACCGCCTATTTCCAGAATTCCTGGAGTCCTGATTCTGATGTGTGTCCATATCTTTCAAAATGTAGTAAGTAATTCTTAAGGAGATCCAGTCAAAAGAGAAGTTCATTTTGTGCTGAACTCAGATTCATAATAATCGTTTTCTAGGTTACATTTGCTTGGGAGTCTTTCTGTAGGAAACAGAGGCATAGATTTTTTGTTTTTTATTAAAAAGTTGAAAATTTAAGTTTACTTTAAATTAACAGAAGAAAAAGATACGGAAGCAAGACCAGTGGATTTGCTGCTCAATAAGGAAATATTTCTCTAGAAACAAATTATTTCCTAAAAGATAGAAAGAGGAATCTAACATACTTTTAACAGTAGCAGATTTTATTTTCATCCGAGAATCTGGGCCTTTGCGATTCTTCTTCCTCGGTCTGACTGTGGACATCCGGTTTCCTTTGCCTTTCTATATTTCACAGCTCGTGGGATCGCCCCAGCCTTACGGGTTTCCATGTCTCTTACAAGAAGTTTCCTCATGGCCTCTGACTTTCCTTAGCAGGCCTCTTGTTTCTTTATTTTGAGAATGGATTTTTTTTTTTTTTTTTTCAGAGAGGTGCCAGTAATTTACATTTCCTTTTTCTTTTCTGTTGTGTTCCTCCTCTTCCTTTATGTATCTGTCTCCATGTGCCTGCATCACGTGGTACTGTTTTGCATGCTTGTTTTTCCCTATGCATTCCACTGAAGGTTTCTTCAAAAGAAGTGGGTATCAGCTTTGTGGATGCATTTCCTCTGGGGTGGCAGATGTCATTGTTCTTAGCATTTAAGTGGTCTCATTTGTGTCTGACCTGCTGAATATGTAAAGTGGTGGGGAAGCGAAGTAACATGATGAAGCATGAGGGGTGCTGCGTTTAAATGTCTATAGGGTAAAATATTGGGGTGAGCGGGTCCTGGGGTGCTAAACGAATGGGCGAGTCTTTTTTCTTACCAATAACAGAAATCCTAGATTTCCCAGAGAGTCAAATATTGCCCTTTTAGCTGGCCAGCATCTAGAGATAGCTCATTTTTCATTCTTAGAGTGAACTAGAGAACTTAATCCTACAATACTCTTGACAATCACTATGTGGACAAAATTATTTTTAGATGCCTCTTCTAACATTTCTAAATAGGAATTATGGCACCTGACTTTTGATGTTTTGATACAACACCTTGATCACTAATCTATTGTTTGGCTTGGGGCTACCTATCAAGAGAAGAGCAATCCAGCCCTAGCCAGTTGCTCAGACTGAAGGGTCCTGGGTTTGATTCTGGTCAAGGGTACATGCCCAGTTGCAGGCTTGATTCCCAGTAGGAGGCATGCAGGAGGCAGCCAGTCTGTCTTTCAGTAAAGAAATGCTCCTGTTTCAGTTTATCCTGTTGATTTTTCTTATAAATGAAACAGCTTCTTTAGCTATTTTACCGAGGCATAATGAATGTTTCTTCCTTTCATTCCATCAACTCACATTTATTGAGCAACTATTAGTGCCAGGCATTATGCTTATTTTTTAAAATTGAACTACTTGAGTTCTTTGCATAGTCTTAGTTGTTATGAACCTAAAATATATTTAATCCTATTCTCTCATTATTATAAAGTAGCTCACTTCTTTCTTCTAGTTGGAAATGATGTAGAAGCCATTAATTCCTAAACTTTGTTCTTTTTATTCAAAAGTTATGCCTTTTTTTTTTGCCAAGTTAAAAAAAAATTAAGATGATATAGTCAAGTACTATTTTAAAATAATAATAAATTCTCCTAATTAAACAGATGCCTGACATCTCACCTTTCTGATCATTGACAATCCCTCTTGGAGCTCCTTGAAACAGATCTTTCAGCTCGTTTAGTTAGGAGGGCCAAGGTGCTCCAAATCAAATACATTCGATCACTCCTCTTAACTTAGCCTAATGCATTTCCCATTTGTTTTTGTTTTGCATTAAAAGGAGGTGATCACCTTTCACCACTCAGGCTAATCTGGAAATGATTAGCCAGAGTGATTAAAGATGGAAAATACAATCCTACTGGATCTTATTCTTGATTGGCTGTTGTTCCAACCTAATTACCATTGTGCCCCTTTCACTGTTAAAAGAGTCCTAGTTTGGATAATAAATTATATGATCACTTTATGTATAACTTTTTTTTTTCATTTATATTCTTTTCCAATTCTCAGTCTTCAAGTTAACTTATGTTCAGGAATAATTTGGATTTTTGCATTTGCTGTTAGGTTAAATACCGCGAAAATTTTGACAAAGAGAAGGGCAAGACACCAAAATACAACCCAAAAGACAGCCAGCTCTACAAAGTCATGAAAGATGCTAACAATCTCGCAAGTGAGGTATGTTTTTTAAAATTGTGGTAAAATATATAACATGAAATTGGTCATTCAACTATTTTTCCAGACATTAATTGCATCACAATTTTATCCAGCTACCACAATAATTTTCAAAATATTAAGCAAAACACTCTCCATTCCCCCCACTGGTAATCTCTAAGCTACTTTGCGTTCCAATAAATTTGCTTATTAGAGATTTCATATAAATGGAATTATTCAATATTTGTCTCTTTTGTCTGGCTGATTTCACCCACATAATGTTTTCAAGGTTCATCCATGTTGTAATGTGTATCCAGAATTTCATTCCTTTTTATGGCTAAATAATATTCCATTGATTGTATAAACATTCTGTGTATTCATTTATCTGTTGATGAATTATGTTGATTCCACCTTTTGGCTACATGACTAAGACACGGTTTTTCATCACCATCTCCAGCATTTGTTTCTGGATGAGTCTTATTATGGCTTCCACTCTTACTGTTTACTATCCCCTATTTACATAATATCCTTTTCCCCTCTTAACATGCAGGTTAAATACAAGGCCGATCTCAAGAAACTTCACAAACCTGTGACTGACATGAAGGAATCTCTGATAATGAACCATGTGTTGAATACCAGCCAACTCGCCAGTTCTGTAAGCTCGGTCATTTACTCCAGAATCAGCTTGTGTCAGCCAATCGCAGCTAAATTCCTCCTCTGAGCTCCCAGGCATCTAACTTCTCTGCTGCTGACCCACTAGGTTGATTCAAAAGCTCCTCTCTTGTTTTGAGTGCGTTCTTTTAAATTACAATAGTAACCTACCACCTCCCCGCTGACTGTAACACCTCCCAGAATGTAACAAAATGCTTTTATTTTAAGAATATGTCAACTTTTTTTTTTCTTTCAATTAACCAATCTCTTTCCTCCTTTAAAAGACCCCTTTCACTTTTCATTCTGAAACCCCACTTTGAATATGCCTTATGCCCTAAGTGTGTACAACCTATATGAACTGGCAAAGCTGACTGTGGATCTCCAGCCTTGAAAGCCTTTTCTTACCCCCCTAGTTAGCATGTGCTCATTTTAATGTGGCCTTGCTCCTGCTGCTGTGTACACATCTAATTCAAAGAGGAGACATAGGGACGCCATGTAGCTTTAACGTCCACATCCCCTTTGTGCCGCCTCCCCCTCAGTACCAGTACAAGAAGAAGTATGAGAAGAGCAAGGGCCACTACCACACCATCCCCGACAACCTGGAGCAGCTGCACCTCAAGGAGGCCACGGAACTGCAGAGCATTGTGAGTTGATCAAGACTGACCTTTCCCCTGATGCTCATCGTCTACAGGCTCCAAAGCTTGTGTGGGTCCCGCCCCCAGGGTAGCAGTGACAGTTTTGGTAACTGCCGCTTGAGAAGATGTCCATAGATACAGGGGCTTTGAATTTTTTGAAACAAATGTTTATGTTATCAACGATAACAGCATCAACATGTATTGGAGAAACAGTGCAATGTGTGTGAGGCAGGTTGCTGACGGGGACTGGAAGCATAAGGTTATGTGACAAAGGGGAACAAATCCCTTACCATGACCCCGATAGGCCCCATGACCCCAAGCACTGCATGTTAAGAAACAATGGATGATAGGGAGGCTTGAGAAGATTTTAAGCAGATAAGTGATCTGATCAGACCTACCAATGAAGTAGTCTCTGGGCATATTAGAAATTGCAAAATTTGCAAATAATGAAAGAAAGAATTGAGAGAAGGAGGTTGCTGTCGCATGTCCTCCTTTATTACAAATTTGGCATTATTAAGGTCCCCTGGTTGGGCATTCACCACAAGGGCTAAATTACTAGAAATACCCCCATTTTATCTATAAAGTAGTGCTTGCCCCCAGGCCTTGATGATATGTTGTTACAATAAAAACAGTGATATTGAACATTGCCTGCTGCTAAGACACTGCATGAGCAAGGGCCTCTGACTTTCATCCCATGAGGGACTGTGTTTATAAAATAGTTTTGGGGGTTTTAGAGAATGTCAGGTTTTTCAGTAAGTCAGTCACATGTAAACTAGTTTTTATTTTTATACCAATTTACGTTGGTTGCATTAAATAGGTTTACTGTTATGACCTAGAAAGAGTTATTAACCTATGAAGTTGCATGCATTATCCATCAAATCAAGACCTCAGTTGTCTGATAACAAGTCTTAATTAAAGAAAAACTGGAGATTTTTAAAAATCAGAAGTATTGACTAATGCCAGGGTTAAAATGTTCATATCTGTACATATCAAATCTTGGCCAACCTTACCTATGGGTGATCTTCCCCGGGCGACTCTTTGCCTCAGCCTTTCACTCTGCTGATCCTTCTGCAGTGATTCTCTTGTCTCCATGAGTTGAACCCACATCCTAATTATGCCTTGTAGACAGAAATGGTGTTTTTCCCCGGGCAACAAAAAAAGTTCTAGGTCTGTCTTGAATGGCAGAGATGCCACCCAATTGGACATAATGTGTCAATTGAAAAATACTGTCCATAAACTGGTATCTGTCTACAAATTGACCCAAAGAAGGATATCTAATAGGCTTTTCATCACTAGGTAAAATACAAAGAAAAGTATGAAAAGGAACGAGGAAAGCCCATGTTGGACTTTGAAACACCAACGTACATCACCGCCAAGGAGTCTCAGCAGATGCAGAGCGGGGTAAGTCCTTCGCAAACACAACATACAGCAGAAGCACCTTCCACCTGATGAAAACATGCTTTGCCCACAAATGTGTCCAGCTTCCTATTATCCAACAGTAGTAGATGATGGGATGTTTTACCATATGACCACTAAAATCCTATGGTTCAGTTTTCAAAAATGTTCTGAAGAGTAAAATTTACCACATATGTTTTATTTTTAACTATCATTTTCATAGAAAGAGAACATAGTAAATTATTCCTAATGCTGAAATTATATTGAATATAATTATTTTTTCATGAATGAAATATTCCCTCTGCATAGACTTACCATCAGCTTTGCTCCTCTCTCTCTCTCTCTCAAATTAATTTATTTTTCATATGTTCTTATTGATTTCAGAGAGGAAGAGAGAGGAAGAGAGAGATAGAAACATCAATGATGAGAGAGAATCATTGACTGGCTGCCTCCTGCATGCCCCCTACTGGGAATCAAGCCTGCAACTGGGCATGTACCCTTGACCAGAATCAAACCCAGGACCCTTCAGTCCACAGGCCGATGCTCTACCCACTGAGCAACCGGCTAGAGCTGGATTGCTCTTCTCTTGATAGGTAGCCCCAAGCCAAACAATAGGAGATTAGTGATCAAGGTGTTGTATCAAAACATCAAAAGTCAGGTGCCATAATTCCTATTTAGAAATGTTAGAAGAGGCATCTAAAAATAATTTTGTCCACATAACCTATTTAGCGATTAAAAATAATAGATCATGATTATGAAAAGGATCAAATTTGTATCTAGTGACCTCAGGCTCTCCTTCCTCTGGGTTGTTTTATTTTTTTCCCCTTGAGTCACTTACCTCTAATTCAGAAGTAAAATATTTTGTTGCCTTAAGAAAAATGTCATTTGGAGAGATGACAGTGGATTCCTGGGTCCTTACCTCTGTTCTCATGGAGGGTCAGCCCCAATCACATTTCCCTGAGGCCATTTGCTCTGGATAAAATATTTCCAGAAAAATCAGACATATTTCAAGTATGTGACCATCAGCAGAACTACGACCAAGTTAAGAGGCCAACATTGAAAGAAAATGTAATATCTTCTTAAGATTGAGACATCCTATATAATAAAAGCATAATATGCAAGTAGACCAAACGGCGAATGATGGGTTAGGGGGGCGGGGCCACTGAGCAGACGGTGCCAGGCATGCCATCGGGCAGAGGGAGGTGATGGCAAGTGGGGAGGGAGGGTGGCGGTGACCAGTGTTGGTGGAGGGGTGATGGGGGATGGAGGGCAGCAGGGCTGGCCACTCACTGGCTGGTGCCATCCCCTGATTGGCCCACCGGTCACCTCCCACAGAGGAAGGCCAAACTGCAGCTTAGACCAGCTCCCTATGGGTAGTGCGCCTAAGCCATCAGTTGGACATCCCCTGAGGGCTCCTGGACTGCAAGAGGGTGCAGTCTGGGCTGAGGGACAACCCACCCTGAGTACTCGTGCACCAGGCCTCTAGTAAATAATAGTAACTTTTTTTCCCCTTAACTTGTCTTTTCTTCTCACTCACATTAGAAAGAATATAGGAAAGAATATGATGAGTCCATTAAAGGCAGAAACCTGACTGGCCTGGAGGTCACGCCAGCTTCATTACATGCCAAATATGCAACCAAAATAATCAGTGAGGTAGTGACCCGTTGGTTTTTTCTTTCCCTGTTGATCCAAATAACTGCACTAATGTCACTTTCACTATCTTCTACCATTTTAACCACCACCTAACTGTGGGTCCTGAGTTGGGTTCACATTTGATCATCTTATCTATGACCCATGTTCATTCTTCTGATATTTCAATTGAGTATCTAATAAAATGTGCTTACCTTACCATTTTATTAATTTTTAGTTTTTACTAAATATTTCATATTGACTGGTAAAGCTTATATCCTGTCCTGCTTTTATTGATATCTTTATTTACTAAATTGCAACTATTTAAAATTGAAAAGGCTTTTTATCTTTGGGGATTTTAACTCTTTACCTGAGAAGAGCAATCCAGGCCTTCTGCTCATCGTTGCTTCTTTTATTTTGTGATATAGAAAGAGTACAGGAGAGATCTAGAGGAAAGCATCCGTGGGAAGGGTCTTCATGAAATGGAAGATACTCCCGACATGCTAAGAGCAAAGAACGCCACTCAGATCCTCAATGAGGTGGGTCCCCAGCCAACTGCATGCACATAAATCACAGAGCATCTTCTCCTTCCGAGCCAAGATACACACACACAAATCCAAAGAGATGAAAAGAGAGTTTTTGAATTTCAGATTCCATATCCAACATAATTATTGCCATTAAATAAAAATATATCTTAGTTTCTAATGAGTTGATATCATAACAATCTGTCTGTAGCGGCTATTGCTATCATAACCTATTATTTATCTAATATTATTAACCTTGATCCATTTGTTGAGCTCATTTAAATAAAAACACTAAATGGGAGTGGTGTGCTCTAAGTTTAGTCCTAATTGTTACCAAACCAGATTTAAAATTTGCTTTATAATTAATTTTCTAAATAAAGGATGCTGAAGTGTTCAAAAAGAGGCCTTAAGGTAAATTTTGGTGGTCACCACTGCATCCTACCATAGGGAAGGATGAACACTAGCAACTAAGGTTGCATGTTATGTGGATTTATATTCACTCTGCACATTTTTTATTTAATCATGGGAGTAAGGAAACTTTTTTTATAATGGTACTATAGAAAGAATATAAGAGAGACCTGGAGCTGGGAGTCAAAGGAAAAGGCCTGAACGCCATGGCCAATGAAACTCCTGACTTCATGAGGGCCAAGAACGCTACTGATATTGCCAGTCAGGTCAGTGTCCCTGTTGCATATCATTCTTAAAAAAAAAAAAAAAAAAAAAAAAAAAAAAAAATGTGACTGTGATTATAAGGACACAGATTGTCCTATTTTCTAACTTGTTGGTCAATGACCGGGAAATGCATATAGTATCATTCTTAAATATCTGCCTGATGAATCCATCTATAAAAGAATCAAGGACCCTTTGCTAAGCCTACTTCCATCTGCCTTTCTGATGGAAGAAAGGCACAGGAGACATTCAGAGCAAAAGGCGGAGATTGGGGAACCAAATAGCTGCTTGGAAATGGTGTAGGCTCTCTGTCATCCTGGCCTTGTTTCTTAGGCATTACATTCCTCTATTGGCACCAGGAATTCCTTGCTTAGAATATTTTGGGAGTCCTTTCTTTCCCTCCTTTCAAGGCCTACATTTAAAACACAGTTTTTAGGCATCCCACAGTGTCTCACAGTGATTGGTTTGGGTCTTTTGCTTACTTGTGTTTATAAACAATCCATGCCTTACTGTCTGCTGATTATCTCCCTCATTTCCCGTTACTCCTCTCCTCCCCCCTCTTCGTTCCCCCACTTCTGTTTCCCATGCCCAACTAGAGAGTCTCTCAACAGCTAGATCTCATTCTTTCTGAATTTCACTCTTCAGTGTAAAACTATAAACATAATAGGGAAAATGTTTGTTGATTGTCAAATAAATGAATTTTGGGGGAAAGAAATATTGATCACCTCTTAATCAAATTAAACCAACAAGCGTTGTGCACATTGTAAACATTTACTCAATTATTGGGTATTCTTTTGCAGATTAAGTATAAGCATTCAGCAGAAATGGAAAAAGCCAATTTCACTTCTGTGGTTGATACACCTGAGATCATTCATGCCCAACAAGTCAAAAACCTTTCCAGCCAGGTAAGGACATTCATCAGGATATCACTGATTGACCCCAATCATGAAGTACAAAATCTTTGCATTTATTCTTTTTCTTTAAAATATTTTATTGATTTTTCACAGGGAGGAAGAGAGAGGAATAGATGAGAGAGAAACATCTACTCAGATGCCTCCTGCACACCCCCTACTGGGGATGTGCCTGCAACCCATGTACATGCCCTTGACCGGAATCGAACCTGGGACATTTCAGTCCGCAAGCCGGTGCTCTATCCACTGAGCCAAGCCGGTTTCGGCTGCATTTATTCTTAAGGAAGTCCTTTCAAATCACAATCTTGCCCAATAAAAGAGATGGGATTTATCTATGATGCAAGTTTGAATCAAAGTTTAGATTTTTGCATCATAATTACAACAAATTAAATGACACAATCCAGGTCACTGTAGGCATCCCCATCTCCCGCCAGGACCCAGGCACAAGGTCACCTCCTTCCTATGGGCCAGCCAAAAAGTGCTTTTCTCTGCCAGCTCTGCCCCTCAGTGGGGCCTACTTAATACCTGGGCTGGGTCTTCCAGGGAAGAAAAGGCCCGTGCTACTCACGGAGGGAGCTCTGCTCTGTAACTCCCTAACCTCCTTGAACTCTCAGGAAAACTCGAAGGACTTCCCATCTGCGGAGCAGAACAGGCCATTTTAGGTCTCACTAGACCATCTCCCTGTGGTGTTCCCCATCCTGATTTTTTAAATCTATTTCCAGAAAAAGTACAAGGAAGATGCAGAGAAGAGCATGTCCTCTTATGAAACGGTTTTGGACACCCCGGAGATGCAGAGAGTTCGGGAGAACCAAAAGAACTTCAGCCTTGTAAGTTTTTCTTGAATCTACAACACAGCCCACGGGTGGAGGCAGGGCAAGGAGGCTGCCACTGGGCACACACAGTGGGCATCACCCCTGCAGCCCCACAGCTCCCACCCTCTCTTCTCCACTCACCTCTGCTTCACGCCCCATCAAAGCATGACAGACCCATCTGTCACTTTTTTGGTGATCTCCTGTCACTGAATATGAACTATCATCGTTTGTATGAGTGGCAACATCTGTTTTTCCACAGTTAATTCTAGGTAAGGTGTACATTTAAAAAAATACATCCTAATTTGACATGTTACAAGTCCGAAGGTTTTTAAAAATTAACCTTTCCATAAATTTGTATTAAAGAATTTTCCTTTGGCTATCAGATGGTGGTTATTGTGGCATAGACATTTCTTTAAACACAGGATTTTCACTTCCTTCACACAATATAGGACAATTAAAGATATATGAAACAATGCTGAAATCTTAACAAAATGTTTACTCTTTCTTCATAGCTCCAATACCAGTGTGACCTTAAAAACAGCAAGGGAAAAATTACAGTTGTTCAAGACACCCCAGAAATACTGCGTGTGAAAGAAAATCAAAAGAATTTCAGCTCGGTATATTTGCTCTTTATTTTTCATTCAATTCTAATCTGATAATCTCAAACTCTGAAAATATACTAGCTTGACAATTAACATCTAACCTCCCCAGTTAATACCAGCAGTTTTTTGTTAACATTCTCCACACTTTGCTATAAAACCATCATTCCACATACCATTTGCATAACAATTTAAATCTGCTAACACAGTAACCTTTCTTTCTTTAAATTTTTAAAAATATAGCTTTATTGATTTCAGAGAGAAAGGGAGAGAGGGAGAAAGACAGAAATATCAATTAGGATCATTGAGTGACTGCCTTCTACACACCCCACACTGGAGAATTGAGCCCGCAACCCAGAATCAAACCTGGAATCCTTCAGTCTTCAGGCTGATGCTCTATCCACTGAGCCAAACCAGCTAGGGCTTTTGAAATTTTTTAAATCCCAGTAACTGTGTTGTCTTGCTCCAGGAGGAAGGAGTTCTTTTGAACATTGTGATTTCTTTCTTTTTTCTTTTCTTTTATTCTTTTTGATTAAGATATTACATATGTGTCCTTATTCCCCATTGCCCCCACAACTCCTACTCATGCCCTCAACCCCTGGTGTCTGTATTCATTGGTTAGGCTTATATGCATGCATACAAGTCCTTTGGTTGATCTCTCCCCCTAACCCCCACCCTCCCCTGCCTTGCCTCTGAGGTTTGATGGTCTGTTCGATGCTTCTCTGTCTCTGGATCTATTTTTGTTCATCAGTTTTTGCTGTTCATTATATTCCACAAATGAGTGAGATCATGTGATATTTATCTTTCTCCAACTGGCTTACTTCACTTAGCATAATGCTCTCCAGGTTCATTCATGTTGTTGTGAATGGTAGGAGTTCCTTCCTTTTTACAGCAGCGTAGTATTCCATAGGTGATTTCTTTTCTTATCCCTCCCCCAAATAACCAACCAACTTCACATTTCTTTCATGAATTTTGTATTTCATACAAGATTTTTTAACCAATATTTCCTGGCTTTTCTCATTCCGTATAAATATGGAATGATCATCTTAAAAGAAACCTCAAAATCTGGAAAGGGGCCCGTTATTGCATGTGGGAGTGACTGGCGCTGACGTGGAAGCCGTCAGGTACTCGGGCACTTGCCTAAGAACTTCCTCCAGTGGCTTTTGATTTCACAGAAGCCAAGTTCCCTAGACCCTTTCCGGTAACCCCCCTTTCCCTCTCCTCTGTGTAACACTGTCCTGATTCTGAATGTCCAGGTTTTATACAAAGAGGACCTCTTGCCAGGAACAGCGATTGGAAAGACACCCGAGATGATGAGAGTGAAGCAAACACAGGACCACATTAGCTCGGTAAGGATGCCGGTGGACTTGCTTTTGGTATTTCCTGCCTCCTTTAGACCATTTACACGGTGTCTGAGCTGCAGTCAAGACCCTTGTCACCGGAAGGAGCTCAAGTTGCTCAGATCAGTTAGGGTGGCCTCATAGTCAGGGCAGCACCGAGCAGTTTTTGGGAGCCGAGGGCAGATATGGAAGATGGAGAGGCCTGTGTCAGAGCAAACTGAGGCTGGATGGTAACATGGTAAAAACAGATTTTATTAAGGATCACTGCACTGTAGGGGAAAGAGATCTCAGCACAGAACTGGGCTCCATTTCAAATACCACAAGGAAAAGTGGGAATTTATAGCTGGGCAGTGGCGTGGGCAAGGGGAGGATCACTGGGTGGAAAATTACTCAGAGAAAACACCTGGGCCCTAGGTTCTGCGGTAAGGAGGCTTGTGGCTAACTAAACCCGCTAACCACACCCTTGCTGGAGGCCGGCGGGGGTAGGGGTGGGAGGTGAGGGTGGGGGAGTGTGATCAGGCTGCACCTGTGGGATGGTGGGGCGAGGAATTTGGTCAGATAGCCAGGGGGACCAGATAGCCAGGGTGGACGATGCTGTCAGAATTTTTGCCAAAATTGGACAACGCAAAGGTGGATGCTGAAGTCCAAAAGTCAAGGTCTATTTAGGACGAAGACGGAGAGGAGTCTGACCAAAGTTTGGTTAAGGAGAGACCCTGTCACTTGTCAGAAAACAAAATATGTTAAAGTCAAAGATTTAACCCGGAGCCCCACCCCTAATGAGACAAGGGAGCGGCCAAGTGTCCTTGTCCTTGGCTTTGCTCTCGTCTGACCCAGTTCAGAATGGGCCCCATTCAAACTAAGTGGAGAACTACTGCTACTTAATTGTGATTTTAAACATGTGGGACCGCTAATCAAACACACCGCACATGTACTCCCTTTCATGTCTGCAGGTGAAGTATAAGGAAGCAATTGGACAAGGAACCCCGATCCCTGACCTGCCGGAAGTGAAACGTGTCAAGGAGACGCAGAAGCACATTAGCTCGGTATTAGCCCATATGCTTGCTACGCATGGGTTTGTGCCACCAGCCCCGCCCAGTCGCTCCCTCGCTCCATCTCACCCCTTCTTCCACCTACCAAGGGCTTCCCATGTCTTGGGGATGGTGTGAACGCTCCCCCTGTCCTGAGAGGAGTGGATAAGAAACCTCTGTCTTCACATGGTCAGCGAGCAGGAGGGACTTGGTTTCTTGATGAATCATCACATGTGCAATCTTTAAAGTGAATGTGCCAACAGGACCAATATGGTTATTGGACGACCTCAAGTTAGTAACCAAAAGCATATACACTGAGTGGCCAGATTATTATGATCTCTGAACGCATAATAATCTGACCACTCCGTGTACTTCTCTTGAGCACCTCACTTATTTGATATCAAAGATACTATACATCATGCACCTGATCAGTTTTCTCCTTTGCAGTGGCTGATAGGAAGCTCAGGACAAATAGGTTAAAAGACACTTGATCTTTCTCCTGCGTGACGTTCATATTATTTAGATGTCATTCCCTCTCAAGCCCTACCTACACCCTGGCCTCCTGGTGGCTCCAGTTTCACTTGGGGTTTTGTGAAGTTTCAGTAATCCAAGAAAACTGGCCCATAGCTTCTTGGTCAGTTTTCATGCAAGTTCCTGTCTCTCTGGTTTTATTTTGTTCCGCTGCCCATGGTCAGTTATGCTGCCTTGCTGGGCAAAGAAACAACATTTTGTACCAACGTGGTAGACTTTAAGATCCCTAAAAGTTTCCTAGTGAAACAAAGATATCGACACTAGTGGGTCAGTGATTTTAGGAATTCATCTGTGACACACACCCCTAGATTTTTCATGTGGCTGGCAGACAGGAAGTTAGTACATCATAGAATCCGTCCATTTAACATGAGTTCACTCATTCCTTTAGGCTGAGAATGCCTAGCATTCAGAGGAAAAGGTGGCTAGAGGTTCAGGAAGCTCCTCGCTCTGCCTGACAGTGTCCAGTCTTCTGACATAAACCCTAACAAATAGGGACTTACCTGTTAGCAAAGCACCAGTTTAAGTGATCCGACAACCACCTTTTTCAGGAAGATGCTCTTCCTGAAAAAATAAACTGCTTCAGTCTCCTCACATTCGAAGTACCCACAGACTAGGGCCAGCTAGGAGTGTTCAGTAGAAAATGAAAAGCAAACATAAAATTCTCAATGACCCTGCAAGAATATACTATCATGCAATTAGACATTTTTAAACCAAGCTACCTATTTATTGAGTAAAATAGATTTTTCATGGACCTGCTATATGAAAGGTACTAAAACAAGATGTTACCAAATGGAGATATTTTTTCATTGCTGAAAGCATTGCTACTATTTAGTGCACTTTAGGAATCTCTTAAGCGTTGACTATACAAACTGCGCCATTTAATGTTCAGTTTTTAAAGTAGTAAAATAACTACTTTTGAAGAGAGAACGTAAGTACTTGTGGAATTTCTTCTCCTTTTATTCCTTGGGTGTCATATTTGAAAGCAAGACTGTTTTTATGAGTTTCCACCAAAAGCACACGTGTAGCTGTAATACAGACGACCCACGGTCACTTTACCTTTCTGGGTATTCTAATTATCTCCTGCAGGTTATGTACAAAGAAAACTTGGGAACAGGCATTCCAACCTCTGTCACTCCAGAGATTGAGAGAGTCAAACGCAATCAAGAGAACTTTAGCTCGGTATTTATACATATATCAAATAAGAAACCCTATTTCCCATTAAAAAAAATTTACCAGAATAACCCATCATCCTTTTTTTAAAGAGTAACATCTTAACAATGGTTCTGTGTGCATTTGTGTCTGTGTGTGCGCGCGCGCGCGTGTGTGTGTGTTACTACCCAACCCACACCATTGGGACTCACACACAGCGACTCCCCTTCCTGATGGTACTTTAACCACTGACAAGCGTGAGTACTTAGATGTGAAATATTGTAAGTAAAATTAACAAACAATTCCTCATTCACTCTACTCATATCTTAAGCTCAGTGCTTTCCACTGTACTTTTTTATTCTGAGAGTTAGCATTGTGGAAATCATTAAAATGGTGAAGTAAAAGCACTATCCTTACTAAATATTATTCACTAAAATAACCCCCCTCACATTCTCTTGTTTTAAATTTCTCCCTTCCTTATTCCTCATGCTTGCTTTGAATGTCTTCTGGGTACTTTTTTGTATCTCACAGGTTTTGTACAAAGAAAATTTGGGGACAGGAACCCCAACACCTATCACTCCAGAGATGGAGAGAGTCAAACGCAATCAAGAGAACGTTAGCTCGGTATTTCTTAGGGGACAAAAATAAAACCCCTTAACTCTTATTTAAAATAATATTTTAACATATTACAAACATCTGATTTTTCTGCCTATAAAATTACTAAATTTATATAAAAATAATACCAAATATGACTTCAGTTTTTAAATCTAAATCTAATGTAGTATTTACTTTAGTTCTGGTGTGAAATTTTAACTGTTTTCCCTAAAACGTAGTATTGATCACTTCCCTTAAATCTCTGTAATACTCAGTGTTTCCTTCCTCAGATCCTCCTTGAATAACAATAGGTGTTTCTAACTGGTGTGGCACACATCAAAAGTAAAATCTAACATCCTGATAAAAGGTCAATGTTAATTAGAATATTAGTGGTATTTACTGTGGCTCTGTTTGATGTATATTTTGTGGTTGCAGCTTTTCTTTAAAAAATGTGATTCCTAAACATTTTCATTCAAAAGGCAATGCAGCAGTTTTTAGTAACTCAGAAATACAAGTTTACTTGATTTAGGTGTTTTTGTATACCACGCAAGATATAACTGAGTTTTCCTTTGGCGTAGTTTCAAAAACATTGAAAGCTACTATTTATTTAGCTTTTAATATTTATTTTATTCTCCAAATCTATCATCTATCTATCTATCTATCTATCATCTATCATTCCCTAATTTAGAGTTACCAACAGCTCATTATAGATATTAATTTCAATGAACTTGACTGCTATTTGATAAGGCCTCGTCCTCTGTCTTTGAGAGAAGGCCTGTGTAAGTGACTCCTGCCTGCACGCTGGCAGCTCTGCCTGTGTGAATGCCACTTAGAGACAGATACCGTGCTGTCTGACTAAATGTCCAAAGGTGGCCTGTAGATCTATTTCTTAAAGTTATTTAGGCCTCTTTTACATAATTATGAAAATAAACAAAAATACTTTCAGAGACTATTTTAGAGGTTATGTCTACCTAAATGATGGCTCCAGGCTGATCTGATTGTTGCTTTTGTGCACACAGATTTTGTACAAAGAGAATTTGAACAAGGGGACCCCCATACCTGTCACTCCTGAGATGGAGAGAGTCAAACGCAATCAAGAAAACTTTAGCTCGGTATTTGGCAGAAAGCTCCTTTAACTCCATATTTAAAAAAATAATAATTAACTTCCTATCAATCCAAACTTATTACGAGTCCTTTTAAAATTCTCTATTTAACAAATTCTCTTCCTAAATCTCATCAACTGAATCCTTCTTTAACCAACATTTGATTCTAATGTTTTATGTTTTCTACACTAGTCCCTTAAAACTTTTAATTGGTTCCTTTCCTTATCTTTTCACCTGTTATGTCACTACTGGGACTTTTGAAGTTAATTGATGTCCAAAAAAATCCCCAAACACTGTCGTTATTATTTACTTGGAACTCTTTTTATTCAATATTTCTGGATTGGCATCACAAGAAAAGACACAGGATTGAGGCCCCATGTAAAAAAAAAAAAAAAAAAAAAAAAGCTCTTGCTTAGAACAGAAGTTACCTTAATGTAGGTCCTATCTGGAGAAACAGCAGTCCGAGAAAGGAAATGGCTCAGTATCAGAACCCAAAGTAATCTCATCTTCTGATTTATTTTTAATACACAAATCAGACCATAAGCTCTTATTTATTATTATTTTATCTTGTATTATTATTGCTGAAAATTTCTACAATCCTCAAAGGGTCTGTGAGACATAAGATCATAAGGATCTTAGATTCAAATCTAAAATCTGAATCAGATCTAATCAAATGTTATTAGGAAAATGTAGCTGAACTTTTCTGGGAGAGGGGAAGATGGGAGAAGGTTTGATCCAAACTGTGTTTTTGTGTGTGTGGTTTTTTAATGTCTTTATTGATTTCAGAGAGGAAGGGAAATGGAGAGAGAGAAAAAAAAAATCTATTATGAGAAAGAATTATTGATCGGCTGCCTTCTGAATGCTCCCTATTGGAGATCGAGCCCTGACTAAGAATTGAACTGTGACCTCCTCGTTCATAGATTGACATTCAACTACTGAGCCATACCAATGGAGCACCAAAATGGTTTTTAATTGTTTAAATATTTTTCTCAAAGATTGATTCTTTCACATAATTAGATCAGTAACTTTCTTTGGTCCCATTGTCTTTTTCTAATAATATTTGTTAATTTTTCAGTTACAGTTGACATACAGTATACCTGTTAGTTTCAGGTATACAACATAGTGATTAGACATTTATATAACTTATAAAGTGATCACTCTTATTAGTATCTATGTGTTTTTGTTTTGTTTCTCTTTGTTTTTAATCACTATTCACTAACAACCTTTTGATTTCGTTTAAATTTTAAATGTCAACTAATACTACTTTTGGAATGTTACCATCACTGTTTTCCTTGTGGGTTTATTATTCTTATTCCTTCTTTTACAAAGGTTTGCATTAATTTTTCAAAATTATTTTCTTCTATATTAGAGTAAGTATATTATTATTTATATCTGTTTAAGATTTTGATGACTTCAATGATCCTAGACAGGATCTTATCATGCTTTTCTAAGTAACCCTTTGTGTTAATTATTACACAAGCTGCATTCAGGCCATGTTGTCCAGTGGTGCACAGAACCTTTATGACAACATGGAAAATAAACAGTGCTGTGTATTTATTAAAACCTTGACTTGTAGACTGGACCACCTCCATCATTTGAAGTTACTTAGCAAAAACCAATTTCGCCATACTGCATAGTTTTGGCCTGGCGTTTTGAATATCTGTTCTGCTGTAAGATATTCTGTATAGGAAAAATAAATATTTGCCAATCTAATACAGATGTTCTGAACAGGAAAAAGAAATATTTGCCAATCTAATTGAAAGATAATCTCCCTATTGTACACTAAGCATTTTAGTGCTCTTGTGAAATTAGCATTTGTATCTTTTTAATTACTTCTTGATACAGAAAACAAACATTGAATATATGAGTTAGACTAAATGCTGAATATCGGATACTACTGGCACTGCAGCTATGGATCCATGGTGCATGTTGTTCTCCAGATGCGTGCTTGGAAAGACAGGCTGAAGTTGTCTTTCTTGTCTGAGGTCCCAACCTTCTTATTCGGTTTCCTGTAAGACAGAGCGGGAAGGGCTGTGCTGACTGCTCTTGTTTTTCTGGATGCTTTCTTGTGTCATGCAGGTGTTGTATAAAGAGAACCTCGGGAAGGGGATCCCGATTCCCATCACTCCAGAGATGGAGAGAGTCAAACACAATCAAGAAAACTTTAGTTCGGTATTTAAAAGGAAAAAAAAAAATCCCTTAACTATTTTTTAAAAACATTTTTAAAAGATTAATAGCTATATTTTAAAATCTAATCAGCTTATCCCAATAAAAACTTTGACATGTCTTGTTCGCAACTTAATGCTGCCATTTCCTATGAATTCGTTTCCCCATTTTGGTTAAACATTAATATAATCATTTGACTTTTTAAAAAAGTGTTCAGTATTACAGCCCAGCTTTTAAAAGCATAACATTCTCAATGCCTAAGCACCCACATTTACCCTGCTTTGCCAATTTGATCTGAACAGAAGCTTACAAACATTTATCCTGCATCTGTCAGGCAGTTTGCCTCATTTCCTATTCTATCCTCTGTGCCTACTGGTATTTGTACAGACTTTTTCAAGGTGTTTTTTGTTTGTTTGTGTGTTTGTTTTTGTTTGTGTGGTTTTTTTTTTTTTTTTGGCATTTTGGTATTACTCTCTATTTGCCTTTAAAAGGATTAATTTTCCCCAATATGTTCACCCAAACTAAAAATTAAAAACTTGGACTTCTTTTGAAAGTCAACAAAAGAAGATGTGTGTGTACGAATCTTCATATTTGTTTATAAAACCCAAATATCCTTATGTGTTTTGTTAATAACATTTCCAAATCAAGAATAACCTCCTTGGTTCTCTTTCTGTCTCTTGCCCTTTTAATGTCCCTCCTCCTCATAACAAGCTGAGAAGAGCTGATCATTCCCTGTTCTCTCCTTTGCTCATTGCTGCAGGGATTAGTTCCAACAGCGCCAATTATAAAACTTTCCTTCCCCATCTCCTAGTGTTCACTGCTCTTTCCTGCATTCCCTGGCTTTAAAGATGACTCTAGGTACAGGTTGGATCTAGATTCTAGAAGCTTGTGGGATTTCCCTTCCTCTAACTCACTGCTCTTCCTTTTGTTCCCAATGGCTCCACAGAGGAGCCAAGTGGTTGATGGCTCTCTTTGTTCTGGATGCTTTTTATCATACAGGTGCTATACAAAGAAAACGTGGGAACAGGAATTCCCGTCTCCATCACTCCTGAGATGCAGAGAGTCAAACAAAATCAAGAAAACATTAGCTCGGTATTTTGGACAGAAAGGGAAAAGAAGATGTCATTTAACCTCATAATTGAATTGATACTAAACATTTATTCTTTTTGGAAACCCACTTCCCTTCCTTTGCTTCTAATATACCTCACTTAGCAAAAGGACATACATACAACGCTTGCATTTTTATACTACTATCAACTCAATTTTTAATTTTTCAGTTAATCCTGATTTCTCTGCCACTTGGTATTTTAAAATATTCATATTTTTAAAACCACCTTACCTTTTCGTTTGCTTCAATAACAACAAAACTGAGTTTTAACAATCTTAGAGTCCTTTAGGAGGTACTGTGCTCATAGAAATGAAAAAATAACATGGATAACTCTCACAGCCTTACCCACTGCAGCTGAGGTCCTTGGTGTCCTAGCGAGTGTGTTCTGATTCCAAGAATGGCTGCCATTGAAGTAGCTTGTGGCATCTGGTCCGTGTATAACTCCTGGCTTCTTAGACTATGGTGTAACTTGGCAACAAGGCAGCTGAACTCACCCTTAAAATCTCACAACAAACGAAATGTTACTTATGGTTGTTTTCTGGATGCTTTCTCATCACACAGGTGTTATACAAGGAAAGCATGGGCAAGGGAACCCCTTTGCCTGTCACTCCAGAGATGGAGAGAGTCAAACACAATCAAGAAAATATTAGCACGGTACTTTGGCAAGAAAAGAAAAAAAACAAAAACAAAAAACTACTACTACTTAAAAGTGATTTAAAATAATATGTATTAATCCTCCTTTTTAAAGACAACTTAAATTTTGTGATTTTTTTTTTTTTATCACATTTATCCCTTTTCCCTATAGGGCTACCTTAGCTTTAACCCCGTAATAACAAGATTGCTTTAATCCACTATTTAAAATCCTAATATCAGGAAGTAATGGATTTTTCAATAAAATATTGTTTTGCTCATCTCTCCCCAAACTTACTCTCTAGTCACTACCCCCAAGGTCTCTTTGTTTTCTGTATTTGTGAAATTTGTGAAATTTGGGAGGCAGCACAGTCGGTGGAAAGGGCTCTTTGTGGTACATTGGAGTTGTGGGGGGCGGGGGGAGTTTGTATGTTTTTGTGCCTATGACTTGAGGTTCTAATCTACCCTGTCAGATTTAGACAAAGAGACCTTGGGAAAAATAATCCCCATCCTCTTCTTCAGAAATAATGTCAAATGAAGATTCAGTAGTGGTTTTGGCAAATGGTTATTAATTAACTTAAAAAGGAAAGTGTCACTAGAACTGACTTTTGTTTTACCAATTTGAGTTCTTTTTGTCTTCTTCATGATCTTTAACTGCTAACTTAGTAAGCCATTTCCTGTAAGCCTGTGCTCTGCAATGTTCTGTATGTTGATACGTGACCGGGGTTGGGTTTGTGTCGAGATGACACGAGCTTACGTAGTGAAGAACGCTGTGGCCTCACATGAGCACGGTCTACCGGTTTCTACAATAGTTGTGTGCCAGCATCCCCTGGAGGGTTTGTTAAATCGGACTGCGGGGTCCCACCCCCACTGTTTCTCATTCTGTAGGTCTGGTGTGGGGCCAGAAAATGTGCCTTTCTAGCAAGTCCTCAGATGCTGCTGACTTTGCTGCCCAGGGACCCTACTTTGAGAACCACCACCTTAATGGAGGTCTTCCTCTAGCGCAGCATTTCCAAAACCTCCCGGGTCCCCAAGAATAACACTGAGGGGAGACGTCGAGGTTGAGGATTTGTCATGATGTGTTACCATATGTTTAATTGACTTACCATACAGTGACATCATTGCTGAGAAGTTGGATGTTGTAGTAAACTGAAGCAAGAGGCACAACACCATGATAGCGAGGAGGAAAGAGAGGAGATAGCTTTTGCTTGTTTAAGGACCCACGGTTTTACTGAGGTATCCATCTGAGTTTAAGTCCTGCAAAAAGGTGGGGTTCCTCACTATGAAATCTGGAGCAGTCTCCCCCTTCTCATTGGCATTCCAGCCCAGGCCCCTCAGTGCTGTTTAGGGGACCTCGCAGGTGCTGGAAGTTCATGGACCAGGGCAGGGGGAAGGGGGTGCAGGCTGCAAGGATGTCAGCGCAGGGTCCCGCCCTGGAAACGTGTGTCTTGCTGTTAACTACGCCAACTTCCTTTGGAAGCATATTCCTCTCCGTCTAACCTCACTGCCCACATGGCTTGGCACCCTGAGCCTCTTGGGTTTCCTGTTCTGTTTAATCCTTTGGTGACTGTAATTCTTTTTTTTCTTCTTCTTCTTCCTCTTCTTTTTGCCTTTTTGGTTCCGTTGGACTCATGTAGGTTTTGTACAAAGAAAATATGGGGAAAGCCACCCCAACCCCTGTCACTCCAGAGATGCAGAGAGTCAAACGCAATCAAGAGAACATTAGCTCGGTATTGTCTTGAGAAAGTGCTTTTAACTTTTGCAAAGTAACCCCTGCAGTTTGGCCTGCTCCTAACTCCATCCCAGGTTAAAAAACAAACCACCTGCCCGTTTTCTAGAACCTTCTCTAAATGACATACTACACTTAGCCATTAACTGGCTTTCAGCTTTCTTCTCGAGAGCTGTCCTCACTAATAATAATCGATTAAACACGGGATTTGCTCACCCCAATTGCATTATGTGTAATAGCCTGAAAATTGCCTCCTCCTGACTTTCGGGTACAACTTTGTATCTCACAGGTGCTATACAAAGACAACCTGGGGAAAGCGACCCCCACACCTTTCACTCCTGAGATGGAAAGAGTCAAACGCAATCAAGAAAACTTTAGCTCGGTATTTCAGAGAGGAAAAAAGAAATTGCTACACTTTTTAACAAGCCTGGCCAAGATGGGTTATACCACTAATTTACCTCACTGTGTTCCCCAGACTTTTGTTTATCCATTAAAATTCTTCTTTTCCTACTTAAAAACAGCCAACCAACCAACCCTTCCAGCCCAAACTCCACCTTGTGCTTTATTCAGTAACATTTTAATGGCTTCATCTTCCTGAGGTGTTTCTCATCGAGTGTGATATAATTGAGCCATAATACCAGCTAGCTGATGGCTTTCAGGAATGGTTTTCTGCTCTCTGATGCCTGGATACTCTCTTGGCCCCTCTAGGTATTGTACAAAGAAAACATGAGAAAAGCAACTCCGACACCTGTCACTCCAGAGATGGAGAGAGCTAAGCGCAACCAAGAAAACATTAGCTCGGTATTTTCTAGGATTAAAAAAAAAAACAAACGTGTGGGGTGGGAGGGAATGCAACAACTTGGACAATAACATTTTAACTTCATAAAAATGTGCACTTCCTTATTCCACTGAAACTTTACACTGAAATTAACACAACTGTGCTTTTAAATTCCAAATGGTCGTGCTAAGACGTAACAAGTTTTCTCGCCCCCTTTATGTTCCTCTGAGGTAGTTTTATGTAACCGCCTGTAACAAATTGACTTCCTAACCCCGCCAGCCTTCCTTTCCTTTTAAGGTACCTTAGGAAACAGGTAATACTCTGAAATGGATGCCTTCTCTGGTTTTGATGTTTTGGGTGTTTCGTGTCTGAAGGACTTTGATTTCTGTATTTGCATATGGGTTCATACGATAAAATCTTGACATAAATCTAAAAAAACAAACAAACAAAAACCAACCTCGATTACTTGTTTTGAAGGATAGTTCTTTCAAATGCCATTAGCACATTTAGCACCAAATACCATCAGACATGCTGGTGCTACAGTTCCCAGCAAATTCAAGAGAACACTTCCTTCCTTTTCCCTTCAAAATTATACTGTGCCTCTTCTCCTTTGAAAATGAAAGTTACATTTTCAAAGTCAAAATAGATCCTCCTGGATGCGAGCCCTGCCCAGCCACCCTCATGATAACTTGCTCCATGTTACTCAGGGGTCTTGCTGGGTCCTTCGGACTCAAACTCCTCCCCTGCCCCCTCTTCCCAGCTCCTTGCACCCCCACCTGTTGGAGAGGGTTGGAAGCTTCAGAGTGAGGACAGCACCATGACCTGTGCTCATTCGTTTTTTCCTCCTTCGCCAGGTTCTTTATTCGGATAGCTTCCGGAAACAAATACAAGGCAAAGCTGCCTATGTCTTGGACACCCCAGAGATGAGACGGGTGAGAGAGACCCAACGCCACATCTCAACCGTGAGTCGGGCACTCTCAGGATGGGTGGGCCAGCCTGTGGGCACACGGGGCAAAGGAAATGACCCGCCATCATGTTTTCACAAAACAATTCGTGAACTTTCAGGTGAAATACCATGAAGACTTCGAGAAGCACAAGGGCTGCTTCACGCCGGTGGTGACAGACCCTATCACTGAACGAGTGAAGAAGAACACGCAGGACTTCAGCGACATTAACTACAGAGGGATTCAGAGGAAAGTGGTGCAAATGGAACAGAAACGGAATGACCAGGATCAGGAGACTATCACAGGTGACTGAGCCATAGTGGGGAAATGGACTTGAAGGTAAGGGGGTAGTAGAGGAACAGAAGTGAATTATCTATCATGAGGCAAAGGATAAAGGATTTCAGTTTGTGTTTCATTAGGTGTGAAAGAAAACCTGTATTATTTCATGACTTGCAAGCCTGACCTCTCTTATTTATGCTTTGATCTCCTCCTCCGAGGAGTCACGACTAGAACCTAAGCTAAACCAATCCTCCTATGATTAAGTTCGTGCCTAGCTCTCCACGTCATTGAGAGAGTCCAAGAACATCTGCTCTGACCCTTCATCTCACTTTCAGGTTTACGTGTCTGGCGAACTAATCCTGGCTCAGTTTTTGACTATGACCCAGCAGAAGACAACATTCAGTCCCGAAGCTTACACATGATTAATGGTACGTTATGCCACAAAAGAGTCACAACAAAAATGTCACCATTTAGTGGGCTGGAGCCAATGACTTTCTGAAGTTCCTTTCCTCGAGGGTTTTCAATTTCCTGAGTTTCCCATTCAGCATAAAAACACCTGATTATTGGACCAAACTCATATCTAGTCAATTTTCACTGCCTCAGTGTAAGTCTTCCTCAGTGTAAGTCTTTCTGTTAGAGAAATAATGGGGGGGGGGGGGATACATAGGCAAAGGGAAGAATGGATTTGACCTTTAGCAACTTTCTGAACTGTCTTATCTCAAAGATTAGTCATTCAATTAAAGAGGTCACATGCATGCCTTTATACCTTCCATTCATGCTAAAAAGTCAAATAGCATGTAGTGCCCGTCCTCAAAGGATTTACACTCTAGTTTACTGATGAAGAGAGAGAGTAAACCAGTGGTTATTCCCTGACTGTATAGTTTGAAAGGTCAGAACACATAGAAAAGGCATCTAAAGTGACTTGGAAGTGAGGGAGGACTTTCTGGAGAAGGCACAGTTGGAGTGTGAATGTGAGTATGACCATGTGTTCACTTTGGTGAGGCAGGAAAATGGGCTGATGGAGGGAAGGAGCAGTCTCAGGGTCAGACTCTGGGATTGCCAGCCTGGCTGTACCTGCCTTTTGGCTATTAAACTGTTCTCTGGAAACTGAGGATGACACCATCTATCATAAGTGCTTTGGGGGTTTCATCCACGGAAAGCTACCTTAAGACCATACTTGGTAACAAACAAACAAAAACCAACAGAGACTCAAATACTGCTAGGGATTCCTGCCATCAATGTTTCATCTCTGCTCCTTCTCTAAATCTCACCCGCCCAGCCCAAGCTCAGCGCCGGAGCCGGGAACAGTCGCGATCAGCCAGTGCTCTGAGCATCAGTGGCGGCGAGGAGAAGTCTGAGCACTCAGAGGGTGCCCACCTGTCCACCTACAGCAACGGCGGCATCTTCTTCTCCGCAACCTCAACAGGTACAAGTGGGTGGCGCTGACTCTGACAGCATGGTCAGCCAGCTCACTGGCAGTTACTGTAACAGAAGCTTTGAGTAATAAATAAATCTGGGTTCTTTCTTCTTCCTGTTTTTTAAAAATATATTTTTATTGACATAGGAACAGAGTTGGAGACATAGAAACATCAATGATGAGAGAGAATCATTGATTGGCTGCGAGCCTGCAATCCGAGCATGAGACCTTGATCAGAATCAAACCTGGGGCCCTTCAGTCTGCAGTCTGATGCTCTGTCCACCGAGCCTAACAGGCTAGGGCTGGATTCTTTCTTCTAATGAGAGAAGACTAGAATTGTGGCGGGGGCACATGAGTTAGATGTTTCATTTCTCCTTTCTTGGAATTTATTATTTTTAAATTATGGGAAAAGCCAGCCCTGTTCAGCAGCTGAACATAGATTTAGTGATGTCTGGATTTATAAACTATTTCTAATTATAAACTATTTCCTCCTTCCTTTCAGCTTACAAACACGCAAAAACCACAGAGCTCCCACAACAGCGATCATCTTCAGTTGCCACCCAACAGACAACGGTATCCTCTATCCCATCTCACCCATCTACAGCTGGAGTAAGTAAATAATAAAGAACTTACTCAAATCATTCTTACCTTTTGTAAGTACAAAAATAATGATAGGTATTCTGATTTTTTTGCACCAAACTTTCTACTTTTTTTTTTTTAACAACACATCTCAGTTTCATAGCAATATCAGAAAACCTTCATTACAAAAAAACTAGAATTAATTATAAAGCATTATCCAATGATTTAAAACAAAACAAAAAAACAACAACAAAGCAAATTATTAGTTTGGGCTCTTTGGTCCCACCCACTAACTTAAACTGAGATGTATGCTGCTTGGAATCATTCTTCAAGAATATACAGTATGTCTGTATGCACATCACACACATGAACATGTCTTATCTTAGACTTCTCCTGTTAATATATATATTGAAAAGTTAAGTCAAATCATGTCCACAATTCACCAAGCTACTTTAAAACTCTCAATTTAAGACCCTAGATCTTATTCACAATAGCACAAATACATAATTATTTAGGGTTGAAATGAATATTTGTATGAAGAAAACTCTATTAAAAGATGTAAATGAAGATCTAAAAAAATATTGAGAGCCATTATATTTCAGAAGAGAATCTTATAAGGATGTCATATCTCCTAAAATAAATCTATAAGTTCAAGGCAATAAAAATCCCAAAAGCATTTTTTAAATATTGTATGTTAAACCTAAAATTTATTTGAAAGAATAAAGATGCAAGAATAACCAAGTAAATTTTGAAAATGACAATAGGAAAGGACTTAACCATGTTAAAAGAAATCATATGCAAAGCTATCATAATTAAATCATCATAATTAAATATGGATTTAGCATGGGGATAGATTTTTGAAAAATATAAAGTCCAGGGAGGGTGGAGGGTGGAAGTTGGAGATGGAAGACAGTATAGGGGGAATAAATGGTGACAGGGAAAAAATTAAAAGAAGATAAAATCCAAAAATGAACCCTAAAATAATTATAAATCAGCATACTACTGGTATGCTCCCAAATTCCCAAAGTGAGAGATACCTGCAATATTGTTACAGTTTTTCACATTCTTCTACAAAACACAAGTTTGACCTCCTCCAAAGAGAAAAAAAAAGTCCCATATAAACAAGTCCACATATTTCACATGGACACATATCCATGTTGAATACATTAATGTACTAGGAAGTTCATCATTTAAAATGTACAATTCAAAAAAAAATGTACAATTCCATTGGATTTTAGTTCATTCAGAGTTGTTCAACATGACCATAATGCAATTTTAGAACATTTCATCACCCCCCAAAAATACCCTTGTATCCATCAGCAGTCACTCCCTTATCCCTGGGATTTTCCCTCCATTCTCTATCTAATACTATGTATCCACTAATGTACTTTCTGTCTGTATATATTTGCCTCTATGTACTTATTGACATTTCATATAAAGGAAATCATACAATAGAGATCTTTGTGACTGGCTACTTTTACTTAATGTTTTGAAGATCATCCATGTTGTATCAGGTATCAGTACTTTATTCCTTTTTATTGCCAAATATTACATTGTATGGAAATAACCACTTTTTAAAAAATTCATTCATCTTGGTGGGCATGAGTTTTAATTTCTTTGGCTGTTGTAATGCTGTTGTGAATTAGTAAGTGTATACAAGCTTTTTGATGGACATATGTTTTTATTCCTTTTGGGTCTACACCCTGGGAGCAGAATTGCTGGGTTATATGGGAACTCTATATAACTTGGGAAGAACCCCAAAACTATTTTCCAAAATGACTGCACATTTTACATTCCCATCAGCAGTTTAGAAAGGTTCCAATTTCTCCACATCTTCCCCATCACCTTTTATTTATTGTCTTTTTTGCTCTTCACCATTTTGGTGTGTGAAAAATGGTATTTCATTCTTTTTTATTTGCAATTCCCTTATGACTAGTGATGTTGTGCATATTTTCATGTGCTTAATGGTTCTTTATATACTTTCTTAGAATTTAGTTCCTTTGCTCCCACCTTGTGTGTGTGTGTGTGTGTGTGTGTGTGTGTGTGGTATTGAATTGTAGTTCTTTAGATATTTTGAATAGTAATCCCTTATCAGATATATGATTTGCAAATATATTCTGCTAGTCTTTTCACGTCCTTGTTGGTGGTTGTACATTCTCTTTTGTTTATGGAGTAAGTCATAGGAGACCTTAAAATTGAGAGTTTGGGTTAATTGTGGCAAATCTAACATATCTCCCCCCTTTTCTTTCCACCCTCACAAATAGAAAATCTTCCGCGCCATGTACGACTACATGGCTGCTGATGCTGATGAGGTGTCCTTCAAGGATGGAGATGCTATAGTGAATGTTCAAGCCATCGATGAAGGTTGGATGTATGGCACTGTGCAGAGGACCGGCAGGACCGGCATGCTCCCAGCCAACTACGTTGAAGCTATTTAGGCATTTCAAAGCATCATGCCTGCCTACAGGATCTAAACTCCTGCAGTCAGGATTTCAGTTTAGATTCTCCACTATTACCAAGTTCTCAAGCTGCCTAATGATTTTTTGTGTCCATATGATTTTCTGTTGTACCATCTTACAATTTGTTCATATATGTACCTAAACAATTCTCCAGTAAAAAGGTTAGCACGACTAATCTGTCCAGTTATTAAACTGTTTTACTTCATTATCTTCTAGACTTTCATATAAGACAAAGGACAACATTAAATCCATATGTTCATTATTTTTTTAAATTGCCACTATCAAACTTTCTTTTGGGTTTTAAAATCAAGTTTAATTTCAGAACAGACATTTTAAAAGTGTCTGCAATGTTATATTATTGCTGTATCAACCCATTTCTGCATTACAAAATGTTCAACATTATTTCTTTTCTAAAACAACGTGAACATGTACACGTTAAAGGGGAAATGGCAGAGATGTTCACCTTTTCCATGCTTACTGAATGCTGATGCTTTTATTTATAATCCAATTCTGAAGTTATAAGCTGATAGTCAATATAAACTGGTATAAGCTAGTAACTAATAAAATATATCATTCTGCAATAAATGCCACTGATGGAATGAGATTTATTATTTTTCAATCCTCACCCAAGGATATTTTTTCCATTGATTTTTATAGCGAGTAAAGGGAGAGGGAGAAACAGACAGAAACACTGATGTGAGAGACACATCAATTGGTTGCCTCCCACAAGTCCCCGACAAGGGCAAGGAACCTGCAACTGAGGTACGTACACTTGACTGGAATCGAACCTAGGGCCCTTCAGTCCACAGGCCAATGTTCTATTCACTGAGCAAAACCGACTAAAGCAGCATTATTTATCTTTAATAGTTTTATGATTGTCTACAAATAAACATTTCAATAAAGCAAACATTTCACTAAAAAAATGAAACTAAAAAAATGTACTGTTTAAAATGCACAAGCATAGATTTATCAAAACTCTGTCCATACTTGTGTTCCGCAAGTTTCCTTCGTGGCTCAGCTTATAAAGTTTTAGAAACATATTGGATCCAATCCTAACCTCAGGTTCTTTCTCTTCTGAATCCAGTGAGCTGGCTTTGGGTGACAAAGATAATAGGTGGGCAAAAAGTGGAGTGCCAGACAATGATGCCTTAATGCTCAAGTTAGCAGAGTATCCTTTCAAAAAAAGATCTGTCCATGTTACTTTAGAGCTGTAGTAATACTGCTGCTCCATGAGGCGGAATGCAGGGGGTCCTCCGGTTACATTGGAGATCCGTTCCTACGGCGCCACAGAATGCAATTTTCGCCATTAAGTCGGAACCCACCTGCATAAGCACTTACCTCACTCACATGGAGCACATACATAGCAGTAATGAAGTGAAACAGTCAAAAGAAATTAAAAGATAACAATGCCTGACCTTTACTTGTGGTAAGTAAATAATAAAGACTGGGCAATGGACCTAAATAGAATCTTTTCAAAAGAAGACAGAAGGAAGGCCAAGAGGCATATGAAAATATGCTCAGAGTCACTAATCTGAGAGATGCAAATCAAAATGACAATGTGTTACCATCTCACACCTGTCAGAATGGCTATCATCAACAAACGACAAGTGCTGGCGAGGATGAGGAGAAAAAGGAACTGCTGGTGGGAATGCAGACTGGTGCAGCCACAGTGGAAAACAGTATAAAGTTTCCTCAGAAAACTAAAAATGGAACTCCCATTTGACCCAGTAATCCCACTTCTAGGAATATATCCTAAGAAAACAAACACCTATCAGAAAGGATATAGGCACCCCTACGTTCATAGCAGCACAATTCACCATAGCTAAGATTTGGAAACAGCCTAAATGCCCATCATCAGATGAGGGGATTAGAAAACTAAGTTACATCTATACAATGGAATACTACACTGCTATAAAAAAGAAGGAATTCTTACTATTTGCAGTAGCATGGATGGAACTGGAGAGCATTATGCTAAATGAAATAAGCCAGGTGATGAAAGAAAAATACCACATGATCTCACTCATTTATGGAAAATAAAGAACATTATAACTCAATAAACGAAAAGATAGATACAAAGGCAGTATAGCACCAAACAGACTGTCATATTACAGCGAGAAGGCTGGGGAGTGTTGGAGGGCAGGGGGAAAGAGATCAACCAAAGGACTTGTATGCATGCATATAAGCACACCAATGGACATAAGACACTTGGGGTGGGGGGATGAGGACATGTGACAGGAGGTAGAGGAGGCTGAGGGAAGGTCTATGGGGGGGAAAGGGATATGTAATACTTTAAACAATAAATTAAAAAAATAAAGAACACGAAGCACATGTCATACATTGAAATGATGGAACTTTTTTACATTGAAATGATGGAACTTTTTTTTTTTTTTTTAATATGAAATGGCAATGTAACCACAAAATGATGTACTATGTCAAGTCCGAAGTAACCTGAGGACTGCCTGTAGTAAGAAGCAGGAAAATTCCTTGGCAAATGGAATGGGACACCGAGACAGACAGCTGATTCAAATTGGCCTCACCAGTACCTTGACTCACCTGCTTCCTTCTCCCTTGCATGACCCCTCTCTTAAGCATTAAGCCCTCAGGCCCATGAAGTTCTGATCAGCACCCAATAATCTTAGGAACAAAGCCTCAGGTCTGTGATCACAGAGACAGAGTTTTGGTCAAATTAGGGGAAACATCCAGGTGTCAGTTGTGTTCCAATTCCAGGCCCAGAAAACCAGCAAAACCAGGGGAAGCAACATCATGACTGACAGCAGGACCAGATGCAATGACCAATGGCCTGCTACCTTAGCACCAACCAATCAGTAGAGACCATGATCCTAACCTTATACTCTCTTTTTTATAGAGGGGAGAAACATTGATTTCAGAGAGACACATCAATTGGTTGCCTTCCCATAAGTGCCCAACTAGGGATTGGACCTACAATCTAGGTAACGTGTCCTGATGGAATCATATGCCAACCTTCCTATAAAAAGGACGATACTCTGGCCAGGGCTATCCTCTCATTCTGAAGAATTGGTATATTAAGGGACACCCCTGGAAAGCTGATTTATATTCTGTTGAGATCTTTCCCTGAGACCTCCTAAAATTCCTCCTTTAGTAAACAAACAAAAACCTTTAAGACAAAGGACCCAAGGTGAATTCTCTCTCTAGAGCTTGCCTGTGCCTTCTTTCTTCAGGCATGTATCTTTGCTTTCTTTTCCCTAAGCTCTAAGGGTCACACAAGACTTGCAACCAGGGTAGTGAGCAGCAGCAGCTCATCCCGAACTAATCTTCTGAATCTGTTTCCAAGAACCCTTCTTTTGCCGTTGTAACTTATTTCCCGAGTCTACACAGTCCAGTGGGCTCAATACCTCTGGCTCTATGACTTTCTAAAAGGCAGTTCTCTGAGCAGCCTGCTCAAATCTCCTCTTAGAGTGCACTCTCACTTTGCATGTTAAATCAACTTCTACCACTAGAGTTCCTGGCTCTGAATTCTTTCTTTTTAGAACTCAAGAACCAAGAACAGACATTGCTGGAAGGTGCACAAACTCTGCTAGGACTCTGGGCAGTCCACTGTGACTGTCATGTAGGCCTCCGCTGTCCCCAGAATCCGGCAGCATCTGGGATTCGTCCAGGGCTATGGCTCAGCATGCAGAGCCTGCACCCACTATGTAGATGGTGGGCCAGCCTATGGGCATCACAGTGATGTGGTGTCCACAGACTTCTTAATGTGTCTGAGACTCAGGGAGTAAACTAGTGAAGAGTGCTCACACTTGCGAATGATCTGCGACTACACCTGTTTGGTAGGCATTGTGTGAGATGCTGGGGTTTGAGTGACGAACAAGATACAGTTGGTGTCCTGATTAAACTTACAGACGCTAGAAAAAGGCAGACCATTCCTAAGCAGCCTAATGATGGAGCGAGCCACTTTCCCCATTCCAAGTTTTCAATCTTCACTTAAACTGGATTAAAAATCCAGGTTAAGCTGGGCAACAATCCCATTGTACACTCGTTTCCCCCTAAATTTGGGGAACATCCAAAGCACATGCTCAGTTACAATAAATGTTTGTTTTCCAATTTCCCATTCACTTCGAAAAGCTGCCCAAGCACTTTATAGTTGCTATACAAAGAAAAAAGACATAACATTTATCTAATTCTAGTTTAAAAGCTTCAATTAAAAATTTTCAACATACACAAAGGTTGAGAATTCTACTCTACCAATCTCCTAGCCTTGTTATCAACTCAGAGTTAATCTTGTTCTCTTTCCCCCACCAATGCTTTCCTCTCACTACCTTGTGGGATTCCTAGTAATCACATTTCCTAAAAATTAAATTGCAATTGATACATCTTAAAACACTAATGTTCAACATTCCTCTTCATTCCATTTTGTAGCCATCTGTTAGGGCCCCCATTTTTGTCATTTTGCATTGACACTGGAGAAGTCCTTTGTGTGACTAGAAATTCATGTCATATTCAAATGTTATAATGTAGATAATGTCTATAGATTACACTCAAGCCAGAACTAAACTCAGCTTTCTTAATGACCAGCACTACTCTATGCCACTATTTTGTGAAATGTGTTTTTGCCCCCCAGTACCTCAGAATATGACCCTGTCAAATAGGGCAATTGCAGTACTAGTCAGGATGAGGTCCTAAGGGTAGGCCCTGATTCAATGGAACTGGTGCTTGGACAAGTAGAAAAACACACAGGGAGAACATGTAGAGATGAGAACAGAGATTAGGGCGATACTTCTATATGCCAGGAGAGCCAAGAAGTGCCAACGAACCATCAGAAGCTAGGACACAGAGGCATGGAACAGTTTCCACACAGCTTTAAAAGACAGAGTCTAGAACTGAGACAGCAAATTTGCTGTTTAAGCCACTATCTATGGTTGTTATAGCAACCATAGTAAATTAATGTTATCCTTCAACATCACCAAGTCTATTTAAAAAAAAAAAAAAAAAAACTTAAAAATATGGATTAAGAAGTGTGTGGAACTCAAAACAGAAAACCTATAGTTAAAAATCGGCCATCCGGAGCAGCAGCTGCCAGGCTGGGAGCGGCCAGGCTGGGAGCAGCCGGGCCCGGAGCAGCCGGGTTGGGTGTGGCCAGGCCCAGAGCAGCAGCGGCCAGACCTGGAGCAGCTGGTTGTGGAACCGACCAGGGTAACAGAGGCCAGGCCCAGAGCAGCCAGGCCCGGAACAGCTCACTCCTCACCTGCCCCCGCCCCAAGGCTGCCTCTCAGACATGGCTGGAAACTTTTGCGGGAACTTGAGGGTCTGCTGAATCAAGTGATGAAGGCTTAGATCTGGATATGTTGAGTTAGTATAGAGCTGGGGTGTTGATCTGTGAGTGCCTTGTGCAGGGCCTGGATGAGGTTGGTTGACCTATTTGGAAATGTCTTTTGTGTGAAGTGTATCTTTGGGCATGTGGAGGTATTATTGATATGAGAAAATGCTAAGTAACTGATTTACTATCTGAAAAGGGATTTACTATCGGGGAAAGGGAAGGAGGAAGAGACTGAACATAAACTGTGCACCTATGGATGAGGACGAGTGAGGGGAAGGGGGCGGAGGGGGGGTGGGAACCTGGTGGAGGGGGGAAATGAGGAACCTTTGTAATAATATGAACAATAAAGATTGATTTAAAAAATAAATAAAAAATAAAAACAGGCCATAAAAGGAGGCAAAAAAAATGGATGGTTCATTTGTAGAGGAATAGAATGTTTTACTTTAAGTTGATATTTGCATTATGCTGTTCTTCAATTCAGGTCTCGTTAAAATAATAAAAACCCAAAGCCAAACAAACAAGTACCATTATGATTTAATTTTCATACTTTTATTTAATATTAAAGTGCATTTCTTTAAAATATTTCAATGTCCAGTTTCAATTGGCAAGTGATAACAACTCAGTAGGTCATGAAAAGTTTTACTGTGAATCATAAGGTTTTTCCCTCCCTCAATCCAGTCTTGAACCTGAAAATATACTATTAGTATAGGTCCACTGCTGCAAACATTGTATAAAGCATTACACAGATAAAACTAATTGCACCCTTATTTCTAATCTACTAATGCAGTTAACTGAGGAATGAATAGGTCCTTCTATGTTCAACTTAAGTCATTTAACTTAACAAATATACTTTTTGAATGCAAAACTAAGTTCTCTTAGAAAGTTTAGCGAGTCATCAGAGCAAAAATATTATAAGGCTAATAAATGTCATGTCTTTTCTAAGGCTAATAAATGTCTGTATTAGTCAAGTCTATCCACAGGAGGTAGTTTGAAAGCAATGAAAGCAAACTGTGACAACCAATTAGTGCCAGATGCCGTCCTCTGATACTTCATGGTTCCTTAATATCCATGGCAAACATATTAACTATATTTTAAGATTAAGGAAGAGAAAAAACAAAATGTTCCTTAAAAGTACTAGTATCTTCTAGATAGAATATGTGTACTTGCACAATGGTAAGAAAACATAAATGGAATAGGGGAACCCATTTTATAAAGTAAAACCTAAATAACAGCAACAGGATTAAGAAGTTAAGGATGGTATATCCTCTTCCCACCAGCTAGAAGCAAATAACCAAAATGACTACATGCCATGTGTGAACAAAAAACACTATCCTTTGTAACATGAATCGGTACACTCTACATCAAGGCCAGGCAGTTAGTGCTAATACAGATCAGTCTGTCAGACCACTCAACTCTGCTGCTGTAGCAGGAAGGCCACCAAAGATAATATGTAAAAACATAGCCGTATCCCAATAAAATCTCATTAATGTCATGTCTTATAGACACTGAATATTAAATTCATATATTTTCAAATGTCAAAATATTATTTTCAACCTTTTAGAAAATGTAAAAGCCATTCTTAGCTCATAGGATCTATACAAAAACAGGTGTCCAACTGTAGTTTATCATCCCCTAATCTATAAAAACATACTAGTTAAGACTGTCATCTTTGTTCTTATATTCAAAACTGATTCTGTGTTAATTCCATTTTTCTATTACAAAGTTCCCATTCTATAAAAATAAGATTTCTTGTATTGTTATTCAATTAACTATGAAAATAACTGTTACACTATATTCATTTTCAATTCCATGGCACTATTTTGAAGGTCAACTTTCTAGTTACATGCATTTTATCTATTTAAAAAATAATATTGCCTCTTGTTGAAAATTTTACCACTTGTGCATCAATCTCTATCAACATGTAAACCTGCTGTTTAATAAGCACAGTTTTACCCACAATTACAAATCAGTACACTGTGGCCTAAAGTTAGTTTATTTTTCTTCTCTGTGACCTTCATTTAAAATACTGCCTTCAAACTTATACTCTCAGGTTTAAAGGAAAAAAGATATATATCTTCCATTCTAATAGTATATTTCAGGGGAGTAAGCATTTATATCGCTTGGCAATTCATGTTCAGTTTTAATTGTTCTTTGGTGAAGGGTTTGTCATGTAAAGAAAAAACGGTAAGACCACACTGTGAAATTTAGCAGTATATTCCAGAGAACTTCATATTCAATTCTGTTAAGACTACTGTTCCATTAAATATCTATACATCTTCAAATCCAAATGACTCAGATATTAACGTACACTTTCAAAAGCAATATACAAAGCCTGGCATATAATAGATATATTAGTTGGGCCATTACAAGCCACAAAGCCCAGATTTGTTTCATAGATCAAGTGGTCAATAAATTTTGATAAAACAATTTAGTAAGCACTTAACTTCTGGCTACTTTTTCTTAAATGCTTTGGATGAGGGTAGCTCTTACAAAAAAAAAAAAAGAAAAAGAAAAAAAAAGAGTACTTAAATATGTGAGAGAAATACAGTGTCTTAACAGAATACCAAGAAACACTCATGTTTAGAGAACACAATTATTCAATTCTGTCTTTCAAGCTCTATTTTGCAATTTTCAACCCTGTACCTTAACAACAAAGACACCGGAAGTCTTCAGTACAATGTTAAGACAGAGCTGTGACACTGCTAACCTCACTGCCATTTAATCTTTGGGGTGGTCTATTTTCAATGTTTATAAATAAAATAATGAAGTCCTGTAACTTACAAGATTCATTTAGAAACTAAATGCCACCTCTCATATTTTAAAATTTAACAATTTTTAAAAATCAGAACATAACCCAAGACTCATTGTCCAAACTGCTTAATAAGATTTTTATCTGCCTATTTAAAAAATATAAATCTTCCACACTAACAAGGCTCCAAATGTGGAAAAACCCTACCTTAAACTTTCTTTGCCATTTGAACTTTAATTTGAAGCATTCTATCTCATCTCCAATTCATAAATTTGAAAGTTACTTTTTAAAAAAGACTAGCTTGTATTTTTTGTGACAATAACTAAAAAGATTTAAATCATTTTGAGCTATTTAAAACTCACTCACAGCTGAAAGCCTCTTCAGCCTAGCTAGGACAAGTGCAATCCACAGACATCACTATTTAGTATGTCATGTGGAAGTTTTTGAGAAATGAAGGATTGTGCCCCACTACAGATGTACTGACAGAATCTGCATTTTCACACGTACATGCAAATTTGAGAAACATTGTTAAGTCAAAACTTCTATTGTTTGTATACAAAGTACAAGATCTTTCTAAAGAGTTGAGAATAAATTGGACATGGGTTGTAATGATGAGTTAACCATTTTTCCCCTACTCACTCAAGTCTTAATCTAATAATGTTAACAACTGATCTCCCTATAAATTAATAAATAATTACTGGATAATCAAGCCAAAGTTGGAAGACATGGCAGTAAGGGGAAACATGACCAGCCCTCTTAACTCCTGTTCAAGTTCAACTAAGACAGTGTTTTAAACAGTTCTTAAATTTTTTCATTCTGTTACCATTTTTTTAAAAAATTCTATTTGTTTACTTTACACATACATCCCATTTGCCCCTAACAACTTCATTTCTTGCCCTGCCACATTTATTTTAGGCAATATATAGTCTCACTTGCTTTGCAGTCATATGACTCTTAAACATAAGAAGAACTACCATGCTCTTATTGTTCAGATTTAGATCTTTTTTTTTTTTACACTATCAACTAGCATTATCACTAAACTTGACACATTCTTTACATTATTGGCCGAAATAATATATCTATTATATGCCAGGCTCTGTATATGGAATTAAAAGCAAAAAAGCCATTCAACAATGGCTTCCAAACTTGTTTAAACAACAGAGCACCCTTAATGGGCTCGCTCAAATATTGAAAATTTAAATCCATTATGAAATCCATTTTGGAACATAAAAAATCTTGCTATGCTTCTGAATGCACCTGGGTCCTTTTAGTAAATGCAACATAAATTACATTTGAGTATTACTATCATGTTTTATTAACCATTAGAAAATATTTGAAAAAGCTGCGTTAACTTTAATAATGAGCAACACAATGGAGTTAATTAAGAACATTAATGCATTTTTCTACTTGGGAAAATTTGCAGAAAAATTTAAGGCAAGAATATTGTAAGTAAGGTTCCTCAGAGATAAACTTATAACTACATCAACAATGATTGATGACTTAGCAAATTAATCTTTGCCCTCAAATATTTTAAAACATATCCTTGTTGAATCACAAATGTTATAAATACATACGCTAGTAACAAATTCAGTGACTTAAGTGAATGGTAATCATTTTGGTCCCATTTTCTGCTATACTGTTCACTTTTCCAAGAATTTCATTCCACCATCAAGTTTTTAGTTCACACAAACATTAAAATATGTAGTCAGGAAATGAGGTAATTTTGACTCATTTGAAATACACATACACAACTGTCCACTAGAAACACATATGCCTCTTTACTGTCAAATGTTATTTGGGAAATGATAGACAATATAAAAATATTCTTATATTTCATGTTATTTCTTCAAGCTACAATCCTCAATTCAATGCCCCCAGAATTTCTTTTAAAACCATCCTTGGTATTAAAATTTCAAACTTAGACCCCAAAATATTTGTAATGAATGTGGATTTACAATTACAAAATACACTAATTTTTTTTGTGGTTGACTGGTGGCCCCCTTCTGAATATAGAAGCAAATTAGAAACAAACATTAAACTTCCAACAATTTGAAAAATATGTGCCTTTTCAAGTAGGGGCTAGTTCTGAATAAAGCGAGAAACTGAGATGGCTCACACACTCTATTCAGAGAACAAATGAGATATTCTCATTACAAAAGAGAGAGAGAGAGAGAGAGAGAGAGAGAGAGAGAGAGAGAGAGAGAGAGAGGAGGGAGGAGGGAGGGAGGGAGGGAGGGAGAAAGCCAGGCACTAATATGAGTCAACACAATTCACAAATGTTTTAACTATTTAACACCCTAATTTTTAAAAGTAGGCAAAGCACACATATTTAAAAAAAATAGTTTAAAATTTCTTCCAAGTTTGCTTTAGGTACAGGTGAAAAGAACAGATAAACTAAATTTCTTCTAGTCCAAGTTGTAATGAAAATACTCTAACTCTATTAAAAAGAAATGTAATGAGGCATGCTTTCTAGTGGCTGATACCCTCTTCCAAAAGACAAAAGAAAGTATAGATATGAATAGTAAAAACTGTCATGTAACACTTTCTCATTTCTATTGACTACTCATTTTGGTTACTTAAGAAAATAAACTTATGTTTTAACTGACACTATTTGCTAAGTACAAAACTATTTGCTGTTTCATTTGTAAATACAGAATCCTACAAACATCTGCAGCAAGTCCACAAAGCACTTCTATTGTCCATACTGGTATCTCAGTATTTAATATATACAAAATATTTTCTATTACACAAAAGTATTCACAAGAAGCTTCAGAAAAACACGCAATTAACGAAAGCTGAAATTTATAAATTAAAAACATTGTAATCTATACATAATGTACAAGTAGTCATGCATTTTTAAATGAATACTATATCCCCAAAGAGTAAATTTTCACAGGCAGATGCTGTTGTACAAATATTTGCTAATGCAAATAAATGAATGGTGTGCATTTTAGTGAAGTCTGCTTTAACCCAAAACCTGAAACTTTTGGATTTTCTTAAAAGTTATCCATAGTTAAAATCAGTGAAAAACATTCTAATTCTTTTACATCCCACATATAGTATATTTTTACCAAGACCAAATTTCTTAAACCTTAGCACAACAAATATCAATTTTTTAAAAAATCAAGTATCAGTTCAGCAAAAAATCCAAGTAAGAAATTTCAATTTTACTTCAAATAAGATATTTTTCATAAAATGTTTAATCAGAATATGCATGAGTTTAAGTGAAATAAATGTCTGCTTGTTGCTAGTTTTTGCTTTCACATTTCAATTTAAAATTTTGAAAAAATTATGCATAGCAGCCAAAATACATAGTATCAAAAAAATCATCTTACATAATGAACTTACAAAACTGAACTTACATAAGTCATTGCCCTTCAGGTTCTGAAATGTTACCAATTTTGAAAACATTCAGTGTGAAATTGTGCCATATTTCAGAACTTATTTTATGGAATAACAAACTCAGAGGAAATTTTAAAAGTTTCAACTTTGTCTTAAAATACTAAACAGAATTATCATGAGTTGGTGATCTCCAACGTGACTGCAGATTTTTCATTATAGAGTTTGCCATGCTACCAAGTTTCTCGTGCATTTCAAATAGTTGGCTTCCTGAATAATTATGGAGATCCTCTGAATCCAGCTGAAGAGCAAGGGCACTGATCTGTGCCACAAGATTTTTAGATAATGGAGTTTCTAAAGCAATAGGATCAACTAAATCTAAAAAAAAAAAGAGGAAAAAAGAACAATTAGATGTATTTCAGGTAAAACATAAGTTGTATATATTGCCTCTCAAGTTAATATAAAGTCTAAGTGCCGAGGTTTGAATATTGAAAATGCAGGCTGAGGTATGTAACCATGCTCAAGAGAACAGGCAACAGGAAAATCTAACATAGCTTATTCTTTGCCATTAATCTCTACACTTACTTCGTTTTCATTAAAAGTATGGCAAGAACACAATGTTTAGTTCATACCCTTATTGGAGTAGACAATTACAGAAAGGCAACTGATCTATAAAGTTGTCCTGCCAAAACCAGTTTGGCTCAGTGGACAGAGCATCAGTCTGCAGACTGGGGGGGACCCAGGTTTGATTCTGGTCAAGGGCATGTACATTAGTTGCGGGCACAATCCCCAGTGGGGGATGTGCAGGAGGCAGCTGGTTGATGTTTCTCTCTCATAGATATTTCTAGCTCTCTATCCCTTCTCCCTTCCTCTCTGTAAAAAAAAAAAAAAAAAAAAAATCAATAAAATATATTTTTAAAAAAACCACAAAAACAAAACAAAACAAAAAGTTGTCCTACTTTGCTAAAATATACCTGAGGCAAGTCCTTCTTCATCAGCAGACAGAGGTTTTTCTGTTCCATTTATTGTTTTTTCAGAAATATCAAAAACTGGAATTTCTTCTAGTCCACGAGACTTCACCTTGATTAAACATTTAGATCAGTAAAAACAAAACCAACAAATGGAAATTTACTCTTAATAGGACTAACAGATTCTGACAGCCCATCACGTTATTACTAGCTTAGCCAGTATTGCTAAGAAACTATGTTCTAATAACACACCAAAAAGAACTACAAATAAGCTTTGAAAACACAGTGTTAAGTCAGTCACAAAAGACCACAGGTTTATATGACCCCACTTTTATGAAATGTCTATAATAGACAAATCTATTGAGGAGAAAAAAAGATTCTGACCCATCTTCCCAGTTGTCATGGAGTTGTGCATGAAGAGTGACTGCTAATATCTAAGTTTTTTGTTTTTTTTCTGGAGTGATAAAAATGTTCTAAAATTAAGACTGCAGTTGCGATGTATAAGTTTGTAAATATACTAAAAAAGCACACACACAAATCACTAAAGTGTGTGTAGCAGTGAATTTTATGGTTCGTGGATATCTCAATAAAGCAGTTTTTTAAAAATTATATGTTTCAGAGACAATTCTCATGGCCCATGGACCACAGAAAATACTTAAGAAACTAAATTTTTTATCTATAAGACTAAAAATTACTAATAAAGTATTTGGATTTTTAAAAACTAACAAATGTGTTTAAAAATCACAAAACAAATTAATGCTAATTATAGGACTTTCAAGTAGTTAGCAAACTCTAGTCTCAAAGATTCAAATCTAGAATGCTGATTTTCACTTTTAACAGACCCTATTTTCCATTCACTCAGAATTCTGAGTGTCAATGGATCTGAATGGGTTTTAGAAATCTATGAACCTTTCTGAAATAACATAAAATTTTCCATATATTTTATAGGAGGAAGAATATTGGTCTTCATCAGAAACTCTGAAAATATCCATGACCCACAATGTTTATGTATAAAAAGGTTGGGTATCAAAATCAAAATACTGTTAAACTAAAAACCTGCAAGATTTTTATAAACATTTATATTTTAACATCTGAGTTTTAAGAATCACAGCCATGTAATTCAATAGCCAGTTTTGTAAAAATGAAAGAGAGGTGTTAGGAGAACAGAATTCAAAGAATTGAGAGGTACATTGCATAAGAACAGTTCAAAATAAATGAGAAAAACTCCTCAGTGGAATTATAATGTGATCTTTTAAGTTACTCCTGAGGGAATGCGTGAAATGCGTGTACAGTGTAAGCACAAATTGTGTAACTGTATTAAATCATTTATAGTTATGCACTACTTAATGACAGGGATATAATCTGAGAAATGCATTAGGCAAATTTTGTCATTGTGAGAATATCATAATGTACTCACAAACATAAATGGTTATATGGTACATTCTACTGCTTCTAGACTACAGCACGTTACTGCACAGAAAAATGAGAGTAAATCAAGTAAAATGATGCAATCAAGAGATGCAGTAAATGTAGTTAGGAGGCTGCTACTGGGGTAACATGGCAAACTTTCTCAGCAAACCTTTTTTTACCTAAGTAGAAAGAGTACATTCTAAATAACAATAAAGTTTAGTAAATATGTAAACCAGCAACACAGTCATTCATATTATTAAGTATTATGTGCTATACACATAATCACGTTACATTTTTATGACTGGTAGTGCAGTGCATTTATTCACACCAGCATTATTAAACACGAGTAATGCATTTACACTATGACATCAGTAGGAATTTTTAGTTCCACTATTATCTTGTCAAACCACTGCTGTATATGCAGTCTGTTTTTGACCAAAAGATTGGTATATGACACAGAGTTATGTTTATATGTGCTTTATAACTGACATCTAAGTTTTTTACCTGTTGCTCATGATATACTCTGAGAGCCTTTTTTACATTGGACACTTTTGGAGAACGGATAGGAAGAGTTTTAATTTCAGATGCTGTAAGAGTACTCAAATCACCAATTGTTCTTATATTCTTGGCTCTAATGAGTTGTCCCAGTCCTCTTGCCCTGAACAGACAATTAAAAAAAAAAAAAAAAGGTAGAACATTATTATACAGTTTTATATTTACTCTATTTGTGAGTCTATCCAGGTGAATTTCCTAAGTTCAACCATACTGAATTTATATATGCCCACCTAACCTTCTGTGAAGGCAGACACTGAACATATAAATCTATAATTTTTAAAAAAGTAAAATGCTAATTAGACCAGATATCCTTCCAGATGAAGCCAAGGCTGCGAGGGTAGCCTTGGGTGCTAGAGGGAAGCCAGTGCTGGCAGCTGGGGAAAGGAAGGCCTACTTCTGCATGAATTTCGTGCATCAGGTCTCTAGTTTAAAATATAAAATTTTAATTGGATATGTATGCCTGGTATAAGCAATAGTATTGAAATCAGACTACCGTATTTTCTGGTGTATAAGACGACACCCTAATTTTACAGTTAAAACATAAGTTTAGGCCTATATTCGCTGTAGACTACCCCCCACTTCCGAGGCAACACCAGTTCTTTTTTTAATAGACCGCCTCTCTGACTCTGGCCAATCTGAGCAGGCTTTTTACTAGAACACAGTGTACATGTGATTGTCTTATACGCCGGAAAATACAGGTAAGCCTAATGTGTACTTCATGCTTTTCTAACATAATGACTGACTTTGATGGATTAACCTTTGTAAAGCTTATTTTATAAAGTAGAAATAACACTACTGCTCATATAGGATTTATGATTAAATAACAATGTATATAGAGTTCAGCATGGCACCTAGAAAATAAGCACACAATTATCTTAGCCACTGTGATAAATGCTTCTCTTATTGTCCTTTCTGACCCATCTTCCCAGCTGAATTTTTATTTCTAAAATATATATAAAGGTGCATATAAAAGCAATTCTAAATATGAGGACTTTGATCATTTTAAAGGGGCAACTTTAAGAAGAAGCCAGAAACCTAAATAATTACTTACCAAATATTTGAAGTAATCTGGGGTAAAATAATATCAACTGGTGCCATACAGTTTACCAAAGCTGGGTAAACACTTTCTGTTGGGCATGGTATGGATTCTTTAGCCATTTCTGCAATCTTAGAATAAATTTCAAAAACTGTTAAATAGACATCACCTCACTAAACATGAAAAAAAAAAAAAGTTGCATGAAAACTAAAACACTTCTTACTAAACATTTCTTTGAGCTCTTAAATTTAGGGCTACGTGATCCTGGAAACAGAAATCCTTTGCTTGAAGTGGTATTATGCTAGACAGAAGGAGAGAAAAAAAACACCTCAGAACCCTAGATAACTATAAATTTACAACTCTATTTTAACAATTTAGAATATATTAATTTCTTAATACTTTCAGAAAATCTAAAATGTAATAAACCACATAATCAGTTACTTGCTGGATCATCTTTGCCTTTTATAACCTGTTCATGTCTGTTTACCAAGTGGTAGAAAAAGAATATATCCAAGCCAAACAAGTTTTGTCCTTAGTTATTTAATTTTAAGACAAACCACACAATGCAATTCTGTCTGCATACATACATTTATTTTAAACCCTCCAGCTTACCTTAGATTGTGCAGTAGGTGAAGTTTTAACACTTTTTACCATGGGAGAACTAGTTGAAGAATGGGCTCTAACAAGAGAACATCGCCTATCAATGTCATCTGCCAATCCTGCTTGATATATTGGATCTGCAAAGGAGACTCGGCGAACCTAAAAACACAGGTCATGTTTTTATTTAACAAAATTAAAGTTTTTAAAAAATAACACCATAAATTCTCATTATAAGGTTACCCAAAAATAAGAGTGTGGGTTTAGAAGCTTAAATTATTTCACTAGAAACCAAGAGAATGTAAAAAGTGTAGTTTTTTCCTAATGACTTGCTTTCACAAATAGCACAGGTCATTCCAATGATCTACGTTCTATAGCAACAAAGACTGAAACAGACACAGTAGCAGAAACTTAATAAAAGTGCATGTGGCAATAGAAATGGCATAATCCAATACTACTAACTTTATGGGTTTAACTGTAACTACAATGACTGTAAAGAACAAGTTAAAGAGTTAGACATAGTACCAACTAGCTTCTGGTATTTCTTACTTATTATAGATTGATTCTGTTCTAAACTTTGAGGATACCAGATTCACAGCAATTGGGTAGCAATTTTTGTTTCTTAGCTCTAGTTGGAAGTCTCTTCAAAACTTAAAATATGTTCACTCAATCAGTTATCTAACATAAATACACAACAGAGCACTTACATTTTAAAATATGTATATAAATGTCCCTTAGTTTTAACTCAAAAAGTGGGAAGATTCTGTATATATTGGTTATAAAAAAGCTACACTACGCTGTTGCCTAAATAAAACTGAAATATGAGATACTATCAAACAAAACAAATTTGTATTAACAATGTAAAGCATACTGGAGAACCAAAAATCAAATCCTTGCTTATATGATCAATTAATGCCAAAGGAAGTAAGAATATATAATGGAGGTAAAGACAGTTTTTTCAGTAAGTGGTGCTGGGAAAACTGGACAGGTACAAGGGGGAAAAAAATGGAATTGGAACACTTTATTACACCACTTACAAAAATAAACTCAAAATGGATTGAGCTGTAGCCAGTTTGGCTGAGTGGATAGAGTGCTGGCCTATGGACTGAATTAGATTCCTGGACAGGGCCCAAGTCCAGGGTTGTGAGTTCAATCCCCAGTAGGGGGCGTGCAGGAGGCAGCCATTCAGTGGTTCTCTCTCATCATTGATGTTTCTATTTCTCTCCCCCCTTCCTCTCTGAAATCAATTAAAAAAATATGTATTTTTTTAAGAAATGGATTAAAGACTTAAATGTAAGACCTGAGACCAAAAACTCCTAGAAGAAACCATGTGATGATAAACTCTGTGGCATCAGTCTTGGCATAATCTTTTGGGTTATAGCTCTTTGGAAAGAGCAACAATAGCAAAACTAATCAAATATGACTACTTAAACTGAAAAATTTCTACACCAAGAAAGAAAACACTAGCAAAATGAAAAGACCTACTAAACGGGAGAAGTTATTCACAAATGAGCCTTCTGATAAGGGATCTATACACAAAATATGGAAAGGAACTCATACCATTTAACACAAAAACCCCCCACCAATAATCTATTAAAAATAGGTAGAGGACCTGAATAGACATGTCTCCAGAGGCCAACAGACACGTAAGATACTCAACATTACTGATTACCAGGGAAATGCAAATCAAAACCACGGGAACATACCACCTCACACAGGTCAAAATGACCACCACAAAAAAATTGACAAATGAATTTGTCAATGGTAGTGTTGTTGGTGATGGGGTATGTGGAGAAGGAGGAACTCTCATAAAGCTGTTGGTAGGATCATAAATTGGTGCAGCCAATATGGGGATCAATGTGGAGTACTCAAAAAATTAAAAAGTTTCCATATACCCAGCAATTCCACCCGAGTATTTGAAGACAACAAAACACTAATTTGAAAAAATTAATGCAAAAATATTCCATTTAAACATGAACCAAAATTCAGCCTCAAACCCCTACCTTGTGAACAGGTGGTGAGATCTCATCTTCTTGAGGTCTTTTTAATCCTCTTTTTAAAATGCTACTGGATGGAGAAGCCAAAGGAGACCAGATACAGCGAGCTTGCATGCCACTAGGACTCTCAATAGCTGACAGAAGTAAAGGATCAAATTCACTTAATTTTTGAGGAGATGTATTATTGTCTTCTGTTATCAGTTCAGAGGTCTCTCTTTCAGACATCAGAGACTGTGATGTTTCCTTCACTTTCTCTGAAGTATGGTGAGCTTCCTGTAAAGTTTCAGTATCACTTTCCATTTTCATTTGATTGTCATCTAATTTTACTTCTTCTGGTTTATTAAGTACAATGCTTGTTTCTGTTTTATTAGAGTTAACGTTTCCTTCTTCAGTGTTCACCTTAAGTGTGTTAGGGGAAATGTTGCCAATTTCTATATTCAATCTGTTTGTTTCAGCTTCTATGGACCTTGATGCTTTGGTAATCAAGTCCTCATCCTCTGTTTCACTGACATGGTCGGTTTCAGCCTTCACTTCACCAATTACCCTTTCTTCATAATTTTCCATTTCAGCATTCATTTCTTCAGATGAGCCTGGAACAGATTCATCATTCCCTCCATCTAGTCCACCAACTACTGTTTGTTCAGAAATTTCTAACTGAGGTCTTACTTCTACAGGTGTGGTATTATCAGGATGACCAATAGCTGAATTAAATTCCTCAGTTACTGCTTCTTCAGCAATCAGTACTTTAGCTGCATCTGCTTCAGATTCATCACTTCTTGTACTGTTTTTCTCCGTTGCCTCTTCCTCAAAAATATCAGTTTTGGCACTCTTTTGTTCAGAGAAGCTTGCTTCAGATTTATCACACTCTACATCCAATTCCATAGCTTCTACTTCTAGACTGAATTCTGCTTTTACTTTGTATGCATCTGCTTCAACATTAACCATGTTCTCTGTACTTATTTCCATTTTTAGTATAGCCTCTGGCTTTTCTTCTTTGGTCTCCAAACTAGAACATTCCAGTGAAATATCTTTGGAATCACCTAAACATGGGCCAACAGTCTTACATTTTTTATTGGATGACTCTTGGCTTTCAATCGAAATTGCTTCCGTAAAATCTGTATCACACATTTCTTCTTTAAAATTTACTATTTCAGAAGGAAGAGAGTCTTGAATATCCCTTTCTTTCAACTCAGTTTCAGGTACAATTAATGAATCAATAGAATCGTTCTCCTCCTTGAGACCCAAGTGAAAATTCACATTATGACACTCATCTGGAAGTTTAGCCTCAGGGTTATTATTAGCTGTAGTAGTCTCTGATATAGTTACAGGAGCTGGCACATCTATCTCTTTTGTTTCACTGACCTTGACATTGTAATTTTCTGTATTTGTCAACCCAAGGGGTGACTTTTCTTGAGATTGTGACTTTTCTCCACAGCAATCACAACCCTTAGATCTCCTTACTCTCCTACTTCTCTTGTGTCGGCATTCAGGTGTTTGAAATGTTTTTTCAGAAGGCAAAGAAATGTCTGATGTCCCTATTTTTGACCCTTCTTCCACATTGTTATTTTCTATGGAATCTCGCTTATGTAACCTCTTATTGGCATTTCTAGTCCTTAGATTTAATTCTGATACAGAAGAATTTGAAAAGGAATCATCTGCACATTTATTAGTTTTACTTTTTTCTTCATAAGTATTTGATATATCACAAACTAGCCCAAAATCTGAAGATACTGTAGAATTTTGGAGAGCTACAGTATTTTCACCTTTGTTTTCACAAATCTGAGATTTCATGTTTATGTCCATTTCTGAATTTGCTTTATGATCATATATCTGACTTTCAACTTGCAGACATTCCTGTTTTTCCATTTTCTCTTCTTGATCTTCAATGTCAACACTGTCACTGTTTTTGTTTTTCCATTTTCCAGATCTCTTCTTTCTAGAACTTTCCTCCTTTGCCTCAGAATTATCAGATTCAGAGTTTTCAATGTTGGAAAGCAAACACTGGGATGCTCTCCTTGTTTGATACCGTGTCCGTCCCCTTACTTGCTTCTCGGAGGACTTATCTGCAATGTCCTGGCTAGCATCTCCCTCAGATTTACTATTCTCAAGGTCTGACTTTCTTCTATTTTTTTCAATTACAGTATTAGTGCTGGTTTCCCCTAAAGTCTTCTCATGTGAAATATCTTTCTCAATTAAATTTTCCTGTACAGTCTGTTCAGAAATCAGTTTCTGCTTAGGTAGCATATCATCTTTTACATGTAACTGACTTTTCTGAAGAGTCTTTTCTTCTTCCTTATGTCTTTCCTTTTTTTGAAGATTATTTTCTTTATCTTGGCTATCAGTGATAGGCTCTGTTATTTCTGAACGTCGCCTTAAAGAACGTCTAAGGGTTTTCTGATTTGGAGCAATCTGAACATGACTATCCTCATTTACCATTTGATCTGCTGGTACTATGGCCGGAGGTGTATTTTCTTTGGATTCCAAATTTGTTACTAAGGTTTTCTCCTCTGCAGTACTGTTCTCTACTAAAGCATTTTCTGTTGTTGGTTTAAGCATTGTATCCTCTCGTTCCACTGCAGATTCAGAGAGATGAGCCCGATTATCTAACACACATTCTGTTTGATTAAGCAAACCAGCTTGGTTATTTTCTAAGGCTACCATGCTATCAATAGATTCCTGAGTATTTTTCTTCTGATCAGATGTCATTAAGAGCTTAGAACTTTTATTCCCTGTTTGATCAGCTTTACTTGACCTTAGGCCTGACCGCTTATTTCCATGCACTATTTTTTCAGAGTCAGATTTTGAAAGAGCCACTTCTTTTCTCTTTGCTTTTGGTGGAATACCTGTTTTAGCCATGCCTTCCTGACTATTTTTCACTGTAATAGCTGATGACATATTGTTCAAGGGGGATGGACTAAAAGGTCTATTTTCTGAACCATCAAACTTCTCCAAAGTAATAAAGGTTTGCCTTCGACTTGTAGGCTGTGTGGGTGTTCCAGAATTGGTGATATTAGAAACTGTGCTACTGCTAACACCAAAAGTGTTTTCTGCACTAGATGCACATTCATTTGAAATTTTCTTTGATGAAATTAAAGGGTTTTTTGGGGCATTATTATTATTATTACTGCTCAGTATTCCAAGATGGCTTTCCTCAATAGAACTACATTCATTATTTGAAAGAGAAGTCTTTTCAAGATGTTCTTCCATACCACACTTTCCCGTAACATCTTGTGTAATGTCACTCTTCGTTAGTTCCTCCTGCACAGAAATGTACATATATATAGATTAACCAGCATACAAGTCTGACTTTCTGGGGAAATTTTAGTGTAATGCCTTAGTAATTAATTCAAAGGCAATCACTGACTTTTGATATTTTGTAATTATTACAAAGGTGGTGGTATATGCCCGCTAACTTGTTTCTAATGATAAATCTAGATATATAAAAGGCTAATATGCTAAGTGTCTGACTGTTCAACGTTTCGACGGGTAGTTGTGACACACACTGACCACCAGGGGGCAGAAGCTCAGTGCACTGGCATGGAAACATGGAACAGACTGATGAATCTAAGAAGGAAAGGGGGTAAGGGGGGAGGGTGGGAAGAGATTAACCAAAGATCTTATATGTATACAAGAGGACCGGTGCACACATTCATGCACCAGTGGGGTCTCTCAGCCTAGCCTCGGGAGGATTGAGCCAAATCCATGCAATGAGAACCAGACATCCTCCAAGGGGTCCTGGATTGTGAGAGGGCACAGGCCAGGCCAAGGGACCCCATGAATCTGTACACTGAGTTTCTAGTATTCAATAAATCCAAATACATTTTAAACACCTCTACATCCACAATGACTATAATTCTGCTAGCATCTGCTAGTGAAAATTAACAAACTAAACAGCACATCTTAAAATGAATGAAGAAACTCCATAATGAAAGAGTAATTTGAAAACCCCCAAAATATGTATACCTTAAATGCCATCTTGGAATCTTCCTTCGATTTTTCAGCTAATCTAGGAACTTCCCTGAAATAAACAAACATAAATTAGAGTATAATAGTTAAGTAAAACTTTAAAAAAGTTACTTCAGCAGCTTCCATACTTACATAGACTCTTCCTGACTATATTGAGAAAATAATGCATCTTGTGAAACATCCAGATTATTATACATGGCAGGAATATCACACCTGAAAAATATTTTATAAGTTCACAATCTTGGTATTCCTACAATCGAAAAGTAAAGACTACAATTCTATATCTAGTTCTTTTAAGAATAAAAATTTAAAAAATCAAGGCTTAGATGCTTATTTTCCACAAAACCATCTTCTTTATCTTTCCCTCCCACACTACACCTCAATAAACAAGCATTTGGGGCGTTACTAGGGAGCTGTATACATTATGAAATGTAGTTACTTAGTGTATCTTTCCAGCATTAAAATACACTATAATATACACAGTATCTTAGTTCTAAAGACAAAGCTATAGTTTGGTGCATAAAATCTAAGTGTGACTACAAAATACTCAATTCAAAATAAAAGGACTATAAACCTCTTTGTTTTGAGTACTTCTTTCTGATGTTCAGTTAGTATTCTTTCCTTTGCTTCTTTTCCTTCTGGAGGTATAAACACAAATTCAGTAGACTTTTCTTCTTCCAAAGGCATTCCACTCATTTTGGGTGATGAAGATTCTAGTTTGAACTATAGATTTTAAAGAAGTAAATATACATTTGAGTTGCCAAATTATTTTTCTAATACTTGAATAAATCTCTATTCTAACACTAAGCTTTTTGATAATGAATAGGAAGGTTTAAGTTCAAAAACCACACAACTATAACATTTCTTCTTAGTAACAATTAGTAAAATGTCACTTTGATTCATTGTACCTCTATTACTCAGAAAATAAAAATTATATTTCTTTAAAAAGCAGGCAAGCGTGTGTTTACCAACAAAGCACGGGAAGTGTTTTTTTCAGTTCAACACATATAAATCAATTTGTTCAAGAGAAGAGTGTATCTACAGCTCTCCTGGTGAAGTATTAATTAGTCAAGTTCCAGCTGCCAAAATAATTTGCCCTATATACCAATAATATAAATTGGTTAAATGGCAACTAAAGAGATATTTAATTTTAGATTTGAGGTTAAAATAGATTTCTTACATAGGCATTTTGTTTCTGTTCAATAATATAAGTTCTACAATGTTTTCCTCTTATGCTGTCACAACTATTCAAATCTAGTTTCATTCCATCTCAAAAAGACTGCTACTTAATGGATGCAAAGTATTATGTACATCTAACTTTACTAAGAAGGAATCATCTACTAAAGCTTCAAGATATCCATGTCATTCTAATATAGTCTTTCCAGACCAAACTCATTCTCCTGCAATCCTACTTTTAGTCTTAAAACAGCTTTTTCTTCCAATTAGAAGTTGTATATTTTCAACCTACATATACTGTAAAAGTTCTATGAAATAAACATTGAAAGAACATACTTTGGCTGGTGACTTAATATTTTCTTTTGTAACCTTTGGTTGTGCCAAAAAAGAATCTCTTTTTCCACTTGATTTTCTTTCCATGCCACTTATCTTCATATTTAATTGGGAATTTTCTGTCTGTTTTAGGACATATAAAACAATATCATTAAGTACAATATTTCTCCTCATGTTTTAAAATTTCCAGTGTAATGAATACTCATTAAATTTCTTTTGATTCAACTCTAGTAAAATCATGTCAATGAAAAGTCACTATTTCAGTTAACAGCAAATAGATTTTGTATCTCCAATATACTCAATAGTTGTTTTACATCACTTAATTTTATGAATTCTGAAATTAAGATATACTACAAAGTACTATAAAAATATATCAAATACCCCTACTACTACTATAGTTCTAAAAGAAAAGCCAAAGCCATAAAACTTTAAGACATTAAATAAGCATGTATGATAGAAAATATTAACTATTATGCCCCTCCCAACAAACCATGTAAGTTTTCAAGCCAACTTACAATCAAAAAGTCTCAACAGTCTATTATTTTAGCTAAAAAACAAAACTAAAGAGTATTTGACCTTTTGTCTTTTATAGGTTCTAAACAAAAAAATAACTAAACTATATTGTTATTGAAGAAAAAAGTTGTCTAAGAATGTTCGCTTCATGGGGTATACATTATCCATGCCTTTACTCCTTAATCTTCAGACAGTCATCAGGTATCATTAGCCAAAGTAACTGGTTCAATCGGGTGATATAATAACAAAGATGTGTTTTTCTGATAGAAGGAATGAATGATTCAATGGAAAGAAATGAAAAAGTAAAGGGTAACTCTTGCTTAGATGTGCACAAATAACTATTACTCCTAGTTTATCTAAATAGCAACATTTAAAAATGTGTTTTAATAATTTACAGCCTTTGCAAAACAGCACACATGATGTAAAGAAATTCAAAAGAGATTAGGGAACAAGCACAGAGATTACTTACACAAGAATCTATGGTGAAATTTACTGCCCTACATTCATAAAAGTATCTCAAGCCAGACAACTGACTTTATGGAAAAAAAAAATCCTGTATTTCAAGTATCTTTGTTTAGGTTGTACTTGCTCATCACTTCAATAAAAATTATATTGAAACCTAATAAACAAACTAATCATTCAAAAGCAAAAAAACACACACAAAAAACCACTCACTGCATCCGAATATGGTCCACTGGATTCCTCCATAATTTCAACATTTTCCAAACCAGGCAATAGAAGCAGAAATTTTTCTTTGGCTTGTCTTAGTATAGGTCTTTTAAAAAAGTACATAAATATGCATACCTTGAGTCAAGTAGAACTGGTGAATATCAGTAATCTACAAGAACACTTTAATTATAATTTTAAAATGGCAAAATAAATCCAGCTTAAAGACTACTTCAATACTCTACAAACACAAAACTGAGAGAAATTACTGGCAACATTTAATGTTTTTATGCTAAATTCTTCCATTTCCAAATTTTCTTTATAAAAAATTTTTTCAAATTTTTCTTGCAGAAAATGTCAAGCAAAGGTAGACTATATTATTATTTTATGTAGCCAAGTGCACATCAGCCAGATTTAATAACCATCAATTTCCTGACCTTTGTATTTCTTTTAAGGACAATTTCAAATTACTTTTTCTTTTCCTAAAACCAAGAGGTTACTACTCTGAAATCCAAAGAAAGGGTCAAATAATGTTTAATAATTAGCATGTATTCCACATAACATCTCAACTAAGAAATCCTCTGCAATAATTTCTTACAAGAAAAAAAATTTTTAACTAAAAAATGAATTTACAAGATCAAGAGAATAACTAAGTAAGATTAGCATACTTTAACTCTTCGGGATAAATCAACGTCGTCACTTTAGCAAACGTAGCATTCCAGAACTGAGCACTCTGCTTTCGAATCTGCTTATTCTTGTGCAGAAATATTATGCATAATAATGGGGAAATGTGTTCAAGAAGTTCACTGTCGTAAGTCCCGGTGTAGTTGAAGTGAAGATAAGCAATGATTTCTCCGAGCAGCTTTTCTAACTGAAAAAAGAAAAAGCTTATTAGGATAATACTTGAAAATATACCACTTAAAGCAGCAAAAAAATAAAAGCACATAGCATACTAAACTAAAATACGCACTTGTGACTATTTCAATTTTTAAAATTCAAATAGCTTTCGAGAACGTTCCAGGTCCGCAGAGCCGTTAAGACACATGAGTTATCGCGGGGCTTGACGAGGTCTGCGAGGTGCCCTGGAACAGCCTGTGCGCAGGCGCAGTGTGGGTGCGGCCTGGGCTGCCTGTTCCAGGCCTGTGGGAGGCGGGGCAAGGGCACCGCCAGGCTAGATTGAGTGTCCTCAGGGCTAAGGGAGGGTGATGGGAGGCGGCCTGGAGGACGTTTCCGTTTCCGAGGCCACCAGGGTGCAGGGTCAGGGTGGAGGCCTGGCGCTATTTAAATCGCACGTTCCCACGCCACGCCCACAGTAGGTAACAACCCTGTGGATATTGCATGTTTACGCGTGCTTTTCCATATGGAAAAATGCAAGATTCCTAAAATAACGCTTACTTCTGAATGGGGTTAAAAGTGGTTTTTAAAACAACTTCTGGTTTTTGGTAATGAACCTTAAATAATGTTGCTGGAAGAAAATTTTTAAAAATTTATACTTAAAATGGCCTTTTAAAAGCTTCCATCCATCCCCTTCAATATATACTATATAAGCTGACAATTTATCAAGTAACTTTAAGGTTACTAAAATTAGAACCTTATTTCTAGCTTATTTTCTATTAACAGAAAATTTTGTTTTCACATCAATTTTAATCGATTAAGTGTTTATACAGTTGTATATACAGACAATTGAAACCAGTTATCCCCATAAAGAGATGATAGGAGTTATATAAATTTAAAGAAATATTTTTAAATCCTTCTTTTAAAAAACTATACTTTAAAAAAGTAAAGCTTTGCCGTGAACCAGCATGATGAAAATGTTGTCCAGAAGGTACAAATCAGTGTTCTTAAAATGTGGCCTCCACCTTAGCCATCTTGGTTCAGTGGTTAGAGCCTGGGCCTACTGACTGAAGGATCCAGAGTTCGATTCCAGTCAAGGGCACATCCCTAGGTTGGGGGCTTGATTCCTAGCCCTAGTAGAGGGTGTATAGGAGGCAGCTGATCAATGAAACATCATCATTCATGTTTCTATCAATCTCTCTCTCTCCGAAACCAAATACATTCTTAAAATAAATTAATTTAATTAAATGTGGGCCTCAGTCCAGCAGCATCAACATCACTTGGGAACTTGTCAGAAATGCAAATTCTCAGACTCCATGCCACTCCAGGGCTAAAGCCTATTGTGTTTTAACAAGACTCCAGGTAATTCTGCTGGAGGAGAAAGTTTGAAGGCCAGTGGTATAAACCCTATAACAGGGATAGAGGTCCAGAAAGCATGATTTAATAATAACAGGCCCAGGTCCCTAACCTGCAAACTGAAAATTATTGCAAACAAACATACAAAATAAACCATCCTTTGTTTGTCATATTATTAGATGTCCATTAAAGTTGAAGTATGATAACACCTTTAAAAGTCAGCAATTTCTATTAAGGAAGACAATTATTTAAACCCTAACATTTTCTCACCATGATGTATGTTTATGGGTAATTGTCTATTTTTTTACCTTGTTGTTCATGTAACTATATACTTTAGGAACTTCATCAAGCCTGTGAAGAAAAAAAGATGCAATATTATTTATATTTTAGAAAAGGTAAACCTAAAAGTATGAATGCAGCCATAAAATGAGACATGCATGTATAGTGATATTTAAAAAAAAAAGTACCAAGACTTTTTTTTAAAAAGGACAATTATCAAGTATAAAGTATGGTATAGACCTATAAGTATCAGTTATTTCTGATGAAGCTTAAGAACTATAAAAATGATTTCCAAAAGGTTAATAGATTTGAGGCTCTAGTTTATTCTTTATAAAATCTGTTCCTACGAGTGGGGACTCCCAAAAGGAAGGCAGGGAAGGGTGGGAGGGAGGAGGTAATCAACCAAAGACCTTGTATGTACATATGCATAACCCATGCACACACACAATAGGTTGCTGAAGGCCTGGGGTGCGCTGGAAGGAATCAATGGAATAAAGGAAGGACATATGTAATACTTTCAACAATGAAGAATTACTAAAATTAAATAAAATCTGTTCCTAAAACTTTCTCTGTGAATTTAATTATAAAACGTAGATTATATTATGATTGCACAATATAAACTTGTTATAAAGAACACTGATGAATCCTTGCAACTGTTTTTAAAAAGTATATTATTTGCAATTTTTTAGGTTTCTTTAAGGAATTACTTGTTTCAATTAAATATAAATAAAACTTTGGAAGATAATTCAGAAATATAAATGTATATATCCTTTTAAACCAATAATTTCACATCTAGGACCTTATTTTGCAAGAAGTGGCAAATGTAGACAATGACTTAAATATAAATACATTCAACTGCAACATTGTAGGTTAAGAGGGGAAAGGCTAGAGAAAAAATAATATTATGTTCATTAATAAGAATATGGATAAATTTCATGAAGCCCTATGCAGACATTAAAAAGAATGAGCTTCTTAGGTGTATGGTGCAAGTAAGATGCATATATTTAGTGGATACCATATACTAAATTGCAAAGTAGCATGTCAAATATACTTTGATATACATCATACATTTAATAGGTATGCTTGTTTGTATTAACAAATCTAAAAAGATACACACTAAATGGGAAAAGGGGTTAGACTAGCATATAAACTTAAAGGGCTACCAACTCTTACCTCATAATTATGTATTATTTCAACTATCTTTTTAACAAACACATGATCTAATGAACTTATTATCCTCTCCACTAAATTGTAAAATATTACTATCAGCAACAAAGCTGATAAGAAAACCACCAAAGTTTGCTACCTAGATCTCAATTTACCTACTTATACTTCAAAGCTATTAAGCCCAAATACTTACTTTGAGTTTTCATAAAATAATGCCAGAGGTCTTGTTAAAGTTGCAAATATTTTTCGCATCATAGAAGGCAAAGAAATATGTCCAAGTACATTGGAGAGAATGTTGGTGATTGAGTTCCCAACAGTGAGAAGAGCATCAGAATGTGCTTCCTTGAGGCTTAGAGTATGGAATGAATAGATGACTCTCACAATAAGTTTAAATAAAGAAGCCAATTTGCCAAGGGGCTCCTTCTTCTTTTTGGACCAATCTGAAGCTCTCTTCAGTGCTAAAATAAAATTAAATTTATTAAAAACTCAAGTGCTTTGAAAAGTATTACTGTCCATCTTTAATTCTAACATTTAAATGATAAATGCATCTAATATACTTACTTCGGTTGCAATACCACAAATCTTAAAATACACATACCATTAATGGATGAATATAATCACAAAATTAGATGAATATCTAAAACAAAATAAATATCTAAAATAAAATTAGAGAAAAAAGGAAAAAATTAATCCTTTTCTCTAAGGAAGCATTTAAAAAGTTTACTTTATCGTCTTAGAATTTCAACAACTAGCTACGGCAGAAATATTTTTTTAAAGCCTCGATTAAAAAAAAAATAAAAAATATATATATATGTATGTATGGATGTATATGTATGTATGTATGTCGCGGGGACCGGTTTGGCTCAGTGGATAGAGCGTCAGTCTGCGGACTGAAAGGTCCCGGGTTCGATTCCGGTCAAGGGCATGTACCTTGGTTGCGGGCACATCCCCAGTAGGGGGTGTGCAAGAGGCAGCTGATCGATGATTCTCTCTCATCGATGTTTCTAACTCTCTATCCCTCTCTCTTCCTCTGCGAAAAATCAATAAAATATATAAAGAAAATAAAGAAAAAAATGTCTTTAAAGAAAATGTCTCTTAAAAGCACTGTCCAACTTTTTCTTTGTACCCTCCATCTCTGTTAAGGTGCCTAACCTACAAGGATGAACCCCATTCCAAAATTACTTTTGTTTCCCTCAATCCATTCTTTTACACTAAGATGTCATATTAAAGAGAAAAATCTAATTTAGTGCTTTCAATTAAAAATATCAAGTAGTGAAGTGTAAAACAAATGCTACTAAAAGAAAGTCAAGCCGAAGCCGGTTTGGCTCAGTGGTAGAGCGTCGGTCTGCGGACTGAAGGGTCCCGGGTTCGATTCCGGTCAAGGGCATGTACCTTGGTTGCGGGCACGTCCCCGGTGGGGGTTGTGCAAAAGGCAGCTGGTCGATGTTTCTCTCTCATCGACGTTTCTAGCTCTCTCTCTCTCTCTCTCTCTCCCTCTCTCTCTCCCCCTTCCTCTCTAAAAAAAAAATCAGTAAAATATATTAAAAAAAAAAAAAAAAGTCAATAATCCTCCCTAGAAACAGCAGTTTCCCAGAGATGAATATAAATTGAAATATCTACCCAAAAATTCGTGGCCAGGATGTTGAGGATGAGAATACCGAAGACTGGTTACAGAGAAGATAATGATTAAACAGTAAATGTATTGAGAGTAAGGAGGGCCAGGTTTCTCACTATTAGAGAAAGTAGGCAAATACAGGAAAGGGTAAGACTCAAATATCTAGAGTAGGGGTGGGAAATCTTTTTTCTGCCAAGGGCCATTTGAATATTTATAACATCACTAGGAGCCCAATGCACGAAGATTCATGCAAGAATGCGCCTTCCTTCCCCTGGCTGCCAGCACTGCCTTCACTTTGGCCAGAGCTACCTTTCCACCTTCCCACTCTGCCCAGAGGCTAAGAGCGGCTGGGGTGGTGCAGAAGGCCTGCCTCCAGCTGCTCTGCACCTGCATATACAAATTAACCTGCTGGTTTGTTAATTTGCATACTCAGTCCTGATTGGCTGGTGAGTGTGGCAAATGTATAGTCAATTAGCATTTTATTCTTTTATTAGTGTAGATTCTCAGGCCATACAAAACTATCAACTTAAAAATTACCTGCTATATTTGGCCCAACATTTAATTAACTCACCCCTAATGCCTTGGCAGGGCCAGACTAAATGATTTTGCAGGCCTGATGTTCCCCACCCCTTATCTAAAGAAACAACTGTGTATAGTCACAAACACATCTATTTCTACCACCCCTATCCACTAAAAAGCTCCAGAAACAGCAGTACCATAGTGGCAACGAACAGATCTTTAAATGCCATTCTCTCGGGTAAAGGAACCAGGTTCCTTGGAAATATAAACTCACTTTGGGAATCATCCTAGTGTTTCAGGCAAAAAGCATCAATGAATGATAAAGTCATGACTGTAAATTTGCTGAGGAACAGGATATTTAAATATCTCAAAGTATTTGCCACAAAACATTAATTTCTTAATTGCAAATATTCACTAATTTACTTTACAGTAAAAAACCTGGCAGATACCATCCTAACAAATAGTAAATGTTAACATCACCGTAATAGGACAAAATGGCATGATGCCTGCTGACATAATGCACTAGAAAAGACTATGGTATTACTTCTGAAATATCCTTGTAAATAAATTAATGAAACCTGAATTTAATATTGACAAAATATCAACAAGGCCAGTTTGAGAGATTCTCAAAAAGTAAATAAGCCTGTGCTCTTCTCTTTTGCAGGTCATGAAAAACAAAACTTGGGAATTGTTCCACATTGAAGACTTGTGTACAACTACTTTGAAGTTATTCACGAAAATGTATACATGGAGGGGGGAGGTGAAAATAGTAAGAAAAATACAACCAACTGTTAATTGAGGAATCTAAGTAAAGGATATAAGGTATCAGTAAAAAATTATTTCTATAAAACAAATTATTACAAAATCAGAGTTATCAAAAACCCCAAGTGATCTTGACAGATATCCATAAATACTTTCTTTCAACTATTTCTACTTTCTCCCCTTTCTTCCTCAGCTTCTCCTGGCAAATTTTAGAAATCACCCCCAGTATGCATAATTTTAAGTAACAAGAACACCTCTTCTAAGGAAAGTGAAAAGACAAACATGTAATTGTGGATTTAATCCTAATTTTTCAGAATTAACAAAATAGGTAGAATTGTGTCAACACAGGGATGCTCTTACCTGTTATATGCTAGGCACATGTTTCTCTCTATTACTACTTAGTAAAAACTGAAACATAAAAAACAATTCTAAAAGTAGCCTATGTTCTAGAAATATTTACACTAATTCATCAATTATGGATATTACTAAAATAATGTTCCTACCCTTTATTCAAGAAAAGTAATAGCTCTAATTATTACTGGAAGGTTATTTTCTAATAATATAAATATATACATGGAATCTCATTTCTGCAACTTAATTCCGGAAGGCTGTTTGAATACTGAATCATTTTTTCGCATTAGAAATAATGTAAATTGAACTAATTCATTCCAGACCTCCAAATGATGCTGTTTTAACCTTTTTTACATACATGTCTATTGTACTGTTTAATCTATAAATAAGTACTTTAAAAACAAAAAGAACATGACATAACTTAACAAAAAGGGAAGAAAATGAACATTAAAAAATGAAAATATACCAATAATTATAAGCAGAATCAAAAGCAAACAAAAATAACAAAAAAAAGAAAGAAAACATTCACAGCACAGAATCTTGAGATTTTAAGTAGTAAACTAACTCATATTTATGCATTCTTTCCTTTGTCACCCAAGAGATACGTGACTGAGAAACGAGGTTCAACTGTATACTCAATTCATGGAGACATTTAATTTCAAAGAATCAATTAGATTAAAATAGCTCATTATTAGAATGAACCAAAGCATATAGTTTTAAAAATCATACCACTATGTTAATTGTGCAATTTTAACTAAATAAAAATGAAGTTAAATTTTTAGAATCATTTTTTTTCTATAAATCATAACCAATTAACCACTACCATGATTTTCTATTAAACTTAATGTTAACTCAATGATTATTTCAAATCAGACTACCAAGTAAGAACATTTTTATTTTAGCAAATATAAAAAGTTTCTTGTCCAGATAATCCCTTGCACCAAATGGAGTAAGTAAAATCATTTGACTAGGCAATGTCTAGACAGAATATTTGTCTTTCAGAGTTATAACAAGGAGTAAAGACATTTTGTGCATGTGTGGAGGGCGGAGAAGGGAGGGAGGGAAAAAGGAAGGGAAAGAGAGGGAAAGAAAATGAGTATATTTCAAAAGTATTCCTAGCACAGTAACTGACATTGTTATACAGTATCCAAAATAGGTAAAATGAGCTGGGGAAAACCATTAGAATTTGTCATGGCAGCAGTTTAGAAAGCCAGGTTTATAAAATATTTGAACAAATAAAGGTAAAGAAGATACTTACATTTAACTCTGGACTGAATTTTAATATTATATGGTGAGAAGTCGATGCAATCAACCACTACAGTAATAACATGAATGATCCTATCCAAAAACAACAAATTCTAGAGAAGAATAATTAAAAGTATTAAAAACTTTCAATTACTGGTATAGTTTTCAAAAACAATAAGCACTGACATAATTGTAAGACTTTTACTCCCATATATAATTTACAATAACACACAATATTTTATAGTATATGTTATGTTAAGTATAAGCTATGAATATTTCTCAGTTAACTGCTGTGTGCCATGTATTATACTTTTTTTCTCAACATACCGAGAAAATAATTCAGCTTTAAGATGGCCATAAAACTCAACATATAAACAAATCAATTGAGAATGGAAGAGCTACATTTATCATTGATTTTTGATCGAATTCCTCTGGAAAATTACAAGTCTTCACTAAACAAACAAAAAATTAAAAGGTTGCTAAGCTACCTCACTCCCCTTCCTTCCCCTCTTCCAATCCAACTGAAATAAAAATAAGCCCATCCATAAAAGTATCAGAGATTTTTCTGGAAATTTATTTAAACAGGGCAGGTATTTTGTGGAGATGTGGGAACAGGTTTCAAGGAAAGACTAAAAATATAAGGAAACCCGAGCACAATGAGTCTAAGAATACCTCAATAGCTTTCTGCCTAGCTGGCATGGCTCAGTGGTTGAGCATTGATCTATGAACCAGGAGGTCACATTGATTCCTGGTCAGGGCTGGATCCCCAATAAGGGGTGTGTAGGAGGCAGGCAACCAATTATCACTGCCATTTCTCTCTCTCTCTCTCCCATCCTCTCTCAAAAATGAATAAAAACTTATTTTAAAAAATAGAATGGACTTTAAAAAAAATAAGCAAAGCACAAACACATATAGAGAAATAAAAGGAACACAAGATAAACCCCAAAGGACTAAAAACCATGATTATTAGTCCCTCATTGAGCGGGTGTGGGTGGAGTTTTCATCAGTAAATGCCTCCACTTTCTGTATTACCTGCTGCTGTTGTATTCCTCCATCATAAAGATTTAGAGCGGGTCAACCAGGTCATTACATCTTAATAACAAGCATTACTGTAGAATGATTGTGTGTAGATACCCGTTAGCCATTAGGGTGTGTTTTTTTAACCCATTGTGTGCGTGGGTAGGATTAGAAAGGTTCGTGGTTGGAAAACCGCAGTTCTCAAGCCACATAAGGCTCTTTGGCCCCTTGAATGTGGCTCTTCCACAAAATACCACGGCCTGAAGTGGTATTAGAAGAAGTTTAAGTTGAAAAAATTTGGCTCTTAAAAGAAATTTCAATTGTTGTACTGTTGATATTCGGCTCAGTTGACTAATGAGTTTGCCTACTGGAAAGGTGAACTGTTCAGAAATTGTCTGAACTGATTGTGGCGACGAGTGCTGCTCTGGCATTCATCCAGGAACTATTAGCAGGAGCGGCACCGCCCATCTAACATGAGCATAGGTGCTTCATAACAAACATTACTAGCATGTTCAACTGCATAATGTTCTGGCACTGTATTTTGAATGATATTAATTTATTAAATACATGTATATATCCAAAATAAAAAAATAAAAACCTACATAAAGGATTAGAATACTGCTAATGCAAAAAATTTCCTGAGATGAAGATACAGTGCTTTAGATTGAAAAGGTCTATCCAGTATTTAAAAGAATAATGTAAAAAGATGCCCGAAAATACATCCTGGTGAAATGTGTAAGTTACAAACATTATGAAAAAAATATCTTAAAATGTACAGAAAAAATGGCTAACAAGAAAATTAACATCAAACTATACATTTGCAACAGAAGCGATAACAAATTAACTCTACTGCAAAATTCTGTGATACAAATTACCCTGTATCAGTAAATATAACTAAAATGCAAATCTTTTTAACAAAACTTGGTAGGTGGTAAAAAATAAAAATTTGTGGAATTGTAATATATCCATCTCTTCACTTGATGGGCTAGAATCTTAACTTCTACAGGATGTTAACTCTTCAAATCTGACAGATTTGAGTAGTAATTTCTAAAAGAAACAGGACAAAGCCCCGCTGGCGTGGCTCAGTGGTTGAGTGTTCTACCTATGAACCAGGAGGTCATGCTTTGATTCCCAATCAGAGCACATGCCTGGGCTGTGGGCTTAATCTCCAGTGTGGGACATGCAGGAGGCAGCTGGTCAATTATTCTCTCTCATCATTGATGTTTCTATCTCTTTCTCCCTCTCTGAAATCAATAAAAACATATTAAAATATAATAAAGATAAAATAGAAGAGATAGATAGATAGATAGATAGCCTGATTAAAATATTAGTAAAGCCCTAACCCATTTGACTCAGTGCATAGAGCGTTGGTCTGTGGACTGAAAGGGCCTGATTTCATTCAGGTCAAGGGCACATGCCTGAGCCCTGGGCTCAATTCCCAGTAGGGGGCCTGCAGGAGGCAGCCAATTAATGATTCTCTCATCATTGATGTTTCCATTTCTCTTTATCCCTCTCCATTCCTCTCTGAAATCAATAAAGACATTTAAAAAATAATGAATAAAATGTTAGTAAAGGAAAAAACAAAATGAAAAAGATGTAAAGAACATATACTCTATTTCTAATTATATGAGAATTTAAATATACTTATTAAAACACAGATCCCATCTTTACTTACATGCTACATAAGACACAGTTAGGTTAAATAAACTGGTAAATATATAAAAAGAAAACCCCAAATCCAACTCGGAGAGTAATATGCTAAATGAAGTCAGTCAGTCAGAGAAAGGTAAGTATCACATGATCTCACTCATATGAGGAATGTAATTAACAGAAAAAATTGATGAACGGAGTGGATCCAGAAACATGGAAATAATCCTTTAAATTAAAAGATCAGGATCAGGATAAACTCACCGAAAAGTCTTCATCTTCCAAACTGACCAATATCTTGGAAGAAAGCTCCTCACAGCACAAATTCTCTTCTGCAGTTGCAACCAAAGCAGCACAGCGGGCAAATGCTCTATATAATTCTGACCAAGTTCTAAGTAAGGTCTTCATGGTGGCCTAACAATAACATTAAAACAAACACACACATCAAAAACTTGTGTTTTATTTACATGTCAAATACCTAATAGAATACATTATTAACATTTAAAAAAATACTAACATTAAAAGTGTTAAAGAAGAAACAAGCAGAGGATAATCAATTTGCCATCCACCAACAAAGCTCTAGTGGGAGAACCGTAATAATGCCACAATACCAAGTTATCAAGTGTTAAAAGTTATCTCTTCTCTATTTTTCTTTTTCCCATATTGATTAAGTCATTAAAAAGTCTTGAAACAATTACTATGAGAATTCATTAAAAAGGATAAAATAATGTTTTCAGAAAAATGAAAATTCCCTAAGTAAAAATTTGACATCACTTTACCTCTGAAATTTTCTGTGCTGAAAAAATGTGTTTTATTGGTAGAGTCAATGCACCATAGATGGCACTAAAATTATGTTCTAAGGCATCACCTTGATTCACTTCATTGGTCTGAAACAAGAAAAATTATAAATTAGGTATATCATCTAATTTTAGTGTGAGAATTATTAATATCATACAATATGTAGTGAATAGAATTGTGTCCCCAATGTTCATGAGATGGTAAACTCCTCACACTATTTGGAAACAGGGTCTTTGCAGATATAATCAAAATTTAAGAAAAGGGGAATTTAGACAGAATATATAAAGAAGAATGCCATCGGAAAATAAATGGTTGAGATTGGAGTAATGAATATATGTCAAGAAACATCACGAATTGTCAGTGACCACAGGAGGCTATGCAAGAGCCATGAAAGATTCTCCCTCAAAAGGTCCAGAGAAACCTGCCAAACACCTTGACTTTGAATTTCTGACCTTCAGAGCTATAAAAGAATAAATTGCTGTTGTTTCAAGCTATCAATTTGTGGTATAATTTGTTATAGCAATGCACTGTTTCAAGTCCTAAAAAGGAATCCCAGAAGTGACTCCAAAATTGTTTATGGTACTACACACTGAAGGTAGCATTCAGTAAAGGCCTTAAAAAATAGCGCCTTGCAAGTCCTTCAAACACTGGGAAAATATTTAAAAACATGCACCTATTTTCTTCCAGAAGAATGTGTTTAATGATGTGCTGGCTTGAGTAGCCAAAATAAGGCTATTGCAGTCTCACTTAATAAATTCTTTGGAGTCATCACTTCATTTGAGTTATTGTGAAATATTTCCAGAAAAACGATTTTTTAAAGATTGTAAGGACTAATCAACTCTCAACATATTACTGATTTACGCACTACTATATGGCTTCACTAACATGGCTTGATCATGAGAATCCTCCTAATATACAGTTTAGACAAGATGACAGTTATTATTCCCCAAAATGCAAATATTGAAAGAACTCAAGATATACACATGAAAATTTGTATCATATGTGAGTGTTCCGGTATTAGACACTCTATTGGAGAAAATGAACTAGATTAGTCCCCCTTAAATTATACTTTATTGAACAATAAGGCAGAAGTGCAATGAAAAGAAATCAAGTAATCTTAAAAGCAGAAAATGAACCAATCACAGGAAAAAATATTTAATACCTTCTATTCAAATGAAAGCTCCTATTCATTTATTCAAATGCTCTAACAAGAAAAAAATTCCTTAAATCTTGGGGGAAACATAAAATATGTAGTAGACTTTTATCATACCTTATTAATCAACTCAGTTAATGGAATGACTATAATACTCCACATTCTCCAGAGATGCTCCTTGTTTTCCAACTGTTTTGCATTTTGTTCAATAACATTTAAAACCGAGTCACTGAAAGCTAGTGGTGAAGTTGGACCAGAAAGAACACAACCTACAAGTGTCTCCAGGTTAAGAAAAAACCTGAAGAGAAAATTTTGAACAATGAAATAAACTGTACATTTTCCCAAAATACATTAATTACACTGCAATACAATTCTAAAAATAACACAGAAACAAGAAGTGAATTCCGAATCTTATTTTTTGACAAATTTTATTATATATTGTTAACCCAAAGGATCTTATAACAAAGCCAATTTTCCAAGGTAAACAAAGATCTTTTCAGCCCAGCCAGCATTGCTCAATGGTTGATCATGGACTTATGAACCATGAAGTCACTGTTGAATTCCGAGTCAGGGCACATGCCCAGATTGCAGGCTCAATCCCCAGGGGGAAGAGGGAGAAAGTGTGAGAGGGAGGGAAGGTGCAGGAGACAGGCAATCCATGATTCTCTCTCATCATTGATTTCCTATCTCTCTCTCACTCTCCTTTCCTCTTTAAAATCAATTTTAAAAAAAGTCTATATTTTAAAAGAATATTTTCAGCTTAAATTACCTTTCATCTTCTACACCATATCCCAAGAGATTATTGTTGAAAATTAATTGAATTAAGAATAAAGCAGGCGTTCCCTGAAGAAAGATGAGAGGTTGCAGTTAATCTTCTTGTCATAAAGAGTGCAATCTTCTTGTTACTCCCGTTTTCTACAATTATGTGAAACATGATCCTTTTAAGGTTGACAAAATTTAACTTATAACATATATGATAAAAAAGGGATAAGTGTATTTGAATAAATTGACCAAAGAATCAATCTCTTTATTATTTTAATCACAGCTGTTCCATGTACAATGAGAAATGGTGACAGATTCCAGACATAAAAATTGTTAACTTAAAACTTATTGGCCCAACAATACTTATATTCTGCTGATATTAAGTACACCTTTCACAATTCAGACAATGTTACTAAACCTGCAAAATTTGTAACGTTAACCAACACTATTATTATGTACAAGCAAATAGAAAACTTTCTTTCTGAAACCCGTTTTTAATCCCAGAAAATAGTTTCCTTAATAGTGATGTACTTAATTTTTTACATTATTACTCTATCAATTTTTTTCTTTAACATAATCAGCACATCCAATTTTCTCAAAATTTTACAACTTAAGACTCACTATTTGAAGAAAGGGAAATCATGGAACTTTTCTTTTTTTGGCTCATTTTAATCATATAATAACATTTAAGATACTTGCATTAAGAATATCCATATTAGCAACCTGATATGCTGGTGAACCTAATACTTTCTGAGGAAGTCCTTTAATTGTAATTTCCATGAGAACCTAAGAAAGACAAAGATTTTATTATAAGTGATCTATATACGTAGTACTTTATATAAAGACCTACATAGTATTAACTCTATTTTTAATTGAAAAATTTGTCATGATACTTTCATTAAATATGTTGTCATATAATGTTGCACTAGTTTAAAAAGTTCAAATGCAGAAATATAAAAACTAAAATGACAAAGTCCTTTATTTCCAAGGATAACTAATGTGAGTTTAGAGTTTATTTTTCTAGACCACCTAAATTTCCACATATATGTACCGTATTTTTCGGACCATAAGACGCACTTTTTCCCCCCCAGAAGTGGGGGGAAAAAGTCCCTGCATCTTATGGTCCAAATATAGCCTACACATATACTTAAAAAAAAAGTTTTTTTACTTGCTCGGCTCTGTGTGGTCTGTGTGCTTGCCCGGCTCTAAAATGGTTCTAAATGCTGCTGTTTACTTTACAGGGTTGATTACATGTGTTTATGACTGTGATGTTGGGTTTTAATGCACATAAAATATTTTAGGACACTGTTTCAGAATCTTTTTTTCTTCATTTCCCTTCTCTAAAAACTGGTGCGTCTTATGGTCCGGTGCGTCTTATGGTCCGAAAAATACGGTAAGTATACCAAGAAACGTCTTCTATGTGTGGCTGTCATACTCTTTTATACCATTATACAAGTGATATTTTACTAAAATAATATGACCTTCATCTGACTTTGTGGAGTTTTCACATCAATATATGTAGACACACATCTAACTGCTATATGAACATACATAATGCAAAAACATTTTTCTATTAATAGCTCTTGAGGCTATTTCTAGCTTTTTATATTACAAAAAGAAATTCTTCAATGAATTACTTATTCACAGTACTAGAATTAAGTATTTCTAAGAATTCCTAACAAAAAGCTGAATCTAAGACAAATGTGAGAACCTAGCAAACTGTTGACCCAAAATATCACTAGACTGGTAATTAACCTGAACTATGTAACAAAAGGACGTAACAAAAAGGAAAACTGTTAGTGAAAATATGGTTCATATATACTCATTTAAAGCAGATACTAATGATAATAAATAGCATTTGTTAACTCATTTACTTTGTTCCTGGAGTATTGTACACATATCAAACCATCCTGAGAACACTGCATTATTTCTTAACAGAGACAAGAAAAACAGATCCATTGCCCTACTTCATTCAGCTAATAAATAGGCTGAGATTCAACCTAGCCAGCTCCAGAGCCCTTGATATTAACCATTATGCTCAACTGCCATACTAGGCATTGTCACAGCACATACAGGAAACAGATTCAGATTTTATGTAAGGGTATTATTTGCCCCATCTGCAGCTTATTTGGGAAGATTCACTATTATAAAAAGTACACTAATTAGCTTTTCTCCCACTCCCCTCTACATAAAAGAGATGTTTAATATCAATGTAACTATGTTGGTTAAAGAGATTTCATTTAATGCCCTGGCCAGTGTGGCTGAGTTGGTTGGAATATCATCCCATACATAGAAAGGTGGCAGTTTAGAATTCCAGTAAAGGCTTGTACCAGGGTTTCAGTTTCGATCTCCCAGCCCTATGTGGGAGGCAACCAATTCATATTTCTCTCACATTGATGTTTTCTCTGTGTGTGTGTGTGTGTGTGCGTGTCTCTCTCCCACTCTCCCTAAAATGAATAACATATGCTTGGGTGAGGACTTAAAAAAAAAGGGGGGGGGGGTGTTCTTTTAAAATGCAAAGATCCATAATAAGATTGTTACATTTTCTTAAGTGTACAAATAGCAATTAGTGGAGCTTGGCAATCTGTTTTAAAATATATTTTATTCTTTTTTTTTTTTTTTTTTTTTCAGAGAGGAAGGGAGAAGAATAGAGTTAGAAACATCAATGAGAGAGAAACACTGATCAGCTGCCTCCTATACAGCTGATATAGGAGGATGTGTCCCAAACCAAGGTACATGCCCTTGTCTGGAATCAAATCTGGGACCCAGTCGTCCGCAGGCCGACACACTATCCACTGAGCCAAACCAGTTAGGGCGAGCATAGCAATCTTGTCATAATATTAGTGTTCATCCAAGTTTTTTCAGTTCAAGTTTCATGTCCTTTACCTAATTTTCTCTCTGTAGCTTATCCTTCTTCTCATTATAATGAAAGATTTTTACAGTTGACATTATAGCCATTACTTTGTTTTCAATTGACTATTAAGTCAATGGAATAGCATTTATTACATGGCCAACTCATGTTTAATACTTGATATTTCTCAAATCCTGATCTGCAATATAATTTCAATTTCCAAGAGTGGTTTTTAAAAACCAGCATATAGGTATTGTACTTACCAGTGTTTTTGATACAGGAAATACTTCCGATTTCACTATGGTTTGCAAAGATTTTAATAAGAGGGTCAAAACCTCAGAACCTGGTCTCTCTTTTTTGTTACCTACGGACAAGTAAAAGCATGAATGTACTTCTAAACATACAATTACTGGAGGCCCAGTGCATGGTAGTGCACCAGTGGGGTCCCTCAGCTTGCCCTACAGGGATTGGGCTGAAATTGGCACACCACCTGTCACTCTTGCATACCATTACCACGCATCCCTACCACTCATTCCAGGCCCGCTGTGCTGCGCCTGCCACAGGCTCGCCCATCGGGAGAGGCTCGTGCTACCGCAGCAGTGCTCGCCAGCCATGGGCCCTGCATCTGGCCCGTCAGTCAGCTGAGCAGTGCTTCCACTGTGGGAACACCATGTCCACCAGAGGCCAGCTCTTGTGCTGAGCGTCTGCCCCCTGATGGTCAGTGCATGTCATAGTGACGAGTCGCTTAAGCTTTTATATAGACAGATTTTCAGGGGTAAAAATATACATTTAAGAGAGCTATGAAAATTATTTTTTTACTAAATCAAAAAAAATGCTTTGTGCTCTGGCAAGTGTAGTTCAGTTGGTTGAGCATTATCCTATGCACCTAGGTCACCTGTTTGGTTCCCTGTCAGGACATATGCTCAGGTGGTGGCTGTGCAGGAACCAGCCAATCAATCTTGCTCTCTCATCCATCTCTCTCTCTCTCTCTCTCTCTCTCTCTCTCTCCCCCTCCCTCCCTTCCTCTCTCTCTCAAATCATTGAAAACATATATATAAAGAGCTTTGTTAAAAACTAAGTCTGGAAGCTATAGTTCAAAAAATTATTTTAAAATAAATTTTATATATAAAAGCCAAATAATTTAATGAGTGCCATAAAAATCATTTGATCAGTATTATGGTGCTTACCTGATTCAATAACTAATTTGACCAAGTTAATTAGCTCTTTCCAAATAGCACTGACAACTGCATCTGTCAAAATAAAACGTAAAGTACTTTAGAACAAAGTAGGTATGACTATAATGGCACTCCTCTCATACTAAAGAAATTGAGCAATTAATTTAGAATATAATTTTCCTTCTAATATTCAACTTTATAATAAATCAGTTTATAAAACACTATCACCTTATTTTTGTTAAAGAAATGTGATTGTTTTTTTTTTGTTTGTTTTGTTTTGAAGGACTGTACCATATTAACACAGGGTCATGTAACTATATTTCATTCTTTTTTCCCCCCTTCTCTTATATTTTCTGTATTCAATATCTTAAACTTTTGAGACAACAAAAAACAAATATCAGAATACCTAAAAACCACTAGAAAAAAATTTCCCAAGCCAATTAAATAGCAAACTATTTTATTTACGAAATTTCTTCTCTTCGCTTGATAGGCTATTGAACAAATGAGTTAGGTGTAGATGATGGTATAATAGTCTGAGCTTGATTCATGGCTCTACCATTTACTGTGTGACTTTGGACAGGTTATTTACTTATAGAACAATGGAATTTTCTCATCTGCAAAACTAACACAAAAGATTATTGTACGGATTAAATAAACTATATCTTACAATATAATCTAGTTCAGTGGTCGGCAAATTCATTAGTCAACAGAGCCAAATATCAACAGTACAACAATTGAAATTTCTTCCGAGAGCCGAAAATCGACTTCTGTGCATGGACCACGAAGTTTCAATCACACTATGCATGCATGCCTGCTCGTGATTATTTTGTGGAAGAGCCACTCTCAAGGGGCCAAAGACCCACGTGTGGCTCGAGAGCCACAGTTTGCGGACCACTGATCTATAGATAATAGGTGACACTATATAACTGTTTGCTATTTTAATTGATTTTTGAACAAATTATTTTAAAAACTTGTCTTAAATAGTTACCAGAAGCATCTTTTCCAACTGCAACAAAGCTATCATGAACAGCAGTGATAAGTGTATTTGCATATTTGGAAAAAAAAGAAGAGTTGCTGATTAACGGATATTCAAGAGGCTCTAGAACAAAAAAAGAGACAACTGTGTAAAACCACTTTATGAAATAAACTTCTCAATATTAAATTTTAGGTGGTATGACATGTTTTCTTTTTAAAAAGGTTATAATTATTTCATAATTACAAAATATTTTTATTAAACTGTATTTTAATTCAAAATTCCAAATTATACACAAATAATATTTACAAATAACATCTACCTGATTTTTTTTTTTTTTTCTTTTTGTTAATCCTCACACAAGGATATTTTTCCATTGATTTTTTTAGGGAGAATATAAGAGAGAGAAAGACAGAGAGAAACATCGATGTGAAAGGAACACTTAGATTGGATGCCTTCTGCACAAGCCTTGACCAGGGTCCAGGCCAGGGAGAAGTGTGTAACCAAAGTACCGTTGACCAGAATCAAACCTGGGACCCGTCAGTCCCCAATTCACTGACCCAAACCGGCTAGGGCACATCTACCTGAATCTTAATGCTATTGGTAGACAGACTCATTTAAGCTTTTTAAAAGTCATATGTTAAAAAAAAATATGAAGAAACTTCCCTAAAATCATTCCAGTACTAATCAAATCACTTCCAATTAACTATGTTCTATACGGTTTCAATAACTGAAATTATTTTTAAAGCAAATACCTAAGCTCAGTACAAGTTTGTTTTGCTTAGCAAAACTTAAAACTTCTGGACCCAACAGAAAATGAAGTAACATTTCAAGTCCTAAAAGTTGAATAGAGGGGATTGTGGCCATTACACCAAAATTCGAACTCAAGTTCATCCGGGTGGTTACCGAGGCTCCATATGGAGAAGCACCTTTAAAGCAAAAAAAAAAAAAAAAAAAGTTAGGTAAGCTTAAATTATCTACCCAAATGAACATATTGCTCATTTCCTTCCAATGAAATCTACCTTCAAATGTAAATTGTGTTTTTCAAGAGTTGAAAGTTTTTGTATAAAACTCACAGAATTCCAATTGAATATTAAGAACAAGATTATTTGTTACAAACCATTTAAATGAATAAAATTCTCAGGCATTAATCCTTACCCTAAATTATTACTATTCAGGCATTCCTTAAACGTAAGTATAAAAAACAGCTAACAGAAAGTAATAATAGCAAATAACTTTCTTTCATGGTATACATGCTAAGCCACATTTCTTACATATCTTAAGATGTTGTTTTTAACCTGTTAACTGGGGAGTTCCCTTTTTAATTACGCAACATACAACGGGCGCATACTCTTTCACTAGGACGTGTCAGTACGTCACACCCAGCGGACGTAATTTTATATTATTATTTTTTAATTCATACTTAATTAAAATGAAATATATATTTTTTCATTTATTCATATATAAAGCACAAAGGAAAATACAAAATTACAAATAAATAGAAAAGAATACCAACAAAAAAATGGAATCATCAAATTAAAAAATTATAAATTTTACAAACAATTATAAAGATTACAGCCGAAGCTGGTTTGGCTCAGCGGTAGAGCGTCGGTCTGCGGACTGAAAGGTCCCAGGTTTGATTCCGGCCAAGGGCATGTACATTGGTTGTGGGCACATCCCTGGTGGGAGTGTGCAGGAGGCAGCTGGTCGATGTTTCTCTCTCATCGACGTTTCTAGCTCTCTATCTCTCTCCCTTCCTCTCTGTAAGAAAATCAATAAAATGTATTAAAAATAAAAAAAATAAAAGATTACAAATAATATATACTGTCCCTCTCAGGGCGCAACATATATTTCAAGGACGTATTCATATGTCCTACCCGTTCCCAATAGTGTTTATGTTTGACGTATTTATAGGTCCCGCTCGGTTAACAGGTTAATAATGTTCCTTAAAATACTGGCTCTGAAACCAATACAATTATCTGTAATGTACCTCACATAATGTACTGTGGAAAAGTTGATGTTTCCCAACTACAAAAATGCAATTATTGCAGTAAACATTAATGATGGAGAATATAAATATAATAATCGTTGTGATGGGGGACCAAAATTATTAAGTCATTTCATGTGAATAACACTGAACAGTCTTCAGCCAAAGCATTTACCGTATTTTTCGGACCATAAGACGCACCGGACCATAAGACGCACCAGTTTTTAGAGAAGGGAAATGAAGAAAAAAAGATTCTGAAACAAATAGCGTCCTAAAATATTTTATGTGCATTAAAACCCAACATCACAGTCATAAACACATGTAATCAACCCTTGTAAAGTAAACAGCAGCATTTAGAACCATTTTAGAGCCGGGCAAGCACACAGAGACAACACAGAGCCGGGCAAGTAAAAAAACTTTTTTTTTAAAGTATATGTGTAGGCTATATTTGGACCATAAGACGCAGGGACTTTTTCCCCCCACTTCTGGGGGGAAAAAAGTGCGTCTTATGGTCCGAAAAATACGGTTAAAATAAATAAATAAATAAATAAAAACAAGTTTGACTATTTCTTACCTTTATGTTGAGGGGTCATAGGACTTAAGCCTGGAGAAGTAGCTAGTCGAGATGAACTGCCCTGAGGTGAAGCATTAGCATCAATGCTTATTGTGCTTTGAATTAGAGGCACACAAACCTAGTAGGGTAACAATAATAATAAAAAGGAAATGATATTTGTAAACTGCACAATTTCCTTTAAAAAAAAAAAAAAAGCCTTGTGTGACAGTTGATTTTCTTTAACAAGCAGTATAAATTCTGTTAGTATGTTGAATTTTATGAACTATTTCAATACATGGGCAAAATACTGAAATTTGGACAAGTGAAAACTTTTACCAAACTGTATTTACCCCGAGATGCATACTATCTATAAATTTCAGTTCTAAATTACAAATTATACACAAATAATTTTTGCAAGTAATATCTACCTGAGCTTTAATGCTATTGGCAGACAGACTCATTTAAAATTTTTTAAAAACCTGCTAAAAATATATGAACTAAGACAACTTCAAGCTCATTTCTAAGATCATTCCACACAATCAAATCTAGTCAATGAGAATAAATTATGCCAATGAATGTGGACAACTGATAAGGTTAGTCTAATAGGACCTTACCATGGCAAAATTGCAAAAAAATTACAGTCCTAATTATGTAACACTATCAATGTCCAATTTTAATTAGTTCATCTTCCACCAAGTTTAAAAGTGTTAAAAATTTCAAGTATATTTAAAGTCTCCCTTCGTAAGAATATACTCACTGCTTATTAGATATTGACATAGACTAGAAGACAAGGACTTAGAAATCCAAAATTAAAATATACTGAAAAATCCAAGATAAGCAATAAAAAAATAAAAGCTATCGCACCTGTCCTTTTTATACTTAACTAAAAAAAAATTTCAGACCCTGGGCAGGTAGCTCAGTTGGTTAGAGCATCGTCCCCGTACAACAAAGGTTGTGGGTTCTTTCCCCAGTCAAAGCACATATAAGAATCAATCAATGAATGCATAAAATAAGTGGAACAACAAATTAATGTTTGTCTGTCTGTCAAATCTATAAAAAAAATTTAGAAAAAATTCAGAAACCAAGGATGGGATTAATTGCAAAAACAAAGAGGTACAGATAAGAATATTAAGCCTGGGTGTAAATGCCCAGAGGATATCAATATCTAAAGAAATTTGTAAAATCATTTCAACAATATTAAAAACATATGATGGAATTTAAATAATTAGTTATCCCTAGGTAGCCTGAAAAGAGAAACAAAAATAACAATCCAATTTTGTTATCTACGCACTATAGCATTTGATTTGTTTTAGTAATATTGAATCTATTCTCAGTTATATTCTAAGTCCTCTGAAATTCCTTTTTAAAAATATTCATGTCTCTAAAAAATAGATATTTGAGTGTTTGCCAATTAAAAGGGCTTAGTCAAGAAAAAAGATCTTCTATATATTGTGGTCTGCTAACACAGCAAAAGTAACACTGAAAGATTATAGAACACATTAATAAAGAAAACACAAAATATTATTATCAAAACTTAGAATATTACCTGTTCAAAATTAGCAGGAAGATGAGGTCCAAGTCTCATTAGTAAATACCACCAGACTTCTAGTTTTGTTAGAGCAAGAGCTTCTGTTCGCACATGGATGGAACTCAAAGGCTGCATTAACAACTTTAATCTTTTCGCACTACACAGTATTTCTTAAAGGAAAATGAAACAAGCACACAGGTAAATACATTTAAGAGCAAAAGATTACATTTTAAGAATGAATATACAGTAGTTCCCCCCCCCCCACTTTTTTTTTTTTAACCATATCAAGGGAATAAATTCTTTAAAATTTTTATTCAACAGGTGTGTTCCTGTTTCACCCAAAATTTTCTCCTGACAAACTCCAGTACACCTAGACAACAATAGGTAGGAAGGTAATGACAAAAAAAAGTATTATTTATTAAATGCTGAGGGCCAGGGGTGATTTTGCAATCAAGTGACATCTGTCAATGTCTAAAATATTTTTGGTTGTTACAACTTGAGAGGCAAGGGTATGGAGAACACTACTGGCATCTAGTGAGGTGCATTCAGAAATGCTGCAGAGCAGTCCTCCACAACAAACTGTCTAGCCCGATATTAAAAAATGTTGAGAAACTGTCCAAGCTGCTTTGTATTCTTTTTTTTTTTTTTTTTTTTTTTTTTTTTTTTTAATATATTTTATTGATTTTGTACAGAGAGGAAGGGAGAGAGATAGAAAGCCAGAAACATCGATGAGAGAGAGTCATCGATCAGCTGCCTCTTGCACACCCCCTACTGGGGATATGCCCGCAACCAAGGTACATGCCCTTGACCGGAATCGAACCCGGGTCCCTTCAGTCCCCAAGCCGACGCTCTATCCATTGAGCCAAACCGGTCTCGGCTGCTTTGTATTCTTGTCATCTCCACTTTACAGGTAAAAAATAGAGGTTTACTGCCTAGCTGTTGTGGGTCAGTGGTTGAACATTGACCCATGAACCAGATCACAGTTCAATTCTCGGTCAGGGCACATGCCAGGGTTTGAGGCTCTGCCCCCAGTAGTGGATGTGCAGGAGGCAGATGACTGATGACTATCTCTCATCACCGATGTCTCTCTCTTTCTATCTAAAACCAATAAAAACATATTTTTAAAAATAGAGGCATTTTTTACATTCTGTCAAAAATGAATATATTTAACCAAAACCGGTTTGGCTCAGTGGATAGAGCTCGGCCTGTGGACTGAAGGATCACAGGTTCGATTCCGGTCAAGGGCATGTACACTGGTTGCAGGCACATCCCCAGTAGGGGGTGTGCAAGAGGCAGCTGATCGATGACACTCTCTCATCGATGTTTCTAAATATCCCTCTCTCTTCCTCTCTGTAAAAAAATCAATAAAATAAATATTTTTAAAAAGGAATATATTTAAATTTTGCTAATAATTTATTTTATCAAGCATTATAACTGTTGTTGACATTAGATTTTGAAAACCTACATCTACATTAATAATTACATATTAAAATTCAGCATAAAAATGAAATCTAATTCTTTAAGCAAAATATTTACATCAGAATTCTATAGTGTGTGAGTATGACTGGGAATACATAAAAAGACAGTCTGTGCTAAAGTAACTTATCAAAGACTTCAAAAGGACTTTGAAGTAAGAAAACAAGTCAGACTACTGTGAGAACAAATCCTCTACATACGAGCTCCAAAAAAACCACCTGTAGCAGATTGCCAAATGCCATACAATCCATTTTCTTTTAGTTACCAGACTTGTGTTCATTCATAACAATGATGGCTGCCCAATTTTTACTTATTTATCTAGTCTCCTGTTTAGCCATTCTACCCAATGAAACTTAAGTGATGATGAATGTGAATTTCTAGAATGCTCACTATAGATAGCCAACTCAGCTAAGAAGTTCATTTCTGCTTTCTGCCTTCCCTTTTTCCTATAGTTTGTAACTAAGGCATACTGAAGATGACAGAAGAGTCAAGCACTTTCGATAACGACTGCCTCGACCTATAATACAAGTCATAGACTCTAGCTCTAGACGTACTTCATCTTCTTTAAACCCTTCCTATTTTATGCAGTAACATTCAACCATTTATAATTCCAACAGATTTAGTCGTGAACATTATCTCGTGCTAATAGTTCATAAGCAACAAAAAAAGAAAGTGACATTTCTAATTAAAAATGGTGCCCAGTAATGCACTTTTACCAACCCTTTTAATAAAAGTAATGATAGTTAGATGGTCAGCAGGGGAGGGGAGTTGGGAGGGACCAGGCCTACAAGGGAGGGCAGCTAGGGGCGATCAAGCCTCTAGGTGAGGGCAGTTAGGGGTGACCAGGCTGACAGAGGAGGGAAGTTGGGGGCAACGAGGCCTGCAGGGAAGGGCATTTGCAATTTGGGGGGATCAGGCCTGCAGTGGAAGGCAGTTAGGGGTGACCAGGACTGCAAGAGAGGGCAGTTGGGGGTGACCAGTCCCGCATGGGAGGGCAGTTGGAAATGACCAGGCCTGCAAGGGAGGGGAGTTGAGGGCAACCAGGTTGGCAGGGGAGGGCATTTAAAGATGACCAGGTTGGCAGGGGAGGGCAGTTAGAGGCAATCGGGCCAGCAAGGGAGCAGTTAGGCATCTATAAGGCTGGCAAGGAAGTGGTTAGGGGCAACCAGGCAGGCAAATGGTTGGGAGCCAGGGTCCCAGATTGGAGGGGTGCAGGCTGGGCTGAGAGACACATCTCCTTCTCCCGTGCACAAATTTCATGCACCAGGCATCTAGTCACTTTATAAAATACATTAAAAGTGAAAGGAATGAATGGTCATTGGTAGAAAAAAAATATATAGGATGAAATCCACAGTACTTAGTACATCTGTATGTATTATTCTGAATATTAATTACCCAGTAAGTAGGTACTTAATACTGACCCATCTTTGGGCTAAACATTCTTTTTCATCTATATCTATATATGTATCTATATCTCTATCTATGCATCCATCCATTCATATCAAACACCTTCACTAGGATAATAGGATGTTAAGTTTAAAGTAAATCACAAGGAAACACTTATAGCATATATAATAAAAGCCTAATATGCAAAGTGACCAAACAGTGGAACAACCAGTTGGCAGGGGGTGGGGTGGGTGAGCGGGCAGCGCCAGACCAGCCACGGTGAGTGCCAGCGGGAAGAGGGAGGGAACAGCAATCAAGAACCAGCTGCTCATAGGCTGGCGCTGTCCCCTGATCACTCCCCATCCCCTGGTTCTCACCTGCAGAGGGAGGCTACCAGTAGCTGAGCCGGAACTGCCCCTGGTGGTCAGTCAGACATCCCCGAGGGCTCCCAGACTACAAGAGGGTGCAGGCTGAGCTGAGGGATTGCCCTCCACTCCCCCACCCCAGTGCACAAATTTTTGTGTACCAGGCCTCTAGTATATTAATATTAATCTACTATTAGGTACAGTTCTAAATGTCCTAAGAGATAAAAAGAAGTTCACCAGTTGCACTTGCTGGTTTGGCTTGGTGGATAGCGTTGTCCTACGGACAGAAGCGTCCCCGGTTTGATTCCAGCCAGGGGTACATGCCCAGGTTGCAAGCTCAATCTCCAGTGGCAGCCAATCTATGATTCTCTCTCACCATTGATGTTTCTCTCTTTCTCCCTCTTCCTCCCTCTCTGAAATCAATAAATATATATTTTAAAATTCAGTCAGTGATGTTAATTGCATAACAATCACAATTGTTTCCTATCATCTATTGAGACCTTTGATAAATTCTGTAATCACTCCAAAATAGTAAAAATACTTAGTACCTCAGATCTCTTGTGACCATAAGTAAGATAGGTAATGATGTACTAAGAGTGCCACAAATGGTATTTGATAGTTTTTGAACATTAAATATTCAAAATTTCAAAATATTACTTACCTGGATTTAACGCAAAATTATCTATTAAACTCTTCCAAGCAATAAAAGCTATTTTTTTAATTATGGGTGCTCCACTACGAAATCCCAGTTCCTCCAGCTGTAATAGAGAATTAATGAAACTCCCACTTCGATGTAAAGTCTAAAAAAGAAAAAGTCATTTAAAAAAGAAAAAGTCATTTAAAAAGTTATTGACTTCCTAAAACAAGGCATAAGGCACTAGTATGATTCACTAATCTAATTCATTCTGTTTCAGTTAAATAAAAATCTTAGGAATTAACATTTTTCAAAGTACCAAATTCTATATGCACATTCAAATTTCAAAATCACAAAATATAAACTTCATGAAACAGATAATATAGAACACAAACCATTACAGAAAATTAGGAAGGTCAGATAAAAACCAATTTTACTAACATAATCCCAAAAAGTGAGTACATGAAAAAAATATATATATATAATCTATATTAAAGAATAAATAAGAAATGTTAGATACTGAAACTAATAAAACACCTTTTCAAATACAGTAAATAAAACAGGTATGAAAAATGGTTAAGAGGAGAAACCAAAATGGTGGCATTAGGTAAACACCTACACTGCTGCCCTGCACAACAATTTTATAACGGCAACTGGAAGACAGAGCGGACATCATCCAGAACCACCGGAAAAGCTGGCTGAGTGGAAATTCTACAACTAGAAAAAAGCACTGAGACTCAGAGGAGCTGAGGAAGTGTGGAGACCCAAGCACTTGGAAAGGGCAGGCGGCTGAATAAGCGGCGGAAAGCAAGTGCATGGCTAGCTTTCTCGTTAAGGAGGAAAACAAAACCTCCTGACTGCAATGAAATCCAGCTCCAGGTGAGACTTTGGGTACCAGGCTCATTCGGGGAGAATCTGGACTGTCAGGCAGTGTGTTTCTCTCAAGAAACTCAAGAGCAGCTTTCACTCAAAGGTGCGAGCAGCCATTGCCACAGGACACTGAAACACAGGGCCCTCTTAGGGCGGGGCTGACAGGAAACCTGAGACTCCACCCTATCCAAGCTGAGCACAGAAACGCTCCCAGCGAAGACAGTGCTGATCTTCACAGCCAATTGTCCTGGAGGTCAACTCCTCCCAGTGAAACCAACAACAATCAAGGCTTAACTACAAGACTGCACACACAGCTCACAAGTGGTACACCAAGAGTGTCCACCTCAGATAACTGGAGAGGCTGAGCTACTGGGCCCTCCTAGGACACCTAGCATACAAAGCAACTCCATCAAATCAGGGAAGCAGCTAAAATGCAGAAATATACAGGCAGGCCACAAATGAAGGAAATAGAGGAAAGCAAAAGACTGGATATAGAGTTCAAAACCACAGTTATAAGGTTTTTCAAGAATTTCCTAGAAAAGGCCAATAAATTTAACCAGACCCTCGATATGAAAAAGGATCAACTAGAAACTGAGCATATACTAACTGAAATTAAAAAAATATTATACAGAGACCTAAAAGCAGACTAGAGGATTGCAAGAATCAAGACAAAGATTTGAAATACCAAGAAGCAAAAAACACTCCTCTGAAAAAGAAAAAAGCATCCAAATAGTTGAAGATAGTGTAGAAGCCTTTGGGACTACTTCAAGCATGCCAACATCCAAATTATGGGGGTGCCAGAAGAAGAGAGCAAGATACTGAAAACCTATTTGAACAAATAGTGACAGAAAACTCCCCCCACCTGGTGAAAGAAATACTTACAATTCCAGGAAGAATCAGGGGTATAGAAAGGGAGTGGGAGGTGCAGGAAGAGACTGAACAAAAAGCATACACCGGAGAAACCAAGATGGCGGCGTAGGGTAGACACCTGAATGTAGCCTACCACAACAAATTTGAATTTAGAACTGAAAAACAGGGGAGGCATTGCCCTGAAGCACCAGACGGCTAGCTGAGAGGAGGCTCTGCCATCTGGGAAGGAGAGAGAAGGCACGCTGAACCTCAGGAACTGAGAAGGACTTTTCTAAGGCGAGTCTGACAGGGAACCAAAGATTGTCTGCGCCATCCCAAGACCCCGCCCAATCCAAGCAGAGTACAGAAGCCCTCCTAGCTGAGACACTGCTGATCCTCACAGCCAATTGGCTTGGAGATCAACACTTCTCAGTGATACCAACAATAAGCAAGGCTTAACAACAAGACTGCACACACAGCCCACAAAGGGCTACACCAAGACTGTCCACTGCAGGTAACTGGGAAGGCTGTGCTACTGGGCTCTACCAGAACACCTAGCACACAAAGCTATTCCATCAAATCAGGGAAACAACTAAAATGCAGACAAGAGGAAGGACACAAAGGAAGAAGACGGAGGAAAAGAAAAGATTGGACATTGAGTTCAAAACTACAGTTATAAGGTTATTCAACAATATCCTAAAAAAGGCCAATAAAATAAATGAGACCTATGAGGATATGAAAAGGGAGCAACTAGAAATAAGGGATCAACTAGAAATGAAGAAAACACTGTCTGAAATAAAAAATATTATACAAAGTCCTAAAAACAGACTGGAAGATCGCAAGAATCAAGACAAAGATTCAGAACACAAAGAGCCAGAGGACACTCCTCTGCAGAAGGGATAAGATAAGAGAATCCAGAAAGTTGAAGATAGTGTAAGAAACCTCTGGGACAATTTCAAGCGAACCAACATCAGAATTATGGGTGTCCCAGAAGATGACAGAGAGCAAGATACCGAAAGAATATTGGAAGAAATAGTGACAGAAAATTTCCCCCACCTGGGGAAAGAATTAGACTTACAAGTCCAGGAACCCCGCAGAACCCCAAACAAAAGGAATCCAAGGAGGACCACACCAAGACACATCATAATTAAAATTCCAAGAGCAAAAGACAAAGAGAGAATATTAAAAGCAGCAAGAGAAAAGCTATAAAGGAGCACCCATACGATTCTCAGCTGATTTCTCATCAGAAACCATGCAGGCCAGAAGGGAATGGCAAAAAATATTCAAGGATGCCAGGACCGGTTTGGCTCAATGGATAGAGCGTCGGCCTGTGGACTGAAAGGTCCCGGGTTTGATTCCGGACAAGGGCATGTACCTTGGTTGCGGGCACATCCCCAGTGGGGGGTGTGCAAGAGGCAGCTGATAGATGGTTCTCTCTCATCGATGTTTCTAACTCTCTCTCTCTCTCTTCCTCTCTGTGAAAAATCAATAAAATATATTAAAAAAAAAAAAAATATTCAAGGTGATGAAGAGCAAGAACCTACAGCAAAAAATACTCTACCCAGCAAAGCTAACACTCAGAATTGAAGGCCAGATAAAGAGCTTCACAAATTAAAAAAAGCTAAAAGAGTTCATCACCACCAAACCAGAGTTATATGAATTGCTGAAGGGGGTTATTTAGGAAGAGGAAGATAAAGATAAAAATTATGATCAACAAATACGTAGCTATCAACAAGTGAATCTAAAAACCAAGGGAATTAAAAAAATCTGATGAACAATATTAACTGATGAATATAATAGAATCAGAGGTATGGAAGGGAAATGGACTGACGATTCTGGGGGAAAAGGGGAGTGGGAGTGCGGGAAGAAACTGAACAAAAACTGCACCTATGGATGAGGACAATGGGGGATGGGGAAAGGACAGAGGGTGGGGTGGGAACCTGGTGGAGAGGAGCAATTGAGGGGGGGAAGAGGATCACATTTGTAATAATTTGAACAATAAAGATTTATTTAAATAAATAAAATAAATTAAAAAAAAAAAAAGGCATACACCTATGGATGAGGATGGGTTGGAGGGTGGGGGCTTGCAAGAGGCAGCCGATTGATGATTCTCTCTCATTGATGTTTCTAACTCTCTATCCCGCTCTCTTCCTCTCTGTAAAAAATCAATAAAATATATTTTTTAAAAAAATTCAGTTAAGTTCCTGTGAGCTTCGGGTCAGATTGCATCAACCAATCAATACACAACCTTGCTTTAGAATTATTTTTTTAAAGACACCTTACTTATAGTCATGCACTGCTTAACAAAGGGATATGTTCTGAGAAATACATCAGGCAATTGTTGTGCAGACATTATAGAGTATTCTTACACAAATCTAGATGTTATAGCGTATTACACACGAGTCAACTTCTTGGCTGTATACCTGTACATTATGCTAATACACACATGAGATTAAATCAAGCACAAGAGAAAATGATGCAATTAAGAGATGACGTAAGACCAAAATGTATGAGGTTGCTGACAGGGTAACATGGCACACTATTCCATAGGAAAATATTTGTTAATAAGCAGTAAGAGTACACTAAAATAGTGATAAATACGACAATAAATATACTAAGCAGTAACATTTATTCATTATCGAATACTAGGTACCATACAAAATTGTACGATATACTTTTACACAACTGGCAACACAGGTTTGACACTAGCATCATAACAAACATGTGATATCATTAGCCAATAGGAATTCTCAGTTCAATTATCAACTTATGCAACCAGCCTAGTATATGCAATCTGTTGTTGATCTAATCATCGTTAGGCAGTGCGTTAACTGTGTTTCACTAATTCACTAACATTGAACTCCTGGCCTAAAGTATTATAACTCAGTTCTGAACAAACCTTTAATATCCATATTACCTTCATAGGACACATCAGTCTTTCTGTATTTAGGAATCATAGCATTTCAACACTATGCTTGGGGGCCATTAAACAATGTGATTGTCAAGAAAAAGCCCAAAATGTGAAAAATATGGCAATAACTGGATCATGAAAAGGACATTTGTTTAGAGAATATAGAGAATTCAAACAAAATGGCAAAGCACAATCTTAGGTCAGCTAGGAACAACTGTACTAGGAACTCATTTTTTTTGCCACCCTGTATGTCTGGTATACACACTGGTGATACATTTAGAAAATTATACAGAACAAGTACTGATGTTAGCTTTACAAATAAATTTTAGTGAGTAGGTAAATTTGCATATATGGTCTGATGAATAATGTAAATTGACTGTGCTTTGTATATAAAGTTAAGAAATGAAAGGGTCTAGCAGTAAAACTGAACTATTCTTTAGATGTGGGCTTACCTTTCCAAGAAGTTTGACAAACAAAGGCCATAATTTTAAAACATATGTCTCATTTTTACTCATAAATAGCTTCTGGAGTTCTGCAAGTAATTTCTGCAAACAAAAGCAAAGGTATTTACCAAAAGGACTCTTAAAAAGGAAAAAATATGCAGTATCAAATTGGTTGATTACCTTAGCCAAATAACTTTAACCAATGTTTTATAAAAAAAACTTTCTTACATAATAGCAAAGCTGAGTTTTACAATAATCTAGAGGTCCAGTGCACAAAATTCATGCACAGGGGGAGGGGGTTTCCCCTCAGCCCATCCTATACCCTCATCAATTCAGGACCCCTCAGGGGATGTCCGAATGCCAATTTAGGATAGGGCCAAACTGGCAGTCGGTCATCCCTATCACAATCCAGAGCCACTGGCTCCTAACTGCTCACCTGCCTGCTGGCCCTGCTTGGTCACCCCCAACTACCCCCCCCCCACGCTGGCCTGGTAGCCCCTCACAGGCCCTCTCCAACGCTGGCCTGGTTGCCACCAACTGTCCCAACTACCAGCCTGGTCACCCCACGCAGCCTGCTGTTCAGTCTTTTGGTCATCCCTCACTAACATCCCTGCCAAACTGGTCGCCCTGCACAGCTTGCTGATTAGTGTCAGTCCAATTGTTAATAGTGTCAGTCCTGGCTTTTTATATATTAGGATGTCCAATATAAATCATCATTAACATTTTACTAATGTTTTTATTAACACAATCTAGCCATTCTACATTCATTAATCCAGATTAAAAATTTCCCCTATTATTCTTTTCCCTAAAAACTTTAGCATGCATACCATTAATTAGATTTCAAATTAATGTTTTTTAACTTCTCACTCTAACTTTAAAGATACATTAACCTGTTAACCAGGGAGTTCCCTTTTTAATTACGCAACGTACAACGGGCGCATACTCTTTCACTAGGACGTGTCAGTAAGTCACACCCAGTGGACGTAATTTTATATTATCATTTTTTTATTTATACTTAATTAAAATAAATGAAATATATTTTTTTCGTTTATTTATATATAAAGCACAAAGGAAAACACAAAATTATAAACAAATAGAAAAGAATACCAACAAAAAAATGGAATAATCGAATTAAAAAATGATAAAGGAAAGATAGCAGTATAGAGTAATTCTAAAATATAACCCTGTGCCGAAACCGGTTTGGCTCAGCGATAGAGCGCCGGTCTGCAGACTGAAAGGTCCCAGGTTCGATTCCGGCCCAGGGCATGTACATTGGTTGCGGGCACATCCCCGGTAGGGGGTGTGCAAGAGGCAGCTGATGGATGTTTCTCTTTCATTGATGTTTCTAGCTCTCTCTCTCTCTCCCTTCCTCTCTGTAAGAAAATCAATAAAATATATATATTTTTAAAAATTACAAAAAATATATACCGTCCCTCTCAGGGCACAACATATATTTCAAGGACGTATGTCCTACCCGTTCCCAATAGTGTTTATGTTTGACGTATTTATAGGTCACGCTCAGTTAACAGGTTAATAGCTTCATGGATAAGACTGAGAAAACTAGTTCAAATGTATGAAGTTTTACATATGCTCTTAAAAATTAATAAACTTATAATAAAGAAACTTGCAAAAATAAGAAAGATACTTCATTAGACTCTAAATATAACTATAAAGTAACTTTAAAATGAATAGACAAAACCCCAAGATTTAGAATCTGGAAGCTTCCCTCACTGTCTGGATTACTATAGTATGCCCCAACTAGTTTCCCTGTTCCTACTCAATCCCCTTTAGAGTCTATTGCAGGCGTCCTCAAACTTTTTAAAGTGGGGGCCAGATCACGGTCCCTCAGAGAGCTGGAGGGCCAGACTATATGAACTACTAATTCCTACTGTAACACCTCGGCTGCGCTCACTGCCCAAAAAACCTGGCGGGCCAGATCAGACTCCTCTGTGGGCCGCATGTGGCCGCGGGCCGTAGTTTGAAGACCCCTGGCTATTGTGAACATAGGCAGAGCAATCCCTTTAAAACCCAAGTCAGTGCCCCTCTTAGACTCAAAATCTTCAAATATGATTTTCAGTAGAACCACGTCTTACAATGACCCCCAATGTGCAAGACTCTCTGTTTCTCTGAAATCGTATCGTACTCACCTTCATGAATTCCACTATTATACTGCTCAGTGTTCACTGAACACAACCATCAGAACAGGACCTTTTGCTCTCATGGTTCCTCCAAAGAGCTATCCCCTGTATCATCTTCAAATCACTGCTGAAATACCCTTTCTTTTTTCTTCCCTCATCACTTCACCCTTCCTCTCCAATGAAACTCTTTGGATCTAATTCCTGTTGTTCTAACATTCTTCACTAAATCTACTATATACTTTATTATCTCTACCACTAGAAAATAAGCTCCACAATTCCTTTTGTTCACTGATATATTCAGTGTCTAAAACAATACCCAGCATATAATAGGTGTTCAAAAAATATTTGTTACAAGAACAAAGGCTGAAAAACCTAAAGCCTGGGGCAAATAAAAACTAGGAAATTACACAGCTGATGCAATTATACACATTAAATTTATATTCACTGGGATTATGCTACAACCACTCAAATTGCACTGAATTAGTTAATACTTTCCCGTTTCCAAAAATGCAATCCCTTTCAATCAATATCACTAGGGATTGTATAAAATGTCTGGATCATAGCATCACTAGATAAACAACTTCCTTCCTTACTGAAGAGCAGAAGTAGTAATGCCTACAATAACTTCATTGTTTTAATTCAAAGAGGGATTTTCTAGATCACAGTACAATTATACCAATACTAGAGGCCTGGTGGATGAAATTCGAGCATAGGGCTCCCTAAGCCCAACTTGAACTCTCTACAATCCAGCTCTCAGGGAATGTCCTACTGTTGGCTTAGGCCCACTCTTCGTGGTTCTCTGCTCTCTGCGGGGTCTGGGGGTTTCACTGCAGCAATGGAGATGAAGCCCCCATGCCCCGCTGTCCGCTCTCTGCCTGCCACCACCATGTGCCATGCCAAGGAAGCCCCAATGTACAGCAGTGTGCTCTATCTGCCAGGCCTGGGGACTTCGCCAACACCAACACACTAAGGAAGTACCCATGCCCTGTTGTCTGGGCTCTGTCTGCTGGGCCTGGGGGTGCTCCTGCCACGTCTGCCCTAAGGAAGCCCCCAAGCCCTGCTGTCTGGGCTGTCTGCTGGGCCTGGGGTTTCCCCCGCCATCACCCTGCACTAAGGAAGCTCCTAAGCCCTGCTTTCTGGGATCTGACTGCTGGACCTGGGGATGTTCCTGCTCTCTGTACTAAGGAAGCTCCCAAGACCTGCTGCCCAGGCTCTGACTGCCAGGCCTGGGGGTGCTCCCACCACCACGCTAATGAAGCCCCCATGCTCTGCTATCTGGGCTCTATCTGTGGACCTGGGGGTGCTCCCACTGCCACCGTGCTAAGGAAGCCCCAAAGCCCTGCTGTCCAGGCTCTGTCTGCGGGGCCTGTGTTTCCCCCCCTGCCACCGCACTAAGGGAAGTGTGTCTTCCCCGCTGCTGCCGCACTAAGGAAGCTCTCAAGCCCTGCTTTTCTGGGCTCTGTCTGCTGGGCCTGGGGGTGTTCCCACCTACTCTGCTCTAAGGAAGCCCCCAAGCCTGCTGTCCAGGCTCTGTTTGCCGGGCCGGGGGCTTCACCACCATCACCCTGGGAAACGAATCCCCCAGGCTCTGCTGTCTGGGCTCTGTCTGCTGGGCCTGGCCTGGGGCTTCCCCGCTGCCACTGTGCTAAGGAAGCCCCAAGCCCTGCTGTCAGGGCTCTATATGCCGTGTCTGGGGGCAGATCCAACTTGATCCCCACGAACCCCAATGGGGCTGACAGGCCCAGGTACTGCAGCAGCGGTGGAGCAGAGAGGCTGGATCCGCCCCCTCAGGCAGTGGATCCAGCCTCACTGCTTCAGTGGACAGGCCAGACACTCCAGCAGCAGGGCTGAGGGAACTAGGCACCGCCATCTTGTGGCTATGGGGGCTGCCATTCTGCTGCGGAGTGATGGTAAATTGCATATTACTCTATTATTAGATAGGATGAGCCCTAAGCATGGTAAAGAACCTTACAGCACAGTATTCAAAAAATCCTTATAAAAAGTAATACTTACAGTAGTCATAAGCTGCTCTGTGATAGATGCTATTTCTTGTTGTTTCTGAAGCAACAATGGCATTCCCATCTCTAGAGCAGTCGCTCCCCGCAAATGTACCTTTTGGGCCGAATGAACAACTAAAGGTATGACCAGTTTTGCCCACCTAACTGACTCTTCTCCCATTTGAATTGGGGCTTGTTCAATTAGCCTATAAGAGAGAAATCAATAAATAGGTAAGTTTGACCTCACCTTTTATGTCGAAACTACCAGGAAAATAAGCAGCACACAGAGAAATATGAATGGTACGGAACATTTATTTTAAAATATGTACATCTAGTCACACACACAAAAAAATAATTTTCCTGGCTAATTCTACTTCTGTATTATTCTTATACATTTTTTAAATAAAAAGGTATTTTGTCTTTAAAGTTTTTTAAAATACTAATTATCTATACTAATAAAAGGGTAATATACGAATTGATCATGATGCCCTCATAGTAACAACCGAAGAGCAGGCTGCATGGGGCGACCAGGCTGGCAGGAGGATTAGCAAGGGATGACCAAACAACCGACCAGCAGGCTGGGTGGGACAAACAGGCTGGCAGGGGGAATAGTGAGGGGCGACCATGCTGGCAGAGGGGGGCAGTGAGGGGAAAATAGGCCAGCAGGAGTGGGGCAGTTGGAGGAGACCAGGCTGGCAGGGGGGAGGGGAGGACAGTTAGTGGTGATCAAGCAGGCAGCCAGGTGAGCCGTTAAGAGCCAGTGGCCCTGGATTGTGAGAGGAATGGCCGATCCTAGGGATCGGGCTGAAACCGGCAGTCGGACATCCCCCAAGGGGTCCCAGAGTAGAGAGGGTCTAGGCTGGGCTGAGGGGACTCCCCTGCCCCTGTGCAAAAATTTCTTGCTCAGAGCCTCTAGTCTAGGGGTGTTGAACTCAATCAGAGAAGGGGCCAAAATCTAAAATCCAGCCTAAATCGCGGGCCGAATGGTTTACTGAACAGTCATAAACTGTCATTGTGATGGAAACGCAGCGGAGTGCAGTGATGACAGCGTGGTGCGGGCCATATTGCAAGGCCTGGCGGGATGGATTTGGCCCGCGGGCCTTGTGTTTGACACATGTGCTCTAGTCTATGCTAATAAAAGGGTAATATGCAAAATGGTCACTACGCCCTCACAGTAACAACCAAACAACAGGCTGCATGGGACAACCAGACTGGCAGGGGGGTTAGCGAGGGACAACCAAATGACTGACCAGCTGGCTGCGTGGCGACCAGGCCGGCAGGGGGGAGCAATGAGGGATGACCAGGCTGGCAGAGGGGGCAGTGAGGGGCAACCAGGCCAGCAGGGGGGTAGGTGGAGGAGATCAGGCCAGCAAGGAGGGAGAAGTGGGTAGAGTTGGAGGCAACCAGGCTGGCAGGAGGGGGGGCAGTTAGGGGCAATCAAGCCGGCAAAGCAGGCAGGCAGGTGAACAATTAGGATTGTGAGAGGGATCCTGGATTGGAGAGGGGGTCCAGGCTGGGTTGAAAGGCTTCCCAATTCTCTGCATGAATTTCATGCACCAAGCCTCTAGTTTTTATATTGGGTCTAGTAATAAGTAATGTCGTTTTTAAACATTCGTTTAAAATCTTGCTTGGCATTGACTTGTATTGACATAACCTTCAAACATTTGGTATCTACAGAACGTGTGAAGTGCAATTAACAAGTTTTGCTTGAAAAAGTTTGTGTTTGGTTTGGTTTTTGTTGCAAAACTAGGGCTAAGAAGATGGCGGATGAAGAGCATATTCGGCACTGCATGCTTTACGAGTTCCAATTAGGAAGAAAAGCAAGTGAGGCTGCAAAAAACATCTGTAGTGCTCTTGGTCAAGATGCAGTTAGCGCCAGAAAATGCCAGCGTTGGTTTGAGAAATTTCGCGAGGGAAATTTTTTGTTAGATGACAAGAGTGGTCGAGGCCGAGTGTCCAATTTTGATCAAGAAGCTCTTCAAGCTCTTTTGGTGCAAAATCCTCAAATTACCCAACAAGAGCTTGCGACAACTTTAAATTGTTCACAAAAAACAATTTCCAATCAATTGCGTGCACTTGGCAAAGTCCATGAGTTGACCGACAACAACCATAATCAAAGAGTCACAATTTGCAGTTCGCTCCTCTCTCGTCAAAACCGTTTGCTGTTTTTAGAGCAAATTGTTACTGGAGATGAAAAATGGGTGCTGTATGTTAATTTGAAAAGGCGGCCTCAATGGTTGGACAAAAATGAGGCTCCGCAGCCCACGCCCAAACCTGACTTGCATGCGAAAAAAGTGATGTGTGTTTGGTGGAATTTTAAAGGAATTCTTCATTATGAACTTTTACCATCTAACCAAACCATTACAAGTACAGTGTATAGTGCCCAATTGGAAAGGTTAGCCCAAGCTTTAAGAGAAAAAGAACCCGCGCTGATTAATCGGAAGGGCGTAATTCTTCACCACGATAACGCACGACCGCATACTGCAAGAATCACTGCTGAGGGAGAATCCAAGATGGCTGCTCGGGTGGGCAACTAGCCGCAGCCGCACACAGCAGTTTCAGCGAAATACAACTAAAATATAAAATGGACATTACCCAGAACTACAGGAAAGTCGACTGACTGGAAATTCTACAACAAGAAGGAGAAAACCAGAAGGAAGCACGGAGGAGCTGTAAAAGCCCAAGGTACGGAGACACGCGGCGCGCGGAGAGGACAGAGCCGGAGAGGAGGGAGGCCAAGTGCCTGGCTGGCGGTCCCAAGCGGTAAGGAGAGAAAGGCCCAGCTCCAACTGCTCTGAACCCCAATTCTAGGCCAGACCCCGGGGACCCAGGCTCATCCATAGGGAGCCGGGCTGTAAGGCGGGACTTCGGGGAAGCGGCGAAAGGAGGTCCCAGAGGCGCGCACACTGCGCGCAGAGAAGGGCCGGCCGGCTGTGCCGCGGGATTGCCCTGACAGGAAGGAGACAGGGGCTCCAGATTGCTCTGAACACCACCTCCAATCCCACTACCAACTGAACTGAACCCCAATACCGGACTCATTGGGGGAGAGCATAGATAGTTTGGCAGCAGGCGAAAATCGTGGGCACCTTTCTCTCAGAGGCGCTCGCAACAAGTACTGAAGGACCCTGAGTCTCAGGAGTCGCATAGGGCAGGGCTGACGGAAGCCAAGGCTGTAGGCTCCACCCTGAAACCCCGCCCCATCAGGAAAGCTGCCTGCGAAAATGCCTAAACCAAATAGATCACAAACGAAAGAAATGGAGGACAAAATAGAGTTCAAAACCACACTTATAAGGTTGTTCAAGAATCTCCTAGAAAAGGCCGATAAAATAAACAAGACCTATGAGGATATGAAAAGGGGTCAACTAGAAATAATAAGGGATCAACAAGAAATAAAGAATACATTGTCTGAAATAAAAAATAATTTATGGAGTCCTAAAAACAGAATGGAAGATTGCAAGAATCAAGTCAAAGATTTGGAACATAAAGAGCCAGAAGACATTCCTCCGCAGATGCAAGAAGGCCAGAGAATCCAGAAAGTTGAAGATAATGTAAGAAACCTCTGGGACAACTTCAAGCGAACCAACATCAGAATTATGGGGGTCCCAGAAGATGAGAGAGAGCAAGATATCGAAAACATACTGAAAGAAATAGTGACAGAAAACTTTCCCCACCTGGTGAAAGAATTAGACTTACAAGTTCAGGAAGCGCACAGAACTCCAAACAAAAGGAATCCAAAGAGGACCACACCAAGACAAATCATAATTAAGATTCCAAGAGCAAAAGACAAAGAGAGAATATTAAAAGAAGCAAGAGCAAAGAAGGTAGTTACCTATAAAGGAGCACCTATACGACTGTCAGCTGATTTCTCAACAGAAATATTCAAGAAATATTCAAGGTGATGAATAGCAAAAACCTACAGCCAAAGATAATCTATCCAGCAAAGCTATCACTCAGATTCGAAGGTCAGATAAAGAGCTTCACTAATAAAAAAAAGCTAAAGGAGTTCATCACCACCAAACCAGAATTATATGAATTGCTGAAGGGGGTTCTTTCAGAAGAGAAAGTAAATAAAGATAAAAATTATGAACAACAAATACGTAACTATCAACAAGTGAATCTAAAAACCAAGGAAACTAAAAAAAAAAAAAATCTGAGGAACAATATTAACTGTTGAATATAATAGAATCAGAGGTATGGAAGGGGAGTGAACTGTTTATTCTTGGGGAAAAGGGGAGAGGGGGATGTGGGAAGAGACTGAACATAAACTGTGCACCTAGGGATGAGGACAATGGGGGGTGGGGAAAGGGCAGAGGGTGGGGTGAGAAGGGGGGGGAAAGGAACATTTGTAATAATATGAACAATAAAAATTTATTAAAAAAAAAAAAAAGAATCACTGCTGAAAAACTGCGCCAGTTGGAATGGGAAGTTCTCCCTCAATCTGCATATTCTCCTGATATTGCCCCTTCCGATTACCATTTGTTTCATTCTTTGCAAAACTTTCTTCTTAGAAAAAAATTTAATAATGAAGAATGCCTCAAAAATGCACTGACCGAATTTTTTGCATCAAAATCACAAGAATTTTACAACAGAGGGATTAAAATGCTTCCTGAGCGTTGGGCACAAGTAGTAGAAAACAACGGCAACTATATTGTTGATTAAATTTTGTTGTATTGTTTAAATAAATTAGATTTTAAAAAGTATTAGAAAACGACATTAATTATTACTAGACCTAATATAATTAAATTCAGTGTTCTTATGGGACGGCCAGAGAACTGTGATATAATATGAGCATTAAGGAGGACATCAGAACATTCAATTAGAGCAAATAGCTCAATTACTAAAGAAAGCTTTAAAGCAAAGGTAAGACAAAGTATATCAACAAAGAGCAGAATGAGAAGTAGAGATTTTCTTCTTCTGCCATCTCCTACTAAGCACTGTTACTTACATCCTAATTACCCACTATAACTCACTTAGGAGTCTGCTTTTTTTTTTTTAACTCTTTCAAAAGCTTTAACAGAAATAATTTTTAAAAAATATATTTATATTGATTCCAGAAAGGAAGAGGGAGAAGGGAAATAGAAGCATCAATGATGAGAGAATTATTTCTCAGCTGCCTCCTGCACACAACTCAATGGGGATTGAGCCTACAACCTGCACGTGTGCCCTGACTGGGAATTGAACATTGACTATCTGCTTCATAAGTCAATGCTCAACCATTAAGCCATGCCTGCTAGGCCAGAAATATATTTTTCAATGTGTTTACATTTACTATAAATTCATCAACTCTTCCTTTTTAAAAAAAAAAAAAAAAAATGTTTTTTTTTATTGATTTCAGAGAGGGAGAGGGAGAGAAAAAGAGAGAAACATCAATGACAAGAGAGAATCACTGATCGGCTACAGCAAACCAGCATGCACCCTTAACTGGAATCCAGCCCAGCACTCTTCAGTCCACAGGCTGATGCTCTATCTAATGACCCAAACCAGCTAAAGCAAGAAATAATTTTTAAACCCAGAATTGTGTTAGCAGAAGCCTAACCAAGACTTTACTTTTAAGACTATCTCAGTAAAATTAAACAAAGAAACCTACTAACTTAAGCACACATATTTCGTTCTTCCTGTTACTTTTTTCTTGAGACTTTTTGTCTAGAAGACATTTCCCTCTTTTAATATCTAACTCTAATTCAAGTCCCAAAAGTCTTCTTGAAGTAAATTCTGAACTTCCTAAAACTATCCTTATTGCAGAGCATCCAAATTCATACCTTATGATGACATTTAATGCTTCATAATCAACAACAGCAGAATGCATCTCTCCTCTATTAAATACTGTTTCTAATGAATCAATTATACTGGGTACCTAAAAGATGGAACAAAATAAATACAAATCAATTAAGCCTGAATTTTTTTTTTAAATGACATGTATTTAAGAAGATACATACAAAAACTATACTCACTACTTTGCCAATAACTTCAGTGGGGAACGTCTGCTTGGATATCACCCAAAGTGCCCTCGTACGTACATTTTTGTCTGAACTCTTAACATTATCATTCAATTTTGAAAGCAGTTCTTGAATATTTTTCTCTGAAAAACAAATAGCTTTAATTATGTGGAATATTTTATATCCTTTAAAACACTAAATATAAAAATAGAGAAAAAGATTAAATGCATGTCCAAGGAGAAATACCAAAGAACCAACGCTGATATCAAACTACTTTCCAAAAACACAAAAATAGGTAAGATGGTAGATTTAGAGAAAATAGTTCCCTCTAAATCAGATATTTTGTGCAATTAATTTTATAGATATCAATAAGTTGGTTTGAACATACAAGATAATTTTTGGCAAGATGTTACGAACCCTACGTCTGTCTCAAAATGAACTACTTTAGATTGCTACCATTTCTATACAGGGTGAGGCAAAAGTACATTTACAGTTGTGAGCATGTTAAAGATTCTTCTTGTATTATTAATTATTATTTTAAATAATAATTATACAAACTATAAACCTACTTTTCCCTCACTCTGTACATTAAAAAGAGCAGAAACTTCTCCCTCAGAAAACAGATGTTAACAACTATCTAACATCTTTATTTCCTAATTCCTGATTTCCCTTCTCTAAAGATCATTTCCTAGGTTTCCTTGTCAAACTGCTAACTTAGAGCAACAATTAGATTAGTTGAAAACACAGAAAGCATCTGTTAAGTCTTGTTTTCATTACCATTTTTAGTTCCAAATCATCCCACTTACCACCATATAAAAACATTCTAATTCAGACTATTTCTTACTGTATGTGCTTCTACAAAATAAGTGACCATCTAAATTACTAACTTCTAAAGCAGATAAGAGTTTCCAAAGGGGAAAGTTCAAACTTTCATAACATTTATAAATAAGCTTATTTCTTTTAGAGCAAATTTTACAATTACCAAAGGGCTATGTGTAAGAAAAAATAAAGCATTCCTGTAATAATCTAAACGACTGAATTATGTTATCAGCCTTGTTCAGTGTGGCTCAGTTGGTTGAGTACTGTCCCATGCACCCAAAGGCTACTGGTTTGAATCGCAGTAAGGGCATAAATATACCCAGATTTGGGGTTTGATTCTCGGTTGGGGTGCATATAGGAAGCAACTAATTAATGTTTCTCACAAACATGTTTTTACCTCTCCAAAAAAAAAAACTAAAATAAAAAAATATTTTTAGCTGAAACCGGTTTGGCTCAGTGGATAGAGCATCAGCCTGCGGACTGAAGGGTCCCAGGTTCGATTCCGGTCACAGGCATGTACTTTGGTTGTGGGCACATCCCCAGTGGTGGGTGTGCAAGAGGCAGCGGATCGATGATTCTCTCTCATTGATGTTTCTAACTCTCTATCCCTTTTTCTTTCTGTAAAAAATCAATAAAATATATTTTTAAAAATATATTGATATATTTTTAGAACATATATTAATATATAACAGAAGAGTACTTTTCACAACATCAAAGTATATATTTATAAACACTTAAAATATTAAGGCATGATAAATTTAACTACCTGATAGTCCTGAGGTAATTTTGGGATTATATAAACAAAACCCCAAGGCCTGTAGAGCAGCACAACTAAGCTCTGAGTTTTGACTGGAAATGTGAGCCTATAGCAAAAATAAAATTAAAAAACACTTGTTACAAATGAATACAATTGTGAAGCAATCTTTAGAAAGCAAAGTTTGATTAAAAGCAAAATTACATTTTAATCAAATCAATCAATCAAATCTTTTGAAGTAAATGAAATAAGACCCGGAATCCATATATATAGCTTTACAAAGAGGGAAACTACATAAAGATTAACTAAATAAAGAACATTTTTCTTGGCCATGGCCTGGTAGGTAGTTCAGTTGGTTAGTGTTGCTCCAAAAAACCAAGGTTGCGAATTTGATCCCTATCAAGACACATACAAGAAGCAACCAATGAATACGTTAAGTGGAATAAAATCAATGTTTCTCTCTCCCTCTCCCCTCTCCTATATCAAAAATCAATAAATAAAAGGTAACAAAAAAAAAACATTTTTCTTAAAAGATAAAGAACATTTCCACATATCTGAAAGCAAAGGAAAAGTCAACCAAATGGAAGATGCTACAGATACTAGACAGAAAATAAACAATAAAGCCCTTCCATAATGGATAAGGAACAGACTCAAACATAAAGGGTCTTGGGGTGAGGTTGCCAGCTCAATCAGGGCAAGAGCCTGCAACCTGGGCATGTGTCCTGATTGGGAATCGAACCATCACCTCCCATTTCATAGGTCAACACTCAACCACTGAGCCACATTGGCCAGTTTCATCGATGTCTGTCTCTCTCTCTGTCTCTCTCTTCCTTTTCCTCTCTAAAAAATCAATACAGACATATTTAAAAAGAAAAAAGAAAAAAGACTTCAAGCTGCTACTGTATCTCCTAGATAACAGCTAGCATGTGTCTGTAAATAAACTTAAATGCCTGGAAGGGTTTCTTAAAAATGGTGTCTTACCTTCAAGAATGTTGTGGGTTCATAGAAACAGTACTGGTAGAATTCTAAATAAGACATTTCACCTAGTATGATTCCTATTCTACTAGAATTCAAATATCCTTTTAGTGCTTAGTAATTCACACATAAAGCTTCTGTTGGTTGTCCTATCAGTACCGAGCTCACTCAGACATTTCTATATAGTTGAGTTCTTGGGAAGTCAAAAATTACAAGTGGATTTTTTACTACAAGGAGGAAGAAAGGGTTGAACCTCTAACCCAAGTTGTTCAACAGTCAACAGTAATTATACATCAGGTATTTTAGTTACAAACCCTATCTAAAACAGTGCATCAAGCATGATTCAAAATGCAAGCAATTGAGCTCCTGACCCTACATGTTGTCAAATACTAAATATATGAAAATGCATGTTTTTAACACATCAAATAGTCTTGTGCAACTTAGTATCAGACATGTTCTGAGAAATGCAACATTAGGAAATTTTGTCATTGTGCGAACATCATAGAGCACACTCATACAAACCTAGAAGGTATAATCTACTACACGCCTAGGTTATCCTAATAAAAGAGTAATATGCAAATTGACCACCACTCCAAGACACAAGATAGGCTGCCCCCATGTAGACACAAGATGGCCGGCAGGGAAGGGCAGTTGTGGGCAATCAGGCCTGCAGTGGAGGACTTTTAGGAGGAACCAGGTCGGCAGGGGAGGGCAGTTGGGGAGGACCAGACATGCAGGGGAGGAAGGTTAGGGATAACCAGGCATGCAGGGGAGGGTAGTTGAGGGGAGACCCAGGCCTGCAGGGGAGAGAAGTTGGGGTCGATCATGCCAACAGGGGAGGGCAGATGGGAGGGACCAGGCCTGCAGGGGAGGACAGTTAGGGGTAATCGGGCCAGCAACAGAGCAGTTAGGCATCTTATCAGGCTGGCAGGGGAGTGGCTAGGGGGTGATCAGGGTTGCAGGAAGCAGCAATTAGGAGCAATCAAGGCAGGCAGGCAAGTGAGCAGTTGGGAGCCAGCAGTCCACCAGGATCAGGCCTAAACTGGCAATCAGACATCCCCCAAGGGTTCCCAGATTGGAGAGAGTGCAGGCTGGGCCGAGTGACAGCCCTCCTATGCACGAATTTCTAGTATGACATAACCTGTTGCTCCTAGGCTACAAGCCTTTATGAAACATGAGATTAAACGAAGTACAGTACAAGAAAAAACGATACAATCAAGAGATGTAGCGAAACCGGTTTGGCTCAGTGGATAGAGCGTCGGCCTATGGACTGAAAGGTCCCGGGTTCGATTCCGGTCAAGGGCACTTACCTTGGTTGCAGGCACATCCCCAGTGGGGTGTGTGCAAGAGGCAGCTGGTCAATGTATCTCTCTCATTGACATTTCTAACTCTCTATCCCTCTCAATTCCTCTCTGTGTAAAATCAATAAAATATATTTAAAAAAAAAAAGAGAGATGTGGTGTGAGATGATCTGTTGCCAGGTTAACATACTGCTTTACAGCACTTTATAAACAGAAAGAATGCACATTAAATTATTAATAAATACAACATAGTAAATACATAAGTCAATAAGTCACAGATCATTATGAAGTATTATATGCACTGCACATAATTGTATGTGATATACTTTTATAGGACTGGCAGCATAGTAGTTTATTTACACCAACATTACAAGAGTAACATTTAAAATGTTAAAAATATATTTTATTGATTTTTTACAGAGAGGAAGGGAGAGGGATAGAGTTCGAAACATCAATGAGAAACATGGATCCGCTGCCTCCTGCACATCCCCTACTGGGGATGTGCTTGCAACCAAGGTACATGCCCTTGACCAGAATCGAACCTGGGGCCTTTCAGTCCGCAGGCTGGTCGCTGTATCCACAGAACCAAACCAGATAGGGCGAGAATAACTTATTTTTTATTATTGTATGAAGTTTTACCTATGTCTCCTTTTTACCCAACTGACCCCTCCCCCATCCCTTTCCAGCTGGGCAAGCTCCCACCACCCCAGTGTCTGTTTCCACTGGTTATGCTAATATATGCATGCATAAAAGATCTTTGGTTGCTCTCTAACCCCTCTCCCCTACCATTTGTCTCTGCGTTGATCTACTGATGTAAGAGTAACTCTTTTTTAAAAAAATTGATTTTAGAAAGAAACATCAGTGATGAATCACTGATGGGCTGCCTCCTGAATCAGGGATCCAGCCCACAATCCGGGCATGTGCTCCCTTGACTGGAATCCAACCCGGGACCCTTCTGTCCACAGGTTGACACTCTATCCACTGAGCCAAATCAGCCAGGGCAAGAATAACTATAGTGTTATGCTTGCTAAAATGTCACTAGGAATTTTTCAGCCTCATTACAATCTTATGGGACCACCATTGTATATTGGGTTGGTTCAAGTTGTTGACTAAAACCTCATTATGCAGAGCATGAGTATACTACTGGAATGTGCGATATGAGAAGGAAAAAAAAAGGGGTAATAAATAATACCACTGATACTGTATAACAATACCATTTATTACCCTATTTCCCCGAAAATAAGACAGTGTCTTATATTAATTTTTTATCCCAAAGTTGCACTAGGTCTTATTTTCAGGGGATGTCTTATCTTTCCATGCGCTAGGACTTATTTTCGGAGGATGTCTTATTTTTCGGGGAAACACGGTAATATCTTGAACTACCACACAATAAAGTAAGCTCCTGATCACTGGAACAGGATACTTAAGAGGTAAACAGAACCTCACATGCTCAACATTTAGCTAAAAATCATGCTAAAAAGTAGAATGAATATCTTGATAGAATACTTATATTTTAAAAGCACAAAAACAAGATAAAAATAAAAACTCATATCGACTTTAAAGACTGAATTCAGCTGAAACCGGTTTGGCTCAGTGGATAGAACCGGGTCCCGGGTTCGATTCCAGTCAAGGGCTTGTACCTTGGATGCGGGCACATCCCCAGTAGGAGGTGTGCAGGAGGCAGCTGATCAATTTTTTTCTCTCATGGATGTTTCTAGCTCTCTATTCCTCTCCCCTCTTCTCTGTAAAAAAATCAATAAAATAAAAAAATTTAAAAAAGACTGAGTTCAACCTCTTAATTCTAAAAATAAGAAAATTAAAGTTAAGGTTTAAGGAAGGTTACAAAGCTACAGGGTACTCAAGTGAGGACAAGAACATAGGTCTTCAGTTTGAGGTTAAGCTATCCCACTTTCCTATAAACACTTGATAGAGATAACCTTCCTAACTGTTTTTAATCAGGAAAGAGTAGCAAAACTAAGGGCGTGTGAAGATAAATAAATACACCAAAAACAAAATTAGAAAGTCATTACTTAGGAATACATTCCTACAAAAGGAGGTAAAACAGATTAAATAATCTCTGACTATTGCTTTTAAATTAAGAGCAAAGGTTTTGGATTCAAATAGCCTTGGACAAATTAAAGCAATCTGTTCTGCAAAATGGGGACTAAAGAGTAACTTTACAGGGACACTGAGTTAGATTAAGTGAGAGAAAACTATAAGGGAACTCGGGGCACTACAATATACTTTCATTTATTTAAACTCAAAGTTTCTATGAGTAAACTAGTAAAACTTTGCCCCACAAATAAAAAATAAAAAAAATTACTGCCGAAACCGGTTAGGCTCAGTGGTAGAGCATCGGCCTGCAGACTGAAAGGTCCTGGGTTCAATTCCGGTCAAGGGCATGTACCTCGGTTGCAGGCACAAACCCCAGTGGGAGGTGTGCAGGAGGCAGCTGGTAGATGTTTCTCTCTCATCGATGTTTCTAGTTCTCTATCCCTCTCAATTCTTCTCTGTGTAAAATCAATAAAATATATATTTTTGAAAATTAATAAACAGACACATACCTTTAAAACTTCACATAACCGAGGAAGTTTTTTCTCGATTTCTATAATGACTTCTTTTCCATCTTCTCCAGTAATACGACTTCAAAGCAAAAATAAAAAATTTATGCAAATAGACACAAAAGTATAATCACTCCCTAAAGTTTAATCCTGGCAAATTAGCTTGATGTAGTGGTAAGGTACTCAAGAATAGAATGCAATATATATCTGATGCAAAAAAAATAATAACAATAACAACCTTCAGAATTACTTTTGCATCCACTGTACAAGTTTCAATAGTTTCTCTTTGTGAACAGGGAACAGAGAGACCTCTCCCTAGTCGCAAATGCACAATCTTGATCATTTTATACCAGTTGCTATCCTCTCTCTCGCAATGTCCCAACTGCAGAAAACTCAATGGTTTGCGGGAGGGAAATACTACTATTTGCAATTAAAACAAAACTCAATTAAAAAAAAAAAAATTCTGAGTTGCCCACACTGTCCCAGGACCTGCGCGACTTCCATGGAAAACCATTCCTGCAGCCAGCAAGCCCACTTCCAACCAAATTTTTAAATACCTAAAACTCTCCGACTGCCAGGCGCAGGCGCGGACTTCCTCATTCCGGACGCACACCTGAGCGTGCACCTTAGGGCGATGCGGCGGCAGCTCCTCCCGCACCCACCCCGCCCCCCGCCCCCCGCCCCCCGCCCCGGGCGACCCCGGCCGGCGTCCTCCCCCGCCGCCGGCTTCTACCGCACACGCTGGTCTAGCGTACCCCCACCCCGACCCCGCTCCCCCCACAAACCCCCCTGCACGCCCCGTCCCGCCCCCGGCGGCCTCACCTGGTCAGGGACAGGTAAGCGTCCGTCTGCTCCCCACAGGAGGCGGCAGCGTCTTCCAAAGTCTCCAGGAGCGGCGCCAGGGGGCTCTGGCCCGGGGCGGTCATGTCGGCCACCCTGCGGCACCGGCCGGAAGAGGAGAACAGCCAGTGACCGACGGAAACGACCCCGCGCCGCCCCGGCGGGGTCCCAGGCCCCGGCCCCGCGCGCCCGCCCGCTTGCCGGGGCCTCCCGGGCCCTCGGACCACGTCCGCGCCCTGAGCCCCGGGAGCACGAACCCTCCACCCCAGCCTCCTCCTCCGGCGGCGCCCCGCCACTCGCACCCAGGCCCACACGGCGCCGGCCCGCTCCCGCCACCACTTTCCCGGGCAGCTTTCAACAGGGGGAGGAGACCGGCGTGGGGCGGGAGACGCCGGGAGTGGAGGCGTCTCACCGCGAGGGGGCGGAGGGGGCGCCCGGCGGAGGGCTCCTGCCTGCGGCTGGGCAGCGCGACCCCGACACGTACCCCCACGTACGAAGGTCAGAAGTGCGTCCTCTCCGCCGCTTCCCGCACCGCACGGACGCGGCCGAGCCTCCGCTCCTCCCCGATGTGGGCTGTTTACTCACGCGTGCAGCCCGCTCCTTCCGAGGCCAAGATGGCGGCGGGGGCGGGCCGGGAACGCGCGGGAGTGGGCAGGCCGGGCAGGCGAGCCACGAGCAGGTCCAACAGACGGCGGCGGCGGCGCGCCGAGGTCATCGAGCGCCGCCCGCCTCCGCCCCGCCCACCCCTGCCCTGCGGGGGCAGGTCACACCCGGGGACCGGTCACACCCGGGGGCCAGAGGTGTTCAGGCCTCAATTTAACCGGGGAAGGGCTTAAAATGGTAATGCATCTCCCAGTTCACCGGACTAAGTAGAAGGAGCCTTCTGGTTGCTTCCGAACTCAGAGTGCAATGCTTGCTGAAGTATTTAGCATGAAATCATCATTTAGCAAGAGGAGGTAACCGCACTGCAATGTTTAAGACATGGAATTTTCTTTTTATTTATTTATCTATTTATTTATTTATTTATTTATTTATTTATTTTAATATATTGTATTGATTTTTTTGCCCCCCTCCCTCCCTCCCATACATACCCTCCCTCCCCAGAGTTTTATGTCCATTGGTTGTACTTATATGCATGTACACAAGTCCTTTGGTTAGATCAACCCAAAGACATGGAATTTTCTTGGAATGTTCAAGAGTAGATCTACCATGAAAACTCTACCACCATACTGTTTGAGGCAGAGGAGAGCTCATTAAATGTTGATAAATGTAGCTTAAATAGATTAGTTTTGGAGTCACACGTGACTACATTAAAGTTCTCTACTCTTTAAGCTTTAGCAAGTTCATCACCCTGTTGTCTCAGTTTCCTCCTCCGTAAAATAAGGGTGATAAGGGTACCTACCTACTTCAGGTAAAAGTGAAATAAGAAAAAGGTTGCCCTAGTTGGTTTTGCTCAGTGGATAGAGCATAGGCCTGCAAACCCAAGGGTCCTGAGTTGGGTTCACATTAAGGTGAAGGTCACAAGCCTGGGTTGTGGGCTCCATCCCCCGGTGGGGAATATGCAGGAGGAAGCTGGTCAATGATTCCCTCTCATCATTGATGTTTCGGTCTCTCTCCTCTCCCTCCCTCTTTGAAATCAATAAAAATGTTTAAAAAGAAAGAAAAGGGGTGAGGCCCAGATTCTCCAGTTTTAACTGTACATAACAATAGCCTGAAGACATTCGAGATTAAACTGCTGGTTTCTGGTTCCTGCCCTTCCCTTAGACATTGTGATTCAGTAGATTTAGGTTATCTCCCAAGGATCTGCATTCTTTTAGTCCCCACCTGTTCAAGGGTGGGGTCTTGGCTGTAAATCCTTAATGAAAATCAATTCTCAACTATTAATTTGTTGCTCCCCCTCATATTTACAGAGGAAAGGAAAGGGAGAGATTGAAACATCAATGATGCGAGAATCATCCATCAGCTGCCTCCTGCATCTATCTTTTCATGTAGTTGTTCAACTAATACACAATTTCTATCTTCTTTGCCTTTCAAATATTTTATTTCTTTTTTCTCCTCAGAACATCTTCAGAAGTAAAAGACATACACTCGCAATCCAATACTCCTTTCTAACTTCTGTATTCTTGTCTTTAACCACATATCAAATATCACACAGCAAATATCCAGTCTATATAACCTTATGCCTCTAAATGACTACTTTCTCCTACTTGCCCTGAGTGGTCCTAATGAATCTTCCTATCTAATAATTCTCTGTCCACCCAGTATCTATCTAGAATCCCAGTTTTTACCCTAAATGTAGCATTTCAGGATTGTAACATTGTTCTTTATAATAAACTACTTTTTATTGAGTGCTAGATGCCTTATATACATTATCTCCTTTACTCCTAACAGTGGTTTAAGGTGAAAAAGCACTTTTCCCAGATTTACAAATAAGCATGTGAAGCTTAAAGAGTAGAGAACTTTAATGTAGTCATGTGTAACTCCAAAACTAATCTATTTAAGCTACATTTATCTATCAACATTTAATGAGCTCTACTCTGCCTAAAGCAGTATGGTGGTATAGTTTTCATGGTAGAGCTACTCTTGAACATTACAAGAAAATTCAATATAAAGAGTCCAATGGAACCCAGCTGGTGTAGCCCAGTGGTAGAGCATTGATCTATGAACCAGAAGATCACAGTTGGATTCCTGGACAGGGCACATGCTCAGGTTGTGGGCTCAAACCCCCTGTGTGGGGCATACATGAGGCAGTCTATCAATGATTCTTTTTCGTCATTGATATTTCTGTCTCTCCCTCTTCCTTCATCTCTGAAATCAATAAAAATATATATATATAGATATGGAAAGAGTCCAATGGAAGTGCACTACTTAAAGGATTCCTATAGTTATTCATTCAATAAAATAAAGTATCCATCTGTAACCCAAATTACTAATGTTAATGTAAGGAACCCATCTTTGAAGTCAGAGAGATAAGTCAAATACTGACTCTGCCACTGTGAAAATTGAGATCTTTCAGAAAAATACTTAAGCTTCACCATTTCTTCACAGTAAAATGAGAAGAAATACACCAACATCAAAAGTCAATAAAGGGCAAATAGCACTGGCCTGTTTAGCTATCTAATAATGATAGAGCGTCGGCCCATGGACTGAAGTGGTTAGAGCACATGTGTCAAACACAAAACCCGCGGGCCAAATCAGTCCCGCCAGGCCTTGCAATGTGGCCTGCACCGCGCTGTCATCACTGCACTCTGCTGCGTTTCCATCACAATGACAGTTTATGACTGTTCAGTAAACCATTCGGCCCGCGATTTAGGCTGGATTTTAGATTTTGGCCTCTTCTCTGATTGAGTTCGACACCCCTAGGTTAGAGTGTTGGCCCATGAACTGAAGGGTCTTGGGTTTGATTCTGGTCAGGGTACGTGCTTTGGTTGCAGACTCTATCCCTGCCCGATTGGAATGTGTGCAGGAGGCAACCAATCGATGTGTCTCATATCCATGTTTCTCTCTCTCTCTCTCTCTCTCTCTCTCTCTCTCTCTCTCTCTCTCTCTCTCCTTCTCCCCCCTCCCTTCTACTCTCTAAAAATCGATGGAAAAAATGTCTTCACTCCTCGAATGAGGATTAAAAAGAACATGTTAAATTTTTTAAAACAATTTTTAAATGTCTGCATAAAAATATAGCCAACCAGCAATAATTTAATATTATATTTCCCTCTTTTTTTAGAGAGAGAGAGGAAGGGAGAGGGAAAAAAAGAGAAACATCAATGTGAGAGGAACACTCTCAAGACTCCTGCACGCCCCTACCAGGGATTGATAATACAAGCTAGGAATTGAACCAGGACGATGCCCAACCAACTGAACCACACAATATAATATTTCTGAAAGTTTGGTTCCTAAATCATTGCATCACATTGATTCACAAGGGGCCTTTATATGCAAGTATCTTGGCCATACCTGTCAGATCTACTGAACCAGAAGTCCCAGGGCAAGCCCAGAAATCTGAAATTTTAATATGCACCCTGAGTGAGTCGATTCGTTCCAAAGTTTGAGATTCCTACTGTGCTCAGGGTACACACTTTTTTTTTTTTTAAACATTGAATGATAGCTCTTAACTATTACTTTTATTTGTAATTGGAGTACAAATATTCATTTTTGAGAGAACCAGCCTATGTATAGCAGAAATCCTTTGTTTACATCTCAAAATGTGGAGAAAAAAACAAAATACTTTAGAAGTTCAGGAACTAGAAACACAATTTATTTCTTTTTTCTTTTTTTCTTTTAAGTGCCTGGGGCAGGGAGGGTGGGGAAAGTTGGGGGAGGAAGGGAAAAGGGAAAGGCAGGGGTGTGCTCCCAGGAGGGAGCTCACCTAGAAACATAATTTAAACTGACAGCCTTGAGGAGCCAAAAGGGAAAGTGACTCATTATTATGCTTAAGGCCTTTGTGGAAAAAGAATGTAATCACAAATTTAGAAAATTAATCCAGTTTGAATTCATCACCATGCCTACTCAGGGGCAGGATTAAATGCCCTATTTTTCTTGATCAAGGATTAAGAAGAAGAAAAAAAAATTGACTGCCTATTCTAGTAAACTAATGCAATTGAACATTTAAAATCTTCTAAATGTGCTATTGATAAAACAGAAATTTGACTTAAATTTGAAAGCTTGGGCCCTCATCGGTTTGGCTCCATGGGTATAGTGTTGGCCTGCGGACTGAAGGGTTTGGGGTAGGATTCTGGTCAAGGGCACATGCCCAGGTTTCGGCTCGATCCCCAGTAGGGGGCGTGCAGGAGGCAGCCAATCAATAAATCTCTCTCATCATTGATGCTTCTACCCTGTTTCCCCGAAAATAAGACAGTGTCTTATATTAATTTTTGCTCCCAAAGATGCACTAGGTCTTATTTTCAGGGGATGTCTTATTTTTCCATGAAGAAGAATACGGTACACATTTATTGTTAAACGAAAATAAAGGAAATTTATTACCTGTATACAGTACAGTAGTATGGTAGTTGTCAACACAAACCAGACAAAGTGTGAATCCTACAGTATCAAGAATTTACTCATTTATTCAGTGACAATCATGTCATCATCTTCTGGAACATCATCATAACAATCCAATTACTGAATTTCCTGGTGAATTTCTTGTGACTCCATTTCTTTCAGAATCAGTGGACCAAATCTCTCATGTTTAGCCTAGCGGGGCCTTATTTTCGGGGGAGGGTGGGATGCCTTATATTTCACTCAGAAGGAAACCTGTAAGTAGGTCTTATTTTCGGAGGATGTATTATTTTCGGGAAACACGGTATCTCTCTCTCTCTCCCTCTTCCTTCTTCTCTGAAATAAATAAACATGTATTTAAAAAAATAAATTTGTAAGCTTGATTGTCTGCTTTCATATGATAGTGATGGAAATATAAATACAGCCTCTAGGAAGGACAATTTGTAATATTTATTAAAATTAAAAATTCTCAAAGTCTTTGATACAAAAATTTTTCTTCTAGATGATTATTCTACAAATATACTTATTCATATGCAAAGTAAAGTATGGAGAATGTTAACTTAAAAATACAAAAGAGTGCCTTAACTGGTTTGGCTCAGTGGAAAGAGCGTAGGCCTGCGGATTGAAGAGTCCCAGGTTCAATTCCAGTCAAGGACATGTACCTCAGTTGCAGGCACATCCCCAATAGGAGGTGTGCAGGAGGCAGCTGATGTTTCTTTCTCATCAATGTTTCTAACTCTCTCTCTTCCTCTCTGTAAAAAATCAATAAAATATGTTTTTGTTTGTTTGTTTGTTTTTTGGTATAGCAAAGGTGGAGGTTTATTGATGAACAAGTATAGACTCCTACATGGGAAGAGGAAAAGAACAAACTCCCAAGTAAGGAGGGGGAAAGAGCCCCCAATAAAATATGTTTTTAAAAAAATACAAAAGTGCCCTCGTTGGTTTGGCTCAGTGGATAAAGCACTGCCCTGAGGACTGAAGGCTCTGGGTTCTATTTGGGTCAAGAGCAGGTGCCTAGGTTGTGGGCTCAATCCCCAGTAGGGGGCGTGCAAGAGGCAGCTGGTCAATGATTCTCATCATTGATGTTTCTATCTCTCTCTCTCCCTCTTCCTTATGCTTTGAAATAAATAAAAATATATTTTAAGAGAAAAAAAATAAATAAGCCTCTTGGAGTGAGAGGCAAACAAGCATTTATTCAGGAATCATTAATTCAGGCAGAAACCCATATAATGTTCTCTTAGGAGACAGAGGCAAAGGGTATTTAGGAGAAAGGGAAGGGGAACAATTACATCATTAGAAGAAAGGCATTTCTTCTGGGACAGATGACCTAATATAGTGACACTAATTGTAAAAGATATTTTTAATTTTTAGTCTGGTAGTCATCTGTCCAGTTGTCATAATCACTGTTTTCTTGTTATTTTTGCAAACAGTTCTTTGGATCGCCTTGTTGCTGTAGGGCCAGTACCAAGTTTATTTTGCCCTGTTTTAACATTTGAGACAAAGGACATGCAGGGCAATTCCTCTGGCAGCTCCATTTTATTTTATTCTATTTTTTAATCTTTATGGTTGAAAGTATTACCCATGTCCCCCTTTCTTTCCCATTGACCCCTTCCAACCCTCCCCCCCCTGCACTTCTGGCAGCTCCATTTGAATGTAGCTCCATTTATATTATTTTGACAAGACTTTTGTTTATTGTAGAATTGTTTGTTAAAAAAAAAAGATTAGAAACAATTAATGAAGACATGTTAAATAGATTGTGGTGCATCTATACTGAATAATACTATGCAGCTATCTACGTAATAATATATAGTGATATTCAAAATATATTTAATGAGGGGGGAAAGTTTTTCTAAAAGGAACCAGACTTACTTAGAGAAATTACTAATTCCAGGGCTGGGGGTGTGAACATATAAGAAAAGTCTATAGTATCTTTTTGTGCCAGGAAGTAAACAAGTGCTTAAAAATGATGGGGACATATTAAAAGGACTCAAGAGCCAGTTTGGAGGGCTTTTCCTGAATGAATCTGGAAGATTGGATTATAAATCATTGAGTAAAAGAAAATCCATGAACCTGTATTGGTACTAAAAATACAAATGAGTAAAAGGAAAGATAGAGTTAGGAAATCACCATTTTACAACCATGATAGTAATAATTGACTCAAGAACTCAATGGATGCTAAATCAGTAGGTAGAAAAACCACTGAACAAAAGTCTGATGGGGAGCACAGTCTCAAAATATATACCTCCCCATAAGATACTTGTCAAACAAAAGAGATAAATGGTAACTTTACAGTGGAAACATCTATGAAAATCCCCAAACTGTTACAAACTGATATACAGAGATTCTGGGATGTGATTCACTAGGGAAACAATATTGCTTCTTTGGTGTGCTGGCAAAAGTTCAGAACCTGAATCTATCTATGGGGAAAGAATCAGAAAAATCCATGTTGAAGGATGCTTTATAAAAAAGAAAAAAGTGAAAAACAAAAACACTGGCATATGTTCTTCAAATGGCAATGCCATGAGAAGCAAAGGAAAGCAGATAAACTGTTTCAAACTAAAGAAGATCTAATTATAGAATATCACCTGTATTTTATAATTAAAGAATTTGCTAATCCTTAGACTCGTAGGGGTGTCGAACTCAATCAGAGAAGGGGCCAAAATCTAAAATCCAGCCTAAATCGTGGGCCGAAAGGTTTACTGAACAGTCAAACTGTCATTGTGATGGAAACGCAGCGGAGTGCAGTGATGACAGCGCGGTGCGGGCCACATTGCAAGGCCTGGCGGGACGGATTTGGCCCGCGGGCCTTGTGTTTGACACATGTGCAGAGAGACAAAATTTTGCTATAGAATCCAGGACTCTTAGAGATAGTAATTGTTCTGGACCACAGACCTATACCAACTAATTTAATTAAATTATAAACCCCACCAAAGGGAAAAATGTTTCAGGTCAGCAAGGCATGAAAGAGATTTTAATAATTTAGCTGTGAAAATTTTTTTTAATATATTTTATTGATTTTTTACAGAGAGAAAGGGAGAGCGATAGAGAGCTAGAAATGTCGATGAAAGAGAAACATCGACCAGCTGCCTCTTGCACACTCCCAAATGGGTATGTGCCTACAACCAATGTACATGCCCTTGACCAGATCGAACCTGGGACCTTTCAGTCCACAGACCGACGCTCTACCACTGAGCCAAACCGGTTTCGGCTAGCTGTGAAAAATTTTTAAGTAAAAAAAAAAAAAAAAAAAAAATACACTACATAAAGCAACGATATAAACCTTCCTTTTAAAGGGTAGAAAAAGATTAAAATATTGTTAACATAGATAAAATTACTAAATAGACTTTTGGAAACTTTCCAACACTAGTCTGGGTTACATTCAATATCTTAAGTAAAAGCAGCCTTACCTTCCCTTTTTATAAATGGGCTGAAATCTGACTTAGGGGATTTAATAAAAAAAATAACTTAGTTAAAATGTGAATTTGCCAGTATAGAAAATATATATATGTGGCTTAACATTGCTAAGTAGCTTTAAAAAATAAATAAAGCCCTAGCTGGTTTGGCTCAATGGATAGAGCATCAGCCTATGGACTGAAGAGTCCTGGGTTCTATTTTGGTCAAGGGTACATCGCCAGTTGCGGGCTCAATCCCCAGTAGGGGGCGTGCAGGAGGCAGCTGACCAATGATTCTCTCTTATCATTGATGTTTCTATCTCTCTCACTCTCTCCATTCCTCTCTGAAATCAATAAAAACATATTTTTAAAAAAAGAAAAAAAACAGGAAAAAAAGTTTGTGTTACAGTAAAAGTGACAATGTCAGATTGTTTGGGGGGAAAAAAAGACAAGACAAATTTTAAAATATACAGTAATTTTGTCAGACTGGAGAAGAAATAAACTTTATTTAACTTGTTTTAATAGAACCACTCAAGTTTTCTAACAATTTAATGTCTCAACTGTAACATTTGTATATGTGTGTGTGTGTGTGTGTGTACATACATATATTCAATCTCTAAATGTTTAGAATTGATGAGAGAGAGAGGGGGGGGGGAGCGATTTGTTGTTCTACTTATTTATGCATGCATTGATTGCTTCTTGTATATGCTTGACTGGAAATCAAATCTGCAACCTTGGAGTATTGGATGACACTCTAACCAACTGAGCTACCTGGCCAGGGCTGTCACTGATATTTTGCTTTCATTATCAGAGGAATATTCTTTCTCCATGATACAACATTGTGCAGAACACAATCAGCATAGCAGGTTTGAATTGCTATCCTTGAAAAGGACAGTTTGTAAGGTTAGCACTTGGCTGGCCTCTGGAACTTAGATTTTGGGAGGTTCCCAACAATAACTGATAAGAATGCCTCACTAAACTGTTTATAGAAACTACTAGGAGCCTGGTGCACGAAATTCACGCATGGCGTGGGGGGAGGGGGGTGGAGAGGGGTGGTGTCTCTCAGCCCAGCCTATGCCCTCTCCAATCTGGGACCCCTCTAGTGAAGTTGGACATCCCTCTCACAATCCAGGATTGCTGGCTCCCAAATGCTCACCTCCCTGCCTGGTCCCTAACCACTTCTGCCTGCCAGCCTGGTAACACCTAACTGTCTTCCCCTGCGGGCCTGGTCACCCCTACCTGCCCTCCCCTGCTGGCCTAGTTACCCCTAACTTTCCTCCCCTGCAGGCCTAGTCACCTCCAACTGCCCTCCCCTGCAGACCTGGTAGCCCCTAATTGCCCTCCCCTGCTGGCCTGTCGCCCACAACTGCCCTTTCCTGCCAGCCATCTTGTGGTGGCCATCTTGTGTCGACCTGAGGGCGGCCATCTTTGACACATGCGGGTGGCCATCTTGTATGTTGGAGTGATGGTCAATTTGCATATTACCTCTTTATTCTACAGAAAAAATTAAAACAGATATTAATAATTATATAACTCTTAATATTATGTACAATATATTATTTAACAATATATAACAAAATGTATTATATAAAATTATGTTATTATTGTTTACAATAATGAAGAAAATGTTCTTTTGCTAGGAGAGGGGGATAAAACTATTCTTGGGCTATAGCAGTAACTGTTTCTCATAACTACACCCAGAGGCGCTATATCTGCAACTCCACTGAGATTAATCATCTCTCTTGAGCACCTCCTGGATTATTTTTCCTATGTGAAAATCAATCTCTTCAATGCTGGCCCAGAACCAGGGTTAACTGACCTATAGGACATTCTATGGGTATAATTCCTGTACTCTCAGTGAAATACAGATCTTGGAAAAAAATATTCTGAAGGATAAAGCTCTTTCTGGGAAAAATTCCCCAGAATAGTTTTCCACTATCCAGAACCACAACTTAAGGTGACAATAACTAAAAAAAAAAAAAGTGTTTCTTCACTTTGGTTGAGCCCTATGGGGTTCTAAGAATAGAATATCTTAAGGATTTTTTTGGCTGGCCAGCAAGGAGTCTGTGCCATTACTCAAATTTCTGCTGTGCAGGCAACAACACATTAGCTGAGATAAAACCATCTATATCTAAGCTAAAAGAAAACACAAACTGACTATAAGAGTCAGGGAGTTGATAGGTCTTATTTCATTAATCAGACTTATGAAATCTTGGTTCATGGTTGGAGTGTCTTCCTTTCCCTTTTAATATTATAGGTACTTCCAGTTTTATTTGTTTGTCTCACTGTTGTTCAATGTCTGTTGACCAAAATGGATTTTTTGCACACAGGCATTTGCATTAACAGTGACTCAAAAAAATGATTCAGAGACAAAAATCAAGATAAAAATCATAATAATCAGTGTGCAAATTGAAAATAAAATCTCCCTAAATAAGAAACCTTACCTGTATATTCAAGAACAATCAACAACAGTGGTGAAGATCTGGACTTGTGGTCTCTGTTTCAGCTTTGGCTGGATGAGGACTAAAAGAGAGGCTTGAGAATAAAGAAGTCTTCTTGAATGTAGAAAAAACACCTGCTTGTTCAGAAGCCATGATAAACAGGTAACAATTAGAACTGGTTTTAAACCTGTTCAATTGATCAATTCATCTCAGTGAACACAATTTTTAAAGCCAACTAACCAGCATTAGCTCATCACTTTTGAAAGTCTGCCAACCAGGTATGAACTCACTCCACAAACATGCCTTGGAGTGCCAATCAATCAATGCAGCTTCACCTGACTAACCACACTTTGACTGATATTAATCCACATATGCCTCTGAAAATCTACCAATTCTAACAGTCTTATGAAAAATCCCTTTTCTACAGTAAAAAATGAACTCAACATGCCAGATATTGAATTTTGGTCTTGTCATCATATGACAAATATGACTCTATTCTCAAAAAATGGGTACTCATAAAATATTGAGAGTAAGCCCAGCCGTCTTGGCTCAGTGGTTGAGTGTTGGATCTAGTAACCAGGAGATCATGATTTGATTCCCAGTCAGAGCATAAGCCCAGGTTTTGGGCTCTATCCCCACTGTGGGGCATGCAAGAGGCAGCCAATCAATGCTTCACTCTCATCATTGATGTTTCTATCTCTCTCTCCCTCTCCCTTCCTCTCTGAAATAAATTAATATATTTTTCAAATAAAAATACAATAAAATATTGAGAGTAAAACATGTGATGCCTGCAACTTCAGATGGTTCAGAAAAGTTTATATGGAAGACAGAGACAAAGCAAATGTGGCAAAAATGTTAATATTTTGTCAGTAAATTTAGGCGAAAGTTCATTATGGTAGTCTATAACTTTTCTGCAAATTTCAAATATTTTCCAAAATTAAATAATATTTTTTTAAAAATGGGTGACATCATGGTGGAATAAGAAGTTCCAGGGCCTTGTTCCCCCAGGGAGACACTGAATTAACAACACTCAAAGTGCCAAGTTGTCTTTGTGAGAACTCCAGAAATCAGTTAACATATTGTAGCACCCCAGGTGAGCGCAAAGCCACGAAGAGACCTGAGTAAGCAGATAGGAAAATTTTTCCCATTTGTCTTACCCTCCCAAACACAGTGCCATAATAGCTATCAGGAGAAACCCCTCCACTCCCAGCTTCTCCCTTGGGAGGGAAAGAGGGCTGCTCAAAGGGTTGGTTTCTGTCTTGCCTGACTCACTTTCCTTCCTAATGGGAAGGAAAGTTGTACGTTTAATGCCAGATTTGGGAGCAGCTGAGAACAATGGCCAGCACCATAGCTTGTTATAGCACCAGAGAAGCCGCAGTACTGCAGACAGACACTAGAGGGAAAAGGAGATTCTGGGCTCCTGAGATGTGGCAGGGGCAAACTGTTCTTTTTTTTTTTTTTTTTTTTTTTTTTTTAAATATATTTTATTGATTTTTTACAGAGAGGAAGGGAGAGACATAGAGAGCTAGAAATGTCGATGAGAGAGAAACATCGACCAGCTGCCTCTTGCACACCCCCCACTGGGGATGCGCACGCAACCAAGGTACATGCCCCAGACCGGAATCGAACCCGGGACCTTTCAGTCCGCAGACCGACGCTCTATCATGAGCCAAACCGGTTTCGGCCAAACTGTTCTTTGTTCTTTATTTTTTTCCTCACTAGAAGATATGCTTTTTAGATTGATTTTAGAGAGAGATGAAGAGAGAAAGAGAAACATCAATGTGACTGAGCCATATTGGCCAGTGCAGGATAAACATCTTTATCTGGGAAATTAGATACACAAGCCCTGAGAAGACATATCGCCAAAAAAGGTTTGAGTAGGCCCCAGAATCTCTAGCCAAGTTGACTGGTTTTTCAAATCCCTACATCTTAACAAATGAGCACAAGGCATGCAAAGAAACAGTGAAAAGTGGCCAAATAAAAGGCACAACAATAACAAGAGAATAGCTAAAACAATTTTGAAAAAAGAGCAGAAATTTTCAAAACTTTCTAATTTTAGAAGTTGTTATAAAGCTGCAGCAATCAAGAAAATGCTGTATTGGTGTAAAGGTAGACCTGTAGGTCAATGGACCAGAATAGAGTCCAGAAATAGACCCACCCATGTATGGTCAATTGAATTTCTCAAAGCTGCCTATGCAATTCAGTGGGGGAAAGGATAGAGTTTAAATAACTGAATGCTAGGACATTGAATATCTAGATGCAAAAAAAATTTTTTTTGAGAGTTATATCACATAGAAAATTAAACTCACATTAACTACCTGAAATGTCAAAATCAAATCTATAACATTTTTGAAGAATACAGGAGAAAGTCTTAGTAACTTTGGAATAGGCAAATGTTCTTTTATTTTTGTTAATCCTCACCCAAGCATATTTCCCCATTGATTTTTAGAAAGAGTGGAAGAGAGGGGAAGAGAGAGACAAATTTATGCGAGACGGACACATCAATTGGTTCCCTTTCGCATGTGTCCCCAACCCCGGGGGACCAAGGATCGAGTTTGCAACTGAGGTGCATGCCTTTGATCCGAATCAAACCTGGGACCCTTCAGTCTGCAGGCCAGTATTCTATCCACTGAGCCAAACTGCCTAGGGCAGCAAATGTTTTTCAAATAAACACAAACCAAATAAAAAAAAAGCACACAAACCAAGAAACAAATGATAAATTAGACTTCATCAAAACTTAAAACTTTTGGATATAGGCCTCTCATAAAGATGGTGGAATAGATAAATGTGGTTCTTGCATTCCCCCATGACCACTGGGCTCTACAGGATACCTAATACATAGGCTGCTCTATAGACTGGTTGTGTGACAGCTCTACCTAATACATGGAAACAAACACAGGAAGGCAAACAAAACGAAAAGTCAAAGAAACATGTCCCAAATGAAAGAATAGGAGAAATCTTGAAATAACTTCTACAATAAATTTAAAATGTTATAAAGTTTTATTATACAAGACTTAGCTTCAAGTAGGTTTTTTGATTGTCTGTTTTGCCTTGCCAGGAGAAAAAAAGCTGTTCAAGACATTGAGGCTGATATGTGTAGGTGGGGCAGGATAGAGCTAAAAAACAAATTGTATAGAGACTGAAGGAGCTTGGTGAGAGGAGGAAGAGGAAATGGGTGTAGAAGGCAAAGGAATACCATTTTCCTTGCCCAACAGGAAAACCACCATCACAGAGATGCAACATTTCCCCCTATTGTCTTCTTCTCCTAATATATTACTGGTAGTGATGAAAGCCAAGAGAATAGACTGGATGAGGGAGTGCAGAAAAAGAATCTAAATTTAGAATACATGGCTAGGACACCAGTTGGCATAGCTATTTCCAATTCTGAATTTCTAGAAAGTACTGTTCTCTACAAAGTGAATGCCTTATGAAATCTCACTGTCTCCAGTGGAAAAAATATCTTCAGGTGAAGATTATTAAAAAAAAAAAAAAAGATAAAGAAGTACACATTGGTAGTTATAGAATAGTCATGGGTATGTAAAATACAGCAAAGGGAATATCGTCAATTATATTGTAATAATTATGCATGCATCAGGTGGGTACAACATTTATCAGAGGAAATATGATCAGAAAAACTACCCCAATATTAAATTAAATGGAAATAAAAAAATCTTAGTTGATTAGACAAATGGGTATATAACTGTGTTAAAGATACTGCTGTTCAAGCAGAGAGCACATGTTGCTTTCTCCCATAGCATTAAAACTTTAGATAGGGCGCAAATATTTGTCTAGCACTGCATCATCTTCTATATCACTCTTTAAAAAATCTTTATTGTTCAAAGTATTATAGATGTCCCCCTAGTCCCCTATTGACCTTTATAGCCTGCACCTGCTCCCTGCCCTGGGCCGTTACTACACTATTGTGTGTGTGTCTATGGGTTATGCTTATATGCATATAAATTCTCTTCCCACCCACCCACTCACCCCCACCTTACCTTCTGTGTCTCTGGATCTATTTTGTTCATCAGTCAGTTTAAAAATGATGTAACTGAGTGCCAAAACTGGTTTGGCTTACTGCATAGAGCATCGGCCTGTGAACTGAAAGGTCCCAGGTTCGATTCCGGTCAAGGGCATGTACCTTGGTTGCAGGCACATCCCCAGTAGGGGGTGTGCAGGAGGTGGCTGATCAATGATTCTCTCTCATCGATGTTTCTAATGTTCTACCCCTCTCTCTTCCTCTCTGTGAAAAAATCAATAAAATATAGGAAAAAAAAGAAATAAAATGATGTAAGTGTGGAATCTACATCACGTTTAAACTTGACCACCTATCACTTTTAAATTGAAAAAACAAAACAGAACTCATGAGGGTGGGGGAGTTGGGTCCTTGAGGAACTGGGTGAAAAAGATGAAGGAATTGAGAAGTATAGATTGGTAGTTACAAAATAGTCATGGAATTTAAAATACAATATAGGAGCTTGACCAGCATGGCTCAAACACATAGCACAGTGATTGAGTGTTGACCTATGGATCAGGAAGTGATGGTTCGATTCCTGGTCAGGACACATGCCCAGGCAGACTCAATCCCCAGTGGGGGGCCTGCAGGAGGCAGCTGATCGATGATTCTCTTTCATCATTGATGTTTCTATCTCTCTCTTTCTCTCTAAAATGAATAAAAATATATTTCTTAAAAAATAAAGATTCTATGCAGAAGTAAAAAAGAATATCTTACCCTTTAAGACAGCATGGAGGGACCCGAAGAGTATCATGCTAAGTAAAATAAGTCAGTCAGAGAAAGACAAGTATCACATGATCTCACTCATGTATAATCTAAGTAACAAAACAAACTGATGAATGGAATGGATCCAGAGACAGGAAGCTTGGAACAAAGTGCAGAATCTCGGAGGGAAGGTGGAGGAGGGTGAGTGGGGTGGGTGGGAAATAATCACTAAGAACCTTATATGCATACTAGAGGCCTGGTGCATGAAATCCATGCACTGGAAGGGTCCCTAGGCTTGGCGAGCAATCAGGGTTGATCGGGGCCTTCTGGCTGCTGGCCTGGCTCTTCCTTTATTCCACGCCACCTCCTGGTGGTAAGCACATGCCATAGCCAGTGATCAAACTCCTGGTCTCCCGGTCAAACTCCCGAGGGGACACTTTGCATGTTAGTCTTTTATATACTAGTATATATATAGCAATTATAATGAGAGTGGGCACTAATGTGGCTTCAAATAAAATATAAAATATGATTAGTTCAGTGGCAGAAAATGTTATAATCAGGAAAATTTGGAGTAATACTATTATAGTAATATAGTTGGGTTTTTTTGTGTGAAATCAATTCTTTGGATAGATTAGATATTGGCTTGCAATGATTTTAAGTGGTAGGAGCCATATTGTTAATAATAATAAGGGGGTTGATAGAGAATCAGAGAAATAATAAAGATAAATTTAGGCTATTATCACAGGGTTGATTTATCAGTGGTAGGCTGATAAATGTTGATTTATCATTTCTTCATGGCCCATGGCCACAGACAATGGGACAGTGAGGGCCTGGGGCAGAAGAAGTGGGGGTGAGGAGTGGGGGGGGGTGATGGAGATGGAGGGGGTCAATAGGGGGGGGGAAAGGGGACATTTGTAATACTTTCAACAATAAAGAATTATTTAAAAATAAATAAACAAAAATATATTTAAAAAATAAAATACAGCATCTATATAAATAAAAATGTAAATGTTCATTTGTTCAAAATCTTAAATCTCTGAAAGTTCTTCACCGATTGCTTTAAAATTTTGACACAACGTTGCTTTCGAATACGCGCGTATTTTATATACCTTATACCTACTATTATAATATATAGATGTCACACCTGTGAGAGGTAAAAACATGCTTTTTTGACAAACAGCTCCATTCGTTGGACATAAAAGCAACCCACGCTATACTAAATATTTTACGATTCTATTTCAATGTATCCAATTTACCATCCATTTACAATTTCCAAATTTCCAATTTTAAGATTCCATTTCAATGTTGATAATGATTGAAGATTTGTGCTTAGAAATCGTGAACAAAGTTCTCAATCAATTGGGAATGCCATCACCGAATCAATCTGCTGCTGCTTCGTTTGATGTAGAATTGCGTCGTGAACAAAACTGCAACACGCGTGATCTTTTGTCCTATGTGCAATCAAATATTCCTAAGCTAATGCTTAAGCAAAAAGGCATTTACAATCAAATAATGCAAACTGTCAATAACGGGGTTGGAGAAATCTTCTTTTTAGATGCGCCAGGAGGAATTGCTAAAATGTTCCTAATTAGATTGATTCTGACAGCATGATCCCCAAATGACATGGCTTTAGCTCTTGCATCATCCAGAATAGCTGCGACATTGCTACCAGGTGGAAAAACTGCTCATTCCGCTTTGAAATGGCCATTAAACATGCAATTCATTGAAACTCCCACGTGCAACATTGCCAAAGCGTCTGGCATGGCAAAAGTATTGCAGAAATGCAAACTTATTGTTTGGGATGAATGCACAATGGCGCACAAAAAAATTGCTTGAGGCTCTTGATCGATCATTGCAAGATTTGGGTGGAAACATCAGACCATTTGGGAACGCTTTAATTTGCTTGCAGGAGATTTCAGGCAAATATTACATGTAATTCCTCAATCGACACCCGCGGACGAAATAAATGCTTGCTTGAAATACTCTACTTTGTGGTGACATGTAAAGATGTTAAAATTATCTACAAATATGCGTGTCCAGCTGCAAAACGACCCATCAGATGAGATATTCTCACATCAATTGCTAGAAATTGGGAACGGAAAGGTGCCGGTTGATCTGACCTCAGGACGAATTTCATTGCCTCATAACTTCTGCAATTTAGTGACGTCAAAAGAAGAATTGGTTGAAAAGTATTTCCCAATATTCAAACCAATTATAAGAATCACGATTGGCTGAGTGAGTGAGCTATTCTTGCAGCTAAGAACAAAGGCGTCTACAAACTTAACAATATTATTCAGTCTAACATTCAAAGTGAGGCGATCACATACAAGTCCATTGACACTGTTGTGGAAGCAGATGAAGTGGTTAATTATCCAACAGAATCTTTTCATTCACTCGATCTGCCAGGGATGCCATCAGACATATTGCAATTGAAAATCAGCATGCCAATTATCATGTTGCGAAATATCAACCAGCCAAAGCTTTGCAATGGCGCTCGGCTTGCAGTAAAAAAAATTAATGAGCAACGACTTAGAAGCAACAACCTTGACAGAACATTTCAAAGGTGAAGAAGTCCTCATTCCCCGCATTCCTATGATTCCAACGGATATGCTATTTCAATTTAAGAGATTGCAATTCCCAATTCAATTGGCGTTTGCAATCACCATCAACAAAGCTCAGGGCCAATCTTTAGAACTGTGCGGTTTAGATCTAGACACAGATTGCTTCTCACATGGACAATTATATGTTGCGTGTTCTAGAGTTGGCAAACTAGACAATCTCTATATCTGCACAGACAATGGAACAACAGAAAATATTGTACACACACAAGCATTGTGAAATTAAACATACTAGAAACGTGCGCTTTCTCTTTTCTTTCTTTTCCATTTAACCAGACTGAGCCATAGCAACGCGTGGCAGAGTACAGCTAGTAGGAAATATAGTCAATAATATTGTAATAACTATGTTTGATGCCAGGTAGGGACACTTGAAATATCAGAAGGAACACTTTGTAAAGTATATGGTTGTCTAACCACTATGCTGTACACCTAAACTAGTACAAAATAATATTGAATGTAAACTGTAATTTAAAAAATTAAAAAGGAAGGAAAACATCACAACTTTAATCATTTTTAACTTTTTTCTTTCTGCTTTTATAAGAAACGGCACATACACTGGAGCAATTTTTTTTCTACTTCTGCCTAGAATGTGTGAATAAACTGGTATATTAAAATATATATTTAAAATATATTTTTATTGATTTCAGAGAAGAAAGGAGAGGGAGAGAGAAAGAAACATCAGTGATGAGAGAGAATCATTGATTGGCTGTATCTGCATGCCCCCTACTGGGCATCTATCCCTCAACCAGGGCATGTGCCCTTGACCAGAATCCAACCAGGGACCCTTCAGTCTGCAGGCCCATGCTCTATCCACTAAGCCAAACCAGCTAGGGCTATAAGTACTTTAATAATGTGGGAAAAGTTGATTTCAAATACAACAAACCTTCCAGACTCAGCCTTCTGGGTTTTGCCAATGACTTATCCGTATGTACGCTTCCAATATCTGATTTTCTGTGACATTTAAAAGCCTTTGTATATTTAAAACAATAAAAAAAATTTTTTAAAGCCTTTGTTATCTTATACTTTCAGATTGACATTAGGATAGGAGCTATGTCTAATATCTCTTGAGTAAACTCACATAAAGAAAAAAACTGTGGAATTCTATTGGGAAATGTTTTGAGTATAACTGTGACCAAGAGCCTTTGAGAGAGAATGTTTAGCAGCCTTGTCCAAGAACATTCTGGTCACTTGGGATTACAAAGAAACATAACAAATAAAAAATTTGTTAGTAGAAAAGAGGCAATTTTCACAGACCCAAGTTTTATTAGAATTGGCATTTCTTAGACTTCTGTTCTAAGCGTACCACAATATTTTAATCAAATCTGTATTACTGTCATTCAAATGTGGAAACTTGACACAAAAAATGACACCATAAAAGACATTTTGTAATTGCTGCAGTTAACATTGAATGTTTCCAGTCTAAAGAATCTTCCTTTTGTCTTTTTGTCTTTTACCCTTGAACTTACCATTCCTGAGCGGTGCATTAACTTATTAATAAGCTACTATTTGTAAAACTTGAATGAGCTTGCTCTGTAGACGCTGAGCACAGATGGCATTTTCAGTTTAGGAAGTCCAAATACTCTGAATGCCTCCATACGAAGAATGCTAATGTTGACCTTAAATAAATAGACAGCCAGATAGTTCTCTAGTAAAATGAGTTTATTTGGGAACAACAACAAAATTGCAATTTAGAATATATGGTCTAATGGTGAGCCACAGCGCAGGTCCAGACAACAAAAGGGTAGGAGCATTATTTTTGGGGGAAAGGGGAACATTTGTTTTTCATTTAAAAAGGAGGAGTTCAGAGGGGCTGTTGGAAACAAAGTGTCCTTTGGAGGAAACTGGGAATTTGAAGGGTTGTGGCTTTTTATTGCCTGCGCTATAACAGTCTTTCATTGTCTGGACCTTTGCTGGGTGTTCTGTTGGGATTGAAAAGCCCAGCCTCTTCCTCCTGGGATAATTGATGGTGAGTGCTGGGTGTGAAAGCTAGTCCTACCAGGCCTCCCAACTTCAATTTTTGATGAGTTTTCTGCTTATTAATCTTCCAAATAGTGATAGGCTCTTAGGCTAATAAAATAGGGAAGGGGATATGACATTTTAGAAAATTTGAAATAAAGTGCCCAGAAAGATAGAGAATGTGACCTTTTTAAAAAAAATGTTTTTATTGATTTTTAGAGAAAGAGGAAGGGAGAAGAATTGAGAGATAGAAACATCAATGAGAGAGAAACATCATCGATTGGATGTCTTCTGCATGACCCCTCACTGGGGATCCATCCATAACCTGGGCATGTGCCCTGAACAAGAATCAAACCAGTGACCTCTTGGTTCCTGGGTCGATGCTCAACTGCTGAGCCACTTTTTGAGTAAAGATCTGAAGACAATGAGTGAGTCATGTGGCTGTCTGGGGAAGAGTATTCCAGATAGAGGAACAGCTTCCATAAAGGCCCTACAGCAGGAGTGTGCTAATATGTCTAAGCACAGGGAGGACACCGGTGTGACTGGGGTGAAGATATTGCAAGAAGAGAGGGTAAGGGAGAAATAAGAGAGGAGATGAGAGAGGTTACAGGAGGGGCCAGATCATGATGGCTCTTCTATTGTAGATCGAAGGAATAACTGGCTCTTCTTCTTCTTCTTCTTCTTCTTCTTCTTCTTCTTCTTCTTCTTCATCATCATCATCACACTATTTTTTTTAAGTGCAATAGTTTGTTTTAAAAAAATATTAATTACTAAAATACTTGATATTTTAGAATAGAAAAGCAAAAATAATCCTTTTAAGGTTGTTTTGTAAGTGATCCCCATTCGCTCTAGCTGGGATAGAATTTCAGAGAGCAATGTGAAGATTAGGTTTTATACTGTAGATATTGTACATATAATTTTATTTTAAATAAATGTCTTGGTTCGATTAAATCTAATATAATGTAACTTTTCCTTTGATATCATGAGAATCACTGTGAGATTCTTCTTCTTATTTTTAAAAATATATTTTTATCGATTTCAGAGAGGAAAGGAGGAGAGAGAAATAGAAACATCAATGATGAGAGAGAATCATTGATCGGCTGCCTCCTACATGCCCCCCACATGGAATCAAGCCCTCAACTCAGGCATGTGATTTTGACTGGAATCCAACCTGGGACCCTTCAGTCTGCAGGCTGACGCTCTATCCACTGAGCCAAACCAGTCAGGGCACTGTGAAATTATTAATAGTTAGTCAAGGAAGTCCTATTTATAATTTTTTGACAGTCAAATAAATGCTCAAAAACTGTTTTGTATCTTGTGAGTGCTCTTAAGGATGTGGCTTTTCCAGTGGAGGCCCAAGAGCCTGTGCTTTTAGGGAGTTTACTTTTTGTGGGATGTGATTTTTCCTAGTGTTTTTCTTTGCTGGCCATTTGCTCAGAAGGAAATGAAACAGCTGTGGATACATGTTTTAGAAATTTTAAAAGCAGTGCAAGACATGTTGCCTTTACAATAACAGAGCCCGAAAAAAATGTTTTTGTGGGTTTTATTTGGTGGGAGATAGTTGTAAATCATATTTATAAAAAATTTTCTTTCCAAAAAATTTTTCTTTCATAAAATCTGAACTTGAATGTAATATTAAATAAGACACTGAATATATTTACATATACCAACATCAGTACATTTGTTTTATTTTCAGATAGTGATATGATATAAAGATCAGGTTAAACAGAAATAAGGAAAACTTAAAAAAAAAAAAAAATAACTTCCCAAACCCATACATAAACGAAAAAGAGGAAAAAAAAATTATAAATACATCTGAGCAGGTCTTAAACAGAAAACATTCAAATACGATGGAATTAGGAGAATGTAAAGTAGACATACAAAAAGATATTAAATTGAATAAAGAAAATCAAAAATTTAAAAATATATTTTTATTGATTTCAGAAAGGAAGGGAGAGGGAGAGAGAGAAAGAGACATCAATAATGAGAAAGAATCACTAATTGGCTGCCTCTTACACATCCAGGGATTGAACCCACAACCTGGATATATGCCCTGACTGGGAATCAAACCATGACCTCTGATTGATAGATCAATGCTCACCCACTGAACTATGCTGGCTGGGCAAGAAAATAAAATTTTTAAAAATGTTCTACAAGGTCACTTATTGATTTAGTAAAAAAAAAGCATGTATTTCCTTCCCAACTATTTCTATAGGTTTTAGAATATAATCATAATGTATCCCAAACCTTGGTGGGGAGGCTTGGAAACGATCCAGCCAAATCTCTAGAAGTCATTATTACCTGTTTCTGTCCTGTGTATACTATTGTCACTACTATTGAGATATAGGGGAATATAGGTCTGTGGTAATAAATGGCATTTAATATCATTCTAAATATTTCACACATTTGAGTATTTTCAGGAAAGTTTTATATGATCTAAATTTATCAACTTTATGGGTAATATAATATCTTATATTCTAGAGTGCATTATACTTTTCAAATTTATACACACTCTTCAATTTCCTAATTAAATCCCATTCATCATAACTTCCAAAGGAAATAAAAAATGTGAATCTGATAAAGACCAAAAAGCCTATGAAAGTGAGAAAAAGAGTGAAAAAATTTTATGAGAAAGCATATAAAAAAGCATTAGAAGTTTGCAAAAAAACATATAAACCGAGAGATGTTGTTCTAGTTTAAATATTATTCACCTAAGCTAATTTCTCCAAGTTTAGAAAAATAGCTATCTTCTGTTTACTGCTTCTTCTTGCTTATACTTTGTCACTTAGACTTATACTTGAATTCCTCAAAGTCTAGGCCTGCATGGAACTGATTAAAAGGTGTGTTTGTTTTTTTATCGCTGCCAGAAAAAGTGTGACACAGTGGCTTAGAACAATATGAATGTGTTATCTTAGGGTTCTGTCGTTCAGAAGTCTGACCTGGGTCTCCGTGGGCCAGAATCAAGCTGTCAGCAGGATGCATTCGTTCCGGAAGTTCTAGGGGAGAATCTCTCCCCTTGCCTTTTCCAGCTTCCAGAGGCCACCCGCATCTCTTGGCTCACAGCACTTTCTTCCATCTTCAAATCTATCAAAGATGCATCTCTCTGCTCTCACATCTTTTTTTTTTTGTCAGATCTCTTTGACTCTCTTTTTTGTATGCCTCCCTCAGTTACTTTTTTTTTTTTAAACCTTTTGTGAAATACATGTAAAGTTTACTATTTTACCATTAAAAAAATACATTTTATTGATTTTTTTTTTTCAGAGAGAGGAAAGGAGAGGTATAGAGAGTTAGAAACATCAATGAGAGAGAAACATCGATCAGCTGCCTTTTGCACACCTCCTACTGGGAATGTGCCCGCAACCAGTGTACATGCCTGTGACTGGAATCAAACCTGGGATCTTTCAGTCCGCAGGCAGACGCTCTATCTACTGTTTCAGTCTGTAGGCCGATGCTCTATCCACTGAGCCAAACCGGTTTTGGCCTCAGGCACTTTTAAGGACCCTTGTGATCATATTGAGCCCCGTGGGGTACTCCAGGATAATATCCCATTTTACGGTTCTTCACTTACATGTGCAAAATCTCTTTGACACATACAGTAGCATTTACAAATTCTTGGGATTAGTACGTAGACATGTTGGGAAGGGAGCACTAGTCTGCCTACCATAATAGATTATATTTAAAATCTCATTCTTTCTTCTTGTTGTTAATCTTCACTTGAGGACATTTTCCCATTTATTTAATTATTTTTAGAGATCGTGGAAGAGTGAGGGAGAGACCAAGAGAGCTAAACATTGATGTGAGAGACACATATTTATTGGTTGCCTCCCACACTTGCCTCGACCAGGGCCAGGGATTAAACCTGCACCTGAGGTGCGTGCTCTTGATGGGAATTTAACCTGGGACCCTTCATTCCAAGGGCTGATGCTCTATCTACTGAGCCAAACCAGCTAGTTTAAAATCTCATTCTTTACTTCCTATCTTTCAAACCATGATTCTACAGTCCTTTGAGCCCTCGTGGGAACTTCGCTTTATCCAGTCTACCACTTTTTTCACTCGTTTTCTTGATGTTCTCTTTTCCCTCATAACAAAGCAATTTCCATGGTTATCATTACATTCCCTTCTTAGGTACATCCTCTGCTCCCTTGGCCCCTTTTGCCACACTCACTTGGCAGAACCCCAATGTCGGTGACTCCAGCTCCCTCCATGACGTGTCTTTGTTCTTGTGTAGCTGAAAATGGCTGGAGGAAACCATTACCTTGCTGACCAGGCTTTTATTAAAGTCTCCTACCAATGTTAAATGGGCCCTTAATAACACTTGATAATGAATGACATGCTATTTCCTTAGTCTGTTTATTTCTTTCTCTCCTAGAAGACTGCCTTCTCCTGTTTTCTCAGCCCTTTTACATCTACTTCTCCATCCTCACTCTTGGCTCATGAATTGACTCTTCAATGAGAAGTGCGAATAGTTGCTCTGCAGATTTCCTTGTATCTCTCCACAGGTCAGCGTCTGTGTCCTCACACTCTGCCTTCCTCCTAACGGATCTTTGGACTGAATCCAGCATTGGTGATCTTGCATGCAAAAATGAATCTTTATTTCCATGAACTCTTAAGTCTAGCATTCCCTTAAACTATGATGTAAACAGCAAACTACCATAGCATTAACAATACCTATGCTTTTGTCACTAGTAGACATCATATTTATATCATAAAACAGTTTTAACATAATGTAGTACATACAAGCATTTTGAAATTATAATAGTTATTAGGCCCACTGCTAGATCTTATTTATAACATTAATAAAGAAGCACATGTATTAGGATATCACAGGTTCTATTTCTAAAATGATTTGAATTTCAATAAAATTAGTTTTGTGTACCCCAAAGTATTTTGTATATTTAAAAAATTATTCTGAGAAGTGTCCATAGATTTAATTATTAACGAGTTCATGGCACACAAAAAAATTAAGAACTCCTTCTGTAAAAGGACTGCCTTCTTCCTATCTAAAGCCTGTCCTCTGCTTGTGCACTAAATCCTGCCTCCTCTCACCTACTGTGCAAGGTGTCCTCCTTTTGCTCCTCCGGATCTGTATTCTACCTTCTCCTCCTTGCTCTGGCGCTGATCTCTGTGGATAGCATCCACCAGGTTTCCTTGTGCTCTGACTTCCACTTGAACACAGATAAGGGGAGGCACCTCCAGGACATAGAAAGGTGGCAGGAGGCAGAAGCTGGGGTATTCATCCACAATCACTCCCCACTGACTGGGGTTGGCAGAAGCTCTGTTCCAACTTCTGTTTATAACCCTTTTCTAGCACCGAAGCCCTTCTCTGGATTCAGATCACTGTCCCTGACGTTCCTCTTTGGGGGAATATCCATCTTTGGTGAACATCCAGTCATTCACCAGCCATTGAGAGCTTCCCGTAAGCAAACCCGTACCTCTGCAATAGTCTCTTCAGCCTCTTTCTTTTGACTGCGCCATCTACTTCCTGCAATGTCCATGAATACCACCCAGACTCAAGGAGATTGCTGTAATATCTCTCCCTTCTCTAAATTTATTCCCAATCAGAAAGCCTTCTTTCAACTCAGTTCCCCTGACAGCTACCACTCCCTTGATAGGCAGCTTCACTATCTCCAATCCTCTCCTCCAGATCCTTCTTCAATAAACTCCAACTGGGTCTTTGCCTTCTCCCCATTGAAATTGCTCATCAAAGTCACCAACGATATTCATGCATGTAGATTCAGTACTTATTTGTAGACCTACTGACAGTATTTAGCACAGTTGACCATTTTCTCTAACTTGATACATTTTCCACTTGGCTTCTAGGACCGCAAAAGATTTTCCTCTTAATTCACCCCCTGTTCCTTCTCAGTCTTCTGATCTTCCTCTTCTTGAGTTTAGTTCTTAGCCTCTTTCTTCCTTTCTTTTTTTTCTTTTTTAATCTACACTTATTCCATTTAGTTTAATAAGCAATACAACACTTTATTTCCTGCATGCAGTTTACTAATTTAACATGTTTATTGATTATTGGTTTCTCCCCCCACCAGAACATAAGCTCCGCAAGCCTAAGGATTTCTATTCCTTTGGTTCTTGAGTGTTTCCCAAGTGTCCAGGATAGAACCTAGCATATACATTTTTGTTAAATTTAATTGGATAGAGACTATACCCCTCACATACAAAGTAGCAACTATAACTTATTTTATACAATAGAATCAAAGAAGGAGATGCAAATAGGGTAATTGGAATCCATTGGTGGTAGATTAGGGAGGTGGGAGAAAGGAAATCTCTGAGACTGGATAGAGACTAAAATGGAGAGACAAATACTTCTTCTGCATCGGTGGGCATAGGATAGATAACAATTAACATTTACAGCCGAAACCCGTTTGGCTCAGTGGATAGAGCGTCGGACTGCAGACTGAAGTGTCCCAGGTTCAAATCCGGTCAAGGGCATATACATTGATTGCAGGCACATCCCTGGTGGGGGGTGTGCAGGAGGCAGCTGGTCGATGTTTCTCTCTCATTGATGTTTCTAGCTCTCTATCCCTCTCTCTTCCTCTCTGTAAAAACTCAATAAAATATAAATTTTAAAAAAAGATAATTATTTAAAAACCAAAACAAAAAACATTTACAGCCCATGGAAACGGTATGTGGGAGAACAAGATAACAATAAGGGGTTCTGTGATCTCTGCTCTGATATTGTAGGTGTTCCTTGAGGGGTCTAGAAAAAGGGGATTACTCTGACATTCCACAGGTATGTCATTTTAGGTGCAAAAAGACAATAGACAGTCTCACTTAAAGCAAGCATTGATCTTTGTCAAGGAAGCCACAGGCCTAGGATGTGATTACCTGCCTTGACTTGTTATGAATTTTAATTCTGAGACCATCTTAGGTGGTTTCTTTTGGACTCTCAGTTTGTAGGGCCAGTCATTCAGGCCTTCCCTGAGCTTGTCGTGGTTAGTATGTGGCCCCTATTTTGCCTACAACAACTTGAACCAATCCTGGCACTAAGAACTCAGACTGATTCTTCTTCTTCTTCTTCTTCTTCTTCTTCTTCTTCTTCTTCTTCTTCTTCTTCTTCTTCTTTTTCTTTTTTTATTTTACTTTTAAAAAAAATTAAATTATGTATGTATGGGAGGGGGGGCAATGGTAAAATATGTACACAGATAATAATTTAATAAAAGGAAAAGGACTGATTCTTCTTAAGATGGTACTATATACTATAAGAACCAACCCTCAGCTTTCCTTTCTCCTTCAGAACACAACTAGGTTTTGCTTAGCTATGTTTCCGGTGTGCAAACTCTAAGATCCTTGACTAACTCTCTGTCATTTATATTCTAGCAGTCTCTTAATTCTTTTTGAGTTCATCCAACAATTTGTAATGGGAATATTCATGCTAAACATAAAGATAAGGGACTGCAGCAATAAGTATGACAGCAACTAAAATTTAACTTTGAGTGCATTAAAAACATTATAAAAAGTCAAATTACAAATAAAATTACATTCCAGCATGTAGGACAGATATAAAATCATATGCCTAATATATAATGACTTCTTATAAATCAGTAAAAACAAGATAACACAGGTTTAAAAAAAATGAATAAAAGACATCCTATCTAATAACGAGGCAATATGCTAATTGACCATCACTCCATCACAAAGATGGCTGCACACACAGCTGAGGCCAAGTTCCCTTAAGGAGCCTTAACAAGCAATTAGCAGGGACCTGAAGCTATGCCTTCCCTCACCCCCTAGGGCTTGACAGGGTCTCTCAGGCCCTGCACCCCACCCTGGCATCAGGCTGACGGACCTCAGGCCATGCCTCCTGCCCCCGGCACCAGGCCGGGGCACCTCAGGCTGTGCCCCTCTGCTTGGCAGGGCTTGATAGGGAACATCAGGCTGAGCTCCCCACCCAGCGGGGTTTGATGGGGGACCTCAAGGTGCACCCCCAGTGCATCAGGGGAACTCAGGCTGCACCCTCTGCCCAGAGGGGCTTGACAGGGGACCTGAGGCTTCACTCCCCTTGTCTGGTGGGGCTTGAAAGGGAATCTCAAGGCATGTCTTCTGCCCCACCTGGGGACCTCAGGCCACACTCCCTGTCCTGATGCTGGGCCAGGGGACCTGAGGCTATGCCCCCTGCTTGGCGGGGCTTGACAAGGGTGGGACTGGCCAGGTCTGGATCTAGCCCAATTGGGGGGAGGAGGGGTTGCCGGGTCTGGGTCTCACGCGATTTTGGGGCTCATGTGGGTGGGTGGGGACTTGACTCTGGGTCCCCCTTTTAATGTGCACGAATTTCATGCACCAGGCCACTGGTAGAAAAATAAATCACAGAAGAAATAACATTGGATAAAAATATATATGTAAACCAACTATTAACCACACTACAAATTTAAACTGATATCATTGTAATAACCTGTGTTTAAAAAAATCTTTATTGTTGAAGATATTACTGATGTCTTTCTCCCCCCGACCCCCTCCCATGTTCCCTTCTATCCTGCATCTGTCCCCCATCCCATGTTGTAATAACCTGGTTATAATATTAATAACTGGAAAGGAGCGAAGGAAAGCTGCAATTTAGACACATGCTCAGTAAGGTCTGGGAGATATGGGAAGATGTTTACCTGTTAGTCACACGTGAAAGCAGGGCATTGACCAAAATGGGCGGGACCACTTGGAAGGTGTGAAATCTGAGACACATAAGCTCCTGAACAAAGGGAGTTCCCTCTCTGGGCCCCCTGGTGCTCCTGGCTTGTGGGGCTTGCACACTCTCACTCAGCCATGTGGCCCACGCGGATGTGGGTTCCACACAATGGACTCAGAGACTTTAGCCTGATGCTACATCGGACCCAACTCGACGTGGAACAGAAACTCTCAGGACACCGGCTTACTCCTAGCTATACTGAAGCCCCCGCTGCACACTTTCCAGGACGAGATGAAGAGAAATGGGACTTCGCAAACTGAGGAATATAATTTCACACAAATGAAAATCATTCATCCTCCCGAGTGCATCTTATAGATAATGCTTTTTCTCAAGATGTTGCAAGTACCCTACTCCCACTGGCAATGGAGGAAGTTCACCCACGCCATCCTCTGGCATCAAAACCACAATGTTATGTCATTTTTGCTCATCAAAAAGAAAATTCCATTTTAATTAATATCTGACCTGCTAATTCCACTTCTAGGACCCTCCCCCAAATGAGTAGAGAGCTATACAAATGCACATGTTCAAAGATGTTTATTGAAGCAGTGTTTATGACAACAACCTAATATTCCCACAATAGAAACAGGCTTAAATAAAGTATGGAAAAATCATATGGAACATTTGACAGCTGTTCAAAATCATGTTTTTGCATAATACTCAATGTTATGGGAAAATATTTAAGTTAGATAGCTCAAGGTTTAAAAAACAACAAGATATAGGGATATAGAGCAGAATTCCAAAACTTCAAATACAAATACATATAGGAACATATATATACAGATACAACAAATAAAAAAATGACTAAAAGAAAAATACACAAATGTTAACACCTGTTATTTTCTTGCAGTGGGATTATGAGAGATTTTATTTTCTCATTTAAAATGTTCTGTATTTTCCAATTTTCTCAACATTATCAGGCATAACATTTACATCTAGAAAAGTAATAAATAAATGTTAATAACAATAATAATAATATAAAAGTGAGATCCAAGGGGTTCCAAAAGATACAAACATAAATACTAAAAGTCCTGTTTTGTTTTATAAATGGCTAAATCTTCCAACTAAAATGTTTTTATTTCCGGTAGAAGTAGTGCTTGTATTTTTTCCTTGACTGGATTTCAATTGAGGATCCACTGCAACATATTTGATTTGGAAACCTCCTGCAGTCACTGAAGCATCACTTAGAAACTTTAAGGTCATGACATTTCCTGGGGAGGAAGAGGATGCAAAAGAACAAAGATGTTACTCTCCTTTAATTTAGCAGACAAAATGGAAAGTTTCAGGGCTTCCTTTTGACTCTCCCTCTCCCTCTTTTAAAAATAGAATTCTCATCTCCCAACCACCTCCTACAGCTCATATGATGTCTTCTTTTAACTTTCTGTTAACATAAAATTTATTCTCAAGAAAAAAATAGAGATAAACAAAGGGCTTCATACTTTACCAATCCTAGGAAATTGTAACAGAGTAATGAATTAATAAGTTTTAAGCATTACTCATTCAAGAATTGAACAAGTAGTTCCATGTCTTGCAATAATGACAAATATATGAGAATTGTGGGTACTAAAAGGCTAGAGCTTGGGAATAATTTAGGTAGCAATATCTGAGCTTATGGACTATTACTTTTAATTGCATAGTATTATGATAATTTAATGACTTGGAGGAAAAAATTGAGCATGCAAAATGCCAAATACTAATGCTGGTGATTACATTAAAAATGGTATCTAAGAAAATACAAGTTCTTAGTCAGAAAATATGAGTTTGTGTTATTAGCAGTGGTATTGCTTAATGAGATAAATTTTTGCTATTATAAGGACATTTCTTGAGGTACATTTTGTAGAACAAAATCACACTAAATAATTTGCAGGAGAAAAAAAATTTGGAGAAGGTTACCTACCAAAACTAGCCCTTTGAGGTTTGCTATGCATAATTAACCTATTAAAAATTCTCTGACATCTTCAAATAAAGAAACCTGTTTAACATTATTTAACTCAGTGTTACCCAAACTTACCTGACCTAAGAGCCCTTTCTCATGTAACACCTATTATAAAAACATTTCACAGCACTGTGTTCTTTACAACTCTCCCTGGGAAATGCTATACTAAGATAAAAATGCAAGAAGTAAGGTAAAATTTTTTCAGTAATAGGTGGTATTTTTAACAACTTTATAAATTAATTTAATTCTTTATCAGTGAAAAAACCTTGGCCTTTTATTACATTTTATGGAGCTCATAAGCCACAGCAGTATTCATGGATTTGCAGACTCAAAACTATCTCAGCCTATATTTCCCACAAATAACGAGAGTCTACACGTTTTCAGTGCAAGGAGTTGGCACAGATCTTTCTTTAGGTATAAATAAATACTTGGAATTTATAAACCAGAAAACAGGTCTCTCAGCTTTAAAAAAGTAAACAGTGATGACTACTGGGTCCTTCACTTTCGGTGACACTAAGAGAAAACAAAACATGCAACTAATTTAGAGCCCTTACCTGTACTAATGATGTCTTCTGGAAGCTCATCTCCACAGTATCTGAAAGGGAATTTTAAAGAGAATTCACACAAATGAACATTATACAGCTATAGCAATGAGCTCTTTCTAATAACTAAAGTGCTTTATTTCCCCCAAGTAATGGCTTATTTTCCTGTTATTTTATGACGTCTTATTGCTTTTTTAAAATTTGGATTTGTAAGGGAGAACATGTACATTATTTGAAGTAAACTTCTCAAACTATTAATGAGATTCTTAAGAAAGGATATGTGGCATTTCTACTCTGTGCACCTACAAAACTATTTGTGTAACAGACAATTTGAATCTTCTTGAAAAAATTAAAAATTTGTCTCTGATTAATCTCAAAGTTTTCTTCACAATTGAAAGTCTATGGGTGTATAGTTGGTAGTATTATATTTTGAATTCTGGAGTAGACAGATTTAAAGGTGGAAAAATTACTTGGACCTTATAGATATAAGAGGGTTCCATTTTTATATGAATCATATCTTGAAAGGAACTCCCTTGCACATTATATAAACATTGAGTTTTGTCAGTTTTGAAAGTGTAATCTATTCCAGAGGAGGGAGGGAGATCTATTATAAAGGTAAATTACACAATATAAATGTATAGCTGTTGAAGACCTTTAAAAAATAGTATATATATATTTATATATAGTCATGAATAAGGGAGAATTGATATTCTATTGATAATGGATAGTCTTAAATACACATTATTAAATGGTGACCTGAATATATAAAACACCTAATTGCACACTCTTTAAATTGAAATGTTTTGTAAGGATCTGAAAATGGAAACTGCATTAAAGATTTAAGGAGAGAACACACACAAAAAAACCTGTCCCAGCATGTTGAAGATCAAGGGAGAAAGAAATATTGTGGAAAAGAGCACTTGTTTTTTATGGCAAAGAAAGCTATTTTTAAGAAGCTGCTCTTTGTAGGTTTAGCTAACTTGTATGAAAGCAGGGGCTATGCTTTGCTTATTTGCCATATACCCATGATACTTAGCCCATTGCTTTGTACACAGAAGAAAGGCACCCATTACTGAATTTATAGTTATTTTAAAAGGTTGACAGAAATTAGAACATTTAAAAACCCCAACAAATTTCTCTTTCTCCTTCATGTTGTTAGTCAATCTTGAGGTCTTCATAAATAAATTATTTAAATAATTGTTACAATCAAAAGGTAGCTATCACTATTTTAATAGTAAGTAGCAACTATGACTTAACATGATAAGAAAAATCTTTGTTGAAAAAGGATATAGCCGAAACCAGTTTGGCTCAGTGGATAGAGCTTCGGCCTGCGGACTGAAGGGTCCCAAGGTTCGATTCCGGTCAAGGGCATGTACCTTGGTTGCAGGCACATCCCCAGCAGGAGGTGTGCAGGAGGCAGCTGATCGATGTTTCTCTCTCTTCAATGTTTCTAACTCTCTCTCCCTCTCCCTTTCTCTCTGTAAAAAATCACTAATATATATATATATATATATATATATATATATATATATATACATATATATATATATATACATATATATGTATATATATATATTTTTTTAAAGGATATGGTGTTATAGGAGTGTAGGAACACTGGAAAATCAATATTGTAAGTACAGTTGGGGAAAAATTAAAGAAACATTAAACACAATATTGAATGTTCCTCTAACTTTCTGTATGGGAAACAACACGTACCTTCCCACAAAGCCATGAACATCATCATAACTGTCATATATTTCAACATAGTCAGCCAAGCAAGATGGGTCATCTTCAAGGTCGAAGTCCAAAAAACTCAGATGAATACGCTGACCATACTTGAGTCTAATGTGCCAGTAGCAGATTTGGTTATCATCATACTCATTTGGGTAGCCTGGAGATTTAAAAATTCTCTTTGGATCTGTAAAGATTCCACCACACTCTTTTGCTGGAATGGGGGGAGGGGGAGGAGAGGAGATCAGAAAGATAAAAAAGCATTAGAAAAAATTATTCCTACATTAAAATGATATTCACATCTTAGTGTTCATTTATTTATATCCCTTTATGAAAAAGTAAAGAAATGGCTTAACATACAGCATCTATAGTATTCCTGTAGCTAAAGAATAAATGTATTTTTCATCAATAGTTGTTCAATTCTCTAAAATAAGCAGACACTTGTGAATTAAAAAAGTAAGATAGCAAAAAAAAGATTAATTGTATCTTTGGTTACATTTTTTGGGGGATGACTTTTAATTTATATTTTTTAAGCATAGGATGCACAAATATTATGTGAACCCTTCCATATGTTTTGACAAATACATATATTCATGTTACCAACAGCCCAGTCATATGTTTTTGTCTTGTTGTGTCACCACTTTGTCTTTAGGGACTGGAATATGAAGAATAATGAGTCCAATATATTCTGTTTGGGAAATTATTATAGAATTTCAAGATTACAAAAGACCTTGGAGGTCACTCTAATCCAGCTGAAAGGAATAATTTTAATCTTCCTATACTCTTTTTCCTGGTTTTAAACTAACACCTTAATCTTGTTTGAGGATTTGGTGAAGATATTTATGTTTTTCTAAGTTATTTTTTACTTCACAGATTTATGTTGTGTCACATAAGCTGTTAGAAGAACAACCTCTTCCAGAACCAATCACTTACACTATGACCTAGAGAGAAAAGTATGGAGTGGCCCTGATTAATTTTAATTCCATATCAATAAGTATCCAGTATCTTGAAAGACCAAACCAATCCTGGAAACTTAAAAATAATCTGAGTGGTGGTGCTAGTGCTGACTCTGGGTAGCATACGAAGGTATTTTTCACTTTGTCAATTAGAGGTTTTTTCCAAGAATATTCTCCATTAAAGTAACTATTTTTTAAAATCTTGTTAGAATTCTTATTGCCATTGAAGTTAAGGAAGCTTATCTCTAAGGCAGAACAGGACCTTAGAAAGGCTGGGGCGGTCAGAGCCCGGCCGGCATGGCTCAGTAGTTGAGCATGGATCAGTGAACCAGGACATCAAGGTTTGGGCTCAATCCCCAGTGCGGGGGCATGTGGGAGGCAGCCGATGGATGAGTCTTTCTTATCAATGATGTTTCTCTCCCTCTCCCTTCCTCTCCGAAATCAATAAAAAAATATATATATATTTTTAAAAGGAAGGTCATAGATCTGGTGCGAGCACTCTGTGACCATCCTATACCTGTTTCTTTATTGGTAATTGAATGTAATCATGTCTCTCCTATTATTCCCACACAGAATTATCCTGAGGATAAAATATAGATGATAATTTAAGGACGTTATACAGCTCTAGCTGGTTTGGCTCAGTGGATAGAGCATTGGCCTGTGGACTAACAGGTTCTGGGTTCAATTCTAGCACATGTCTGGGTTGTGGGCTCGATCCCCATTAGGGGCCGTGCAGGAGGGAGCTGATCAATGATGTTTCTATCTCTCTCCCTCCTTCTCCATGGCACAAACAAGGCCTAAATTCACAATTCTGCCTGCCTTCTAATTATTTGCTACATAATTTTGGGTAAGTTGCTTAAATTCTTAACTCTCAGTTTCCTGATTTCTAAAATGGGTATAAAAATAGCTCCGTGTAGGGTGGTGAATATTGAGTGACAGTGCAGATTGACACAGCATAATCACTCTATGAATGATAGTTACTAATTAGTATCATGAAACTGATTTATCTCTGGGAAAATAAGCTATTTCATTTTAACAACATCCTAGTAACATGTAACTGTTTTTGCAAAGCACAAAATTATTATTTTTAACAAACCATGTGGATTGTAGCAGTAGGCATCCCATCTTTCACTCCTATTGAGACGGATTCCATAATCAATAACACCAACTTTTCCAAATCCACAGTGGGGCCCTGGCTTCACAATGGGGTATCCAACTCTGCCCTTGGCCATCCACCCAGCAGCACAGACATGAAATCCTGCAAGAGAATGAAAAGGTTTTACACTTAACAGGCAAACTGGCTCAGCTGAGAGCACGAAATCTTTACAAAGGTGGTCCCTTCCAACACAGACAGTTTCTTAGCCACCCAAATTCATTCAGTTCATGTAAAAGGAGAAAAAATGGTTTTCTTAAAACAATTTTATAAAATATAACATCTGACTTTTACTAAGAAATGACATATTACTTAAAAATAGAGAAAGATGAAGGTGAACTAGAAATCATAACCCCACGAATCTGAAAACATTGCATGTTCAGAGCTGGCTTCTTCTCACCAATGACCTATCCAGTGCAATGAGATAATTTCTGAAAGTACCGTCGGTCTTGAAAACTTTCCCCCCCCCCCCCCAAGTCATAGTTTAAGTCATTTCTAATTCAGGATTCATCAAGATATTGCTAACACTTTTTAAAATGTGAAGAGGGATAAAAGTGCTCGTAGAGTTCAAACAAAGCCTCAGCCCTGTGTTTCTCGCTCAGTTCAGAGGCTGCTTAGATACTTGCCAATGGCATCCAAGAGCAATTTTACTTGAGGTCCAGGGCAGCTAGCAATGACTCTGGCTTTGTGTCCATCATTCCCGTCCCTGTCACACTCAGTCCCGTGGGAACAGGCTGAGCAGTTATCTGGGGAGACTTTGGAGCGTTGGGGAGAACACCTGTGTTTTTGCCAGCATAAGCTCTGCCAGGCACTTTTCTGCAGGAAAAAGAGCTTTCTTCAATGGAGAAGAGTCCTGAGTAGGGTTGTCTTTTGGATTCTCCTGAAAGCCCAAGAGAGATGGTAGCAGCCTCTCTACCCCTCCCCCCTTTTTTTCTAAATAAGTAAAGAAAAAAAAACACTAATTAATTACTGGGTTTTTCCACTAGGACTTCTAATATCATCTTCCCAATTCCTTTCTCCTGCCATCCTATACATTGCTTATCCTCTTTTTCAATACAAATGCATTCTCCCATTTAATATTTAAAAAAGAAAAAAGAAAAAAATGGAAACATTTTGAAAAAAGCCACTAAATTCAGTATTTCCTCTACCAAGTAAATTTTTTTGTAAAACTCAACATAGTAACATCGCTCAACACATGAAGAAACCCATACTCAGAAGTCAAGAAGAGATATTAAAATGAATAGCAATGGCTTTAAATTTCTGAGGAATTTAAACGATATCGAGATGCCTTCATTTTCTTTTGACTTTTATTTATTGGCCCAGAGTGGGTTGTAACCCCAAATAAGTTACTAGTATTAGGAACTTTTCACTAGCTAGTTCTAGGTAGAGAAGATGGGAAAAGCAGGGGGCGGAGATGAGAGATGTCATGGGGATTTAGAGAATTATTAGTGAAGGTGGGTAGAGAAGTCTTATTAAGGGGTTACAGGAAAGTGGGATATTTTTTCCCAAGGGTGAACAAGAAGGAAAGTCATTGCCAAATCAGTTACCAATTTTCCTGGCTGCCTCTAGTTGCTTGTAGGTGGCGAGACGGCCGCCTTCATATTCACACACCGCCTTTGCTTCTTGGTAGGTGAGCTTGTATTTGCCGGCCCGAGCTTCTCTGTGATAGACGCCTGCAGCTTGTTCTGTGAATTCACAAAAAGTTGTAAATGCACTACTTGCCTTCTTGCAGAACAAGGGAAATTTTATGACCTCAGATGAAAGATTACATCAGCTATTGTTTCTGCCAAAGGGTTCCTTGGGTCAGCAGCATTGGGTAGCTACATTTCATTATTAGAAAGCTTTGGGGGAAAATATGAATGAGGGGGAATTTTAGGAAAACCTGGGGACAGAGACAGAAACTTGAGGCTAAATTAAGTTTCTGAATTGACAGCCTGAAAGGGTTTCAGTACAACATTGCATTTCTGCACTACCAAAGGTGATCAAGTTTTGACTTTTTTTTTTTTTCCTTTAAATTACAGAAAAACTTGGAAAGGTAACTAATAGGAGAAAAAAAGGAGGTGAAGGCAAAGAAACCATGAAAATTGATCCATTATGTCAGCTTGTGATGATGGAGAAAAATAAGCCACAGTATCCATTTGAGGGAAATGACTAATACAATATAATTGAGACTTTAGTAAACAAATAAAAAAAACAGAGGGAAAGTTGAAAGGAATCCAAAGCAAACAAATATTTCATTAAAGAGAAGAAAACTAGATTCAAACGCAGCAGAGAAAATCCTGAGCACCCCTAAGTACCGGTTCCTAAGTTCTTGAACGATTTTGTCCTTTTTTAGCTTACATTTGTTTCCAACATATTTTCGGTAGTGTTAAATCACACATGAGTTATCTCCCAGTAGATTACTACTTAAAAGGATTGTTTTGAGTTTGGAGTGCATCTTGCCATGGAAACAACGAGAAAAGATTCTCAGGGCAGTAATCATACTGTAGCTCTAATAGTTCTATGTAGATTGTCAGATTATGGTTCAGTCCTTGTACCCTAACCTGGGCAATCAGTCACCATCAAGATCATTGCTAATGAGAACACCTATATCTTGGCATGCAGTGACATGCAGCCAGCAGTATTAGAAAGCTTGTTCCTTGCTGTCCTCCCCAGGCTGAAGGTGACACTGCCACAGTTCAGCAGGAATGCTGCATGGCATTTTCTCTGTTTTTCTGGACGCCAAGGGATCCTTTTATTTTTATTTCTCTCAAACATATCTTTATCGATTTCAGAGAGGAAGGGAGAAACATCAATGGTGAGAGAGAATTATCGATCTGCTGCCTCCTGCACATCCCCCATTGGGGATTGAGCCTGCAACCCAGGCATGTGCCATTGACTGGAATCAAACCTGGGACCCTTCAGTCCACAGGCCGATGCTCTATCCACTGATCCAAGCTGGCTAGAGCCAAAGGATCCTTTTATACATTATATGGTAAAAGCTCATTACTGAAGACCTCGGTCAACTTGATACTTACTAGTATAGATCAGAGAACACAAGGAACACACAACTCATTTTCCCCTTTGAAACTTACCTACTTCCACTGTCCTTCATATGGTAAAGTCTCATTAACGAAACTTTCACTAGTTTCCAATCTGGTTGTTTTGAGCATATACCATGAGGTGGTTTGCTAATTGCAGAGGATCAGGTCTTACTCCTAGTGGACACTAGTGGGCAACGCAAGTACAGACAGTCCCCATGCATGCTGGTTCAATTTACGATACCAGAGTTAAAAACCAACCTCAGGGGTCCTCTGTTTTCTCTTTTTCCCCATGTGGCACTAAGTCTAAGGGTTTCAAGTGCCTTGTTCTTGATAGTTGCTAGTGAGCCCTGCCTTCTAATCCAACTCTTCTTTCTCCTTAAATAGTTTCTCATGCTATATGGACCTAACCAACGGTAAACAATTCATTCATGCTGACTGGTCAATAATTTGTCCTAGATTGGAGAAATGTGCAATTACCCCAAGCCTCAAATCTGCAGCACTATTAACAAACATTTGGGTTTGCTTCTCTTGACCACCAGGACAGAATTTCTATTGTGTAGGTTTATATTTTTGTAAAGTACAAAATCACTTTTAAAAACACCAACGACCACAGCTCCTAATTACTTGAGCATTTCGAAGTTCATCCATATGGGTTTAATTCTTACTAGCTTCATGACCATCTTTTTCCTGCCTAACAAATCTGAGGCTATCTCCTTAGTTTGATTGTGTGCAGTGAAAATAAACAGAGATGTGTTCATTCCTCTGGTAAATTCCAGACCCCAGCTTTGCCAAATGGATCTCAGTGTTCAGCACGAAGCTAGTTCACTGGCTCAAGCTGAAAAAGAGAGGCGGCAAGGCTGTGCATTGTAAATCAAGCTTTTAAATCAAATCCGCATGGCTGCAGTTACTATTACCAGGGAGAAACATGCTGAAATATTCTACAACTGTACACTGCTTAGCAAGCATAAAACCACGCTCTGGCCTAAAGTTAATTTTGCTTTCTCTTTATTTCTTTATTTTATACAAGAAACCCTCAATTTTCTTCTTAAGAATTAAAAAATGTTTTCACTATCAAACACAATAATGAACATAAAGCAATATTAATTTGCATCATGGGAATTAAAGCATTGTTCAGAATACTAAAAAGGGTATTTTGGGCTTTCAGTATTTAGCTTTTTTTTTGTTTATTGTTTATACTCACAGTTAGGTCCAATTAATTCTTTGCTAGCATTTAACAAAACAAAGCAGCAAAAGGAACGTTCCTTGTCTAACAAAAGGGGCAGAAAAGTACATGGGTTGCTTAAACAAAAGGAACCAGAGTGGTAAGAACGCATTCAGAAATACATAGACTTTGTCAAACTAGTCAAAAAGAATATTTGGAAAAAGTAAGACATATGCTACATGGAGCAATGATTATAAAGTTATTTTATATTCTGATTTGTCTGTTATGATTTTGTTACAATTACCTGCTATAAAATCTGATTGCAAATGCATTGAAATAAAAATAAAAAGGTACATTGATGTTTTTGTTAAAGAAACATTTCCCACAATACCACCACATCTGCTTTGAAAAATTTTAAATATATTTTCATATGGAATATTAATATTAACTTCTATTTCCTACTGAACAACTTTATAAAAAGCTATTTTTAAATCCTAGAAGGCAGGAACACTATTTTAAAAAGGGTATAGACATTCCAAAAGTTATCTTTCCTAAACATTTTCTTTGAAAACACAAGGCTTGAACAGCACAGAAAAATCTACTGCTTTGATTCGTTTCTCCACGAATTCAAAAAAGTGGCATTCTTAACCAGAAGTTCAATAAGTACAGTTTCTTACCAAGCCATATGGAATTATGAAAAATTCCATCCTTGAATCCCCATCCGTGCGCCTCTTCCCACAGCAAGACAAATAAGTAAATTGGGATGATCATATCTCAGCTGTAGAGAAATAATAGCCTATTAGGGGCTCCTCAGGATAAATTCTCAGTGCAGAGGCTGCAATGCGACTGAAACATCTGGTTTCCACATCTTTTTAAATAGTTTTTGCAACTGTGAGGTCAGCAGGCACTCTCCAATGGCATTTCCCGCTGCAGAGTTTCACAATTAACTCAGTGTCTGAAGCAAACCCTCTGACTCATTTGCATTGGCAGCTACAGCTAAAGATAGAGTGATCACCTACATTTTCATTAATCAATTCTGTCTGTCACAGACACTTTCCTGGTAGGATATTTGTGCAACTTGGTGCAGAGTCAGCAGCCATTGAAAACAACAAGAACAAAAAAAGTCAGTAGGAATTTTAAGAAAAACCCTGAACGTCTTAGTGTTTGTAGTAAGTCAGTTATGAAGTATGGGGTGTGGGATGAAGCACTGATCATAAACTTGACTTTGATAATGCTACTTCAGTTTTCCCTAAACATTGCCAGGCTTGTACAGAAAATTTAAAAGGAAAAGTGTGCACAATTTGGCAAGCCCTAAACTATCCCCAGTGATGGAGGATTCCTTTATCCTCTGTCTGCTCTCTCCTTGGGTAAGGTCTGTTGCAGTCCTTGGTTTATTGTGGTTATCAGGTAAATACATCAGTTCCAGAAAAGTAATTTCGTTTCAGAGCCTTAGGAGATTCCAGCAGCTAGTCTAACACTAATTTCCCCAGGCCACAAATCCTTGAAGTGTTTTGGAAAAGGAGAATGGGTAGATAGTCATAACGTTAAGAAAAATATGGTCATAGTTTCCCCACAACATTCTAAGTTTAAAGATGATCAAAATAGTAGGTATAATTATCAAAGTTGTCATACCTTAAAGTATCCCAAATTTTGTTTTCTTTTTGTGCAGAGTCTTTTGGTGTCATGTCTGGTGCTACCCACACTGCTCTGCTGTGAATGTCATTTTCTGTTGATTGACAGTCAATTTCTTGGCAGCTTTTGCTTCTCTTTCTTGAAGGTCATTCTTTGCTATCTAGTGTCTCTACTCTTGCTGCCAAATTGCCTCCCATTTGCTTCCATTATGCTTATTTCTCTTATACTTTCTTAGTTCCTCCAGTGATATTGGAATCCTTTGAAAAACCAACTTTTTGGTCCAGAAATCCCTTAAGTCCCCGAGGCATCAACTGCATTGAACAACAAAGGCTTGGCCTGGTCTCATCTCAGAAAAGCAGTTGTGGGGGTTTAGGCTGAGGGTACAGAATTTATTGGACACTCGCTGAGGTATGCAGAAAGTTACTAGGGTTCAAAATCTCTATTTGGGGCCCACGGCAAGTGAGAGAGGAGAGCATTGTATTATCTTAGTTCACCAATAGGGTTAGAAAGTTTTCAGTTTGGTGCAAGAGAGATAGAGTCTAGACCAGGTAGGTGTGACCATGGAGAAGACAGACATGGTCAGCAAGTACAGGATGAATAAATAGTTGGAAGGAACAAACTGATATTATTGCTCTGGAAAACAGAATTACATGAGTATTTTAGGTTTGTGGTTAGGAAAGTAAATATAACTTTACTTGCGCAAGCCTGCAGCAAAACCCTCACAGCCTTCCCATTCTTCGCCTGGTCACAATCTCTGGTCATGCCCTCCTCTCTGCATCTCTTCAAAGTACCCAATTTCCCTAGTTCTCATTTATAAAAAAATTACTTTCAGGAAAGGGCTGGAAATTAATCTTAGGTCAAATAACTAACAGCAGATACCCTTCTTTGTTCATTTGCATTTTAAGGAACCGCCAGGTAGAGCAGGGTGTGAATGTTCAACCTCTACTAAAACAACATTCAATGATGGTTTGAATGGATTAACCCAATCCAGGGTGGAGGATTTCTTTTCCCCTTTCCTAACTCTCCAGGCAGAGGACAAGTATTTCCTCTTACCTCTGTTCAGTGTTTGGAAACCCCATCCTTCCTACCATCCAGCAAATAGAAAACAGTGCCCAATGATGAGGGCTCTGATTTGGAGGGTTTCGACTTAAGAGAAACCTTTAGAGAAATTTCATGAGTTTATTTGAACCAAACTGTCGACAATTTCCAGGAAGCAAAATCTCAATGAATTGAGACAATGTTAAAAAAAAAAAAAAAAAAAAAAAAAAAAAAAAAAAAAAAAGAGTTTTGCAGATTATTTTATACATTAGAATCAAAGGTGGAAACCTGTGGAGGGTTACATGAATTCCATTGGTGGTAGATTAAGGGAGTGAGAGAAAGCAAAGTGGGGAATCTCTGGAATTGGATAAAAAGTAAAGGGGAGGGACACATACTTCTTTTATACTGGTGGGTACAGGATAGTTAATAATATTTACAGCACCTAGAGATGGTATTCAGAAAACAAGATAACAATGAGGGATTCTGTGGTCTCATGCTCTGGTGTCTGGCTGTGCCTTAAGGGGTCTGATAGAGGAGGTTATTCTGACATTTCAGATATATGTTATCCTAGATGCAAAAAGACAATAGACAGGCTCACGTAAGGTAAAACTGACCTTTGTCCGGGAAGCTACAGGCCTAGGACATGAAGACCCTCATGACCCGCTTTTAGTTAGGAACATTTATGTTCAGATCATCCTATGTGGGTACTTTTGGTCTCTGACTATGTGGGCCTGCCATGCTTGTCAAATTTCGTATGTGGTTCCTTTTTTGTCCACAAGAGGGTGTTCAATTCTATTGTAGAAGAAAAGAAAAAGGTTTTTATATGGAAAAGATACAATAGGTGTGAGTGGGAACCAGGGGGGAATAAGAAGGAAAGAAGAGTCCTGGCTTATTTGGCTCAGTGAATAGAGTTTTGGCCTGCGGACTGAAGGGTCCCAGGTTTGATTCCGTCAAGGGCACATGCTGGGGTTGTGAGCTCGAAATCCAATGGGCAGCTGATCAATGATTCTCTCTCATCATTGAAATTTCTATTTCTCTCTCCCTCTCCTTTCCTCTCTAACACCAATAAAGAATATTTTTTTAAAAAGAGAGGAGTGGCAAAGGGAGTGGTGCCTATGAACCTACCTTGTAAGTTGCCTAAGGTAAGTGGGCACCTCTGCCCAACTCCCAGTCACACCCCTGAGGAAGTGTCTGAGGAGCAGAGAGAAGATACACTGGATGTAAGTTCATTTCAAGGGCTCAGAAGTCTCTCCCAGTCAAATGCTCTGCCCTCATGGATGAATGCAACCACCCCCTGAGCCACTCTTCCCCATCTCTTGGGCAGGTTGTACAGTGACTTATTTTTCACTTGTCAGTGACGGACTGAAGACCCAGCAAGACTGCTTATTTTTTGGAGAGGCAGTTCCTCTTTTGGTTGCTTTCCCAGAATGTTCCAATGCCCATAAGCCTGAGCATCCACTAGGTACCTAAAGACAAGGTGGGAAGAATAAGACATCTGGTTTGGGCTAAAATTGCACTGAACTAAGCTGGCACAGTAGTTTAGTGACATCACTATTACACAAACTCCCTTAAAAAACTGAGATTCTAGCCCTGACCGGTTTGGCTCAGTGGATGAACCATCCCAGGTTCCATTCTGGCCAAGGGCACATGTCTGAGTTGAGGGCTTGATCCCTAGGTAGGGGGCATACAAGAGGCAGCTGACTTATGATTATCTCTCATCACTGATGTTTCTGTCTCTCCCTCTTCCTTCCTCTCTGAAATCAATAAAAATATTTTAAAACAACAACAACAACAAAAGCAACTGAGACTCTAAAGTAGGATTTCAAACATCTGTCAGAGGACAAGAGAAGAAGGCATTATAAATTCTTTTTAAAATTTTAATTAATTTTTTACTGAAGTCACATTGGTTAATCCTATATAAATTTCAGAAGTGCAATATTATAATTTGATATCTGTATACTCTATTGTGTGTTTACCACAAAAAGTCTAGTTTCCATTCATCACTATACATCTGACTCCCTTTACCCAATTCCCCCCATTCACTCCCTCTGGAAACCACCATTCCATTATCTGTATCTATGAGATTGTTTTTTGTTTGTTTGTTTGTTTTAAAAATATATTTTATTGACTTTTTACAGAGAGGAAGGGAGAGAGATAGAGAGTTAGAAACATCGATGAGAGAGAGTCATCGATCAGCTGCCTCCTGCACACCCCCTACTGGGATGTGCCTGCAATCAAGGTACATGCTCCTGACCACAATCGAACCCAGGACCCTTCAGTTCCCAGGCCGACGCTCTATCCACTGAGGCAAACCGGTTTCAGCATATGAGATTGTTTTTTATTTGCTTTGCTAATTCTTTTGTTACTTAAATAAATTATATATATATATATATATATATAATTTTTTTATTAATGATTTTTAGAGAAAGGAAGGGAGAGGAAGAGAGACAGAACATCAACGATGAGAGAGAAGCATTGATAGGCTGCCTCCTGCATACTCCCTACTGGGGATTGGGGATCGAGCATGTGCCCTGACTGAGAATCGAACTGTGATCCCTGGTTCATAGGTTGACACTCAACCACTGAGCCACACTGACCGGGCTCTTTTGTCTTTTATTGTACATTCCACTATGAGTGAGATGATATGGGTTTTTATCCTTTTCCATCTGACTAACATGCTCAGTTTCTGCTGATAGAGAAAATGTATGGAGCCCTAGCCAGTTTGGCTCAGTGGATACAGCATTGACCTGTGGACCAAAGGGTTCTGGGTTCGATTCTGAATAAGAGCAGTGAAACATACCTTGGTTTCAGGCTCCTCCCTGGCTCGGGTCCTAGTAAGGGCTTGTGCAGGAGGCAACCAATTGATGTTCTCTCACATTGATGTTTCTCTCTGTCTTTCCCTCTCTCTTCCATTCTCCCTAAAAAAAAAAAAAAAAAAAAAAAAAAATCACTGGAAAAATATCCTCGGGTAAGGATAAATAAATAAATAAAGTATTGAAAAATGTCAGGTGGATGTGTGCAGATTCGAGAAAGGAAGAAGGAAGAGAAGCAAGTTCATATTATCCTTAAAGACTGGATTTGAGTTACAAGACATTGTGGGAAAATGCAATTTTTTGGCAAACAGTATGAAAACCAAAACATAAATTATATCATTTATTAATTGTATTTTGCAATATTGGAAAGAGAAAGAAAAGGCAAGAGGAGAAGGAAAGAAAAGTGTGGAGCTCAGTGAATTACAAATATGTCAGTAGAATTACAATATTCCTGGCAGCACTTAGCATTGTACTCCCTGGCCCTCTGTAGTTTTGTGGGATCCTATGATTATTTCTGGCTAATGAAATGTAAGCAGAAATTATACATGTTATTTCAGAAGTGAGCATTTGAGAACTCTCTTCCTCCCTTGGCATGGAAGGAGACGTTAGAGATGGTGGCTGCTCCAGCACCTGAATCCCTGATTGATCCTTGATGTTAGGTAGCATAAACAAAATACAAATCTTTGTTGTTTTAAGTCACTAATACTTTGGGTTGTTCATTATGTTTAGCAATACTTTAAAAAAAATTTTTTTTTACTGATTTTTTACAGAGAGGAAGGGAGAGGGAGAGAGAGTTAGAAACATCGATGAGAGAGAAACACCAATCAGCTGCCTCTTGCACACTCTCTACTGGGGATGTGCCCACAACCAAGGCACATACCCTTGACCAGGATAGAACCCAGGACCCTTGAGTGTGCAGGCCGACGCTCCATCCACTGAGCAAAACCGGTCAGGGCAGGTTAGCAATATTTAATCTGTTCTGATTTATGGAAAGAAGTGAGCTTATATGGGTATTAAAACAAAGGATGTCCCAGCCAGTGGTGGCTTGTTAGGTCTGATCAAATCATTGAATTGACACCCCCTCCCTTGGGAAATGACCTTTAGACCACTTCACAACCGACGTTCCCTTTCACTTAGACCCATTCCACTTGCTAAGACCATTATCCTTCCCCTCTAGACCTTCCCCGGATCTGGGCCCACCCAGAGAATTCTCTGCCCAAAGTCCTTTAAAATCTCTAACTCCCTGTTTCTGGGTGCTCATGCCATCTGGGGGCTCAGCCCATCTAGTTTTCCAGATAACGTAACAAGTTTATAATTCTTCACCCCTTTTGGCCTCATGCGTTCCTCCTTCAGCAACCCTATCATTTGGTGCTGAAACCTGGGAGGGTTTTACAGGGAAGAAGAACCATTGCTCTGGCTTCAGCCACCCCTTTGCTACTCGGAGAGCAGTAGGCAGCGGCAGCTCAACCAATCAGACTGCCCCTTTAGGTGGGACATCAGCCAGTCCAACAAAGCTACCCTCTGGGTATGTATAGCTGGGAGCTCCCAGACTTCCTGGGACTGGCCACAGAGGACTGAAGCTGCCCAGGCCCTGACAAGGCCCCACAGACTTCCATCACCAGGACAGAGCCTCCGATAATGACTGTGGTGGCAGGTAAGCCAATCTCTTTTTTAATTGACATTGGGGCCACTTACTCTACCCTCCCTGAATTCGCTGAGACCCTTGTTCCCTCCTCAGTGTCTTATGGGGGTTGACAGACTAATCACACAGCCATTAGTCACCTCACGTCTACACTGTTTCTTACTAAATGCCCCTGCCCTCTTGCCAAAGAACAACGTTTTTATTGCAAAACTGCAAACACTTACTTAACAGTCCTGATACTATCAGAAGCTGACCTCATTATCACCCAAACCTGAGCATGTTATTTCTAAGGAAAAATGTGGCAGTTTTATTTATTTTAAAATATATTTTATTGATTTTTTACAGAGAGGAAGGGAGAGGGATAAAGAGCTAGAAATATCGAAGAGAGAGAAACATCAATCAGCTGCCTTCTGCACACCCGCTACTGGGGATGTGCCCGCAATGAAGGTACATGCCCTTGACCGGAATCGAACCTGGGACCTTTCAGTCCTCAGGCCTATGCTCTATCCACTGAGCCAAACTGGTTTCGGCAATGTGGCAGTTTTAAATCCAAGGATTTGGAGGCCTGGAAATTGCAGTCCTAGAACAGGCTGCAGGGTCTGCTCCCTGCCGCTCTCTGCCTTTTCTGCAGGCTCACATGCCTATACATAATTTTCCAAAGCCTTTGGTAAAGCTTTGAAGCATTGCTGGGTTAAATGGTAAACATCTAAATATTTCAATAAGTTTTAAGTTCACCTGATTTTAGCTTTTGTTACACAGATCATCTATAAAGTAGATTTGGAACTGTTAATGTAATGTCATGTGTTTTGTTGAAAAAAAATTTTTTTTTTTTAAGTGATAGTGTTCTAAGAAATGCTGGTTGTTTACTTTTTTGGTTATCATTAGAAAATTAAGGTTCCTCTTACCACTTATGCTGGGACCAGGAGGGGCATTGCTCTCCTTCCCCTCTTTGCCAGCCTAGGAATAGTTACAGGCCTAGGCACTGGGATAGGGGGCTGGCAACCTCTCTTTCCTGCTATCAGAGCCTAAACGAAGACCTCGCAGATAGCTTAGAGGAGGTTGCCCAGAGAATCGTCACAGTCCAGGACCAGATAGATTCACTGGCAGCAGCTACCCTCCAAAATCAAAGAGGACTTGACCTCCTCACAGCTGAGGAAGGGGGGCTATGCCTATTCCTAGAGGAAGAATGCTGTTTTTACACCAACCAGCCTGGCATAGTAAGGGGTGGGGCCAAGACACTAGCTGACAGGGCCTTAAAAGTCCAACAATCCTGGAATCTTAACTGGATCTCCTGGCTTCTACCTCTAGCTGGACCCCTCTGAATGCTCTTTCTGGCACTCATCTTTGGCCCATGCATCCTAAGAGCCCTTTCCTTCTTCTCCAAAACCACATTCAGGCAATTACCAAGAGAGCCACAGGGGAAATTATGCTATCCCTGACCTACACCAGAGATCACCCCCTCCCTCAATCACTGACTAATTAGGGACAAGTCTACACCCCACCTAAGCATAAAGAAGTTAGAGAAAAATGAGGCCAGCTTGCAGAAATCCCAACTTATAGGAGCCCCAGCTTATAGGAGAAAAAAAAGAGAGAGGTTGGAATGTTAGGCACCTCCTTGCATTATGGCCTGCTCTTCCCAGAATTTTTCTGTTATTCTCATTATAGATTTAATGATTAACGGCCTTCAGTTTCCAGTGAACTGCCTCACCCAGTTTCCAGTGGATGGCCTAAACCTGGTCCCCACCTGCACCTGGTTTGACTGGTTACCCTAACTGGCCCAAAAATATTAAATGGAAAATTCTAAAACTGCAACAACCCATAAGTTTCAAGTTACATACCATTCTGAGTAGTGTGATAAAATCTCTCACTGCTCCTCTCCATCCAGCCTGGGACATGAATCATCCCTGTGTCCAGAGTATGCATCCTGGATATGCTACCCACGCTTTAGTCACTTAAAAGTCATCTTGGTTATCAGATTAGAGAGAGAGAGACTGCTACCACATTCACATATCATTTATTATAATATGTTGTTATATTATTCTATCTTATTATTATTCATCTCTAAATTTGTGTCTAATTTATAAATTAAACTATTATATAATATTATTTGAGTATTTAAATGACAACGTAGTTACAGAGTAATTACATTCATCTAGAAGTATTTTTTTTTTTAAAAAAACCAAGCGAGGGCTCAGGGAACTTCTTTCCAACACCCTTCTACTCTCAATGTATAATAGAAACAGAGACCTGGAGAATAAACTGTCTGAGCTTGTCAAGGCCACATTTATTTATTTATTTTTATTTATTTTTATTTATTTTTATTTTTATTTTTTAATTTTAATATATTTTATTGATTTTTTTTGCCCCCCTCCCTCCCTCCCACACATCCCCTCCCTCCCCAGAGTTTTGTGTCCATTGGTTGTACTTATATGCATGTATAAAAGTCCTTCGGTTGATCCATTATCTCCCCCAGATCTTCCTCCCCTCCCCGCTGTAATTTGACAGTCTACTTGTTGATATACTGTCTCTATATCTATCTTTTGGTTCATCAGTTTATAATGCTCTTTATTATCCACAAATGAGTGAGGTCATGTGGTGTTTCTCTTTCATTGATTGGCTTATTTCACTCAGCATGATGTTCTCCAATTCCATCCAGGTTGCTGCAAATGATGAGAATTCCTTCTTTTTTATGGCAGCATAGTATTCCATTGTGTAGATGTACCATAGTTTTTGGATCCAATCATCTGCTGACAGACACTTAGGCTGTTTCCAAATTCTGGCTATTGTAGATTGTGCTGCTATGAACATAGGGGTGCATATATCCTTTCTGATTGGTGTTTCTAGTTTCTTGGGATATATTCCTAGAAGTGGGATTACTGGGTCAAATGGGAGTTCCATTTTCAGTTTTTTGAGGAAACTCCACACTGTTCTCCACAGTGGTTGCACCAGTCTGCATTCCCACCAGCAGTGCACGAGGGTTCCTTTTTCTCCGCAACCTCGCCAACACTTGTCGTTTGTTGATTTGTTGATGTTGGCCATTCTGACAGGTGTGAGATGGTACCGCATTGTTGTTTTGATTTGCATCTCTCGGACAATTAATGACTTTGAGCATGTTTTCATGTGCCTTTTGGCCTTCCTTCTGTCTTCTTTTGAAAATGTTCTATTTAGGTCCATTGCCCATTTTTTAATTGGATTATTTATCTTCCTTTTATTTAGTTGTATAAGCTGTTTGTAGATGTTGGAGATTAAACCTTTATCAGTGGTATCATTTGCAAATATGTTCTCCCACACTGTGGGCTTTCTTGTTGTTTTGTTGATGGTTTCTTTTGCTGTAAAAAAGCTTTTTATTTTGATGTAGTCCCATTTGTTTATTTTCTCTTTAGCTTCCATTGCCCTAGGGGTAGTATCAGTGAAGAAGTTCTTTTGGCATATGTCTGGGATTTTGCTGCCTGTGGATGCTTCTAGTATTTTTATGGTTTCCCGTCTGATGTTTAAGTCCTGTATCCATTTTGAGTTTATTTTTGTGAATGGTGTAAGTTGGTGATCTAGTTTCATTCTTTTGCATGCGTCTGTCCAATTTTCCCAACACCATTTATTGAAGAAACTGTCTTGAGTCCATTGTATATTCGTGCCTCCTTTGTCAAATATTAATTGAGCATAGTGATTTGGGTTGATATCTGGGTTCTTGATTCAATTCCATTGATCTATATGTCTGTTCTTGTGCCAGTACCAGGCTGTTTTGAGAACAGTGGCTTTGTAATATAGTTTGAAGTCTGGTATTGAGATCCCTCCTACTTTACTCTTCTTTCTCAGGATTGCTGTGGCTATTCGGGGTCTTTTATTGTTCCAAATGAACTTTTGGAGAGTTCTTTCTAGGTCGGTGAAATATGTCGTTGGTATTTTAATGGGAAGTGCATTGAACCTATAGATTGCTTTAGGAAGTATGGACATTTTGATGATGTTGATCCTACCAATCCATGAACATGGTATGTTCTTCCATCTCCTTACATCTTCCTCTATCTCTTTTTTCAGTGTTGTGTAGTTTTCCTCATATAGGTCCTTTACTTCCTTAGTTAAATTTATTCCTAGGTATCTTAATTTTTTTGGTGCGATGGTAAATGGAATTGCTTTTTTAGTCTCTGTTTCTGCAGTTTCTCTGTTGGTGTATAGAAAAGCCATGGATTTCTTGGTATTAATTTTGTATCCTGCTACATTGCCAAATTCGTTTATTAAGTCAATTAGTTTTTTAATGGAGTCTTTTGGTTTTTTTATGTACAATATCATGTCATCTGCAAATAAGGATAACTTTACTTCTTCTTTTCCAATTTGTATGCCTTTTATTTCCTCCTCTTGTCTGATTGCAATGGCTAGTACTTCCAGTACTATGTCAAACAGGAGTGGCGAGAGTGGGCATCCCTGTCTTGTTCCTGTTCTTAGAGGGAATGGTTTTAGTTTTTGCCCATTGAGTATAATGTTGGCTGTGGGTTTATCATATATAGCTTTTATTATGTTGAGGTATGATCCTTGTACTCCCACCTTGTTAAGAGTTTTTATCAGAAAAGGGTGTTGGATTTTATCGAATGCTTTTTCTGCATCAATTGATATGACTATATGATTTTTATCTTTCAATTTGTTTATGTGATGTATCACGTTTATTGGTTTGCGGATATTGTACCATCCTTGCATTCCTGGAATAAATCCTACTTGGTCGTGGTGTATGATCTTTGTAATGTTCTTCTGGAGTCGATTTGCTAGAATTTTGTTGAGGATTTTGGCATCTATGTTCATGAGGGATATTGGCCTGTAATTCTCTTTCATTGAGTTGTCTTTATCTGGTTTTGGTATTAGGGTGATGCTGGCTTCATAGAAGGAATTTGGAAGTGTTTCTTCCTCTTGGATTTTTTGGAATAGTCTGAGGAGGATAGTTTTTAGTTCTTCCTTGAATGTTTGGTAAAACTCTCCTGTGAAGCCATCTGGCCCTGGGCTTTTGTTTGCTGGAAGCTTTTTGATGACTGTTTCAATTTCTTCCCAAGTCACTGGTTTATTGAGATTTTTAGATTCTTCCTGATTGAGTTTTGGAAGATTATATTTTTCTAGGAATATGTCCATTTCCTCCAGGTTGTTCAGTTTGTTGGAGTAGAGTTGTTCATAGTATTTTGTAACAATCCGTTGTATTTCGGTGGGGTCTGTTGTTATTTCACCTCTTTCATTTCTGATTTTGTTTATTTGGGTCCTCTCTGTTTCTTGGTTAGTCTGGCTAGAGGTCCATCTATCTTGTTTATCCTTTCAAAGAACCAGCTCTTGGTTTTGTTGATCTTATGTATTGTTTCTTTGGTCTCTATGTCGTTTATCTGTGCTCTGATTTTTGTTATTTCCTTCCTTCTACTTACACTGGGCTTTTCTTGTTGCTCTTTTTCTAACTCTTTGAGTTGTAGAGTTAGATCATTTGTTACACTTTTTTCTATTTTTTTGCAATAGGCTTGTAAGGATATGAACTTCCCTCTCAAAACTGCTTTTGCTGTGTCCCATAGATTTTGGATTGTTGTGTTTTCATTGTCATTTGTTTCCAGGATGTTTTTAATTTCTTCCTTGATTTCTTTGGTAACCCAGTCCTTGTTTAATAGCATGCTGTTTAGTCTCCATGTGTTTGATTTCTTTGGATTATTTTTATTATAGTTAATTTCCAGTTTTATGCCATTATGGTCTGAGAAGATGCTTGATATGATTTCTATCTTCTTGAATTTGGAGAGACTTTGCCTATGTCCCAAAATGTGGTCTATCTTTGAGAATGTCCCATGTGCATTTGAGAAGAATGTATATTCTGTGGCTTTGGGGTGGAATGTTCTGAAGATGTCAATTAATTCCATCTGGTCTAGTGAGTCATTTAGGATTGATATTTCTTTGCTGATTTTTTGTTTAGATGATTTGTCGAAGGGTGACAGTGGGGTATTAAAATCTCCTACTATGATTGTATTGCTGTTAATCTCTCCCTTAATGTCCTCCAGCAGTTTTTTTTATGTATTTGGGTGCTCCCGTATTGGGTGCATATATATTTACCAGGGTTATTTCTTCTTGTTTGATTGTTCCCTTTAGTATTATGAAGTGGCCTTCATTGTCTCTTGTTACGTCCTTCACTCTGAGATCTAATTTGTCAGATATAAGTATTGCTACCCCAGCTTTCTTTTCATTTCCATTTGCCTGGAAAACCTTTTTCCATCCCTTCACCCTCAGTCTGTGTGCATCTCTTTTTTTTTTTAATTTATTTATTTATTTATTATTTTTTTAAATAAATCTTTATTGTTCAGATTATTACAAATGTGATCCTCTTCCCCCCCTCATTGCTCCCCTCCACCAGGTTCCCACCCCACCCTCTGTCCTTTCCCCATCCCCCATTGTCCTCATCCATAGGTGCACAGTTTTTGTTCAGTCTCTTCCCGCACCCCCACTCCCCTTTTCCCTGAGAATCGTCAGTCCACTCCCCTTCCATACCTCTGATTCTATTATATTCACCAGTTAATATTGTTCATCAGATTTTTAAATTCCCTTGGTTTTTAGATTCACTTGTTGATAGCTACGTATTTGTTGATCATAATTTTTATCTTTATCTTCTTTCTCTTCCTAAATAATCTCCTTCAGCAATTCATATAATTCTGGTTTGGTGGTGATGCAGCAATTCATATAATTCTGGTTTGGTGGCTTTTTTTATTTGTGAAGCTCTTTATCTGTCCTTTGATTCTGAGTGATAGCTTTGCTGGGTAGATTATTTTTGGCTGTAGGTTCTTGTTATTCATCACCTTGAATATTTCTTGCCATTCCCGTCTGGCCTGCATGGTTTCTGTTGAGAAATCAGCTGACAATCTTATGGGTGCTCCTTTATAGGTCACTACCTGCTTTTCTCTTGCTGCTTTTAATATTCTCTCTTTGTCTTTTGCTCTTGGAATTTTAATTATGACATGTCTTGGTGTGGTCCTCCTTGGATTCGTTTTGTTTGGGGTTCTGCGGGCTTCCTGGACTTGTAAGTCTATTTCTTTCCCCAGGTGGGGGAAGTTTTCTGTCACTATTTCTTCTAGTACTCTTTCGGTATCTTGCTCTCTCTCTTCTGGAATCCCCATAATTCTGATGTTGGTTCGCTTGAAATTGTCCCAGAGGTTTCTTACACTATCTTCAACTTTCTGGATTCTCTTATCTTCTCCCTTCTGCAGAGGAGTGTCCTCTGGCTCTTTGTGTTCTAAATCTTTGTCTTGATTCTTGCGATCTTCCAGTCTGTTTTTAGGACTTTGTATAATATTTTTTATTTCAGACAATGTTTTCTTCATTTCTTGTTGATCCCTTATTATTTCTAGTTGCTCCCTTTTCATATCCTCATAGGTCTCATTTATTTTATAGGCTTTTTTTAGGATATTGTTGAATAACCTTATAACTCTAGTTTTGAACTCAATGTCCAATCTTTTCTTTTCCTCCATCTCCTTCCTTTGTGTCCTTCTTCTTGTCTGCATTTTAGATGTTTCCCTGATTTGATGGAATAGCTTTGTGTGCTAGGTGTTCTGGTAGAGCCCAGTAGCACAGCCTTCCCAGTTACCTGCAGTGGACAGTCTTGGTGTAGCCCTTTGTGGGCTGTGTGTGCAGTCTTGTTGTTAAGCCTTGCTTATTGTTGGTATCACTGGGAAGCGTTGATCTCCAAGCCAATTGGTTGTGAGGATCAGCAGTATCTCAGCTTGGAGGGTTTCCGTACTCTGCTTGAATAGGGCAGGGTCTCGGGGTGGTGCAGACAATCTTTGGTTCCCTGTCAGTCTCGCCTTAGAAAAGTCCTGTTTGTGGAGAGTTTTGGAAGATTGGTTGCAGGCGCGCGCACCTCTTTGGTAAAGGCGCAGACAAGCTTTGGATTCCTGCAAGTCCCTCCTTAGAGAAAGCCAGCCTCTGGGAGAGCTTCTGTGCTCAGCCACAGGTAGGGCGGAGTCTCGGGTTGGTGCAGACAAACTTTGTTTTCCCTTTGGCTCGTCCCCAAGTCCCGCAGTAATGGCCTCTGGCTTCACACACCTCCAAGAGATCTCTGCCTACTGCCTGACAGTCTGGCCTCTCCCTGTCTGGGGCCGTTTATCAGAGCAATAGGGTGATTCTGTTTTCCTCTCAGACAAGAAAGCCAGCCGCTTTAGCTGTTCTCCCTCTCTGCGCCAGGAGTAAGTCAGTAGCAAACTCAGCCCGGCCCGCCCTCTCTGCGTGCAGGGAGAAAGCCAGCAGCAATCTCGGTCCGGCCCTTCCTCTCCGCACCAGGATTAAGCCAGCACCTTTTCGCGCACACAGTTCTCCGTACCTTCACAGTTCCTGAGGTTCAGCGTGCCTTCTCTCTCCTTCCCAGATGGCAGAGCCTCCTCTCAGCCAGCCGTCTGGCGCTTCAGGGCAATGCCTCCCCTGTTTTTCAGTTCTAAATTCAAATTTGTTGCGGTAGGCTGCATTCGGGTGTCTACCCTATGCCGCCATCTTGGTTTCTTCCCGTGTGCATCTCTTTTTCTGAGGTGGGTTTCTTGTAGACAACAGATGTATGGGTCTTGTTTTCTTATCCAATCTTTTACCCTATGTCTTTTGATTGGAGCATTTAAACCATTTACATTTAATGTTATTAATGATAGGTACTCATTTGATGCCATTTTTATTCTATACCCCTGTGTTCCTTCTTCACTTCCTATTTCTTTATTTTTACAGTAGACCCTTTAGCATTTCTTGCATTGCTGGTTTGGTGGAGATAAATTCCTTTAGTCTTTTTTTGTTTGTGAAGCTCCTGATTTCCCCTTCAATTTTGATTGATAGTCTTGCTGGGTACAGTATTCTTGGATTCAGACCCTTTCTTTGCATGACTTTGTATATTTCATCCCATTCCCTTCTGGCCTGATAAGTTTCTGTTGAGAAATCAGTTGTTAGTTTGATGGGGGTTCCTTTATATGTAACTTTCTGTCTCTCTCTGGCTGCTTTTAAGATTCTAACTTTGTCATTGGTGTTTGCCAATTTAATTATAATATGTCTTGGCGTCGGTCTTCTGGGATCCATTTTGCTTGGGACTCTGTGAGCATCTTGGATTTGTTTGGGTTTTTTCTTCTCTATCTCAGGAAAATTTTCTGTCATTATTTCTTGAAATACGTTTTCCATATCTACCTCGGTTTTCTTTCCTTCCGGAACCCCTATTATTCAAATATTGTTTTGTTTTGCATTGTCCCAAAGCTCCCATAGGCTCTCCTCCTGCTTTTTAATTTTTTTTTCTAGAAGCTGCTCTAATTGGGTATTTTTTCCATCTTGTCTTCTAGCTCACTGATGCGATCCTCTGCTTCTTCTAGTCTGCTCTTGATGCTTTCTATTGAGTTCTTCATAGTAGCGATGTCATTTTTCATTTCATCTTGAGTCATCTTCATTTCCTCTTGGGTTTTTTTCATTTCCTCCTGGGTCTTACTCATATTGTCAAATTTGTCTTCCATTCTTTTTAGCCATCTTAAGATCGTTACTCTGAATTCTTGCTCTGGTAGGTTGCTTGCCTCTATATCATTTACTTCCTTTTCTGGTGAAGCCTGCTTTTCTTTCATATGTGGGCTGTTTTTTGGTCTCCCCATGATCTAGGATGTCTGGTTGTGTAGTTCTCTCTCTCCTGCTTTGATTTAAAGGCACAAAATACAACACAACCAGGTACAACACACAAGGCACTGAATAGAAATGTGTTTGCGATATTAATAACCACCAATAAGGGTGACTAGAACCCAGCTAACAAAAACATACAATCAAACAAAAAGCATAGGCAAATCAATCTTATAAAAGAAAAGCATACAACTTCAGTAAAGTTAACATTCAACATACAACTTCAAAGAGTTAGAGAGAAAGACTGTTTTGTTTTTTTGTTTTGTTTTGTTTTTAGGACAACTGCGAGGGAGGTGTGAATGGGTTTGGAGCAGGTAGTTGGAAATTAGATATATACAAGTAGGGTGAAATTTTAGGAGGGGGTAGACAGAAGGAATAGGGGAAATCTAGAGCAGGAAAGGGTTAAGATAAACAGGGTATCAAAGGAAAAGATTGGAAAGAGGGTGAAGGCATAAAGGTAGGGTTGAGATAGAATAAAGCGTTGGAGAAAGAAGGATAGATAAAGACTGTAGAACAGTAATCCTGAAATTAAAATAAATAAATAAATAAATAATATATATATATATATATAATCAAATGAAATAAAAATAATAAAAATAAACAAAAGAAAATAAGATGAAAAAGGTAAATTAGTAGTAGTAATAATGTTGATTACATATACAATGTAATAATTATCAAGATAAAATCAAGTGAGGAAAAAGAAAAAAAATAGTTTATTGAGTAAATGTTGCAAATAATGAAAACAAAAATAAAAAACAAAAATTTAAAAATTAAAAAAAATATTAAAATTTAAAAAATTTAATTAAAATTTGCAGTAATGAAGGTCATTCGCTTCCTCTATTGTTATGATCCAGTCCTGATTTTTAGGCAGGTTTTGCTTTGTTTTTATTACACTAGAGTCAATTTGTGGATTAGCCTCCTGGGGCAGTGTTTCTAGGTTGACTTCCAGACTCTAGACTCTAGAGCACATGTGTCAAACACAAGGCCCGCGGGCCAAATCCGTCCCGCCAGGCCTTGCAATGTGGCCCGCACTGCGCTGTCATCACTGCACTCTGCTGCATTTCCATCACAATGACAGTTTATGACTGTTCAGTAAACCATTCGGCCCGCGATTTAGGCTGGATTTTAGATTTTGGCCCCTTCTCTGATTGAGTTCGACACCCTTACTCTAGAGCCTCTCCAGGTTTTTTTTTTTTTTCTTTTTTTTTTTTCCATCCTCTCTGAACCTGGAACTACAGAGGGAGGGAGGGGGCAGGTCCGAGCAACTGGAATCTCCCGCAACTCTCCGATATCCCTCCGAGCCGGATCCAAATGTGTTGCTCTTTAGATATCTCCCCTGTTAGGAGCCCCGTCCACTTTCAAGGGTGACAACAGCCCAACAGCGGGGGCTTCTACTTGTAATCACCACCCTTGTCCTCCAGCTTCCGCGAGCGCGTTCTGTGGGCCCAGGCTTTTTGTTTTTGCCGCGAGTGCTCTCCACCCTCTCCCTGCGAAATCTGACCTTTTCGCTGAGCAGTGGGGCAATCCTGTGAGGGTAGGGATCCGCGTTCTGGGGGTCACAGATGCTTGGTGGTCGCTGCGGCTGTGGATATTCAGGCCTCTGACACGATCCTATCTTCCTCTCAAGATGGCGAGGTTTCCCCGTCCAAGCCGGTAGGTAGCTCCGGGCAGGGACACAGCCCTCGTGGGTGCTTCCCTGTGAGGGGCACCTCTGTCAGCAGCCCCCCAGCAGTTTCTTCTGGTGTTCCCTGTCTCCCAGCTTGCCGATAAACACTCACAGTACAAGACCCTCAGTTGCTCTCTCTTTCTGCTTCGGGAGAGGGCTCAGAATCCACCTATCTATTCTTCCGCCATCTTCAAGGCCATATTTATAAGAATCTGGACTAAGGCCCAAGTCTGTTGAATGCTGTTCACATATCATTCATAAAGTCCATGTGTTATCTCGTGGAGAGAAGAAGCAGAGTGTTTTCTGAAAGCCTTTAGACCTGTCTGATGCCCTGTCAGTGCACAGCTACGGCTTCGAGATACAGATGGCCTTGGGACCCAGAGGAGACTGTGGCATCCTTGAAAAGGAAGATATATTGCACATGATGAGCTGAAACATGATAGCTAATCGCAAGAATTATCTTTAAACAGAGCGAGTATTTGGGTAAGATAAACTTGCCAGAGCCAAAAAAAAAAAAAAACAACAACAACGTTCCGGGAGAAGGGAAACACACGTGGAGGATCAGAAATGGAACCAGCTGACTCCTTTGAGGAACAGGAAGTTCTTCATTAGAGCTGGAGAACAGGCACAATGGAGATGAGGAAGTAGCTGGAGATGAGACCAGAGGGAAGCACAAGCCAAGTTTTACTTAAGGAGCTTGAATTTCATCCTGCAAGTTAGAGCGCACCGCTTAGGGGCCAAGAAACTGTCTACAACAAGCATGTTGAACTCACAGGCTAACTCGGGCCAAATAAACAAGGCTTAAGTTTATGTGGGCCGCAAATACACAAAAGCTTCAATTTTCATAGAAACATAGGTTTATTTTGATAGACACATGCTGAATACAAAGGTCTGAAATAAATGAGTAATCGTTAACATAAAATAATAGAACATTGTAATAAAAATTAATATTTTCTATTGAACATTAACTTACCAGACACTGAATAACTGCACAAATTAATATATGTGTAACACAAATAAACCTGTTTTTTGTATTCTCCGAAAGTGAAATATTTCCTGTCACCCACACTGAACAAGTCAGTCCAAGACTAATGATGTGACAAATGGCTGCTAAAATATTTGCTGCCAGTATTAGTAGAGAGAAATGGTGTGCCTGTGTGTAAGGCACAAGGGAAATGAATGCAACACGATTATAGTAACCAGTCATTAACAAATGTAGTTCATTATTAATAACTAGAGGCCTGATGCACGAAAATTCTTACAAGAGAAGGCCTTCCTTCCTCTACTTGCCAGCACCGACTTCCCTCTGGCTCCTGGGACCCAGGCTGGCTTCCCTCTGGCCCCTTTGTCAGGAAAGACGTTTGGAATAATGTCCAGAAGACATCCGGTCTAAAATTATTGTATTACTCTTTCATTATTTTATATTATGCGTAACAGGATATTTAAAAAATTAAGTTACAAAATTTTTATTAAAACTTTTCTTACATACCATTATATTGGCTGGGCTGCAAAAATATTCATTGTGGGCTGCATGTGGCTTGTGGGCCACGCATTTGACATGCTTGGCCTACGATATGTTTCTTTCCTTAATTCAACCTTGCAGACTCTTTCTTGTTCACGAACTTTTGTGATTCGTTGGACCAGTTAAATGCACTTACTTGAGAGATTTAAGGGCTGCAGTATTTTAAAGGAAGACTTTTTAATCCAGTGGCAAAGTGTATGTGTGTGTTGTGTGTGTATTTAGTATACTTTTCCATCAGATGCTATTGGGAGAATAAATAAATAAAAATAAAAATAGTTAAAGCACAAACACATATATAAAAATTTTAAAAAATGATTATTTATTTACCCATACTTCAACAGCATCCACCACATACCATTAGATTTAAAAGTCCCCTCCTTCAGCCGAAACCGGTTTGGCTCAGTGGATAGAGCGTCAGCCTGCGGACTGAAAGGTCCCAGGTTCGATTCTGGTCAAGGGCATGTACATTGATTATGGGCACATCCCGAGGAGAGGGTGTGCAAGAGGCAGCTGGTTGATGTTTCTCTCTCATTGATGTTTCTAACTCTCTATCCCTCTCTTCCTCTCTGTAAAAAAATCAATAAAATATATATAGAGAGAAGAAGGGATAGAGATAGAGAGTTAGAACCAGCGATGAGAGAGAGTCATAGATCAGCTGCCTCTTGCACATCCCCTACTGGGGATGTGCCCGCAACCAAGGTACATGCCCTAGAGCGGAATCAAACCTGGGACCCTTCAGTCTGCAGGCCAATGCTCTATCCACTGAGTCAAACCGGTTTTAGCCAAAATATATATATTTAAAAATAAATAAAAGTCCCCTTCTTCAAAATAGGGTGTAGCCTTTAAATCTCTTCTATATAGAAATTCCACAGCTGTAATAAAAGAAAAAATTCAAAAGGCACTCATTCATACAATGACCAAGAACCAGAAAAAATGCTATCATCAAGCAAGAATTTTGAAAAATTCTAAAGAGAAACAGATGTGGTTAGCCAAATAGAGGAGAATACATGAGCAGAAAAGTACTGCCGAGGCTTCTCTGAATGCATGGCACTAGCTGTAAGGAATAGAAGGGATGCCTCCAGCAATCAGTAGTGTGATTGGGGAAACTTCCAGAACAGTCAGCCAGGTCAGCTCTGTCCGGGCAGGAGGAAGACAGCAGAACGCTCCCTCCCAGATGGAGCAGCCAGGGTGGACCAGAGGCAAAACAATACCCTCAGAGTCTTCTAGGCCTCAGAAGGGAAGGGAAACAGGTGTTTCTGGGAGATAAGCTCCTGTAACACATTAGGCATCAGATTCTACCCCTTCCCAGCAGGAACTGGTATGGACTCTGTTGAACAGAAGCAGAATTCTCAGACAGGGAAACATGGGATCTCAAAGACACAGATGGGATGAAAACCAAACATCATCAACCATTAAGGGAAAAGTCACAGCCGTGAAAAGGAAGTACCAAACTCAACTAACATCTGGGGAGGCTGAATTTATAGAGCAAGAGAAAAGAGTGGATTGTAACTGAAACAAGATTGCCAATACCAGTATAGCTTTCCCACTCACCAAAAGAGCAGGGTGGAGATGGCAGCAGGAAGGCAAACTAAATAGCAATTAAAACACTTCAAATTCTCTCTCCTTCCCTCCCCCCCCCCCCTCTCTCTCTCTCTCACACACACACACACACACACACACACCAGTTTGCTTGAGAAAATAAAGAGAAGACATTCCAGGAAATAGTAATGCATTTAGGATTCTCCAAGTGGAATTTCCTTTCTTTCCCTTCTTGGTTTTTGTTCACCCCAGTGCCTCAGAGAAAATGTGAGGGCAGAGGTGTCCTGAAGGGCATTGTGCTCGTGACTGCTGGCCCAAACCCTCCTGTCAGGAATTTCCCAAAAGAGAAGAGATGGGGCAATGGAAGAAGAGACATTTGAGGGAGGAGATGAAATGTCACTGTAAGCCAGGGAAGAAGAGTGGAAACGCAGGGCAGCCAGACAGACATCTGCTGCTCTTCTTTCTCTTAGTAACACCAATAACTACCAACTGCTACTTGCTGTGTTCAGATCTTGCTGGTTATTATTATTTTTAAAAATCCATTCCAAATTCTCTTGATTTGTGTCATCCTTCTTAGTGTGCTTATAGATGAGTTCATTTGTAAAAGTGGTAAACATTATTAAAATAGAAGTTTTCTCAAAACAGTCAAAACAATAAATATGATTATTTTATTCTTAAAACCTCAAGTTAAGTTATTATGGAAAACATTATGGAGTTTCCTCAAAAATTTAAATATAGATCTGCCATTTGACCCAGTGATCCCACTTCTAGGACTATATCGTAAGAAACCAGAAACACCAATCAGAAAGAATGTATGCACCCCGTTGTTCATAATACTACAATATACAATAGCTAAGATCTGGAAACAGTCCAAGTGACCATCAGTAGATGAGTGGATAAAAAAACAACTGTGGTACATTTATATCTTGGAATACAATGCAGGAGTAAAAAAGAACAATCTCTTGCCCTTTGAGACAGCATGCAGGGACCTGGAGAGTCTCATGCTTAGTGAAATAAGTCTGTCAGAGAAAGACAAGTATCATATGATCACACTCATGTGTGGAATCTAAGTAATAAAATAAACTGATGAACAGAGTGGATCCAGAGACTTGAAGCATGGAACAGAGTGTTGAATCTCAGAGGGAAGGTGGAGGAGGATGTTTGGATGTGAGGTAATCAATCAAAGACCTTGTATACATATATGCATAACTCATGGACACAGACAATAGGGTGCTGAAGGCCTAGGGTGGGGGTGGGGTGGGGGATGGGGAGTTGGGTTGCAGGTGCAGGCAAAAAGGGGGCAAATGTAATTCTTTTGACAATAAGGAATTTTTTTTTAAAAAAAAAAAACTTAAGATAATTTTATGCTGAAATCGGTTTGGCTCAATGGATAGAGCGTCGGCTTGGGGACTGAAGGGTCCCGGGTTTGATTCCGGTCAGGGGCATGTACCTTGGTTGGGGGCATATCCCCAGTAGGGGGTGTGCAAGAAGCAGCTGATCGATGACTCTCTCTCATCGATGTTTCTAGCTCTCTATCTCTCTCCCTTCCTCTCTTTACAAAATCAATAAAATATATATTAAAAACAAACAAACAAACAAAAAAACCCTTAAGATAATTTTAAGTGGTTGGGGGAGGGAATGCTGCAGATGGGCAATTGCTTAACTTCTCTCTACACTATGATTTTAAAACCAGTATTCACCTAACTAAAAAGCAGATGCATTTTCCTTCTTCATTGTCTAGGGTTCTCAAATGATGGCATTCTATCTTCAGACACCTTTCCAGCCACAACGAAAGTCTCACTATTGATGGAAATGCATTACCTGTCCATGCCTCAGTGCTTTTGTGTAGTGACGTGCAGTTCACTAGAAGTCTGACTACTCCTGAAAATATTCTCTCTGAGAGGTGAACTTTTACTACTTTCCCCAAATCCATCCAAAATCCATCTTTGTTGAGAAAGGACCTTTGCTTCTCTTGAACAATTAATTCTTTCCGTCTCTGGTTCCCATATCACACGGGACACATCTCTACTATGTAAAGTATTATATCTTTTTACCTGTCCTCTGCACTAGACTGTGGTGGGTATGCATGTTTAAGGTCTTTTAACATGTAATACCAGCTTGCCTCTAGAAAGAACTGAACTGACATTCACTCCATTGTCAGTGTGAGTACCATTTTCCTCCACACAAACAAACACGGGACAGCATAAGTTAAAAAATCTTTGCTAATTTGGTTAGCCAAAATTGGCATCTCATTATCATTTAAATTTATATCACATTGATTACTTTTGAGATGAAACATTAGACTATATGTTTTATATACCCTTGTTTCCCTGAAAATAAGACATCCTCCAAAAATAAGACCTACTTACAGGTTTCCTTCTGAGTGAAATATAAGGCATCCCCCCCCCCCCAAAATAAGGCCCCCCTAGCTAAACATGTGAGATTTGGTCCACTGATTCTGAAAGAAATGGAGTCACAAGAAATTCACCAGGAAATTGAGGAATTGGATTATTATGATGATGTTCCAGAAGATGATGACATGATTATCATTGAATAAATGAGTAAATTCTTGATACTGTAGGATTCACAGTTTGTCTGGTTTGTGTTGACAACTACCATACTACAGTACTGTATACAGGTAATAAATTTCCTTTATTTTTGTTTAACAATAAATGTGTACCGTATTCTTCTTCATGGAAAAATAAGACATAGTGCATCTTTGGGAGCAAAAATTAATATAAGACACTGTCTTATTTTCGGGGAAGCAAGGTAGTAATGGCTATTTGTGTTTTGAACTGATCAGATTTGGAGATCGATTCAATTCTATTATGTTATTATCTGTGCCCTACCCACCCCAACCTCTTACCTTATCCAATTCAGCACTTTGGGGAAATACAGTATTTATTTTGCAAAGCATTGCACTATGGTGATCTGATTAAGTTACTTCATGGGAAAATACTATTAAAGCCATAATATTTCCTTGGAAACTGGTAGTGCTGAATCAGTTCTTCACCATTGTTTCTGCCTACTCACAGTACTTCTGAGTTACACATTTCTATCAGTAAGTCTAATAAAAAGTTATTGCAAATGACGTGTCACTAATAAATCTGGAGAAAATTTAAAAAGTCCCTGGGAGTCAGTGGAAAGTTGTTTCTTACACTAATAAAATTTTACAATACATTTTATATGTTTGTGTTGAAGAATGTTATTAATGAAAGAGGGGAAGGACTTTAAAAAAAACGATGAGGATGTTTGTCAAAGCTTGATTTCAAGTGAATTTTTATAGTTCCCTCTTAATGACAATAATGATGACAAAACTACAACATTACTAATAGCTAAGACGTATTGACTGTTTAAAAGGTTGTGAGCATTTTTCTAAAGGCTTTATACATTTTAACAAGTTTAGTCTATAACTTTATAACTTTACTTAATTTCCTGGGCTGCAGAGGTTTATAGACATCTTTGGAGACTCTTGTCATCTGGCTGTCAGAGTGTCTAGCGCATGGAAAGCATGGGCAGGAGATTGGAGGGAAGCTGGAGGAGGGGGTGGGGGATGTTTCCTGGCCTCCTTCTTGCCAACTCCACCAAAGGGTGCAGCTGCTGTCTTGTGGCCCTGCATGCGGCTCCTTTCTGGGCACTGGTAACTCATTTCTCCCCTATGCCTCGGTGGTAGTGATGCTCTACCCAAACCTTTACAGCCAGTTCCTTTATTGAACCTCCTTCAGTACCTTCCCGGATTGCACCATCCCTTTCCTGCCAGGATTCTGGCTGATGCGCCTGATGGGTAGTTGATAGTTATAAATAATCGTGCTAAGAACTTCAATGGCGTCCCTTCATTGCTTCAAGCTGCCAGTGTTGCTGTTGAAAGTCTGACAATATTTCAATTCCTGAATTTCTGTCTCTCAACCCTGGAAGCTTGTTAAATCTTCTTTCTGTTCCTGGTGTTGTGAAATGTCACTAAGTTGTGTCTTTTTGAAAGATGTTTTCCATTGTTAGGTTGGACATTGGGTTCTTAGGATCTGGAATTTTATGTCCTAGAGTGTTGAAAACTTTTCTTGATTATTTTGCTGTTGATTTTCTTCTTGGTGTTTCCCAAGTCCTTACTATAATATTAGGTATTAGATCTTCTTGTCTCATTCTCTATTTTTTCTGATCTTGCCTCCTATCTGTTACACTTCTGTGTCTTTTTGCTTGCTTTCTGAGATATTTACTTAACGTTACTTTTCAACATTTCTACTGAGCTTTTTCATTTCTGCCATCACTTTTTTATTTTATTCCCAAGATCACTTTTTTCCCTGTGGGATGAACCATTTTAAAAGTAGATATTTACATTTCATGGATATAATATCTTTTTTTGACTATCTGAGAATATTGGTTATGTTGGATTTTTAAATTTTCTTATCCCTACGTAGTCTGTTTTCACCAACTTCCTTTTGTTCATTGGCTTTCATCACTGTTCTTCATGGTAGATGCTTTCTCTTCTGCTAACCCTTGAGCGTTTGCTCATATTTAAAAATTGGAAGTAGCCCTGGCTGGTTTGGCTCAATGGATAGAGTGTCAGCCTGCAGACTGAAGGGTTTGATTCCATTCGGGTACACATGCCTGGGTTGCGGGCTTGATCCCCAGTAGGGGGATGCAGGATGCAGCCAATCGATGATTCTCTCTTATCATTGATGTTTCTTTCTCTCCCTCTCCCTTCCTCTGGGGGGAGGAGGGAGAGGAAGGAGGGATATATATATATATATATATATATATATATATATATATATATATAATTTTAAATTGGAAGTAAAAATATGAATGAAAGTCCTGAGTGGAGTGCATGGATGAGTATTATTGGTTGTGATCTCATTTCTAGGGTGACCTGACTGGGCTGGGCAGTTGGGAAACCCTCAGGGCCAGTGTCTTAAGGCCTGAGCTCTTAGATTGGTCCATTCCCTAGATAGGAGGAATCTTCCAATGACTTGCTCGGAAGGTACAGCCTTATGTGAATATCTACTCAGTGCCCCTGTTTGTAGTATACCACCTCCACTCTCTATTGTAGCTGGTGTTGTCCTGTTCAGAGATCCTCTATTTTGCCCCTTCGGTCTTCTACAGGGGGAGGAGGAGACCAGTAGCCAAGCTGCTCAGAATCACAGTATGGATCTGGGAGCTACTGTGATTCTTTCTTTTTTCTTCTTCTTTTAAAAAAAAAATATATTTTATTGATTTTGTACAGAGAGGAAAGGAGAGAGATAGAGAGTTAGAAACATCGGTGAGAGAGAGTCATCAATCAGCTGCCTCTTGCACAGCCCCTACTGGGGATATGCTCGCAACCAAGGTACATGCCCTTGACCGGAATCGAACCCTTCAGTCCCCAAGCTGATGCTCTATCCATTGAGCCAAACCAGTCTCAGCATACTGTGATTCTTAAACACACTTTCAACAACAATCACATCTATGCTTCTGCAAGTATATGACACTATCAAGTCTTGAGCTTTCCCCCTCCCCACACACCTTTTCTGTACGTTGTAAGAGTCACTTTTCAGATCCCCTCACTAGTAAGATGGGGCTTAGCTTTCTTGTTCTGTTAATGTAGTTGCCACTCTCACATCTGCTTTCTAGCTTCCAAAATCTTCATATTAGATAAAGATCATGTAAAATACAGTAGTCCCCCCTTTTCTGTGGGGGGTATTTTCTAAGACCTGAAACCAAGGATAATACAAGATCATATATATATATATATATATATATATAATGTTTTTTCCTACACATACATACCTATGATAATATTTAATTTATGAATTATGCACAGTATGAGATTAGCAATAACAAATAATAAGGTAGAGCCACTATAACAACATACTTTATTTATTTGTTCATTTTCATTTACAGGAGTTATATGGATGGCTTTGGGGCCATTGTAAGTAAAATAAGGGTTACTTGAACACAAACACTGCAATACAGTCAATCTGAAAATTGAAATGGCTACTAAATGTCTAATGGCCAGGTAGGGTACATAACATGGACACGCTGGACAAATGGATGATTCATGTCTCGGGTGGGACTGAGTAGAATGTTGTAAGTTTTCATCATGTTACTCAGAATGGCCCATGTTTTAAAACTTATAAATTATTCACTTCTGAAATTTCCCACTTAATATTTTCAGACCACCACTTATCACAGGTGACTGAAACCATAGAAAGTGAAACTGTGGATAAGGGAGGACTACTACCGTGTTTCCCCGAAAATAAGACATCCTCCAAAAATAAGACCTACTTATAGGTTTCCTTCTGAGTGAAATATAAGGCATCCCCCCCGAAAATAAGGCCCCCTAGGCTAAACATGAGAGATTTGGTCCACTGATTCTGAAAGAAATGGAGTCACAAGAAATTCACCAGGAAATTGAGGAATTGGATTATTATGATGATGTTCCAGAAGATGATGACATGATTGTCAATGAATAAATAAGTAAATTCTTGATACTGTAGGATTCACAGTTTGTCTGGTTTGTGTTGAAAACTACCATACTACCATACCGTATACAGGTAATAGATTTCCTTTATTTTCATTTAACAATAAATGTGTACCATATTCTTCTTCATGGAAAAATAAGACACCCCCTGAAAATAAGACCTAGCACATTTTTGGGAGCAAAAATTAATATAAGACACTGTCTTATTTTCAGGGAAACAGGGTATATATCCATTTAATATTATTTTAGTGTGATTTCAGGAGGGAGAGACTATTAATGCACTTGTTACACCCTATCTTTACCTATTTAAAGTTGATTATAATTTCTTATAGCTAAAGAAAGAGATCCATAATAGCCTGCTCTTTGCCTTTTAAATTCTTTAAAGCACTTCTTCAATATTCAGTTATTTATTTTTAAACAATTTTCTTTTTTTAAAATATATTTTTATTGATTTCAAAGAGAAAGGGAAAGGGTGAGGGATGTAGAAACATCAATGATGAAGGAGAATCATTGATCAGCTGCCTTCTGCATGTCCCACATTGGGGATTGAGCCCTCAACCTAGGCATGTGCCCTGACCAGAAATCGAATCATGACCTACTAGTACATAGGTCTCTGCTCAACCACTGAGCTACACTGGCCAGGCTTCAGTTGTTTATTGATTGCCAATAAAACAAGAGCACTTCATAATTGAGACTGGTAAGATATATTATTCTTACACGGAACTGAGTGGACTTGTGAAAAAGCAGGGATGACTCAAGAACTGTGCTCTGATATCACTGTTAGAGCACATATGAGCAAGTTAGTGATAAGTTCATGATTAGGCTGGATGACTTCGCTGTAGGTCATGGGGCCACCATGCAAACTAGGACATTTTGTTTTAGCAACTCTCATTTACCCTTTGAGAAACCTTCCAATGCATGTATTTTCAGTGTGAGATAGTGGCCACCTCAGCCTTGACATATTCAAGGGACAGATGACTTTGGATCCTCCCACTGGACACTCTGTCCTGCACTTTGTCATACAAGGTGGTGGGACATAGGAGGGTCAGATTTAACAGTGTCAGAGGACTTGTTGACCTGTTGGGTGATGGTTGATTGGGTTTCTGTTGCTCAAACTGGTCAGACAGTCCACCCTGAGATTATTCCCATTTCTCCAGCCTGGCCATCTGGCCTCTCATCAACTCAGCCAGCCCTGATGACCTTCTAACAAATTTCTAGTTTACTTGTCAGCCAGTGATGTTTTAGTCACTTACAAATAGAAACCCTGACTGATAAACATGACAACCATAGGAAAGCAATTTACAAGCGCCACAGGAGGTTGGGAGGTGAGGATGGACAGACACAAATTCAACAAATCTTCAGAAAATAGATTTCAAATACTTGCCCCATTAAAAATTAGTTATCAGTATCCCCTACCTATGAAAACAAGGATGGACTTTTTAATCTCTGCCGTGTACAGTCTGAGAGTAGGTTAATGTTCACTTCAGTGCTTCTGAAATCCCAGATTTGTTTTATCAGAGCCAAAGGGAATGATTCACTAATGAGCACCAGATCTGCCTGTGTCTGAAATGCCAAGGGAGTTGTTTAGTAATATTTGGGAGCAATCCCTGATATTTTAGGTGGGGTTATAATTGGTTTTCGGCTGCCAACATTATATCATTCCTATACACTTAGTTAAATCAAATAAGTTTGGTTTGACTTATGGTAGAAGTTACTTGATATTGGCAGCAATATAATCTAACACACACACAAGGTAACATACCTTAGACCAGTGTTTCCCAACCTTCTCTCATGATGAGAATCACCTGGTGGAGTTGTTAAAACACAGATTCCTGAATCCCAACTAAGAAGTGCTAAACTAGAATTTTTGAGAACATATAGGTAAAATTGCATACCTAACTTAGTGCTCTGTATATAAAATCTGTCTTAGAGCACTAGTTAAGTATACAATTTTACTTAACTTAGTGCTCTGTATATAAAATCTGTCTTAGAGCACTAGTTAAGTATACAATTTTACTTAACTTAGTGCTCTGTATATAAAATCTGTCTTAGAGCACTAGTTAAGTATACAATTTTACCTATATGTTCCCAAAAATTCTAGTTTAGCACTTCTTAGTTGGGATTCAGGAATCTGTGTTTTAACAACTCCACCAGGTGATTCTCATCATGAGAGAAGGTTGGGAAACACTGCCTTAGACTATTATAACTTCTAAAGCAGCTTATTGTAAAAATAATTTCAAACAATAAAGAAACAAATAAAGTGAATCCTTCAGGCCCGTTTTCTAATCATCCCCAATCTACCCCAAACCCCTCATCTCCTCTGACATAACCTCTGTTAACAGTTAGATATATGTGTTCTTCCAAGTTATTTTTACATCTCTCTACACACATTTACACATCTGCATTTTTATATACTTTATAGCTGTATTATACATGTTATTGTATTATTATACATGCATTTTCATTTATCCAATATATATTAGAGACTTTTCAATTTATACATAAACATCATCTTTATTTTATTATTATTGATTTTTAAGTAAATATATATATATATTATTTCAGAGAGGAAGAGAGAGGGAGAGAAAGATAGAAACATCAATTATGAGAAAGAATCATTGTTTGGCTGCCTCCTGCACACCTGGGCACGTGCCCTTGACTGGAATTGAACCTGAGATCCTTCTGTCCACAGGCCAATTCTTTATCAACTGAGCCAAACCTGCTAGGGCAAAATCATCATTGTTTTATATATATATATTGATTTCAAAGAGGAAGGGAGAGGGAGAAAGAGAATCATTGTTCAGAAAGATCATCTTTTTTTTTTTTTTTTTTTTTTAAATCCTACATAGTATTATATAATATGTTAAATCATAATTTGATGAGTTCCATTTTTATTAACTTAGGTTATTTGGGTTTTTCTCTATTACAAACAAATGTGATATCTCGTACTATGAATTTCTCCATGTATTTAAGTATTATGTGTGATAAATTATTCCTAGAAGTAGAATTGCTAGTTACAGGCTGTCCATGTTTAACATTTTGAAAGATCCCGCTCCCAAAGGTCTCCCGTGACTTCAACTTGAATTTCTATACTTACTGGAGAGGTTGAGCATCCTTCATGTCTTTGTTGTGAAAATGCCTGCTTATACTACTTGTTCACTTCCCTAATGATTTGGTTATCTCTTTCTTATTGGTTTGATTTTATAATGTATTCATAGTAAATCACTTTCAGGCTCTATAGAAATCTATAAACAAATGGCAATATCCCTCTTTACTTCCTTTTGCCTTAATTGAAGCAATATAAAAACCTAGTGGCTTACTCAACTCTTTAAATAGCAGTGCCAAGGCCTAATTGGTTTGGCTCAGTGGATAGAGTGTTGGTCTATGGACTGAAAAGTCCCAGGTTCGATTTTGGTCAAGGGCACGAACCTTGGTTGCGGGCACATCCCCTGTGTGGGGTGTGCAGGAGGCAGCTGGTCAATGTTTCTCTCTCATCGATGTTTCTAACTCTCTATCCCTCTCTTCCTCTCTGTAAAAAATCAATAAAATATATTTAAAAAAATAAATTGCAGTGCCAAGAAGTCAATCAGCGCCATCCATATACATTACTCTAACTTGTACTAGATATCTGAAAATAATTTTAAAAGACAAATAAATTATTAAAATAACATTCTCTAGATAGCTCTTATTTTTTATTTATTTAAAAAAACACATATTTTATTGATTTTTCACAGAGAGGAAGGGAGAGAGAGAGCTAGAAACGTCGATGAGAGAGAAACGTCGACCAACTGCCTCTTGCACACCCCCAACCTGGGATGTGCCCGCAACCAATGTACATGCCCTTGACCGGAATCAAACCTGGGACCTTTCAGTCAGCAGACCGATGCTCTACCGCTGAACTAAACCGGTTTTGGCTAGATAGTTCTTTTAAATTACATACATTTAACTAACTTAAAGATTAGGGTATTTGACAATTTAATTCTAAAATGTATGTGGAAAGGAACAGGTCCTAAAATAACTAAAACAACCTTGACATGAACAAATAAAGTGGCCTACCATATAGATATAGTGATTAAGACAATGTGGTACAGTATTGCCAGCCATTGTAGCTCATTGGTTGAACATGGACCTATGATCCAAGAGGTCATGGTTTGATTCCTGGGTTGTGGGCTTAATCCCTGGTAAAGAATAAGCAGGAGGCATCTGATCAATGATTCTCTTTCATCATTGATGTTTCTATCTCTCTCCCTCTCATTTCCTCTCTCTGAAATTAATAAAAACATAAAAAAAAGACAATGTGGCCCTGGGAGAGCAATAGACACATAAATCAACAGAACAAATTTAAAAAGCCAGAAATAGACTCACACAAATATATTCAACTAATTTTTGACAAATGTGAAACAGTAATTCAATTGAGAAAAACTGCAAACAGACTATCAACAAATGGTGCTGTAGCAATTGAACATTCATAGGCCAAAAAATGAAGCAAGACTTAAACTTCACCCTTTATTTAAAATAACTCAAAAATGGATAATGTACTTAAAGCTAAATGTAAAATGAAAACTTTTAGAAGAAAAAGGGAATATTTCTCAGGCTCTAGGACTTTATGATCAAAGGAATAGGTTAGACTGAACTCTAAAAACCTGTTTATAAAAGGAAAAATTAATAAATTGAACTTCACCAAAATAAAAAAAAACAAAAAAACTTTGTTATGTAAAAACAACAACTTTGTTATGTAAAAAATTCTGTTAACATGAAGAAAAGACAATCTGTTAACTTGGAGAAAACTTTGAAATCTATAAATCTCACAAAGGACTAGTATCTACAATATATAAAGAACTCTCAAAACTCAATAGTAAAAAAAAAACAAAAAACACACACAAAGAATCAAGTTAGAAAATGGGTAAGACACACAGAATGAATGAGTTACTGAAGAAAGTATACAGTTGTCAAATAAGCTCATAAAAAGATGTTCAACATCATTAGCTATTAGGGAATCCAAAATTAATAGCACTACACAAATTATCAGAATGCCTAAGTAAAAAATACTGACACCACCAAATGTTGATGAGACTGCAAATAATCGAACACTCATACACTGCTGGTAAGAATATAAAATGGTAAGGCCATTCTGAAAAACAGATTGGTTATGTAGTTTAAAAAATTAATAAAATTGAATATGCAAAAGACAACCCTCAGAATAGGAGAATATATTTGCAATTCATATATCTGATAAGGGTCTAGTATCCAAAATACATAAAGAACTCTTACAACTAATCAATAAAACAACTAAATTTAAAAAAATGAGAAAGGAATGTGAGTAGACATTTCTCAAGAGAAGACATACAGCCAGGACCGGTTTGGCTCAATGGATAGAGCGTCGGCTTGGGGACTGAAGGGTTCGGGGTTCAATTCCTGTCTAGGGCATGTATCGATACCTTGGTTGCAGACATATCCCCAGTGGGGGGTGTGCAAGAGGCAGCTGATCGATGACTCTCTCATCGATGTTTCTAACTCTCTATCTCTCTCCCTTCCTCTCTGTATAAAAATCAATAAAATATCTTTTTTAAAAAAAGAGAAGACATACAAATGGCAAATAAGCACATGAAAAGATACTCAGTCTCATTAGTTATCACAGAAATGCAAATCAAAATCACAATGAGATACCACTTCATACCACGTAGGATGGCTAAAATTAAAAAGTCAAATAATAACTGATGTTGATGAGGATCTAGAGATATTGGAACCTTCATACATTGCTGGTAGGAGTGTCAAAGGGTACAGCCTCTTTAGAAAACAGTTTGAAAGTTCCTCATGAGACCTGAAGTTACCATAAGACCCAGAAATTCCATTCCCAGGAATATGCCTAAGAGAAATGAATACTCATAGCAGCATTATTCATAATAGCAAAACAACCCAAGTGTCCATCAACTGATGAATGGATCAACAAAATATGGTGTATTATACAATGGAATATTCTTCAGTCATAAAAAGGAATGAGTACTATCTGGCTAGTGTGGCTTAGTGGTTGAGCCTTGACCTATGAACCAGGAGGTCACTGTTCGATTTCTGGTCAGGGCACATGCTCAGGTTGCAGGCTCAGTCCCCAGTAGGAGGAAGCCGATCAACGAGTCTCTCATCATTGATATTCTATCGCTCTCCCCCTTCCTCTCTGAAATCAATAAAAAAAATTTTTTTAAAGAAAAGGAATGAGTATTGATGCATGTTAGAGCATGAATAAACCCTGAAAACTTTATGCTCAGTGAAAGATACTAGCTACAAAAACAAATTATATGTCAGGAGCAGGGGGAGGTGGAGAAGCCCTGAGGGGCGATCGGGGCTGCAGCCACCACTTCCACCCCCTGACGGTGCCAAGCGATCAGGGCTGGCATCGGGTGCCGGCAGCGGGTATGAGTGGTGGCTCTGGCTCTGGCAGTGGGTTTGAATAGTGGGTGGGACCATGGTGTATGGGAGCAAAGAATGTTCAGTAACCACCAGAGGCTTGTCCTAATGATAGCGACCAGTGTCCTGCCTTGGTTTGGCACCCCTACTCACCTGCTCCACCATCCCACCAAGGCCCACGCCTGCCATGTTCTGTGTGCATCCTCTGGTGGTCAGCACACACCATAGGACCGACTGTTCAGTTCTGCCATTCGGTCTATTTGCATATTAGGGTTTTATATAGATAGATTTTATAGTGACAAGATTATAGACCTGGAGAAGAGATTAGCGGTTGCCAGGGGTCCTGGATGGAGTTGGGGGAGGCAGAGAGAGGTGGATATGACTATAAAAGTGCGACATGAGGGATCTCTCTGGTGAAGGGACTGTATCAGCGTCAATACCTTGTTTGTGATATTAAACTACAGTTTTGCAAGATATTACCGTTGAGGGAAACTGGGTAAAGGCCACATAGGATCTTTGTGTATTCTTTCTTACAACTGCATGTGAATTTATAATGTTATCAAAATTAAAAGCTTAATTAAAGGAAAAAAAACTGGTCACAAGGAGGACAGAAATTTTTTTTTCAATATTTAACAGAAAAATAAGTTAATGAAACAATATAGTAAATAGCTTCAAGTAAACTTTATATTCAGAAAAATTCCTTCTAGGAAAGAAAATATTCATTTTAATACCTTTTATTTTTTTAATTTAATTTTTTACTTTTATCAGAGTTTTAAGTCAGACTATTCTCTAAGACTTATGATATAGCAGCTTGATGTCTGACCTCTCTTTAATCTATTTCTATTATCTCCTTCAAGCTAATAATTTTATATTATTTCAGTAGTTTATTCAGATAGTTACCTCTACTATTTCTATTATTATATGCTTATATTGCTAGTTCTTAAGTTTTCCATTTTAGTTATTATCCATTGATTTTCAATTATGAAAGATAAAGATTTAGCTTTTCTCTCTTTCCTACCATCTCCACACTTCCCTGTCCCTATCCCCCCAATTATATTGGAAATACAAACAAATGTTTACTTGCTTACATTATTTTGACTATGTAAATATTTTTTCTTAGCTGTGCCAAGTAGTATTCTATAGTTAAATATCCTTTTTTTTGTACAAATATTTTTTCTCTGAAGATAATAGCCTCATTTACACAAGTTTTCACTGCATCTATTGCTATTTCAGCTATAAACTTCCCACAGAACTATAAAACTGCTTTCAATATAGGAAAACAAGTTAACTAAACCATCTGTTTAAATTTGCTGGGAGACACCCTCACAGAGGAGGGAGGGTCAGTTACTTGGCTGTGCAAGGGTGGTGAGGAAATTTAGTGGTTGAACTGCTCTTAGGGAAGCCATCAATCAGTCCTCTTGTTTGCAGCCTCATCTTTTCCGCACACTCAGAGACAGCTTGTGGCCCTAATTTCTGAGCTTTCAATGGCTTGGCAGCCTAATCAGTAAACTACCCCCCCCCCCCCCCCCGCAAACATTTTAACTTCCTCTAGTCTGCTCAATTAGTTATTATAAGTCTGTTTTGTTTTCTCCTGCCTGCTATGATCTCCTGTCCTATTCTCCCCATACTTGTGATATTTTGAGGTTTTCTTTAAAAAAGTTCTTTACCACAATTTCAGTGAGATTTTGGGGAACTGCAGTGAGGGTAAATAGGTGTGTTACTTTGCCATATTTGAATGGCAGTCTGAACTTTGTGCATTCTAATATAATATAAATAGTGAGTGCTTCCAAATGATCAAGCTTATGAAGCATCTATAGTCTTAGGACATTAGAAGATAATTTGGTACTGTCTCCTAATTGTTCTCCCCTAATCTCTGGCCAATGGGATATAAAGAGTTGATACATACATACTAATTCTATCTAGAACATAGACATGGATAATGTGGTTGGAGGACACATCCTAGAGATGGCAGAGCGACAAGATAAAAATCTGGATCCTTGAACCCTGAGGAGCGGTCACATCCTTACGCTTGAAAAGTTATGTGGGAGAGAAACTGACTTTAACTACCATTTTATACAGACTTCTCATTGCTTTTTTATTTACTTGGTTGGTTTACTGCCACTGAACTAGTACATTACATAATACCGACAATATTTTTTGTTAAGGAAATGTTTAGTCATAAACACGAAGGGTGAAAAACAAAACAAAACAAAAAAGAGAAGAAAAAAAAAAAAAGAGAAGAATAATTTTTTCTTATGAATGCCTTTATATTTTCTTAAGACAAAACCTCATTCCTTTAAGATTTAGATTACAAAAATTCTCATTACTTTTTTGGAGCCCCTTCTAAAAAGGTATTCTGTATACCATGTAACATTGATTATTTTAAAATATGAAAACATTGCAGAAAAATATAATTTTGTTCTACTTGGTAGTTGACTAATCTTAGGTTTATTTTTGTTACTAGTAAAAAATGAAACTCTTTCTTCCATCCCTACACTTTAGTCAGACATGATGATGTGATAGGCAGATAGACAGAAATGAGCAGAGCAAGGACAGCGGGCCAGGTGCCCTGGTGACCTAGCAAAGGACATTTGTAGAGTGGGACCTTGCCCCCAGGGTGGCCTTTCCTCCCCCTAGAATATCACTGGTCATGGGTTTTGGACCCCCTGACCTTCCCTCTCCAGAGAAAACCTATAGGCCTCAAGTTGATTTCAGCTCCAGACCCAGAAAAGCAACTAAACCAGACATTATTCAAGGCTGAGCTCAGAATCAACGCCTTGAATAATGACCCCCTGGAGCCGACCAATCAATCAAGGGGGACCTTGAAAGGACTTCCGTGGAAAGCTGCTGAATGTTCTATTGAGTGTTGTGGGGTCGGACCCTGGGTCCAAAATAAGACCACCGGAGGCTGATAATTTATTTAAAAAAGCAGGCAAGGAATTTACTGAGCAGGCCAGGGCAGCCGCAAGAGCACCACACGCAGGTGGACTCCAAACGACTGCGAGGCTTTAGGGGCAGGTGGTTATTTTTAAAGGTTCTGAGAAGGAAAACCCCCATTCTACAACAAACTGTTGTTTGGAATTTTCTGCTGTTCTTCCTAGATAAAATGTTGCTTTCTAGTTTGCTTTAGCCCGTTTGAAGAACGATGAAGACAAACCTAGCTGTCTGACCTTGCAGGCCAGAGACCAGACATGCCCACAATCTCAATACCATGCCAGGTGCACTTTTCTTAATTGGATAGAACAGCATTGTTTTTGAGGCCAGCATCGAGATAACAACCACTAAGTGTACATAGGGCTGGCTCTTTAATGAAAAAGAAAGTTCTGTCTGTAACCTTGCCCAGAACTTGAACTCATCCTCCCTAAGCCCATCGCGCAATGAACAAAGCAAGTCTCTTCAAATTCTCCCCCTGCACCATCCGACCGCTTGGGAACTCTGCAACCGTTCAAACCACAGGAATTTTCTTTTGTTCTAAATTCTGAATCCTAAAGACTATATTCTAAAAACTGGGGTCAGCCTGCAGGGTCGTTTCCAGTCATATCCTGCTGGACATTGGAATGTGGCCCTATCTTGCAGAAGCAGAACTCAGTGGTTAATCTCCAAAGGTTATGGTCCCAGGTACAGGAAAATTGCCTTAGCAGGGTTTAAAATTCGAACAGCAGTCTTTACGTGAGTTGTATATTCTTAATTTCTTATTTCATTGAGATCTTCCCCTGGGATCACCTCTAAAATCTCCACCCATTAACCATTAGGGCAGAGGGCCCAGTGTGTTTTCCCGCCCCACCGGGAGCATGGCCAGGTCTCCCCCTTTCCCTCCCTCTCTCCAGGTGCCTTACATACCATTACCTTCCACACGCCCAAGCTCCTAGGGCCCTTCCTTTGCCTCTATAACTTGTTTCCTCTGCCCATTTCTTCTAGGAATTACATCTACCTCTGATTTTATAAATAAATGTTCTCTTACAGTTAGAGCCTTGACTCTGAATTCTTTGCCAGCCAGAATTCAAGTACCAATATTGCCAAAGCCCCAACAGTCAGGTCAGACATCTGGTGCTGTTCCCACCACTTACTACATAATGGTGCTCCCGCTGGGACTGGGACTCCCGTTGTGTGCCAGGATCCCAGAGAAGCCCACTCAGGACCACCTTGCAGACCTGAATCAGTGCTAGGGACCCATTATGTCCCTCCGGCTCCTTGCTTTGCATCTGGTGGACTTGGGTGTTTTTCTTGGAATTCCAGACCTCTTTGTTTTAAGGTAAAAGGCTGGCTTTCTTTAAGTTTTTTTTTTTTGTTTGTTTATTTATTTATTTATTATTATTATTATTATTATTATTATTTTAATCTTCAAGGAGAGACCCTTGGTTATCAGGATCAAGATAACCAAGAAAGGGAAAATAAATAAATAAATAAATAAATAATAAATAAGATGGATGATTTTTAACTTTGGCTTTTCAATTGGAATTGCTTTCTGAAGGTCTGAACGAAAACTTTTGCTGGTAAATGAGAGCCTAAGCTCATTCTGCTGTGAAAATAAGGGATCCCAGGCAGTTTCCACTCTTCCAATAGAAGGCCGACTGGATTTGCCCTCAAGGCCTGAGGTGTTGCCTCTGGCTGGCCCAGCTAACAGGTCATTAGGAATCTTCTCTGAACCCTTCTGTGTCCTGTCTTTTAATACCAATTGTCATGAGACCCTCATGGATAACTTAGCAGGGACTTTCCCTTCCCTTGGAGGGATGATCTCTCTCTCTCTCTCTCTCTCTCTCTCTCTCTCTCTCTCTCTCTCTCTCTCTCTCTCTCTCTTTCTCTCTCTCTCTCCTTCTCTCCTAATCCTCCTAAAGGGCCAGGGCTTTTGGAAACATTAAAGATAGGGCAACAGGCAACTACCCTGACTACTGGAGACCAGAGTTGTAGGATGAGGCTTCTCCATTTGAGGCAACATAGATACTAGACACCTCATGTGGACAGACATTGTAAAAGGGGATCCCCAGTAAGACTGGCTAAGGCCAGAGGTCATCTAGAGAGGGACTATATTTGTTGGGGTACTAGGTGCCTGCAAGGATTAAGGAAGCAGGTACTTGCAGAACAGCCCAGACTAGCAGAACGCCTCTAATTCTTGGCTCAGAATTTATCCGTCACTCCATAGATGGGGAACCAGTTCACAGTTCCTCAAGGTACCCTTTTGGGAGAAATTTGACTGAGTCCTTCAAATTTCATTTCTTTTAAGCATGTTTTTACTGATTTTAGTGAGAGAGGAAGAGAAAGATAGAAACACCAATAATGAGAGAGAATCATTGATAGGTTGCCTCCTGCATGCCCCACACTGTGGATTGAGTCCACAACCAGGGCATGTGCCCTGACCAGGAATTGAACCATGACCTCCTGGTTCAAAGGTCAACTCTCAATCACTGAGCCATGCTGGCTGGGTTCAAGCTTCTTTTAAAACATAGCCTAGCCCCATTATAGAGTAGACAATGAAGAGTATTGGGTGGTTAATAAGACCATTAATTTAATACTATCTTACAACTAGACCTGTTTTGCTATTTGCAAGCTAAGTGAACGGAGGATGAGGCCTCATTAGATTCGTGTCTTTTCCATACTGTTGTGGGGTCGAACCCTGGGTTCAAAATAAGACTACCAGAGGCTGAAGATTGATTAAAAAAAAAAAAGCAGGCAAGGATTTATTGAAAGACTGGCAGACCGCACTGATCAAGGTGTAGGCAATCCCTTTAAAGCTTCAAACCACAGGAATTTCCCTTTGTTCTAAATTCTAAAGGCTGGGAACATTGGAATGTGGCCCTATCTTGCCCATAATACAAAAGCAGAACTCAGAGGTTAATCTCTAAAGGTTATCTATAGTTTCTACCCCTGAAACTACTGAGTCAGTGGGAGTCAATCTCCTGTAACTACCCTATTGTTTAAGCAAGTAATCGAAGTCAGATAGCAAGGTTAAAATTCAAACAGCAGTTTTTACCCAAGAATGATTGCTACTATATTTCGCATACATGCAAACCCATTGTGGTTCTCAGAAATGACTCTCAGCTATATGCCACCTGTAAAATAGGTTTCTGTCATTGCTACATTTCCTGAAAGAAAAATATACCCAGCTGGCGCCCTAACTGGTTTGGCTCAGTGGATAGAGCGTAGGCCTTCGGACTGAAGGGTCCCATGTTTGATTCTGATCAAGGGCATGTACCTTGGTTGTGGGCGCATCCCTAGCAGGGGTTGTGCAGGAGGCAGCTGACCGATGTTTCTCTCATTGATGTTTCTAACTCTCTATCCCTCTCCCTTCCTCTCTGTAAAATATCAATGAAATATATTTAAAAAGAAAAATGGAAAGAACCATTCCAAAAATGGGTGAATGACCTTGTTAGTCTCTTGCCAACATCTGCCAATCCTTAAGCCTTAAGGCTTAAGGTGTTAAAAATAATTGTCCTTGTTTTACAAATAAAGTTTTTACAGGGCCAGAGGTGTGGATCCAGAATACAAAAGCCCACTAAATCCTATTATAATACTTTTCTACCACCCTATTCTGTTCAGCTCAAAATGCTTATAGATAATTGGCTTTGTGAAACCAGTAGTCTACTAGGGCCAGCTTGTATTTCTTTCCTCGTACCTTGGAGATACAAATACCTGATTTGAAAGAACTCTTATCTGATCTGAGTCATCTTTCAAGATGCAAGTTTCTGGGAAGTAATCCTTACTGAAAGGAAAAACCCTTTGCTATCTAAGCAGATCAACTGTTAAACACTGATGGCTAGACAAGTCTGAAGTTAACCAATTATTTTTTTTTAATAGAAAATACACTTGAAGCTGTTAATAAATGTCTTACACTTTATTAGAAGTATATGAGTGTGTTTCTAGAAGTTTTGTGATGCACTTGCCAATCTAAAGGATGTAAAGGATGATAATCATTTTTTTCTTTTTTTTTAATTTCAGAACAGCCTTTGTGGTTACTTTAATTTTTTTTTAAATTTACTCTTATTATTTTTTAATCAGAGAGGAAGGGAGAGAGAGAGAGAGAGAGAGAGAGAGAGAGAGAGAGAGAGAGAGAGAGAGAGAGAGAGAGAAACATCAATGATGAAAGAATCATTGATCTGCTACCTCCTGCACGCTCCCTCTCCTTCTCATTGGCGATTGAGCTTACAACCGAGAATCAAATCTGGGACCTTTCAGTCCTCAGGTGAGTCAAACTGGCCAGGGCTAATTACTTACTTTTTATATCTATCTATCTATCTATCTATCTACTTATGTCACCAATTTTTAATGGTTTTTTTCTTTACAAATATACTAGAGAATCATGCAGTGCTGCCAGTATTGGATACAGCCCTGGGCCACAATTCTGCACACTCCTTTGCAGAGTTGCTATCACTGGTCCTGTGATAGCAGAACCTTTCTTTTCCCCTTTATTGTTAACTATGACCCCCGCATTATCTCCAAAATAAACAGGCCATCTTTTCTGAGGTATGACTTTCATTGTTGTTGTCAAATTACCACTGCTGCATGTACCTCCTTTCTGAGCCCTGGTTTGCCTTTTTTGATTGTGGCCATCACCATGTCACCCACACTGACAACAGGAAGTCTGGTCAGTTGTTGCTTGATGCCTCACAGAGATAATATACAGATTTTTGGCTCCTGTGTTGTCAGAAGATCCAGGGAAATCCGGAATTTTGCCCTGGAGGACCCACCACGTCCTCTCTTTGACATCTTGGACATCGGAAAGGCTAATTACTTACTTTCCAGTTATTAAAGAAATCAAGGTTTCTAAAGAACTTGTATGCATATATGCATAATTCATGGACACAGAATAAACTGTGGTGAAGGCCTGAGGCAGGGACAAGGGAGAGTGGGTGCAGGCTAGAAGGGGTCGGTGGGGAAGGAAAGGGGGGCTCTGTAATGCTTTCAGCAATAAAGATTTAAAAAAAGAAGAATGAAGAAACAGAGATAACTATGTATGCTTTGCTCCACTCTGCTGTAATAAATTTATTACATTGAAAAGAAAAAATAAAACAATAAAAAAAAATCAAGGTTTCTAAAAATTAAGAATTCTAACTAATTAGAAAGAAATTGTGTGGTTTTGGTAACAAAAGAGATAAGGAATGAAGACACGTTTTGAAGGGAAAAAAGTGAGTTGTTCTAAAGCTGGTTATTTTTGAATGGGTAAAAAGGTTTGTGAAAATTGTAGAAAGGTTTGTAAAGAGAAATGATTAAAGGAAATTATATAACTGAAACAGGCCAGTAAACCAGGATAAATGGGATAGGAAAACAGACAGTTAAACAGCAGTCTGCAGCCATCTAGTAAATCCTATAGCCTCTAAACCAAGGGCACTTAAGAGTAAATAGCTCAGTTTAAATCATCCTACTCTGGGAGACATAACAGAAATCCAATTAGTGTCATTTGCCAGCCACACCCAAGGACAGACAAGTTAAGAGAATAAACCTCATTTTGGCATATTAGCATAAAGCTAATCAATATTCTATTGGGATCCTCCCCTAAGATATCCCTTAAATGCCCAGCCAGTGTTGCTTGGTGGTTGAGCATTAACCCATGAACCAAGAGGTCACTGGTTCAATTCCCTGTCAGGGCATATGCATATGTTGTGGGCTCAATCTCCAGTAGGGGGCATGCAAGAGGCAGCTTATCGATATTTCTATCTCTCTATCCCTCTCCCTTCTTCTATCTCTAAAAAAATCAATTAAGAAACATACTTAAAAAAAAGAAACATACTTAAAAATAATTCAAAACCTCTAAAATAAAGGACCCCGCTCAGGCTCTCCCTTAGAGTAGCACACCTTAGCTCTTCCTCTTCCCCTCCCCCGTCTCCCTCTCCTGCTTCCTCTCCTGTTCCTTCTCCTCCTTACCTTCCTCCCCCCACAGCTATGCATTTTCCAAACTCTAAGGCTTGCAACCAGGGCATCAATAGGCAGTAGGTACTGGTCCCAGGCAAACCCTCCAAATCTATCCCCAAGACCCCTTTCTCTGACTTCTTAGTGAGCTAAAGCAGCCCAACCTAGGCTCACCTACCCACCTCTCCTGTTATCCTAACCCCGTGGTCTGCAAACTGTGGCTTGAGAGCCACATGTGGGTCTTTGTCCCCTTGAGTGTGGCTCTTCCACAAAATACCACAGCCTGGGTGAATCTATTTTGAAGAAGTGGCATTAGAAGAAGTTTAAGTTTAAAAAAGTTGGCTCTCAAAAGCAATTTCAACCACTGTACTGTTGATATTTGGCTCTGTTGACTAATGAGTTTGCCGACCACTGTCCTAAGCCCTTATTTCACTCTCCTCAGCTTTAACTGTCTTCTAAAATTCACCTGGACTCGTGTTGTGAAATTTTTCCTGCAGGAAGTCAAGAACCCACACACTACTGGACCCTCCTCAGAGTCAAGTTCTTTTTAAGGTAACAGAAGGAGTCACCCCAAGATGAGCCTCAGTGGTATGCAAATTATTTTCAGCAAAGGCAGCTTTAGTCTCACACTCAAGAGAAACTTAAGCTATTAGGAGAAATAACCTCCTTTAATCTTTCTACAGGGCAGAGCATACTTTTATTTACCAAGCCTTTGTTCTTATCATCCTAAATTGACTCTTTGAAGCCCCCAAGGCACTTTACTTCATCCCTAGACCAGGAGGTCTTATATACCTCAATCCCCCTTTGTATCTGTAAACTTCACGGGCATGTGGGGTTTCTGACTCTCTCATGGTATGTATGTTCCCATACACATGTATATATTACATTTGATTATTTTCTCTTGCTAATCTGTCTTATGTCTCTTTGATTATCAGAGCAGCCAAAAGAACCTTGAGGGTTGAGAAAAGTTTGTTTCTCCCCTACAATTATGTATGTACACATACACACAAATACAGGTTGGGGCAAAAGTAGGTTTTAGTTGGGAGTACCAGAAACAGTTAATCTTGTATTATTATTTATTAATTTTTGTATCATTTTCCATAAAAATAAATATAACCTTTCTTTTGCCCCACCCTATATATTTGGCAGGGAACAAAGTACTTTGTAATTGGATTTGTTTATTTATTTACTTAATATGTTTTCATTGATTTTTTAGAGAGAGAGAGCAAGGGAGAGAGAGAGATAGAAACATCACTGAGAGAAAAACATCAATTGGCTGTCTCCTACCTGCCCCCTACTAGGAATTGAGTCTGAAACCTGGGCATGGGCCCTGCCTGGGAATTAAATCTGGTAACCTCTTTGTTCATGTTTTACCACTGAGCAACACTGGCTGGGCCCAACTGGATTTAAATACTGTTTTAAAAATATCTTTATATATAAAAGCCTAAGTGACCAAATGACCGAAGGACCAGTAAACCAGTTGCTATCAAATGCACTGACCACTATAGGGGCAGACACTCAATGCAGGAGTTGTCCCCTGGTGGTCAGTGCACTCCCATAGCCAACCTCCATGGCCAGCCAACCTCTCTGGTCCCTTCCTGCAGACGGTCCCGATCTGCCCTAATAGGGACTGGGTGAGACAGCCAGGCCAAGGGATTCCACCTGTGCACAAATTCGTGCACCAGGCCTCTAATAATTAGTAATCGAGAACATAAAATTTAAAATAGAATGTGCTTCTTTTTTATTTTTATTTTTTTCCTGAGAGTTGTTTTTATGTAAAGTTCTATGGCCCCAACAGGAAAAAATGATTGAAAGATCAACTAAGTAAGCTGTCAGCCCAACTTAAGGAGCAACTGAGTGGAGAGGATTCAAGCATCTAGCTGACTGTTGGACTAGATGAACTCTGAATTTTGCAACACCAGAGTGACTAATATAAGGGGGTTTGGGGAAAGTAGAATGGAAAGTTTGGTTTCAACCTTGTTTTTCCAACTTGGGTCCCAAGCTGTGGGCATGTAAGCGTGTCAGGGGAAGCTTAAGGGAGCAGTTTTCCGTCAAAGAAGCGTGCCAAGCTCAGGAATCTTTTCTTCCTCTCTTCTCCTTCCTCTTCTCTCTTTTCCTCTTCCTCTTTTCTTTACTTTGACATCGAATGAATATGTTCTCTCAACTTCCTAAGCCTCCTCTTTCTTGAATTTCCATATAAAATAACTTGGGCTCACTTCCCAAATAATAAGAGGGAGTTCACCGCCAGACACACAAATCTGTCTTCTCTTTTCCAATCCATCAGAAAATAGCAAGTCTTCGGAAAGACAGTGACTAGTTTTGTCCACACCATTTTACAACGTGATACAAAGGTTCACATGCAGATATGACTTTTCTACATTGTAGCTTGCGTCAGAATTTATTTCTGCTTTCTAAGTTCTGCATTTCGTTTATTCAGTTATCTCACTAAATTTTTTTGAATGATATATTTGTACCCCATAACTCTACTTTTGCCCACCCCTATATTCAAAGGCTACACCTGTGTAAAATGCACCACATTCATTACTATGGTAACCATTCTTCCCACAATGGCCAGGTGTCCATTTGGTGGAGATAATGGACATAACTGCTAAACATTGGGCTTGATAACTACTTATGTTCTGTGCCCAATAATCAAAATACATTGCTTTTCACTCATGCACGGAGGTTGTCAAAGTCGAGAAACAGCAGAAGAGAGCCAAGGAATTCTTAGCTTCCCCAACCTCCTCACCATCCAAACCTCTTCACCCAACTCCCTGCTTCTGGTTAGCTTGGTTTTGAGACCACACTGTAAACTAGCTGCAGAAGAGACCAGGGACATGGCTTCTAAGGCTCTTTCCCTGCACCACATGAACTCCCCTGAACCTCACATTATCCTCTTGGTGTTTTCAGCAAGAATCTAGCCACATGGGAGGCAGGACACCTCGCGATATAGAATGACGTAGAGAATGAACTTTTTTTCTTGCATGAGATAACTTTCATTTGTTATCACAGTTGTCAAAGCAGATGAAAATAAAGCTGCTGCTGAATCACCGACTCCTCAATTTCACACCCTCTCTTCTACATGTTCCAGATAATTGATGCAATTTCTCCAAAGATTTCTTGGAAAACTGACTTTTTTTGTGTCTCCCAGTAGCATGTTCCAGATAATTGATGCAATTTCTCCAAAGATTTCTTGGAAAACTGACTTTTTTGTTTCCCCCATTATTTTGGTTTCAAGCCAGAAAAGCCTAGTTTAGCTTTATTATAAGTTAATATTTATTGAACTCTTTTTCCTTATTATCTTCTTCTGGGATTCTCCACATGTCCATTTTTAATGTCTTTGTCGTAGAAATGTGCTCCAAGAAGTTTCAGACAATAGAAATCAATCCAAAAATTTATAGCACATAAAAGATATTTACTTTTCTAAAAAGTGAAGCAAGTTTGTAGGAAATATGAGAAAGTGCTACTTTTTTCTCAATTTTTATGTCTCCACCATTGCAAGGAGCCCCTCTTGTAATCAAGTTCTCTTCTTCCTTCCAGAAAGAAGTTTATTACCAGGAGCCTAGTTACTGCCTCAGGGAGTTGATGAAAGTCCCATCTCCTTGAGTCATGGCGCGTAACTCAGTGGGAGTCACTTGCACACATAGCCTTAATGAAGATGATCTCACCATGTTATACCTCATGTCTGCTCTTTGGTTTGCGTAGGAAGGCTGCTTCCCCTGATGAACCAAGTCCTGTCTGAGACAAAGTTGATCTTGCATTTTTATATGCCACCCCTCCCAGTTAGACATGAATCACACTCTTCACATTTAGGCCTGTGGTACTTGCTGAATAGCTCAACCAGTGAATGATGCTCCTGCTCCAGACTGTTACTGGCATGTGTTATTTGACGTCCATGGTATAACCAAGGGCAAGTGCACTTTAAGTGAAACCGTCAGTCAGCAGGACAACATCCGGGGAGGAGACTGGACCACTACCTCAAGCATATGGGTCCTGTTGCTTTTCCGCCTTTCAGATTCAGGCATGGAGATACTGTGATCCCAAGAGTGAAAAAGGATGGGCTCTTCTAAAGTAGCTCTCTCACTGGAATACCTCAGTAACATCAACATCCATCTTTAGTAGTTCACTTTGGGCCTTTGATGAGGTGTGAACTGTTTGTCCTTCACAGAGATGCTACAAGGCCTTATTAAAAATGTCTGGAAGAGGGAAGGCAGGGGGAGGGTGAGAGGAGGGTAAGAGGTCAACCAAAGGAATTATATGCATGTGTATAAGCATAACCAATAGACATAGACACGAGGGGGTAAGGGCACATGCTGGGGGATGGGAGTGGCCAGGGAGAGGTCAATGGGGGAAAAAGGAGATATATGTAATACTTTAAACAATAAAGCATTTGCCTTAGCTGGTTTGGCTCAGTGGATAGAGCATCAGTCTGTGGACTGAAGGGTCCCAAGTTCAGTTTTGTCCAAGGACACATTGCAAACGGGATCCCTAGAGGGGGATGTGCGGGAGGCAGCCTATCAATGATTCTCAGCATTGATGTTTCTATCTCTCCCTCTCCCTTCCTCTTTGAAATCAATAAAAATATATTTAAAAAAATAAAGAATTAAAAACAAAAGTTTGGATCCCCCATAATGCCCTGGCCATCATGGCTCATTTGGTTGGAGCTTGGTCCCACTCATTGAAGGATCACAGGTTCCATTCTCGGTCAGGGCACATACTAGGTTGTGTGTTCCATCCCCTGTCAGAGTGCATGCAGGAAGCAATCAATCGATGTTGCTCTCTCACATCAATGTTTTGTGTTTTTCCTTTCTCCCCTTCTTCTCTCTCTCTCTAAAATAATAATAATAATAATAATTAATTAATTAATTAAAACCCAAAAGTTTGGATCCTCCAAGAAGTTGTACTACAGTCAAGCTTACCTGGACATTTGGGTAAGAATAGAATTGACGGGCTTCATTGTTTATAAAATCAAGAGTGTTGATAGAAGAAGTAAAGCTTTAAAAGCTTTAAGTTCTAGGCCTGCTCATCATCATCATTAACCGGCTTTAACTTGAAGTGAACATCAGATGAAATGTCAGTCTGGCTGTAAATTTAAACAACATGAACTCTCCCTGCGTGAGTGCTGTTTCCTTTATGTTATTAGTAAATGTACCTGTGGTAGGGGCTACAGGCTAAAATAATTCAGAGTGGGGAAGGACCACTGCTTCTGAGGTTGTTGGACAAGGAGCTTAAGTTGAGCCTGGAGCTGCATCAGCAAAGCCTGATGCTGGTGTTCACCAGTATGCCCTGGCGTTCATACCCCATATTATATAATGGCATACTTTTGTGCCAATTAGTTACAGTCTTTTCCTACACCCACTGCAGTGCTCCCACTGCCTTGGCCATACCTGCTCCTCCACCAGGAATTCCCAACACTCACCAATACCCTGCCTACCCCACACACACCCTATCACCACCTTCCCAGGATCCAATTACGGTAGGATTAATGCCTGGCCCAGGATCCTCTAGGACACTCCTCCAGCACTCTTGACTAGAGCCTCCCTGATGATTCAGTGTCCATACTGATTAGCTCATAGTTTAGATCTCACCACTGCATTTAAAGCGCAATTTGTTGGAAGTTCACTTGTACAACTATAGGAAGGAAATGATAACAAGGAGAGGAAAAACATCTCAGAAAAGGAAAATGATGAGGATGAGAAGGATCCCAGTTTGTTGATAAGACTATTCTGCACAATGGAATACTATCTCTATATATAAAGAGCCAGGGGCCATCACATCCAAAACAACCAAATAGATGACCAAAGAGGCTGCATGGGGTGACCAGGCTGGCAGGGGGGTTAGTTAGGGACAATCAAATGACTGATGTTCACCAGTATGCCCTGGCAGGCTTCATGGGATGACCAGGCCTTCAGGGGAGGGGGGGTAGTGAGAGGTAACAAGGCTGGCAGTGGGGGTGGGGGGACATGAGAGGCAATCAGGCCAGCAGGGGGGGTAGTTGTTGGTGACCAAGCTGGCAGGGGGACCGCAAAGGGCAGCCAAGTCAGTAGGGGGGACAGTTAGGGGCAATCATGTGAGTAGTTAGTAGCCAGTGGTTCTGGATTGTGAGAGGGGTGTCCAACTGCCAGTTTAGGCCTGATTCCTAGCAGTTGGACATCTCCTGAGGGGTCCCAGATTGGAGAGGGTGTAAGCTGGGCTGAGAGGACCCCACCCCTGTGCACAAATTTCATCCACTGGGACTCTAGGCTATAACAATAAAAGGGTAATATGCTAATTAGACCAGTTGTCTTCCAAATGTCATTCTGGACATCTTCCCTGAGGAAATCAGTGCTGGAGGGAAGCCAGCCTGGGTTCCGGGTGCTTGCTGGTGGCCAGAGGAGGGGAAGCCGGTGTTGGCAGTCAGGAGAAGAAAGGCCTACTCTTTTTTTTTTTTTTTTTTTAAATATATATTTTATTGATCTTTTACAGAGAGGAAGGGAGATAGATAGTTAGAAACATCGATGAGAGAGGAACATCAATCAGCTGCCTCCTGCATTCCCCCTATTGGGGATGTGCCCGCAACCAACATACGTGCTCTTGACCGGAATTGAACCTGGGACCTTTCAGTCCGCAGGCTGAGGCTCTATCCACTGAGCCAAACGGGTTTCAGCAGGAAGGCCTACCCTTGGATGAACTTTTGTGCATCGGGCCTCTAGTGTTCTATAAAAAAGAAGGAACTGAAAAAACCCATTTGGCTCAGTGGAGAGAGCATTGGCCTGTGGACTGAAGGGTCTTGGATTCGATTCCGGTCAAGGGCATGTACCTTGGTTGTGGGCAGATCCCCAGTAAGAGGTATGCAAGAGGCAGCTGATTGTTGTTTCTCTCTCATCGATGTTTCTAACTCTCTATCCCCCTCTCTCTTCCTCTCTGTAAAAAAATCAATAAAATATATTTTAAAAACAAGAAAAAAAGAAGAAGGAACTTTTACCATTTGCAACAGCATGGATAGAACTGGAGAGCACTATGCTAAGTGAAATCAGCCAGTCGAAGGAAGATAAATGTCACATGACCTCACTCATATGTGGGATATAATGATCTACATAAACTGATGAACAAAAATGGATCCAGATATAAGGTGGCACTGAACAGACCCTCCAACCTTAGGGAGAAGGCAGGGGAGAGGGTAGGTTAGAGATCAATCAAAGGACTTGTATGCATGCATATTAGCAAGACCAATGGACACAAAATTGGGGCGGTGGGGGCTTGCCCTTGGGGTGGGTGTGGTCAGGGGGGATTAATTGGGGGGGAAAGGAGACATGTAATACTTTAAACAATAAAATAAATAAATAAACAAGTAAATAAGACTTTTCTGGAGTGGGATAGCTGACTAGTTTAACTGGATACAACCAAGGAGATTCTGTATAATAAATTTCAAAGGATAAGCTGTAGCCAGCCTGTTGTGGAAACAGTTTGGGATTGGGACCATGGGAAGGGTAGGCCTTGCAGTCTGGAGTTTGGGCTGTAGATAATCTTAGATGTCATTTGCGAGTGCTTAAGGTGTGGAATGAGTTGATGAATGTGGCACTTTTGTAAGAATAATCTTGCAGTAGTGTGTAGCATAAAAGGACAAGGGAGTCATTAGCAGGGTAAATTCCAGATGTAAATTGGCCATCATGAAAAGACCTGTGGAAATGAAACCATCAGCTGTGAATTTGGAATAAAACTGGATAGAATATTTGAAATGGAGTCTCAAGAAACCTAGGCCATGAGGTCACATTGTCCCTAGTAGGAGAGCAGAACATGTTAGTGACCACAGAAGGGAGGTCAACAAAGATCAGGGAAAATTGCATTACTCCTTGGGATAACTTCAGGGTAGTATGATGGCAACAGGATCACAAAAATGAACAATTACCTGTCCCTTTATATATTATTTCATGAACTTTATATAAATTATATATAAAGTTCATGAAATAATATGACAAACATAGGAGAGAGAAAGAGAAAGGAGAGAGAGAAAGTGGGAGAGAGAGAAAGAATATGAATGAATTTGGCTGACTTATTCTTACTTGTTCTATCCAATTCTAGACTAGCAGTGTAGTAATTCTTGGCAGTCCAAAAACCCTCCCTAGCGTGCATTGCACAATTCCAGGGAACACCAGGGGCATTATACAGTACACATCAGTGTGGTTATGTTATGGGGGAGGGTGCCTCCTGGGTCCCCACCTGTTTCTGGTGGAAGTGGAGCTCTTGCCGTGCTGCAAGAACAAGAATTTCCTCAGGCCCCCACGGGAGAATGAGGTTTCAAGGGAAGCTTTACTGATGATGTAACATTAAGGGAGTTCCCTTCCAATGTCCCATCTCCTTCTGTCTCACCATGGAAAAAATCCAGCTGGCACGGCTGGCGTGGCTCAGTGCTTGAGCATCAATCTATGAGCCAAGAGTTTACGGTTTGATTCCTAGTCGGGGCACATGGCCAGGTTGTGGGCTTGATCCCCAGTGGGGGGCATGCAGAAGGCGGCTGATCAATGGTTCTCTCTCTTTCTCCCTTTCCCTTCCTCTCTGAAATCAATAAAAATATAAAATAAAAAAAAGAAAAGAAAAGAAAAAAGAAAAGAAAAGAAAGGTCCAGCTGTGTCTTCAGTGGGACCGAGATCAAAGCCACTGCCCAGAGTCTTCACTCCATATCAAAGCACAGTCCAGTCTAGCATCTGGCTAGCTAGCTTAGCTTGTGCTCCCAGCTGCAGTGCATTGTTTCTCCTTGTTTCCGGAGGGCTAGCGGGCATCACAGAGAAAGCAAACGAGTGCAAGGAAGCAAATATAGAACAAGATGAACAAGAGAGTGAGACCTCTTTGTCTTGGGTTTATAACTAAGAGCTTAACCAATATAGCCTTCAGGATTTCACACGCTTGCATTGCTCTGTCCCCTAGCCCCTTATCTTTTTTCCCAGGTTAGTCTGACAACCAAGCACCTACCCTACAGCATCCCAACTTGCCCTGTTTCTTTGATCCGTCTCTCCAGTGATTGCAGGGAATGGACCGGTGGGTCCCTGGGGAGTGTGAGGTTGCGGCTTCCTGGTGAAGCTGCCCAGATGACCATGCTTCTGATGTCTGGCCTTCTTCCTATTATTAATATCAACTAGCTAGTTATGATGCAATTATATGGTAACAGCTATATGCAATTGCTTTGGTGATGCCATGAGATTTTAACTTTTATTTAAATTATCTAGTTATTTCCTCCTATTTCAAAGCACTCCCAAAACTCAACTCCAGAAGACAATATTCAGTAATATTATTTTACTTTGTATTTACTATTTAAAGAGCATAGTACACTAGATCAGCGTTTTTCAACCGCTGTTCCGCGGCACACTAGTGTGCCGCGAGATGTTGCCTGGTGTGCCGTAGGTGCAGACAAGACAAGAATTTTATAATTTTTCACTATTTTGTTTACTTAATATTTCATAATAAAGTAATTATAAAATACTTTCTTTGTGTTTATTTGATTCCTATTCAAGAGAATTACTTTATATATAGTCAATATAGGCACAGAGTTAAATTTTTTAACATTTTCTAATGGTGGTGTGCCTCGTGATTTTTTTTCATGAAACAAGTGTGCCTTTGCCCAAAAAAGGTTGAAAAACACTGCACTAGATCATTTATTTTTTTTAATTTATTTTTTTACAGAGAGGAAGGGAGAAGGATAGAGAGTTAGAAACATCAATGAGAGAGAGAACCATCGATTAGCTGCCTCCTGCACACCCCCTACTGGGCATGTGCCCGCAACCCAGGTACATGCTCTTGACCGGAATCAAACCCGGGACCTTTCAGTCTGCAGGCAGACGCTCTATCTACTGAGCCAAACCGGTTTCGGCTACACTAGCTGATTTAATGCTCACAAAATACCATGTCATTATTAAGTAAACATTATTATCTTCATTTTATATTTGAAGAAACTCAGAAACTAAGCTTCAGAAAGTTAAAGAGAAGTATGGTCAGAACTCACATTTTTTGTGCATCTATTTTGTGCCAGACCCCATTACATATGCCCAAGTTCATAAGGGTCAGACCAGACTTAACCTGGCTGTCCTGGTCATTTTAAGGTGTTGCAATATCCAAGCCAAGCCAACCTACCAGCTGTTGTTCACCCACCTGAGACAACTTTGCTTTGAGTATTGGTACCAAAAGTAGAGTTTTTATTCTTCAAATGGTTGAAAAACAGCTGAGATCATCCTCCCCAAAGCCAATAATGTTTCCAGTCCAATTCATAGAGTCACTAAGTAATAAGATCTGAAGAACACTTTTCCTGTTTTATTTTTATTGGGAATGAGTCCTGTTTTTATTTATAATTTCTCTGGAGGAGTAGAGGCACTGAGAGAGACAAATTATCCTTGGCTTGATGTATCCAATATCATCAAACTGCCCCATGCAGATTTATGTTATTAAAATGAGCACTGCTGTATGAGATCATTCTATCTTGTTACATTGTACCCAGGGCAAACTATTTAAAATAAACTGAAATGAATACTTAATGAAAGAGAAAAGAATATTTCTTTTTGTTTTGTTCTTCTCCCCCCCTTCCCCCCCCTGCCCTTCTTCTCTTTGTTTCCTCTTTCTATTTTTTTTTTTTTTTTTTTTTTTTTTACATCATCTTGACCCAATTCACCCTCTTGGTTTATTTCTCCCTTTCCATTTCAGAGTTGCTGCAATGGTAGCCTGGCTGCAGACAAGGGACCATTGTACTCGGTCAGAGATGGTGTGGAAGACAGGAAGCACTGTTGCTCTTTCTACGGAGGACACCTACAAATGTCTTGTCTTCCATCCAGGGACGCACCTACCAGATTGACAAACAGGAAGAGGGCCCCATATTCCCTGACTGATCCGAGACAGAGTGAGCTATGCAGTACACAGTACCCATCCATTGGAATGGCCATTTCTAGACACTCTGCTATGTTAGTGAACTGGCCAGGCTATAGCCTCGCGGCTTAAAGTTGAGTGAAGGACCAGCACCATCAGCATCACTTAGCCACATCTGAAATGCAGAATCTCCATCCTAAACCTATGGAATCAGCATCTGCATGTTAACACAATCCCCAGCTGATTCATCTGGATTTGAGAGGTACTGGTTTACAAGATGTCCTTCCTCCACAAACACATTTTCTCTTTCTTGTAACTGTGGCACATGGTGCAATGGACATCAACAGGATTACATACTGTACTGAGATATATCTTAGTAGAAATTAGGTCCCCAGATAGAACTAGGTTCCCTAAGATCAAGAGAAAACAAACTTAACTTCGAACAAAAAGTTGAGCTTTTTTGCCTGACATGTTTTTAATACTCTGAGATCAGGGAACTTCCTTGTTGCAGTGACTTGACTCTCGTAGAGACCTCGTCAAACCAGGGAAATACTTACAATTCAAGCACCAGCCCAGCTCTTTCTTCTTGGCAATCCCTAGAACTTCTCAAACAACCCTTTGGGCAAAGACAAATCACAAATTTTCAAATGAAAGACAAAAGTAGTCAAGCAAAATAAATTTCTTCTAAGATTCCTTGAGCTGTTTTTGGTATGTTTATGCATGTTCTCGTAACAGTTGAGCTCCTGAGAGTTACACTGATTTATTTGGATGCTTGTCCTGATTCTTTCTCATTTGGGTGATAACACAGTGAGAATTTACTATTTTGATTCCCTCCCCCCCCCCCAATATCCCAAGGCCACATTCTTTTTAAGCATTCCGAGAAAAGAATCTTTGGGTTCTCTGAGCTTTTTCTCTCCTGTAATTTAAGTTCAAGCCAAACTATTGGGTTTATCCTATCATCACTTATCTAAGCGACCTCTCTGCTAGAGCAGCATTCCATTCACTTTCACTTTTGTTTCAATCCACCTCCTCTAACTTTACCTCTTCTGTGGGGATAACCCTCCCTGACTTGCTGAAAGAGAGAGAGAGAGAGAGAGAGAGAGAGAGAGAGAGAGAGAGAGAGAGAGAGAGAGAGAGAGAGAGAACTACTCTTTGTGTTTTATTGCTACCTCTATTCTACCTCTTCAAACTGAATACAAGCAAAGCAGGAAAACATCAGCAATATTCTCAGATTGCCTTAAAATAATTTCCTTAATATAACATTGAGGTTTAGTGCTTGATATCTTATAGGCTTGGATATTAAGCATCATTTTTTATTTTTTATTTTTGAGCTTCTAGCTCATGAACAAAACACTTGTCTCTTTCCCAGCACCGTCAAAGACGGAGGCATTATTCTCTAAATACTCTAGCAAGACAGGCTTTTCTGACCAGCCAATTATGTTGATAGGATAAATCAGTGTTTCAGGTGTGATTCAAGAAGATAACATACCTTATCTTTTAAATTTATTTTTATTATTTTACTTGGATGACTTCTATATCTAAATGTTTGATATATCCCACAATATTTTATTCACTTATGCAAACTTATTTATACACACTAATATGAAAAAGTATACATTGGGCCCGGAGTATTTGACTCCTAGTCTTGTATCTAAACACTTCTTAGAGTAAGTATGTAGCATGTACCAGGTATAACCATTTTATTAGTAACTGTAGGTGACACAAAACAAATAAAAAATTGTCTTTGGCCGAAACCAGTTTGCTCAGTGGTAGAGCGTTGGACTGTGGACTGAAAGGTCCCAGGTTTGATTCCGGTCAGGGGCATGTACGTTGGTTGCGGGCACAACCCCAGTAGGGGGTGTGCAAGAGGCAGCTGGTCGATGTTTCTCTCTCATCGATGTTTCTAGCTTTCTATCTCTCTCCCTTCCTCTCTGTAAAAAAATCAATAACTTCAAAGTACTTTCCTGGGTAGGAAGACAAAGCAGAAGAAAAAAAAAAGTCTCAATGTGTAAGTTACAACTACCATTTGTTGAGCACTTACCAAGGGTGCTTAGCCCTCGACATATATCAGTATCATTCACAATAGTGCCATTTTACAGGTGAGAAAACTGATGCTGGGAAACTTGGGTAACGTGAAATGGGAATTAAGATCCACATCTGATATCAAAACCACGCTCTTAACTATTAATATATATAGTACTGCTTGCCTGATAGAGAGCGAGGGATGGGGAACTTATTTTCCTTTACTGTTTAAAAAAACCTGTTGTCTACTGTTTTATATTTTTCCAGCTTTATTGAGATATAATTGACATAACATTGTGTAAGTTTAAGGTATACAACTTGTTGATTTCATAACATATATTGCAAAATGATTATCACCACAGTATCAGCGAGCACCTCTATCACATTACATAATTGCCATTTGTTTTTGGGTGTGGGAACACTTAAGACCGATAATTTAAGCAACATTCTTTTACTTTTATATATTTCAATTGCAAACCTCTTGAAAACTAGAATTAGGTTCCATAATTTCTTTGTATTCCCTAGGATCTTACAGAATGCTGGGCACATTATAAATTTTCCAACTATCTCAAGGATGAACTGCAAACCAGATCATAAGATTTTGGCAACAGCAGCATACGCCTGCTATCTAAGACCTTTTCTAAAAAAAAAACAAAAACAAAAACAAAAACAAAAAACAAACAAAAAAACCTATAGGATAATGGCTATCAGGTTATTTTCTCAGGGGTTGCACACCCACCAAACTCATAATTCCTACCAAGTTGTTTCATGCTTCTGGGATTTTTCACCCAAACTTTTGTTTCAGTCCACCTCCCTTAATTCTAAGAGTCAACTCATTCACTACTTTTCTATGGAGAAAACTCCATGACCTCCTGAGAGAGAAGGGACTATTCTTTCTTTTGTGTTTTTCTATTACTGGTATGCCATCTCTTCATAGCATACATTGTACTGTATGAAGAGCGCACGTGTGTGTGTGTGTGTGTGTGTGTGTGTGTGTGTGTGTGTGAGAGAGAGAGAGAGACAGAGAGAGAGAGAGAGACAGAGAGAGAAGACAGAGAGAGAGACAGAGAGAGAGAGACAGAGAAAGAGAGAGAGAAATTTATAGGGGAGTCTGGAAGGAGCTCATTGCCATCTGGTGGGGAAGATATGTGTAGCATATGTACGTTTTATATCATGGCAGTGCAGATTTACATGAGATGTTCAAGGTATTTCATGTGCAACATAATATTGAGTGTGATAGATATTCCCTACATAATGATTTGTACGTTAGAAAGCAGAATAATACAGTGTAGGGTAGGAAAAAGTTTTCCTCTACCTCCTTAGGGTCCTGAAAGGGTCTGAAAATTAAACTGACAAAAATATAACCTGAGTGTGTGCCCTGACTGGAAATTGAACTGGCAACCTTTCAGTGCATAGGATGATAATTTTCTTAAAAATAAAAAGGCCCTGGCCAGGTAGACCAGTTGGGTAGAGTGCTGTCCCAATATGACAAGGTTGCAGACTTGATCCCAGGTCAGGATACATACAAGAGTCAATCAATGAATGCATATGTAAGCGGAACAACAAATCTTTGTTTCTCCCATTCTCTAAAATCAATAAACAAAAATTTATTAAAAACATAAATAAGACAGAAGAAGGCTGAACTAGATAACCTCCTGAGTTCATGCTCTCTGAAATAGGAAGGTAGAATGGAAGAAATGATCAAGTTGCAACAGATGGAGTTTTTATATTTCCTAACTGAACTGATGAGCACAAAAGTCCTTACCACACATCACTTAATTTTTTTTTCACTTAGAAAAACCACTTTAAACTGAGTCTCATCAATATTCTTAACATGAAAAAAATTTGACTTTTGTTAATCAGATTTTATAGACCACCTATAATTTATTGTATATGATGATGTGGCATTATAAACTAGAACTTATGCCTGGAAATCATTTTGACACATGTCCCTCCTGTCCTCTATTTATGAGCAAGGACAGCTGTAGGGTGGTTCTGTGAATAGGATTAAGAAATACTGAAGCTCTTGAAACAAGTGAGATGTGTTTATTTTCTAAGCAAAAGATCACACCTAGTGAAGTATTTATTTACAGGCTCCACAGCAAAACAAAGGCTTAAAATGAAAGAAAACTTTCAAGGGACATAGAAACCATCTGAATGACACAGCTTTCCCAACTCCAGGGGCTAGAGGACATTATGAAAGACACAGAAAAGTTGGTCTTGTGCCCGTAAAAACTTGTAGATTAAGGTTATAATGACCAATAAATTACAATGCAAGTTTCAAGCTGAAGAGAGACTCCCACTTTGACTACTTGGTGTGTCAATCCACTATTTAAACAACACGTCTAATAATGCACAATACTTTTGTGAAAGATTTCTTCAAAACAAAAACAAACGACCGTGTGTGTGTGTGTGTGTGTGTGTGTGTGTGTGTGTGTTTACCCTTATCCTAGGACCTAGTCATTGATTTTTCAGAGAGATGGGAAGGGGGAGAGAGAAACATGGATGGGTTGGGTACCTGCAACCTAGGTAAGTGCCTGACCTGGAATCAACCCAGGACCTTTCCATGTGCCTACTCCAACTAGGCCAGGGCAAAACAACCATATGCTGTTTTTTGTTTTTTTGTGTGTTTTTTTAAAGTGTATTTTTGTTGACTTTCAGGGAGGAAGAATCACTAATCGGCTGCCTCCTGCATGCCCCACCTTGGGGACCAAGCCTGGGACCCTGGCATCGCCCCCATCGGGAATCGAACCTTGAGCTCCCTGCTCATAGGTAAGTGGTCCAACCATTAGGCCACCCGGCCGGGCGGAACAACCATGTTTTTTTAAAAAACCGAAAGTGAAAATGGTTATAACTTGTTAGTGATTAGCCAACGAGACACCCAGGTCTGGTATTCCGGAAAGTCGCATTTAGAGAAAATCGCCCTTGGAGCAGAGCTTTCTTTTTCCTTTTTTTCAGGAACCAAACCGTTCCTCTGAGCGACACCCACTGGGAATCGGGCAGCACCCACCTCGGGGACGGCACCCGGTCGTCCCGCCCAGCTCCCCCGCGGCAGCCTCCGGCTTCCGGGAAGGCCGGGCACTTTGGACCCGGGGTGCGCGCTCGGCGGGCCCAGGAGGCGGGTGAGTGGGGCGCCAGGTCCCCGGCTGCCATCCCTGCTGCCAGCAGTCCCGGGCTGAGGGGCCCTGAGTGCGAAGGGAGGGGGGCTCCGCGGGGCCCCGGACGCTTGCGATCGCGGGGCCGACAGCGCCCAGGTGGTGGCTCTGCGCCCCCCGCGCCCCCGCGCCCCCCGTGCCCCTGAGCTGCCCGCCTCCCTGGTCGTTGCAGCGGGCGACGTGCCACCCTTCGCTGCCCCGGCCTCTAACCCCGGCTTCTTAGATTGCTTTGCTGCTTCTGGGAAACTGAAACTCAAAATGGTTTGCGTTTCCCCGCTGTTCCCGTCCCGCTTCCCCCCATAGTTCTTAGAGGAACTGATTCCTTCAGGAGCCTGACTGCTTGGCAGGCACAGGGCTTGGCAGACACTCCTCACTTCTCAGAATAGGCAGGCATAGCCCCCTGAGAGACATCCGAAGAAGCATATGATGTTTCCCTGTCCATATAACACACACAGGTTTCTTAAAAACCTGTTTATGCATCACTATTGCAACGAATGACCACCTTCTTCCTTTTCTGCCCCCAGTCTTTCTTTTTGCAGCCAACCAGGCAGGCAGATGGGAAGGTTCCGTTCTCTCAGGCCTTGTGCCACAATGATAAGTATATTAGAATAGGTGGTAGGTGGAGGCGATTTGTATTGGTTTTGTCAGGTGTGTCGTAACAAATTACCCCTGACTTAGTAGCTTAAAAACCACACATTTATTATCTTACAATTCTGAGGTTAGAAGCCCAACCTGGGTCTCACTGGGCGAACATCAGTGTGTCTGCAGGGCTGCCTTCCTTTTTGTAGGCTGCGGGGGCGAAACTGTTTTCTTGTCTTTTTTTTTTTTTGATTCTTTAGGCTGCCCACCTGCCTTGGCTCAGCGCTGTCCTTTGCCCATCTTCAAAGCCAGCAACATCCCATCTCTCTGACTGACTGCTCTGCTGTCCCCTGTCACCCTGACTCCGGTCTGCTGCCTTCCTCTTTCATTTTAAAGGACTGTGGTGCCGAAACCGGTATGGCTCAGTGGATAGAGCATCGGCCTGCGGACTGAAAGGTCCCAGGTTTGATTCCGGGCAAGGGCATGTACCTTGGTTGCAGGCACATCCCCAGTAAGGGGTGTGCAAGAGGTAGCTGATGGATGATTCTCTCTCATCGATGTTTCTAATTCTCTATCCCTCTCTCTTCCTCTCTGTACAAAATCAATAAAATACCTTTTTTTAAAAAATAAAAAATTAAAGGACTGTGGTGATTACATTGGGCCCCACTGATAATCCAGGATGAGCTCCATAGTTCCTAAAAAATGTATTTGTATTGACTTCAGAAAAGAAGGGAGAGAGAGAGATAGAAACATCAATGATGACAGAGAATCATTGATAAGCTGCCTCCAGCCCACAGCCCAGGCATGTGCCCTGATCGGGACTAGAACCATGATCACCATGATCTCCTGGTTCTTAGGTCGAAGCTCAACCACTGAGCCATGTGGGCTGGGCTGGAATTCTTTCCTGCAAAAAGGTGTTCTCTACATAACTGAAATGCAGTGATCAAAATCAGGGAATTGATACTGACCATTGCTGATTCTAATTTTTGGATTCAATTCAGATGTTGCCAGTTGTCCCAAAAATATCCCATGTAACAAAAAGACCCAGTTCAGAATCCCACGTTGCATTTAGTGGTGATGCCTCTGTAGTCTCTTTCAGTCTGGCACGGTTTCTCGGTCTTTCCTGGGCTTTTATGAACATGACACTTTTGAAGTCTGAGCAATGTTTCTTCATGCTTAGATTCAGATGGTGCATCCTTGGCGGGAATATCACAGGCGTCATACTGTGCTCTCAGCGTGCCCTATCACATGGCATAGGATTTCCAGTCACCACGCTATTGACTTTAATCATTTCATTCTGGTGGCGTCTGGCTGCTTCTTCAAAATACAAAAGTTACTATTTTCCTCTTTGAAGTTAATAACTATTTTAATTGCTGGGGAAGTATTTTACAATTCACTAAATGGTCATTTCCTCATCATCATTTTAATTTATTCATTTGTATCAGTATAGACTCATCTATTCTGGATTTAGTTGTTATGGTCCTTATTTACTGGTATGCTTAATTTCTTCCCAGGTTTGCTCAGTGAGACCCTCTTCAAGCTGAATCTTTAGACCTTTTTGCATGTCCTCATCATTCTTTGAGCACTTCTTGCTTTGGGCACCATAGAATGCTTGCTGACTTGTATGTTTTCTCTCTCAGTCCTAGAAAGGTTAGAAGTCCAAAGTAGTAATTTTTTAAAAGGGAGCATATTATGAATGCTATGGTTAACTACAAAGGTATGTTAATGCCCATCATTTTCTACTACTTTGTTGAAAAGCAAAAGATTTGTAGAACCCTCTTATATCTTTATAGGTGTAAAGTTACCTGAAATATAGACTTTGTTTGGATATAAGCCACATGATAATAAAGAATTTGATGACAGGGGAAAGATGTAGTGAAGGAGAGATTTTTTTTTTCCCCCTGTAAAAAGGTCAGGTTTGTTAATTTCCTTCTTATTGAGTTTGTGTCTATATACTGTCTTTAAAATATTAAACATTTTGACATTAGGGAATCATGGCATTTGGTGGTGAAGAGATAGACGAAGTTATGAAGGAGTATTTGAAAGATGAAGAATTTACAAAAGATGAACAGAAGCAGGTAAATAGAAAAATTACTGGGTATTATTTAAGATTAATTTATATACATTCATTTTTCAGTGAAGCATGTTTTATATGTTTTATCCAATATTGAATGTTGGAGGGTATTAGGGTTTTCTGAAATACTTTTACTTCCATTATTCATATGTTAAGAGAAGAATCATATTTCTATTTTGTCTTTTCCAAGGCTTACAACATTACTGCATTTCTTTGATTTACATCCAGAAGTTAAGAGCATAGTTAGCAATGATCTGATCAGACCCAAGAGGGAAGGTGGCTCAGGTAGCTTAAACTTTTTACCCAAAGCCATATATCTGGCATATCAAGGTAGAAAAAAAAAAATCACAGCATTTAAAAGACAATTTTTCCCAGAGAAAGAGATGTGCAATTTGAAAGTCATATTGTAGTCATAAATAGCTGGGAGAGGAGTTGACAGAGCATTGGACGGAGACTCAGAAGACCTGCGTCTCAATCTTTGCACTACTATAGAAATTTCTGTGACTTTGCTCTGTGTGAAAGGCGGTTTCCTTATTTGTGAAATGGAGATAATAACTTTGGGGAGTGATAAGAGATGATGTAAAACTCCATTTATTATTCACATGATTATATTTATTCTGGGACTGTCTAATGTCTTTTTTATTGTTGTTCAGAGAAATTTAGCTTCTTTAATTCTTTTAGAAAAATTAGGTCAGGAGCTGTTTAATTTTTTGGTGCTATTTGATATATTTGTGTTTGTGGTTTGCTTTTTTTTTTTAGAAATTAATTGAAAAAATATTAGAGGAAAACATTTACTTAACGATGGAGATCCAAAAGCTTGAAACTGAGTTACAAGAGCCCACCGGCAGCTCTCAGGTACACCTTTACTTATTTTGTGTATCCCATTTTTAATGACACCACTTTTCCGGAAAAGAGATTTCATGATATAAAATTCACTTTTAAAACATCATGGTCATCCATGGCACCACTGTTTGTAATAGTCCCAACGTGAAAACAACCCAGTGTCCCACCGTAATAGAGTGAGTTCATAAATCGGAGTACATTCACACAATGACATACTACACAGAATGAGAATGAACAGTTCATCTAACATCATGGATGAATTTCATTAACACAGGGTAGAGCCAAAAAAGGAATTCTTCTACTTAAATATAGCACAAAAGCAGGATGTTAGACGTTAGCATGATAGGAACTACAAGGTAGGAACTAGAAGGAAACCCAAGAAGTCTCTGAGTGTTGGTTGGTCATGTTTTGTTTTTGATCTGGGTGCTGGTCACACATGTGTGATCACCCTGTAAAATTTCATCTTTCTGTACACTTATGATAATGCACTTTTTTATATTTATGTAAGTGAAATTTTAAAAAAATCACACACAAAAAAAATGATGGTCGTTATCAATCACTTTTGGACCAAATTCTCACAAAGTTTTTTTTTTATTGTTGCTCTCCTCATCCAAGGTGCTATGGTAACTTAAATAAGTTGCACAGTTTAAAAAAAAAAAAAAAAGGATGTATATCTTCACCATTAGTCTCTCCTAAATTTTCTTGTATTTGAATTAGACATGACTTTCACCCCCTTTTTTCTTCATAACAACTCATAATTGTTTCTTTTTAAAATATATTTTTATTGATTTCAGAGAGGAAGTGAGAGGGGAAGAGAGAAACATCAATAATGAGAGAGAATCATTGATCGCTGCCTCCTGCATACCCCACACTGGGGACCCAACCTGCAACCTGACCGGGAATCAAACCATGACCTCCTGATTCATAAGTAGATGCTCAACCACTGAGCCATCCTGTCAGGCCATAATTGTTTCTCTACATGATGTACATGCTTAAAGCATTGCCATTTTTTTTTTTTTTTTTGTCTCTGAAATGGGGAATAGGATATTGAATATCAGGAAGTGCAGTTTCCCATGTTTATGGGACTTAGAGAAGATTTAAGATTCTGGCGACTCGGACTGGAGCCAGAATCAGTGTCTTAGAACTCAAAGGGTCTTGAGAAACCAGCCAGCATAGTTGACCACTTTATGGAGGGCTGAAGCGGTGGTCCACAGGGCTTAGAGACTTGCTTTCTGCCACAGTGTGTTCAGGACTAGAATCAGGTGCTCTCACTCTCATTCCAGAAGCTCTCAGAGATGTTGCAGGTTCAGTCCCAAAACACTGCATTAAAACAAACATGGCAATATAAGTGAGTCACATGAATTGTTTGGTTTCCCAGTACATATGAAAGTTATGTTTACACTATACTGTAGTCTATTAAGTGTGAAATAGCAATATGTCTATAGTTTGGCTCAGTGGTAGAGTGTCGGCCTGCGGACTGAAGGGTCCCAGGTTCGATTCTGGTCAAGGGCATGTACATTGGTTGTGGGCACATCCCCGGTAGGGGGGATGCAAGAGGCAGCTGGTCAACGTTTCTCTCTCATCGACGTTTCTAGCTCTCTATCTCTCTCCCTTCCTCTCTGTAAAAAATCAATTAAAAAAAATAAAGAAAGAACAATGTAATACCTTAGTTAACAAATACTTTATTGCTGAAAAATGTTAACTATTGAATAGTATCTGAATCATCGGTGAATCGTAATCTTTTTGCTGGAGGAGAGTCTTCAGTTTGTAAAATATGCAATATCTGTGAAGTGCAATAAGCGAAGCTCAATAAAATGAGGTATGCCTGTATAACTGGATACCTCCACATAATTGGGAAACACTTTGCCTTTTCTCAGACATTACAGATTTTTTTTTATAATATATATTTTATTTTATTTTTTATTTTTATTTATTTATTTATTTATTTTACAGAGAGAAAAGACAGGGGGAAGGATAGAGAGTTAAAAACATTGATGAGAGAGAAACATCAATTAGCTGCCTCTGCACCCCCCTACTGGGGATGTGCCCAAAACGAAGGTACCTGCCCTTGACTGGAATTGAACCTGGGACCCTTCAGTATGCAGGTCAACACTCCCTCCACTGAGCCAAACCCGTTAGGGCCATGGTTGGCAAACTGTGGCTTCTGAGCCACATGCGGCTCTTTGGCCCCTTGAGTGTGGCTCTTCCACAAAATATCATGGCCTGGCTGAGTCTATTTTGAAGAAGTGATGTTAGATTAAGTTGAAAAAATTTGGCTCTCAAAAGAAATTTCAATCATTGTACTGTTGATATTTGGCTCTGTTTACCACTGTATTAGGGCATTATAGATTGTTTTGAAATTAGAATGATGGTAATCAGAAATTCCACTGAAGTAACATGTAGATATACAATGAATATAAGATTAGATCAAAAGACTCAATGAATATGTCTAATCTCTTCGAGATAACCTTTTATTTCAGCATGGGAACTAGAAATGGAAACACAAAATTTATTTGTGCATTTATGTGTAATTATATAGATCTGTTGGTTCCTTTGATTTTTTAAGTAGCTAAGTATAACCACTTAACTTTTTCCTCCATATTACAAATCTTGTTGATAGTGTCCCTTACATTTCTATAAACCTAAATTGTGGTATTGGTTAAAATTTTGATGGGCAGGCAGTGGGGAAGGGAGAAATTAAATTTGATATATTTTAAATTATATAATTCAGATTTCAGACCATTTATTCAGCACAACATTTTTTAAAAACTGCTTTAGGATCATATGTGTAATATAAAAATTGGGGAAATTAATATGTTTTACAACATAATTTTATAGCTGAATAATTGCCTATAAAAGAGACACAAGGAAAAGTGAGGCTTCAACATTAAAATGGGAAAATATAAAAAATAGGTGACATTTTGGATATGTTGTATTCTTAAGAGCAGATACAGACATATCATGTTTGTTTAAATCATTATTACTAAAATGTAATTGTAACCTCAACCACCACATGGTATATTTTAGATGTACTTTCTTTCATGTATTCCTTTGCATTTTTTTAATGTTCATAAAAAGCTTAATTTATTCAAAAAATTAATTATATAATTCAGGAGACTTTCTTTTGGGATGAAATTTTTTGGGTTTGCTATAAAATTAACCACAGTGTACTCCCAAGTCCATTTCATGCCTCTTTGCAAGAAGAATAAACATTCTGTATAATGATTCCCTTGTGAGCTAGCCTGTTATTGGCACAGTTTTCTAAAAGGTACTTTTATGAAGTGTATTATCTTTAGAAACAAACACTATACAATATTGACCAGTTTAAATATTGGTTAGAAAAAGTGAGAGATTATATGCTTATAATTTGATCTGTGAAATAAGATGAAAGGATCAGTATCTGATTGCATTACTGAGGACTGAAGCAATTACTAAAGTTATTAAATAAAACCACACTGAGTATTCTGTGGGATTTTGAGATCAGTGGAGGATGAATTATTGGGTGATCAGATCACATTATCACTGGAAGGGCTTAAGTTATTCCTTGTCTTGATTTTAATCAAACATTTCATTTTTGAAATAGATTAAAGAGGATATTCCTGAAACAAAGATGAAATTCACATCATTAGAGAATCCTGAGGATGACAGCAGGTTTTCAAATATCTCCTGTTCATTTCAAGTGAGCTCACGAGTTCCTTATGAGCTACAAAAAGGAGAAGCACTCATCACCTTTGAAGACGAAGAAGGTATGATGAATGTTCAACCTCATGACCAACTTACCTTTGGAAAGCACTTGCACTTTCAAAGAGCTTTCCTAGACATTTGACTATTGCTTTACAATTTCATCCCATTCTCAAAGTGAAACTCTGAGGCAGGTATGATTATCCCCATTTCGCCGATGTGAAAACTGACTTTGAGACGTTAAGTGACTTGAAAATGATCACTCATTCAAAATGCAGTGGCTCCGAGACTCAAGCCCAAGTGTTGTGATGTCCAATACCAGCATCTTCTGGTTCTACCTGCCACTTTCAAATGATAACACTAATGTTTTAAGAACATAGAGCTCTACACAGTTATCAGAGAGTTCTCACAGGCATGATCTCATTTTATACTCTCATGACTCTGTAATGTAAGAGAGTTACTCTGTACATTTTATAGCCAAGAAACAGATTCTCAGGTGTTGACGTGATTTACCAAAGGGCATATGACCAATGGATGGACAGAGCTCAGGAGTCAGAGATGTGGGATGGAATCTGATGTTTGCTAAGTCTGCCATGGTGCGAGATCTTGTTCAGAGCTCGGAGCACCTTAATGAGGAGAATCTGGATTTTACTTTTATTTATTTATTTATTTTAAATATATTTTATTGATTTTTTTACAGAGAGGAAGGGAGAGGAATAGAGAGCTAGAAACATGGATCAGCTGCCTCCTGCACACCCCCCACCAGGGATGTGCTCGCAACCAAGGCACTTGCCCTTGACCAGAATTGAACCTGGGACCCCCAAGTCCGCAGGCTGATGCTCTATCCACTGAGCCAAACCAGTTTCGGAGAGAATCTGAATTTTAGTGTCATATTTGCTAGAAGTGTGATTTGGGTAGAGTTCTTTATAAATCTCAGATTTTCTGTGACGGGCTTTGTGGTCATATCTACCTAATGGAGTTGCTTTGAGTATTAAATGAGAAACGTTATAACATACTTAGCAGTGTCTGACACATATAAACACTTAGTAAATGTTAGCTGTTATTATTGCTATAAGTTAGGGATTTTCTAGATAAGAGAAGAAGATAAGGGACTTAAAAGAAGATAGGGATCTTGCTCAAGGTTCATACAGTTAACAAATTGCAGAGCTGAGAGCCGAACACTGTTTACCCATTTGCTTTCTACTGAAGCGGCATTCCTCTGAGCAGACCCCCATGTGCCAAGTTATGGACTGGCCTGGGGTGGGGTGAGCTAGAAGAGGTCAGTGTGTGGTGGGGGAGTGGGGAGGAGACATATGAAATACTTTCAACAATAAATATTTTTAAAAAATAGCCAGTGTGGCTTCGTGGTTGAGCATTGACCTATGAACCAGGAGGTCAGGATTCAATTCCTGATCAGAACACATGCCCAGGTTGTGGGTTTGATCCCTAGTGTGGGGTGTGCAGGAAGCAGCTGATCAATGATTATGTTGTTACTATTTCTCTCTCCCTTTCTTTCTATCGATAAAATCAATTATATATATGATTTAAAAACATTTTTTAAAATTAAAATAAAGGTGCTCCTTCAGGTTTTAGCCCTGTCACCTCCAATCTCCCCAAAAAGGAGAATAAATCTTAAAAGTTCTCATTACAAAAACTGTTTTTGTTACTGTGTATGATGGCGATGGTATCTTATTATGGTGGTCAATTTGCAATATATACACATATCGAATATAAGTTTGTACACCTAAAACTAATATAATGTTATATGTCAATTTGACCTTAATTCAAAACAAAACAAAACAATGACCTTCTAGCAGGTCAGTAAATACTATTGGTTCACCCTGGTCCACCCCTACAGCTGAAGGCGGAGTGGGAGACCAAGGGCCATGCTGGCAGTTGGCAGTGGGCAGTGGGATTAATCTGAAAGACCGAATTGAAGATTTGGGAGGCAGGGATTCTGCACCGGAATTACCTGGGAATACTGAGAATAGTATTCTCTTCAGAAACAGCGCATCACTGCTTTCACCACAGGCATGGCTCTGAGGTCCTGGTCTCCTGGGACAACTTTGGGTTTATATAATTAGCAGGAGTTGGCGTTTGATGGTCAGTGTCACAGAAGTTGAAGCACAAGTGGTTCCTTCCAGCTGCGTCAGATCACCAGATGTTGGAGGTTTTGGGTGTGGGGAATGAGAAGGAAAGAGCATCATTTAAGTATTACTTCATTAATATTTTGTTATTGTCTGTTGTCATTAACAAAAAAAGTCATAATTCAAGAGTCATAGCAGAGTACAATGAATGGGAATTCCCACATGATAAGGCCCTGTCTTCTAGCCAGTTTCTCTCTTCCTCCAGCTGTGCTGTGCAAGCTGGTTGCCATAAACATAAGGGAGGTTTGTAAAGCCACGAGTGGGCATCTCTTATTTTCATGGCAAATTAGAGCAAACAGCTCCGAATACTAACTGAAGACTTATAACCTCTTGTATCACACAATTAAAAACAAGCACACCCACATGCATTGTAAATGGACACACAGTTGCTGTTTACTATTCTAATCAATTTTAGCATAATTATATTACTGAGCGTCTCCTATTTGCATGGATGAATTTAATGTGATAGTTTTGTGATTGGCACAGGAAGGCTATCAGCTTTTCAGTGAATTATCTCAAAAACTTTTTTTTCCAAATTTAATAAATCTTTATTCCTCAGATTATTACAATAGTTTCTCCTTCTCCACCCCTCCCCCCCCCAGCTCCCTTCCACCCGGTTCCCACCCCATCCTCTGCCCTTACCTCCCCCTCAAAAACATTTTCGTGAAAGTAGAATTCCTAATGAAATATGGCCAAAAAAGAGAGATTCACTCTTTGGTATTCAAGCCTAGGTGGTCTTTAATGTGTAATCCTTGGGAAGGACAGGGAGAAAAGTAAATATTTACATATTAAAAAGGAGCCACAGATGACACATAAGGTTGATTGTCAGGATGGCACTGACCCACAAAGGCTTTCCCAGCTTACTCAACACGGAAGAAATTTCTGGCTGTGCTTTCATGTCCTGAGGGAATTCTCTGTTCATTGTCCACAGTGGAAAGGAAGGGTGTGTGACTATACTGATATCATATATGAATTTCTGAAGAATTATTAGGCTCATCTCTTAAGAGATGAATCTAGAACTTGATGAGGATTTCCACACTGTAATTTTTGCTGATGTATTTTGACTTTAATATAGCCTGCTTTGTTGGCCAGACCATTATCACTTGGAAATCCCAAGAGAAGTTTTAAAAATTAGATCCTTGAAAATGAAAGAAAATTGCCCTGGCTGGGGAGGCTCAGTTGGTTGAGTGTCCCCCTGTACACCAAAAGGTCGCAGGTTCAGGGAACATGCCTGGGTTGCAGGCTCTTTCCCTAGATGTTTCTTTCTCCCTCTTCGTTTCTCTCTCTCTCTTCCTTCCTTTCTTTCTAGAGAAATCTTTAAAAACTTAAGTTAAATTTAAAATATTTAGGATAGTTTGTTCTTTTATAATTGAATTTATTGGGGTAACACTGGTTATTAAAATTACATAGGTTTCAGGTGTGCAATTCTACAACACATCATCTGTACACTGTATCCATCTAGGATAATATGTTATTAAACCGAAAGAGTAAACATATATTGAAATACTGGAAATTAATACTTCCCAATTTATTTTTCAGTTGCCCAAAATGTGATCAGAATGGAGAAGCATCACGTGAACATAATGGATATAGGTGTGGAGGTTATGGCCAAGCCAGTTCCCTTAAATTCAGGAGTCAGATTCCAGGTAACACGGTGATTGAAGCTTTTCAGAATTCTATTAAACATGGACAGTGTTCTCATTCATATCTCTGACCATGAAATGATTTCCCAGGTTTCTGTAGAAGTGTCTAAAATGAAGGTCAATGTTACTGAAATTCCTGGAGAATTGCCTGAAAATCAGATGAGAGACAAGATAGAACTGAGCTTTTCTAAGTCCCGAAACGGAGGCGGAGAAGTGGAATGCGTAGAGTATGATAAGCAGGCCGGAAGTGCTGTCATCACATTTGTGGAAACTGGAGGTATTTACGTATTTATTTATTTTTCTTAATATATATATTATTGATTTTTTACAGAGAGGAAGGGAGAGAGATAGAGAGCTAGAAACATCGATGAGAAATATCGACCAGCTGCTTCTTGCACACCCCCTACCAGGGATGTGCCCATAACCAATGTACATGCCCTTGACCAGAATCGAACCTGGGACCTTCCAGTCCGCAGACTGATGCTCTACAACTGAGCCAAACCGGTTTCGGCGGTATTTACCTATTTAGAAAGTTTAAAAAAATACTCTACCACTTAAATTATGTTCTGCCATTTCTAAAGGTATTATTTTTCTACTTTTTTTTGGGTGTGTGTCCTTTTTTTTAATTGTTGAAAGTATTACATATGTCTCCTTTTTCCCTGATTGATGCTCCCTTCCTGTCACTTCCCTCCACCCCCAAGACAAGCTCCCACGCCCCAGTGTCTGTGTCCATTGGTTATGCTAATATGCATGCAGTGTCTGTGTCCATTGGTTATGCTAATATGCAATATGCATGCATGTAAGTCCTTTGGTTGATCTCTCACTTCCCCCCATCCCCCTCACTTTCTCTCTGAGGTTGGACTGTCAGTTCAGTGTTTCTTAGTCTCTGGATCTATTTTTGTTCATCAGTTTATGTTGATCATTATATCCCACATATGAGTGAGATCATGTGATATTTATCTTTCTCTGACTGGCCTATTTCGCTTAGCATAATGCTCTACAGGTCCATCTGGGGATGTAAGGATGGTTCAATATCCAAAAATCAATAAATGTGATACATTACATAAACAAATTGAGAGACAAAAATCACATAATCATATCAATTGATGCAGAAAAAGCATTTGACAAAATCCAACACCTTTTTAAAAAAATATTTTTTTAGCCAAAACCGGTTTGGCTCAATGGATAGAGCGTTGGCTTGGGGACTGAAAGGTCCCGGGTTCGATTCCGGTCAAGGGCATGTACCTTGGTTGCGGGCATATCCCCAGTAGGGGCTGTGCAAGAGGCAGCTGATTGATGACTCTCATCAATGTTTCTAACTATATCTCTCTCTCCCTTCCTCTCTGTACAAAATCAATAAAATATGTTTTAAAAAAATATTTTTTTATTGATTTCAGAGAGGAAGGGAGAGGGAGAGAGAGTTAGAAACATCAATGATGAGAAAGAATCATTGATTGGCTGCCTCCTGCACACCCCTACTGGGGATCAAGCCCTCAACTGGGGCATATGCCCTTGACAGGAATCGAACCTGGGACCTTTGCGTCCACAGGCTGACGCTCTATCCACTGAGCCAAACCAACTAAGGTCCAACACACTTTCTTGATAAAAACTCTTAGCAAAGTGGGAAGAGAGGGATCATACTCATTTATATGACAAATTTATAGTCAACATCATACTCAATGGACAAAATCTAAAATCATTTCCTTTAAGAACAGGAACAAGACAGGGATGCCGACTTTCACCACTCTTGTTCGATATAGTAGTGGAAGTGCTAGCCATAGTGATCAGACAAGAAAAAAAAAAGTATCTAAATTGGAAAAGAAGTAAAACTGTCATTATTCGCAGATGACATGATACTGTACATAAAAGACCCTAAAGATTCCATCAAAAAAACTCTTAGACTTTGTCTACTTTTTTTTATTTGGAATTTATAAGAAAGCATAAAAAATAGGGGTTGCTTTTAAATCTTATAAAATGGTAGGTAGAGTCCTGGTTTTTATGAATGCTACTGAGAATGGTAATATTACACAGATACTGAGTACATACATCCTCATCATGTCCCAGGCATGGAGTCAGGTGTTGTATACATTTATCTCTTCTGATCAACTCGAGGTGTTGTGATATCATTTTATTGATGAGGAAACTGAGGCCTGGGGAGGTTAAATAACCCAAGATCACACAGTAGGTGTGTGGCAGAGAAATCTGTCCCCTTTTTAGGAAGAAATGGACTATTACCAAATCATCTCAGGGAGGCTTATATTCTTATGATTAAAAATAGAAGATTCTACAACTACTTTTGTTAATTTGTTCAAGTGATCCTTAATGTCAGAAATCTTTTGCTCTAAGTCTTAGGGCTTCTCCTGTATAATAGAAATTCAACATACAATTAAAAACATTGACTGATTAGGTTTTTTCATAACAAAAAATAATCCATGCTTTCTAAAGAAAGTGGAAATAATAGAGAAGAGCATTAGTTTAGTAAAAATTGAGACATTTCCTTCCCATCTGTATGCTGTAGTTAGTTATGATTAGATTTTTCTGGAATTGCTTGATCATAGGGTGATTCTATGCTTAATGTTTTGAGGAACTGCCATACTGTTATTTGCTGTGGCTGCACCATTTTACATATTTGCCAGCAAGAGTCTGCACTCTTGGCCACTGTACATACTGGTGATCCAAGGTGGATTGGTGAGAGGAGAGAAAAACAAAGTGATTGGCTATTCTTCTGAACTGTTTCTATTACATTTTATGCTGTCTTGACATATTGCCTTTTTACCCTCTAGGAGGAAAGATGCTGCTAAATATAAATCTGATTATTCTTTGGTTTAGAGAAGAATGATGAATTTTTATTATTATTTGCCTTCACTTTTTCTCGATGGTGTTCAATACTCCAACCCCTTTGCTTAACATCATTATATAAGTTTGCTGAATATCATGTATTAGTTATAGGATAACTAACACATCCATAAACACATACAATATATAGTGTAAATATATATATTTTAAAATATCATAAAATATATGTATTGGATTCTAATCATAGTTTTTCTTTGATAATTCTTTAGAAACTGGGCAACACTTTTTTTAGGATGGGTGGGTTAATTTTGCAGATGGTAATTGCATTTTTCTTCTTTTTTTTTGTAATTGCATTTTATGTAGCTACTCAGGTGAGGCTATTTGAGGACATTGTAACTCTCTCTGCTTTGATTGACTCTGGTAAATATTTCAAGCGAGAAGGATCGACCTAAACCTCCTTATGTTGGCCTTATAGGTTTCAGAGTTATGTACTGTGAAGTCTTCAAAGTAGACTGCAATGTCTTAACATTTAATCACTCAATTTACTGCTTATTGTGATACTGTTCTATTGGAAGGAAGTTTTAACTTAAGTTAAAATGTTTATGCTATAAATAAAGTAATTTTAAAAAATTTACTCCTAGTTGCTGACAGGATTTTGAAGAAGAAAGACTATCCGCTGTATATAAACCAGGACTGCCACAGAGTTGTTGTTTCACCATACATAGAAACTCACTTGAAAAAGTTTCAGGTAAGGTCCTCTCTTTTCTTCCATTTTTGGGAATTTACCGCTTGATCCCACCCCACAAAAAATAAAGAAAAGGTTGAGTCTGTTACTGTTTGAATCTTATTAAAGAGAGGTATCAAAATAGTTTCCTTATATCTGCTTGGTACAGAATGAGTTTGTTTATTTAATTTATTATACACTTTTAAAAATTAAAATTACTCCAATAATGACACAATATATTTTTTAATTTTTTAATTTTTTTTAATTTTAATTTTTTTGGATTTCAATTATATCTTTTTTAAAAAATATTTTTTTATTAAATTATTATTTTTGTACATATACCAATGTCTCCCCCGCTCCTTACATACAACACAATATTATTTTTTATGCAGAGGCATAGCTACATTTCTCTCATGTGTCTACTGTCATTGGGCATTAACAATAATGTTTCCTGCTCATTTTCTCTGAATTTATTATCTTTAATCCAAACCTGCTCCCCTTTTCTGTTTCTACTCAGATATTTTTTAATTGAAATTGAAATTTATTGACATATCATAGAAGTTTATTACCAATTAAAAAGGAAAGAATGGAAGAGGGAAATATTCTATACCTTAAGTAAAGGAAACTTTTTTTTTCTTTTTACTGTGACAAACACAAATGATTGTGTTCATGATTTTTTTTTTTTTTTTTTTTTTTAGATTTCATTTCATTTTTCCCCCCTTTTTTATTAAATTAACTAGAGGCCCAGTGCATGAAATTCATGTGGGGGTGTGTGTGTCCTTCAGCCCAGCCTGTACCATCTCTAATCTAGGACCCCTCTGACAATCCAGGACTGCTGGCTCCCAACTGCTCACCTGCCTGCCTGATTGCCCCCAACCGCTTCTACCTGCCAGCCTGATCACCCCCTAACCACTCCCCTGCCAGCCTGATTGACGCCTAACTGTTCCCCTGCTGGCTGGCTCGATTGCCCCTAAATGCTCTCCCCTGCAGGCCAAGTCCCCCGCAACTGTCCTCCCCTATAGGCCTGGTTCCCCCCACCCCATCTGCCCTCCCCTGCTGGCCTAATCGCCCACAACTGCCCTCCCCTGGCAGCCATCTTGTGGCAGCCATCTTGTGTCCCTATGGGGACGGCCATCTTTGACCACATGTGGGTGGCCATCTTGTGTGTTGGAGTGATGATCAATTTGCATATTACCTCTTTATTATATAAGATTGGGGTGACATTGGCCAATATGAGCATATAGGTTTCTTACAAGATCTGCATATTGCACTGTATGCCCATCATCCAAACTTAAATCTCTCCTGTCAGGACCCTTTTCTCCCCCTTTCTTCTGGCAACCACCACTGCGGTTTGTGTTCATGAACCTACTCAGGTCTTAAATGACACCATCTACTTAGTCCACCAACATGAAAGCTAGAATTCATGATCAGCTCTTTTTTTTCTTCAGCTTGAACATTCATTTGGTCACTCAGCCTTGTCACTTGCACTGCTGACCTCCTATCTCACTGGCCTTTCTGTCAGCAGAGTTGCCCTTCTTTCCTCTATTGTCTAAAGCCACCAAGGTTGTCTTTCTGAAACTCAGATCTGACTCTGATATGCCTTTGCTTGAAAAATGTTACTGAGGCTCCCTATCTTTTCCAAGATAACTCTGGAATAGTAAGCAGAGCTTATCCATGGAAACATTTGCAATTCAAAGCTCTTAGCAGATTTTCCATTTATTTTTTTTACTTTCCTTTTTAGGTATTTTCAGGAATATCTAAGAGGACAGTGCTTCTGACTGGACTGGAAGATCTCTACATGATGGATGAAGAAATTGTAGGGGATTCCGTTAACATTCACTTTCAGCGGCCGAAGAATGGAGGTGGAGAAGTAGATATGTTCAAATGTTGTCTCAATGAAATTTGCGTAGCATACTTTCAAGAATAGACTTATGGAGTCATATAACAATTAGAGCTTCTGAGCCCAAATCACTATCTGTGTTTTACAAAAACTTTTCTCCTTTAAAAAAATTAAACTTTTAGTTTTTAGTGTCCATCTATTCAGAGACAAATATATTTTTATGGTTCTGAATTCTTCTTTGTTCCTAACTGTGCTGCATATTTACAAACACGAGAGCGCACTATATTAAAAACACTTGTGTTCATAACTTATGTGGATTGGTGCCATGTCTGTTGAAATCAACCGTAAGCGATACAATTGTTTCCCTGCCATGCTGGCTGCTTCTGTCATACTCATGTGGGCCAATTCTGTTTTGTTTCATTTTTTTTTAAAATTTATCTTTAGTATTGAAAGTATTACAGAGTCCTCCGCTCCCCCCCCCCCCCCACCCTCCCGCCCACCCCAGGCCTTCACTACACGCCAATTCTGTTTTGACCCTAACTCCACCAATATGCAGACTTGACTCTTGACATTTCCCAAAAGAATTGTTATATTCAGCAGTTGGTGACTTCTGTGGACTTGACGGAATTTCCAAGGAACTTCAAGAGAAATCATTTCCTGTTTTCCGTAGTATTTCCACAGCTCCAAAGGTATTTCTCAGAGCCAAGTGTGGCTTTCTTCTTGAACTTTCCTTCATCCAGAGTGTCAACTGCCCTCTATTCCTTCCTAGACATCCCCTCTCCAAACAGCACTTATTAAGACTAGAATTCTCTTTTACTCTCCTAGTGAAAAAATAGGTTTAAGGGATTGAAAACCTTGGAATAAAGAGAAAGGTAAATGCAAACCTGCTTATCACTCATGCTTGGTGCTGGGGAATACCTGAAGGTGAAAAACAACAACACAGTACCTGTCCTTTAGGAGCTAAAACTTGAGCTGGAGAGAGAACCAGTTTAATAGCATCCCACTGTTTTAACTTGCAGAAACTTAAAATGATAAAATTGAGGGTTCCTATTCAATTTTAGGAATAAGGTAAAATTATCTTGTTAATAGAGTATGTCTCATGAAGTCAACAGCAGAATTAAATTCATATTAAAATGCTGGTAAGAAATGAAATGGTTTTAGGAAAGATTCTAAACCTAAAACTACCCCCAGAAAACAAACAAACAAACAAACACTTGCTTTGTTTTTCTTCCGATATTTTATTTTTAGGTTTTAAAGTTGTTATACTATATTAGAAGTAGTCATTATTCTCTCACTTCTCTTTGAAATAAGAGATGGTGCCTACAAACTAGGCATTTATAATAAATCTTTATATTCACTGTTTTAGGGGGGAAAAAATCTCATTGTGTTATTCTTTGGAAACAGTAAGATTATTTCATTCTCCCAAAATATAAGAAGAAAAATTGAAAGAACCTTATTTAATTTCTATTGGTTCGGTCTCGCTAGCCTGAGAGTATCCTTTTTAGTGTAGGCACACTGCTAATCAGAAAGAAATTTTTTATATTTAGGGCAAGGTCACTTTTCTTTCTTTTGGGGGCCCTCTTCAGGCAGTAAAATAGATAATTTTATTCGATTCTAAATTTTCACAATGGTTTTTTATAAATGTAAATTATTTTAGAAAATTATATCTTTTCTCTTTTCATCACACCACCCATGGGTGATATGGCTGGATCTCAGAAATCAAGCATTGGCTTCCCTGCTTATTTCTAGGGTTTTAAAGATTTCTTTTTAAAAATATATTTTATTGATTTTTTACAGAGAAGAAGAGAGAGGGATAGAGAGTTAGAAACATTGATGAGGGAGAATCATCAATCTGCTGCCTCTTGCACCCCTCCTACTGAGGATATGCCCTCAACCAAGGTTCATGCCTTTGACCAGAATTGAACCTGGAACCTTTCAGTTCGCAGGCCGACACTCTATCCACTGAGCCAAACCAGTTTCGGAGGTTTTAAAGATTTTACAAAAGGAATGTTGTCTTTGAAACTTTTCCAAGAGATATTATATTGGCTATTTAACACATTGTATTTTAAATTAGGAAGACTTACATTGTGTGTCCAGGATGAAATAGCTCTTACTAAAGGTGTGAAAAGATGTTATTAATATATAAGGCAGGAAAGATAGATCTGTGGAATTACAAGCCCCTCTTGCTGTGTGTGGGTTTATCAATCAAAGCAGGCTAAGTTATGCTGTGATACCAAACCACCTCCCAAATCTCAGTGGCCTCACAAAATAAAAGTCTAATTCTCATTCATGGTGAATGTCAAACAAAGGTTGGTAGGGCATTCTATTCTAATCACTGAAGGCCCCATCTTAAGACATTCTTTCGGACTCAGGGAGGTGGGGAAACGTGATGTTTGGAAAATCTTGCACCAGCAGTTAAGTGCTGTGGCTCAGGACTGACCTGTGTCATTTCCTCTCACATCTCATTGGCCAGAAATAATCACTTGACCTCACGGAAACATAAGGAGTCTAAAAAATTTTGTCTAAAAACGAGGAGGACCAGAGAGAGTGGAGCCAGGATGATAAGAAGCACAGTCTGTTTTGATCTCCTGGCCATCAATCTTCGGATCTCTCTTCTTCACATACAAAATACACTCACTCCATCCCCAAGGGAGAAAAACAAAATATTCCCCCAAGTGGGAGCAAACTAAAAATGCATGAACTCTAGAGGATATGTGGTAGTTTCTCTTTATCCAAAAAAAGAGAAGTAACCACCTCCCAAATCTCAGTGGCCTAACAAAATAAAAGTTTATTTACATCGGTGGAACTGTTACAGAATAACAGCAATAGACTCTATCACAGCTTGGAAAGGACAGTATGGGAGACAGCAGTGACTGAGCCAAAGCCATTCTGAAATTCCACTCTGTAAATGTGGACTCCACACCCTCTGGATGTGGAATTTTGATTGGACCTCAATCGATTCCCTGGAAGTTCTATTACTCATTGTACTCATAACTCCTGAACATTCTTCTATTCCCATTACTCTTCTTGAGCCTATCTAGAATGGGCATTCAAAATATATATTTCTTGGGGATCAAAAGACTTTCTGACTCAGTATACTTACAATGATCCATGTTTGGGACCAAAGTTTTTGAAATTTTGCACTTCCACAGTCTCTACTCCTGGTGGCTAGTTAGCTGGTACCATTGAAACTATCTTATTCTGGTCCGCTTACATGCGCTCTAACAGGCACACTCACAGGTTTTTTCTAGACTTACTTTTTAGAGTTACAATAATTCTGTTTTCTTAGCCCATTCTTCTCTCCCTCCCTTCATTAAACTGTGGGTACTTTGAGTCTCTCAAGCCACTTTTAGTTTTTTTCCTTGAGCTGGTTTGTCCAGTTGAAAACGTTTACTGAATTCTGCAGCCTACTTGCTGTTTTTGCTTTGAGAGATCCAATCTGTTCAGAGATTTAAACCTTGATTTGGTACTTGCCAGAAGGCAGAGTTTGTTACTCAATGGTCTTAGTTTTATCATTTGAGAATGAGAAGTGTTGTTACTTCCAACACTAAAAGTTCCCACATTTCTGGACTTGATTTCCTTTCATTCTTCCTTGCAAAATGGCTAATTATGCCAATTATGTTGCTCAGGGGTTAGATCGTCAGCCTGAGTACTGAAGGATCACAGTTCGATTCCTGCTAAGGGCATGTACCCGGGTTGTGGGTTCACTACCCGTGCCTGGTCGGGGCACGTGCAGGAGGCAACTACTCAATGTGTCTTTTCTCTCTCTCTCTCTCTCTCTCTCTCTCTCTCTCTCTCTCTCTCTCTCTCTCTCTCTCTCTCCCCCTGCCCCCTTCCCCCTCCTCCTCCCTCTGTTCCCTTCCTTCCACTCTCTCAAAAAACAATGGAAAAATTATCCTCCAGTGAGGATTAAAAAAAAAAAAGAAAGAAAAAAAGAAAAGGAAAGGACCAGTTTATAAGCTCATTTCCTTCTTATATTACGTTGTCAAATGCTTCTATATAGCAGACATATGCTACTATAACCTCACAGGAACTTCATTTCTTTAACATAACTTCTTCCTTAATTCAAATGGCTTTGTCCAGTGTAACAGCACTGACTGACTCCCTTGCCTTTTTTCCACCAGATCCTTTCTTTCACTTTCACACACACTGCATGCTCACTCCACTCATCATCAAGCCCTTAGGACATCAGGCTGTGGTCAGCATCCAACTGTCTTCAGAATAAAGCCTCGGATCTGCTGATCTAGGGAACAGAGTTTCGGGCACATTAAAGATAACATCTTGACCTCAGTTGTGTTTCAGCCCCTGGGCAATGAAAGCAGAGGACCCAACCCACCATACCCTCAGCAAACAGGAACTCTGCCCAGGCTGCTATCTGGACCTGATTTAATGATCAACCACTCACTGCTGGCCCCAACCAATGAGCAAAGCCCACAGCCCCAGCTCCCTTAGTTGCTGTGACTTATGATATCCCCCCTTTGTAATCAATTCCCTAGCCGTGGTCAGCAAACTGTGGCTCACGAGCCACATGCGGATCTTAGACCCCTTGAGTGTGGCTCTTCCAGAAAATACTACCTGTGGGCGTGCACATACAGTGCGATTGAAACTTCGTGGCCCATGTGCAGAAGTCGGTTTTCGGTTCTCAAAAGAAATTTCAATCGTTGTACTGTTGATATTTGGCTCCGTTGACTAATGAGTTTACTGACCACTGCCTAGAGGACATCAAGAAATCAACCAGGTGTTAGGCAAGCTCCCCTGTGTCTCTGGGCTTAGCACCATTTCCTTAAATAAACCTGTACTTTCTTTGCTACAAACTCCTGTTGGCATTTTTGAAGGCTTTGATGTGTGCAGGCAAACAAACAAACCCCTTTAATTTAGAAACACTGCTAATTTTGTTGTTCACACTCTTCCCTAAAAAAAACAACACAACAACACACTATAAACTAATTAGGTATGTTAACTGCCTCCTAATTTATCATGTGTGAGTTTTACCACATGTTTTTCAACTACATAATATGTATCAGTCTCCTTGTAATCTCTGGTTATTATTTTTTTAATTATCGGCCACTTAATTTTTAAGACAACACCATGTAGTATTTTAAAAATATATAGAGAAATAGAAACATAGAGGGACAGAGAGATAGAAACATCTGTGAGAGAGAACATAAATCAACTGCCTCCTACACACACCTTACTGGGCATCTAGCCCCAAACCCTGGCACCTGCCCTAACAGAGAATGGAACTGTGACCTCTTGGTTAATGGGTCTATGCTCAACTATTGAGCAACACTGGCTGGGCCATGTAGTATTTTCTATTGTGTTGTGGATTCTCTCTCTCTCCTCCCCCCCCCCCCACCTCCTTGGGCTATAACTCCCATTCTGAATATCAATTTCTATATCAATCAGAATAAACTACATGATAAATTATCTCTAAATTTCAGAGATCTAAAACAACAAAAGTTTATTCCTTGTTCATGATACATGACCATGATAGGTCAATAAAAAGAATGCTCATGGTAGACTCTTGGAGAACCAGGCTAACAGCAGCCACCCTCTTTATTGTCGGATGCTGTGCTAGAGGGAAGAACTTTGAAGGGCTTTGAACTAGCCATTAAATTCTTGGTCCTGAAATGCCCCTTCCATTCACAACTCAACTGGAGTAGAGTATATGGCTCTTCCTAGCCATAAAGAACCTTGGGTGTTCAATCCTATAATGCGCCTAGGAGACAGAAAACCAAAACGGTCTAGTGAATAACATTCATAATATCCTGTTGGTATTCAAAAAGAAAAGATGCTCATTCTTGGAAAAATACACAAAGTATAATGAAGATAATAAAAGTCATTAAAAATCTGCCCTGGTTGGAGTGATTTCCCATACACCAAAAAGGTTGAGGGTTCTATTCCTGGTCAGGGCACATACCTAGGCTGTAGGCTTAATTCCCAAGACAGAGTGTGTATGGAGGAAACTGATACATGTTTCTAGTATCAGTGTGTTTTTCTCTCTCTCTCTCTCTCTCTCTCTCTCTCTCTCTCTCTCTCTCTCTCTCCCTCTCTCTCTCTCTCTCTCTCTCTAACTCTCTCTCTCTCTCAGTCAATTAAAACATATCCCTAGGTGAGGCTTAGAAAAAAGATAATAAAAAAAACCTTCCCGCCGAAACCAGTTTGGCTCAGTGGATAGAGCGTAGGCCTGACAACGGAAAGGTCCCAGGTTCGATTCCGGTCAAGGGCATGTACCTTGGTTGCTCTTTCATCGATATTTCTGACTCTCTATCCCTCTCCCTTCCTCCCTGTAAAAGATCAATAAAATATATATTTTTAAAAATCTTCCCTCAGATATAATGGTAAACATTCTATGTCCTCCCTTATAATCTCTCCCTCCCCCAACTATATCATATTTAATCTTGTGAATATTATTTCCCTATTGTTGTCTATTAAAGTTATTTTCAATTTTTTTTCACATTTATAAGTGCTATGATATTCATTAACCCTGTGTTATCTTGGTGTACAAATATTTTTCTGCAGTTCTGACCTTATTTCAGCTAGGTTGATCTGTTAAAGGATATACATTTTTTTAAGGACCTTAATACCTGTGGCTACAATTGCTTTCTAGAAAGGTAGGCTTCGGTCTGCATTTTGTTAATAGTCCAATAAAAGTCATTGCTCTCTTTCAAACATCAAGTGCTACATCTTTAAAATAAATTTCTTTTTGCCTCACTTTTAGGAATATTCATAATGCATGCCACATCTTATGAAAATAAATGGTTATCAAGATACAAATAACAGATTTTGTGTATTCCAGAAAATGTCAACCAGTTTGATTTTACTTAAGCTGTAAGACAAAGACAAGTACAATGAGATAGGATGCCTTATAACAGGGGCTATCAGACATTGAAATGCTTTTTTTGGTTTGTTTTGGATGCAGATCCAATTGTAAGCTGCTAGAGTTATTTTGGCCACACGTGGAGTCATGCTCCCTCAAGGATAGCTTGGCACTACAGGGGAGGAAAAAGTTTTCCTTAGCCCTTTTAGAGCTCCTGAATCTGGAAATTAAACTGATAAAGACAGGAGAAAAGTATACAAATTTACTTATCATAAATTTTATGTGACACTGGAGCCTTCTATGGAACTAAAAACCAGAATGGTTAAACCTGAAGAGTGTCAAGTTATAGCAAGTGAAAAAAACGATAGGAGAGGGCGGCTATCAGAATGATTCAAACTAGGGTGTTGGCCTGTTCATTCAGATAGTTCTCTGTGTCCCTTAGTATTTGGAGATAAGGGCCCTTCTTCTTTCTGGATAAAGGAGGGCCTGGCTCACAGGAAGGTGTTATGACTTGTTTCTGGGGGCAGGTCAGAAAGCCCCTCTTGCACATGCCATTTCTATATTCCTTCCATTTTAAGTATTCACTATGCCGAGGTGCCATGTCAGCACATGCACCTTGGAATAGTTGCACATATAAGGTTAAGGGTTGCTCTATACCCGGTTCCATGGCACAGAAGGATAGACCTGCATTCCCGGCTAACACTAGCTCTCTCATTACCCCTAGAAAGGATCCCCACTTGGATTATGGGGTTCATGCCCACTTACAGTTAATCTTTGTTCCTATCTCCAGCCTTCGCCACCACTTTTCTACTTTTTTACTTCATAGACGTATCTTTTCTGATTAAGTGGAATTGTACAATATATGGTCTTTGGGTCTGGTTTCCTTCACGTAGCATAAAGTTTTGAACTTCATTTTTCTTGTAGCATGTATCAATATTTCACTCCTTTTTATTGCTGGATAATATTACATTGTACACACTCTATACACACATACTGCATTTGGTTTATCATTTAAACAACTGCTGGTCATTTAGCTTATTTCTACTTTATGACTATTATATAACCTTTGTTTGGACATATTTTCATTTCTCTTGATTTGTTATTTGAGAGTGAATTCCTTTGGTCATATGGTAAATTCATCCTTCATATTTTAAGAAGCTGCTAAACTTGTTTTAAAAGGTGGCTGTAGCATTTTACTTTCCCACCATGTATGAGAGTTCTCATTTATCCATATTCTTGACATTAGTTATCTGTCTTTTTGATTACAGCCATTTTAGTGTGGAGTGTTATCTCATGATGGTTTTATTTTACACTTTTTAATGACTAATGATGTTGAGCATATTATCCACTAATGTAACTTCTTTGATAAAATGACCATTCAATTTTTTGCTAATTTTTAAATTGAATTGTCTTAGTATTTTTGAATTGTAAGGGTTAGCTATATATTCTGGATACAAATACCTTATCCGACTTGCAAATATATATATTTTTCTTTAATATGTCTTTATTGATTTCAGAGAGGAAGAGAGAAGGAAAGATAGAAACATCAATGATGAGAAAAAATCATTGACTGGCTGCCTTCTGCATCCCCCCCATTGGGGGATTGAGCCTGCAACCCTGCAACCCTGCAACCCAAGCATGTGCCCTTGACCGGAATCGAACTTCGGGACCTTTCAGCCCACAGGCCGATGCTCTATTCACTAAGCCAAACTGGCAAGGGCCAATTTGCACATATTTTCATGGTGTTCTTTCATTATAGTGGGATTTATTAGTCAGGGTATGCAAGGTAATATTGCTGAAAAAATTTAGTGGCTTTAAAGGTCAAAGTTTTGTTTTTCATTCCTGTACATTTTGTGGAGGGCCCAGGTAACTCCCTCGTGCAGTTGTGTTCGGTGTGTTCTCAGTGATGCATGTCCTCTTCAGTGCATGAGCACTGAGGCAGAGAGAGCCTTGGAGACTCTTGCACATGCAGTGCAATGCTTCCACCCAAATATAGAAGATATGTCAATTCTTCTCATATTTCATTGGCTGCCTGAGTCATATGAACATGTGTAACCTCAAACACTGAGTGAGTCAGGGCTATTCCTCCAATGTGCCTGAATGGAGAAGAACAAAGAATACTGGTGAACAGGACTAATAGGTATCTCTCTGGGGAAAGACAAGCAAGAAAAAAAAGATACTTTTAGAAAGGGGTGAGTACTATTATGGTGAAATGACAGGATGATGGAATGACAATTAACTGGGGGAAACAGATTTATTTATTTATTTTAAAAAATATGTTTAGCTGAAACCGGTTTGGCTCAGTGGATAGAGCGTCGGTCTGAGGACTGAAGAAGGGTCCTGGGTTCGATTCCTGTCAAGGGCATGTGCCTTGGTTGTGGGCACATCCCCGGTAGGGGGTGTGCAGGAGGCAGCTGATCGATGTTTCTAAGTCTCTATCCCTCTCTCTTCCTCTCTGTAAAAAATCAGAGAGGAAGGGAGAGGGAGAGGAAAAAACATCAATGATGATAGAAATTCTTGATCAGTTGCTTCTTGGACACCCCCCCACTGGGAATTGAGCCCCAAACCCTGGCCACGGAATAGAATCTAATCGTGATCTCCAGGTTCATAGATTAATGCTCAACCACTGAGCCACATCAGCAATACTGGAGGGAAACACATTTAGACTAGGTGATCAGAAACAGTGTTTCTAAAGAGGGGTCATTTGCGCTAAGATTCCAATGACAGGAAGCAGCCAGTTGAATGAGGATCAGGCAGGAGCTTTCCAAGCCTGGAAACAGAACCAAGGCCAGGAAGAGCCCCAGTGAGGCACTTGTGTGGTTGGAACAGAGGCAGGAAGGACATTTCTAGGAGATCTGGCCAAAGGAAACAGATCAAGGCCATTTTGCTTTCCTGTTGAGGAATGTAAATCTCATTTAAAGTGCAAAGAGTTTAAATAGAAACTAAAGCTGATTTACATTTAAAAATGCTATTCTGGGTGTGGTTATCCAGGAAGAATTGAAGGGGAACAAGACTATCTCTGGAGGGTAGAGGTGGCCTTGGAGGTGCTGTGTAGCTTAGACTATACCAGTGTTTTTCAACCTTTTTTGGGCAAAGGCACACTTGTTTCATGAAAAAAATCACGAGGCACACCACCATTAGAAAATGTTAAAAAATTTAACTCTGTGCCTATATTGACTATATATAAAGTAATTCTCTTGAATAGGAATCAAATAAACACAAAGAAAGTATTTTATAATTACTTTATTATGAAATATTAAGTAAACAAAATAGTGAAAAATTATAAAATTCTTGTCTTGTCTGCACCTACGGCACACCAGGCAACATCTCGCGGCACAGAACAGCGGTTGAAAAACGCTGGACTATACTAATTGAGCGGAGGGAAGGAGAAATCAAGGAACGCCTGTGAGCCTGAGCTTGCGCTCCCCAGTAGGTATTGCTGAATAGTAAATAGTGTAAATATTTCCTGAGGGGGAAGAAAGGGAGGACCGAGAGTTCCGTTTGAGCTTGTTAAATTTCATATGATTATTAGACTTTGAAGTGAGCATTTAATATAGGTATCTGAAGGTGAACTATAAATTGGGGATTTCATATAGAATTTATATTATTTTACAATCTTCATAGCCTTAGGGTGGATCCACTTTTAAAACAATTATGTGAAAAAAAACACACCTCAAAACAATTATGTGTATTACAAGAAACAGACAACTAAAATGTCTACAATATCTTAGTGTTGCTTGTGCACTGTAACATCAGTGCAATCCTGAAAGTGAAATTGCTAAGTTTATGCGCATGCTTTAGATTTTTTTTTTTTTTTTTGCATTTCACATTTTTGAAAGGGGCCCAAATCCTCAGTAATGTTTGCACCTATCTAGGCTTGCAGCTCTGGCCAACATTGGATATTAGCACACTTTACTTTTTGCCAATCTAATCGTAGAAAACAAGGGATCTCATATTTCCATTTGTATTTTTTTACTTAAGAGTAAATCTGAGCTTCTTCTTATGTGCCTTTGCCTTCTTCATGCTCTTTGACTTTGAAGCTGTGTTGGTGGGTCCCCGGGGTCCTCCCAGGTGCCAGACTCGGGTCCGGGTTTGGCGGGATCAAGACGCTGAGCTCGCAGTGGGCAGGGGTGCGCCTTTCCTCCTGCGCCCTGCGCGCCGGGCCGGGGTCTGGGCGGGTGACAAGGGGAGGCCCGGAGGAGCCGCGGAGAGAGGGGGGCTGGGGAGGCGTAGGAAGGACCATCAGCTCCCATCGAGGCCCCGGCAGACCCGGGAATCCCCGAATTCCCTCGGGGGCCCCTGGCTTCCCTCCCGAGTGGTTTCAAAAGTTGAGAAACTCTCGGGGGTTCCGGCCAGCGCCCTGGTGCCGCGTGGTCTCCAGCGAGCGGGGGAAAGTAAAACCGAAACCTGCCGCCGGCCCGCCCCGCAGCCCGCGCCCTCCAGGTTCCGGCCCGCCGACCGCCCAGCGCCCATCCTGCTCCGCCATGGCAAGTGGCTTTTGCTTCGGATTTTGCAGGGCAGGGTCGCCTCCGGGCCGTCGCTAAGGGCCGCTAGAAGGACGCGGTGCCCAGTGGGGGCGGGCGAGGGTCCCTAGAAGGATGGGGGCCCGGTGGGGGCGGGCGAGGGCCCCTAGAAGGATGGGGGCCCGGTGGGGGCGGGCGAGGGCCCCTAGAAGGATGGGGGCCCGGTGGGGGCGGGCGAGGGTCCCTAGAAGGCTGGGGGCCCGGTGGGGACGGGCGAGGGCCCAGGGCTCGGGGTGGGGAGAGCCGAGCGCCCCGGAGGCACCCCGCCAGCCAAGGCCTCCGCGTCCCTGCACCTGCCCGGGGACCTGTGCGCCCCGGGGCGGAGGCTCCCTCCAAAGGGCGGGCGGGCCGCCTCCGTTCCCAGCGCCGTCGCCAGGGACTCGGCTGTGCCGTCGGGGAGTCGCTTCGCCGGCCGCGATGGGGCTTCACTGTGGTTCCTCCTACCATCCCCCCGCCTGGTGAACAAGAGCCGAGGGAGTTACCCAGCGAGGGAGGCCGGGGTTTCCTTTTGAATAGGGCCGGACCGAAGGCTGTCAGCCAGGGACGCGAGCTGGGAAGGCATCCAGATGGCTGTCTTGTATGCATTTAGTGAGGATTCTCTCTTGTGGCCTCAGTTCTTTCGCTGGACAAGGGATCTGTGTTTGCACCCTCTGTGTTGTGCTGGCTAGCAAGAACAGCTAGCAAATTCAAGAGGTAGCCAGCCTTCCATCAAGCGTTTGAAAGCAGTGGCAGGGCCCCGAATTCTCACTTAGATTTGCCAGGGCCCCGGAAATGCCCAAGCAGTATGAGAAGCAGGTGTGGTTTTCTTTACTGCAGTGACAACAAACAACTGGTTTTAAGAAAATAAAAATAAACAGGTGCCATGGATGGATCTAATTCCCTTCCCCCAACGACTTAAAAATAAATTCAGTTTTTCTTTATATCTTTTTTGTTTCTGACACGATGGCCAGAATCTCTTAAATTATATCAGCGATACAGGGAACATGCCATCACCTTAATACGTCCTGGCTAAGATGCTGTTCTTGTTTCAAAATCCTGTGTCTCTGAGGTGACTCTGGAAAAGGCTCTCGCCAAAGACACCTCTTTACCTTATGGGGATGGAAGAGATTAAGAGCTATCAGGGAGAAGTTCCTTTGATTTCAAAGATAAGTTAAATGTAGACACTTGAATAAAGAAATACGGTGTGGCATTAGTGTTGGTGAGGGTAGAGGCTAGGTGAGGTTTTTTGAATTTAAATTGAAAGTTTTTCGTTGACATTGGCAAAGAGCAAAAAAGAAGTTAATTCACTAGTCATGTGCCCATTGAAGACGGTGTGGACTCTTAACAGCCAGATGTATGGTAATGAAGACAAGTCTCCTGTGAAGTAAAATTCCCTGAGCATCTGACAAATCTCTCTCTCATTTTGTCCACTGTTAGGAAGACCTATTTTGGGGTACTTACATCTTACCACTTGCAGCTGAGATGGAGGAACACGTTGACATGTTTTTACTGTTCAGAAGCTGTTTTCCGCCATTAAATACCTCCCATCCCTGGCTGGATGGCTCGGTTGGTTGGAGCATTGTCCTGTTTACCAAAAGGTTGCCAGGTTCGATTCTGGTCAAGACACATACCTAGGTTTCAGGTTCCATCTTAGCTCTGGGCAAGTAGGCCCAATCAATGTTTGTTTTTGTTTTTTCTCACCCCCTTCCTCTCTAAAAAAATCAATAAAAACATAGTCTAGGATGAGGACTAAAAAAAAAAAAAAAAGAAGTACTTTCCATAGTAACCAGTCAATAGATTATTATGAGTTCCCTTTCCAGGAGATATTCCTTCTGTTTTATGTGTCTCAACCTGAGCCATTTTCATCCCCGCCCTTTTTAAGGTGCCTTTGGGATAGACAGGACACTGTGTGTGTATACTTAGACTATGAACTTGACCTGGGAGGTCAGTAGTAGTTTGCCTGTTATCCCCAGTGAAGTCCTACTCTGAGTACAGAGTTCTTTCAGCGGAGAGCCCACAACATCTCTGTGATCTGTTAACCATTACTCAGGCCCGTGAGCCATGCTGTCCTTCCTGGGGGTAAGTTAGGAGGGATTATGTCTGAGCTCTGGTACAGTCAAGCCAGGGGCCACCTATACGCACTGGGCAGGGAAGCTTATGGGTCCACTTCCCTAAATAGACTGGGGACAAATTAAGACATTAAAATAGAAGCCCCTTAACTTGATAATACAACAAGTTCAAAGCGAGTGAGCCCAGGGAAGGACCTACTGGTAGCTGGTACTCTGTGCCCAGGGTGGTGGCAGGGTCTGCAATGGCAGATACGCTTAGTCGTTCAATTCCACCTCACATATGTGCTTGGAGGCAGGATTTACTCCACTGCAGCCCTAGTATTATTGCCAGGGTTTTATTTATTTATTTATTTATTTTTTAATAGCGACTTTTTCTTGATTCTGACAAAAAAGTAGGGGATGTGTTTCTTATTGGCTTATGTATTTTGGACTCTACAATCAAAACACACAGCCATCTCCAAATGAATGTATTTTGTGGTTAGCATGGCTTTAAAAAAAATGATTTCAGAGAGAGAGAGAAAGAGAGAGAGAGAGAAATCAATGATGAGAGAGAATCATTGATTGGCTGCCTGCTGCATGCCCCCACTGGGGATGGAGCCTGAAAACCCAGGCATGTGTCCTGACCAGGAGTCAAACGGTAACCTCCTGGTTCATAGGTCAAAACTCAACCACTGGGCCACACCACCTAGGGTTAGCTTGACTTTTTAAAAAAATTTAATTTTAATTCAAATGTGTCTTTTTTGATATTTTCCTTTGTGCCTTCTGTTATTTTTAGGCATTTCTAAAATCAGACAAATATTAACCAATGTTTTCCATGTATAAAAATAAGATTCACTTTTTACATTTAACTCTCGAATTCTTATGTGACCCTATAATCAATCTATCTATCATCTATCTATCTATCTATCTATCTATCTATCTATCTATCTATCATATCTAATCACGTGCACTGGTACATTTGTTGAGTAAATTAGCCTCTCCTACTGGTATGCGATGTTGCCTATATTAAGTAGAATCTTACATATTTTAAAGAGCATCCTATTATTTCTCTTACAGGCATCAGTTCTGAATAGTAAGGAATCCAAAGCTTCTGAAAGAACGGTTGTAGTTGCTGGTCTGCCGGTTGGCCATTTTAATGATCGATCACTGACCACATTAGTGAAGAGACACTTCCAAGATACCAAGAATGAAGGCGGAGTTGTTGAAAATGTGATATATCCAACAAGAACCAAAGGAGTTGCATATGTAACATTCAAAGAAGAAAAAGGTATTTCTAAATCAAATTTCTGTAATCTTAGAAATGCTTCTGCAAAGAATTAAAAATTGAATTTCATTAAGATGAATCATGGGATTGGTAAAGTTTAAAGTGACTTCAAAAAAGTATTCTATTCTAAACATAAAAGTGGCACAATATTGCACTAGCAAGAATATATGTGGAAATTTCTGTGGCTGGTGTGGCTCAGTTGGTTGGGTGTTGTCTCCAGCACCGAAATATTTCTGGTTCAGTTTGCAGGGCACATGCCTGGGTTGCAGGTTCAATCCCCCATAAGGGAATACAGGCCGCAGTGGGTGTATGTTTTGCTCTCACATTGATATTTCTCCCTCTCCCTGCCCCTTCCTCTCTCTATATCCTCAGAGAAAAAATTAGAAAGAGATACATGAAGTGATGGTATCTAAAGCCATGAATCACCCAAGAGGTGGGTGTTGGTTAGCAAAGGGATTTGAGGCCTGAGATATAAGCATGCCAACATCTAGAAAATTGGAGGAAAAGGAGAATTAGCAGAAGAGACTGAGCAGGTCAGCCAGTGAATAAGAGGAAAAGCAGACAATGTGGTATTCTGGATTTAAGAAGGTGAAGTCTCCTGTAGGCCATAATTAATATAGTGAGAGATTAACTTTTTGGTCTTTATTTTCTAGTCATATATAACTGTGTGTTTTTTAAAGTCTGATTAGGATCATATTTACACAAATGAATTTTAATGTATTAAAAGTAGAAGGGAAACTATTAAAAGTTGAATTTAATTTAGAGGAAAAATATAGAAAAAAATTTCAGGCATTCTAACTAATAGAGTTGTACATCTCTAACATTATTATTTAAAAACTAGTGGCCCAGTGCACAAAATTCGTGCACGGAGGGAAGGAGTTCTCTCAACCCGCCTATATCCTCTCCAATCGGGGACCCACAGGGGTCAGGCCTAGACTGGCATTGGGACATCCCTTTTTCAATCTGGGACCACTGGCTCCTAACTGCTCACCTGCCTGCCTGCCTTATTGCCCCTAATTGCCTCTGCCTGCCTGCCTGATCACTCCCAACTTCTCTCTGCTGTCAGCCTGGTTCCCCCCCAGCTGCCCTCCCCTGTTGGCCTGATCTTGCCCCCAGCTGCCCTCCCCTGCTGGCTTGTTTTCCCAACTTCCATCCCATGCCAGCCTGATCTTGCTCCCAACTGCCCTCCCCTGCCAGCCTGATCTCACCCACAATGGCCCTTCTCTGCTGGCCAATTTGGTTCTGATTGGTTGGTTTCTATGCCAGTCAGCGTCAAAAGCTCTGCTTTCTAGGCAGCCATTGGCTCCTCACTCTTCACCCAGATTTGGTTCTGATTGGTTAGTTTCTATGCCAGTCAGAATTTCTGGGCCTATCAACGGGGCCTGACTAGAAAAGCAGGGCTGATCAGCAGCCCTGGTGGAGGCCTGGAGAGAAATGGAGATATGGCTGCCTGCCAGACTGGGAGAGAAAGAGAGAGGCAAGTGCTGATCAAAAGCTGCCACAGAGGCAATGGATCAGTCCCTGCTTCTTTCTTTAGGCCTCTCTCGTCCTGATTTTCAGCCCCCTCAGCCGTCAGTGCTGGGACTGCGCCTGCAGCGGAAGCAGTCAGCACTGGGTTGTAGTCAGTGCTGCAAGTCTGACTTCCAGTTGTCTGAGCCTCAGTTGTTACTGGACATTATGACATTATTAGGGTTTTTTATATTAGGATATTTTTATTGATTTTGGAGAGGAAGGGAGAGAGAGAGAGAGAGAAACATCATTGATAAGAGAGCGTCATTGATTGTCTGCTCCCTGCACAACCCCTAATGAGGATCAAGCCCATAACCTGGGCATGTGCCCTTGACTAGAATTGAACCTGGGACCCTTCAATCTCGAGGCCAACACTCTATCCATTAACCAGCTAGGTGTCTATTATTATTATTTAAAATAATTATTAGTGTATCAAGGTACAAACACTTCAGATGGCACTGTTTCCACTTAGTTGCAGAGAATGTCATCAGAAAAAAGAACCACTATCTAGCAGTGAAGATTGGACCCACTCAACTCACAGTCTCTCATTTCAGTGAAAAGGTAAGGTGTGACGCTGAGGGCTGGCTGGTCGTCTTGCATCCCAGTTTTCTGCCAAGTGTTCCCTACGAAGGAGCCACAAGGCTCTGTTATCACATGATTTGGAAAGAAAATGCAAACTCCTTAACCTGAGTCAGTGTTAAAGGCCAACCTTATATCTTAAAAAAAAATTTGATTACTGCTTGGTCTGTTTTTGTGTTTCTATATGTCCCATGAGATGCTTTTAAAGTGATAGTGAGCTTTTATGCTCTCATGGATGATGTCAGGTATCTACCTAAAAATTCATTTTGGGGGGAAAAACAAAAAACCAATGAACATTAAAAAAGAAGCTTTGAAGGTACAGGAAAGGAAGAAATCAGAGGAAAAGTTAAAATTCAAAGCATTGCTTTAAACGTTTTATTCTGTAAGAAACCCAAGCTTCTGTGCAGGCATCTGATGAACTTGAAACTTGGGGGCTGTCTAGGGGGACCACAGAGCAGAACCAGAGCAGTGTATATCTGTGGGTTCTACTTAAGACTTTGTTTCAAAAAAGCATTCTGATGTTAACAAATATTTAGCCAGCGCTGTTTTGGGGAATGCAGTGAGGGACTGCGCAAATCCCAAAGTGAACATTGTGGGTTATGGGTTTGTGGGGTCCCTTTGATGGGCTGCTATGGCGCAAGAAGCCAGTCTGTGCTAGGGAATTGGGGACTGGTGTAGGGTAGCTGTTGCAGAGACAGTGGCAGACAAAGATTGTGTTCATGCTGTCTGCTCCAGGAGGCAGTGCTGTTTTAATTTCTCTCTCTTTTATTTTAGGTCTTGATCTCTGTAAATGCTACTCTTGATCTCTCTGTTTTTCGAGGTCAATTCATTCTGGAAAGTCTGGTTAGGGAGCTGCAAAAGAAAATTCCAAGTTTACGCTTCAGTCCTTTGGGTCAAAATGGAAGAATCTCCGTTCAAGGATCGTTTCTGGCTGTCAGGAAGCTCAAAGAATCTTTGCTACTTAAAGCGAGTTCTCTTTTAGAAAAAAACAGGAGTTGTATCAGTGAGGGGGAAAAGAGGAGTAGACAGAGCCCCAGAAAGAATCTACTGAGAAGTAATAACGCTTTTCCGTCACCCAGGTCCCCAGTACCCGAGACTGCTAGGCATGGAGAGACTGCCAGATGTGGGGAGACGCTTGTTCTCGATACAGATGTTTTTCTGTACCTGAAAAAGAAGAGCAGCTTTTATGAAAGGACTTTGAAAAAATATCATGTTCTATGTCAGGAGAGGGTGGAAGGTGAAATCACCACAATTTGCATAAAAAATGATTTGCAGCCAAACCATGAAAAACTTGCAAAAGAATGCATTGAGAAATATTCACACGCTCTTCACTTTGAGCTTATAAAAGAGACTTTTGACTTGAAAGGAAAGGAAAGGAGAGAGAGAGGAAATATTGAGCTGGCATGTGAACAACTAAGTTCGAAGTACAATCAGGAACTTCTGATTAATTTTAACAGGACACACATTGATGTGATAGGACCTTCTTCTGCCGTTCACACATTTAAAAAGGAGGTCTTGAAATTCATAAGGCAAACAGTGAGGTGATAGAATCTCAGCAATAGAGCTGATAATGGCTGCTGCTTTTCTGTACTGAGCAGTTAGGATGCCATGCCATTTTATCTCATTTAGTCCTTGAGACCGTCCTTCATTAGAGGCATTGCTATCCTCATGTTTTAGGCCCGCAGTGTTTCCCAAACTTTTGACATATGTGTACCCCTTCTATAATTTTTGTAACGCTGAGTACCCCTCGTACTCATGAGAACATAGAATTAAGCACAGCTAAGCACGGTGCAGTGCATATCCCCACCAAACTCCGGTGCAACGTACGCGTACCACACTTTGGGAAACACTGTTAAAGGAACTAGGCTTTGGAGAGGTTAAAACACTTGTCTGAGGTTATCTAGCTGGCGGGGAATGTGGCTGGGATTAAACCTAATCTATGTGATTACAAAGATAATATCTAAAGTATAAAACTTTGAAGAAATCTCACTTTGTCTGAAACCCCAAATTCTTAGAAAAGGAAGTAGCTTAAATTCTAATATTCGAGAAGTTCAGATGATGATGATGATGATGATGATGGTTATATTGGCAATTTCTTAGCATTTACAACCTTTATTCTAAATAGAATAAGGATGCTGGCAAGCCCTGGCCAGGTAGTTCAGTTGGTTAGTGCATCATGCAGATATATTAAGATTTCAGGTTTGATCCCCAGTCAGGGCACATACAGGAATCAACCAGTGAATGGATGAATGGATAGAGCAACAAACTGATATTTCTCTCTCTCCTCCTTTCTCTTTAAAAATCAATAAAAAAATTTAAAAAATGTTGGCAAAAGTCACTTGAGAAGCTACTTTCTCAAAATCAATCAAATAAAAAATTTAAGAAAATAATGCTTGCAAAAGTCACTTGGGAAGTCTTTCTGATGAAAGTTAAATTATTACTTGACTAAATCCCATTGGTATGAGGCTACTAGATATATGGAACATTTTTATCTAGCCTAACTACTTATATAAAATGTTGGTTCTGTCATACAGATAGTGAAGCACCTTTTTTTCTTTATCCCCCCCTTTTATAATTGTATTGTTAAAGCAACAGCATTTGAGGAGTTAGATCATAGATGATAAAAATAATAACATGGGTACTGGCACTGTCAGAGGGAACACTTTGTAAAGCATATGATTGACCACTATGCTGTACACCTAACACCAACACAAAGTAATACTAAGAGCAAACTGTAATTGAACAATAAAGTCAGTTTTCACATATGGAACTAAGAGGAAAGTAAATCAAATGAAACAATATAAAAAGAATAACAAATACTACTTGCCAGGCTTAATTTTAAGGGCTTTACATATCTTCATTCGGTTCTGACAGCAACCCTATGATGTGCTGTGTTATGTCCTTTTCACAGATGAGGAAACAAGTGTACTGACGTAATGTAACTTGTCTGTGCTCTTAATTTACTGTGCTCCCCCCTTTTATAGGACGAGTCTCCTACTACTCTACTAAAGAATTGAGAAGTCTTCCTTAAAAATGAGAGAGGATTTGAAAATTCTTTAGTGAGGAAGGGAAGCCGGGGCTCCTAAGTCATCGAGTTGTATGACTACCCTGTATTTAACTTTGGATTAAGCCAGTTTTAAGTGGCGGGGCCACTGCAGAGACCCTCCTAGGATAATAAAGTGTATACATCTCGCATAGCTCTAATAAACAATCATGCTTATCATGATTGGAATTGTTTATATCAGAAAAGATGAAGAAAAACCTCCATATGCTTTCATTTTTCTCAGCTACCAAAATCACAAATATGTAAGTAATTCCTATTTCTTTAAACACATTTTTTTTTCTGTATGGGTAAACACTTATCACGGGAAATTTGCTATTTATATTGAGTGCCCAATAAACTATCTTCAAGAAGTTTGTCTCAGCCCTAGCTGGTTTGGCTGAGTGGATAGTGTTGGCCTGTAGACTGAAGAGTCCCAGGTTCGATTGTGGTAATGGGCATGTACCTTGGTTGCGGGCACATCCCCCGTGGGGGATGTGCAGGAGGGAGCTGATCGATGTTTCTCTGTTTCTAACTCTATCCTCCCTTCCTCTCTGTAAAAAAAAAATTGATAAAATATAATTAAAAAAAGAAAAAAATTTGTTTCAGTTTGGGTCCAATCAGGAGAGACTGCACACAAAACTTTGAATAGGGAAAGTGTAATATGAAGAGTTCCTAACTATTGTATAATAGGGCATTGAACTAATGGATTGACGAGCAAGAAATAAAGAGAACTAGAAAATATAGGAATAAAAGATATAAGGAGCAGTTTAAACAGCAACCAAGGAAGAACTCAGCCCCCTCCGAGAGGCAGTTCTTGCTGGAGGGCTTGTACTAGGGCCGGGGTCGGCAAACTCATGAGTCTACAGAGCCAAATACCAACAGTACAATGATTGAAATTTCTTTTGAGAGCCAAATTTTTTAAAGTTAAACTTCTTCTAATGCCACTTCTTCAAAATAAACTCGCCCAGGCCATAGTATTTTGTGGAAGAGCCACACTCAAGGGGCCAAAGAGCCGCATGTGGCTTGCAAGCTGCAGTTTGCTGACCATGCTTTATCATGCTTATCATGCTAGGGGACCTTGCTGAAAATCCATCCTTTAGGGAGTATCTCACCAAAGGCATTCCATTACAAAATGGCTAAAGGGGTTGTTGGGATGGCAACACTGGAGAGGCTGCCCATGGTGCATAAGCCTGATGGTGGAGCAGCGCCCATAATTCAGAAGCTGGTGCTGGGAGAGCTGGATCCGGGGCAGCCTGTCTGTTGAAATACACTGAAACAGAAAAGAAAGACCTTTCCCTTGCAGTGTCTCTCTGGCGCCCTCTGCTGATAAAGCTTAGATCCTGTCAGATACAAAAGAAAAATCTTTCAAGGGACCAGATAAATTTAAAAAAAAAAATAAATCTTTATTGTTCATATTATTACAAATGTTCCTCTTTCCCCCCGCCCCCCTCCATTGCTCTCCTTCACCAGGTTCCCACCCCAAAATTATATGAATTGCTGAAGGTGGTTCTTTCAGAAGAGAAAGTAAATAAAGATAAAAATTATGAACAACAAATATGTAACTATCAACCAGATCTATTTTTACAGACTATGCACTTAAGATGGATTTAAAGCTGACTCAGTAAATTAATAACTGGAAGAGTTATATTTGATACCCACAAGGCTTTCATTATTACCAGATATTGAATACGAACAGAAAAGTCTTTCAACAAAGAACTGGATCAGAATAATGAATCTCATTCCATGATTTGATATAAATTAAATACTCATTGGATTTAAAGGAACTCGTACAGCATCTTTTGCTTGAGAAGATGATATATCTCAGGTGTTTTTAGATATGGCTGTCCATGTCAGAGTTTATTTAACAGCACTCTTCTTATAATATGCTGGCTGTGTAACCAATTTCCATCCTTAACCCGCCCCCCCCCCCAAGCCCCCCCAAGAAGAAGTACTGATTTTTATTAAAATTTACTTTTGAGTGTTACTGATATCCAGGCAAATGATGTGAATTTCATCTTTTTATCAGGCCTAAATCCTGTTGTATGTCTGCCATTGAGAGAAAAACCTACCATTTAATTAGATAACAAGCTGATACTTTTCAGATTCAGAGGCTGCAGGTAGTGAAGAGAGCCATTACCAATGTTTAAAAGGATGCAGGAGTTTGAGATCATGATGTACAAAGGAGAAGAGTGGGAGGAAGGGTGCTTAGGCATTTGGGTAAGAAACTCATTCAAAAAATTTTTGCTACTAAAACCGGTTTGGCTCAGTGGATAGAGCATCGGCCTGCGGACTGGAAGGTCCCAGGTTCGATTCCGGTCAAGGGCATGTACCTTGGTTGCAGGCACATCCCCAGTAGGGGGTGTGCAGGAGGCAGCTGATCCATGACTCTCTCTCATCGATGTTTCTAACTCTCTATTTCTCTCCCTTCCTCTCTGTAAAAAATCAATAAAATATATTTTTTTAAAAAGAAATTTTTGTTGATCTCATCCTGCTGTGCTCTGAAGACACAGAGGAGCATAAGATAGAAATATCCACTGACTCAGAAGTGTAGCAGAGAAGGCCATTTCCTGAAACAAGCCATTTCAGCAGGTTGGCTGTAGAAGTAGTTGGCTTTGGGTGTATGTGTGTGTGTGAATTCTCTCTGAGTCATTTCCAACTTATTGGCATAATTTTCATACAAAAAGACAGTGTATGTTCAAGTTTTCTTTACCTTAGTATTGAGGAGTAAACTATTAGAATGACAAAACTGGTTCAAAAAGAACACAAGAAATGGAATTAAAAAGATCACTGGAGAAAAGCATTGCTAACCTGGGAACAGAACTGATCGATGTCCTGTAATGCTATAAAATTGTGATTTGGGAGATTATTTTTGCTGCTAAACAGAAAAGAAAATATTCACACTTTATTGATCTTTTTTAGGAATTAAATTTATGACCTTATAGAGTCATAAAATGTCCTCAACCTAATCAATGGTGATGTTAACTTACATTCCCCAAAAGGAATGACCCACCAGGGGGTTGTCTAGCATGGTCTATCTAATTACCTTTTGCCTTATTTCTGTGTTTTGAGTTATTTTCTTTTTTTATTTCTTTTAAAAAATATATTTTATTGATTTTTTACAGAGAGGAAGAGAGAGGGATAGAGAGTTAGAAACATCAATGAGAGAGAATCATTGATCAGCTGCCTCTTGTACACCCCCTACTGGGGATGTGCCCGCAACCAAGATACATGCCTTGACTGGAATCAAACCTGGGACCTTTCAGTCCACAGGCCAACGCTCTATCCACTGAGCCAAACCAGTTTCTACTTGAGTTACTTTCTTTAACAAGGGTCAGGTGAAGCTTCCCAGAGGCTGAGAGAAGGGCGAGGAGGGAAGACAATTCAGCATTTGGTTTGGCAGAAGAGTATACCAAGTTTAGGGATGGCTGAATTTTTTAAAAAGATTTTCTAAAATTGATTTCAGAGAGTAAGGGGGAGGGAGAGAGAGAGATAAAAACATCAATGATGAGAGAGAATCATTGATCGACTGCCTCCTGCATGCCCCACACTAGGGATCAAGCCCACAACCCGGGCATGTGCCCTTGACTGGAATTGAACCCATGACCCTTCAGTCCACAGGCTGATGCTGAGCCAAACCAGCTAGGGCAGGATGGCTGAATTTTGACAGCTTAGTTTTTACAACTTTTGTTTGATGGACAGGATTCCTCAGTTTCTCAATAGGAGACTCAAAAGGTGTAAGGAAATGTCTAATTTGCTCTGTGAATTTCTCTTTGTAAACCATGTAGTGACAATGTATCGATATACAGTTTTAAAAAAAAATAGTAATTTAAGGAACTTCATTTTCCTGCCTGGATTTTATTATTCTTGAACAATTTCTGGTGTGAATCCTGGCCAAGGAAGATAACCCTTTCACTTCAGTGGGCTCTCTTCCATGGTCTCTACTGACCCATCTCTCTCATTTTTCTCCTCTTCCAACAGAATGATTCTGGGGAAGTTCTCCACCCTTCTGGCCTCAGTGTTCTCAGCTGTAACCTAGTTTACAGGGCTATTGTGAGTTTTAGAAATATGTTAAGGGAATAGGTGTTCCAAAACAGTAGTTATCATTTGAAGAACTTGGTAATACCAACACCCAAGAAGGCTCCCTATGCTTGGAATGTCTAATCTCATAGCTGGCACCAACATGGTACTCAAGCTAGAAAACAGGAAGTCAGCCAAGGAGGGAGCTGGGGGTGTGTAGCTGATCATACCTTGTCAAACAGGCTTCCTCCAATCACAAGCCTTATTGTTACTGATGTCAGCTGATGCTGTAATTGGAGGTAAAGGTGGAGAATGCACAGATGCAACAGGGACAGGAGTGTTCTGAGCCCATAAAGATGTCAAAAAATAAAAAGATAAATAATGGTAATCGATTCTCTTAATCTGCAAAATTCAAACTGGATGTAATCAGCTATGCAAAATAGCATAGAAATAGAGCTGCAGAGAGATCATTTGGACCTTCTCCCACTGAGTGTATGATCAGATAATGAGGAAAACAGGAATAACAACTCTTTAAGATGCCAAAAAAGAAGAAGGCCTTAAGAGCAATACCAGTAAAATGTTTAAAATATTGATTTCTTAATTTTGGGTTGGAAAAGTTGGGGGAGTCTTAAACATGGGAGCACCTTAGACACGGAAAAATAGGCAGCTCTGTGTCAGAAAAACACTGTATATGCCAGATATACAGTGTAGCTTGATAGATTGAAGACTGAATTTTAGCAACACTGCTTACTAGCTTGACATGATATTCTTTCAGTTTTCACATCTAAAACATGGAAATGATAACTATGGCCACATAAGATTTTGTGATAATAAGGTGAAACCCTAAGCCTGTCCCGACCTGCGGGGCAACAGTGGGTGTACGCAGGAACCACCTAAGAGAATGAAACAAATAAGGAACGCGAAAGAATGGAGGCAAGACAAGGTTCTGATCAAGCCTCGACTTTATTCTTTGAAATAGCTGTATATATACAGCAGAAACAAAGGGGGCAGGGTTGCCTATGCAGAGGGGTCTTTGGCAGTGTATAATTGGTTTAGGCACTGAGTGGCAAAGTGGTAAGGTATCTGGCAACACAGGATTGGCTAACTGCCAGGGCGGCGTAACATTCCAAGGTGTAACATTCCAAGGCTGGGCTATCTATGGGGGAGGATTAGGAAGGAGAAGTTGCAAAGATGCTAAGCGGCAGGTTAATCTTATCTTCTGGCCAAACCCTCAGGGCACCGCATAACTTGTGCTAGAAGGAACTTAATTCTATTTCCTTAAGACGAAGTTGCGTGTCTCAACTTTGATGGCTCCCAACATGAGCCTGGGACTTGTTTCCTTGTAGCAAATGGAAACCATTCTTATCATTCCTGTCAATTGTAGGAGAGAATGTGCCACATAGTTCAGAGCAAATATCTCTTGATATAAAAGCCTACTATGCTAATTGTCCCTCTGACTGTTTGGTTGTTCAACCAGTCACTATGATGTACACTGACCACCAGGGAGTACTCACTCTAACTGATAGGTTAGCTTACTGCTGGGGTCTGGCTGATTGGGACTGAGCGAGACAGGCCTGACACGCCCTGGAGCCCTCCTGTGGTTCCTCCCCCCCCTTGCTCCGATTGTGCATCCGTGGGGACCCTTGGCCTGGCCTGCACCTTCTTACAATCTGGGATCCCTCAGGCCAGGCTGAGGGGCACCATCAGTGCATGAATCCATGCACTGGGCCTCTCATAGTAACATAATTTGAAAAATATTCTTCAGAGTTGCTTTGCTTCAGGTCTTTATGTAATAGGAAGAATATGGTAAGGAAGACACTTGATGCTACAAAATATCTCTTGTAATAGAGAATGCCCATCCTAGCTGGTTTAGCTCAGTGAAGAGAGTATCAGCCTGTGGACTGAAGGGTTCCAGGTTCAATTCCAGTCAAGGGCACATGCTTGATCCCCAGGAGGGGGCATGTAGGAGGTACTGAAAGGTGATTCTCCCTTCTTCTCTAAAATAAGTAAAAATATGTTAAAAATGAACAAAACAGACAACCAAACAAGCAAATTGCATATAGAGATATAGATTTCAACCTCCAAGAAAATGTTTAGCATTTCCCACAGGATTCTCTCTTAAAAAAAAAAAAAAAAAGAGAGAGAATGCCCTCTGAAGTGTTCACCCAGATGTATAAAGATATAACTGAAGCAGGGCTCATCGTTTCACAGTATTATCGTGGGAGGGAATATCAGAAATATATCTTAATATTTTTCTTTAAAAAAAAGAAATTTTTATTGCCTTTAGAGCAGTGGTTCCCAACCTTTTTTTGGGCAAGCATCTCTAAAATTCTGATGCCCTCCTGGGACATATAATTCTAATTATTAAAAAAGTAAACTATTCACGTGGAGGAAGCCTAAAAGACCATTATCTTGGCCTAAACAAGCTTCCAAAGAACATGGCATCCATGAAAAAGAAACATAAAAGAATGAAAGGATAGTTGAAGTACTGAGGAAGAAGAAATCACTAAGAAATTGTTTAAAAAAGTAATAATATGAAGTGATATGAAAAAATAGCAAATGAAATTAAAAAACTTATAATAGAGAACTGAATGAATAAATACGTCATTATATATATATATATATATATATATATACTGCATATGAGGCCCCTAGAATCACAAGAAATGCAAAAAATTCCCTGTTAATAACTCATTTGCAACTTGACCCCTTAAAAGTCAAATTACATGCCCCCCTGTGGGGCGGGTGCCCCACATAGGTAACCATTGCTTTAAAGAGAGAGGAAGGTGGGGGTGGGAGAGAGAGAGAGAGAGAGAGAGAGAGAGAGAGAGAGAGAGAGAGAGAGAGAGAGAGAGAGAGAGAGAGAGAGAAGTGAGACAGAAACATCCATCAATTGCTTCATGTAAGCACCCGGACTGGGATCAAACCTGCAACCTGGGTATGTGCCCTGACTGGGAAACAAACGGGCGACCTTTTGGTGAACGGGCTCCCGCTCCAGACACCCGGTTATTTTTCAGCCTGGGGGAGAGGGAGTGGTTTCTGTCCAGGATGAAGACAATATGGGACACCACCTCCTGATCCCCTGAGGGCATAGTACTAGCTTTGTTATGTTGAGTAGCACTGGACTCTGAAGTCTTCTGCTTCCAGGACATCTTGGACCAGTTTATATGAGCTTTCTATAGTTTTCAAATTTCCCCTGGATTGAAATATAGTGGCAACCATACTTTGGTAAAAACTGCTGTTTGAATTTTAACCCTTCTAGTTTGGCTCTTGCACCTGATTAAACACGGGGGGAGGGAGGGGGGGGGAGGAGAGCTATTTACCTTAGCTTTCAGGTGGAGACTTGGAGGCTAAGGCAATTTTCCCATGCCTGGAGCACAGGTGAGTAATTCCCAATAACTCAGTAACCTTCAGAGATAGAAACTGTAGATAACCTCTGAGCTCTGCTTCTGTGTTATCGGCTATCTATCGCAAGATAGGGCCACATTCCAATGTCTAGCAGGATGTGACTAGCTACAAGTCTTTAGAATGTAGTATTTAGGATTTAGAATTTAGAACAAAGGAAAATTCTTGTGGTTTGAACCTTTAAAAGAGACTGCCTACCCCTGAAATGGTGCAGTCGTGTGGAGTCCACCTGCGTGTGGTGCTCTTGCAACTGTCCTGGCCAGTATTTATTTCAATAAATCTTTGCCTGCTTTTTAAATCAATCATCAGCCTCCGGTGGTCTTATTCTGAACCCAGGGTTCAACACCACAACATGGATTTTTTTTGTTTTCTTTTTTCCCCAGAGGCAGGGGTGTGGGAGTGGGGGTGTTCTGCACTTAGCAGTATGTCATAAACCATGTTAAACAGGAAATTGATTTAAACCCTTTAATCATTCTATTCTGTTTCATCACATTGGGGTATATATTACATGCCTTTAAAAAATATATATTTTTATTGATTTCAGAGAAGAAGGGAGAGGGAGAGAGAGATAGAAACATCAATAATGAGAGAGAATCATTGATTGGTGGCCTCCTGCACACCCCCAACAGGGGACCAAGCCCACAACCTGGGTATGTGCCTTGATTGGGAATCCAACTGTGACCTCCTGGTTCATGGGTCAATGCTCAACCACTGGGCCAGCTAGCCAGTTTACACATATTTTTAATATTTAAATACATGACTCCAATCCTTATTTTTTTTCCCTTGTGAGAAGGCCCCTTATTTTCTTTTTCTAGGGTTTGGTCCCTCCCTCCCTCTCTCTCTAGCAGTAAAATCCCAGGAATACTTAGTGGAAGGGAGGAAAGAAACCTGGTAACCTGCCCAGTTTGCCAAGGAAACCCATCCTAGTTGACACTAGGGGTCTGTCATTTCAGTGTGTCAACCTCAACAAAGGGGCAAACAGAGGCAAGCTCAAATTGAGTTTATGTGGGAACAGCAGAGGAATTGCAATTTGAAAACGCGTGCTGCAGCCAGCACCAGGCAAGTCTGCTAAAGGTTTGAGGCTGGCTGTGCTTGTGACCAGGACTTCAAATACAGGGAAGTCCTGCCAGAATCCCAGCAGGCTTGAGGATGGGGAGGGATTTTTGTGGATGTTCATTGGCCAGGAGTTACCTGGATGAGGTCTTCTGCAAATCAGTTATTCACCGGCAATCAGTCTCAGTTCTTGCATTTCTTTCCGAGAGGGCTCCTGCGTGAGATTCGCCAGTTCCTATCCTCTGGTCCCAGTTCAGGTTGAGATCCTTTCAACAAGTGCTTCCTTGCCCTCAAGGTAATCAAGACCCGTGACCAGCCCTGATCCGGTGGTGGGTTCTGCAGGTGAGCAGAGAGGACCGGTTTCACTGAGCAGTACTTCCTACAGGCCCGCACCCAGCGATTTATTAATAGATATTTAGAGACAGAGCTCTCTCCTCTGACATTCACAGTTGGCCGTCATTATTCATGGATTCTGTGTTTGTGGGTTCACCTATTGATAAAATTTATTTGTTATCCCCGTGCCCAGAAATGCATTAAAGGTTAAACAACAGCAACACGGAGTCGCCTGACAGGCATGTTCCCAGGTGAGGTGTAAAGAGGTGACACTCTGCCTTCTTATTTCAGCTCTCCCTGTAAGCAGGTGTCCTTCCCGAGGTATTTACTGCCACATTTTCACATTTCTATGCTTCTTTGGGGGGATGTTGCCATTTAAAAGGGCTCCCATGTGTGGCGCTGAAGTACTGTTTAGAGTGCCCACGGAGGAGCAGGCAGCGATGTGTTATACCAAGAAAATACATGTAGTGACAAACGTCATTCAGGCACACATTGCAGTGCCGTTGGACGTGAGTTCAATGCTAATGAGTCAACAATAGGAATTAAATAAGGCCTCGTTAAGCCGAAACACATATAAAACAAGGTCATGTATTGATGGGTTGACGAAGCTATTGTGGCCGGAGGCTTGCAGGAAGCTAACCTTGTATTTCTCCTAGGAGCAATGGCTCAGTGTTATTAGCCAATTCAGTGTTCATGGCCATGTTTCAGGACAAAAGCACTGTGAATAATAAGAATTGACTGTGTATATAGTCATTTCCCTAAGATGTGCTCACGGTCAAGGAGAATGAGTCAGACATTATCCTTCTGTAAGACCTTGTGGGAGAACCAGACGCTCTTCGTTTCCAAAGGGCCAGCTTGTCCCTCTTGCTGTTCTCTCCTGGTAGCTGACAAGGTGTCTCTGTCTTCCTTGTCACTGCTTCTAGGCTGGGTCTGGTGGTAGTGTGGGGTGTAATCCTAGGTTGGGAGGGTAATTCATAGTTGTGACAAGTGTAACTGACCTTCGCCTCTCTCAGGCAGCCTTCTACCATCCCCACTCCTGTGATCTCTCTCTCCGTTGGGCCCGATATGGAGAAAATGCCTCATTCTGGCCTCAGAATGATTTGCAGGGGAAATATCTACTGCTTCTGCTCTCATCTCGCCAACATATAATTGCAAAAATAAAACAATCTGACACTAGTACATTTCTCAAGATCTGAGCTGCTCAGTTGTGGCCAAGGTCACCCTGATAGGTGGTGATGTAAATACTAAGAACAGTTATCAGTAGGCCCTGTCTTTATCATTCCTAAAATAAAACCTCAGGCTTTATGGGTGAGCCAGGAGTAAATCAACACTGCCCACAGTCCAGTCAGGTTTGAGCTGGGCTGGAGATTGCATTTAAGTTTAATCAAGACTGTAATGGGTTTTGTTGTTGAACTTTACCTTTTAATGAAGGATTCAAAGGTGGCACTGTTCTCCTAAATTTGGCGTTCTCTTGACACAGTTAAAAAGATTTCTCACATGTGTGAGAGATCATCTTGAACAGAGAAGTTATTGCTACCCTGAGAATTTTATATAAGGGATTTTGGGGTTGTTCATCCAGTATTAAAGAGATGGGGTATAATTTATACCTTGATAGTTTTTCACTTTAATTCATCATTACTGCTTTCAGGAATGCATAAAAAAGGGTTATAGTGGAGCAATGCCAATTTTAAACATAAGTAAATAAAAATATCTTTATAGCTTAACATTTTAGTAGGAAATAATACATACTTATTTACTCATGTATATGATAATTATTCAAGACAAATAAGTCTTTCTCTTTTTTATACCAATGACAACACCTTGTATAATCAATTATTATTTTCAAACATATTAATTTAGTATCTATTGATTATATATATAATAGTCTTTGTCTTTCTGTGTGCATGTTTTCTCTTTTTTCATCTTACCTGTTCTGTTCGATCTTTCATTCTATGCAATGACAAAAGCAACTAAGACATCAAAATTTTTTTTTTTTTTAGAAACTCCTGACCACATCCCCTTCCCCCAAATATTTTAATAGTTTGAAGTAAAAAAGAATTAGAACAATAGGGGTATTTTGGAAACAGCAGTAGGTCAGTTTGACCTAAACCATGGTTGTGTTACTTTGGCTTGGCCGGTGTTGCTCAGTGGTTGAGCATTGACCTGTGAACCAGGAGGTCATGGTTCAATTCCTGGTCAGGGCACATGCCTGGGTTTCAGGCTTGATGCTTATTAAGGAGGCAGGAGGCAGCTGATCAATGGTTCTCTCTCATCATCTCTCTCTCTTTTTCTCTCTCTCTTCTCCCTTCCTTTCTGAAATCAATAAAAATGTATGAAAAAGAAATAAATGATGGTAGTATTACTTTGAATGACTGACAGCTTCCATGATAGAAAATATCATGAGGAATTGACTCTGACCTTGGCATTTAAAAGCTGTTACCTTTCATTATCATAAGGAAGAAAATAATTTCTTTCTCATTGTTGAGTAGTGTGACATAAGAAATATGCAGCTACATGGCCATATGGCACGGAACTATGTACATCAGGATTAATTATTTTCCTTCCTTAATTGGTTTGAGAATCAGAGCCAGTTATAATTCGGAAAAGCACTAGAGGGAGCCAGACCCCTTTCTGAAGTATTTTCCTTTGTCCAGGAGCTGGAGCACAACTCCAGCCCACCTTTAGATCAGCTTTGTAAACTTGTGAATTCAGTGCTCGTCTCAGTCCACAGACATAATTATTTGTATATTTGAAATTGAAAAATCACAGATTTTAGAGAGTAAACTGTTATATATTAAAATGGGTTTTAAGAAACCTATTATCTGAATACTATCTATAGACCTTGTTTGCATTCAAACAAGCCAGCCTTAAAAATATGTTTGTGGCCGAAACAGGTTTGGCTCAGTGGATAGAGCGTCGGCCTGCAGACTGAAAGGTCCCAGGTTCGATTCTGGTCAAGGGCATGTACCTTGGTTGTGGGCAAGAGGCAGCTGATCCATGTTTCTTTTCTTTTCTTTCTTTTTCTTTTTAAAATATATTTAATTGATTTTTTACAGAGAGGAAGGGAGATACAGAGTTAGAAACATCGATGAGAGAGAGTCATCGATCAGCTGCCTCTTGCACGCCTCCTACTGGGGATGTGCCCGCAACCACGGTACATGCCCTTGACAGGAATTGAACCTGGGACCTTTCAGTCCGCAGACCGACGCTCTATCCACTGAGCCAAACCGGTTTCGGCTGATCGATGTTTCTAACTCTCTATCCCTCTCTCTTCCTCTCTGTAAAAATCAATAAAATATATTTTAAAAAAATGTTTGTGGGACAACTAGGAAAATTTGAACAGGCACTAAATCTTATATTTAGGTAAATATTGTTAATTTTATATGGCTTGCTAATGGTATCTTGGTGATACTAAAAACATTCCTTTTACATTCTATTAAAGATACAGAAGATTAAAAAATATTTTTATTGGTTTTAGAGAGAGGAAGGGAGAGGGAGAGATAGAAACATCAATGATGAGAGAGAATTATCCATCGGCTGCCTCCTGCATGCCCCCTACTGGGGATTGAGTCTACAACCCAGGCATGTACCCTGACTTCCTGGTTCTTAGGTCAACCCTCAACCACTGAGCCACACCAGCTGGGCCAGAAGATTTTTTTCATGAGATTATTTGATGCCTATAATTAATTATAAAAATTTCCACAATACAAAAATTGTGTGTGTGTTTGTGTGTTTGTGTGTGTGTGTGTGTGTGTGTGTGTGTGTGTGTGAAATAGATGAGACAAGATTGACAACATCTTGATTATTGCTGGAACTAAGATTAACTATATTATTTGTTCTACTTTGGTGAGTGTTTGAAAATTTCCATTAAAAGTAAAAATAAGAAAGCACAGACAATATTTTCTCACAATTTATATTTATGATCTAGTTTATGATTGTTTATGGCTGATGTATACTTGAAGCCTGCATCCCTCTCCCTCTTTTCCTATTAAGATGGTATTTAAGCCTGAATTCTAAGCTACATTGAAAAGTTACTCATTTCCCACTGAGTATCTCCCACTCGAGTATACACGAGGTAACAAGGGTCTTAATAAGAACTCAGAAGGCTAGAGTGGAAATTTATTTTCCTTCCTATAACACTGTCATTTAATTTCTAATTTGAATTTTTATTCTGCTATGTATCAGAAACAAAATATCATTTTACTCAGAGCAACCTTACATTGCACTAAAAAACCTAATTCAATGTAATCTTGGCTAATTCTGGACTTTCCCACCTCTATCTGCATAGGAGGGTCCAAATCCAGTAGAACTACTGAGTGAAAGCCAGCGAGTAGGCGGGGGTGATGGTGGGAGGTGGTGATGGTGAGGTAGGGGCTGGTCCTTGGTTGTCACCTTTGTAGTCAGACTTATAGAAAGACAGTCTCTCTGCCAGTTTGTTCTGCAGATGACAATCACAGTGCCTGGCAATTATCTGCAAGGCCTCTCCAGATATGCTCCTCCCTCCTGTTGCCAAACCTCTCTTGGAATTGGGGAGACATACCAACTCTGCTATTCTTGTCCTTCCTGCTTATTCATTTCAGCTCTACTTCTCCTTTACCACGTGTGTTATTAAAGGCCCTGAAGGACTTCTCTAGGACACCTGTCACGTCCTCAGGCTCTATTTAGGGACAAAGCCACAAGTATATTTTGCTTTCAAACCCCTTTATAAACTTAGAGCACATGTGTCAAACACAAGGCCCGCGGGCCAAATCCGTCCCGCCAGGCCTTGCAATGTGGCCCGCACGGTGCTGTCATCACTGCACTCCATTGCATTTCCATCACAATGACAGTTTATGACTGTTCAGTAAACCATTCGGCCCGCGATTTAGGCTGGATTTTAGATTTTGGCCCCTTCTCTGATTGAGTTCGACACCCCTAATAGAGGCATTAGGACATACTCAGAAGAGAGGGCTATACATAGGCCAACATTTATTTTTTGTTAATCCTCACCTGAGGATATTTTTTCCATTGATTTTTAGAGAGAATGGAAGGGAGAGGAAAAGACAGACAGAGAGAAATGTTGATGTGAAGAAAAAAAAAAAATCAATTGGTTGCCTCCTGAATGCATGCTGACCAGGGCCAGGGAACCTGAAACCAAGGTATCTGCCCTTGACTGGAATTGAACCCAAGACTCTTCAGTCTATGGGCCAACGCTCTATCCACTGAGCTAAACTGGTTAAGGCTAGGCCACTTTTTAAAGGAAATATCACAATATCTATTGTAATATCTCCCTAAAACCTATGGTGTCTTTGGCTGGTCTGGTGGGTAGGCCTAGCACAGAATCTTTCTTAATGATGGCTTATGGCATAAACATGACCAAAGTCCTTCAGAGATCTGGATGCATTGCTTCTCGGCCTTTTGGCTAAGATCAAGTGCAGAGATCTGGATGCAGAGAAGAGTCAAGGACTAAGGAATTATAAAGAAATATTTCCATCAATTAATATAATAAAATGTTATCCCATTAAATGAGTTTAACTTAAAACATGCCACTTGCTTCTCATACAGAAGTAAGGTGGGGAAGGAGTAGGGAAACAGCGGTTAAGAGTGTGGGTTTTGGAGTTAGGTAGACTAGTGTTGTAATCCTGACACTGTATCATATTAGTAAGAATAAGGTACACATTTGCTGAGGTTTTCAATCTTCCATTTTCTTCAATATATAGCAGATGCAGTAATATCTAAAATGTTTTGAGGAGGGTAAATAAGAATATATGTAGAACAAACAGAATTTGGTTCTTTAAAACCAGTTAATGGCCATTATTTTTATTATGAATAACGGAAGAGTCCTAGCTGGTGTGGCTCAGTTGGTTGAGCCTCATCCTGTGCACTCAACAGTTGCTGGTTTGATTCCGGGTCAGGATACATGACCGGGTTCTGGGCTCCATCCCAGTAGGAAGGGGGTGCAGGAGGCAGCCAATCAACGTTTCACTCTTACAGGATGTTTCTCTCTCCCTCTTCCTTCATCTACCTCTAAAAATCAATAAAAACTCTTAAAAAAAAAAAAAAAAAGGACTAAGAAAAGCAGAAAGGGCCCTATATGCTTAGAAAAAAAAAAAAAGTTATCTTTCTGGTTTCTAATTCTAGGTATATAGAGCCTAATTCTCTTGGCATGTTAAGAAATAGCTGCTTAGCTTACCTGCCCAGTGTGGCCCAGCCTTTATGAACTATCAGTGAAAAGGAAGCAGATGAAAGGAGGAATTTCAACAGTATAATATCACCATGGCCTCATGAAACAAGAGGGAAGAAACCAAACAATGTATAGTGGACAAGTTTCCAGATGTTTATTGCCAAGACCTGCTGCTCAGAGTGAAAGAAAATCTAAACAAATGCCATGTTCCTTTCCTGCATTTGTAAGAAAAAGCAGTTATTTTACTCAGGCTTCCCCCCTTCTCCCTCCGCACCCCCACCCCGGCTTCAGCCCTCCTTTGATGCCTTTGGTGTTCTGGATTGGAGCAGAAGATAAATTGCTGCTTTCTTTTCCTGGGAGGCCTTGACAGTGATTCCATGTTGAACTGGCTTCTGGTTCCTCTTTGCTCTTGGACATTGACTTTCTACGTCCTGTGTAGAGCTGTCTAGCTTTGTACTTAGCTTCTTTCTAAAGGCTGTATGGTGGAGGTAAGGTGCCAAGAATTGGCTTGGAGTAAGAAACTGCAGTCTCAGATATATAAGGGCTCTCTATCCAGATACAATCTATTAATAAATATTGTATTCTCTCCATGATACATTCAATTTTAATGTTTTACTATTTAAAGTTGGTTCTATGAAAAAATGTGACTCAGAAATTAATTGACCTCACACTACTATTTAACACAAAACTCTCAGATCCAGGGTATTTTATTTTGTTTTAAAAAACATTTTTATTGACTTCAGAGAGGAAGGGAGAGGGGAGAGAGAGAGAGAAACATCAACGATGAGAAAGCATTACAATGGGCCACCTCCTGCACACCTCCTCCTGGGGATGGGGCCCCAACCCAGGCATGTGCTCTTGACCGGAATCAGACCTGGGACCCTTCAGTCCACAGTTTGATGCTCTAGCGGACTGAAGGGGTGTCGAACTCAATCAGAGAAGGGGCCAAAATCTAAAATCCAGCCTAAATCGCGGGCCGAATGGTTTACTGAACAGTCATAAACTGTCATTGTGATGGAAATGCAGCGGAGTGCAGTGATGACAGCGCGGTGCGGACCACATTGCAAGGCCTGGTGGGACGGATTTGGCCCGCGGGCCTTGAGTCTAGCCAGTGAGCTAAACCAGCTACAGCTGGGTGGCAGGTTTTTATCTTGGCTTTTCAACTGGAATTGCTCTCTGAGAGTCGAGCCCTGGCTCTTCAGGAGTCCCTGGGAGCCAGGAACACTATGGGCATGACCAGGAGGCTTATTTTGTGCCTAGTTCTCCACCATGCAAAGGAGCACAGTGATCAGCTTTGCCGCTTCTGGACCCAGTTCCTGCTGTTTTTCTGTGGATCAGGGGGGAGGGGCTTCAGGGAGGGACTTGCTGCCCTGTGTCTTTGTCTCCATGGAATTTCTCGGTTTGGACACTAAAGTGTCAGAAAAGGGAACTCTTACTTCTTGTTTACTGGGAAGAAATAATTTTGCATGTTGCCTGACGTTCCAAGCCTATAGCTTCATTATTAAGGAAAAGCTTTTGTCCTCAGAAGAACAATAGTTATTTATTGGTGGTGCAAAGACCTTGGTTGAATTTTTTTTTTTTTTTTTTTTTTTTTTTTAGGGCTCTAGCTACACTTTATTTATTTATTTTAAGGTTCTGTTTAATAATAAACAACACATGAAGCTACAAGACAGATCACAGGAGGAAGAATATTTTCAAACATACAAATTATTATTAATTAGTATACATGTTACACATGCATATATATGTATGATATATATGTACACCTATCATATATATTATATATATATATGCATACCTCCTATAGATCCAGGGTATGTTAAAAAAAAGTGTCTTTGATGCTCACTTGTATTAGTTTTTATTGCTGCTTACCCCTTATAATAGACCCATCAAATTAATCCCTACATATCAAGATCCTTAATATAGTCATATCTGCAAAGTCACTTTTGCTATATAAAATAACATATTCAGAAGTTTTGGGGACTAGGATATGGACATCATTGGGGCTGTTATTCTACCTACTACAGTCTACTTTTTGTCTCCCAAAGATTCACTTCACTCCCACATGTAAAATACATTCACCCCCATCCCACATTTCCAAAGATGTCAACCCATTACAACCCATTACTCAGTGTAAAAGCTCATCGGCCCCAAAATCCCAAATCTCATCAGGTATTTGGTCAGTTTGGTTAATCCTTAGGCACAATTAGTCTTTATCTGTGAACCTGTGAAACTCAAGAAATGATTTACTTGCTTCACAAATGAAAGGATAGACATAGGATAACAGATGTAGGTATGCCAATTTGAAAGGGGAGAAAATGGAAATAACAAAGGAGTCACCAGTCCCAAGCAACTTCAAAATCCAGCTGGGCAAACGTTGGGTTCCCAAGCCGGAGAACAATCCTCTGTGGTTTGCAGCTCCACACTCTGTGCTCAGGGCTCTGCCTTTGAAGCCCTCCTTGCTTCTTCATGAAGGAGAGTATGTGTTTGCAGGTGAGTAACTTTACATGTCTGTTTCCTGCCTGTAGAACTTTGGGAATCAGAGAACTTTCTTCCATTTCATCCACTCTCTGTCCTCTTAGTCCAAGCTGGCAGTGTTTCTGTTGCTTTAATATTCTCAAGAACCCTGTGGATCTCCTGTGTATGTCATGGGGATTTATCCCACTAGATAAGAATGTCCTCTGCAGATATTTCCTGGGTAATCCAAACTCCATTACCTATTCTTGACTTCTGCTGTGATAGTGAAGTGCATACATGAGTTATGTGCCTAATCTCTTTAAAGAATCCTCTGTGTGACTGAATGCTCTGACCATTTGATCCTTCTGAAGTTGTAACTGGCCTTATTAAGTTGAGGTTTTCACCATACCTTCTCTGTATTAGTTTCCTATTACTGCTGTAACAAATTACCACTAATTTGGTGGCTTAAAACAACACAGATAGGGTATAATTCTGATGACAGGAGTTTGAATGTGTTTTACAGGGCTAAAATCAAAGTCTTGGTGAGTCTGGTTCCTTCTGGAGACTTTTAGAGAGAACCCATTCTTTGCCATTTCCTGCTTTTAGAGATTGCCTGCATTCCTTGGCCCATGGTGCCATATCACTCTGACCATGGCTTCCTTTGTCATATCTATTTCTCTGGCTCTGACCTTCTTGCCTCCCTCTTTTAAAAAAACTCTGTGATTACAATTGGCTCAGCAGGATCATTCAAGATAATATTCCTATCTCAAGTTCCTTAGCATTATCACATCTGCAAAGTCACTTTTGTGTTGTATGATAGTATATGTTCTGGTTTTGGGGATTAGGAGGCAGACTTCTTTGGTGGGCCATTATTCATTTTAGCGTAATAATCCTCCTAATGAAAATGGCTCTAGCTAGACATCTTCAATGGCTTCTATTTTTATCCACATCAAGCCCATATTTATTTTAATGCCCTTTAGTGACTTTTATACTTGGAACCACCCCTTCTTTATAATTTTAGCCCTCCTTTCGTGCATTTAACCTCTGTCATATCAGGCTACCATTTGTGGTGTTTAGTTAAACTTCTGCGCCCTTGTTTGTGTTTGTTCTCTCACCAGGAATGCCTGCTCTTCAATCCTTATAAAGCCCATTTATTATTCAAGGTTCATGCTCACATATTTCTTCTTAACGAGACTTCCTCAGATGACCCCACCTTCTTTAGTTTCTCTTTTCATGATCATCCAAAGCATTTGTGGGTTTTGAATACAACTTTTATATGTATGTTTGTATACACAATATTAGTCTTTTGTTACTTCTGGAAATTTATTTATATAAAGTAGAAAATGAGAAATAGAGACTGACACAGATATTCAAAGCAATAGTAATAATAATAATAGTAATAATTAATCCTTAAGTTTTGTGGTCTTCTCACTTTCTTAATGGTCCTTTTAATTAACAGTAATTGTAAAGTTAAACAAAGTCTAGTTTATTGATCTTTTTCTTTATATTTAGTGCTTTTTTTTTTTCTTTAAAAAAAATATGTGCCAGCCGAAACCATTTTGGCTCAGTGGTAGAGCGTCGGTTTGTGGATTGAAAGGTCCCGGGTTCAATTCCGGTCAAGGGCATGTACCTTGGTTGCGGGCACATCCCCGGTAGAGGGTGTGCAAGAGGCAGCTGGTCAATGTTTCTCTCTCATCGACATTTCTAGCTCTCTAGCTCTCTCCCTTCCTCTCTGTAAAAAGTCAATAAAATATATTTAAAAAAAAATTTGCCTGATCTAAGATCAAGAACACATTTTCCCATGCAATCTTTTGGAAGGTTTAATTATTTACTTTTTACATCTAGGTCTGTGATGCATTGGAATGAATATTTATATATATAGTGTGAGGTAGAGATCAACGTTTCCCTAATTGATTTATAACCATTTATTGATAATCTCATTCTGCATAGAATGAGGCTTCTATTTTTTTTCACATCAAACCCATCAGAATGTGTTTTTACAGGGCTAAATTTCCTATGTGTTGTATTTCTCTAATTTTGCACAGTATTGCAGTGATACATTTATCATAAATTGGGTGACTATATGTGTCTAGGCATTTTTATGAACTCATTTTTCCCCCCATTGGTCTATTTTTCTATTCTTGTACCAAGAAGATATTTTAATTTCTGTAGCCTTATAATACATCTTGATATCTGGTAGTAAAGTTCTTCAACTTTGTTTCTTTTCTTGAAGATAATCTTGGCTATTTTATAATCAGATTTTTAATTGCTCCCTACTCTGCTGCTATTTGCTAGCATTTTGACTAGGGCTACATGAATCTATAAGATCAACTTGAAGAGAATATCAAATCTTCTAAACCATGTATCTGTTACTTTTTCAAGGAGGTCTGGCCCATCTTTCTTGTTAGATTTATATTTAGGTATTTGATGTTTTCTGATGCTAGTGTAAATTATATATTTTAAAGGTTTATTTATTTATTTATTTTTATTTTTTATTTTTTAAAATATTTTATTAATTTTTTACAGAGAAGAAGGGAGAGAGTTAGAGAGTTAGAAACATCTATGAGAGAGAAACATCGACCAGCTGCCTCTTGCACACCCCCTACTGGAGATGTGCCCGCAATCAACGTACATGCCCTTGACCGGAATCGAGCACCTGGGACCCTTCAATCCGCAGGCCGATGCTCTATCCGCTGAGCCAAACAGGTTTCGGCTAAAGGTTTATTTTTTTGTTTAATGCTCATGTAGAAATTTATTGCTCATATGAAAATACTGATCCTGTATCTTGTGATTTTGCTAAATTCTTTTGTTATTTTTGTTTACTTTCAGATATGTAATTTTGGATATTCTATGTAGTAGGTTTATTTTAAATTTCCTATGTGTTGTATTTCTCTAATCTAAGCAAATATGCCTTTCAAAAGTCCTAGAAAAGTTTCTGTCTCTGTATTAGTTGAATATAGTTCCACCATTTTTTCTAATTTTAAATTTCTCTCTTTTATCTAGAGATATTATTGTAAGAGTACACATTGCGAAAGACAAAGACAAAAATCTGCTAAACAATCCGAAAGAAAAAGATTACTTACAAAGAAACAAAACTGGCAACAGATTTCACATTAACATAAATAGAAGCCAAAAGACAGTGAAACCATATATTTAAAGTGCTGAAACTATCAACCTAGAATTCTTTATCAAGCTCAACTATCAAAAGAGAAAAAGTGAAATAAAGACATTTTCAGTAATTTAATTCTTCCCTATAAGAATTATTAAATGGTATTTGTTACTAAGAAGAGAGAATGCAAAATAGAACAATATTAGAGGGGAAAACAGGAGATAAAACTACTGATGCTGGAGAAATTTAAATAGGTATAATCTCACAACTCACAACCACGAACAATGTTCTATTAATGCATTTGAAACCTATAGTAAAGAAACAATTTTCTAAAAAACACACACCACAACATTTTCAAATTAGGTTAAAGAAGAAAGAGAATACTATCGATAGAATGGACCAAGATTCATTAACAACATTTGAGTAAAATAAAATCATCCCATATAAAAAACTACAGCCCAGCTGGTGTGGCTCAGCTAGTTGAGGGTCATCTCATGCAGCAAGGAGTCTCAGGTTCAATTACTGGTCAGGGCACATGCCCAGATTATGGGCTGACCCCCAGTATGGGCATGCAGGAGGCAGCCAATTGATGTTTCTCTCTCATCAATATTTCTATTTCTCTCTTTTTGAAATAAATGAAAACATTTTTTTTAAAATCATAATATATAGTCCCAGATGGTTTATGGTAAATTCTAACCATCTTCACAAAACTGATTACATATACAAAAATTATTATAATGAGTAAAGGGGAATTTGCTATTATTAAATTCATCTTATGGTATTTTTATAACTTTGATATAAAGTAAAATGTACATGATACAAAAAAGGGAAATTATGAACCTAGATACAAAAATGCTAAATAAAATATCAGCAAAAAACATTTGCAAGTGCTTATCCTGATCAAATGCATCATGTCTAAGTGGGTTCTTCTCCAGGAATAAAGTGCATTAACACTGGATAACATGTAGTTGCAAATGAGGAGCTCTTCCTAAGCTGAGAAAAAGGTATGTGTCAAACTCACAGCAAGCATCACTGCTTAGTGATGATATATTGGAAAAGAAAACAGACTGCACTCTGCTCAGCAGACATGTTTATTTAGGATTTATTTAGGATGATCGGGCAATGTTCTCTTTTGTAGCTCAAAGAACTATGTATTTGAAAACTTTTATACTAAGTGATAAATTGCAGTTCATGTCAGAAGAGCTGTGATCTACAAATAGTTTATTACTAGGTGTCAAACAGTCCATTCAAGCACTACCAGATATCAGGGCTAGATGTTTAGTTTTGACATTTACACAAAGGCAGGCTGCTTATATTTTAGAGCATTCGAACTTAAACTCATCTTTAAATCTGATTATATATACATTCCATACAAGATCTTATCCATATGTAAATAAAATACAGAGTCATGGAAAAATCCATGACAGAAGTATTGCCATTAACTTACGGCATAAGATAACAATGATTGCTATGAACATTATACTGAGCCTCCTGCTAGTGCATGCCATGAGAAAGAAATAGAACAACAGGTATAAGGTTTGGAAAGCAAGAAGCAAAATGGTTGGTATTCATATATGATTGTTTGTGTAGATAATACAAGAGAATTATAGCCAATAAGAAGTTTCTAAATACAATAAGACTATAAAACAGTTAATGACATTTTATTCAGAGATAAAAACGCAATTAGAAAATGCAGAGATACCATATACAGTGACAACAAAAATGATAAGGAATCTAGGAACAAATTTCACATAAAATATGTAAGATCTTTTTTCTAAAATTATAAGACTTTATTGAAAAATATGAAATAAGATGTAAATGAGAAGCACTCTGTGTTCATGGATAAGATTACTCAATATCATGTGGCAACTGGTCCTAAAATAATTTATAAACAAGTGGCATTCAAATAAAAATATAAAGGTTTTTTTATTTTCATGAAACATGGGATCATGAACTAAGAACATTTTGTAGAAGAATAAGGACAGTAGTCCTACTACTACATATTAAGAATCAGTCACTTTAAATATACTATGTACTAAGTATACTAATTAAAACAAGGTAGTGTTGGTGGAGGAATAGGCAGACCTTCTGAACAAAATTAAAAGCCAGGAAATACATCCATATAAATATGGAAGCTTTGTATATTTAGTCATTCAATACTTGTATAGCATTCTCCTTTTTGCTAGTGGGGCTCCTTCAAATGGCCTTCCAGGTTCTTTTGACATGATGATAGTAGACACTGATAGCTTCCTTACTCTCTGGTATGACAACTCTTTCAGATTCTTGCTTCTTATCTGATATCAATCTTTTTCCCTAGAAACCTTGGAGATGAAACCTCCATGTGTTTATACTGATATTTCCAATTCAAATTCAAGAATACAAGGTTTTTACTTATGTTCTCCTAAGTTAAATCTGTATCTTCTTAATATCAGGAGTCTCAGTTGTCAAGTACAGGAAAGATGAAAAAATTACAATATCCTATCATTACTAGTTTGTTTTATCCATTATTATACAATAGATAGAATCTTCTCAGAATAATAATATTACAACCACTCACAATATAATCACTGAAAACATTTAGTTTTCTTGTATATATTGACTGCAGCTTTTTAGTTTTGCTATGTAATTGTTTTGCCTGTTTTCATGTGTTGACTTGGGTTCAAGTCTATGTTGCTACTTCTATATTTCAGAGTCTTCTTTTGTTAAGTTCTGAAATGTTCCTCCCTGTATAATTAAAAATATATAAGACTAATCCAACTGGCTGATGGTTGTTAAGATATGCTTTGTGGTTTATCTCTAAAGGTCATTATAGAGAAATGATTCCATGTGGCAGCCTCTCTAGGGTGATCCTATTGGCGGTTTTAGAATGATATGAAGCAAATTGCAATAGAAAATAGGGTGTCGTTGGGATTGTGGTCAGTAGAGTGGCAAGGTGTGGCTTGGAGAGGTTTAATATAGCCAATAATCTTCAGCAGCCCTTCAAAACTGCACGAATAGAGACACAATCCAAGTCAAAAGAGAGTAATTGCTATCAAAATGGAGCACTAAGAAAAATACCCTATTGCCTCCTTTTAGTCAGATTGCTACCTCTGAGTCCCTACGTAGAAATTCTGGAGCTGGCTTGTGGTAGGAGACATGTTTTGTGTTTTGGTTGTCTATGATTCATTTCCCCTATTTTGGCTTAAACCTATTCATTTTCTTTATTTTTAAAAGACTATTTTTTAGAGCCATTTTAGGTTCACAGAAAAATTAGCATAGCTTCTTCTATTACCAACATTCTCCACCAGAAGTGGGACATCTGTAATAATAAAAGCATAATATGCTAATTAGACCGGACAGCTGAACGACCTTCTGGAAGCCATTCTGAACATCCTCTGGATGAAGCTGCAGAGGTGGGGGCTCGAGGCAGAGGAGGTTAGGGACCATTAGGCAGGCTTGCAGAGTGGTTAGGGGGAATCAGGCAGGCAGGCAGATGATTGGTTAGGAGCCAGTGGTCCCAGATTGTAAGAGGGTGCAGGCTGGGCTGGGGGACCCCCTCCATGCACAAATTTTGTGCACTGGGCCTCTAGTTTGTTATAATTGATGAACCCACGTGGATACATCATAATCACCCAAAGTCCACAGTTTACCTTAGGATTCACTCTTGGTAATTGCACATTCTATGGAAGTGGAAAATGTATAAAGACACATACCCATGATTATGTTATCATGCAGAGTAGTTTTACTGCCCAAGAATTCTACTTTGCTTTTCTTATTCATCCTTACTCCCCTCCTCCACCAACCTCTGGCAACCCTCTGATCTTTTACTATGTCTATACTTTTTTGCTATTTTCACAATGCCATGCAGTTAGAATCATACAGTATATAGCTAATTTTCTTTTGAAGATTCTCTCTTTCCATAGAAATTTTCTACTTTGGGGGATTTTTTGCCCCCTAGGAATAGGCTTACAACTCCAGCTAGGTTAATTGACTCTTATGGAACGCCAACTTTGACTGGAGTAATGTAGAAAGATTACAAGGCAATAGGAGATCATTCATTCCAGTGATGACATTGTGAGAAGAATGTTGATTAATTCCACTCGTCTTGGAATTGATGTTTCCCCCCCCCGCCCCCCAGTTTGTTTCTCTAGTCTTTCTGTCAATTTGGTGTTCCCTGATGTCTACTTAATACATTCATCTTCTGTTTAGAATTGGCTTGTGTTACTTATAACTAAACAATTATAACTGATTCAGTGGCAATCACTTGAATATAGTATAAATGTTTAATCAATTTAAATTATAACCCCTCTTTCAATAGTTCTTTTGATTTTCCTTTCCCTGCTCTATTGAAAAAAAGAACACTTTATAATTTTACTTATTTTTATTGCTTATATCTTTCAGTAGAATATAATCTCCATGAGAACATGGATTCTTTATTAGTTTACTTACTATTTATTTTTATTATTTATTTATTTTTAAAAATACATTTTTATCAATTTTAGAGAGGAAGAGAGGAAGAGAGATAAAAACATCTATGATGAGAGAGAATCATTGATCGGCTGTCTCTTGCATGTCCCCTACTTGGGACTGAGCCTGCAACCTGGGCATGTGCCCTTGACCGGAATTGAACTTGGGACCCTTCAGTCTACAGGCTCCTGCTCTATCCACTGAGCCAAACCAGCTAGGGCATTACTATTTTATTTTTAAAATTAAAGTGTAGTTGATATAAAACATTATGTTAGTTTCAGGTGTATAATATACTGATTCAACATATTATTTCTTATTATGCGATTACCACAATAAGTCTATTAACCATCTGGCACCATACAAAGTTATTATGATAATGTTGAAGTTTTCTCCTAGTTGCATTATATCCCTGTGACACACACACACACACACACACACACACACACACACACACACATATATATATATATATATATATATATATATATAATTAACCTCCAATTATATATATATATAATTGGAGGTTTGTACCTCTTATTTCCCTTTGCCCTTTTTGCCCATCCCTCCACTGTTCTCCCCTCTGACAATCATCAGTTTGTTCTCTGTATCTTTGTGTCTGTTTCTGTTTTGTTTTATTAGTTTGTTTTTAGGTTCTACATATAAGTGAAATTATATGGTATTTGTTTTTCTTTTTCTTCTTTCTTTCTTTTTAAATTTTATATTTTATTGATTTTTTAATCAATTGCCTTCTGCACACCCCCTACTGGAGATGTGCCCACAACTAAGGTACTGGTACATGTCCTTGACTGGAATTGAACTTGGGACCTTTCAGTCCACAGACTGACATTGTATCCACTGAGCTAAACCAGTTTCGGCTGTCTGATTTATTTCTTTCCTTTTAAAATTTAAATTCTTTATTGTTTAAAGTATTTCATGAGTCTCCTTTTCCCTCCACTGACCTCTCCTTGGCTGCTCATGCCCTCACCCCCGCTACTGTCTGTGTCTGGTTATGCTCATATGCAGGCATACAAGTTCTTTGGCTGATCTCTTGCCCCCTCACCCCTTGCCTTCCCTCATAGGTTGGACAGTCTGTTTAATACTTCTATGTCTCTGGTTCTATTTTTGTTCACAGTTTATGTTGTTCATTATATTCCACAAATGAGTGAGATCATGTGGTATTTATCTTTCTCTGACTGGCTTAGTGTAATACTCTCCAGTTCCATTCATGCTGTTGCAAATGGTAAGAATTCCCTTTTTTATTTTTTATGGCAGTGTAGTATTCCATTGTGTAGATGTATCACAGTTTTCTAATCCACTCACCTGCTGATGGGCACTTAGGATGTTTCCAAATCTTAGCTATTGTAAATTGTGCTTCTATGAATATAGGGGTGCATATGTCCTTTCTGATTAGTGTTTCTGTTTCCTTGGAATATATTCCTAGAAGTGGGATTACTGGGTCAAATGGAAGTTTCATTTTTAATTTTTTGAAGACACACCATACTGTTTTTCACAGTGGCTGCAGCAGTCTGCATTCTGTCTGATTTATTTCACTTAGCCTAATACCTTCTAGGTCCACCAATTTTGTCATAAATGGCAAGATTTTATTCATTTTTATGATTAATATTCCATTGTGTATATATACACCACTTCTTAAAAAAACATTTTATTTAATTAATTAATTAATTAATTTAAAAAAGGACACTTTAAAAATATGTTTTTATGGATTTTTAGAGAGAGAGAAAGGGAGAAGAATATATAGAGAGAAACATCGATGACAGCTGCCTCCTGCAAGCCTCCCACTGGGGATTGAGCCTGCAGACTGGGGCATGTGCCCTGAATGGGAATTCTTGGTGCATGGGTTGATGAGATGAGTACCACATCATTTGTCATTGAATATCCATGTTGCTTTCATATCTTGTAAATAGCCCTTTTGGAATCTCGGCCCCTCCTACTAGTCTCAATGTGGCTTCTTTTTTATAAGCTTAGTTGTAGGACTTCTTCTCAGATAGATTTCAGGTGGTTTTTAATGATGATTACTAGAGCTTAGCTGTAACTTTTTTTGGTATATTTTATTGATTTTCCACAGAGAGGAAGGAAAAGGGATAGAGAGCTAGAAACGTCGATGAGAGAGGAACATCGACCAGCCTCCTCCTGCACACCCCATACTGGGGATGTGCCCGCAACCAATGTACATGCCCTTGACCGGAATTGAACCCGGGATCCTTCAGTCCGCAGACTGATGTTCTATCCACTGAGACAAACTGGTTTCGGCTTGGCTGTAATTTTGATGTAATTGTGGGAGGTTCTGAGGGCTATGTTTACCTATACCACCATCTTGACTGAAGCCCATTGTAAATTTTCTGAGGATCCTCCATATTGTTTTCCACAGTGGCTGTATCATTTTATAATCTTACCAACAGTGTATAAGAGCTCCTTTCTACACATCCTCAAGAATTCTTTATTTGAATCTGTTCCTTTGAACCTTATATACCAAGTATCTAGGACAATTTCTGAAATATAGCAGGTGCTCAGAAAATATTTGTGAGTTTAACTAATAAGATTTGTAAGCCACTGCTTTTTGACTCTTAATTGGAGCAATGCATAGTCTCAGATCATTGTAAAACTTTGGCATGATTTTGCCACAGATGGTTCTATCAATAGTATGTTATCACTGAGTGGGTTGGAAGAAAATGTAATTATTGGAGGGCAGTAACCAGCTGCTCTCCACCTGCAAGGAAATGAACAAAACTATGGGGCTCATATGGTTAAAGTTCTACATAATCTTCCAGATCTTGATATTTAACCAAAATCCAGTTTACATTGTAAGAGACATTTTGAAAATATCAATATCATAATAAGTAAAAGCAGATTTGACTAAAGAACTAAAAAATGCCAATTTTAAACTTATAAAAATTTAAAATTGGCATTTATTCCAACTAAATTATATAGCAACCAACTGTCATTGAATGTCATAATTAGGCAAAGGTAGCTAGGAGAGAATAGTTAGTATGTGATGTGAGATATCACTATAGAAACTAAAATCAGAATTAGATTATTACCAAAATTATACAGTTGCTAGTGGAAGGTAAATTGAACAACTAATCTTAGATGAGAAAGGGAAATTAATATTTATTAAGCAAATCTTATGTTTGACATAAGCTTTATATAACTTATTTTACAGATACTTTTCATGTGTGTGCTTTTTTCATAATATTTTCAACACAAGCCTATGTCTTAGCACCTTCTTTTACAAACAGAAAAACAAAATAAGAAGAGTTAGTTAACTTATAGTGACACAACAAGAAGGTGCCAGATTCCAAATCTGGCTCAGGTTAATCTATAGCTACTCTTTCCACTACATTATCTCCAACATAGGAAATTAAATATAAAACAAGCCAGCTTTTGCATATAAGTACAACCAATGGACACAAAACTCTGGGGAGAGAGGGTATGAGGGGGGGGCAATGTTAAAATATGTACACAGATAATAATTTAATAAAAAAAATAAAACAAGCCAGTTTCTCTGGATAAAAATGATGGGTTGAATATATACAATAGCTACCACTCTCTTGTCAAACCCCAAACACCTCTTTAAAACAACAGCAACTTTAAAAAAAGGCAAAAATAAACTTTAAATAATAAAAAATATATTCTAACTAAAAAAATAAAAAAGGCAAAAATATGTGAGTACAAGAGAAAGAGAGAGAGAATATGAACAACAAAATTGGAAAATTGATAAGTAGTTCGAAAAGTGGTAATTGACTAAGCAGACCAGAGGTTACTGAATCCCATGTTGGCAATGGAAAAGGTTGAATAATAAGTTGATTTACACTGTTCAATCTCCAAGGCTCAAAAATTAGAGCTGATACCTGTGCAAGTGCAAGGAAAGTAGTCTGATTTTAAAGCAGACAAGTTCCCCAGCTTCCCATTCTCAACTTCTCATAGCTGTCTCATGGCTCCTGCGTCTCACATCCTGGAAGATTGAAGATGTATTTTCTGGAGATGGTAATGCAGAAAGTCATTGGAGGATCCCAAACACAATGAAGGACAGGGTACTATCCTGAAAGTGGAGGAAAGAGTTGAAATTTGTATATTCAATGCTGAAATCACCTTTAAGAAAGCTGGCAGCCTGGTCCTTAATCTGGAAAAGAATCTGAGCAGCCAATTGCTCTCTAGGAGGAAAAGCCGGATGACAACAATACTAGGAATTCTTCACCGAAATAACCTGCCTCATAACTTGAAGTCCATGTCCAACCTGTACCATCTTTGTGCTCAGAGCTCCTAATCAACATTTAAAATAATAATTTTAAGAAAACTTAATATAGAAAGGAGACATATGTAATACAATAAATTCAACAATAAAGAATTTAAATTAAAAAAAAGAAAAAGAAAACTTAACATAAAATTTACCATCTTAACCATTTTTAAGTGTATGGCTTAATAGCATTTATTTATATTGTTGAACAGTAGATATTTAGAAATTTTTCATCTTGCAAAACTGTAACTCTATATCCATTAAACAACTCTCCACTTCCCCATCCCCGCATCCCCTGGTAACCAATATTCTTCTGTTTCTATGAGTTATACTATTTTAGATATTTCATATAAGTGGAATCATAAAGTATTTATCTTTCTGACTGGCATATTTCACTTAACCATAATGTCTTCAACTATCATCTATGTTGTAATGTGTGACAGAATTTTTGTTTTTTTAAATTGGAATAATATATGAGTTTCTAATAAAAATGGACAGGCAATGATGTACAATTACAAGGCACTAGAGGAGAACTTCTTTGAAAGACAGACACAAATAAATATAAACATCAATTAAAATATCAGAGAATAGAAGATATCATACAAGGAGTAGTAAGAATAGGATAATTACTTTCAAATACAGAAACAATAAAAACAAAATCAAACAGAACAAAAAGAGTTCTTTGGAAAACTCAAAAGAATGGTGAAAATATTAGCTGGGGAAATTTCTCAGAAAGTGGAGATAACAAGATGAAAAATGAGAGAAAAAATTAGGATAATAGTTCAGAAAATTCAAAATCCAAAATAATAGGAGTCCTTTGGAAGAGGGTATAGATGGGATAACTGATGATGGAAAAAAATTAAATAAAGAGGAAAAAAATAGGAGTTTTAGTAGAGAGAACAGAGAAAATGGAGGGGGAGGAAATCAACAAAATAATATGCAAAAATTACCTAGAATGGAAGGCATAAATTTTTCAGTTGACATACCCATAAAGTTCCCAGCAGAATGGTGCACCATTATGAAATCTCAGGACACCAGGGACCATAAGAGTACTCCACTAATTTTTAGAGAGACATTAAAAATGTTTTAGAAATTAAAATGATATCAATATTGCAATAACAATGCTGGAAGCTAGATGATAATGAAGAAATGTCTTCACAACTATAGTGGAAAATGGTTTCCAATTTAAAATTCTATACCTCACTAATTTATTAATCAAGACATCTAATAAGTATTAAATTTGTGAGTGCCAAAGCTCTACTTTATTATTTCACTTGATGAGTTCTGTTAGAGAAATGATAAGATAGACCGCTTCTCTGTATTTCTCTTTTATTGTTGTTGTTGGTTTTTTTTAAAATAAAAATTTAATTTTAGAATAACTTCAGATTTACAGAAAAAATGTGCAGTGAGTAGTCCCAATTTCTTCATGTCCAGTTTTGCCTTATTAGTAACATCCTACATTAGTATGGTAGATTTGTCACAATTTATGAACTGATATTAACACAGTATTTTAACCTGAAGTCCATGCTTTATTCAGATTTTCTTAACTTTTACCTAATGTTTTTCTTCTATTCTAGGATCCTATTTAGAACACCATATTACATTTAGATGTCACATCTTTTAGGATTTAGAAATTGCTTGACAGGTATATGAGTTATGGTTTTAGAAATTTTCCTAATTTTTAACAAATTTGACAGAGGAATACTAGTTGGGCATTTTGTCGAAAGCCCCACAGTTGGAACTTACCTGATATTTTTCTTATGATTACATTGGGGTTATAGGTTTTTGGGAGGGAGATCACACAAGTAAAGTACCATTTTCACTACATTATGTCAAGGATATATACTATCAACATAACTTATTATTGTTAGTGTTGACCTTGATCACCTGGCTAAAGTAGTGTATATCAGGTTGCTCTTCTGTAAAGTTATTCTACCTTCTACATTTCCATTCTTTTTTCTTTTAAAAAATATTTCAGAGAGGAAAAGAGAGAGATAGAAACATCAATGATGAGAATCATTGATTGGCTGCCTCCTTCCTGCCCCTTACTGGGGATCGAGCCCACAACCCAGGCATATGTCCTTGACTGGAATCAAACCCAGGACCTTTCAGTCCACAGGTTGATACTCTATCCACTGAGCCAAACTGGCTAGTCCTACCTCCATTTTCTTACTGTACTTGGCTCAAGGAATCCCTATGTGTATGCAGTTCATACTTATGGGTGGGGATTATGCTCCATCTCCCTGAGGGTGATGTATCTACATAAATTATTCAGAATTCTTCTGCATGATAAATTTACCTTTTCTCTCCTCATTTATTTGTTCAATAATTAATTTATATCAGTATTGACTCATGGATATTTTATATATTGGGTTATATAATCCAACATTAATTACTATGTTTATTTTGTGATAGATTTCTTTTTGTAACACATTTTAGACGTGCTGTGTCACAAAGATGCAGAATATTCTAGTTGCCTTTTTTTTTTTTTAATCTATAGCCAAAATCCCAAAGAAGATAAAATTGATGGACTGAAAAAATGCTCTTCTACTTGTACACAAGTCACAGACTTTTATTAAAATAAATGCAGTCAACATTCTCTGTTAGCAATGAAAACCACTCCATGAAAATCACGGTGCCTATAGAGCTTACGATCCGTTCACTTACTGTAATGCCATTTCTCCTGAATTAGGTCTGCTGAGATGAATTTATGTTGCAGTTAACCTGAGCTACTATAAAACTTGAGGCATTAGAATGCTTCTTACTGTACTGATTATCATTTGACTCATATTCCTGTCAAGCAGCATATGTAAGAAGATATATTTTCTTTAATTTTAAGTGACTTTATAGAAGAGAATTGTATTTAGAAAAAGATAGGGCTTCTTCAATAGGCTTATGAAAAGCAAACAATCCTCAAAACATTGAGATACTAAATTTTGGATACTTCTTTTAAAAATAGACTTGTTTACATTTTCTAACTACAGTAATTTCTCTCTCTGTGGTCTATACGACTTAAACTATACACCTTCAATCATGTATGTCACTGAATGCTCAAAACAAAGAAGTCATTAATTTGGAAAGGTTAATTAGAAACAGTGTGAAAGAATATCAATGATAGAAGTACTTGTCTTATTCTTAACTTTAATGTGAATGCTTTTTTTAAAAAATAAATCTTTATTGTTCTTATTATTACAAAAGTTCCTCATTGTTTTCCCCTCCACCAGGTTCCCACTCCACCCTCTGCCCTTTCCCCACCCCCCATTGTCCTCATCCATAGGTGCACAGTTTATGTTCAGTCTCTTCCTGCACCCCCCACTCCCCTTTTCCCCGAGAATTGTCAGTCCACTCCCCTTCCGTATCTCTGATTCTATTATATTCAACAGTTAATATTGTTCATCAGATTTTTTAATTCCCTTGGTTTTTAGATTCACTTGTTGATAGTTATGTATTTGTGGTTCATAATTTTTATCTTTATTTACTTTCTCTTCCTAAAGGACCCCCTTCAGCAATTCATATAATTCTGGTTTGGTGTTTATGAACTTTTTTAGGTTTTTTTTATTTGTGAAGCTCTTTATCTGGCCTTTGATTCTGAGTGATAGCTTTGCTGGGTAGATTATCTTTGGCTGTAGGTTCTTGCTATTCATCACCTTGAATATTTCTTGCCATTCCAGTCTGGCCTGCATGGTTTCTGTTGAGAAATCAGCTGACAATCGTATGGGTGCTCCTTTATAGGTAACTACCTTCTTTGCTCTTGCTGCTTTTAATATTCTCTCTTTGTCTTTTGCTCTTGGGATTTTAATTATGATGTGTCTTGGTGTGGTCCTCTTTGGATTCCTTTTGTTTGGGGTTCTGTGGGCTTCCTGGACTTGTAAGTCTATTTCTTTCACCAGGTGGGGGAAGTTTTCTGTCACTATTTCTTTCAGTATGTTTTCGATATCTTGCTCTCTCTCATCTTCTGGGACCCCCATAATTCTGATGTTAGTTCGCTTGAAGTTGTCCCAGAGGTTTCTTACACTATCTTCAACTTTCTGGATTCTTTTGTCTTCTTGCTTCTGTGGAGGAGTGTCCTCTGGCTCTTTATGCTCCAAATCTTTGACTTGATTCTTGCAATCTTCCATTCTGATTTTAGGACTCTGTATAATAATTTTTATTTCAGAGAATGCATTCTTTATTTCTAGTTGATCCTTTATTATTTCTAGTTGATCCCTTTTCATATCTTCATAGGTCTTATTTTATCGGCCTTTTCTAGGAGATTCTTGAAAAACCTTATAAGCATGGTTTTGAACTCTATATCCAGTCGCTTTTTGTCCTCCATTTCTTTTGTTTGTGATTTGTTTCCTTGTCTCAGCATTTTCGCTGCTTCCCTGAGTTGGTAGGGTGGGAGGATCAGCTGTATCTATGCCAGGAGACAGCCTTATTTGACTAGACTTGGAAAACTGCAAGAGCCTCTGTGTTCAGCTTGGATGGGGCAGAGTTTCAGGGTGGATCCTACAGCCTTGGCTTCCTGTGAGCCCCACCCTATAAGGTTCCTGAGTCTCAGTGTTCTTCAGTGTCCTTGGTACTGGCTGCAAGCACCTCTGAGAGAAAGGTGCCCTAGAGTTTTGCTTGGTACCAGACAGTCTAGTCTCTCCCTTAACAAGCCCGCAACTGGGGTTCAATGCATTTGGAAGTGGGGTTAAGAGCAGTCCGGAGCTTATGTCTCCTTCCCGTTAGGGCAATCCAGTGGCTCAATCAACAGTCTGTCCTCTGCGTAAAATCTGTGCGACTTGGGGGCTCTGCCTTTCGCCACTCCCCTGAGCTTCTGCCTTACAGCCCAGATTCGCTCTGTATTTGTCTGGGTTCCCAGGGTCTTGCTAAGAATTGGGGTTCAGTGCTATTGGAACTGGGGTTCAACACAGTCTGGAGCTTTTATCTCCTTCCCCCTAGGGAATGCCAGCCAGGCACTCAGTCAGCTGCACCCTCCTCTCCGAGCATGCAATGTATCTCCGTACCTTAGGCTTTTACAGCTCCTCTGATTTTCCTTCTGTTGTAGAATTTCCAGTCAGTCTCAATTTTTTTGTAGTTCTGGAAAATGTCCACTTTATATTTTAGTTGTATTTTTTGAAATTGTTGTGTGAGGCTGTAGTTAGGCGGTTACCTATGCCGCCATCTTGGTTTCTCTCTGGACTCTCCATGAATGCTTCTTAAGTTTCATCATTAACTATAAGATTTTCTATAAGCTTCTGGTAGAAGTCAATTTATAACTTTAAGAAATTTCCTTCTACTCATTGCTTAATAAGATATATCTTAAAAAGAAGAATTAGTTTAAATTTATCAAGTACTTTTAAAGAAACTCACATTTTTCTCCTATAATCTCTTGGTGTAGTAATTTGCATTAGTAGATTTTCTAATATTGACCATCCTTGTATTCCTAGGAAAAATTCTACTTGGTTCATATGACATAGAAATTATTTGTTCCTTGAGGACTTGGTAATGCTCTTATAAAACCATCTTGTGCTAGTACCTTTACTATAGGACAGATTTGTTTCTAATCCTCACCCTAGAAGTGAGGATATTTTTTCCATTGTTAGAGTGAAAGGAAGTGGGGAGAGGAAGAGAGAAAGAGAGAGAAACATCGATGTGAGAGAGACCTATTGATTGATTGTCTCCGGAATCTGCCATAGTAGGGGCCGGAAATCCAACCTGCAACCAAGGTACATGTACTTGACCATAATTGACCCTGAGACACATCAGTCTTTAGGCCTTTTCTCTGAGCCAAACAGGTCAGGGCAGTTTACTATCTTTTTGAGTTAACTTTGTTAACATATTTTCCTAGATAAATACTAGTTCTTTAGATTTTTAAAATTTATGGTATAAACTTGTAGCATATTATCTGAAAAGTAAAAGTAATATTCTTTATATGTATCATCTATTTTCTTTCCTTTCTATTTATTGATTTGAGAGAGAAACATCAATTTGTTGTACTACTTATTTATGTACTCAGTAGAGGCCTGGTGCATGAAATTTGTGCCCTGAGTGGGAGGTGTCTCTCAGCCTGACCTGCACCCTCTCCAATTTGGGACCCCTCAGGGTTATCCAACTGCCAACGGCTGTCTCTCCCCCCCCCCCCCCCCCCATCTTGTGACAATGTGTGGTGGCCATCTTGTGATAACATGGGGGTGCCCATCTTGTGATGACATGGGGGCAGCCATCTTGTGATAATGTGGGGGAGGCCATCTTGTGATGTGAGGGTATGAGGTCAATTTGCATATTACCTCTTTATTATTATGTAAAGTGGCAGTTGGACATCACTCTCTTAATCCTGGACTGCTGATTCCTAACAACTCACCTGCCTGCCTGATTGCCCTTAACCACTTCTGCCTGCCAGCCTGATCACCCCCTAACTGCTCCCCTGCTGGCCTGATTGACACTTAACTACTCCCCTGTTGGTCTGATCCCCCCCAACTGCTCTCCCCTGCAGGCCTGGTGGCCTCCAATTGTCCTCCCCTGCTGGCCATCTTGTGACAATATGGGGATGGCCATCTTGGGATGATGTGGGACAACCATCTTGTGGTGGCTGTCTTGTGATGATATAGGGGCAGTTATTTTGTAACAACATGGGGGTGGCCACCTTGTGACATGAGGGTGCATATTACCTCTTTATTATATAGGATTGGTTGATTCTTTTAAAAAAATATATTTTATTGATTTTTTTTTACAGAGAGGAAGAGAGAGGGATAGAGAGTTAGAAACATCAATGAAAGAGAATCATTGATCAGCTGCCTCTTGCACATTCCCTACTGGGGATGTGTCCGCAACCAAGGTACATGCCCTTGATTGGAATCGAACCTGGGACCTTTCAGTTTGCAGGCTGACGCTCTATCCACTAAGCCAAACCGATTTCGGCGGATTGGTTATTCTTGTATGTGTCCTGAGTAGGGATTGAACCCACAATCTTGGAGTATTGGGAAGACATTCCAACCAACTGAGCTAGTAGATCAGGGCCTTATATTTTCCTCCTTGACCATATCCTAATGTTGTTGTTTGTGTGTGTGTGTGTTTTTTTTCCTTTAATTAAGTTTACCAAAATTTGTCTATTTTACTGGTTTTCTGCAACAATCAGTTTTGTATTTACTTTATTGATTTATTGATTTCTACTATTTTTATAAACAAGGTTACATTAAATAACCATTTATAACCTTAATATTTTGGAAAAAAAATTTTGACTGGAAATATCAAAAAGGAAGTTCAAAAATAGGTTCAGAGGTATGGATGCATGGAACAGAGTAACAGACCTCAGTGTGTGTGTGGGTGGTGAGTGTTGGGAGGGTTAACCAAAGAACATATATGGATATATGCATAATCTCTGGACACAGACAGTAGTATGGGGAAGACCTGGGGTGGGATAGGAGTTGGGTGGAAGGAGGCAAAAAAGGAAGAAAATGAGAGACATCTATAATATTGTCAACAATAAAATAAAAAATTTAAAAGGAAGTTTAAACAAGTCCTGATTACACTCATACCCACAAAATGGAAGTTTTGGGTTGCTTAAAATTTCCTATTCTCTTTTCTCAGTAGGAGAGAAACTGTTTTCTAGAGTGGTGTTCACAGATTTGCAGGTTTTCAAAGGTGTTAGGCTACATTCCATCAGAATATCAATAGTGTTTTTTCTTTAAAAAACTGGCTTGGACTAAACTGAAATGATCTCAGGCAAGATAAAATGACTGGTTTTTTTTTTTTTTTTAGTTATCATTATAGTCCTCTCCATAATGCATAAATTTATTAGGTGATAAGAAGATTATATAATGGACCAGGAGAAGCCTCCTGGGGTAAAACAACTTATATAATAAAATTGGTAAATGATTTTGCACAAAATATTATGCATCCATTTTGAACTTGCACCTCAAATGCTTAGACGATGGGCTTTCTTAGTCATATTTGAAATAGCTCTACCAGTTCTATTCTGCTTCTGAGATCTTTTTATGATTATCCCTGCAGAAAAACTTCAATAATGAGGGAGAAAATGAAAATATTTGCATTTTGAATTAAGTCTTGCCATGGTTTTACTGTCTTGCTTATTTAGTCATACTTATTTGCATTTGTGCAAACATTAAAGCCAGAATTGATTAGAAGAATTTTGTGGCCCATGCTAGATCAACAGCACATGCTAAATCCACTCTGTTGCCTGGGAGTTGGACATTTATCTTTCCAAAATGGGCTAACACCTAATTGTGCCCACATTATGAGAAGTGCAAAGGCCTTCATGACAATGGGACAGAAAGTTAAGCCAATTCAATTTATTATTATTTTTTAATATATTTTACTGATTTTTTACAGAGAGGAAGGGAGAGAGAGAGAGAGCTAGAAATGTCAGTGAGAGAGAAACATTGACCAGCTGCCTCTTGCACACCCCCTACCGGGGATGAGCCCGCAACCAGTGTACATGCCCTTGACCGGAATCGAACCTGGGACCTTTCAGTCCGCAGACCGACGCTCTACCACTGAGCCAAACTGGTTCGGCCAATTCAATTTATTTAACACCTCATAACCCTCTGGAGTTTTTCTTCACTGCCCAGGCTTGTAAAGTTTATTATGAACCTTTAATCCCTCCCTCTACTTTCCTTAGGGTTTCAGAGTGAATGTAAAACAACAACAAACAGTCCATAAAAACATTTCCACTACAGCAGCACATGTTACTGTGTGCAATGATTACAGGTTTGTCAGTACCTTTAAAAAATCCATTCCCAATGTAGTTTGTCTTTTCAGGCATTTTTATATAGACTGTGGCTTTCTTCTGTGAAGGATGTTAACAGCAAGTCAACATTTGTATGGTTTGTATTTCTCATTCTATCCTTACTTTCAAAATATTTTTATTGTGAAGATGAGTCACACAGTAAGAAAAATCCCAAACATATTACTTTTGCCATAAAGATAGTACATTCACATAGACAAATTTAAAACAGTACAGAAAAGAATAAAAGGTAAAATTCCCCTGTTTGGGCTATATTTATAAAACCAAAGTAACTAGTCAGCAGTAACCAGATTGAACAGTAGAACCATAGCCAAAAAGACAAAACAAAGCAACAAAGTCAAACACAGGAAAATGTCTATAATGTCTGTTTAGTAGGAGTCATTTCCAAAGGCAAAAAAACAATGGCTTACTTCCTTCAGCTCAACAAAGAAGCAACAATGCACATCATGACTCCAAAGGGGGAAACTTGTTCTCTCAAATGACACCAGACTATATAATTTTCATATCAACATGGACAAAAAGTGTAAACCAGAACACGTGGTTATCCTCTGTAATACATTCACTCTTCAATTTTAGCATTGATTGTATACTGCCTGACACTATTTTGTTTCATAGACGAAGTCTTATTTCACTTCTTAACTGTTCATTAGTCAGCACCTTGATTTTTACTTTATTTTTTAGATCCCTAGAAGCATCTAATAGAATGATTAATAAGAATTGATATGCATTAATAATAATTGAATGATTAGTAAGAAGTTATAGTAAGAATTGGATAAATGTGTGTTTTTTCTTGATTAATGAAGACGTTAATGACTTCGAAGATGTTTCTGCCTCCACCTCTCGACTATTAGAAGTCTCTTACTTGTGATTCTGTGGATTGTTGGATTTTGTGGTTTTTTCTCTAAGTCTTTGACATTGCATGGAGGAGGCCTCCCTACCTGAATCTGTGAGGTGTCGAGTAGCTACTGATTCTGTGGCCCAGAATGTCCAGCAGTCTGTACCACTGAATCAATCAATGGTCTCACTGAATCAATCAATTTTCAAAGCAGCTGATTCCATCACTAAGCTTCCAATATATTTCTCTTGGGATGTAGGTATAGTACCCATTGCTTGTTTGCTTGATATGTAGGAGATATTCAATCTCAGACAAATTAACAATAAGTAGATTTAGAAGGAGGCAGGACAAGAGAAGGCAGTGATGACTATTATCGGAAAAACCTCATTAAAAACTTCCTGATGACAGCTCTCTTTCCCCCTGGAATCTCTTCACTTGCCTTATAAGCTTTGAAGATGATTCTGCACTCACCTTCGCATCCCCTTAAGATGGGTAAGACAGCCTGCTAGGAAGACTGTTGTGGAGACAAATGCATGAGCGAAAAAATTACCATACAGCGCTGTAAGAATAACAATAGACATGCTTATGCCATTTCTGGAGAGAGTGACAAGCTCTGTGAGGGTGGGAGTGGTGAAAGGGGTGATGTTAGGGCACATGGATCCTGCTCTGGGTTTTGAGAGATGAATAAATCTATTATGAAGCACAGGAATAAAAGGTTCATGAAAGTCTTGTAAGAGTTTAAAAATCCTGTGGTTGAAGTGTTGGGTGACAGAAACTGTGGTTAAAATGGGTTTGTGTGGCTGGTTAAGTTCTTTCACAGGACATGAAACTATAGGTGATCTCTTTATATACAACATGCTTTGTATAAAAAATGATTCAAATGGTATTTGAGTGCTTTTTTGTTGTCTTAATGACTATAATATTTAATAAAACACATATAATCCATTAAATTAAAATACATATACTGGTATACATTTTTATGACCCACAATTAGATTCTCTTTCTCCTAGTCATCTATTTTTTTAAACTGCTTTTTAAATCTCCATGGAGGTGCCACATTTTGCAATGAGGTAAGGTCTTCAAGGTGCCCCAAATTCATAAACCTGTATGTGGAGATTACAACTTCCTCGGTGAACTATAAAATACATATGCTCAAGTAATTAAGGGTACTTATAAGGTTAAAACATGCTTGAAATTCCCAAACAAGTTTGTGAGTATTTTTCCAGAGAACTGCTTACCTAAAAAAGGGCATGCCAGTTCTCCACACAGCAGTGATTTGCACCACTAAACACAGAACACCCAAGGACTAGATTTCCTCAACATAGAGATTTGATCATGTGTGTGTGTGTGTGTGTGTGTGTGTGTGCGTGTGTGTGTGTGTGTGTATTAATGCTGAGAATATAGTTTTGATCTTGTGGCTTGGGATACTGTGAATTAGTAAATGATAGATATAGGGTTTTAATTTCTTTGGTTTGAATTTCTCACTGTTTCTTGGTGTTGCTGTAACTAAATCTGGGTGTCTTCCCATTATGGGTCGATTTGGATTTGTTCTCAAATTCGATCTAGGCTTAGTGTAGTCTGCTTAGAAGGCTGATGATAGGCGTAACAAATGTACTTTGCTTGGTGGATGTAATGGTTCTGGCCTGTGGCAGGAAGTGACTCAGGTCACCATGGAGTGGGCTTATTCCCTTTGGCTAATTTTTCCACTTTCACTGTCTAGAATGACTCTTCCTCACAAGTCTACTAGGCTTTTTCCTTTATTTGACCTTTACTTAAGGTAGAAGGAAGAGATGTAGCTTAGTACCACCCTGTGGTAATTAGTACATGGAGGGCCAGTGCAAGAAAATGCTGCTATTCTTCCTTGTGCTATTATTGTCAGTAATAAAGTCTTTTTATCTCTGACCTGGGAGTCTCATGTCTCCTGTCAGCACACATGAAACTGTGGCAGGCTAACTTGCAAGTTGGGTAAAACCTGATGCTTCACAGTTTCTGACATTTCTGTTATAAGCCGCTGTGTGTTCTACTCTCATTGCCCAGCCATAAAATATGAGTGTGTCCCAAAGTTCTGCCTCTGGCTTACTGTTCTCTTCTTTCATCCTTTCTGAGTGATGTTATTTAGTCTCATGTGTGTTTTTTGAAACGATAGAGAATGTCTTCCAAATATGCATTTCTAGCCTTGATGTGTCCTCTGAGCTCTGGATTCCTATATACAACCCTGATGTTCAGGGTACCTCAAACTTAGTATGTATCATAGTAATTACTTGTACCACTCCTGCCTGGGCCTTTAGGGTCTCTACCTCAGTTGGTGGTGCAGCCATTCAGGTAGGCACTTGAGCTAAGTAATGGTTTTTTACTTCTATCTTCCTCTCACCTCTCCACATTTTAATCACTAGTACATTACTGATTTTCCTTCTTAAATCATAGTCACTTCTACCTTTATTATCACTACTGTACTTTGAGTGCTTACAATCTATGTTTTGGGCCATTACAATCATGTCTTAAGGGTTTTTCAGAGTAATATATAGATACTAGAGGCTCAGTGCACAAAATTTGTGCAAGGGGCTTGGCCCTCACAGCCCGGCTTCATCTGGAAGGTTGTCCAGAAAGTTGTTTGGCTGTCTGGTCTAATTAGCATATTTTGCTTTTATTATTAAATCATCTATTATCTATCTATCTATCTATCTATCTATTCATTCATCCTTCTCTATTAGGAGAAAGAAGAATAATTGGATAGATAGACATATAGATTTATTATGAGGAATTGGCCTATGTGATTATGGAGGCTGGTGAGCCCAAAATCTGCAAGGTCGGCTGGTGGTGTGGGAGATCAGGAAGAGTCAATATTTTAGTTCCAATTCCTTCAGGCAGGAAGAACCAATGTTTCAGGTAAAGTTCGAAGGCAATTGGCTGGAGAATTCTCTCCTACTCAAGGGAGAATTTGTCTTTTTATTCTTTTTAGCCTTTCAATAGATTGCATGAAGCCCACCCACACTATGGAGAGTAATCTGCTTTACTCAAGCCCACTGATTTAAATGCTAATCTCATCCAAAAACTCCCTCACAGAAACACCCAGAATGATGTTTGACCAACTATCTGGGCTCCTCATGGCCCAGCCAAGTAGATACATAAAATTAATATCACATATAACCTCCTAAGTGGTCTCCTTGTTTTTAATTTTGGTCCTTTCAGATTTGTCCTCCAAAATCATCTATAATAATAAAAGTGTAATATGCTAATTAGACGGGATGTTCTTCCAGATGACTTTCCAGATAAAGCTGGGGCTGCGAGGGCCGATGTGGCCACTATGGTGAGGATCAAGCTCCTTGCATGAATTTCGCACATTGGGTGGGGAAAGGGCAGAGGGTGGGGTGGGAACCTGGTGGAGGGGGGAAGAAATGAGGAACCTCTGAAATAATATGAACAATAAAGATTGATTTAAAAAAAAAAGTAAAAAAAAAAAAAGAATAACTGTTAGTTTAAAGTTAAGATTGACAAACAAATCTCTTCTATATGGGAAGAGACTGTCTTGTTTATCTTTGTAACCTCAATATCTGAATAATGTCTGACATAGTGTTGCTCAATAAGCGTTGACTGATCAACTGACTGATTTCAAGACCATAAAACCTCCATATTGGAGTGGAATGGAGGAAATTAGAGAAAGTAGAAATCTCCTTTGGTGAAAAAACAACAACAACAAAAAACACCACATCAGAATTTAAATCCATCAGGAAGTTTCAGATTCTTTTTGGGAAAGTGACTTTAAATAAGTAAGAAAATCAAGGACTTCTTCTTCTTTTTTTTTTTTTTTTTTTAAAATATATTTTATTGATTTTTCACAGAGAGGAAGAGAGAGGGATAGAGAGTTAGAAACATCCATGAGAGAGAATCATTGATCAACTGCCTCTTGCACACCCCTTACTGGGGATGTGCCTGCAGCCAAGGTACATGCCCTTGATAGGAATCGAACCTGGGACCTTTCAGTCGCAGGCCGATGCTCTATCCACTGAGCCAAACTGGTTTCAGCCAAGGACTTCTTTTAAGCCTTAAGTATACTTGCAGGATCAGAGGCTGGCTGTGACTTTCTTCATCATTATCATAAAGTCAGATCAGCTGATATTTTAAAAATTATTATTAATCACAAGTATTCTTAGTTTTGAAAGATTTAAAATGCCTTGGAACACTATAATTAGATTTTCAGTGTCTTGTACTTAATACTCAGGCATTTTTGCTGCAAGGCAGTATTTAGTCCATACGTCACATTCTGGGCACCTGAAACCATGGCAACCATGATTTCTGATCACTTGTAAGCAATTTAATTTGGCTTAAACATGTAGAGGCATTATTTTGCCAGTTATTTTTGGAAACGATTTTAAAAAAACACACTTTGATAGGCATAAATTTTTATTTTATTTTAGTGCTTAAAAAAATGAACCATTATCTTCCTCTTTTCTTTTTTTATTTTTTTTTAATTTTTTTTTATTTTTCAGATACCATAAGGTATTAGCATGCTTAGGTACTATTTACTTAATCTTTGAAATCAGGCTCAAATAATTCAGCAGAGGGCAAAGACAGGTGTAATCTTTTAAAGAAAGTCATAATGCTCCTTTCTCATTTTCTCTAAGTTAACCTTATAAGGGAGTTCAAGTAATTGTAAATCCTAAAATACAAATTGAGATAAAGAAAGACAATTATTGGTGCTTATATATGTGTTAGAAAGTGGAATGTTTCATTATTTTTTGAAGCTATTAAGTATAAATGGAAAATATATCTAATTTCTACCAAACACCCTTTTTGTTCAATCTCACAGTAACTTTTCCATATACATTAGCTGAATCATCTCTTGGTTACAAAGATTGGTCGCAGAATAGCAGTCTGAATTTCAATCCTAAAAGCTCAATAAATGAAGGTTCTTCATAAGCCTCTCACAATTGGAATTTAGAAGCTTCTATTCAAAATGATTCAAGATAGATTCCCCACATTTGTCAAAACTTTGGAAACTTTTCTTTTATCCAAATTAAAGAAGACAGTTTTGTTCTCTCTCAGTCAGTGGGTGAGGGAGTGCTAAAACTTCTTGTTGATAAAATATTTATAAGGCAATATTTTCAGTTATAATTGTGATGGTAAACATATTTATAGATAATTAAATGAGGCCAAGTGGTAGTGTAATTAAGTATCTTAGAAATTTTGGCAAGTTGCAATGGAGATTAAGATTCTAAGTCATTTTAGAATAGGATTCAATAACTCATTGTCCTAATATCCATTTGTAATTATAATTGGGGTACCATATAAATAACATAAATATTCAGATTATCTCTGTAGGCTGTTGTTTGGCTTGCCATAACCATACAGATTCTTTTTCTTTGTTCAGACCACACCCTTCACTAAATGTTATCATTTGCATTTTGATGTATAAATTTGAGTTTGTTTGTGGCAGAAATTTTTTATTAATAAATTAGAAGAAATTTAAAAATGTTTCCTTTGTGTATATAAACATCTATTGGCACAAATAACCCCATTTCTCAATAGTATTTTGGCACTATGATAGAATTTTGTAATATGCAGTAAAGAAGTATTAATACATTAGGCAGACAGTGCAAAGAGCCTTGATTAGGAATCTCTTAGATAATCCTCCATGGGTATGAGGCCCTTCTACACAATTTCTACTAAGAATTGAGATTTCCTTTTTTTTGGTTTCCAGATCATGCCCTGTCTTGCTATAGAAGCACATAGACCTCAAATATAAAGTTGGCTGATGCAAGTTGCTTAAAAATTTACTTTGGTTTTTGAAACAAAATTGTATGATTAGGTTTTAATTAATGCATTTTACTCCCCCCCCTCCCCCAATCCTTTAAGAAACTTCAGCTTTTGTTTGCCTGACCATCCCCAATGTGCTCAGGGGGGAGGGCTGGATTCCCTCATGTGTTCAGGATGTCCCATGTCTGCCTGGTAAGTCAGATTGCACCCAGCTGCTATATTGCAAGAGAGGCCTGATGTTCTCTCTCTGAGAAGCATGGGACAGTAGGATGCATCCTTGACCAATGCTGTCACATTGCACCAGCTGGGTCCTGTTGATGAAGAGCTCCTCTTTGGCTGGACTGATGATAAAGAACCCAGTTTCCTGAGGATCTGAGGCTACCAAGCTGGTGACTGCAACAACTTGACTTCTTAGCCATTATTATCCCTGCCTAGATTGTTGAGAAAGATTAATCTCCCCTCTTTGGCAAGAGATACTTCCTTTCTTTCCTTCCCATTGGACTTGAGAGGAGAAGTTTTATTATGCTGTGTAAGTCTGTATTTCTATGTGAAGGTATACTTCCCTCAGTAGAAAAGAACCTGCTTTTGGCCTCACCTTGGACTAGAAAATCAGTCTTTGTTCAGGCTACTTCCCTTTGCTTAGTAAGGGCTACTTCCCTTTGTGATTTCATCCTATTCAATATCTAATTTCTCAGTCCTTTTCATAGTGGATCAGCACTTTCTCTTCTGATTCCTATCTATATATATAAAAGCCCAGTGACTGACTGGTGAAACAACCAGAACAACTGGTCACTATGATGCACACTGACCACCAGGGGTCAGAAAGTCAATGCAGGAGTTGTCCTCTGTTGGTTAGTGCACTCACAGTGGGAATGCGGCTTGGCTGACCAGGATGAGCAGCTGCTCCCAGAGTAGGCTGATCCCCACAGGCCACCCCCCCCCCCCCAAGTCATCAATTTGTGCACCAGGCCCCTAGTATCTATATAACATCAGAAGTTTGGTAAGTGATTTTAAATTAAATGGGGAAAAACAAAGCTCTATTTGTTTAATAGAACTTAATTCTTGTTAAAGACACTATTCTCACTTTGCAATAGAAAACTATCTGTATATATATAAAAGACTAAGTGTTCATCCATCTGACCAGTAGCTATGATGTGCACTGACCACCATGGGGCAGACACTCAACGCAGGAGCTGCCATGGTGCACACTGGCCATTTAAATATAAATGGCACTATGGAACTGGTGCTGACAAACCAATACTTGGCTTCCCCCAAATGGGACACAGGGCCTGCTACCACCTTGGAGTGACACCCCACCAAATTGCAGCCAATATTGCCAAGACCCCATGGCACAAAATGTGGCCCACAGCCCAGCCCAGCCCAGCCTGGAAACGGTGGCTGTGGGCACCAGATAATGATGTCATGTAGCAACACCCAGCTTCCTTTTCCTAGAACTAGCCTCCTTGGAGTTTCTTTTTCCTTTCAGTTAGAGATTTCCTGCCTTTTTTTCTTTTAATATATTATATTGATTTTTTAAAGAGAGGAAGAGAGAGGGAAAGAGATTAGAAACATCGATGAGAGAGAATCATCGATCAGCTGAATCTTCCACACCCCCTACTGGGATCTAACCTGGGACCTTTCAATCCGATGCTCTATCCACTGAGCCAAACTGGTTTCGGCCCCTTTTTTTTATTTTAAAAGAGAGGACGGGAGAGGGAGAGAGATATAGAAACATTGATGAGAAAGAAACCTTGAACTGCATGTCTTCTACTGGGGATCAAACCTGAAACCTAGGCATGGGCCCTGACCACCTCTTGCTGCATGTGTCGATACTCAACCTCTGAGCCTCACTGGCTAGGTGGAGGTTTCCTACTTTGATTTCTATTGCCCAAGGACTGCTTTAGGCTTTCTGAATAATGTAACAGAGTGGATGAGTTACATATCAGGAAAAAAAAGATCAGAACTTCTGAGAGGCCCAATTTTTGTATTTCCTAGAATTTTCACAACAACTATGTATTGTTAGTTTAAGGTAGCAATATTCAACCAGGATAGAACAATAAAAGCTTTCAGGTAATCATGGTTAGGTTAGGTTAAAACAAAAATGCAAACTTCTATAATGGTAATTATTAGTATTAATAATTGAAGAGCAGTTAGGGCATGGACTCAAGATAAGTATATAGGATCAGAAAGGCCAATGTCAGAACAAGATAGAGAACGTCATATAGAAAATTATAAGTTTATTTTTAAGTCTAATAAGTCATTATAACATCATTGACATTGAAGAATATTATTGCAACACTCTGAACTTGTAAAATATGCAGCAGTATTTCCTGACTGGATTGAAAATGATAAGCTATGTGCATCTGTGCTTTGCTTTCCAAGTATGAAAATTATGTCTATTTTACAACTGCATATCGTTTGGCATAATTGAACGTTCAGGTAACTGCTTAAAAATACTGCTCTATACAGACTGAACATAAACTGTGCACCTATGGATGAGGACAATGGGGAGAGGGGAAAGGGCAGAGGGTGGGGTGGGAACCTGGTGGAGGAGAGCAATGGTGGGGGGGAAAAAAAGGAACATTTGTAATAATATGAACAATAAAAACTTATAAAAAAAATTAAAAAAAAATACTGCTCTATACAAATGATTTTATTCTGATCTTGGAAAGAAAGGGATAAAAATCTGCAACCACTGAGCCAAACCAGCCAGGGGTCTATATCATTTTGCTTATGTATGCTTTCTGGATTGTATAGAGTGTACATTATTACTTTTTAAAAAACAACAACAATGAAACAGAATGTTCCTTAAAAAATCTACCCAAATGATCTGTAGTGTATTTGCAGATAGTTTGAAAATTTGGTATTTTGTTCAATGACTGGGTGACTGATCCTGCCTAGATGGAGCACAGATGTAAAACCAAATTACTGCAGGACACAACGTATTCTCTTGGAATTGAGTAAATTTCCATATTCAAATATGCTTGCCTTTTATCTTTTAGCGGGAAATTTCTTGATTGATTGGCAGAATAACCACTTTGTTCCAAAACAGTCATTTAGGCTGGGTCTATCTGAGACGAAATGAAATAAGAGTTGGAAATTATTAAGTTGAGGTGATTAATTGGAAGGATTCTAACTGAATAAATTAAGATTGCACCCCAATCCATGTACCCCAGCTGGATACTTTTTATTAGCCAATTGAGCCCATAATGGAATAAGAAGAATGTTGGGCTCTATTTTTTAGCTCATTTTGCAAATTAGAAAAGCCTTAGGCAAAATTTCTTTTGTTCTTACTGCCAAAATAACTTACCATTAACCCAACACAAAATGTATTAGATAATAATTTTATAAAAACACTGGTCCAATAAGCCTCATTAAAATTTAAAAGTGTTTCCTGTCTTAAATTTTTTTCATTAACTCCAGTAATATAAATGGAGCCAAAGATAAGAAAAGTGAAAAGATAAACAAATCTTGTTCTCAGTTAAAGCTTTATTTATACCCCAGAAATTGGGTTATAAGAAAAGAAATACTTAGTTACATGAATGAAATTGACTATTCAAATTTATTACATACACATACGTGCCTATTATAATTCTCTGGTCCAGTTGGAAAGTCAGTTTGAATGTACAGCAGTCTGAGTTTAATCTATTCTTGTTTGAGTGAATCCTCTGAATTTTGTAGAACCACAGGTATGTTAGGGCAATATAGGGTGGTTTGATCATAGACTTGAATGTTATATAACTCACATGCTGTGTCTTTAATTAATGCAAACCCAGTTATGTTTACCAAGTGATACCGAGTGTCAGGTTTAAAAGGTTCACTTCACTCTTACTCATGGATTGGGTTGATAAAGATCATAAAAAAGCCCATGAGAAATATAATGATGCTAAATGGACTCTAAATGTGCTATCCCCACAAAAGCATCAATTAAAGTTGAAATTTATCAGAACTCTGCTAATTATATATCCTTTCTACTCTTTGCTAGAGTGAAATAATGGACCTCATTTAATATCGTCATTAACATGTGAACCCAGTGATTACTCCTGTACACAAATAGTCTAGTGGCCCCTAATGGGTGGTGGACATGCATGTTTTTTTCATTCAGCTGTTTGCTCTGTCATTAAGGCTTTGGAGGAAGTGAGATTTGGTTGTCAGAGGACAGGTCTGGGATGAATCAACCAAAGCAGCAGCTTTCTTCCTTTCTTCTCTTTCTTCTTTTTAAAAAAAAAAATTTAAATCTTCATTGTTGAAAATATTACATATGTCTCCTTTTTTTCCCCTTTGACCCCCTTATTTCAGCTTTCATTTAGAGTTTTTCCATCCTTTATGCTCCACTTAACAGATGTATTTCCTAATGACACCAGCCCAAGGGTACCATTTTTTCCTTCTTGATCCTACCAATTGTCATCTCCCATATATTCCCATTGGCTTTCTTGCTTCCAGATGGTAGCTATAAGACTGACTCGGTCACCCTTTTTTAGGGGTGTACTTGGGGACACTGAGTCCAAGCATCCCATGCTCAATGTTGTCTTGACTGCTCTGTGTACAAGAAGCAACCAATAAATGTGTCTCCCTCACATCAATGAGACCGAAGCTCAGGTACTGATGATGCATTGCCTGGGCTGTGGTCTCAGTGCCTGACATAGAGCTGGAGGCACTGGGATGTGTTTCCTAACCTTTCTTTCCTTCTTTTTTTGTTTTATTTTGTTGTTAATTCTCACCCAAGGAGGATATTTTTCCATTGATATTTAGAGAGAGGGGGAGAGAGAGAAAGAGAGAAACATTGATGTGAGAGAGACACATTTATTGGTTGCTTCTTGCCCACACCCTGACTGGGCCCAGGGATCCAGCCTACAAATCTGGTATGCACCCTTGACCGGAATCAAACTTAGGACTCTCAGTCTGAGGGCTGACACTGCCCACTGAGAAAAACTGGCTAGGGCTTTCCTAAACTTTCATAAACTTTCAGTCAAAGTGGGGTGTCCTTTACTTTTTCTTTCTTTGCAAGGAGTTAAATTGCTGAAGCCTAGACTTTAGCTACATGGAATCCCACAAGAGCTCTAGGTCTTTTTCTGTGTGATCTTTTATTTTTTGTTTTAACTGGTGGAATCTAAGCAAACTTCTATTCATGACTTCCCCATGTCCCCCTGTGTTGGTCCACTTTGGATCAACTATCAGATTTTTTTTTTTTTAATTCTGATATCCTTTAAAAATATTTTATTGATTTTACAGAGATAAAGAGAGAGGGATAGAGAGTTAGAAACATCGATGAGAGAGAAAGAAACACTGATCAGCTGCCTCCTGCACTCTTCCCACTGGGGATTGAGCCTGCAACCAAGATACTTACCCTTGACTAGAATCAAACCTGGAACACTTCAGTCCATGGGCCAATGCTCTATCCACTGAGCCAAACTGGTTAGGGCAACTATCAGATTTCTCAGTCACTGAATGCAGAGTTGGGCAGAGATGCCCACAACAGCTTCCTGGAACTGCTGTAAGCTGGTATCAGCTCACCACTGTCTATGAGTATCTAGTACTTTGCATTTTACTCTAGTTATATTGAGAAAGGAAGTAAAAAATCAGTGGAGTCAATAGCATGGAAGCATACCTTGCTTAATGCAATAGAAATGGCTCTGAGAGTTGTACCTGACACATAAATATTTCAGAGAAAACTGTAGTGAAGAGCTTAGTAAAGCAAATATTCAACTTTTGCAAAATATATCATGCCTTCTGGTTTAGATATTTGATCTGATTTTGACATTTGAATTTTATGTTTCAGATTTTCTTTAAGATATTGTATGCATATAAAACAAATGCCAAAATTTTTTTAAAAAGAGTTTTATGGGTACTGGGGCTTCCCTCTCTCATGATTCTTAATTTTTAAGTTGTCTTCTTTCCCCCTAAGTTGTCTGGTCTCTTTGGTAGCTCTTGACAGGGCCTAGGAGTCACCTGCAATAACATGTCATCTGCCCTGGGAGAATCTGCATTCTTTAGAGCTCCTATTTTTTTTCGTGCACTTTCTCTGCTCCTTTGAAGTATGCAAAAAAGCTAGATTTCGGTCCTGGTTCTACCCTAGATAGTTGCATGATTTGAACAAATCAGCGGCCTCTCTGGGTTTCCTTTTTTCTAATCAGTAAAATTAGAAGAAAATCCTTAATGATTGTTCAGTTCACATCTGGCAGCGCAATTTATAAAAAACTTTAAATTATCTTTAAAAAAACTTTAGAGATTTTGAAAACATCATCAAATTATGAACTTCTCTATTTAAATTTAAATGTTAACTATCAAGGACTTATGTGTTTTGCTTTCATTAGGCAAAAAATGGCACAGAGCCTTTTGGAAACTTACATATGTCTTTAATAGAGCTAAACGAGTCATGCCAAATAGTGGCAAACTACATTCTTGAGTAATGGTGGAATATATTTTCTCAGGTGATTGCTTAAAATTCAGTTCTACTGGGGCTTAATTAAGAAATGTTGTCTGTAGTCATGAGCAATTCTGTGGAATAAAATCACTGAAGAAATAGAAATGCCCCAGTGTTGATATTTGAAGCATATTCTCGTTTAGCTAGTCCCAGAAATAGAAATGCCAGTGTTGATATTTGAAGCATAGTCTAGTTTAGTTAGTTTGGATTCTAAAATTTGAAGGTGATGCAAGTCTGTTGAAATGGCCAGGGGTGAATCCCACTGGCTCTAGCCTGTTGTAGAGAGCCAGGCGAGTTTATTTTGTGTCTGGGCCGTTGGGCGACTTCCCCAGACCAATTTTCTGCTGGAAATGGTATGTATTCTTCTGGCAGCAAGCTGCTTGAGCAACAAGCTGTCACATTGCAATGTTTGGCAAGGAGATAAGTTTAATTATTGATCTATCAGGGATCTATTTAGAAATTCAACATATACGATTTGGAATACACTGGGCTCTTCATTAAGGAGCTAGCATCAGGGCAAATAACAAGGTGTTTTTTTCCTACTTGCCCCTCCTTTTACATGCTGTGTTTTGATACAGGAAAAAGAACAGCAAGGGCAACCTTGAAAAGTGATTCGCAAAGCATAGTATGCAGGAAATGCAAGGAGGCACCCAGGGATGTCCACTCCTCACCTTACCAAGAAAGGCAGGTCAGACAGCGAGTTAGAAGCTGAAGCTGTTTACTTACATTGGCTGTGAGGATTGGTTGGTACCTAATTGGCTTCTGTGCTAGATAAGCTTTATCAGCCTTCTCAGCTTTAACTGTCTAAGCGACTTAGTCAAAACTGAAACTATTATAAAGGAGGTGCTTTGATTCAGATTCCTCACAGGTACATGAGGACGGACCATCCAATCTTGTTTAATTTTCATATTGTAAGTTGCCCATCTGTTCTTATATGCTACTAGAATGGTATGCAAGCACATCTTCCTAATATCATTTTGTGATTCTCTATTGCTTATGTAAGAAAAACGGGCATGAGAAAATTGCACTGTTTTCAAGGTGGCTTCCAGGCATGCCTCCTAACATAGAGCTTTTTGTAAAGTGTAACCTGAACAGAATCATGGTGTCTTCCTTCCTTCCCCTGCAATTTCTGTTCACTTATTTTCATTTAAGCACCAACAGAGACCAAACTGCAGCTTTTCTTTCCATTTCCTTATGTTTGCTCTGTTCACCTAACCTTTCAGTAACCTTTTTGAAGTCAGCGAAGCATGTAATTGTTGTAACATATAGAAACAGTTGGGGGAAACAAATGGTGGCGTGTAATTTATGGGGGTAAGCCATCCAGAAAAAAGTGGAAAGAATGTTCAATTTATTTTAAATATCTTAATACTATTGCCTTTTTTCTTTCTGTTGTACACACTGAATTCTCAGTGTAATACATGAAAAATTATTAAATCCATCCTTATATAAAAATCCAGAAGTTGCTATAAAAATTAAAATGCTCCAATTTAAATGACAACAGGAAACCAGGAGAGTTCAAGGCATTTATTTCCTTTGTTCAGATTGGTGTCTAAAACTAGGATTGAGACATTTTCATTTGTTAGCAGCTCAAATAATTTCTTATATTATCCAGTCTTAGGAAGGTGCAAAGGTGAGATTCCATCCAGCCTTACAGAGTACTAGTATGACGTGTGTGTGTGTGTGTGTGTGTGTGTGTGTGGTGATAGAATGGACATTTTGATGTTAATTTTATTTAAACACATGATACACAGAACATAGGACTGTAGTAATGTGAAAACAATGTATTCACAAGGCACACGAATCATATGTTTGTGTATGTGTACATATTTATGTATGCATACCTTATAAATTTATGAATAGTATTGAATCTTGGAATTAGGATTTTCAAAATAATCAGGAGCATAGTGTTGTATATACGGAAGTGTTGTTTTGAAGTGTTTGCTTCAATATTTAGGTTCCTTGGCCTCTATTAAATCCTCATGCTCAACTATAGATTTCTCCCACCATTTAGCTCAGCAGTTCTCAACATTACATTCAATAGACTCTTTAGGGAACTATAAAAAAATTCTAAAGCCCAGCCTCAATTTCTGGGGATTCTGATGTCATTGGTCTGAGGGTGGGGCTGGCGTTGGTAATTTTTAAAGTTCTCTTGATGAATTTAATCTGCAGTAAGGACTGACAGACACTGCTTTGGCCATGTGTTGACAAATAACCACTGGCAATACCTAACAATAGCCACATGGTGATCCTGAGTTTATAGAGAATTTTTCTTCTTTGTCATGACGGTTGAAACCCAGAGGTTTGCAAAAGAGTGCATCTAGCCCGGTCGGGGTGGCTCAGTTGGTTGAGCTTTGTCCCATATGCCAAATGTTACAGTCAGGGCACATATCTAGGTTTTGGGTTTGATCACCTGTCAGGGTATTTGGGAGGCAGCCATCAATGTTTCTCACATCTATTTTTTATCGCTCTATTTTTTCCTTTCCTTCCTCTCTCTAAAAGTCAATAAAACTATCCTCAGGTGAGGATTTAAAAAAAAGCCCTTGCCAGTAAAGTCAATAAAACTATCCTCATGTGAGGATTTAAAAAAAAGCCCTTTTTCAGTGGTTAGAGTACTGTCTGCACATTGGGTCGAGAGTTCAGTTCTTGGCCAAGGGCATGTACCTGAGTTGTAGATTTGATCTCTGCACCCAGTCTGGGCACATACAAGAGGTAACTAATCTATGTATCATTCATATACAGGCTAAAAGTCGGGTGACTTGCACAATATTGTAAGTGTACATGGAATCAGGACTCGAACCCAGGTCTTCTAGAGTGAGTGACACTCTGGAATCAAGCTGCTAGCTGGGGTATATCAGGTTCTGCATTAGCTAGCTGGTTGAGTGAGTGATGATGGGCATGCCATTTATTTGTCACCCTGGTAAAGATTTTGAAACTCCTCGGATTGAGGAAGAAAAATACAGTACCAGTCTCAGTCTTATGTGGCAGGCCTAACTTCTTTTGGCCCGAGTTTTCATACCTATAAAATGGAGATAATTATTATTGTGTCTACTTCACAGGGTGGGTGGCTGATAGGATTAAATGATATAATAAATTGTAAAACCTCTTGTGATAGTATCTCACACATATCTCCTCAATATACATGTGTGATTTATTATTATTACTATTTTTGTTATTTGACACCACACCATATTCTCTTTATTCTGTACTACCCCACTTAATCAGATTTGTATATAAACCTCAATTTTAAGGTTTTTTTCCCTAATGATCTGGATTTTTTTTTTACTTTGAGGATCTGGACACTAAATCAGATCCTTTAATACTTATCTGGATGATGGCTTAGTCCTCTGTTTTCTTCTTCTTCTTTTTAAAAAATATTTTTATGGATTTAAGAGAGAAAGCAGAGGAAGAGAGAGATAGCCTACAACCCAGGAATGTGCCCTGACCAGGAATTGAACTGGTGGCCTCTTGGTTCCTGGCTCAATGCTCAACTGCTAAGCTACACCAGCCGGGCCCTCTGTTTTCTTTGTTAACAGCTTCTTGGATGGTTCCACTTTTCCTCTAAGCCAATGTTAGATATGGAACACATCCTTCTTATTGCTTACTTCTTCTTATGTGCTAGAAAGAAAAAAGAGGGTAAATGTAAATATAACGAATACAGATCCATATAAGTGTTTTGAAAAATGCAGCTCTTGCTGTAACAATGTTAACTGTTACATGGTGCTCACTATAATTTAGTGTCAGTTATAATTTTAAATGTTTTACATAAAATATTTGAAAACTGTTTGTTATGGAAAATTCCAAACACAAGCAGAAGTATGTGTGTATGTAGAGTATATGAATTCCACATATCCACAATTCATTTTAAACTAGTATTCCCTCACGGCCACTTTTGTTTTGTCTATAGCCATCCAGTCCCACTATCTTAATACCACAAATACTTTTCTCTAAGTAATTCAGTATGCATCTTGAAAAGATAAAGACAAAAAAAAAGATTCTTACAATACTAGTATCACACATAAATGTAACCCTTATAAAAGCCTTATATGTTAAGTAGCACAGCTATGCCTATTTTACAGATAATGAAACTGAGGCACAGAGAAGTTAAGTAACTTGCTTGTTACACAACTATTAAATGACAGAGGTGAAATTTGAAAGCAGGTAGTCTGGCTACCTAGTCTGTGTTCTTAACCACTCCAACTTATTGGCTTCTCTAAAGGGAAAAAATGCAATACACAATAATTTATTTTCAGTGTGTGTGAGGTTTCAGATTTTAGTGTTGTTAATGTCCTCATTAGATGGATGTCTTACTGGGCACCATATCTGATTTTGCTCTCTGTAGTTGTGTGGTCTTAGGTTTAAGACAGCCCTGAGTTTGAATCCTGGCTCCACCATTTACTAGCTATGCGATTTGGTGCCTATTAATTATGCTTTACAAACCACAGTTCCTTTGCCTGTTACATAATCATATAACAATACCAATCTCATGAAGTTTCTATGAGCTAACACACAGACACATGTACTTGATTAGACTGATTCTCTCTTTTAAAAAATATTTTATTGATTTTTTACAGAGAGGAAGGGAGAGGGATAGAGAGTTAGAAACACCAATGAGACCATAATCAGCTGCCTCCTGCACACCCTCTATTGGGTATGTGCCTGCAACCAAGGTACAAGCCCTTAACCAGAATCGAACTGGGACCCTTCAGTCTGTAGGCCAACTCTCTACCCACTGAGCAAAACCGGTTAAAGCCAGACTGATTCTCTTGATGTGATTGGTTAGACACTGATCCCTTGAACGGTGAAGAAATTCCTTGAAGACCGTGCAACTGACTTAAAAATGCTTCCTAATGTACAGCTGGAAAGCTGCCAGCTTGTTAAATAAAAATAAATTTTATAATATACTAATTAATATGAGCAAAGGAGCATCATGCTCAAGGAATGTTTTCTCTTTCTCTGAGTTACTTTAAAGTCATTTGTCAACATCCATCTTAAAATGCAGTGAAAATTCTCATGGAACATGTACACACATCTTTCACTGCCTGGTTTCTTCTCTCCAGCTTTTAGCTGGAATCCACATTGTGAACAATAGGACAGAGGGTAAAGAATGCTAAGACCAGGGCAGTATAACATGTATGTATGTGTGTATGTGTATGTGTGACTGCTCTCTGAAATTAAAGATGGTTTTCTTAATTACCAACTACTTTGGATTTCTACATGTCACTAATTTGGATAATCAGAGGTTGATCATACACAGACCATTTTATGGTATTTTGTTTTGCTCTATAATTTCTGATATTCAGAAATTGTATCTAATTTCAGAACTTTATTTTCCCCTTGTTTTGTATTAGTCCTTCCCAAGGTTGCTATTGAATAATTCAACTCTGTCCAAGGAGAATCATGCTTTCATATGATTTATATACCTTGCACATTTCGTCAACAATGGTGTTCTCCTAATATTCCCCCAGGTAAGAATATTACCTTGTAACCTTGTCCTCTTCCCTTTCTCTTCTTTGTTAGGTGAAAATGAAAGGGTTATTTTGATTTATAATTAGCAGCCAAACTTGGCTCTCACCTTCAAGGTATCCTTGTGTAGTGAAGAAAATAAATGTTATTTTGCTCTATAAATGTTATATTAGTGAATTTTCTTCCCATGTCTTTTAAGTTCCTGCCCGTAGGTCTGGACTAACTCCCTAGATAGAAAGCGAGAATTGTGGAGGAGGCTGATTCTTGAAAATTCTCTCTTGAAACCAAGTTTCTTGCCCCCAGCAGTGTGTATATTGGGAAAATTAGGCTGCTTGCTTCTCCTACAGCTGTGTCAAGGTAATAATTCATACTGTTTGATCACACACTTGGCAGGCCTTAGATGACATGCTGGCCTTTTAGAGTTTTGTATTAACAGTTTCTAAATGAAATGAGAACTCAAATTATATTCAGCCGAGGGAATTCAATCCTGGGCATAAAGTTAGAAAATTGTTAATGGTGTGTCACTTGGACAAATCTGTTTTGCAATCAGCTGATGCTTCATTTTTTTCTGTATCTATCTATCTATCTATCTATTATCTATCTATTATCTATCTATCTATCTATCTATCTATCTATCTATCTTTCATCTATCATCTATCTATCTCTATCATCTCTCTATCCACCTATCTATAGCTATCTTAAAAAAAATCTTTATTGTTGAAAGTATTACATATGTCTCATTGACCTCTTCTAATCTGCCTCCACCCCCCTCCCCAGGTCTTCACCGCCCTATTGTCTGTGTCCATGGGTTATGCATATATGCATACAAGTCCTTTGATTTATCTCGTTCTACCCATCCACCCTCCCCCACCCTCCCACTGAGATTTGACAGTCTGTTCTGTGTTTCTGTGTCTCTGGATCTATTTTGTTCATCAGTTTATTTTGTTCATTAGATTCCACATATGAGTGAGATCATGTGATACTTGTCTTTCTCTGCCTGGCTTATTCCAGTTAGCATAATTATAGCTACCTTTTTACAATCAGCTTTTTGAATTATATTTTATATAATACAATGCATCAGCTTTAAGTAGAGTTTGTTGACAAATGCATATATTCAGGGAACCACCACCCTAACCAAGTTGTAGAATATTTCTGTCACCTCCAATCTTTCTTTTTGCCCCTTCCAAGGTGATAAGAACACCTTTCAGGGACTGTCATCCTTAGGATGAAAACACACCACCAAAACCCAGTTGTGACTGTGTGGCTAAGTCTGGCTTTATTTTAACAAAAGCAACATTCGCTGTAATTACTTAATTATGAAGAGAAACATACAGACACTAAAAGAGTTTCTGCTCTTGACTGGCAGCTCAGAGAAGAGGAGGGGTGGAAGTGAGTGGAAGTTGGGCAGCAGTTTACACAGTGCAATTAGCCCAGGAAGCTGGCACCGGCTTTTGAGGGATCTTGCTTTCTGTGGCTTTAGCAAAAGGAATTCATTATAGTCAACATCTGCAATGAAGGGCAGCATGATAATCCAGAAGGAAAAATATCAGATGTGGTAGAGGCCAGCGAGCCTAGTTGAATTGTTATTCAGCAGAGGCAGGTTTGGTGCAGAGAACAAAGGCAGCTGCTGGAGAGCCAGAAGAGGTCAGAGGTATATGTGTTCAGCAATAGAAGGTATACAGTGTGTACAGGTTATACTGGTCAAGGTGCTGGTCCTTGTTGAAATCACAAAATACTGCCAGGGCAAGGCAGCGGTAGGACTTCATGGTGGTTGTAGGTGAGAGAGAGAAAGACAAAGGCAGGAGACTGGTGATCCCAATTAAGTAGGGTTTATTTTCGATGAGATGGTTCTTTCCCCACTACGTCTTGTGGGCGTTTGATATTGTTCAGACAGCTCAATTATAGGACTTAGGTGCCATTAGTGGCTCAGTCAATCACTGTGTGAAGCTTTGGGTTGTTTACGTGCTGCAGTGTGCTGATGAAGATGACAGGTAGCTCTTTCGTTATACGAGTGGTGGGATAGCAGCAAGGGAAACACTAAAGCCATTTCTGGTCTAAATTGCCTGCACACGGTTAGATCAGAAAAGAATAGTTTGCAAGATGGAATGAGATAGAAACCTCAGTTTTTGTCCATATGCCGGGCCTTAATTATTTAATTACCCCATTTATACAACATTATTTAGACACCCAGTGACTTAGCTGGAGAGTGGATTCAAGGCAGTCCAAAACAAAACACATAAGGAGTAAAGTGCAGTGGTGACTGTGGTTAAATTTCACCTCCAAGTTCAGATCAATTTCTCAAAGCTACAGGATTCTGGTGATGCCAGGACATTGGTTAGATTCTTCAGAACGGCCATTCACTGGCAAGGAAATGCCAGTGATTTAGTTATCCCATTGGGCCCTCCATGGGATACCTGAATTTCCCTTTGAGGTTATATTTCACTAGAATTCAATCCATTGCTTTTTATGTGTGGTGTTCCTCTGACCGACTCAGAAAGAGAGCGAGACGTACCCTTTACATTGTACTAAAATGTTTGTTATCCATGCCACATGGCTGCTTATTGCTATTTGAATAAAAGAAATAATTATTTAATATGCATGTACTTTTTTGCATGGACATGAATGTGAGTTACCAACTGTTGTGTGTTTTGTTAATTCAGCAAACCAGTGTATTTGATGGTTATGTTTCTTCTATGAACATGCTTGTTATTTCATTTTTAGTACATGCTGCTTCTCCTAAAACTAGAGTCCTCATTTCATTTCCTTGGAGACAGGGTAAGAAAATATTGAATTTATCAGGATCAGGATATTGTACAACTTGGGAAATTTTAGTTATGATTTTCCCTACAACCAATGTACATTTTAATTAAGAAAACAACGACAATAACACATAAAATTTTCTCTCTGTTTCTTCAAATTGCCTTTTAAATATAATCACACCTCTTCTCCCAGCCTTTAGAGAGACTAGTTTGCTTCTTTCTCTCTCTATTTTTTTTTGTTTTCATTCTTTAAATGTCTGGTTAACAATGACTTTGGCTTTCCATCTTACAGCTATTAAAGACTCTAACCTGTTAGTCTTAATAAAAGTTATGAACCATGCTCTGCTAAAATGATTTTCCCCTCCCCCTTTCCACTTAGACCTGGTAAATTCCCGTGGGGGTGAAAAAGCACTGGATTGAAGTGGACACATTTAGTCTCTGTTAAAGCTATTTATGGTGATTTTTCTGCCACAAGCATTATACTTTGGGCAACCAGATGCTATTCTTTCGGGGCCCGTCTCATAACATATTCTCTGAGTATTCCAAGAACTCCTTTGGGGCCAGCAAATTATCCTCTCTCTGTAAATGCAGTTATATAACAGCTCCATCCAGGAGAAGCCGTGCATTTAGGGTGGAAAAATCACACAATGGGAAAGCCACCTTTAATTTTTTAAAGAAGTATTTAACCGAATACCATTTGCTTTTGCTTTGTTCATATGCTTAGCTTCCTATAGTGTGCGTCTTTGAGATGGGCTGGCAGCTGTCCGGAGGGCATGAATGATGTTCATTCTTTGTTGTTTTGTTTCTAAAGAATACAAACTGGACAAGCCATCTAAAGGTTCAGGTAAACAGACACCCATATCTTTTTCCATGTATCCTCTTTCCATTATGTCCCTTCCCCCATGAATATATTGCACTTTTCTCCATGTATCCTCTTACTGATTATCACATCAATTAAAGAAACTTAAAATCAACTCGGCACATCACCTCAGTCTTCTCCCAGAGCATTAGGCTTTGATGCTTCCATGGCTACATAATTATCTGAAGAAGACATTTCTAAAGACATCTAGTTACATCTTTGGAAGATCCAGAGCATATACTATAGATTAAAGTTTGTTAGTTAGATGTTTAATGTTGTGTTACCCACTGAAAGTTTTTGCACCACTCCCTAAGGACCACTTTTGATGGTTGAAGCCAATGTTTAAGAATAATAGCACTATTAATATTGTTAAAACTGCTGTTTCCTTTATTTACTGAAGCATAGATGAGTACTTCTTGGTGAGTTGCCTGGGAACTCAGATAGTGCAGGAAGAGTGGGGTAACCAGAACCTTCCTTTTCATTTTGGCCTCACCAGACACAATTTTTTCAGTTCTACAGGCAAATTGCATGGTTGCCTGCTCTAGAAAACAACATCTCAGAATAAACTTAGATTTCATGGAGACACAGTACTTTTCTTCTACTGTTTTAAGAATATAATTTTCTTTTTTTGAGTGATGAGGAAGTGAGAACTGAGAATTACATGACAGCTGTCTTCTCACAAGTTGGGAAAAGTCTAGTTTGTGGAAGCAGATTTAAAAGAGAACATCTACCTCTTTCAGGGGAGAAATCAGTATGAAAACGAGCTGATGCTCTATCCTAAGCCATCTGGTGTCCCTAGCACAGTGCCTGGCACAAAATAGGCATGCAAATGTTTGTCAAATTAAAATTTCTGTGTTAAAAATATCTATGAACTGAAAATATAAAAATAGCCATTTAAATATTAAGTTCTCATAGGGGGTGTTTCAGGAAGAAGACAAACTGATTAATGTCCATACATGCATATACATTCAGAATGTTTATATACAGTTTGTGGAGATTTAATATTTATTCCTTTTATGTTATGATGGGATGAAATTCTCTTGTTATATATCTTGATCTTTGACTGTTTCCATTGCTTACTTTGGAACTTTCTCTCAGGACCCAAGTTTCCTATATGTAAACATGCCATATTTAAAAATTGTTTTAGAAGCCCTGATATAATCTTTTGGAATTCAGTTTTCTGAAGTAAAGCATGCTTCTGGCAAAAAAAAAAAAAAAAAAAAAAAAAAAAATATATATATATATATAATAATAATAATAATAATTGTCCTTGGGAAATAGGGTTGTCTATGTGCAGTTGAGGCATAATTCAAACAAGGTTGTTATGTCATTCAAAACAAATTTTAAGAAATAGAGAACAGTCTGAACCTCTCATGATAGGAAAATAACTACCAAGTTTGATGGTTTCTTACTTTTAGAAAATTAGGTTTGATTGAATTAAATTATACTTAATTCAACTCATTAAACATTCACATTGTGCCAGACACAGTGCTAAGTGCTAGAAATACAAAGATGATTTACATACAATTCATATCCTCCAGAAACTCACAGGATAAATGATTCCACTGGAATCTAACCTCTATGAGAGCAGAGCTTTGTTTTATTCACCCTTGTATCCCCAATGTCTAAAATTGTTTTGGCACATAGTAGGTATCTTAGCCCATTTGGGTTGTTATAACAAAAGATCATAGACTGGGTGGTTTAAACAATAGACATTTACTTCTCAGAGTTCTGGAGGCTGGAAGTCCAAGATCAAGGTGCCCGTAGATTCAGTGTCTGGTGAGGTCTCCCTTCCTGATTTGCCAACAGCTTCCTTCTTGCTGTGTGCTTACAAGGCCTTTTCTTGGCATGCTAATAGAAAGAGGGAGAGAGAGATCTCATAGCTCTTCATCATCATTTTTTGTTGTTGTTTTTGTTTTAAAGTTAACCATTTTTTTTTAATCATCTAAAATTTTTATATGTCTCCTTTTCCCCCAATTGACCACTCCCATCCTAGCCATTCACACCCTGGGCAAGCTCCCACTGCCCCAGTGTCTGTGTCTATTGGTTGTGCTAATATGTATGCATATAAGTCCTTTGGTTGCTCTCTATTTTCCTATAGGGCATTAATAGCATTATGAGAGATCGACCCTCATGGCCTCATCTAAACCTAATTACCTCCCAAAGATCCCACTTTCAAATACCATCATGTTGGGTATTATGACTACAACATATGAATTTGGGAGTGGAGGGCTATGACAGAAACATCCAGTCAACAATGAGAGGTTTGATATAAATTTCATATCACCTAGTGTTGTCTTAGGACTATCTTTCTGCATAGGGCAAATCACAAACTAATGGCTTCCTTTTAAAAATATATATTTTATTTATTTATTTTTTTTACAGAGAGAAAGGGAAAGGCATAGAGTGTTAGAAACATCAATGAGATAGAAACATCGATCAGCTGACTCCTGCACACCCCCTACTGGGGATGTGCCCACAACCAAGGTACATGCCCTTGTCAGGAATTGAACCCAGGACCCTTCAGTCTGCACACCAATGCTCTATCCACTGAGCCAAACCAGTCAAGGCTAATGGTTTCTTTAAGAGAGCTAAGTCTTTGGAAATTCTCCTGCAAGCACTAGATTCTGGATTTTCTGTTTTAGAATTAGAAGGACACATCTACTTCACCGAAGCTGTCTGATAAAGCAAAAATGGTCTAGAAACTAGATTAACAGCATCCTGACAAAGGCCACAGATAACCAAGCCTGTCCTATAAACACATCATCCAGAGCAAGTGCATTACCCTGCCAGGAGAATGACCATGAATGTAATTACAGTAGTTGTCTACTATCTGATATGACTAGGCTCATGAGATAGGTGGTTAGTTAATCAACAAATCAGCTAAAAGTATAGAGTCATAGAAAAGGATGGAATTTATTTAAACATACTTTAAAGCATGTATTTGTGTTCATTCTTCAATATTTTGATATGAACTCAGATCATTCTTTAAGAAGTGTTCTGTTGTTTGAAATACATGTTTTTCTTTCTCATATAAACCATGTCCATAATGCATCTTCTGTAATTAAGTGTCAAAATCTTTAAATTCGATTGAGAACTTAAATGTACTTAGAATGTATTCGAAGAACAGAATATTTCAATACTTCTACATTTTTTTGAAGTTTTATGGTTATAAACTTTCCAGTTCCTCACCAATTTGCCTCTATTGAATCCTTTCAAAACAGTAAATTCTTTTTGTAGTAGTACTTCATTGTTTCCCCCCAACATTTCATTAAATTATGAAGTTGCAATAACAGCTGCAATGCTCATAAATAAGTTTCAGAACAAACATAATTGACTCTTGATAAGAATACAGTTCCAGAGGGGTGGGTAGGAGCTTGGAGGAGGGGAATAAAGGGGAGGAGAGATGGGAGATATCTGTAATACTATTCATATATAAATGAATACAATTCCATGAGTGGGAACAGAAATTGCACATTGCAGAAGAGCCAATTAGTTGTATGTAGGAAAAAGGTTTTGCAGATTTAGCACAAGCTTTGCCTTGACTGGCCTGCAAAACTGTGTGTTATTAGTAATGATCTACACTGTGTGACAACGAGAGACAATATATAAGGACTTCATTGGGTTAGGATATGTAGTTCATACTTTTAATATAATGTTTAAGTTATTTCAAGAAAATATAAAATTCAGCACTTTCTTACACTGGCTTGACAGCTCAAGAGGGATTTGTTTATTTGTGATGTGCGAAACAGTATTATAAAAAGTGCTAGATTTGGCAAACCTGGATCCAGGTCTCCGCTCTGCCGTTCCCTGGTCTGGTGAGCATGAGCTTCACTTGAAACACCTCAAGGCGCCTGTTTACATGCCTGAAAGTTGCACCCTGACTAAAGATTGAGACTTAGCCCATGGGGTCCAAAACAATCACAATTATGAGATGAGATTTTGGAGAAAAGCATCAATTTTATAGAAAATTTATTGCATTAGTCAGAGCTCTCAGTTGTAAACAACATACATCAACTTGGATGTGGGGGCAGAATCCTTGGGAGAGCTGCAATGCCAACCCAGAGGCAAAGTTGCCAGGATCAACATCCCAAACCAATCATCATAACTAGTATTCAGTTGCCACCAAGACATAGATGTAAACAATTGTACCACTTCTGCATCAGGAAATTGCTTTTAGCACAACCAATGCTGACACCATTGTTTTCAAGGACTCAACCTTGTAGCCACTGCTCCCTGATGGCACTGAACACCAGTAAGTGTGTGGGGTCTGGGGATGGGTGGGAGAGGGAGAGGGAAAGTAAGAAAGAACCCTCTATTCTGTTTTGCTTGAGTCCCTAGCTCCTGAGACCAGACTATATGGATGGGTCTCCTTTTGCTTAATTAGAAACTTGAGCCTAGTTGTAAATAACTAGTAGCCCTGCACATGAATCTGTGCTCCAGTAGCTCACCAGTAGCTCACTGCTGCCCTGCCCTCCTGTAGCTCCAGCCTACCCTCTGCGCCCCCCCCACCCCCCCACATAGCTTGCTGCCCTGCCCCTCATGTATTATAGCTTGTAGCTCACTGCCCCACCCTCCTGCTGATCTGTAATCCAGTCTTACATGATGGGTCATTATGCTTCAAGGCGTAATGACCATTTGCATATTACACCTTTATTATATAGGATGCTAAGAAAGCAAGTACCGAGTATTTTTTTTTTTTTTTTAACATCAATAGAAAACTCTTCAGGTAGAAATGCACCAAACATAGAAAGGGTTTAGATTCTGAGCTGCTGAAATGAGTATCAAAAGGTGCAAACAGTTATGCTGAGGCCACCATGAAGTATAGGAATGCTGAAAGACAAGTGCCTGGGCGAAGAGACAGTGTCCAGTAAGCAGAAGGAAGAAAATCTTGATCCTCATTTGGGGAGGAGGCAAGCCACCGACTCCTTCAAAGCTTGAGGGAATTCTATCATGGGGAGTTCTGGGAATGATGGTTTTGCCATTGTCCCCAAGGTAAGGAGAAGAGTTGAGAGGACTTCCAGGCCTTACTGAATGCTTTGGAAGGTGAGGAGTGAGCACTTTTGGCTGCCTGCTGGTGAGGACAGAGGGACAGGATGTATACCTGATGGGGTAATGGAGGAGCGTCTCAGTGCGTTCATTTCCCATTTTCAGAAGGATTTATGCAGCTGTGATTAACCTGACAAATCAAAGAGGGGATGGTTTGAAGGGATCCAAACAGCTGAGCCAACCTGGCACTCCCTGCTCCCGCATCCTTGAGGGCGATGGCGTGGCTCTGTTTTGGCTATAGCTTTTCTGTCAGCTTCCAAGGCAAAGTCCCAGGGACACCGAATGGGGAATTCAGGGCCAAGATTCTCTTGGCCGTGGCCCTCTGGTGTGCCTGCCCAGGCTGTTTCTAATCCTGTCTTGGAACTGACTGCAGAAGGAAAGATCTCATTCAGAGATAACCGGCCAGCGGTTACTGCACCCAAGTTGGCCTGTGGATTATCGGCCATTTACATGTATAGCAAATATTTATTGAACACCCGCCGTGTTCAAGAAGCAGGGCTAGAGCTGTGGGAGTTAGGAAGAGAGAGAGAAGAGGCATGCACAGCTCTGGCCTCAGGAACGCGACAGGAAGGGACTAACCTATTGTGCAGAACACCATCTGGAAGGGACTCTTCCATGTTAGAGGAACACAAATAGTTTCTGTTTTTGGGCTGCCTTGGACAGTGAGAATTATTTCTCCTCGGGGAGCTGGGGATGTCTGTGAGTGAGCTGATGAGCACTAGACCTGCTTGGAACCGTCTCGCCAGGACGGACGAGGCTCACAGGCCTCAGCTCTACCCCTGGAACTGACTGCCGCCAAATCCCCAATCTCGGGGTGTGACTGCCAGGATCTACCCAGGACAGCCTGGTCGGGAGTCTTTTAGTTGCCAGTTTAAGGTTAAAATAATAGTTTTTATGTTTCAACGTCTGTCAGCCTGACTCCTCTGAGGCTTATTTTGCCTTGTTTAATAAGCACACGGAGAAGGTGGCCAAAAAGCATTCTAATGAAGTCAAGTTTCTACTTCAATTGCTTTGTGTCTGAGGCTCTCCCCCAAGAAGAGACACTGTTTTCCCTGGTTCCTGCCAACTCTTTTATTGTAAAAATAAGCTCATCCCTTGGCTTTCGACCCTGGAAAACAAAAGCTTTGATGTTGTGGAGACTGAGACTAGACACAGGACACAGGCCTTAGATGTGAAACAGATCTTTTTGTGGTGAAAATTCTTTTTTAAATCCTCACCCGAATGGGGGTAAGGTGGAGGGGGGCGGGGGAGAGAGAGAGAGAGAGAGAGAGAGAGAGAGAGAGAGAGAGAGAGAGAGAGAGAGAGATCAGTTGCCTTTCACAGATGCCCCAACCAAGCATCGAACCCACAACCCAGGTATGTGCCTTGAGTGGTAATTAAACCCAAAACCTTTTGGTACACAAGAAGATGCTCAACCAACTGAGCCACTTCGATTAGGCCTATGGTAAAAATTCTTGAGCAACAATTTTGGGGGCTTTTATGAGAAGGATCCAGGCACTGTGTAAAGAAGGAGTATGAAGTGCTGTTGGTGATGAAAATCCTAGCTTCTCGAATTATGATGATGTTTATGAAGACAGCTAACGCGCCCTGGTGCCTCTCTGTCAGGCACAGTTCTCCTGGTGTGTTTATATGTTTGAAACCTGTGGCAGAATCTATGAGATCAATCCTGTTCTGTTATCATCCCTCTCAGATTCCAATGAAGAGACTGAGGTGCAGAGAGGTTAAGGGCTTGCCCTAGGTTCATGCGAGCAAGTGTAAGTGCTGGCCATTAACCCCAGGGCTTGCATTGTTAACAACCGCTGTGACAGACTGAGTTTGGGAATAGTTTTTCTTGGGAATAGAGGAGACACAATAATTGGGTAATAAATCCCTGCTGAGGTGGGCCAGGAATTCTGTTTCATCATGACCTAGTTGCATCACTTAAAAAAATTTTTTTTCAACAATTTTTTTACATTTTAAAAAATTATAGTTGCCATACAATATTATATTAGATTCAGGTTTACAACATTGTGATTAAACATTTTTATATGTTATGGAGTGATCACCCCACTAAGTCTAGTAGCCATTTGACATCATTGTAGTTATTCTATCTCATAAAGAGAGAATATGCTAACTGACTGTCACACCCCCACAAAGATGAAGGCCCCACAGCCAATAAGGAGGGAATATGCTAATTGACTGCCACACCTTCAAAGATAGAACACCAACAGTCACAAAGATGGCGGCATCCAGTCCCCTCAGCCCTGCCAGGGTGGCGGGAGCGTGGCACAGCCGGACCCACTCCCAGGTGGGTCCGGCCCCTCTGTGCACCTGTCTCCAGAGTTCTGCAGTCCCCTCAGCCCCCAGCCACCCAGCCAACCAGGGCCAGCCTGAGGTGCAGGCAAGCCTCAGAAGGTGGCTGCCCAGTCGCCCAGGGCCACCTGAGGCTCAGGTAACTAGGTCTCGCCAAAGCTTGCACTGCCAGCAGTGGCATCAGTAGAGGTGTGATGGGGGCATCATCTTCCCCTTATTGCCGGGTTGCCTCCCACCCATGAGGGCTCCTGGACTGTGAGAGGGGAGCAGGCTGGGCTGAGGGACTCCACCTCCAGTACATGAATTTTCATGAACCAGGCCTCTAGTTATAATATAATTGACTATATTCCCTATGCTGTTTTTACATCCCCGTAATATTGTGTACCTACCAATTTGTGCATCTTAATCCCTTCATCTTTCTCACTGATTCATAGATTCAGAAAACAGACTGATGGCTGCCAGTTTAGAGGCAGCCATCAGTCTGTTTTCTGAATCTATGAATTTGTTCATGTTTTGTTTTTTTCGTGCATTTTGTTTCTTAGATTCCACAAATAAGTGAAATCATTTGGTGTTTGTTTTTCTCTGTCTGACTTATTTCACTTAGCATAATACCCTCTAAGTCTATCCATGCTGCCCCAAATGGCAAGATTTTATTCTTTTTATGTCTGAGTAATATTCCATTGTATATAGAATTGAATTATCATTTAATTACTTTATATAGAGATCAACTGTCCTATATACTGGGAGAAGAATGGACATTAAAGAAGAAGATATGGTTGTCATTTCTCCTTTCTTCCTACTCGAATCATTCTCAGATTAATCTCAAAATTCCTCGAGGTCAGAGGTGATGTTTATTCAGTTTGGCAGCTCTTTATCAGCCAGTGAAATGCCTTAACATGTGATCTGGGGATGACTGAAACACCCCTCCCAGAGTCACGCTCACCCATGGAAGGTAGACCCTTGGGCTGCCAAATGAATATTTGATGAGAATACTCTTGTTCATAGACGTGTTCACATATCTCTAGCACTTTGAGCATCACTGTTGACACTGATATTTCATGCTAATGATTTGGTGGAATTTACAGTTCCAGCAAAAGAAGAAAAGGGTCCTTCCTTCCTTCCTTCCTTCCTTCCTTCCTTCCTTCCTTCCTTCCTTCCTTCCTTCCTTCCTTCCTTCCTTTCTTTCTTTCTTTCTTTCTTTCTTTCTTTCTTTCTTTCTTTCTTTCTTTCTTTCTTTCTTTCTTTCTTTCTTTCTTTCTTTCTTTCTTTCTTTCTTTCTTTCTTTCTTTCTTCTTTCTCTTATGACCTGGTTTGATGATCTTGTGTCTAGGTTGAAAAGTCAGGACTGTTCTGACATCCTTTATTGTAGTGAGTGCTGGAGTCTTGAATGAGTATGTCATATTCAAATACAGCAGTGAAGTGTACATTAGGAGCATACATTATCTTTCCTAATGGAATGCCAGTTTTATGGAGAGAGGGACAGTCATGAGTTCAGCAAAAAATACCACCTTTCTGAACAACTAGAGGTGGCCATTTTTTATAGTACCAGCCAATAAAACTTAAATTGGGTTTTATGGCAAACTTTTCAGTTTCTAATATAGTTACTCTCTCTTCTCTCCTGCTTTATTATTCTTTCTGCCTGGAATAATGACATGAGGCTGAGGATGCAGCATCCATCTTTTTTACAATGAGGCAATAAGCAGGAGGACTAAATCCAACGCAAGCGGTGGCAGAGCATAAAGCGAGTGTGGGTCATTGGCAGCATACTTGAAAAGATACAGCAGCTCTGGACTGTTTCAATTCAGGTTTCTTAGCATGTGAAAAATAAACCGGTGGTCAAGGCTTCGGTAAATCATTGTTTTGTTACTTTTAGGTGAATGCAGTTCATATTGATCCAAGCAGCAGCATCAGGCCTTGAGATCAGTAAAATGTTGACTGATGTAGAAGATAAGAATAATCATTGTTCAGTGAACAAAATCAACAACCTGCCAAAGTAGCACATTTAAGAGGTCTATTGTAAACATTCTTTTAAAATGAGAGAATAACATATTTTCAAATAATCTCATCAGAAAGGCTCTCACATTAAGCACAAGCAGTACACAGTATGTTTTTTGAGAATTATAATGTGAGGTAGAGGTGTCCCATGATTGGTAAAGAATTCTTAATCTGCAGAGTAAAGATTTGTGAATTCATCATTGTTCAGGGCAGGATGGACTTTCATTCTGAACACCAGTACTAGTTACATAGACAAATATATCCATTAGCGGACAAGGATGATTCATCTAGTTCCCGGGACTGTGGGCCTGGAACCAGTCAAAGCATCACCCGAGAAGCTGTAAAAATGCAAATTCTTGGATCCTATTACCGAGCCACTTATTTGGAATACAAGGATGGGGCCAATCATCTGTGTTTAACAAGCCCCTGAGGTCATTCTAATGCAAAGTTTAGGATTGAGAATCACTGCTTTAGATTAATTTCCATATTTTAGATTAATTTCTATACATTGGGTTAACTAAAACTGTCTTCCCTAATAATTTATGGTCATTAACATATTTCTGGTTTGTGCAGTCACAAACCAGAAAGATGTTATGGATCTCCTGACCATCTCCAGAGGCAAGATCCTATGACAGTAAATTAAGAAGGTGGCATTGTGCTTCCTAAATCATTGTCTTGTAAGATGTAGTCCCTTTCTTCCAGGAGCCCTAGGTGAACCACTAATATATTTCTAAACCCGAGTTCATCTATTTTACTGAGGAGAGGTCTGTCTGAAGCAATAGACCTCTTTTTATTTACCTTTACTACGATAAGAACATCAAAGTCATACTAAAGTTTATTTTTTAAATTCAAAAGTACTTCTCAAAGCTAAAAAGTAGCATTATCCAGCAACAATCCAGAATGCAAACAATCTGGAATTAGCTAATTGGTATCGACTATAAGTGGGCAAAGAAAAATCAAAGCAAATAGGTCTTTCTGGCTAGCTAAGATGATTTGCTGGTTTAAACACTTTGCAAAAGGCTAACTACAATGAAATCCAATATACACAAAGAAGGTAAGCAATACATGGGGAGCTTTATTTGTGATTTACTTTTACTAAAAGCTGTCAAAATTAATGACCTTTTCCTTCTCTTATAAAAAGTCCTTAAAATGAAAACTATCTACCTTTAAATTAAGTCTGATTTGATTTACTCTGGAAGGGGAGATCTTAAATGTTCCCTCCTTCATGACTGCATTGTAATTCTTTGTCCCAGAAGGTGGAAGGAGGTACATGCCAAAGAGAAATTCGTTGCTAATATGGTTTTGTTAGAAAAGAACAAGTGCCCGAGTGAGAAACAGTTGGATGATAAGAGTTGGCCAATCTCTTGATTAAGATGTTTGACTTTTACTAATAAAATTAATTTCTGATTTTATTATATTAATTTTCTTTGATGTAGGTTTATGGGTATTTTACTAGTAGGTATGGTGAGGTTTAATATGGCAAACTTGGGAATGTCTTAGCTAAAAATAGAGAATAGTAATTACAAATTATAGATATTAAATTATTTTTATAACATAATCTGCTATTACAATGTATTTAAAAGAGCACACAGTCTCTTGGATCTCTTTTACTGTGGGATAGTCATGAACATATGAATAAACTTTTGTTTTACTCAATTTCTTGGAATCTGCAAACTTATTATTTTATTGAGAATTCAAAGTGTTTATGTCAAAGGCTGCTGAAGTCATAAATGATGGAGTGTCATTCAGGTGGTGGATACCAGTAGGTCCCTGGTATCCATATTATTTCTGTTATTATGCACTGTAACTATCACTCCTGAGAAAGCACAACTCTGGATAGTGTTTAGCAGAGGAATCATGGCTCAGAAAAATGAGCAAGGGTAATCGTTCCAGCTTGTCCTGGGATCTGAAAATATTTGTATTATTGCACACAACTCTGGATTGGGCACACTATTTTGATTCTATGATAGGAGTCCTGATCATGTAAAATGGTGCTTGCAATAGGAAGGAGAGAAAAACATTAAATGGGGATAGTGAGTAGAAGTAGGATAAGAATATGAAGGCAGGGTGAAGGGAAACTTGGATAGGCAAGGTATAAGATAATTCTGAAAGGGCATTGCCAGTTCAGGTATACACACCTACTGGACCAGATGTATACATTCCTATTCCAGTTGTCTTCCTTCATTGCTATGCCTCCTACTTTACAGAGACCTTATGTTGATTGGTGATATAAGGCTTTTAATCTAATAAACTACCCAGATTTAAAAGCATTTATGTTATAGGATAGGTTCTAGGCAGGCTGACTTTGATGCTCAGTGTCAAGTTACTTTAGAGTCTACCTTCTTTTGATCTTAAGAAAATAAGCACACAAAGAGAAAAGGCCCTGGGTAGTGATTTCTACTCTGTGGACTTGTGCACAGACTGAAACTACATTAATGGTTTGCTGACCAAGGCAGTTGTATCGGAGATCAACCCCGGTACTGCTGTCTGAGCTGTGTTGAAGTCTGTTAATAGTTCTTCCTCCAGCAGCTCTCATAACTTGAAAATACCAAAGGATAATCTAATTTCTTATTTGCCAATGTTCAAAGAAAATACCCCAGTTATCTTTTTATCATGTATAGATGAAGATCAGCTTTCTGGGTGAGGAATTCAGATTCACAATGCTAATGAGGCCATCCAGTGATTTGCAAATTCAGATTTATGGGGCCTGTCAGGGACTGCATCAGGAGTCAGGTGAGTCCCAATTTGGAGACTTTTCACTTTGGAGCAGCTCTGTATTTTTTTTTGCTCTATAATTCTGTTTCTGATATGATTAAAAAATAGATTTTGTATTGATTTCAGAGAAGAAGGGAGAGGCAGAGAGAGAGAGAGAGAGAGAGAGAGAGAGAGAGAGAGAGAGAGAGAGAGAGAGAGAGAGAATATGAAAGGGAATCATTGATTGGCTGCCTTCCGCACAACCCCTACTGGGGATTGAGCGCATAACCCTGGCATGTGCCCTTGACCAGACTCAAACCCAGGACCCCTCAGTCCACAGGCCAACACTCTGTCCACTGAGCCAAACCAGCGAGGGTTCTGATATGATTTTTTTGATGACTGTGTTCCTATGCTAAAAATAAAGTGTGAAAATCCTGATGCCATAATTTTTTGCTTTACAAAAGGCTTTCTACAACAACAAAAGAACCACCACCAAACCCCCAAAAGGATTTCTAGTGAATGTAAAATGATTCAAATAAAGGCTCATAGAGTACCTGAAACAGTTACTTTCCCCAGATGTTTGGCTTCTTTTGTAGAGTCTGTCTTTGGTGGCCAGGTGTTTCCTTTTATCATCTTCCATGATTTTTATTTTTCCTCAAGAGCTTTTTCCTTATGTGCTCCATAGAGGTCCACATAATTTAGCCCAAGTGGGTCCTCTCTCTGAGGTGGGTGCACAAATCTGGGAGTTTGGACCTCCAAGGGTGCTCCATGTTCTTTACAGGAGGTCTGTGGGCTCCGTGCACATCAAATGATGTGACGAGTGGAAGGTGGGGAATTTCATCTACCTCCTCCAGGTAGAGGTCCTTAGACCTCAGTTCCAACTCTTCACACACACACACACACACACACACACACACACACACAGATTAGCTCCTTTGAATCTTCAAAATATCTTCCTCCTATTGTGTTTATTTCTCTTCAGCTCCTGCCTTTCAACTATATTCACAGTGTTAGGATAACAGTGTTCCTGTTATGTGTGGATTTTGCTAAAGAGATTGATAAGCTTTTTTTCAATAGTTCTAAATGCAAAGACTTGTAAACTACTCCACCTATGGTTGATATTGTAGTTGCTTCCTATTCTTATTTTGATCCATGTTAATCTTCAGGCCTTTACCTAGAGAAGACTACTCCACTTTTAAAAACAATATTTTATTTTTTTCACCCAATAACGTACTTTCTATTGATTTTAGAGAAAGGAAGGGAGAGAAAGAGAAATATTGATCGATTGCCTCAGGTATGTGCCCTGACCTGGAATTAAACAGGCCACCTTTTGGTGTACAGGACAATGCTCCAACAAACTGAGCTACACTGGCGGGAGGGCTACCCCTCTGTTGATTGCCTGTACCCTTGTGCCTTTGTAATTGTCAGCTGTGGTGTAGTTCTTTAAATGCTGCCTCTCTTTCCACAGTCTGGGGTTGTCCATTTAGACCAGGGTGTCCTGCTGTCCCTCTCCACATCAGAGTTCTTGTGCTAGAGAGCACAACTTCTGCTCTTTGGGGATTTGTTTTGATTGTTACCTCCTGATCCTGGCATCACACCACATTGACATGAACGGGAATCTAGACATTTCCACACATTCATTCATAAAGGAACATTTGTGAACATGCAGACTTTACTACAGGTAAGTAGAAGAGTGGCGAGGAGGTGTTTATATCGCATACCCCACAGGAAACAAGCTAACAATGGGCCACTGGAAACTCCTGGCCTCTCTTTCAGCTGTTCTGTCCTTTGGGGCTGTTTTGATCCTTGCACCATGCAGTGCTCAGCTTCCCCTCCTCTCGTTAGCTCTTGTAGATATTAAAAATATCACCTTTCTATTGTAGTGATCTCTTATTAGCTCCCACTTATCAACTTGCATGTACAAACCCATCAAGGCATTAGGAGAAAAAAATTGCCCTTTAATTGGCTTTACAGGCATACCTCGTTTTATTACTCTGTTTTGTTGTGTTTGCAGATATTGTGTTATTTACAAGTTAAAGGGGCGAACTTTCACAGCAAAAAAGATTATGACTTGTTGAAGGCTCAGATGATGGTTGGCATTTTTAACAATACATATTTTAAAATTAAGGTATGTACATTTTTTTTAGACATAATGCTTTTGCACACTTAATAGAGTACCATAGGGTAAATATCACTTTTATATGTATTGGGAAACCAAAAAAAATGTAAGTGACTTGCTTTATTACAATATTAGCTTTATTGTGGTGGTCTGGAACCGAATTCACAGTATCTCTGAGGTGTGCCTGTACATTGTTAGAAAGAAGTTATAGATCACACAACATTTTTTCCTGTTGTTTTTTCTGCTACATAATCCAAGTGGGCTGTCTAAGGCAGACTCAGTTCTCATTGCCAAGGAAAACATCCAATGTCTTCCTGATGGCTTGCTCACTGTTTTGACTTGCCACTTGATTCTATATGCTAACTGGATTAAAATAGTGACAAAGAAGTGACTAAAAAAATAAATAAATAAAAGAAAGAGAAAATTTCAATTAGCTGGTTGTTTTTTCTATCTAATACCATGCCACCAAGTTGACTGCTTTTTCTCTTATATTTATCCTTTTATTTTAGAACTAAATTTTTTTTGGGGGGTGAGGGATGTAGCTTTTATTTGTCAGACTTTAAAATGATAAGCATGGTCTACTTCATTTCCAAGTGAAACACGGCAAAATTAACAAAGATGGGAACATTTGTTTAAGGGAACAGATCCTCTAAATGCCAAAGGACAACTTGAAATATGCATGGACTTCTCTAGAATGAAGAACTGCTAATAAATAAATCATAGTGGTAGTGATTTTGAATGTATCCGAGAAGAGGAAGTTTTTACTTTACTTGACAACGAAATAGAGACAGTGAATAGATTATTCCATGGACGGCTGATGTGGCTTCCCATCCATTCTGGCAGGTGCATGGTGCTCACATATACATGATAATGGTTTAAATGTAAATAAGGTTAATGAATTTTAATATTCCTCTGGATCGTGTATTCACACTGCCATTTGCATAGTGACTTATTTCTCAGGTCCTTTTGTAAATATTGTAATGAAATAAACATTAGAGGCGAGCACAAAGGAGTGCATACAATTAGCTCAGCAGACAGCCCTCCATGGAGGCAAATTGGGATCATATCACAGGATCGCAGGTGTCAGGGATGGATGAGACACATAAGCCAGGGGATCCTTCTTTTCTAGCGGGGAAATAGTCTGTTTAGGAGAGTTTCAAAAAGGGTAGCTGGTTTAATTTTCTGTGCCTCAAGAGACAAGGTTTCTGAACTTGCCTCCAATAGAATATTTGCTGTGCTTCGTCTGAAGTGATTTCGGTCCTGGGGATGTGGCATAGGGTATGAAGGGGAGCAGAGGTGCCTACACAAGCCACATCATCACTGTCAGATCGAGGAGGAAGCCTCTTGCCACTGGCACACTCAGGCCCCGAATGGAATCTGTGAAGCATTACAGCACAGAGCAAGACTCACTTTCCTTAGCACAGATTTCACTTTTTCCATCACCAGTTTTTTAAACATTTATTTTAACCCTCACCCAAGGAATGAGGACATTTTTTCCCATTGATTTTTAGAGAGAGGGAAAAGGAGAGGGGAGGGAAAGAGGTGTGTGTGTGTGTGTGTGTGTGTGTGTGTGTGTATGAGAGACAGAGAGAGAGAGAAAGGGAGAGAGAGAGAGAGAGAGAGAGAGACAGAGAGAGAGAGAGAGAGAGAGAGAGAGATGTGGCAGAGACATGGATTGGTTGCCTCTTACACACACTTGACCGGCCCAGGATTGAACCTGCAACCAAGGTATAATACATGCTCTTGACTTACAATCAAAACTGTGACACTTTGATCCAAGGGCCAGTGTTCTAGCCACTCAGCAAACTGGCCAGGGTCCTATCACATTTTGAAAAAGAACTTTTTTATTTCATAATACTTTATTCAGCCTCATGTTTTCAATTCTTTTCTTTTTAAACCTTCATTGCTAAACATATTACCTGGGTCCTCCCCCTCCCCATAAACCTCTTCCAGCCCACTCCTGTCCTCCTCCCACAGGCCCTCACCACCCCATCGTCTGTGTCCACCCTCCCCTGCCTCCCCTCTGAGGTTCAGCGGTCTGTTCATGCTTCTATGACTCTAAACAATTTTTAAAAGGTTACCATTCCTTCTCAATACTGTTGTGCTGGCAAGATAAGCCACATTGGTCTTAACTCTTGCTGATTTGAATGTGCTTTGCATATTTGGGGAAATCCCACATTATGAATCTTATTTAAATTTAAGGCGGTTAATAATGATTATATCTTTTAGCTTTTTCTTTACCCTCAACCCATTATATACAATGACTTTTAAAACTCCTGCTTTTTGTTGAATCCATTGTACTGTTTCATGCCTCTGGGCCTTTGCTATCATGAAAAAAAGCATGGGTGCTCGGAGCATGGCATGAGCCCGGATGCTGGAATTGGGGCACCCACACTCAACTCCTGTGTCTAACAGGAATATTAATAGCAGCGACATCACAGGCTTGTCAAGTGGCTTACATGAGTTACTACGTGTAACATGTGTGGAAGAATGCCCGGAATTGCTGAACGCTTACAAACTGAGCTCTCACTAGTTTCTCCGCTTGCAGTGCCCTTTCTTCTCTGTAAAACCCTTTTGCACTTGGGCTCAAACGTTACTATCCCATCTCCCCAGCTTTCTAATTCAAGGCAGAGTTAACTGCTTTTTCCTTTTGTCTTCCTGACACATTTCATGTATTTTTATCATTGCATAGTATTTATCAAGGTGTATTAATTTTAGTACTCAAATATTTCTCTTATTCCCAAAGCTATAAATTCCTTGAGGGCTGGACCATATTTTTTTAAAAAACCTATTTATTGTTAAAAGTATTACATAGGTTCCTCCCCCTCCCCAATAACTTCTTTCAATCCGCTTCCTCCCCGCCCCCATATTTTATTCAACTACTTATCATCCCTCAGCACCTCAAACAAGACCTGGATAAAACAGGTGCTTGATGTATATTTGTTGGATTAAACATTAGCCATGTATAAAAGCACTCATTGTTTGAATAAGCCTGGCTGAACATTTACTGCCTCCCGATATTGTTCTGGATGTGGGTGTGGATAAAGATAATGTTTATAGCTCTTTGTTTCCTTCAGGGCTTGCCATTTATTAACGTAATTGTGCTTTAATAAAATGGGCAAGACCGGAGGATGGAGCCTGGGATTCTGCTTTCCATTTAGCAACCGAAGCCTATATCTGTGAGATCTTCGGCTGCCCATTCATTTTTGAATGTGCTTTGCTTATTTGGGGAAAATCCCACATTATGAGTCTGTGTCTTTGCAGTTGGGAGATATGTGGGATGCTGAGCTTCTACTAAGACATGCCAGTGTGAGGCTTTGGTTTGGAAGAGCAGGAGGAAAAGGACAGTGAGGACTGCCATGCCCTGGCTTGCATGGCGACGGAGGAGCTGACTTTCAGGTGCGGCAGAGGGGTAAGATGAAGCATTGGACTGGAGACGCCACAGGTAAAGTCAAGTCCTGGAATTGATTCACGGAGACAGCAGCAGTGTCTTCCTCAGGCCAGTTCTGAGGCATTGTTTGTGGCATTTCCTAGAAACTGAGCCTCTAGTCTTCCTATGGTTTTGTAAGTCACCTAATACCTTTCAAGATTTTTTTTTTTTTTCTGCTTACATTAGTCAGAGGGGATTTTGTTGTTTCCTACTGGAAGCTCTAATAGAGCTGCTATTGAACCAGCTTCTCTGGTCCAGAACTTTCAGCGGGTTGTGATGATGATAACGTGGTTTGTTTGGAGCTGAGGACTTATAAAACCAGAGGAAGAAGTCAGTGTATTCCCCCAGACATCATGTTGATAGGGGCAGAAATAAAATGCTGGGGACCAGCTATATTGTAAGAAATATTAATCATGCTCTGTTAACTGTTGCTCTGATTAGAGAAGGCACATTCTGACCTGGCTGGGAGTTGCACATGGGACCTGGGAGCTCATGTGGAAATGCAGCCCATCCTCTCCACCCAGATAATGCCTGTTATCATGAAAAGATTGACAACCATGTTGCAGAAACCAGAGTAGCCAGCCCTTTGAAGACCCCCAGCCTTTGCATACCTATAGGCCTTTGCAAATATCCAGCTTGCATTACCTGTAAACTGCCCATTTGGCATACCTTTTGCTTACTTCCCTTGTCATCTTTGTCCTTCTACCCAATGTAAGCAGCTGACTTACGGTGGGGTGCAGAGCAGATGTTTGTGGATGACCTGCTGCAGTATTGGAATAAACACTCATGTGATTCAAACCTGTCTCTGCTTAATTGGCTCAAGCAGTGACAGGCAGCATGGACCCACTGTTTGTCTGATTAGTGTCAGCTACTGAAGGAATGTTAAAACACTTAGTGCAGTTACTTTCAATAGAGCTTTAAAAAAAGCACTTTTCTTATTTATAAAAGATTGGACCTATAGAGTCTGAATGGTGCCTCAAAGTTCAACAAATAACATATATATATTTTAAATAAATGAGTGTTGTATTTCTTTTAAAAAATATATTTTATTAATTTTTTACAGAAAGAAAGGGAGAGAGATAGTTGGAAACATCCATGAGAGAGAAACATCAACCAGCTGCCTCTTGCACACTCTCCACTGGATATGTGTCCACAACCCAGGTACATGCACCTGACTGGAATTGAACCTGGGACCTTTGAGTCTGCAGGCCGACATTCTATCCACTGAGCCAAATCTGTCAGGGCAATGTATTCTTTTCTACCATCATTGGAGATTAAAGAACAGGAGTGTGAGTTAGTGCTTAGAAGTCTGCCTCGGTCCTTGAAAGCAAATTGGTTACAATCAGCAGAGGCAGCTAGAATCAGAAAGCTAGAAAGCTGAAATGAAATGAAGTGAGAGTTTCCAGGGGGAAAATTATCCAGCATAAAAGAAGGTCAGAGAGAGTTCAGTTAAAATTTTCTGAAGGAGAAAAAGATTGGGAGAAGTAAAGAGATCAGAAAATTATTGTAAGAGTAATAATAACAGATTAAAAAACAGTGAAGAATTAAAAGATATGATTAACAGCTGTCACTACTTCAGTTGACAAAGCTGGTTAATTGCCCATGTAATCCTAGTATATAATTTCCCACCTAGTATACTTCACTCCAGAGAATCATAAATGAATCACATATGTTACCTTTGTTAGGCTGCCGAGGACATGAATCCTTAAGAACAACAATGGTGAAAACTGCTTGTGTACACATATGAAAGGGTCTTTCCTACTCAGTGGCTGAAGGCCTTTTAGAGCCGGGATTGAAGATAGGGATGATCCCCTCAGTCTCTTCATTATATAGATGCAAAGCTAAGGCCCAGGTGTCTGAACTGACTTGCCCAACCCAGGCTTCGTATTGTGACATAAAGAGCAGAAAATTTAATATTAGACTCCTTGCTTTATGACAACACAGAAGTCCCTAAGTCTAAAACATATCTTCCTTCCTAAGTACATGTTCAAGTCCCTTTCTCCTTTATTAACTCTATTCTTGACCACATGGGAAAAGACAGGGACCTCTCTGCATATTCTTATCTGTGTGGGCAGAGGCAAAGCCTAAACAAATCACTGGGATCTTCCTTCTTTCCTCCTTTCCTTCTTTTCCTCCTTTCCTTCCTTCCTTCCTTCCTTCCTTCCTTCCTTCCTTCCTTCCTTCCTTCCTTCCTTCCTTCCTTTCTTCCTTCCTTCCTGCCTTCCTGCCTTCCTGCCTTCCTGCCTTCCTGCCTTCCTTTAATTATATATTTATTTCCTTTTAATATATATTTTTTATTGATTTTATAGAGGAAGGGAGAGGGAGAGAGAGAAACATCAGTAATGAGAGAATCATTGATTGGCTGCCTCCTACCCACCCCACACTGGGATCAAGTCTGCAACCCACATGTGCCCTGACCGGGAATCGAACTAGTGATGTCCTGGTTCATAGGTCGACACTCAACCACTGAGCAACACCAGCCAGGCTGGGATATTTCTTTATCTCCCTCTTTTGTTTTTGCCCTTCAGTCCTTGAATACTTGACAGATGTCAAAGAACAGCAGGGTGAATGCAAAAGGCTTTCTCATGCTTTTAAAGCTCAGGCACACTTGGATATTTCTTTCAAAGATTCTAGTTTGTACACACTGCTAAAGGAAAGCCCCCTTCTCATTGCATTTCAAGCATGCACCTTTGTTTTTCCAATCTACACTAGAAGACTTTTTTTTTTTCTTTATGTATGTTTGAATTTTTAAAGATTTAATACATTCTAAGTGGGAAACACATTTGTCAAATTCAGGTCTGAGTCTTTGAGCCAGTGAAAAAAGCTTGCCTAATATCATTTGTTAGCAGTTACTAAACTGTCACAATCTATCAAACCAGAATTTCATTCAGTATATTCTCGGTGTTAGCATCATTGTGCTTAATCCTATCACTGTCATTTGCCACCATTTCTTCTGCGGTTTACTTGGATTACTTTAGTGATCCTTGAAAATCTTAAAGGAATTGGAAGGATTATTGTTAAAAAGCCATTTTCCTTGTTTTTTGCTCAAGCTTTTTCCTGGCTTAAATTCTGACTGGCTTGGGGGGGGGGGGGGGGTGGGAAGCTAATTTATTGGTATAATAATTAATTGTTGTCACATTCTGTGCTTATTCTATTTGGGTTTCTTTTATGATCTTTTAAAAAGATTATCTTGAGTGCTGGAGCAATATAATCTTTAAAAGCACTTAAATGTCATTATTTATAAGAATATTTACTTGTGTGAATAAGTCTGCTATAAATATGGGTAGAAAAAATGTCAAAAGTTCTTATATGTTAGAAGTATACGCCGGGACCAGTTTGGCTCAATGGATAGAGCATCGGCTTGGGGACTGAAGGGTCCCGGGTTCGATTCCGGTCAGGGGCATGTACCTTGGTTGCGGGCATATCCCCAGTGGGGGATGTGCAGGAGGCAGCTGATCGATGACTCTCTCTCATCGATGTTTCTAGCTCTCTATCTCTCTCCCTTCCTCTCTGTATAAAAATCAATAAAATATATTAAAAAAAAAAGAAGTATACTATTGGTCAGGCTGGAAGGGGTCGATGAGGAAAAAAAGGTACCTCTGTATTACTTTCAACAATAAAGATAATTTTTTTTAAAAGTATACTATTAAATAGACCACCTACTTTCAGCGATCCCTCACAGGTACAACCTGCACAAGGAAGAGTCGATTTGATTTAGTTGACCCTCTGTACTTGCACCATCCATTTTTTAAAGTGAACCTTTTGAAAATTTATGGTATTGTTTTCTGAATGTTAAATATTTCCATTTTTAAACCACGAGTCTTTCAATGTCTTTTTAAAGCTTCTCAAGACTATAGATATACCACACTGAGCTATGCCTCATTCTCAGACAGTAAGCAGCAATTGACCATTGACCTTGAAAAAGTTTGTAGTGATAGTGATTTCTCTTGGATTTCAAGGTTCACGATATACACTTTATTGCAATGGAAAAAAGTGTGAGTTGTGGTAAGGTAAAGGATAGTAGGTGAGCTGAGACAGCTTCCTAACCCATATTGTTTCTTATAGTTTTAAAACTTTGTTGTTCTTGCCGATTTTCATACACAATAGTCCCGTGAGTGTGTGCATATGTGTAAGTGTGTGTGTTTGAATATGGTCATGAATAAGAGGGTAAAACTTGAGTGATGCAAAGATCTGCCTAGGACACATGTGGCTCTTGAAACATGAGTTGGAAGAGAACCAGGAGGTATCAAAAACAATTCTGATTAAAAATTTGGGAATTTATGAACATCTGGGAACATGTTCTTATAAGTGTCAAAGGGCTACTTACAATCATTTTAAAGAAATCTGGAAATTGTACAAAAAAGAGAGTAAAAAAGTGTTACTTCCCTGCAAACATAATCTTCTGTGACTTACCTGAAACATCTCCCAGCTTCATGTGATTTATTTGTCTTAATGGGCTTGTTCATTTGTACATCTCTTATGTAATAGATATACTGAAACTCAAGGTATTATTAATAGTACTTAAAAAAAACACAGAAGCTTCATATTTTACCATGCTTTATTTATAAAGAAATTTAAATTTGGGTATGCAAATAGCTGAGTCACTTTATTCAGAAGGACAAATGATATTTTCCCATAATTTTACAATTTGTTTTTGAGAAATTCTTAGCTTCATACATATTAGCCAGGTTTTAATACCAGGACATGCTTCACAGGTTTGTTGCCTAAGCAGTTTAACTCTCCTGAGTTGGGGTTGGGGTGAAGTGGGGTGGAGGGGCTCTCTAAAGACAGCTACTCGCCAAGTCCAGCTGCAAAGGAATGAGAGATGTCCTGAGCCCTTTCTGGCCCTCTCCAATCTGAAGAGTGACTTCTTGGGCATCATTCTGGCCTGCCTTGATTTCAGGACAAGTGTGAATCTAAAACCTCAGAGAGAAGAGTTATTAACCATTGACAGCACAAGTGCTGACTCAGTTGGTCAAGCAAAAAATCTATCACGCCACAAATACTTCCTTATACAACATGTACGTGGAAAATCCTGCTGTGGAATTCTGTGCTTAGCACAGCGACTTTACAGGATAACAACTCATCAGAAGTAGGGGGCATGGTCAGCTTAGCACCATGGTGGCTTGATCTTAAATTAACTAGATATATAGGTCGGCCAAAAGCCGGCTGGCTGGCTCACAGGCACATGTAGAATATTTACTACTGGGAGGATATAATAAATGAAAGGTCAAGGAAAGCAATTTTTATAGATTTATTTTTAAAGAAAGGAAGCTTAAGCAAAAGTCCTGACAGACCTTTTTTATTTTTTACTTATGGGTTTCTTCTGCAATATTAATTTTATCCAGTTTTTCAGTTTTTAGGTTTAAACTTCCTTAGCTATTTGTTTATGAAAAAAAGTCATTATTGCCAAGACCGGTTTGGCTCAGTGGATAGAGCATCGGCCTGCAGACTGAAAAGTCCCAGGTTTGATTCCGGTCAAGCGCATGTACCTTGGTTGTGGGCACATCCCCAGTGGGGGGCATGCAAGAGGCAGCTGATTGCTGATTCCCTCTTTGATGTTTCTAACTCTCTATCCCTCTCTCTTTCTCTCTGTAAAAATCAATAAAATCTCTATCTCTATCTATCTATCTATCTATCTATCTATCTATCTATCTATCATCTATCTATAAAAGTCATTACCGTATTTTTCGGACCATAAGACACACTTTTTTTCCCCCAGAAGTGGGGGGAAAAAGTCCCTGCATCTTATGGTCCAAATATAGCCTACACATATACTTTTAAAAAAAAGTTTTTTTACTTGCCCGGCTCTGTGTGGTCTCTGTGTACTTGCCCGGCTCTAAAATGGTTCTAAATGCTGCTGTTTACTTTACAGGGTTGATTACATGTGTTTATGACTGTGATGTTGGGTTTTAATGCACATAAAATATTTTAGGACACTATTTGTTTCAGAATCTTTTTTTCTTCATTTCCCTTCTCTAAAAACTGGTGCATCTTATGGTCCGAAAAATACGGTATTTACTGAACAGGCCTCATCAGTGATTTGAAACCTTTAAGTCTTATGCATTTTTGTGGTCTCTTTAACCAGATCATAAGCTCTTTGGTGCCTCAGACTACATTGGACTATTTGAATCTTCACACCACATACTAAATAATTCTAAAGGTACTTACTTTAAAATGTTGTATTTTTTTCCTTAGAATTCTTTCTAGGATTTTCACTATTTATATAATGATGTAAAAAGACCAACACAAATGCATAAGAGAAAAGATATAAGAAAATACCAAAATACTAAACTGAATACTTCAGATGATAGGATGATGGTGAGCTTATTTCCTTTTGTCTTTTTCAGTTTTATTATAATATTTTTGGGTATAAAAATACACAGACACACACATATACGCAGATATAGTTGTCAAATTCATCATAAAACAACCACCCTAGCTGGTTTGGTTCAGTGGATAGAACATTGACCTGTAGATTGAAGGATCCCGGATTTCATTCCAGTCCCATGTTGCAGGCTAGATCTCTAGAAAGGGGGTGTGCAGGAGGCAGCCCATCAATGATTCCCTCTCATCATTGATGTTTCTATTTCTCTCCCCCTCTCTCTTTCTCTCTGAAATCAATAAAAATACATATTTAGAAAACAACCAACACATCCAGGATTTGAGAGGCTAAGAGAGAAAAGGAAAACCCATCAAGGTAACTGCTACTTTTCCCCTCCAACTTTTTGCTGATTTGTAATCAGGGAGGAGAGGCTGGGTAAAAAGTGGAGGCCCAGAGATTTTTATTTTCTTTTAGAGCTAAAGAGACCCATACCCTAAAAAAACAAAAAACAATCCCCTTCAAAATCAACTAGCCAACCAAACAAAAGACACCACTGGAGTTGGGCTGTAGTAGATGCCTGAGTTGAGACTGTTGAAAGACCCAAAGATAAGCCAGAAATAGACTAGCCTTTTCAAAGGCTAAAGTCTAGTCTCAAAGCTTCTCAACTCCTCATTGGATCTGCCTTTAGTCTAACTGCTTTTGGGAAGAAAATGAAATGCTCTCTTGAGGAAACTAGCATATCCTCTATAATTTTTCATATGCATCACATGGCAATTAAGAGTTAACTGAGATGCCGGAGATAGGACCACATAACTAAAAATACAAAGGAAAAACAGATACTAAATTCATAGATGACCCCAATATGAGAGCCATTAGACAAAAACTCTAAAATGAGATGATTAATGTGCTCAAGAGCAGAGATGATAAGATGGACCATTTCTATAAAATTAATTATACAAAAAAACAAATCAAATATGTGGGACTGGAAATTTCTAAGGTCTATTTGGGTTCTTAAAAAGCATATCTTGTTATGGATTTTTTCCCTTCTTACTTGCCTTTTTGTTTTCCTGTTGGTGGCTTCATGCCTGTGTGATTCTCTACCATTTCCTTCCTGATGAGTTCATCCAGACCCAGAGGCCCACCTCACTTATGAAAATTTCTAGCTCTATTGAAAGATATTCCACAACCCACACCTTCCAACACCCAAGTCATTTCCTATTTTGTGGGCTTGAACTTGGCAGGAATATGTAAAGCAAATTCCATCTTATAGCTGTGCTCTTCAATAGAACAGACTTAGGACTGGTAGTTTTATTTCCAGCTCTGCTTCAATTTCTCTGAATGATCTGGGACAGACATAACTAAGCCATCAAGTCATGGCTTCCCACTGAGCCCAGCTGGAGCTTAACAGTCTTTCTCAGGACCACATTCAAGGCAGCTAATACCAAATGATGGAGGTTGCCATGGAAGTTAAAACCTATTTTCTTTCCTTGAGACATATTATCTCTGAAAGCTCTTCTGGCTCTAGAATTCTTCAGTTACATCAGTAGTAGCTCATTTTATCTGTGGACAAGGAACATAAAAGATGGGCGAATGGCAGGAAGGAGTGATATGATTACAGTTGTTGATTCATTTTATAACTTAAAATAGTATCTATACATTCACCTTTTTCTGCCTTAAATGGTACATTTTATAAGATGGTCCTTGCTACAGCATGTGTCAGTTGTCAAGTTAGTTGAAAGCTCTGATCTGGACTTTCTCAATCTAGAGCCTTTTGTAGTATTGGACACAGCCAAACCCCAACTCCCTATCCTTCAAAGTGGCACCTCATCAAGCTCTACCAGCCATGGATTCTTCTCTGCTGTCAGCAGCCATGCTCCGCTGCTTCCAGTTGATTTACATAGGATACTTGGAGCCATTCATCTGAATGTTCTAAGTGTTAGAAACATGACTACCTGTGCATGCAGAGTCAGTTACAATTTCAAAAAACTCCAAAGAATAGGTGGGAAAAGGCTTTGTTCCACCAGCTAGACAAAAGCTTTTTTCCCCTTGGCTTTAAAAAATCACAGTAAAATGCATACAACATAAAATTTATCATGTTAGCAATTTTAAAGTATACAGTTACATATATTCACATTTTTGTGCAATCAATCTCTAGAACTCTTTTAATCTTTTATTTTTTATTTATTAAATATATTTTATTGATTTTTTTACAGAGAAGGGAGAGAGAGAGAGAGAGAGAGAGAGAGAGAGAGAGAGAGAGAGAGAGAGAGAGTTAAAAACATCGATGAAAGAGAAACATCGATCAGCTGCCTCCTGTACACCTCTTATTGGGGATGTGCCCCCAACCAAGGTACATGCTCTTGATTGAAATTGAACCTGGGACCTTTCAGTCCACAATCCGATGCTCTATCCACCGAGCCAAGCCAGGCAAGGCACTCTTTAAATCTTTTAAAATTGAAACTATACGCAGTAAGTAACAAGACTGCATTCCTCCTTTCCAAGCCTCTGACAACCAGTATTTTACTTTCTGTCTCTGTGAATTTTACTCCTCTAGGTACATCATATAAGTGGAATCATATGGTATTTGTATATGTTTGTGTGTTTGGTGATTGGCATATTTCACTTAGCGTAATGTCCTCAAGGTTAATCAAGTTTTGCATGTTGAAATTTCTTTTTTAAGCTGAAGAATATCACATTTTATTCATTCTTTCATCTGTTGGTGGGCCTTTGGGTTGATTCCACCTTTTGGCTATTGCAAATAATACTGCTAGGAACATGGGTGAACAAATATCTCTTCCAGACAGTGCTTTCAGTTCTTTTGGGTATATACCATGTGATCCAGCAATCATATGGTAATTCTGTTTTTAATTTTTTAAATAACCACCATACTGTTTTTCATAGTGACTGCACCATTTTATATTCCTGCTAATAGTGGAAAAGGGTTCCAACTTCTCCACATTGTCAGCAACAGTTTTTATTTTCTGTTTTTCTTGGGTAGTAGCCATTCTAATGGGTATTAGATAATGACAAAAGCTTGTTTGTTGAACTAATATCTTCCTGCATTTAAAAATTATTTATCTGTAATTATTTACAACAAATACATAAGGTGGATAACACACACTCTCAAACTCATTACACTGTCGCTAGTCACCAGTCTTAAAAATCTCCAGTTATGGATGGACCTAGAGAGCATTATGCCAAGCGAAATAAGCCAGTCAGAGAAAGATAAGTATTACATGATCTCATTCATTTGTGGAATATAATGAACAACATAAACTGATAAACAAGAATAGATCCAGATATAGAGGCATTGAATAGACTGTCAAACCTCAGAGGGAAGGCAGGGGTAGAGGGGGGTTTAGTGATCAACCAAAGGACTTGTATGCATGGAAATAAATATAACCCATGGACACAAACAGTAAGGGGGTAAGGGCCTGTGCTGGGGCAGGCTGGAAGAGGTCAATGAGGGGAAAAGGAGACATATGTAATATTTTAAACAATAAAGAATTTAAAAAAAAGAAAATTTTGAGAAAATGGAAAGTGAAAAAGAAAATAAAAATAACTGGTAAACCCCAAAACAATCAAACAAACAAACAAACAACCCCCCCCCCCCCAAAAAAAAACAACAAACAAACACCTCTAGTTAAATAGTTCTTCTTGAGAGAAACCAAGATGGTGGCATAAGGTATACACCTGTACATGCTGCCTCTCACAACCACACCTAAAAACTGCAACTAAAAGATAAAACAACTATCATCCAGAACCATGGGAAAGTTGGCTGAGTAAAAGTTGTACAACTAGAAGGAAAGAAAAAAGTGCATTGAGACCAGGTAGGACATGCAGAAGCATGAAAAAGCAAAGGTAGAGAGGCACGAGAATCAGGCTGGCGGCTGGTGACTGGGTGTGCTGTTTTTTTCAATTGGGAAGGAGATACAAGTTCCCTACTGCTCTGAACTCCAGTTTCTGGCAAGACTCTGGGGACCCATGAGGAGAAGCTGGACTGTCTGGCATCAGGTCAGAAAGTGAGGGTGGCTTTCTTGCAGAGGTGCTTGCAGGAATCATTGTTTACTGTGCTGGGGCATGTGACAACTGCCAACATCTGCCATTTTTATTTAATCTTCCTTCTACTTCTTGTCTCCCCCCCCCCCCCACCCCACTAGATAATTTTTTAGAAATATATTTTTATTGATTTCAGAGAGGAAGGGAGAGGTAGAAACATCAGTGATGAGAGAGAGGAAACTAGGAGATGAGGTTGGAGGAGTAAGAGGAGGACTGGCAAATAGTTTAGAAATGTCCTTAACTACTTCTGAGGAAGCTGTGCATGAGTAGTGGGTGTAGTTGGTCAACAGAATAAGGGTGAGGAACAAAATACTGGTCTGGTAAAGTCAAATGGGACCAAAGATGAGGCAGCTTATAGTTTTCACATGAGCTGAACTTTTCAGTAATTTGGAATTACCAACATTCTGTTCCCCAAATCTAATAAGAATGCCAGCATCCTCGGCACATTTATTTTTCTACTAAATTATTTTATTCAAGTCTTCTGTGCAATTGGGCTGTTTTTAATATCCTCTCATCTTTGCAAGGTCTGCCTGATTGAACTTGCACTGGACCAGGTTTCATTAGGCAAACCTAATTCCCAATCCTGTTTCTTATAATATTTGCCCAGGATCTTCAGTACAGACTTATTATTTAGCTTGTCAGTTTTCTCTTATCTGCTGCTCTGAATGACTATGTAAGTTACTCAAATGCATTATGCTATATATTTATATGGCGGCGTATTTATTGCATTGCTGCTCTCTTACAGGCAAATTGCTTTGGGAGGTTTCAGACATACTTTAAATGTCTGCATAATCTGCTTTGTTTTATCACTGCCTTTAAAAAAATCAGATTAGGAAAAACAGCTGTCTTGCTTCTAGTCAAATACCAATGTACAGTGATTATGATTCTTTTCAGCTGGGTACATGGTGGTTTGATATTGTCTTGGGGCTAACACATTTCCTTCGGGTGGCAGGGTGCATTTTTTACACCAAGTGAGGTTGCACAAAATGGGGCAGGAAGGGCTCATTATGAGTCATAATTCTCAGTCATTCACATCCATGTTCAAATTCAATTCAAGCTTATATAAGTGGGAAGTCATGGTATATGATTAAATTTGAAAGGGGGAAAAGAGTCATATAAAAATCTATGAGAGCCAATTGGACAAAAAGATTATGGGGGCAAAGAAACAAATTTATTAGGTAGCTTACATAAAACTTGCTTAGCGGGTTTTATATTTTTGTTTATAATATCAATTTTGGGGGATTTATTTACCTAAATATTTGATCGACTACCTATTATGAATCTGTGACTGTACTGTGTGCTGGAATAGACAAAAGATTTATAAGATGTGGTTCTTGCCTATGAAATGACTTTAGAACAGTATACCTTTCATTGACTTATTAAACATTTTTCGAGCACTCATATTATTGGGCACTATAGGAAAAGGTGAGGAAACATTCCTTTATAGAGAATATCTATTTTAATTTTTCTTTTTTCAATTGTCTGCATGCTCAGAGAGGTCCTATGTAAATGACAAGTAAGCCCTATAACTTCTGGCATTCAAGCGACTGAATTACAGATAAGGGCTTCCTGGGTCAGTAGCACAAAACAAACAAGAAACAAAGAGTCAATCTGATGCCTCTACCCTGGCTTTAAAATTAGCATTTTCAGCAGATGAACTGACCCCACACCAAAGGGAGCTAATTATAGTCTGATATGATAGTGTAAGGATATATTTTGACAGCATAACTTGGCCTCATAGGACTTTTCAAAAGGTATGAGGAAAGGAGGATGAATAAAATAAATAAGGAGGGGTGTGATTTCCATTTGCCACAATTAAGCTTTTCCATTAAAAAATTCATTTTTTTCACCAAATGAATCCCCTCACTCGTTGGTCTTTTCAGCCTTTAAAAACAGCCAGTGGCCGAAGCCGGTTTGGCTCAGTGGTAGAGCGTCGGTCTGCGGACTGAAAGGTCCCAGGTTCGATTCCGGTCAAGGGCATGTACATTGGTTGCGGGCACATCCCCGGTAGGGGGAGTGCAAGAGGCAACTGGTCGATGTTTCTCTCTCATCGACATTTCTAGCTCTCTATCTCTCTCCCTTCCTCTCTGTAAAAAATCAATAAAATAAAAAAAATAAATAAATAAATAAAAATAAAAACAGCCAGTGACTTTGATGTTCCAGTTGTGTCTAAACTGGCCTTCTTTTACTAGAAAAAGATAACATTGAGTTTTTCTTTCATCTGTTCATCCACACGCCCTTTCTTAATCATTATTCAAAGATATCTCTCATGTTACTCTTGGCTGTTGGCTGCCCCACCGGCCTTACTAGTAACTAGCAGAGGACCAAGAAGCTGCAGCCAGCCCACCAGCACTCAGGGCCAGGGAGATGGCCTCAGACCGCAGCACAGATGCAATGGAGAGAGACGTGCACAGCTGAGGATTTTAGTATTCATGAGTGGAGGAAAAAAGAAAATGCGTGTCACTGTGGATTTGCTGATAAACAGCAACATGCACAGCCTCCTTGTTTAATCCTCTCTGCCGACGGAGCTCTGACTGCTAGCCTGCACCGAATAATAAAGAGCCTTATGGAGAGCTGTGGCAGGCCCCTCATTAGAAGGAGAAAAACCCCAGGGCTGGATCAGCATCATGGGACTATATTTAGCTAATGGGCGAGAGAAAATAAACACTCGGTCTCTTTATTTCCTTCTTTGGGCTTTATCCTCATTTAACATTTTGTAGAGGATTTTCTGGTTTATTTATATACAGACAAAATTTATCAGACTTAAATTTTTTTTTTCTTGCAAAAAATAATATGTCTTCTTTACAAACAATTATACAAATACAGAGAAGTCCCACCACGGAAGGAAAAACCATTGTGCTCACATTTCACTTTTTGTCTAGGTGGAGTTATAGCTTGTTTGACATAGTTTGATAACACTAAATTGTCATTCGACATAAACACCCCCTCCTCTTTTTTTCAGAAAAAGCGTTTCACTTTAAAAGGCTATAATATTCCTTTGGGAAAGCAATGAATTTATTTAATGGTTCTGCTATTAGTGTGTTGTTCCTTCCATTTGTTTATTGTAAATAATCAATCCCTAAACAACATTTTTGTGCATGATGCTGTTTCCCTTATGTAGAACTATTGCCTTAAAATAGATTTTTTTAGAATTGATCCAGTAGAGATCCAAGTTAGTTAGTTTGTTTATTATTTATTTATTTATTTATTTATTTATTTATTATTGTTATTTTTTATTTAGCATGGCCTTGGACTTACTTCTCCACAGCAGACCTATTGCTTGGCTCTGCTGCAGGACCTCCACAACACTTAGACTGTAATTAGTATAGACCAGTGGACAGCAAACTGCGGCTCACAAGCCACATGCAGCTCTTTGGCTCCTTGAGTGGCTCTTCCACAAAATACCACGCGGCGAGTCTGTTTTGAAGAAGTTTAAGTATAAAAAATTTGGCTCTCAAAAGAAATTTCAATCGTTGTACTGTTGATATTTGGCTCTGTTGACTAACGAGTTTGCCGACCACTGAACTGGTTTCTTTTTTTTTTTAAAATATATTTTATTGATTTTTCACAGAGAGGAAGAGAGAGGGATAGAGAGTTAGAAACATCGATGAGAGAGAATCATCGATCAGCTGCCTCTTGCACACCCCCTACTGGGGATGCGCCCGCAACCAAGGTACATGCCCTTGACTGGAATCGAACCCGAGACCTTTCAGTCCGCAGGCCGACGCTCTATCCACTGAGCCAAACCGGTCCCGGCTGAACTGGTTTCTTTACTGATGGCATTTCAACTGTCCTTCCTCCTAATCGTTACAGGGTGGGTCAGTGGCAAGTGGAGTACAAAATGAAACAATGGAGGGACTCAGTCCGTGCTGTTAGAGAAGTATGTGCAAGTTTGATGATTAGAAGGAATCTGGCTCTAATCTCAAACTTACATTTCACATGCAGAAAAACTTCATCGTGCTTTGAAGTATGGTGTTAATATATTTTGTAGGCTGATAGAAAACACTGGGCTCAATAAAGAATTGTCAGTGGCAATTGTCTAAATTTTCACACCTTTTGAAGAGGAAGTAAACAAATATTGTATTTGTGAACTATTTTGATTGTTCTAAAGGTAGTTTTAGTCACACGTTGTCATTTGGTTCACATAGCATAAAAAAAAAAATTAAACTACTTTTCAAATGATGGAGGATGTCTACTTGATCAATTGGATTCATGCAGTAACCAGAATAGTCCTGTCTACATTTCCATGCATGTTAGCTTTTTGTTCCTGCACCGAGGATGAACTGAAAATCACCCAAAGGAGGAAGTGTATGTGTTTGCATGTCACCAAAATATAGCATTTTACCTTGATTTTTACTTGAGCCTATTCAATTGGGTTCTCTGGAAGAGTTGGGGAGAGTGAGAGATGACAAAAGATATGGGGAGAAATACATTTTAGCAGAATAAATGGGCACTTAAATATATTTATTTGGGCTCTTCACTGTTTTCAAATAAAGAAATATAGTTGCCGGGACCTTCTTGCACATCTAACATTTTCCACTAACAATGGTTAAAATGAGTTTGAACAAAAACTTGTACTTTCATAGATTTGTATAAAGAAAGATATGAACTCCAAGTACTAATACTGTTGAGACTAGATGGAAAAGCTATTCACATTTATGAAAACATATCAGTTTAGACAAGAAACAGACATTAAAGGGCTATGTGAAAACTTCCTATGTCAAATTTAATGAACAGGCAATGCATTTTCAATCTACATAATTTCCTCCAGTATCAAACTTGGCATGAGATGGTTTTGTGTTGTAACCTTTGTCAGCTATGGACTGCTTTCAATAATTTTTTAGTTTAAATAGTTGCTGTAGATCCTAAGTTCATATCTAGATGAAACACAAATGTTGTTTGCAGTCTGGTGTAGCGGGAGAAGTCCTTTGATTACTGAGAGAGCTTGGCTTCAAAGTGGGAAGAGGAGCTCTGGCTGGTGTGGTTCAGCTGGTTAGAGCATCTTCCCATGCACTGAAAGGTCCCGGGTTTGATTCCTGGTCAGGGCACATACCGGAGGCAACCAATTGATGTTTCTCATAATTATGCTTCTCACTGTCTCTTTCTCTCCCTTTCTCTCTCTGTAAAACCAATGGAAACATATCCTCAGGTGAGGCTTAAAAAAATAAAATAATAAAAAATAAAGTGGGAAAATAGGGAAATTTTCTCACTTCAATCAACTGAAGTGTATTAAGGTCAGTTTAGTTGTTATAGGCAGGAACTGCAATTAAACTTCTCTAAAGAAACTTAAATGTATATTGTACTTGGCATATTATACAGAATTGTATTTGCTTATTCAAATATAAGTTTGAACACTACAAATTCAGCAGACATTTCTACCACTGATAAGAATATTGAAAACAAAAGTTAGTAACCACAGTAAAGTATTCTATTAGACAGACCTAGATTATTTTCCTAATTAAAAAAAAATATTTATGTTATATTGATAAATGGACATATGCTGCAGTTATAGGTTGTTTGCAAAGCATATTGTAAATATAGGCACTATTCCAACATTAAAAAATACAATTGAAATGGTTAAAATATATGCTATTTGAAATGTAGACACATTTCAAATCTGAAGGCATGCTTCATAGACTACAGAGAACTTAATTTTCTACACAGATGGAGAAGATTAGTATCATAAATAATTTTTAAACGCACATAATAAAAATATTTTTATTTGACTTTGGAAAGTAGTGTGTGATTTTTATTTTGGTTGCAAATCGTGTTCTTTAAAAATCAATATTAAATTTAGGCTTAATTCAGAGAGCATTCACCAATTGATGGGAGGAGGTTTTAGTGTTTCCCTAAAATGAACTTGGTTCCAGTGGGTTGCCTTTTCAAAAAACATCAGGCACATTCCTTCTAGCCTGCCTATGTTTACTTTTACCTTTTGGAAAGGGAAGAGCTTCTATAACAGAGTGATAGCCCAACCAGTTACTAACTATATAACCGAGCAAGTGTTCAGACTCTGTGAAAAAGAATCTCGGTTTCAGCATCTGAAAATGGCAATAACAATGCAGGCATTTCTGGGTTGTTGCAAGAATTGAATGAAATAATGTGCTTAGCACAAGTTCATGGGGTAATGAAAGCACTCAGAAATTACAAGGGAGTCGCCTGACAAATGTCAGTCTACTTTCCTTCCCCCTTTCCTCACTTTAACTCTTTATCTAAACTCTAAGGATTCTTTAAGACCCACTTTAAATCCAGTCTCCTACGTGGAAGCTTCTTGATCAATTTTTTAAAATTTCTTTTCTTAATTTAAATACTTCACAATCAAATATTGAAATTTACAGTAACAAACAACACAGAAGGTTTAGAACAAGTAGCAAGAGTCTTCTGATTACCCTAGGCTTCTTCCAACTCTAGAGTATGGTACTAAAATTCCCAAGTGGCAATGTTGCTGAAAGTTAATAGGACAAAAGACTGGGATCAAGAACAGGGCAAAGGATGATGATCTACTTTCTCTTAAAGGAGTATCCTAGAAGTTACCATATTTTACCTTTATTTATATCCTTTGCCAGAATTTAGTCACATGGACACACCAGCCACAAGGAGGCTAAGAATTATCTTTACTGTAGGAGATCATATGTCCAATCTCTATATATAAAAGCCTAAATGACCAGCCGATCGTTTAACCATCTGACCACTAGCTATTATGCACACTGACCACCAGGGGCCAGATGCTCAACACAAGAGCTGCTGAGAAGCGGTGACTTGGCAGCTGCAGTTTTTGAGTGACATCCCACCCCCACACCCCCTAACCAAAGAGGAGGGAGCCTGATTCTGGGGTGTGTCACCCGAGAACTGCTCTCTCACAATGTGGAACTTCTCAGGGGATGTCAGAGAGCTGGTTTTGGCCTGATCCCCGCAGGCCAGGCCAAGGGACCCCACCTGTCAGAGGGACTCTACTCACTCCATAGTCGACCTTTGAGGCATGGTGGCACCCCAGGTGTGGCCAGCTAGGGTGGGACCACTTGAGGTTTACTCCAGGGTGTGTCAGGCCCATCTCACTCAGTCCCGCCCCATCAGCCACCTACTAATTAGTTTCCCTTTAATGTTCACGAATTTATTCAAGTGCACTGGGGCACTTGTTTAATTATAATAGAAGTAAGCATGCATATTTGAGAAAAATGGCATTCTTTGAAAGAATTGGGCATCTTGGAATCCTTTTCCCTCCAGATATTTATCTCTTTTCCTTCCCCAGTGTCCTTTGATATTTTTTCAAGTATACTGCTTTCCTCCAGGACTCAGCCGCATAAGAATGTTTCCAAGTTTTCTATTTTGTTCATTGCTTATAGGTCCCTTTGGTTCATTAGAATGAACCCTATAAAAGACAAGAAAAACTTAATTTTGGAAACTAACTTGCTTTTCATAGAAAACTTTATGTGCTTGATTATATTTTTATTTTATTTTATATTTTACTAATATCTGCTCCTATACCCCCTAGGAAATAATCACACTCACCGACGCCATTGATTGATCATGTGACTTGCTTCTGCTAATAAAATCTGAAACAGACTTTAGGAGCCAGTTTGTGCCTTAAGCTCTCACTCTCTGTCTCTCTTTATCTTCTCCCCTCTTCCCCCAACATCATTATAGAAGATGCAGCGTCTTCAGCCTGGGTGCCCAGTGCTGATGACATGGAGCAGAGTCTCTTCCAAATGCCCATGGACACACATCATAGGAGGGAGTAAACCTTTGAATTGGAGACTCTCAGACCTCGGGGACATTTATCACCACTATCCTGGCTGATACAATTGTTATGCTGAAAACATTTTCTTTTCTTTTTAAATATATATATATATATATATATATATATATATATATATATATATATATATTTAAGAGAGGAAAGGAGAGAAATAGAGAGTTAGAAACATCGATGAGAGTGAAACATCGATCAGCGGCCTCCTGCATACCCCCTACTGGGGATGTGCCTGCAAGCCCTTGACTGGAATTGAACTTGGGACCTTTCAGTCCACAGGCTGATGCTCTATCCACTGAGCCAAAAAAGTTTAGGCAACATTTTCATCTAGTTCTCTTTGTACCTAAGTCACCTCTACTCCCACCTAGGAAGGAGTGAAGAGGTAAGATAAGAAGGGAATGCAAGAACAAGAAAAGCACATTCTGCCACGTTAAGATTGTAATGTCACCAGCTGCCTGTTTTACATTCTAATTTCCAAAATATACTTGACATTTTATTTAGCATTTCTAATTATATATAGGCAAAATGTTAAGTGAGGTGATTATGGCAGGAAATAAGTGTCCCCTAAATGAATCTATTCATATCTGATTTATTATGGAAAATGCCTATCTGTCCAAGAGCAATGACAGAATATTGTCTTTAAGTAAGGAAAAAATTAACACATTTCTTAATTGTGTTTTTATTTATGTGTTTAACTCTCTAACTAGTGGTTTATTTGATTGAGATACTTTGTCATTAATACAGCTATTAGTATATAAGGTCATGTGGTCATTAGTAAGAGAAAGAGTTGTTTCATTTCACAAGTGAGCAAGAACTTCTAAGTTGTACATTTCACACCGGGAAAAGTTCAGAGTGCTGACTGTGTAGATCTGGGCTCTCACTGCCCCTACTCTGTCCCTCCCTAAAGAGTTTTTAAGGAGTTTAAGCAGCGAACTCGGGGTGTGAAATTATCATTGTCATCTTTAAACCTTACCATATGAATATTTTTCACATGGTTGTAGCATTTATAAGTTGTCATCCTCTTTCCTACCTCTGCCTATAGGTCAATTGTTATTGGTGAGACACAGAATCATTTCTTGCCAAAAGAGATTTAGAAGCGTCCTGTAAGGAAGCTAATAGTTGGTTCTGAAAGTAGAAGTGAAAGTTTGATGGGCTGTATCTTGTCTGTTTATTTACCACTCCATCTCTAACATCCAGAATAGCACATGGCATAGAGAAGGTACTCAGTGAATATTTGCTGAGTGAAAGAATGGAAGATGCCCCAGAGCTCAGGACCATCACACCCAGGTAACGCTAAGCCTTTGAATACTCTTCTAAGTAAAGAGATGTATGTACTTTCTCACTTATATTTTCATCAATATGGGCCCTTAACATGGTAACATATACCTGTGAAATAATGAGGTATACTTTTAAAACAATAACACCAGTACACCCCACAGAAGTTTGACCTTCAGATTCCTCACCCCAGGAAGTTCAATGATGTTGCCATTGCTCAATGCACTTTATGAACCCCACTTCTCCCTCAGCAGGCGATCCCTCTGCAGGGCTGGTATGTTTACAGTACAAGTGCTACCAGGTACTGGCTGCTGTGACTGGATGACATTGAGTCTGGAGCCTGCAGTGCCCCTTATGTTTGTCTGACTCCTGCCCTGAGGCAGCGATAGATGGGAGATACAGTAATTGTTAATGAGTCTAATTTCTCCTAGTGTCTGGTTGACTGTCTGGTGGTAAACTCTGCCAAAAGAAAATGTGTTGGGTCTCTCGAGTTCAACAGTTACCGACTGTCTCTAAGAGATGACTTCCTGTTTTTTCTGTTGTGGGTGGCATAGGCATCAGGGGAGCAAATTAGGCTCTGGGGAAAAATTGGTTCCTTTTACAGAAACATCTGTGATAAGTAAAGAAAAGGTTAAGATTTTGGCCGAAGCCGGTTTGGCTCAGTGGATAGAGTGTCGGCCTGCAAACTGAAGGGTCCCGGGTTCTATTCCGCTCAAGGGCATGTACCTTGGTTGCGAGCACATCCCTAGTCGGGGGTGTGCAGGAGGTAGCTGATCGCTGTTTCTCTCTCATTGATGTTTCTGACTCTGTCTATCTCCCTTCCTCTCTGTGAAAAATAAATAAAATATATTAAGAGAAAAAAAAAAAGAAAAGGTTAAGATTTTGTATCAACTTTCTATCGATACATAAGTTAGAAAATTGGTGTAGTGGTAAAAAGCATAGGTTATGGGGTCAGGCTGCCTGGATTCAAATCCCAACTTGCTGGTAATATGGCTTTGAGCAAGTAACATTGTTCTTTGTATCTGTTTCCTATCTGTACATTGGGAGTGGTGATATTGCCTACCTCATAGGTTTGGTTTTTTTTTTTGTTTTGTTTTGTTTTTTTTTTTTTTTTTTTTTTTTTTTTTTTGTGTGTGTATGTGTGTGTGTGTGTGTGTGTGTATGTGTTTTTAAACAAATAGACATGATGGCAATGGGTGTAAGAGAGACTTTTGGGGTGCTGGACATTTTTTCTTCCTTGGTCTATGAACTACTTAAACAGGCATACCCAGCTTGTGAAAATTTGTCAAAATGTACACTATGTGCACTTTTCCCTCTATATATCCTATATAATAGAAGCTAATATTCAAATTGACCAGATGGTGGAATAACCTGTAGCTATGACATGCACTGACCACCAGGGGGCAGATGCTCAGTGCAGGAGCATCTGCCCCCTGGTGGTCAGTGTGCTCCCCCAGGGAGATCACTGCTCAGCTAGAAGCTGGGCTCATGGCTGGTGAGGGCAGCAGTGGTGGCAGGAGCCTCTCCTGCCTCCGCGGCAGCACGAAGGACCCCCTCGAGTGGCCTAAGCCGGCAGTCGGACATCCCCCAAGGGATCCTGGTCTGTAAGAGGGTGCAGGCCGGGCTGAAGTTCCCCCTTCCTCCTTTCGCCAATACACGGATATTGTGCATTGGACCTCTAGTTTTTCAATAAAAATTAAAAAAAATCCTCACCCTTAGGGCCAGGGAATTTCTGCCCTAAGATCTCTTTCTGTGTCTCTCTCAGTAGAATTTCTTGCTCTTCCTCAGATAAACAAATGGTAAACCTGAAGTTATTTTAATTGGTAAATTTTATAGCTATATTTGTAGTTAGATAAAAATATATTTACATTTTACAGATATATTTTGGCCTAGTTGTCTAGAAAGGGTTGACTATTAGTTAAACTAACTGCAATTTCTTTGGGTCAACTTTGGTTGTACAAAGTTGGTTTTGTATAGGTGTGTCCTAAACTAGGACTTAAACATTAGCCTCAATTACAGTTAAGCTAGCTGTGGATGAATATTAAATATCTTGAAGAACTTTGTGAAAGAATACTTTTCTCCAGTGGTTGGGACCAAAATTTTTGCTGTTGAATAGTGAAGAATTTGGCCTGTGGTTATAGGGTAATTGTGTTCATATGTTTGTGTTGGGGTCAGGTAAAGACCAAATACCTGGTACCTCTGGGTCTCAGCACTCTCTTTATAGTTTCTATAGGATGTGATTTAAGGTGGAATAAACCTATAAACCTATTGTCAAAGGTATCGTTTTTATCAGGGGGGAAAAAGAATGGAGTCAGAATTAATAGAATGGAGAGTCAACTGGGTCTAAAATATTTAGGATATTTTGCATGTGCAAGTGATTAGTTTTCCTAATTTTAGAAAATGAAATTAAGGGTGGATTTCAGAGGACCTGTAATTTTAGGAAATTTTCTTATTACTTTTAAGATAAGAATATATTAAACAAAATAAACATCACTAACTTGTTCAGACAAAAACAAAGTGAGAACAAAAATTAGAGTCTGTAGACAAAACAGCAAGCTGATTGATTTTCTCTTCACTCAGGTTTTGGTCATATTACAATGATTGAGTCTTAAAATCACATTGCTTAATATACACTCTTCAAAATGCTCTTAATTAAATACAGGTGCGTATTTTGTACTTCAAGTTTGCTTCTCCCTTCAAGTCCATTGCTTATGCCAAATAAAACAAAACACCCCTAAAAATCCAAACCTTATACTAAGTAGTCTATGATTTTAAATTTCTCCTACTCCATGGTCACACAAGTTAACTCAGAATAATATGAATTTGGAGAGGGTCTCTTATGCTCAGTAGTATTATAATTACTTGGTAGTACTAATCATTAAAAATCTGGGTTAAAAATATAACTTTTCAAAATGGTATCTACCCTTTTAACTCTTTGCTATAATGGCCCAGAAAATTGTGGTTCTCGTGGGATGTGGGGCAGCTCTGGTTTATGCTATAGATTAGAACCTCATGGGCTAAGCCACTTCTGACTGACTGGCACAAATTCATGCAGAAATGTAGTGTAATGTCTCTGGGTTCCTATAAACAGAAGTAGTTATACCAACTCACTTTATGAGACTGTTGGGGCAGATAAATTGTTGAGATAAAGTATAATGACAACAATATGTATGATTCAATTCCCTGAGGAATAAGAGTTTAAATGCATCTACAAGTCAGTTAAATAACTGGTTATTCAGCAATGTAACCAAAGAAAGCAAATGTCCACTTGAATTAAAGAAAATTAGAATAACATATACATCAGACAAACATACCAATCAGGTGGGTGAGATTTGCTTTCCTGTGTTTGAAAAGGTTAGGAGGAAATGTTAAATATGTAATTGAAAACATTAAGGCAGAAATGAGGTATATTATCTATATGTACAAAAGGCTAATATGCTAAGTGTTTGACCATCCGACTGGGCTATAAAGCACACTGACCACTAGGGGGCAGACATTCAACACAGGAGTTGCTGAGCTGCAGTGACTTGGCAGCAGCAGTTCTCTGGTGACTCACCCTGAAACCAGAAAGGAGGGAGCCCAATTCCTCACTGGGCAGCGCAATTCCACCTTTGGTCATGGGTTATGTTGTTGCTGGGGCACTGTTATCCCTGAATCTGGTTTAATGCACACTTGTGTTTGCATTCCACAACCTGTACTACAGCAACTTTGCAGAGTGCCCTCTCCCACTCTGGGACCCCGTGGGGGATGTCGGAGAGCAGCTTTCAGCTTGATCCCTGCAGCCCAGGCCGAAAGACCCCATGGGCCAGAGAGACCTCGCTCACTACACAGACATTAAGGAGGGACCATAGGGGTTGGCTACATGGCACGTTTGGCCCATTTCACCCAGTCTCACCCCACCAGCCATCTTCTAATTAATTTTCTTTCAACGGGCACAAATCTGTGCACTGGGTCACTGGTGCTATTAAAATTGATTATAAAATATCCATAGGTAAAAATATGTAAAGCTGTTTACATGTGGCTTTTCAATCTTCCTTAGAAAGCTTTATAATAATTTATTAAGAAAAAAACCTCTGGTCATTATTTATTAATAATGTATTTGAAATGTTTTCCTTAAGTATTTTCCTGTTTTATGTCTGTGAATGGGAGTGTAGCCAAAGAGAATACATCTGAGAAAAACTTGCATGAAACTGTATTAAAGGAGCAGTTAACAATGGCTCCAGGTCTACAGCCTAAAGGCATTTGAAATTGTGATCCTGTTATGGGAAAAGCTCTGTGGTGTGGAATTCCAAAATTATATAAGATTTTTCTTATGAACGAATGTATCTTCTTTTATATAAACAAAACAGAATTTGAAAAGAGCTGTGTAGTTAAAATATTCCTTCTTAATGTCATGTTTGGAAAAGTAATATGATATTCCTCTTCTTGTCTTAAGATGGGAATAACATCCCAATCCACTTGATGGTTGGCAAATTATTTTTCCTTAGGCATGAGAAATCTGCAATAACCACAGAAGAGCCTTCCTTAAAAACAGGGGTCATGATGTTGCTGCCCTGATGCTCAACAGTATAATGACTTCATGCTAAGTGGAACCATTTCTGGAGCAGGTTAGTTCAATGTGTCACAGAAGGTCAGGCCAGAATGGTCTCTTGGAGACCTGGATGACAATATTGTTTTCCATGTGACTGCAGATATAAGCAAGAAATGTGGGCAAGAAATTATACATGGACCAGTGAAACCTAGTGAAAACATAGAAAACTATTGTTTTTAGTGAGGCAATCTTATAAATCTCTTCAACATTGTCCTTAAATAGTTTCTGTTACTGTGCTATTATAAAAATTATTTTTAAAACTTTAATTTCTGTTCATTTCTTGATTATATTTAGAAATGCAGTTCATTTTTTTAATATATTTTATTGATTTTTTATAGAGAGGAAGAGAGAGGGGATACAGAGTTAGAAACATCGATGAGAGAGAATCATCGATCAGCTGCCTCCTGCACATCCCCTACCGGGGATGCGCCCACAACCCATGCACATGCCCTTGACCGGAATCGAACCCGGGACCCCTCAGTCCCCAAGCCGACGCTCTATCCATTGAGCCAAACCGGACAAGGCAGAAATGCAATTCATTTTTATACCCATATCAATGTCACGATATTGTGTCTTTCAATCTTGTTAACCTCACTTATTAGTTCCAGTAGCTTTTTGGTAAATTTTGTAAAATTTTCTTTATAGATAATCGATTATATTATCTACAAATTCTCCATCCTTTCTAATCTGAATGGCATTTAAGTATTATTTTTTTCCTTACAACACTTGCTAGAAATTTCATTACAATGATAAGTGGAAGTGTCTTAATAATGGTTATTCTTGTTTCTAATCCTTACAAAGATTTTAGCTGTGAATTTTGCATAGTTCCCTTTATTAGATTGAGGATGGTCCCTTTTATTCCCAGTTTGCTGAGAATTTTTATCAGAAATAGGTGTTGGATTCTGTCAAATACCTTTTATGCATCTATTGAGATGATCATATGGTTTTTCTCTTTTAGTTGGCTGACATGGTTAATTATGTTGATTAATTGTTGAATGTTAAGCCAATTTAGCATTTCTGGGATAAGGCCTATTTGGCAATGACATGTTATCATTTTAATATATTTCTTCAAAGTTTATACATTTAGGTTTATGAGAGATATTAGACTGTAGTTTTATTTTATTGTAAAGTGTTCTGGTTTTGGTATCCAAGTAAAGTTGACCTCATAGAATTAACTAGGAAGTATTACCTCTTTAGTTTTGTGAAAGAGTTTGTGTGGAATTATATTATTTCTTCCTTAAATGTTTGGTAGAATTTCTCACTGAAGCTATTTGGGCCAGGACTTTCTTTAAGAAAAGGTTTTTAAATATGAAGTCAATTTTTTTCAGTAGATAAAAAGACTACTTAAGTTATCTCCTATTTGAGTGAGCTTCGGTAGTATGAGATCTTCAAGCAGATTGTCCATTTCATCAAAGTTTGTCAAAATGATTGGCCTAAAGTCACTCATAATATTCTCTTATTTTCCTTTTAATATATGGAGAATTTATGGTAATATTTCCTCTCTCACTTTTGATAATTGTAATTTGTTTTATCTTCTTTATTTATGGTCATTCTGGCTAAAGGTTTATCAAGTTGACTGATCTAAAATAATAAGCTTTTGGTTTCATAAATTTTCTCTATTGTTTTCCTGTTTTGATTACATTGTCTTTTGTTTTTACCTTTTGTCTGTTTAATTTTTTTCTAATTTATGAGATAGAAGTGGAGGTCATTGACTTGGGAATATTTTTCTGTCCTAATATAGGCATTTTGAACTACAGATATCCCTCCAAATATTGCTTTAGTCACATCTCACGAAAGTTACTATGTTGTGTTTTTATTTTCACTTAGCTCCATATATTTTCTAAATTCCATTGGTTTATGTAGAAGTTTGTCATTAAATATCCAAATATATGGAGATTTTTCCAGATATATTCTCTTATTTCTAATTTAATTCCATGTAGTCAGAGAACATACTTTGTAAGATTTTAAATCATTTAAATTTATTGAGACTTATTTTATGGCCCAGAAATTAGTCTATCTTAGTGTATTTTACCTATTTCTTGTAGATTTTTAAGGCAGGCTGGTGCTAGTGCCAGGTCTTAGGCCTCTTATTGATAGGTATTTTGATACCAGCTGCTTCTTGTTGGAGAGATTATAGGAAGTCAGAACCAGGACAGGCCATTCATATGGAAAAACCACTGCAAACAGCTTGATAAAAACTATGAACAACAAATATGTAACTATCAACACGTGAATCTAAAAACCAAGGGAATTAAAAAAAATCTTATGAACAATATTAACTGGTGAATATAATAGAATCAGAGGTATAGAAGGGGAGTGGACTGACGATTCTTGGGGAAAGGGGGAGAGAGGGGTATAGGAAGAGACTGAACATAAACTGTGCACCTATGGATGAGGTCAATGGGGGGTGGGGAAAGGGCAGAGGGTGGGGTGGGAACCTGGTGGAGGGGGAAAAATGAACTTTTGTAATAATATGAACAATAAAGATTTATTGAAAAAAATATCTAAAGGAACCATTATTGCTATTGCAATGTTGTTTCATAGCTTACCTCCAACTTTTTAAGGTAATTTTTAATATCAGCTCTTAAGTAGGCAATATTTAATCCCATTTTATTAGAGATATGTGTGATTGTGTCTTCTTACATCTAAAAGTGTGAAATCTCTTGGAAGGGAGGATTTATATTCTACTCCTCTTTTCTCCACTGTTCTTTGTAGCATAGTTTGAAGCATGTAGTCTACATTTAATAAGTATTTGTTGGTTAAATAAATTTGGACTCCTCCATTTGCACTCCCAAACACACATATTGTTCACATTTTATACATTTTATTATAATCTTAGTTTTCCTTTTTTTTTTTTTTTAAAGATATTTTCCACCATTCCACATACAAGGACATAGTAAAAAGGAAAAAGTCTATGAACCAGAAGTGGGCTCTCACCAGACATGAAATCTGCCAGCACTGTGACTTTGAACATCTCAGCTTTCAGAATGAGAAAAGATCAAATTGGAGAGATGATGTCAGATTAGGTGGAAGCTACTCTAACTTCCTCCCAAAACAAAACTAGAATTATAACTGAATTAAGAAGAAATCATCCTGAATAACCAACAGAAGACTAGCTAGAGAGGTCTTATAACCACAACTTGGTTGTAAAAAGAAAGAAAACTTTACCCTTTGAGACAGCATGGATGGACATTATGCTAAGTGAAATATGCCAGAAAAGAGCATTCATAGAGCTCTTCAAAGATGTTGAAACTCCTCTCACACATTTATTTACCAAAGAATTGATGAAAGGTATGTCTTCTGAACTCATGCATGTGGATGAGTAGGCCTTAATTGATTAATCTCTTCCAACATTCCAATCTCCCTGAAACTTTGAATCCCTTCCCCTACATTTTTTATTAAAGACAGAGGGATGCAGAGTTTGTACTGAATAAGTAGTAGTATTATTTCTACACTTTGAGTAATTCCAATTTTTTTCCAGTTTGCATTATTTCTTTTATGGAGTCATCTGTCAGTTTATTTGTTCATCTACTTGCTTCTTTGAATGATGCATTACCTTTTTTACCACTGCTGCTTATACTTGTTTTTTGGTCTTTGGTTTTCTGTATTTTCTAATCATTTGTTTTTCTTTATATCAGTTTGTATATGTTTCCTGACCTACCTTACAGTTCATAAATCTTCTCATCAGTACCATATGATTTCACTCATATATGGAATCTAGTGAACAAATTGAACTAATAAGCAAAATGGAGACAGACTCATAGACAGCAGGTTGACTGCTCTAGGGGATTGAGCAAAAAAGAAAAAATAAGAGAAAAAAAATCATGGGCATGGACAACAGGTGATTGTAGGGGAGGTGATTGTGGATGAAGGTAGAGGAAGGTATAGTGGGGATAAATGGAGATGGAAAAATATTAAAAAATTATTTTCTTTATGTTGGTCTGTCAGCATCACATAATTTATAAGAGTATTATATTAGCTGTCATGCATAATACTGTTGGAACCATGAATTATTCTCCAGGTATGGTCTTTATTTTTTAGAATTATTTTTTTCTAATATCTTACAGTAACTAGTATAGTGAATGTATATAGTGGCTACTCAATGAATGCTTCTTGAGTGATGCACAAATTATGAATCATACAAGTCACATAATTGACAAAGTGTCATTTTATTATTTATTAACAAACAAAAACATTAACATTTTGAGGGTTAGTCACCCGGGCAATTTGGAAGAGCAGATGGAGTAATTTAATTCCTTTAAATTGCTGGACTGCTGACAGGTACCATGTAGAGTTAGAGCAGTCACTTCCATCTGGCACACACGGGTGGTTACTGAGATAGTTAGCACAGTAAGATTATGTTAAAACAGATGCTACTGCAAAGTTTGCCCACTCATGGACCTTACTTAAAGGGCTAATATTAATAAAAATAATGAGACTATTTTAAGGTGATGACTAGGTGTAAAGCATTAGTCAGAGAGACAAAGTTCTGTATTTAGAAGTAGCAAAATGAATATACTTTGCCCCCTATTCATTCATTTGGTGCCCTGAGTGCTGTCTAGCATTTCATGAGAATATTAAAAGGCAGTGCTAAGTTGGTGACAGGAAATGCTCTCATATTCCTTGAATTAAATTCTTAGGCATTACATGTTCTGATTCTTTCCTGTAAACCTGACATAAAATCCCTGTAGTTGCTTTATTTTTACATATCTAAATGTGAGCCACCTCCATTTTATTTGCTGGGGCCTTTTTAACTATTTCAATTAGGTAAAAAAGAGAAATAACGTTTTCAAAAAATGAGAAATATTACCAATCTCTTCCATCATGCAGAGCAATTTGTATCCCTGAATGTATTCAGAGAAAGCCATTTAAGGAGACCCCCCATTGTTCTGAATTGCACAAATTGCATGTTGAAAGGCACATTTTCAGGGGTGGCATTAAGAAGAATGACATTTATAAATCTCTACTGCTGGAACTGTGGAACAGATGACTTAGGAAAGTAGAGGATTTTATGCACCAAAAAAATCTTTGTTGTAAATTCAAAACATTTTTTAAAATAGGTCTATTTAGGGTGTCTAAAAAGGCAGGTGTGTCATGTTTGAGATATTGGGTTGATAAAAGTACTCAGTTGAATAAAGGGTCACACATACAGAATAATGATGCTCTTCCTCACCCAATTCCCAGAGAAGTTGGGAATGCAACAATTAAATTGATGAGGATTATAATCTAGGGGATTTGTTTTTAGTAGGCATTTTCCCAGCAATAATTCTTTGCAAAGAACAAGAATAGAATCCGTATGTTTTCAGATAAGTTAATATGCATGGTCAAAATTTAGCTGTTGGGTTATATAAAGATTATTTTCTTTATATAGGGGATACCTAAATACATATTTGGAAAGGAATATGTACAGACAGCAGTGATTTCTTTGTTGGGATAGGCTGTTCTTTATTTTCTTTGAGTACTTGTATGAGTAAGACAATGGAAAGAATACAAGCAAACTAGGAGACTGATGGGCAACCAGAAAGTTTGGTCTGGTTGTACTTTGTTATTTTGGGCTAGATACTTAACCCTTCTGCACATTTTCTTTCTCATTAGGTTTTACTATGGCATAGTGGGACTAAATAAGTAATATTCCACACTTTGAATATGCTACTCCAACTTTTTTTTTTTTAATTTTTTTAATTTTAGTTTCTTTTGTGGCATTACCTGTCAGTCTACTCTGATAGCTGTTTGAGATTTGCTGCCCATTGTAATTACACCCATCTTGCTTTTGAGTTGAGTTCCACCATTTGGCCCTGGAATTCCAGGATCCAATTACTCCCATTGAATTTATATTTTTCAACCGAGTTGCCTTGGTTCTCCTTGTAAGGCCTAGTCTACAGAAAAGAGCAGTCATGGAGCTCTTCAAAGATGTTTAGGCTCCTCTCACACATTTATTTACCAAAGTATTGATGAAAGGTATTATATGTCTTCTGGACTTATGCAGTGTGGATGAGTAAGTCTTAATTGATTAATCTCTTCCAACATTCCAATCTCCCTGAAACTTTGAATCCCTTCCCCTACATTCTTATTAAAGAGAGAGGGATGCAGAGTTTGTACTGAATAAGTAGTAGCTTTATTTCTACACTTTGAATAATTCCAATTTTTTCCAGATTACATTATTTCTTTTATGGAGTCATCTGTCGGTTTATTTGCTCATCTACTTGCTTCTTTGAATGATGCATTACCACTTTTTTACCACTGCTGCTTATACTTGTTTTTTGGTCTTTGGTTTTCTGTATTTTCTAATCATTTGTTTTTCTTTATATCAGTTTGTATATGTTTCCTGACCTACCTTACAGTTCATAAATCTTCTCATCAGCTTTATTTAATCTACCATTAAACCTATCAATTAAACTCCTAATTTTACTTACTATATTTTTAGTTCTAAAAATTTTATTTGATTGTTTATAATAATTTCCATTTCTCTGCTGAAATTCTTTAACATGCTATCTAATTTCTTGAAGGTATTAATTTTAGTTTTAAAAAATGTATGTCTAAGAACACCAGTAAATTTTCTGTGGATCTATTCATACTGTTTGTTATTGTCTTAATTTTGGTTAGGTGTTCTTGTTTCCTCATAATTTTGAATTTAATGCCAGACATCATATATGAAAAATTTGCTTCTGAATGATTTTCCTATTTTTTTTTTCTGAGAGGACTTGCTTGTTTAAAACAGACAATTAAGCTAGGGGAATGCCACCTCAATCTAGCCAGGAATTGAGATGATGCAAAGTTCAGTTTTAGTATTTATGAGGATGGATTCAACAATGTCTTTCTTATTTAACCCTATTTTAGAATTTCACAAAAGTCTTTCAGGGGTCCTAATGGAAAATTTTGGTGATTTATCAACCTTCTTTTTTCTTAGTATACTCCGAATTCCAATTTATGTCTTCCTCAGCCTCTCAAAATGGTTGAAAGTTCTTTTCAGCTTTTCATCCTCCCAGACACAGGCTTCTGTTCCCCATCTCAGCCTGTAAGCCATCATTGGTAAATTGGAAAAAGTCTACAGGATAAAAGCAACACACTATCTGTTGAACTCATTTTCTTTGTATTCCTTTTCTTTTTAAAATCAGCTTTTTAAAAATCTCACTCTTTGGAAAACTCTCTGATGCTTCAAACATTTATATTTTAAAATACTTTTCTAGTTTTTCATTAGTTCTCAGGAGAAAGATTTTTATGGCCAATAACATACAAAGAAAATAAAGTCAAAACTCTAATTTGCTATTTAGGAAGCAGAAAATCTCTCTCAAGTGTTAAACTCTAAAATTTTATATTTTTATGATTCTATTTTAAAATAGGTATATTACTCTTTTTTAGTAGTTAACCTGTTAAGAGTATAAAACAAATAATAGTTGAGTGTTTAGATGTCTAAACATACCTTATCTTTTGTTGAATATATAGTATATATTTTTTACTTGTTCTGATTGATGGAATTGAAAGGTCAAGATTATGGAACGATTGACAGAATTATTTTTTCTACAGTACTACATAAGGCTGCCATCTCTCATGCCTCGCCATAACCTAGGATGACATCTCTGTTTTTCTTTAATGAAAACAGGATTTTCCCATTCTTCATTTTGACAAGAAAAATCTTGAACAAGAATAATGATTTAGAAGCTATTGATCTGAAGCCACTATGAAACTCTGCTTATTCAAAGTCTTTTGGGATATATCAAGACCAAATAATAGGTAAGCCCATAAATAATTATATACACAATATTTCCACAGCTGTGCAATACCAGATGGTTTTGCTTTCTTAGGCTTAAAGGAACTTCCTTCCTTTGCAGTTAAAAAGTCAACTGTGTCAGATTCTATACACTCATCCTTCTTAAATAGGGCAGGGAAGGTCTGAGAGACTTAGGTTGGAACTCTGTGATATTTTGACTTTTAGTGGAAGAGAACTCAATTATGTATGTCACATGTTGGAGTCGAGAGGTTCTGCAGACAGTGCAGCAAATGTTTTAGCTTTCAACTGAATTATTTAATTTGCAATAATGACACACTAAAAGACAGGTGGAAGGAGTGAAGCAGCACGCCCCACTGACCAAGGATTTCAGTTGTCAGCCGAGGAAGTCCCTGCAGAATTGCTGCTGAACAGTGCGTGCTTGAGTCTCTATTCAGCCTCCAGGCTCATGTTTGGCTGGGCTCCTTTCTTTGAAATGCTTTTCTGAATTCACTATTGTAGGATCACTTAAGGGGGAATACCTGATGTCATGTCTGTTTGTACTACAACCTAGATAGTGATAACATAATGGGGACAGTCTCCTACATAATATTATCAGACATAAAATGACCTATTGAATAAATTTATTTTGGATTTCACTGAGGGAATTTCTTCCTTTATGAGCAACAAGGTAAAACTCTTTTCATATCTGATTGTTGATAAACCAAAAATTTTATAAAGATAAGGGCTAAACATAAAAACAAACCCACCTTTATTTGTTAAAAATATTAAAAATACATCTTTTCTATGAAGGGAAAAAGAGACATATGTAACACTTTCAACAATAAATAATTTAAATAAAAATACATCTTTTAAAATGGTGTTTTTATTTGTACTTTGCCTATTTACTTTGTAAAGTATAAAGCATTGCAAATAACTAAAAATTTTTATTACTGGCATTATTATTTTTACAAGAGGCCTAGTGCACAGATTTGTGCACCAGTGGGGTCCCTTGGCCTGCCCTGTGCCTTCTCACAACCTGGGACCTCATGGGGATGTCAGACTGCCAGTTTCAGCTTGATCCCTGCAGGCTAGGCTGAAGGACCCCATCAGTGCACAAGTCTGCACCAGGCCTCTAGTATGCATATAAGATCTTTAGTTAATATCTTCCCATTTCCCCCTTCCTCTCTGTTCCATGTTTCCATGCCTGTGTGCTGAGCATATGCCCCTGGTGGTCAGTGTGTGTCATAGCTACCAGTTGAACAGTGGAACGGTCACTTAGGCTTTTATATATATAGTTTACTAGGAGCCCAGTGCACAAATTCATGCACCTTGAAAGGAATTGTGGACCACACTTCTCCCCTCCCCTCCCTCGTCCTGTCTGCTGGCATCCCCACTCCCACTGCTGCTGTTCCCATGCACTGACTATACTGGCCCACTTGCAACCACTGATGGCATGGAGTAATTGGGGCTGGTGCCATCAATAGGTGAGAGTCGGGCTAGTGCTATCAGTAGGTGCAAGTGGTAGCTGCTGTCCTTATTGCCCCTCAGGAGCAGGGGAAGATAGAGAAGCCCTCAGGGATGATTGGGGCTGGCAACTGCCACTCACATCCATTGTTGGTGGCGAGTAATTGGGACTGGCACTGGGCACTGGTAGCAGGTGCAAGCGGGGCTGGTACCAGCAGCAGGTGCAAGCACCCAGCAGAACTGTGGTGTGCAGGAGCAAAGAATTTTCAGTAACCACCAGAGGCTTGCCCTGATGACAGCAACTGGTGCCCCACCTTGGTCTGCCATCCCTGCTCACCTGTTCCACCACCCTGCCACAACCAATGCCCACCATCTTCCGTATTCTGCACCTGCTGCCAACGCCTGCCATGTTCCACATGTGCCCGCTGGTGATCAGTGGACATCATAGCAAGCAGTTGTTCAGTTGTTTGGTTGTTCTGCTGTTCGGTCTATTTGCATATTTGGGTTTTATATATATAGACTAGTTATGTCCAGCCTATAACTTTATAGTTTTATTTTTTTGTAAAAATGATATTTGCTTTATCCAAATGTCTTTCAAAGTATGTACATACATATAGATACTTTAATTTTTCTTTTTACTGATTTTATTGGGGAAGATATCCTATCTAAAAAAAAGTAACATGCAAATTGAGCATCACTCCAACACACAAGATGGCTGCCCCCATGTGGTCAAAGATGGCTGCCCTCATGTGGACACAAAATGGCCACCACAAGATGGCCAGCAGGGGAGAGTACTTGGGAGGGACCAGGCCTGTAAGGGAGGGCAGTTGTGGGCAATCAAGCCTGCAGGGGAGGGCAGTTAGGGGTGACCAGGCCAGCAGGGGAGGGCAGTTAAGGACAATCAGGTTGATAGGGGAGCAGTTAGGCATCAATCAGGCTGGCAGGGGAATGATTAGTGGGTGATTAGGCTGGCAGGCAGAAGTAGTTAGGGGCAATTACGAAGGCAGGCAGGTGAGCAGTTGGGAGCCAGCAGTCCTGGATTGTGAGAGAGTGGTTCCATATTGGAGAGGGTGCAAGCTGGACAGATTTTGTGTACTGGGCCTATAGTTTTATATAACCTCCTATAAATAAGATTTTACTGTACTATAGTCTGGTATTTTTATTCCACAATCAGTGGAATAATTTTAGATCTTTATTATCAAGTTAAATAATTATAGATCTTTATCATCAAGCTATGCAAAACAGAAGGTGAATGTTTGTCATGTTTTAGTAATTTTATTATTTTGGACAAATGCAGAAGTTGCTAGCTATTACATGTGGATTGAATGTTCAAAAATATGGTGAAGTCATAACCCCTGGCACATGTGAATGTGACCTTATTTGGAAATAGGATTTTTATGGACATAATCAATTTAAGGTGAAATATACTTGATTAGGACAGGCTCTAAATCTAGTGACTGGTTTTCTTATAGAGAGAGTTGGAGACACAGTAACAGGGAAGAAGGCCATTTGACTCTGAAGGCAGAGGTTGAAGTGATGCATCTACAAACCAATGAATGCCAGGATTGCCACTAACCACCAGCAGCTGCAAAGAGGCAAGAATGGGTTCTCTCCTAGAACTGTCCAGAAGAGCATGACCCTCCTGACAACTTGATTTCGGACTTCTGCCTTCCAAGACTAATGGGAATAAATTTCTATTGTTTAGCCATCCAATTTGTGGGAATGTGTTACAGCAGCTTTAGGAAATTAATACAATGTGCTGTGTTGAGTTATTTTACTTTGCATATCTTTCTGTAGCTGGAAGTTATTAATAGTATCATCTGTTCCATGTATCATCAGTTGGCACTTCAACTCTGTAATTAAAGAAGCAAACATTATGGTGAATGAGTAGGAATTTAGAATTTAGCATAGTAAATCTGATAAGTTTTTCAAGAGGTTTTTATCCAATTTTAGACTCTTCTATTAAAAGGAGGTATGGAAAATTCAGAAACACTTTAGCTTAGAGCAACAAAGAAGGCAAAGGTCTGAAAAATAAGGCACACTAGTCACAGGGTCTGGAAGCTGAAAGGGTTTAGTGCTCATCCACTCCAGGACTGGCATCTTAACGGCACAGGTGCTGCCCCTTCCACAGAAGGCATTGCTATGCAAACAGTGCTGCTCAGCCCTGAGCCCACACCTAGAGGCATGATCTTCCCCCACAGTTATAACCAACCAATCAGAGCTGGTCCCAAATAAAGTCCATCCACACGAAAGGTACAATCAAATCTCTTTACAGATGGAAAAAACCAAAGCCCAGAGAGATAAAGAGTTCATCATGGGACTCAGATTTAGTTAAGGACCAAATATCAATCCCCAAATTCCAGCTTCATGCCTTCCTATTTTATCCCCATGGCTTTTCCTCAGCCGTAAGCAAAGGATTAAAATCTTTTTTTCTTCCTTCCTTCCTTCCTTCCTTCCTTCCTTCCTTCCTTCCTTCCTTCCTTCCTTCCTTCCTTCCTTCCTTCCTCCCTCCCTCCGTCCCTCCCTCCCTCCCTCCCTCCCTCCCCCCCCCCCCTCTCTCTCTCTCTCTCTCTCTCTCTCGTTGCTGTAGTTAGGGAAATTATACTGAGGACATCAAAAGTTCTTTCAAAATCTAAAACTAATTTTACGTGACTCACTAGTATGTCCAGGGTCCCATAAACATATTAAATAAATTAGGACACAAAATTCAATGTGAAAGCTTGTGTATAATTCCAGTGGGTAATGATTATGGTGATGCTCAGTGAAGAAAACAAAAATAAAACACTGTGTTGCTAAAGGGGCACAGGCCATACTATTTTGCTTTCCTTATGCCACTCTTTCACAATATTTATTAAATAAACTTTATGCTGCATGACAGGGATATCAAGACGAATAAAAGTAGATCCTTAACCTCAAGGAGGTCAAGATGTAAGTAATTAACAGTAACATCGTGAGATGAGCTTGGAAATGCACTTTTGGCGCTGGCATGTAGCTAATAGGTAACACTTTATTGTTTATGGAATTAGAATAATGGGGGAAAAGTTGGAAGCCAATTAGAGGTCAGTGATCTTATCTCAGAGTCATTGTAGGAATCCTCTTTATACTGTACCTTTGTAAATGATCAATTGGTCCATTTTCTCTTGACCTGATTGATTTAAAGGTTAAACTATGTATGGAAAAGGTGTGTGTGTGTGTATTTGTGTGAGTGTGTGTGCTCACGCGCACGTGCACACATGCATGTAGTTTTGCTTCTATTCTATTCTCAAATGATTCATAATCTAAAGGAGAATAAAAATACTCCTTAGTCTGCATTTGAATGTATTCAGAGGTGAGGCATCTATCATATCATAAGGAGCTAATTTTATTTTTTTAATATATTTACCTATTAGAAGGTACTTTTAAATTCAGAGACTTTACCTGGTTGTTTCTTTTCTTTTTTTTTCTTTTCCCCAAGACATTGAGATAATCCTGCTCGTACTGACTCTTAAGTATTTCTTGAATTTTATCTGTTTTTTCCATCTCTATGGCTCCTGTCCTGGTTCAGGTGTTGTCATTTCAACCTTGGACTTCTGCTAGTCTCCCAACTTATTACCATACATCTTAGCTTCATCCTCTGTACAGCAGTCAATGTGATCTAATTTAAAAAGACACTACAACTATGAAATTTTCTATCTAAAATCCTTTAGTGATGTATTGTTGTCTAAAATGAGACTTTGTAACAGTTACCTTAGAGGCTACAAGACAGTGGAGCAAAGCCTTTAAATTGTTGAGGCCATATATTTCAAACCTAGAATTTTATACTTAGTCATGTAAAGCTGAAGTGGGAAGATGTAATAAATGTTTTCAGGAAGCCACTGAATGAGATGCTTCACTAATATAAGCAAGTAAAAGAGAGGGTAAGATATGGAATCCTGGAAACTGGGGACTCACAAAAAGAAGGAACAATGGAGATTTCCAGGGTGATAGTGAAGACGAATTTCCAGGTAACAGCTCTGCAGAAACCTGTAATGAAGAGATGAAAGGCAGAGGGCTCTAAGAGTAATGTCTCAAAAAACAGCCAAGAAAATATATTAAACTGTAAAATCTCCAGGTTTTAAAATCTATAAAGAGAAAAATTTTATATATCTTGGGACAGTTGGGTATAAATTACTGGTGAATACAGATAATTAAGGAAATGAAAGAATTAAACAATTATTAACTCTAAGGACAACAAAAAATAGCATAAGAAATGATACAAGCTAAAAAAAATGAAAAAGAAAGGTTTCAAGATTATTCTATGAGAAGAGGATAGTTTTTCCAACAAATGGTTCTGAAAAAACTGGATATTCACCTGCAAGGAATGAAGTTGGACCCTTATCTTGAACCATGTAAAGATATTAACTCAAAATAGATCAACGGCTTAAAAGAAGATGTGGAACTATGGAACTCTTACATTAAAACATAAGGAAAAAGCTTCATGACCTTGGATTCAGCAATGATTTTTTTTTGGATGTAACACCAAAAGCAAAGACGAAAATATTGGATAGATGAATGGGACTACAACAAAATGAATAACTTTTGTGCATCAAAAGACATTGCCAACAGAGTGAAAAGGCATCCTATAGCATAGGAGGAAATATTTGCAAATCATAGATCTGAAAGGAGATTAGTATTCAGAATGTTTAAAGAACTCCTATAACTCAACAAGAAAGAAAACACAGGCATGGGACTTGAATAGGCATTTTTTCCCTAAAAGAACATATACAAATGGCCAACAAGCACATGAAGAGATGCTCAGTATCACAAATCATTAGGGAAACACAAATAAAAACCACAATGAGATTTCACACTGATTAGGATTGCCATTATGAAAAAACAAAATAAAAAGAAAATTGAAACCCTTATATATTGGTGGGAATGTAAAAAGGTGCAGCCACTGTGAAAAACAATATGGTAGTTCTCCCCAAAATTGAACATTGAATTACCATATCGTCCATCAATTTCACTCTGCAAGTATACCTAAAAGAATTGAAGACAGGGACTTGAAGAGATATTTGTACACTCATATTCATAGTAGTTTATTCACAATGCTAAAAGGTGGAAGCAACCCAAGTGTCTAACATGGATGAATGGATAAAGGAGAAATATATATATAATTCAGCCTTACAAAGGAAGTAAATTCTGATACATGTGACAACATGATGAAATAAGTTGTAAATACTATGTTAAATGAGATAAGCCAGCTATAAAAAGACAAATACCATATGTTTTCACTTGTGTGCAGTGCTTAGGGTAGTCAAATTCATAGAGACAAAGTAGATGGTGATTGCTAGGGGCTGGAGGGAATAAATAACAGGCAGTTATTATTTAATTGGTACAGAGTTTCAGTTGGGAAAGATGAAGAAATAATGGAGATGGACTATGGTGATGGTTGCACATCATTGCGAATGTCTTAATGCCACTGAACTATCCACTTAAAATATGGTTAAGATGGTAAATTTTATGTATATTTCACTACAATTAAAAAACATTAACAATCTACCTTCCTGAACATAGAATAATCAAACATTTCAACCTGATTTCTTGCTAGCAAAGCCTTAGGAAAGTTGCTTAATTTCTCTATAACATATAAAATTGAGAAATATTGATAGCTTTCAGTATGTTTCCCAAATAAAATGCATGTTTTCATTAAAAAAATTACATAATATTTTATACAGCTTAGCCAAGACCTAATTTTACATCAACATTAGTAATGGTATATGTATTATATGTTGATTTTACCTTAAATTATGATATATATTTTTTGGAGTTGTGGAAAGGGTGAAGATATGAGAACTAAAACTTTGCCTTTAATATTACAGAGCCAATAAATTATCTTCAGGATGATAAAATTAGGAAATAAAGTTTATATTTGTTATTTGTATAAGTTGAATTAAAATGTTAAATTGTTGGAAGTTATTGTGTCTGAGAAGTATGGGAATAAGGTATGTCCCTGACATTTCCCCCTGTAATTCTGCAAGTACTATTTAATACATGTATATACAGACATATACATTCATAGATTGGTTGATCAGCCCCTTACAAAGTTTACATTCCTGGCCATAGATTGGAATCTGGATGATACATTTTAAATACTGTAGGTTGTTATCATTTAAAAAACTCATTTCAGGCACAATTTTCTGGAAGAAGCCAGCTTCATTGTTGTGAGAAAGCTCACAGTCTTATGGAGACTCTCCATGGTGGGTGGTCCCATAGACAGTTACTAATGTGCGAGATGTATAACTACTTCGTCTTGGAACTGGATTCCAAGGCCAGTCAGGCCTTAAAATGAATGATGCCAGGGACAACATCTCAATAGCTGATGAGGGATGCAGAGCCAAGAACCACCCAGGTAAGCTGCTTCTGAAATCCTGACTCAGAAACTGTTGAGATAATGAATATTCATTACTATTCTAAGCTGCTAAAGTTTGCAGCAACAGATAATGTGTATAAATTTTGGAGAAAACTGAGGCGCCGGAAGATATAAAGACTTAGTCAAAATGTTTTATCTAGGACATCAGCGGTGGAGCCAAGGAAGAAAGTCAGTGCTCTTTTCATCTCCAACACCACAGTGTCCTCCTAGCCCAAAGAAAGATGTGAAGATCACAGTGTTTTTACTTCCGTAGGGCCAGTGCTGACATAGGTAGGTTCATTCTGATAGCTTTCAAGTGTAAAGTCATGGACTTCTTAAGAATCCAAATCCAATTTCATTTGTCAAATTGTGTACAGCATAAAGCTTTCCATTTATGGGCTGGTATCTAAAACTATTTCTCTGATTAAGGCAGCATTGTAATAGTCAAATCTGGAAGAAGTTAAGTACCTTACTTATGTACCAATTTCTGATCTGGCCCACACAACTATTTCTTTTCTATATATTACCTTTCCCCCCTAACCTTTTGCATTTTGCCTCTCAATGAAAAGTAACCTTAAAAATAGCACTCACAGTGTAGCATTGTAAAGAGCTTATAACAACTCATTTTTTCCATCAGTGCACTAAACATAGAAATGACTATTAACTTCTTGCTGCCATCATAGCATATCTGAGCAAGTATTTCAATTCGCCCTTCTCTTCATCTCACAGATTTTTAATTTTCTGTTTCATTTAAGGTCATTAAAGAATATTACTTAAAATGGGCAAAAAGGCTAACATTTTAATTTACTGTGAAACACACTTTTGTTGGCTTACTGAATAGACTAAGGTTATCATAATGCATGGTCTGTGCTCCTCCGTACTTTCTAATTTCATTTCCATATGGATGCATTTTCTATTAGAAGTCCTCCCCAGCACATAGTGCCCCTATTAACTGAGTCATAGATTGTATAACCCCCAGGAGAACACACTAGCCTGATGCAGTGAGATTTGGGATGAAAGACCTAGCTAGCTATTGCCAATAATTTGGAACTTTCAGGCAAAGATCACTGTTTTTGTCTTTCTACCAATCTTCCAGATTAATGCCTCAGAAGTCTAACTCTTATTATTTCCTTGGGGTCTTAGAGGCCACACTAGGTAATGTTGGGAAAACCAACATTCATGTAGTTCTACAGGTATATTCTGGGAAGCTATGCAGTTCATAAACCGGTGCTTGGGATTAGGCATGAATTTGAAACAGAGAGTGAATCACTAGAATGTCTGGAAGAGACATTGAAAAGAGAGGGAAGAGGTTGTTTTCATCTCACTTAACAAAGCTGCTTTTAGAACCTGAGGCATGGGTTCCTCAAAACCATCTTGTGTGTCTTCTTCTGTTTCGCTCATTCATGGCACAAGTTAATGATAACTGGTTTAGAGCTTAGACTAGGGAAAGATACTATGGGGTTGCTCCCTAAACACCAATTTCCAGCACTTTTCCTCCCTCTTACTTTTTCTACTATAGACTGAGAAAGCTGAATATGTGCATTCCTAACTTTCTTTGATACTCAGTATACGAAGTGGAGAAACTTTGGCCAATAGGACCTAAAGGAGGGAGGTCTTCTGAGGAGAGTTTGAAAAAACTTTGCTTTCTTCGTACAATGAATTAGATGTAGTTGCCTCAGGCAGTTGACTCTGCCTTTCTGGTGTGTATGGCAGTGTGAGTATGGCTGGAAAAGTAGCAGTTTTCTTGTGGTCATGAATTTATGAGCTAACATACCAAGAACTGCAGCACAGGAAGCAGGAATAACTTAAATCCTGATATCTTCAAGACCATTCTTGAACTTTCTACTGCTCCTTCCTTTTTGTTAGGCAGAAAAACAAAACAAAAAAAGTAAAATAAAATAAAACAAAGTGAACTATTTTGTTTAAGGCATTGTTATTAGGCATCTGTTCCCTAAAAACAAGTCACTCCTAACTGATGCAATAAATTGAAAACATCTGATGCATAGTGTAGACCTGGATTTGTACCTTGGAACTGTTGATATTTGGGCTGGATAATTCTTCATTGTAGAGAAGTATCTGTACATTGTAAGATGTTTAACAGCATCCCTGCCTTTTACCCATCAGGTTCAGTAGCATTCCCAAGAACTGACAACCCAAAATGTCTCAAGACATTGTCCCCTGGGAGGCAAATCAAGCCTGCTGAAAAAGAAGAGGCACAGCAAGATGGGACTTACACTGACGCAGAGGAGAGTATCAGAAATGCAGATTCTCCACTTGGATCAGCCAGGATGGGTTCGTATGCTGCAGTAACACAGGATTTGAACATTCCCGCGACATAGCAACACTTGTTTCTTGCTCATTATGCTTTATGCCTTGGCTGAGGTTCTGCTCCATGTCATTTCCGGTCTGGGACCCAGGAAGAGGGAGTCACTTCTATTTGAGTATTTCCAGTTGCTCAGACAAAGGAGGTCCTGGCTCTTAAAACTTCCACCTGGAAGAGACACCTGCCACTTGTACTCACATTTCATTGACAAAGCAAATCCCAGCACCCTGCCTGATTGCATTCCGGTGGGGAAATGTAATTCTTCCACAGGAACAGGCACCAAATACAGGTTTGAAAAGAATAACAATGTTTATCAAACCACCCGAGAAAAACAGATGCTTGAAAGGATGGCACTGGTTAATGACAATTACTCTGCCCAGACCAGTTGGTAGGTTTGCTGGGATTACAGAGGAAGGGGCCAGCATATTTCCTGGGCAAAACAGGACAGGCTCAGAGCAGAGGGTAGAATTTTGGAAAGCCCTAGCCTTTGGACAAAACGTGGAGGGTTAAAGTCTATTAGCAGTGATTAGCTCAGAGAAAGCAAGAAAGCGGCTGGGCTAGCATGATGACCAAGGGCTCAGATTTTGGAGTTGAATCCCCTGCTTTCAAATCTAGAATTCCATATTTTTTACCTCTCTGATCTTGAACAAGTGAATTAAGTCTGCATTCATCTACAAGGTGAAGTAATTGCATCTACCTCTCAGCATTGTTTGAATATAATGCCAGCAAAGAGAAGAGAACAACTGGCACCTGGAAAATAATATTAAATGCCGTCTAGTCTAACCTCAGGGCCTGTTTTGCACAGCTCTTACAACCCCCGTCCCTGTAGTGTAATTTGGGAAAGAAGGAGCTTGTGTTAAATCTGATCCTGTGACTCTACTTCTCCTCTGCTTCTTTTCTGAGGTACGTCTGTCTTAGCTTGAGCTGTTATGACAGAACACCACACTGGGTGGCTTAAACAGCAAACATATTTTCTCACTGTGCTGGAGCCTGGGAAGTCCAAGATCAATGTGCTGGCAGATTCATTTTTGCTGAGAGCCCCTTTCCTAGCTTGTACACAGCTTTCTCTTCACTGTGGGCTTGCATGGCCCTGCGTAGGTGCATGTGCTTACATGTGTGCTTATGTGTGTGTGTGTGTGTGTGTGTGTGTGTGTGTGTGTGTGTGTGAGAGAGAGAGAGAGAGAGATGTTGTGGGGTCGAACCCTGGGTTCAAAATAAGGTCACTGGAGGCTGATGATTGATTAAAAAAAGCAGGCAAGAATTTATTGAAAAACTGACCAGGACGGCTGCGAGAGCACCACACGCAGGACCACACTGTCCCAGGTGTAGGCAGTTCTTTTAAAGGTGCAAACCACAAGAATTTTCCTTTGTTCTAAATTCATTGGAATGTGGCCCTATCTTGCAATAGCTGATAATACAGAAGCAGAGCTCAGCGGTTAATCTCTAAAGGTTATCTATAGTTTCTACCCCTGAAGCTACTGAGTCAGTGGGAATCAATCTACTGTATTTCTGGTCACAGGCACAGGAAAATTGCCTTAGCCTCCAGGTCTCCACCTGGAAGCAGGTGCAGAAACCAGAATAGCGGGGTTAAAATTTGAACAGCAGTTTTTACCCAAGTATGGTTGCTACTATATTTCAATTGAGAGGTGTTGTCATCTTCTTATAATGGCACTAATCCCATTCTCATGACCTAATATAAACCGAATCACCTCCCAAAGGCCCCACCTTCTATATCATCACATTGGGGGCTAGGGGTTCAACATGTGAAGTTGAGGGGGGAAACAAGTATCTAGTTCATAACACAGCCTCTAATCATTTGTCTTCAGCTTGGGCCCTGGGACTCAGGACAGCAGGCCTCCTCGATGAGGCAAGGGTTTGACTAGGAAGAAGGGAGGAATGGGGAGGGGTAAATGCAGACTCCTCTCATCTCCTGCCATTACTTCTCATGCACCGAGGACACCCAGGTTAATAAATGCACCGCATGTCACCGAAGGGTCACATCCCATCTGAGGGAATTTACATGAAAGGCATTTAATACTATCCTAAGGAAACACTCAGAGGGCAGGCCTCCAAAAAGTTAAAGGCTTCCCAGGTGGTCCTCTCAGGGCACATCCAAATCCATTCCTGCTCTTTTACTTCTGGCCGCAGGTCTACCCCACTCTATGAGAGCTTCGTTTCAGACCTCCCTGGGCAAATCTCCACTCTGACCACACGGGTCGTGGGCACGCTGGACCCATCTTTCTCTCACAGCAAAGCCTTTCCCCAAGTCTGTGGACTCAGGATGGAATTAGGCTCCGCTGCTAAAGCAGAAGAGGTTTTAATGACCTCTGACTTCTCAACTCCCGCAGAAAATCTGCAAGTGAGGATGTTGTGCAGGAGGTTTCAGTCCTTTACAAGGTCTACAGCCAACGTGAGTTAGAGAGGAATGTTGTTTCTGATTTTCTCATACATAACTAACTATTTATATGCATGTGCACATGAACATGCTGGCATGCATGCATGCATGCTTACACACACAAATACACATACACATATCTGCCACAGACAAATACTGATTCTCAGGGAAAGGACAGTCTTAAGTCATAAAAGAATAAGAGAGTTTAGTCAACTCCAACCCCATGTGATTATTACTAAGGTTCCTCTCTTCCAGTGGACTTTATATGTTAGATTATTATGCAAAACAACATTAATTTCTTTTGTTCATCTCCCTGCTTTCCAATAGTGCCCTTTGAAATGACAGGAAGAAAAAAACCCTCACACAGATGCATTTCTGACACACATACAACCTTATGGGTGTTTCCGTAGCCAGGCAAAACTAAAGATTTGGGTCTGTAAATATTTTATGCAAAGCTATTTTCACCCTAGCCTCTGGCCCAAATGGAGGTCCATGTAGATAGAGGCTTTTCTTCAAAGCAACACTATTATTATTACTATTGTTTTCATCTCCTAAAATGCTACACCAGTATGTTATCTGGCTCTAACTTACTGTTTGTGTTTCTTTCCTTCTTAGCTTAAATTTTAAAATAACCACTCAATAAAGCTCTCAGAGATGCCACAGATGTCAAATAGTATTGCCTGACTTTGCATGACAATATCTCATTTTATTTTCTAATTTAGTTTCATTCGAAACAGGGCTAATGTCTGTGAAATAGCCAATAGAGGGACCAGCTGGGAACATAGCTGGCATCACAAGCTCCACTTAGTAACGTTTCAAAACTGACACCATATGGTGAAGAGCTTTGGATTTCATGACAAAGAATCAGAATGAATGGCAGACATCGAAACCAGGATAAACTACGCCAAGTTTGCACCTGAGGGAAAGGTGCATAAGCTGAGATGATATAACCATCGCTTGTTCTAGGAACAAGCTGTTCCACACAGTATTTCAGCAGACATCTTTGTCATTTTGAAGCAGAAATTTTAGGGAGATATAGGCAGGTTTAGGGATTTTTTAGAATTGGGGTCCATGGAAAAAAACACGGGACCACAGAAGGTACATTTCAATAACACCAGAAAGCCAGGTGCATTTACATTTCCATAACACAAGGAAGCAGCAACAAGGGAACTGGAAGTAGCCAAGAAAGGTCTATATTTACAAAATAAAGAGAAGGAAGCCCAAAGGGAATAGGAAAACAATAAGGAAGGAGGGGGGAGAACCTCACGTGTTTCATGTGAAGTTCAACCTTTGAGCCCAGGAGTTACTATAGTAACCAGTCTAAGGGAATAGTGACCAATCAGAGGGGATATCAAGGCACTAGGATATGCAGCCTTTATAACCCATAGGGGAAGGGAACCCAGTGGGAGTCTTCTCCCTCCTTACATGGGAGTTCATATTTTGGAACTCTTCCCTCTCCCCAGGTGGGAGTCTGTACTTGTTCTTCAATAAATCTCCACCTTTGCTATACCACCTTCTGTCCGTGGATTCATCTCCACCCATCTGGATTCATTCTTTGATTCCGGTGGACAAAGAATCCGGGTTCCAGTCCAAAAATTTGGTATCAATTTTATGGGAGAACTAGATAGCCTCTGATTTTAATGTGTTATTTTTAAATTATGATCATTGACACCATCTTGCAGTAAACTATAACCAAGTGCCATAGAAAAGTTTGGTTGAAAAATCCAGACACATTTTTCTACATCACCAAAACATTGAGAAAGTGTTCTGAGTTTTGCCAAATTCTCTTTCATTTTTATAGCCACAGGAACTTGAAAGGTATATATGACCTATACGATTCTGACTCGTTTACTGTCAAAATTTCAAATACTGTTTGTTAAAAGCACAGTAGTATCCATATAGGAGTTGTTTTCAACATTTTCATAACCTCTTGAGGAGTCCTCCCATCTCAAGTTCCCCCCACCCCTTTCCTGGGAGTGGGAGCCAGATAATATGTTTTTAAAACTCTTTTTTTATTTATGATTAGAGAGAGGGAGAGAGATAAAGAAGCACAGATATGAGAGTGAAACACTGAGCCTCCTTCATGGCCGCTACCAGGCATAGGGCCCATAACCCAGGCATGTGCCTTGACTGGGAATCAATCTGGCAACCTTTCAGTGCTTGAGACTTTGCCCAACCAACTGAGTCACACCAGCCAGGGCCAGATAATAGTTCTTAAAAATTATATTGGATTATGCCAAGTAAGTACATATGTAGATCTAGATATGTTATGTACTAGAGGCCCAGTGCATGAAATTGGTGCATGGGGGTTCTCCTCAGCCCAACCTGGACCCTCTCCAATTTGGGACCCCTTGGGAGATATTCAGCCAGGGATCAGGCTGAAACCAGCAGTTGGACATCCCTGTACAATCCAGAACTGCTGGCTCCTAACTGCTCACCTGCCTGATTGCCCCTAACTGCTCCCCCTCTCCACTACCAGCCTGGTCACCCCCATCTGCCCCTCTCTGCCAGCCTGGCCTACCCCACCAGCCTGGTCACCCCTAGTGCATCCCTGTTGGCCTGGTTTCCCCCAACTACCCTCTTCCTCCGCATGCCGGCTTGGTCACCCTGCACTGCCCCTCTCCCCCCCACTCCCTGCCAGCTTGGTGGTCACCCCAACTGTCCCCCCTGCTAGCCTGGTTGCCCTCACTGTCCCTTCTCTTGGCCTAGCCATCCCATGCAGCCTGCTGCTCAGTCGTTCGGTTGTCCCTCACTAGACCCTACACACCCTGCTGTTCAGTTGTTACTGTGAGGGTGTCATGACAAATTTGCATATTAGCCTTTTATTAGTATAGAATAGATGTATCTACATCAAGATATAGAGATAGATATGTCAATAAAGTGCCACGTAGCTCACAGGTGAATTTGTACAGTCAGTGAATTTAAAGTTTGTTACACAGTAATTTTTTGAACTTGCTATAAAGTTAGTAAGATTTGTTTTTGATTCTTAATTAAATAAAAAGCATATTTAAATTTCTCAGTCTGAGAGTTGTCTTTTGGTGACTTATTTTTTTCTTCAAGGTCATCCTGGATGTTAATAGAATTTTGTTTCCCTGGTATTAAAATGTTGGGAGTTGGTATGGGTGCTTCAGGGAGGGGAACTCAAAACATAATGTACTTTACATCTTCTCCCAAACCCCTCTGGGAACATTCTGCTCAAAGGAAAAGGACAGCTTTTTATCTGAGTAGTCTCTCCTGTTTTGCAATGGTAATTTATTCTTGAGAAATAAAATCCTTAAAGGGATAAATAATCATAATTAAAAAGTGTAATTGCCAATAATTTAAATGAAAAAAAATGTTTTGTTTATACTTTTTGTTTTGAAATAATTATAGATTCACAGGAAGTTGTGAAAAAAATTTGAAGGAAGGTGTTGAATACATTTCACTCAGTTTTTCTTAATAGTGATATTTTGTACAGCTCACATACAATACCAAAACCAGGAATGTGACTGTGGTACAATACAGACACATGCATTTGTGTGTGTGTGTGTGTGTGTGTGTGTGTGTGTGTGTGTTTGTGTAGTTGTATTCCATTTTATCTGTGAAGGTTTGAATAACAAACACCACAATCTAAATACAAAGCTGTCCCAACACCATGAGGCTCCCCCCATCTTAATCCTCTTCACCATATCTACACCTTTTCCTACCATACCTGGCCCCTGGCAATCACAAATCTATTTTTCATTTCTGTAATTTTATTTCAAGAATCTTATGAAAATATAAAAATACAGTATGTGGCCTTTTGTACTTGAGGTGTTTTTTTTTTTTCCAGTCAACATAATTCCCTAGAGATTCTTTCCAAACTGTTCCATCAATTAACATTTGTTCCTTCCTATTACGACTTCCTACTCCATAGTATGGATGTCTCACAGTTGCTTTAAACATTCGCGCACAAAAAGAAAAGACATTTTGGATTATTTTCTGATTTTGTCCTTTATGAATAAAGCTGCTATGAACATTCAAGAACATTGAAAGAACATAAGTTTTGATATCTATAGAATAAATTTCTAAGAATGCAATTGTCATACAGTAAGTGTAAGTTAATTTTGTAGCAAACTGCCAAAAATTTTTCCAGAGTGGATGTATTCCTTTACACCCCTACCAGCAATGTGCCAGCAATCAGTTTCTCTGAATCCTCGCTAGCATTTGGTATTATCACTATTTTTATTTTAAATATTCTGATAGGCAAGTTCTGAAATCTCATTTTGATTTTAAACTATTTTCCTAGTTGCTAATGATGTTGTTAATATATATTTGTGTGCTTACCTACTATCTGTATACACTCTTTAATGAAATATTAGTTGATGTCATGTGACTGTTTTCTATTTGGATTTATTTTATTGTTGAGTTTTGAGAGTTCTTTATATAGTCTAGATGCTATCCTTTTGTCTGATATGTAGTTTGCAAATATTTTCTCTGAGCATGTAGCTTGTTTTTTAAAAATCATTTTAACAGGGTCATTTGCAGACAAAATAATTTTAATTTTTATGAAGTTCAATTTGTTAAATTTTCCTTTTATGGATTGAATCTTTGGTGTCAAGTCTTAGAACTCTTTGCCTAGCTCCAGGTCCTGAGGATATTTTTCTATTTTGAGAAAAGTTTTATAGTTTTACATTTAAGTTCATGAACTGTTTTGTGTTAATTTTTGTGTAATATATGAAGTTTTTGTGTAATTTCCTTTCCTTTCCTTCTTTTCTCCCTCCTTTCCTTTTCCCTCCTCTCCCTTTCCTTTTCTTTTATTTCTTCCCTCCTTTCTCCTTCCCTTTCTTCCTTCTTTCTTTCCTATTATGTCCAATTATTAATATTTTAGCATCATTTATTGAAAAGGCTATCTTTTCTCTATTGAATTGCTTTGCACTTTTGGCAAAAAAATCAATTGGGCATATTTATATGGGTATTCTATTTGTCTATTCTGTTCCATTTATCTATGTGTCTTTCCCTCCACCAGTAACAGCTGTCTGAATCATTGCAGCTAGATAGTAAGCTTTAGTGTTGGGTAGAGTCTCTCCTCTTTTTTATTTGCCTTTTTCAAAATTGTTTAGCAATTCTAATTTTCTGTTGTCTTCTTATATGAATTTTAGAATAAGATGTCTATGTCTGTACAAAACTTTGCTGAGATTTTGATAAAGGTTGGCTATAGATCAATTTTGGGATAATTAATAACTTTGCTATGTTTAGTTTTCCAATGTATGGATATGGTATAATCTCTGTATTTAGATTTTCTTTGATTTTTTTCATCAGCATTCTATAATTTTTAGCATTCAGAGATCCTATATATGTTTTGTTAGGTCAAATGTTTTTTAGACCTCAAATTAACATCCACTTAGACCAAAACAACACAATATCTCATTAAGTTAGGCATAATTATTTTAATAATTATTAAAAGAACTTGTCATAATTGACCCTGACAAGGTGTTTTCTCTTCCTTAATGAGAAAATAGCTGTTTGCTTGTTCCTGTTAAGCAATTTTAACCACTTATCGCATTATATCTGACTATACTTCAAAACAAAACATCCCAGTTCTGCCACTTACTAACTCCATAATCTTGATTAAATTACTTAATTTATTTGTGCTTCATATTCTTCATTAGAAAAATGGGAACAATAATAGTATCTGCCTCTTAGGATGTGTGAAGACTAATTAACTAATATGACCAAAGTACTTAGCATAATGCCTTACCCAATGTCAATGCTCAAAGTTAAATATTGTATGTTAACATTATTATCCTATTTAATAAAAGAGTAATATGCAAATTGACCATCACTCCAACACAAGATGGCTGCCCCCATATGATCAAAGATTCTGCCCCCATGTGGACACAAGATGGCCACCACTAGATGGCCAGCAGAAGAGGGCAGTTGGGAAGGACCAGGTCTGCAAGGGAGGACAATTGTGGACGATCAAGCCTGCAGGGGAGGGCAGTTAGGGGCAAACAGGCTGGCAGGGGAACAGTTAGGCATCAATCAGGCTGGCAGGGGAGTGGTTAGGGGGTGATCAGGCTTACAGGCAGAAGCGGTTAGGGGCAATCAGGAAGGCAGGCAGGTGAGCAGTTGGGAGCCAGCAGTCCTGGATTGTGAGAGGGATGTCCGACTGCCCATTTAGGGGCCTAAATGGGCAGTCGGACATCCCTCAAGGAGTCCCAGATTGGAGAGGGTGCAGGCTGGGCTGAGGGACACTACCCCCCACCCCTGTGCACAAATTTTGTGCACTGGGCCTCTAGTTACAAAATAATAGTATAATTCAAACTTTACTGCAAAATAAGCAAACACATAAATAACAACAATAAATCCAAACCAAAGATGAAGGAAAACAGTGAAAACAATGCAAATTGTGTAACACTCACTGGACAAATTGGAATCATAAGTGGCTTGATGCGTGAGATTGTGGCTGCTGCTATAAATGAGCAAACCCAAAGTTTCCTGAGAGGAAAATTTAATGTAATATGAGCTAACTATTGATACATGTGCAAAGATGATTGCATGTGCTCAGGAGGTGAAGGAAGTCTAAATTGGTTCCCGTTAATGGGAAGAAATGCTTTAGAAGCCAAAGGATAGTATATGAAATGCCTCCTAAATGTGAATTCTCATAACCTGAATGGGCATAGCTTGGATTATAACTGTACTTACAGTTCACTTGGTACGTATAAGATTGATTTTGGACTTAAAATATTCCCCTCCTCTATAACTTTTACTTTTGAGTTATGCTTTCCCAATATAATTATTAGCTCCCTTGGCAGTAATTACTAAAAACATGTAGAATTCTAAGAACGTTGGAAGCTTTGTTGCTTCACTGATGTTGAGGTGCCTACGAATGAATGCCCCCTCTTTTCTGTTAAGCCCTGAGGAAGCACCAGGTGATCTTTCTCCTCTCAACAGCACAGGCAGGACTTCCCTAACCCTCGAACCCTGGTTTATCTTTATTAAGTCCTCATTGTCAAACTGACATAGCATTTACCCAGCATGAACAATATCTTTTCTGAGAGTCTCCTACATACTTTTATCCGTCAATTTATCATCTCGTTAATACTCAGAAAAGATAAACACCCAATTCTCCATGGTCTGGTATCTCTCCTTAACATTCATTATAGCAAACCGCCCCAGGTTCTGCCAGAAAGGCTTAAATTGATTCCTGCCTGTATGTCCCAGCTGGGGCTCCTGGCTTCGTGTCAGTCCCCGGGCCTACAGATGAGCTGGATGTATTCTGAATGCAGCTGCGGACCTCTTTAAAGAGCATAAGCCAAAATGAGTTTATAATCCCTGGAATGCATGCTCAATGTAGGCTTTTCATTTGTTTTTGGAGAAATCCCAGACCTGGCATTTTCAGATAGAGTTTCACTGGCCTCAGCCCTATTGCACCCAGGAGGGGATTTTTGTTTCTTTGTTCATCTGCTGGACTCTCTGTTGCCTTTGTAACACTTGGGTTATATTTCTGCCTATTATAGGATGAGGGAAAGGTAAGTATTCTTGGTGGGAAGTCTTTAGATTCAGAATAGGTACACCCCACTTATGCTAGTGTAAGTTTGTTAAAATAGAGGACGTAACGTAAAATATGTCTATTTGGATGCATGCTGTACTTATGATGGGGCAGGCTTTCAGGCACAAGAATGCATGGTTGAGTTTTAGTGGAGAGAGCATTATACATGAAATTATTAAAAAGGGATCTATCTATTTTGCTTTGTTAACTCAGAGTATTGGTGAGTCTGTCCTTATGTTTGTTTTTACAACATTTATTATGTTTAACATAGCTATCAAGTCAATGCTTAAAATCTCATTAACTTGATAAGGCTCTAAAAACATCCTATATAATAAAAGCGTAGTATGTAAATTTTCCCCTCCACCGGGAGTGTGTCTGGGAGTTTGACCAGGGGGCGGGGCCAGCCAGGGAAAGGGAGGGAGTACCCCTCGAGAACTGGAAGCCACTAGAGATCCTACCAATGCAGTAGGCCTCTAGTACTTTCATAAGAGAGTTGGAAAGTGGAGTTGACTTATAATTTTCTCATAACACTGCTTCATCTTACATCGAGGGGCATAAAAATTCTCATGGAGTTCTAAACTTACAGAATTAGTTAAATGAAAAATAATTCATTTTATAGCCCTTGCCAGTTTGGCTCAGTGGATAGAGCATCGGCCTGCTTACTGAAGGGTCCCAGATTTGATTCTGGTCAAGGGCATGTACCTGGGTTGCAAGTTCCTCCTCAGCCTGGGCCCTCGTTGGGGCCTGTGCAGGAGGCAACTAATCGGTGTGTTTCTCTCACATCGATATTTCTCTCTGTCTCTCCCTCTTCCTTCCATTCTTTCTAAAAATGTATGAAAAAATATTGTTGGGTAAGGATTAAAAAAAATTCATTTTATATAACCTGGATTGTGGTTACCAAGATGCTATCTACATGTTCCATCTCTTCCTCTTTTATCCTTCACAAATAACAACAACAACAAAAATAAATAGATAATGAAGTTAAGACTACTTTTGACAGGTTACTGTTTACAATCAGTACCTCAGGGATAGAGCAGACCCAGGCACTGTGAAGAAAAACAGAACCATCTCAAGGCTGGTGAGACAGCTATGATCTTAGGGGAAAAATCTGAGCGCATCAGAATGGGTCTGGGTAGACATGGGAATTATGGGAAAAGAATGAGGGGCAGGTGTGGGCAGAGCCTATCCAGCTTCCTCAAGAGGAGAGGACTCTTGGTTAGTGTACTCAAAATATTAAGTTGTTTTTTTTGTTTGTTTGTTGTTGTTTTGTGTTTTGTGTGTGTGTTTTTTTTTTTTTTTTTTTTGTAGGGATAACTCATATTAGATGAATTGAGTGGGCCTTACTCATTCCTTTTTGAGAGCAATTTCTTAAGATGCTCATGTCCCTTAATTCTAATTCCTTAACTTCCTAGCAACCTTCAGATAACTTGGTATCCTATATAAGCCACTATTTTTTAAAATTTTATTTTATTGTTTAAAGTATTGCAAATAGTAGTACATATGTCTCTTTTTCCCCCCATTGACCTTCCCCCAGTCTCCCATACTGTCTGGCACATGCACTCCCCACACCCCCTCCCAGTGTCCCAGTGTCCTTTGTTGATCTTTTATCTCCCCTGCTCCCCCTACCCTCCCCAACTTTCCCACTGTAATTTGACAGTCTGTTTAATGCTTCTATGCCTCTGTAACCATCCTTTTGTTCATCAGGTTATAATGTTCTTTATTATTCATAAATGAGTGAGATCATGTGGTATTTATCTTTCACTGTCTGGCTTATTTCACTTAGCATAATGCTCTCCAGTTCCACCCATGCTGCTGCAAATGGTAAGAATTCCTTCTTTTTTATAGAAGCCTAATATTCCATTGTGTAGATGTACTCCAGTTTTCTAATCCACTCATCTGCTGATGGGCATGTAGGCTGTTTCCTAATCATAGCTATTGTAAATTGTGATGCTATGAACATAGGGGTGCATATATCCTTTCTGATTCGTGTTTCTATTTTCTTTGGATATATTCCTAGAAGTGGTATCACTGGGTCAAATGGCAGTTCCATTTTTAGATTTTTGAAGAAACACCTTGCGCGCATTTCTCCTTCCAGCCTGGATCGCAGACCTCACCCTTCTCTGGACAAAACTTGACCTTTCTGTGAGAAAGTGCAGAGCTCATCAGAGTCCACATATTCATACTGCTTGAACCCGGTGTTTGTGGTTTTGTAACTGGTCCCTGAGTGTTATGGTTATAGTGTCTCAGGAGGTATCCGATTCTTCCTGGTTGAAGTTAAGGATAGACTTCTGATCACAGCTACTATCCCCTTCAAGATCTTTTTTTCATTTTATATATATATATATATATTTTTTACAGGGAATGACTGTGCTAACTATGATCATCCAGTCTCTTTGAGAGTTACATTTCTCCCTGTAGATCAATGACTTGACATTCTATTCATAATTGGATTTTCCTCATTAATTTAATAGATACAAACTGATGACCTTCTATGTGCATAGTTTGCTTATAGGCAGATGCCACCTTGGGTAAGGAATGCAGTACTTTGTAGATGTGAACAATTCAGTCTACTTAAGGAGCAGATTTCCCATTGTGAGTTAATGAATGGTCATTGTGGTGTGTGTGTGTATGTGTGTGTGTGTGTGTGTGTGTGTGTGTGTGTGTGTACGTGTTTGATTAATCATGTGAGATAAAGTTCCTCTTGATGAAACAGCAAGTCTGAGTTTCTATGTCTGTAAGTAGATTTCACTTTGGTGCACCTTCCATTCTGAATTATCTCACAGCATTTATGTGCTGCTTGTGGCACAATATGTGTACTTAATCCTTGCACAAAACTTATTAGGAACTCTGTGCCATCCTTCTCTGATACCCGAGAGGACTCAGTTGCCCTAGGGTGAGAAGTGATGAGGAAGTCTTTCTTCTTTATTCAGTAGCCCTGGCCCATAGCATCAGATATCGATATAATGCTAGAGGAGTGTTCTCTTATTTGAATAAAAGACTCAAGTAAACCACAGGGAAAACTCCTAATCAAGGCATAAGTGGTAGATAAGAGAACAAGAAGTCTTTGCCATTTTTTTTTGTAGGTCACATTTACCTTAATAATAAAGAATTGTTCTTTTGTCATAACATGGCAGTCTTTATCTCTTCCCTCTCCTCTAAAAATATGAGTCAGGTTTCTCAACAATTGCTCTTGTCGAGAATGTTAGAAAGTCACCCGTGGGTGTTCCTTATTCTCTACAAATGAGTTACTAGAGTGAATGCTTGGTTTAACTTTGCTGCAACCTTGCTGTGTGATCCAGATGAAGCTGGGCCTTAGTTTTCTCATTTTTGATGAGAGCATTGGGATAGAGAACTGATTCTAAAATTATTCTTAGCAGCATAATTCTTTTTATAAAAAAATCTTATACAGAATCCCAGTACATAAAACAGATAAATGCAGAGTTGTTCAGGTTGCATCAGGAATAGAGGGGCTCTGAGCCTTGCAGGCTTGTTCACTCACCTTCTTATCCCACCTACATGATAGTCTCTGAGAGTCCTCCCTCGAGAGGATTTACTCAGGTTGAAACTGAGTAAATCATTACTGTACTGATGGTCTCTGATGTACCTTTCACATAGATATTTCTAAAAGCCTACTGACAAGTGGGTGCCCTCTTCCTGCACCCACAACATTGACAATATTGCTTCCTTTTAATTCTCAGTTATCATGTCAGTGTATTTCTGTCTGCTCATTCATCCCTCCATCTATCTATCCATCTACCATATGTACATATGGTATGTATCATCCATGTATCTCTCTATATCTGATTAAGAAAAGAGCTCTGGAAACACAATGCCTGGGTTTGTGTTCTAATTTTGCCACTTAACTGGCTGTGTGACCTACAACAAGCTGATTAACCTCTCTGTGACTCAGTCCTCAACTACAGAAAGGAAGGCAGGTGATGGGGCTGATTAGTAGTGCTGGCAAAGCAGAGGTTGGGAACAGTTCTTCTCTTAAAGCTGCTGACCATGGCAACAGAACGAGACCCTGGCTAAAGTCAGGATAATGCAAATTATACATTTACATATCATGTGGACTGGCTTTGAAACACTTAAAAACCTAAGCTGATATTTTTCTAAGAACTCAGGAAGTTTGGGTCAAATGAGTTCATGAATGAACTTATTTTGTTTTCCGTTTCCTGGCCCAGACTCCTTCCTTGGATTCTAGACAGTCAGCTGGGCACCGCGGCACCTTTTGCTGGGTACCACTGAGCCAGTGGGCACTGCCATGATGCAGCATCGAGGCCGCCATTATTGGCCCTCTCTGTTGAGCATTACTCACCTTGGTGCACTGAAGCCACAGGCAGGAAAGCAGGGTCATGTCCTAGGCTGAAGAGGCCAATGCCTCTTGCATTATCTCTCTCTTGTTCCTTCAGAGGGGCAGGGCCCTCAAACGGCAAAATTGCCATGGAGTTCTGAGGCCAGCACATGAACCCAGGAGCATTGATATGGAGCCCTCTTCCTGCACCCTCAACATCTTTTAACTCCTAAATAGAGGCAGATGCCACCTTGGGGAGTAGCGTAGAAATGAAAGAATCTGAAGGATAGCATTTATATAAAACAACTGCTTAAATGAAAAGAATCAGATCTGCCCTAAATTAATAAATTTCAGGCCCATGCTCCTACCTTTTCCTTATACCGTAATCATCTCCATTAGGTGTCGAAGTCCTCTCCTCCTGTTCCAGGGACTTATTTATAAGGATTCAGGATGTTGAGTAGTGAGTTGTTCAAACAAGAAATTTTGTGAAAGTGGGTGTTTGGGGAAGTCTGTTTAGAACACCGAGGTATTTTTATTTTTAAAATCAGATACACATATTGAGAATTGTTGACTTTGCAGCAGTAGGTGGTTCTCTCCAGATTGCTGCCAAAGGGACAGACTTTGAGTCAGCTTCCCATGTACAGATTGTAGGTTCAGTTTTATAGAAAATATTTTCAAGAAAATAAGTTATGGATGGCATAAGAAATATTGGAGCTGTGACTATTTTTTTGAAGCTCACACAAAAAGGTAGCATTAGAAACGTATATGCTGTGTTTGTAAAGTCATTGTTCTGAGAAGTCCTTTCTACTGTACACTTGAAGAGAACTGGGAATAAAGGTCTGGAGCCTGTACTCCCCACCACTTTCTGATTGTGGCCAAGGCATCATTGCTTCTGAAATCTTTTGAAACAGCCCTTGGGTGACCTTTAGTTTCCTTCCCCACTTCATTCCCTGTGTCTAGGCTGTTAATCTTCTCAACTATCGCTTTGTAAGACTTCCCTGTCTCCATTTTAAATACTTCTCACTTTACTAATCTTGATTGTGGCTTCTGAACCACTTGAAATGTTTAGAATCTAACACGCCATTTCATTGTCCCACTCTAAGTTAAAATGACCTTTCTCAACCCCCTTTCCTGCCCACACAGTCAGCATTGCACTTGGCAGCCAACCATGAGCTGAACTTTACCTGCAGCACATACCATCAAACCAATGTCCCCATTTGGAAACTCAAGAGGCTAGCAAATTCCATAAAAAGCTCACTCTAAGCCTCTCTATGTCCTTCATTCATTTTCCTGTATTATATGTGCCATTAGCTCCATGGCTCACATGTGGCCCTTGACCACTGTGCCCCAACAACCACCATTAGCATGGTCTATTTTCTGCCCATGCCATGCACAGACTTTGCTTTTCAAGGTCTATTCTGTTCTCTCTTCCAACTCACATCAACTCATATTTTCCCCTGCATATAAAGCCTTCCTTGTGTGACCACTGTAGGTTTTGTTGAACTCTCTCTTTTCTTTGAATTTTTTTTTATTTTTAAAAATTTTATTTTATTTTATTTTTTAAAAATAAATCTTTATTGTTCAGATTATTACAAATGTTCCTCTTTCCCCCCCACCCGCCCAATTGCTCCCTTCCACTAGGTTCCCACCCGACTCTCTGCCCTTTCCCCATCCCCCTATTGTCCTCATCCATAGGTGCACAGTTTATGTTCAGTCTCTCCCCACACCCCCCACTCCCCTTTTCCCCAAGAATCATCAGTTCACTCCCCTTCCATACCTTTGATTCTATTATATTCACCAGTTAATATTGTTCATCAGATTTTTTTAATTCCCTTGGCTTTTAGTTTCACTTGTTGATAGTTACATATTTGTTGATCATAATTTTTATCTTTATCTTCTTCCTCTTCCTAAGAACCCTCTTCAGCAATTCATATAATTCTGGTTTGGCAGTGATGAACTCTTTTAACTTTTTTTTTTATTTGTGAAGCTCTTTATCTGGCCTTCGATTCTGAGTGATAGCTTTTCTGGGTAGAGTATTTTTGGCTGTAGGTTCTTGCTATTCATCACCTTGAATATTTCTTGCCATTCCCGTCTGGTCTGCATGGTTTTTGTTGAGAAATCAGCTGATAAACATATGGGTGCTCCTTTATAGGTAACCACCTGCTTTTCTCTTGCTGCTTTTAATATTCTCTCTTTGTCTTTTGCTCTTGGAATTTTAATTATGATGGGTCTTAATGTGGTCCTCTTTGGATTCCTTTTGTTTGGGGGTTCTGTGCGCTTCCTGGACTTGTAAGTCTATTTCTTTTACCGGGTGGGGAAAGTTTTCTGTCACTATTTCTTTCATTATGTTTTCGGTATTTTGCTCTCTCTCTCTTTTTCTGGGACTCCCATAATTCTGATGTTGGCTCGTTTGAAATTGTCCCAGAGGTTTCTTACACTATCTTCAACTTTCTGGATTCTCTTATCTTCTTGCTTCTGTGGAGGAGTGTCCTCTGGCTCTTTGTGTTCCAAATCTTTGACTTGATTCTTACAATCTTCCATTCTGTTTTTAGGGCTCTGTATAATATTTTTTATTTCAGACAATGTATTATTTATTTCTAGTTGATCCCTTTTCATATCCTCATAGGTCTTGTTTATTTTATCGGCCTTTTCTAGGAAATTCTTGAAAAACCTTATAAGCGTGGTTTTGAACTCTATATTCAGTTGCTTCTTGTCCTCCATTTCTTTTGTTTGTGATCTGTTTCCTTGTCTCGGCATTTTCACAGCTTCCCTGAGTTGGTAGGGTGGCTTTGTATGCTAAGGTGTCCTATATGGTTCAGTGGGTCAGCCTCCCAGTTACCTGAGGTAGACAGTCTTGGTGTAGCCCTTTGTGGGCTGGGTGTGTGTGCAGTCTTGCTTCTTGTTGGTATCACTGGGAAGTGCTGATCTCCAAGCCAACTGGCTATGAGGATCAGAAGTGTCTCAGCTAGGAGGGTTTCTGTATTCTGCTTGAATGAGGTGGAGTCTCAGGATGGCACAGACAAGCTTTGTTGAATCCCGCAAGATTGGTTGCAGGTATGTGCACCTCTTTGGTATAGGCCAGATAAGCTTTGGATCCCTGTCTGTTCCTCTATAGGAGAGTCCTATTTGCAGCAAACGAGAAAGCTAGCCACTGGAAGGGCTTCTGTGCTCCGCTTGGATGGGGCAGGGTCTCGGAGTGGTGCAGACAAACTTTGGTCAGCCCCTCCCTATGTGGGTCTGGTTTCTGAGTCCCGCAGTAATGGCCGCTGGCTTCACACACCTCCAGAGATCTCTGCCCACTGCCTGACAGTCTGGCCTCTCCCTGTCTGAGGCCGTCTATCAGAGCAATAGGGTGCTTCTGTTTTCCTCTTGAACAAGAAAGCCAGCTGCGCGTTAGCTGTCCACCCTCTCCAGGCAGGGAGTAAACCAGTAGCAAACTCGGCCCACCCTCTCTGTGCTCCTCAAGCAAGCCAGCAGCGAAGTCTGTCATCTGCCTTTTCGCACGCACAGTTCTCTGCACCTTTACAGTTCCTGTAGCTCAGCTTGTCTTCTCTCTCCTTCCCAGATGGTAGAGCCTCCTCTCAGCTAGCCATCTGGTGCTTCAGGGCGATGTTTCCCCCGTTTTTTAGTTCTAAATTCAAATTTGTTGTGGTAGGCTGCATTCAGGTGTCTACCCTATGCCGCCATCTTGGTATCTCTTTTCTTTGAATTTTTACAAATGGTAAATTGAGTAACAGATTACTGACAGTGGAACATCCATGCCTCATTCCACAATAAAGATGTTCTGACTTCCCCGTTCATCCACTTTTGCCTGGAAGAATATCAGAGGATAATCTCTGTTTCTTTTCTGTTTGTTTATTTTCTGGGTATAGTCATTCCCCCAGGTATCAATGCTAGTAATTCTACCAGGGACTGAATTATAGCTCATGCTTACTTTGTATCCCACAAATTTTTAAGGTCTTCCTCTGATTGGGGGTGGCTGCTCTATAAATATTTACTAATTGACTAATATTACTGATTAACATAAAACCATTATATAGAATACATAATCAATTCCAAAATGATAAGATAAAATGAAATAAGTATTATCCTGGAGGCCATAACATGTTTCAGGACAGAGTGGAGAATACCTTCAAATAATAATAATTACAGCTAATATTTATGGAATGCTAATTAAGCAGAAATTGCCCAGCACTCTTCTAGATGTCTTTACCTGTAAGGTAGGTATCACTATTATCGCCCTTTTACAGAGGCATAACTATTAATTGTAGAATCAGAATTTGACCCAATGAAATCTGGCTCTGTACTTAGCTACTGTATTAATGCCTTCAGGATGTTGGACCTTCATGGTTCATAGCAATCAGAAACAGCACTCAGAAAAAGTCCCAAGAAGTCTGCACAAGGTTTTACTGTTGGATTTGGCAAAGACTAAGTCAAATGCCAATTTTTACACATTGCACTTGTGAAAAAGACTGTGAGCAATACTCTTTTTAACTAATTATCATACACACTTTGGGGCATAGGCACAATGTGTGGTAGCAATCACAACAGCAATGGCAACTTCCAAATATAAGGACAATATAAGATGCAAATTTGATGATGAATATATTTTTAGAGATATTGTTCTTGTTTATATTAATTAATATATAAGATACAAATTTTCTAGTTTTTCTGTAAAGGACTATATAGTAAACATTTTAGACTTTAGGGACTTCAGGGTCTTTGACTACTCAACTTGGTCATTGCAGTGCAAAAACAGCCACCAGACACTATGTAAATGAATGGGCTTGACTGTATCCCCATATTACCTTATTAACAAAAATAGCCAGTTGCCTGGGTTTGATCTGTAGCCCTCAGTTTCATGACTTCTGGTTTATATAAATAATTTCTGTCCTGTCAGGTTACCACTGGGATTGTGGTGTTGAATCCACATCATTCAAATTATTCCCTTTGTACTTTTACTAAAAAACCACTGAATAATAAAACTTTTTAATTTCCCTGTCAGACTTTCTTTATTCTTCCCATCCCTGGATTTAAAAAAAAAAAATGTTTCTCAAATATTAAATTAGTTAAGGGCTCTAAAGGCAACAGGAGACTTTATGTTTTGCACATTGCATTACACATATTGACTTTTAGGGACCTGGGAAAAGCACACATATTCAATTTTAGATGCCCTAGATTTGTTTTTATACCTTAGTTCTCAAATATCATGGAGGGAGATAGTGTAGCAGAAGTGGGAAAAGATAAAGGGAATAAAGCATGTCAGAGAAAGAGAACAGTGGGAAATGGATGAAGGAGCAGGGGAGTCTGGACTATCAAGAAAAAAATTATTTGTGGCATCCTAAGACTCAAGCTACTACAATATAGAGCAAAATTTGAATACCTGCCATGGCAATTATGACAGTCCTGTCTAATAATGACACACACACACAGAATTTTTACACTAAGTAGGTGTTATCTAGAACAATGGAACCGACTACTGTTAAATGTTTTACAAAACCCATAGAACTTCAAATTCTGCAATTTTAGGATGAAAGAATGTAAAGAATTTTTATTTGATTTTCTATTTGTATTAAGTGACCTTCCCCTCCCCCCCTCAAATGGAACAGTTTGAACTCTCCATTACAGCAGAACAGTTGCTACAAACAACTGTGAATCCTCATTTGATCCTTCTGTTTACATGAGTATGAGAGATGAATGTCCAGAAATTTGATCAAACTTGGGGGACAAGGAAAGGGACCTATTTGAAGTGTGGGCCAGGATTTGTTATAGTCAGAAGATTGTAATTAGGGGCATCTGGCTCAGTGGTGTGAAAAGATTTAGCCTTTCCTGCACTTAGATTCTGGGCATAAGAACGAGTCCTGGGAATAAAGTCAACATACATTGTACTTTTATGGAAATAATTATTTTCCTTCATATGGATTGAGATTGCAGTTTTCTGAAAATTCTTTGGTAACATTTGTTGATGCAGTGCTTCTCTATGGGAGAACTTGGAAGAACAAGAGAGTTACCTGGACCTGTAGGAGGACAAACTTAGAGTATGGAGCTCCTTCATTCCACCCCACCACCCACCATGGTTAGTCCTGGCTAAATGCAGGGTTGGGACTTAACTGCTCCATGACTCTTATGGCTTGATCCTGGTAAAATCAACTCTTATGGTCTGGTAGGTTTTCTCTTGAATGGATGGATGTAGATCTGTGATTTAAAGGTTTGAAGAAAGACCCTATCTTAGAAGAAAAAAGAAAGGAAGGAAGAAAGAAAATGCATATGGATGTTATTCCCTGGCATTCATCTGAGAAGGGTTTAATTTTTGTGTTTTGTTTTTTTACTCTTTCTATAAATTCTGGAAATAACCACATTTAAATAAAAGTTTTAAAGTTGTTTTCTCATGTTAGACTTGATTTTAATTGCCCCCAACTTGTTTGTAAAGTACGTTTCCTCTGAATCTTGCAATGTGGGTGGTACTTGAAATGAAGAGATGCAATGCTAAAAGGATCCCTCTATGGGATAGAAGCTGATGCAAGGTCCCAAGACAATCTTTTCAAGATGAAAAATATTGCTGTCAAAAATCAGACTCCACTGCAAGTTTCTATGCTGATTCATTTAGTTCACATGTTTTACTCCTACAGATTGCCTGAAATAAAATATTTGAAGAACTCTGGTACCGTGAGAAATTATCAGATGCATCTAGCTGTAAATGCATAAATCTTATTTCCTTGCATTAAATTTCTCCATTTGTCCTCACTATTTGCTAAAAATATAGTCATTTAAGCGGTTTGTCATTTTGTACCTAATATGGCAATGTAGTTCCTTGGATAGACTTAGATTATTGCTGCTATTGATTGATTAAAACAGAATGGCAGGTAATGACAATTTGCCTATTGGGTGGACATGTGAATGACACTTTTACTAGTACCATTCTTAATTCTTCCATATTTCTCCCTTGCATGATTTTCTGCTGGACTTATAGGAAAAGAAGCCGTTCTTTGGATGCTTTGTTTGGATTTGAGGAATGGGAATGAGCAGATGGAGGTGGTGCCAATGGAATTAGATTAAATACCTTAATTAATAGTGAGCAGGCAGCACGGCCTTTAAAATTAGATAGACACTCTATGGGATACAAGGCAAGTTGCTCAGTCTCTTTAAGCCTCAATTTTTTTTATAAGTAAAGATGAGATAATAATTGAACCTTCTTATTAGGATTGTTGTAAAAATTATATGAAAAATACATACAAACATTTAGAACAATGTCTGGGTCATGGTAATCACTCAATAAATGCTTCTTATTCAATAGATATTTCTTTAATTAATATAAAAATCCTAAAGCTGATCAACATAGCAATTTGAGAGGTGCTATCACCATTTCCAAGGGGAATAATTTGAATTCAGATTTCCTGTTTCTGATGCTGGATAGAGAAGTGATAGCCGCTCCTTTGCTCCCGATTAGCATCAGTATGAGTGGATTTTATGTAAATGAGACATTTGCATTCATAGTTCCTGGAGGAATGAGTTCTAAATCATGAGGACTGTTTGGCACCTCATTTTCTTGTGTTTTAGTGTTGCACTAATGCCTGCATCCAATGCACCTGGGTCTTCATGTCTGATTGAGCTGAAGTCATTAAACAAATATTGTAATCTGTCTCTTTTTAAATTAATGACATATGCTCCCGCTTTTTACCTTTTGGGCAAATAATAAAAATTTCTAATGTAGCTATGGGCAATGCATAATATAAGTAAAATCTCACTATTTAAATAGTCGCTTTTCCAAATTGCCAGTTCACTAGTATCAAAGGCAAGTGGAAAAAGTTGCCCATGCTTGTGCTGGCATGAGCTTTGCATATCAGCATAATCATGTGATTAAATATGATTAACAAATTTTTGAATTTGATTAATTTGGGAATATTTTCCTTGCTAGGAATGTCTTGTCCACTCTTCTCCTGTTATAATAATGAAAACAGGGATAATATGATTAATAATAATATTATGGCAGCTATATATTTATGGACTTGCTCTAAGTCCTTTATATATTATTTTAGCTAAATTTCATCTCAACAGCCCTTAATATGACAGATACTATTTAATCTCACTTTTATGAGTGCAGAAATTAAAGTTTGTCAATGTTTAGGGTCACACAACTATTAACTGACAGAACTGGAATTTGAAGCCAGGTAACTTGTTCCAGAGTTCATATTCTTAAAAATTATACTATGCCACCTCTCCATTTAGTTTAATCTCAAACTTGCTTAAAGTCTCAGTTTATTGTCACTTTCTCTTAATCTACCTTCCTTGCCTAAACAGTGTACTTCTCCTTCCCAAATTCCTATAGCATTGCTTCATTTGCATCATTCAGTTGTCATTTAGGAAACTTTCTGTATCATTGTTAATTAACTATTTGATGTGTAGGTCCTATCTGTTCCCAAATATTTGAAGTCCCATATCATATCTTGTAAATCTCTTTCCTATAGCAGGTAATGATGGGTGGGAAATGTTCACCTTGCACAGAAAAAGTGTAGCATGATTTTTACAAACTATAAGCCAATGAATAGAAGGGTCAAGGGGTAAATTATTTTCACATATTTGCAGATATTTGAGGCAGAGAACTAGTCTGAACTGGGAAGAAAAGTAAACATTTTGGTTCTTAGATTCAGTTCTTTGTTGCCTGTATGTGGCTGATAATCTTGAGTCCATATGTTTTGAAAATTATTTTACCCTGGCCAACATTTTACTATAGAGCTTTACTTATTAACATTAACAAGAATCATGGGACGAGACCCTCCTGTCTCAGATGGAAAGTTTACACCTACTAAGAAAGTTCAGAGTAAGGCAATTAGCACTTACGTTTTTTTTGTTTTGTTTTTTTGTTTTGTTTTGTTTTGTTTTTGTTTTTATTTTTTAGTAGAATGAATGGGAACCATCTGAGAACTAGAAAGCATACCAAAATGGCCAGCACAATGGAAATCATGTTTTCAGAAATGGCTAACTGCATAATCATTTTCAGAAACATTCCACAGGCAGAATTTTTTAAAACCCAGATCACATTGGTTTCTTCCCACGAGGCATGATACATAACTGTGTTTTCTATAGACAGTTGTATCGCCCCTGGTGGAAGATGTATTTCAAAATGGGAGGAATATTCTCTTGTTAGCAGCTAGGAACAGGTAAAACTAGATATAGCTGAACTTACTAACTGGAATTGAAGCAACCTATATTCTCTTGCCCAGTGGGACAAAGAAACCCCCATTGTAAATTTCACCACTTATAGTCATTGAGCAAGAATCAGTATTTATAGAAGTAAGTAATGAGCAATGAGGATGCCAGAGAGAATTCCATTTTTATACTTTAATTTCCCCTCAAACGTAGATAAGAATTATGGCTGCAATGCCATGCTAACCTGACGTTATTACACTCTTGTTAGCTTGGAAATGCTTACAGGTAGAAACAAGCTACAAAGGAGAGGCTTCTTTGTTTATATCGATCTGAAAAACTGATGTAATAAAGCAACACCATTGCTGGCTGCATCTGAAAGTAGGGAGGGGGAGCTCTTCTTTGGATACATCCAAAAGAGCCATTGATCTCCAGTCAATACTGCGTTGCTTTATGTTGCATTTTCCTTCATTTGTAGTTGCTTCTGCTAATAGAGGTCCTCTGGTGGCAGTAATTCTTTGCAGCAGAGTGAAGTGTTTAGCAGAGAAGTCCTTGGTGTATTCACTAACATGAAGTGCGATCTGTCCTTGCACCTGGAACACATTCAGCTTTACAGAGAGTCACATTGCTATTCATGCCTTTTGTTTAGTCACACAAGGGAAATGGAACAAAAAGTGTAGATTTTCACCTTGGCTTTTATAAGGTACATTATGACCTCCATACACCTCCTTAGAATGAACCTGGCAGTCCTAGTTTTTAGGCAACAATAATTTGCAACTGCACACGAGGCAAAGGGACATTAATTGCTAGTAATTACTTGTTTATAGAGCTCTTTAAAAACAAAACAAAACAAGAACTCTGAATTAATCCCTGGAGAAAAAAAATGAGAAATAAAAAAAGGCAAGGTTTTCCTTTTAGTATTCAAGCACTTTAAGCTTAGTGTCATACCAGTGACTCATTTTAGTTTTATTTTGGGGCTCACAAAGCTTTATGTCACCTTCTCTCTTTTAAAATTTAATATTATTTTATCAAAGTTCTACATGTACACTGTTAAAATGTCAAACCTTTTACAAAACTCATAATGTAAAACAGCAATTTCCTGCTCCACCCCTTTCTTCTTTGATTCCTAGTCTCAGGAGGCAATCTCTTTCAACTCCGAGCAGTTCTTAGTTTAAAACATGATTTCTTGATTTTTTTCTTTCAGTTTTAGCTCTTATTTACTGGCTTTCTGCTATGGAAATTAAACATTTAGTGCTCTTAAACCTATTTCCCACAACCCCAGGATATATCTTTCTTTCCATCCATTCTTATTGTTTTATTTTATTTTTATTTTTAAAACTTAAGTAATTTTTTCAATTGCTATTGACATACAATATTATGTTAGTTTCATGTGTACACCCCAGTGATTAGACATTATATAACTTATTAAGTGATCATCCTGATAAATTCTGTAGTCATCTAACACTACATATACATAATTATCAGAATATTATTGACCATATTTCCTATTCTGTACTTTACATCCCCATGACTACTGTGTAACAATCAATTAGTACTTTTTAATACCTTTACCTTTTTCACACATCTCTTTAACTCTCCTCCCATCTGGAACCTGTCAAAATGTTTTATCTGTTCTACTTCTTCATTTATTTTTGTTTGTTTTATAGTTTTTTAAAATATATTTTTTTATTGAGTTTAGAGAGGAAGGGTGAGGGAGAGAGAGATAGAAACATCAATGATGAGAGAGAATCATCGATCGGCTGCTTCCTTCATGCACCCTACTGGGGATCAAACCCTTATCCTAGAAATCTACCCTTGACTAGAATTAAACCTGGGACCCTTCAGTCCGAAGGCTGATGCTTTATCCACTGAGCCAAACCAACTAGGGCTAGATTTAATTGTTGATAGACATGCATTTATTGCCATTTTATTGTTCATATTTTTATTCTTTTTTCTTTCTTCTTATAGAAGATCTTTAAGATTCCATATAATATTGGTTTGGTGGTGATGAAGTTCTTTAGCTTTTTATTGACTGGGATGTTCTTTATCTGCCTTTTAATTCTAAACTAGAGGTCCATTGCGGGAAGATTTCTGCAAGAATAGGGCTTCCTTCAGCCTGAGCAAAGCAGAGAAGGGAGTGTAGCCCGCCTCACTCATCTCTGCTGACTCGCTCCCTCCCTTCTCTGCTGCCTCTCTCCCCTCTCTGCCACTTTGCTCCCTGCTCCCTTCTGCAGTGCTTGGCTTCCTTCTATGCTGTCTTCAGTCTTTGCTTCATGCCTACATATGCAAATTAGCCTCCATCTTTGTTGGGTTAATTTGCATACTTGCTCTTGATTAGCTTGGTGGGCGTAGCAGAGGAATGATCAATTTGCATGTTTCTTTTTTTATTAGTGTAGATGGTAGCTTTGCTGGGTAGAGTAATCTTGGTTGTAGGTCCTTGCCATTAATCACTTTGAATATTTGTTGCCACTCTCTTCTGGACAGCAAAATTTCTGTTAAGAAATCAGGTGACAGTCTCATGGACACTCCCTTGTAGGTAACTATTCAATAGTTGCTTTTCTCTTGCTACTCTTAAGGTCCTTTCTTTGTCTTTAACCCTTGGTATTTTAATTATGATGTGTCTTTGTGTGATCCTCTTTGGGTTTGGGACTCCCTGGGCTTTCTGAACTTGTAAGTCTATTTCTTTCACCTGGTAGGGGAAGTTTTCTGTCATTATTTCTTCAAATAAGTTTTAAATTCCTTGCTCTCTCTCTCTCTCCTCCTTCTGGCCCTTCTGTAGTGTGAATGTTGGTAAACTTAAAGTTGTCCCAGAGGCTCCTTACACTATCTTCATATTTTTGGATTCTTTTTTTCTTTTTTGATCTTCTATTTTTTTGCTTTCTTATATTCCAAATAGTTTATTTGATTCTCATAATCCTGTACTCTACTGTCGAATCCCTATAAATTATTCTTTATTTCAGTGTATGCTTAATTTCTGACTGGTCCTTTTCCATGTCTTTGTCATTCTCACTAAGATCCTTAATAGTATCACTAAGTCCATTGAAGCTCTTATTAAATCTCTTTAAGTTCTCATTAAGATCCTGAACAACCTTATGATGTCTAGAGGCCCTGTGCATGAAATTCACATTGTTTAATGACTTCAGCTCAATCAGACATGAAGACCCAGGTGCATTGGATGTAGGTATTAGTGATGGTCAATCTGCATATTACTTTTTTATTAGATAGGATAGTCACCACACTGTACATTACCGTATATCCCCATGAGTTATTTATTTTGAGCCTGGAAGTTTGTACTTTTTGCCTCCCCTTCACCCTTAATCACTACCCCCTCTAATAACCACCAATCTGCTTTTGTATCTATTAGTTCAGTTTTTTATTTTTTAGATTCTACATGTAAATGAAATCATACAATATTTATCTTTTTCTGTCTGACTTATTTCACTTGGCATAATGCCCTAGAGTTCCATCCATGCTGTTGCAATGGCAAGATTCCCCTCTTTTTTTATGGCTGAATGATACTCCATCATATACCACTGCAGTGTCTTTATTTATGCACTGATGGCAATATGGCACTGAATTTAATAAACTCTCCCATTTAAAGAACCTTGCATTATGTGGAAGGTTATGGCAATAAATATATATTACAATGTTAGTAAGATGTGTGTCATAAAGAAAAATAAAACGGTAAAAAGAGAGATCATAGTGATACTATTTTGGATAGGATTGTCAGAATAAACCTCTTGAGGAATGTATTTGAGATCTGAACAAGCCAAAGATGGAACCATTGTATATCTAACAAGGTAAATGGAATCAAGAAAGAAAATTAGTCATCTAAGTGACTGTTCAACACTGTGGCATGATACTTGGATATTTCAAGCTAGAAAAATTTTTATTCAACTTTTTCTATTTGGTAATCCAGATCCCTGTCCGCTATGGATGATATTCTTTAAAAATATATGTAGTAGACCAGATATACTGAGAATATAAATATTGTTTTAATGTGTCACATATTTATTGCATCTAAACTCAAGGATGTCTATAATAGAATTTTTATTTGTAATAACCAAATTTCAGGTTCTCCTTGCCCTATCATCTATATAAAGATATTTAATAGACTTAGTATGAAATACAATATGTTCAGAGTCACCTTTAAAAAAATTGATTTTAGACAAAGAGAGGAAGGGAGAGAAAGAGAGACAGAAACATCAGTTTGCTGTTACACTAATTTGTGCACGCATTGGCTGATTCTCATATGTGCCCTGATGGGTGACTAAACCCCCAACCTTGGTGTAGCAGTATATGGGCAGCACTCTAACTAATTGAGCCATCCAGCCAGGGCTCTTCAGAGTCACTTTTAGAAAAACACTGACTCTAGAGAAGAGGGAATGGATTAGTTTCCTGAATTTCTATAACCCTTCAGTGGAAGACAAGGATGTGAAGTTAGGGAGACTGTCTCATCCTCCTCTCTAGCAGGTTCATGGAAATGCCTACTCCACTCACTGAGCTGTGTCTAATATATATAAATTTTTTTCTGAAGTAAGAAGAGGAGGGAGGAGAGGGTTAAGAGAGGAGGGTATGGGAGATATTTGTAATACTATCAACAATAAAAAAATATATATTAAAAATAAAATAAAAAAGAGGAAGGTAAGACAGATCACCTTTCCAGCATATCTCTTGTTGGCTGTGGGCTCTGGCAATATCTGACATCGCAGTGGTTTGTGTTTAGCTTTCTCATTCTCCTTGAAGACTAGCTATTTGCACTCCAAAGAAGTCAGGATCCTCAAGACTGTCCAGGCTGAATGTGGTATTAAACCCAATGTTTTCTTTGCTATTCCAAAGCTCTCTCTTTGTGAGCATTTTTCCAATAGGTAAGCTGTCTAGGAGAACTTTTAATGTTAGCCTGAAATATCACCAACTCAGAATTTAAATTGTGCTGCTTTTTAAAATGTGTTTGTTCTGGCTATGGTTAAAATAATTTAATATATCAAGGTTATACTTTGAAGTGAAACATATTATGAGGCATTGTTTTATTTTTTTAAAGCAATCTAAATGTTTTGGTGGCTCTATAATTAGTTTTAGAGATATGATACTCCACAAAGGGATATGAACAAAATATAACATATTTAATACATTAACTAAACTAGTTAATTACTCAAACATGAAAACCTTGAAAAATTTCTTTCAAAAATAACTTAATGACATCCATAATTTCACCTCTATAAGGTTAGAATTTAATTAATGAAGTATGTATTCATAAATTATGATATACACATGGCTCAAGATCTAAGTAAAGGAAAGAAAATACATAATATACTAACCAAAAAGTTAGGCTTGTACTTGCTTATCTCTTTTCCTGTGGACTCTATCCTATTCTATAGGTCCCAGAAATATTAATAAAACATGTGCTGTGTATTATTCTGGGCCATTTTCAGTAATGTAGTATATTTTATGTGTAAAATCCATATGTAAACTATTAGTAGGCAGAACATAAATACAGAGCTTTATATCATTTGATGACGTGGCTCAAATTTGTTCTAAGTTTCAGTGTTTGTAAAGTTAACTGGTCACCTAGGGCTTATACTCTATATTGACTCAATTACTTGGTATAAAACAAGATGGAAGGAGCTGGTAACTTTACTTGAATAATTATTCTCTAGAATAATAGAGGACCTTTCCCCAAAGAAATTCCAAACATTGTATGTAATATATTATGTATTCTTCATACATACTTACTCTGGTATGACCAAGCCCCTCCTTTGTCCTAAAGAATATTCCTTGTTCGTGTGTGTGTGTGTGTGTGTGTGTGTGTGTGTGTGTGTGTGTGAGAGAGAGAGAGAGAGAGAGAGAGAGAGAGAGAGAGAGAGAGAAAGAGAGAGAGAGATAATCTAGCATTTAGTTCCACAATCTCATGTATAGGAGGCTCCCCACCCCCCATCAGGGATCATTGTGTTGCTGATAACATGTGAACACTCTGTCTATGAGTGTGTGTGTGTGTGTGTGTGTGTGTGTGTGTGGTGTCCACTGGAAAGCCAAGCAGTATGTTTCAGGAGTATTTGTCATACTTTTCCTGAGATTCTTTTATATGATTAGTTTTTCCCAGATCAAACACATACATGATTACAATGGAGGAAGCACATGTATAGAGAAAATTGTGACTTTGTTGTTCCTTTTCAGGACCCAGGGTAAGGGCCTATGGACCCTCTGCTCCAAGGTGAGGGTGCTCATGTGTGAATATTCTCTCCAATCGCTCCTTCTCTTTCATTTTTCTCTAACTTCAAAGCAAATTCTCATTTCCCTTAGACATGTGCCCTCAGGTTTTCACTGGGAAACTTCAGTCTCAGCCTATACCTTTGATCCCTTCGGGGGTCTCATAAACTCCAGGCCTTCATATTAGTCTTGGTGTTAGTGGAGGCTCTGCTCTGCTCGTCAAGAGGAGCTGGGCTCAGAACTAGGGGCTGAGAATGAATGTGGGTGCCAGTTCTTGTTTTGTCTACAAAATGGTGAGAGCAATGGACAGTTCTCTCGCTTGTTGACCCAAAAAGCAAGCACACTACACTATACCAAAAAGTGAACCATAGTTTTCTAATTACACATGAAAAAATGCTAGTTCTCATGTCACATAACTTTGAACATGCCCCCTATAAAACAAATAGCCCCTATATTTCCATGCAAATGAGCAGTTTAAGTGTCATGCCCTGGGTTATTTCTTGTATCTGTGGATTATTTTTCTCGTGTTAGAATGCAAGCTTTGTGAACCCAGGGGTGTTTGTTTTGTTCACTCTTCTATCACAATCTCTGTGCTCAATACACATTTTGTTGAATAAATTAATATATAAGGATTACACACTACCCACATATTGTTTTTTTTTATTTTTTTATTTTTGCCATATGGAAGTGTGGTGTGTGTGAAGAAAATGTCAAGTTGGGCTAATTTCTATTTTATTATAAAATTTATTCCAAAATCCAAAAGAAGATAAGTTTCTAACTTTTACTCTTCCTCTCCAGCATGAGAACTAATCAAGGATGACTAAGGTAAAGAAACAGAAGGAGGATGGATACACAGAACTCATTTACCAATGGGCAGTTTGTCATGCTGGACCAAGGACTCTAAGTGTGGACCTGCTTCAAACTGATCTGGTTTAAATGGATCTAATTATGCATTCAGGATTATAATTGCCATTTGGTGAGTAGACATAAAATTGCCTCTTAGATCTAACAAATAAATTTAAAAGAATATATATATATATATATATATATATATATATATATATCAGTAATATTGTAAATAGGCATTATACCTATAACTTTTTGAAGTTAAAGCTTACAATACACTCAAGAAGGTTAAGCATATGATTGGTTTCAGAGAACAAGGGAGAGGGAGAGAGAGAAGCATCAATGATGAGAGAGAATCATTGATAGTCTGCATGCCCCACACTGGGGATTGAACCTGAAACCCAAGCATGTGTCCTGACCAGGAATCAAACCATGATTTCCTGGTTCATAGGTCAATGTTCAACCACTGAGACACACCGACCATGTAAGCATCTGATATAATAAAACCAGTATGTTCAATAAAGTAGGAATAGATTAGGAATAAAGCAGATACCAGCCCTGGCTTACAGAGTTCTAAACAAAGACCAGTCATGCTTTACAGTAAGTGACTTGATACTGGGTGTTGAGATTGTGTTGTGCTGGGGGCAAGCCAAGGAAATGTGAATATGACACAAGCAATGAAGAAAATGAAGGCAGGATTCTTTCTGATGAGAATATGAGCATTGTGCATCAAACCAGGGAAAAGAGCAGATTGGGTTAATTTCCTTTCTAGATAATAAATATTGTATCATAAGCTGGTAAGAGAGGGAAGGGACCATTGTGAATGACTAAGAAGAAAATTGCTAAAATCGCTCTGTCGGTAATTGATCTTAATGAAATTTAATTATTTTATTACCATAATCAGTCACCTGTTATCTTGCCTTTGCTTCCACTCCACATTGAGAACTATTAACTCCTATTACCCAGCTCTGGTCATGAAGAAGCTGCCTGATAACAAGTTTTAATTCTGTTGCAGTGGAACTTTGGCAAACTCATTTGTCTGCCTTCATAGCATTGGAAGACAAAAGAGTTACTGCAAAATGAGTTGGGTGGGGAGATTGGTAGACATATGCATAATCGCGTTTATTTTTGCTCTCAGTGCCCAATGTGAATGCTCTGAAGTCACAAATCATGCTTATTTATTTTGCATTCCCAGTGTCACACAGAGAACTGATTAGAAAGTAGGCACCTCATAAATCCTTATGAGGAGTAAAAATAACTAACATGAATTTACAATAATTCTTCATACTACTGTTAGTTCTCAGAAATGAAGTTGATTTGTGTATTGTCACAGGTCAAATAACTTTTAATTGATTCTATTACAACAGATAAAAGGACATATCATTATTTAAAATCCTGATATATCCTTTATTAAATTATATGTTTACCATTTGGTTAGGCTAGCATGCATATTAAAGCTAAAAACCCAAGGCCAAGTGGACTTTGGTTCTGTATAATTATTATATATTTGTTGTTTGTTTTTTGCTAGTCTGTGAAATATGAACTTTTAATAAGATTTTAGATTTGAGGATTAGAAATGGAGGATGCAAATACTTAGAAAATATTAATAAAATTATGACCACTTTATTCATAATTGTGATAGCTAACAAATCTGTACATTTCCCCCATATACTTCTTTAATTAGATAATTCTGAACTGTCTACTATTCTCTTTTATTTTCTTTTCAAAAGTTATATGTTTAATTTTATAAAATAGCCTTGTATTTTGAAATAGCTTAAGTCTCACAAAAGAGTTGCAAAAATACAGTGTACCCTTCAGTCAGCTTCCCCAGTGATAATATCTTACAGAACTACCATGTGTTGGCCAAGTCAGGAAGTTAGTGTTGGTACATGCCTTATTTAGAACTCACTAGTTTTTAAATGCATTCTTTTGTGTGTGTGTGTGTGTGTGTGTGTGTGTGTGTGTGTGTAGTTCTATAAAGCTGGACTACATATGCAGATTCTAGTAAGCAACACCATCATCAGAATACAGAACTAGTCCATCACCACAAAGAAACTTCTAGTGCTTTCCCATAAAAGTCACAACCTTCCTCAAAACCTAACTCCTGCAAATACTAATTTGTTCTCCATCACTATAATTGTGTCACTTAGATATTGCTATAGAAAGGAAATCATATGGTATGTATCATGAAGAAGCTGCCTGATATCAAGAGTAGGACAGAAAGGGTGATTTGAGAGGAACTTTTTTCAATTTTTGGGACCTATCTGAGTTGTTGAGTTGGCATTATTTATTGCTTAGTGGTATTCTGTGTATGTTTGATTTTTTTAATAACAAACCTTCAAATCCACATCCAAAGCATCCTACACACTGAAAATAAAGGTCTCCCAAGAATTATGACCTTAAGGCATAATATGGAAAAGGTTCCCCAAACCAGAGGAAGATAAGATGGATGAAAAGACAACCTTTCTAAATTTCTTTATGTGATCTGAACTTTCGTACAAGCTAATGCCATCAAATCCAGCCGCTCTCTCTATATGACTGAGACACTTTAGGACTTTCTACTACTTTTCTCAGTTACCTGGGCATTTGCTTTTTCTTTGACAACCTATAGTCCTAAACTTCAATTCTTTCTAACCTATTTTTCAAATCTCAATTTTTTGGGGATTGATTTAATAGAAAATGGGGAAAAAGGAGTTGAAGACCTTGGGGATAGGAGAATAGAGAAACAGGACAGAAGTTGGTGGGAGAAGAGGAGTCAAAAGAGAACAACAAAAACAAAACAAAACAGATGGAAGCTGGTAAGAGAAGAGAGGGTCTAGATGTGACTTCATACTGCAATTAAAATGAATAATAGGAGAGGGAAACATTTTTAGTCAGTTTGTGTGTCTCCTAGTGCCCTGTAATTTCTATCTCATTATGATAAAAATGGAAGAGACCTAGTTTGATTTTGGTAAGCCCAAAGACAGCACCCCAACCTTCACAGAACCTGTTCAATTTCTCTTTCCTTTTCCCAGAGTTGGAAGCACATCCAGAAGATTCAAAGGTTAGTGAGTTTAATAAAAAATTCTTCACATCAGACCTTGACAATGATAATCCCAATCTTTCATGCTGCTCTGCTGTATCTCTGACATACTTCATCCTACTCAAACCCTCCTTCCCATTCAAAGAGTAGGACAGATAGTGGGATTCTTAAAAACCATCACTAACTCTCATTATGCACCATCCATCCTGTGTGCTCATTCTGTTTTCAGGGATTACAGTGTTGAAAGAACCTGTTTTTCTTTTTATCCAGACATTAATCACTGCAGTACCCCACTAAAATAATAAACCATTGTCATTTCAATGCTTGATAAAAGAAAGATTTAAGTTTAAAAACACCTAAACCTTATGGCATAGGTACAAACAGGATTCTGTAGTTTATTTTCAAAAAGGCAAAGTATTGTTTAAAAGCTAAATAACGAAGTAGATTTCTTATTGTTAAATGCCAATAGACTTTTATCTGCTACAGCAGATCACATTTCTTCTGGAAAAGAAGTTGCAAAACAGTAACATATTTCCTGCTTTTATCTCAGGCAGCAATTTAAACTATGTAAAGGCAGCTCCCTCCCAAAGCATCATTTTAACCTCAGGATGATAATCAGGGAGTCTTGCCTCTGCAAGTGCTCCTCTTTCAAGGAGCAAACTGTGATGTCAGCATGCCACTAACATACTAGATATGTATCTCTAGAGGTTGCCATGGCAAACCTGGAACCAGAGCCTCCCCCATGAGCCTTAGCATAGCCGCCTGACAGACGAAGCATTCTCAGGCATTTCCTGTTCCACTCAGTGTTGGCTTCTGCTATGAAGGCAGTTGCTTTCATTTCTGGCTGAAGATTAGCATTGGGTGGGAGCGGGGTGAAGTTTTATCCAGTCATGAAGTGTCACTTAATCTGACAGAGGAATTTCCAGGGTTGGAAATGTACCAGGTGCAACAAGACACTAAGGAGATATGTGAAGTGAAAATCTAGTTCCTGGCATTTTTATGATAAATCCTTCCAATATCCATTTCGAACAGACAAAACAATTCTTAAGTTAAAAGAATGTTCAGTTTTCAGTCAATAATTGAGTTAAAAAGGATGAAGATTAAAAAGATAACGGAGGAAGGGAAAGAAATAAGACTAGGATAAGAGAAGGGCTCTTTGAAACCTCCTCTTTCTTGGTCGGTGAGCTTAGTTTAGATAATGAAAACTACAAATGTAATCTTCCCTTAGTAAGAAGTCAAACATTTTCCTGAGTCAAACATGTAAGACATACTGTAGCTGCTAGTCGCAGCAAAGTATTAAGGTGGCAAGCACTGGCTTTTATTTCCAATTCCTTTAATGTGGCCTTCATTGTTTACAAATATTAGGACCTGAGGTAATATCTTTTTTAGTTTGTATCAGAGTTGACATGAACGTCTTAAAGCAGAATGGCATAATTGCTACTCAGAGTCAAGAGAACAGCATGTGAGATAACCACTTGGATTAATTTACTGTTTTCTTTTAGTTATAGTGATGCAGTTAAACCCTTTGGGTGTTCAACAATTAAACAAACAGCACAGTGGTATGAGGGAGAATACTGGGAAGTCCTGGGGGGATTTATGAATGCTCATTGATGGGAATGATGACATGGATAACTCTGTGAATTATTAAATGATGAAACAGGAGACCTGAAGGTCCTGGCCTTTATATCTTTTGGGATCAATTTAAGTATTCCTGGACTATGAGAAATTTGGGAACAAGGAGACCTTCCAGAGAAGAAGGGACAGATGGGTAGTGTGAAAAAATGGAAAAATATATAAATATATCTTCCTCAAATTCATGGCTGATATAATTTGTAACTTCTTAAATAATAAGAGCACTTGGAGAAACTTGTTTTGTTTTTGACCCAGGTTTTGGACACAGAGTGCTTAAATCCCTTGGAATTTGCTGGGTGCATGAAGCATCTTTGTCTTTTTGTTCTAATGAGGTGACTCTAGGTGGGCTCCTGTACAGCTCTTAAATGGGGGCTGGTCACCAGAGAGACCAAGCCATAATTAGAAGCTTACAACCTTCAGTACCCTGCACCCTGTCCTGCCCCTTCCTGCCATCCTCTGGAAAGGGGAAAAGAGCTAGAGATTGAGTTGATGATAAATCATGCCTATGTGATGAAACCTCAATAAACATCTCAAACTATCTTATGAACAACAAATACATATCTATCAAAAATAAAATGGATTAAAAATCTGATATACAGAATAAACTGGTGAATATAATAGAATCGGGGGCATAGAAAGGGAGTGGACTGACAACTCTCAGGGGGAAAGAGGTGAAGGGGTGCGGGAAGAGATTGGACAAAAATCGTACACCTATGGATGAGGACAGTGGAGGGGTAAGGGAAAGGGGTGGGATGGGAATCAGGTGGAGGGGAGTTATGGGGAAAAAGAGGAACAATTATAATAATTTGAACAATAGAGATTTATTGTTTAAAAAAATAAAAAAATAAAAAACAAAACAAAATCATCTCAAACTATGGAGTTCAAAGAGATTTCAGGTTGCTGGTCACATGGAGATACTGGGAGGGCCTGGGAGCTCAGCACCACTTTCCCCATACTTGCCCTATTCATCTCTTCTATCTGTATGTTCACATGTATCCTTTATCTTATCTTTTTATAACAAACTGGAAAATGTATTTCCCTAAGTTTCTAGCAAATTATCAAACCCAAGGGGGAAATCATAGGAACCCCACATTATGGCTGGTTGGTTAGAAGTGCAGGAAACGACCCGGGACTGGAGATTGGTATCTGTATTGGACGGGACAGTTTTGTGAGACAGAGCCCTTAACTGTGGCATCCGATGTTATTTCTAGGTAGTGTCAGAATGAGTTAAACGTCCAGTTGGTATTGCAAAGAATTGCTTGCTGGGGAAAATCTCCCAGACATTTGGTGACCAGAGGTGTCAGAAGTAAAGTGTTCTGTGTGAATAGTAAAGAAGAAACACACAGGAGTGTGTTTATCCTATACAAACAGTACCACCAATGGCATAGCATGTCTCCTACAGAGCCAGCCACTCTCTGATTCTGATACATGGTGGTGGGAAGTCCATTAAACTGGTTTTCTTGGGCATTGAAGAGACAATTCATCATTGTCGCTTCAAATCTCTGTCTAGAATTCATAATATGTCAAGGATGGAGGAGATTTACATGACAGATTAGATCTCAGTATGTTCCTCTCAATACAAACAAAGCCCTTACCCCTGGTTAGCCCTGTTGGATAACAGAACATTTTATTTACATCTCATAAATAAGGCCTGCATCCATTGCAGATATGAGAAAAACACAGAGACCTCGTGCCTACTGGTATGAGCAAATGCCTCTACACCAGGAGGATCGGGTCTTGGTTAGTTTCCTCACAGGGGTGAGATGAGTTTGGACTGATGCCAAATCCACTTGCGCTTGCACTGGATAATTGCATGAAGGCTGTGGGTTAAGAAGTCATTTTATAGTCTTGCAACAAGGCAACACCAGTTGGCTTAGGTTAGGTCAAAATTAAAACCATGGTTTTGGAGCAGATGTAAAAGAATGATAAGACCACCAAGTAGATGAACCTGGGAAGGCTGAAGAATGCTCAAGAGTTAATGACATGCTGAGTTATGGAGCTCAGGGCCTAGCAAGGTGTAGCCTGGGAATCCACGGGGCAATAAGCCAGGAGCTGCAATAGGTGCTGGAGTATATCAGTGATTTTAGTAGTTCCGCGGCATTTAGTATCTATTGATGAAGAAATCAGCCTCCATAATAGGCAGATCATCATATACTATAACCAATTAAACAAAGAAAACTGATAGAACTCCAACATTTTGTTGGAGAAATAATAGACTTTTGGGAAGAGCCTTTCAACTAAAAGTTTGCTCATGTTGACAGTAACAATTCCCCAAATGTTACAAATTTCACTTCCTCTGATTATTACAATATCCTCCCTTCCACTTTCCTTGAGCATCTTTATTTATCAAAGAGGCTCATGGGTTGTGGCTATGTGTAAAAGAAACCCTATAATTTTGCAGTATTAAAGGAAGTAGAGTGGCAGATTTAAGTAAAAATCAATCAGATCTTAGTTTAAATTCTGTATTGTCTTATTTTCTACACTAACTTGAGGGGGTCGAATCAAATGCACACCATTTTAGGGAATAGAAATGAATTTGCGTGAGAGAGAGGTAAAAGGCAATCCACGTGTTCTGCCTTTGTCAAGGAGACAGACATTTTCAATACAATTCTTAAAGGAGTAAGAAGACTGTAATAGAGCATAACGGCTCTCTGAAGGGAAGAACATATTTCTTATGTAATGAGAAATTTGCATTTTATCTGCAGTGGTTTTTCCTTGAATCTCGGTGTCAGATCTACTAAGGGGACCCTGTGAAAAGACCGCTGTTTGGTCGAGGTAAGAAGGGAAGATTGGTTCTGATTTTCCCAGGAGGTAGACCAGGCTACAGAATTTTACCATCCACCAGGAACCTGTCAGATGGTGGCAATTTCCAGCAACAACATATCGGGGACATATCAGTGACAGATTGAATTGGTTATTTAGAGATGAAAGGCTCCCCAGACCCTCGTCTCCTCTCAGATTCAGCTTTTGATTGCTTGCTTTGTCCTTTTGTATCTCTTTTCTTCACTATCTCATTGGTTCCTTTCTCTTCTTTTTTCAGAACCTCAAGCTTATCTTTTAAACTGATTTATTTTTGGTATTATGGCTTGGGGAGCAGCTGAAACTAACAGGAAAAATACAAAGAGCAAACCTGGGTATTTTCTTATTGTCAAAGAACAGATGCTGTGGCAGGTGCTGCTGGTAAGATATTATAATCAAACAGGCAAAATATGTAGAATTTTATATCTCCATCATAAGACAGGGTTCTCAATTTGCTGATTTATTCATGCGGTTAAGGGTACATTAATATTTTAGAAATTTGCCTACAATCTATAAGATAGTGAAATGTGACAAAATCCTTTATGTATTCCCATAATGTAGATTCATCTGGGAGGAATAATATTGACCTCTGAAGTCTTTGATACCTCTTAAGTCTTGTCATAGTGAGATAAGATCTTCTCTCTGCTCCCTAAGAGGAGGGGATATGTAATTCAAACTAATCTCAGTAGTCAGTGACCAGTTTTGATAAATCCCTGTACTTTCAATAAGAAGTAGAATATTCAATGCTTTTTGCTCATGCATTTGAAACTCTTAGAATCATGACATGCTGGAATTGGCTTCTGGCAGATTGGGACAATTTTACTTCTTTCTTTACTATTTGGATACTATTTGTTTGTTTGTTTGTTTATTTATTTATTTATATATTTTGTTGCCTAATTTCTCTGGCTCAAACTTCAGTACTATGTTGAATAGAAATGGCAAGAGTGGGTATCCTTGACTTGTTCTTCATAGAGGAAACTTCTGGTCTTCCCAGTCAAGTATGAAGTAGCTGTGGATTTTTTATATTTGGTAATTATAACTATAAAAATTCCTTTTGTACCTAATTTTTTGAGAGTTTTTATTCCGAAGAGGTGTTGAATAGAAAATCTAGAAATTAACTCATGTACATGCAGTCAACTAATCTTTGACAAGGGTCCAAAGTAGACACAATGGGGAAAGGATAGTCTCTTCAGGAAATGGTGTTGGAAAAAGTGGATATCCACAGCCAAAAAAACAAAATTGGACTCTTATCTGTCACCATACACAAAAATCAACTCAAAATGGATTAAATGTTTAAATGTAAAACCTGAAACTGTAAATCTAGAAGAAAGAACAGTGGAAAAGCTTCATGACATTGGTCTCTTGGCTATGACACTAAAAGGAAACCTAACAAAGACAGACATGTGGAACTTCATCAAATGAAAAAGCGGTGCATAGCACAGGAAATAGTCAACAGAGTGAACACAAACCCATGGAATAGGTGAAAATATTTTTAAACCATATATCTTATGTGGGGTTATTATTCAAAATATATAAGAAATTCTTATAACTTAATAGTAAAAAATTTCCCAAGTAATTTAATTAAAAATGAGCAAAGGACTTGAAAAGACTTGCACCCAAAGAGACATACAAATGGCCAACAGGTCTAAGATACTCAATATTCCTAATAATCAGAAAAATTCTAGTGAAAACCACAGTATCACCTCAAATTTGTGTAGGATGATTAATATAAAAAACCACAAAAGATAGTGCTGGAGAGGATATGAAGAAATTGGAACCTTGTATATTGTTGATGGGAATACAACCACTATGGGAAATTATATGGAGGTTCCTCAAAAACTAAAAAATTGAACTGCCATCTAATTCAACAATCCTACTTCTGAGCATATATCTCCAAATAATTTAAATCGGAATCTTGAAGAAATATTTGTATTCTTATGTTCACTGAAGCATTATTCACAATAGCCAAGCTCTAGGCATAACTTTACATGACCATAAATAGATGAATTCATAAAGAAAATGTGGTACATACATATAGTGAAATATTATTCAGCATTAAAAATAAGGAAATCCTATCATTTGTGATAACATGGATGGATATTGTGCTAAGTAAAGTAAAGCCAGTTATAGATGGACAAACGCTGCCTGATTTCACTTATATGAAGTTTCTAAGTGAGTGAAATCCAGAAACAGAGTAGAATGAAGGTGCCAAGGGCAGGGGGAAGGGAGTATGGGGAATTGCTGCTCAATGGGATAAGTCTTATTTTATGCAAAATGAAAACAGAGGTCTGTTGTACAACATTGTGCCCATAGTTAACACTACTGTATTGTGTGCATTTAAAATGTTAAGAAGGCAGATTCCATGTCTAGTGATCTAATCACAATTAAAACAAGAAAAAGAAGAAGCATCAGTAGTGAGCAGGAACCTTGACTCAAAGTCCGTTTGCCACTGATTAGCAATGTGATATCAGCATTCTGTGGCCACGCTTACTATTCAGTACGATAAAGATCTGGCTGACTTATTTGTAAAGAAGTAAGTGCAATGACAAGCCAAGTCTCTAGTCGTCTTAAATAAAAGGGAATTTTCTACCTGTTTTCTTCCCCTTCTCTGATACTCAAGTTTCCTCATTTATAAAATGGAGAAAAATGATAACTGCTTCTCAAGGTATTGCGAGAATTAAAGAGAATATAGGTTTATCCATGATAATGGGTATTTACTAAAAAAAAGTAAGCCCTCCCTTCAAAAAAAGACCTGGTTTCACCAACCCTTCCCATTCCCACTTTAAGCACAAATTAAGGTCTAATGAGAGGTTGTGCAGTGGTAGGCCTGGGTGCAGGCACACTGGCCAGTGCTCATTTCACTATATCATTATCAACCATTCAGACATTCTAGAGAAACTAGCTAGTGGAGTCTCAGACTAAATTTTAAACCATGTGATGAACAGACTAGATATAGTACTAGGCTTACACACATCAAAAAATATTTGAAAATGGCTCACTATATAGATTTACCAGAAGGAAAAGCAACATGCTGTGATATAAAACTTGATTTTAATGTAAAGAAATGGCTTAACGTGTAATTCTAAAAAACTGCTTCAGTTGAAAAAACAAACAAACTATTTTCTGTGGTGTGGTTATCTTATTTTTCTTTGAGTTTTGTCAGTGTTAGCTAATACAACAGTTCTGCCTTAGTGAATTCTTTACTAGGTGTCTCTTTACCCTGAAAAGCCCAATGATACCCTCTTTCTATATGACACCAATACCAAAGTCAGATAAAAAGGGTTTAATTGCAAGGCTAAGAAAGCTAATTTTCTAAAACGGGAACGTTATCTGTCATATGTTACTCCTTTGTAATTATGACTATTATTCTCACTAGGGAAAAAGAGGTATTTCAGAAGGGGAAAGACTTTTATAAGAGGCTTTTAATATAAATGGACAATTATATTAAAATACTGACTTTCATACTAAGATACTATGTTATAGATACATTATATTAGATTTGATGTAAATTTAGTAAATGATATGTATGTTAAACTTAAATGAAAAGCATGAATAGCCTTGCAAAACAGATTTTTGAGGAATGATTCAAGATTTTTATGTTTATAATACAGAAATTTTATTGTTAATAGTGCATTGTTTCTTTCTTCTTTGGTAAAGAATGAATCATTTCCATCTGGCAATGATTCTGAATTTTTTTGTAATAATGATTGATTGTGCTTTTTAAATCATTTGTGGGGCTGAACAAAGGGCAATAGTAAAAATAAAAATTATAACCATAATTCATCTTTTTCTAGAAGAAGAGACAATAGTCTTCCCAGCATAATTCACCTCAACTGTCCCTCCCCGAATGAGAAATTTAGGGTTCATAGACCAAAACTTATACAATTTTGGAATTCTTTAAGAGAAAAATAATAAAAGATTAAAAAAATACATGATAAGAACAAAAATGTTATTTATTTGGAGTGAGAAGAGAAATTAAAACATTATAAAATTTAATAAAACTGACAATACTACAGTATTATCATTTGCAAAAATATAATATTTTAAATTATAATTGCCTACCTAATCTTTATACTAGCCTTTTTTTTTCCTTTTTTACATTTTTGGATGATTAGTTTATGATTACTTTTTCATGTGAAATGATTTTGTAATATCATTTTCTATGAAGAGACTATGAAGATAATTGAGTGTTTCACTTAACATGGTTGGCTGTTTGGTAGTTGGGATACTTAAGTACGACCACACACAGACATACTGCTGTGCAGTATTTTTCCGAGACTGGTGGCTTTCAAACATGGGACTCTAATGAATTCAATTTCACATAATTCCAATAAAAAATATGGTTCTTCTATAATTATCCACTCTGAATTATTGAAGTATTCCCCAACAAAAGAAAGTTTCTCTTTTGATGAGGATGATAAATGGAAACTCTAGTTAGAATTTTGCCCATTTGATGATTGGAAGAATTTTCTTCAGACTAGTTTTGGTTTCATACAATTAAAAACTATTTTTTCCTCTATTTTCCACATACTTCAGTGCTGGGTGCTAAGAGAAACATATCTCAATATGACCTCTAGATTGGTCCCTCATGGTATGGCTTACAGGGCTATACAAATATTTCTGAAGGCCATTCCTACAGTAGTATAGCTAGACATAACATAGCTATATAAACAACTGTGGACCACATAAATACATTCCACTAACTAACATTAAATGTTTCTCTTCTCAGCTTTCTGTTAGTTGGATCCCAACAATGCCTACAGCCACACTGATGTCCCCTGACATGAGGGAAGTCTGGTGATAGCCAAAACAATCATGGATATAAAAAAAAAAAATCACTTGTGCAAATTTTACAAAAACACATTGTCAGCACCTCTCTCAGGAACATGAAAGGAACTCAGGCATGTAAATGGCTCTAAAGCTTTAGCTCCATTTGAATCACCACAGATCTACGTGGGCTCCCAGGCATGGTGGGGGTGTTCCAGGGACTTCCCGTGTGCCTATATGTGAACAGACATAAAGCATGATGAGGAGATCTTCTATTCTGACCTGACTCCTTCACCAAAAACTGGACCATGAGCAGTCCACTTCTTTATCTCCAACCTTAACCTTTTCCTTGGCAAAGTCCCCCCCCCCCCTTTTTTTAAAGAAAAAAAATTACATTCCTTGTGGCTTTGCTTATGATAGTGGTTCTCCAACCTCCATTTTTTAAACTAAGCAAATATAGAAACTTATGAGAATTGGGGGCCTTGGACAAGGAGAAGGGCTCCATTAAGGAGGATGAAGGTAGAGTGGGCAAGGTGGATGGGGCTTTGCCACGGCTGCTGCAGCATCACACCAGCACCAAAGCCTCCTGAAATGTTATGTATGTACGATAGCATAATCATGTCATATGTGTCTTTGAGCATTTTGTATGCAGCTGCCACCCTTTTTTTTTTTCTCTGAGGATTTCATATTCATAACAGCCCTAGCCAGTTTGGTTCAGTGGATAGAGCGTTGACCTGTATACTGAAGGGTCACAGGTTCTATTTAGGTCAACAGCACATTCCTCAGTTGCAGGCTTGATCCCCAGGCCCCAATCAGGGCACCTATGGGAGGCAAATAATTGATGTTTCTCGCTCACAGTGGTATTTTTCTCTCAAAAATCAATGGAAAAATATCCTTGGGTGAGGATTAAGAAAAAGAAAAAAAAGAAAAAAGAGTAGGAACAATGTCTGCTGAGGAGGGATCACCTACTCTTGAGCAGGGCTACTGCTACATAATATGCCACAGGTCTCTGGCTGTACATACCCTTGCTGATCCCTAATTCACTCGTGTCTTAGTTTATTTTTTCTTCTTTGGACACATTTGTCCTTCATGGCTCCTATTTCTCATTTCATGCAGAAATCTTTTCAACTAAATATTGAACTGAAACCCAATTATAAAATAGATACATGTAGACCCATCTTGATCAAAGCAGGGCCTGAGGCATAAAGTCCTGGCCACTTGACCTCCTCCTTTTCTTGTAGCAGGTCCCTGAATGGGTTCCAGAAACTCAACTGTGGTGCAGAAAAAAAAAATTCTAGATCAGAAAATCTGGATTCTTAATGTGACTTATGTTTCTACCAATAGTGTGATAAAAGGCAAATCACAAAGTGCTATAAACCTCAGTTTCTGTATGTTTCTAAAAAAGGGGATAATACTATATTGCCTTGCTCAGCATACATCAATGGGTCATATATGTGAAAGCCCTTCAAAATTCTCTACCCTTATTCATTATGACAGTAATATTACATTAGCTTTTCTAATAAAACCACCCTTCAGATAATTCAAATCAGTAATGACAAAAAAATCACACAAAAAAGAGTTCCCTCTGCTACTCTCTATTCTTGACAATATCCCAGGTACTACGTCAGAGGCCACCCACTCCCTGTTCATGTTGGTAAGAATGCCATGAGCATGAGTGTGGCAATTTCCATCATATAGTGAGACAAAAAAACATTCAGGACAATGACTAAATGGAGCAAGAAAAAAATTGAAATGTCATAGTGGACTATGAGCTTTTCTGGCATCAGCAAATTTCTGTGATGGTTAACAAAGGAAGGATGACACTGTTGATATAACATGCATATGATGTGCAGGAGTAAAAATAATATTTGGAATTGACAAATCTCATTTTCAGTTCACATCCAAGTGTACTAGTATCTGAAGAATCCACACAATAAAATGACAGGACATAGGAAGACCTAAAAGAAAGCAGAAAAAATATAACAGAGAAATGTGCATATAAAGTATTTTGACTATTTAGCTTGAAAGAAATAGCCCGAAGAGTGATTTAATAATTGGTGTCCAAGACACAAAGGCATTTATTGTATAGAGTACAGTCTATAGTGGCTTTTCACAAAAAAAATTCACATGTCTGTTGGAGTGCACAGACTCTGGTTTTCAGGGAGACTCACAGAAAATGGAAGAAGGAAGACACCCTCTCAGGAACTTGGGTCCCTTCGCCATCCAGTCCATTTGGTCCCTAAGTCATTTCAAAGGGTCACTCATTCTTGAAGAAACATAATTGGTCCTAGATGGAATGACATGGAAGAATTGGATCTGAAGCATGATCTCGGAGAAAAGCTGATGATTGACACCAAAAAAAATTCAGAGTGAGGAGGTGGGGAGAGGTAACTGCTGAGCAGCTCTTAAGCCTGCAGAGATGACAGAACCTGCTTCAGTTACCTAAAGGGATTGGCCTCCCCACAAGGTAGATAAGGATGAAAACCCCATAATAAGCAGCTTTCCTTAATTGACATGTGGGATGCCCTGGCAGACAGAGAAGCTCATGCTACATCAAGATAAGCGTGGCTTGTGGTCAGGCTGAAGAGCTTGTTTTGAGTTGTTTCAAGTTACTAGGCATGATTTTCAGTCTAGGAAGCACGGAAGGGGAGAAAAGGCAAACAAGGAACAAAGCACTAAGTTAAGTATACAATTTTACCTATATGTTCCCCAAAATTTTAGTTTAGCACTTCTTAGTTGGGATTCAGGAATCTGTAGTTTAACAACTCCACCAGGTGATTCTCATCATGAGAGAAGTTTGGGAAACACTGATCTAAAGAATTGAGGATTGGGAGATTGGGAAACAAGTTTTAGCAGGTGTCACATATTGCTGTATTTTCCATTCAGGTTTTTTTTTTTTTTTTTTTTTTTTTTTTTTTTTGTATGTGTGTGTGGGAAAGATTTTAGTTGTCATGTGATCTAGTTAAAAAGAAATTTTACAGACCCCTTTAGTAAATAAGACTGGAGAACATTTATCTCAACTATCAGACAAAAGTTTAAGCAGCGAGTGTGTCTTTAATAGTAATGTTAGAAGGTTTTAAAAAATCACCAAGAGTTATGGTCACCCTGTTTGTACTTCTTTTCTTCCTTACTATACCTGGTGATAAATCATTGCCCAGAGTGATCTAATGTGTCCTCATGTCTCAAGTTTATGTCTGTTCTGTGTAACACAAAAAAACATTCTGCTTTACAGAGTAGAGTCAACATACATCACAGGTTAGCCCCAGAAAGTGTTGTGGGGTGTCCTGGGGTTTGGGTCTGCAGTGTATCAAGATTTCAATGTATATATAAAGTTTATATTTTTTTGCAATCCATCTGTTGCGTATAAGAGGCAGTGGAGAGCAACTAATTCAAGACACATGGGGGTCTTGACCAACGTAATCTAGCTAGTTAATGGAAAAGCTACACCATAATGTGCTGAATATTCTTTGTATGTAATACATCACAGTACCTTTTGATATGCCTATATCTGGATAATACCAACATGGAACTAGACTGAGTATAATTGGGATGCACTTTAGCATATCAAACACTAGATGGCATCTGCCTCTTCGTGCATCTGATGGGTAAATGAATAATGTTTCAACTGGACTTGTGCATTGAGAGGGGAACAGACAATAATTTGCATTCTATGATCTTTAATCTTTTTATAGAGTTGTGCAAGCTAAACTGGCACCCATGACTCATAAACCATTCCAGTATTACAAGTGAGCTATAGCAATGTTTTGGTAGATATGAATACTTGCGAGGGCTGCAATCTATAAGAGATATTATTTATATAGTCTTGTCACTTTGAGCATCAGATAGATATCTGGAGGGGTTTAAAAACTCATGACTTTAAGAAGATAATCAGAAGAATTGGCCGAGAATGAATGAAACCACTTAATGGAGTGAGAATTATGTCATTATATAACACACACATTTAATGATAACAAGTGGAGGTATGATATTAATTTCTAATTCCCCATTAGTAGAAACTGGTAAAATCATGTAATCAAAGGAATATTTTCTGTTCTGAAATCTTTTGGGTTCCTTAAATGTTTAGGTTCTAAGGATCTGACTGTGAGGGATTAATATTCTTCTCTTTCATGTTTAAGCTGTTGATGCTATGTTCTGGAATCAGGAGCTGTGCTCCTCAGCAGTGCTGTTTGTTAGCCCCAATAACTTGCCTTCTCTCTGGAAGGTCTTCTTCCCCATGACTCTGCAGCTCTCTGTATCTTTCACAGAGTGCACTATTCAGCAGGATGGTTAACCTCTCTTATTTGACATCTTTGTGGCAGGGAAAGAGGCAATTGAAAATTTTCCTCTTTTGGTAGAACTTCTGTGAGTTGAAAACGGACTCTCATTTCATAGAAATGTGTCTGTCAAGTCCTTCTATCAAAGTGAGCAAGGTTCTAGATCCTGTATAGTGGGTACAGGGACTATTATAAAAAACTAGATTCCTGGGACATGAAATTTGTGCATGGATAGGGTCCCTAGGCCTGGCCAGTGATCAGGGCTGATTGGGGCCTTTCTTCCCCCTACTGCTATCTGAGGCCTTCCTTCTGTGCCATCCCCTAGTGGTCAGCACACATCATAGAGAGCAGTCAAACTCCCAGTTGATCAAACTTCAGAGGGATCAATTTGCATATTAGCCTTTTATTATATAGGATGAGCACACTATTTATTTTAATGTCCTCTTAGCCTTGCTTTGCTCTTGTAATTCCATCATGATTTTAATAATAATGGTGTCATGATATGACTTTAGGCAAAGAAAAGAATAATTTTTTCAAAAATTTCAAAACTGTGATCAAAGTGAATGTCAGAATTTCTTGTGAATGACCTAGGAAATGTTCTGCAATCAGAAATAGCTCTGGTATGTAACCCTTTATTAGTTTCATTTTACAGAGGTACAACCACAAAAATCTCTCTTTGCTCCTTCAGCTGGGAACTGAGGAGGCATGCTCAGGTTGCTGGCATTGCTCATGGCAGGTGCAGTGGGAAGGATGCTGCCATGCTGACATTGGCAAAGAGTGCAATTTGACTCATTTAATTATGTATGGTGGTTTGCACTCTGTTTTGAGAATGGTGTGCTTTAAAACTGAGACATGGAGTTCCATAGACTCATGAATGCAGTTACAAGATATTGGGACAGGGAATTTTAACATGGCAGTAATGTGAATTTCCATCAATGGGTGTACAATAGAAAGAGTAAATGTTCTAGTAGAATGCTGCAAAATTTTCAGTGAATTATGAGAATTGGTGCATAGCATTTATATAAGGAAAAATCTGAAAAAATCCTTGACAAAACACCAAATGCCAAATGTGTGTACAATTCTCTGCAGGGGAAAGTGAAGCAGGAATAAAATCTTATGTAAAACAGAAGAGGGAGAACAAAGGCTTGCTAACATTCTCTTGGCCACTATCAATCTTTCTTTCTAGGGTATACAAGACCTGTACCTTCATCTACCCATGCATCTGTGTGGAGCCGGATACAGCTGTCTCTGAAGGCTGTAATTGCTTGCCATCCTGTGCTGGGGAAAATGAACTCCTGATATTTGGGAAGAAACCGACTTCGCTTTTGGTAAAGCAACAGAGATGGTAAATTAAGCTTGCCACTTAATGTTGTTAGCTATTTTGCAGACAATCAAAAGGCGTGGAAAAATATGTATGTCTATCACTACTCATTCCTTATGGAAGCACAGAAATTGTTTTAGAAAATACCCTATTTGGTGTATAAATATGTTTTGTAGGGAAGATTCCAGTTGAAGGTTTGCAAACATCCAGGATGACTTTTAACACTTACTTTGCTAGAAGATACAAAATTACAGGAGTTCTCAAGGTTTTTATTAGATACAAAGGAAGAGATGAGCAGAATGCAATTTCAGCATTCCAACTATGCTGGCACAGTCAAATCCTCCATCAGTGAAGGGCTCTGAGGACCTTGTAATCAATAACAACAACAACTAGTTGTTAACCCTAGCTCTTGCTGGCATTTCTTCTCTTATCCTTGAAATACAGTTCTTCCCTTATCCTTGAAAGCCATGCTCCCTCACCAGTTAATACACTACGTTCACTCCCTTATAAAGTCCCACATCAGCCCTCACAGTGACCAGAAAGGAAACACTGGTTTCTTTATGTTGTGACTGTGGTGGGAGCTTAGGAGCTTGACAAGATTAAATCCTGGGGTCCTCAGAGGAAAGGCTTGGCCTGCTTTTGACCATCGTAGTTGATGAGTGTGGCGATGCTCCAGGGCCAATCTGTTTTCTGGACTTTGCAGGAGATGTATTTCCTCACAAAGATGAATGCCTCTAATAGAAATGACGGAAGAACTGGCACCGGCAGAGTATCAGCCAGAGGATATTATTAGTTGCCTTCTGAGCCTCCGGGGAGGAAATGCATTCAATAATAATGTAGCAAATATTTATTGGGCACCTACTTTATTCCAGGCACTGATCACACAGTGATAAATAAGACAGAACTTGATTGGGACTCACATTCTAGTGTGTGTGTGTGTGTGGGGGGAAAGATAGAAAATAAATATATGTTAAATAATTTAGTGTTAAGCATTTTCTTCTAGCTATCTATTACTGTTGTGGGGGAGGAAAAGTAATTTTTCTTCTAACCTTTCTGAGTTCTTGGCGGAGACCCCGGTAATAAAGGCAGATTAACAAAAGAAAACAAACAGACATTTATTAATACATGTGCCTCACATACCAGTATGCATGGGAGATAACCAGAGAAACTAAGTAAGTCCCTGAGGTGGCCCAAGCTATCTTCAGTTACAGACAAAAAATATATATACATGTTGGGAGGAGCAGAGGCCAGTATGAGGGGTTATCAGAAAAAGCACAGTAAACAAGGGTCAGGGTTGTTATGGAGATTTAAAGTGGGTGCCTTCTCTTGTGATTTAGAGTTATCTCTTTTTTTGGTACAGAGAGGGAGACAAATGTGTATTTCCTTTATAATAATTAACTCTCTCTTACAAAAGGGTAACTTCTCTTCTCAAAGCTTCTTCAGTGTCTGCTGTTTCTCAAAATAATCTTTATGCCAAATAGGCACATTCTTGAGTGGCATATTTGTCTCTCCTTTCCTCTATAATCACCCTAAAACTTAGTGTCTTGAAACAACTGTTTTTGCTTTGTTCCTGATTTTGTGGATCAAGAGGTGGGATGGGTTTGACTGGGCTGGTGTCTCTGACCCACATGTCACCAGGCAGGGTCTACTTCCCAGATGGCTCCTGCACTCACACATCTGGTGTCTCGGTCGCCTTGGTCTCTTTCCCTTGCCAAGTGATGCCTCATCCTCCAGAGCCTCTCCGGGTGACTTGGGCTTTTTACAAAATGCTCGTCACACTTTTACGTGGTATCTGGCTTCTACACATCACAGAGAAAAAGCTGTCAGATAGTTCATGGAAATCCTGACAGCTGTGCAGTCATTGTTGAAGTATTCTTTGGGTCAAATCAATCTTAGCATCTATCAAAGTCCAAGAGAAGGTTGACTCCACCTCTGATAGGCAAGTGGCAAAGTCACATTGTATTCGAGCATGTAGGATGGGGAATATTTTTGTGTCCGCTTTTGGAAAATACAATCTGCTCCATGCTTGGAGAAAAGGAAATATGGGTGATAGTGGTTGGGGCAGAAGAAAGATAAAGTTATTTTTAGTCAGGGTAGCAGCCATGAGAAAGAGAGTGGGAAAAGCATTCCAGTGAGAAGGCAGTTAGTTCAAGTTTGAGCATGCTTGAATAGGAATCATCAACTTACATTCCTATAAATGCCCCATTAGCAATATTGACACCGGAGGTGGGCTGAGGACTGCCAAGCTGAAGGAAATCCAGCTGGTCTTGTTTATCCACTTTCTGTGAACCTTTGCTTCAGTTCATCCTTAGACCTTTGCATTCTTCTTTTTCTGCCTAATTATGTGCAGAAGGTGAACAGTTTCACAGCTGACTGCTTAGGTATGGTTGTGGTGCAAAGCTCCTTAGTCTAACACAAGCAAATGCAGACATATCCAAGTTGGTGTTGCCTGTAAGTTCTCATCTCCCAAACGACTGGGGCAGAGACACGGGCAGCACCGTGAGACAGAGCAGAGAGCCCTTCAAGCGTTTTCCATTAATTACCTTCTCAATTAAGGATTATTTTGTCCCTTGATTTTTTTTTTTAATTTTTTTTTTTTTTTTTGCAAAGTCAAGTACCAATTAGCGACCAGAACTTTTTCAAGGCTTCCAACTTTTTCAAAGCTTCCACGTACACCATTGGCAATTTATGAGGTTATGTTATGTCATGCAATAGATTGGAATTCTTTGAGTTTTCCAGTACCAGCATCTCTTCTAAGTCACCAGTCTTAATTCCTGCAAGCAAACAGTCTCCAAATGTGTTACACATAATCTGTTGTATTAAAATCTTGTTTTTCTTCTCTTTTGGTGCCCAAGAATTTCTTGAAGGCTTTTAAAAAACAGATTTTCAGGTTTTGCATTCACAGGTTCTGATTCAGTAAGATTAGAGAGATCCCTAGGCATCTGTATTTTTAAAACATTCCAGATCATTCAGAGGTAAATGCTCCAAGTATATAGCATTTTGGGTAAATGGGTCAATAACCATTGTCTCCACAGTATTGATTGATTGATTGCTTTTAGAGATAGAGTAAGAAAGAGGAAGAGAGAGAAACATAAGTTTGTTCCATTTATTTATGCATTCATTGGTTGCTTCTTATATGTGTAGTAACTGGGGACTGAGCTCAAAACCTTGGCATATTGGGCGATACTCAACCAACTGAGCTACCTGCCCAGGGCCATGTCCATAGTACTTAAAAACATTTTTTAGGTCATAAAAATATAATTAATATGAAATCACAATATGAAACCCAGATATGCTCAATATATTCAAGGAATATAATTGTATTTAACTTTGATATAATTCTGACTGGGCTGAAATTTCATTAATGCTTTTCCATGTTATTCCTTTCAACAGCCATTCATGATGTACCTACAATGGGTAAGACACTGGTAGATGCAAAGAGAGTCACAAGGTTGGATAAGACTCCTTGTTCTCAAGGAGTCTACAATTTTGACTTTCCATTTGTCTCTTTTTACTAATAACTTTATTAGAACATAAGTTAATTATTGCTTGGAAAATGATGTATGGGGGAACATGGAATCCAATTTCAGCTAAATTCAGAATTAGGAAATTAGAATCCCAGTTTTCCTTAAGTTTGCTTTTGTGTATTGAGTGAAGCACTCTGTATCTCCAGTCTTCACTTATTTTATATCTAAAGAGGTTAGATCATATAATCTTGAAGTGTTTTTTGTGATTCTGAAATTCAATGATTTTATGTTAATGATTAAGAATATGTTAAAAAAAAACAAAACCCTAATGAATGAAGGAGTTGATAAGCATACGAAAACATGCTCAATATCCTTGGTCATTAAGTCATAGGTGAGTTAAAATCACAGTGATATCATTTTACATGTACTAGAATTGCTGTAGTAAAAAGGACAGACAATAACAAGTATTGGTGAGGAGGCAGAGAAACTGGAATCATCATACTTAGTAGGTGGAATGTAAAATGATACAACTTCTTTGGAAAACAGTTTGGCAGTTTTTTGAAAAGCTTAATATAAATTTACTGTATGATCCAATAATTCTCCCCAAATGAAATGAAGAATCTCCCCAAATGAAATGAAGAAATATGCGTATACAAAAACTTGTAGGTAAGTATTCATAGAAACATTATTCATAATAAACAAAGGTGGAAATCATCTAAATGGCCATTAACTTATTGTATAAGCAAAACCTGGTATATGCATATAATAAAATGCTATCTAGCAACAAAAAGGAATGGGCTAGTGATGCGTGCTATAGCATGGATGAGCCTCAAACCATTATGTTAAGTGAAAGAAGCCACATGGAAAAAAACACACATGTTGTATGATTCCATGAACATTCTACATATGACACGTTCAGAAAACAAATCTATAGAGACAGATTAGTGAATGCCTGAGTTTGGGGATGAGAAGAGGATTTGACTGCAAATGGGCACTGGATATTTTTAGAAGGCTCACTTTTTCTAAAACTGGGTTTTATTAATGGTTGCATATTTTCATAAACTTATAAAAATTCATTTCATTGTATACTTGAATTGAGACCTTATATATGGGTATGTCTGCTTCACACTTTTTATCCTTCTTGTGGCAAACTTTGCACTTGTATGCATTCTCCTTATTCTGCAAAGCTAGGCAACCCCCCCTTTGCTTTCCCTGGGCTGTGCTGAATGCTCAGGTTTGTGGTTTCTCCCAGGCCTGAAATTTGGGCCAACTTTCTGTGTGTGCTCCCTAGCTGTGTGTGAAAGCTCACTCTCACTGTCATTGGGAACCCATACACAGTGCTGGCTGCAGACTGTGTGTAGGGGTGAGGTGTGCAGACTGCTGAGGTTGCCTGAGGGCCAGTTGGGCACCCCAGGGAGGCAGCCACAGTGGCACATGGGTGGCCCTCCTGATATGTCCAAGAGTCCAAGACGCAGTTAATAGGATCTACACTCTGTTGATATGCTCTGTTTTGAGTCCTGGATACTGTTCTCCCACCAGCCCACTGACTTCCAGTTGTGCAACTTATGACTCAGCACTCTGGATGAGGCAAGACAGAACGGAGGTCTTTGGAAGTGTCTTGCACAGCTGGGGAAGCTGGGTGCTCACTCACACATCTGACTTCTCCTGGGGGGTGAAATAAAGGCTGAGAAGAGCTCCCTTGGGAACGGGTGTGCCATCTTTGGGGAGGAGTAATGTGGGTAAAGTCTAATTATTCCTCTTGCTCTCTTCAATGATAAGCAAATTGCATGAGACATTTGAAACCACCTAAGCTGAGTTTTAAACTGGCCTAGGAGTCCAACACAGAGTAGCCACAGGCAAAGTTGGTTACATAATTTATTGTGAGGGTATCCACTCTCTCTGGCTCCCACAGTACCCAAGTCTGCATTTATATTGTTTGTTTGTTTGTTTGTTTTTGTTGTTGTTCTTGTTCATATGGTATGATAAAACTCTTCACAGACTCCTGAACTTCCACAAAGACTCTCATCTGTGAGTAATTGTTTAAATCAGTATCCTTCCTGGGCCCATGGACCATGACTGAGAGGGACAGGAGATGCTTCACTGGCTGCTTCAGGGCCCACGGATCTGCATGGATATTGCCCTACACAAAGGTGAGCAAGACTCCTGTTTCCCTTGGCATATGGTACTGGTGATAAAACCAAAGCCAAATGAGACCTCAGGGTTATGAAGCTGTTTCCAGATTTATAGCCAGGACGAGGGTCAGCAGGTCAGTCTATCTGGGTGTAGGCCTGTTTTTCAAAACAGCTTTTTTTGTTCTTGGGCTGCATTGAGATTTCACCATCTCTTTGGATTGCAGAGCTGGGAGATCCACAAAAACATTTTTGTCTGTGGACAGATGCTAAATTATTGTTATTGAGGCAGGGATACACTGTTGAGGGATGTCTTATGAGGCCATCTTGCTCAGACTTATTTTTGTGAGTTTTTCACACTCTGGCGGGGAATGGAGGAGAAACTGAAACATAAAAGTTCAGTATAAATTGTGTGAGAAATGCTAGATAAATGCAGACTTGGGTACTGTGGGAGCCAGAGAGAGTGGATACCCTCACAATAAATTATGTAACCAACTTTGCCTGTGGCTACTCTGTGTTGGACTCCTAGGCCAGTTTAAGACTCAGCTTAGGTGGTTTCAAATGTCTCATGCAATTTGCTTATCAAGATCGGTCTCATATCTGTGCAAAGAAATACTAGAAATTTCCATTGCTTGCAAAATTATATCTTACAAAATGATAATTCTCATGGTTGCCTGATGGTTTGTAATTACATTGCTCAGTATAGATAACTTTAATCTATTCATAGTTAGATCTAAATAATTGTGGGAGAGGTAATGCTTTAAGCTGTATAAATTACTTGACCTTAAATGTATGCATGCTTTTTGGAAATTAAAGTTCATCTGGTGGAAAGGAAAGAATCTGAAGAAAGTTGGTAAGTGGATCAGTGGAAGGCTGTACAATAAAATGGAGATAAAATAACTAAAGGAAAGGGTAAATGTATAGACCCTACTAACTTATTTTGCTTAAGGATCACCCTTACATTCCATGTAAGTGCTGGTAACAAGGACTATTGCTGCTTTAAGTTAATAATGATGTAGCCACAGAAGGGCTGAGAGCTTTAACCAAAGCAAAGCATGTGAGCAACTTATTGGCCCCTTATGCTGTCAAGAATGGTAGCATCCCTTCATGGTGAACTGAAACCTGTCTTTTGTCCTCACTGTCCTCCTAAAATGATTGATTTTCCATTGGTTCTATGGCTTCACTCCCTCTCAGTTTGGTATTTAGACACACAGACAACTTTCTCAACCCAGGGATTTTAATGATATTTTCTCTGAGAAAATATATATTTATTTTTATTGATTTCAGAGAGGAAGGGAGAGGGAGAGAGATAGAAACCTCAATGATGAGGCAGAATTATTGATCGGCTGCCTCCTGCACACCCCTCACTAAGGATTGAGCCCACAATCTGGGCATGTGCTTTGACTGGGAATCAACCGTGACCTCCTGTTTCATAGATCAACGCTCAACCACTGAGTCATGCCAGCTGGGCTCTGAGAAAATATTTTGGTTGAATCACTGGACTCCTAAAAAGTTAGCAGTAATTCTAGGATCCCATGGGTAAAAACATTCCGGATTCTGGCTCCTAGGAATCATAATAATACTTAATCATTAGACTAAGGTCCTATCCTAAAACTCCTTTGAGATAGTTAGTGTTTCTCAAAGGGTGATTCATGGACCACCTGCATCAGAAATAACCTGGTGGGCTTATTAAAATCGTAGATTCCTGATTGTATTCCAGAACAGAATACCCAAGGGTGGAACCTGGGGATTCTTAGGTTTGCTTAAGTTTGAGAATCTTTGGGATAGCTACCACAGTGAAATTCTATAGGACTGAAGCATGTGAAGAGTGGTGGACAAACAGCAAGACCCTTAAAAGGTTTAAAGGGGTCAACAAAAAGTGAAGCCTGAAGAGAACTGCAAGGACCTGTTGATGCAGAGCATCCAGGCAGCATTGTGTAGGTACTCAGGGCTAGAGGAGACTTTTCTGGAGATGGCTGAGCAGGGTGGCTATTACGTGTTGCAGCTGCAATCCCAACAAAGGATAGTTTTCACACATACACTGGATAGGAGTGGTTGCTGAGTCCACATCAGGATTAATTTTCCACTCTCTTCCATTGGAATTTATTGATCACTTCCTGTGTGCATATCAGTAAGCTGACTGCTCTTGAAATGCACAGGGCTTTGGCCTTGAGGAACTTGTGGTTCAATTGGAGAACCACTTGGAGAGGAGTCTGAGGGGGGCAAGTAGTCAAGTGGCCCACTAGCATCACATTCAATGATGCAAACAATGAACGGAGAAAGCACAGATGATGGTTTTTTTTTTTTTTTTACAAATAGTAATTACTGCAATGATTGTCACTACATGCTATGAGAGTTCAGAAAAGGTCACACTTGCCCCTCATGTCAAGATCACTGTCAGAGGCATCATCTTTAAAACAATTCCACTGTGCTTTCTCCAGCTGGCCGGTGGGTGTGGATGCTGCCAGGAACACTGGCAGTAATGGGGAGGCCTCATGAAGCTTCCTTTGTCTAATATTTTCTTTGCATTGTTGAAGGACAAGACGAATCTGTGCAACCTGCCAGAATACATTACAATTGCCCTTGGGCTCCACTCAAATTAAGTTCTGAGTTTGTTAATTAATTCATTGCTGTCCTTGTTCTACCTCTTGCCATTGTCTTTGCCCAATGGGTTACAATATCTAATAATCAGAGATAGGAGTGCTTGGCAGATAGTAAGAGTTCAATAAATGGTAATCATTATTATTGTTTTCATCTTCTCTTCTCCACTGTGCAAAGTTATAGCAATGCAAAGACATATTTTTTCCCCCTCATGATATCCTAGCATTGGAGAAATTTCAAAGATCATGTAATATAATTTAATTAATTTGATATTAGAATGCTATCAACTATTGGGTCGGCAGCTAAGTAATTGCGGGTTTCACACACATATGGCTTCAGTTGAATTTTTAGGTTTGCAGACGTAGTACAAATGTAAAACACATTTTGTTATTTGGTAGTTGGCTATTCAGCTGTTAATCAGTGAAAAAAGTTTTTTGATCTGTTTTGTAGTTTTCGTTTGGCGTTCGTTGAAAAATGGAAAATCAAAAGGAACATTTTCGTCATATTTTGCTTTTTTATTTCCACAAGGGAAAAACGCATTGCAAGCTCATAAAAAGTTATGTGCTGTTTATGGTGACGAAACCTTAAAAGAACGGCAGTGTCAAAATTGGTTTGCCAAATTTCGTTCTGGTGATTTTTCACTCAAAGATGAAAAACGCTCTGGTCGTCCAGTTGAAGTTGATGACGCCCTAATCAAAGCAATAATCAATTCGGACTGTCACAGTACAACACGTGAGATTGCAGAGAAGCTTCATGTATCACATACATGCATTGAAAATCACTTAAAACAACTTGGCTATGTTCAAAAACTCGATACATGGGTTCCTCACGAACTGAAAGAATCACAGTTAACACAACGCATTAGCAGCTGCGATTTGCTAAAGAAACGTAATGAAAATGATCCATTTTTAAAACGACTGATAACTGGCGATGAAAAATGGGTTGTTTACAACAATATCAAGCGGAAAAGATCGTGGAGCAGGCCAGGTGAACCAACTCAAACAACATCAAAAGCTGATATTCATCAAAAGAAGGTTTTGTTATCAGTTTGGTGGGATTACAAAGGAATTGTCTACTTTGAACTCTTACCACCCAACCGAACGATCAATTCTGATGTCTACATTGAACAACTAACGAAATTAAACAATGCAGTTGAAGAAAAGCGGCCCGAATTGACAAATCGAAAAGGTGTTGTATTCCATCATGACAATGCAAGGCCACACACATCTTTGGTCACTCGGCAAAAATTAATGGAGCTTGGTTGGGATGTTTTGCCACATCTACCATATAGTCCTGACCTTGCACCATCTGATTACTTTTTGTTTCGATCTTTACAAAACTCCTTGAATGGTAAAAATTTCAATAATGATGATGATGTCAAATCGTACCTGATTCAGTTTTTTGCTAATAAAAACCAGAAGTTTTTTGAACGTGGGATTATGATGCTGCCTGAAAGATGGTAAAAGGTCATTGATCAAAATGGGCAATACATTACAGAATAAAGTTATTTAGTTCCATGAAAAAATTGTCTTTGATTTTCTTTAAAAAATCCGCAAGTACTTAGTTGCCGACCCAATATATTCTTGACAAATATAGAACTAGGTGCTCAATGTCCTGTTTTTTCCACCATAGCCTGTCTTCTGCATCAGCTCAGAACACTGCTGGAGAACATGAACAAAGTCCCAGGGCTTCATGGGAGTCCAACTTCCCCAGAATCCAGGCCATGGAGAGCCATGTCCTCAAATACAAATGCCTCTGACCATGGCTCTCTTGCCATACTGTGGCTCCAATTCTTCCTCAGGAGGCACTTGAACTTGGTTTTGCCAGTTTTGCAGCCAATTCTCATGTTCTTATAAGAATTCTCTTTTCAACAGAACTTATAATAGGCTGCCAGTGCATTCCCCAAACTCACTTCCTGATATACCTTTTGCATAAAACTCATCTGGTGGGCGTGGATGTGTTGTGTGTATATGTTGTAGAGATTTGCAGAAGCAGAAATGGAAGTTCACACGCTCAGAGCAGTTGTCATGGGTCGGATCATTTAGGTCAAATCTCAGCTCAGACTTGCTTGCTGTTGGCCTTGGGCTGCTCAGTTAATATGCCTCAATCTTCTTATCTGTAAAATGGAGACATTAATAATTATTATGTAGCTTCTACAAGGATTAAAAGAGGTCATGTGTGTTGAAGTGCTTAGCACAGCACTTGTTTCTCACAAGTTAATCCCTCCCGAACTAAGGCTTCCCTGAGCTTGGCTGAGGTTGTGAAGTAAGAGAGAGTCAACAGTAAAAATTACTGGCAAAAGAAATGCCTCCAGCTGTTTCCACAAGGGTGTAGGAAGATGGCGATTCACTTCAAATTAGCCCCTGATATCTCATTGTCTCTAAAATGGGTTGATGGTAAGAGTAAGAGTGAAAAGAAATTTTGGACTTGGACAAGACTTTAGAGATGATGGTGTTCAATTCCTTTATCTTACACACGTGTACAGCCACACCAAGATGGCAAAGATGTGCACTCAGCTCTGTTGTCCCTCCAATGCTTGGTGCTGCCTCCTCCTTATTCTGGTTGCTCTGAGCTGTTTTTCTTGAATCTATCTGCCACCTTAAATGTACAGTCTACTTGGATGTGACAGATAAAAACAAAAATAAAACAAAGCTAATTTCAGTTCCTTATGTAGCTCTAGATTTGCTCACGACATGGAATGGGGACTTAGGGGTGACGAGGATAAGAGAGCCCACAGGCTGCATTTACTGCCTTGCTTCTGCCTCCTTAGTCTCCACTCCTCACCCCCAATGCAAACCTGCCAGGATCCATCATGTCACATGGCTGCCTTCTCACCCCGCCACCCTCGGGGCTAGACTGCGGTATTTGCGTTAATGTCAGAGGAGGCCAGGATCAACGTGAAATCTTCCGTGTCATGCTGCTAATGACCTGCAGCTTCACTCAAGGGCTTTCCCGAATATTTCTCTTGTTCTTTCTCAAGAGAATTCCACCTGTTTATAAACTTCATCCTGAACATATTGCAGACAAGGAATCCTTGTTTTCCTAAATGAGGCGAAGTTTGAAATATTGACATTAGTCAAGAGGAGAGCGGAAGACTGCTCAAAACTACTTTTAATATGTAGGTACTCTGCATTGGACAGTGAGAAAAAGGAATTATAGACCCTAAATGCATAAGGAAAGATAACACTTAGGAAAGTTTTAATGTCCAAGAAGGAGGCCTCAGAAAAATTCCCTTTAAAACAAATAAATTATCCCAACCATTTATCTGGCAGACTGATGGGGCAGAATATGCTATGCCTGAGGCAGCCTGGACCAAGGAAAGTGAATGAACTTGGCACCCAATAGATGGTTTTTAATTTTATCTGTGTCACTTAGTGTAACTTGGCTAAATCACCTAATGCCTCTAATTCTCAGGAATATCACCTATAAAATGGTGGTAGTGGTGGTGGTAGGTGCACTAAATAGGAATTTGAGATTGATTTAATATATAACAAACAGCACTTATCATTTGCCTGGCTTATAGCTACACTTGCTTTTCTCTCTCGCCCCTCCCTTCCTCTCCCTTTCCTTTCCCTCCCCTCCCCGCCCCTTTCCTCCCCTCCCCTTTCCTCCCATTCCTTTCCCTTTCCTTCCTTTCCATATCGTGTTTTATTTTGTCTTGTCTTCCTAAATCAAAGGTTTTCTTAGTGCTAAAGACAGCCTTATACATTAAAATAAAATAAAATTAAATTAAAAAATTAAAAGCCCCAACAGCATCTTTATCAAGCTATTTGAAAAAAAGCTAAGAAGCCTGTCTACTTAAAACTATATCCCCAGCTTCCCCGATCATCCACCCCCAGGCTTTGTCACAAAATCTAACTTCTCTGACTCAGTCACTGTTTGGAGGGTTAAAACACAGAAAGTCTCTGTTGTACAAACATATTTGGTTTCAAAGCACTGAAGGAATGCATTCCTTTGGCAACTTAGTATGGGATGAACCAATATGATGAGGAGGGAAAGAAAAAGGCCACATGAAAATTTCATTTAATGAAGAAGAGGAGGTAAAGAAGGAAACAGAGAATAGAGCGCTACTGTTTGCTGGGCAAGGTTTCAAAGAAGTCACAACAGAGTCTCATGGACAGCCATGGGATGGGCAGTGGTGGGTGACATGGCCAGCCACGGGGAAGGGCAGAGTGCGTGCAAAGAACAAAGAGGCAGTAGCTAGTAGCAGAATGGCTTGGGACTTGCCATGCATAGAAGTTTAATTTGATCATTTGTGTGCTTTCATTCCTGCATTTACATTTTAGCTGCCAAAAATGTAAATAAAGATAAAGAGACTGGAGTTTTTTCTTTTCCCTTTTTTCCTATAATTAAAGGTTAACTATTTGGCAAATGATCACTTGATATGCATTTAATGACACCATAGTGTCCAATTCAGCCCATTTGAATGAATAGTATTTCCCCAGGAGAACTTTACTCACTCTGGCTCGGTGGCACTAGGAAATAATTTTAGCTACTTTGCAGTATGTACTCCTCCCCCCTCTGCTCCATCTCATTTATTGCCATAAATACCAATGCAAAGATTTAAACACAGAATCCAGGGCTATTTTATTTTGCTTATCATTAGAATCTACACACACAAATACATGCCTCTTTATCAATTTGTTTCAAACACAAAAGATGACAGTGAATAACCGCACATTGCTGTATTTGTCCATAATGTTGGCACACTCTAAAAAACATGAGGTTTGGATCGTTAAAAAGGCATGATTGGTCTAGGAAATATTGATAATGTTTCAGACAACTTCTTGTTAATGTGTAAAAGTGTTTTGCATCTCATTTTCATTTGGAAAAGGGAGATGTAACAATTTAGGCTCTAATGGTCAAATCATTCTGCTGCTACCCAGTGTCACTTATGTGCCATGATTATGCTGATGGATCTTCCCAATTTTGTATCTCTTCTATGTCATTTTTTCCTTCAGCTGATTAGTTTCTGGCTTTCATCTCAGCCCCAAAGAAAAATAGTTAACAGTGCTCACATTTCTGTTGCTAATCTTCGGTTTATTAGATCTTTTCCTATAATTGCATTTCAGGGACGCTGCTCAGTGGCTGGGATAGTTGGTGTGTGTCAGGTATTATGGTAAGACTCGGGGATGGTAATCCTGGGCTTTACAAGGTAAGACAAATGTGTATTGGAGAAAAATAGATGGCTGATGGTGAGGCTTAGGAAGAAATATTTGTTTTCCTTCCAGCTTGATTGGGAAATTAAATTATGGCTTTGAGGGAGCTCTACATTCTTTCTTCCTCCCTTGAAAGCATAGCAGGCTAGGACTGTATGCTGGGTCCTTTCCCTTACTCTGTCAGTGGCTGGCACCCTGATGAAGACTGCTGTCAGCTTAAAATAAATCATAATTCAAACATTTTTTTTTCATATTGGACAGCCAACATTAGTGCGTGGAATGTCAGTCTGTTGCTAGATCTGTCAATATAAAGTTTAGATCACAGTTAACTGGTGCCAGTCTAGTTAACTACCTGACAAAAAAAAAGGCTCATAATATGCCATGAAGAATGATTTCATTCTTAGAATGATAGATACTCAAAGCCAGCAGGGATGCTAAAACCAACACCAGTCCTTTTACAGAGAACTTGATAACATGGGGTAATGGAAAGAAGGAAAGAACTGGGAATAGATGAAGTTGAAACACCCTATCTTTATTTTATACAACTTATCTTCTAGTATAAAATACACATCCCAAAGCACCCTCAGTTTGGAGCCCTGCAGAGATTTGTCATGTGATAAAATAGCCTCTTGGTTAGTTCAAGCTGTTTCTAAATATTTTGTTGATATTTCAAATTCAAGGAAAACAGAATAAAGGCACAAGATGGTTTCAGAATAGACATGTTTCACTGTATTTTTAGTGTAAACTCATCTGTGTTAATGAATAGAAGCAAAAATGATAATGATTCATATACAGTTTATTACCTCGTCTTGCATGAATCCAAGGCAGCTGTTTCTAGTTAGCTCACGCTTTCCTTCACATTACAATATAGGGACTCATGCTCTTTCCATTTTGCAGCTCTACCATCCTCTAGTCTAGACTACTAGGTCTCAAACTTAAATGCATAAGTGGATCATCTTGGGAGCTTGTTAAAATGCAGATTCTGTTTCAGGAGGTCTGAGATTTTGCATAGCAAGTACCAGGTGATACCATTGCTTCTGATTCATGGACCAGTTTCTAAAAAGGAAGGACTTAAAATACCTCGTCATCAACTGCTTCTAGCTGGTGGAAGAGGAAAGAGCATGAAGCATGTGGGGAGCTCTGTGACCCAGGCTTGGAAGTGGCAGACATTATATCTGCTCACATTGGATTGACCAGGACTCAGAAGATGGCTGTACTCAACTGAGGGGAGGCCAGTAAATGTAGGCTGGCTGTATGTTCAAGAAGAAGAGGAATCACATCTTAGTGAGCGTCCATAGTCTTTGCAAAAATTCAGTGTATGAAATCTTATACAGATTGGAATGCTGCTAAAGGATGTTAACACAGGAGAACAATGCTTCATACAACCCCATTCACTGAGTATTGGAGTTGGGGTAGTGGTCAGGGATCTTCTGACGCCTTTTCTCAATGAATATTCTCACAGCAATTGAGCGGTTTAATCAATGTCAACCAGTTTCTTGGTTGCTGTTGTAAGAGTTGATTCAGACCTTCAGAATCTTCACATTAGAATTTAGGTCTTCTAATTGATGATTTCTCTGCTTTTTAAAAATTTTATCTTTTAATCCTCATTAGAGTTTATGATGACTTTTTTTTTTTTTTGAGAGAGAGAGAGAGAGAGAGAGAGAGAGAGAGAGAGAGAGAGAGAGAGAGAGAGAGAGAGGAAGAAAGAGGGAGAGAAAGAGGAAGAAACTTTGATAGGTTGCTTTCACATGTGCCCCAACCAGGGATCAAACCTGTGACCCTTCAGTGCAAGGGAGGGGTGCTCTAACTGACTGAGCCAGGGCTCATTTCTATCTAGACTTTTACAGAGGCATTCCAGAAGCAACCTTTAGCAGGTAAGATTGAGCTGTTTGCACTGGTGTCCTCTTTAATAAACACATCTGGATTTTTAATTATTTTAATTATTGAAGGTCTAAGATTTCACTTAAATAAACTTTTGCTATTTTAAAAATTCTTGAAAATCTCTGTAATAGAGCATGCTTTCATTTATAGACTGCAGACAATCTATCTGGCATGCAAACTATGAATGTCTTTTTTGTGCTCATGAATATGGCTTCTGTCTTTGTAGTTATTCTTGTTTTGTTCGATAATACCCTAAATAATTAGGCTTGTGGGCTTCAGCAAATGATATGCTTTCCTACAAATGAAAGTTATAGCACTGAAATTTAGGCAAAAATAAAAACTCCCAGTTAATTATCCCTTGTTTCTAGCGAAAATCTATTAAAATGTTTAGGACTGAATAGTTTAACTTCTCACTAAACCCATGGATATTGTCCTTTTAGTCTTTTCAGACTTTAGGTTCTACACACCAGGTTTTTCAGCTTTTAAAATGAGCTCTTATTAATAAAGGATGGGGATAATTTGTGGACATGCTGACAAAATACAGACATTGTAAACTGAGCATGAATGCAAAATCTACAAAGTTTGAAAAATGGTCTTTGAGCACAGTGTTTTAGAGATTTCCTATAGTTGACAAAGGATCTTCAATACAGATCCCTGTGGCTTAGCAATTATGAGTGATTTTTCTGTCATCGTCCATAGATGATAGAGACTCAGAAGAGAACTAGAAACCCGAAGCAGGAGAATGTAGCATGGGGAAGGGGTGGGAATCAATGTTCAGCAAAGCCTTGAGCTTTCAGTTTAATTTTTAGGAATCAAGTTTTCATAATCATGCTGGGCTATAAAAGACTACAAAAAGAAGAGAAGAAAAAGAGACATTACTCATTTGTTGTTTTCACTGTGTCTATAAAGGCAGACCATCTGCTTTTTATCAGTAAATCTTGTATTAATAAAGGAAGAAGCTCTAGATTTTAAAATGCCATAATATCTAAAATTAGAATCTTTTAAATAGTGATTATCAATATATTTATATTAAATAACTTCAAATGGAAAATATTTATCAAATACAAAACTGTCTACCCTGTTTCCCCAAAAATAAGACAGTGTCTTATATTAATTTTTGCTCCCAAAGATGCGCTAGGTCTTATTTTCAGGGATGTCTTATTTTTCCATGAAGAAATATACAGTACACACTTATTGTTAAATGAAAATAAAGAAAATTTATTACCTGTATACGGTACGGTAGTACGGTAGTTGTCAACACAAACCAGACAAATTGGGAATCCTACAGTATCAAGAATTTACTCATTTATTCAATGACAATCATGTCATCATCTTCTGGAATTTCATCACAACAATCCAATTCCTGAATTTCCTGGTGAATTTCTTGTGACTCCATTTCTTTCAGAATCAGTGGACCGAATCTCTCATGTTTAGCAATAGCATTCGAGACAGAGCCTGGGGGGGCCTTATTTTCGGGGGATGCCTTATATTTCACTCAGAAGGAAACCTGTAAGTAGGTCTTATTTTCGGAGGATGTCTTATTTTCTGGGAAACATGGTAGTAGAGGCATGTATCCATTTTTAAGCACATTTGCATAGCTTTCTGAAGTGATCAGTTTTATCTAATAGCTTTAACAGTGGGCTTAAAATAAGATAATACTAACAACTGATTATTAATAATCACTAGATTTAGATTTTTTGTTTTATTAAGCAAAATAATTTCTAATTAATGCTACTTGTAAAATTTCTTATGTAGATACTCATGGAATTATGGATTTAAATCTATTTAAGAAAAGGTTTACAATTTTGCAGTTTTACTTGGCACACATTCTATTAGTATTTTAGCTTCTTTTTCTAAGGCAAGGTTTTTTTTGTGTTTTTTTTTTTTGTTTTTTTGGTTGGAGGCCAGGGAGTGGGTCAAGAGGTTTCTTAATGCAAAATTTACCATGGAAATCTTGAGGGAGTTTACATGATTGAAGGCAGGATCTTCACTTTGACAGTTTAATGCATTTTACATTATGATGGCATTGCATGCTTCACAGTTCCTGAAAAAGAGCTTACATTACCTCTCAAAGTAGCTTCTTTTTCTCTCCATATTTCCCGATCGTCTCTTTTGCTCACATCAGATCCCAGCGGGGACCCATTTGTGGAGGGGAGATGACTTTGCCACTTGGGAGGGATGCATGTGGTTCTCTGCCTGGGTAAAACTGGTGACTGAAGTGTTTTGTCCAGCTGTAGTAGAAGAGCTTAGGAAATTAGCCCTGATGACATCCTGGTCTATGGCTCTTTGTAAAATTCCTATGTGTGAGTGAGAACTGCATTTTCCTGATGTCAGGAGTAAGAAAATGAATGTTGACACTGGATTTCAATCAGCCCATCTCTCCTACCCATTCTCTTCCTCTGCTTGAGGAAGAACACAGAGACATATTATGTAAGTGTGGTGTACATCTTATTTTTCTAGGGTTCCCCCCCCCCCATCTAAATTCTAGCCCGACTCCTCCATTTATTTGTTGTAAAATTTAGGAAAAATAACTCAATATCTGAGTTTCAATGTCCTTATCCTATAAGAGGGAAATCACCGTATCACTTATTAAGTCTTGCTATACATCTCAATTTATTTCAGTTCTTTAGTTGAGTAATATTTACCTGAGAAATAAATATTTCTAGTCTCATATTACTGATGAGAAAGTAAGGTCCAGAGAAGTTGGTTGAATTGCTCACCATCTTATAGTTGGTGAAAGACTTAGATTACTTTTGAGTCCAGTTAATGTCTGACTTCAAAGCTACTGCTCTTTCTACTCTTTCTAAAGCTAGAAAATGAAACTGCTGTGCTACATATTACTGCACAACATGCAGTAGGGTATTCTAAATTGCAGAGTGCTATAAAAAGACAAAACATTTTAATATTTATTAATTTAACCACAGTGTTGTTATTAATAATAATAGTCTGACAGGACTAAACATACAACATGTTTTGGTCTCCTATTCCAGACTCCTTGACTGGCACAGACAGTCTTGTCTATGAGGCACTCTGTGTTCTTTTACTAAATTTGTTCAGAATTTTAGCAAATATAACAGGATTGAGACTAGCAGGCATTAGTGTACTTGACTTTGGCAAATGACCTCTTCTGGGATGAATTATGATAAACAGCATTTTTAGCCCAAGTCAAAGGATGTGTTTGATAGCTAGTGAGGAGGAATGGACATTGTCTGAGGCAGTCTTTAAGAAATTATTTTAAATTGCTGGAAAAATATTTCCAGGAAGTTGGGGGATCCTAGTTATGATGTGAAAAGAAAAGCTGTGCAGTAACAACCTTTATGCACAGCCAAAACCATAACTCAGTTTAGAAGGGCGGAAGGTCAAACCGATGGTATTTTGGAGGTTTTAAAAGAGCATGATAGAATTAGAATATTTGGCCATTGACCATTTTAGCTGCTGCTCCAAATCCTGCATAGTTCATATTTTATCCCTAAGCTCTAAGTAACATGTGGGGCAAGAATGAAGTTTATTGTGATCACTTCTGATTTTTTTGACCTGGAAGAGCAAAGTCCACCATAATCTGCAGAGTTGCTTCTGCAGCTGTCTGTGTAGGAGCCCTGAAGAATTTGCACTAGTGTGATAAGAAGAGGTTGGAAACATAGTGACCTAGCAGCTGCTCTCTCCCTTGGGATTTAAGATGCTAAGCTCAAACCAGACCTCCTATTTGGGAAGGATGAGTTGACAGGCAGGTTCTAAAAGACAGCAGCACCTTATTGCCAAGTTTAAAGTCCCCCTCCTTTAGGACACATCCCCCCTTTAGTGGCAGTAGTCCTTTCTTCTGAACTACAGAGGCACAAATTGTAGTATCCCAGGAGACCATGTTCTTATTCTTTTGGGTTTCTTATCTTTGTCTTCCAGTGAGATTTCAAGTAACATGGGATCATTTCCCTCATTTGTATTTCTCATGATGCTTGGTGCTGAGAGTACAATAATGCATGTTTTAAAACCTTGACTGTTTAATTAGATACATAACACTTTTTTCTTTCATAATCACAGTTGATCACATTTGGAGATACTTTTATTTATTTATTTATTTATTTATTTATTTTTTAAAAAATATATTTTATTTATTTTTTTATAGAGAGGAAGGGAAAGGGATAGATAGCTAGAAACGTCGATGAGAGAGAAACATCGACCAGCTGCATCTTGCACACCCCCTACCGGGGATGTGCCCGCAATGTACATGCCCTTGACCGGAATCGAACCTGGGACCTTTCAGTCCACAGACCAATGCTCTACCACTGAGCCAGACCGGCTTCGGCTGGAGATACATTTTAAATTCTGAATGCTATGCCAGAAATACAGATTTGGGGGAAAAAATTTCTTTGCGTAAACCTTTGCTGACATAATTTAAAAGTTTAAAGTGCTCACCTTAAATCAAATTAAGCCAAACAATGATAACTAATAGGTTTTCTTATTTAAATTAACAGATAAGCATGCAGTTTACGTTATTTATTAATGAGGGAATCTGAAAAAAGTTGAGTATACTAGCCGAAACCGGTTTGGCTCAGTGGTAGAGCTTCGGCCTGCGGAATGAAGGGTCCCAGGTTTGATTCCGGTCAAGGGCATGTACATTGGTTGCGGGCACATCCACAGTAGGGAGTGTGCAAGAGGCAGCTGGTCGATGTTTCTCTCTCATCGACGTTTCTAGCTCTCTGTCTCCCTTCCTCTCTGTAAAATATCAATTAAAAAAAAAATATATATATACATATATATAAAGTTGAGTATACTTGAAAATAGATGGTTGTTTAATTTTTTTAAAAAAAGGTTTTAAAACTTTGAAACTAATATTATTTGTAATAAAAGAAAATGTTCAAATATTAGACACGTATTTATTTGAAAAGGAAAATCTTGCCTCCACATTATTTCCCTCTGTGGTAGGCAGAGATTTGGCCCCAAAACCTTTATTCTCTGGTTCACACCAGTGAATATGTTACCCACCAGGGCAACAGAGACAAAGTCACTCACTAGCTGTCTTTAAGATAGAGAGCGCAGCGTGGGCTGTCCAGCTGGGCCCAATATAATCACATGAGTCCTTGGAAGCAGAACTTTCTTCCGGTTGAAGGCAGAAGAGGAAGTCAGGTGGTTTGGTTATGGGAAAGGTCACATGCAAGGAGGACCAGAAAGATATCTCTAGGAGCTAAAGCCAGCAATCAGTCAGCAAAGAAATGGGAACCTCAGTCCTATAATTCAAGGGACTGAGTTTAGCTACCAACTTTGAATGAGCTTGGAAGCAGACCCATCTCCAGTCCAGGAAAGAACACAGCCCAGTCAATACCTCAATTTCAGCCTAGTGATAGTCTAAGCAGGGGTGGGGTGGGGACCAGTTGAGATGCTTTAACTGGACTTCTAACCTAAAAAACTGGAATAATAAAATGGCTGTTGTTTTAAGCAGCTAAATTTCTGGTAGTTTGTCGAGGCAGCAATGGAAAGTAAATATACCCAATTCATTCCCAGGGAGTTAATGGTTTCATATGATCCTTCAGACCATTTAAGGATTTGAAGAACTCTTTGTAGCATAATTGACCTTTATTATTGCTATAAAAAAAAGCTTGACTTCTGCCATGATGATGCTGAATGTTGAAAATTTCCAATTCTGAATATATGGATTCATATTTTTAACTGGTCCTATCAATGAGAGTTTCTATGTGCAAAAACTTTAAAAACCAGTGGGAAGCCTGATTCATTTATAATTGTCTTGGATGACTATTGCATAAGGTATTCTTTTTTTATTTGATAAATGAGTATCTTGAGCCATTTTCCTTCTATTCTAGATGTTTTCTGGCTTCTACTATGGCAGAAGCTTCCACTTAAGACAAGGAGCTATCAATGAGGGACAGGACCAACATGGGACTCTTTCTGTTAAGGGCTCCAGTAGCAATGTAAAGTTTTGTGCAGTTCATTCCATCTTTCTGCTCAAATTCAGTCTTCACTGAGGAATACTTAAGTGGATAACTAACTATACAGGTTTTTGTTTTTTTGTGTTTTAGTCATAAAGGGTGAAGAGACTAAAAATAAAGGTGAGTTTACTACAGCCTTCCCTAAAGTTTGCCTTTTGCCTTCCCTTTGACCTGTGTGTGCAGAGCAAGCTTCTGTGTTAAATTTTGGCAGCATTTCTGTAGTCGTTAAACCAAAGTGGCTGTTGACCTGTTTGTTCATCCATGTTGTGTTGCTACAGGGTTTATCACTACAGGTTGGCACTCAGTGACTGATTGGCTGGACCTCAGATTTCATTGACCTAATTACAAACAAGAGTAGCAGTAACAGAAATTTACCTAGGGTTGAGACTCAGCAAATGTACTAAAATGTTCCTCTATTTCAGAGCATTTTACGTTTTTATTTTATTTTTGTAATACATAAGGTCATAAGAGATAGAGTAGGGTAGAAATGCTTAGTGTAAGGGGTATGCAGACATCCCTGGGCTTATCAGGTGAACTGGTGAGACAAGCCTATTTGCATGAGAATAAGGGAGCCTTCTGGAAAAGAATATAAACCGAGGGAGAAAGGGCTTAAGAGTGATGACTTTGACCCTATAAAGGGGTTCTTCACCCAATTTCAATGTTGAGTGAGTGGTTCCCCACCATCAATAAACAATTCTCAGATCCCAGCTGTGTCATACAATTCAACTCAATTCTAACATGACCCTGAGATAGTGTCAGATCCCACAGGTTAAGGGTTCAGTCCTAGGAGACTACCCTCCTGCACCCCTTTCAGATACCAGATGCAAGTCTAGATTGTTACCTGTTGACCTGAAAAGAGGTTGTTTTCAACAACCCCCTCATTAAATTCAATTAATTTGATAGAGCAGCTCACAGAACTCATAGAAAAATCCTACTTACTAAATTATAGGCTCATTGTAAAAGGACATAACTCAGGAACAGTCAGATGGAAAAGATAGAGGGAAAGGGCCCAACCTTCTATCTGCTCTCCAGCACACCACTCTCCCCAAATCCTCATGTCCTCCCAAATTCACCAGCCTGGGAGCTCTTTGAACTCTATCCTTCTGGGTTTTTATATAGGTTTCATTACACAGACATAATTGATTAAATCATTGACCATTGGTGATTGAACTAACCCCTCTGTCCTTGTGGGGGTGGGGAAAAAAGTTCCAACCCTCTAATCACATGGTTGGCTGCACTGGCAACCAGCCTCATCCTTAGGGGCAGTATAAAGCTCACCTTATTAACATAACAAAAGACACCTTATTGCTCTCATCATTAAGAAATTCCAAATGGTTTTATGTGATCTGTGGCAGAATTGGGGATGAAGACCAAATATTGCATATCTTATTGTAAATCACAAGATCACACCCAATTAAACACAGCTGGTCATTATAGGGAACTGGAGATTCTGAATAGAGGGGAATCTATTGGCTTTGAAACAAACTCTGCCTGGCTTGGCACCCAGGCTCCATCACCTCGGTACAATGCCTGGTGAAGCACTACAGCGGCAACACTGGGCAGGAGCAGGGTGCCCTGTGGCAGTGTGGCCACCTCTCTAGTAACTCCCAGAAATGCTGCAGAAGGGAGACTTTTAAGAGTTTGGGATGTTTAGTCAGTGATTGAAGCAAGAGCTGGTTAAGTTTGAAATCTCCATGTGACCTTGACCTAGAAATGAACAAGCTCTAAGGAGACTCCACTACATACGATGGCAATTAACCTGCAGGATGGCTCTCATTGATCCCTGCCTCCTGGCATTTTATGGCTTTAGGTGGTCAAAAACATTAAATAGACCTGACTTGCAAAACCAAAAGAATATTTTGGAGATGATGGTGTGTGATTTGCCATAAAAAACAATGCAGTTTCCATGTTTCCTTTCTCTCAGATTACTTGCTCTGGGGAGGACAAATTTCATGTTGTGAGGATGCTCAAACAGCTTTATGGAGAAGCCTATCTGGCAAGGAATTGAGGCCTCCTGCCATCAGCCACGTGAATGAGCCATTGTGGAAGCAGATCTTGTCACCCTAGTCAAGCCTTCAGATGACTGTCACCCCAGGTGACAGATTTCAGCCTCTTGAGACCCTGGATCAGAAGAACCTAGCTAAGCCACTCCCACTTTCATGATCCATTAAGAAACTGAGATAATGAATGTGTATTGTTTTAAGCTTCTAAGTTTGAGGGTAATTTGTTATGTAGCAATAAAAACACTCATGCACACACATATATTGTTCTAGATGGGTAAATCTTATTCTCCAATACATTCACAAATACTAGTTCTTTGAGGGCAGCATCTATGTCTAAGTCATCTTTTTATTCTTCATAGTTTCAAAGCCAGTACCTAAAATTCTTCTTAATATAAATATTTTAAAAAGGAAAACAATGAGTGTTTTTCGGACAAATCCCAAATACCCCAAACCCTTATAAATAATGTCTAAACTAATGTGAAATGTTTTGTCATGGCCATTGTTGCTCTCAGAAGAATCTCATCAGTGATATATAGTATCTGTAGGAGTGGACTGGTGCTGGGATAGATAGGAGAGGTAGAGAAGAAAAAACTAGGCAGTGAATTTTACTTTATTCACATCTCTCACTTGTTTCTATAGCTTTTAGAATTTTAGTTATAGCTCCCTAGTCACAGGATAAAAATGATTGTGATTGTGTGGTTGTGATGAAACTAAAATGAACAAAGATAGCTAGCTACCTATACAGACTGATGAATGGATAGATGGATGGATGGATGAATGGATGAATGCCTAAATGAATAAATAGATATTTACATATAGAGTGAAAATAATTTTGGACATTGCTATGATCTATAGTTTCTTTATCAGTAACATTGGTGATGAAATGTTTTGAACTTTCCCTTTAAATATCTTGTAATATCTATCTGTCTCTCAGTCAATGTATTTATCTACCAGTCACAAACTCATAATTTTGACAGCAGCCTTCAGAAACTGACATTTAACATTATATATATATATATATATATATATATATATATATATATATATATATAATAATTTCCAGGGAATAATTAAAATGAAAAGAATTATTATTTGTTAAGCACTCACTTTAATCTTGTTACCCAAAACAAACTTTATTACCATTATTTTATTAACAATGAACCTGAAGTCTGGGATAGTTCTGAGGTTTTTCCAAATGCACACATTTAATTAAAGGGTGAGGCATGATTATAACCCAGACTCTTTAGCTGCTAAGGCAAATCTCTTACAGAGAGGCCATTTGAAACTTCTTTTCTTCTTGCTCTTTTAATCTGCAGCAGCAATTACATGCATGCACAAGAGAAAAAAGTCAATGCTGAGCGTATTGCATGTCTCTTCTCTCGAGCATGTAACATCTGTTATGTTTATTTTTAAGAAGAAAACGCTCTACTGAGCTTATTTAATATTGGAGGTCTTTGGAAATGTTTCATATTGGAAAAATGAGATAGAGGAAGTGAGTGCATCTAATTTTGTTCATTGTGGTCTGATATATGGTAAGTGTCACTATTAGACCCCAGTTCATCACCCCCATCATAATTAACATAATGATGATGATAATGATAGGATAATAGCAATAATGATAATAGACATAATAGAAAGAATCCTGGCCTGAGCTTACTTTGTGTTTATCCATGTATTCAGACATGTCTGGAATGTCTGTTTCCACCGAGAGGCCGTGAATCTCCAGGGAAAGAGGATACCCTGAGGTGAACAAAATTGGTTCAGAGATGATGGGCCAACAGAGGAAAGGAAGGTGACTTTGAATGCCACCTGGTATTACTCTCAGGCTGAGGTGGTCACAATGTGGGAAGCAACTAGTCCCGAGGCCTGTGTCCCGTGCTCTCCAAGGGCCGGTGGATATGCCGGGGCAGCGGCTCTGGTGCAGGAACTCCTCAGGGTCTTAGTGTCTGGAAAGCAGGCACTGGTGTCTTTTGCACAGATTTGGGGAGGATTCACAGTGGCACAGGCACCTTTAGTTAGTGTTCATAGCAGCAGAACTAGTGGACAGCAGCAAGAGACCACTGCCTTGTATTTGGGGGGAATTTGAGGGGACATAGAGATTAAATTTAGAGATGGGTGGTAAAATGAAAGAAACCCTTGTTTTTGGACTCTCGGTGTGACACTGTTTTTTATCAAGTCGGTGTGAATCTATTGTAGGAAGTCATTGGAGAAATCATCACCAAAATCTTCTCTATCTCTTTTTAGTCTTCATCCAAGAAGGTCAAGTTGACTACTGAAAATGCATTTACCTCCAGAGACCTTAATAACAAAAATAATTATAGTACAAACTATGCAAGTAAAAGCAACAATTTGATACCTTATTTCTTGCTAATTCGATAAGTATGTTTTAAAACTGGTATTATTACTCCTTATAATCATGTAAGATAATCTATTTCTTGCCTCTAGGCATAGTGATGTTTCTCTGGCTCTCTTCCAAGCTCTTGCTTTCCAGGTGAGGCAAAAGCTGCCCACCCCATGTCTGCCTGCCCCTACTTTCTGAGCTAAATAGCTGTAGCCATGATCACCAAGCAGAGAGGGGGGAAGGTAGGCCCATCCTTGTGGGGCAGTCTCAGGGAAGTTGTGGTAAACTGGTAACTATCCCATTGTATCTGTTAAAATATGCCCAAGCAACAGACATTGATAGCCTGAGTTTCTGTGAATGTGCATGTGTGTGGAGTGGGCACACATGTCAAACGATTCGAAGTATCATAACTGACACCATGTGCCATTTAATAAAATTGCTAGTCATATTAAAAGTTGGTTGCTTTTTTGAAGAACAATTTCTTAATTTCTAGCAAAAATCTTATAATTTTGCATATATTTTGATCCAGTCATTTTATTTCTAGAAATTTATTCTTAAGAAAATAATAAAAGATATGCTGTGAAGATATTCATCAGAATATATTTATAGCATAAACATAGAAATAGCATAAATATTCAATTATAAGGGAATGTTGAATAGATGTTAATACACCTATGGAATGTTTATTCCCAGCAGTTATTAAAAATGTTTTTAGAACCGAAGCCGGTTTAGCTCAGTGGTAGAGTGTAAGTCTGCGGACTGAGAGGTCCCAGGTTCGATTCTGGCCAAGGGCATGTACATTGTTTGCGGGCACATCCCCGGTAGGGGGTGTGCAGGAGGCAGCTGGTCGATATTTCTCTCTCATTGACGTTTCTAGCTCTCTATCTCTCTCCCTTCCTCTCTGTAAAAAATCAATAAAATATATTTAAAAAAATGTTTTTAGAAGAACATTTAATAATGTATAAATTCTGTCCACAATATATTATTCAGTAAAAAAAGATCAAGTTACAAAGTGGTGTGTAGTATGCTTCCATTTTTGTTAAAAAACAAGAAAGGACATGCATATGAATAAGACTGTAAGAAATGTAACAAAACACTAATAATGATACTCTGGGAGTAGTGACAGTATAAGTAATTTTTATGTTCTTTTTTCTTATTAGTATCTTCAATTTTGTTTTAATAATTATATTTTCCTTTTGTAATAAAAAAAATGCAGAAAGTGACCTGGTGTGAATCTGTGAACCACCAATTTGGCTGCAAGCTTTCCAGCAGCCAAACACAAAGACTGGGCCATTACCAGGCCCCTGATTCACTGAGCCCATAAAAGGAAAACGAATCCAATTGTCTGAGGAAGCAGGGCTCTTTCCTGCACTAAGACCTATGAGAAATTTATCCTATGGGTCCTTTTAAAGAGGTCACTGGGTAATAAAAGAAACAATATATTTAACGGTACCCTTAGAGTAAATATATCCTGAGTTTTATGGGGCTCTCCTGCATACTGTCCCCTTTGTCCCTCAGCCTATGCTGATGAGAGATTGCTATAGCACATCGGTAGAAATTAGTTTAAGTAGGAAGCCAATATGACACCATCCAATTATATAACTCATCTACCAAGGATAATCCAGTAAAGATTTTTGAATAGCTATAGCAATAGTTGGATTAGATATCCTTCAATCTTCTACCAAGGAACAAAGATTTCAAGGTTATTTTCCTGATAAGTAGCAGGGGTTTGCAATCTAGTCCTGTCTGTAACTAGGTATAGCTGTATCTTCTATCAGCTAGCTGAGCAAAATCTCTGAAAAGAGGGAGACAACTGCTATTTATGAAAAGTTAGGTGCTTGACAAGGAGACACACGGAAGGCTCTGGGCAAAGCCTTGTTAATTCAGAGACAAATAGGAAGGCAAATCAGGCCCAAATATTTGCCGTAGAACAGGGTCATAATACATGTGGCCTAAAAGTGTTTATAAGCATGCAACCAGATACTCACCTCATCTATTTAGACTAAAAACAACAACACAAAATCCCCAAATGATAGCACTACATTAGGAATTCACTGAACACTGACATGAGCAATGTAACTTCTTGGTGTATAGTTCAAGACAAAATTATTATGTATATGGTTTAAAGGATTTATGTGTTCAGGTAGCTGAGCAAATTAAATTACTTAATTCAGAGTCAATTAGATAATAGAGGACATTTATCCAAAAGGATTACCTGGTTCAGAATGGCTTATTTATGGCTCTTCTTTTGGTGTTAATTGTTTGAGTTGCAATGGCAGCCACTAAGACTATTCCTAGTTCCTTACCAGGTTATCCATAGTGAAGAGAATACTTACCTATGACCTGGTAGTGATGATGAGGGATGGGGTGGGTGATGTCAGGCTGTGTACTTTCCATTTCTCATTTTCTGTCACTCAAAGCAGATTTATACTGCGCAGGGAATTCTATGCTCTTTCCTAATCTAATAGATAAACTCTCAGAGTAGTGGGCTCTAAACCATTTCTCATCTCCCAGTCAGTTTTAAACAATAGCAGGAATGGAAGTGCCTACTGATTTCGCCCTTGATCAAAGGAGTGTGAGGAAGAGAAAATTGCATGATTCCTCAGTAGTGGGTTTTCTTGCATATATTTTCTCTGTATGTCTTTTCTTACTGCCTATCAGTTTAATATTGTAATTGTGCCTGCTAAAAAATAAAATGCTTGCAGTATTGATTGATTGATTGAGCATATGAACCATGAACTACAGTAACGCTTGGAAACTCTGAATTTCTCATGACAATTATGGTTAAAACGCTTAAGTGTTACCAGGTGTATTAAAAATCCAGATGTTGGACAAGGCAATCTGGCACAGGACAGTCAGAGGCCCCCTGATCGTATGGGGAATTGAATATTTTCTGTCAGTTTCACTTAAACTTTTTTTCTTGGAGGGGGAAGAGTGGGTAGTTAGGCATTTTAATTGGAATTTGGCAAATTACACTTGCTTAAAATATATGGGCATATGCCTCCTAGCCCACCACCTATTGAGACTTGCCTGGATTACTGCTGTATGCTGCTAATTGGTCTCTCTGTTCTTTGTCCTGCTCACTCTTGCAACCTTGTCTCTGTACTCAAGCCAGAGGGAGCATTTGAAAATGCAAACAGTGATTATCTTTCAGTGGCCTACCATGGTCCTCAGGCTAATCTCTGAATGCTCTCATGTACAAGGAGCCTGTACATCTTCTGCCTACATCTCAGCCAAACCTTTGAGTTTTACTGCATTCACCCTCATAATCCCCCCCCCGCCCCATGCTTTGAGCGCGTGGCATCTCATGATCTATTTCTCAACCGGTAGTAATCACTCTCACCCAATCTGCTCTCCTGGCTAAATGTTTGCATGTTAGTCCTCATCAGAATTCCCTGATCCTGAAGTATGGGTTAGGAGTCCTTCCTATGTTTTCTACACCAGCCCAACAGCCCTCTGCTTCCTGTGGAACCATCGTCATTGTATGTCATTGTATATTTAGTAGTTCTTCCTGCCCAGATGTTCCTCAAGAACAGGTACCAAGTCTATTTTGTGTATAGTCAAATGTCCAATACCTAGTTCAGTGCCTGGCATGTGTCTGTGGACAATTCAATGACTTATTGGATGAATATTTGGCAGAAAGCTGTCAGAAGCACAAAGATGCTATTTCAGATTTTAGGATCATGATACAAGACACACATGTCAGGTAACGTAGTGTGGAATGGGCTAGTGCCACAGAGTGCTCTGGGAATTCAGAGAAGGGACAAACAACCACTGTGGACAATGGAAATGGCTTTTAGTCAAAGGAGCTTTTCAAATCGGTCTTTAGACGGCTTACACTGTTTTGAATGGGGAGGGAATGCATCTGAGGACACAGACAATGAAAATAAGGCAGAGAACTTGGGGCAGCAGCAGTGTTTGGTCATAAACGGAATATAGTTCAGTCTAACTGGGATTGAGGGTGGTTGAAGAGATTATTGGAATATTTTCTGGAAAAGCAGGTCACACCACACAGTGGGGGCCAAGAAAGCTGGCTCATGAAAAACACAGAGGGCAAGCAGAGTGGACATTAATATTAAAAGATTAATAGAGGAAGATAAAGGAATGTGGTCCTTCTTTGTTCTGTTGTGTCCTTCACGGTCACTTTTAATGGCATGTGCTGGTGTAAGCCCCGATCTTATTTTAATAGGGAGATTTTGAAAATGTCTATTAGGAAACTGATGGAAAGCATGAAATTTTGTGTTTCTGTTGGAGTCATGCCTTATATGTTGCTGACCCTTGGTGCATTTCAAATAATCCCATCCAAAATACTCTCTAGAAGGACAGGGAGTATAAACAAATAAAATATTTTAGATTATGCAATTACTGAATAATAAAAGCAGAACATAGTCAGAAAGCTTGTTGCTGGTTTTTGTAGTTAACCCTGTCACTGGAGTTATGGCCATTGAGCATCTCTGTCTTATTCTGCTTCAGCCAGCTTCTTATCAGGGACCTGCTCTGAGTTCTAAACTCTTCATCTGAATTCAACTGCAGGGTGCAGAGTTCGCTAACATCCAAGAAAGCAATAAAATTGTTAATAGCTTGAAGATCTCAGAGGGATGTTTAAATAAGCTTAGAATCCTAATCAATAGTGAAAGAATGGCTTATATGTTTTGAACCACAGTGTAGGTGCTTCTTTCTTTATCTTCACAGAGAGTACATGGTGAAGAAGTGGGCTTACCTTGCAGGGAGCCAATTCATGTCAGACCACATGGGATAAAACTACAAATATTAAATAGGTTTAATACTTATAGGTATAGATTGAAGCTATGAATTGCTCACTAGGAATACAGTAAAGGTTACCAGGAGTAAAGGGTAGGAGAAAATGGGGAGATGTTGGTCAAAAGATACAAACTTCCAGTTATAAGATGAATAAATCTGAGGATCTAATGTACAGCATTAGGTAGCGATAGTGTATTATATCCTTAAAAGTTGCCAAGATACTGGATCTTAAATGTTCTCACCACAAATAAAAAAAATGCTAATTATGTAAAGTGATGGTGTTGGCTAATGCTCTGGTGGTAATTCTTTTGCAGTATATAAATGTATCAAGTCAACAAGTTGTGCACCTTAAACTTACACAATGCTATATGTCAATTCTATTTTAATAAAGCAAGGAGGGAAAAAAGGAATAGAGTAAGATGCCTGTTTGGAATGTTTAAGGCAAAACAATGAACTCCTGCATCTCCATTGATTCTTCTATCAGGGTTTGTTGTTATTGTTCAGTAACATAAATTTTTTATAGGTTTATGTGTCCCAGTTTGGGTTCTCTGGAAGCAGATGCTGAAGCAGCTAGAAGCATAAAATATTGTGAAGTGAACCTGTGAATGGAAATGGGAGGAAGGAGAATGGGGCAGGTGGTGTGGCAGGTTGCCATGCCAACCTGGTGGACCCTCTGGCAGCCCAGCAGAAGCTTGGAGCACAGCTTGCCCACTGGAGGGCTATATAGGGGGTAGGAATGGTTAGCCCTGTATCCCTGCTTTGTTCAGGCATTTACTTAAAGCTTCTGAGATAAGAAACTGCTCTTGGCTACCACTATCTGGCTAGGTCATTGGCTCGGGGCCACCCCACTAATGTGACCTCAGCTGGAAAGGTGAAGCAGCCAGATCCCAAAAACTAACAGCTGGAGGCTGTGAGCCAACTACACTCCTCATAGCTGGGCGATGAGTCCTTTCTAGGCACGTTTCTGTGTCTGCCACATTATGAACAGCACATTTCTCTTTCATTGCAATTAAATACAAATAAATAGCCAACTTTCTAATCACAAATGTAATCTAAAAATTATTATTCCAATTTTCACTTTGTTTTGGGCACAGAGTTACATGAACTAATTAAACACACCTAAGCATGGTTTCTGAGAATTACCTAATGAAAGACCACAGACTAGGAATAACAGTAGGAATTCAAAAATCAGACATCCTTCCCATAATATTTATAACCTTCGCAATGACCTTGTAAGACTATGATTCATTCTTTCAGTTGAGGAAGCTCTGGGTCACATTGTTTAGATTTTTTTCCTAGTCATGTGACTAGTAAGTTGCACAGCTGAGATATTTGTATTATTTTAGAGGCACCTTGCATTATATCAGGGTAACTGATGAAAACACACACACACACACACACACACACACACACACACAGAAAAGGAGTATGACTCCCCAGTTTGTATTTTGTAAAAATGATTTAATTCTTATGTACTCTGGTGCAGATTCTGGAGATGTTTGATATAGTCTTTATTATAGTAAAAAAATGATTATGGCCTTGGCATACATTCAACAGGGTGGACTGAACTTTTGACTGGCTTCTTTGTAAAGCTTGGGCAGTTGTTTCCTGTATATATTAACTCACCACATTTGCTGAGAGAGTTACGATTCCTTTCCATAGGACTGTGGGGTTTATAGATTACCTCTTTATTTCTAGCTTTATACATTATTTACTTGATCTCTTTTAAAAATAAAATAATATCACAGTCAAAATATAAAGTTCAATATGACTATGACATCAACTGTAAGGAATTTCTGAATATAAAAAAATAATCCTCCCAGCTATATCTTTTTCAGTATTTTATACACAAGAAACATGTGGTAAGCATTTCAGTAATATTTCCCTAATTTTTTTTTAACTGATGAAGTTCATTTCTCTCTCTGATTTAGAAGTCATTAAAATCAGCTGCATAATCAAATATCTACTGCTAAGGCAAAAAAAAAAAAAAAAAAGTGATATTACCTCTTGTTTAGCTATTTATTGATGGGTAAATTCAGCACCAGGGCAGTTCATCAACTCACACTCAGTTCATTTAAATTTTGTAAAAATGTAGCATCAGATAAGGCTAAAATCTGATTTATTAAAAAAAAACAAACAACTAATCATGTGAACCAGTTGAGGGAAGCAGGCTATTTAATTTTTTAAAAGAACAAATGCTTTTGAAGAACTTTTAACAAGTTAAGTTGCTTTGCTAATGATACAATTAAACAGCTGCTATTTTTTATTATGATGGAGAGACCATCTGTGAGATAATAAAAAAATATATGCATTGGTCTCTGTCCCTGATTCCTGGCACAGAGCTCCTAAAACCCTTATAATTTCCTAAGCAATAAGAGCACTGGGGGCAACTTTGGTTCTATTGTTTGGTCTTTGACCCCTGACTCCTGACACAGGCTCCTAAATCCTAAATCCTTTGGCATTTCCGGAGTAATGGGAGTGTCTTTTATTCTAATTTGGTGGCCTCCTGGATGGTAGCTGGTCATCAGAAAGACCAAGTCATGATCAGAAGCTAGGAATTTCAGCCTCACACCCCATTCTCCAGAAGAAGGAGGGGCTGGAAATGCATTAATTGGCCTATGTGAGAAATCCTCCATAAAAAATCTCAGTGGTATACTATGGGGTTCAGAGAGCCTGCTGTAGCTAATAATTAAAGCATGGGAACCTCTGGTTTGTAGCCCAGCTGAGCAGAAGTTGTGGGTAACCTGGGGACCTACTACTGTACTTCCCATTGACATCTGTAGAGAGGAGTAGTCACATGAGCCTGAGCCTGTGGGATCTGACATTGTCTCCAAATAGTGTCAGAATTGAGTTAAATTGTAGAAGACCCAGCTGGTGTTACAGAGCTGCTTGGTGTGGAAAAACCTCCACACTTCTTGTGTCAGAAGTGTTGTGAGTATGAGAATAAATGAGAAACACAGGAGGAACAGTGAGTATTTTCCAAATCACCATCACTTACCTACCTAATTTAACTTAACCTTGGGCATTCAACATTATTTGTCCCTGAAATAGTTTCCAAAAATCACTACTCTCTCTCTCTCTCTCTCTCTCTGTGTGTGTGTGTGTGTAAGCAAACCATTGAGCCATTATTATATTGACTTCCCTTCATACTTGGAGCCAAATGAGAACTAGAGAGGAAGCCTGCACTATACTCTCTTGGTACATCAACTATAATAGTTAACATAATCTGTTATTTCCTTAGTAAGTTGCATAGAGGTCCCAATAAGATAAGATACCTCTGGTATATATAAATGTAATCTTATTGAGAGATAGGGTCTGTGCAGATGTTATTAAGTTATGGATCTTGAGATTAGATCATACTGGTTTGAGGGTGGACTCTAAATCCAATGACTGGTGCCTCATAGAACAAAGGAAAGTGAGATTTGTGACACAGTGGTGAAGCCCAAGTGAAGATAAAGGCAGAGATTGGAGTGATGTGTCTACAAGCTAAAGAATGCTGAGAATTGCCGATAGCCACCAAGAAGCTAGGAGAGAGGTATGGAATGGCGTCTCCCTTAGTCTCTAAAAGAGCACAACCCTGCTGATTCCTTGTTTTCAAACTTTTGGCTTTCCAAACTATGAGACAGTAAATATCTGTTGTTTTAAGTTACCCAGTTTGTGTTAATTTATTTCAGCAGTGCTAGTATATATTCTCTTTCTAACACTCCATTCTGAGTTGAGAGTATTAGGTCAGAGAGACCATGAAATATGAGGACCAACACTGACTTATGAAGTCATGGTCCCATATGTTTCTTTGTTCCTCATTCAATACTTTCCTACTGAAAAGAAAGGAAGTGAGAAATTAGGATGTGTTCTGCCTGAAGGGAGGCATTTTGAGAATTCCCTTTTGCTTTCTGATATTCATTCATTCATCATCATCTATCCATCCATCCATTCATCTATCCATCCATTTATTCATTCACATTCAACTATCAAATCTCAATAATGCTATCTCTGAAGTTCAGAGTATAAACATTTCTGACATGCAGACACGACATAGACATAAATGAGAAAAGGAATTCCTAAAAGTCAGAATCCTCTTGGGTCTCATTTCCTGGCCTCTGGAGGCTACATCAAGCTTAGGTGGCCCGAGAATGTCCGGCTGCTGCCACAGAAATGGCAGAGAAAACAGGGCTGCCCAGTCCAGGGGAGTCTTTTGCCCAGAGTGTCTGTGTACTGTGATGTGTCCTCTCTGCCATTTAGGCTGTGCTCTGATAAATAGTTTAGATTAATTTGAGTGAGAAAATACAAGTGTTGAGGCTGGATCTGCTGGGAAACAAAAAACAGGAGTACCACCTGAATGGTAAAATACAAGTTTTACAGTGGCTTCAGGAACTTTCAAAGCAATGCTTGAGGAACTGCAGGATAAAGACCAGCAGATCCCCAGGGACTGGTAGAGTTCCTTAGTGTTAGGATGGGTGTAATCAGCCTCTTTGCAGCCTGTGAGCATTGATCCACATCTACATTTGGTGTAGCGAACAATTTTCAGCCTGTGAGCATATAAAAATAATGCTAAGAAATTGGTCACGATGTCAGGGAATTTGAAGGGAAGAGAGAGGTGACTCCCAGTATGAATGTGTGTCCAGGTGACCCTGTTACCTTGGGATCTGAGCTCTGCTGAAGAGTGCCAACAGTGCTCCTGGCTCTAGAATCATACAGCCCATTGGATAAGGCACATCTGCAAACTGCTAAAAGGTTTGCACAAGGATAAATTTTCCACATGTTCTCTTCAGTCCTGCCTGGTCAGGAAGTAAACCTTGTCCCTCCCTAGGGTAACTAAATCCTCTACCCTTTGTTCAGGGAGCTCACCAGTTTTACCTCCTGAAAAGCAATTTGGCCATAGAGGACTAGTCAATGGGCTGTAGGAGTCGTGGGCTCTCCTCTCTCCGGACAACTGTTGCTCTTTCACTCTGAGACAGATGGTCCATCTTCTCCCTTCTCTGGCCACACCTATAATCTGCCTCCTTTTCAGCAGCCTTACTAGTTGGTTTTCTTTTTCCCTTTTCTATGGACACAGTCTTTTCTAGAGTCTTCATGGAGAAAAAAAAACAACAACACCACCTCCTTCATGGAAGAAAAAACACCTCTGCAGCTTTGCCTCCCATGGATATTGCAATAACTTCCTAACTTCTCTTGCCAGCTCCCACACTCGATTTTGTGTGGACATGAATTGCTAACCAAAGGGGGGCAGGGTCAGGCTCTGGTGAAGTCTTTCCCCTGAAGAGTAGGTCTTTTTATGGAGAAAACTCTGGGTGTATTTCAAAATAGTTAACCTCTCCCCGCCCCTTGTCTGAGCCCTGAGGGGATCTTTCCTCCAGAAGGAAAGTGCCAAGAAAATGTGAAGGTCTCCTGGAGCCAAAGGCATTATTCATTGTCACGCCAGTCCACACTCAGCCTCTGTCAGTTTGTCAAAATTACCAGGTTGGTGTTCACGCCAGTTCATGGTTCCAGTGGCCTCTGCTCCAGGTATCCAGATCTTGGCTGTGACCTCTGTACTCTCCTGTGTCTACAGATTTCATGTCAGATTTCAGGGACATCTCAGTTTTTTGACGTGTCCAGGGAAAATTGTTCGTTTTCAGATTTCCCTTACTTGTTCCTGTTGTTAGGATGAGAGCGATGACGTCTAAGCTTTTTACATGTCTTTGCATTTTTGTTTCTGGAAGGCAGGAAAGACAACTGCCCTGGGGGACAGATGAGAGATGAGGGGGCACACAGAGGCCCAAAGGCTTCAAGTTTCAAGATTTAAGCCTGACACACCCAAAGGTAAATTGTTTGTTACAGTCAGTTTGAAAAACCGTAGGCACAGATATTTTATAATTGCATGCCTATAAGTACTCAAAATTTTTAGATTTGTTTGATTTAAATGGACCCCCTAATTGATTTAAATTTTTGTTAAATCATATTAAACCTAGCTCCATTATATAGGGTTTTAAAAAATCTACAATTTTCTCTTTTAATTGTGTTTTGGGTTTTTGTTTTGTTTTGTTTTGGTTGTCACCCAAAGATATTTTTCCCCATTGATTTTTAGAGAGATTGTGAAGGAGGGGAAGAGGCAGAGAGAAACATTAATGTGAGAGAAACACATTGATTGGTCACCTCCCACATGCTCTTCAAAAGGGGGTATTGAGAGATGGAGCCTGCAACTGAGGTATATGCTCTTGATCTGAATAGAATTCTTCAGTCTGCAGTTGGCTAACCAGTGAACCAAACCTGCTAGGGCTAATTTGTGTGTGTGTGTGTGTGTGTGTGTGTGTGTGTGTGTGTTTAATTTAAATGACTCTCCACTAGAAGACAGAGTCTCAATAATTTGACCTAGAATTTTATACTCTTAACTAGAGGCATGATGCACAAAATTTGTGCAAGGATGGCTGCCTCTGCCTCAGCCCCCGCTTCAACCCTCCCCCCCGCCCCACAACCCCACTCCCCATGGCTTCCTTTGGAAGGTTGTCCAGATCTTCCAGTCTAATAATATTACACTTTCATTATTATAAATTTTCTTTCTCCCCCCCCTTCCTGCTTTTCTCTCTCTCTTTTTTTCTTACATCATTTTGTCTATTCCTTCTCTTCCCACGCCTTCCTTCTCTTTTCTCTCTTTCTTTTTATCACCCATTAACACCATATTCATTTCAGATTTTTTTAAAGAAAAAATTTAAGAGCTTTCCTAACAAAATTCCCTGGTTTCATTTTTATTTATCCCTTTTCATAGAGAAGCACTATATTGTTTTGTTGTTTTTCATATATGCATTTCATACAAATACAAACATAAAATTCTATAAGTTGTTTCCATAAACAATGTCATATTTTTGAATATTTTTGAACTTCACATAAATTTTATCATATTGTACAAATGCTTTGCAAATTTAATTTTTAGTCAATGCTATGTTTTTGAGATTTATTCAAGTTGCTTTAAATAGGCAGATTTAGTTTATTTAAGCTTTCATATAGTGTTATATTTTACAAATATATTAAAATATATCCTTTTTAAATTTAAATATATTTGGGTTGCTATTATTTTATTTTCATAAACAATGGTCTGCTTAATATTTTTTTATTTCTTCTTGTGTGCATATTAGAGAGTTTTTCTAAGATATAGACATAGGGGCCAAATTGCTAGGTGTTAGGCAATGTACATCTTCAACTTTGCTAGATGTTGCCAAGTAATGTGGTTCTTCCAATTCCATCAGCAATAAGTGAAAATTCCTGTTGCATCACATCTGGCCAACAATAAGTATTTTAAGACTTGAAAAAAAATGGTCAATTTAATAAATGTGAAATGATATAGCATTGTTAAATTTTATTTTTCTTATTACTAGTATGGTTAAAATATTTCATATGAGATTAGATTTCTTGTTATGTGAATTGCCTGTTTTTCTGTTGGGTTATTGATTTCTGTATATATTCTTTATATGTTCTGGATACTAATTCTGTTATTAGTTATATGTAGTGCAAATATCTTCTCCCGGCCTATGGCTTGCTTTTTCACTACTTATGTTGTGTTTTATTACTTTAAAAAGTCTTAATTTTAATATGGCAAATTTATTCTTTCATTGTGTCATTTGTGCTTTTTTGTTGGTGTTTTTAAAGAACTCCTTCCAATACTTTAACATCATTTAGTCTTCTTTATTTTATTCTAAAGTTTTACATTTCAGATACAGGTTTTTAATCTCCTTGCAATATTTTTAATATTTTACAGAATGAAGCAGGGAATCATATGTATAGCTTATTTTCTAATCACCACTAATTGATTAGCCCAGCCTTTCTTCATTGTAATGACACTTCTGTCATAAGTCAAGTATCCACATATGTGATTGTAATCTAGTTCCACTGACCTATTTGTTCATCACACACTCTCATTACTCTGACTTATGAAGGAGATAATTTTTCTGTATTACACTGTTTGACTGGTACATAGATAGTTACTGGTTTTTGTATATTGAGCTGGTTTTTGCCAATCTTGCTGAGCTCTTTCATTAATGATTTTATTACTGACTTGAATCAAAGTGGCCCACAGCACACTCTCAACTTCATCACTAAAAAGTTCTGTGACCTTGGGAAAGTTACTACTGTCACTAACTTTCACTGTTCCTTTTGGAAAGAGGCAGGTCCAAATACCTAACTCACAAGGTTGGGTTATTGTGAAGATAAAGTAAGAAAATGAATGTCGACAGCCTAACCACAAAGTAGAGACCCTAAATGATAGTTCTTTTAAAACCTTAAATTGTCTGACAAAGAGTTTGACAATTAGTAGTTGCATAATAAAAGCTACCATAATTAAATTACACCACACACACACTCACACACACACACACACACACACACACACACACACACTTTGAAGACCCTTCTTGCCATCTAATCACATGAAGTCATTTTTTTTTTTTTAGCTATGAAGTCACAAGTTTCATTTATTTTCTCCTTTTGAATAAGAACATATTACTTTTTTTAATTAAAGAAATCCAAAACTTTAGGTTGGGGGTAAATATTCCAGGGGAGATACCCATTTGGAAAACACAAAGTTATCTCTTGGTTTCAGGTAAGATAAATGTGCTTTACATGATTCATTATAGATATTAAATCTGTCAGAGAAAAAATGGCCATTACAATTATGTGACTTTAAAGTATTTTCCAAAAGAGCCATATCTGTCATCAGTTATGAAAGCGGACCAAATGCGCATGCTGACAGACAGACAGCTGGTTCTCATTCATATTAAGTTTCTCTCAAGCAAAAGGAATGTTAAGGCAATCTGGCCTCATATTATGTTGATTCCAAAGTAATTACATTTGTTATTCCCAGGCAATGCAGTAAATCTAGTGGTGGCAAGTAGGTGGATATTTCACAAAAGTAATTTGGGAGGCCATTAAATATGATCACGTGTTCTGCTGTTACCCACCCCCTGCCCCCCCTCCCCCCCCGCCCTTCTGCCTTAGGATAAATAATGTCCAATCCAGGTGTGGGGGAGGGGAGAGAATAGGATGCAAACTTATTTTCTTTAAAGGATAGGAAAACCATATATATATATATATATATATATATATATATATATATATATATATATTTTATCTATGCAGACGTAAAATTTGAAGTAACAAAGGAGTACAGTTAAGGCATGCTGGGTCAAAGGCATGCCAAACTGCCCCTGTGCAAGAGATTTGCTCTCTCTCTGTTCTCAGTCCAAAAACTGCCAAGTCCAGCTGCTTCCCAGGCAGTCAGTACCTCCCTACACACACCTGCTATCCCAGCACTTCACTCTGCTGTGGGGCTGTCTGGCCATTAATTAAAGTCTACAGCATACGGGTTTATGACCCTTATGATTTCATTATAGTTAGAAATTCTTTTGAGCTTTCTCTTCATGCACATAAAGGTCAACTGCTTTTAGAATCCTTTAATAAACCGATTGCCTAAAGGCTAACTTCAGGAAGGAATCCAATATAGACGCTAAGTGATGATTTTGTTGTCTTAAAGTCTCTGTTTCAAATGGACATAATTCTTTATTTAGCCGGTGATCTGATTTCCCATGAATACCAGCTTCCTAACATGTTATCACAATGCAAGGATAAAGAAAGCAAAAACAAACTTGACTTTAAGAGCATCTTCCCCTGAAACTCAGCTTTGCCCAAGAATAAAATTAAGACCCAATGACTAGCATTTGTTTTCCTGTTGACATCAGAGGTTTAGCTAGCAATTGTTCCATGAATTTTAAAGAATCGGGGAATACGGACCCTTCTTCCCCTCCCCATGTGGGAGTCCATTCTGTGAGAGTCTGAACTTGTTCTTCAATAAATCTCCACCTTTGCTATAAAAAAAAAAAAGAAAAAAAAGAATTGGGGAATAAAAAATCTGGAATGTTATAAAGGAAAACTGCTCTTGATCCATTAAGGGTATAGGTGGGTTTCAGCTGTCATGAAATAGTACAGTCTGGGGGTGAAGATTTTCACTTCAAGCCTCTTCAGAGAAATTGGGCCCTTCACATTGGCCCTATAACATGCTGGTTTAATTTGACCAATCTTTGTCACTTGCTTAGCTCATAGCCCATCGAATTTCATTTTTTGGAACTTGAAATTGGAAGTGACCAAAATATATGAGGAGGGGAAAAAGGATAGAGAATTGCCAGTCAAGTGGAAAAATAAGACTTTTTTTTTTCTTTCAGTTGCTTAGTTTTGTTTCTTCCCCTCAGATTCATTTACTTTATTTGCATGTTATGATTTCAAAAATGGGCCATAGACAGCTTATTAAGGGAAGTTGTTTTTCCCCTCTTATTTTGGGAATATTTGAAATTCTACAATATATACTAGGTAAAATTAGTTTTAAAGAAAATATGATTATGTAAGTGGATAGAAAAATAAATATATACATATCTCTATACAGTACCTACAATGTATTATATACTAGAGGCCCAAAGCATGAAATTCATGCACTAGCGGGGGAGGGAGGGAGTGGGAAGTGCCTCAGCCTGGCGTGTGCCCTCTCACAGTCCGGGACCTCTTGGGGGATGTCTGACTGCCGGCTTTGGTCTGCCACTGCCACTGTGATGACCACTCATGAGCCTGGCTCCTGGCTGAGCAGTGCTTCTCCTGTGGGAGTGCACTGATCACCAGGGGGCAGCTTCTGCATTGAACATCTGCCCTCTGGTGGTCAGTGCATGTAATAGCAACTGGTGGTTCTGCCAGTCATTCCACTGTTCAGTCAATTTGCACGTTAGGGTTTTATTATATGGGATGTATGTAAGATAATATCTATATTTGCTTTAGCAGATACAGAATACTGATATTGTGGAAAATTCTGGGAAAAGCAGAGGAGGCTACACAAAATGGCATGGAATGGTGGAAGATAACCAGCAACCACATTTTTCTTAGTTTATGCATTTCTTTCTACTACTTCCTGTGAAGATGTCACAAATGTACCAATCTACAATGAAGGTGCTAACACCCTGCTCTACAGGGCCCACATTCCCAGCAGTTCCTGGACTGGATTCTCCATGCTCATCCCATCACACTCTGTCTGTGGTGTGAACCTCAACTGCTTGGGGTTACAGAATCTCATGCTACTTTCCCACTAATCACCTATGTGGCCTTGGAGACCCCATTTCACCTCTTAGCCCCCAGTTTCTTCTTTTACTTGACACAAAATAGATTTTTTTAATTAATTAGTGAATGAGTTAATTTGAATTTGACTAGGATTGTGGAGAGTTATGGCCACCCTTGCTTCATTCAATAATTCTGTTGCCATTTTTCACTTTGTTACCATTTTTAGTGTCTTGGCTAATAAGATGGTATATCCTTTGGCAAACTTAGCTTTTTCTACATATACCAAGAAAGATGTAATTGAATATTCATATAAAATGCTGAATTTACTAGTTCTGGCCTTGGGGAAAATAATAATAGGAACTACTGGTTATTACCCATATGACAACTTTGCAAGTTTTTAAAAATGATTTAAACAATGTATTCCTTCACCTAGGATGATATAGCCTTCCCCCAAACACATGGCTTAGGGAGCACAGCAGGGATTAGATTTCAAACCCATAACATAACTGAACATTTTAACCATTTTAAATACAACTCAGCCTGGCTGCTATGGCTCAGTGGTTGAATGTCAACCTATGAACCAGAAGGTCACAGTTCGATTTCCTGTCAGGCACATGCCTGTGTTGTAGGCTCAATCCCTGGTGGAGGGCATGCAGGAGATGGCTGATCAGTGATTCTTTCTCATCATTGATGTTTCTATCTCTCTCCCCCTCTCACTTCCTCTCTGAAACCAATAAAAATTAAAAAAATAAATAACTCATTGGCAATAAGTATATTGCACAACATTGTGCAACCCTCACTACAATCCACTTACAGAATGTCTTCAACATTACTCTTAACCATTAAACGTGACTTTCCATTTTCCTTGGACCTCAGCCCATGGTAACCTCTATTCTACTTTCTGTCTCCATGAACTTTTCTATACTGGTACCTTAGGTAAATGGAATCATACAATATTTATCCCTTTTTGTCTGACTTATTTCATTTAGTATAGTGTTTTTAAAGTTCATCCATGTTTAAAATAAAAAGCTTTTTTACAGCAAAAGAAACCATCAACAAAACAGCAAGAAAGCCCACTGTATGGGAGAACATATTTGTAAATGTTATCACTGATAAAGGTTTAATCTCCAACATCTACAGACAGCTTACACAACTTAATAAAAGGAAGATAAATGACCCAATTAAAAAATGGGCAATGGATCTAAATACAATAGAATCTTCTCAAAAGAAGACAGAAGGAAGGCCAAAAGGCACATGAAAACATGCTCAAAGTCACTAATTATCTGAGAGATGCAAATCAAAACAACAATGCGGTACCATCTCACACCTGTCAGAATGGCCAACATCAACAAATCAACAAACGACAAGTGTTGGCGAGGTTGCGGAGAAAAAGGAGCCTTCGTGCACTGCTGGTGGAAATGTGGAGCACTGTGGAGAATAGTATGGAGCTTCCTCAAAAAGCTAAAAATGGAACTCCCATTTGACCCAGTAATCCCACTCCTAGGAATATATCCCAAGAAACTAGAAACACCAATCAGAAAGGATATATGCACCCCTATGTTCATAGCAGCACAATTTACAATAGCTAGAATTTGGAAACAGCCTAGATGTCCATCAGCAGATGATTGGATCAAAAAACTATGATACATCTACACAATGGAATATTATGCTGCCTTAAAAAAAGAAGGAATTCTCATCATTTGCAGCAACCTGGATGGAATTGGAAAACATCATGCTGAGTGAAATAAACCAGTCAATGAAAGAGAAATACCACATGACCTCACTCATTTATGGATAATAAAGAACATTATAAACTGATGAACCAAAAGATAGGTATAGAGACAGTAAAGCAACAAGCAGACTGTCAAATTACAGTGGGGAGGGTAGGGAGATCTGAGGAAAATAAGAGATCAACAGAAGGACTTGTATACATGCGTATAAGTACAACCAATGGACACAAAACTCTGTGGAGGGAGGGCATATATGGGAGAGGGGGGGCAAAGGTATATGTACAGAGATAATAATTTAATAAAAAAAATAAAAAAATACACTAAATGTAAAAAAATAATAATAAAGTTCATCCATATTGTAGCATGTATTCAGAATTTTTTTTTAGGACCAAAGAAATTCATTGTATGGATATACTACATTTGTTTATTTATTCATCCAATGATGGGCATTTGGGTTATTTCTACCTTTTAGCTATTAGAAATAATGCTGCTATGAGCACTGCATTCTATTATCTATTTTATTTCTTTTTTTAAATTTTTTTTGAAGTAGAGTTGCTGGATCATATTGTAATCATATGTTTAACTTTTTGAGGAACAAACTATTTCCACAGTGACACACAATTTTTTATAACCAACATAAATGCATGAGTGTTCTACTATTCTACATCCTTGCTACCACATTATTTTCTGTGTTTTATTTTAATAACAAGCCTAATAGTTTTGAAATGGTTTTGACTTGCAATTTCCTAATGACTAGTGATGTTGAACATTTTTTCATATGATTATTGGCCATTAGTATATTTTCTTTGGAGAAATGTCTGTTCCAGTCCTTTACCCATTTTGTCATCATGTTTTCTTATTGAGTTATAGTAGTTACATTGTTGATATCAATACCTTATCAGATATATAATTTGTAAAAATATTCTCCCATTCCATGAGTTGTCTTTGTACTCTGTTGATAGTGTCATTTATGCACAAAAGTTTTTAAATTTCGGTGAAGTTTGATTTATCTATTTTTTTCTTTTGTTGCTTATACAACTAATTTTAACATATGAATTAACGGTTACATTTACCTGCTGCAGGTCCATTTTTCAGATGGCACAGAAGCTATTTTGTAGAAAGAGTAGGAGTTCCACCAAGTGGAGAGCTGGCACTAGTGTCTTCGTGTGATTAGCACCAGTGTATGGCAATGCCTTGTAATTCAAGCATCCTCTTAAGTAGATTTTTGCATCGTATTATTCATATAATGTATATATTTCATCAGTACATTTTTATCTATACAGCATATTTACTAATTTAGCTGTCATAATTATGGAAGAAACATTTGATAAAATAAACTAGTATTGCACAGGAAATTAAATGCAAGATAAAACTAATGCAAACTGCAGGTAATAATAAATGGCAGAGTTGCTACTCTACTTATAATAATTTCTACTTGCCAGCCACATTAAGAGGATCTGATAAGAAGTCAGTGAAATATTACAAATATCAATGCAACTATTTTAAAATATAGATTTACCTCTGCTGCAGTTAATAACAAATTCTAAGTATATATTGTGTTAGGATATTAGCCAGTGATGGTATGGGTAGAAAATGTGTAAAGCTTTTAAATTACTTATTTTATGTTTATCACATCATTTAAAAATTATTATATCCACAATGTATTTTTAGAATAGATTTATGTGACATACTTTAATTAATGTTTATAAAATCAATAATCATTGGAGATGCATCCATCAATCTTTTTTCTTTTATCAAAAGGGTTATTTCTAAAAGTTTGGGAGCTATTGGGTTCCAAAAGAGGATGTAAATATACAGACATATTTGCTTATCAGCCTTGTTCCTTAGGAAACTGGCATATTTTCATGCTTAGAGTTTCTTCTCCTTTAAAAAAATGTAACACTGACCTGACTCCAGTCTGTTTGGCATAAGTTCACTGATGGATCACTGCAAAGATGGACCTTATTATTTATTTTTTATTTTATTTTTAAAAAATATATTTTATTGGTTTTTTACAGAGAGGAAGAGAGAAGGATAGAGAGTTAGAAACATCGATGAGAGAGAGACATCAATCAGCTGCCTCTTGCACACCCCCTACTGGGGATATGCCTGCAACCAAGATACATGCCCTTGACCAGAATCAAACCTGGGACCTTTCAGTCTGCAGGCCAACCCTCTATCCACTGAGCCAAACTGGTTTTGGCATGGGCCTTATTATTTATGTAACAACAAGTGTACATTTTTTCTTTGTGTTTGTACAGAATTTGGGAATTTTATCTACTGGTATTACTCCCTTGTTGTTTACATTGGCATGAAGTTTTGGGGTCACATCAATATTTCTCTCTCTCCCTCCCCTCCACTCTTTCTAAAAAATCGGTAAAAACATATCCTCAGTTGAGAATTAAAAAAAAAAGAGCCCTAGCTGGTGTGGCTTAGTGTTAGAGCGTCACCTGTGCACTGGAGGGTAGAGGGTTTGATTCCTGGTCAAGGGCAAGTACCTGGGTTGCAGGCTCAATCCCTAGCCCTGGTCGGGGAGTGTAGAGACAACAAATCATTGTACTGCTCTTACACTGATGTTTCTCTCTGTCTCTCTCTGTCTCTGCTGCCCCCTTCTACTCAGTCTAAAAATCAACGGAAGAAAAAGATTTCAGGTGAAGATTAACAACAACAACAAACAATCCTGGAGGGTGCGGAGGGACTGTGGAATCCCTGGGGGTGCTGTCACTGTGCAGAGCAGCTCAGGGCCACCATTAATTGCAGACCTGCAGCAGCTTCCGGAGCAGGAGGCTGTGGACTCCACAGCGAAGAGCCTGGGGAGAGCGAGCATCTGGGAGATGCAGGACTTCCTGTTCTGATACGGTGCAGGCTGTTGTGAGTACAGCCCTCCATGCAGCTGGTGCACGAGGGCACTGAGCCTCGCCAGTGCCTCTGGCTCAAGCCCAGGCCCTGATTTCCAGTGGGTTGGAGACGTTCCAGGGTCGCCTGGCCCGGGACACCATGCATTGCAAGGACAAAAGTCCAAGATTCAATAGCTGCAAGAGTGAAGAGCTTCAGGGGAAGTGGCAGCTGGAGGGGGGTGTGGATGACCATCTGAACCTCATCCAACCAGGACCATGAAGATGGAGTCTCATTCATTCAGAAATAGGAGTCTTTGCCATTGGCCATGGAGGCTGAGGGAAGGAATCTATTTAAAGTGAAGAATGATAATTTTGTTTTTTTAAACTAAGTTTATGAATGAAGAAATTAAGGATGGCAGCAAGTTTAAGGCATATGTCACTTGCCTCCAGACACTGGTTCTTTTATGTTTTAATCCTAGAAAGTGAAATGGTTAAACCTGGTGCTATACTTTGGGCCAGAGAGGTTTTGAGAGCCTAAATGTTCTGTGGCAACATGCCTGGCAGGAGGCATTTCCCTCAAGCCAAGCCAGAGCCCTCTTAGGGACCGGCAGGCTGACAGTGCCTCTGACGTGCCAGTGATCTGGAAGAGGGTGAGGAGAGGGGTTTCTGTGTGTTGCCAGCCTCCTGTTTCCCAGAAGCATCACCACACCGTTTTCCATAATCTCTGAAACAAAGCCCAGGGGTCACTCGTTGAGAAGGGAAAACCGGTTTCTGGGTATTCGTTTTGCTTGGTTTTGCTTTATATGCAAGGGCATGAAGTTGATTTAAGGTGTGGGATTGGGGGAGGTAGTTTGGATAAGAACTTTGAAAGGTCCCTTTGGATCTCTCTTTCTGTCCATTAAGATGTGGATGTGCAAGTCCTAAGTTTGCGCACATTCCATCTTCCAGCTCCAAGCACATGAGAGGCAATGTCACCCTGGGTACATTTAGGTCAAGGGTACAATCCAGGCATGTACCCTTGACCTAAATGGAACCTGGGACCCTTCAGTCCACAGGTCAACGCTCTACCCACTGAGCAAACTGGCTAGGGCAGAGACTTTTTCAGAATAGCTTGCTTAGGTGTCTGTAGGTCACCAAACAGAGAAACCACATTTACTATCTATCTATTCTAAAAAAAGATGGCCAGACCTCCCCTCCACTGGCTGCCGTGCTGAGCCCTAGGCCTGCCTGCAGCGGAGTGACAGGACAGCCCTGCAATGGCGCTCTACCTCGAAGGGACAAGGGTTCTGATTGTGCTCAGAACAAACACAGGAAAGAACTGTGACAGAGGAACTGTTGGCTGCTTGGTTAAGAGTTATGAAGTACTGGATATGGAAAATACTTGGTTTTCAGGAATGAAACCTAAAGTGGTATTGCTTACTTTACCCCTGAAATAACAGAGCCCTACTGAGACAATTCTTTGGCAACTGGAAGGTCAAGGGAGGAAAAATAAGCAGCTCCGCAGGGAACCCTGTGTGGCTCCTTTAGAGCAAAAGGGGGGCTGCCCTCCCCCCCCCATTACCAAATATCACTTTTCCTGGGGCCTTCCCAACGTGCAGTGCTCCTGCCCCAGCTCTGGCACCTTACTGTTTTGATAAGGAATATATATATATATTAATATATATATATATATATATATATATATATATATGTAATTTTATTTTTTATTCTTACCAACTTATTACTTGAAATAATAATATAGCCTATCTGTTTTCTGATTCAGGACTGTGATATATTTTCCTAGTGGTCTGGCTTAAATGGAATGGTTTAATTTTTCCTCAAAAAATGATTCCCCACACCTAGGTTAAAACTGCTGCAAATATGAGGGATCTTACCCATTGTGGTCTATTGAGATTTTTGGGGAGAGGATGTAGTATCTGCCAAAACTGGGTAGTGGGAAAGGGGTAGTGGAGTTTTAAAAGGAGCAAAGAAGTCAGTAGCATAATTAAAGAAAATAAATAACTAAGCCATCTTGAAACTTTTAAAAAATATATGTTTTTATTGATTTCAGAGAGGAAAGGAGAGGAAGAGAGACATACCAGTAGAAACATCAATGATGAGAATTATTGATCAGCTGCCTCCTGCACGCCTCCTACTGGGGACCGAGCCCACAGCTGAGGCATATAACCTTGACCTAAATGGAACCTGGGACCCTTCAGTCCACAGGTCAACGCTCTACCCACTGAGCAAACTGGCTAGGGCAGAGACTTTTTCAGAATAGCTTGCTTAGGTGTCTGTAGGTCACCTAACAGAGAAACTATATTTATTATCTATCTAAATTCTAAAAAAGATGGCCAGACTCTGGTGAATAGTGATAACCTGTCAGACATGGCGATGCAGAATGCAAAAAGTGATGGAGATCCAGGATAAAACAGCCACACATGACATTGGTCCCACATCCTGTATCAAATCCTATCTGTTTAACCTAAAAGAGAAAGAAAAAAGAATGCTTGAGAAAAACCCCAGGGCAAGGACGTAAATCTTCCAAAGTCATAACCAAACAGGGTTTCTCTGTTTCCTGTTTAGAAGTCAGGCCCTGAGTCAGGAATCTGGGCTTCCTAAGACCTGAGCATCTTTAATGAATGTTTAGTGTACCTTCGACATAGACCAGACTCTGCGCTGTTTTTTCTTTCTTGGTGGAGGGTTAAGCCTGCGTTGCTGTTGATAAGAATTTCTCGCAAATTGCTCATCAACAAGCATAACCCAGACTCTGGACCAAGTGAACAATATACTCTCTGACCCTATACCAGGGCAATCATGCCCTGCATGACCCTGCCCATACCACTGTACGGTTTCCACCCAGCCGGACTGGAACGTTGCTGGGTATTTGTTCATCTCCATTTCACATTTTTCATGGCAGCTGTTCTGATTCTCAATATCACTCAATATTATGACCCCACTCTGTTCCATTCACTTTACTCTTAACAGACAGTCATGCTCCCTATTTCACAGAAAACATAGACCATCACTGCTCAGGTATTAGTAAGTCATATGTATGGCATCTCTTATACAAGACCATGCTTTTGTTCTTTCTGAAAAATGGTTTCATTAATATTGGAATCACCTTGAGGCAGACTTATTTTTCCCTGCTTTCAGGGAGACATGAAGCCTTTGAGAGAGTTCAAACTTCAGTCTGAGGGCTCACACTGATCCTCTGCTCTTTTTATTACTTTATGTTCCCTCTAAAAAATAAAACATATCCAACTTTCTCTCTGATATGCTTTAGGTATCTTTTAATGAGGAGGAAGAACTGAAAGTTTAGAAATCTTTTGACAAGGTAAATGTGGAGTAGAATTGGCATGCAGGTGTACCCAGCATGGATAAGTTCCTGCAGAGTCTACTGAGGGTGGGGATGTGAGGGTGAGGGCCGAGATGGGGAGAGAAGGAGGTGAGAAGGCCCCAACATGGGAAAAGAGGAAACTTGGGAGAACAAAGTGCCAATATTTATGCTTCACCATTTTGCTTAGTTTTGGTTTGGAATGTGCAAGACTACTTAGGAAGAAGAAAGAAAGAACCAAGGCATTGCCTTACAAAAAAACAAAAAACAAAAAAAAAAAAAACAAAAACAAAACAAAACAAAAAAACCAAGCAATGGTAGAAAAGTGAAGAGACTGACCATGTTAAATGTAATATATTAGAAATTGTCTTAGTATCTTTGCCCAAGCATTAGCTACGATTTTATTATAGCAACAAAACCAGCCATTCATTTGTGGTTTATGGTGGCAGCCAACGTGGGATACCCCAGCTTTTTAGATGTCAGTTTGGCTAAATTTAAGGGCAACATTGTTTGGTTTCCAGAGGGGACTATTCTCCCTTCTCCCCATTTTTAACTTGATGAATTCTGGAACCATTTATTCTCTAGATGTTCAAGTAAGAAAAACAAATTATATTTAAGTAATATATGGCATTTGGTTCAGTAAACGAATATAGCCTGGGCTCATTTTAAAAAAAACCCTCATGTTTTCTCAACAGAAGTGGTATCTTTCTGTGGACCAGACGCAGGTTCAATTTCTCATTCAGCTCTTGACTTAAATTGAATGAGTCCCTACTGGAGGTAGGGACTGTGTCTCGGCTGTGTCTCCTGGAGTCAATCTCCTCCAGGACTGAATGCCCTCAGGTAATGAGATGCCTTCTTGTTATTGCTTAGAAAGACACTAATACTTTTCTGAGAGTCCTTGTATAAAATTTAAGGGTGCATTCAACCTCAGAATAAATTGAGTAGCTATTTTCTCATTAAGGCAAACTCTTACCTAAGGTATTACAGCGGGTTTTATTCCAGAGGGTTCCTTCTGGTCTTTGGAAATCTTAGTGGTTTTTTTTCATATTTAATTTTATATAAACCAATTGGTTATTTATAAGTTTATTTATAGAGTGTTTGTTTCACTGTGTTAGCACTAATTAGGAAATGTATAAAAATCAATGTTCAATGAAGTGTGAGATAGTAATATAACTTTTTGAGGAGTATAAATGTGAGAACTGGAGATTTTATGAAGAGAGAACTCTCCTGCTGTTCTCTCAGTAAACATCTGTTTTGTTTTGTGTGACTATTTCTCCTGGCCTTTCTGAAACACAGAACCAAGGCAAAGCAGACTGGAAGGGGCTCAGAGTTAATCCTATATCCAGGGAACAAACTTAAACTAATTGTTGCACCAGGGGTTTGAACCCATGACCTGGGCCTCATTATATCAAACTCCAACCAACTGAGCTAACTAATAAGGAAGCAACATATGAGAGAAACCTGTCATCAAGTTTAAAGCAATACATCAGTGTTTCCCAACCTTCTCTCATGATGAGAATCACCTGGTGGAGTTGTTAAAACACAGATTCCAGGATCCCAACTAAGAAGTGCTAAACTAGAATTTTTGAGAACATATAGGTAAAATTGCATACCTAACTTAGTGCTCTGTATATAAAATCTGTCTTAGAGCACTAGTTAAGTATACAATTTTACCTATATGTTCCCAAAAATTCTAGTTTAGCACTTCTTAGTTGAGATCCGGGAATCTGTGTTTTAACAACTCCACCAGGTGATTCTCATCATGAGAGAAGGTTGGGAAACACTGCAATACATGATACTATGTCATTTGAGCATCACTGTTTCTATTGTCACAATGAATCACAGAAAATTTGGAAAGCATTTTTTTTTTTTAGGAGCAATTTCTGATAGGTCTTAAAACATTAGAAACATTTTCAGGATTCAACACTATAAATTTGATGCCATGACAAATTTGGAGAATGACAATTCTCTCTAGATTTAATGAATTAAGTACTAGTACTAGTACTTTCTAAACAGGAGGAAAGCTTTCTTTTCTACATATAGTCAAAATGTAACACAATACTGGAAATATTACCATCATTCTTCACCTCCAGAGGGAAAGTGAGAATTAACTTGACTTCCTAACGTCTCATCATCCTGGGCATATTAGAAATGTATTATTTATCTATAACATTCTTTTAACTCTTTTAATAAATAATAAATAAAAAAAATCCACACCATTTATTGAGTTGCTTCTCTATGGCAGAAATTGTCATTGGCAATGGGAATATAGAGATGACCAAGACAGACACTGCTTGGTTCCCATGGAACCTATATTATAGAAGAAGAATCCTATATAATAAAAGCCTAATATGCTAAGTTTCCAGTCATCTGGTTGTCTGTTCAAACAATCAAAGCATAATATGCTATTAATATGCTAAGGCCATTCAAATATTCTCTATGATGTGCACTGACCACTAGGGGATAGACAGTTGACTGCTTGACCAGTTGCTATGTTGTGCACTGATCACCAGGGGGCAGATGCTGAGACTCTTAGATTAGCTTGCTGCTGGGGTCTGGCTGATTGGGACTGAGCAAGAAGGGTGGACATGCCCTAGAGCCCTCCCACAATCCCTTCCTAGCTGGCCTACCTCCTGTGTCCTTCCCCAGCCCTGATTGTGATCGGCCTGATCTGTGTCCTCTCACAATCCTGGACCACTTGGGGGATGTTGAAGAGCTGGTTTCAGCCCAATCCTGCAGACCAGGTCAAGGGACCCCATTGGTGCATGAATTTGTGCACCATGCCTCTAGTATAGTCCATAAGCACATAAGCAAATAAATGAGCAAGAACTGATCATTAAATGCTTTCTCAAACTTCAAAAATATATTATCCTAGAGGCACAAAGCATTGAAAATTATAGGCAAGATGCTGTGGATGTGACCTGTTGAATGGCCTCAGATGAAAGCTCTCTATCATACCACAATTGAAGTATTTGCAGCACTTCTGCAGTTTTCATGAAAGAGTTTGGCTTTGAAATCACACATACCTGCCTTTTAATCCTACCTCCTCTACTTATTAGAGCTACAAATTTAGGAAAGGTTTTAACTCTCTGTCAGTTTCCTGGTCTGTAAAACAATGCAGCTTTGCTGGACTACACAGTACAATATAAGTAAAACACATGGCACTTAGCAGGTACTCAGGAAATCTTATTTCTCCCTTCGAGTCGGGGGAGAAAAAAGAAACAACAGTGTTCCCTCTTACAATAACATTAGGTATAAAAAGTTTAGAAACACAGCAAAGAATTTGGACTATGTTCCTTTGTAGAATGGTTTTATTAAAACACATACAATCCCCTTGAGACTATCATTGCCTTTAAACTTGAAGGCAGTTCCAATATAGCCTGCTTGTCAAGACAAAACGAACATTTGCTAAATCATATTGAACTTTTCACTAGTGATTTACAACAGTCTTTCTGTGAAGATACTTTTCTTCCCACTCTCAGAGTCGGGGAGCAGAGCGGACAATAGGCTAAGGGGAGAACCACATATTTACCCTCAACATGTTCAACTCCGTGCTCTCAACTCAGCATTCCTGCTTCAGGTAGAGGTTTGGTATTTGAAAAGCAAAGGAATCAAGTTTCCTGGCACTCTGTAGCCTGAAACATTTATCACAATAAATCCCAGGAGCTGGGGCCTGCTTTTGGAGATTAGAAGAATGCTGTGCATGTGGCAAGGGGTGGGGGAGAGGGGAGATGATTGGCCTGCAGGGAACAGCTTTCTGGAGGTTTCTAGGCTGCAGCCCTGCTGTCTCTCTATTAGTAACAAAAGACTTGCCTTACTCAGCCCTAGGCATCTGGCTTTATCCCCAGCTGCTGCTCTGAGGCCAGAGTAAAATAGAGAGAAAATATATAGGTGCTTCAGATTCAACAGTCCTTAGTGTGGCAGCAGTGATGGTAATAGTAATAATAATTATTTTAGTTATTATAATGATTTAATATTTATATGTAAGTTAGAAGTAGTATAAATAACTATATGAAATAAAATTATTTCTGAAATTATTATTATAGAAATAATTATTTTTTGCTGTACTAACAACTTCACCTGCATCACCTCTTTGAAACTCCAACCCCAATATTTTGATTCATATGCTATCATTTCCTCAATTCACAGAAGAGGAAACTGAGACACAGTTGAGTGAAGTAACTTACCCCATCACCTGACAGAGTGCGCGAAGGAGCTAGGATATGAAACCAGGAGTAAAACCCCAAGGTCTAAGTTCTCTCTTTGCACAAAAGACAAATCCATATTCAGCTTCATTTCCTGTCTTGATCCATGATGTATTGATCCAATGATGTGAAATATCAACAACAGAATCAACTGTGATCAATGATCCCAACATGGCAGCATGTGTCTTCCCCAGAAGAAACACAGAGAACATACCTTCTCTTCTCCATCTCAGCTGGTGCTGCGTGCTTGCATGGGGCTCTGATTGAATTAGCAAATGCAATAAATCTTTTGAGTAAAAAGGAGGAAGCATTTGTAATTTGGAGAAAGAATTTATATCGTTGGCTTGAAGTTGAAATAGCTGTGTTTTATTCTCCTTTTTGTTTTTGTTTTTAATGTCAAGTCATATTTTAGTCCTTGCTGTTTCTCCTTTCTTAAGTAAATGACCTCATCACTGTTTTCCTTTTGTGCTCCTAGATCCAAAGCTCAGATGATTTCTGACATAATTTTCTCAAACTTTGCGTGTTTTCTTGGCCAATTGCTGACCTCAACTCTGAAGTCATTCAGGCTCATTTGCTACCAGACTCTGAGGTGAGAGTTTGCACCTCCTGGGTTTTTCTTTTGGGTTTTGTTTTGTTTATAAAAGTGACTTTCATCCAAAATAATGCCATGTCCCAGAAAAACTAAGAGGGGGTCACTGTTCACTTCAAAGGACTCACACTAGGTGGAATTTTCTCCTGAGGTCACAAGCAGTGGAAGAGTTGTCAAAAGCTAATGCTGTAGGTCACCAGGTTGGCAGCCTCTTTCAAAGATGCCACCTGAAGTCACAAAGGCTTGTGCTATTTTTGAAAAAGCAGAATCACGAGGTCTTTTGACCATGAGGACAAACATCCCTCAGCCTTCTTTTTTGGTCTAATGTCATCTTCTGGTGTTTTTAGTGTATTTCCACACTTATTATGAATCAGAAACTCAAGGAATTCAAAGCCCAAATGAAATTACTGACTTAATATTTTGGAGTACTCCAGTTAATCCAATGCTTTCTAGCCTACCTCATTCATCAGCATATCTGTAAATTTGTTTTAATATGATATTAGTCTTGGAAATGAGAATAAAGGATGGTAGAAAGAATAAAAAAGCAAGAAAATCCTCATAGATAGTCAGTAGTTTGGTGATTGCCAGAGGAAAAGGGGGTAGGGTGAGTTAGAGGAAGGTAAAGGGCAGTAAATGGTGGTGGAAGGAGACTTGACTTTGGGTTGTAAACAGAAAATACAATATACAGACAATGTATTATAGAATTGAAACTTATATAATTTTATTAACCAATAAAAGCAATAAACATTTTTTAAAAAAAGAATGAGAGAGAGAAATTAGCTTTAATCCCATTTTTTTGCCTCAAATTTTAGCTCAAAGAAAAAAAAATATTTATTCATTAAACACATATTGTGAGCACTCACTCTGTCCTGTACACTAGGCCAGAAGAAACTGCTTTGAATAAAATGATGTGGTCCTGCCCACAGAACTTAGCATCTAGTGGTCCAGATACATTGACAATTACAATAAAGTGTGATCAATGGCACAATAGCGATAAGAAGCTTTCTTTTAACACTTGGAGGACTTAATTGGTTATAGAATTTAATTTATTATCTACTAGAGGACCACAGCAAGAAATTCTTTTTTTAAAAAATAAGTATATTTTATAAATATATTTTATATTTTACAGAGAGGAAGGGAGAGAGATAGAGAGCTAGAAACATCGATGAGAAAGAAACATTGACGAGCTGCCTCTTGCACACCCCCTACCGGAGATGTGCCCGCAACCAATGTACATGCCCTTGACCAGAATCGAACCTGGGACCTTTCAGTCCGCAGACTGACACTCTACCACTGAGCCAAACCGGTTTCAGCCAGAGCATGAAATGCTTGCACAAGTAGGGTCCCTAGACCTGGCCAGTGATCAGGGCTGATAGGGGCCTTCTGGCTGCTGGCCAGGGCCTTCCTTTGTTCTGCAGCACCCCCTGGTAGTCAGCACACATCATAGCAAGTGATCAAACTCTTGATCTCTCAATTGACCTCCCGAGGGGACACTTTGCATATTAGCCTTTTAAATATATATAGACTAGAGGCCTGGTGCAAAAAATTCATGCATGGGGTGGTGGTGGTGGGGGATGTCCTTCAGCCCAGCCTGCACCCTCCTGGTGGGTTGGATCAGGTCTAAACGGGCAGTCAGACATCCCTCTCACAATCCAGGACTGGTGGCTCCCAACTGCTTGCCTGCCTGCCTTCCTGATTGCCCCTAACCGCTTCTGCCTGCCAGCCTTATCACCCCCTAACCACTACCATGCCAGCCTGATTGATGTCTAACTGCTCCCCTGCCAGCCTGTTTGCCCCCAACTTCCCTCCTCTATTAGCCTGGTCACCCCTAACTGCCCTCTCCTGCAGTGTTGATCGCCTCCAACTGCCCTCCCTTGCAGACCTGGTCCCTCTCAACTGCTTTCTCTTGCAGGCCTGGTGCCTCCCAACTGCCCTCTCCTGCTGGCCATCCTGTGGTGGCCATCTTGTGTCCACATGGGGGCAGGATCTTTGATCACATGGGGGCAGTCATCTTGTGTGTTGGAGTGATGGTCAATCTGCATATTACCCTTTTATTAGATAGGATAGAGGCCTAGTGCATGGGTGGGGGCCAGCTGGTTTTCCCTGAAGGGTGTCTCTGATCAAGATGGGGGTTCCTTTGGGGCCTGAGGCAACCTTAGCGAGGGGTCTATGGTGGTTTGCAGACCGGCCATGCCCCCTGGTGTCCCAAGCAGAGTCCCTGGTATCTGGAATTTATTTACCTTCTACAACTAAAACTTTGTAGCCTGGAGCAGAGCCAAGCCTCCTGCTCACTGGTAGCCAGCAGCCATTTCTGTTTGGATTTGTTTACCTTCTATAATTAAAACTTTGTAGCCTTAAGCAGAAGCCTGGGCCTGCCAGGGTGTGTGGAAAGCTTTACTTCCTCTGTTGCCTGGGACAACCCTAGCATGCTCTCTCCAGCTCTGTGGCTGCTGCCATTTTTCTTGGGATTTATCTTCTATAATTGAAACTTTGTATCCTTGAGTGGAGGCCTCGGTCAGCCAGGGTGTGTGGAAAGCTTGGTTTCCTCTATTGCCTGGGAAACCCAAGCCTCTCAACTGCTCTCTGTGGCTGCAGCCATCTTGGTTAATTTGCATACTCACTCTGATTGGATAGTGGGCATGGCTGGTGGTATAATGGAGTGATGGTTAATTTGCATATTACTCTTTTATTATATAGGATGTTTTCAAAGGGAAGAATTAAGAGTAATAGTTAGAGATAAAATGTTGACTGCCTCTGGGTTGGAGTAGTTCGATAGTGAGCACTTGGCAAAGTAGTGAGCTTCTTGTCACTGGTAGCAATCGAATAGAGGCCTGCCCTTCAGGAGATTTCTGTTTGGAGTTGAGGCTTGTGGGGCTTCCAACCTAGGAATGCTGAAGTTTTATGAGTTAAGTGTTTTCTTAGTCCTCTGTCTCCAGGAGAAGACTGAGACCTTAAGTCTGTACATCTTTACTGGGGAACCTTAGGCAGGAATTAAGAGCAATAACACAGGTGTGAAGACGTCAAACTTTTACACCTGGAATGCCATATTTTTCCTCAATTTTGAGCATTAGGAACTAGTGGTGTTTTCTTTCTTTTTTTTTAAAATATATTTTTATTGATTTTTTACAGAGAGGAAGGGAGAGAGATAGAGAGCTAGAAACATTGATGACAGACAGTCATCAACCAGCTGCCTCCTGCACACCCCCCACTGGGGACGTGCCAACAACCAAGAATCAAACCCGGGACCCTTCAGTCCACAGGCCGATGCTCTATCCACTGAGCCAAACCGGTTTCAGCATTAGTGGTGTTTTCTAAAATTGAAATTCCCTGAGGGAAAATAAACCAACATCTTTCTGATTGTAATAAAGAGAAGGTAATATGTTTTCTTTATAATTATTAATGTTTTTAAATGTGCCTTATTTCTTCAGCATAATTTTCTTAAACATCCCTTTTCCTTTCTTATTTAAAATGTAGAACATGAGTGTTAGGACCATTCCAAGTCACAAAAATCTCAGCTCCTCTAAATAAAGGGATGTTTAAAAAACACACATGTACTTATAAACATAGGTTTACTAACATATACATGTACAAAACTTATTAAAACATATTATCTAAATATCTTTGCAAAAGATATAGGAATAGTCTTTGATGTTACTTCAAGTACTTTGAATTCTTAGAATCAACATCATTAAAATGTCTATACTACCCAAAGTAATCTATAGATTCAATGCAATTTCCATTAAAATACCAACAGCATATTTCAAAGAACACACTCCACAAAAATTCATCTGGAATAAAAAAAAGACCCTGAATAGCTGCAGCAATCTTGAGAAGGAAGAACAAAGTAGGAGGGATCTCAATACCAGATATTATACTATATTACAAAGCCACTGTTCTCAAAACTGCCTGGTACTGGCATAAGAACAGATATATAGGCCAGTGGAACAGAACAGAGAACCCAGAAACCAAGCTGTTATGCTCAATTAATATATTGTTTTTCTTGGACAAAGGATCTTGGCTTTCAACCAGAGTTCTAGTTCCACAGAGCAAGTAAGATGTATTTGATACTGATGCTGGAAAACCAGGGCCATGAGAATCATAAGCCTTTCCTGTATCCATTATTTTTGTGTACTTTTACTTTTTATTTTTAACAATAGAAATATTTCTGGTAATTTTTCTAATAATTCTTCTGTCTTCCTGCTTTTTTAGTTAATAGATTTTAATGATTAATAATTACAAAAGAGTTAATCATAACTGATATGCCTTGAGCAGCTATTATGTGCCAGACATTATTTAGTTATAGTAATCTACAGTTGAAAGAAACCTAGAGATTCTTCAGAAGCAGAGCCCAATGTTTGTGAAAATCAAACACTTCAAAGGATCCAAAAAAGGAGAAAACTTTTCTCCCAGGCCCTAAAAGCTTTACTTTAGTCATGGCAATAAGAGAAAGAACTTCAACAGAGATCTGCATCAAATATTGGAAAACAAACAAAATACCTGTCATTTTACGTTTCTTATGGTGATTTTAAATGAAAGGAAAATGAAACATATATATTACATCTTCTTCATCCATTAATGGACTCTTAAGTAATTTCCATATCTTAGCTCTTGTAAATATCGCTGCAATGAATGTAGGGATGCATTTATTTTTCCATATTAAAGCTTTCATAATATTTCTTTGGATAAATAACCAGAAGAATTGCTGAGTCATATGGTAGATCCATTCTTAAACTTTTGAGGAACCTCCATATGGTTTTCCACAGTGTCTGGACCAATTTGCCATCCCACCAACAGTGTATAAGAGTTCCCTTTCCTCCATCTCCTTGCCAACACTTATTTCTTGTCTTTTGATAGTAGCTATTCTGATATGAGCTGATGTCTCATTGTGGTTTTGATTTGCATTTCCCTCATAACCAGTGATGTTGACCATATTTTCACATGCCTGTTGGCTATCTGTTGTCTTTTTTGGAAAATGTCTATTTAGATCCTCTGCCCATTTAAAAAATATATATTTTATTGATTTTTTACAGAGAGGAAGAGAGAGAGATAGAGAGTTAGAAACATTGATGAGAGAGTCATCTTTTGGATGCCTCTTGCACATCCCCTACTGGGGATGTGCCCGCAACCAGAATCGAACCCGGGCCACTTCAGTCCACAGGCTGATGCTCTATCCACTGAGCCAAACCGGTTTCGGCGATCCTCTGCCCATTTAAAAAATATTTTTTATTGATTTCAGAGAGGTGAGAGAGAAAGAGAGAGAGAGAGAGAGAGAGAGAGAGAGAGAGAGAGAGAGAGAGAGAGAGAGAAGCATCAATGATGAGAGAGAATCACTAATCAGTTGCCTCCAACAAGCCCCACACTGGGGATCAAACCCACAACTAGGCATGTGCCCCAACTTGGAACCAATCTGTGACCTCCAGGTTCATAGGTTGATGTTCAACCACTGATCCATGCCAGCTGGATTTTTAATTGGGTTGTTTTTGTTGTTGTTAGGTTGAGTGAGTTCATAATATATTTTGAATATTAACCCTATATCAGAAATACCACTTGCAAATATCTTTTCCCAGTTGGTTGCCCTTTTGTTTTGCTGATGGTTTCCTTTATTTATTTTCTACATAAACTTCTGCTTTGGGGAATTAGCCTTTTGCTGCAAGAACACCCATCCTCACTATATGAGTCAGGTTAGGAAGCTTGAAGGGGTTCGATTGTCAATGGCAAAGTAAAACCTCAAGTGCTTAAACAGAATGTTTGACAGTGTTAACCAAGCCCCTGCTAACTTTAAGAACTTTCTGTGAATCATTCATAGATACTTCCTGAATCACTTGCAGAAAAATCTTTTTGGAAGAAATGCATGGCATGAATGCAGTTTCATCCTTCCTGATGTTAATAGTACTCTCACAGAAACACTTTTACATTCCTCTGCATCCTGAGAGATCAGAAAATATTCCCCTTCTCATGTGTGTGCATGCACCTGGAAACAGTATTTTTGCACTGAAAGGGAAATTGCAGAATTGCTCTGGCTCCATCAAAAGCCCTTTCAACCAACAAATATTTGTGTAGCGTTGCTTTAGGCTTTGTGAGGAAGGCAGCATTTCTGTCCTCAATAAGCTTAAAATGTATTTGAGTAGAAATTCAAATTAAAAATAGTTACATATGGCCAGTGAGTGTTGTCAGACTTGGGAGAAAGTGCCCAACTCCTGTGAATACATGTAAGTGTGTTATCAGTGTTTTCCACAGAGCCTGTTTTAATTATTTTTAATTAGTCCATGAATTCCTCAGGGACAGGACTACTAGTGCTTGGTAAGTTTTTGTATCCCCTGCAGCTTTTTTTTTTTTTTTTTTTTTTTTTTTTTTTTTTTGAGAGCGTGAAAGGGGGAGAGACAGAGAAAAACATCCATGCCAATTGGTTGTCAGATATGGCCCCACTGGGTCAGGATAGAACCTGAGCTTGCAACCGAGGTACATGTCCTTGACTGGAATTGAACCCATGACCCTTCATTACACAGGATGATGTTCTATCCACTGAGCAAAACTAGCTAGAGTCCCTCTGTAGCTTTTAGTGCACATTTGTTGATTGATGTTTAAGATCTTGGAGAAATTACTTTCCCAACTGTGTGAATTGTTTCCACCCCCCCTATTGCTCAGTGTCTCAGAAATTCTTTAAGAGAATATGTTTTTCCTCATACTGTGGCATAGTCCTTGAATAAGTGAGACATCAATTTTCTTATCATAAATTGATGAGATGGCATCATCTAATTAGAGGCTCATAGGAAGGAAATGAGCTTTGGAAGTCCTTAGTTCATCCCTTGTCCCAAAGCAGAAGTGTGGCATATTCCCACCTGTCACCTATTCAAAAGGCTGGTTGTGTTTTGGGCACGTCTTAAGAAAGGGGCTGCACAAGAGGGTGATCTCAGGCTTTGTTATTCACTGTGCCCAGAGCTAAAAGCAAGATCTCTATCTGTCAGGTCTCAGTTACAGACAATCTGAGCTTTTTAAGACTGTGAGAGCATGAGTGAACCGGTCTGGCTAAGCAGTTCAAACCAGTAGCCTTTAGTGTTCCAGAGTGTCAGCAACCTTTTGCAGGGTGACAGAGGTTGTAAAGAGAGGAGAGAGGCACTGAGGAAATAAGCAGGCTTAGAAATAAGACGGAAACAGCCTAGAACCAGGGACCAAGTATCTTCTTGAACAATGATTACATCTCTCCCAAGTCTTCCTACACCTTATTTTTATCTCTTTTCAGGGCTCTACAGAAATGAATGCTAAAATGCTTTTCAATCCCATTACCACCATATTGATGGTAGGATTTAGAAAACCAAAGGCTCAGAATTTATTTTTTAAATTAGAAGATGTTTATTATAGACTAGGCAAATTTATTTCTATGAAGCTCTTAGATACAGTGCCAGAATAATATTTCAGCCAATGCGTACTTATTCCTTCTAAAATTTGTCATAAGCAGAGGGGGAATAAGAGTCTTCCAGGATAAATCATGAAATAGATTGCCAGAAAAGTCCTCTTGACTCTATTGTAAATTTCTGACTGTCCATGGTCAGCATTATTAGGACAGGGGCTGGGCCCCTGTGGAAGAAATATATTCTGTCAACATTTCTTGAAATACTGTGATTGTTGAAGTTATAGGCAATGAATCAATCATAGGTCTATAAGTTGTTGCTCAGATGGTAGATTCATATTTCTGATTTATGAGTTAATAATTCATTCTTCTTCTACAGAGGTTAAAATGGTAGCTGTTTGAACAGAAAAACCAAAACCAAAACCAAATTTGAAATGTCATATGGTGTTTCTTTTCAGTGTCAGGTGGAAAAAAATCTTAAACCTAGTTTGAATAAAATATGCCCATGGTAGACCTGTGAATATTATTATGAGAATCTAATATCTGGAGGCAACACCAATGGACCATGAAGATGATCCCAGCCAATGAATAATGACAGGATTCAGGAGAGTGATACAGAATCTTTCATCCTGCCCCTGACGGGGAACAAACTCCTAATCTCAGCCAAAAAACAGTTCTTTTTTGTTCTTCTCCTACCTGTGGAGTGATAGGGGAAGAAATAGATGCTGTAAAATACTCTATTTTAGAGCTCTATTTTAGGGGTTTCTGATTCTAGCTCTTACCAGACTAATATTTCTGATAATATCAACTCTAGAAACTGGATTAAAAAATAAAATAAACAACTCTTCCCCCCCCCCCCCACACACACACACACAAATCTTTATGGAGTCACTAAAGAGCAATCTAGCCAGACAAGTCAGAACAGGCTAAGATTCCATAAAGAAAATAAATTGAGGTGAGTCCTGTCTTTATTGTTGCTTTTATCTCTTTGGACATGGCACCTAGGTTGCAAAAGTAAAAGCAGCAGTTTTGCATTCTGGCAGCTTCACTGGGAGAAGATACAAAAATTGAAATTTCAAGCTACTTAGACAACTGGGACTTGGAAATGCTTTGATGAAGGGAGAAATCTGCAGAGTGTTGAACTCCACATTCTGTGTGCAGTTTCCCCTTGAGTCATTTGGTAACTTCTAAACTTCATGTGCACAAGATGAGAGACAGAAACCCAGAAGAATACAGTTGCTAAGAGGCTGAGAAGCTAAGCTGCACGCTCATATTTTGGCAATTTGATGGTTACTGGGGAAAAACTGGAATTCAGGAAAATGCCTTCTCCTGCAAAGTTAGTAATAACAAAGTGATGTTCAGCGTCATCACTTTCATTTAAGATTGTACATGAAGGTTTATCAGTGCAATAGAACAGACAGAAAATGAGTCATGAGATTTAGAAACATTTTAAATTTCATTATTTGGAGATTATGTGCTTGTGTACATGGAAAAGCCAAAAAGTCCATAAACAAAGCATCGGGCTTGATAAATGAATTAGCAAGGTTACTGAATACAAGGAAACTATACAAAAACTATTGTTTTTCTATATAACAATGAAAATGCAGATAAATTTATTTTAAAAATGATAACTCTCCCCTTCACCCCCACCCCTCGGCTGCTGTGGCTTGCTTGGTTGGAGCATCATTCTGTACAGTGAAAGGTTTCATTCTGCATCAGGGCACATACTTAGGTTATGGATTGAATCCTTGGTTGAGTTGGGTATGAGAGGCAACCGATCAATATTTCTCACATTGATTTTTTAAAATATAGTTTTATTGATTTCAGAGAAGAAGGGAGAGAGAGATATAGAAACATCAAAGATGAAAGAGAGAATCATTGATTGGCTGCCTCCTGCATGCCCTCCACTTGGGATTGAGTCCACAACTAGAGCATGTGCCTTTGACTAAAATCTTGCACAAAATTTAACTTCAGATGGAATTAATGTGCTTCATTAGATGTGGAATACTTAAGTATGATATGCTAAAATGAGAAAAGTAAAACAATAAAGCTTCTAAAGGTTAATGTAAGACAATATCTCTATGACCACTAGTTGAGTTTTTTAAAAGGACACAATAACACTAACTATAAAGGAAAATCTTGATCAACTGGGTCTTATTAAAAATTAAGAACTTCTGTTCATCAAAACATATTATGAAGGAAGTCAAAACTCACCATAGAGGAGCAAAGATGTTGAAATGTGTATATTTATCAAAGAACTTATATTAAAAATTTACAATAAGATAAATAAAAAGACACTCAAATATGTGAAAGAATTAAATTGACACTTGGAGAGGAATATATGCAAATTATTAATATGAAAGGACATTCAACATCTTTAGTTAACAAGGAAATGCATGTTATATCAACAATAATATAGCACTACCTACCCATCAGGATGACTAAAAACAAAACAAAACAAAACAAAACAAAACAGAAAAAACAAACCCACGAAGAACAGATAATACCATTGAGCCTATTTTGAAAGACCATATCCTAGTGGTAAGTTTTTATAGTTAGCCAGTTGTAAGATTACACCTATTGTATATCAGTCATAAGATTATACTAGTTGTAAGATTATAGCTATTACTCGGATAAAAGCTACAATTCTTGGTATCATATTTATTACAACCCTTGTATTTAAAAAGATTAAACTAGCTATTTTATTTCTATTTATAATGGTGAATCATCAGTGATATATTCTACAAGTAACACAAGATTTGTCAATAGTTTGGTTCTCAGCAAAGCCTCAGTGGGTCTGAACTGGTCTTGGTAGCTTAAGGAAAGCTCCATTTTGGTAAGGAAGTGGTTCTGGCTTAGCCTCAAGGAGCCAAGTGAGTTTGTCTTGGTCTTGAGGCATCAAAGGCAGTCTGGTTGAGGATGGCTGTGGTCATGCGTGTTTTGCCCACTACTATTCATTTTGGGTAAGTGGGAAACAAAATTCTACCTAATTTTAGGTCCTTTAAACATATGACTCTTTTAATGTCTATAATCCTGGGTCATATCTTTGAAATAAGATGATTAAGGGTTTATAACAAAAATATTAAATTCTTCCAACCATGCTCTTCATTACTAGTTAATGTCAATGTGCAGCTCACAGAACTAACCACATCTGGCCCTTAAAAAGTGTTTATGTTATTTGAGTAAGTGAAAAGTAAATGAAGAACTCATATGCTTTCTGTTATAATTATTAATTTAGTTTTTCACCTGACCCATTTCTTCATAAGTAATAAAATAAACATGATGATTCCTTGGTATTCAAGTATTAAGTTGGTCATCTTAATAATAAAATTAAGATGTGGTAATAACACGAGTACATAATAAGTTGCCATTATTATAGCTAAAAAAGTGAATGAAGAATAGACAACAAACAGCATTTCCACAATAGTGCTACTGTCATTTTCTCAACACCTCCTAGTTGAGTCTCTATTAACAAAGAATTTTCATCAGCTTCATGGAAAATAAAAACTCTAATTTCCATTTTGGTATTATAGCTAATATAATGCTTTTACATATTCTGCAAGCACAAATCTTGTTTAAATTATGAAATTAAGAAAATAGATACAAGTCATTAATGACTGGCCTGGATTTCCCTCAAAGCAGAGCCTGAGTAGAGGCCTGGCATGAAAGAAGTTTATCTGAAAACCCATCACAGGGTGCTGGAGTGAAGAAGAAGAAGAGAAATTAAATAAGGAAGTGGAGAAAACCAAAACGTGGGTGTGCCCTTGAATTGGCCTCACTGTGGGTGACTGATGCATGATTCTGCAGTATCTTCTGAGTAGCCTCCTGAAACGAGCATCAGAACCATCCACTCAGGAGAGGAAAGAGGGAAGCATGTATCTTTTGGTTCTGATCTCCAGTTGATCAAGGGTAAGCTCAAGGATGATAATTTCCCTATAGCTCCAGATTCTGTGTACACTGACACCAAGGGGGTTTTCATGGCTCTTCCATGATACAGCATCAGAGAATCCAGGAGCAGGCATGATAGGTACTTGAAGCAGGCTCAAGTGAGATGCTGCAGATGACATCTGTCCCAAACTGTTCAAGAGGAAGTAGGACTGATTGCTGTAGTGGTGACTAGAGTAAGGAGTGGGATGAGAAGATTCAAAATGGCATATGGGAGATGTCTGATAAAGTTTTCATCATTGAAACTATTAATCTGGTCTTTTAAAAAGTACAAGAAATTAAAATCAAATTCAAACCACTTTAATTAAAAAGGAAATTTAATTTCCTTAAAAGAAAAAGTCTAGTCATGGAAAGGCAGTACAGTATAATGCACCTCTGAATTCAAACACTGGGTAAATTGTAAGTCTTTATACTTACTAACCATATAACACTTGGTGAATTACTTAGCCATTCTGTACATCTATTTCTTCATCTGTGAAGCTGAGATAATAGGATTTGTCTCACAGGTTTACTGTGAGGATTAAGTGAATTTATAGCAGAGTACCTGGCTTATACTATTAATCATGATCACCATTGTCATTATAATATGCCAGGACTGACCAGCAGACCCTGAGCTATGGATGAATGGATTACTCTGAAACACTGTGAAAGAGAGGCTAAGGGACTGCTTGGCTATTGGAGCAAACAGACCTGGTTTACTTGGTTAGAGGGAGCATCATCCTGTACAGTGAAAGGTCGAGAGTTTCATTCTGCATTAGGGCACATACTTAGGTTATGGATTGGATCATCGGTTGGGTCGGGTATGAGAAACAACCTATCAATGTTTCTCACATTGATTTTTTAAAATATAGCTTTATTGATTTCAGAGAGGAATGGAAAGAGAGATAGAAACATTAATGATGAAAGAGAGAATCATTGATCAGCTGCCTCCCACAACTGGGCAGATGGCCTGCCTGGGAATTGAACCATGACCTCCTGGTCCATAGGTCAACACTCCACCTCTGAGCCACACCGGCCAGGCCATGTTTTAGAATTTTAAGTAGTTATTTATGGTGGTCTTTCCTTTTATATATTTTGGCTTTCCTCCAATATTCTTGCTAACCCCATGGTGATGATAAAAGCCATATTATGTTAAAAGCTACTAATTTTATGGTTTTAAGTTTTTTTAATCTTTAATTCACTTGTAATATATTTATTTATTCCCATTTTTTGCTATAAATTTTTCCATATGTTTAGCCAGTTAACTCCATGTATTTTTACTAAATAGTTAATCCTCTCCCTTATTTGAAATGTCCTCTATACCATGTATTAAATGTCTATATGTGTGCATATGTAAGTTTACAAATAGTTGTTTCTGTACTTTCTATTTTAACCATTAATCTCATAGGATTTCACTGGAAGTAGAAGAGAAATGGAAATTACTTAGCAATCCTGAGCAGATAGAAGACAGGAGTGAGGAGTGGTGAGATGTTTTATTACAGACATTAACATTTTTAAATTAAATTTATTGGGATGGCATAGGGTAAATGATCATATAGATTTCAAGTGTACATTTCTATGATACAAGATCTGTATATGGCATTGTGTGTCCATCACAATGTGAATGTGTTACAAATCCAAAATGTTAAATTAAAAATATGAACTGCATAGTCAGTTGAAATTCCAATGTTGCTTTGGTTATTTTTTCTGTTTTCCCTGTATTTATTTATCTTTTAAATGTTTTATTGGTTTTAGAGAGAGAGAGAAAGGGAGAAGGAGAGAGAGAGAGAGAAACATTGAATTGAGGAGGAAACAGCTATTGGTTGCCTCCTGCATGAACTCTGACTAGGTGACAGTTTGGTGCATGGGATGACAATCAACTGAGCCACACTGACCAGAGCCAATATTTATTTTTATTTAAAATTTCTTCTTTGTTGAAACTGGTTTGGCTCAGTGGTGTCGGTCTGCGGACTAAAAAGTCCCAGGTTTGATTCCGGTCAGAGGCATGTACGTTGGTTGCGGGCACATCCCTGGTAGGGGGTGTGCAAGAGGCAGCTGGTTGGTGTTTTTCTCCCATCGACGTTTCTAGCTCTCTATCTCCTGCTTCCTCTCTGTAAAAAATCAATAAAAATATATTTAAAAAAAAAGAGGAAAAAAAATTTCTTCTTGGTTACTTCAGAATTATTTAAAAAAAAATACTGTGTGTGTTATGACGTTGCATTTGAAAGTGGAGAGTTGAGTACAAATGTACATTTTCAAAAGTCCTTGTTTAAATTCTGATGTTCATCCATTAATAGCTTTCCAATTTTGAAGAAGTAGAATATTTTTAGACTGATTTGCTTGGCATAGTTGACAAAAACGTTGCTGGAATTATTCACTGTGGCTTTCCAAATATGTTCTCTCTTATTTGCATACTGCCTTGAGGGAATTAATGTTTGACTACTCAAAGTTTGACCCAGCTCACATGGGCCATCTGGGAGAGGAGTTTCACTAGTCAGTCACTCAGTGACTGTAGTGTGCGAAAAGTTGGAAAACCAAGGATAGATTTACTGAGCCTCTTACATGGATTAAACTACAACTATGCAGTGAAATCTGCTAGTATAAAAATGATGGTTTTCCTAATTTCAGAATCATCTCTTGGTTCTGTATATAATTTATAATATTCCACTTTATAATATTCAATAACATTTTTGTTCAGGAACAGGACATTATATAGTTATTATACCATAAGTTCACTCAGTTGGGTAGATGCTGCCTCACAGATAGTAAATATTAGTTTTACATAGGCAGATGATCTGCTTACTTGGCCACTCTAATAAAATTGAACTAGAAAATCTGATTTGTGGAAAAGTCATAAAAGAAAAAAAAAGGGGGGGTTATTAGCATAAAAAATAGTAGTAGTTTTGTGAAAATTTAATAGAAAAGAGAGTTAGTTAATGTAATTATTTTAAGTCTTTCTGATTTCAATGATGCTTAATGAATATTCTCTTTATACCACCCAGGATGTGGGTATGATCCCTGAAAATTTTTTAGACATATTTGTCCAATTAAGGGACTCACATTTTTGGCTACAATCCTTTTGTGCCTTGGTACATATTTATAGAAACATTTACATTTATGTTTATATTTATATTATATTTATATTTATTTTTTTTACTTCATTTAATTATTTTCTAGCTATTCTATTGATAATGGGCATTGCAAACAATTAAAATTCTAATATACAGGAAGGAAGTAGGCCTAGGATTACTATAATTTTGGCTACTTTATGTTTATGCAGTTTTAATATAGTGGTAAAACTACCAAATGTTTGACAATTTTTTTGGTTATTATTACTAATTCTTTTTTCACATGAATTTTCTGTTTGTTTACTGTTTCATTTTATTTGACACTTTACTAGAGTCAATAGTTACAGGAGAATGTTTACATCACTAGGACTGAGACACCCTCTCAAATGTGCAGGCTCATGCTAATAGCTCTCTGATACATAACTCGAGTTATTTCATTTCAGTCTGTGCCTCTTGATCTGCCTCCCAGAGCCTGCCCAGACTCTCCTGTCTTTTCTCCCTGGTACAGATAATTAGACGACTTGAGATTCTACCCCTAATTACCATTTGCTCCATTTGCAAGTGGATTATTTACTTTCATTAGCACCAGGGGGAATCCCACTGCCAGAAATGCACAATTCCACTTCTGTTTTGACTCTTCTCATTGGTCAAACTCCAAATCACCTCACGTTTGGACATGAATCTTGGTGTAGTTTCCTCATTCTTGTTTTGTGTGTCTCCACATAGGTCTAGGGGTGTCGAACTCAATCAGAGAAGGGGCCAAAATCTAAAATCCAGCCTAAATCTCGGGCCGAATGGTTTACTGAACAGTCATAAACTGTCATTGTGATGGAAACGCAGCGGAGTGCAGTGATGACAGCGCGGTGCGGGCCACATTGCAAGGTCTGGCGGGACGGATTTGGCCCGCGGGCCTTGTGTTTGACACATGTGGAGGTACTCCCTGCCTACACTGCTCTGAAACCACTGGCTTCCCCCACTGTGTTTATACTAAGTCCCGACACGACACTCACCTCCTGTAGGGCCCGCATTCTACCCTGAGTGACACTGTCTATGCCACACCATCACTTCAGCCCCAATGTCAGTTCCTCGGACCTGTTGCTACTGCCTTCAGAGTTCCCTCCTTTGCTTTCTTTGCTCTCTTCTCTCCTGCACTTTCCTAGGACATCTTTTTTTTCTTCTTAAAATACTTATTTCATGTGTAACTTGCCAAGGACCTAAATTGTTCTCTGCTACCCTGTCAAAGACCATTTAAAAAAAATTTTTTTTCAATTATAGCTTACTTTCAATATTATTTTGTATTGATTTCAGATGTAGAGCATAGTGGTTAGACAATCATATACTTTACAAAGTGTTCCCCCAATATTTCCAGTATTCACCTGGCATCATACATTGTTATCACAATATTATTCAACTGGATTCTCAATGCTGTACTTACATCCCTGTGACTATTTTGTAATGACCAGTTTGTACTTTCTATTTTTTTAAATATATTTTATTGATTTTTTACAGAGAGGAAGAGAGAGAGATAGAGAGCTAGAAACGTTGATGAGAGAGAAACAACGACCAGCCGCCTCCTGCACACCTCCTAACAGGGATGTGCCCGCAACCAATGTACATGCCCTTGACCAGAATCGAACCTGGGACCTTTCAGTCAGCAGACCGACGCTCTATCCACTGAGCCAAACTGGTTTCGGCCAGTTTGTACTTTCTAATCCCTGCACCTCTTTCACCGATCCCCCAACCTCCCTCTCCTCTGGCAACCACCAGTCCCATCTGCTCTCTATGTCTATGAATCTTTTTCAATTTTGTTTGTTCAACAAAAAAAAACAAACATTTGGTTTTCCAGGTCTTTTTTTTGTTAGACTCTCAACTTTTTTTTTTTTTTTTTTTTTTTGCCTTTTTTGTGGATTTGTTGGGTGACACTGGTTAACACAATTATACAAACTGCATGTGCAGTTCTACAATACATCCTCTATATACTATTGTGTGTTCATCACCCCAAGTCCAATCTCCTTTAATCACCATTTATCCCATCTTTATCCTCTCTGACCTCCCCCTGCAATCACCACACCATTGTCCTTGTTCATGAGTTTTTTTCTCTTTTTTTTGCTCAATCCCTTCACCTCCTCACCAGTGTGAATTATGTGGTCTAGTCCAGTGGTCTGCAAACTCATTAGTCAACAGAGCCAAATATCAACAGTACAAGAATTGAAATTTATTTTGAGAGCTAAATTTTTAAAATTTAAACTTCTTATAATACAAGTTCTTCAAAATAGACTGGCCTAGGCTGTGGTATTTTGTGGAAGAGCCACACTCAAGGGCCCAAAGAGCCGTATGTGGCTCGCAAGCTGCAGTTTGCAGACCACACCTCTAGTCAGTGTAACCAACTGAGGAGGGATTTTTGGACTGGAACTCACGGTGTTCCCCTGGGCAGAAGGCTCCCCGGATTCTTTGTTTGTAGGCTTCCAAGAATGAATCCACAGATGGAAGGTGGTATAGCAAAGTTGAAAATTTATTGAAGAGTAAGTACAGATTCCCAGTGGGGAAGGAGAAGGAATTTCACAGCACAGACTCCCACTGTGTGTGTAAAAGCTGCAGATCTTTGTGCCTTGATATCCCCTCTGACTGGTCACTATTCCCTTGGATTGGTTACTATAGTAACTTCTGAGCCCAAAGGTCACCTCACATGGGACTTGTGAGGTTTCCCTCCCCTCCTTCCTTTTATTTTGTAAATATAGACCTTTTGCTGTTTCCAGCTCCCTTATTCTATGCAAATGTGCCTGTTGCAGCTTTTCAGCTCCCCTATTCTATGGAAATATACCTTCTGCTGCTCTGCAGCCCTATGCTTCCTCTATGGTCCCCTAAATTTCTACAATTTCCTATGCTTATCTTTTTTAACCCTAAAAATTTCTGTTCACAACCTTTTATCATTCCTATATCTTTAAACCATCCTCTTACTGTCACGCTTCAGAGGGAAGGCAGAGGAAGGGGGGGTTGAGGGAGGGGGGAGATCAACCAAAGAGCTTGTTTGCATATAACTGTTGAAACCTGTAAAGAATTTTTTTGTGAGTTTATTTGAGCCAAAATTGTCGACACATGCCGGGAAGCAGAACCTCAATGGATTGAGATAATGCTCGGGAGAATGGCGGGTTACATTTCTATATTTATACATTGCAATCAAAGGAAAGGGATGTAGGTGAGTTACATGAAATTCATTGGCGATAGATTAGGGAGGTGGGACAGAGCAAAGTGGGGAAACCTCTGGGATAGGGTAAAAGGTTAAATGATGGACATGAGCTTCTTTCGCAGAGATGGATGCAGGATACTCTAACGTAATTAACAGTTGACAATTAACTTGATAACAATAACAATGAGGAATGTCTCGAGGCCATTTGTTGTGCCCTGAGGGGTCCGGGGTAAAAAGGAAGTTACAAGTTACCCAGACTTCTCGCAGATATGTTATCTTAGATGCAGGAAGGCAGAGGGGCTCAGTAAAAGATCAAAGTTGATCTTTGTCAGGTGAAATATCTGGGACATGACTACCTACTATAACCTGTTAGATATTTAATTTTTAAACCATCTCCTGTGGTTATCTTAGGTCTCTGGGTTTGCAAGACCGCCACACAGGCCTTCCCTGAGCTTGTCAGGTTAGCTTGTGGCTCTTTTCTTTCACATAACTATAACCAATGGACACAGAGAGTGGGGTATGAAGGCCTGGACTGGCAGGCTCGGGGAAGGCTGGGAGAGACAATGGGGAAAAGGGGGACATATGTAATAATTTCAACAATAAAGAATTAAATTAAGAAATAAAAAAATAAAGATTATTTGCACATTTGTTCAAGTTTTAGCCTATCCATATCTCCTCCATGAAATCTTCTTTAATAATTAATCTTCATTCTATGGCATTTCCATAACCCCTAACCTCCCCCCTTGCCCCTCACTCAGTTCTAAAGGCATCGAGAGTTTGTAACACATAGTTTAACCCTTTTAGCTTCCTATGGGTATGTCATGCTGAATCTGTTATGAAGTGCCTTTGGGGGCAAGTAACAGACCTGACTATAGTGCCTTGAACATGACAGATATTTATTTATTTTTGGTGAATGAGATGTTAGGAGGTAGGAAGTTTGCCACAGTGGCTCCTTATGACTCTCCGTTCTTTAGTCCCATTTATTTAGTCCTCAACTTAATGATATAAAATGATGCAGTAGCTCCAGCAAGAAGGGTCTACTAGTAAGTGGTCAGCCTATTTCAAAAAGCCTTCTGGAAATGCTGCCCAATGAAAGGCTACCATTTTCTGCAAGGGAGGTTGGAAATTCATTCTTTAAGACATTCTCTTCATGGCTTCCCCAAATCTAGGGATTCTGCTGGTAGGGAGGAAGAGAGGATGGTTACCCTGGGGTATCTGTCAGCCTCTCTGACACGCGCATAAATGCATGGCCTCTCCTTCCATTTAGCTGCAGGGACACAGCAGGTGTTGGCCTTGCTTTCCTGAGCAGTGGTGAGGAAAATAAACTATAAATGTATGACAAATCAGGATGTACTTCTTAGTTCAGGAAAAGTATTTCTTTCTTACTTTGTCTAGTACACTACTCTTTTTTCCAACGAGTTTGCAGGAAAAACTAACATATTCAGAAAACATAAAAGACAAAAATAAATGTAAAACTTGTTCATCTATGAACATGATGTGTTTGTTTTTTTTCCACCGGGAAAAAAAATGATATAGGAGAATCTGAATTTCATTGCTAGACTACTGGGTATCATTTAACATAATTCTATATAATAAAAGCCTAATATGCTAAGTGTCTGGTTGTCTGGTGACTGGTCGACTGTTCAACCAATCAAAATTTGATATGTTAATGATATGCTAAGGGAGGTCAATTGCTCGCTATGATGTTCACTGACCACCAGGGGGCAGACATTCGACCAGTTGCTATGACATGCACTGACCAATGGGGGTCGATTCTCTGACTGGTAGGTTAGCTTGCAGTAGGGTTCAGCCAATGGGGACTGAGAGGGCTGGGCCAAACACACCTTGGAGCCCTCACTGGCCAACTGGCCCTGATTGGCCCTGATAGGCCTCAGTCAGGACAGGGTGAGATGGGGGCTGACAAGCCCTGGAGCCCTCCCACAGTCCTTCCCCAGCCTTGATAATGCACTGGTAGGTCCTTTGGCCTGGCCTGCACCCTCTCACAAATTTGGGACCCCTTGGGGATGTCAGAGAGCCAGTTTCAGCCTGATATTGCAGGTCACTCCCCTCAGGAGGGCGCCAGACACAGGTTTCACAACTGGTGAGTGCTGCTATGGTGCAAGCCTCTCCTAATCAGGACTGATTGAGTGAGAGCCTGCAGCAGGTGCTGTGGGGTTGGGATGAGCAAGAGCAGCAGATAGGAGCTGCAGGCAGCTTTGGACTGCAGGTTTCAGCCCAAACCCCACAGACCACCCCGAGGTATTCTACCCATGCATGAATTTGTGCACCAGGCCTCTGTGTCTAATAAATACTCCTCAGCATGGCACACAATTCTGGATCTATGTAAGGATGTTACAGGCTGTCCTTGGGTTATATCAGACTTGATATATGTAAATCTCCCATCCTATCTAATAAAAGAGTAATATGCAGATTGACCATCACTCCAACACACAATAGCTGCCCTCATGTGGTCAAAGATAGCTGACCCCATGTGGGCACAAAATGGCCACCACAAGATGGCCAGCTGGGGAGGCCAGTTGGGAGGCACCAGGCCTGCAAGAGAGGGCAGTTGAGAGGAACCAGCCTGCAAGGAAGGGCAGTTGGAGGCGATCAACCTTGTAGGGGAGGGCAGTTAGGGGTGACCAGGCTGGCAGAGGAGGAAAGTTGGGGGCAAACAGGCTGGCAGAGGAGCAGTTAGTTGTCTAACTGCTGGTATGGGAGTGGTTAGGGGGCAATCATAAAGGCAGGCAGGCAAGCAATTGGGAGCCAGCAGTCCTGTATTGTGAGAGGGATGTCCGACTGCCAGTGAGGTCGGGCCTAAACCTGCAGTTGGACATCCCTTAGGGGTCCCAGATTGGAGAGGGTGCAGGCTGGGCTGAGGGAACCCTGCCCCTGTGCATGAATTTCATTACGGAGGAATGGATCTCTGACATAACCCGAGGACCTACTGTAATATTAAATTTGCAAGTTTTGAAGGCAGCTAATGCAGTGATTTGTTAACCCAAGTAAACTGGCTTTGTGTTCTTATCAGAACCTAAGCAAAGACTATGCATGATAAATATTTGCTGTAATTTGTAGTGCTATGTAGATAGCCATTGGGAGTATGCCTGCTTCAACTGAAGGGTGTTTTCCTTCTTTTGTGAAACACAGCAAAGCTCCTTTTGTCTCCTGATCACAGCTCTAATTTTCCCAGCTGGATGAATTCGCCAAGTTGAGATTCTGGGAGGTTTTAACATTAGTGGAATCTACAAAGCGCCAGAGGGGAACAAAACCTGTGTAGGAAACTTCCACTCTCCAGGCTCCTTGGTGTTGGTTGCCACAGCTACCAAGGCTGCTGATTTCTCTGCTTTGCATTCACATCAGAAGAGCAGCCCTCAAGGCGGGGGTGGGGAGAGCTTCATTATATACTGACATTGCAATTTGTTTTAATATTCATATTTAATCTACCATGCTAGTTAGGAAGACTCAGCTAGGTGGAAGATAGGTAGATAAAATGTTATACAATCCAGATGGCAGATCATAGAGGGAATGAAGCTGCATTTATGATTCGTCTCTGAACTTTGCTACCATTTATACTTTGGCTTGAACCAATGTTAGAGGGCTGTATCTATTGCTGCCTCTCCCACAAAGAGGATACAAGAACCATTGATTTAAATATCTATAATAATAAAAGTGTAATGTGCCAATTAGACTGACGTCCTTCTGGACAACCTTCCGGATGAAGCCGGGGCTGCAAGGGAAGCTCAGGTCCCAGTGCCAGAGGGAAGCCAGTGCCCGCAGCCGGGGGAAGGAAGGCCTACTCTTGCACAAATTTCATGCATCATGTCTTTAGTATATATATATATATATATATATATATATATATATACACACTATATGCACCAATATCAAAATAGCAATTAAGATAAAACCAAACCAGCCTGTCCTGGGTAAAGTTTAAGTATATATTCATGTATAAATACTGATAAATCATTTTGAAGCCTTTGAGTTCTATAATTTATTTAGTGATCTTTAATTGACATAGACCTACTGCAGCCATTTTTAGGGAAAGTTGCATAGTGACAGGTATATAAGAGCATGTTAACAATAGATTTACAGTATACATATTTTCATTTCCAAAATATATGCTTTATCAGTGATAAAGAGGTCTCTAAATTCCCTCCACTTTCTTGTCCCTAATCTCAGTTTTGAAAAGAATGTGGTGTTGTACCTTTTTCTTTGATGTGATGGCATTACCGACTGCAAAATACTTATGCGTATTTTTTAAAGTTAAATAACAGCTATGAAACACTATTTTGTAAAATTTAATTTTTCTTTGTTAAAGAAAAGCATGTTTGTTTGCAGTTTGCATTTTTTTAAAGACTACCAGTGATAATCTTTTTTTAAAAAATATATATTTTATTGATTTTAGAGAGGAAGGGAGAGGGATAGAGAGATAGAAACATCAATGATGAGAATCATTGATCAGCTGCCTTCTACATGCCCCCCACTGGGGATGGAGCCCACAACCCAGGCATGTGTCCTTGGCTGGAATCAAACCTAGGACCTTTCAGGCTGAAGCTCTACCCATTGAGCCAAACTGGCTAGGGCTGTTTGCAGTTTTTAAACAACTTCTATCAAGGCTTCTTGGGAAGGGGACAATTTTTTTGAACATCTATTATGTTTTTCTCTTACTTTCTATACATGGTATCATTTATAAAGACACTATTAAGTGCTATTAATTTACTTTTCAGATGTGGCTAAGAAGAGGATTTCATATTCACAATCACAAAACCAATAAATAAGAGACATAGAAGTATTTCTAGCAGAGACTATGTTCAATCTAATCCCAAAACCCATATTCTCTTCATCAACTTGGGTAGACAAACCATGCTAGGATTTGAAGAGATGGCACAATATAATTATTCTTTGTTTCGATTTTTATCAATCATTAAATTGCCTATAGGAAATTTGATGTAGATATTGTTGAATATAATCTATATTATACTAGAGACCCAGTGCATAAAATTCACGCATGGGTAGGGTCCCTAGTGGCTGCTGGCTGCTGGCCCAGGGCCTTACTTTGTTCTGCCCCTTGGTGTTCAATGCACATCATAATGTGCAATTGAACTCTCAGTCGGTTGAACTCCAGAGGGGACACTTTTCATATTAGGCTTTTATATATATAGATAGTACTGGAGGCTGGATTTCATCCCCAGCAGCCATTTCCCTTTTCTTCAGTGAGAGACCTCCAATTTTCTTTGGGGAATCCTTATGGGCCCAGAGCAGCTAAATTTAACCCTAGTTTCAAGGGTATATTATAATACACAGGCAAAGCTAATCAGTGCTTTCTGTTCTTCTGGCCACAATGATTAGTTCAACAATTGAATTTAGAAACTTAGCTCATCCAATCGATTTGAATCTCAAACTTATTTTGGAATTCTGGGAAAAGGTGCTTCCATTTAGGTAATGTAGATTTATATTTTCCAGCCCCATTGATTTTAGAATAGGCCATGTGGCTTATTTCCACCAGTGACACATACTAGGAAGTGTTGTGTGAGAACTTTAAGAACCTCATATATTTCCACTTTTATCCCCTACTGCTGTAACCCTGGCAATGTCCTGGATAGGGGCTGCTCCATCAGCCTGGGTCCTCAAAAAAGACTGTGAAACAGAGCCACATTGTAGCTGACCGACAATGAAAGTGTACAGTGAACTGAAAATAATTTTTTGTTGATGCAAGTCATTAAAATGCGGAAGTTATTATTATTATTATTATTATTATTATTATTATTATTTTGCAGCATAACTTAGCCTAAATGGTGAGGTGTAGTGGGGTGAGGCTGGGGTTACTGCAGCCATTTTTGTAACATGAAGTCAATCTAATGACAAAGCTGACATAACGAGGAAGCAGAATCAAGAAAATCAACGAGAAAAACAGTTGAAACTGATGATGCTATGGCTACAGTCACTTTATAGCTAATTTTTTTTTATTGAAGTGAATCAATATATTTGTTTATGACAATGTTAATTCAATTTTCTGTTTCTTGATGCCAAAGCAAATAAATTGCTTTATGTAGCAAATCATAAATTCCACTTTAGTTTCTCATAACAGGCATCTGAAATAAACTTGAAACAAGCCCAAGCAATTTAACTTATAAGGACCTGAAAGTCCATAGCTAGATCAATATTGACAAAAGATGGAAGTCCCTCAATAGGCAAATTTAATAGAAAAGTAGGTGGATGCCAAATAAGAACTATAGTAAGGTTATTATAATAAGATACAAGTTATTTTGTTAAAAATAAGTGAGGAGTTTAAACTTTTCAAAATAATTTATGTTTTCAAATGTATAAACAAAGATTTCTGAAGAGTGTGGGGGAAAAGTTAAAGGGGTCCTGGAGTGATGTTTTGAAAGAGCCTTGGTTAAGTTAGCACAAATTGATCAGATTTTCTTTCTGATCAATCATTAGGTTTTTTTTTTTTTTTTTTTTTTTTTGGGGGGGGGGGGGTGTGTTTCTGTTAGAAAAAAAAAAAAAAAATTAACAAAACTATGATGACCGAATAGCAAATTAACAGCAAATGGAACATGCAACACTCACAAAGTGAGAGTTTTCCCTTGTGAAAATGATGCTATTCAAGAGTGGAGAGGAAACTTCATAATGCGCTGCCTGCAACAGCCAGAGTTAAAATTGGGCTTCCCCATGGTCAATTTTTCTATTCCAGGAGAGGTATTTAGTAAGGTCAGAACACTTTCCCTCTTTGAAATAGTCATCAGCTTATGGGAAAAACTTTCTGCGTCTCCCCCTCTTCCAACCCCAACATGTGAATGGACATTTAAAAGCAAAAAAACTGTACAAGTAGAGGAATAAAAAAACAACAACTAGTAATATTTTTAATAAAACAGGAATAATAGAAATGTAAAATACAGTAGCTTTGGATATTCTGTGTATTAAAGCTTTACTTAATTTTTTATTTTATGTAAAATTTTTGAATAGGGGATACTTTTACATTATTAAACAGACAATACCAAGTGGTAATCAATTAAGTTTTGCTCCCACTTTTACCCTCACTGGTCTCTTTTCTTCTGTCATCCAGAGGTAACTATATTATTAACTACTAAGTTCCCTCAGTATTTTTTATGTAAAACAAAGGAAATGCATATATGTATTGTTATTTTCCTTCTTTCTTACATAAAATGTAGCACATTATAGGCTACATTTAGTGAACCTATTATATAGGTTCTGTATTCTGCTTTTTTCACCTAATGATATCTCTTAGAGAACTTTTATTATCAGAACATCAAGAGTTTTGCCATTTTTTCTTATGTCTTCATAGTATTTATCATGGCATGCATGTACAATAATTTATTTAACCAGTTCCCTGCTGATGAAAAGCTGGATTATATCCTAAAAAAAAAAAAGCAACAACAATTACACATAGTGCTTTTGATAAAAAACCTTTATATGTTGCTTCATACATGTTCACTAATTATTTGCAGAGAATGAAAATAAAGCCAGGTCTTAAAAATATAGTCATTCTCAATTTGGGTAAGCTTTTAGATCAGAGTCCTCATTTGTGTTATTTTTACTACCTAAAGGTATTTATTTCTTCACTGTCCAAGAAAAATGGCTTTCTTTTATAAACAAAAACAAGCTATCTAGATATGTGGAAGAAGGGACTAGGTTTTATAAATATTCAAAGGGCTAACCCGTTATCTCTGCAGAAATGTTTTGCATCAAGATTGATGGAAGAAATGGCCATTTCCATAACAGCCATGTAAATAACATATCCCTCCATACTGGCTTTCTCACCTTGACCTCCCTTTTGAATCAACTACTTAATCTGAGGGTTTGTCTTCTGAATCATTTCTCATAATCATTCCTTCTCTTATATTCCTTTTCCTATCAGATGCCTTTTCCAATATTGTTGCTGTGTCATCAATGCCTTTTTATTCCATCTATTGCTTTAAAATATGCAATTTGTTATATAATACCTATATAAATTCTTCTTTATTTTTTATGTAGAACTTATAATATGGAAAAAAAAAAAGGGCAGATTGTGATTATTAACCAATGGAATATTTGACATTACATGTTTAGTATATACTTAGCCTATAAATTCTCCTTTAATGTTATTACTGTTATGTTCTCAAAGAATTCTATTGGATAATTCCTATTTTAATGGAGATTTATTTTTTATTTTTATTTTTTTAATATATTTTATTGATTTTTATAGAGAGGAAGAGAGATAGAGAGTTAGAAGCATCGATGAGAGAGAATCATTGATCAACTGCCTCTTGCACACCCCCTACTGGGGATGTGCCTGCAACCAAGGTACATGCCCTTGACCGGAATCGAACCCAGGACCTTTCAGTCCGCAGGCCTACGCTTTATCCACTGAGCCAAACCGGTTTCAGCTGGAGATTTATTTTTTAATGATTTTTTTCTCCCCCCCCCCCCCCCCCCCCCCCCCCCCCCCCCCCCCACACACACACTCAATGGAAACTTAAAACATGGGTAAGCTTTTGTTTTGCTTTATTTTTTCCTTTCCCCCCTGTTAACGTAAAAAAAAAAACACGTTGAAATCTGTAAAGAATTTTTGTGAGTTTATTTGAGCCAATCTGTTGACATATGCTGAGAAGCAGAACCTCAATGAATTGAGATAATGCTCCGAAGAATGGCCAGTTGCATCTGTATTTATATATTGCAATCAAAGGAGGGACATAGGTGGGTTACATGAAATTCATTGGTGATGGATTAAGGAGGTGGGATAAAGCAAAGTGGTGAGAAACCCCTGGGATTGGATAAAAAGTAAAGTGATGGACACATATTTAGGTGGGTGCAAAACAATTAACATGATGATGAAGCAATTTGTGGTATCTGTCCTGGCACCCACCACATTTGGTTGTCCTCCAGGGGCTCCAGAGAAAGAGAAGTTACAAGTTACCCAGACTTCTCACAGATATGTTATCTTAAAGGCAGAAAGGCAAATGGGCTCAGGAAATCTAAGTTGATCTTTGTCAAGGAAAATACTGGCCTAGGACATGACTGCCCACTATTACCTGTTTGTAGTTAAATATTTAATTTTCAGACCATCTTTTATGGTTATTTTAGGTCTCTGAGTTTGCAAGACTGCCACACAGGCCTTCCCTGCGCTTGTCAGGTTAGCATGTGGCTCCTTTCATCCACACCCCTCCTTTTTTTTTTCTTCTTTTTTCTTTTTTCAAATATATTTTTATTGATTTCAGAGAGGAAGGGAGAGGGAGAGATAGAAACATCAATGATAAGAGAGAATCATTGATTAGCTGCCACCTGGGGATTAAGCCCATAACTTGGGAACTGTCAAAAAGACGTGGGCAGTGAGAATTACTTCTTCCAGTCTGTTTATACCTCTACCTTCTTTGGCACTGAGACTTCTAAATAGGAAAGCTTATAGGGATGTAGGGACACAATAACTTTTTAAAACTTGAATTTCATTGTTGATACTATTGCAGATGTCCCCATCTTCCCCAGCCCCAACTTTGCCAACCTACACTCAGCCCCAGGTCCTCATTTCCCTCTACCTATCATCAAACTGTTGTCTGTGTCCATGAGTTATGCACATATCTTCTTTGGCTAATCTTTTCACGTTTTTATTTTATTTTTTAATTTAAATTCTTTATTGTTGAAAATATTACATGTCTCTTTCCCCCCCCATTGATCTCTCCCTGCCTGCTCCCACCCCCAGCACATGCCCTCATCCCCTACTGTCTTTGTCCATTCCATTGGTTAGGCATGAATATAAGTCCTTTGTTGATCGCTGACCCTTCCCTCCACCTTTCCCTGCCTTCCCTCTGGGGTTTGATTGTCTATGATGCTTTTATGTCTCCACGTCTATTTTTGTTCATCAGTTTTTGTTGCTCATTATATTCCACAAATGAGTTAGATCATATGATATTTATCTTTCTTCATCTGCCTTATTTTGCTTATGCATAATGCTCTCCATGTCCATTATGCTGGTGTGATTGGTAAGAATTCTTTCTTTTTTACAGCAGCATAGTATTCCACTGTGTAGATGTACCACTGTTTTTTTAATGCACTCATCTGCTGATGGGCACTTAGGCTATTTCCAAATCTTAGATATTGTAAATTGTGCTGCTATGAACATAGATGTGCATATATCCTTTCTGATTGGGGTTTCTGATTTCCTGGGATGTATTCCTAGAAGTGGGACTACTAGGTCAAATGGGAGTTATATTTTTAATTTTTGGAGGGAACTCTATACTGTTTTCCACAGTGGCTGTATTGGTCTGCATTCCCACCAGCAGTGTATGAGGGTTCCTTTTTCTCCGCATCTTCACCAGTACTTGCCGTTTGTTGATTTATTGATGATCGCCATTCTACAAAGGTGTGAGATGGTACCTAATTGTCATTTTGATTTTCATATCTTGGATGATTAATGACTTTGAGCATGTTTTCATATGTCTCTTGGCCTTCTGTACGTCCACTTTCAAAAATGTCTGTTTGGGCCCTTTTCTCATTTTTGGATTGGATTGTTTATCTTCTTTTTGTTAAAATGTATGAGTTCTCTATAAATTTTGGAGATTAGATCCTTACCAGCTATAACATTGGCAAATATATCTCCCATACAGTGGACTTTCTTATTGTTTTGTTGATGGTTTCTCTTGCTGTGCAGAATCTTTTTATTTCTGGGTTCTCTGTTCTGTTTCATTGGTCTATATGTCTGTTCTTATGCCAGTACCAGGCAGTTTGAGAACAGTGGCTTTGTAATATAGCTTGATATCTGCTATTGTGATCCCTCCAACTTTATTCTTCTTTCTCAGGATTGCTGAGACTATTTGGGGTCTTTTTTTTTATTCCAGATGAATTTTTGGAGAGTTTGTTCTAGGTCTGTGAAATATGCCATTGGTATTTAATGGGAATTTCATTGAACCTATAGATATATTTGGGTAGTATGGACAGTTTAATGATGTTGATTCTACCAATTCATGAACATGGTATGATCTTCCATTTGTTTATATCTTCATCTATGTCTTTTTTCAATGTCTGTAGTTTTCAGAGTTATAGGTATTTATCTCCTTGGTTAAGTTTATTCCTAGGTATCTTAATGTTTTTGGTGCAATGGTAAGTGGAATGTTTTAAATTTTTTTTCCTATGAATTCATTATTGGTGTATAAAAAAGCCATAGATTTCTGGGTGTTAATTTTATATTCTGCTATATTGATGAATTCGTTTATTAAGTCTAGTAGTATTTGATGGAGTCTATAGGGTTTTCTATGTACAATATCACATCTTCTGTGAATAATGATGGTTTTACTTCTTTTGTAATTTGGAGGCCTTTTTTTTTTTTTCTTGTCTGATGGCTATGGCTAGCACTTCCAGTGCTATATTGAATAGGAGTGGTGGAAGTGGGCATCCTGTCTTGTTCCTGTTCTTAGGGAAAATGGTTTTAGTATTTTTCCATTGAATTTGATGTTGGCTATAGGTTTTTTATATAAGGCTTTTATTATGTTGAGTTATGAATCCTTTATTCCCACTTGGCTGAGAGTTTTTAGCAAAAAAAGAATATTGTATTTTATCAAATGTTTTTTCTGCATCAATTGATATGATCTTGTGGTTTTTGTCTTTCACTTTGTTTATGTGATGTATCATATTTATTAATTGTGGATATTCCAAAGCCTTTCATCTTTGGAATAAACCCCAGTTGGTCATGGTGTATGATCTTTTTAATGTATTGCTGGATGTGATTTTTTAATATTTTTTTGAGGATTTTAGCCTCTATGTTCATCAAGGATCTTGATCTGTAATTCTTTTTCTTTGTAGTGTCTATCTGGTTTTTGGATTAGAGTAATTCTGGCTTAATAGAAAGAGCTTTGAAGTATTCTTTCCTTTTGGATTTTTTTTTAATAGTGTGAGGAGGATTTGGGTTAGTTATTCCTTGAATGTTTGGTAAAACTCCCCTGTGAAGCCGTCTAGATTAGGGTTTTTGCTTTCTGGAAGTTTTTTGATTACTGCTGCAATTTCATCAGTAGCTATTTGCCTCTTCAGGTTTTCCTGATTCTTCCTTATTGAGTTTTGGGAGATTGTATTTTTCTAGGCACATGTCCATTTCATCTAGGTTGTCCAGTTTTTTTTTTTTTGGAGTAGAGTTGTTTGTAGTATCTTTTTTTACAATCCTTTGTATTTCTGTGGGGTCAGTTGTTATCTCATATGTTTCAGTCCTGGTTTTGTTTATTTGGCTTCTCTCTCTGTTTCTTGATGAACCTGGCTAGAGGTTTATTCTTTTAAAGAACCAGCTCTTTGTTCCATTGATCTTTTGTATTGTTTTTGTTGTTGTTGGTTGTTGTTGTTATTTTTTTATTATCTCTATGTCATTTATTTTTTATCTATTCTTTATTATTTCCTCCATTCTACTTTGAGCTTTACTTGGTGCTTTTTTTTATAGCTCTTTAAGTTGTAGGGTTAGATAACTTATTACCAGTTTTTGTTGTTTTTTGATGTAGGCCTGGAGAGCTATAAACTTCTGTCTCAGGATTGCTTTGTGTCCCATAGATTTTTGGATTGTTGTGTTTTAATTTTCGTTTGTTTGTAGAATGTTTTTTAAAATTTCTTCTTTGATCTCTTTGGTAACCATTCATTATTTAATAGCATGCTATTTTACCTCCATGTGTTTGATTATTTTTATTGTAGTTGATTTCTAGTTTTATGCCATTATGCTCTGAGAAGATGCTTGATATAATTTCCATCTTCTTGAATTTGTAGAGAGTTAGCCTGTATCCTAATATGTAGTTTATCTTTTAACATGTCCCATGAGCACTTGAGAAGAATGTATATTTCATAGCTTTGGGGTGAAATGTTTTGAAGATGTTAATTAATACCATCTGATCTAGTGAATCATTTGAGACTGCTGTTTCTTTGCTGAATTTTTGTTTAGAGAATTTATCCAGTGGTGTCAATGGGGTATTAACATCCCTTACTATGAGTGTATTGCTGTCAATCTCTCCCTTGATAACTTCCAGAAGTTTTTTTTTTTTTTTTTTTTTTTTTTTTTTTAATGTAATCAGGTGCTCCAGTATTGGGTGCATATATGTTTACCAGAATTATATCCTCTTGTTGAATCATCCCTTTAATATTATGAAGTGATCTTTTTATCTCTTATAATGGCCTTCACTTGGAGGTCAATTTTGTCCGATATAAATATTGCTACCTCAACATTTTTTTTTTCATTTCCATTTGCCTAGTTTACAAATTGATGCTTAACAACTGGGCTATATCAGCTGGGCATTTACTATCTTCTTTTTTTCTTCTATTACTGTCTATAATTTTGCTTAACCTAGGGTATAACCTCCTATCCTCCATGGGTCTCTGTGCAAGTAGTTTCTGCCTTCCAGAGTTTTGAAAGTGAAGTTCTCCAAATTGTAAAAGAGCTATTAGTATACTGGTAACAGTTTATTGGTTTAGTTTGTTTAGTTATAACAAAGGTATGTTAACATTACTAAAATACCTATTTTTAAAAAAAAATGTATATTGCTACTTCAGTTGATTTAGGATGGTTCTAATAATTCTCTAGTTATTTGCTAGTTTGCGTGTTTAAAAACTGAGATATAATTGACAGATAGCATATTAGTCTCAGGCATATGCATAATGATTCCACATTTGTATATATTGCAAAATTATTGCCACAATAAGCCTAGTTATCATCTATCACCACACAGTTACAATTTTTTTATTCTTGTAAAGAGAACTTTTAAGATCTACTTTCTTAGCTAGTTCATTTTTAATAAGAATTGAGGTGTCTGGTTTTGTATTTGTGCAATTTTGCATAGATATTTATACAGTAATCACAAAGAAGATACAGTAACACAAACATATAGAGATTGTATGTTTTACAGAGCTGCAAAAACACAAAAAAAACACACAATTGGTTTATGAATTCAAACTCATTTTCTGATATAAATAAGAAAAAAAACCAACCCACATGCTTTTTCCAGTGGTTATGGTTACCTGATGATGATTAGTCCATCAAAATATTACTATTTGGGCACTGGGATTTGGAATAGAGGAACAAAAGACAGAAGAAAAAAAAAGAAAGAAAGAACATGCTCAGTGACAAAGACGGGAAATTCTGTTCAACCAGACTGCAAGACTCAAATTTGGTTAAACTGATGGCGTGACGATATTCTAAGGCTGATTATTTCCTCCCCAGGGGAATGTTATAAACAAGGATTTACTATCAAAATATTTTTTATTTTTCTGAAAACTAATTTGCCAGGACTGGAGATCAGAGGTATGGAGCAGATGGGAAAAACAACCTGTTCCTCTGCCTCTAAGGGATCGGCTGTGGAGAGAACAGGCAAGTGGGATAGAAATGTCACATGAGCCCTGAAGCTTCATAAATAGCAGGAAAGAAGACAACACTAATCTCCCAGCTCACAAAGTCGCTCCCTCTTCCAGGAGGAATTAAACGTTAATGACCATTTCTCTAATGAGGGGCAAGAATGGCTCTTGGCAGCAGGGTTGCTCAATCGTGGGGGTTGTGTTGAATTTTCAATAGCAGCACGTTCCACAACTTTTTCTTTCCTGTTCCTTTATCCCTCTCTGAATCTTCAGCCTGAAGGTAATAAAGTGCTTCCTTTATCATTCTGTGCCCTTGAAATATTTATCTGATATTTAAATAAAAGATTATTGCAACAATAGTAACATATACTCAGTCTTCAAGAGGAAAGGGAAAGTCTAATGAATAAAGCAATACCAAGACCTTTGGCAATAAACTTTACAAATAAGAAATGCTACAATAAGTCACAGTTTGTTTACAGCATGTAACTCACAGATGATGCTTGGCATGTGATGAAAATCTAAGCAACAGTTGGCCTTTGTAACAATAATTTGGACAATGAATTTAAAAGGTTTGTTCATTGACTTTGGGTGGTGGGCAATATACAGATCATGTATCATAGACAGGTACACTGAAAACCTACATAATCTTATTAACCAATGTTGAAGCATCCATCTTATATGAAAACTGCTGTTTGAAATTTTAACCCTGCTAATTGGCTTCTGTAAATTCTTGCTTGCTAAGACTACTCCCACTTCAGTGAGGCCATTAAACCTTCCCCAGACAAGGTTATCAGTACTGGCGCCAGGATAGGCCTCTGGTTGAGTTCTGAAGGCCCAGTACATACGGGCTCTTTAAGAACTTGCAAAAGGGGCCAGAGACACTCCATATTTGGGAGACAAAGAAGGTAAAAACATATAAATAGGGAGAATTCCTGCATGTTGGGGCCCATAATTTGAGAGACATTTTCCTCTGGACCTGTGCGTAATAAATGTAATTCCATCTCTCTAGGTATTGATTTGTTCTTCTTGAGTTTTCTGTAACAATGTCACTCCAATAAATTTAATTTTTAAATAAAGAAAAAAGATTTTTTTTTTTTTTTTACCCTTTAAGCATTTGTTAATACAGTCTTGCCACCTTGCTGATTCAAAGTGGAGTCACAGAAAATAATGTGAATTTATTAAGGCAGTTTTCTCAGGATCCAGTTTACTCCTTCCTTTTTGTCTCAGGTTTTATTACATAAAAGCTAAATATAGGTGGCTTCTAATTCCCACCTGTTTGGTTGCAGGCAGTTTAATCTTTTGCAGAGGAACCCTCCCCAAGCACCTCTTGGAATAAATATGAGTGCCATTATGAGTCCACAAATGAGCCCTTTCCCTCACTAATTGCCATGGAACAGGCATCCTCAAACTTTTTAAAGTGGGGGCCAGATCACGGTCCCTCAGAGAGCTGGAGGACCGGACTATATGAAATACTAATTCCTACTGTAACACCTCGGCTGCACTCACTGCCCAAAAAACCTGGCGGGCCGGATCAGACTCCTCTGCGGGCCGCATGTGGCCCGCGGGCTGTAGTTTGAAGACCCCTGCGAAGATCACCTGGAGACTGCCACCAAGTCCCAACAGAGCCACAGTCCCTGAGTGGTCATTCTGTTTTGATTGCCATAACTATTGTCTCAATGCCATTGCAAATGGACAGTCAGTGCCCAGCCTCAGCAATCCAGTGAGATGGCAAGGAGAACATTCCATCTGTGTTACTTTCACTGAGAAATGAGAGCAGGAAAATGCCTTAATAAGGTTGGCTGAGCTCATAATTATTTCAGAATTTAGTGAGCAATACTCCCAATACACTCACAGTCTCTGCCTTTGGTAGTGTGCATGTATCCTAGGATTGTTGGAATGGGACAAGCTCCTGTCCAAGCTATGCTAGAAGCATCTATTATCTTACACTATTTAGGTTGTTGCATAGTAAATTCACTCTGTAATTTCATCTTTCTTTCCCACAAATCTTTCGGGGATCCCCATTGTTCCTCCTTTAATCTCTCTTTTATCAGGGTCTTCTCAGGCTGCTAAACAGGTCTCAACATCAATTGTGCACAGTCTTCAGCACTTATGTCAGAAGGCTTTCTAGCATCTATTGCAATTCTGTGACTGTCAACAGACATGTGGAGAGACGCATTGCCTTAGTCTGTTGGTCAGGAGAGTTCTTTCTAAGACACATTCTATAATTGCCTCTTTATTATGAAATGTACAAAAAAAGCATAATTTTGGCCTTCCACAGATTCTATGCATCAAAAAGATATACATTTTGATGCATAGAATCTGAGGATATTTTTTCCATTTATTTTTAGGGAGAGTAGAAAGTGGGGGGAGAAGGAGAGATACACTTGCCCTGCATGTGCCCCAACCAGGGCTGAGGATTGAACCTGAAACCCTTAGTCCAACATCTGATGCTCTAACCACTGAGAAAAACTGGCCAAAGCAAAATAATAAGTCCTTTTAAGTTTAATTTTTTATTACTTTAAAAGACTTATTTATATATCAGTTTTTGGTTCACAACAAATTTGAGTGGAAGGTACAGAGATTTCTCATATGTATAATGTAAAATGAATATAAAAAACAAATGTATAATGACATCTATCCATCACACAGAGTATTTTTACTGAGATAAAAATCCTTTGTGTTCTGCCTATTCATTCTACCCTCACTCCCACCCACTGACAAACACTGATTTTTTTTAATTATTTTTATAATTCTGCTTTTTCCAGAATGTCATATAGCTGGAATCATACATTATTTAGCATTTCAGATTGGCTTCTTTCACTTGGTAATATGCATTTTATTTTTTTATACATTTAAACTTCCTCTATGTCTTTTCATGGCTGGATAGCTCTTTTTTTCATCACTGAATAATATTCCATTGTCTGGATGTCCCAACACTTATTTATCCATTCATCTCTCATAAAGAATATTTACATTTACAAAATAATAAGTTATTGTTAATTTGAAGTAGAGTAGCAGAAGCTAATATCCATTTTACATGGCAGTGTTCTCTGGATTCATATTTCTCTATCCCTACTGTACTTTCCCAAATAATATTTCCCAAATAATATCTCTATCCCTACTGTCCTTTTCCTTCTTTGTTGGTGATTGCATGTGGTTCACATATAACCAACATTGTATTGGGTATGGATAGAAATAGATTAAATCTATTTTCACTTGCTTTTGTCCAATGTTATTTGCCAGGGTTATTGTTCCAGCATTAAGAAGGGTTCAGCAATCTGAAGAAAGTATCTGTATGTAACTGAAGTAAGAATCCAGAGATGAAAGATAATTTTGAAAGGCATTGGGTGTCATAGGAGCTTTAGCTAAAGGAGCTAAGTTCTCTTTGTCTCAGGACTCCTTGCTTTTTTATTATTTTTTTTAATCTTTTTTTTTAAATTAAATTATTATCTGCGTACATATCTTATCATTGCCTCCCCATCTCCCATACATGCCATCCCTCCCCAGAGTTTTGTGTTCATTGGTTGTACTTCCCTTGCTTTTTATTAACATATTTTGTCTTAAGGCAAGATGGAGATACACACTTTAAAGGGAAGGGTTTCATACAGAAGCATTATCAGGTTGGGGAATAGCCTCTGGCTATTCAGGTGTTTGGCCAGTAGGAGACAATAACATGTACATTAAGATGCCCTGATCTGTCTGGCAGCAAACAATCATCCTGTTCAGCAAACAATCATCCTGTTCAGGTTTTTGCTTAACAAATATATCTTGCTTTTTATAATCTTCAGATAATAATGCATACTTACATATCGCCATTCTAACAGGTGATAACATATGTGACTTAGCCGTTGTTGAGTCCCCAAGTTCCATCAACCTTTTGATGAAACTTGCAATTATGACGTGCTGGAACAGGCTTCTGGCAGTTATTGTTATTTATGTTACCTTGAGATGGAGCCTAAAGTAGAAACAGTGGCATGTAGCTGCACCAGCAGGCAGTGAAGTGATACTGATTCTTTTATCCACTTTCCTTTTTAAAAATTTTAAATGTATTTTTATTGATTTCAGAGAGAAAGGGAGAGAGAGAAACATCAATGATAATAGAGAATTATTGATTGGCTGCCTATTACATGCCTCCTACTGGGGACCAAGCCTGGAACCTGGGCATATGCCTGACTGGGAATTGAACCATGACCTCTGGTGCATAGGTTGACACTCAACCATTGAGTTACACAGCCAGGCTTGACTCTTTTATCCATTTTAGACTCAAGGAAAGGGAGGTAGATGATGAGGGAAAGAAGAGAGGATGAGGATGTCATCATTTGATTCTGGTCCATTTGATATTGGTAAAGAAATGAGTGCCTCTGAGCAGCAGGAGATGCCCAAGAGTACTGAGGCTGACTGGAAGATAAACAGATAACAGAGCCACTCCCTGCGGAATTCTGGCATGGAGAATGGTTTAAGTCATTGTTTCATCTTGGGCAGCTTACATGAAGTGTTTCTCATGGTATTTGTGACACGAGACAGTGATGTCAGAAAATGGGATGATGAGTTCCAGCTGTCAGACCCTCTATCCAAAGTGAGGTTTTGAGACTCAGTCTGCTCCGTGGAGATACCTCACTTACCTGCTATGCAGTTTGGCATCCTGAGTCGAGATATAAATTGTACTCAGTATTAAAAATATTTTTCCTCTGGGCTCATACCCCTCCTCCCCCCCGCCCATTTAAGGTGTTACATTTTACAGCTCCACTTCTTTTGCTTATTCTAAATGGATTTTTTTTCTTTAGGGGAAGAAGATTTATATTTTCATAAAATATTATTTTGATTAACAAATATATCTTACTTTTTATAATCTTCAGATAATAATGCATACTTACATTTAATAATTATATAACATTTAATAATTCTGAATCAGATGTAAAATCATTAAAGAGCATCATAGGCTGTTAAAGGGAGAGAGCTCTCTCTTGAATGAACCTATCCACTAAACAATTCTGTCCACATTCCCTGCCTCTTTGCCCCCTGCCTCTTTGCCCCCACTTCAAATAGGATTTGAGGTTTTAGGTATACTACTTGCTGCTTTGCTATTAATTGATTATATATACAATTATGTGAGGATTATAATAATACCCTCAAGTAAAATCTCCATAATTGAATGGTAGGATAGGTGCTCTCTTATGAAATGCCAAAATTTACCTTATAGGAACAATAGAGGCCCAGTGCATAAAAATTCATGCACTGAAGGGGGCATCCCTCAGCCCAGCCTGCCCTCTCTCACAGTCCCTAAGCCCTCAGAGGTGGAAGGTGACCTAACAATCAGGGGAAGGCAACGCCCTCCATCATGCCTCTAATGCTACCACTACAGACAGCGCAAGCCTTGGCCGGCCTGGTTACCTGCGCCACAGGTGGCTCTGGGTGGCTGAGCAGCAACAGTCTGAGGCTTGCCTATCCTCCAGGCTGCCCTGGGTGGCTGGGCAGCTGGGCACCTGACATCCGAGGGTTACCTGTACCTTGGGCCTGCCCTGGGTGGCTGGAGGGCTGAGGGGACTGAGATACTCCAGAGACAGGTATGTGGAGCAGCCTGACCCACATGGGGGTGGGCCCGGCCATGCTGTGCTTACCGCCATCTTGTGGCTGTAGGTGCCACCATCTTTGAGGCAGCCAATTAGCATATTCCCTCCTTATTGGCTGTGGGCACCACCATCTTTGTGAGGACGTGATAGTCAATTAGCATATTCCCTCTTTATTAGATTTTTTTTTTTTTACTATGCACATATTTGTGATCAGTAGTACTCTTCCCATTAAGGTAGGATCAGTACTCTCTATGTTTTTCCTTTGATTATTTTTATTTTTTGCAAATCTAGGCACTATCCAATATTTATTGCCACATGTACCCATTAGGGCTCCCATTTAATGGTCAATCAAATGATCTCTGATACATGGAGCCCTCATTTTTCAATATTGTGTTTTTCATCAATAACTTTTTAATAAAGTATGAACTTACATATTTGGATCCCCACAAAAAAGAGATGCGAAGCTCTTTTTTTTTTTTTAAATTAATGTGTCTTTCTTCCTTCTTTCTTTCTTTCTTTCTTTCTTTCTTTCTTTCTTTCTTTCTTTCTTTCTTTCTTTCTTCCTTTCTTCCTTTCTTCCTTTCTTCCTTTCTTCCTTTCTTTCTTTTAGAATTGCTCTGCAGCAAATTTATTAAGGGTCTTTAAAATCTTTACTAATTTAAACTTATCTCTAATTTGCCACATAAAAATTAGCTTTCTTAGTTTAGCCTCCTCATCAACAAAGCTGACTAAATATATAAATAGCCAGAATGCAGAATAAGTTTATCTATCATTGTATCCCTCTCTATTACCATTATCCAATCTTGGAAACAAAATGAAAGGAAAAGGAGTATTTGATGTAGAAAATATTTCTGTAATGACAAAGTAAATAATTTCACAATTTGGCTTATCAGTATTGGAGATTTAAAATTCATTGTCATTAAACAAATGTGTATTATGCACATACTATGTGCCATGTTCTGTTCTAGGTACTTGAAGTAGTGTGCAGATATAATCTACCCCCTTGTGCAGTATAGCCACGAGGGGGTAGATTATAATAAAATGTAAATGATACAAGGTCAAAAGCCATAGATAAAAATAAAACAGTAAATGGTTTAGGCTGCAGGTAGCTGAAGGTGGCTAGGTATTACCAGCCCTCCAGTCTGATTACAGGAACATATAACAGTAGTTATCTGGAGCTTGGAGAAGTCACTGTTGAGAAGGCTGATCACAGCATCAAGACTGACCAAATAAAGAGTCCTCACATATTTAGGGTCATGAAATGAGGTGACTTGATCAGACATTTGGCAGCCTGGTGAGAAGAGTAAATAATAGAGCATAAAGGTAAGACTAGTCCTTGGACAGACTTGGGTTTGATACCATTGTCAATTTCCAGGGTCTTTAAAGGGGGAGAAAGAGCAGTTTTCCATGAAGTGAATTACCCAGAGAACTTGTGCAGGGCCACTGCAGAGGGATCCACATTCCCAATAAACTATTAGGTTCACTGCAATCACTTGGGCGGGACTGTCATCTTAGTAGGGTTCCTCTGGAAAAAGGAAGAGGGCGGCAAGTGATAGGGGAGAAAACGTGGCATATGTCAACTCAAATCTTCAGATACCTGGAGATGCTCCTAGCGATTTGACCAAAGTGGAACGGCCAGGAGCACGCCTACCTGGAAAGCAGGAAAAAGGGCACTGGCTCTTGTTCTGTATTGTTGCTCAGCCAAGTGTGGATGTTGGAGGCAGAGTTAATCAAGAAAAGAGAAAAAAATCAAGATAGTTGATGTGCAGACAGGCTTCCAATCAGAGAGCAATTTTCACAGAGTCATACTGCTGACTGAGCAGTGAAACAGTTTACTGCTCAGAAACTGAACTTTTTAGAGCAGGAACGGTAGATGGATCTGTTCTCAAATTGTGCCTCCCGCCACCAGACTTAAATAAACCTAAGAAAAGCTATGGGCAGGTTCACAACCTTATGAATGTAGTAATGCCATTGAATAGTACACCTAAAAATGGTTTAAATGGAAAATTTTATGTTATATATATTATATATATATAATATCTATTTTAAATTGAATTAATTTAACAATTAAAAAAATAGTGTAGTATACCAGAAGCCATTAAATTGTACAGAGTTTAAATGGGTGAGTTGCATGATATGTAAATTATATCTCAATAAACATTTTTTTTTAAAGCTGTGGGATACATTTTGTTTTTACAATTTAAAAAATGGGTTAATTTTCTACAGGGTATGTCACATAGGCTGCCTAGTGAATACCAAGAATTTGGTATAATGGGAACCACATTAATCTCAAGATAGGTGACTATTCAAACACAGATGAATACATTATTTCTAGTATTTTTGGCAATGTGTTCGGTTGAAGGAGAAAAAAAATAATTGACTGAAATATAGGACATGTGTGTTGTAAGATTCTCGCTTTCTTATTCCTCAATGGCCAATGACTGTGTGTTACTCTGTACCCAGCTGAACAAAGATGCGCTTGTAAATACCTCATCAATACAGAATCCGACAGGATCAGACAATAGACTTTGCTAATTAATATTTAATGGGCCTATGGATTTTTCCTCAGCAGCTGGAGTGCTAAATAATAGTCAATTAGCAAATGTGTTAATTAACTCTAATTACACAGCACGTGAGCTTCTCCAAGGAGTTTTCCTTTATAGATTTACACACGAGTGTTCCACCATTCTTCTTGAACACACCAGGCAGCTAATTAATTGATAAGTAATTTTTTTTCTTCTCTCTAAAACATGTATTTAAAAACAAAATCCAGTTTAATACTTGGTGACTTTAAAAATGACATTCAAGTGTGTGAGGTGAATCTGATGTCTGCTTTTTAAATAGATTTCTCTTAATCACTGGGAGCTTTTTCATTTATGTGTGAATGAGGAAGAGGAAAAGAGCATTTTGAGTTTTGTGTATAGCTATATGAGGTGTACATGAAAGAAACAAAAAAAGGAGGGGAGAGAGTGAGCAAGGGAGGAAGGAAAGAAGAAACAGGAGAGAAAGAGACAGTGCAGAGAGAGATAGGGAAAGATGGAGTGAGGAAGAGAAGGAAAGAAAGAAAAAGCAGAAGAAAAGAAGGAAGGAATGAGAGAAGAAGGGAGGAAGGAAGGGAAGAAAAACTGAAAAATATAAGGAAAGCTGGTTCTTTGTGAGGAGTCTGGAATGCCTGGTTTGACTTGCAATATGCAAAATTATGAACTCCAGGAGCAAGGATAATCAATATGTACCATGCAATTAATAGTAATCTTCAGAGCCTTGTGTGCCAGTTAAAGAAAACACTTCTGAACATTGTATAGGCCCTGCCATTGGGGACAGAGAATGCACTGAGGAAGGAAATTAGCATAGCAGCTTTGCACATGGCCTGGCATGAGTTGTGAGATCAAAGGCTGTGGATGGCAGCAGCCTGCTCCAGGGGGCCAGCAGCCCTGCCACCATTTTAGTGCCCGAGGCCTCTGCTCAGGGCGTTTGTGGGGAAAGCCCCCAAGGGGACTTGGAGGGAACAAAGTTGTTTATTTCTTTGTTCAAACAAGATTATGTGCATGGAATTGGATTCAAAGACTATTCATCTAAGGAAGTCTACATCACCAAGCTTCCCTTCCTCTCAGTTCACCTCTGTTACCCTCTGCTTGAATGTTGGTTAGTTACAAAGACCCTTGAATGTTGGTTAGCTACAAAGAATGTTCAGAGAAAAAATGTTAAAGTTGATTCTTTGGAATGGACTTGTTTGATCATTTCAGTAAGGCTTAGAGGAGCTGCCAGCTTTAGCAAGTACACAATGCCTTTTTCCTCTCTCTTGTGGCATCAGAGTTACCAAATTCTCATTAAGGACACTAAAAAGGAACAGAGAAAAAGACAATATTGTGAAAATGCACACTGAAAAGTGCCAAGCTTTATTTATCTGTTTAGTGTGTTGAGAGATAATATTTACACTTTTCGTGGTTTGAGAGAGTGGGCGCCTTAGAAGAATGTGAATCTATTTTTTGTGAGTTAGCAACCCCTTGAATTACTCGCATGCAGTACACTTGGTTCTGCAGGTCTCCTGGTTTTGTTGTGGTTTGGGGACCTAGTTGAGAGCCATGTTTGGAGAAGGCTTTGAGCCTGTGCCTGATGACTGCTAAAAATCCAGTCTGGGAGCCTGATCTGGGAGATTATGGAACAGGAAAGACAAAGGTCTGGGTGGTCAGCAGTCATGGTGCTACTGGTCTTCCTGCACCATCTGACATCTCCTCAGCTTTCCTCTGTACTCCAGCCATTGCTGTGGCACTTGCTGCAAGTGAATGTAACTGGAGCCTCCGATGAATTACATTCTGTTCAGGCTTCTTGTGGGACTTCTGTAGGGTCTGGGCAGCCTACAGAGACCTGGGAGTGCATGGAGGTTCACAACCCTAGGGCACTTCTGTCAGCTCTGAGTCCTTGTGGGGAGTAAGGATCAGCTGTTCAAAGTGCTAAACTTCTGGGGTGCATTGGCTTCCTGCCTTCTATGTATCCTGGTTCCTGGGCCCCAACTCCTGTTCTCTAGGATCACTCCTGCACTCAAGTTCAACCACTGACCCACACCAGCCAGGCTTTTTAAAATTTATTTTTAATTAATATATTTGTATTGGTTTTAGAGCAGAAGAGAGAGGAAGAGATAGAAATATCAATGATGAAAGAGAATAATTGATTGGCTGCATCCTGCATGCTCCCTTTGGGTATTGAGCCTGCAACCTGGGCATGTGCCCTGACCAGCAATCGAACCTTGACCCTCCTGGCTTATAGGTTGATGCTCAACCACTTAGCCACACTGGCCAGGCTCCACACTTTTTCTTGAACTGAATTATAATAGAAATTCAAAGAAAGATCCTGTCATGAATTTGTCTATTCATACTTGATAAGTGGAGTGCAGGGTACTGGGAGATGAACCATAGTTCAAAAACAGACCACAGAGAAATTGAAATAGAGAAGTTTATTGTTTATAAGCCCTGAAGGAAGTACCATGCACACCTTGAGGGGCCACATAGGGGGTCAAAGCAGAGAACAGATAGAGAAAAAGATGAGAGCAGGACACGTGTTTACTAGGGTTCATTGATGGAGTGCGCTGGGATTCTTGTGCTAAGGCTAACTTGGACAATTCAATCCAAAAGAACAGGGTTTTGGTAAGCCCCATTGGGGTCTTATCTAAAGGGTGCACAGTGAAAAAACTGGGAGATTTAAAAGTCATATCAGGGATTTAAATTTGCTCATCTGTAGTGTCCACACACAGGCACTCTATGTGTGTAGGTCCTTACAACACAGGTTAGAATGGAGTTGGAAAGAGAGGAGAAATTGGGCCATGGGCCTTGGATGAGGGAAGCGAAATAGAGAGGAGATGGGTGATGGCTCTTACCACATAGAAATGTTCAAGACTCTAAGAATTCTAAATGAGGCCCAGCTTGTGTGGCTCAGTGCTTGAACATTGACCTATGAACCAGGAGGTCACAATTCAATTTCTGGTCTGGGCACATGCCTGAGTTGTAGGCTCAAACCAGTGTAGAGCATGCAGGAGGCAGCTAATCAATGATTCTCATCATTGATGTTTCTATCTCTATCTCTCTCTGAAATCAATAAAAATAAATTAAAAAAAATTTGCTTGTAATTCTATGAGCTGTTATCTAGGGCATATTCTTGTATGAGGCCTTAGTTTAAAGTCCCAGCAGGCCAGTTACTCCCGACTCCCCCCCCCCCCCCCCCCCACCTCACTCCCACTGCCCTCCCCAAAAAAAGATGCCAAGGCAACAGTACCATAGAATAGCTAAGTTAAACTCTTGAGAGACTCACTTCTTTGAACCTAAAACTTCTCTATGGAAGGAATTGTGTTTTTCTCTTCTTCATGTCTGTTCACACATGGAGCATGATGCTTTCCTGAATAAGGTTATCCAAAGGGCTTTTCCATTAGCTCCTGGTGAAGTGCAAGAAAATTTACTTGGTCTTTTAGGGTTCATATTTTTCAGTTGTAAAATTAAGATGTTTCTTTATGATCTATGGCGTAATTGGCAAACTGCAGCACATGAGCTATATGCGGCTCTTTGGCCCCTTGAGTGTGGCTCTTGCACAAAATACCATGGCCTGGGTGAGTCTATTTTGAAGAAGTGGCATTAGAAGAAGTGTAAGTTAAAAAAATTTGGCTCTTAAGAGAAATTTCAATCGTACTGTTGATATTTGGCTCTGTTAACTAATGAGTTTGCCGACCACCGGACCTATAGGGAGGGTTCTGGCCAGCTCGAAGATTCAGTGCCTTAATTAAATATTGAACCTAATTGAAATGAATTAAATTTCAATCTAGTCAAGACACATTGAATTTGTATCTTTCCTTGGCATTTGGAAGTTTTCCATAAACAACTGGAGACTGCTTATCCTCACTTAACTGGGGAATCCCAAGTTGCAGAAGGGCTGTTACATAAACAGCTAGTTAAGACAGCCAGCCTTCTTCCTTCAGCTTAAGCTGTTCCTCTGGATCAGCTAGAGAGAAAGAGAGAGAGAGAGAGGGAGAGGGAGGGAGAGGGAGGGAGGGAGAAAGGAAGGAAGAGAAAGAGAAAGAGAGAGAGAGAGAGAGAGAGAGAGAGAGAGAGAGAGAGAGAGAGAGAAGCAAATGCAGAGCAAATGCTGTCACACAGAGGGATTTCAATGCTGTTGGTACCCATGTCACATGTAAACAAGCGTCACAGAGTGACCAGCCTTAACTGAATCCATTGGAATGGGTTAGAGAAGCCTTGTAAAGTTTCAATAATCAGGCTCAACTAAAACCAGGGAGAAGTGGGAGCCAACGACAGTGGAAAAGTAAAGTGGACGGACTGAGAAGGGTGACTTCCTCAGGGCCCCACGTTCTTTCACATACCAAGGGTACAACCTGGGATTAAACTAACTGGAGTAGTAGCTTCTATAAAATGTCTTTTCAGGATTGCCAAAATGCCCACTTTATGACCTCAGTATAAAAATTCCCACTCATTAGGCTATGCCATTAAAACGTCTTGTATGGTAAAGAGAAGTTAAATTAAAAAAAGAAAAAAAAACCATCGTGGTTTAATACAAACATATTCTTTAAAGAAGACTTTATATAAAATAAATTTCTTTAATAGGTTTATCTTTAATTAATAAATATATATAATTTACTATAGGTTAAGGATTGTTCTAAGTACTTTATAATGTTAAGGTATTTAATTAGCTTTGTTACCTATTATAACTCTAGGAATAATTTACAAAGATAGGCAAAACTTTATGGTGGGTATTAGGAAATAAAAGTTATGTTTCCAGTTAAGGACACAAAAGCCTGAGTGGGTCACTGAAATAGAAGGACCCAAAATGAAGGATAAGGAGGGTAACAGGATGAGAAAATTACCTAAAACACATTTACCTTTGTATCACCATGTGGCGAAGTGGTCTGCCTCTGGTTCCCTCAAGGTTGTAACCCACATGCTGAAATAGAGAAGAAGCCAAATAAACTGTTTGGAAAGGGGGATGAAACCCAAAACCCACCTCAGCAAATCCCCAAAGGGTCTTTAGGCATAACCAAAAGGGACCACTGGGTACACTGTTCTAACTTAGCACTAGTACAACATCCAAATCTAGAGTGAGATGTAAGACAGCAGAATGTCTAATGCATACAGCAAAGTCATAACTAGCAATAATTAAGTGTATTGTTGGCTCAGATATTTCAAAAGAGAAGGATATGCATGCCAGAGCCATCCATCCATTTCCAGGAAGAAGGACAAAAGTCTATGAATAAAATTGAGGCCACACTACAATAGATGATCAAGAAATAAACACACATGAAAAGAACACAATTATGAGCTCCAATGAGACACCACCACTATTTATTTTCAAAACTGATTTCTTAGATTCCAAATTTTAATAATACTGACATGCACTTTTAAAGCTCTAAAATATGAGGCTTGTCGAACTCCCTTCTGAATTAAATTATTGAGGAATCATCCTCCTTCTGTGCAGAGATGGCTATGGTGATAGTTTTGGATGTATCATGGGGAAACAAAAATTTTTTCTACTGTTCACTTGGTAGTTTGTAGGTTTTAGGGCAATCAGTGAGGTTCAGGTATAAATCACTAAAAACAAAATTATCTTTTTTATCTAATTCAGCAGGATATTGGGGGAAGATGTATGTAGAGTTTGTAGTCCTAGGTCCCAGTTTTGACATTCCTCAAGTATGACCTAGATAAATCATAGTGTTTTTTCCCCCCCTATAAAATGAGATTAGATGTGAAAAGTGACAATAATAAACATCTAAGTATTTAGTATTTATAGTAATATTCTATCAGTAATTTTCTACATATTGACTCATTTAATCCTTACAGCAGCCCTGTGAGAGAGGTATTGTAGTTATGTCCACATTACAGCCAGGAAATTGAGACATAGTGAGGTCACTGGCCTATGCCCAGTAGTGACAAAGAGAGCCTTTTAAAGGCAATATTGTTACTAAGCCTGAGTAGTAGACACTGGGCAATACTGACTATCATCCAGAGTGTTGTAATATCTTATATAGCCTTGCAATTCTAACTCTATAATCCAAAGATACGCTTTTTATAAAAAATTATTTTTAAATTCTTTATGGAATAATTGCTTTATCTGAATGAAACAAATATTAAAATCCCATATATATATTTTTTCTCCACCAAAATCAATAAAGGTTGGCATTCTCAGGTGGCTAATCTTGATTGTGTGTGGGAAGTAAGCAATTGGTTTATGACTGGTGAAACTTCTTTCCAATAATTTCAGAAAATGTTTTTGTGTATAGCAACGATTATATGAAATCTCTTGAGTCTATACTAGCTCCTCTATAAATAATTCACAGGGCCTATTCCGAATGTACCCTGTCTACTGATATTTTTGTAAACAGCACTCTGAATCTGTTGGGTAACTAATGCAATATTTACTAAGAGACTTTTGTTTAAACTTGTTCCAAATAAAGATGTTTCAGTGTTTCTCAAACTTTAGCTTGCATAATTATCATTAGAAATAGGTCTAAAAATAGTGATTCTGCATCACCACTGTGTCTCTCCTAATTCTGCACTGAGAAATACAGTTGATGAGTCATCTATCAGCTGCCTCCCACATGCACTGCTACTGGGATTTGAGCCCGCAACCTGGGCACTGGGAATTGACCCAGCAACCATTTGGTGGACAGGAGGATGTCCAACAAATTGAGCCACACTGGCCAGGGCAAGAAATGATATTCTTATTAAGTGTACTTAATTGACTATTTCAAGAGGCTCAAGGATGAAATGGAGAGGTTTTTATATAATTGTTTCGTCAAGAAAATCTGGGCAGTTATCTGTAGAGGCCTGGTGTACCAATTCATGCATGGATGGGGTCTCCTGGCCGGCCCTGCCCCCGATCAGGGCATGGGGGGGGGGTGGCTAGTGGGTGTAGGGCTTTCCAAGGGGAGGGGCTGCGAGTGGTTGGCCAGCCAGTAACCCCCTGGTCGAACTCCCAGTCAAACTCCCGGCTAAGGGGAAATTTGCATATTAGTCTTTTATTATGTAGGACTAGAGGCCTGTTGCAGAAGATTCCTGCAATAACAGGGCTTCTAGCGGGCTTCTCTCCCTCCACCACCACCTCTCCTGCCTCCCTTCCCCCTGCCCCCCCATGCTTTCCCTGTCACCTCTATCCCCCAACCCCCCACTTTCCCTCCCACCTCCTCCCATTGCTTTTTCTTCCCTCTCGCCATCTCTGCCATGCCCCACCACTCCGTGCTTTCCCTCTCTCTTTCTTCTATGCTGTCTTCAGTCTTCACTCCTCCCTCCCTCAGTATATGCAAATTAACCACCATCTTTGTTGGGTTAATTTGCATAGTCTGATTGGTTGTGGGCATAGTGAAGGTACGGTTATTAACATTTTTCTCTTTTATTAGTGTAGGTTACACAAGTATGTCTCTTGTAGAGATGTTAACTCTATTCACATAGTTTTCTTTTAAAACATTTCCATAATAGCAATAATTCTACATAATAAAAGCCTAATATGCTAAGTGTCTGGTTGTCTGGTGAACGATTGTTCAACCAATCACAGCATAATATGCTAATGATATGCTAAGGCCTCTCCACTGCTCCATATGATGTGCACTGAACATAAGGGAGCAGACAGTTGACTGGTTGACCAGTCACTATGACATGCACTGACCACCAGGGGGCAGATGCTCTAACTGGTAGGTTAGCTTGCTGCTGGGGTCTGGCCAGTAGGGACTGAGTGAGATGGACTGACACACCCTGGAGCCCTCCTGGGGTCCCTCCCTGGTCCTGTAGGGTCCCTTGGCGTGGTCTGTGCCCTTTCGCAATTTGGGACCCTTTTGGGGATGTTAGAAAGCCAGTTTTGGCCTTATCCTGCAGGCCACTCCCCTCAGTAAGGCACCAGACCCAGGGCTTATGGCTGGTGAGCACTGCTGCTGCTGCTACTACTGCTGCTGCTGCACAAACCTCTCCCTATTGGAACTGATTGACCACGAGCTCATGGCAAGTGCAGTTGGGCAGGCATAAGTAGGAGCTGCAGGCAGTGTTGGACTGCGGGTTTTGGCCCAAGCCCTGCAGGCCACCCTGAGAGACCCCAACAGTGCACAAATTCATGCACTGGACCTCTAGTGGTAATAATGGGCATATGTCTTATTTTTATTATGTATCAGGCATTTAATATTACTCATGCAATCCTCAAAATAATCCTGTCAATAGATTTTATTATTATTGTGTCCACTGTATATTGGAGCAAACTGTAGGCTGTGGGGATTGTGAGAGACAAGAGTCTTGAACAACATGGGTTTGAAGCGCATATGTCCATTTATACAAAGATTTTTTTTTTTTTCCCCCCCAATAGAGTTGGGTCTTCTATGGGCATGTTTCACATCTGAGGAAACAACCAATCACTAATGAGAAACAGTGTTTTCATTCCCAACCTCAGATTTCCAACTGCAGTTTCGCAATGTGGATTGAAAATATTGTTTTGGATCTGTTGTTGAATCAATTGTATGAAGGGCAGAATGTAGAGTCACAAGTTACTCCCTGATTTTTGACTGCTCCAGTTTAGACTTCTGACCCCCATATTTTTCAAGGGCCAACTGTAAGTATTGTTCAAGGTCACACAGAAATTAAGTTCTGGAGTAATAGCTGGCAATTATTGACTTTATTTTTCATGCTTTTCTCTCCTTCTCTCCTTTCCTTTTCTCCCTTTATTTTCTGTCTCTTTTGTAGTGAGGGCAAATGTTTTCTTAAACCTTCTTAGAGTCCCTAGCTAGGTCTGAAAATTAAACTGACAAAGCTAGATCAACATAAGAAAAGCATACAAGATTATGTGACAGGGGAGGAACCTTAGTAAGAACTATATGTTAGGATTCCTCTTGGTACCTCTTTGTTTTTGGAGATAAGGATGCTCCTTTCCAAAGGGTATAGGGAAGAAGTAGGATAGGGATCAGATCAGAGTACCCTTCCTGCTTCTGCCACCTTTTCAAACTCTTTCAGCTTAAAATATTTAATATGCCAATGTGCCATATTTTGGAGTAGATGCCTGAATATTCCTTCCTTCCTTCCTTCCTTCCTTCCTTCCTTCCTTCCTTCCTTCCTTCCTTCCTTCCTTCCTCCCTCCCTCCCTCCCTCCCTCCCTCCCTTCCTCCCTCCCTCTCTCCCTCCCTCCCTCCATTCCTTTCTTTTAGCCTATCATCTAATAATTAGTATTTGTTTTACCATTTTTCTGTACTCCATGCCTTAAACCTTAAAAAAGTGTTTTCTACACAGGTTTGGATACCTTCATGAAGACAGCTCCCCAGGGCAGATATGAACTAGCTCTCTGCCCTATGCCTCTTTCCTGCCATCTGTGTTATATCTACAATCATAAATGTCAAGGGTGGGCCTCAATAGACATTTCACAGATGCCAAGGTAAGAGAAGTGGGGCGGGGGGGGAGGATTATATCTTGATTTATATGATAGCTTAACTTAAAAAAAGAGTATGTATTCAATTTTTCTACCTTTAATAAAAAGACCACTGCAAAAAAGAAAAAAGATATTTTCTGTGTTCTTTCAAAATTGACCATCTTTCATTACAGTTATTTTTGGAGGATGATAAATAAATTACACGTGGTAAGTTATCAATCAGTAGATGATTTTAAACATATAAGATTTTTTTTTTTTACATTTGGTGAAAAAGAAGCAAATGTGTCAAAATAAAAACCTGAAAGAAAACATACCACAAGGTCTACTGTGATTTTCTCCAAGTTGGATTGCAAGGGATTATTTTGTTTAATTTTTTTTTTTTGCCACATTTGCTTTTCTGTTTGCTCTTGTTCTCTGTATTTTCCATGTTTTCCCAATAATTAGGTATTGCTTTTATAATATGAAAAATATCTTTATTTTTTAAAATTATATTGTTTTATGTTGATAAAGTGAGACAGGTGCTATTATATTTTTATCACTTGCAAACCATTATCTTTTAAAATAAAAAAATGTATATTGAACTTAATTGCAAACCAAACTGGGGTGAAGATTGAAAAATTAAAAAACAGGACAGGCACACAGTGAATAGCAAAGAGGGATGGTGTGGGATGGGGTGGTGTGGGTAGGGAGACAAACTAAAGAATTCCCATCCTTCATAGATACATGCTCCCTAAAACTAGAAATAGTTTTGTCTTATCCAGCTTTGCATTGCTGGTATTTAGCACAGTTGCTCAGTAATTGTTTCTGGCTCTAACTAGGAAAATATGTGGCAGGTTTGACCATATGTGGATGGCCAACATTTCCATTTCATAATAGGACAAGTCATTTTTCATAATACCATTTTTCTTATCAATCTTAAAAACTGTAATATGTCTATAAAATTCTGGATCAAATTTGGCCATGGTAAAGTTGTTACTTAACATCATCAATAGGTTCTGTGACTTTAAGCAAAATGACATATAACAAAAACCAGTTTTACCATAGCTACTTAATATAACAAGAGTTAAATTCCTACGGCATCTCATCAACATTATAACAAAATTACATTGAATAAAGTGATGTTATTTGAAGACACACTGTACATCATTTGGGTTACTCACACAATAAAAAAAATCCAAGATGAATATCTTCCATCTTTGCTTTATTTCTGAGTCTGTTTCTCAAAAATCAGATGGTGAAGGCACAGGTAAAGGAAATCAGTGTTAGCCCTAGCCAGTTTGGCTCAGTGGATAGAGTGTCGGCCTGCAAACTGAAAGGTCCCAGGTTCAATTCTGGTCAAGGACACATTCCCGGGTTGCAGGCTCAATCCCCAGTGGGGGATTTGCAGGAGGCAGCCAATCTATGATTCTCTCTCATCATGGATGTTTCTATCTCTCTCTCCCTCTTTCTTCCTTTCTGAAATCAATAAAAATATATCTTTAAAAAATCAGTGTTAACAATAGTCTAGATAAAATAATTATAGGAGAAGTTCTATGCATTTCAGTGACTTTTTGATCAGTGACAGAATTATCCATAAGAGGTAAACACACATCACTTTAGGACAATTCACTTTGACGGGAGTTTCAGAAAAAAAAAACAAACCACACAAGAAAACCCCTCCAAAAACAAATTGCATTATTTTCAGTGTAAACAGAGCAGATAGAAAAAAAGAGTAGATAGGAAACCAATAAATCACACCCATATAATTAGAGATGATCCAGAATACAAATTCAAGTCAGCGTGTTTGTACTTTCCTTAGAAAGGAAGATTCAGGTGATGGGCAATGAGTAATATTGCTGCAAGTCATTAAATGATTGAAGTGACATAGTCAATTTCATTGTCATAATAAAAGTAGAACCTTCTAGCCAAGGACAGACCTAATTGCTTAAGTATATCACCATGTGTCAAAATTCCTAATTGATTGCCTACTCATTAAAGTCATTGTGCTTTTTCAAGACCAGATTGCAGGCTGAGCACACTTGAGTACTGATGACTAAAGGAACCAGCTTTAGAATCTATCAATGATGCAGAAATCTACATTGGAGTTGATATAAACTAAGCTAAATTATTCATAGAAGCAGAATATAAAGCCAGTAGACATTGTGCAGGTGTATTTTCTTTGTATGGCATTTTTGTAGATTATATGCGGCAATAAAATAACTTATTCTAAATTTTCATAAAGGCATTTAAAAAAAATCTAATCATACCTTTGAATATGACTAAATGTGTTAGGCCTTCTCTTACTGTTATATTTTCCTCTCTGTTTAAGTTCGTAAACAGACTTTCTTATTTCACACTAGAGGCCTGGTGCAAAAAATTTGTGCACAAGTGCAGTCCCTAGGCCTGGCCAGTGATTGCAGCATAAGTGTCTGTCATGGAAAGGCAGGTCACAGCTGACCTCTGTGCCCTAAGCAGTACCTGGGCCTCCACGCACCACCCTCTGTGTGAGTCACAGCATCCAAGTCTCCATGTGGAAATGTGGTGAGTGTGGCCAGACAGGGAAGGCAGTGCACTATTTCCCAGCCGGCCTCGCAGACCAGCTCCAGTGTGAACCCATGGAGAACCTGACCATATCTTGAGGTCTGGAGCTCACCTAGAAGAGGCCGTGCAGGTGCAGGGTGGACTTCTTGTTTGTGCCTGGCACCTGAGCATGGAAGCTTCCCTGGCATGCAAGCCCTGGCATTGCAGGGGAGGGTAGCAGGGGAAGTGAGAGTGAGCTCGGCAGACACCCTGTATTCTCACTTCACCTCATTCCCTGTCACATCTGCTCCCAGGTAGCTGGCATAAGGTCACAGCCCCTCCACTTGGGTGTCATAGGAGATTGGTCACTGCCATCCACCCCCAAACCCCCATCCCAGCCCGGAGCCCTGGCTGACTCTGGTCACTGTCTGCGGGGCAATTGATCCAGCCCAGGCCTCCCACCTGGGTTTCTCAGTGCCTGGCAGCTGGGCAGCGGCCCCACCCTCCACCGCTGGTCACCTTCTGTGGGGCGATTGTGCCCCCACTCGCACCCCCTTTGACCTGGTGCCACCTGCTCACTTGCTCCACCATCCTGCTACTGCCCAGCTCTTATTGGGGCCCCTGGGGTTGGCAGCGCCTCCACTGCCACCCACTGCCAGCACCACATCACTGATGCCTGCTGTGTTCTGCACCACCCCCTGGTGGTCAGGGAAAGTCATAGCGAGCAATCAAACTCTTGGTCGAAAAAATGCCTGAGGGGACAATTTGCCTATTAGGCTTTTATTATATAGGATTTTTTGATGGATTTTACATACACACAAACTTAAAATTTCTTGTTAATTGGATTTTGAAAGTAAAAACTTAAAAAATAAATCTAAGTATTATAAGAAAATTTATCCATTGATTGGCCAGGATTATCTAAAGAAGTGTTTTTATTCTATACAGTATATTTTCTTTGTCAGAAAAAAGACAAAATATTTTTTTTTGTTAAAAATTATACAAATACATATAAAGACAAACACAAAATTTATTTTGCTCTGGAATTTTAGCCATGTTTTCCCTTTCCTTATTTCTTTCCTTTCCCTGAAAAGCTAGCAATGCTACTTAGATAGGAAATGTTCTTTTGACTTTTGTTGTTGTTGTTGTACAATTTATGAACTTGAAAAGCCTCATGATGATGATTTTTCTATTTGATTTTGCTGTATTTTGTTTCTTCTTTGATGAACCAAACTTGGCCCAAATGTTTGGCAGCAAAATACAAGTTTTTGAGCTTTACCCTTTGTATTCTCAAGGATAATTAGTCAGACTTGCCTTTGGGGATTCTTAGCAGAACTGTTAATTGAACAAAAATAATCAAATGACATCTGAGTGATCTAAGTCTAAATGATACAGATACAACATTTTGCATCTTTCCAGATTCAGAGAACAAATATACACCTTTATTTCTAGCTGATAGGCAATTTTTTACTTTGCGAAAATTCCTTCATCCTAGTTAGCCTGTTATGCATTCCTGACTGCAGCTGCACATCTCTGAGTTCTGTTCCAGTCCTGACACAACCAGGACAATGAAGTAACTTGGAGTAGGGTAAGCATTCTAGCCAAGTCCTTCTCTCCCCTCGACACTCAACCTGCATCACAGTGATGGTTTTAGGGAAGTTATCTGACCAGAATTGGTTCCCTCACAGTGAACTCAAGATTTTTGTTTTATGTTTGAAGGAAGAAAGTGAAGTCCTGCCTGTCGCCTCTATTGGTGGCTGTATAACAGCAGTCAGGCTGAGTCAGGAGCCAGCCAGAGGGTGAGGCAGACACCAGCCAGGACAGCCTGGAGAGGGAGAGACACTGGCATTGCTGGGTTGCTGGAGACCCAAACGTCTGGATCACTCAATTACTTGAGGGAATATATTCCTTTATTGTTAAAGTTAGTTTGAGTTGGGAATTTGTGTGGGTTTTTTTTTTGTAAGTAAAATAAATATTAATTATATTACACTAAAGAAATTATATTTCTTAGCTGTTCAATTATTTGAATGACCGAGTTGATATTCACTTTTATTAAGGCTTCTAAATATACATTTAAATTTTTATAATAAAGTTTTCTCATAGTGGAATAGCTATAATACATGAAACTTCGTCTAAAGTTTTTATTAGAAACAGGTAGGAACTAAGGAAAAAAGAAGATTACAGATAAAACTTTTATTTCTATTAGGAAAGGAAGATCAGAAGACGGACTTGGCAATTAGATATTTATTCCTCAAAGATTAAACCCCTACTGTTGACTCTCTTGGCTTCTGTCACACACACTGTGGATGACAAAGGGACCACATACCAAAACTGACAAGCTCAGGGGAGACCTCCATGGCAGATCTTACAAACTCAGAGACAAAGAGTAATCCAATAGGATGATGGAAGTGGAAACTTCCTAACTAAAAGTGAATGGTGGCAGGTAGTCATGTCCTAAGCCAGCATCTTTCTTGACAAAGGTCAGTCTTTACCTTAACTGAGCCTGTCTATTATCTTTTTGCATCTATCATAACAAGGTTTTGGAATGTCAGAGTAATCTTTTTTCCAGACCCCTCAGGGTACAAGTTCCCACCAGAACATGAGACCACAGAACCCCTCATTGTTATCTTGTTCTCCCACATACATCTGTATGTGCTGTAAATGTTAATCATTAACTATCCTATATCCATCAATATAAAAGAATTTTGTATCTATCCATTTTACTTTTTATTTGATCTCAGAGATTTCCCTGGTTTGATTTCTCCTGCCTCCCTAATCTATCACCAGTGGTTTTCATAAAACCCCCTCACTTCTTCCTGTTTGATAATGATGCATGAAACAAGGTGCGAAACTGCCATTCTCTGGAGCATTTTCTCAATCTGTTGAGCTTTTGCTTCCTGGCAACTGTTGTCAATTTGGCTCAAATAAACTCATAAAAACTGTCTACAGGTTTGGATATTTCTTATGTCTATAAACACACACACACACACACACACACACACACACACACACACACAGAGAGATGAGTTCCAACGTTCCACTGTTAAAAAGTTACAGGAATGAGCTCATGCAAAATTCACCTAGAGTTAACCACTTGTGTCTTATATAATCAAGAAAGGCAAAAAATGCATAATTTTCTGAAAGTTATTTGGTTCCCAGTGGGGAGAGTTGAGGACTCTGTTAAGCAGGCGAGTTAAAGGAATGTTTAACTATGCCTTTCTGAGTTGTGTTTTGAGAGTCTTGAGTTGTGATTCTGACTCCTAGTCAGGAACAGGGACCTCTCCCCCTCCCATCCCAGTGCAAAAAGAAAGCCAGCATAGGGCTTAATAAAATTCATATGTTGCTAAACACAAACGTTGCTGATTTGGAGTCTTGTTACCAGGGACACACTACAGTTGCTTAGTGAGCCCCATTAACCTGAATGCTGACTATGCCCCTCATGGTGATAGGAGGGTCACACCACACAGGGAGATCTTCCTAGATGCCCAATTGTTTTTCTTACAGAGCCTACGTTAGGCAATCAGTACTGTGTGAAAATACACTCCACCTAAGGATTTCTTCAAAAACATTTCCCTGCCTCTGAATGACTCTATCCTTCTATCCTTTGCTTTACTAAGTTTTTATTGTTTGTTTGTTTTCATTGACTGAGGGCCAAGTCATAAGCTTTGGCTTTTAGTTTGACCTAAAGTTTACACCAATCTCTTTTACTTTTGTCTTTTCTTCTTTCCATCAAGCTTCTTAATTTGCTAGCAGTAGACTTGCTGATACATTTTGCACAATATCTGCCCATGTGATAATGATGTTAAAGAGCACAGCTCAGGGACTAAAACATAGCAGGTACATGACAAATGTTAGTTGCTATTACATTAGTATTACTAATTTTATTATTGGTTTTTATATCAGCTTTTCATACATTTCAAATGTAATTTCAAGGATGAAAAATTCCATACTTAGCCAATCTTTCTTTTTATTGTATTCATAGATTGTTCTTTTTTATTTATAGCATGTGGTCTAAAGGCAGGCAGATATCACCTAAAGCATATCCAGTATAATATATATAATCTGGATTTATATGATTTTGGTTATTTTAAAAGCTGATTTTCCTTTTGAAATTTAAATATGATTTAATGATGTTATTGGTTTTGTTTGTTCGTTTGTTTTAAACAAACTTGCTGATTGTATTAAAGGAGTTCATTTACATGATCCTCATGGCAGCCTAAACACAAAGGTGTCTTTTACGAGCTTCTGTCCTCAGTAGGCTTTCTGGACAGAGCAGATGTGACCTGACACAAAACAATTCTATTGTGATTTTTATCCACTAGGATTTGTTTTCATTGTTATGCTACTCTAATTTTTCATTCAGACAGTGAAATTGGTTTTCCATGCAAATTTTCTGGCCATCTACTCTTTGCTCTATTTTTCAAGGTCCATAATTTAGTCACATTATTTTCATTTGCCTCTACTAGCTTTGGTGTGTATGTTTAAGTTTAAAAAATAAATGATTAACAATAGTAACAACAAAAAAACCTTTTACTTCTGATTCCTATAATAAAACTCTGCTTCAAATATTTATTTCCAAATATGTTTCTTGGGATAGTATTGGAGTAATTTTCTTTTCACTTGTATTTTCAAACCACAAGAGAAATGTATTAAAATTATCTGACAATTCAATCAGCTGCTGCACCTCAGCTAAATGTGTTTAGCAATGGTCAGGACTGGCATCATTAGCTTCTATCTTCTCATATGCTATAATTGGTAATTGATGATGAAGTTATTTAATTGTAGGCATGATGATGGTCCAGCTGGGCTGTAAGATGCCTAAGGTTGAGTGAGTACTTCCTTTGCAGTTTCTCATTCTTCAGCTCACAAAAGCTAAAATAATTTCCTATAGTGCTCAACTGCCAGAATCTTGAGAATTCTTATTTTTATCCTACCCTTTAAAACATCACCACTTGTGAGTCTTCATATACATTAGCATGTGCCAAAATAATTATTCATTTATTTGATAATTAAACCAACCTATCATGAAATGCCAAACAATAACAATAAAAGTAAAACTTTTAGATAGGCTTGACCAACTGATTTAGTTAAATGGTTGGTTTCAATAAAAATGGATACATATAAATAGTTTATATAAAATTAATAAAAATTGACTAAATTTTATAAAAATCAACTTCAGAAACATGACATCATGAACCATATTTTATAGAAATGTAACAGAGAATGGGCTTAATCACTTGCCTTGGGTAGAAAAGTGATTATATATTAGAAATAAAAATTTTGAGAACAACTAATAGAATTTTCCTTATGTTAGTAGACCAATGATAGTAAGAGAGACATTCAATTTTTTAAAAAATATATTTTATTGATTTTTTTTTAACAGAGAGAAAGAGAGAAGGATAGAGAGTTAGAAACATTGATGAGAGAGAATCATCGATCAGCTGCCTCTTGCACACTCCCCACCGGGGATGTGCCTGCAACCAAGTACATGCCCTTGACAGAAATCGAACCTGGGACCTTTCAGTCCACTGGCCGACAATCTATCCACTGAGCCAAACCAGTTTTGGCAACATTAAAATTTTGATAGCCATCTAGTTAAAAAAGATTTACAGTAATTTTATGAACACTTTGGCAAAACTCACTGGAATCATTGGAGAAAGGTTTTGTAAAAACATGCGCTGGCAGATGGTTGCCTAAATGACAAGTATTGTTAAAATAAAACTAATATTGCTTTACTTGGGAAACATAGGAAACTTAATGAGTGTGAAGTGTCTTACTGTGATGAGTGAAAACACAAGAAACATGCTATACTCTATTTTAGTTACTTTTTGTTTTAAGGCAAACCAGATTAGACCAAACCAATGAGGTACTATGAAACATCCTATAATATTTTCTTTATTAACCACTTAAATTATAGGCAATACTAGGGAGGAAAATAAATAGTTTTAATTGGAACAATTTGTTTAATATATGATAAATAGATTATGAGAATATTTGACGAAGCCAGGTGCTGTGTTTATAATTTGAGCTCAGCCTTGAAGTCATCTACTCAGTGCTAGGGATCATTAATGATTGTCACAATATGTCATCATTTACTATTTGCCTATCATGTCTGAATTAAATACTATAGCAATGCTATCAGACACCAGAAAAGATGTGATCAGACATCTCCCTGAATTGGAGGGAGAGGGCTATTCCCTCCTTGGTTCTTGTCAATAAGAAAGACTTCAGATGAGAGACAGACAGGGTGACAGAAAATAGTGTTGCAGCAAAGCAAGCAAATTTATTAAAAACGTACTTAGCATATAGCACAAGTGAGCCAGCCAGCTAATCTGACTGTACACCCAGTGGGGGCTCAAGGGGTTTTATCCCTTTTTGTCTATAGGTTTCAAGATTCCTCTCCTGGATATCTTGGGTAGCAGATTAGGTTTCAAAGTCCCCCTTTAACTTTTTTTTATGGCTTTTCTTGGGGTGTTTGTACAAATACCTAGTCATCTTGCTTGGCAAGTTCTACAACGGCTGACTTCTTTGTTCAGTGGATGAGATAAAACTTCCTTTTTTCCTTCCTCCTACCCCTTCCAGCCTTAGCAGTTACAGGATGATTTAAGCTGTGCATTCTCTGGTTAGGGAGGAGAGGTATTAAGCATTTTCTCTCAAGTATTCTTGTTTGGCAAAGATATGTTCTGGTGATTCACAAGCTGGCTGCAAGCTGCCTAAATTATTTGGCCTTGTTCAGTTTTCTTGTCTCCGTTTCCCATTCCACTTGCCTTGGCTTCCTGGCCTGTCTCAGCAATGCAAGGAATTTTAAGACATCATCTCTTCCATCTTTGGTCTAGATGTAGAGCTAGGCTTTCACACAAAATAAGGTAATGAAACAAACCAAAAGAGCAGGCTCATAGTAGTGGGTGAATGGAATGACACTGAGTGTCATCAAAATGTTGAGAATGGGCATTGTAGAGATTGGCTTTGGACAGTGCCAGGAAGGCAGAATAGAAAGTGACTTGGAAAAGAAAAAAATGAATGCAAGGCAGACAAGACTGGAAGATGAACACTAAAAAATGTAAGATATATTTTTGTAGACAGTTTGGCTTCCTGGTAGTTTTTTGTCCAGGAATAAAGAAATGAAGTGGGTAATATAGATGGAGGCCAGACTCTAGGGGATTGGTTGTAGACAGAGGAGCTGTTGAGTTAAGTAGCATTCATCTTCAAAACTGTCACCAAAGATATTCTTTCACCTTATTCTTTTGTTCTTTCTGCCACTCTGTAGTCCCAAGTCTTTGACCCTATACACAGTCTTGTCCAACCTGTGCAGTTCTCCATGCTTCATACATCTCATTCTATGTCTCTATCTGCCTTGAAACTAGTAGTCAGATTTCATTTGGCTGCACATTTTTTCTGGGCAAACACAAAAGACCTGAAAATATAAGGTAAATTTTTATCAGAAGATTTCTCTTGGAACAGAATGTAAATTTAATGTCAAAGGTATTCCTAGAGAAGCAATGACAAGAGATTTCACCATACTCCCCTTGTGTTCAAAACCTTCTATTCTTAACTTGAATTCCATCAGTTTTTCCTCTTACAAGGTGATATATAGCCCATTGAATTAATTTAGCTCTGGTTCTCCCACTACCAATGCAAAATTTTTAAATTTATTTTTAAAGTATAGTGGAGGTCAATGATGAGAATTCATATTGTGTTGAAGGAAAGAAATTATAGTGCGCATGTAATAATATGTTAGTTTCAGGTGTACAGCATGGTGATTAGACATTTGTATATCTTATTAAGTGACTATCACATTACATCTAGTGTCTATTTGGCACCATACACAATTAATACAATGTTATTGACTGTATTCTTCATGTTGTACTTTACATCCCTGTGACTGTTTTTAAAATTAGCAGTTTGTGTCTCTTAATCCCCTTCCCAAGTTTTTCTTATTCTCCTCTCCCCAATCTGGCAACCATCAGTTTGTTCTCTGTATCTATGATTTTCTGTTTTTATTTGTTTGTTTATTTTATTTTTTAGACTCCACCCATAAGTGAAACCATACAGTATTTGTCTTTCTCTATCTGACTTATTTCACTTAACATAATACCCTCTAGGTCCATCCTTTTTGTCTCAAATGGCAAGATTTCACTGTTCATGCACATTTATTGAGCATCTACCTATACTATGTTGAAAAAAATAGAATATTTTTCATGGAATCCAAAGAATAAAACCCAAACCAACTCCCATACAGATCTTACTTTGAGAAATTAACCATAAATGAATAATTGCCAGGTCATATATGAAAATAGAATGCTGACCTGCCCAGGAAACCAACCTCCGTATCTGCAATAGACAACCTAGGAAGCCAGCCTGCTATGTCAGACTTGCAATAAGCCTGATTGCTATCTCTTTAATAATAATCCAAGAACCTAAACAGTAACTTCTGCAACAATTGTAATATGGCCAAGACTTGGTTCATATCTGACATCTTTCCTAATTTTTGTCCTCATTTCAAACTTAGGACCAACTGGAGAAAGCCAAATATGCACCTTTAAACAGTCACATAGATGTCCTGCTTCTAGTTGACCTGCCAAAAGCTTCCCCAAGCCAACAGTTTCCAATCAGAGCATATCCCTTTTTTTCCACTCTAAAGCTTTCCTTCTGCCTTTGGGTCCCTGCCAAAATGCAAATAATGACAGCTGACTCCTTTGTTATGGTAAGCTCTGAATAAATAACTTGGTCTTTGTTTATTTTCACTATCTATCTATCTATCTATCTATCTATCTATCTATCTATCTATCTATAACATCTATCTATATCTATCTATCTATCTATCTATCTATCTATCTATCTATCTATCTATCTATGGTGAAAATAAACAAAGATATATATATATATCTCCCATGAACATAGACAATAGGGTGCTGAAGACCTGGGGTGAGGGGAAGGGGGTTTGGGGCAGGTTAGAGGGGGTCAATGGGGGAAAGGGAGGCACATGTAATACTTTCAACAATGAAGAATAAAAAAAAATATTTTTCACATTTTAATATCTTGGCAGTTCAGGCACTGTGGTAGAGATAGGTTGCAAATCTGGAAAGCTGTAGAAAGCTTTAATAACATAAGTATCCTCACCTAAACCTGGAGAGGTCTGGTCCAAATTCCCAGCCAAGGAAGCTATAGGTAACTTGGTTATCACATGTGCAATAGTCAGTGATGTGCAAAGCTTAAAAGCATTTTCCTTAATTTAACCCCACTATCTTTGAACCAGTTTTACTATGACAAAAACAAAACAAAACAAACAAACAAACAAAAAAACACAAAAACAACAACAACAAAACACAAGCTCCTAGAGATAAAGTGGTTTTTGTATTAGTCTTATTTTTAGGTATTATAGAAAAAAAAATAATTTGCATAAAAGTTTGCTCTCTTATTCAATTAAAAAAAAATCTATCACATCAGAAGAATTTGATGGAAACACATAGGGAGGAAAGAGAAAGTGGTTGTCTTCTTTCCTATTTCTTCAACTAGCAATTCCTCCGTGTCTTTCAGTCAGCTGCTTCTGGCTCCCTAGGATTGGAGCAGGGATGAAACAACTTGGCCAGGGCTATTGTTAAGCCTTCTTACCACACAAAATATTGAAATTTAGTAGTAAAGGCAATGGCTATGCCAGTGATGACTCCAGAGCAGCAGAATACACACTTTTCTATGGCTTTGGAACTCTTATAGCTGAGTTAGTTCAGTCCTGGTGAGGGTGGGGAAGCTGAAAGTTTAATTGTCTTAAATTCAGGCCTGAGGCAGCAAAGGTCCTAACCTAGGGTGAGCAGATGTTTTCTGTAAAGGACCAAATAATAAATATACTAGAGGCCTGGTGCACGAATTTTTACATGGGTGGGGTCTGGCCAGCCTGGTTTCCACTGGGGCTGATTGGGGCCAGGTTGGCTGGGGAGAGGGGATGTGGGAGATTGGCCGGCCAGCCTCACCCCTCGGTTGAACTCTCAGTCAAACTCCTGGTTGAGGGGATGATTTGCATATTAGGCTTTTATTATATAGGATTAGGCTTTGCAGATGATGTGGTCACTTTTTAATACTGCTGCTGTGGCATGAAAACAAACATAAAACAATATGCAAATTCTGCCAATAAGCAGATAAGTGTGGCTGTGCTCTAATAAAATTTTATTTATGGACATTAAAATTTGAATTTTATGCACTTTTTATATATCATGAAAAGTATTTTCAAAAGAAACTTTTTTAATCACTTAACAATGTAAAAACCATTCTTATCCTCCACACAAAAAAAGACAGCAGGCCAAATTCAGTTCATAAGCCATTGTTTGGGGATCATAGCCTTGAACCAGCAGAAAGTCACTGTGTATGAGAACATCATAGTGGGTGGTGATGGTATGTTTCTAGAAGCTGGATCTAGGGATGATCATTAGAGAGGTCTAGGCATATTTTTTCAAAGGAGGCACAAAAATATTAGTTGTACTTCTGGAAATGGAGGGGATAATAGCTTCTAATCTAGTAGCCAGGCCAAATCAGTTGAGGCGGAGTTCAATATAAGGGGATGGAGAGACTGCCCTTGCTGTCCCTGCTGTACAATTGCTATGCATGTAGCAAATTAGCAGGTTGTGGGATAAAGGCAGGTCTTGGACAATGAAAAGTACATTGTAAGAGCTTCCAATTATGGGCTACAGTTCAGGTCTGGGCCAAAGTTCTACATAGTAGTTAATCAGAACAAAGGCAACTGATCTGGCAAGAACTTATTCTTATAGCCTGTGTCAAAATTTATAGAAGTAGTGAATAGTGGTTAAGACAAGCTCTGATATCAGACTACCTGGGTACAGATCTCATTAGTGGCACTTTCCAGCTTCGTTGCTTGGGCAAGTTGCTTGGAATAATAATGTTCAGTATTCCTCAGCTCAGTGTTGTTGAGAAAATCATTGCTGTGAGAATCAAAACCATCAACACAGTTTACTACATTAAGCAGATTTTATGATTCCATTGTTTTCATCAATAAACTTAACTATTCCAAGAAACTCTTGCCTGGAAGGTACAAGTTTCAAAAAACTTTATTTATTCCAAGAATTTTCTGAAAGACCAAATAACTCTTCAATAGGAAGCATCACATGATAATTTTACACCCCAACACTCTTTGACTCCTTTTCTCTAAATCCTCTCTTTGTCGTGCCCAGTAATTCTAAATTATTATTTCATGGCCTTTACCCAATTCTAATCAATCTTCCTGTGTTGAAAAGCTAATCTTAAACTAGGCTTCAAAATTTCAATAATTCCAACATTACTTGTATCTCTGAGATACTTCTAAGACTCTGTCAAGGTAATGCTCTCCCAATGACATTAAGAAACTCAGCTTTGTCTTGTCCACAGTTTGTTTTGGTGTTACATCTTGGAGACAGCATACTAGTATATAAAGCTGTCAGGTCTATGCTGGTCCCATCATAAGTACTTTATAAAGATCTATCTATCTATCTATCTATCTATCTATCTATCTATCTATCTATCTATCTATCTATCATCTATCTTTCTATCTATCATTTATCTATATCTATCATTTCTATAATCTATTTAGCCATTCTGCAGCATTATTCACAATAGCCAAGAAGTGAAAGCAACTTAAATCTCCATTGATAGATAAGTGGATAAGCAAAATATTGTATATAATAGCATATACATTCAATAGAATATTATTCAGCCTTAAAAAAGGAAGGAAATTCAGTCACATAAATGAATCTTAAAGACATTGTGCTAAGGAAGTGAGGCAGTCACTAAAGGACAAGTATTATATGATTCCACTTATATGAAGAACCTAGAATAGTCAAATTCATAAAGAGATGGTTGCCAGGTGCTGAGTGGGGTGGTGGATTGGTGGATGGGGACTTATTGCTTAGTGGGTATGGCATTTCTCTTTGGAGGGTAGTTCTGGAGATGGATAGATAGTTGTACAACAGTGTGAATGTCCTTAATGTTATTAAATTGTACATTTAAAAAAGGTTAAGATGGTAAATTTTGTCAGATAATCTCAAAAGACTTGAGAACTTTTCACTGTTGCTTTCACATGACCTACCCTTTACTTCTAATTCTTCTTTTATACTCTTCTTTTTTTTCCAAAAATATATTTTATTGATTTTTTACAGAGAAGAAGGAAGAGAGATAGAGAGTCAGAAATGATGAGAGGGAAACATTGACCAGCCACCTCCTGCACACCCCCCATAAGGGATGTGCCCACAACCAACGTATATGCCCTTGGCCGGAATCAAACCCAGGACCTTTCAATCCACAGACCGACGCTCTACCACTGAGCCAAACCGGTTTTGGCATCTTCTTGATAAAACCCAGATTTCTCTAATAATGTCTGCTAATCTATAAGTATGACTCTATCCTCAAACCTAGCTGCACTTTGGCCAACACTCTTCCTGCTAAAACCCTTAAAATGTTCTGCTCTCCTCCATCACATTAGAACAATCTCCTTTGGAATAATCTAGTTTCAGGCATTTTCTAATAAAGGCTTATGCTAATGGTAGTCTGGTTGATTTTCTTCCACCATATGTATGTGTGTGCGTGCACACATATGCATGTGTAATGAGAGAAATGGAGACATGGAGAGACCTAGAAATGCAGAAAAACATAGAAACAGAGGCCATCAATGAGACTGAAGGTCTGTGATCTCAGGGCTTTCCTTGGATCATCAATCCCTACTCTAGTCAGATGAAAGAGATTAAGAGGTCCTTAAGGAAGTCATAAATGGCATCTGAACCATTCTACATTAGTACTTAATATCAAGTTCCACTGACATGTATTGAAAGATCAAAATGTATTAACTCATACTGTGTTCAGGCAGAGCAGATCAGTGAGTAGTGCAATTTGAGGCTTCAGAGACCCTCACACTTGGAAGGAACAGAAAACCAGAAACAGGACACTTCTCATGCTTGCAGGTAAAGTTTGAAGAGAGGCTTGGTAAGGAGTCAGTGAGGAGTTCTAAGCATTGGTAGTGTCTGCAAGGAGAGTGTGGAACCCAGTGGAAACAGCCTGCTATGGACAACCAAGAAGTCTTGAGACTGATATTGGTCAACAGACTCTGAGACAGTGGTTGGAGTACATGAGGGTGAACCAGAGTTGCCCAGACCCCTGGATTTGGGGGCTCCCATAAGGGGATTTTAAAAGCTTCCTGGGACAGAGGACTAGGTAGCCTCCTAGCTTGAAGATGGGCATAAGACCTACATTAGATCTTTTGGGGCTATGACGGTTATTTTTATGTGTCAACTTGACTGGGCTAAGGGATACCAGATAACTGGTGAGTCTGTGAAGTATTTCTAGAAGAGATTAAAATAGAATTGTTGACTGAATAAAAAGGAAATTCACTTATGCAGCTGGCCATCATTTAATGTGATGAAGAACTGACTAGAACAAAAAAGGTGAAGGAAGGGCAGCTTCTGCTCCCACTGCTTGAGCTGGAACCTCCATTTGCTCCTGCTCTTGGATATTAGTGCCTTTGGACTTAGACTAGGACTCACACCATTGGCTCCTATGGTCCTCAGGCCTTCTTGTGGTTTGAACTGGAACTACCCCACCAGCTTCCCTGAGCCTCCAGTTTGTAGATGGCTGGTGATGGGACTTCTCATTCTTCATAATTGTATGAGCCAATCTCTCATAATATATTTATTTTTATATATGTATGTATCAATACATTCCATTGATCCTGTTTCTCTGGGGAACCTTGAATAAAAGCATTGCCTTTGCAGCTTTGGCTTCAAACAGTAACAAATCTAAAAAAGGTCATTGAAAATTCAGCACATTCAATTAAATAAAAATAAATAAATAGGGAAATGTGTGCCTACCTATCAGTTTAACAAGATTTATTTTAGAGATATTTCAGTTACAAAAACTTTGGTCTAAAGAAGAAATCTTTGATGATCTAAAAAGTTATTTAAGGGGTGGATCAGTAATAAGTTAGTAATGACAGGTGAGTGAGGTGTAAAGAATTATGCTAAAGGCTGACTCACCTTTAAATGTATGAAAAGCATCAAAAGTGAAAATCATGCTATTACAAGTCTCCTTGAAATCCAGAGTTCTGAATGAATTAAGAACTTGGATAAGGAGCAGTGTTCTCCCAGTGGGCATCAACTGGACCCAGTGGTGTTTGCTCCTAATCCCAGCTGTAGAAAGCTATCCAAACAGATGGCTGAATTTTTTATTAGTACAGTGGCTAGCATTCATTATCTAACTGAGAATGGGGTAAAAAACCTTTTTGTGTTATTCATCTACTACTTTGTATGGTCCAAAGGAGCAGTCACTTAATGGCTAGAGAAGGAAAATTAATAATAATGGATCAGACTCTCACCCCATACAATTAAATAGACATTATTCTCTATTGAGTTATACAGCATAAGAATCTCACTTAATAACAGTAATAAATAATGGGGTAATTTTCATGCCAGCTGCTAACGGTTTTCTTGCTTCTAACCAGGGTTTTATATCATTGTATTTCTACCTTCAGGAAACAATGACATTCTCAGACCTATTTTAAATGTCTGCACGTTTTGCTTTTTTATTGCTACAGTTTTTATTGGTTGTCTCAGAGTCCAGGGTTGAATTTTCAGGTCCCTAAGAGAGAAATGTGATCAACACAGTATTGTTAACAGAACTTGATGTGACTATTATGGACGGGAGTTCAGTATTTCTCTCCCAAAGATTTGGGGACTTTAGTATTTGGGAGTCTCTGAATATAAGTCTCTTTTGTATGATATTTTGGGAATCATTGTTCCAATAATAATTATTTTGTTATTGGTTTGCATCTTTCTTTGGTGTTATGGATTGAATAACTAATGGCATTTTAATAGAGTAAGCTTACCTGGGTTCTGAATCTAGGAGTACATAATACATTGGAGGAATATATATATATATATGTGGTATAAACATATAATTTATATATAATTCTGAAGATAGCTTAGAAGACTAAAAGCCAAGTAGAAACTATGTGTGGCCTTATAAATATTACCTTTTTTCCTCAGGCTCCAGCCCTGTGCCATCTTGGGATCTTTGTGCTGCATTTGTTTTACCATCATTCTAGTGTTCTAGATATGAATATACAATACCTTAACCTCCATTGTCTTGGGATTTATAGGTAGTTGCTTTCTACTTCTATTTTAACATTGTCATTGTTTGGAAGCTACTTGAATTGGTTGTATACTTGTTTATTTTTTTTGCTAGACAACAAACAGTTCCTTTATCTTTTTTTCTACCTCACAAGGTAGTTATTACTCCTAATTGATACAGGTAGAAACTGAAACACAAACATCTCTGTGCCCAAGGTTGCAGAGGTGGTAGGTGCAGAGCCAAGGTTTGCATCCAAGCAGTCTAGCTCCAGAGTCCATGATCTTAACATGCTCAGTCGCCTCTCTTATAAACAACTAGCCTGATAACCTAAGATATGGTTTATTTAATAAATCATTTTGCTCACAAAGGTAGTGTAAAAGCATGAGATGATATTACTGTGAAGAGAGGTTTTTTTCTTAAGAAACTAGACGCCCAGTGTACGAAAATTTGTGCACTGGAAGGGGGTCCCTCAGCCTGACCTGCCCCTTCTCATAGTCTGGGAGCCCTCAGGGATTGTCCTACTGATGGCCTACCTTTGCGGGAGACAACCAGGCTGATCAGGGGAAGGCACTACCCTTATCACCCCATCACCCCACTGCTGCTGCCACAGCTTTGGCCCTTGGCCCTCACAGCTGCCACAGCTGCCCGCCCTCAGCCCTCATAGCTGCTGTGGCTTTGTCCGGAAGGATGTCTGGAAGACATTTGGTCTAATTAGCATATTACTCTTTTATTGGTATAGATGGGACAGATATGTTCCAGGATACTCTCCCAGTGCCTACCTCTCTGCAGGTGTGTGACTTTCTTTTTTGGTCCTTTTTCCCCCAGAGATGCTGCTGTAGGTGTCTGGATCACCCAAAGGGGAAAAGGGAATACCCAACTGCACCTGCTTGTATCTGCTTGGAAATATCCCTAACATACCCTCAGGCTCTAAATCCACGCAGCTCCCCTCATAGATAACTTCTGTGGGTCTCCCTTGGCAATGGGATTGCTCTTATTCATAAACATGGAGTAAGAACAACTACCATGTTCTTAATATTCCTTAGAGTAGAGGAAATCACAGGAAATTAAATCATTCTCTTATAGTAAATGATCCATTCTGCTGAACAGAATATTTACTATATTACTTATTTACATATCCTCACAGTCTCATTCCAAGACTTAACAGTTTTTCAATTACAAAAGAACACTTGGAAATATACTCTGCTGCATTCCTCCAGAAAGTCTTCCTAGTGGCAATACAGATGGAGAGTAAGAGACTATTAATAATTTTGGATCCGGACAGATGCTCTCTTGGTTTTCTGAATGGCATTTTCCTAAACAAACTGCTAAACCTTCAGAAATAAAACCTGTGATATCTATTACAGGTTGTACAGAATACACATAAAAGAGAAGCCAATACTCGCTGTCAGAAGGATTCTGATATGCTCTGGCTGATAGAAGGATGTGTACTTGTGAGATCAACTAAAGGAGAGTTGGAAAATATTTAAGCTCTTCTTTTTTATCCCACCCATGGTAATTAAATAAGCCTTTGAAAATAAACAAATACCATTCATCTAAGCAGAATTCTGATGGCAGCTGCAATAATTGCTATAGGGGTTCTAATAATTATTCCTCAGTTATTCTGAGAAAGGATACATTTTTATTAGGATGAGAAAGTCCTGTGGTCCAGGGACTTCTTTAAAAAAGTCTTAAGCCCTAGCCAGTTTGGCTTAGTGGATAGTGTCAGCTTGCGGGCTGAAGGGTCCTGGGTTTGATTCCAGCCAAGGGCACATGCCCAAATTGTGGACTCGATCCCCAGTAGGGGGCTTGCAGGAGGCAGCCCATCAATGATTCTCTCTTATCATTGATGTTTCTATCTCTCTTTCCCTCTCCCCTCCTCTCAGAAGTCAATAAAGGAAAAAAAAAAGTTAACATCTTTAAAAAAAAAAAAAAAAAAAGCTTAAGTCATCTTGTATATTGCTCTGAGATTTAGCCCATCTCACCATTACTCCCAATTTTTCCTATGAGTCATATACACACAGTTTCATCAGGAAAGTGTTGTCTAGTTATTTATCTTGGTTATATGTGAGTATGAGTATGGTGATGCTAATCAAAGGAAAGTCACCATGGAAATTAATAAGTAGAAGAAAGACTTATAATATAGAACACACACAGCAGAAGGCAAAAATATGAACCAGACTTGACAGAGAGAATAGTAAGTAACATTCCATGCACTTAAAATTTTTTTTTCTTTAAATACTCACTTGAAGATATCTTTCCATTGATTTTTAGAGAGAGTGGAAAAGAGAGGGAAAGACAAAGAGAAATATTGATATGTGAAAAACACATCAATTAGTTGCTTCCTGCATCTGCCCTGACCAGGCCCTGTACTGGGGAGGAGCCTGCAACCAAAGTGCATGCCCTTGACTGGAATGGAACCAGGACCCTTTAGTCCACTGACTGATGCTGTCTATCCACTGGGCCAAACAGGCGAGGGCAAAACATTTCTTGAGTAGGACATTAAATTATCTATGGAATATGAGATCTATTTTGAATACATTTATTTAAATTTTAAAGGTCAGGTTTGACCCCAGATGGCATGTGAGCTAAAATTAATTCAACAATGCATATGTGTCAGATAGGCTTCTAGGTCTTCAGGGTATGTGGATGAACAAAAGCATGGTACATGACTCATACCATACTTTTACCATGGCATGGTTAGGGATCATGTTAAGTATTTACTAATATAAGCATCATTGAATTTAACCTTCAATTCTCAGCAAAGACAGTAGATCCAGAGATTAAGTGACTTGTCCAAGGTTATAAAGCTAGTAATTGGCAACAAAGATCATACTCTCCAGGTCTTCACTGGATAGTGAAACTCCTTGGTTTGAGATGGATAAAATATTAATTCTCTTTATTGATTAGCCAACTTGGCTCAGAGAGTTAACATGACTTGCTAAAATATGCTCATGCTAAGTGGTGGATGGTGCTTTTTCACTGTTCCATATTGCCTTTACACCTGCAAAATGAGATAAGAAATGCAATTTGTATGCTGATACAGTACTATAAAATATCATTTAATCGTTGAAATAGTAGAAATAGAATATGATGGTCTTGATGAGATGGAGTTTGATATGTCATAATGAATGCAGAAGAGTCATGATTTAAAAAAATAAGTATTGAATATTTATACTTAAATCTATATTTTCAAGGTAAACCTAAGAATTTCCAAAGTATACTATTACATTTGAATAGAGTATTTTATTATTATTATTAATCTTCTTAAAACTTTATTTTTTTCAAATTTGAAATATGATTTTATGTACTTATAGCATTTAGCATATAAGGACAAAATCAGATAAATCAGATGAACAAGTTATTAAGGTATCAATAATATGTTAAACTATTAGAATGGATGAGGGAATTTAAGAATAACAACAATATGAAAAATTCACATAATTCTCTTTAAGTGGTTCATAATTTCCTTGTCCTTATACTTCTCTCATCTCTGCAAGTTAATAGAAAACAGGAATATGGTGTGTGTGTGTGTGTGTGTGTGTGTGTGTGTGTGTGTGTGTGTGTGCGTACATGTGTGCACAGGATATTACATTTGTGATCCATGGATTGGTTATTTTATTTAGTTTATTTGGAATTCAGGAAAGCAGGAAACATATTTAACTCTGAAGCATCATGGGAATAGGTCACATAATATAGTAAGGAACCTCTCATAACAAATTAAATATAGCCAGGTGTGAGGGAAAATAAATTCCATATGTTTAAAAATTATTTGAGCAGATAGAATTTCACTGGAAAATACAAGTGGAATCTGGAGGCTGTTTCATTAAAATCTTTGTTAAACTATAACATGTCTGATTGCCATTGCATATCTCTCAGGATAGGGTGAGTTACCATTGTAGGTACCTTGCTCAAACTAGACCTGTGACTTCACTTGCTCAAAGTAGGCTTCTCTTTCTTTATAGGTTAGATTATTCTGAGTCTTTATAAAATGTCTAGAGCCATAATGAATCTTTTAGAAACTTTTTATTCCTGAGAGATGACAACATGTTCAGGATTGGGAGGCAAATGAACTTTTACTCCAGCCGAGGAAGAGCTTTTATAAAAAGCTTGACCCTATATTAAGTATTTTACATAAATAAGCATGTTCCATGCTTACCACAAGCCTATGAAAGTCTGTTATTCTCTTTGGATAGGCAGGATGATGCAGAGATGAAGCAACTCACTTACTAGTCCCCAGTCTGTAAGGACCAGAACTTAAATCCTGACCTGTCTGGTTGCAAAGCATTTCTACTGGGTCATGTTACCCTCAAAGGAGAATAATAAGTATGGTGCCCAGGTTAAAGAAGGGAAAGTAGAGCAAGAGTATGGAGTGATAATATTATGGTGCAGATGTAGGAATAAAAGCATCCAGGTACCTCCTGGCTGGCTAGGTGCTTCCCTACTGCTTGACCTCAACTGTCCTCCATCCACTGACAGACCTGACTACCAATCCTGACACCGTGTTCCTCTGTCATTTTACTTTCACCAGGGACCTGGTATTGCACTCTGTTCCTTCCCTCATGGTGCTGCCTCTAATGACTTCATGCTTAAGCCTGGATGACCTTGGCCTTGCATTATTAAAATACCTGCCTTTTCCCCATAGAGTATGAATAATAACTTGTTTTTAGGAGACTTTTTGGATTTGTAGTGATTGTGTAAGGCACTGTGTTGAGGCTAATTTAGTCTCATTGGGAGGTTTGATTGGTTATGTCTGTGATGACAGAGAAGAAGGGGTATTGGCAGGCATGCTATATATTTGCTATTCTTGTACAGGATAGGCAGATCTGTTTCTGCCTTCGGATGTATCATTCAGACATCTGATTTTGAAAACCTTTATTCCTCTATCTTGAATGCATAATGAACAACTGGGCAGATACTGTACCTAGTATTGAGGATACAGAAATGAATATGACATTGTGCTTGTTATACTAGTCACATTTTTTTTTTAGTGATTGACAGTTTTCAAAACATACTCAAAGACTTCCTGTTGGTCATCTCAAGTGAGGTAGTCAGAATATGGCGAATCTTATTATGCATCTGTAGTACAAAGGAACCAATCAAAGGAAAATTCTGGCTAAGTAAAAAGAATACCAAGTCAGATTGGGAATGCTTTCAGAGGAAAACCCAAACCACAATGGCTTATACAAGGTATGGCACTCCTCCAGGATGCAGAAGCTGAAAAACATCAAAGCCTTTCTCTCATATTGGCATGATGGCTGCTGCTGCTCAGCTATCAGGTCAGCAGAAGGAGAAAACAACAAGGAAAATGCAATGACACCTCTATCAGAAAAGTGAAACTCTCTCACTAATCCCCAGAGCATTTCTGTTCACTATGGCTAGAATTGTAACACACTCATCTCTAGTTGAAAGGGAGGTGAGAAAATGTTTACTTAGGTGCCCAAATAAAATTATATTAACATGAAAAAGGAGGGGAGTGTGTGTTATGTAGTCAGCTAATCTACCTAATATGCCACAGATACATCTCCAAGCTAATAGACTGGTCATCTGGGGACCTGGTGTGGGGTCAGGGTTAAGGAAGTATTACCATGTAAAGAAATAGAGTTAAAACCATGCTTTATGTAGTTGTCTACAAATAGGTACTATTTATTTAAGGTAATCCCATTTTATTTCTAGTTTCCAGAGTCCATAGCAAGTCTTTCCAAGAATAGGCTATTGATTGTTTACTGTGTGTATGTGTGTGTGTGTGTGTGTGAGTGTGTGTGTGTGTGTGTGTGTACCTGTGAATGCTTTTATATAGACTCTATTTCTCTTTTATTTCTAAAATATAACTTAGCAGTCTAAAGATAGTGAGCACCTTATACTGCAAGCCACTTTATCTTCGCAGGGTGTCTTTGCACTAGCCAGGCATCAGAGTTAATGAACATGGTTGTGAGAACCACATGCTTCAATATCAAATGCCTCCCCATCACTGAAAAGAAATAATGTCTGACAGTACAGTCCCTCAGGATATCAAGAAGTTTCCTATTGATTTGCTTTCTGCTAAAGAAGCTATGTAATTCAACAGAGTAAGAAGTGAAAATCGTTGTATAAAAATTTTGGTACCAGAACATATGCTCAGGACTATCAGGATTTAGCTGGATTTGTGTGGCTCACTGATTAAGCATTGACACTTAATTCCTGGTCAGGACACATGCCTGGGTTGTGGGCTTGATCCCTAATAGGGGGCATGCAGGAGGCAGCCAATCAATGATTCTCATCATTGATATTTCTATTTCTCTCTCCCTCTTCCTTACTCTCTGAAATCAATAAAAAGATTTATATATATATATATATATATATATATATATACACTTTTATTTATTTTTTAAAGGACTAGCAGCGTTTACATTCAGGAACTTAGTGTTTAGAAGACAACATGCTTCACATCTCAAACACTCTTTATTTGGAAAAAGCAGTATTAACTTTCTGTGAAATTACATCTGGAAGAGTAGAGGACTAAGACCAAAGGAAAGAGATTGGAGAAGGGTAATAACATTTATTGTGTAAGCTATGTGCAAAGAACTGTGTTTGAGGTCATGAATATACTAATTGACTAAATACAACAAACAAACCTATAAGCTCCTATAAGCAAGTATTTATAGTCCAATTTTGTAGATAAGAACTCTGAACTTTAGAGGGATTAGGTGAATTTCCCAAGGTCACATAGCTAATGAGTTGGAAGGTTGAACTTTTATAATTCCAGAATCTGCTTTTCTTCCTGCTCAGCCTTGAGAAACTTGTTAAATATCCTGAAACACACACACACACACACACACACACACACACACACACACACAAAGGACAATTGCAACTAGCTCTTAGTCTGTAAAATGCACTAGACACACTCAAATCTACCCGTTCCAAACCTTTCACTTGCAACTCTGACCAGTTCTTCACTTCATTTCACGGTGCTCCGGTCTACGAGAGCATAATATCAGAATGTCTCCAAATGTCTCCTCTAGGGATTAAATACACAGGAATGGGAAGAAGGCATGGCTAATATCAAATCTTTCCAGACCACCTCTCTTATCTCCTTTAGTCCCAGGACAACATCTTTTAGTTCCAACTCATGGGAATCAGTGTATAAACATACTGTGATAGATTAGCTGTTCAGATCATAAGCATTTGCAATGTGACTATACATAATACAATTTTAGAAATATATTAAGTTGATATTAAATCTGAACAAACCAGTTGCTTCTTTTTTAAGTGTGGCATTCCGGGTTTATACTAATGTACACCAAGTAGGCAAAGAATCTTGAGGGTGGCTAAGCATACTGCTCAGGAGCTGAAGGGAGGACCCTAATAGTAAATATAACCAAATTCCAGTTACCCGTGACTTTCCATATCTCACCTTTTGTATCTCACATTATGATCATGCTGTGAGAACTTTTCCTTCTAACACAAATTACTCATATATTGTGGATCACAGGCCCTTAGTGAGCTTCAGTCCCAGGAGGAGCCCCCGAAATAAGTGTATGTTTTTAATTCAATGACTGCATAAATGGACTACATGAAAATGCATTGAACAGTAAATGAAGGTGTGAATTCTTGCAGCTTCTGGCTTCCCAGAGGGAGTTCCTCTGGCCAATGAATTTGTAGGTAAGTTAAGGTTCAGGTTAGGTTTAGGCTTTCCCTGTTTCTCTTTTTTCTCTTTCTTCTTCACTCCACAAGGTCAGGGGTCTCGGTTTGTGAACTGAAGAGAAAGAGCTGAGTCTCTGAAGTTAAAATTATGTTTCATTAATGATCTTCACTCCCAGCACTTGGGGCAAGTGCCATGGAGAATGTAGTTCAAAGCTAACATCCTTCTATTTCCCCCTCTGAGCATCCCACACAAGGGTTGGGAACATGAGTACTTTAATTAATGTATCTTCTATACAGCTGATACATCCACCCATCATTACATTTTTAAGCAGAGATTGTCACTCACTTTAGCTAACATGCAGCTGCTCCCTTTTGGCTACCCATGGTTAACTCCTCTGCTTAAATGGTAGTCTGTTTGTGATAGGCACAAATGGGGAGGATTCGGGTGGGTATAATTTTGTCAGACAATGAAATAGTTATTTCCTTTACTTTAAGAGATGTTATAAGGCATTAAATCTAGGCTTTCTCCTTTTCTCCCACGCTCTGAACCACCGATAATACAACTTGGCTCAGCTGTTTTACATTAAGTCCAGGTTTCAAGGCCAGCCTTATGGATGTGTGATCTGCGTATTCCCACTGGGTTCTGTGTTCAGAAGGGCCCTGTACCTGGTTTAACACTCTGCAGTTGCTGTCTTGAAACTCTTAATAACTTTTTGACAAGAGGCCCTGCATTTTTATTTTGCAGTGCGTCTTGCAAATTATGTAGCTGGTCTTGTCTAAATTATCTACTTTCAAATCACCAAAAGAAAATTGTTGGCAGGAGTGAGAATAGAAGGTGGCAATTTTATAATCCCAGAGACTTGTACACTGTGATCAGACATGGACACATGCATATGAAAAATGATTAGTGCAAATTGAGCTGGGGAGCAGGACATGGAAGTAGTTTTCCACTTTCAAGTCACGTTTTTGCATCAGGCTTAATTATGAGATTTATAATGTGACTTCCCTGAATAGAGATAGACTTGTAGTTGTGTCATGTGAAAACTGCTTTTCAAAGCTAAATGTTGATGCTTTTCAGAGTTCTGGGTTCTTCACTCCTGCTCTTCCATATGCTCAGATGGTCACAGGTTGGAGCCAGAGTAACTGGAGACATGGGTCTTCCCATCCCAGTGCACAGTGGTCAGCTCTTTTTCCCAAGTGTCTTTCCTATCTGCCCACTTACTGCACAGCAAATATGAAGCAACTCACAGGATAGATTGAAGGGAAAGTAGAAAACAGAGGGAGTTTGCTTCATTTTCCAATTGGGATTTACCTCAAAGTATGCTCTCAACACCACTAGGGGAAGCCATATCAAAGTGAAATTGGTAGATGCAGAAAATAACTGATGGTACTGAGGGGTGAATGTGAGCATGTGGGGTGCAATTTATAGATATGGGCATCAAGTGGCTTCATATCTGCTGGGTAGACTTCTGGAACAAGGCAGGGAGTCACCGCCAGCTTGCATGGTAGATAAGAAAGGCACTAGGAACTGTAGGCAGATCATGACGGCAGAGAGACCTAGATTAGGGAAAACAGACTGGCTACCTAGCCAGCAAACAAATGACACAATAGATTGACAAATAATATAACCCTTGAAGTTGACATAGAGGAGAAGGAACATTCAGCCCAACTGTGGAGGCTTGAACATTTATCTGAAAGAGATAGATTTGCACTGAGTAATCATTAGTGAACCAGATTAGGGCTCCCTGCTGTCCCAGGGGAAAGTGCACGAGGAAGATTAGGGCAGTTGTAAGAATATAGATTACAAACCTGATAAACTTGTAACGGGCAGATTTCCTGCTTCATAGATTAGCCATAAGAATACAGAATTGATGGAAAGTAAATAATAATCACCTCAAATTAAAATACACTCATTTTAGCCCTCATTGGAGTAACTCAGTTGGTTGGGTGTGATCCTGTGCACAAAAGGTTGCTGGTTCGATTCCTGGTCAGGGCACATGCCTCGATTGTGGACTCAACCCTGATGGGGGCCCAAACATTGATTGATGTTTCACTCTCATATTGATGTTTTTCTCTCTCTTTCTTGTCCTTCCTCTCTCTCTAAAAATCAATAAAAAACTTAAAATTCACTCATTGTAGAATAACCTCTTAATTAACTCAATATTCTGTTTTATGTGCAGGAGACCTGGTCTGAGTCATCCTTCCTCCCCCCCCCCCCCCCCCCACACACACTTCATGTACAAAGTAGTTTTTGGTGGCTGCTCTTTGAAAATCTCATTCCTATTAATATTTAGAAGGAGTGAGTCTCAGTGGGAAGTACCAGGTGCTAGGCACATAAATTACTATGTTTTCCCTCACAACCACAGGTTATAATTGAGGAAAATAAATTAATAAATTGAAGGAAAGAGTTGGCCACCTCACTGAATCATGATAGGTTTGGCCACACGGACTTGGTGGGAGAAGTTTCAGTTATTGAGAGTGCTCAGGCTGTGGAATGGAGAATGACCTCGGGAGGAGTTAAGGAAAAGACTCCACCAAATCCTGTGATGCACAACCATCAGGAACATCCTCTTTTCTCCCTTTGAGGAAATGACAGGCTGCAGCCCTTTATGTCCAAATAGGATTTCATCATATCAAGGCAACTTAAAGAATTTACAAATGATACTAATATCCTTCCATTTCAATCAATGCTTCTCAGGTAAAGGGAAATATTTAACTGCCTTTGGTATGTTGAGTTGGTGATGTGGAACAGTACAGAATTGAGATTCTGTAATGTTTCAAGTCCTCACGAAGCTATTATGAAGTAGGAGGAATTTTGGGAGGGAGGAAAGTCACCCTTTGCCATTTTCTTCTTATGCATTCAACTGTGAATCAGGCTCATCAGATGTGCATCACTGTCAGCATGGTTTTAATCTGTAGCATAGATAGAGTATTTATTCACTCAGAAAATATTTCTTGGGCATTAATGTGTTAGGTACTCTTGAAAGTACTGGAGTATATTGATGTATAGAAAGATAATTCCATTTTCACTTTCTTCTGATACTTTCCCAACGTACCAGTCTCTTCTGCCTCACTTACAAATAATTAAAATGACACATAATGACTAAGAAAGAAGATGAGAATAGGTCTAGTGCCCAAGGCTCATATCTGTAGGAAGGACCAATGCAAGAAGATCCCTCCTGAGAGATTCTTTAGATTTCAGGAAGTCATCTTGCTTTGCCATTGATACAATGTAAAGAAAACTTTCTTGATGTTTTTCCTTGGGTTTTGTTTTTATATTTATAGTTAAACCATGGTCCTTCAAGTTTTGTCTTTAAAGTTAAAATGTGGTGTGTGTGTGTGTGTGTGTATCAATCTTGGGGAAGGGTGAATATGAGCTATAATCTTAATGACCCAGGCATGTGCCCTAACCAGGAAGGCTAAGAGCTATAATCTTAATTTAGCAATTGAGGGAATTATAAAATGAGATAGAATGACTAGGCAAAAAAAGTATGTCTTGAAAATGTAATTAAAATTCATACATTTTCTGAATACTATCAGTCCAAATGTACCTCTCAAGAGTTACTTTCAGAGAAGAAGGTGGATCTATGCGTAGAGCCTTCTCAGTTTGCTCTAAATGTACTCATTATATCATTTGTGTCCTGTGAAAATTATAGTACCTTTACTGTTTATTCTGACTATACTTTTCACTACTATGAAATAATATTGTACCATACTTACTCATATATATATATATATATATATATATATATATATATATATATATATACGGCTAAGTGACCAACCTTATGTCCATCCGACCATCAAACCAACCAGCCAGTACATATGACACACAATGGCAATCAGAGGATTCTGTGTATAGTAAATGATTAGTAAAACTTGGAGATGGCAAACTTGATAGCAGTTTTCATTTAGGAATGGATATTATTGAAATCCCCCATGAAATTATTTGTAACAGATCTATTATTGAAGCTACCTTTGGAAATAGTATATCTATAGATAATTCTATATAATAAAAGAGAAACATGTAAATTAACCATACCTCCACAACACCCACCAGCCAGTCAAGAGTGAGTATGCAAATTAACCCAACAAAGATGGTGGGTTAATTTGCATACACAGGCACCAGGAGGAGAGCAGAGCAGGTGGCTTGGGGGGACATGCCTCCCTCGGTCGCTCCCCACAAGCCGCTGGGCAGAGAGCAGAGTGTGAGAGCTGCAGAAAGTGGAGTGACTTGGGGAACTTGGCTTCCCAAGCCTCCAGACAGAAAGCAGAGAGGGAGAGCTGGTGGCTTGATGTCTTGGGAGAGAGGCCATGGGACAGAGAAAAAGCAGGAAAGGAAAACCAAGAGCATGGGGAGCAGCACCAGGAATGCTGGGAATTCTAGTTCTGGTGGCAGATGGATCTCCTAGACACTAGAGCAAAGTGAGTCTGGAGCAAGTTACTGTTGTGGTGGGGGATGGAGGGAAAGCAAAGGTTAGAGACATAAGTAAAACCAGAGTGTCTAGGAAAAATTAAAGGGAAGATATCCTAAAACTTCCAGGAAATCTTCACCAATGAAACAAAGAAAAAAAAATTCCTGAATTATTCTATGAGCAACAAACCAAACTGGGTGGGGGTCTCAGACAATTCGCTCATAGGTTTGCAAAGACAGACAGAAACTCCTTGATTGGAGAAGGCACCCCTGAGGGCTCCCAGATTGGAGAGGGTGCAGGTCAGGCTGAGAGACCCAATCCCCATGCACGAATCTTCGTGCACAGGGCCCAAAGTATTAAAAATATATCTGAATGTGGGATTCTTTGTCCTAAAAGTGAGCACATTCATAAATTAAATGAAGAAATTTTTGGATATACTCGATGGAGATTTTCACATCTATGAGTGATGATTCCACTGATTCAATGGATGATGCTGAAAAGGAAAATTTTGCCATTGAATTTCTTAATAATATTACACCTTCTGGAATGCCATGTCATAAATTAAAATTGAAAGTGGGTGCAATAATCATGCTACTGAGAAATCTTAATAGTAAATGGGGTCTTTGTAATGGCACTAAATTTAATATCAAAAGATTGCAACCTAACATATTCAAAGCTGAAGTATTAACAGGATCTGTGGAAGGAGAGTATTATGATTCTAAGAATTGATTTGTCCCCATCTGACACTGGTCTCCCACTTAAATTAATTCAAAGACAGTTTCCTGTGATGCCAGCATTTATAATGACAATTAATAATCACAAGGACAAACTCTAGACAGAGTATGAATATTCATACCTGAACCTGTTTTTGGACATGGTCAGTTTTATTTTGCTTTCTTTCGAGTTTGAAGAGCATGTGACATTAAAGTTAAAGTTGTAAATATTTCATCACAAGGGAAATTAATCAAGCACTCTGAAAGTATTTTTACTCTTAATGTGGTATACAGGAAGATATTAGAATAATTTTTAATCAATTTATCAGTCATTGTTTGTATCAATGTTGTTTTTATATCATTTCTTTGTTATTATATCATGTTATTATCTATTAATCAATTTATACATTATTGTCATATACATTTTACTAACTTTCTTTCATCTCTGACACATATTATAGAGAAAGGGTGAATAGCGCTATTAAAATATTTCTTCTAATTAATTTCCTTTTAATATGCACAAATCCGTGCACTGGGCCACTAGTATACAGATATTGCATACTTTTCTGATGATCTTTTTTTTAGAATAGATTTTCACAGGTAAGAAGGACACCTGGATGAAGGTTAATGCTATTAAATTCTATTCTTTTAAAAAATGTTTCCCTTTATTCTTGGGCCAAATTACGCAAAAAATTTTTATTCCCACAAATTTTTAAGGGCTTTATCAGTTTTCATTTGCATTTCTTTAATCACTAAAGAAGATAATATTTATATGTGTTTATTGGCTGTTAGGATTTTTATATTATAAATTGCTTTATTAAAAATTATCTATTTTCCCTTAGGTTTATAATATCATTAAAAATAACATACTGAATGCATTTTTAAAAATCCATCAAATCCCTTTTTAACCTTATAATGGACCTCTGAAATGGTTAAGATTCATGTTGGTGCTTTTATTGGAAAGCTAGAGAAGATGAGACTGTTTTCTCATCATAACAACCTAATGGTGGAAGCAATCACAGTATCCTGATCTTATCCACTGCTTCCCCCTGTGCCCTGCCTCCTATCAGCCACCCTGGTAGACAAGAGCTCCCGTTAGCCATAGCTGTAATTGAACATGAAAAGATTCCCATAAAACAAGATAAGCTGATGTGTGTGACTTCAAATGAAAAGTGGCCCAGTTCCTAGAGATGCAGCTCCCTGGGCTGCTGTGAAGCATCAAAGGGGACAGGAGACTTAAAAAGAGGCTGGAAGAAATCAACCTCTCCAAACGATATATGATAAACGAGGCATCTCCTTGGTCTTAGTTAATACCATGCTTTGTGATGTCACATATGAGCTGCTCAGGTAAAATTTCAAAGACAAAGAAACAGAAATGCAAGAGGTCTGGATATTAATTCACAATGATGTCAATCTGCAATAGAAGAAATTTTCTGTAATGAGATGGGTTATTTAAAAAACTTTCAAAATTCTAATTTCTAAATAATAGTGAGTACCCGAGGTACCCAAAGTTGTATATATTTTGAATAATATGACAGTTATATGAGGAAGATGGTTCTAAATTGAACTATATTCAATCCCTTTGGACAAAAAAATTTATTGTTGAAACTAAAATGGAAAGAGAAAGAAGCACAGAGAAAGTTATGGCTTTGTTTACACCAAATAATTTGGTAATTAATATTAAGTATTAAAAAAAATTCCTATTTTCTAATTGGTTTCTAAATACATTCTTATATTAAAATGTAATAAATGGTCAGAGAAATACCTTACTTTTAAAAAATTAATTTAAATAAACTCAAAAGCCAAATAATAGCACAGCATTTTGACCATTTTATATACATGCTAGCAATAAACTTAAGGAAATTTCCTTTGGGAAAGAGGGAGTAATGCCAGAAATAATTGTTAAATATAAAGTGGTTTCAGGGAAAGATTAACTCACAATCGCCCTACAGACACATATAAATACTGAGGAAGTCTGAACTCCATTGGGATTTTCATCACTTAGTCCGTGGTGTTAGCAAAGAAATCTAAAATCTCCCTATTAGCCTTCAGAGTGGGGCTCAAAGGAAATGTGAACCAGATGAGGTCTGTTTCCTGAGACCCAGAGCCCAAGCTGTGGGTGAGGTCCCAGGCAGGAGGGGAAGAAAGAAAGCGCAGCCACGCTCTGAGCAGCCGAATTTAGCAACCTTGACACGAAGAGAAATGAGTGTTATTTACTCTGGCGAGCACTTGGCTGATAGAAGATAGAAGATCAACCAGCTGGTTTTGAAACTTAATTTGCCATCTTCTACATTCACATTGTATTTGTTTGAGAAGGAAGAGTAGCCAAAGGCTCCTACTTATTTCGCTGTGACTGAAGCTGAAGGAAGCTAAAGTGGATCTCTGAAGCATCTATTACCTGCTAAATGCACATTGCCCGTTAGATTATGGGGTGGTGTTCCTGCCCCAAGTCATTTTGCTGGCACGCAGATTGGAGTGAAATTTATTACAGATGAGACAGAGTGTCAATTCCTAATGAGGTGGCTCCTCTGAAGTCCTGCAACAAGGAAGGAAAAGGAGAAAGTGACACGCAGGGGACAGGTAATATTTGTGTTTCGTGCTTAAGAACATGCCTTTCTAAAATAATAAAAACAAACTCACTCATTAAGCATTTACTGTGCCAGACACTGCTGTCTTCGGGCGGGGAAAAGATGAGTAATAGACACCAGTGGGAAGCATTCCTAACCTAGCCGTGGAGCCCTTAAACATAAAAAAGTTACGTGACCTATTTGAACAGGATGAATTTTTGAGAATTGAATGCAGTGAGATTTCAAAATGTGGCCATCAGGCGCTTTGGAGGAGCAGGCTTGGGGAACAGGAGATGAACCGCTGTATTTCTAAGGATGGAGTTTTATCCACAGGAAGGATAAAAGAGGTATTTTGTGTTCCAAGGATTTAAACCTACAGCGCTTGCCAATACAATTTTCGTTCCCACAGTAATAGGAAATTGGCAGAATGGATGTGGCATAGTGGTGGGTGAGCACCCAAGCTCCTGGATTGCAGAATCTGGAGCTTGAGTGTGATACCCTGTAACCCTTGCCCCAGCAATGGGGAGAGGGCGGTTTGTAAACGGTGTATGCCTGCACTAATGCCTGTGGAAGGTGACAGTGGGGTGAAGGTCCCTGTTGGCATGAAGGCCATGCTGGCCTGGAGGAATGCAGTGGAGCCACACGCCACTCAGACTATGGTGGTCAAGACAGGGTCTGGGCAAACAAGACTAAGTTCAGACCAAGCCACAGGGCAAGACCCCAGGAGGCCCAGCTCAGCCTTTGAGTATTTTCCTTATCCCGCCGGCCCAGAAGATATACGGAGAGTACAACATAGTAAAAGAACTAGAAAGGCTTGCTGGTGGTGTCCATCTCCAGAAATATTAGTCATGAAAATTCACAGTTATATGTCAATGGGAAAAATATTATTTCAACAGGGCCATTTATTCCGATTTTAATGTAGCCAGATATGAGGATATGAAAGCGGATTCGCGATTGAGGCTGAGAGCTACAGCATCTCCTTAACATTGTGCTGGCCTCTAATAACAACACTGGCCTCTGTGACATTCAAGAGAAGGGACTTTTCCAACAGCTGGGAGATTGCCCTGACTAATTGCTCAGAGACCCCCCTTCCTTGGTGTCAGTTGGAGGCTGCAGAGCAGAGAATTCTTACAGAGTATGTCGCCTCCTAGGCTACATATCTGCCAAACTGGCGGTAGTGAAACTGCCTCCAAAAAGACCTCCTGATTTCGGGTTGCTTCGCTCAGGGAAGCTGTCTCCCAGTTTAATGAAAAACATACATACATACATACATACAGGGCAGGGCAGGGCTTTTAAAAACTGGCTTAGATGCGAAGATTTCCACTCTGTTAGCCTAATCCAGTTTATTTTTAATACAGCCACAGCCTATTCACCTGATTCTATTTTTGCAGATGTATATTAACCAAGAGAGAAACTAGGATTTAATTGGCCATATTGTCATTTAACACATCAGTGCTTAAGCCGCAGAGTGTACATACATAATGAGATCTGTGTTACTACCTTATTTGGGGCAGATCTGCTAGAATGAGAATGTGACCGTACAACAGCTTTCCAGATAAACAAATGGACTGCAGATCTGGAGAACGTTCCCTTCTCAAGTTGGCTTTGGATTACGTGTGAAATCTCGGGGGTTATACGTAAGGCTTAAATTCTAAAAACAACTGTGTGTGTATGTGTGTGAGGTTGTGTCAGTTTCTGGGAAGAATACATGGCCTTGAGAACTTTGGGATGGTGGGAAAGAACTATTTGGTTCTATTCATTTAAAAAAAAAAAGTAGTAATATCTAAGGACTATATATATATATATATATTTGTGTTTTTTTTGGGGGGGGACACTCGGTCTAAGGACTGTTTATTTTTGCCTATAGTAAAGTTGTTTTTTTTGTAACCAAACATTGTTACTATTTTGTGTAATGTTGAGCAACTCTCAGCCCTTTGCTGCATGAATGTCTCTACATTATCACTTTTATTTTCAAAGAACATTTCTGCTACAGAACTTGTAACATTGAGCAACATTTCATGAGTTACCAGCAAGCGCTAAAGATGAAAAGAACTTTGAATTTCATAAACTGCTTAAGATCCCTGTGTTCTGCAGATTGCAATGAATGTTTATGCTTCAGTTCATAAAATTCTATCAAGCAGATGGCAAGTACCAATTAAAAGCAATCACAAAGCATACTCTTTGTATAATCCCTGAAGTGGAATCCTTAACTACTGGTCTGCAGAAGCATTACCTGGCGCGGAATATCTTTGATCCTCAGCAACTTGTACAGCCTGTGAGATTTCCACCATTCCAACACAGGAGAGCCGGAGGAAACAGAAATTGATTTTTGGTGTTTGCTGAAGTGTGGAGAAACCTCAAGTGTGGTTCAAGCTGTTCAAACAGGAGATACCTATCTTAGTTAGGAATTCTAGGCTGTGGCAACAAATACATGCCCACATATAAAATGACTCAGATACAGTAAAATTTTACTTCTTACCTAAACTCTTAGCAGATATTTCTGCTTAGAGGCCGACTCTCATCCAGGTGGAGTCATTTGGAACCAGGCATCTTCCATATTTACACCCTCACCATCATTGTCATCGTTAGTATCCAATCTGCAGGTCCACTTCTTTTTTGGGGGGTGCGGGGAGAAGGAGATTTCATTTTATTTTCTAATTAAAAATTTTATTTTTCCAATATAGCTGACATTCAATGTTATATTAGTTTCAGGTGTTCAGCATAGTTGTTAGATGTTCATGTAACTTACAAAGTGGTCACCCCGATAAATCCAGTACCCACCCTACAGTTCACCTTCTTAAAAGGGAAATGGTGCACATCATTCCACTCACATTCCATTGACAGAGGAATATCTGACTTTAAGGAGCTGAAAAATATAACTGTGCTGAGAGTCTAGAAGGGTATATATATATATATATATATATATATATATATATATAGTAGTTTGACGATTAGCTAGGTGTTGCCTCAGTACCTCAGGATCATTCCTATGAGATAATTTCATTTGGGGAAGGATATTTGGAAAGGGCTTGCTTATGGTTTTGCTTTGGGACCATTATGTCTGGGGTGGAGTTGGCTTGATGTCCTGAGAAAAGACAAACCTTAGTTCAGATCCTCTCCTGCTAGCCCAGCACTTTCCATTGGCTCTATATCCTCATGAGAACTGCGAGCCCGAAGCTGCTCCTGTCCTGGGGCAAGTCACATGTTCTCTGAATGCATATACTTGGTGGACAATATATTTTTACTTTATATAATTGTGAATTTATTATATATACATATATGTACAATATTGTGTAGAAATACACATATTTCAATAAATATTTGATTCAACTCAACCAAGTACAGAATAAAAGAGGGTCATAAATGCCCTTCACAACTTATTTCAATCAAACATTTGGTTAGACTATGATACTGTCAAAGTCTTGTAGGTATTTAGCCCTGGCCAGTTTGGCTCAGTGGATAGAGCATTGGCCAAAGGACTGAAGGGTCCTGGGTTCGACTCTGGTCAAAGGCACATACCTTGGTTGCAGGCTCAATCCCTGGTTGAGATGCATTCAGGAGGTAACCAATCCATGTGTCTCTCTTACATTGATGTTTTTCTCTCTGTCTCTCATCCTCTCTTCTATTCTCTCTCAAAAAAAAAAAAAAAAAAAACCATGGAAAAAATATCCTTGGGTGAGGATTAACAAAAACAAAGAAACACACACAAAAAAAACCCAAAACACAACAAAAAACAAAATCTTATAGGTGTTTAAATCAACCTTGGAAATTTACCCTCATGTTCAACAACATGGATTTGAGAATATTTGTTGGTAGCTGAGTCCTCTGTTGCAGTGGGAGTTGTCTACTACTCTCCGAATGCAGGAGTCAGACACTGGCATGAAGTGATTGATTTGCCTGGTAAAGGGTTTCAGCCAAGGAGGTTTTCTATGAGCCAGTGGCTGAGTGAGAGGGGTGAGAATGGAGAGTGCTGAGAGCTGACTTCTAGGCCTGCTCCCTCAAACTAGCATGTGAGGTCTATGCAGTAGGGCAGCTGAGGACACTGTGTTCCAAAGGCACTCAGGAGTTACAGGGCCATAGGTGAGGAAGGTGAAGGAGAAGACCCTCTCCCTCTCTGGTTTCCCGCCATGAAGGTGATAATGGAATATGGGAGAGAGCATCCTTAGCCTAACATCTGTTTTAAAATCTACCTGGGATTTACTTTTTTTTTTCTTTTCTTTTTTCTGGTGAAGTGAGGCCAACAGATTAGATGACTACTTTTGAAAAGATAGCTTGTTGTCCAGCCAGCATGACTCAGTGGTTGAACGTGGATCTATAATATGAACCAGGAGGTCATAGTTCAATTCCCAGCCAGGGCACATGCCTGAGTTATAGTCTTGACCACCCAGTGTGGGGTGTGCAGGAGGTAGCCAATCAATGGTTCTCTCTCATCACTGATATTTCAAACTCTTTCTTCTCCCTTCCTCTCTGAAATCAATATAAATATATTAAAAGGAAAAATAAAAAGGAAAAGGAAAAATGGCTTGTTTCTCACAGGAGCCTGAAAAAGGTGGTCTGGCTAGTTTGCATAGGAAAGATGTGATCCTAGGCAAGTTGTTTTACTCTCACTACAGCAGCAAATTTTAGCTGGTGTGTCATGGTGCTCTAGTGTGATGCTAGAAGCGTTAAAACATGCAATAGCTGACTCGTTAGTAAAGGGCACTGACCACTTTCCCTTAGATTGTCAAATAAAAAAATGACAGTAGCCATCAGTGCAAATGAATTAAAATTATACCTATTTTTTTTGTCAGATGGGAAAAATATATATTTCTGGTGCCACAGAATTTTAGTCATTAGCTGATGTGTGCCATGAGATGAAAAAGGATGAAGATTGCTGCTCTAAGGAAATAGCTAACTCAAGGAGGGCAAGTTCCTTCCACTTTCACAAAGTTGTAAGATGGCAAAGTGTCATAAAATTATAGACAAAAATTAAAAAAAAACAATTATTAATATAATGTCCAAGTTTTCATGGAATGACTGGCACCAGTGGTCCTGGGGAGATATCACTCTCAGTTATCTTGAGCAAACCAAGCTATCAGAACTGGGTGTGTAATGCTTAACTGGGAGTCTTATGTTTATATCTGAGTTACTATCACTCTTAATGTCATCTCTAGTACACCCTGACTCTACAGGCCTATCTCTACAGGTGACTATATATTGTTCCTGCAATAATTTGAATATTTCCCTCTGGGTATAGGCTTAATGAGGATGGAGTACTAGTTGCTAACATTTATTTTAACATTTTATACATTTGTAGATTTATTTGTGCCACGAACAACTCTTTTTTAGGAAGCTTAATTCTAATTTTCTCGGTCTTTTTTCCTGAGCCTTTTTTTCTTGAACTCTATAAGAACATTATTGCTTTCCATACAGGGAGGGGAGTAAATAAAAAACAAAAAGCTGCAATAAAATTTTACTTTAGGAGTGACCTCTCTTCATTTAGGCACATGGAGGCGAGGATTTGGGGCAAACCAGATATTAGCTGGTTTTAGCTCCAAACTGTTGTGTAGTAAGAAATATAAGGAACTTGTGGGGCTGGGAAACAGATGATCTAGGATTGGGGGCAGAGATGGGCCCAGAACCTCATCAGGAAGCTGAATCCACAGGAACGAAGATGAACTGTGGTGAGCGTGACTGAAAAACTTCTGTGACTTTCTGAGGCAAAAGCCACCTGCCTTTGTACCTCGGAATATTCAAAAATGGTGTCTAGTGCTTGAGTCAGTGGGATAAGAGAGAGATGAGTGAGTCTGAAAATGCAGCCAAATCCCTAGATTAGAGCCTAAGGTGAATGCAATACACTTGCCCTCTTTCTCCCCAAAGATCTTTCTCCAGACATATTAGGCAATGAGTTACCCCTTCCTGGGGTTTCCAATTTAATAAGCAAAATACAGATATCCAACTAAATTTGGGAGATATAGATATAGATATAGATATAGATAAATAATCAGTAATTTTTAAATATAAGTATGTCTCAGATAATATGTAGGCCATTTCTGCATTTTATCTGTCAACCTGCATATAGGCTTGAAGTGCTAGTTCTATAGACTTAAAAGGTCAAAGTGATCCCAGGCAACTTAAAGATTGCAGACCTGTTCTGAAATATAAGTCACACCTCCATCCCCCAAATCTCATTTAAATCAAAGAACTCAGTGCAATATTTCTTTGTCACTATGTTTTTCTTTCTGACCACACAGAAAAAATTGGCAAAGGGAAATGAAGACGATCTATCAGAATATGGGCCTCTTGCATACAGTTAGGGTCCCTTAGAGACTAGAAAATATTAAAAGTTTTTCATAAATGCAATAGTAAGGTGAACCATGCCCTCTTTTGGAAATCATCTTAAGATATTAGATAAAATATGGCATCCTAGGAGTATTCTTTATAAAAACATAAGTATTTGGGATAAAAAGGCTAAATATTAATCTGAAAGACCCAATACATAGTAAAAACTTTCAGAAAACAATTGGGGGAAAAAATTCCTTACTTTTCCTCACTCAGGTTAAAGAAATTGTATCATTTCTTCTTTGGCACAAAATTATTGCATGGAGTGAACACAGCCTGGCCTCCGTAATCCTTGTCAGACACTCTATAGCATTTCACAGTCAGCAGGGAAATAATGAAACCGCAAACAATAGTTTCTGGGTAAACTTGGGTGCTATGCTCTTCCAAATGAAGTTGCTGAGAGTGGGAGGAGGAAGAGCTGAACTGTGAGAGTCAAACCGGGGTTTGTTATGAATTCCAGAACTGAGGGGCCCAGGAAAGGCTTCTTCCGGGGCCGCAGGGAGGATGTGAGCTCCTCTTATATTATAGAATACAGATGCTCTGCTGGAAGGAAGCTATTCAGATTTGAACCTGGGCAACATCCAAGGTCATGAACTTACAGTTTAAAATATCTATCTGTGAACCCACCAGCCAACTAAGATTTCCTGCTGACCCTAGAAATTCAAAGGATTCTAAGTTGGCACAAAAGCTTGCCTCCTCCTCCTCACACTCCAGATGTCTAAACTAAGAGTTTGCAGGCTTGGAAACAGGTAGCAAACGTTTTTGTGGCTTTGCTGTTGTTAATTAAGGGCTGAGGTCAACACCCTGATAAATTGAAATGGCCAAAATATACCCCTAAATAATACAACTTGAAAGGAGCAAATATGAATTCTCTGAGTTACATAAATGACGACAGTGAAGAAGGATTAAAAAAGTAAGAGCAGCTGTGTTATTGTTAAATGAAAGAGGCAGCTGGAATCCATAGGATCCCAGTCTGGTCGGTGGCCCAGTAGACTAAATTTTAAAACTGATTGTTAAGTGTTGGGAAATGCAAAGACCACAAGCCAGTTCTGCTAGAAGAAGACATTCATTTGTGTGGAATGAAAGCAGTATCAACAAAAATGAAATTTCAAACTTGGTAGTTATTTTTAAGCAAAAGTATCTGTTAAAGGATAAGTTTTTAGAGGTATAATCACAACTCATGCAAGAAAGAAATAAACATGTGCCAATGGTTTTATTAAACTTGTTAATTAAGGAAACCCACAAAATGTGACAAACAGTTAAAAAAAAATTCAGAGAACCACCACTACCACACACACACACACACACACACACACACACACACTCACAGACACACCCAAGAAATACTGAAGATAATTGTAAAAATTGTTTTATACAGAAAGGTAAAAGTTACTTGTCTAAGGACAAGAATCCCTTCCATTGTTATTCATTATCTACAAATTAGAGAGCTCTAAAATAGCTCAAGGACAATGAAAGGTGCAAATTTCAAAGCTTCAGAAAATCTGGAATGAGATAAGGCCTAGTTTCCTTGGGAGATATAATATAATCTTGTGGGTCTATTCCAAAGCCTTTCGCAATTTATCCTGATATATATGGCACTTGAAAATATGACAGAAATATGACTGTGAGCCTTTTCAATATCAAACTAGAGCTGTGGTTCTCAAAGTGTGGCCCCTAGTCCAGCAACAGAAGCATTACCTGGAACTTGTTTGACATGTTGATTTTATTGAATTGGAAACTCTGGGTGGAGCCTAGCAGTCTGGTTTAACAAGTCCTCTGGGTGATTCTGATGTACACTCAAGTTTTTGAAGCCATAGTAGATGATCTAATATTGTCTTGTTATTGATGAGAATCCTAAATCAGTAAAGCTATATAAAACCTTTTATAAGATTATAAAGTTGCAAATGATTTTTGTTCAGTAGAGATGCAAATAATTTCAGTCTTGTAGACAAGATAACAGCAAATGTTGGGATTTTTGCATCTTTTCCTAGCAATTGCATTTCAGCATTCTTTCTTTCATTGACTTTGTATAGAAGTTTCCCCTCTTTTTGAGCTTTGTCATCCTGCCATTTTTCTTATGAGTGAGACAAATTTTGATCTATTAAAGGGAATGGAACATAATTGAGACAAATTAAAGGGTCAGATCAAGATACGGGAGTGGATCTGTTTGAAACTGCCACAAATCAGGCTTTTTCCTAACATTTCAGAAAAATGTGAGTTACATAAATAATATCCAGTCCTTCTTGTGGCTATCTGGATGGATTTTCACACTATCTATTTCTTTCTTCCTCTCCCCACTTACTACTCCTCTCCCTTGCTGCCACAGACAACACATTTTGCTTATCTCCTTAGACTAGGTCTATGCCAACTCTCACCTATATCCATTGAGAATATTAGTGATGAAAAATATATTAGAGATTACAGAGAAAAACTGAGTTAAATTTGTGTGATAAAAGAAAAAGTAAACCTGAAAGGTTTTTAATTATGCTCTGCATGAAACTTCATATAAATACTCTAAGGATGCATGCTAATTTTATCTGCCTTTGTGAGTAGATTTGTGGGAAAACTTTATGACAGAAAGAGGATCCTGAGAAGAGGACTTTCTGTCTTTGTCAACTTTTGTAAAACCTTAAGGGAAACACACATTGCAATTAAGGCAGCTTTCTAGGCTGGAAAACTTACCTAGGAATTCTGATGAACTTTTCTACTTTGTTCTCATGTGGAGGGGACTTTTTACTTAATTACAAATTTTCTTAAAAAAACAAAACACATACTTTAAATTTTTAAGTTATAGTTTACATTCAACATTATTTTGTATTAGTTTCAGCTGTACAGCATAATGATTAGGCAATCATGTACTTTATAAAGTGTTCCCCAGTACTCACCACAGAGTTTTCTATTTGCTCAGATAAATTTGGTCATCGGGACAGGGGTGGGGGGTGGTTCAGCAGAGAGCCATAGACACCTTTAAAGAATATAGCATAACAACTATAATGGAAGGTCTTAGAGGTGAAATTGGACTGAAGAAACATAAGATTCAGAGTATCATCCTTTCAAATGTGTTTTAAAATGTGTGCTTTTGGTGGGGTGGGATCTGGGTTGAGGGAGGCATTGTGGCTGGGAGGGAGGGAGGGAAAGGGACGTCTGTAATACTCTCAAAAATAAAGGGTTAAAAAATGTGTGCTATCCAGCTTCTATTGTAACAGAAAATAGACTATGAAACCCAATTACAGATAGCAGTACAGATAAAATCCCATTTGGACCTACCAACATCTATCTTATGACTTTGTCCACATGCTCTCTGCTCTGGATCTGTGGTTTCTACACCCATTGACTCATTAAAACAGTGTCACCTGTACACAGCTTTGTTTGTCCAGTATGGAGTTTAAAACAATTAGATTCTGAGTGTCTTTAAATCCCTATTTCCCTGCCTTACCTGACATTTGAGTTGGTCATTCTTTCTTAGTCTGTGTTGATCTCTTTTTCCTTTGAGAGCCTCCCAACTACAGATTCAGAGAATACTGTTTTATACTTAACGTAAGAAAATTGTTCATAAAATAAACATAGAGATGTTATTAAATTCTTACACAGAGAGAGAAAGTATGGCAAAAAAACACACACAAAAAACCCCACAAAAACAACACAACAAAAAACACACAGCAAAATCTATGAAAAAAAACACACATGGATTTAAAATAGATCAAGAGGTTGTCAAGTCCTTTACAATCTGGAATCTTCCCAGGAACAAGAAATTGTCCTGTATAATGATTTCCACCTACACAAGGCTCTGGCAGATCATCTTAATTTACTCTTTGTGATATATCTTCCCTGGTGGTAATGACATGGGCAGTATGACTCAATGCACAAATTCCTTTCATGTCTGTGAACCATCCTATAATGTAAACCAGAGTGGTTATTCCACTTCCCTCACTCTCTCTGAGACCATAACATGCTAGGTCAACAAGGAAAAGGCCCCCTCTGTGCACAATTCTCAACAGTAATGAACTTCAAAGACATTTGTGGTATTTCATTCACAACTATTTCTAATTTGGGGCAGATGCACATATGCAAAACAACTTAGTCAGCTGTTAGTGTTTATTTTGTGAAGTTTTTGTCCCTCTCTTCCTTCCCCCAGTTGTACTTTGTTTAGAGAAAGAATCTTGGAGGTAGGGAGAGTGAGTGAGCAGTGGTGGCAGCCATTAGGCTGGCAGGCTGGATGTGTGTGGCCTTGGGGAGAATCTGCTTTGAATGAGAATGTTGACTGGATTTTCACCACCAGGAAGAATGCTCATATCTGCATATAATTTCCTTTGCCTGGAAATCAGGGGCTTGGTGTGGGTGGAGATGGGGAAACTTTCAGAGATGCCCTGTAGGATGCCTTTTTCTCTTAAACTGTATAAATAGTAAATGCATCTCTATGGAGATAGATCTCAATGCTTCCCTTCAACACCTCCAAGTTACAAAGTACAGTATTTTCTTTATCTGTCCAAATCCATTTCTTCTTTATCAACAGTCTGGGAGACGGAAGAGGCAAAACATCTGTGATTGAGAATCTCTTTTCTTATCCTTAACATTTAATTGTAATGAACATTTTTCTTACTCTTGTTTTATTTAACTAAATTTTATTGGTTTATTTCTTAAAATTACCTCTCTCATTTGTTTCTTCTGTACATGTCACTCACATTGCTGCCATCTTACTCCAGCTACTATCTGGTAGGACTGAAGGGCAATATGATCTTTAATGTCCATTTGTAAGCTTTCTGCCACAGGAGAACAAAAGAACAGAAAAAAGCTTGCTGGACACCAGGATTCAGACCATACGAGAATTGAAACTGTCCCTAAGGCACTTGATCACTTCCCTCCGCATTACAAATCCACCAGCTCAGCCCCCCAGACCCACTGAAGACAAAAGTTTCCCACCAGTGATTGCATATTAGGATGAAACTCCAGTTCCTGTGTGCTGCCATCACCAACCCAAAGTCCCCTTGGTGCTGTGCCTCCCTTCCCTTTTGATGTCCCAACCCCCAACCCCTTTCCTTAAATAATTTAATTTTTCTTAAATCACTGTCTGAGATGGCTACTTAGCCTATCTGTGGAGCACCATCCACAGAACTCACTGTTCACCATCTATCTTATTTATTATGCCTAGAAAAAGAGGGAACTTCCTCCTCCACTCTTTCTGCACTGCAGAACTGGTTTAAGTCTTCCTAAAACTCCAAAGGATCAAATCACTTTCCTGCTCAAACTTGGAACTCCTGCACTTCAATTAGCAGATACTTGAGTGTCTATAGTACACAGATGAAGTTCCAGAACCTGAAGCATTGTTCCCATTTGTCCTTTCAGTTCTTTCTACTCCATTTCTAAGCAACTTGTCTGACCATCCAGTCCTGAACACAGTTTTTTTGACCTCCAGTTTTTGCTCACTCTTTTATCCCACTTGGGAGTCCCTGCTGTTCCACCTGTTACCTTTAAAGTTCCTTATTCTCTTGGAAGGTCTGAGTCAATGCCAGCTTCTCTGTGAAGTCTTCCATGAGCCTGCTCTGGTCCACTTATCTCTCCTCTTCAAACTTACATAGTATCAATATTCAACTTCACTCAGTCAATTGGCTTCATTTACTTCTGATAATACCTTTTATTTTTTCACTAAAGGCCCATTGCATGAAGATTTATGCAATAGGCCTTCCTTCCCCTGGCTTTCCTCTGATACTCGGGACCAAGGCTTTTGTTCTGACTGCTGCCTTCCGGCCAGATTCTTCACTCCAGCTAAAGCCTTTAGTCTTCACTGTGGCCAGAGCCTTCAGTCTTCACTTGGGCTGGAGTACCACATGTAAGCTCCGTCTGCCCCCTGCCCTCCACCTCATAGCAGGTGTCCTGCCCCACCCGACCACTCTACACCTGAATGCATGCTGTCCAAAGGCCAGAGTGGCTGTGAATGGGGCTACCGCCATCTTTGTCAGGTTAGTTTGCATACTCACTCCTGATTGGCTGGTAGGCATTGCAAAGTGATGGTCAATTTGCATATTTCTCTTTTATTAGCAGCTACCAGATTGCAGAAATTTTGGCCCCTTTAGTAACATAATCAAGGCAGTGCCATCACTTTTGCCATCTTCTATAGGCTAGAAACAGGTCATAAGTTACATTCACACTTTAAAGGGGGATTACATAGTGTATAGCACTGCTGAGTAAATGTGGATCATCATAGAATTCTGCTTCCACAGTGCAGATGTTTTAAAAGTGGTAGATTTCCAAAGTGTTTATTGCACATTATTGTGTAACTAATATTCTGGTGCATAGATTAGTGTACATTTAAAGAAAATTAATTAGAAGAAATATTTTAATATTGCTATTCATGTCTTGCTAATGGAAAGAAAATAGGATTCTATCCACTCTCCTATATACTTACTCCAGGAATTATGTGAGGATCAAATGAGATGAGGCATGGGAAAATGCTTCACAGACATTTGGTTAAAGTGTAAAATGTTTGCACCTGGCTATAAAGCAAATCAGGTTCCTGGGCTGAAGAAACTCCAAGGACACTAGTTGCTAGGAAGAGGAATCCGAGTGCTGCTACATGATGTCATTACCCAGGGTCCACAGCAACCATTTCCAGGATGGGCTGGGCTGTGGGCCACATTTTGTACCATGGAGTCTTGGCAGCATTGGCTGCAATTTGGTGGTGTATTGCTCCAGGTGGCTGGGCCTGTGTCCCACTTGGGGGAAGCCGGGTGTTGGTTTGTCTGCACCAGGACCATAATGCTGTTTATTTTTAAATGGCCAGGGCACGTTAAGTGTTATGGATGCACCTGTATTAAGTGTCTGCCCCCTGGTGTGCATGTCATAGCTATTGGTCGGATGGACAGACACTTATGTATTATAATGTTTATTATAAACTATCCCCCTACTCTACCATTACTACTACTCAGAAACAATTATTTCAACATATCTAGTTGATTCTTCTGCTATTTACCTCCATATGCCTAAATAGTATATATGGGTATATGGCATATATCCAAATAGTGTGCTTATTTTTTTTCTTGGATTTTAAAATTGTATTAATTAATTATTGGCTTTCCACTTGGAGAATAAGAATCTTATTCCTTTCAGCACTCTGCCTTCCTCTATTACACATAAACACTCTCTTTTCTGCCAATCTTTCTATTACAATTATAATAAGTTTGATTAAGTCAATCTTCAGGATTAACATCATTATTGTTAGCGTAGGCAGCTAGTTAGTTGTTGACAAAGAAAGGGAGCAAATGGAGCCAGACATCTAATTAAGCGGGATTAACTAGGAAGCTGTAGCTTCCAGACACTCCAGGGATAGCCACATTGCCCTGCCAAAGGGATTAACATCCCTCCATTGCTCAGCTGCTTTCCAATTTCCCCAGGGGACACCAAGTTAGTTTATTCATATTACTGGGGAGGAGGGAGAAGCAGTAAAGGGGAAATTCCTTTGCTGGGTGCGTGCATAGTAGAAGCCCAGATGGTGCATCTACTCTGAGGCACGTGCAGCACAAGCCAAGACGGTACAGGGAGAGGGTGCAGCACAAGCCCACGAAGAAAGCCTGAAGATAATATGATCAAAGGCTAACAAAGGCTCATGGTTCATGGCCTCCCTCTTCATAGCAGCTGTGTGGGCAGCCATACAGGCCCAGTATGGGCCCAAGTGCAATGCCAGTCATAGGCCAAGCGCAGCCTTGGCGATGGATGTGCAGATGGTGAAATGCGACACAGAGAAGCTCTGCATTTCTGAGTCCTGGCCCTCCTGGACCTAATAGCCACAGGTGCAGGCTTGCAACCTGAGGATGGACTTCTTCCACAGCGGGATGGAGCTGAGCCACCTGGTCTTGGATGAGACACTGGGCACCTGGAGACAGTCCTTTGTTTTTGTTCCAATAAACCTTCCCACTATGCTTCATGTCCTCATGTGCATGAGTCCCCAAAATGCTTCTGTGACTCTTGTGAAAGAATTCCATTTCCACCAATGACATTATTATTCATAATTCTTCAATCATATATTTTTATTTATTTGGAGTAGATAAAAATCTTATTTTGGTGTTTTTTAGGACTTTAAATTTTAAATGTACTTAAAACTAATTTATTCTCACCATGCTCTCAGTTCCATAAATCTTTGAATATATTCCATAAATCTCATGGTGAGAATAGATCCATCAAATAGTCTATTAATTTTTTTCTTGGAGACATCTTTCCCAGAACCTTCTGGTCTTCACACCAATTTATAAAAGTTACTTTTTGGGCCTGCTGCACTTCTTTGGACCTGAAAACGTACTTCACCAATATTCTTTCACCTTTCTCTTTTGTTATCTTACATTTCTTAGATCTCATTTTATTCTCTATTTGATTTACCTTTTTGTGTAGATAGAGCATATCTTCCAGTAAGTTTGTTAAAAAGAGTACATAACAATTACATTTTTTTGAATGATATTGGTTATCTTATGATTTCTTTATTCTACATCTTAGCAGATTATCAATTTGCTTAGGTAAAGAATTCTTTCCTTCATACATAATGGGAATCCAATGATACTTTCCTTCAGAATTGGGAAAACTTTGCTTCACTGTCTTCTCACTTCTAGTTGCTAGTGAAATGTCTCTTTTCTTTGGATATCTGATGTTTTAGAACCTAATATTTCTCTCTGGAAGCCTGTAAAATTTTTCTTAGTATTTCATGTTCTTAAATTTTATATTTTTCATTTTTCTGAAAATTCCTGTTAATATGCATTTATGTATGTGTGTCTATTTTTGCCCATTGTGCTGGGCATTTATTAGGGACTTTTGAAGCTGGAAATTTCTGTACTTTTATTCTGGGAAATTTTCTTAAACTATTTCATTGATGATTTTAATCTTTTACTTTATCCTTTTGGACAATAGGTTATTTAAATGTTGGACATTCTTGACTGGTTCTTTATTTTCCTGGAGTTTTCTTCCTAAATTGTACCTCTTATCTTTTTTTGTTTTCTGGTAGACTTTCTCAATAATATCTTCCTAGGTTTGTATTTAATTTTTTCATCTTGCTGCCACATGTTGAATCTCAGGGAGCTCTTCAATTTTCTGAATTGTAGTAAAATGACCTTATGTGTTCTAATAGCAAAAAAGACCCAGCCATGCCAATTTAACATCATCCTAAATATGGTTGAGTGGTGTGGTGTCAAGAATTTAAAATATGGTAAGGTCTTAGTCAAATTCACAGGTTTTGTTTGATGGGAAATGCATTTGCATATCTTAGGACTCATCAAGTTCAAAGGACTTTACCATTAAATAGAAAACCATTTACATATCATTGGATTCCCATTATGTATAAAGACTTCTTATTAGAAAATGTGATTACACATTTTATTTCAGAAGCTTTATTTTAGATTAAAAATTAGTGTACACAAAAATTGAAAGGTCAATTAAGTAATCCTTTGGGGTGTGACTTGTAAATTTAATCTAGTAGTAATAATAACTTGAATGTAGTGGTCTATGTAAGCTTATAAATCAATTCCTTTTAAAGTTTTATAGGTCATGACATAGGACCATGAAAGGTACTTGGTATTATATTATACTAGATGTCTGTGATGCCAAAATTTCTAGCTTTATGTGACTAGACCATGTTTTCCTTCTTAGTGGGCATGCAGATTTTACTTGTATAATATAGAATTAAGTAAAGAATAGTTTAAAAGAAGAAAACTATACTCTGTTTTGATATTAAAGAATTCATGTATAATTTGGTATTTTATGTACTTATAGAGTCACAAGTAACAATGGAGCCGTTCCAATAAAAGGCATAATTTTTGTGTAAATATGTTTGTATAAATTATTGGTATAATAAGAGAATATTGGTTGCTCTCAATTTGTAGGCATTATACTATGGAGGTTTTAAACATGTTTGCACATTTTTTGGACATTTCTTCCTTTCAGAAGTGTCCTCTCCTGGAATCCAGGCTCATCTTTAGTGACTGACCAACCAACAGAACACAGCAGAATTAATATGATAATCACTTTTAAGTCTAGGTTAGAAATGGTCATGCACCTTTCTTTGGTTCTCTTAAGACATTTGCCTTTGGGACTGTGTACCATAATATGAGAAGTTGGAGGTCTCCATCCTGTAAGGAAGGAAGCCCAGGCCATTATAGAGAGACACTGTGTAGGTATTCATGACTATAATTTGAATTAAGGTCTCAGCTCATAACTGCTTTCCCAAGTCAGATATGTGACATCAGATGCCTCCAGATAATTTATTCTCCCAGTATCCTGCCCCAAAGCCTTTGAACTTTTCTAGCTAAGACACCCCTGACATTGTGGAACAAAGCACTGTGTTTTTCCCAATTTCTGACCCTCAGAGTCCATGAACATAATGATTATTTTAAGCTATTAAGTTTAGAGTAATTTATCATATAGCAAATAAATAACTAGAACAGATACATTATCTTCTTTAAATACTTAAGGTCATGGAAAAGTTTTGTCTGTTAGATAAGATAATTGAAAACAACAACAACTAAGATGTAATTCAATGTAGGTTGAAAAGTTCAAGGTATTTTACTTACTTAATGAATTGTAAATAGGAATAAACTTTAGCTAAAACACCTTAAAACTAAATGTTATAATTTGCTAGATGTAAAAATTGAATAACAAATTAGTACATGACCTTAAAAGCTTCAGATAAAATTAATAAGTTGAAACTAAGTATTGAAACCAAAGTGAGTAAATTTCAGCAGTGTCTTTTCTACATCCAAAAACTGGTATCAAGGACAAGAGAAAATATTAGCAAGAATGGTCTCTTTTTATAGCCTCAGGACATAGAATCTTTTTACCTCTTTAAGAATGTTAATGTTAGCTAGTTTTTCTCCCCAGGCTGCAGTGTTACTCTCCTGGTATATTATTTGTTCCCTTCACATTAATGTGCCTGTTTGTCTCTCTGGCTTCTAATCTTCATTATTAGAGACTCTTCAATTGTTTGGTGATTTAAACTGACTGCTCACATTCAAGAACTGGGCATCAAGAAGTTCACTAGAAAAAGAAAAAAAGGAGGAGGAAGAAGTAATTAGAATTTCTGTGTCCAGACTGGGCTTGTCAACCAAAAATTTCACTGAGGGTTTTCTGACTGGGACTTTTCTTCTTCTTTGAATCTTCACTGTTAGCATCTACAGATCTCTTCCCTTAGGCAGTTTAGACTCCTAGAAAATACAGTTCCAATCTCCTACCTGGTGGCTGTAGTGTGAATGCCAGCATTTTGGAAACCAAGCAAGGGAAAATGGCTGGGAGTCTCAGCGTTCAGTTGGTAAATCTTTAATCCCCTTATGTTCAGTAAAGTGCAGGGAGCTCGGAGATTCCTTGGCCTGAGGTACTATGCTTGGCCCTCTCCTTTGTTATCAACTGAGGCCAAGTCTAAGGTTTTTTCATGTGTCTCAAATGACTTCTGCAGAGTGGTGGCCTCTCTGCAGGGTCTTGGGCCACACAAGAGGTACTCCATATGGTGATTTCGTTATAAACTCTTAAATACAAATGGCAAAAATGTCTCTTGTGTATTATGAACCAACAATTCAAGCATTATATTCTGTATATTGTATTATCTGGATGTTAAGATAAATTCAAACACAGATAAATAACTCAAACTGGCAAGCACTTTACATACCTTGAAAAAAAAATATGACTAACTAGAGCACCTATTGATTAGAAACTAATATATCTCTTGTTTCTAGGATTTGATACATGATACACGTATTCAATTTGTACCATTAAAATAAAGGAGAGATTCTTATTAATTTCTGAATTTAATACCTGCTAACATGCTATTTTTTGTTAGTGACATATGATTGACATCAAATGCCTGAATACCAGCAGTACAAGCCCACTTTTCAATTTTCATTTCCTGTCCCAAGCTCTTGCTGTAATATATAAAAATCTTCCTGGAGAGTGCATTGATGGTGCTTTTATCATAATTATGAGTATTATCATCTACTCTCATCATTTGGGACCTTCCATTTTCTTGCTGTATGTAAGAAATAGTATTGAATGACATGGCCTTTTAAAGAGCAGAAATTAGAAAATAAGTTGAAACTTCATCTGAACTGACTTTTGACTTCAATATAGCTAGAGACTTGGCTTTTTCCTTGTAAAACTTTTTCTTTAAAATGCCATTTTACAGAAAGAAAGAAAGAAAGAAAGAAAGAAAGAAAGAAAGAAAGAAAGAAAGAAAACCAATTAATGGGTCCTATGAGAAGATAAAGGCCATGTTCTAATTACAGTTATGAATTTACTGTGTTTGTTGAAGTTGGGGAAGGGCATTTGTAAGCTGGTCTGTAAGTCAGCCAATGTATCCTATTCTCTATCCCAGGAATTGGCATGGACTTCAGCAATATAAGCCTTCCAAAATATTGATCCAGCACATTACCTAGTATAATTTAAATGTTTAAATAATTTGTCAACGTTTGAACCCTGTAATGTTCCTAAGATCAATTGAGAGTATTTTATATTTGAACTGTTTACAGGCTCCTTTGACAAATCTAGTGTCAAATCTATGAATGAATTTTATTGATTGATGAATAATAGTGACTTAAAGCAAATATTTAGTTCTCCTTTGTACATAAATATTGAAGGAAGTTCAGAAACTTTTAGAATCTAATAAAATATTTAAAAACAAATTACTTTTGAGTAAGCAGAAGCATTCCAGTTTTATTTATTTATTTTTTAAAATATATTTTATTGATTTTTTTTACAGAGAAAAAGAGAGAGGGATAGAGAGTTAGAAACATCGATGAGAGAGAATCATCGATCAGCTGCTTCTTGCACACCCCCTCCTGGGGATGTGCCTGCAATCAAGTTACATGTCTTTGACCGAAATCGAACCTGGGACCTTTCAGTCCGAGGCCAATGCACTATCCACTGAGCCAAACTGGTTTCGGCTCCAGTTGTAGTTCATTCCTCAAAAGGTAGCTTATCTATTTATTCTAAAATTAGATTTTATGTTTTATTATGAAGTACTTCAAGTGTGCAGAATTGTACAGAAACTAATAGAACAGACACTCATAAACCTACTATCCTGATTTAACCATATTATATTTGTCATATCTTTTTCAGACCACTTTTGTTTTTAAATAAATAAATTTGAGAAAACTAAAGCTAAAACCTTACCATATTTCCATTCCTTGTTTCTTTAACTATCTTGAACTACCTGTTTCTTTAACTACCTTGTTTCTTTAACTTTCTTTATGGAAACCATTTTCATGCAAGTTTTAAAAATTGTACTGCATTTAAAGTGTTAGAATACTAGTTTAAGTATTTAAAATATATAGATAGTACTACATGATATTAGACTTATTCAATTTGCTTTTTAAATTGAACTTTATATTTGTAGTATTTATTCACACTTACAGATGCATAAATAGATAGATCTAGTTTTCAATTACATTTTCTGCTGCTGAATAAAATTTTGTAGGAATAAACCAAGATTTATTGATCCATAGTCTTACTAATGGATCACTAGGTTGTTTATAATACTTTGCTATTATAAACAATACTGCAATAAGTATATTTGCTCATGTCTTCTTGATAAAATATAAAAACCATATATTCTGTGTTTCTCAACAGAATATGGTTTTGCTTGTCAGAGGGAATTGGCAATCTGTGGAGACATTTTTGATGGTTTCATCTGGGCATCAGATGAATACAGGCTAGGGATATTGCTAAACATCCTAAAATGCACAAGGCTACAAAGGATAATCTGGTCCCAAATGACAGGAGTGCTGAGTTTGAGAAACTCTAGGATATGTAACAAGAGGGGTTAAATAGAGAGACATACCATGATCATGGAGGTTGGTTTTAGTAGTTCTAAAGATAATGGTTCCTCTCAAATTAATCTATACTATATGTTCAATCTAGTTTTAGTTAATATCCCCACAGTGTTTTGCACAGAATTTGACAAGCATTTTCTGTAAGTATATTTTCAAGGCTTTCCAGGAGTATAAATGAGTAAATAGCATACTGCTGATGGCTCAACTTCATAAATATGGATGATATATGGGGAGTCCAATGATTATCTTCCAATAGTCTGTTTTTCAATAAAGAATTTTCTTTAGGCTAGATTTGGGTGGTATTATTTAGTCCAGTTAGTTGTATGATTTCTTTTTCTTAAAGTACTTATTGGGATTTGGCTATAACACTTGCAACCTTTCTAGCTCCTACAGGCAACATTGCCTCTAATTAACTTTCTAACACTTCAGCATAGATGGGTGATAGGATATATATGCTAGCTAACTTTAACTGTAGGGAAAATCAGTGACCCTACATGAGACTCCAGACTTTAGATAGCATTACTTCTGAAAGAAGCATACTTCAGAAGTTATGTTTCAACTCTTATTGTTACCTGTATCTTCACTAATTCTTGAAATTTTACTAATTATTATACTTAATATTAGAAATGGGTTTTATTGTCGACATTCAACCACTGAGCCACGTTGGCCAGCTCTGGTTTAGGATCTCACCTTGCTGGCATATGTGAGGCTGTCTTAGTTTAGGACTCTTCCCCATTACTTTTTTTTGTTTTTTTTGTTTTTGTTTTTTAACTAGATGTCTCCTTTTGTAACTCCTGAGTAGGAGATCCTCCTAAGGATTCCAATATACTCTGTGCTCCTTTAGAAGAAGCATTTGCCACATTGAAATGTTATTGCTTGTCAGTAATCTGGGTTCAGATTATATGGGTTCAAATTTAGCTCTATGACCTAAGGTAAGTTACACATTTCCCTTGAGTTTTAATTTCCTCATTCATTAAATGGAGACAATAACAATTCTAGTAAGTAGAATTGCTGTGATAATTATATCTCTTCATTCAGCAACTAGCCAGTGAATAACTATTGCATATCAGTCAGCTATTTCTAGTGCTGGGGATAAGGCAACAAACGGGATAAAATCCATGCCCTTCTTACATTCTAGTGGGAGAGAGACAATAAAAATGCAAATATAGAGGGTGACATGGGCTAGAGAGTAACTGAGAGTAATTGAAGAGAGACCAAATGAAAATGGAGAACACTGAAAGAAAAATGAGTTGTTTTTTTTTGTGAGGGTATGATAGGGTGGAGGTGGAGTAGGATGCAAAGATCAGTTTTGTCTACATTAAGTTTGAAATTTCCATTATTTCTTTAGTGGAGAAATTGAGTAACTAGCTCTGTTAGAGGATGAATTGTATTCTCCCAGATGAGGTCCTAATACCAGAATGAGACAATATATGGAAATACGGTCTTTAAAGAAGTTATTAAATTAAAATGGCTGAATAATCCTAATCCCATATGACTGACTTTTATAAGAAGAGGGAATTAGAACACAGACATGCACAGGGAGAATATCATGTGACAACAGAAGGAACCTTAGAAGAAACCAAACCTGCCAACACTTTGATCTCAAACTTCTAACTTCCAGAACTGTGAGAAAGTAAACTTCTGTTGTTTAAACCATCCAGCATGTACTCTTTTGTTATGTCTGTCTTAGCAAACTAATACACATTGAATAGCTGAGTAGGCTAGTTTAGAGGGACAGTGTGAAGCTGGAGTGATTGGCATGTGGGAGGTGTTTAAAGAGATCATCTAGGAAAGTGTGAGGCTAGAGGAGAGAAGAGATCTGAGAGCAGAGGCCTGGTGCACTCCAACATTAAGATGTCAAAGTAATATATAAAGAGGAGCTAGCAAAGGAGATGCAAGAGGAGCAACCTGTAAGATAAGAGAAGAGCAGGAAAGTGATATTCAAGAAGGCAAGGAAAGTATTTGAAGAAAGAGGGAGGGTCAACTTTGTCAAATCCACCAGAGAAGTTGAGCAAGATGAAGGCTGAGAAGGGTTTAATTGTATTTGGCAACGTGGGGATATTAGTTGACCTTGAGCAATTTCAATGGATACTGAGAACAGAAAATATGAATAGTATCATTTTAAGAGAATAAGAGGAAAAGATCAAAGTGAGAGCAACATCTTCAAGGATTAAGTGAGATAATATATGTAAAGTGCGTAGAATAGTCCCTGGTATATGATATGCTTTTAATCAATTTTATCTGGTATTGTTAATATTCTGATTACTACTATTACTTATTACTTGGCTATAAGTCCTGAAAGACAGGGACTGAATATTTTGTTGAGTAGTTTATTTTCAGTGCCTAATGTAGCATGTTGACTGTTCTTTCACTCATTTAGAAAAGGAGATTCAAACAACATTTTTGGTAGATAAAGATATTTTCTGCTACAAAGGAAAACTGCTTCTAATTCCATGATTAGAAATAACTACACTGTAGAGTTTCTTTTAGAAGGGCCAGTTAACTTCTTCGGAAAGTTGGTCAAAATTCCAGAAGAGTACAAGTCACTGATGGCAGGCACACAACTAAGGAAGCCCTAATTCAGAAGTAGTCAAAAGTGAAAACTACCAAGCAGAATACACTGTCAGTAGCAGAACTATGAGAAAAATATTGTTGAGGAGCAGAGCAACATACACACACTCACATGAGCAACAATCACAGAAACACAGGTGAGTTTAGAGGGAGACAAAAAACTGAAGGCAGGGGAGAGCCAACCATGGTTTTCTCTACAGTTCTCAAGGCAAGACAGGAACAGTGTTCCGTTATGCTCTGTCCTGACAGTGTGGTTGTACTCCTGTTGTAGAGACCTGTTTTATTTGGGCAGCAAATTATTCTCAGAGACTGAGATGGTCTTTGCCAATAATTTATTTAACATGGGCTCTCTGTGGGAATTATAATTTATAATAATAATATTTCACGAGGCAGTAACTTACAGGATAATGTCTCTTAGTAAGCCAGCAAAGATATAACATACTCCAACCAGTAACAGATTAATCACATGATTGTTCCAGGTTAAAGGGAGATAAAAGAAATAAAGCCCAAATTTAATTTGAGGTTTACCTTTCTAGGAGATTGTTCTCAGAGGAGCTGTCTTTGCCAACCAAGAGCTGACTCCAGCTGCTGGGTTCAGAGTGAAAGCCCTTTCCTGCTAGAGCACGCTGCTGGGGAACCAAGGCACTGGTGTTGGTGGGCAAGACGATCTCCATCACACGTTTGCTGAATGGCTTTCACCGGTGCTGGTAAAAAGTGGCTTTCCCCCTGCAGCAGCTAATGCCCCAAGGTCTTTGAACAGTGATTTCCATCAGCAAAGAGTTGCTTTGCCCAGGATGGGCCCTCTAGGAAAAGTCCTCACAAAATTTCTTGGAGTTTAAAGACTAAATATCCCCTAATCACAGTAGCTGCTCCACATGTTTTTCTCAATAAGCCCCAACCATGCCCATCATCACCAGAGCTACTAAGTGCTTATCAATGTTAACAGATGTCCATGATGGGGCTTCCTCAATGTAAACAACTTCACTCTTACATCACAAAGCCTTGTTCAAGCCATAAACAAGTGCATTTAAAATCATATCAAACCAATACACAACTAGACCCTTCAGTTTACAGAAAGCTTTTATTATATCATAATTATATTAATAATAACAAGAGAGCAAAGGTATGCCAGACATAAGTATGGCCACCTGGGCAGCTTCACCAGGAAGCTACAGCTTTATGCTTCTCAGGGAATCACTGGGAAGGGATTTTACAAAGGGGGAGATGGGCCCATGCACAGTGACATCGAGGCGATGAAGGAAAGGTGCTTGCCTGCCAGTCTGGCCTGGGAAAGAGATCATTGGCTAGGAGGGTGGAGCACTGCAAGCATAAAACATCTTGGAAAGTTAAAATCAGACAGAGTTTCCTTACTCCTGGTCCCTCTTGTTCTCTCTTGCTCTGTGACCTGCATTCACCTGTGAACTTGCTTGTTCTTTCTCCATAACCATGTGGCCTTAAGCAGCTGCATGGCCCGTGACCATGAGGACCCCATATGTAATGGACTGCAGCTGGGAACACAAGCTAAGCTAGCCAGATGCTGGATTGGACTTTAATATAGAATAGAAATTCTGGGTAGTGGCCTTAATTCTGGCCCTGATGAAGACAAGATTGATGAGATGGACAGAGATGGGACCTTCGATGGGGAACGCTCTTAATTAAAAAAAAATTTTTATAGTAGATATTTAAAAAAGATATTTCAAGGTCAGAGGTTGTGGCCATGAATATCAAATGCTATAAGGAATTATGCATGATCAGGACAAGTTGGTATTATCTCATCACTTTCCTTCACCATACTAGTTTATAGAGTAGGCACAAAGAAGTAGAGGTGTTTATTGTCTATTATTTTATTTATTTATTTATTAATCCTCACCTGAGGACATTTTCCATTGATTTTCAGACAGAGTGAAGGGAGAAAGGAGCGGGAGAGGGAGAAAGAGAGAGAAACATTGATGTGAGAGAGACCAGGACCAGGGATCAAAATTGTAACTGAGGTACTATACATGCCCTTGACCAGGAATCAAACCTGTAATCCCCTGGTCTGCAGGTTGACACTTTAACCTTTGAGCCAAACTGGCCAGGGCAAAGCCCACTTAATCTTACATTATCAATAAAGCTCTCCATGAAACCCCTCCCATGCAGGCTTCAGGAAATTATTTTCCTTGCGACACTCCAAGAACTCAATTTCCACTGATAATGCTTTCACATAGGTAACCACACAACCTTCTCAACAGCTCTCTGAAGAAGGCATTTTATTTTATCAATGAGAAAATTAGGATTCCAGAAGGTTCTGCCACTTGTTTATTGTCAGACAGGGAGAATTATTTAGGCTCCTTACTTATTTAGTTCTGTGTGTGACTTCAATATAATTGTACTTAAACTGATGAATTTGAAAGTTTTTTTCTTGGGTGGTTATTTTCTAGGCCCCCTTATTTCTCCTCTATACCACACACTTTGCTGTTTCTCTTTAGCAAAGCACTGGAATGATGTTAAAGATCCCTTTTGTCCTCTCTTTTATGAAGTATTTATTAGAGATCTAACATAATATTGAGATCAATGGCTCTTCAGCTTATAAAGGATTTTTTTTTTATAAAAGCCACAGAAATTTAATTACAATCCACTTCTTGGAAGTATTAATTTGGTTAAATAAAACAAGACAAAAATCTTAATTTTTACTCTTTCAACATGAGGTTTTGGGTCATGTAGGCTGAAGTACAAATTTAGTTGTGAAGGGTCTGCGTTGCTTTATTCATGGGTGATGTGAATTTTAGGCAATGTCAACTGGCCCAAATGGCCTAAGAGTCTAAGGCTTTAGGGCAGAGCTTTGATATGTCCTGGTTGGAAATGGAGTTTGATCTCACAAAAACAGTAAGATTTCAGATTGATCTATGTTTAATTTCTATCTCCATAAAAGGTTGGTATTCGCAGCAAAGTGGCTAAATGAGCAATAGCTGAGTTTAGGGGGGGAAAAACACAGGATGTAAGTTGTTTTAGGCAGTAACCAAAGGACTGGTCTAAAAAGAACAATTACGTTCAGGGACTTTTCAATACACTGCGGGATTGCTAAAAATTGGCTCCATCTAAGCCCATGAAAAGGCTAATTACAATGCCCTAAGGAAGGGTACTTTGCTCAGAAATGTAACATTCAGTTTCTGAAACTCTGCATGGAAATGCCTTTTAAAGCTGAGCATTTCACAAAATGCAGTAATTGCCTTGGGGTATAATGAATTACAAAAGATGGGAGTAATCACAAAGAAAGAGCATAAAGGAGAGAGGAATGCATAGAAACCTCATTGTTTTGATGATCATCAAAAATAGGTCAGAAAACAAGTTCTGCTTTGATGTTTTTATTTTTAAGGAATTCTGCTTAATGAAGTGTAGCCTCAGCAAATGGGAATTAGACTCAATAAACAGCCAGATGACTTGTTATAGGAAGAGTGTAGGATGCATAATATTCATCAAATATTTGAATTAGAATTCTTATGGTTTCCATAAAACTTTTTCTTAGGTTTACTTTTCTTCCAGTTTGATTAATCCATTGAACTGGAATGTAGACAAAGGGAAGTAATTTTACATGGAAATGATGCTTATATCCTCTTTGGCAAATCAAAGGCATCCTTATCATGCATGGTTGGCAACATGGAGAGGGTAGTGGTTGGAAGCACATGTCATTTAGACCTGGCTTTAATGTTGGCTCTCCTGCTTGCTTCACTGTGTGATTTGGGCCTTAAGCCTCAGGTTTCCTATCATAAACTAGGAGCGATTATGCTTTATAATGTTCTGATGAGGATATAAGGAAGTGGTGTATGCCAAGCTCTGCTATACTTGGACTGTGGTGGGGGCTTCCATTATCTTTTAAATAGCCATCAAATATCCAAAGGACTTTGAGTGTATATATATGCTTAGCCAGGAGTAGAGTAGGGAATTGTTTGTGGCTACTGGAGAGATGAATTTCTACTTTGGATGAAGATAGACATGTAGCTGGATGAACTTGGTGTGAACACTTAAGAGAAAGCTCTCAATTTCCTCTCTTTCCTTTGACCTTCAGCCTTCTTTAGCAGTAAGAACTCTAGTTTTCATCATTTCTGTAGTTTTAAGATTTTGGTAAATAAAAGAGACAGAAATCCCATATGAGTCCCCAAATTCATTCCCCTCTGCCTCTATCATTCTGCCTGTCATAAATTATTGGTAATTATGAAGACATCTGAGATGCATCAATAGTTAAATATGGAATTGTTTTCTGGCAGAGCTGCGCCACACGCTGAAGGACTTGTTTCACAAACTGTTAAGTTTAGTTCTGTAGGGGGGAAAATAATTTTCTTCTACCTATCTTAGGTCCATTGACTGAAGCCCTGCAGGTTAGACTGATGAAAGACAGATTAACAAAGAGAAAATAAACAGAGTTTATTAACGTGTATCATGCATGCACACAGGAATACTCGGTGATGGTGGTTAGCACTTGGGCTAAGATAACATCTTTCTTAGCAAAGACCAATAATTTTGTAGAGATGACAAATAAAGGAAAATAACTTTCTATGGGTAGCATATTATGGGAAGGCAAATATATGGGGAAAGTAATGAAAAATAAGGGCTGGTTAGTAAGATTTGTAAAGATTGTCAGTACCTTCTTTTCTCTAGCGATTGTGAGATTCTCCCTGCCACCAACTGGTGGCGGAATTATGACATTACTGGTATCTGTCACAGAGACATCCCCAAAACATTGAACCACTAATCAGAGAGTGCCAAAGTGTTCTGGAGCCCACCCCTTCCTGTTCCGCCCTTGGTCCAACCCTCTCCTTTTCCTCCCCTTAAAAAGACACCCAGACCAGCCACGTGTTGCTTTTTCTTCCATGTCCATCTGGAGGAGCCCGGCTGGGTCCTCTCTCTCTTCCCCACTCCTTCAATTCTGATTTCTCTACCTCCATAATGAGTCCCGCTCATTACTGGGGAATAAACTTTACTTTAAAAAGTCTTGGTTTCCTGCACTTCAAACCTTACAGAGATGAGGTTGTTATTCTCTTCCTGGTATGGGAAATGCAGGTACACATTCACAATGGGAATTTATGTTCTGTTTGCAAGTAAATAGAAGGAAGGCATTGAACTCTACCTGTGTCTGTTTTTTCTCAGTTACCTTCAGCTCAAAGCAATCCTAATACCAGAGTGGACTACTTTGGGGTGGTATGCTTAGGACCCCTTCAGTTCACAAGTGTAAACTCTACAGTTCAGATGCAATAGAGATAGTTACAATTCTGCATTGAAGAGTCTTTCTACAAGCTGTTGGAGAGACTCATTTCTTTCTTTGTACAATGACACTCAGTGGTTGGCTTCTTGTTGTCAGCAGTATATGCAAATGATCAGGTACTTAACAATGACTAGTCATCAAGTTTGGAAGACATGGATAAGCCTATGGGGCAGCTCTCTCTCCTAAGAAAAATACAGGACAGGGACAGGGATATCAGGGATATTTATCCCAAAACAATGTATATACACTTTAACAGTTGATAGCTTAATTTTGAAAATGAAATGTATCTTAATAAACACTGCCTTTTGGGAGGACTATTTATATAATACATTTTAATATTTTTTATTCCTTTAATATTTTTATAGTAAAAGAAATACCCCCTTTTAAAGATAGAGCCTAGAAAGAAAGTTTATCAAATTCTTTTATGTTCCGCTTCTGTAAAAAGGAGATAAGCATTGATACAGTGAACTCTACATAATTTTTGAAATGAACTCTGAATTCATTGTGTGCTGTTTCTGCCCATTTCATTTAGTCAACTGAGAAGGCAAAAAAGGGCTAATTCCCAATGTAATGCTGATATTTGGGGGTGGGGGTGGGCACTAGCAACCTGAATCTGTGCTAGCAAGCCCAGTGAACATTCTTGATAACCTATAATTAAGTCACTACTCTGTCCCAGAAACTGGTCTTGCAAAAATCTGTTACGTATCTAAATACTAAGGCCATAAAACTGAAAAGTGCCCTCCCCTGGAGGGGGTTATTAATGCTGGCACCAGGCTAGACCATCAGATATGGCCTGGAGACCCCCAACACCTGGGGGCCTTCCTGCAAAGCTGTGAAAAGGCCTGGAACCATAATCCATATTTGTGGGACAAAGACCCCAGAAAGATATAAAAGAGAAGCCTTTGTTACTTTACTCAAATTAGGGAAGTTATTCCTCTGGGTCCGCCAGCATAAATAAAGTGTCACTTTTCTCTAAAAGCCTTGCTTGGTTTTTCTTTGGTCTTTTGCAACACAACTGCTATACATACATATCAATTCCCTTTACCTGCATTGAGATAGTTTAATAATTTTAATGTTTGGGTGGATGGTTTTCACTTCATTTCATTTTGTAAAATTTTAGATATTAACCAACATGCCATTGTGTACATCTCTAAACCATCACTCAAAACATTTGAAAAACTGATATGACTCAGACAGTTGCCTGAGGCAGCTATATGCTTCCTCTGAATTCCAGTGAATATATAGGGAAGAAAGAAAGAAGGAAGACAAGAAGAAAGAACAAAGGAAGGAAAGAAGGAAGGAAGAAAGAGAAGAGGGAGAGAGAGACGGAGTGAGGAAAGAAAATGGCATGCTTTTATTTAGACCCACTGCCTTATCTTTAGTAAGTCTATCATAGATGAAGGCTCAAGTCTGGTGCTGTGCAAACCTGGGACACTGAGTAAAGCTGTGATGATAATTCTTCCCCTTTTCAGGTGGATGTTCTCTTCATCAAATGAAGGTTTCTTTTTTACTCTTTCTAAGATTTGAGGAGGTTAATTAAACTCATCAATGATTTAGATTTCTCTTGTTCCATCCTCATTCTGAACATCTTACATCCCATCCTTTCCCCGACCCCAACAAATGATCTTTCCATTCCTTGGCCTTCGTTTTGTGAGGGCTGAGACTCCACTGACCTGAACAAAACTACTAATAGTGAGATAGGACTCCTTCCAAAGTTTCACATGTGTATTCTTCTTCCAGGGGGACAAGGCCTTAAGCTAAAGAAGTAATGTTAATGTCCCAGGTGCAAGATACTTGAGGGGAGGCAACTTTTATAGTGTGACCTATTTATTTATTTATTTATTTATTTAATTTTAAAATATATTTTATTGATTTTACACAGAGAGGAATTGAGAGGCAGAGAGTTAGAAACATCGATGAGAGAGAAACATCGACCAGCTGCCTCTTACACACCCCCCACTGGGGATGTGCCCGCAACCAAGGTACATGCCCTTGACCGGAATCAAACCCGGGACCTTTCAATCTGCAGGCCGACGCTCTATCCACTGAGCCAAACTGGTCCCAGCTATAGTGTGACTTTTTAATAATTTGCTGTCATTTAGACAATGACTACTCTGTGCCATCAAAGCTATGCCATAGATGCCACTGATGTTCCAGTTTTATAAATGAGAGTTAAGTGCTTGTCCAGGGCATCTATCTTAGATATGTTTATTGACACTTATGTAGCCTCTTCTCATAATTTGACAAGAAAGCAAGGACAAAGCTAAAGCCCAGTTACCCTTGCTGCTCTGCTCATTACAACTTTTCTTATAGTTCAACTACCAGTTTCTTAATAGGGCTCTGGAGTTTTGAGATTGAACTTCCATTTTGGTCCAGACTCCAATTATGTACACACCTCTCTACCTGGTCAATCACCAGATCTTGTTAATAAACTGGAATGGTGTTTGATTTGTTTTGTCATAAGTAATCTGCTTTGCATTGTGGTGGAATCACAAGTGTATCAATAGACTCTTGCCACTCATGGGAGTATTATTTTACTCTTTCTACGGGTGTAGAAAACTGAGACTCATAGTAATTTTGTGGTTTGCTCACAGTTTTATTTTTTTAAAGAATATCTATCTATCTATCTATCTATCTATCTATCTATCTATCATCTATTTTACCTAATAATAGACAAACATGTAAATTGACCATACCTTTGCTATGCCCATAGCCAATCAGAGTGATATCCTCTGAGGGCTCCCAGTATGTGAGAGGGGGTAGGTTGTGCTGAGGGACTCCCACTCCCAGTGCATGAATTTCATGCTCCGGGCCCCTTTTGTGTGTGTGTGTGTGTGTGTGTGTGTGTGTGTGTGTGTGTGTGTGTGTATTAGAGGAAGGGAGAGGGAGAGAAAGAAACATTTATGTGAGAAAGAAACAGTGATTGGTTGTCTGTTTTCTGCATGCCCCCTACTGGGATGGAACCCACAGTAGGGAATGGAACTGGCAACCTTTTGGTGCATGGAATGATGCACAATCAACTAAGCCACACCAGCCAGGGCTTGTAGGTTTCTTATAGCTCCTTTGAAGAAACATGGAAAGAACATTTTCCTGTTCATAGCCCTGATGTTGACATTGAAAATTAACATTATAAACATTTTCAAAAAAGACATTTATCTCAAAGGCCCTGGAGTCTCTGATCAACAACTTTTAAAGATTAACTGCAAATACTGATGGTTATGCTCTGTCATCACGGAGCTAGTTTCTGTATCCCAAGTGTTTGAATAGTGAACTGTGACCCTTTCCTTGCATATACCTGTGGCTAATGGTTGGTCCCTCCCCCTCCTAAATCTGTTTCAATATTATTAAATGACTAGAATTCAAGAGGTGGGAATTTTTGTTTTGGGTGGTGGTACAGCCTCACAATGGAGGTGTTCCATTATGTTCCCCATATAAATATGCAGCCCGGGTTTGTATGAAAGGATGGAATCCATAAAACAACTGGCTCTCTTCCTTCTCTTCATAAAGAAGTGTTTATAAACAAAGCTTCTGCATCAAATATCCTGGTCTTCTGGGACCGTGCCAACTCCTCTAGTACAGTAATAACTGAAAGCCATGTGTCCTGAAGTCAACATGTTCTTGTGGATATTGCTACAGCTAGAAGCAAGATGAGTTTATAGAAAAAATATGTTCAAACGCAAACATTTATTAATAACTTCAAAGAGCTTGAGCTTTACAGTAACATCCTCAAAATAACTCTCCTTTTCAGAAGCTTAGAGCATTTGAAAGGACTATACAATTAGTCAGTTAAAGCAGTGTGGGTGGGCATTATTCACATATTATTATGTGTTGGAGCTTCCTTGCCCAGTGCATGGTCCATAGTAGGCATTCAATAAATATTTGCTGATCCAGAAATTGAAACCTATAGGTTGACATTAAAGGTGAAACAGATAAAAATTTAAAAGCCATACTTTGTGTCCCATTTTCTATTTTAGGCAATCACACACACTGGCAACCCTCACCCCTAAATGGATGAATGGAGGACATTCTTTCTAAGTGAAATAGTTATAGAGAATCTCCTCCAAACTACCCTCTCTTGCATATATTAGCAAACCAGCTGCATGAATAAAGCACAGTTTCACCACATGCTTCTATTTGCCCAATGAATCGATGCATGTTCTTTTGACCAGTTCCTTTATTGGTTTTCACTGTGTACTTTGGCTTTTTAAAAATACTTACATAATCCTTCCAAAGAGTCAAATGTCTACCTAGACTGTAAAGCTCAAGTATGGTTTAAGTGATCCTGAGATGTTATTACCAAAAATAATAGTTAAATCACAATCATTAAAATAAAAGACTAAGCATTTGATAGAAGGAAATTGTTCAAAGAAGGATAGGGCAATGAAGTAACTAAATCTTCTTTTGTAAATTGGAATGCTTTTTGATCTTCATCTCCCTTTTATTAACAGCTACATATCTTCATATTAGGGCAAGTGAGGCTAAGGAGCTCTCTTCAAAATACCATAATTACATGATGTGGTCCAGATAGTTATCACAGGTTGAGAACTGCTAGCAGGGTCGCCTAAGACCATCAGAAAGCACAGATAATTACATTACAATTCATAACAGTAGCAAAATTACAGTTATGAAGTAGCAACGAAAATAATTTTATGGTTGGGGATCACCACAACATGAGGAACTGTATTAAAGGGTTGCGGCATTAAAAGGGTTGAGAACCACTGCTTTAGAAGAACATGCATATATTCACAGGCATTCTTTATCTGTATCATTTATGAACATAAGTAATATATATTCAATATATAAATATATATATATAAAATTTGTAGTTTTATTATTGAGACCTCTGTTAAATTTTGCAGTCAATGTTGATCAATATTTAAGACAGTGTATCAAAGTGGGTAACAACTGTTGACTGTGTAGTCAAGTGGGCTGAGTGAGTTTGGGCAAGCCATTTGTCCCAATAAAGCTCCAGTCTCCTCATCTGTAAAACTAGAGGCTCAATGTACAAAATTTGTGCAAGAGTAAGCCTTCCTTTCCCCTGGCTTTTGGCACCAGTTTCCCTCTGGCATCCAGGACCTGGGCCTCCCTCTGGCATCCAGGACCTGGGCTTCCCTCTGGCACCTGGGACCTGGGCTTCCCTTGCAACCCCAGCTTCGTCCGGAAGGTCATGCAGAAGGACATCTAGTGTAATTAGCATATTATGTTTTTATTATTATAAAATGATCATGATGAAAATAGTAGAAAATATCAAAAAGGTACTTATGGGAATTAAAAAATATATATAATGTGTGCAAAATATTTAACACAATGTCACCTGGCACATAGTAAATTTTTATTTATTTATTTAAAATATTTATTATTGAAAGTATTACAGATAGTAAATTTTTTAAAATCAGAGTTTTGTTATTTGTTAAAAGATTATTTTTTAAAGCTAAACTTATTACTCTCATACCAATATAAAATGAACATGTCTAGAAAATTTTATTTAACTCAACCAACTAGGAAAGCAGAAAGATATTAAACATGGCTCAAAGGTGAATTAAAAAAAAAACATATTTAGACAATCAGGAATCCTGAAATGAATTTACAAATAGATATAAAATGGTCTATATTCATAGAGCCATCATCAATTGCATATTACTAGGCATGCAAATCATTTGCATTCTGTGAGCAAGAATCATTTACAATTTTGTTGATTTTCTATAATTGGTATTGTAAAATAGCTAAAAAACAATGAAATGTAGAAAAAAACCTAGTTAGGACATGTAATAATTTTTCTCCCATTTCAAAGTCTTTTATAATTTATTTTGACAGATTACACTTGTCAGATATACTGGGAAGATAGGTTTCTGGCATCAGAGGTCCATGTAAATGACATGAAGATGAAGCCTGGGCTGGAATGGAACATTGGCCAGTACTGTTAGAAAGAGCCTACCCTGCTAGAAAGGATTATCTAGAAAAGGCAAATTAAGACTTCTCCCTGTAAGACCAGAGCATGTGACTATGTGTTCAAGTTTACTATCAACATACCAAAGCTAACAGGAAACTAATTCTTTATTAGGGCTAGAGGTCAAAACCTCAAGAATGCTTGCAAGTAACAGACAAAATCACTGGTTAGCATCTAACATGTTTAAAGCAAGGTACTAGGCCCTTGGGGATAAGAGGTGGGGATAATAGAAACACTCCTCCATTAAAAACACACACACAAAAAAAACATTCCTCCTTCTCCTAAAAAAAAAAAAAAAAAAAAAAAGGAAATAAACCTAATTGTGCCTACATTTTTTTTGGTAGTATATATAGAAGTATCCATAGGACACTCTAAAATTGACAGTCTCAGCTTATTTCCCCCAGAAATGCTGTTTCTTATGTACCCTATTTAAACAAATCCTCTTCTGAGCTTCTAAGTCACAACACTGAGAAATTCCCTAGATTCTGCCTTCTATTTTATCTTCCATATGTGACTGAAATTATGTTGATTTCTTGAGTCTAGATTGTACCTTTTTCTACACTAATACTGTATTGTTTTGAATTTTTATCATATTTTGCTAGTATAAATTGTTAAGATAATCTTAAAGCTATACTCATGAGTCATCCACACTGGGCCAGAGGGAGCTTTCTAAGAGTCAAGAGCTATAAACTCCTGAGGGCTTGAAGTAGAAGTCCTCTAATTGCTTGAGGAGGCAAACACAGTCCAGGTGAGATGCAATGACTTCATCCAATTACTGATTATTCACTCTTCCTGAGGCAACAGGGTCACTAGGACTATACATCCTGGTTTTCCTGGAATGGTCTTAATTTGTACCCATTGTCCCTGAGTAATTATTAATATTGTAGTATTTTCTTTTACTTTCATAAGTTTAGATGTGAATTATGTTGCTACCCTACCTAAGTATCACAGACTTGTTAAATGAAATTTGTGAGGGCTTGTTTGGCCAGAATAGCCTGGAGATAAATAAGCTAACATTCCATATCTCTTATGTAAGACTCTTGAATATGTTTCATAAATTAGAATTACTTTTATTTTAGAAAGGTAATACAGTGCATATATTATGCATTACATAATACTCCCAGCGGGCTGTAAGGCAGTACGCCTTAATCAAGTGCATCATTTTTTGTAAAGAAATGTATGAATGTAGGAATTTTCTTCCTAAGTGGGAAATAAAAAGACTATATAGTACAGGGCAAGATTTAGTGCTAAGTGATTATGAGAAACATATTTGTTTTTCAGAGCTTTTTGTATTTGGTAATAATAATTGAAGGATGATGGAACTGTTCTTGGTTGTGTGAGCTTAAAAATGTTCCTTGTCCTCCCTTTGTCTTTGGTTTTCTTATTTGTAAAATAGGAACAATAATTGTACTTGCCTAATAAAATGTGGTGAGGATAGAATGAGATAATTATGTAGTTGAACTTAAGCAAAGGGCCTGGTACAAAATACTCAGTAACTGGTAGTTGTTTTTATTAGGTGCAGTCTGTTCTCAACTTTTCCAAAGGTAGGAATCCTGAATTATGTCAAGGCATGCAGAGCAAGTCGGTGACTATGGGATCAAATGCCTCTAGTTTTTCATCTGTCTAACCTCAATTATTTCCCTTCAAGACTGTTTATATCTCTCTGCTGAATTATAAACAGAACAAAGCCTTCTTATTTACTATTGCGTCTCAAGGGCCTACTACTCTTTCTGGCAAATAATAAGTGTCTTAATAAATAAGGGTTGGTTGAATGAACAAATGCCTATGAGAGTCCTACTCAATGTCACATTCAAAGATATTCTGAGCAGAGGTAGAGTTAGAGAAGTCCAGAATATAACCAGCGAGTATGTTTTTTATAATCATACCCAAGAAATTCTGGCTCACTGTTTATTTTCCCATTAGTCATGAAAGGAATTTTAGGGATAAAATAAGCAGATTTTAGGAAATTTTAGGAATAAAGAGGGTCCATGAGGGAGGAACGCATACGTGAGGGCTTGGAGCCACCAGAGGCATACATTCAGAGATAGAGATAGAGATATATATAGAGAGATAGATAGATAGATAGAGAGGTGCCACGGGATAAGGAGAAAGACATGCATTCACAGAAGATAAAGAAAAGCCACATAGAATAGGGTAAATGGAAACAAACTTTCACAGAGGATAGAGAAATGCTGAAAAATGGCGGAAAGAGAAAAACAGATTTTCACAGGAGATAGAAAATGTTAGTTACATGAAACCTTTGCATCACCCCATTTAACTATTCTACTCTTTAGCAATGTATTATTGCATGGTAGGGCCCTGTAAAGTCCTACATAGCTCACACTGATTCTAAAGCTACCTAAACAGAAAAGTGAGTGCACTGGAAACATCATGCTCAATGATCACTTCTCAACTGGTTTTCAGAGCCAAATATGCAGTGGTTTGTTTTGAAGTATTCTTTTTAATAAATTTATAAAACAAGTAATTATCCTTGAATTTTCACCCTGGAAAACACCTACCGTATTTTTCGGACCATAAGATGCACTGAAGTGGGGGGAAAAAGTCCCTGCGTCTTATGGTCCAAATATAGCCTACACATATACTTTAAAAAAAAGTTTTTTTACTTGCCCGGCTCTGTGTGGTCTCTGTGTGCTTGCCCAGCTCTAAAATGGTTCTAAATGCTGCTGTTTACTTTACAGGGTTGATTACATGTGTTTATGACTGTGATGTTGGGTTTTAATGCACATAAAATATTTTAGGACACTATTTGTTTCAGAATCTTTTTTTCTTCATTTCCCTTATCTAAAAACTGGTGCGTTTTATGGTCCGAAAAATACGGTATATATACAAAACCCTACCTTTTGATGGGTTGCTGTGACGTGCATTGACCAACAGAGGGCAGATGTTCAATGCAGGAGCTGCCCCCTGGTGGTCAGTGTGCTCCCACAGTGGGAGCACCACTCAGCTGATGCCTGTGAGCTAGAAGCTCGGCTCCTGGTTGGCGAGAGCAGGTGCGATGGTGCAAGCCTCTCCTGCCTCCACAGCAGCACTACTGAGCAGCACCAGCAGGCACAGTTGGGGCTGGGGTGAGTGGAAGTGGCACTGGGCTTGGGCTCCTCCCCAGCAGCCTGCCGCTTTGCATACTACTACATCCCTTGAGGGGTCCCTGATTGTGAGAGGGCACAGGCCAGGCTGAGGGACCCCACCAGTGCATGAATCCGTGCACCGAGCCTCTAGTTTATTAAATAAATTGGCAAACTAAATTTTATCCTCACTTGATAATTTTCCCATCAATAACTTAAAAACCATTGCAACAAATTTAAAGCCAATACTCATGAACACTTCTTGCATTATCAACATAAGTCTAAGGTGTGATAGCAGAATTTGAAATAATTTGTGCTCTTTTGGATTGAGCAAGGGGTCTTACATGCTATTTTGGATTTTGCCCATGAAATGTGTGAATTTTTAGATATAGTAAACTAATAGGATTGAAAACACCCTAAAGGAAGATATATTACAAGTTTATCCAAAAACCTGAAAGTCAAAAAAGTTCTGAAAACTGTGTTTTTTACTTCTCCCTGGATTGTGAAACTTGACTTGATTTGTATTTATTTTGTGGTAAAAGATGAACTGAATGTAAGGTTCTTTTGGTTTTTATTTATGCTACTAAAATGAATATTTATATGCATTATTATGTTGTAGAAATATTAGTATGTTTTATTACAGGCATAGATGCAGGCCTATTGGTTTTTAGTTTATTGTGATAGCTTTAAGTTATTGGTGGGAAAAATTGTCAAGCAAGAATAAAATTTAGTTTGCAACTTGTTTAATAAGATAATTGGGCAGCATTACCTCTATTGCATTAGAAAAATTGTGCATTTTAAACACAGAGAGAGCTTGTTAGGTTGTGGCCCTTCAGTTCATTCTGAAGAGCCTTATCAAATAAAGAACGATGGTCTACAATTTTCAAATGTGTACTTTTGACATCAGCTGAGTTCAAATATGCAGCTAGGCCAGAGGTAGCAGCACCATTCTAGGTCCCTTTCTTGTGGTTTTCTTGTGTACTGAGGGGATAGTGTTACTGTGGCTGAGCCTTGGAATCTGTTCTATAAATATTTTGAAGATGCCCAAACAAGAAGATAAGAAATGAGTTCAAAGTCACGTCCAACATTCACTGATTTCTGGGCTGAATTAGTGTTTATATGAACTCTTGTGACTGCATCCTTACATAAGTGTTTTGATCTATTGTAAATAGAATTTGCTAGCCAATGCCCTCAAAAGATGAGTCATTCACTGAAATTCTTTATTTTATACCATGCTTAACATTGGGTAGAGAAAAAATGGTTCAGAGTATTCCAGACCCAACCTAGAGAACTCCTCTCCTGACAGCTCAGTTAACTGTCATTTGTTTTATAATTTTTTGTTTTGCAATTCATGTAGAAATGTGCCTCATCCCAAGAAAGAAAAATTATTAAAATATCCTACCTTATCTCTTCAAGGAGATAAATTTGTACATCACATTTTCTCCTCTTCCTCCCCACCCCCTGCCACCCAACCCATATACCCAATACAATGGTTTCTCTCCAGTGAATGGTTCTTAAACCGAAGTGTATTAGAATCACCTGGGAGGGCTTGTTTACTTCAACTTGCTGAGTCCACCCCTGCAGATTTAGATCCAGTAAGTCTAGGCTTGGAGCCCAAGAATTGGCATTTTTAGCAAGTGTCCAGGGAACACACTTTGAGGGCAATTGCTTTGGCAAATATTGTTTAACTTGTGCTCCACTGAGGATCAGGGTGGCAATTCCAGAAGGATAAGGAGAATCAGAAGTACCTGAAAGCTTGTTAAATGCAACTCCCCACCATTGATTCTTGACCTTGGAGGAGCATTAAGATCTGGGGAGATATTGTGCTCAGACCCACTTCAAATCAATTAAGTAAAAATCTTTTGAGGCTGCAGCCTAGCAAGAGTATTTTTTTTTAAAGCTCCTACAGTAATCTTAATACCATGGAGGGCTCATAACAACTGCAGATCTGATTTTGAAAGCATTGTTGGTGGCTATGGGGTATTCATGGGAAAACATGCCCCAGGTAATTCTTATGCACTGAGAAACAGAGGCTGAGACCCAAATCTTGCCGTGCTCCCCCACCCCCCTCCAAGTGCACTACTGTCTCATATACACAATTCCTGGCTGTGCAATTGCTCTTCTCTTGCCTGGGGAACTCATCTCTGTTCATTGGGTTAACTCCTTTAGGTCCTTAGACACTATGCAGAGGGAGCCCGTAGCTTAGAAATTCTTTGATTTCCCTGTTCTGTGCTCTTTCTCCTTTATCTTAGTGTAGATTATACCAGATAGTGGAGTTTCATTTTTCTGTCAGTGACTCCCATCCCATTTAGTGCTAAACTCTGAAGGGAGGCATGATGATTTCAGTTTTTATTTTACCTACCCCTAGTGGATTTAATTTCTTTCTTTTAAAAAAAAATATTTTCTTGATTTTTCACAGAAAGGAAGGAAGAGGGATAGAGAGCTAGAAATGTCAATAAGAGAGAAACACCAACCAGCTGCCTCCTGCACACCCCCTACCCGGGATGTGCCCGCAACCAATGTACATGCCCTTGACCAGAATCAAACATAGGACCTTTCAGTCCGCAGACCAACGCTCTATTCATTGAGCCAAACTGGTTTTGGAGGATTTAATTTCTTGTAATATTGGTGCTCAATAAAATTAAATGGATTGATGTTAATTAAATTTTATAAATAGGGAAAAACCTGACTTTATTTTTTTTTTGGATAGTATTTTCTCTTCCTCCCTCCCTCCTTCCTCTCTCCCTTCCTTCCTTCTTTCCTTCCTTCCTCCCTTCCTTCCATCTTTCTTTCCTATTAAAGTATTAATTACCATAAGTCTGTCTTTCTAAGGTAAGATAAGACAGCTTATTGAGATGACAGAAATGCCCTATGCTAATAAATAAAATCAGCAATAGTGCATACCATAATCATAAGAAAGGTCTCATGTTTTATATTTAAATGAGGCCTGCTGTTATGATATAAAATCATTGTAAAAATATCATTAAAAATACACTTGTATACCTGTTTAAATCTTTTCACTGAAGTTGATCCTGAATTTTAAGTTTGTATTTTTTTGAGATAGTAACCATATGTTCAAACAATTGTTTTAATTACGAAATTTCTTAGCACACTCCAAGGAGTGATCACAAAATACTGCAGTTTCTGGGAGATCACAAAAGACTGAAGTGGCACACAGGAGTCAGTACTGACGCTGTGGGCCCCTTTGAAAATACATGGAGAATCAAATACCTCAGGACAGAATGCTGGCACCACCAGACTTCAGAGCAATTACATGTCATAAGTTTCTACTTAATTATCTCACATTATCTTACTAGGTAGTGCAATGCCACAATTACAATAGCTTGTTACAACAAAGCATATGCCTGAGTTTGGAATGGGAGAGGTAGTGCGACATGTCTTATTTTTTTCAATCTGGAATGTGCTTTGGGTATATCACAACATCTACATAGTTTATCATGCATTTCTCATCCTAATATATAAAAATCCAGGGTCTGAACTTCCAAAATGACTGAAGGCTTGACTGACTGCTGCAGCTGCGGTTGCCCTGACCCAGCACTGACTGCCAAAGGGCTGCAGATCAGGTCTGAAGAGAGGCCTGGAGAGAGAAGTAGGGTCTGATCCAAAGCCTCCATGGCAGCTGTTGATCAGCATTGCCACTCTCTTTTGCTCTGGGCCTGGGCAGCAGCCACGCCTCTCTTTCTCTCTGACCTCTGCTGGGGCTGCTGATTAGCCCTGCTCACTGATCAGACCTGTTGATAGGTCCGGAGATGCTGACTAGCATAAAAACTGACCAGTCAGAACCAAATCTGGGTGAAGTGCAAGGAGCCAATGGCTGCCTAGGAGGTGGAGCTTTTGATGCTGACTGGCATAGAAACCAACCAATCAGAACCAAATCTGGGTGAACTGCAAAAGCAGAACCTAAGATGGGGGCTGAGGAGGGGTTTTAAGGGCAACAGATGTTTGATGTAAGGATGTAAGAAAGTGGTTCAATTTTTTAATGACTGGTTTGTCAGTATAGCACATATAGTTGGCTATCAGTCCAGATATAGGGATTACCGTATTTTTCGGACCATAAGACGCACTTTTTTTCCCCCAGAAGTGGGGGGAAAAAGTCCCTGCGTCTTATGGTCCAAATATAGCCTACACATATACTTTAAAAAAAAAGTTTTTTTACTTGCCCGGCTCTGTGTGGTCTCTGTGTGCTTGCCCTGCTCTAAAATGGTTCTAAATGCTGCTGTTTACTTTACAGGATTGATTACATGTGTTTATGACTGTGATGTTGGGTTTTAATGCACATAAAATATTTTAGGACACTATTTGTTTCAGAATCTTTTTTTCTTCATTTCCCTTATCTAAAAACTGGTGCGTCTTATGGTCCGGAGCGTCTTATGGTCCGAAAAATACGGTATGTATTTTTGTCTGCCAAAAGCATCTCCTCCTGATGAAAAAGGCTCCCCCCCACCCCCCTTTAAGCAATCCTATTCTACTACTAAAAGGGTGATATGTTAACTAGAAAGGGTTGAACGGCCATCTTCCAAACATCTGACTTCCTTCCAGACAAAGCCATGGTGGTGGGGGCCAAGCTAGAGGCTGTTAGGGGCAATCAAATCAGCAGGGGAAGGAAGTTGGGGGTGAGATCAGGCCGGCAAAAGAGGTTAAGTTAGGGATGATTAGGCAGGCAGAGGCAGTTAGGGGAGAACAGGCCAGCAGGGGAGTGCAGTTGGGGGTGAGATCAGTCTGGCAGGGGAGGGCTATTGGGGGCAACGAGGCCAGCAGGGGAGGGCAGTTGGGGGCGAGATCAGGCAGGAGATTGGACATCCCCCAATGGGTCCCCAATTGGAGAGGTGGAGCTGGGCTGAGGGAACCCCCACCACCTCATGCACAAATTTCATGCACCGGGCCACTAGTTCTGTTATAAAAGGCTAAGCTTTACCACAAAATTTTTATAACCAATAACGCCCTATGTCTCACTAAAGGGGGGAAAAGTGAATACTAAGGAAAAAGAAAAGCTAGTGTATTGCTTGGTTCTAGTGATCTTTTGATCTTTTTCTAACATATACTATATGCATGTATGCATGCTTCCTGCTTTAATGGACTTAAGCATTTCCATATTACTATATATAGTTTTATTGTCATGCCAACACCTACAGATTGTTAGACTAGAATCTGTTGTCAATCTCTGCTTCTTTATAAAACCATATTATGACCATGATTCATTTTGCACATGAACAGATGCTCCTCTGTTTTGAGATTATACTAAAAATTGTGGACGAGGTCTATGGTATTCCAGTTTGAAACAGAATTATCTCTAGACTTTTAGAACACAAGGCCTCTGCTCAAGAGAAATGATAGTTTGTTTTTCTAGAAATATGAACTCAGTGAACAAAACCTGAAAACCACTCTAAAGGCAGGAGGTTCTTTGACCTCTAATGCCTGTCACCTCCTTAAATTTCTTAACTCAGCACTAATCTGGTTCCACAGTGTCTATACTTTTATCTCCTGCATATAATTGGAGACATCTGATTATATATGATTATCTGTGTTCCAATTTAATGCAATCTTTTAACAAAATGGAGCATGGCAAAATGGTTGCTATTAATACAATAATTGCCAATTAATTCTTTTTTTCCTTTAGCTTTTAAGACATTGGTTTCTTTGTGGCCTTCTATTTCTTGGGTTATAATTGCTCATTTGAATTAGTGCCAGGGTATTTTTTTATGCAGTGAATGTGAATGGAGCCACTGAAGGGTTTGAACAGGAAGGTGATATGATTGGGGATGGCTTTGGAAAATGAATCTGGTCCTATTTTGAAGGATGAATTGGACCTGTTAGAGGCAGAGGATAGGAAGCTTAGTTGGGAGGCAATCATAATAATCCCTGTGAGAGACAATGGGAGTTCACATCAGGGCTGTGACAATGGAAAGGAGGCAGATGTAATTGTGTAGAGAAAATTGCTGAAGGTGTACAAGTGATAAAATACATGTGGCAAGAGAGAAGGAGATGTCAAAAGTGTCTCTAAATGTTGGGTCTTATTGATCCCAAGGACCATGAAAAATAGGGAGTATAGGAGGAGGAGAAGTTTCTTTTCTTTCTTTTTGTTTAAATATATTTTATTGACTTTTTACAGAGAGGAAGGGAGAGGGATAGAGAGTTAGAAACATCTATGAGAGAGAGACATTGATCAGCTGTCTCCTGCACACCCCCTACTGAGGATGTGCCTGCAATCAAAGTACATGTCCTTGACCGAAATAGAACCTAGGACCTTTCAGTGCGCAGGCCGATGCTCTATCCACTGAACCACACCGGTTTCAGCGAGAAGTTTATTTTCAAAGATATAGGTTCAATTATGTTTTAAAATATACTTGTGTTTATTTTAATCAGCTTTGGTAAGACACACATACATGGGAAGAATGGCATGAAGAAAGAAGTTTTTATATGATAGATCCCTAGAAAAATGAGGCAATGGATTGCCATGCAGGGGCTATATGAAAAATCACCAGCATTGGTCAGGAGGCATAGGGAAGCAATGCATGAGGCAGGGTAAGCGGCTGAGTGACTTAGGATTGGTTGGTTTGAATATAGTAGTATTATCTATTAGTCTGGTACCTGGCCCTGGGGTAATATTGAGCAGGGGTATAGTGACCCAGGCTGCAGGAGCCTAATATGGATTTGGAATTGTTTCTCATATCAAAGGTACACTGAATGCAAGTTGTTTTCTATCACTAGGAATCAGTTTACTCTGGAAGCGGCAGTCTCTCCCCTGTAAGCAAGGCCTAGATGTCACTGCATCATAAAATACTGAAGACAAAAGAAACATGATTTATATGTTGCCTAGGCATTGTATCAAGGCAAAACTTCCTCATTAAAGCTAGATACTGGAGTATCTTAGGAAAAGTTAGGATTCTAAGGATGGAATTTTGAATCATATCTATAGAATGGGGCTCATATACCTAGATGGCATTGTCAGAAGAGAGAGCACACATGTAAAGTGAGAAGGGAGGGAATTCAAGTGCAGAACATGAGGAATGCCTATACTGAGGACATAGTAAAAGAAAGTAGAGTTAAGAGGAGACCCTGGAGGGTCTCTAAGGTGACAGGAAATCATGGAGAAAGTGTTCTTCTCAAAGGGAAAGTAGAGGTTAAAGAAGGGGTCACTCCAGAGAATGACAACTGAGCAAAACCCAGGGATTGGGCAACCAAGAAGTCATTGAGTTCTGATTGTATAGAATAATATAACTGTAGGTATGAAAGTTAGAATGTGAGGTTTAAAGCAGGAGTGATTTTGAGGTGATAAACACAGACCTCGTTTTAGAGAAGTTTGATGAAGAAGAAAGGAGAGGGATCCAAATCTCATTCTCCTAATTTTACTTCTCTATTTCCTACCTATATCCTACAGCTCTGGAAAAATGAATTGAAGTTTTTTTTTTTTTTTTTTTTTTTTTTTTTTATCATTGTGTTCTTATATATATGCACTCGCCTATCTCCTCCATGAAACTGTTTAAGCTTAAAGGCAGGGATGCTATATTACATGGCTGTATCCTCAGTGTTAACTGAGGGTAAACTGTGATTACTGCATGTCTCTTGAATGATAGAATGGATGGCTATTTCTCAGAAGAGTAGTTTACCCTCTCAACCTGTCATAAATTGCATGTCAGTTGCATCCCTCTGTATGTAGGTTTTCCTCCTTGCTTGTATCTATCAATTATTTGAAAATGCAGCTGGCAGTTTATTTCTTCTAGAAATTTTTTTCCCCAGTTAATCAAACCTAAAGTTATTTTGTATATTTTCTGTGCATAAATTATTTATTGAATTTGTATAAATTATACTGTGCTTAATAAAATTCTGCTTTGTAAGTATTCTTAGGTCATAATATGTTCATAAATTTTCTATTTTCAGATATTACAAGACATTATTCATGCTGAGAAAATGTTAACAGGCATACAATAAACTTTAAAATACATTCAAATATGCAAATATCATAGATCAGTATTATAGATTTGCTACCTCTATGACCTACTAGGCAGAAATTTTCATCAATGTGATTGTTTTGGATCGTATAAAACAGAATTTCATGAACCAGTAACCTTTAAAATATTGAAATAATTCTCTAAAGATAATGCATCATGCAATATATTGTTAATATTCTGAGTTTGATTGTTGGCAAAAATGAAGTGGCTAGAAGTCTTCTAGTCATATAATTTTGAATGGTATTGTTTCATTACTATAATCATTGTTTGAATTGCGTACATTTGGTGCACTTACATAATTTTTACAAAAGCATAGCAAGTGAATTCTTTGATTGAGAGTTACTAGAAATTAAAAAGGAGGAGATAGACTGTCAGAAGGAGAATAAAAAATCCTATTAGGCCCTGGCCTGGTGGCCCACTTGGTTGGAGCATAATCCATACACCAAAAAGTTTTAGGTCAAGTCTATCAGGACATGTAACTAGATTATGTTTGTTCCCCAGTTAGGGCACATATGGGAGGCAGCTGATCAGTGTTTCTCTCTTACATTGATGTTGTTCTCTCTCCTTTCCTCTCTAAAATCAGTAAGAGCATATCCTCAGGAAGATTAAAAATAATCCACATGGAAATTGTATTAAGAGAAATTAGAGAAGTAGAAATATCAAGTGATGTACTATGCAAATAAAGGTGCAGATTATCTAACAGGCTATATTTTGTACAAGTATTATGTTCAGGGGTTACACTGATATACTATATTATCTTCTTATTCCCCTACCAAATTGAGAAGTTCTCCAGGGCAGTGTCTGTATTTTATTGATAACTTTTCTCAATACATAGCATGAAGTTTGGCATCAAATATGCCCTCAGTGTTTATTGAACTGAATTAAAATTTTATAGCTACCAGGCCAAGTATTTTATACCCTTTTTGCATCTTTACATTTATTTAATATATTTGAGATCTATATTTATTGATACGGAAAATGTTGATAATTCTTTGTTGAGGGGAGAAAATAGGTTTCAAATCATTTAGAGAACCATCTTACCTACATAAATATGTATCCATGTATACACAGGCCAAGAATGCATAAAGATAGGTCATCAAGGATAGTCAGTCAGGTAGGTTTTCAGATGATTTTCACTCACATCTTCATATATATATTTTTTCATATCTGGATTTTCCATGGTGAGCTCAAGTTAACTTTACAAGACTGAAGCCATTTTTTCAGAATGTAGATAGAATGTAAATTGAACCAGAAAGCTTCAGGTTCTAGAACTGCCCCTTACCAGCTATAACAAAGTACTTGTTCAAATTGCAGTTTAATCATATATAATAAAAGAAAATGAACACATGTGCCCTTTTATATTCTGGAGTTGTTTTAAATACCAACAAAACTCAGGCCTTACTTTTGTTTACCTTAATTTTTACTTTCAGCTCTCATTGTTTTCCATTGATAGGAAACTTACCCTGGCTCTCTGGAATTTCACATTCTTGTCCCCCAAGTTTATGATGGAGTTTTGGCATCTTAAATGGTATTAAGACTTGGGATTTGCTGGGAGCAGGTGAGGGAGTCATTGATTGGGGGTCCATAGCTGTAGCTGTTGGAACATCCAGTCTACTGGTCTGCATGGCCCCTTCAGTGCCCGAGGCTCTCTTCTGCTTCTATCGATAGATCACATTTGGGGTATCAGAATATTTTTAAATCTGCCAGTCTCCATGCCTGCCTACCCAAGCTAATTCTCTCAGTTTTGGCTCACTCACAGGAGCAGTGTCTAGAATCTGGGCTGGAAATATGCTCTGCTTTTAGTATCAACAGTATCAACAGCTGCCCTCCCTTCAGCTCTGAACACAGCAGAATTGCTTCCTTCCCTGGGAAGAGGCAGGAAAGCTTTATTATCTCTGATTCTCATTGCTCTCTGCATGCCTGGATATGTTATCTGTACTATGGAATCCTCTTTAGCTCTGGGAATCATAAATTTCTTCTTTTTTTACATCTGTAACAAGACTCTGCTAGGGCTGTGAGTATAAGGTCTGTACCTGATTGAGTGAAATAAAAGAAAATGCATAAATATGAGGGAAACAAAACCCAGAGGCATTTTAAAACATTTTCCTGACAGTTAAAAAAGTGCTATGATCCTGGGAGAGTATGCAGAGTATACATAACTAAGTAGAAGACACTCCATGAATCTCCTCGATAGAGTTTGGAGAAGGAATTAAATTCTAATATCCTAAGAAATCCATTGCATGAAATAGAACATCTTATCTCTCTTGCACCTAGAATGGTATTAGCCATACAGTTCCCTTAGGGAAGCTGAGAAAATAATTACTCAAACCAGCTCCCTAGGGAACTAATTATCTCCCTGAACTTGTTGGGGAAGACACACAACACTGAGAACTGTGCTGCAATTCAAATGAGGAGTACCTTAACTAAAAAAAAATCTAAAAATTATAGCAAAAATGCATAGATATGTATCCCAAGAATAAAGGGTCAAGGGAAGTATTCTCAGGAGAAAGTGACAGGTAAAAAAAAAATTAAAATATAACCTAGAATTAGAAAATGGAACAATACTAGTCTTGTAGATGCTTTAATATTGTGGAGAATAGAAGCTTGGATTAGTGGGAAAACAGGAACAGGAAGTGAAAATTTTTTGACTTGTGTTGTTTGAATATCTTATGGGAATATGAAAGATTCCTGGGCTCCAAATTATGACATGCCACAAAGCTAATTTTCATGTCCTATATTTGAATAAAAGTACACATATCATGATTAGAAATATAAGGTGAAGAGAGAGTACGATCTTTGAAATCAGACAGATGCCCCAAGTTAACTAACTATATACCTCCAACATTATTTGACTTTTCATACTCAGCTTGGTCATCTATAAAAATAGCTGTCATTTACCTTGTAAAGATGTAGAAAGATTCAAATAAAATTGCTGTAAAGAGCATTAAGACAGTATCTGGTATATTATAAGTGCTTTGCAAATCACAGATAATATTTTCCTTGGTTTTAGTTTAACTACTTTGCAATAAAACACATATATTGTATTTATTGTTTTAAGAAATTAAAAAAATAACTACAAAACTGTTTCATCTTTTCCCCTTTACCAGACTTCTGAGGATCATGCAAATGATAGGAGCTAGAGGTTAAAAAGAGAGAAAGAGAAACAGGTTACAGGATCCATGACTTTCCTGGGAAGTACCAAGAGCTATCCGTGCCTTTTTCTATTTATTTGATGATAAACAGATTTAGTGTTTTGTTTGTCTATCTGATCATGATTGTGTGCATTAGTGTGTATGTGTGTGTTTGTAGCTGTATTTTTATAAAGTGCTGATCCTGGTTGATTTAGAATACTTTTAATTTTAAAAGGTTATATTTTTCTTCTGGAATCCTCTTGTATTCACAAAGACAGAGGAGATAGAGTATCATTTAAATAATATATAGTGATGAGACTATAACAGAGTGGTTAAGAAAAGAATTTTGGAGGTTGACTTAAAATACATTGACTTTGAAAGAAATATGCATCTGGTATAAAGAATAGATTTAACTAAATATTCAGATTGGTTTTACTAACAGACACCACTTTCAGGAGATGTGTGTTTTGGTTTTAAAAATATTCCAGTTTGAGTTCAGTTGTATTATAGCTTACATAATACTAATTATATGCTGGCTTAGAAATATGTGTTAGTCATAAAATTTTGGCCAAAATCACATCAGAAATTTGATAGGGTAAAACACAGTGAGTATTCTCACATGTTTAAAATCTTGAGAGAAACATAGTATGTACCACTTGACAGTCAAATTGTTCCATGATGTTAAGGAGAAACAATGAAATTGTTCCATGAAGCTGCTGAGAACTACTAGGTTCAGAGTGACTAGGCTCAGGCTTTATTTCTTAACTATAACTAAGCTGGATAGTGATCTGTGACTTAATAGCTCTCTGAGCTATGATTCCTAACAAAACAAAGTGTAGAAAGCATCCATCTCACAATATTTCTTAGGTTTATTTTGTTTAACCTAGTGGAAATTCCTTAATGCAATGGACTTCTTTAACAGCTCTTGTGTTGAAATATTAGAAAAACTCTGACTTTATAAACTATTTTATGTTGGGTATTTACTATTAGTAGTTAATGGATATATATAATGACTTGTCATATTTAAACTAAGTAATTGATAAAGTTGTTAAACACCTTCTATGTTCAAATAATTCAAGTTAATATCCAAAATCATAAAATTGTCAAAATTTTGTTTTTTAATTGATCTGTTAGGAATTTCAAAGCTAAATTCACCTTAAAAATATCAATTATAAAACAACTTACTAATTATTCAAAACTAGTGGCCTAGTGCATGAAAGTCATTCACATTAAAAGGAGATTAATTAGAGGAAATATTTTAATATTGCTATTTGCCCTTTCTCTATAATAGAAGTGTCAGAGGTGAAAGAAAATTAGTAAAATGTACATGAAAATTTTCCTCCTGTCAGTCTGGGAAGCAGCACAGGACCCAGAGTCAAAACCCTCCCCTCCCATGTTGCTTCAAAATTGCACAATACTCATACCCAGCCAGTCCCACCACCATTGGGTGAGATCTAGACCTATAAGGCCCCACCCCCATCAAGCCCCAGCAGGTGGGAGGTGCAGCCACAAGTCCTCTGGCCCAGTGCCAGGTGGGGGTGCAGCCTCAGGACCCTCATCAAGCCCTCCAGGGTTGGGAGTGCAGCCTCAGTACTCCCGTCAAGCCCGCCAGGCAGGGAGCGTAGCCTGAGGTGCTTTGGCCCAGTGCCAGGTGGGGGTGTGGTCTGAGGTCCCCCATCAAGTCCCACCAGGCGGGGGGCACAGCCTGAGGTCCTCCATCAAGCCCCGTCAGGTGTGGGGAGTGCAGCCTTAGGTCCCCTGGCCCCGGGGAGGTCTCCTTGAGGTCTCCCTTCAAGCCCTGCCAGGCGGAGGTCATGGCCTGAGTCCCCTGTCATGCTCCACCAGGCGGGGGATGTAGCCTGAGGTCCCCTAGCCTGATGCTGGAGTACGGGGCACAGCCTGAGGTCCCCTATCAAAGTGCAGGCTCAGGTTCCCTGCCGAGGCCCAGTGCCAAACAGCCTCAGGTCCCTGCTGATTGCTCCTTAAGGCTTGTTAGGGGAACTCAGCCTCAGCTGTGGGCACCTACATCTTTGTGATGGTGTGATGGTTAATTTGCATATTCCCTCTTTATTAGATAGGATTGTTCAGAATCAAAAGAAGTATCTCTTATGCTCTTGTTTGTACCTTATATTTGTGGTTTGCTCAAGAGTGCAAGAGGATAGAAACTGATGTGGATAGTAGCAGGAGATAGGATATTATTTCTGTAGTAAGAGAAAAATGCCTTAGGACATATCTCATTACCAGCTACCTCTTCCCTTGAAGTGATCTTTATCCTTGATTTTCCTCCTGAGCCAACTTCACTTCTGGCCTTCCCAACGGCCTACCCTCTAATTGGCTCTGGGGTGGAGCCTGGAGCTTTACCTAGGCTTGAGTCCAAGTGTTCAAAGAAGGTGTGATTTTTGTCCTTCTGTGGTGCTGGTGCTCATGTTACCTGCCCCTCCCCCTCCTTTCTGAGAGATGCAGAAGCATTCATTTGTCTTCTATTTACCTCTGATGACTTTGTGCACACAAGAAACACAGGCACAGATCTAGTTGGACTTCCAGGTGAGACACAGACCAATGAGTTAGTCAAGAGAGATGCGAAGATGATGACATCATCAAGATGGCAACATAGGTTGTTTTTTACTTCAGTCCCCCTGACAAAAAGACCATTTAGCAACTCTTCATAGAGAAAATTCCTAAACCTAGGCTTGAGGCTGAAGCACTCCCCCAGACAAGACTATGAAGAACTACATTAGGCGGGTAAGAAGAGCTGTTATACTTCAACCACATTTCCCCTTTCCCAGGGTAGCACAGAGCCAATATAAGAGGGTCCCTCTAGGTTTAGGTTTTCTTTGGTGGGAAGAGAGCCCAAGATGACCATTCAGCTCTCTAAACATTATAGAATGTTTCCCAGGAAACCCATTCAGATCTTCTTCACAAAGATCACTGGGGAATCTGTAGGGCTTGACCACTGGGGATCAGATAGAGAGGAAGAATGGTGGTGGGCTTACAGCCACCAGCACTCAAATCTTGGTGGACTATATGACTCCTTGCAGCATGCTTGAGCAGACATCCCAGCCAGTGGCTCTGCACATCTGCAGAGTCTCACCAGTAGCCCTGTCTGGTCAGAGAGCTCAGTTGATAGTTCTGCCTGGTTTAGATCCCTAGCCAACTAACCATAGCAGCTATCAAACTTGTTCAACAGCCCCATCTGGACAGAAAAGCAAATTTGCAGTGTTGCCCAACTGCTGAATATAGCTTCCAGTTCCACCCTACCAGGAAGCCTGATGAGAAAAATCTGGGCAGCTGTGGAGTTCATCCTTTAGCTATGAATGAGCAGGGAGCCAGGCCAGCAATATTTCCCAACTGTCAAATTTGCCTCTGGATAATCTCAGAACCCAGCCTATGGTACAGCCCAGCCACATAGCTGAGCCTACAGTCCCATAGCACAGTACAGACTAGCTTATGGCTTTCCCTGATTGCTAAATATAGTTTGTGGTCTCATCCAGATAGAGAGCCCAATGAACCTACCAAATTTCAGAACATAACCTGCAAACCTTTCCACAAGGAGGCTGAGAGAACACTACAAGAAAAAGGACACTACAAGAAAAAAAGCACTTTAGAGCAATATCCCTAAAGAATATAGTTGAGAAATACTCAATAAAATACTAGCAAACCAAACTCAACAGCACATTAAAATGATCAAACATCATGATTAAATGGGATTATTCTCTGGGATGCAAAGATGATTCAACATATGCAAATGAGTGAATATGACACATCACATTAATATAATGAAAGATGAAACTTTTAAGATAATATTAATAGATGTAGAAAAAGCCTTTTGACAAAGTTTAGCATTCATTTATGATAAAAAGAAACTCTCAACAAAGTTGGAATAGAGGGAACAATACTTTAACATAATAAAGAGCATATATGAGAAGACCACAGAAAACTTCATACTCAATGGTGAAAGTTTGAAAGCTTTTCTTCTAAAATCAGAAATAAGACAAGGGTGTGCATTCTCACCATTCCTTTTCAATATAGTACTGGAAGTCCTAGCTACATCAATAAGGAAAAAAGAAAAAAAAAAGGCATTCAAATCAGAAAACATGCTTTTACATAGAAAAAGTTCTAAAGACCACCACCAAAAAAAAAAAAAAAAAAAAAAAAAAGTTAGAACTAATGAATAAATACAGTAAAGTTTAAATATACAAAATCAACATATAGCGGAAACCAGTTTGGCTCAATGGATAGAGCGTTGACTTGGGGACTGAAAGGTCCTGGGTTCAATTCCCATCAAGGGTACCTTGGTTGCGGGCATATCCCCAGTGGTGGTGGTGGGGGGTGCAAGAGGCAACTGATCGATGACTCTCTCTCATCGATGTTTCTAACTCTCTATCTCTCTCCCTTCCTCTCTGTACAAAATCAATAAAATATATTGTATATTTTTAAAAATCAACATATAAAAATTAGTTGCTTTCTGTGCACTAATAATGACTTATCTGAAAAGGAAATAAAGGACACAATTCCTTTTGTGATAGTTTTGAAAGCAACCAAGTACTTAGGAATAAACTTAACAAAGGAGATGAAAGATCTATACATTGAAGACTATAAGACCTTGATGAAGGAAGTTGATAAATACACAATTCAATGGAAAGATAGCACATACTCTTGGATTGAAAGGTCAATTACATCTTATTAACACTGGAAACATATTCTGAAATGTATCTTTTAGTAAATAAATTCATTACTCAAACCAAGTATGCAAGAATGCTAGAGGAAGGGCAAGGCTATGTCCTCTGGGATCAGATTTTGTTTTCTAGGCAGAAGGCTCATCCTCATCAGTTAATATATTTAAGTGGATGTGAAAATTTATTCTCAGATAATCCAAAAATATATTAACTCTTTTATATACACATTTATTCCAGTGTGAAGGCTGATTCTGTATCTGGATAAAGTTGACTGTAAGCAATCTGAAAAACTGTCCTACACTAAGAGGTTAAAAAGAAGAAAAACACATTATTTTATGTTCATCACCCAAATTTCATAGCAAAATGCTTGCCAAACTGTATGAATCTAACGAAATCCCCTTGGTGTTAAGAGTTTTAGTCAGCACATGTCCAAGCCATTTGCAGTCCAGGAAACAAATGTAGAGCACATGTTGTGAAACAAGTTTATGTGAGAGGACTCTGGACTCCAGAGCCAAAAAATGTGAATCATGGCCATAAACAACAGAGGGTTAAAAAATGTCTACGTATAGAAATATAATATTTGTCTCTAATGTTTAGGCTCTTTCCCTAATACAATGGGAAATCAGTTTAATGAAAGGGGAACATGCCAGGTTGTAGAGCTGAGTCATAGCAGTTTGGCTGCATGTAGTTAACCATGTGATAGTTTTCATATAATAGAAAATATTGTATTTTTAAAAGTAACTAAAGCCATAAGGTAAGCTTTTTGGCTCCATTCATGGCTAATGATCAGGTCAGTGGATCAAATGCTTAAAGTATGATAAAACAAAATAAAGCAAAAAAATTCATATTTACAGAAATGTAAACGGTTCTAACTAACTCAAGATATAAGAAAACATTTAAACTTATTCCAGCTGATTTTAACTATTGTTTATCTTTTTAGCATTAAATGGAGAGGTTTAAGTTTGGATTTATTCAGGAGAGGGATGCCATTTTGTGTATAGACTTTTGTTTGAGAAAACAAAATGATGCAATAAAAAATACCTTATTGTGTATATTGAAACCACAAAGAATCTTATTGAGGAGTCCCATAAGTAAACTAAACCTTTTTGTTTCACTCTTAAAGAATGCTTAGGCAATCCTGTAATTAGGATGTCATCTTGCTGACTGAGTTATTCAGGTGAATATTATTCATCTTTTTTTTTGTAGTGTATAATTGGGTATTTTAGAATTTGTGGTTTGGGTAAAGTATAACATTAATAAACCTAAAATCCTACCTTTGTTTCCCCTTGGAGTGATCCAGGAATGGCATCCCTACTCCCCAGTGCCCATCTCAAAAGTATATGAGCATCAGTTTAGTCCAAGTATCCATGAGTAGATGAGTGGATACATTTATACAATGGAATACTACCCTGATGTAGAAAGGAAGACAATTTTACTCTTTGTGACAGCATGGATGAACCTTATGCTAAGTGAAATAAGCCTGTCAGAGAAAGACAAGTACCATATTTCACTCATATATGGAATTTAATGAATAAACTGAACTACTAAGCCATATAGAGATAGACTATAGATAAGAGAGCAAGCAGGCAGCTTGAGTTGGGGAGTGTTTGGGCGCGAGGTGGAGGGATTGAGCAAGTAGTAAGAGAGAGAACTCATGGACATGGATAATAGTGTGGTGATTTTGGGGGTGGTAGGAGATGCATGGTAGAGGGAATAGAGAGGATGAAAGGTTATGGAAAAAATTAAATTAAAAAATAATGTGAGCAACAGTTCAGAGTATAGGTACAGAGTTAGGAAGACCTGAGTGTTAATTCCAATGGAATAGCTTACTACTTCTATTAAATTAGGCAAGTTGCTTGGCTCTGATGCATCAATTTTTCCCTCTGTAAATGGGAATAATACTACCATCTACCATCTGCGGTTATAGTGGTGAATATTAAATTAGATAATGTGCCAAGCAGTCAGTTAACACTCAGTAAATATAGCTATGCTTCTTCATGGTGAGCATGATATGACTGGATGATTGAAAACAAAGGAACATGCACTGATGAATGGGTATTACTGGCAGTGCCTTCATACTGCTTGATGGTTAAGGTTAAAGGTGAACAAACTGACTTCTGGCTTGTTCCTTGCATTACATATACTCCCCTTCTTTCTTTCCTGCCTGTTCAAATCTCAGTAGTGTCAATCTGCTTTCCTCTAAAATAGCTCCAAATGAGCAAAACAAGTAGAATAAGCATGGCTTGAGAAGAAGAGACAAACTTTGGCCAAAATCCCTGGTGATATCTGGCCCAATTAATTGCATCATACATATTCAATATCATTTTCTAAGTTGAAAATTAGTTATGTGAAAACATAATTAATAGTAAAACAGTGACTATTGTAAAAATGTTGATAGCCAGTTAAACTATTCAGTTTTTCATGTTTAGTTTTATATAGTAATGATTTGTTATGCAATTCATAGACAATGTCAGGTTTCATTTGTATCATGACAAATGGATACATACTCTGAGGTTTACTGAGTGCAAATGATATACTTTCAACTAATAATACTTAGTTTATTAGATATAGCTACTTATTAGAAATGTAGACATGTGGATTATAGTCACATCAAATGTTTTAGTAATATTAATATCATTTTTAAAAAAAGAAATACATTTGTATGGCTCATTAAGTGCTATTAAACAGATGCTTAGATTCATAGTTATAAAATATTTTTTATCTGACTGCTATGATGAGAATGCCCAAATTGAATTTTCAGACAGTCTCAAAGATATATGGAAAAGAAAAGTGGTTTAAAGAATAATCCTCAAAGTTTTGATGCTACAGATCTGGAAATCCCATAAGGAATAACTGTCTTGAAAAATTTATACCTTTCTCTCCTTTTGCTGAATGAATTATATTGTGAACAGGCAATCTGTCTCTCAGAATTTTGTCACTTATGTGACAGGCTGGTCTTAATCAATATAAAGATGAAAATCCAAAGCACAAACCATGAATGTGTTCATGAAAGTGCAGGGCAGTTCTTAAACATTTAGTAAGAGCCAGCAATGTCTTAGGTGTTAAAGAAATGGAGGTGAGTAGCTTAAGAGAGTAGTTAATGCCCACGTTTTCTTCCCAGAAACAGTACATAGAAATAAAGCTATAATGCAGTACAGTTCAACGATGACACAGCATTCATTTGGGAAAGAGGTGGCAGTTGATAATTCCTTTGTGCTGACCTGGACACAGGCCATTTTGTCAGTACAGAGGGCTTGGTTGAACTGGTAACATGGTTGTCAGAAAGCCTCTGGTTCCCCTCTCTCCCCCACTGCTAATTCCTGCATTATGGCAAAATTGTCACCTGGGAAAACCTGGTTCTAGTCCTTTACTTAGTTACTTCCTCTCTAGAATCACTTGTCATTTAACCCTTTGCAAGCATTTCAACATAAGTAAGAAATATCCAGATGACACCATTCTGCAGGGGATAAATAACCATAACCCCATTGCCTAAGAGTTTTGCTTCTCCTTTCTTTTGAGGTAAGAAGAAAGTTCGGCTCTCCAACTGTAGTGCAATCACTAGGTTGAGGTCAGGTGTTTGTAATCATTTTCTAATATTATAAAGCTGACTCTGTGCAAAATTATATTTTCTTCTTTCACATTAACCCTAAGTCAAATAAACACTTCTGAGAATCACAGTCCATAAAACAAGCTAAAATGTGTTTCAGTCATTTCTTAGTTTAAGACTCATATACAATCTTGAAAAAGGAACGAATCTGAGAAAATTCCTAGATACTGAAATAAATTAAAAATACTGAAAGTCTAGCACTATATGATGTATATCTCATAGTCCAATGCATTTGATACATCTAAATTCCTGCCATTGTTTGGTCTTAAGTTTTTCCTATAAAAGGGGAAATGGTTATCAACAAGGTTCAGCAAAAATGGGTAGATTTATCAAAAAGTGTATATTTATCTATTGCATATTGATTAAAACGTTGGTCTCTGACCTCCAACAGCATGAAAATAAATCTCTGTTTCAGCATGGAATAGTCAAATGACCTTAGGCAAGTTCTTTACTCCCTCCACACCTCAGCTTCCTCAACTATTAAACTAAGAATTCTATGGGAGGCAGCTTATAAGATAGCCCCAGTGATTCCACTTCCTGGTATTTGACACTGTGTAATTCTCTTCCCTTTGAGTGTGGGCTAGCTTGAATGACTCTCTTCTAATGAATAGAATGATGGCAAAAGTAATAGGATATAATTTCCAAGGTTAGGTTATAGGAAGTTTTAACTTTCTTTGGGGGGGGGGGGGGTCTATTCTTTCTTAAACGTTTTGCATGCAGCACTATCAAGAGTCTCATGTGGCAAGGAAGGGATGTTTTCAGGCAATAGCCAGGGAAAGCCTGAGGCCTGTCAAAAGCCCCATTTGTAATTGTGGAGCCATATTTCCCGAGGCCTTCTAATAGCTGGGAATGTGAGCCTGAGGCACCCAGCTGGGTTGTACCTGATTTTCTAATGCACTGAAACTGTTGACTCTTTTAAGCTATCAAGTTCAGGTTTAATTTGTTACACAACAATAGGTAACTAATACAAACTAGGGTAATAATAAAAATCAATTTATAGGATGGTTAAGTGTGATAATAAATGAACAGAACCTGAGACAGCACAATCTCTGTAAATGACAGTTCTCATTCCTTGCACTGAAAGGGAATTGCTATGATCTACATGATTGTATGTCCCTCTAATTCATGTTCAAAGGGATGGTGTTAGGGGATGGGGTCTTTGGGAGGTTTTTAGGCTCAGTTCTTTCATGGAAGAGGGCTGGAAGTTTCCTAGCCTTCTGGTCATGTGAGGAAAAAGGAGAAGTCTGTGACTTAAAACAGGGCCCTCACCGTACCATGCTGGCATCCTAATCTCAAATGTCTAGTGCCCAGAATTGTGAGAAATAAATTTCTGTTGTTTATAAGCCACCTAGCTTTTAGGATTTTGTTCTAGCCAGCCTAGGAATGAAAGAGATGGACAGGAATGAAAACGTATGAGTTTTAATGTTTTAAAGCAGAAGAGAGCTAATTAACTTGAACCATTTAAATTAAGGTTACTATCCTTTATAATTGTTCTTTTTTGTTTGTAAACTGTTTACAAGCCATGTCCTTTATTACTAATTTCCTTATGTTTTTCTTTTCATAAGAAGGAAACACTACTTCCTTAGATAATCTCACAATATAATCCTGGGATCAAATTATTCAGAACACTTTTTTTTTTCAGGAAAACATCTAGTTGTCTATACAATCCACAACCTTCAATTCACACATACTATTCAATAGTTTGAGTTACCCTCACTAAAGTTTATCACACTAGAGAAAAAAAAGTAATTATTACTCTATTTTTTTGAGGGGGTGGGGAAGGGAGGCAGATGATTGTGGAAATATGTGCTTCAAGTTCATTTCAAAATCTTAATATGTGAGATTTTGTTATATGTGGTTTTGCTTCAATCTATTTTTACAAGCATCTTAATTATAGGTCATATTCTCTTATTTCTTTGCATATATTATAATACTTAAATTATACAACAGATAATGTGTTTGAAAGAACCATAGAGACTAAAATAAATCTTTTCCTCAGAAAAGGTCTGCTCTTTCTGCTGTCAGATATTTAGAGAAAGGGGATGGTCCCTTTGATACAATCAGGAGCTGAGCTAGGTCTGAGGCTAGGTTACAACTTTATTTAATTCAGTTCACCTCTTGTATCAAATGATTTTAGGGCAGTGGGTGATGTTTTAAGATAGAAACAAAGTATAGGCAAGAGGTATTTTCCTTGTCTTTTCCCATGTCTCCTGCACCCTTTCATATAGATACATGAAAAAATTACTTATACATGAAGTACAAAAACTTGGTATAAGATCAGAATTTATAGTTTCTGCCCTCACTTTCAAGTGCAACATTATTATTTAAGTACCATAAAAGTCAAAGTGTGTTCTTGAGCTGGGGTTCAGAGAGGATTGTGGCTAACTTGTGGATACTGTAGACATAAATATTAAATTGGGTACACTATATAATAGTTCAGGAACTCTCCCTCCAGTAAGATTTTCTCATTTTGAGTTCACTTGAATCATTAATGGGAGTGTTATCTCAGTTTTACTTTTCTTCATAGACCTTATTTATCTGAATAATCTGAATAAATACTCTGGCAATATTTATAAATGAGGGATTTCAAAGAAGATGTTGCAAGAAATATTCTCTTTCAAATATTTTTTTGCGTTGGTCGCTCCAGGGATATTTATTGATCATTGGAATCCCAATGCCACAATTTCAAATCTGTTTTCAGGGAAGGAAAAAATTTAAACTTGATTCTATAATTCAAACACAATTAAAATCTATAATATTAGGGTTAAAAAGGGAACAAATTTAGAGAAGTCATAATATTTGAAACCACTAATAACTTTAGAAAGTTATTCAGAAAATATCTAAGCTTACTTAGTATCTGCTGATAAGTTTCTGTCTGTATACACACCTTCTGTGTCCTAAACACATTCTATTTTATTCTAATAGGATACACAAAAGCTTCACCTTCTTTGTGACTTAGAATCACAGGCCCAAGTGACAGCACTTGAGAGAATATATTGTATATTTATTCCAGTATACTAAGAAGATTTGAAAGCTGCACCATAATTTACAGCTCTTAAAATTTTTAATTTTTAGATGGAAACCCCAGGTCAATTGTAGTTTATATATTGTTCACAGCAAGATTATATAATAAAACCAATGAGTAGCAATCTGAGTTCTCTGAAGAGCAAGAGACTGGAAAGTAGCAACCGAGTTTGCAAAGTTCCTTTTGCATTATTTATCTCTGGGTTTTAATACTTTGGCCAGCAATTATTGTTCTATCTCATATAAAAATTGTCCATGAGCCAACCGGAAAAACCACCCACATTCCAAAATCTTGCCAACTTGCAACAAAGCTGTCTCAGAATTAGAAGAGCTACAAAACATATTAATTCTCAGTGGACCAGAGTGCTTGCTCCCACTTCTACTTTTCACAATAGCAACTTTATTTTTTCATGTGTTTTCTCCATTCTTATATGTGCACTTGGTTTAAAGACTCCAGCTTGGCTTTTTCCTTGAGTTTGATGCAGATATATAGATAAAAATCTAAGTAGACTATGTGCTGGAAAGGGATACAAGGATTTCCCCCTAGATGCATCTTCTGAAGGCTGTAAATCACCCAAGCAAGAGGAAAGAATTATTGACTTAAGGATGAATGAGCACTTAGGTGAATCTATCCAGTCCAAGGAAATGGAAATCTCCCATGTGCTACTTTCTAGCTTAACTTCTATTTGTTGATCATACCCTGCGGTATGTTAAACAGATACAGATATGAGTTATGCTACGAAGGGATGTTAAACAGGTCTGATTTTCATCGCATGGCTACATATCATTATCTTACGCTTTTTTTTTTTAAACTGCTTTCAGACAATGAAGATGTGATATTTTTATATATTAAACAAAATTTCATTTCTTATCCACCTACTTAATATATATATATATATATATATATATATATATATATATATATATATAGTCAAGGCCATATAGACTTAGTCTACTGTTCCTAAGGCAACAATGACCATGGCTTATGCCTTGGAGTTCCAAAGTGTGTTATGTGTTTTGTGTTTGTTTTTAAAGCCTGCAAATGGCACTCCAGAAAAGAGCTTACAACTAGAACAGAAAACTTCATTTTTTCTGTTCTTTTCTTTTCAATTGGGGAGCTAGAGTAAACTTTAATTGTAATTAGTTGTCAAAAACTGTGCTCTGATATTTTATTTTGTACTAAGTAATCTAAACTTGAACAGTCACTCTAATTACTATGAAGTATTTCTCTTAAGTTCTACAGTATAATTGTGGGATTTTCCAAAAGATTAATGTTTCTTAAGAACAGAACTTAAAATGCATTGCCTGATGAGAGAGGAACAGGAGATTGTACAATAAACTTAGAGGTGACCTCCTTGTGCCTCCTAAAAATGACATTTGAAATAATAAGAATTTTTTTCTTCATCTTTTCTTTCTCTCCTTTCTTGCCTTTAAAAACTTCTTAGCAGAATAGGAAGTACTGAAAATAACCTAACTTTGTCGAGCACTTTTGATGTGCCAGGCGCTCAGCTAAGCATCTCATGTATATTAATGCTTTCAATTTTTACAAAACACCATAATTTAGAAAATATTATTTTATCTATTTTCCAGTTGAGAAAACTGAGGCTTGGTAATATTTTATTTTAATTCTCATCAAAGTACATGTTTTTATTTATGAGAGAGAGAGAGACAAATATCAATGTGAGAGAGAAACATCAATTGGTTGCCTCCCGTTCTTGCCCCAACTGGGGACCAAACCTGCAACTTGGGCATGTGCCCTGACTGGTAATCGAACCTACTACCTTCTGGTTTATGGGACAATGCTCCCATCACCTGAGCCATACTGGCCTGGACTGAGGCTCTGTTATTTGACCAAGAATTATACCTGGCCTGGCTGCTGGGATCATGGTTTTGAACTTCATCTAGCAATTTTTTATTGCATATTTTTATTTAAAGGATAATAAACAAGAAATCAAGTTTTGAGAATTCTTTCCCCAAGACCGTAGGAAATCAACATAAGGGCACATTTATGATCTAAAGAGAAATGGGTAGAATCCAGTTACTCTCACTACTGATAGCAGGAAACCTGCTGGCTTCTTCTCCACCTTTCCTCCCTGCCAACAACCCCCATTGAGTTATAAAAATACTTCATTGGGAGCAGTGGCCCAAAAGGCAAATGTCTCTTCTTAAATTAGATGAATGAATAAAATGAGTTTTATAAAAATGGACATATAAGAAATCGAGGACCAGGTCAATTATAAAGAAGGCAGACAAAGGTAGGATATGTTTTTTAAATCCCCATTTGAAGGAAAGCAGTTTTAGATAACCAGATATGCTTTGATGATTGAGATTTTTGGGATTCAAAAGCCTAGTTTCAGAAATCCACTTGGTGTCACCAGGGAAAAAGCATCAAGCTATTTTTGTGGGAGGCTATTTGAGATGTGCTGGCTTGATCCTGTTTGTCAGCTTCTCCACTGAATGTCTGTTTTAGGACTAACGGTCAATTGAAAACCAGCCCCATATAAAAATACCTCATAAATATTTTATCCTTTAGAACTGGAGTTGGTCTTGGGGTATTTTGCATACCTGAAAAAAAGATTGATAGAGTTAGAATAGATTATGAATAAGTGCCTTGAAAACATTGTATTTTAATTGTAATTTCACCGAATCAGATTCAATTTACAAAGCAATGTGGGCTGAAAATTATTCCAGTAAACTCCCAGATTTAGTGAACAGATAACCCCTCTAGTCAATAAAGCAGGTCTTAACTGTAAATCTTGTGCTTGTAATAAGAGAACTATAGTAAATTCACAGGGCTCAGTAGCTATGGCAACTGCAGATTTCAGTCAATACCCTTTGATCTTCAACATTAGATAGTCATGTCTGATTGCTGCACACAATCCTTTTCCCCAAAGAGGTCAATATGTTCTTGCTGAAATACTTCAAAGTATTCCGGTCCTTGGAAATGCCTAAGGGTTTTTATATTAGTTATTCCCAACTGTGATCAATGGTCCTACTTGAAAAGTTATGTGGTGCTTATACAAACACACATAAGCCTCCATTAAAAATATAACTTGTGCTTATGTACATATACTTTGCCGAGAGAAAAACCTTGGCTAAATATTTATGCATCTGAATCTGTATCCAATATATACACATAGATATGCAATATATATATATAGTATGTGTTTTATACAAATGCAACCACACCTGAAAATAAAAAGCCAAGGAAAATATTAGTAGTAGGTATTGTTTTTTAATAATGAAACCATTTTGAATAATGACCTCAAAATGATTGGAGGCAATTCAAGTACTATTGCCATGAATATAATTAATTTAAGATAACAATGACACTCTTACTTGGAATTACTAACAGAAATAATGATAATTAAAAATGGGACAGTTTAAAATATCTAAATTTACTTATTACGCATTCCATTTTTAATTATTCAGTGAACATTTTATTGAATTCCAAGTTTATGTGAGGCACTTCTAAGCACTACAGGGAAAAATAGCAAATAAAAGATAGTTTCTATGTCAAGAAACACATAATATGTATTTAGGGAACATAAATCACATGAAAGGGCTATACACAAGAATGGACACACTGAGAAGTGCAGATCAGTGCCCTGGGCCCCCAGGAAGGAGAGGTACCTTTTTGCAGAAGAGATTGGAGAAAGATTCATGGAGAATGCAGCATCTGATCTAGGTCACTGAGTTCTTGGAGAACTTCAAAGGATGAGTGTGTGTGTGTGGCGGGAATAATCCCAGTGGAGGGGCTGGCCTGCATAAAGTATAGAGGTGAGCTCTACTACCGTGTTTCCCCGAAAATAAAACATCCTCCGAAAATAAGACCTACTTACAGGTTTCCTTCTGAGTGAAATATAAGGCATCCCCTTGAAAATAAGCCCCCCCCCTCAGGCTCTATCTCAGAATGAAAATTAATTTACCATAAACTGGTCGCTAGGGCCGCCCCGACTGGTGTCTAACAACCAGTGACATTACGCGGAGTCCTGATGTCACTGCTGTGTGGAGGCGGAGCAGAGGTCAGAGTGAACAGTGAGCTCGGGGCGGGAGAGAGGAGGAGACTTTTGCAGATGTCTGTAGAAAAACAGGAGGATTAGAGTGGACCAGACGCGGCAAAGGTGGTGAGTGCTGGTTTGTCTCTGGTGACACTACCTGATGCTCGCGGCAGCCCTCATGATGACTGAAGGTTCTCAGTCAGTGGCAGATCCTGCTTTAGCCCAGATCCAGGCCCCAGCAAGCACAGTGACAGTCCCCAGGCATGCCCCAGGGGGTAAATGTCTGATAAAGGGGTAGAAGGGATGTCTGGTGAAGGTGTTCAGTGGCAGAGGGGTGGGGGAAGGGGGATCACTTAAAATGACACAGGAGGATCAGAGGGGGCAATCAAAATGACACAGGAGGATCAAAAGGGGTTACTAAAATGGTAATCCCCCCTCTGATTCTCCTGTGCCATTTTGATTCCCTCCTCTGATCCCCCCTGTGTCATTTTAAGTCATCCCCCTCCCCCCACCTTGATACGCCAATTCCTTTTTTTTACCCCTAAAAATGAGCACAGAAAAGAAAAAACTACTCCGTGGAATACAAGAAAGGAATCGTGGAAGACTCTTGGGGCCAAAATCTTACTGCTTTCTGCAAAGAGAAGATGTTGAGTATCCGATTGGTCTGAAAATGGCAAGCAGAGTATGGTAACCTCATTGAACAAGTGGACAAGGGAAATGCTAAAAAGCACAAATGTGGATCAGGTTGGCAACCATTATTTTCCAAGCTGGAAGACCTGATCTGTGAATGGGTTGTTGACAGGAGAGCAAAGGCTTTGGTTGTGAATAGGGCTCAGATCCAAGAATTTGCCCTTGCAATGGCACCACAGTTTGACATAGCCCCTGAAGACTTCAAAGCATCACAACACTGGCTGGATAATTTCCTTCAGCGAAGTGAACTGTCTTTAAAAAAATCTACAACATTATTTAGGTTGGAATATACTCAAGTTATTAAGCGAGCACTTGTATTAAAGTCCTTTATTGATGATGCCGACTTCTCTAAATACAATCTTTCCAACATGATTGCTATGGATGAAACTGCAGTGTTTATGGGCCAATCATCTCAAACAACAATTGAACAGTGGGGTGCCTCCTTAGTGTACATTCCCTCCACTGCTTACGAAAGTGCACGTGTTTCCTGTATTTTGGCAATTCATCTAAAATCCCACCTTTAATCATTTCTAAGGGCAAGAAGGAAAAGATTGAATGTGTTTTGGATGTTTTTATTCTTGAAACTGAAAAAGCCTTGGCCACACAAGCAATTATAAGGAAGTGGGTCGATTTAATGCTGCCACTTGTTATGTGAAGAAGCCAAAGAGGTCTGCTAGTCTGGGATGCAGCCAGCACTCACAGCACTAAAGACCTGAAGACATTTCTTCACGAAAGAAAAATAGATCAGATGATTCCCGCCTATCTCCACACTCTTGATATGGCAATAAATAAGCCATTCAAAGACAATTTGTGCATGGAAATTAATGACTACATTGAAAATAGAATGGAGAGAAATCAGCGTGGAAACTTTGTGGAATCTAAACTGCAAGAAGTTGTGACTTGGGTGAAGAATTCATGGGAGAAAATCACTGACAGTTGCATTGCAAATGCACTGCAAGCAGGCTACCTTGACAAGAAGTACTCATTTAAAGACAGTGCTATTGCTAAACATGAGAGATTTGGTCCATTGATTCTGAAAGAAATGGAGTCACAAGAAATTCACCAGGAAATTCAGGAATTGGATTGTTATAATGATGTTCCAGAAGATGATGACATGATTGTCATTGAATAAATGAGTAGATTCTTGATACTGTAGGATTCACAGTTTGTTTGGTTTGTGTTGACAACTACCGTACTGCCGTACCGTATACAGGTAATAAATTTCCTTTATTTTCATTTAACAATAAATGTGTACCGTATTCTTCTTCATGGAAAAATAAGACATCCCCTGAAAATAAGACCTAGCGCATCTTTGGGAGCAAAAATTAATATAAGACACTGTCTTATTATTGGGGAAACAGGGTAGTAGACATCCACAGGGGTAGGGATGCGATTTACAGGGGCATCTGACAAGGAATCTTGGCCAATCATATTCTAAAGAACAATTCAGAAAAGGAAAGACATAAATATTAGACTTAGGGAACAGCAATGTCATCACAAACATCAAAAGATAGAAATATGTTTTGGGTTATTGTTATTATTTTTTAATTAGAACTCTAACAGTTTTTTCTCATCCTGAAATACCAAAACTTTCTAATGGGAATATGGTAGAAAATCAATTGAGTTTTTGCTCTTCTTGGAAATAATTTTGAGTAGTAGTCCATTAGGACTCCAGTTGTTTTTTAAGCAAGGTGATATTTGAATATAAACTTGAAGGAGTTGAGGAAGCAGAGTATGTGGGTATCTGTGGGAAGAAAAGTCCAGGAAGCCTGAGTGTGGTGTGTTCAATGACCCCCGGAGGGCAGGATGGCTGAAGCAGAGAGAGTGAGGGAGGGATAGTGAGAGGAAGGAGAAGGCAGGGCTTGTGAGGTTTTGTAGGCCGTTGTAAAGCCTTCCTGGCTTTTACTCTGAAAGAGATGCCAAGTTGTCAGAGGATGTAAAAAAAAAAATGCCATGAGCTGGCTTGTGGTTTAACAGGATCATTTTGGCTGGTGTGTCTGCAAACACTCAGACCAGTTAGGATGCTCTTACACTAAGCCAGGTGAGAGATGCTGTGAATCAGGACAGTACTGAAGCAGAGTGTGAAATATGTTTGCAGAAATTGAGGTATATTTTGAAGGAAGGGCTGGCCAGATTTGCTGATAAATTAGATCAAGGGTATTAAGAGAGCATTCAAGGACTACTTAAAAGTACTAGTCAATACCTGCCTCGTATTAAGAGACCAGAGGCCCGATGCATAAACTTTGTGTATAAGTAGGCCTTCCTTATCCAGGCTGCTGGCACCGGCTTCCCTCTGGCACCCAGGGACCCGGGCTTCCCTCGCAGCCCTGACTTCATCCGGAAATTCATCCAGAAGTCCAGTCTATCGATAATTAGCAGATTACGCTTTTATTATTATAGATAGGCAAAAAACAACAACAACCTTAGTGCTTTCTGATAGAAATATGGTACCCAGATGAAGTCAGGAACACAGTTGCCTCTACCCTGCTGATGTTGGAGGTTATCTGGAGCACTGAATTTTACAAGACACATTAGCAAACTGGAATGGGTCCTACCCGCTGCTTCCTATGAGAAACGGAAAGGAATTGGTACACTCAGGCTAGAAAAGAGTCATTGATCTTACATAGTGAGTTTCTGAACGGACTTCCACCAGGAGAAAAATCTTCTCCAGAGGGCAAAACTTGAATGAAAGGTTGGGATTTCCAGTGGTAATCCAACAACAATCTTCCTGAATTCAATTATATCCATCAACTTACAAAGGAGCTTAGGATCCTTATGCTTACTGGGTAAGCGAGAGAGCAACACTGTCCAAAACTAGGCTTTAAACATATTTGAAAATTACTTGAACTGCAAGTGCAGCTCAAATTAGCTTCAGTATAAAAAAATGTACAGATTTTTGTATAGCTGATAAGACTCTTTATAAAGAAACTACTTCTTTTAAAAAGAATGTAGATTGTAGCTTTTTGAGAGACTCCTATATACAGTAAGGCTTTTGATGTTAAATGTTTATATATATATATATTTATAAATATTTGTGTATTATATATATATATATATATTTTTGATTTTTTACAGAGAGGAAGGGAGAGAAATAGAGAGCTAGAAACGTCGATGAGAAACATCGACCAGCTGCCTCTTGCACACCTCCTACCGGGGATGTGCCCACAACCAACGTACATGCCCTTGACCGGAATCGAACCTGGGACCTTTCAGTCCACAGACCGACGCTCTACTGCTGAGCCAAACTGGTTTCAGCCTAAATGTTTCTAAATATTTAATTATTTCTTTAATTTCTTGACTTGTGTATAGGAGCACAGCAAACTCATAGGAATTAGTATCAATAGTAAATTTTTTTTTTTTTAGAATGTTGCAGTTTTTTTTTTTAAATATAATAAAAAAATTAAAGTATTACTGATAGGAGTGCTCCTGTCAGAGTCAGACTGCAAAAAAAAAGAGACGAAGGTGGCCCCGAGAGAGAAGTCAAATTAAAATAAAGTCTAGCCCAGGTTTAATAATGGGGTCTGTGTGCTAAAAGCAATGACAGTTTTCCTTATCTGCAGGGCTAATTTTGACACAGCATTCTGGCTGTGTGTTGTTTCCTGAGGAGAAAGTGGCTGTGTGTGTGTGAAAGGAAAGAACCATACTGCCTTAACAATTCTGGGCCCAGGTCATCTTGCCACAGGCTCTGTGGGAGACTGAGAATAACACAGAAGGAGCGTTCTCCATAAACCAGGCTACGTGTTTCCGGATTTAGATTCCAATGGAAGGCATCCAGTTCCAATGGTGACAGTGATGGGGCAGAGGCTGAGGTTGGAGTAGAATGTTGGTAGAAATGTCTGGAGTTGCTATGGAAACATCGCAGGTAAGCTGGCTAGACTAGTGAACAAGGACCATGGCATGTATGCATCTCTGAGAATTCCCAGGAATTTACTAGGGAAACTAGATTCCTGTAGTTATGCAGGTGACAGATTGGAACCATTGATATTCATCTATTGATATAAGTATCAAAGAATTACATTTGCTCTCACTGGCTGGCATGGTTTCCGTTAGAATGACTGAACAGCCTTAAATGTAATAAGTCCCTCATTATAAGTACTATTTAAGGAGAGGCTGGGTGCCCACATCTCTCTGTGTGTTTGTACTCACACCAGAAAGCCTGCATATGTGCATGTTTTGTAAATTGTTATCCACATTTTGCAATGTAAAGATGTTACTATCAGTATGTATATACTATGTGGGAAATCTCATTGCAAAAATTAATGATGATTTGCAGAGCCTCCTTTTCAACTCTGAAGAATCTGTGAGTCTATCAAAATAAAATAGGTAATTTTATTAAGTGAAAAATTATAAAATTATGTCATGCATGCAGATTTGGCAATTGGGTTGTAGCTCAAAAATAAGCAGATTGATTGCTCCCTTTTAAGCAAAAGGTTTTGTAGATCTGTTATGTCTGCAAGTGGTTAATAAATTATCTTAAACATTTATGGCAAATTACTTTTTGATGTAATCATAGGCTGCAAAGATAAGGAAACTGGGAAAAGATGAATTAGATGAACGTGAGAAATTGGAAAGGGAGAAATTTATCTGCAACCTGCCCACGAGTAGCCACACCTTAGTCAAACTCCTATGCACCCAACCTGCCTTATATTAAATCTCAACACTCACATTAAGACTTCCAAATGAAAATGCTTTAGCTCAAAGATGGTGTAAAGCTTTATTGAGCTGATGCACCCCAGGGAAAACCTGACAACAGGTGACTTCCAGTTGAGGCAGGGCTGGAGTTTTATAGAGGAAGGCCCAGGGGGCAGAAACTGTACCTTTGTGGTTTGGCTCAGATAGTGTTTTGTCTTTGATTGCTGCTGTGAAACTTACAGTAAGAGAGTGTTCTGGTTTTCATGCCTCCATTTTAGGATCATTGGTTCTAGCCCATCCAACTGTCAAAGTAGCTTTTTTGCAAGTCTTATGATTTGTTTGTTAGTCAAGGTTTAGGTGTAGGTGAGCCGTGAAAAAATAAAGTGTGTGTGTGTGTGTGTGTGTGTGTGTGTGTGTGTGTGTGGTCATAGTTGAAGGGAAAGGGGAAATTGAAAATCCTCTACCATGTCTTTTTAGTTGTTTTATAAGATACACTATGATTTATATTTTCTGTTAATATCAAATAAAGAAGCACAATATGCAAGGTTATGTGCAATTTTGTTAGAGAAGTAAAACTCTACAGTATTGTTACTAAATATTTAATGTAGCTTTCTTGTTATTCTACTAAAAATTCTCTTCTAGATTAAATGTCTGAAGGCCAGTACAGGAGTACCACACATCAAAGAAACTGGTCTTCTTTTTCTCCTACTCAGTTTAAATGCAAACAAATTATTCTTTTGTGCAAAATTGAAATTCTGCTTGCTATATGGCCTTCATCTTTTAAAAAAAAAATTCTTTTTTTTTTTTTTAATCCAGGCTCATTGACTCCTCAAATATTCCCATTTTCATGCATTCTCTTGAGATCAGATATGATTCTTTCCCAGTGCAAATGTAAATATTCCTGAGAAGGCTAACAGCTGAAGTTTTGAGCAGTTATGACACTTTGCTAAAAGTATATTTACTTTTTTTCTATCTTTTAAAATAGGAAATGTATAGTATTATTTGCCTTCTGGTTAAGTGGAACTGCCTTACTTTGGTGAGGGCAAAGGAATGGGGAGAAGGTGGGCTGCAGCAAAGCAAGGGGGGGAGGAGTTATGCCGGAAAAGGAGGGTAAAATGGCCCAGAAGGAGATCATTTGCAAAACTGTCTGCTCACTTCACAAGTTGGCCTACACTTTGAACTCTGTTACATACTATGCTGAGAAAAGCCTACAAATGCTTTCCCTTAAATCCCTGTAACATCAACTGCCCTGTTGGCCACATGTCACTGGAGCTTAAGAAATTGTCCTGCTTTGATAGCTGGGAAAAATCAATCACAACTCCAGCTCTCAGAGGGACACCTGATTTATTGCCACTTGGGAATTGAAGCTCCTACTGTGGCCATGATCGTAAATATGTTTTTTGTTCTGTTCCAGACTTGTTCATGCTCTTTGAATTTGTGGAATAGTCAAATGCTACAACTATTAAGCAGCTTCCTGTGCTGGGCAGGCCCTGTGCAAGGTACTACAGATGCAAAGGTGAGTATCTAGACAATTTCACAACTTTTATGGGGTAATATCGATAGCTGGGCAATGCACACAATTAAAAGAGAGCAAAATAGGCTGTGTTACATACTGATTTCAGAATGTTAAAAGGTCTTTCTTGCAGTGGGACCCTGGGGTCACTACCACCTCTGTCCCAGTGCCGTTGCTGATTGTGGGGCCTTAGATACTGCAGATGTTCTTTGTCCTATGGTCCAAGCAATGAGACCAGGGAACTTTTTAACTTTCAAAAGGAGACTAACCAGTGGGAACTGATGAGTAGTATCACAATTCAGTATCTTGCAAAAATTCAAGTTCATTGAATGTTGTCAAAATCCTTCTTGAACTCCCTTAGGTGACTAAGCCCTCTTCTCTAGGAAGGAGTTGTTTTAAAACAGAGTTTGAGTATGATCCTGAAGCTCAAGTTCTGTTTTGTTTCCTGCCTGTATTCCTAAGCCAAAATAGAGGGTTTCATCTGCATTTCCCTGCTCCTAATTGCTATCAGTTGAAAAATGTTAGCAATGCGGAGGGGCACAGACACACAGCAGCTGGGCCTTAGCCTTCAGGCACACCCAGGGAAGGAAGTCCTTGCCTGCTTGTCTGATCTCCCTCCCTGCAGTGCTCCTTGGCTTTTTCTCATTTTTGTTTCATAACCGGGGTTAGCCTGTTGCAGTGTCTTTTGAGATACTATGCCCCAATTAAATTGGGTGATAAGATGTGGCATTTTGGAAATGGCATTTTGAAAAATAAACGATTTCCGCCTCCTAGGAGGAGGGCTTTGGAATCCTACATAATAACACAGAAGTGGATTTATACAGCTTCTTTTCTCTTGCGGTGACTAGTGAGGTGAAGGGGAGTAAATATAGCACAGATATTCAGTTGAGTAACTCTGCTCCTGAACTTTTGGAATAAGGTGGGGTCAAATCCAGCAACTCTATTTTATGGCAAGTCCAATGCCCTCAGGATTTCTTCATATATATTTGTGCTATTCACTTCTGACTCCAGTTTCCTGCTTTTATTGTATTCTCCTTACTCTGAGGCTGCTTCATGGTGCTTTGGCTCAAGTCAAATGTGGCACCATTTCTTCTCCTTTATTCTAGGAAGGTCCTCCTATCATACTGCTCACAAGAAGCAGCTGTAAGTAAACACAAGATATCCACCAATGTTTGGTGTTACTCAGTGAAGGGAAGGGGCATAAACAACACAAATTGCTTGAAGTTGAATATTAGGTTTTTCTGCCTTATAAAATTCCTTGGCCATATTTTTCAAGTCAGACTTTGACTTCCGACTTTTTTTCATGTTACCTTCTCTTTACCTCACTTTATGTCCCCCCAAAACATAAATAATTATCTCACTTTAATATGCAGATGAATGAATTATGAATTCTGGTTCTCTTTCTTCTCTTTTTGTAGATCTATATCTCCAATCTGGCATCATTTTTCTTTGCCCAAAAGAATTCATTTAAAATTTCTTAGAGTTAGAGTCTGCCAATGATTAATTCTCTCAGCACCTTCATTTCAAAAAAAATATTTTCACTGAGTACAGAATTCCTGGTTGACAAGCTGTTCTTTAGAACTTTAAAATGTTGATCCACTGTTGTCTTGCTTTCATTGTTTCTGATGAAAAATATGCTTTTATCTTTATCTTTCTTTCATGTGTAATGTGTTTTATTCTCTGTCTGCTTTTAAGATTTTCTCTTTATCACTGGTTTGACCAACTTGATTATGATATACCTTGGTGCAATTTCCTCATATTTTGTGTTCTTGGTATTCACTGAATTTCTTGGATTTGTAGCTTTTATTAACTTGAAAAATATTTGGTCCTTCATTGAATTTGCTTTATAGATTTAGCATATAAATTTGACATCTTTGGAATTAGTTGTATTTGTTTTCGCCTAATGACATTGTGTAATGTCAAATTGTGAAAATGATAAAATGCCCTTTTCATTTGGTTTAGAAACATATTTTCATTCTTTAAAAAGAAGATTTTGCCCAGTCTCCCCCCACCCCCTTTTTTTTGTGCATGCTTAGGATTTGTCTGACTTTTTTTCCTGCAGTAGGGAATTTGGAAATAAGCAGAGATTTGCCTCCTTGACATCCTTGCTTTCCCTCTCCAGTCAGATTGAAGGTTCTCTTGCCTTTCCCTGTGCTCACATGATATCCACTACACGATTCCCTCATAATGTTTAAAACCTTGTAATGTCATCACTTGATTACTTATCTGCATTTTCTAGTAGATAATACAGGTTGCTTTTGTGTGCGTGTGTGTGTGTGTGTGTGTGTGTGTGTGTGTGTTTTAGACTTTTTTTTTTTTTTAGAGTGCCTTTAGGTTCCACTAAATTGAGTGGAAAGTACAGAGAATTTCCATATAGCCCTGCCCCTACTCATGCACAAACTCTTCCCATCAATACCACTCATTATAGTGGTACATTTGTGATAATTAATAAAGCTACATTAACCAATATTTATCACCCAATGTTTATAGTTTCCATTAGAGTTCACTCTTGATTTTGTGCATGTCATATACTTTGACAAATGTATAAATGTATAATATCACATTTCTACCATGTGCTACATAGAATAGTTTTACTGCCTTAAAATCATCTGTGTTCTATCTGTTCATTTCTCCCTCCCTCTCCTTCCTGGCAACCAATGATCTTTTTACTCTCTCCATAGTTTTGCCTTTTCCAGAATGTTATACAGTTGTAATTGAACTGCATCTAGCACAGCCAGTGGTGACCTTGAGGTAGGAGGTTGGGGGTGGTGAAGGATTTAAGAAAATAGACAAGAGAATATAGTTGGGACCAGGTGGATCACTGCACCTGGATCAGGAAACAGTGACATAGCCTATAAGCTGAGTATTTTATAGTCAACCAAACAAGGGCGTAGTCAAGATGCTTATAATGTTCTCACAAGTTTCAAATCTACTTAATTACATGCACCTGAGAACTCTATCAAGCTTTGTTTTGGTAGCACTTGCTGCACCTCCTGCAGCCCACATCCCTCAGCCACCTGGGACTGCAGGATCAGACTATAAGGTCAAGTTTACGACCATAGCCTTTGGCTATAATTGTGCTGGGATGGTTTTGCCCTCCAAGTTGGGCTTTACCACAAGAGGACCATGCCCTCTCATTAGTCCAAGGCTTGAACATGTCCAAATGCTGTAGCCGTTCTCCACAGTAATCTACACTAATAAAAGAGAAAGATGGAAGTTAACCATATCTTCTCAATGTGCACCAGCCAATCAAGAGTGGGTATGCAAATTAACCCAACAAATGTGGTAGGTTAATTTGCATACACAGGTGCCAAGCAGCCAGGGCTGGATGCTTGCATTGTCACAATGGCAATGAAGCAGGCATTCTTCAGCACCCCAGCCACTTCAGGCCTCTGGGCAGCATTGGAAGGTGGAAAGGTGGCTCCGGACTAGAGCAAAGGTTGTGCTGGCAGCCAGGGGAAGGAGGGCCCATTCTTGCACAAATCTTTGTGCATCGGGCTTCTAGTCATATAATAAATAGCCCTTTTTAGTTTGAATCACTTAGCTATATGAATTAAAATCACCTTATGGTTTTTCATGGCTTGATAGCTCATTTATTTATCATTTTGAAAACTATTTCAATATCTGGATGTATCACAGTTTATCTATCCATTTACCTACTGAAGGCCATCTTAGTTGCCTCCAAGTTTTTGGCAATGCTGAATAAAACTGCTATAAACACCTCTGGGCATGTTTTGTTTGGACATGAGTTTTTAACTTATCTGTAAATACCAAGGAGTGCAATTGATGGATCATACAATATGATTATAATTCATTTAGTAAGAAACTGCCAAACAGTCTGTACCATTTTGCATTCCCACCAACAATAAATGAGAGTGCTAATTCCTCCATATCTTTGCCAGCATTTGGTGTTCTTAGCATTTTGGATTTCAATCATTCTAATAAATGTCTAATAGTAGTTCATTACTGTTTTAGTTTGTATTTCCCTAATGACATGTGATGCTGAGCATCTTTTCATATGCTTATTTCTGCATATATATTTTTGGTGAGGTATCTGGTCAAGTCTTTTGCTGAATTTTAAATCAGACTGTTCATTTTCTTATTGTTGAGATTTAAGACCCTTTTTTTTTTTTTTTTACATTTAAATAACAACCCTATGCTTTGCAAATATTTTCTACAATTCTGTGGCTTGTTTTTTCATTCTCTTTACATCATATTTTAGAGTATAGACACTTTTAATTTTAATGAAGTACAGATCAACTGTTTTTTTCATGCATGATAACAGTTTTTAAGGGAAAGACTGTCATATACTTTTTATATCTTCTGTTTTGGCACAGTAATTGGCACATTTTAGTTACTTAGTAGTGAATAAATGAGCAAATGGATTAGTTGCCTGCCATGATCAAATAATTCTGTATTCAAAACAGAATCACCCACATTGTTATATTAATAAAAAGGCTTAATGGAATTGATAAGCAAAAGAGTAATAATTATTGACTACTTTTTTTTTTTTTTTATCAAGCTGACTCAGCTCTCTGAATATTTTGTACATCTTTCTGTCTTCTTTCCTCCAGGAATTACACTAGAATGCTTATTATGTTTACTAATTGTAATAAGAACTTTCTGTTATACACTGGTAACCTCTAATCTTCTTCTGGTGTGATTAATTTCTGAGGATTTGCTTGTTGTTATTCAGAAATCATCTCATTTTCTTTTACCTAAGACCTGCTCCTAGATATCAAAGTGGCAGACTACAGTCATATGGCATGATCTTATTAATTGAAATCTACTCTCTACTACTTTATTGTGCTCTCTATTAGTATTTTACTATAGGCATAAAAAAGACAAATGCTCAATAATTGGAAACATTTTTATTTTTAAAATGAAATTAATTACCTTCAACGGCTGATTTGTTTTTGTATAAATTTTAAACCATGTTAAATATATTGCAATTGAGCCCTAAATATGAGCATGAATATTATATAGAGATAATGAAAATATTCTTCAAAATAAAAATGACATTTTAAGATTGGAGATGTGAACACATTTATGTGTGTCTCTCAAGGATTTAAAATTCAATCCTATTTCACAAACTATCTTAAAAATAAAATATATAATAAAAAATTAAATAGAAATTGTCTTAGAGAACAAAGACCCAGGTTTTGGAACATACAGGAGTGGGCAAAAGGAAGTGCATTGTTGTAATACAAATAAACAATACAACAATTAATAAACAATAATTCAAGAATATACTCTTGTGTACTCACAACTATAAACTACTTTTTTCACCCATGTATATAGGGCAAAGCCATTTATTTTTGGACCTCATTCATTATAAATTTAAAAAGATTTAGTAAGAGATATTACAGTAAAACTTGTTCTAAAGCCTTTAATCAACATGAAATGCAAATTGCAATTTCTCTTAAGGCTATAAAATTACTATGACACATAATTGATATTATAATAACAAACAATTTCAATTATACATTCCAAAAATTCACTAATAGGCAACATTAGTTTCTGTCTATATTCGAATTGTTTAAGGATATTCAATAATTTATACTTTCATTCATTCATCCATTTAAACTGTTTTTTTCAGTTATTTTAAATTTTGAGATTAAATCATATTTAATGATTTTTAAAAATGTGGACTTGCCTTTTACAATGTTACACAATTGTGGGTTTGATAGTATTATTTATTGTCATTAAATGAACAAAGGGTGTGGGTGTGTACATTCTAAGTCATTTTCTTCTTATATTCAGCACGTTCTACATGTTAGACACTGCAGAGTGTGGTTGGAGAGCACATGATATAAAGATAAATTCAAGTGTCCATATTTAATTTCATTTTTCCAGGAGCTAATAATCTTACGGGGGCTAGAATAATTCTACTCTGTGATACTAGGTGGAAGTTAAGAAGTTCTAAATGACACAAAGGGATAAACCGGTGGTCAATTAACAAATACTTTATATTTAAAGTTCTTCCTTCTCATACATGGGTTTTATTTTAAGGAAGAACATTCATTACTAGAAAAATTATGTTGTCTAGGTAAAACTTATAAATAATGGAATCAGATTATTAACTGATTTTTAGATTAAATTTTTTTTTAAGAGAAAGAGAGAAAGGAAGAGAGAGAAATAGGGCCTGACCAGGGATAGAACCCAGAACTTTGACATATCAGACAATGCTCCAAACAACTGAGCTATTTGGCCAGGGCTTATGATAGCTGATTTTAACTCTATTAAATTCTTTAAAAAATGAATTTCTCATAATATTTCATTTTAATCTTCTGAGGACTATTATAATTGCTAGTTCTTGTATAGTGTTTTTATCAGAGCCTAATGAAATATAGCAAGTTGCTTACTCTATACTAAATGGCTATAAACTGGTCTACTTGGAGTTCCAATTTTGTTTTCTATGCTTTTTTCTTTCTTTCACATTCCTCTCTATCTGTCATCACAGCTTTCTGCCATTAATGTGCTTGGCTCAAAATAAGGGTCTCTCTGCAGTTAGCTTATTACTTCTAATTTGCTTTTGGGCAGTAAACCAGTTAACCAAGCTTGCTAGAAATTTCTAAAATAGGAGTTAATGGCATCTGATTAGTAGTCTCCTAGGAGTGAAATGAAGGAGCTTTACTGCATGTATTTTTGTTGTTGTTAATGTATAGTGCATTACTAATCATTCATTTGCATTTTTATTTATGATTTTATATTTAGACAAAAAGTATAGCTTTTCTGCTCCATATAGTAGGATTCATGTAATATCTTGCATGAAAACATAATGGCACATTTATATTTGACTTTTTTTTTTTCTATTTCAGGAAACATGAAGAAAAATTTCAAGTCATTATAAGGGTCCCAGTCAAAGCTGGTATTAATAACTCCAGGTATGTTACTTAAACATAGTATGAAATATTATACCAGGTGTGGGCAGGTTAAAAATTAGCAGCAATATGGTTAAAAACATCTCTTATTTCAAATTTATGAGGCTGAAAATATTATGTGGAATTCTGCCAATTTTTCCCCTTAACCACATGGTTGTAACTACTGTAATTAGTGTAAAGTCTAAACAAGGACCATTTATGCAGTTACTCTAAGTGCAGATGTTATTGTGGGTTTTTGTGGATTGCCTGCATGCCTAAATGTCTATCACAGTTCTCTCAACTAAAGACTAGAGCATAATATCTACTAGCTCACAGAGGCTTTGATTTTTTTTTAGACCATTTGAAAGTTCTTTGACTCATAAATTATAATTTCCAAGCGTATGTTCTGAGAGTTGGATTATCAAAATAAATTTCTATTTATATTGGAAGATTCTGTTCTCTGCCCAACCATACACTATTAGTTTTTCTCAGGATTTAGTGTTTAAATTATATCTTAAATCATTCTTTTTAGGTGATCTAACCAATTAACACTCTGCTTCAATTATCATCTATTTGCTGAGAATTTACAACTCTACTTTACCCTTGAGAATTTCAGATCCATTTCACAGCTATCCTTTGGGCAATGCCATTGGTGTATATCTCATATTCAATTCATTGTAAACTAAACTCATGATGTTTCTCAGCCTAGTCTTGCCCCAAACTGATGTTCCAGCCAGTTAGGAATCCAGGTTACCATCCTGGAATCACAATTTACTGATGTTTTCACAGCATCTCACCAAACAAAAATAACAAATACTGATTGCTAAACTTCAGTTAATGTGTTTTCAAATCTATCTGGTTCTATTCATTCCATTTGCCAAATCCTTAATATAGTACATTACATTTAGTTTGGATATTGCTATAGCTTCATATTTTTTCCACTTTGGGACTCATCCTTTCATAATAAAAAAAAAATTTTTACTCAATTTTCTTTCTTTTTTTTAAGTTTAAAAAAACACTTTAAATGTAAATTGGCATACAATAAAAAGCATATGTTTAAAGTACACAATTTGATAAATTTTGACATATTTATATACCTATGAAAGCATTACCACCATCAAGAAAGTAAACCTATTTGTTATCTACACATTTCCTTGAATCCCCTGTAATCCTTCCTTCTGCCTCATCCACTTTGTCAATTCCTAGGCCAGCATTTTTCAACCGCTGTTCCGCGGCACACTAGTGTGCCGCAAGATGTTGCCTGGTGTGCCGTAGGTGCAGACAAGACAAGAATTTTATCATTTTTCACTATTTTGTTTACTTAATATTTCATAATAAAGTAATTATAAAATACTTTCTTTGTGTTTATTTGATTCCTATTCAAGAGAATTACTTTATATATAGTCAATATAGGCACAGAGTTAAATTTTTTAACATTTTCTAATGGTGGTGTGCCTCGTGATTTTTTTCATGAAACAAGTGTGCCTTTGCCCAAAAAAGGTTGAAAAACACTGTCCTAGGCAACCTCTAATCTACTTTATGCCACTATAGATTACTTTGTATTTTATATAAATGGAATCATACACTATAAACATATTTTGGTCTGAGTTCTTTTTCACTCATTATTTTGAGATTCATCTATGTTGTTGCATATATCAGTAGCTCATTCTTTTTGTTGCTGAAATAATATTCTATTGTATGGATATACCATAGTTTGTGTATCTATTTGCTTTGTTGATGGACTGCTGGAAACCAACATTAAGAGTAATCAATATAAATGCAAGAAGTCCACCTGAGTTTGGACTCCTTTGATATTCACAGGGTGAATTTGCATTTTATTACCTACTGCTGACTCAATGGGCTAAAGTAAACTCCTCCCTAACCTAATAATTTTACTGTTTACTGGACATTACCATTGATATGTCTGTTTGCATTCCTAAAAGGCAATTGTGTATTCAAGTAAATAAAAGCAGCTGGGAAAGGAGACTCAGTGGAACTTAAATACTAAACTTAAGCTTTTCTCTGACTTCCCCCCATAATTTCAAAGTTACTTTTTCTTGCCTGGTGTGTCAATTTGCATGCCAGCTCTTTCTCCAAGTCTTTGAACCTGAAAGCCATGTTGGCCATGGCTTTTCACAATGGACAATTTCTGCTATTACAAATAAAGCTGATATTAACATTTATGTAGAAGTCTTCATATAAATATGTGCTTTTCTCTCTCTTGGATAAATACCTAAAAATAGAATTACTGAGTTATAAGTTAGATGTATAACTTTTTATAAAACTGCCAAATTGTTTCTCAGTTATCAATTATAATTTTAATAGCTTCTCACCAACACTTGGTATGAAAAGTCATTTTAATTTTAGATATTATTATACTGGTATCACATTGTGGTTTTAAATTATAGTTTTCTAAATGACTAATTATATTGAATATCTTTTCATGTATTTATTTGTAATTGGTATATATTCTTATAGTTTTTCTTTAGAACTTTTGTCCACTTTTTATTAGATTTTCTTTTCTTATAATTGAATGTTAAAAGTTCTTTATTACATATTCAGTATACATGTGCTTTAGCAGGTATTTGACTTTCAAATATTTTTTTTTCTGGCTTAATGGATTGTCTCACTATTCTAGCAACAGTTTCCCCCAAAAGAGCAGAAGTCTCAGTTTTGATGAGGGGTGGTGTGTGTGTGTGTGTTTTCTTACTTGGGAGAATTCTTCAGCTTATCTTTCAATGCTTTTGTTGTATTTATTTTACAAACTAATTTTTTTTCTTATTATCTCTTACAATTTCATTTTTAAAAACTCTTGTTCTTATTTCATGAATGTGACATCTTTTATCTTTCTGAAGATATACATCATAGAATCTTGAAGAATTTATGCACTTATGCTTTTTCTGTTAATTCTATTTCCTGTTGTTTCTCTCTCTCTCTCTCTCTCTCTCTCTCTCTCTCTCTCTCTCTCTGTCTCTCTCTCTCTCGATCACTACTGTCAATGACTGCATTTGTTTTCTCTAGACTAGCTAATTTCTCTGGAAAGTGCTCTATTCTCCAGTATTCTGTGAATCAAACTAGAGAGTTCTCAACATTCAGAATGTAGAATTTCATTTATTTGCTTTGTTTTCTGAATAGCATATCACACCCACCTTTTCCTAAACCATGTGGTGCTGGTTTTAGAACAATTCCATTTCTGCTTCCATTTCTCTACAGAATAAACATCTGGTCTTTTTCCAGAGAACAGAGTTGCCCAACCATGTGAGCTGATGAGGATACTTGGGATCTAATTACTCCTCTTAAAAGTTTTCATTCAATCCTCCTATTTTAAGCCTTACCATTTTCCCTCACTGATTCAGAAACCTTGAATCTCTATTTCCTGAGTCTAGTGTTCCCTTTGAGATTCAGTTAGATCCTCATTCACATCCCACCTTGTAGGCACTTAGATTTCAGTTTTCTCCACACTGCTTAAATACTCTCCCATTGACTTATCCTAATTCAAAAGACTATTTTCTTTCCTTCTTCTATTTCCTTTCCTTTTTTCTGTTCTTCTGGCTTCATACTACTTTTATTATGTTTTTCCTTTTTGTAACTTTTAGAGAAGAGTCTGTATAAACCCATCTGTTTGGATATGTTTCATTCACAGGACAGCCTCTCATACACTGATCTTTCACACTGTAGCCAGAGCGATCTTTCTAAAGTGGAACTTGGACAAAAGTCACATCACTCCAGTGCTTAGACATTAGCGTGGCCTGCCATTGTCTGCAGTCAATTTATCCCCATGTCATATAGGGCCCTTCATGCTCTGCTCTTTCCCTCTTCTGTAGCTCTGTGCTGCGCACTGCCACACTCATGATCTAATTGTACCACAAACTCTTGCAGTTTCACTGACATGTGGCATTGTTATGCTTTTTTTAAAAAAGCCGCAAAACAAAACATGCCATTCCTCTGCCTGAATACCTCCTACCCCTGTGACTCAGAGGTAGATCATTAAGGACACAGTGATAAACATGCTTCTGATTATTCCCTTTATGTGGCATTGAAATAGTTCAGGTGCTTGCCTGTCACATTGGCTAAACTATAAGCACTTGTGGTAAAGGACAAACTTTTTCACTGACTTATTCTTGGTAACTACCATAGTTCCAGACACAGAATAGTCAAATTCATAATTAAAGGTTAATTTTTCCCTCTATTTGTCTAGATGTTCTCCATCTTTTTAGAGTTGTATGAAGAGCTAAACTGGGAAGAGTGGTGCAAAGATTCCTTGGTGAACCATTACACTGCAGAATTTGTGTTCTGTGCTTCATAATACATTCTGGGCCACATCAAAGACAGAGGAGCCATATGGAGTGTAACAACTTAAATGAAAGGAAACAAAAATTGTCAGAAGAAGTTAACCCAAAGGCAACATTGAAAGACAGGGGTTAGGAGAGGGGGCAGGGGATGGAAACACAGCTGAAGTCGGCATCAGAAGAATATGCATTGGGTCACAGAATAATATTCTCTGGAGGAGAAAGATACTTTTAAGCCTTTGGAAAGAAATGCAATAAATATTTCACAAGCCTGCCAAGAAATGCAGGAGGTAGAGAAGTTATTTATTATCCAGAGACCTCCATACAGTTGCTTTCCTCCTACACCAGGAAAGGAAAATATCTTTTAGCTTATCTTTATAATATGATCTTTTTGGTTTGCTGCAATTAAGATGGACTGAAAAAGGAAGAATTATAAACTGTCAAAAGGCTCTAATAAATAAGTAATGGATGCCTATTTCACTAGAGCTTCAGCTCTAAGCACTTGTAAAACAGGCAAATATTATAAACATTGTTTGGCAGTTCAGATACTCAAAATTCAAAGGTGCTTAACCATAGTTAGGTAAATATAGATTTCTTTTTCTTCTGTATAAGACCCTGTCAGTTCTACATTATCAGTGTTCTCCTTCTCATTCTTTACAGTCCCATGTTGCCTAATTGACTCCCTTTTCCTTTTTTGTTCACAATGGAGCATGTATTTTAAGCCAAAGAAAGGGCATCTAACCATGACACAGGCAGCATCCTGGGTGTGGGGTGGCTGGCATAATGGTGACCTTCTCAAAGTGCCATGTAATCTAGATCTTACTAAATCAGGAGTTGGCAAGGGTAGATGTCTCAGATAGAGGGGAGCTACATGAAACTATAATAATAGTTTCAGGTGGGAAGGTGCCTTCTGTGCTGCGAGAACTGCATAAGGTTCAACGTGGCCAGCCTGTGTTGTGCTACAAGTCCATGCAGCTGAAGGATGACAAAACACAGCAGACTAAACATATGTGGGCCTCAGAATGCTTGGGCTCAAACTTGGCTCTCCTGCTTACTGGCTACACAGTTCTGGACAATTTACTTGGCCTATCTAAGCCTCAGTTTAGTAATCTGTAAAATGAGAGTAATTATAGTAGCTCCCCCTATGCATTATTGTGAAATTATGCATCTAAAGTATTTAGAACAGTGCCTGTTGTATCATAAATAATTGGTGTTAACTCTTATTTGATTATAATTATCAAGCCCCAATTTTAGTACTTAATAGTCCACCTTCATAATTATGCCTGCATGTCTTGTTCATGGTGATTGTTGCTAAATTACCCTGTTACTGCTGCTTGATGAAGCTCCCTCTTCTCTTCTGTTGGTTCCAGAGATTTCTTTACTATTCTATTAAGATTGATGCCTCCATGAATTGATTACTTGTGGTATAATAACAGAGTATTACAGGCTTCGCTTTGAGAAGGATTCATCGGTATAGCTATGAAAGGCCTTTGTTGGTATTCCTGTGATGTGGTCCAATTATTGTAGTTTAGTCAAAGAAGGGACTCATATTTTATGCTTTGCAGGCCTCATAGAATGAGCTGTTATTGAGCTTCCTGGGTGGGGACAGGCTTTCTCTTGAAGAGTTCAGCTAGCCCTAATGCTGGCTGGAATGAGAAATGTAACCTCACGGATAGGCTCGCATAGCTAGAAGATTAACAAGCATGATCTTAAAATTATGCCTGCCTCAGTTGAGAACAAAAGTGTTAACGTTTTTCTAGATGAAAAAAATAGAGGTCACATAACAAAGGAGTGGAAATAGCATGTAGCTGGCATTCTAGACCCTTGTATTGGGCTGAAGAAATAGGGTTGTGAACTGAGTTGCCAAAGGCTGATCATGCTTTGCAAAACATACTAAAATGGAGAGCTGTTTCTACCAGTGAGTAATATGGAAAATCTTTCCATAAAAATCATACCATCATCAGTGTTAAACAAAGGTTATAATAATAGTTTCTTCACCCCAGGATTGTTGGGAAGATTTGATGATATAATACCTGCAGTGTACCATAGAACAAAGGGAAGGCTTTTACTACCATTGATAGTAGGGTATAGGTAGCATAGTTTGGTAGTTAGAGAAAGTACAGCCTGAGTTTGAAACCCAGCTAATTACTGAGAGCCAAGTACCAGTGGGCAACGGATTAAACTCTCTATGCTCCTGTTTCTTCATCTTCTGAAGGTGGATATGTGTTGCTATCTATCTCACAGAGAATTGTAAGGGGTACACGAGTAAACACATGGAAAGCACATGAAATGGTTTTTGGCCCCAAGTAATTGCTAAATATAAATGCTCATAACAGCAATTCTATTGCAAAAACAATTTATATCTACCTGAAAAGCACATGGTTAATCATATCTTTTGATTAAATTAATGTTTTCAGGAAGATAATTCTTTGAGAAGTTTACAGATTTGTAAACTGCTGAAACAAATTTGTAGCTGCAAAATCATCCTATATTCTATATTATTATTCTGTATTATTAATCTTATAATATAAATTAACTGCGGTGCAAACATAACTGAGCCATATCCTAATCTACTTTTTGAACTTCACAAGTATGATTTAAGATTACATTTCTTTCCCTAAGGAAACAGCTCAGTAACTCTTCATTATCTTTCCTCCTCCGGGGTCTTGGTGGTATTGTAGAAGGCAGCATTGATTTTTACTTTTTTTTTTTCATCTGTAGGCAAACAGATATTGTGTCCGGGCAACACCAGCTTTAAGAGCCAAGGGCACACTCTTATTGTTTTCTGTTTTTGGCATTACAATGGTCAAGAAGGTAAGTAGGGCTTTTGGAGATATTTTTGAGGCACATTCTACTACCCATTTTCCTTCCTTTACCTAAGCCCTCTCAAAAATAAACAAAATCTGTAGCTGAACTCCTCTGATCACCACAACATATTGAGGCAATAGTACTGAAAGTGAGACATTTCTATCTTTTCATTGAACAGTGTTCCTGATGGTTCCCAAGGAGAATAAGTCTAATCTGACCATGGCTGGGAAATCTGTAGAGAAAGCAGACTGTAGAGATGATTTTGCCAAAGAGAAGCATTTGAAGCAGGGAGACTCTGGGCCCAGTGGCAGAGAGAATGGGGTGGTCTTTTCCACCATAGAACAGATGCCGGGACATTGATTTCTCACTATGATGATAACAGCAGGGCAGAGCCTGAGATATGGGCTTTACATAATTACTGAGCACCTATCACTACATGGGCCTTGAATCTCCTATTTGTATCCTCCCAGACATTCAGGAAGTAAACAGGGCTAGTCTACTTAGCAACCTAAGAAGGCTGACAGTGTGGGCCTCTGACACTCAGTCATGAATAATTTGGGTTCTAGTCACTCACTAATTTATGAATATTTATTGAGGGACTGCTATAAGCCAGACACTATTCTTGACACTACATATGCAGAGGAGAACAAGAGAGTCAAGATTCCTGCCCTCATGGACCTTAGAATATTCTAGACAGAGGGGTCAGTGTGTGCAGGGAATATAGGCAGAGATGACTTGGAAGAAGGCCAATGTGGCTGGAGAAGTGAGCAGAGAGTTGTTCCAAGAGGCAGGCAAGAGCAGGTCATTCAGGGCTTTGCAGGCATGGTCAGGGGCATAGATTTCATTCTAAGTGTGATGATAAGCTACTAGGACTTTAACCAGGAGAGTGACATGACATGATGCACAACTTATAAAGTTAATTCTGTGGGCAGAGGGGCAAGAGTAGAAGCTGGTCTCCCCATTGGGAGGTGATACCCATTAAGATGACGATTTTCCCGAGCAAGGGTAGTGGCAGTGGAGATGGAGAGCAGTAGATAGATTCGGGATGGGTTTTGAAGATGAACCCACAGGACTTCATCAATTAGATGGAAATGAGAGTAAAAGATGAGTTGGAGGGATTTCTGCATTCTTGTAGAACACATGGTAATGGTGTGTATTGATACTGAATGCTAAGGGACAAAGGAAACAGATTTTTAAAATATATATATTTTATTTATTTTTCTTACAGAGAGGAAGGAAGAGAGATAGAGAGCCAGAAACGTCCATGAGAGAGAAACAGCAACCAGCCGCCTCCTGCACACCCCCCACCGGGGATATGCCCGCAACCAATGTACATGCCCCTGACCGGAATCGAACCTGGAACCCTTCAGTCCGCAGACCGACGCTCTACCGCTGAGCCAAACCAGTTTCGGCAGGAAACAGATTTTTTAGGGGAAATAATTCTATATTAGTCACGTTAAGTTTGAGATGCCAATAGACAGGTAGGCATAGTCATCAAATTTTAAAAATTGGGGATTTGAACTTGAAGCAACCAGAGATAAAAACATTATAAATATAGTTGGTATTTAAAGCATAGGCATTGGATTAAGTCCCCCGGCAATTATCTGCTTTTGAACAGGTAATCTCCAAATCAAAACAAAATACTTACAATCTATTTTATATTTATCTCAATCATTGCTTTACCTTCAGATTCTTAAATACTGTTCTTTTTCAAGGCTATTGTTGTTAAATACACATTTCATTTAATACTTTTTACATTCCTTGTTCCTATTATAGCAAAGTCCTTCACTTCAAGTCTTGGTCGGTTTCTCCATCTTTAGTTTTGTTTCTGTACTTCAGATCCCGAGACAAAGGCAGCTGATGCTCCATAATTCCCCTAGGCCATGAGTATCTTAATGAGGACCCAGAAGAAGCATCTGAAGCGTTAGACAATAACTTATTTGAGCAGGAGCAGGAAGATTCATATTTAGATAATTCTCTTTTCACAGCATCATTATCTCAGAATGCCTCACTGACAGTCGTAAAGATAATAGCATTCAAAATGTAAAGAATGAAACAATACGTATGGTAATGAGGGAGACAGAAAAGACAGTAGTAATGAAAAAATAACAAGACAGAGATTCTAATATTGTAAATACACAAGTTTGCATTAGTGACAGATTATCTCTGTAATGCCAAGCTGAGATAATTTAGAAGCCAATGTAACAACTACTGAACAACATAGAAGGTGTCAATCCAGTGCCAGTTAATGCATTTAGAGAATTAAACCTGTTCTGAATAATTAGGCGTGCACATGAATCTGGAACGAGCAGGTTGCTGTTATATGTATAGAATTGGTGGAACTGCACAGCCTTTTAAGTAAAGCGTGCCTCTAATCAGGAGCATACAGAAATCAGAGACAGAAAAAAATCTCTTATAAAAATCAATGACTTGTCTACGTATGTAATAAATCTACAAACAACATCATTATAACCACTTTATTGACAGACTGAAATGTGTTTCGCACAAATAAGAAAGAGCTTAATTATCTTCCAACCTTACTCGTCAAGCATACTCTGTTGGATCTTTTTTTTCCCGTCTTCCCTCTACCCCTTGGTTGCCTTGCAGGCAAAATTCATACTTTTCTAATATTAGAACAATTGTGTTCTATTAATGAAGACTCATATTGGGGAAATATAAGTTTCAGTGTTGTCTAAATCAAAATTTTAATCTTATACTAACTCACAACTTCTCACTTCCTGTCTATTTAGGCCTAACCTACCACAGGGGCAGGGTTTGTTTTGCTTTCCTACTCCTCCTTGTCCTTGACTCCAACCCCAAATATCATACCTGCACCTTCCAGGGTCATGGGAAGAGAAGGCATACTAAAGGAAGTCTTGACTTGCTTGGAGCTATTGGAATTGAACATCATTACCCCTGGGGGAAGAGGTCCAGATGTTGGCTCCTTCTTGGGACACATCTACAGAGTGCCTTAGAAGTCCTCAGAACTCTGACTTGAGCCATGTTCTCCTGACTCTTTTGAAATGCACCTCCTTCCCTCATCCCTATCTACCAGTGTTATACATTTACACTTCTTATTGCTAGGGTCTCTATAAAGCAACAAGCCTCCTTTTTGAATAGGATGCCATTCACTTTCTAATCCCTGGAACCTTACATGGTATCTTATTCATAGATGTGAATAAGATAAGAATCTTGATATGGGAATACTAGCCTGAGTAATTCCAAAGGATCCCATGTAATCACAAGGATTCTTATAAGAGGGAGCCATAGCGAGAAGGACAGAACTGAGGTCAAAGAGGAGAGAAGGTGCTACACTGCTAGCTGTGAATATATAGCAAGGGACCATGAACCAAGGAATATAGGCAGCTTCTAGAAGGTGGAAAAGACAGGGAAACAGATCTCCCCAAGAGCCTCCAGAAAAAAAGCAGCCCTGCAGACCTATTTTAGACTTCTGACTTCCAGAACTCTAAGATAATAAATTTGTGTTGTTTTAAACCACGCAATTCGTGGAATTTATTACGGTGGCAATAGGAAATGAACACAGGTGCCTTCCAGATGACTTGAATTTTGTAGACACCCTTTAGGGCTGGCTGATCCCAGGCTGCCCCCAAAGCTGCTCTCTCTCTTCACCTTTTGCACAGTGGCCCCAGCCAATCTCCCATCTTGAATTCTGAAGATAGAGGCAGACACCAGTTTCAAGGGGCCCAGTTGCCTCCAAAGCTCAAGGGTGACATGACAAACTCTCCCAGGATTTCTTCACAGCTGCATTTGAGCTGCAGCTTGCAGTTCTCACAATGAAGAGAAATATGCCTCTTCTTTTCTTGATCTCCCAATTGTTATGAGTCGTCTTCAGAACCTTCTTTATTTTCTTTAGAAGAAAATACCATTCTCCACTCTACCCCATGAATAAAAGAAGAGTTAAAGTGTGCCTAAGAGCTGGTAATTACTACATCTGGATGTTTCTCCCTGGAGTTGCTGGTCTACTCTTTATATGGGCTCTTTGGAGTATTTGGAGGTGAGCCTTGATTTGTGTCAACCCTTAATAATTCACAGGGATGTATTTAGCAGCTGCTTTTTATAATGTAAGGATATTTATTGCCCCTTTTCCTGCTTAGGGCTTAGTCTCAAATTCCAAGGTAACAGGAAAAGTTTCATTTAACATGTTGTTGAAAAATCTGTATGCTGTGTTCAGAACTGTTCTGAGTGGGGGAAAAAGGTGTGTGCTCTAGGATTTGAGTGTTCTAGGAAAGTCATTTTTATTTAAAATTTTTGTATTTCTGCTTAAAATTATTTATTTGGGTTCTGTTCCTTTGGGTTAACAATGCACGGATTAGTCTTTTTAAAAATGCAACAAAGTGGGATTTTGGATGACTGACCAAGGGCCTGTCTTTTCTACTATTGTGTTTGCGAAATTTACTATGGTGATATTTTCCTAGTGTCTAGCATAGTGCCTGGCACAAAATGGATACTCAACACATGTTTGTTGAATAACTGAATAAGTGAATCATTATATCCATTTGTTTATTATGAATAAATAACCTTCCCACCTCTTCTAATCAGGTGTCATGGCTTGATTGGCAAAGACTAAAGGGGGAAGCTGAAATAAGATCTATATAATAAAAGCATAATATGCTAATTAGACCAGACATCCTTCCAGATGACCTTCCAAGATGAAGCTGCAGTGGAGTGGGGGTGGCAGGGTGGGCAAGCCCCTTGCACAAATTTCACGCATCGGGTCTCTAGTGCTCATATAAAGCTGGAGGGAAGCCAAGGGTCCAGAGTGCTGATGGTTGGGGAGAAAAATGTAGGAAAGAGGTATAAGCCTGTGAAGATATCTTGCCTGCTTTGGACTTTTCTTTTTATTTTTGCCTCTGGCTGTTATGAATATGCAAATTAGATAACACACTTAGGGCACCATGAGCAGGGCAGTAATGGGAAGGTCTTTGGTAAGTAGAGCACTTTTAAAATAGTGTATTTTCCCCACCAAATGAAAGACCAAATCTGGGCTCTGTCTTGATATGAGTATCTGACCATCTAGCCATATAAGAGTGAAATCAGTGGAAACCTAGTACATCCACACAGAATATGAAAATACAACTCTAGGTTGAGCTTTTAAGGACCACTTCAGGTCATTTGGTTGCTTTTATTTAGCTTGGTACATGAGGCCCCTTGCTTTCTGTTAAAAATGTACCATAGATATTTTGCTCATGTTTTACCTATCCTTCAACCTCACGTTAAATTTTTGACAGTGAAATTTTGAATGACTGAAATAAGTTGAAAATGCAATAGTATGAAGGTTTTCAACAATCTTTTAACTAGGTCATTCAGAGTGTCTAATTAGTCATTGTTTAGACCCAGTTTTTAAGTTAAAAATTAAAAGAATTAAATCAATGTATAAAAGCCTGGCACAGAAATGTAAGCTTATTTTACTTTTGAGATATTATTTCTTTAACCTATGCTTCATTAAATTGAATACTGAATATAACGTTTCATTATATTTAATACTTAGTGTAAAATTTTCCCCCATAAATATATTTAATTGTTCCATGGGGGAAGTTTTTAATTATATTTTCTGATATATTGGTAATTTAGTGATGAAAACCTGAGTTAAATGTTCTCTCAGTTTATATAATAGAAACATAGGTTCAATTTTCTATTTCATGCCATACTTCTTAAAGTTAGTGAATGACACATGGCTATAATTTCATATTTTGGTTAGCATACACTTAGTCCATGAGTGCTTTACCAATTTTAAATTATTTAAATACAATAAAATAAGCTGTGATAAAAGTGAAGTTGAATATATTAAAAACTTTCTTTGAAAATGAAAAAGTCTCTTAGTCTTTTTTTAGATATCAGAAATATTTTGTGGACATCTTTTATAGTGGTATTTGGCAGAGTATATGTGATGGTTAATAGACACTGCTGGCTGCTATGATTACAGTGAATGGAATATTAAACTAGTTGAAATGTAGGGAGTGAAATTGTAGTATCTATTGTAATGTATGGAATTACAGCATTTTAAAACTTGTTGATTACCCCTGACAATTGAGATATTCCAACTTTCTAAATGTTTCACCACACAGGCAAAGTTTTAATATTTAAAGAGTATTAAATTTGTGTAGCTGTGGTCACTGGATAGGTTTTGATGGAGTAAAGAAGAGTGAGGTTACAAAGATTAAAGTAAAAAGACAATATACTCATTGAGAGAGCTTGGGCTTGGGATGGCTTTTCTCCTTTGATTATCGTTTATTAGCAGTGTGTACTTGGCAATTTATTATTCCCTCATAATTTAATTTCCTGAACTTTAAAATATAGAAAATAATTCCTAACTTCCAGGGTGTTTATAAGAAATAATGTATGCTGTGTAAGTTGCTTAGTCCCTAGCACATTTTTTGGCGCAATAAATGGTAATTTCTTGCCTTCCTTTAAAGATACTGTTTAAACAGAAGACTGTCCAAATAGAATCATAAAATTATAAAATGTTTAGAAATGTGTAGCTCATTTAGAAATTTCCTAATGTAATTTTTTTTAAAAAAATTGAGATGCAAAATAGTCATTGAGGATCAGAAATGCTCTTTATTTTTTATTTTTAAAAAACATATTTTATTGATTTTTTTTACAGAGAGGAAGGGAGAGAGAGAGACAGACAGACAGAGAGAGAGACAGAGAGAGAGTTAGAAACATCGATGAGAGAGAAACATACATCAGCTGCCTCTTGCACACCTCCCATTGGGGATGTGCCTGCAACCAAGGTAAGGTACATGCCCTTGACCGGAATCAAACCTGGGGCCTTTTAGTCCTCAGGCTGACACTGTATCCACTGAGACAAAACGGTTTCAGCCAGAAATGCTCTTTAAGAAAGAGAAAGCTATTTCTGATTTTATAAGTTTAAAATAAAAATAAAAATCTGTTCCAATATGATACTTTAAAAGTCTTAGAACAGTAAAAAGCAAAAGAAAAAAATTCTAGAACATGACAATTTTGCAAAGTAATGGATTTTGGTATTCTTGCAGATAATTGTATAACTCTAATTAAAGTCAGAACTGAAAAAGGTTTTTAAATTATTCAATTTTATTATGTCTTAGTATTTTTATTGATTTCAGAGAGAAAGGGAGAGGAATATATATAGAAACATCAATGATGAAAGAGAATCATTGATTGGCTGCCTCCTGCATGTCCCACACTGGGGATCAAGTGGGCAACTTGGGCATGTGCCCTGACCAGGAATCAAATGGTAAACTCCTGGTTCATAGGTCAATGTTCAACCACCAAGCCACACTGACCAGGCTCAATTTTATTCTTGAAGCTCAGAAAGACTGGATGACTTGCCCAAGATCATGCAGGTACTTCGAAAGACATAAGCCCAGAGCAGTAAAGGGGAAAGAAAGAGAGAAAAGTGACATAGGAAAAGTTAAAAAAAACACACAATGAAATGCAACCATTTTAATGTGTCAGTCACTACATCAGCAAGTCATGTAGCAGCTGTATTTGCTTGGTATATGGGATTTTCCTAGATTTTTAAAGAAGAACTGCACCTTGGAGCAGTCCATGAAGAGAGAAAGAGAAATTTACTTGTGTAGGTCCATTTTATCATTCATTTCCCAATGGTGAAATTTATTCCACAGGCAGAAGCTCACATTTCCAGGTAGTGTTATCTAACACCTTGGTTTCCGTTAGCAAGCCTGATCCTTAGGGAATGGCATTTCATCTAGCTTCTAGGGGCTATTTGGCAGGGTGAGATGCTGACCAAGGGAAAGAGAAAAGGAGAGTCAAAGGGACTTAAAAAGAAGAACAAGATTTGTACCCAATTTACATGCATTATCAGATTTGCAAGCATTATGACAATCATAGGAGATAGTATTATTCTTGCTCATTGCTGTATCCCAACGGTCGTACCCACTAAGCAGTTAATACATGTTGGTAAACTGAAGTACTAGATGATTAAATGAATGGCTGAATAAAACTCTTGTTTTCTGTCCCCCAAAGCAAAATATCTCCCAAGGTGTAAGTCTCTCAAGTCAAATGAGTCCTGCATTTGTATTTTGTCAGATTTTGGCATGGCAGATAAACAAAAGATTCAGAGTCAATTCACTTGCCTGGCCCATCTTTCTTTTTTGGCCTCTGGTAGAGATTTTCATTTAAAACTGAAGTCTCAAGCTCAAATGCCTTTTAGGGCCAGTCAGATAATATAAATGAATATACCGTATTTTTTGGACCATGAGACGCACTTTTTTCCCCCCAGAAGTGGGGGGAAAAAGTCCCTGTGTCTTATGGTCCAAATATAGCCTACACATATATTAATACTTTAAAAAAAAAGTTTTTTTACTTGCCCGGCTCTGTGTGGTCTCTGTGTGCTTGCCCGGCTCTAAAATGGTTCTAAATGCTGCTGTTTACTTTACAGGGTTGATTACATGTGTTTATGACTGTGATGTTGGGTTTTAATGCACATAAAATATTTTAGGACACTATTTGTTTCAGAATCTTTTTTTCTTCATTTCCCTTCTCTAAAAACTGGTGCGTCTTATGGTCCGGTGCGTCTTATGGTCCGAAAAATATGGTAAGTAAAGTATAAAAGTAATAGGTTGTGGACAGTGTAAATGCCACCTAATGTCATTCAAATTTCAATCTTGGCCAAATAAAGTAGGTGTGAAGTCAAAGTAGGCACTCAACAATTTGCAATATTTTTAGTTGTTTTTTTTTAAAAATCCTCACCCAAGAATATGTTTTTATTGATTTGTTTAGAGATAATAAGAGAGAAACATTAATGTAAGAGAGAAATATCAGTTGGTTGCATCCTGACTGGGGATAGAACCCACAACCTAGGTATATGTCTAACCTGCAGCCTTTTGGTGTACGGGATGACACTCCAACCAACTGAGCCACCCGACCAGGGCTCAACAGTTTGCTCTTTACTTTGCTTCAATTTTTCTTTCTTATATTAATACAAAAATCTTAGATGCCTACATATAAAAAAGAAAGCCTTTGGTTTGTTTTTATCAATAATATGATAATTAATAAAGACTGCCTGACATTAACATTGAATTTGTATGTGCAATCACCAAAAATATCTTTTGTAAAATATTGCAAACCCTTATTTAGGACTTCTTTCCATTTTCACTGGACTTTGTCATCACAGACCTGGAGCTCAGGTTCTAACATATTACCACTAAGAGTCATTGGTATTCGTATTAGGAATATGTAATGAATCTTAATAGCATTAACTTATCTCAGAATGCTCAGGCATACTAATGTGGGTTTGCACTGGCATACACATGCTCATAATTAAGGAAGGGATATTTCTTTACCCTTATTTCTGGGCTTCTCTGATAAGTTGTTATGCAGCTGGCATTCAATGCAAATTGGAGTTTGCTGGCTTCTGATATGCATACTCAAACTAATCAGCAGATTACTTGTGTGGAGACTGCCTTCCTCTAAGCATTTAGAATAAATAATGGAATCTTGCTTTGAATTTATAAAATGCTGAATGGCCTAATTTAGACCCTTATAAAATCTACCTAGGTAAATATGGATTTCATGTATAAAAAGAACATTTGTTGGCCACTGTAGAGCCTGGAAAATGAATACCACTGTATTGTTATAAAAGTGATTACTATTGAACAAAATTAAAAAAATATATATTGTTATTGTTTTCAGAGAGGAAGGAAAAAGGAGAGAGATAGGAATGTCAATGATGAGAGAGACTCGTTGATTGGCTGCCTACTGCACACTCCCCACTGGGTACCAAACCCACAAGGGCATGTGCCCTTGACCAGAATCAAACCCAAGACACTTTAGTCCGCAGGCCAATTCTCTATCCACTGAGCAAAACTGACTAGGGCTGAACAAAGTATTTTTTAAATATATTTTATTGAATTTTTACAGAGAGGAAGGGAGAGGAATAGAGAGTTAGAAACATTGATGAGAGAGAAACATCGATCAGCTGTCTCCTGCATACCCCCCACTGGGGATGTGCCCACAACCAAGGTACATGCCTTTGACCAGAAGGAATCAAACCTGGACCTTTCAGTCCAAAAGCCAACGATCTATGCACTGAGCCAAACCGGCTTCGGCTGACCAAAGTTTTTTTATAAAGTGATTGCAGCAACTTAAATATAGAAAAAATTATTAATATAATGTGGTTCCTATTGTCTAAACTAATAAAATGCTACTGAAAATGCTAAATCGCCCCATTAACAGCTAGAGGATTGATTTTAAAATATCTTTTCAGATCCACTTTAAGCTACTCAGGCTTCATTATAGAGAGTGTCCTTAACTCAGACTGGTGACTTTAATATAAATTCTTTAGTGATGAATAAAGAACTTTTGACAAACAGCATTAGGGTTCTGAAGAAATAATAACATCAAGAGAAAAATTTTAGTAAGTATAATTTTTTTGGTAAATTTTGAATGTACTGGAGAGATCAAATGAACTAGACTTCAGAAAAAGATATTAATAAAATAGGCACTATGTATTGGATCAGAACAGTGATATGCTCTGTACTTAGTTGCTTAAGTAATCCTCATCTTGGCTGTGCAATAAATTTATTCTTTTTCTTAGACAAATGAGAAAATTGAGACCCATAGATGCTGTTATTTTCTCAGTTATTAAATGGCATCTATACCTACCGTGTTTCCCCGAAAATAAGACCTAGCGCATGGAAAAATAAGACATCCTCTGAAAATAAGATCTAGCACATCTTTGGGAGCAAAAATTAATGTAAGACATTGTCTTATTTTTGGGGAAACAGGGTATTATATTTGCTGGAATGCAAAATCTTTGTTCTTGATACCCATCCATCTTTGCCAGGCTGTCTTGGGCATGTGGAGCACAGTGTTAAGTGAGCAGAGAAATTTGAAGCAAGCCTCTGGAGATCACAATTATGTTTTCAGACCACTGTTTATATGATACAGCTGGATGCTAGAAGGAAACATGCTTTTTAAAATGTTTTTTAAAATGCCTCTGTGCTCCTGGGTTTTCATTAAGGATCATCTTCTACAGCAGTCTAGCTAAAACCAGAAGATTGTTCAACACAATCCCTGGAGGCAGATATTGAGTTACAACACTGAGACATCTGTGTAAAAATATGTAGGTATGAGCACATGTCAACTTTGTGCCTGAGAATCAGACCGTTGATCTCTTAGGAAGGAGATGAACAGTTTCTCCGAGTGGACTCCCAATAAATTACCACTGTGTAACAGCAATGTTTACTTTTTGTGTCTTTAACTGCTAAGGAGCATTTCTCACTACTCAGATTTCAATGACTCTTCAGCAGGCAGTGTAGCTCCAGATTACACTGACACATTTATGCTGCTGATGGTAAATTTAAGTGTACATGTGGCAGAATAAAGGAAGACAGGTAGAGATTAATAGATGACTTTTTTTTGGACAACATATGGTATTCATACTTTTTGGTTCATCCCATTAAGTGACTTGGATAGTAGAAGGGAGAGATTAGTATTTTGTAAAATGTGAAATGTTTAGTGTTATTGAGACACCAAACAGGTGGCCATTGCCAAAAGCCACTTTTAGCCTTGCTCATGTAGCTCATCTTTATGACTTGGCTATATTAGTTTACTTTTGATGCATAATAAATCATCACATATTTATTGGGTTAAAACAATACTCATTGATTAGCTTACAGTTATTTTATGTTGCAAGCCCAATAATAGCAAGACTGAATAGTCCCTGCTCAGGGTCCCAGAAGGCCAAAATCAAGGTGCTGGCAGAGTAGAGTTCTTGTTCTGAACATTGGGAGAAAAATCAGCTTCCAAGCTTATATTCTTATTGCAGAATTAAGTTCCTTGGACTGAGGTCCCAATTTCCTTGCTGGTTCTCAGCATCTAGAGGCTACTCTCAGGTTTTTTTCCATGTAGCCCATCTATTGATATTTTTAAACCAGGAGCCCTGTTTCAACTCCTGTATGCCTGGAATCTTTCTGATTTCTTCCTCCACTGCTCACCAACGAAAACTCTCTGTATTAAAGAGTTCACGTGATTAGGTGAGCCCCACCTAGCATGTATATATAAGAAGGAATAAAAAATGATAGTAAATTAAATTAAAAATTTTCCTTAATAGACAACTGATTAAAGAAAAAATAATCACAATTTATTTTGGGTTATGTGTTTAATGTAATGCTATATCTGCAAGGTGTCCCCCAAAAATGTATACACACTTTAACAGCTGATAGCTCAATTTTGAAAACAAAATGTATTTTTAATAAACACTGCCTTTATAATATATAAATAATAACCACTGCACAAAGGACAGGAAGGGGGTAAATTAGAGTGTAATATAAATTTTTCACATTATACTTGAAGTAGTATAGTATTAGATAAAGTTAGATTATTATGAGTTAAGGATGCATATTGCTATAATGAGAATGTCCATTAAAATATTAAGATAGTGAGATATAGCTAAAATGCCAATAGGGATAATAAAATTGATTAATAAAAAATTGATCCAAAAAAGGAAAGAGGAACAAAGAACAAATAGGGCATATAAAAAACAAATATCTAATGGTAGACTTAACCACAACTTAAGATATTATACTTAGAAAACAATAATTAAAACTTAATTATCAATAGCCATATTGCATGTTAATGGTTCTAAAAATTAAAAGGCACAGATTATTAGAATGGATTTGTTTTAAAAGCAAAACCTAATCATATGTTACTTACGAAGTATCATCTTAAATATAAAGATACAAATAGGTGTGTTTTTTATTTTTATTTTTTATTTTTTCCTAACAGATCATTTTTACTTTTTATTTATGAGTTACTTCTGCAATATTAATTTTATCCAGTTTTTCAGTTTTTTGTTTTTTTTATTATGGTATCACATAATTGTCCTCATTCCCCCATTCCCATCCCAAACCCCTCCCTACATATTCCCCCACTCCCTGTTGTCCATGGCCACTGGCCATGCCCATATGCATGCACACAAGTCCTTGGTCCCTTGACCAGAATCAAACCTGGGACCCTTCAGTCTGCAGGCCGACGCTCTATCCACTGAGCCTAACTGTTTAGGGCCACAAATAAGTTTTAAAAGTGAAAAATATATTTCATGCAAATAATAGCCACAAGAAAGTTTTTATGGCTATATCAATGTCAGACAAATTAAGTATTAATACAAAGAGTAATACAAGAGCTTAAGTAAAGCATTAAGTAATGAGTCAATTCATGAACAAGATAAAACAATCTTAACTGTATAAGTACCTGATGATGACAGAGCTTCAAACCACCAGAAACACAAATGGACCAAATTAAAGAGATAAATGGACAAATATTGGAAGATTTAATACCATTCTATTAGCAACTGATAGAACACATACACAAGAACACAATAAAAATTAAGAATCTATATAATAAAAGGGTAATATGCTAATTAGACTAGGAGACCTGCAGGACATCCTTCCAGACAAAGCCATGGTGGCAGGGCCGAGGCAAGAGGCAGTTAGGGGCGATCAGGCCAGGAGGGGAGGAAAGTTGGGGGTGAGCAGCTGGCAGGGGAGGGCAGTTGGGGGTGATCAGGTTGGCGGGAATGGGAGAAGTTGGGGACAATCAGGTAGGCAGGGGTGCAATTGGTGGTGAGGAGGCAGGCAGAGGGGAGCAGCTGGGATCGATCAGGCTGGCAGGGGAGAACAGTTGAGGGTGATGAGGCCAGCGGCAGAGCAGTTAGGGGTGATCAGGCAGGCAGGCTGGAGCCAGTGGTCCCAGATTGCAATCGGGCCTAAACCGGCAGTCAGACATCCTCTGAGAGGTCCCAGATTGGAGATGGTGCAGGCCAGGCTGAGGAACAATCCCACCCCCCACTGTGCACAAATTTTGTGCACTGGACCACTATGTTTAAATAATACACTTAATAAATTTAATAGAATTACCATATTTTTCGGACCATAAGACGCACTTTTTTCCCCCCAGAAGTGGCGGGGAAAAGTCCCTGCTTCTTATGGTCCAAATATAGCCTACACATATACTTTAAAAAAGAAGTTTTTTTACTTGCCCGGCTCTGTGTGGTCTCTGTGTGCTTGCCCGGCTCTAAAATGGTTCTAAATGCTGCTGTTTACTTTACAGGGTTGATTACATGTGTTTATGACTGTGATGTTGGGTTTTAATGCACATAAAATATTTTAGGACACTATTTGTTTCAGAATCTTTTTTTCTTCATTTCCCTTCTCTAAAAACTGGTGCGTCTTATGGTCCGGTGCGTCTTATGGTCCGAAAAATACAGTATCTATTGAACACTATTTCCAACAATGGCAGAATATTTTTTTTCTAAATGCATGTGAAATATTTATCAAAATAGACCATATCCTGAACCACATAACAAAGTTTAATAACTAAAATAATATAAATAATTGAGAATGTGTTCTTTGACCAGAATAGACTTGAATTAGAAATCAATAACAATAATGCATTTGCTGCGCGCTCGCATGCACGCATGCGTGCGTGCGGGGGAGGTCACAGCTGGAGAGGAGGAGAGGGCTGGGTGCTGCCTGGCGTTCCCTAGCAGGAAGGAAATAAAACCCCCAGCCTGGGCTAAACCCCCGAACCGGCAGCGCTGACCCCCAGTTATGAGCCAGACCCTGGGGACCCTGGGGACCCAGGCTCCGGCGGGGGAGACGGGGCAGTGAGGCGGAATCCCGGGGGAGCAGTGAAAAGCAGGGCCCCCGGAGTCGCGACTCTGATGCTGGATTACCCTAGCTGGAAGAAACAAAGCCTCTGGTGGCACTGAGCCTCAGTCCGGACTGCTCTGAACCCCAGTCCTGGACCAGACCCTGGGGACCCAAGCTCGGGCAGGGGAAGACGGGGCTGTGAGGCGGAATCCCAGGGGAGTGGCGAAAAGCGGAGCCCCCAGAGTCGCGCGCGCTGCGTGCAGAGGACAGTCTGTTGAGTCTGATCCTAAACTCCCCTAGCGGGAAGGAGAAAAAAAAGCTCCAGACTGGAGGAATGCGACAGGGAGCAGGAGCCCCTGCCGGACACCAGCCAGCCGGCGCCGGCGGCAGGAAGCCGGGTGATGGGGCCCCCAGGGGGGGGGGGGTGCCCCTGAGCCATCGACCTCTGAGCGCTGGCAACAGAGCCAAGGCCGGGGGCTGCTTCCTGGGTGGCGGTGCTGACCCCGGCAACAGGCTGGAGCAGCGCGGGAGCCAGCGGAAAACAAAGGGGTGCCACAGGCCAACCTGCTGAGCTCCTAGGACAAGGAGGAAGAAACCAAAGTTCTCAATGTGAAGAAATCAAGTGAGAGCAAAAGGTAGTAAAATTACTTAAGAAAGAATACAAAGAAGATTTTGAAAAATCAAAGACTAAGTCAGAACTCAACTCACCAGCCAACATTGCAACATAAATGCGTTTTTTAAAAAAAAAAAAGGGACAGAATGTTGGAACAGTGGTGGCCAGGCCTAGAGTGCCCAGGCACAAAGCAATGGCAACCGGGCCCGGAGCAGCAACGGCCAGGCCCCAGAGCAGCAGCAGCCAGAACCAGAGCAACAACAGCCAGCACTGGAGCAGCCAGACCTGGGGCAGTGGCAGCCAGGCCTGAGGCGGAGGCAGCCAAACCCAGGGAGGCCAGTCCAGGAACACCCGGACCCGGAGTGGCCGGGTTGGGAGCAGCCAGGTCCAGAACAGCAGTAGCCAAGCCCGGAGCATCCAGGCTGGGAGTGGCCAGACTTGGAGCGGCCGGGCCCGGGGCAGCCGGGTCTTGTGTGGCCAGGCCCGGAGCAGCAGCTGCCAGGCTGGGAGCAGCCAGGCCCGGAGTGGCCGGGCCCGGAGCAGCCGGGCCCAGAGCAGCCGGGTCGGGTGCAGCCAGGCCCGAAGCAGCAGCAGCCAGGTCCAGAGCAACTAGGTCGGGAGCAGCGGTGACCAGACCTGGAGCAGCTGGTTGTGGAACGAACCAGAGCAACAGAACCCAGGCCCGGAGCAGCCAGGCCCGGAACAGCTTGCTCCTGGCCTGCCCCTGCCCCATGGCTGCCTCTCAGACATGGCTGGAAACTTTTGTGGGAACTTGAGGGTCTGCTGAATCAAGTGATGAAGGCTTAGATCTGGATGTGTTGAGTTAGTATAGCGTTGGGGTGTTGATCTGTGAGTGCCTTGGGTGGGGCCTGGATGAGGCTGATTGACCTATTTGGAAATGTCTTTTGTGTGAAATGTATCATTGGGCATGTGGTGGTATTATTGATATGAGAAAATGCTAAGTAACTGATTTACTATCTGAAAAAAAATTTACTATCGGGGAAAGGGAGGGAGGAAGAGACTGAACATAAACTGCACCTATGGATGAGGACAATGGGGGATGGGGAGGGGGTGCAGGGTGGGGTGGGAACCTGTGGAGGGGGGAAGAAATGAGGAACCTTTGTAACAATATGAACAATAAAGATTGATTTTTTAAAAAAAATAATGCATTTGGAAAATCTTAAAACATTTGCAAATTATGTAACACACTAAAAAATAACCCATGGGTCAAAGAAAAATAAATAGATTTAGGAGACATTTTAAACTGCATTATAATAACAATTCAACATATCCAAATATGTGGGATGCCTCTGCAGCATACCATTGAAAGAAACTTATACCTTTAAATATTCTTTTTAGAAAAATAAAAGTTCAAGTTAAGAAGCTAAGAAAAATAGTAAAGTAAGCCCAAATAAGTAGAAAGGAGAAGATAATGTTAAGCTGAAAATCAATAAAAGAAGAAGACAAAAGAGAAAAATAGATATAGTTAATTTTTGCATAGAATAATGAAATTGACACATCTTCTAAGGATGATGAGAGGTGATAATAGTGTGAGGAGAGGGGGAAGGAGATGAGAAGAGAGGAAATAAGAGAGGATACCAATTGCAGTAGTCCCTCCTCATGCATAGTTGTGCTTTTTTGTGGTTTTACTTACCCATGGTCAACTGTAGTCTGAAAATATTAATTGGAAAATTCAAGAAATAAACAATTCAAGACTTTTAAATTATACCCATTTTGCGTAGGGTGATAAAATCACGTGCCATTCAAACCCAGGTCCATTTAGATGTGAACCATCCCTTTGTCCAGGGTATCTACTGTATACAGTCTCTACCTATTGGGCTCTTAGGAGATGTCTTGATCATCAGATCTACTGGGGCAGTATCACCATGCTTGTGTTCCAAGTTTCCTTTATTTTACTTAATAATGGCCCCAAAGTGCAAGGGAAGTGATGCTGGAAATTTGGATTTTTCAGAGACACCATAAAGTGCTTCCTTTAAGTGAAAAGGTATGTCTATATAGGAGAAACATGGGGCTTTTTTATATATAGGGTTTAAGATACCCACAGTTCCAGAAACCAACGGGGGGTGTCTTAGAACATATCCCTGGTGGATAAGGGAAGAGTACTATTATTAACAGTGTCAGTAATAAATGATTCCATGAGAATGAAAAGCATAACAATGACACTTGAACAACTTTCTGTAATGGTTAAGTTCCTTGGAAATCACAATTTACCTAAACTGACAGACAAAACAAAATAAAACAAAACAGCAACAAAAGGAAATATTGAGAGCCCTATATTTTTTAAAGAAATTGAATGTAAAATTAAAAAAAATTCTGTAAAGAAAACTCCAGTTCCAAAAGGCTTTTCTATTGATAGAAAATTCTATCAAAAATTTAAGGGAAAAATAATTCAAATCTTACCTAAATCCTTTACTGAATTATAGGAGGAGGGGATACTCTAACTTGTTTTATGATACCATATTTTTAATGACAAACGCATTACAAGAAAATAAAATTACAGTCCAACATTGATTGTGTTTCCAGATCACAATCAGTTGAGAAAGTAACTTTTATTCATAAGAAGTAATACTTATTTGAAAGTCAATGCTACTTGTGATTGCAGAAGGGCATCTCATATTGGTGAATTCAGCTCAGGAAAATGTTGATCAATGGGTTATCTCCTCAAGAACTGCTTTTTTGTAGAAAAATATGACAGAAATTAAGTAAGTTCTAGAAAGTTAAATCCTCTGTGTGTGTGTATGTGTGTGTGTGTGTGTGTGTGTGTGTGTGTGTTTGTTTATTTGTAGGAGTGCCATGGATTAAGATTGTGAGTACCTTATTTGCAATAAATCCTATCTAATAAAGACAGAATATGCAAATTGACCATCACTTTATGACAAAGATGGTGGCGCCACAGCCAATAAGGAGGAAATATGCAAATTGATGTGACAAAGATGGTAGCTGCCAGGCCAGGATGCTTGTGTTGTTACCATAGCGATGACACAGGCTTTCTGCCCCTCCTGGCTGCTCTGGGCCTCTGGACAGCATGTGTGCACAGGCATGGAGCTGCTGGGTCAGGGTGGGACAACTGCTATGAGGGGGATGGGGGTGAAGGGATCTACAGGAGAGCGGCAGAGCCAGAGTGAAGACAGAAGGCGATGGCCAGAGCAAAGGCCCGGGTCCCAGGTGCTGGCGGGATGCCGGTGCTGGCAACCAGGGGAAGGAAGACCTGTTCTTACACAAATCTTCATCCATTGGGCCTCTCATTGAATATAAGAAGGATTGTAGTGATATACTAAAATGGTGACTTTGAAAGTTCTCTTTTTTGGGGCTGGGATTATGATGTATTAGAATTACAGATTAATATTTAAAATATCTTATGGTCATTTTTTTGTTGGTTCATTTATTGCTAAAGTACAGTAATACTAAAAGTCCAAAAAGCAAGGTCTATGTGTTAGACAGGAGAATTTCAAGGAATGAAGAAAATTTGAATTTAATATATTCTGAACATGTCACTCTTAAGACAAAAACAAAAACAAACAAACAAAAAAAACACCTTATTTTTAAAGCAGTTTTAAATTGACAGCAAAAATGAGCAGAAAGTAGAGTTCTCAGATACTCCCTGCCCCAAACAATAATAGGCTCCTCTATTATCAACATCCTCCATCAGTGTGGCACATTTGGTATAACTGATAAATCTACACTGACACATCATTATCACCAAAAGTTAATAGCTTATATTAGAATTCTCTCTTGGTATACATTTAATTTTTTTAAAATATATTTTATTGATTTTTTACAGAGAGGAAGGGAGACGGATAGAGAGCCAGAAACGTCGATGAGAGAGAAACATCAACCGCCTCCTGCACACCCCCCACCGGGGATGTGCCCGCAACCAACATACATGCCCTTGACCAGAATCGAACCTGGGACCCCTCAGTCCGCAGACCGACACTCTACCACTGAGCCAAACCGGTTTCGGCGGTGTACATTTTAATATTTGAACAAAAGTATAGTGAAATCTATACATTGTTTTAGTATTAGTGTATATTTTCACTGCCAAAAAAAATCTTCTGTGCTCTATTTATCTCTCCCTCCTCTCTAACTCCTGGAAAAGGCTGATTTTTTTTTTTTACACTCTCTAGCTTTGTCTTTTCCAGGATGTCATATAGCTGGAATCATACAGTATGTAGTCTTTTCACATTGGTATCTTCTACTTACTAATATGCATTTAAGGTTTTTGTTCATGGCTTGATAGATTATTTTACTTTCAATAACATTCCATTGTCTAGACAAATAACCTATTTGCCTAAAGAAGGCTGTCTTAGTTGCTTCCAAGTTTTAGCAATTATAAATATAGATGTGATACTATAAACATCCATGTGTATGTTTTGTGTGAACATAAGTTTTCAACTCCTTTGGGAAAATACCAAGGAACACATTTGCTGGGATGTTTGCTAAAAGTATGTTCAATTTAGAAGAAGATGCCAAATTGTCTTCCAAAGTGACTGTATCATGTTGCATTCCCATAAGTAATGAATGAGAGTTCTATATCCTTGCCAGAGTTTTATCAGATTTTGTATCAGATATGTCTCTTGCAAATATTTTCTCCCAATATGTGGTTTGTCATTTCATTCTCTTGACAGTATCTTCCACAGAGAAGAAATTTTTAATTTTAATGAAATTCAGTTTATAAATTCTTTTGTTCATGGATTTTATCTTTGGTATTGTATCTACAAAGTCATTGCCAAACCCCAGGTCATCTGGATTGTCTCCTATGTTATCTTCTAGGAGTTTTATGGTTTCGTGCTTTACATTTAGGTCTGTGATTCATTTTGAGTTAATTTTTGAGAAGGGTGGAAAGTCTGTGTCTGGTTTATATTTTTGCATCTGCATCTTCAGTTGTTCCTGCACCATTTTTTTTGCGAAAAATATCTTTACTCCATTTTAATTTCTTTGATCATTTGTCACAGTTCAGTTAACAATATTTTTGTGACTCTAATCTGGAATCTCTATTTTGTCCCATTAATCTATTTGTATATTATTTCACTAATACCATCCTGATTTTTGTAGCTTTATAGTTAGTACTGAAATCAGCTAGTGTTAGTCCTCCAACTTTGTTCTTTAATATCATGTGGGCTATTCTATCCATATAAACTCTAGAATCAATTTGTCATTATTCACAATATAACTTGCTGTGATTTTTATTGAAATTATATTGAATCTATAGATCAAGTTGGGAAGAACTGACATCTTGACAATATTGAATCTTACTACTTCATGAACAATGAATAGATCTCTGTTTATTTAGTCCTTTGATTTTGTTCATCAAAGTTTTATAATTTTCTTCATATAGAGATTGTATATATTGTCCAAAGTTTTATATAGATCTTTTTTTTTTTCCTAGTTGACCTTCCACCCCCAGCCATTCCCACCCCGGGGAAGCCCCCACTGCCCCACTGCCTGTGTCCATTGGTTATGTTAATATGTATGCATACAAGTCCTTTGGTTGCTTTCTAACCACCTCCCTCCCCTACCATTTGTCTCTGCATCTATTCTTATTCATCAAGTTATGTTGATTATTATATCCCACATATGCTTGTTTATATTTTTTAGATTTATACCTAAGTATTTTACTTTTGGAGGTAGTAATATAAATGTTATTGCATTTTAAATTTTAAATTCCATTCATTTATTTTTGGTATAAGGAAAGAAAATTGTATGTTAACTGCCTTTTGTATGTTAACCTTGTATCCTATAACCTTGCTTTAATCTTTTGTTAATTCCAGGAGGGTTTTTAAAAATTATTTTGCATTTTCTACTTAGAAGATCATATCATCTGTGAACAAAGACAGTGTTATTTCTTATAGATTTTAAGTTTAATTTTCTTGTCTTATTTCATTAACTAAGATTTCCAGTATGCTATTGAAAAGGAGTGGTTAGAAAGAACATCCATGCTGGCCTTGCACTGAAAAGAGAAACATTTTTTGGAGGCTTTGATGTAAATTGACTCTGGTCCAAGGCCTTGAGATGCTTGGAACATTCCTAGTGATGGAGGATGGGGAGGGGAGATGGAGGCAATCAGCACATGAAGCAAATGAAGAGCTGAGCAATAAGAATCCCGAGAATGAATCTGGATTTGGCAGGAGTTTTAGGCTAATTGATCATCCTTGAACATTCCATAAGGCCTTGAACATTGAAAGTTATAACCTAGTCTCTCCTATGCTTAAGGGATTTTAGAAAAGGGCTGGTATATATTTGGGGAAATAGATAATAAGATAACATTATTTCCTCCCCTCCCAACTATATTCAATTTTGATTACTGGTATGCCCACTAGGCATCATAGAGTCCCACTGAGGCAAATGTGTGGCAAGTTAAGGAAGATGAGTGGAAAAACCTGATGGACTTATGAAAGGTAGGCAGTGTTTTAAAACCTCCAATAAACGCTGGGGAAAACTTCAAAGGAAGCCAATTTCAAATATAAGTTCAAAGAAGACTTCTGGCATATAATTTGGATTATACATGCAAGTATAGAAACCAAACAAGTATCTGAACAATGCCACCAGCACTCAAAACACCATCTCTTATTCTCACTTTTTTTCTTTCTTAGGAGAGACCTTACATTTATTAAACACCCTCCATATGCCTAGTACTGTCACATAGACTTAGTAAGTGATGACAAAAGGTTAATATAACATAGCAGAGTGCTTAATGGCCTACATTCAACAGTCAGCTTAATTTGAAATCTAAGCCCCAACCATATTAACCAATGTTGATTATGGTACAGAAATCTTAATGCTACATTTAAGTTTCATTTTGGGCAAACAGAAAGACTAAGTGACTTCTTGCAACTAGATGTTATCTTCTGACCGATTTTAGCCAATAGAACGTGAGCAGGAGTTCTGTGTATCACTTTTGATTTGAAATAGTTGTGTATCATCTAGTGTGACTTTCTACCTGCTAGGATCCTTGACTCCATCTCTACCTTTTGGCTAGATCATACTGGTGTGTAACTGAAGGTACAAGATAACAGAGCTCCAGTAAGAAGGGAGCTGGAACCTTGCAACAGCATTTAGAAGAAAGCTGTCCAGGAGAGAAGCTTAAATTTTGTATGAGAACTAAACTTTCATATGAGGTAGCAATTCATCTTCATTGTATGAAGCCACTGAAGTTTGGCAATTGTTTTTACATTAATTAATGCTATCTACCTTGACCAATACATCATATTAATATCTCTAAGCTTCAGCTTTATAATCTGTAAAATAGAGATAAAATTAGCACATATCACAAATATTAAAAACATGATAAAATACAATTGTCTTAATTACAATCTATAATAATAAAAGTTTAATAGGCTAATTAGACCAACATTCTTCTGGACAAAGCGGGGGCTGTGAGGGAAGTCCGGGTCCTAGGTGCCAGAGGGAAGCTGGTGCTGGCAGCCGGAAGAAGGAAGGCCTACTTTTGTGCAAATTTCATGTATTGGGTCTCTAGTAATTCTATAAAACAGTAATTTCTGTGTTCAATTTTACAAATTAAGAAACAAAGGTTTACTCAAGATTCTTTTGTTGCTTGTTTAAGCAAACAGATAATATGTTGGTTTTAATTGTCTTAATTACTAGGAATCTCAAAGGATGAATCTGGCTTTTAGTCATACCTAGATATAAAGAGTTAAATGATGTCATAAGTGCTCTCTCAATTTCTCTCTCTGTATATACACCCTCAGCTCTGCTTCCCTTTAGTGGCTTATCTCTCATATGCACTTTTGCTCAGTAGCCAAAATGGGTGCAATTAACTGAATACTCCTTTTGGCCTTGCCTAATTCACTTGACCATCCTTGAATCTGTCACTATCTTGCGGAAAATAGTTACAGGTCTTGCATCCAATCTCTGGCAAGGAATGTTATTGCCTACCAAGACTGCATGCTATCAGGGGAGGAGGACTTCACAAATAAAAGTAAAGACACTGTATTCAAAGATAAGGAATGCAGGCAAAAGCAACTGATAGCCACTATAGGACTCCACGGAGGCTTATATGATTCTGAGACTAAGCTGCCACAGACATTTTGGTTGGTGACAGGTTAACTTTGTGATTGGTAAATATCCTGGGTTTGTCTCCAATACACATCTATAAATTAGATGGAAAGGACAGTGCAGTCAGACATTTAAATGGGTTTTGGGCATTGAAATGGATGCTCTTCCTGAGAACTCCTTTGTCTTAACTGCACTCCAAAATTAGAATCATAATTAGTATTGATTTATTCATTGCCTCCCACTGTTTATGAAGTGAGGAATGCAACTTATATATATTAGTTTCCTAAGATTCAGCCGTCATCTTTAAGTACAGAAGATTAGTTTAACACCTTTGGCATGTATTCTAAGCAAAAGAATACACTCTAATTATATCTGCAAAAGCTGTTACCTTGATTACCAGATATACTAATTATCTTGTCAGTCATTGATCTTATAAATGTAAGATGCTATTATTTTCATATGATCTGGACTAAAGTCTGCCCCTGAGTTCAGGGCTCTAATTGAGCCCCAGCCAGTAGGTGTTTACGCTTTCCTTGTACACACAGTAATTAGCTGCATTTCTTTCTCCTCAAGGCTTTACAACTAAAATACTTGACAATCAAACCAAAAATGATTCAGATCACCTAATCCCACCACCTTAACATGACAGTTTAAATTTAAATCCATAAATGTTAAGAAAAGGAATTATATTCAGTCTGTTATTAATTAAGTTAGCTTAATTTTAATCAGTAGGCATTATCTACAGATTTTTCTTAATGATTGACAAATTACACAAAATATTGTACAGAATTGTTAGTTGAGAGGATAATTTTTAATTTGCTATAACTCTTACCTATTAGTCGAATGGACCTAATATGATCCCTTGGAGGGACATAACAAGTCTAAATCCTTTTCACATTACATTTCTGATGAGGAAAGATCATAAATATGCTTGCATTAAATAAATAAAAAAATGTCACAAAGGAGCATGGAATGAAGGTTCAGTGATTTGAATTTAAGCCCTGCCTCTGCCACTTCCCACCTGGATTATTTTCAGCAGACAATTTAGATTTTTAGGCCTGAGTTTAGTTATCTAGAAATTCAAAGGCAGTAATATTAGTTCTATTTATCTTATACATTTCTACCTTTTAAAAAATAGCTGTATAATTTTATATCAACATTTTTCTCTCCAAAATAGATTTTGTTGACTTTTGAGAAATATAGAGCTATGTAACTACCACCACAATCAAGATATCCAAAATGTTTTCTTATTTCTTTTGGAATCAGTTCCCTCTACCTACCAGCCCCTGACAACCACTTAACTAATTTATGTCTTTATAGTTTTGCCTTCCCCATATTGTCATATAAATGTAATTATTGCCCTTATCAGGTGGCTCAGTCAAGTTGGAGTATCATCCATTGCACCATAGGGTTGCAGGTTTGATTTCCAGTCCATGTTGGTACAGGAGGCAACTGATCCAAGTTTTTTTTTTTTTTTAATATATTTTATTGATTTTTTTACAGAAAGAAAGGGAGAGAGATAGAGAGCTAGAAACGTCTATGAGAGAGAAACATCAACCAGCTGCCTCTTGCACACCCCCTACTGAGGATGTGCCCGCAACCAATGTACATGCCCTTGACCAGAATTGAACCTGGGACCTTTCACTCTGCAGACCGATGCTCTACCGCCGAGCCAAACTGGTTTTGGCCAAGTTTTTTTTTTTTTATCTTGTTGATGTTTCTCTCTCTCTTCCCTCTTTTCTCTCTCTCTAAAACAAAACAAAACAAAAACATTTCTGCAGATGATTTAAAAATAGAAGAAGAAGAAAAAAAGTAATGTAATATAGAGTAAGCAGCCTTTTGTATCTGGCTTCCATCAGCATAATGTTTTTCAGATTCATTCATCCTATTGAATGAACTTATAAATCGTTCCTTTTTTATTGCTAGGTAGTATTCCATTGCATGTTTGTTCTGCAATTTGTTTTCTGATTTGCCAGTTGATGGACTTTGAGGTTGCTCCAGGTTTTTGTTATAAGCATTGCATGTAGGTTTGATAGATATACTGTATGTAATCATGTCTCCTGGGTAAGTATCTAAGAGTGGGACTGCTGTGTCTTACTATAAGTGTAATAAAGTGTCTAACTCCATTTTTTATTTTGACAGTTTTCAAGCTCACCACCACCCTTTTCTTTATCCACATCCTTCTTGCTTTTTCCACTCCCCAGCCGCCCCCCCCCCCCCCATAATAAAGCCCATGTATTCCTTCCCTTGGTGCCAATGGAGAATTTTAAATTATTCTGACACCATGACCTTGGTCCTGTATGCCAGTCAACAAGAAAAACAGAGCCGTCATCTCTCCCTTTGTTCAAGTTATATTGGACTGGTTTAGGCGCATGCCCTGCTCTCCCCAGGAAGCCTCCGTTATCATTTTCTTTTGGTGCTTGACTTCTGAACTAATTTTTGGTAAGGGGGATTGATCCTGCCTTCAGCAAGACTACCACAAAATAATGAGTATGAAAATGCCAGCTCTCTTCTGAAATAGTTGTACCATTTTGTTTTTCTACAACCAACTTATGAATGATAATTTTAGTTGCTCTGCAGCTTTGAATTCTCACTAACACTTAGTATTTTCAATTATTCCAGTAAGAGATATATTGCTATTTCACTGAAGTTTTAGTTTGCATTTTCCTAATAACTAATGATGTCGAGCATTTCATCCCATGCACATATTTGCAAGCATTATGTGTATGTCTTTTTTGGTGAAATGTCTATTCAAACCATCTGCCTATTTTTTTAATTGGATTGTTTCTTACCTTATTATTGAGTTTTAAGACTTTTTAGATACATATTCTGATACAAATCCTTCATAAGAAATGTTTTGCTCATATTTATTCCCAATCTGTGATTTGTCTTTTTATTTTCTTAGCCAGTATCTTACAAAGAGCAGAAATTTATTAACTTTTGAAAAAACTAAAATTTACCAATTTTTTTTTTTATGGTTTGTATTTTTTGTGTCAACTGAAAAATATTTGCCTAATCCTAAGACACATCTAATTTTTTTCAGAACTTTTAGAGTTTCCTGTCCACATTTAGATCTATAATATATTTTTTAGCTAATTTTACATGATTCAAGACAATGGAATAAAAGTTGAGATATTGTTTCAATTCTGCTTTAGTTTTGCACATGGATGTTCAATTGTACAATAGCACTTATAGAAAAAAAAAAGTCTATTCTGGTTGACTTACCTGACAGCTTTCTTAAAAAATCAATTGACTGTATATGTACTGGACTTTCTGTTCTTCTCCACTGATACTATTCTCAGGCCAAGACTATATGGTCTTGTCACTGTAGTTTTATGTAAACTTAAAATCAGATAGAATGAGTTCTCCATCTATGTTCTCTGTTTTCAGAATGGTTTTGGTTACTGTAGATATTTTATATTTCCATATGGATTTTAAAATCAATTTGAAAAATTTGAAAAAGTAAGTCTCCTGGTATTTGGTACTATTTTAAATTTATAGATCAATTTGAATAGAATTAAAATATAGCAATAATGAATCATGTGATTCTTTAAAAAATATATCTCTCCATTTAATTATATTTAAAAAGTATATCTCTGAAAAGTCTTATAGTTGTCAGTGTATGGACCCTGTGTATAGTTTTCTAGATTTACCCCCTATGTGTTCCACATTTTTTCTCTTTTTTTTAAAAAATGTTACTGTTAGTGGCACTATTTATCCGACAGCTGATCCTGTGGGATTAGGCCTAAACTGGCAGTCAGACTTTCCTCTCACAATCTAGGATCATTGGCGCCTAACTGCTTACCTGCCTGCCTGCCTGCCTGATTGCCCCTAACTGCCTCTGGCTGTTTGCCTTATTGCCCCTAATCCCTCTGCCTGCCTGCCTGATTGCCCCTAACCTCTATGCCTGTTTGCCAGATCACCCCAACTGCCCTCCCCTGCCAGCCTGATTGCCCTTAATGGCCTCTCCCTTGGCCCCCACCACCATGGCTTTGTCCAGAAGGAAGTTGGATGTCTTTGAAGATGGCCAGTCAACCCAGTCTAAATAGCATATTACCCTTTTAGTAGTATAGATAGATTACATAGGATAAGATTGCTTAAATAAGGGGGTTGGGGGGAACCTGCCTTTTTCATCAGGAGGAGATGCTTTTGGCAGACAAAAATACATAATTCCTATATCTGGACTGATAGCCAGCCATATGAACTATACTGCCAAACCAGTCATTAAAAAATCAAACTACTTTCTTACACCTTACACCAAACAGCTGTTGTCCTTAAAATCTCTCCTCAGCCTCCACCTTAGGTTCTGCCTTCACAGATCACCCAATGTTTATAAAATAAAATAAAATTCAAATAGAAAACATTTGACAGGTATATGATTAATGAAGAGCTAAATTTCTTTACTTAATAAAGAATTTTTTCTAGTTGAGAACTACTTTAATCACCATGATAATCAGGACAAATTTAATTTATTCATACCTGAAATTTCCTATCCTTTGAGGAAGACAAACATGATTAATGTTATACCAGGAACAGATATAAAAAATATGACAAAATTTAGGCCTTTTAAGAGGATATGCTAGATATGTTAATTTTAATGTCCTTACTTTGGGAAATAATAGAATAGGGGTGGTGTGGATGTGAAGAATAGCCGAGAGGGAAGTGACAATTGGAGCTTTTACTTGTGGCCTTTCCTCTAATAATACCAAACTTGGATGGTGATTATTTGGCACCATCATTGGGATAAGTAAAAGGAAACATTGATATAAACTAGAGTCCTGGTCTCCCCATTTATCAGTTATGTTACTTTGGACAAGTTATTTAAAGTCAATAAGCTTAGTTCCTCATTTGTGAAGCAGTGATAATAATGCCTGCCTCATAAAATTGTTGCAAGGAATACATAATTTTCTATAAAGCAGTTACTATTGTACTTGACCAAACACTGTAACACAAATATGAGTAGTAGCGATAGCTAACATTTATTGAGTACTGTATAAGGAAATTTATACTCATCATCTCAATGGATTTGTGCAAAAATCCTATAAGAAACATATTGTAATTGCTAAATAGATTTTGCCCTATCAACAGAGTGTGATGGAGATAATGTTATCTGTTTCAAATGTCTGCTTATAGTGTTCATAGCTTAAAATTCTGTATTCTGTTTCTGTAAATTTGAGTCTTTTGGGTCTTTGCTCTCTCTGAGAACAACACCACTCATCACACCATTGAAGGATTCCTAATATGGGGACTACTGGTATTACTTTCCCTCTAATTCAATAACATACTATTAAATAAGTATAATACAATCATTGACTTTCCTGGAACAAATATATGTAAGCATGAATCTGTGTATGCATATATTTCACAGTACATAGTATCCAATCGGTTAAGCTAAAATATCAACTCAGCTCAACTCATGAGACCTGAAATCCACCAAGAGATTTGAGGTGCATAAAAGAAGTGTAAGTGCTGCAAATACTCTGTGTTGGGTAACCCAGCTCGCATTCATTCTCAACTCACTGCTCCCTTGCTCCTTTGCTCCCTTTTATAGCCTTTCTTGCAGTTAGAAGGCATGTGGCACACTTCAGGGCAATGTGATGTTAGTGGAAGCCTAATATTCACCTAAAAGAACATTTTCTTTTTCTGACAAAAGAGACAGAGGCTGTCTGATTGCCAACATTATAGTGTAAGACCATACAGAAACCAGGAAGCCAGGTTGAGAGATTTGTAGTCTGTTTTGACTTCTTGTGATGATTTCCATTAAAATAATTTGTACCCTTGCTGTGTGACTTTAAGCTAATTATATTTAACCTCTCTATGACTAAGTTTCCTCATCCTTAAAAAGAGGATAAGTGCCTGGCTGGTGTTGCTCAGTGGTTGAGTGTTGACCCATAAACCAGGAGATCATAGTTTGATTCCCAATCAGGGCATATGCCTGGATTGTGGGCTCAATCCCCAGTTGGGGCTGTGCAAGAGACAGCCAATCAGTGATTTTCTCACATCATTGATGGTTCTATCTCTCCCTCTCCCTTTCTCTTAGAAATCAGTAAAAAAAAATTATCTATATCTATATATCTATATATCTATATATCTATATATCTATATATCTATATATCTATATATCTATATATCTATATATCTATATATCTATATAGCTATCTATCTATCTATCTATATATCTATATATCTATCTATCTATATATCTATATATCTATATATCTATATCTCTATATCTCTATATCTCTATATCTCTATATCTCTATATCTCTATATATCTATCTATCTATATATCTATATCTATATCTATATCTATATCTATATCTATATCTATATCTATATCTATATCTATATATATTTAAAAAGGAGCCCCAGCCAGTTTGGCTCCTCAGTGGATAGAGCACAGCCTGTTGCCAAGGGTTTCTGGGTTTGATTCAGGTCCAGGTCAGGTATCTTGGTTGCAGGCTCCTCCCCAGCCTGGGCCCTGGTCAGGACTCCTGCAAGAGCCAACCCATGGATGTGCTTCTCTCACATTGATAGTTCTCTCTTTCCATCTCTTTTCCATTTTCTCTAAAAATCTGTGGGAAAATATCCTCTGGTGAGGATTAAAAAAAAAAAGAAAACAGGCAAACTCAATTTCTACACTGAGAAGCATTTTACAAAATAGTGTAACTGCATTTAAAAAATATGTATATATGCATAAACCATGGACACAGACAATCATGCTGTGAAAGCCCAGGGTGGGGTGGAGAAGGTCAATGGGGAAGAAAGAGGGACATCTGTAATACTTTTTAACAATAAAGATAAATTAAAAAAATACATCAATAAATTAAAAAAGAAATTTTCTGAATGTTCTAAATTAAAGAGAACTAAAGAGATTTCATAACTGAATGTAATGCATTAACCGAGATTTCCTTTTGCTATAAGCAAAGTTGATGAGATAATCGATGAAATTAAATGAGATCTACAGAGTATCTAATATTGTATAAATGTTAATTTCCTGATATTGATAATTGTTTTGTGACTGTGTCTGAGAATAATCTTGTTTTAGGATATACCTATTGAAATATTTGGGGGTAAATATTAGAGTATGTCTGCAACTTACCTTTAAGCAGTTCTAATATATATTTATATAATAAAAGTTGGAGTGATAAGGCAAATATGGTAAAATATTCACATTTAGAAAATTTGGATGAAGAGTACCTGAGAATTCTAATTCTAGGTACTATTCCTGAAAACTCTCTTTAAGTCTGAATTTATGTAAAAAATGAACAGAGAAAATTTGTTTTCTCTCTAAAGTTATTGGGACAATGCTTCTATTCTCTATATTATCAATAGCCAATTACTGCAAAGTAGCAATTTAAAAAATGACCTTATTATAAAAAATATTCATTATTCTTTTAATAACATCATTTAGGCAATATTTTATTGCTTAATATATTTTCTATCCTCTTGATTCAGCACATTTATTGTTTTATTTTATACCTGTCAGTGCTAGATATTGACCTTGGGTCAAAAATCTATGGGTTTTTCTCTGAAAACTCTGGGCTGTATTTTGAAAAATATATCAATTTTAACACCAAGGAGGCAAATAGATTGTGTAGTTGTTAAGTAATCTTAATGAGATGCCAATAGAAAAATATCCTCAATCCTCAGCAAGGTCTTCAGGTAATGAAACATTGATTTTTTTTTAAAAACCACAAAAGCCTTTTTGCTTACTGTATACCGTTTCCCCGAAAATAAAACTGTCTTATATTAATTTTTGCTCCCAAAGATGCAGTAGGTCTTATTTTCAGGGGATGTCTAATTTTTTCCATGAAGAAGAATATGGTACACATTTATTGTTAAATGAAAATAAAGGAAATTTATTACCTGTATACGGTACGGCAGTACGGTAGTTGTCAACATAAACCAGACAAACTGTGAATCCTACAGTATCAAGAATTTACTCATTTATTCAATGACAATCCTGTCATCATCTTCTGGAACATCATTATAACAATCCAATTCCTGAATTTCCTGGTGAATTTCTTGTGACTCCATTTCTTTCAGAATCAGTGGACCAAATCTCACATGTTTAGCAATAGCACTGTCTTTAAATGAATACTTCTTGTCAAGGTAGCCTGCTTGCAGTGCATCTGCAATACAACTGTCAGTGATTTTCTCCCATGAATTCTTCACCCAAGTCACAACTTCTTGCAGTTTAGGTTTCACAAAGTTTCCACGCTGATTTCTCTCCATTCTATTTTCAATGTAGTCATTAATTTCCATGCGCAAATTGTCTTTGAATGGCTTTTTTATTGCAATATCAAGAATCCGGAGATAGGCCTTATTTTCAGGGGGATGCCTTATATTTCACTCAGAAGGAAACCTGTAAGTAGGTCTTATTTTTGGAGGATGTTTTATTTTCAGGGAAACATGGTAGTAAGTAGATGAAACATAGTTTTTGTTTATAAGGGCATAGTCATTTTTCAGATGCTTAATTTAGTATTTAAAATTATATATACTATACCTTCATTAGCTATATGTTAGGTTTTCACTGTTACCTTTTGAAGTAAATGCCTTCAGTTCATTCTCAAAGCCAAGCTCAGACCAAGACTCTGACTTGAATTAAATCATTAAAGAGATTATGCTTATGGGGAAGCATCTATATCTTAGTAAAAAAATGTTTTACGTAACCAATAGACATGACATAAGAATGTATTGTCATTTATTTAAATATTAGTACAGTTGAATTAATTTTGATATTTGGGCAAAGGCTTACAATATTCATGAGAATTGTCCAGAATCTGAGGTCTTTGTTTATTCATCTTGAATTCTTTAGCCTCTGCTTTAAGCATTAAAACAAAACTAAATAGAAAAATATATGAGAGTTAAATACTGTATGTTGAAGGGAAAAAGCATTGTGATTCTAAGTGAGAGGTGCAGATTAGCTAAAGTGAGGTATTTCTAGAATGGCAAGGAACCCCTCAGGTATCTAAATATAGAAACATTTCCAGAGTGTCTAAAGTTTTAAAATTACTACTTCTGGGGGAATGGTGAGTTTTCTCAGCAAACTCAACAAATGTGGGCCATTTTTATCTATTATTGTTTCCAAATAGGAGCAGTTTCCTCTGTGTTTGAGGATGATACACATACCAACTTAAGATATTGGGTGTTTTTTTGTTTATTTTTTGGCCTTATTTTGCACTCTAATTTTAGCTCTCTTGTTCCTGGACTTGAAAATGGAGCCCGATGGATCTGTTAACTGTTGCTGAACAAGAAACCACTTCAAATTCAGTGGCTTTAAACCAAAATCATTTATTATCACCCATGAGTCTGTAGGACATTGGGAGTTTGGCTGCTCTAGCTAGCTTCAGATCAGGACCTTGTAACACACTGCTTCTCCTTGTTCCTCTGTGGGTCAGCTGGGGCAGTTCTGTTTTTACCACCAGTCTCTCATCTTCCTGCCTGGCTTGGGATAACCAAAGCTAGCTGTGGCAATGACAAAGGTGCAAGAGTACAACTAGAAAACTGCATTGCTCCTCATATCACATTGGCCAAAATAAGTGACAGGATCAAGTCCAAGGACAAGAAAAGAATTGCAAAATTATACGACAAAAAGTATGGATAGTGGGAAGGAGGAAGAACTGGGGCTAATAATACAACTATGCTAACATGAGGAAATTTCTGATCTATTGTAGGAACTATTCGTGTCCCACATATCATTTCATACCAGTGCTTTTTGATAATGAAAACAGTGTTGGCTCACTGAGTTACAAACATGTCACCCTAAGAAGAGAACTGACCTTTATAAAAATTATTAATGTCTTTTTTAGAGCTATTGTCGCTGGAGGAAATAGAATTCATCTATGGTATCTCGGACCTGCATTGCAGGGATACACACATAAGAAGATTTGAGGTTTAGTGGCAAGCTTTATTAGAGAGAAAACAAAGGAAGGGCTTAGGTGATGTCTCACCCATGACCAGGTGGCTCAGCTTCATCTAGCTGCAGAAAAATCCTGCCTCTGGGGCTGCAGGTTCACACTTGGGCCGGCCAATCCCAGGAGGAGGGCTGGGACCCAGACCTGCCATGCCATTAGCCTGGCATCTGTGGATCCAGCACAGTCTCTGAACCCATCAAGCCCATGATTGGAGCTGCGTTTTGCCTGTGGGTTGCTAGAGAGAGAGAGAGAGAGAGAGAGAGAGAGAGAGAGAGAGAGAGAGCGCACCTCAGGCTTTGTTAAGCTTTGATTATATTTCCATGATATTTAGCAAGTGTAGGCTTTCTTTCAAAATACCCAGTATCTTCCCTAGATCTTCCTGGGGCTATGCTGGTGCCCCTCCCTATCCATTCTCTCTTCTGGATCATCCAGGATTTCGTGTCCTTATTCTATCAGGTCGTTTTTCCAGAGTTTCCTAGGCTGGACTCCTCTCCTTTATCATCACCACTTTGGCTCCTACTGCACATGCCTTGGCAGAGGAATTCCCCCTCCTCACTATTTATCTCCCACCATTAATCTGCAGGAACAGGCCAGTTCTTCCTTGGGGAGACTGGAAAGCTGGTCTTTTCTGCCTAGGACATAAATCCGTTTGGCAGAGCCTATTCCCTGTACTGTCTGGGAAGCTGTGGTTTCCTAGTTAATCTGGCTTAACTAGATGTCTGGCTCCCTTCTCTTTTGTTAATGCCTGACTAGCTACCTATGCTAACACTATTAGTTATCAGACTATTAATTAATATCTGATTACTGATTTGATTGTCACATTTAAAAAAATATTTTTTATTGTTTTTTTTACAGAGAGGAAGGGAGAGGGATAGAGAGTTCAAAACATCCACGAGAGAGACACATCTATCAGCTGCCTCCTGCACACCCCCTACTGGGGATGTGCCCATAACCAAGGTACATGCCCTTGACCAGAATCGAACTTGGGACCCTTCAGTCCGAAGGCCAACACTCTATCCACTGAGCCAAACTGGTTAGGGTTGATGGTCACATTTTATGAGATTCAGTTTTCATACTTTTCAGAAGAAAGAAACCCATAATCCATTTGAGGCAAAGAATATCAATAAGTAATGAATTAGCAGGAAAACAATTAGCTCTGTATAATAGAGATGGTAGGAGGCACAAACTTCAAGGGGAGCTTTGTCTCCTTACATGGGCTGCTCTGGGGATAAGAATTGTCTTCCCTCTGCTACAGTGGGAGAAAAACATTCCCTCTATTGAAACAGAAAGACAATGACAAAGTGAAATCAACTCAGGTGGCAATCATTCTGATGGTTTGTTGTATATGGAGAAAGAACAAACTGTTTCAAGGTTATCAAATTTAAATAGATTGCAAAATAATTTATTTAAAAATCATAAACATTCCCTTTTCTGATTGATAAAATGTAATTGCCTGTGATATTTTTGAATTTTTAGTAATACTTATAAGTTCTTTTTATTGCAGAGAGTTTTTATGCTTCAGATGTCTGTATGTGAACAGAATGCGTATGAGCTTATTATGAACACCCGAAAAGAGAGTGTTTACAGTGACAACACATAGAAAGCTTAGCAAAGGTGCTAATATTCTGCAATGGCAGACAGCATCCACTCCAGCAGTTGTGCCATAGCGATAGCATGAGTTCACAAGGTCTGACTGGGTAACTGCGAACGTGCCATCTGTCAAATCTGAGTCATAGTGACAATTATTCACAAAACGTTGACATTTCTCTTGCTGACAGAAGCATTTATCACTTTTATCTCAGGCTGGGTCTGATTTAAGTACATATATTATACTCTGATTGTCCTAGAAATCAAGATCTCTGGGGTGTGAGATTAATCTTCATTTTTTCAGTATCTACCAAAGTGACTTGCGGCAAGTCCAGCTTTCAGTCCTCTTCTATCTAAGAAGAGGGTGGGATAAGACCATTTCATAGCTCACTTCCAGCTCTAATATTCACTAAATCTCCTGAGTTGGCTCCGTGTGCATGGGCATTTTCTCTGACCTACGCTGAAGGGTTTCCATAGACCCTAGTGCTTCCTCACATAAAAATTGAATCATGATAAAATCGTGATGCATAAATGGGTCACACTGTCATGGGAATCCCAATAAATAAATGATTCAAATATTTAGAAACAAAAAACATGAAATCTGTTCTGTTTTCGAAAAAAAAATACAAGTGAATTTTCTTGTGGTCTTTGAATTATACTTTAATAAATGCAAAATATCCTCTTCAGGGAGAGATCCTAGAATTGAAAAGTCACTGCATTTAGAAATCAGCTGAATCATCTCTCATTCTTTGGTAGATGAGAAAGGTAGACTCTGTTTGCTAAAATAGAAAAGAGTATCGTTTGCATAACTGGTGCTTAGGGCTGGCACACAAGAGTATGCAGCTGGTATGCCACACAGTGTGAGAGGAGGCAATTCCCTCAACCTCCGACATGAGCAACCTTAGAGCTGTCCAGTGGAGAACCTGTTTAACTGAGAGTGGGGGACCTGCGGGTGAGAGCTTCAAAGTGACCGTTTCTGGGTACACGACCTGGTAAGGCTCTGTTGGGTGGGATGGAAGCAGAGCTGGCTTCATGGGCGTGTCATGTGCAGTTGCAGAGGGCCCTGCACTTGGAAGGCCTCATACTTGGCTTAATGCTCTGCTATCGCTATCTTGGAATTCTAAATAATTTTAAACAAGGAGTTCCATCTTTTTATTTCACACTTGGTATCAAAAATCATGTAGCTGGCCCTGAATGGATGTGGTAGTGATTTAATACTGTAATTGCAAGAATGTAAGGAGGAAGAAATAGTTTTCAACTTCTGACATCCTAGATAGAATTTTTACAGTAAGGCAATTGGCTCAAAAGCCAGGATTTGTTGAGATAATAAAATTATTTTTTTTTACTTCCTTTTATTATATCAAAGACAAAGCCCACAGGATTCAGATTATTCAGATTCTCCAGAAATATAGAGTAAATTTACCTTTCATATGTGAGCAAATGTTTACTATCAACATTCACAACTATTTTATTTTTCAATATACGTGCTGACTTCCTTGAGCCAGAGAATACCTTGTGTCTAACTTTAGAACAGATTTACATAGACTGATGTTCCTGCCACCTGGCCTAGTTGAATTAACCCACAGATGTGAAACCAAATAGAAAATTTTCCTATATGATTATTCTAATATTCAAAATGTATGTGTGTTTTTACGAGTGTAAAAAAGAAACTAAATTTTTCCCCCCAATTTGAACATTATTTATTTATTTATTTATTTATTTTACCTGAAATAACCTAAAAGTAAAAACACTTGAGTTGATCATATTCAGTTGGATAATAATTCAGGTGGCAAAAGTAGGTTTATGGTTGCTCATATGGAAAATCATAGAATAACTAATAAACAATAATACAATAACAAACTCCTGTGTTTTGAATACTCACAGTTATAAACTTCTAAAGAAGAATTAGCTGATTGTGATATCTGAATTACCCTAGTTGGTAACTGAGCAGTCTATTCCCATACTTGGAACTTGGGAGGGAAAGAGAAAGGGAGGAAGGAACACACACACACACACACACACACACACACACACACACACCAAAGAGAGAGAGAGAGAGAGAGAGAGAGAGAGAGAGAGAGAGAGAGGAGGAACGGAGAGAGAGAGAGAGAGAGAGAGAGAGAGAGAGAGAGAGAGAGAGAGAGAGAGAGAGAGGAAAATAAGATTGACAATGGTAAGATATGTACACATATAATACCTTAATAAAAAAAAAAAGGGGGGGGGGAGAATAAGAAAATAAGATTGAGCAAATTATTGGCCCCAAACGTGTTGATGATATGCCACCTAGATAAATGTTTCTTAACCTTTGCACTGTTAGCATATTGACACTTGGAATGCATAAACCTTTGTTGTTGGTGGAAGTGTGTGTGCATGCGCGCGCATGCGGGGGTGCGAGGGTGCGGGGTGGGGGGGGAGTTGTCTTCTGCTTTGTGGGATGTTTGGTCGCATTTCTGGCCTCTACCCACTCGATGCTAGTGGCATACTTCCTCTTCTTCTGTGACAACCAAGAATGTCTCCAGACATGGTCAAAACACCGTCTGTTAAGAGACATGGGAGTAGACTGAACTAAGGACAGCCTAAGGGAACTGCTTTTCTTCAAGTCTCAAAGCAGGCCTAGTGATTCTCTCAGTTCTTTCTCCATAGGCTGATATTTTGATATTATACTTAAAATGTTGAAGAGGTAACGGAAGAAAAGTGAATAGAAATCCCTGAGACTTAGAATAGCTGAACTAAACTACCTATCCCTGCACCTTCCCAGAATATGTGTTTGTGTGTGGCCCTTGGCAGGAGGGTAAGACGTTATTCCAAGCTGAAGGCAGATCCAGATCCCCTGTTTCTACTTTGTTAACATGGGAACAAATAATATAGTAAATGACCATAATCTCTAAGAGCTCTGATCCACTAATGCCCTGAGTTAACACCACATCAACGTAAGTTTTCCATTTTGTTGGTGATTAAATAAAAAGGCCCATCCCTTAGTGTTTTGGCGCCTGCCTGCATTGCCACCCTTTCTTTGCAGATTGCTTGCTTCAGAATGTTTTAAATTACTCAAGTTCTCTCTAGACACTGGGGTGCCTGAGAACTTGAAGATATAGCATGGATAAAAAAATGTTTTTGTTTTTTTCCCGAGATTTAGAGCAGCTATAATCAACACTAACTGTGCCTAGTTATCTGGAAAATTTGAATTATTTGCCCCACTTTCATTCAGTCAGCCTTTAACAATTAGTTTGCCTTTGTATTAGTGAACCATCATTAATTTTTAGGGCTTGTCATTATTTACTGTTGACTTTATGCTTCTCTGGCATTGAGAAACTAAACTGACCAGGCCATTAAAAAAAGAGAAACTGCCTGGGCAATGAAGGGAAGAAAGAAAAGTGCCTTATAGATTCCTTTAAACTTTGGCATAAGAAGCTTTCCATAAGAAATAACATTTTCAAAGATTTAATCTGTGAGTGGGAGGCAGTTGTATATCACTTCTGTTATGGGAAAGAGGATGTTTCTTAAACTATTCAACCATTGCCGTGAGGTGTTTGAGTAGCTGCTTCCATCCTATAGAGAAAAGTGCTTTCAGCATAGATATTGTGGGGTAATGCAGCATAATTACTCAAATACTTCAGAGTCAGAATCTGGTATGATATAATAGGTAATGTAACTTATTTAGAAGTTTTTTGTTCCTCCTCAATTGTTTTCTTTGTCAAATAGATTATTCTTAAATAAGGCTTCACAACGTATCTAGAAGCTTGGTAGAATTTTTGTTTCCTTGTATGTGAAAGATGCCTCCTTATTTTACATGTAAAAAATGCAAACAGGGAAGTGGAGAGATTTACCTAAATTTGCAACATGAGCCTAGGGGCTCAATGCCAGGCTGATGGTGCACATTAACACCCATGCTCTGTGCTTAGCGTCACCTCTTTGGCCCAAGCCTTCCCTGCATGACAGGAGGGTGTGTCAGAATTCTGTCATATTTAGGTATCCCTTACATTTTATTCAAAGCATCTGACCATATTGCCTACAGTTAGGGTCACAGAACTGAAATATCAAGAAGTTGAGAGACTAAGAGTAACTGTGTTTGATTGAAAGATAAACATTTTATTTGGATAGAAAATGAAAATTATCACCCATACATGCTTTTACTTAGCATCTTCAGGTTATTTTAATTTTTTTTTAAAGGGAGAAGTAAACATTGCAAATAAGAAATTCACAGTTCTTTCCTTTATTCTGCATTCACAAGCTATGTGGTCTTAGTAAATCATTATCCTGGAGTTATCCCCATTTTTCACTCTTGTTTCCTCTGGAAAAGATTCTAAAACATCCTGATCACTATCAGAAGTCTCAGGAGTGATAGATAATCTCTGATACTAATGAGACTTTGGAAAAACAGAGATTCTCATTCTCTCTTGGTTATATAATAAACAACATTCTAAGAAAGTTATCTGGGAGAATTATTTAAAATATAAAATGTATATGCCTCCTTGACCAGTAAATTTTATATTTACTAGATATAAAAATACCAATATTTAAAGACACATGTATAAAGAATTTATTGTATGGTTTTCAGTAACCAAAAAATGGAGAAAATCTGAATAGTCATCAGTTACAGGATAATTGGATAAATTAGATAATTCATATTCTGAAACACTATGCATCTTTTAAAAAATGAGCTTTATATGAATTGACTTGGAAAGATATGATGCATTTAGAAAGCAAAAAAGCAATTTATTAAGTGCAATAGAGTATTATCATATTTGATTTAAATCTTTATTTTTATATGAATGATAAGCCAGGGAAAATATAAATGATTATATCCATTGCAGTAAATAAAGAGAGAAAATAATTATTTCCTCTCAAGATGTACCTGTACTATTTTTATATGTATACTAGAGGCCCAGTGCATGAATTCGTGCATGTTGAAAGGAACTGTGGGCTGTGGGGCTGTGGTAGGCAAAGGGGTGGGTCTTGGCCCATCCTCTGTGCCCTCACCTGGTACCTCCTGCTGTGGCCTCTGGTCCCCTGTCTGCTGGCAGCCCCTCTGACACTTCCACATGCTGGTGCTGACCCTGCTTGCACCCATTGATGGTTCAGAGGGATTGGGGCCAGCACCAGCTGCTGGTGTGAGCGGTGGCTCCTGCATCAGCAGGAGGTGTAAGCAGAGCCAGCGCCACCAGATGCTCACTCTGATGACAGTGACTGGCACCCCACTTTGGTCTGGTGCCCTTGCTCACCTACTCCACCATTCTACCATGGCCGATGACAGCATGTTCTGCACGCATCCCCTGGTGGTCAGAGCACATCATAGGGACTGGTTGTTCAGTTGTTCCACTGTTTGGTCTATTTTCATATTATGGTTTTATATAGAGAGATAAACCATATTATCTCTAATAAACAATATTTGTCTAACATTTTATTATACACTAGAGGCCTGATGCATGAAATTCATGCAAGGGGCTCAGCTGCTGCTGCAGCTGCCTCTGCCTTGGCCCCTGCCTGCCATGGCTATAGCTGGAAGGTCATCTGGAAGGACGTCCAGTCTAATTAGCATATTATGCTATTATTATAGATTTTAAAACATACAGCAAAACTGAAATAATTTTAAAGTATGAAGCCATAGTGTTAGCCATGTGTCTAGTTCTGTTGGAGTATCATCCTGTACCCCAAAAAGGTTGTGAGTTCATTCCCTGGTTGGGGTACATGCAGGGGCAACCAATTGAAATTTCTTTTACATTGGTGTTTTTCTCTCCCTTCCTATCTTTCTAAAATCACCTAAAAACAAATCCTTAGGTGATGATTAAACAAAAAAAGATGCAGCCATATACCACTTGATTTGTATACCATTAATGCTTCATTAAACTTGTTTTATAACATATCTATTCATTCCTCATTTCATTTTATTTTCATGTTGCATTTCAAAGTTAAATTACATACATCAGTCCATTTTCTCCCAAGTACTCTACTTTGCATAATAAATGACATTTCTGTTGAAATTTAAAGCAGTACATTTTAAAGAAAGTTGCCACAGGAGCTCTGGTGTGACTCCTTTCTCTAGGCATCTTGTATCTTCTCCTTCCTACCCTCAATATAGCAGGTCTTCCTGGGGTCTATGAAATGAAGAGCAATTGGGTATTGAGGTTCAGAGAAGATCTTAGAAATAGTATAGAAATGAATACTCTTTCTTAGACTCTTTGGGTATCCATAAAAGTGATTTTGGAATTAAATGTAAATTGTATGTACACATGAAAAAAGTGAACCAGAGGTCTCCAAGGAGATTTCAGTCTTTTGGAGATAGAGCAGGTATATTGCTTAGTCTTCAGTTGTCAATAATAGAATCCACTTGACCTAAGCAGACAGAAATTTATTAGATGATGTTATAAGACTTACAGAACCACTGCAGGGGGTGAAGCAAAAACCCTATGTTGAACTTCCAGGAAGCATTCCCAAATCCTTCCAACATCATTGGGTCACAGGATGTGCTGCCTCTGGCATCATCAAAACCTTTATTGTAGAATCAGAGATATAGCATCATAGCTGTCAGTTCCAGAATGACTCCTCAGCCTTTGCCAGGAATGTACCCAAGAAGAAAACTACCTGTGGAAGCAGGAAGTCACTGCCATAGTTATCTGTTCCAGGACCAACCTGCCTTTGCCACGATCTATACCTCACCCTGCTTCTCTTCCTGAAACAAATCAGTACCCAAATTAAGATAATATCTGAAATCTTACTATAAGGGACTCTAGAAACTCTTTCATGAAAAACCCTGTTAGTTGCCTGAAATAATCTATTCTTTTACAACCTCCCCTGCAGTTACATGTGGCTCTGTGCCAATGTTCTTGCTTGAGCATGTGAATAGAAGGAATATGTGCCTTTAGACCACATGTGTCAAACACAAGGCCCGCGGGCCAAATCCGTCCCGCCAGGCCTTGCAATGTGGCCCGCACCGCGCTGTCATCACTGCACTCCGCTGCGTTTCCATCACAATGACAGTTTATGACTGTTCAGTAAACCATTCGGCCCACGATTTAGGCTGGATTTTAGGTTTTGGCCCCTTCTCTGATTGAGTTCGACACCCCTACTTTAGACAATGGTCATAGCTCATCCATGTTTTTTCTCCTTATTGATGATCAGAACCTGACTCAGTTTCAATCATACAGATGTCAACAATGCCATAGGGTGTAGAGCTAGTATATCATTACCATGGATTTCTGGATGATTTTATGGAGCAAAGTCAATTTAATCATTTAGATGATTACTATACACAGGAATGATTCCAAGGACAGCATGGCATCTTTCAGACAGTCCCTGGTTCCATCCACATGCAACTCTGCCAAGTCCTAGAGTGAGGGGTGTAACAACAGAGCTCATGTAAATTATGAGTCATTTATCTAAAATCCCCATGGAACATTGGCATACAAATTACCCACAGCCTTGGGAATTACTGCTCCCCGTAGAAACAGCAGTACAGGCATAGCAAGTTGGCTATGGTGACAACAGTGGCATTAGAGACAGATACATCTTTTTTTTTCTTTTCTTTTTTTCTGATGTCTCCCCTGTCTGGCTTTGGCAATCATGAATACTCCAGAGCCTTGGGCATTGGCAACCTTACAGCCTCTGGAAGGCAACAGTGGGCAATGTAGGCATCGATTCCACTTTCAGAACCATCAGAAATCACAGACACCATTCAAGTAGGCTAGAGGAGGAAGGGATTGTGTGGTTGCATGAGATGTGGCAGATGGGAGGAATAGGTCTTGGAACACAGTGCAACTTGTAAAATAATTTTGGAGGAATTTAGTAAGGAATAAATATGATATAAGCAAGGTTATAGGGCTATTACTTTCTATCAGTTATGTGTATTCTTTTTTTTTCTTATTTGAGGTGTAGTAAACATTTTAGATTAAACTAAGGACAAAATGAGGTTCAGAGAATTAAGCTAATGGGTATAAATTTATATACATGGCTAATAAATATGGGTTCATTGAACACTCATGCTTCTATTTTATTATTTGAATCAAGAAGAAGATTCCAGGGAAGAAAAAGGAAAAAAAAATGCAGTTATTTAATGATAATCAGTGGCAGTATCTTGGATAAATTAGAAGAGGACAGGATTAAGAGCGTAGCTGGAGGAAGTAATTAAAGACATTTAGGATGTGGGATGTAAGAAACTCAAGCACAAGTATTTCGTGCAAAATATTATAAACATATGGAATTAAATAATATGAAAGCTAACCGAGTCAGCATGCAGACAAAATAATTAGAGAAAGACATCTGGAACAGGACAGAAATAAGGGAAGCAGAAAAAGGTAGGTTTGAAATAAACTAGAGTATGTTGGTAAGGCCAGATGTTTTTATCCCCCGTCCTTTACTTAACATATAGTATGTCTTCTTAACCACAATCCAAAATATTTCATATTTCAGCATTTGTTTCTGGAAATATCTAGGAATTATATAAATTTATCTTCCAAAACAAATGTTTCAAAGATCAACGTGATCTCTTTTTCATGGCTAACATACCCCAAAACTCTAGATCTTATGTTTGTGACTATATATTATGACTATATATTTTGCCATAAAAACAATAAAAATGGATATTTAACATAGTTTTCTATAGCGAAAGGAAATAATTTCCAGTAAAGTGCCACCACAAATATCTTTGATCATGCTCTTCTCATCATGTTAAGACCTGAAATAAGGCAACTTTGATGATGAGAGATGGAAGTGTATTATTCTTTTGTTTCTTGTTACACTGGATGTAATCATGTCTGCATGAAAGATGAGAACATCTAATTTCACATGGATTCTTCTCATTTGTGTTTGAAGTGTAACTTCAGCATGTGGAATGTCTTTGGTTATAGCCTAAACTATGCAGTGGTATGGATGGCTGCTGATGTGTTGTGATTGGGGGGGAGACACTGAAGAAAGGACTACTTACCCCCAAATATTTTCCTTCTGGCTGGCTAGATTTTGGAATCACTAATGGCTGTCATTTTCCAAAATAAAACGAGACTCAGCAAATGAATAGATTTTATGATAAAATAGTCTCTCTCTTTTTTTTTTTTGCCTCATTTAAAGGCATGATGTTTACTTTTAGGGAACTTGGGATACCAAGTTCTTGGACTAGAACATTGTGTAGGTAAATTCTCTCTGGGGAAAAAAAAAAAAAAAAAAAAAAGGCAATGATATGCAGTCACTGACCAGAGGAATAGCCTTGCAGCAAAGGGAGTTGTGGTTTTGGGGTCTGTCATTTTTAAAAAAATATATATATTTTATTGATTTTTTACAGAGGAAGGGAGAGAGATAGAGAGCTAGAAACATCGATGAGAGAGAAACATTGACCAGCTGCCTCCTGCACAACCCTACTGGGGATGTGCCTGCAACCAAAGTACATGCTCCTGACCGGAATCGAACCTGGGACCCTTCAGTCCGCAGACTGACGCTCTACCGCTGAGCCAAACCGGTTTTGGCAGGGTCTGTCATTTTTGAGACTTATGTCATTGTGTGGTAAGACTGGCTATGACTCTGAGCAAGCTGTTGTCCTTGGATTGAGTTTTTTAGAAAAAAAATTCTGCTCAAAGCATCCTGTTATCTGGATTGACATTAGATTGTTTTTTCTTTAATCTCTCAAAGACAGGATATCCTGGGAGATCTGAGAGAACTTCAAATTCACATTATTATAATCACTTATATATTCAATGAGTATTTTATGAGCAATTACTGTGTGCCAGACACTTATGCTAGGCATCAGAAATAAGAACAAATACTATGACATTCCAATCTTTGAAAATTTCAGAAATTAATGAGTAAAAGAGAACATTCAACACCCCACAGTAATGAAATCTATCTATTATCTATCTGTCTATCTATCTATCTATCTATCTATCTATCTATCATCTATCTATAATGCCAGTTCCATAATAACTGTGATGACCAAACGACCTGTCACCATGAGGTACCTTGAGCACCTCTTGGTTCCTTCCCCAGCCCAACCCATGAGTGGGGTGGGGCAGGACTGGGGACTGGTGAGCAGGCTAAATGGCTGACCTATGGTCCCTGCCCCCAGCCTGCAGGCTCTGATGGATCAGTGATGGTGAACAGGGGAATCGAGGTGGGTGGTGGGAGGATTGGGCTGGCTGTCAAACCGTTGGGATCACCAGCTCATCCAGAGCTGCTTGGGGGCTCAGGCCTGCAGGAAAGCAGGCGCTGGTGACTTCACCTCCATGTATATGCACCGGGCTGGCTGCTAATTGAACGTGCTGCCCACTCAGAGCCACTCATGCAGGGGTGGGTAGGTCAAGGGCGAGCCCTGCAGCTTCCATCAGCTCCTCAAGCCCCAGCAGCAGCAGTGGTGGTGGGGCCTGTGTGAGAGGCCCCAAGAGTGGGCACTGCATTCCATCAGCCACCGGCCTAGCATATACACATGGAGGTGAAGTCGCTGGTGCCCACTTTCCAACAGGTCTGGGCCCTGAGCAGCGGGGGATGAGCTGGTGATCCCAATGGCCTGACAATCTTTTTAATATTTTTCTTGGTCATAAAATATTCTTTTTGAAAAAATTTCTTATTATTTAAAGTATTACATATAGTATTACATATATCTCCTTTTCCCCCATTGACTTCTCTCCAGCCAACCCCACCCCCCAGTACATGCCATCACCCCCTACTGTCTGTGTCCATTGGTTATGCTTGTAGGCATGCATACAAGTCCTTTAATAATTTTTCTTAACATCAATTCTAAATGAACTTTATCTCGCCAGGGTGCATATATCCAAATCAAGATGACATAAAAAATATGCAAAGATAAAAATCAATACAGATGACTTTGATAAAGAGCTTAACTCAGCATGTACTATAGAGGGTGTCAATACCTAACTCCAGGCTTTTTAAATTCTATAAACTGATGAGCTTTGAAAGCATGCTGTGTCTGCTCCAAAATTGTGGGTAATTGTTGTGAAAGTCAGAGCATACTTCTGTCACTCCAGGTTTGCCTAATTTCCCACAGACAATGTTAGTTTGTTTATATAATATATATATATATATATATATATATATATATATATATATATATATATATATATATTTGCAGGCTTTGAACTTTTTGGATGGTTTCTGCCTTATAGATAGGAAAGGTCACATTGAGGTCATGGAGACTATGTCTTAGAAAAGCAGCCATGGGTTCTGGACAGGCTCTCAGAGAAAGTCTGAACAGTAACACATTGTTAGGGTTTCATGATGCATCATAAAAATATGCCCTGGAAAAGTGATATTTATCTGCTAAAAATCATGTTGAATTTCTCAGAATCAACAGAACTCCTGAGTGCTTCTCTAAAATAATAGGCGTGAGCTTCTCTTAATTAAAACTTTTTTTTTTACATGAGAATTTGGCTACATATATGGAAAGTCAATGAAAGGATAAAACAATCAGTAGGTTCACTAGAGGTAAAGGGCCTTTTATGGTCGGCAGCAAAAAACAGCTAGTTATTGGGAGAGACAGACAATAACCCTGTATTAGCAGAACATCCTGTCTTCAGAACAATAGCATTTCTATATACCTTGGGATAAAGGGAAACTTTGTCCAAGTTACCATGGAATCATCTTTGATTCTGATAAAGGGATGTCTCACTCTGTTGAAGACTCTGAGGAGCAAATGTCTTTCCCTAAGCTCTAGAAATTACACCATGAAGGCCAAACCTCATTTTCGAACCCTTGTACCAATATCATTCTATATACAAAGACATTGAGGTTCTAAGGGCTGGACTATGTTGGTAGAGTTGCATTTGAACATGCCTCTACCTGCTTCTAATGCTTTGCCTCCCTGCCCCATCTTGCAACTTCTGTTGATGACTAACTTACTCTTTTGTTTAGAACCTCCCTCCTCGAGACACCTTCTACACCCTGATGATTTTCCAAGCCCATTTCTGGGGAATTGAAAAAGAGAACTTGAGAAGTGAGGAGCAAACTTCTCTCCTGTGATATAGAACTGTGACAGGCTCTTGAGGTACATGTCAATATGCAATATGTTTCAAATGCTTTATATATATTAACTTGATTAATCTTCACCCAACCCTATAAGATAGGTGCTATTAGTATCACCCTCATTTTAAAAATTGTTTTCCCAAGATCACACAATTAGTAACTGAGGGAGGTAGCACTCGAAATCAGGTAATCAACTCTAAAGAATATGCTTTTCACCATTATGCAATACATGTATATCTATACATAAAGTGTTTCTATTTCCTTTATCTAGAGCACATATGTCAAACACAAGGCCCGCGGGCCAAATCCGTCCCTCCAGGCCTTGCAATGTGGCCCGCACCGCGCTGTCATCACTGCACTCCGCTGCGTTTCCATCACAATGACAGTTTATGACTGTTCAGTAAACCATTCGGCCCGCGATTTAGGCTGGATTTTAGATTTTGGCCCCTTCTCTGATTGAGTTCGACACCCCTAATCTAGAGTGACTATTTCTCAATAGTCCAGAGATTGGTAGCCTATTTTATGTATTATAGCATCATCTTGCCTTTTCTGTAGCATTTTTTTTTATTAAACTCATGAAAATATCATCAGAGGATATATTATTTAGGCACATTTTGGGGAAATGTAAGACCATTTATTTAATTAATGAGTACTTTGTCCAATGCATGGTTTTAGGAAATGACAAAAAAATGCACCTGAAACTAATCTATCTATCTATCTATCTATCTATCTATCTATCTATCATCTATCTATCTATCTATCTATCTCAGACTAATATGCAAATTGTTCCCACGGAAGTTTGACTGGGAGACCGATTGCTCTCTATGATGTGCACTAACCACCAGGAGGCTGTGCAGAACAAAGGAAGGCCCTGGCCAGCAACTGGAAGACCCCGATTAGCCCTGATTGCCAGCCAGGCCTAGGGACCCTACCCGTGCATGAATTTTGTGCACAGGCACTCTAATACAAAATAATATTTAACGTTAACTGAAATTGATTAAAAAATTATTTTTTTAAAATATATTTTATTGATTTTTTACAGAGAGGAAGGGAGAGAGATAGAGAGCTAGAAACGTCGATGAGAGAGAAACATCGACCAGCTGCCTCTTGCACACCCCCTACTGGAGATGTGCCTGCAACCAATGTACATGCCCCTGACCGGAATCGAACCTGGGACCTTTCAGTCCACAGATTGACGCTCTACCACTGAGCCAAACCGGTTTTGGCTGATAAAAAAATTTAAATACAAAGATGTGATATCAGAATCTCTTACCTTGGATTGCTTTATATATAAAAGGGAGGGCATGTAAGTAGGAGAAGAAGACAAGGACCATAAAATGCTTTACACAAAGTCTAAGATGGATCAGATGAGTGATCACATCTTACTGTAGAGATTACCTAAAGGTTTTTTGGGAGACTCTGGTAGAAGGCCAAGTCCACCCTTTTCTGAACTAAAGTCAGAATGAAAATCCAGGTTGGATGCTGCCATTGTAATATCACTTGTTATCACAAGCAGGCACAGAGGGAAGAAAAAGTAAAGGTTACATGAATTATTCAATGACCAGAGGACTTAGGAAAATATTACATCTGTCAGAGTCATCATTTTCATTGATAATCTTTCCAATATCATTAGTCTGTGAGTTAGAGTCATTTGTTTATTTGGTTTTTGTTTTGTTTATAAAGACTATTTACTAGGGCAGACTTGCATAATGACAGTACCCATGTAGGCACTGAACATGGCAAATTGTAAATGATAAGGCTGTGCTCATGCCAGGCATTTAAAACATTACAACCCTACAGAGGGAAAGATTTTAGATAGAGAAGATCTGTACATGTTTTAAGTAGAAGGGATGGGACTACAGAGATGAAATAATAAGAAATTCAAAATATACATGAAGAAAGAATTATTCATGAAGAATTGCTTTAGAATTGGCATTAAAGCTCTAAAATGGAGACAAATATTCACAATTATGATAGAGATGATTCTTTTCTAAGTCAGTAGACACGGGATGAAAATGATGAAAGATACAAGAAGAGTTTACAGAGCAGAAAGGTAATATGATGAAGTTTGCATTGAATTGTCTTATCAGTAATAATGCAAATTGAAGACATTTTTCATGGTAAAAGGAAATGCATTTAGCACTCTGCCATAATGGTGGTTGAATACTTGCATTCACTTCTTTTATTTTCCATATTCTGATCCTTTGACTTCAGGGGCCTTGCTGATTTAGAGGGGCTGCCTCTCCCATGGTTAGCTAATCCCTAATAAAGATATTCCTAGATGTAGGTGTAGATAAACCAGGCCATGTTCTCTTGAAATGCAATCAGTCAATCTGGAGCCCAGGTCCCCAACCATCTCTTTGTCAGGTTCTCATACTCTGGGCCACTATCTACCTGCCCTTATCACCACAGGGACAGCTGCCAGAGAACTAGGAGTAACCCCTATGCCCTGCCTGTCCCTGGTGTTTCCTGAGTGGCCTCCTGTGGTGTTAGATGGGGACTCCCTCCACTTGGGAGCTACAGTCAGCAAACTACCTTTTCAACTACCTCTTTTCATCTGTTAGTATTACCACAACTAATTAGTAAAACCAATGAGAACAATACCTTGTGATTACATACTACATTACACTAATACTTAAGATCCTTAATTTATGGGCATAAATGGCGGCTTGCAAAAGGATAAGGGATAATTGTTCTCCAACTTAAGTTTTAGATTACTTTATATCATGGTGGACATCTTTTGATTGCTTGAACAATCCTAAATAACATCAATTTGTGATGAAACTTAAGCATGTATTTTTAAATACAGAAGTTACAATGTGTACCCCCTTTGAAAATATCCATGTAATCCACATATCACAATTCTAAGTTTTATAACAATGCTTTCTGTATAAAATAGGGCATCTTCTTCCCCAAACCCCCTGTGTACAGTCAATAACTGGATGAGGAAGCCATCAGTGGGCCTCTCAAGTTACAGCAGCAGCCTTTCTGTCCACTGCCATTTGCTCTTAATTTGTGGCGTCAACCTGTTGTGAAAACGATCATCTTTTTGATGAATTGAAACATACTTGTTTCCCACTGATTCTGAATAAGGGCCCGGGGATGTCACTTTTCTACTGCATCTGACATCTTCAACTAGTTCTCTCAAAAAGACCCGAACCAGCAATGCTGTACCTCTCGAACTGAGCCATTGCTAATTGTCAGCAAATGGTAATAGCAGAGATGTGGCCAAACAATTTATACAGTCAGCCTGCTGTGATATGTATTCCCTCTCTCCCCTGAGTTGTTTTGTCATAATGACTGGCAACTTTTATAAATTACATCCTTGCCAATTTCTTTTAAATATTGCAGTAATTACAAAAGTTAATCCCCCCTCTCCCTCCCCCCCCCAAAAAAAGCTTTAATTGGCTGATAGTAAACAGGGTAATCCAGCTTATGGTAAGATTATGGGTTGAAGCTATAGTGAAACAGAGTATCTGAACCTTCAGTTTTTGCTTTACTTAGGCTTTTTATGATTGTGATTATTTGATATTGCTTAATAGTTCTGCTGTTTCACTTATCTGAAGGATGGATGCCAAGAAGCAATCGATTTGGAAAACAAATGCATTGAGAGAAAAATTATCTTGGCTTTCATTTTCTGGTATCAACATCATGCTTTGTTTAAAGAAACAATAGTCTTATCTCTACAAAACCCAGTAAATTTGAATAGCAAAATGGGAAGTCTTACAAAGGCAGCAGTGAGAGTATTTAATGCTATAGTTGTAGTGCTGAATTTTTAGCATTTAAAGAAGAAAGAGAATTATTACATACATTTTCTCTTACATTTAAACTTACTGTGTTCAGTTTTGTTTTTTTTCAAATAGCTGGGCATAGTTACTTTAATAAGACTTGATAGATTTCTCCTCAGTGAATTTTAATCTAGCAATAATTTCGCTGGGTAAAATGTGATTATTTCTATGACTAAGAAGGACATTTGGAAAAATTAAAATATCAGGATAATGATTTTTAAAATTATAACTTAAAAAATAATGTTTTATTCACTTTTGAGAGAGAGAGAGAGAGAGAGAGAGAGAGAGAGAGAGAGAGAGAGAGAGAGAGAGAGAGAGAGAGACATCAATTAGCTGTCTCCCACATGCACCCTGGTCAAGGATTGAGCCCACAAACTAGGCATGTGCCCTGACCAGGAATTGAACCAGTGATCTTTTGGTGTATAGGACAATGCGCAACCAACAGAGCCACAACAGCCAGGGATAAATTCTAACTTTTTAATTTAAAATATATAGTAAATTGAGCAGTTTCGTTATTGAAAAAAAGTTATCTTGTGTAGAACAAAAAGTGAGTTTTAATGAAGTGTTCAGTTAGGCTTCCGAAAAGACTCATTTTAAGGGTACATTATTTTTATGATTTCTGAAATTTTTTCCTTTACTTATAAACTATGTGAAAATCACACAATCTATATATTTTTAAAGCTTTCTTCTGTTTTTGAAAAGTCTACAAAACTCCCTGTGTTGAAATTGTAGCTGATTTACTTGGCAATGTTTTCTATGCTGCACACGAAGATTCCCAGGTCCTGGTGAGGGCTACCATGTATTGGCATAGTGTTTGGATTACTATTCAGAAAAGACTTTAGTAATTCAAAAAACCCTAGCTCATGAGCTAGATGTTAAGAGTAAACATGAAAAAAAAAAGGCATATACTTGGCATTTATACTCATCTATTATTCACTCACTTGCTTACCAAATCTATTTTACCAAATAAAGATAATAACAACAGGATGATAATTTGGGTGCTGTTGCTTATGACAAAAGCTAAACTAAACCTTTAAGAAGTAAACAGGTAGCCTAACACATCCATAGATTTGTTTTTCTGAAAGAGCTCTAGAATGGAAAAGATTGACCTCTGGAAGTAGTACCTTATTTCTTTTAGACCGTAATAGTCAATGTAGGAAAATAGACTTTTCCTTTTAATAAGCAATGCCCTAAGTCAGGGGTTGGCAAACTTTTCCTATAATGGGCTAGAGAGCAAATCTGTAGCATTTGCAAAGACACACAGTCTCTCTTGACAGTACACAGCTCTGCTATTGCTGGGGGAAAACAACCATAAACAAACAGTACATAAATAAATGGCTTGCCTCTCTTCCAATAACACTTTATTTGAATTTCATATTATTTTTATGTGCCAGAAACTTTATGGGACTAGTTATACTATTTTTTTCCTAATAAATGGACTGAGTAATGAGAAAGATTAAAATTATCTCATTATAAACGTTATCTCATTATAAAATTATCTCACCAACTAACATATGTTGACTGCTACAAAGTTAGAGTATACATATGTCCAAACAAAAGTGAAAAATCACTGCAAACTCTGTTTCTCAGATATAACCAGTGATATGCATTTGGTGTATAATATCCAAGAGTTTTATATAAACCTAAACTTGGATCATATATGTGTGTCAGTCATACTTTGACCAGAGAAGCAGAACCTTCTGGAAATGCACATAAATAAGAAATTTAACCTTTCTCAGTCATGGAGCTGCTTAAACACTCTAAGGTTGTCTTTGTGTCTTGTGCTAGAGGATAAAAACCTTTCTCAAGCTAGATGAGACCTCTGAACCTCAATTTTCTCATTTGAAAAATGGGAGTAACAACCTAATAAAGTTGCTATAAGTATAATGTTAGCATTAAATGAAATAATGTAGGTAGCATGCTTTCCATAATTTCTGGTTTGGAGGAGGAGCTAAATGAATTTTAGCAATGATAATTATTAACACTCATGGAAATTATATTTTCTGGCACAGAAACTTCTTTGCTATGGGCAAGTTGTGCAGTTTTTTTGAGGCTCAGTTTCATTATCTGTAAAATGGAGTCATTAATACTTACTTTAAAGAGCTGTTGTGAGAAACTAAAGCTAAAAACACCAAAAGCAAAGTCTAGTATAATGAGAATACTCAGTGAACCTTTATGACTCTCATGTTAAGCTATGCCATTATTTCCTGTGGGTTTGTCATCATTTAAGTCCTTGAAGTTCCTTTTACCTGCACTGTGAAATATCTCCTACCATCTGATACTTGAATTTTTTTCCCCCCAGCTCAATATAGGACTTTATACTTATCTTTGTTCTCTTTCACGGCAATAAATTTCTACCTCATATTTCAGAGTGCCATGATTTCTTTCTAATTTGATTCTGGGTCTAACATATTATTCTTAGTGGGTTTTTTATTTATTTATTTATTTTTTTTTGCTTCTTACAAATTTCAGTTAAGATATTAGACTGAGCCTTGTAAAACTGCTGTTCTTGCAGGTCAAATGGTTGTACAGTGGCAGTTGTATATGGTTCAACCTAATATTTATTACAAAGTTGAGTACACTAGATCCAAGGACATGATTGTGAACTAACTCTTTGCTAGTCTTCCTGAGTTAATGGGTCATGAATCCCTGAGAATCTTATAAAAGCTCTCTTTCCTTTGAAAATATGCACATGAATGCACCCACTATCTTTTCATTGCATTAGATAGTCCTTTTCTTCATGGAAACAGAATAGAAAATAAATTTTCTTTTAAAAAGCCACTTTTATTCTCAACTTTAATGTGAACAACTTGACTTGCTTTAAAAATTGTAGCAATATAAATAGTGTATAAAACTAAAATGTAAACATTAATCATGTCCCACTTCAATTTTCAATAAGAACACAGCTAATTGTTGGTGTGAATAAGAAGTAAATGTTATGGAATGAACTTATATGGCACTGTGAAAACCATCTTGCATTAATTTCATTCCTCTGCCTCATATGTTGGAAATTCTGACTGATAAATGTCTATAATAGTAAAATAAATGTAATCAAAATTTCTACTACTGGTTTTACTAGGTTAGAATAGGCTTGTTTCAAGAAGCAGCAAAATTTCCAATGTCTTTAGGTGGAATTTATATCATATCATGTCCTTTACTTTCATTCTAAGAAGGTGAACGCTCAGAAGGCCTGCAAGCCAGCAAAGCAAGGATTGCAAATCCACATCGCATTTTCAGGTCATTTAAGAAGAAAATAACCTTCCAGAAAATGTTGTGATGTTTCCAACTGTCTTTCAATTTTGGTTTATTTAAAAATTGGCAGGGCTTTGTTGTTTGTTTTTCCTTTGGAAAGTTATTTTTTTAAATTATATTTTAATCTAACTTTTTCCAATGGTGATTACATGCCCTGTTTTATATAAGTTTCCAAAAAATTGCATGGATTTACATAAGTCTTCAAAAATTTTTTTTCAAATACAGTTTACATTAAATATTATTTTGTGTTATTTTCTGTACACATAGTGGTTAGCCAATCATATATTTTCCAAGTGATTTTTCCAATATTTCTAGTACATAGTTATTACAATAGTATTGATTATATTACTTGTGCTATACTTTACATCCTCATGATATTTTGTAACTACTAATTCATATTTCTTAATCCCTTCACCCTTTTCACCCACTTTCCCAACAGCTCTCCTTTCTGGCAACCATCAGTCTGCTCTCTGTATCTATGAGACTCTTTCAGTTTTTTTTATTTTGCTCTTTAATTGAATTGTTGTATATATTTTCAGGCATTGGGTTGTATGAATTCTTTATAAATTTTAATATTAACCTCTTATCAGATGCACATTGGTGAATATCTGTTTCTATTCAGTAGGTTGTCTTTTTGTTTTCTTGATGGTTTCCTCTTCAGTGCAAAATCATTTTAGTTTGATGTAGTCCCATTTATATGCATTTGATTTCAACCTACCGATTTGCTTTCTCCAGCCAAGGAGAGTTTTCAGGGTTGATTGCTGTCTCCAATCTTTTGTTCCAGAATGTCTATTTACCCAGAGTGTCTCATAGTTTCAAAATAGTATCTATAATGCTTACCATAGGGCCTTATGAAAAGGTTTACATTATTCCTGTGACCAAAAATATTTGTCAAATGAGCCAATTCAGAATGACATCCTCAGTGCCAAATGGTTCTGTGAGTAGATTTTTTCTATCAATTAAAAAAATATGATGATTGGATGGGGGCTCAGGGGTCTGTCGAAAGTTAATCAAGTTTGATTTAAAAATGCTTTTTTCTACATCATATGAAAAAAATTCCATATTCAGCTCGTCGGTTCTGGCAAAACTTCTTGGCAAAGTGATTTAAGTTCTCAAGTATGATTATATGGATCACTTTCACAGCAGTAGCCAAATGTTCCAGGCTGCTGATAAATTCTATAACATTAATGCATCCTGATTAGCAACCCTAGGTTAGTAATTATAGGTGGAATTGTCATTTTTTTCAATCCACCTGATAAGTATTGCCTAAAGCTTCCCAAGGACAAGCCTCATGCAGAAGTGTTTATTTGTTCTTATTTTTACTTCTCATAGAGAGAGAACATGAGTGTTATTCTCCTTCTCATGCCACAAGAATGGCATCATTATTATATATTTTATTATAGTACTTAAAAGATGAACAGCTACAAGCATTTCCAAATAAAAATTTTAATTGATAAAGCACACTTTATATTTTATTATTCATAACACATTAGTTTGCAAATACTTGCCTTAATTGTATTATTATAAATCATCATGACTATTGGTTAAGATTTGATAGCTACAGCAACTTTGTTCAAAATTTATTCTTTAAATTCCCACAATAAACTTAACCAATCCTCCAGTTGGCTTAGCCTTCACCAAGAGAGTTCTTTTCCATTATATATTCATTTTTATTTATGGTCCCAACTTATATTGTGGTTATTTGTCTTGTTCCAAATATTTTCCCATGGGCCAAGATAATCTTAATATGGTTGTTTTTTCCATCTGGTTCTTACCCTTATTGGACATCTTTCATTGTAGAATTTAACCTCTTCCCAGACTTCTTTCTCCTATTTGCTCAAATGTATTGTTAGATCCCTTCTAACCATTCAAAAGGGGCATTGATCAAAGCTTCTATCTGGATCACTGTTTATAGTATATTTTCATAAGATATTCTATACATGAACTGCCATTCTTAGGTAGAGAGACTTTTCTTGAAAAAAACATTTGATGCATAGTACTATTAATTATTTCCCCATTAATAGATTTGTTTGTGTCTAAAAATGGTTTTCTCTCATTCTGCATTCCTAATTATGAATGCTTACTACAAAGTGTCTGAGTTACATGAGGTGGTATTTATTGGTTAGTATCTAAATTTTAACTTTAACTATTAAAATATTTATTCTAGGGGATAGCTTATAGAAATTGGAGAAAATGAGTATTTCTTATTTTCTATTATTTACTACAAATCTCCTGTATAATAATCTTTATTTACATGTCATTCTTATTGCTCACATAATACTTATTTTTTCTCTTTCCTGAAAATATTACTTTAAAGCCTTTTCTTTTTTCTTTATTTTACTTTTATTTTTTCACCATTATCATTTACCCCCCTAATTTCCTCTTCCACCTTCATTCACATGCCTCCCTATCAATACCTTATAGCTTTCTTAATCAAGTTAATGAATCTTCTGGAATCAGAATTCTCTCAGAATTTTAAAAATATTCCTTGTTCTTTTTGGGGGGGACCAAATTAAAATTATTTTAAGAGTATAATTTTCAAAAGTTTTAAGACTTTGGATCCTTATTTCCCTTTCAGGAAATCTTACCCAAGCCCTTCTATATTAAATATATCAAATTGTGTTTGTGTGTGTGTGTGTGTGTGTGAGTGTGTGTGTGTGTGTGTTAGGGGAACACGGACTTCTTTAGGTAACACTTATGTGGCTCTGGATATCTGCAGAGCCCAGCTTTAAAACCAGTTTTTCCAGACACAAACAAGTTAAATAAAATCTTTTTATGGCAATTTCTTTCTTTTCTGAATATTCATTGAACACTCACCATTTGCAAAACACTGTGATACATAGTGCTTATATCTTGCTTTCATTTCCAAAGTAATAGCTTTTCTATAAAAAAGAGTAAATGAAAACACAATCTACAACCTCAAGTATTTCAAAAATCACCAGGAGTGTATCCTGGTCAGCTTCTGGTGATTACATTCTTCCCAGTATAAATAAACCCACATAGAAACCATTTTTTTTTTCATTTGAAAAGTTTTTGGATCTGAAGCATCATGTTTGAATTCCATTGAACTGAGGACATGACAAATACTATAGTGAATGTGATAGTCACAGAAGAAAGTCAGCTTGTTCCCCTGTATTTCCTTCAGTCACCCCAGACCCCAGATAGGAGGACTCAGTGTCCCCTGCACACACAGTGTCTCCCAGCTCTACTCATTTATTCATACCGTGCACTCTATTCCACTCCCAATGGACTGCTGTTCTTCTTCACTTTGTTTATGCTGCTTCTATCTTTCAGGTCGCTTTACCTCAGCCAAAAGAAATTGTTTCCTTGTCTATGCCACTGAGTATACACACACTGTAGTCCTTTTATTGCAATTATTTTTATATGTTTTAAACTTATCTTCCTACAGGATGATAAATGCTCTAAGGACAGAAGATACTCCCTCAAGATCCTAATTACAAAAATTGACTTAAATAGGGGCCTTGGTTATTTATTTTCACTAAATAAATTGTAGGGGGATTAATAAATGAGTAAACAGGAAAAAGATAAAGGCAATAATAGGTATCATGTTTAGGATTCCTGGATGAAATAGTGTGTCTCAGTGACAAAGGGAACCATTTACTTCCCATCCAACACCTACAAACTCTAAGCACCTTAAGAATGGGATCTTTGGGACCACTGGCAGTGGAGTCTCAGCATAGCATTGGCATTCTCCCAGTGGGCCTCATGAGCTACGTGGCATTTAGGCATGCCAAGGTCTCGGGGAATGGACACTGAACAGGAATAGGCAGGTAGGAGGAATGTGGAACACCACATGGTCCATGGTGTCTGTGGCTGATAGATCCACTCATGAACACACATGAGAAACCTGTCAGGGATGATGGGCCAATGAAACCTGCTAGGAAGAATTTGTAGATTAAAAGTGCTGGTTAGCAGATGAAGACAAAATATATGAAATTCACGCTATAACAATAAATATAGCTTGCTTATATCTAAAAATTTGTGACGTTCAGAGATATTTGGATTACATTTAATTTACAGATAATGCAAAGCCTTTAGATTTACAATTAATTATATTAAAACAATCAAATGCAAAATTAAAACTAGAGTATAAATGACTGATGTAATTATATATGCAAACTATGTGTATATTACATGTGTCTGTGTTTTTTCTTTCAAGAAAAGATTTTGTTAAGAGGGCAAAACTGTCTAACCAAAAGTGAAAGAAGGCACAGAGATGCAAAACAGATTTTTCTGGGGACTCCGAAGAGAGAAAACGAGTCCTGTTTCCCAGTTTTGACATGATTGCCTCTCTTGGCAAGCTCTACTTCATATTAACTTAGCACTCTACCCCACTCTCCAAAAAACACCGATGAGCAGGAAGGAAGAAAACATGCTTTGGCCCCTGAATTGAATATAGTTGTTCTGAAACTATGGAAATAGTGAGGCCATAAAGATGACTATAAGCAGATGTCTCTGAAAGAGGTGCAAAATCCACAAAAAAATTAATTTCCTGCTATCATTAGAATACTCCCTTTTGGTTCTTAGAATGACAGCTTTAGATGGCCAGGTGGACTTAGACAAGTGGCTAACATATAGATTTTCCATTTCTCTAAGTGTAAGTATTTAGAAATTTGTGAATGTCTGGGTCATCTCTAAATCATCTTTCACCCAATAATTCTTTGGATCAAGTTATGCTAATGTCTGCAACCCACTGCCATGTAAGTTATTTCTGGCCCTGGAATTTGATTGAACTATGTGGTTCATTTTGCATTTCATAATAAAACATCACCTTATTATTGCCTTATTCTCCTCTTTGATGCAATAATTTTCAGACACATTTGGAAAGGACAAAGTTAAATGAGTGTTAGTTATACTCTTAGGTGACTGCTCTGACAAAATACAATCACAGAGCAATGTCTGAGCCAATAAAACCATCTGGGGCTTTCACGCTTCAAGACACAAAATCTTTTAGATTTGTGAATTGTGCCAATAAATTTCAATCCAGTTGGACTGGACCAGGGAAAAAATGACCTGTGTCTGGGTCACTGTTTTTATTCTCCTTTTTTAAATATATATTTTAAGCTACAAATACTTGGGTTGGGATAGTTTTCTCTGAAGTAACTCCTATTTATAGTTACACTTTGATATCTGTACAATTAAGGTGGATCTTTTTAAACTCGGAAGGAATTACAATATAAATATGTATTAGTACATTTAGTGGCATTCTAAATTTGATGGTCAGCAGTTCTTCTTGGAGTTCATCTTGTTATTGGGGCCCTGGAACAGTAAGACTGCTCCTTTGATATCTAAGTACTCAGTTTAAGTTTAAGGTGGATGCACAGAAGTGAAGATGGGAAGGTTTGTCCATACATTTTTAAGGAACCAACCATCTTTGCATACTTAATACTCAGATAATAAATACTTACTGGATGTCTACCAAACAACCACTCCTCATTTCTTTCTTGCTGATCCAGTTCCAGTTTTGTTTTCATACCATGACTTACTCGGAAGGCAAGGAGAACAAACTCTATTTCCACTTCTATGGGCAACACCAAGCCTCAGGTCATTCCCCAGCATGCAGGTCTGTCCAATGAGACATTAAAAGAATTCAGCCAATGCTGTGAAAAGTTAGGCCACAAAATACGATTTTAGAATTAGACCTCATTGTGTAGTAAGACTCATTGTGGGAAGGAGAAAAGGACATGCTAAACCACCCAGTAGCTAGGTGTCCTTTTGCCCCCACTTCCTTAACACATTTTAATTAGAGACTGTATCTTCTGGTACAACCTAAGATCTGCTGGAAAAATTTTACTTGTGGTCACTACAAGGGAGGGGTTTTGTTTTAGACACTCAGGTGGGAGAAAGCAGAAAACTATGGTAGGAGAGGGAGATGTTGGCATTTAAAATCTTTATATACAAGTATAATTGTGAGTTAAAAGGTGTTGCAGTCTCTGTAAATTTATCAGCCTTTTAGTGATATTAAGTAATCTTTAAAAATAATGTTTGAATAATATGATTAGAAGCATGTGAAAGGGGTTACAGTTGGTCTAGTAAGAAATTAAGATTTAATTATTTTTGTTGACATTTTAACTTTATTTCTCCACCTACCAACCTGTGGTGCTAGCTGATTATGATGGTTTGGTATTTTTTTCATGATAGGGACTTATAGACAAATAACCTTTACTTTTGAAAAGATGCCAAAGGAAGACCCTAGTTTTTCTCTTTATTTCTTCTGCATATTTATACTAGTGAAATGAGGGCAGCTGGTCTTTGACAAAGCAGCAATACTGAACATAGGAGGATAGAAAGACGGAAGATTCTAGGTTGTTTTTGATGTCACTGAGCTGATGAATTAATCACCCCTACAGTCAGACTACCTTAAGATTTATTGATGTATGGGGTAAAAAACTCCCTTAATTGCTTAGGCCATTGATCAGGATTTTTAAACATGCAGTGCCTATCTAGTTAAGGGCACTGATCTCTTTCCCCTTAGAATGTGAAATCAAGAAATGCCAACAGCCAACACAATAGCCATTGGTTTGAATGAATCAAAATTATACCTATTTTGCTGAAACAGGTTTGGCTCAAAGGATAGAGCATCAGCCTGCATACTGAAGGGTCCCAGGTTTGATTCTGCTCAAGGGCATGTACCTTAGTTGTGGGCACATCCCCAGTAGAGGGTGTGCAAGAGGCAGCTGATCGATAAGTAGGAGGACTGGCTGGGATCCGCACAGGTTTAATGGGACTTAAGGTGAAGTTTGCTGCCTCATCCGCAGATACCAGTGAAGTTGAACTGATTTCTAGAAGTGGCTGGAAGCAAGAGGCATGGAGTTAAGTCTAAAATTTGCAGACCAGGCCATCTTGAGAGGAAGATAGGATCGTGTCAGAGGCCTGAATATCCACAGCCGCAGCAACCACCAAGCATCTGTGACCCCCAGAATGCGGATCCCAGGCGGCGTGAACACCTGGCTGCACTGGAGTGCCCCACTGCTCAGCGAAAAGATCAGATTTTGCAGGGAGAGGGTGGAGAGTGCTTGCGGCAAAGACAAAAGCCTGCTCACACAGAGCACATGGAAGCTGGAGGACAAGGGCGGTGATTACAAGTAGAAAGAAGCCCCAACTGTTGGGCGGTTGTCACCCGTGAAAGTGGACGGGGCTCCTAACAGGGGAGATATCTAAAGAGCAACACATTTGGATCTGCCTCGGAGGGATATCGGAGAGTTGCGGGACATTGTAGTTGCTCGGACCTGCCCCCTCCCCCCCTCAGTAGTTCCTGCTTCAGAGAGGACAGAAAAAAAAAAAAAAAAAAAAAAAAAGAAAAAAGCTGGAGTCTGGGAAGTCAACCTAGAAACACTGCCCCTAGAGGCTAATCCACAAATTGACTCTAGTGTAATAAAAACAAAGCAAAACCTGCCTAAAAATCAGGACTGGATCATAACAATAGAGGAAGCGAATGACCTTCATTACTGCAAATTTTATTTAAATTTTTGAAAAAAATTTTTTTTAATTTTTAAATTTTTGTTTTTTATTTTTGTTTTCATTATTTGCAACGTTTATTAAGAAACTATTTTTTTTCTTTTTCCTCACTTGATTTTATCTTTATAATTATTACATTGTATATGTAATCAACATTATTACTACTACTAATTTACCTTTTTCATCTTATTTTCTTTTGTTTATTTTTATTATTTTTACTTCATTTGATTTTATATATATATATATATATATATATATATATATATATATATATAATTTTAATTTCAGGATTACTGTTCTACAGTCTTTATCTTTCCTTCTCCAATGCTTTATTCTATTTCAACCCTATCTTTATGCCTTTACCTTCTCTCCGATCTTTTCCTTTGGTACCCCGTTTATCTTAACCCTTTCCTGCTCTAGATTTTCCCCATTCCTTCTGTCTACCCCCTCCTAAAATTTCACCCTACTTGTATATATCTAATTTCCAACTACCTGCTCCAAACCCATTCACACCTCCCTCGCAGTTGTCCTAAAAACAAAACAAAACAAAACAAAAAACAGTCTTTCTCTCTAACTCTTTGAAGTTGTATGTTGAATATTAACTATACTGAAGTTGTATGCTTTTTGTTATAAGATTGATTTACCTATGCTTTTTGTTTGATTGTATGTCTTTGTTATTCTGGGTTCTAGTCAACACAACCACCCTTATTGGTGGTTATTAATATCGCAAACACATTTCTATTCAGTGCCTTGTGTGTTGTACCTGGTTGTGTTGTATTTTGTGCCTTTAAATCAAAGCAGGAGAGAGAGAACTACACAACCAGACATCCTAGATCATGGGGAGACCAAAAAACACCCCACATATGAAAGAAAAGCAGGCTTCACCAGAAAAGGAAGTAAATGAGATAGAGGCAAGCAACCTACCTGAGCAAGAATTCAGAGTAATGATCATAAGATGGCTAAAAAGAATGGAAGACAAATTTGACAATATGAGTAAGAACCAAGAGGAAATGAAGAAAAACCAAGAAGAAATGAAAAATGACATTGCTACTGTAAAGAACTCAATAGAAAGCATCAAGAGTAGATTAGAAGAAGCAGAAGACCGCATCAGCGAGCTAGAAGACAAGATGGAAAAAAATACCCAATTAGAACAGCTTCTGGAAAAAAAAAATTAAAAAACAGGAGGAAAGTCTAAGGGAACTTTGGGACAATACAAAACAAAACAATATTAGAATAATAGGGGTTCCAGAAGGAAAGGGAATTGAGGAAGACATGGAAAACATATTTCAAGAAATAATGACAGAAAACTTTCCTGAGATAGAGAAGAAAAAACCCACACAAATCCAAGATGCTCGCAGAGTCCCAAGCAAAATGAACCCCAGAAAACCAACCCCTAGGCACATTATAATTAAGCTGGTAAACACCAATGACAAAAAAAGAATTTTAAAAGCAGCCAGAGAGAGACAGAAAGTTACATATAAAGGAACCCCAATCAGACTAGCAACTGATTTCTCCACAGAAACTTATCAGGCCAGAAGGGAATGGGATGAAATATACAAAGTCATGCAAAGGAAGGGTCTGAATCCAAGAATACTATACCCAGCAAGGCTATCAATCAAAAGTGAAGGTGAAATCAGGAGCTTCACAGACAAAAACAGACTAAGCGAATTTATCTCCACCAAACCAGCAATGTAAGAAATGCTAAAGGGTCTACTGTAAAATTAAAGAAATAGAAAGCAAAGAAGGAACACAGGGGTATAGAATAAAAATGGCGTCAAATAAGTATCCATCAATAATAACTTTAAATGTAAATGGACTAAATGCTCCAATCAAAAGACATAGGGTGTCGGATTGGATAAGAAAACAAGACCCATATATCTGTTGTCTACAAGAAACCCACCTCAGAAAGAAAGATGCACACAGACTGAGGGTGAAGGGTTGGAAAAAGGTTTTCCAGGTGAATGGAAATGAAAAAAAAGCTGGGGTAGCAATACTTATATCTGACAAATTAGATCTCAGAGTGAAGGACATAACAAGAGATAATGAAGGCCACTTCATAATACTAAAGGGAGCAATACAACAAGAAGAAATAACCCTGGTAAATATATATGCACCCAACACGGGAGCACCCCAATATATAAAAAAACTGCTGGAGGACATTAAGGGAGAGATTAATAGCAATACAATTATAGTAGGAGATTTTAATACCCCACTATCACCCTTTGACAAATCATCTAAACAAAAAATCAGCAAAGAAATATCAATCCTAAATGACTCGCTAGACCAGATGGAATTAATTGACATCTTCAGAACATTCCACCCCAAAGCCACAGAATATACATTCTTCTCAAGCGCACATGGGACATTCTCAAAGATAGACCACATTTTGGGACATAGGCAAAGTCCCTTCAAATTCAAGAAGATAGAAATCATATCAAGCATCTTCTCAGATCATAGTGGCATAAAACTGGAAATTAACTACAATGAAAAAAATCCAAAGAAATCAAACACATGGAGACTAAACAGCATGCTATTAAACAAGGACTGGGTTACCAAAGAAATCAAGGAAGAAATTAAAAACATCCTGGAAACAAATGACAATGAAAACACAACTATCCAAAATCTATGGGACACAGCAAAAGCAGTTTTGAGAGGGAAGTTCATATCCCTACAAGCCTATTGCAAAAAACTAGAAAAAATGGTAACAAATGATCTAACTCTACAACTCAAAGAGTTAGAAAAAAAGCAACAAGAAAAGCCCAGTGTAAGCAGAAGGAAGGAAATAACAAAAATCAGAGCACAGATAAACGACATAGAGACCAAAGAAACAATACATAAGATCAACAAAACCAAGAGCTGGTTCTTTGAAAGGATAAACAAGATAGATGGACCTCTAGCCAGGCTAACCAAGAAACAAAGAGAGAGGACCCAAATAAATAAAATCAGAAACGAAAAAGGTGAAATAACAACAGATCCCGCTGAAATACAAAGGATTGTTACAAAATACTACGAACAACTCTATTCCAACAAACAGAACAACCTGGAGGAAATGGACATATTCCTAGAAAAATACAAACTTCCAAAACTCAATCAGGAAGAATCTAAAAATCTCAATAGAGCAGTGACTTGGGAAGAAATTGAAACAGTCATCAAAAAGCTTCCAGCAAACAAAAGCCCAGGGCCAGATGGCTTCACAGGAGAGTTTTACCAAACATTCAAGGAAGAACTAAAACCTATCCTCCTCAGACTATTCCAAAAAATTCAAGAGGAAGGAACACTTCCAAACTCCTTCTATGAAGCCAGCATCACCCTAATACCAAAACCAGATAAAGACAACTCAATGAAAGAGAATTACAGGCCAATATCCCTCATGAACATAGATGCCAAAATCCTCAACAAAATTCTAGCAAATCGGCTCTAGCAGAGCATCACAAAGATCATACACCATGACCAAGTAGGATTTATTCCAGGAATGCAAGGTTGGTACAATATCCGCAAATCAATAAACGTGATACATTACATAAACAAATTGAAAGATAAAAATCATATAGTCATATCAATTGATGCAGAAAAAGCATTTGATAAAATCCAACACTCTTTCCTGATAAAAACTCTCAACAAGGTGGGAGTACAAAGATCATACCTCAACATAATAAAAGCTATATATGATAAACCCATAGCCAACATCATACTTAATGGGCAAAAACTAAAACCATTCCCTCTAAGAACAGGAACAAGACAGGGATGCCCACTCTCGCCACTCCTGTTTGACATAGTACTGGAAGTACTAGCCATTGCAATCAGACAAGAGGAGGAAATAAAAGGCATACAAATTGGAAAAGAAGAAGTAAAGTTATCCTTATTTGCAGACGACATGATATTGTACATAAAAAACCCAAAAGACTCCATTAAAAAACTAATTGACTTAATAAATGAATTTGGCAATGTAGCAGGATACAAAATTAACGCCAAGAAATCTATGGCATTTCTATACACCAACAGTGAATTTAGAGAAACAGAGACTAAAAAAGCAATTCTATTTACCATCGCACCAAAAAAATTAAGATACCTAGGAATAAACTTAACTAAGGAAGTAAAGGACTTATACGCGGAAAACTACACGACACTGAAAAAAGAGATAGAGGAAGATGTAAACAGATGGAAGAACATACCATGTTCATGGATTGGTAGAATCAACATCATCAAAATGTCCATTCTTCCTAAAGCAATCTATAGGTTTAATGCACTCCCTATTAAAATACCAAAGGCATATTTCACTGACCAAGAAAGAACTTTCCAAAAGTTCATTTGGAACAATAAAAGACCCCGAATAGCCACAGCAATCCTGAGAAAGAAAAGTAAAGTAGGAGGGATCTCAATACCAGACTTCAAACTGTATTACAAAGCCACTGTTCTCAAAACAGCCTGGTACTGGCACAAAAACAGACATATAGATCAATGAAATCGAATTGAGAACCCAGATATCAATCCAAATCACTATGCTCAATTAATATTTGACAAAGGAGACACAAATATACAATGGAATCAAGACAGTCTCTTCAATGAATGGTGTTGGGAAAATTGGTCAGATACATGCAAAAGAATGAAACTAGATCACCAACTTACACCATGCACAAAAATAAACTCAAAATGGATACAGGACTTAAACATCAGACGGGAAACCATAAAAATACTAGAAGCATCCACAGGCAACAAAATCTCAGACGTATGCCAAAAGAACTTCTTCACTGATACTGCCCCTAGGGCAATGGAAGCTAAAGAGAAAATAAACAAATGGGACTACACAAAAAATAAAAAGCTTTTTTACAGCAAAAGAAACCATCAGCAAAACAACAAGAAAACCCACTGTGTGGGAGAACATATTTGCAAATGTTACCACTGATAAAGGTTTAATCTCCAACATCTACAAACAGCTTATACAACTAAATAAAGGGAAGATGAATGATCCAATTAAAAAATGGGCAATGGACCTAAATAGAATATTTTCAAAAGAAGACAGAAGGAAAGCCAAAAGGCACATGAAAACATGCTCAAAGTCACTAATTATCCTAGAGATGCAAATCAAAACAACAATGCGGTACCATCTCACACCTGTCAGGATGGCCGACATCAACAAATCAACAAACTACAAGTGTTGGCGAGGTTGTGGAGAAAAAGGAACCCTCGTGCACTGCTGGTGGGAATGCAGACTGGTGCAACCATTGTGGAGAACAGTGTGGAGTTTCCTCAAAAAACTGAAAATGGAACTCCCATTTGACCCAGTAATCCCACTCCTAGGAATATATCCCAAGAAACTAAAAACACCAATCAGAAAGGATATATGCACCCCTATGTTCATAGCAGCACAATCTACAATAGCTAGAATCTGGAAACAGCCTAGGTGCCCGTCAGCAGATGATTGGATCCAAAAACTATGGTACATCTACACAATGGAATACTATGCTGCTATAAAAAAGAAGGAATTCTCATCATTTGCAGCAACCTGGATAGAACTAGAGAACATTATGCTGAGTGAAATAAGCCAGTCAATAAAAGAGAAATACCACATGGCCTCACTCATTTATGGACATTAAAAAACATTATAAACTGACAAACCAAAAGATAGATATAAAAACAGTAAATCAACAAGCAGACTGTAAAATTACACCAGGGAGAGTAGGGAGATCTGGGGGAGATAAGAGATCAACCAAAGGACTTGTATACATGCATATAAGTACAATTAATGGACACAAAACTCTGGGGAGGGAGGGTATGTGGGGGGGCAATGTTAAAATATGTACACAGATAATAATTTAATAAATAAAAAATTAAAAAATAGATTTTTAAAAATTATACCTATTTTTTGTCAAATCATTATATATATATATATATATATATATATATATGTGTGTGTGTGTGTGTGTGTGTGTGTGTGTGTATATATATATATATATATATATATATATATATATATATTTGGTGTGCTGTAGAATTAGTTTAATGTGTACCATGAGATGAAAAAGGTTGAAAATCACTGACTTAGGCCACTGTGAGCTGAGATTTCTCTTACTTATAGTAAAAAACTTTATAACCAACACATGGTGGTATATCCACATTTCCTTGTCTATTTAATGGAAATGACATAACTCTCTTAACATGCCTGTTGTATAAAAATCATGGATCAAATGAGAATAAACATTTCAGATGGAGAGATTATTTCCTGAAAGAGAAGCTAAGTGTGTGATTGTAGTAAAAACAAAACAAAAAAACCACAAGCAGTTATAGCAATTCAGAATACCTTTATTAGACAGATATTTCCAGGAATGTATTGTTTTAGCTGTTAATATGCACAAATGTATTATATTCCAGAGATTCCAGAATCAGTTAAATAGAGTTTGTAATAGTTTAAGCAAAATTAAGCAAGTTCGTGGCAGAACTTCTCAGAGCCTAGACTACACTTATTCTATATTCTTTGAATTTTCAAGAGGAAGTGTAATATACTCTAATCTCCCATTTAAAAGTAATAATATTTCACAAAAATGGTACAGCAGAAAGATAAAATTACTAGTTTTCTTTAGTTAAGAGAATGAAAACTATAAAGACACAGTACCTGTACCCACTGAGATGTTTGAAATACACACTAATAGCAGCTCACCCTGCTTTCCACCCCAATTTCTTCTTTGGTCTTATCCATTCAGAAAGAAGGTTTCTTGCCGAAGAAATATGTATGCCTATTCAAGATGCAGAGAGAAAGAAAAACAAGGATGGCTTTTGGGGACACTTCAGTCTCAAGCTAAAAGAAATCTAGAATCTAACTGGCTTCAACTTAATTGGAAACAGGGCTTGTGAGAACTTTGTGAGGTTCTGGAATTTAATACTTCCTCATGTTCATCCTCTGTTTTCTTAAACTGCAAAGGATTTACTTACTTGTGTTCAATGTCAGCGATGATGTGGAGGATGCTGAAATACAGTGACAGAGTCTGCAGCCAATTTTGACAAAAGCAGAAGCCACGGAACAGGAATTTAGGAGAAGCTGTGAGGAGGGCAAAAGAACAGGTCAAAAGTAGGAAAAGAGTCTGATTCCATCTGAGGGGTTGCCCACAGTGCTTCTCAGTAGAGCTTGTGTGGTTCTTTGAAGAGAAGACATAATGTGATTTCTGGGTTTATCAATCATGACACAAAGGAGGATCAAAAAGAAAAAAACTGTATGTCTGAGACACAATAGGGACTTAGAGGCTCTCTGCCCATAGAGCTCATGAAGACTTGCCAAAGAGTGGTATAGAAAGGAAAGGGCCAACGTGTGCCAATGTCAGCCACAACAATGTGCATCTGTCTGGATGGAGGAGTGGAAGACATTCTACACCTTGGAGTCTCAAGCAGTTCTGCTGTTTAATAATTGTGACTGTGTTCAGGGAAAATCTTTATGCTTTCTGGGTCTTCGGCTCCTCTTTTGTGAATGAGAATGTCTCCAGGATCTCTTCCAACATCTAATGGTCTATTATACCCCGACTTGCCTTAAAGCAGCAGTTGGCAAAGGGATTATGAGGTAAAAACCAAAAATAAAGACAAATGGCTATGGAAACACAATTATAAAAATTATCCTGGAGACAGAAAGATTTTTTTATGTCCCTGTTCAGACAAAGATTGCACTTTAATTATGGAAGCAGAAATAATTTTGAGGATGCTTTTTGCTTGATGAAGCAATTTGGGACTGCACAAGGCACTTTGCTTTAGGGTAGAATCAGAAGTTTCCATTTATGAGGGTTTTTCTGAATGTGTGCTTTTTTGCTTGTCTGAACGAGGCATTCTTGGAATTTTAAGATGATATACCAGTCACCTTCTCCTTGTTCTTAGTATATATATATATATAGATAAAAAAAAAAAAATGAAGAGACTTAGGGTCACCTGCCCAAGGGCAGATATGTAATTAGGCAGATGTCTTTCCAACTCCTGAAACCATCTTATATAATAAACCATCTATATAGTGCAAATAGACCAAACAGCAGAACAATCGCAATATCCAAACAACCAACCAGTTGCTATGACATGCACTGACCACCAATGGGCATGTGTGGAACATGGTGGGTATTGGCCAGGGCGAGATGGTGGAGCAGGTGAGCCTAGGTGCCAGACCAAGGTTGGGCACCAGTCACTGTCATCAGGCTGAGCCTCTGGTGGTTACTGAATATGCTTTGTTCCTGTGCACCATGTTTCTGGGTGAAACATGGTGCACAGGAACAAAGCATGGTGCACAGGAACCAGCACTCACACCTGCTGCTGGTGCCCAGTGCCAGCCCTGATCTCTCAGTGCCATCAGTAGATGCAAGTGGCAGCTGCTGGCCCTAATTGCCCCTCAGGGCTTCTCCACCTCCCCCTGTGCCTGAGGCAATAGGGGCTAGCAGTCTCTGCTCACACCAGCTGCTGGCACTGGCCTCAATCACTCCATGCCATCAGTACGTGGGGGTGGCAGTGAGAATGGGGCTGCTGGCAGACAAGGGACCAGGGGCCATGATGGGAGGGGCCGGTGGGGACCTGGAGGATGGGCTAACACCTGCCCCTGTGCCCATTGCAGCCTTGAGGCCCATAGTTCCTTTCAAGGTGTATGGATTCGTGCACTGGGCCCCTAGTGTTTTTAATAAAAATGAAGGTTTATGGAGCACTTACTCTATGCTAGCACCATACCTAAGCACTCCACACATATTATCTCCTTTAGTCTCCAACAACTTCATAAAGCAGGTTCCCTCATTTCAATTTATAGATGAGAGTATTTAGGTGTAACAAGTTAATCAAATTGTCCATTGAAAAACAATTTTTTACTAGGCAAACCAGTATTTGACCCCAGGCAATTTAACTGCACACTTTCAATCATTAATACGTTCTTCCTTCCTTCTTTCCCTGGATACTTGATGGATTCTACTACAGTAATAATTTTTAGAGTTATTTTTAGCAAGCAGTATACCTCCTTCATATATAGGCCTATTTAGAAATAAACCCTAATTTATTTGCAAATAAGTTTTAAAAATCCAAAGTAGTTATAAAACCACAACTCATAAGTTCTAAAATTTAGATTCTAAAATTTAGAATCTAAATCATTGATGATTGCCACAACTATCATCAGAACCATAGTCATGCTATCTTAGAGTGAATTGCAGCAGAAATAAGGTAGTCCTTGAGGTACATGTCATTTTGAGTCCAGTTGTACCTCCAACTCTTTCTCTCCTAATAAATAAAGCATGTAGAGTTGCTAGTGAGTGACACTAGAGAGACAACCTTGCATTCTAACCAAGTTATTTGGGGAAAACAATTCACAATTTTTTATACTTTATTACTGGTAACATTGTGTATGCTCATGCATATATGTGTGTGTGTGTGTGTGTGTGTGTGTGTGTGTGTGTGTGACACACAACTTACAGTTAATGAAGGTATACCATGATCTTGCATCCTCCAAGGATTCTTGTACTCTAACTTTTGTGAATGTGTGGAGCAGATAATGTTGATTCTCCACCCATTCCTCTTGGATTTCATTTCTACAATTTTTGTTTCCCCACTGGAGGACTGCCTGTGGGCTGCTGGAGCCAGTGCTAAGAGCCAGAAGTTCTGGGTATTTACGTCCTTCAAGATGGCTCTTATCCGATGACTCCCAGGTGTGATGGTATGACAGCCCCAGCCCCCTTGACTTGGGTGAACACTCTCAGTAGCAGAACTCACAGTCCATAGTTTTTGGCAGGATCAGGCTGAAGCTAGCCATTGGGAGACTGCCTGAAAAACCCCCACCTTCCCCCCTCTTGAATTCTTCCTCTTCCCTGTTATGTTTCTCCCATTCCTTATTTTATTCCCTGACTGGCTACCCCTGAAAGTGCTTTGTTAATAAATCACTTAGCCTGGAATCATCCACTCAGATTGGCTTCTGGGAAATTAATGTGAGACAATTTATCTCCTGTTTTTCCTAATGGACATCAGGTCCCAGCAATGACAAATAGATTTCATGGGAAGACTTGAAGTTGAATGTTTATGGACACATCTGTCAGGAGATAAAAAAAAGAGGGACAAAAAGGAAGAGAGAGGAACAAATACATGAACAAAGGCAGGAAAAAAGGAAGGAAGAGAAAGAAAAAGTATGTATGGTTCTATTTAGTGGGGCCATAGATATGAAACATCATTTTTCCCACTCACTGCTTTCAACTGTGTGCTCTGAAATCCACCACTCCCTTAACTCCTTAACAATATATTGGACAATTATCAACAACCAGTCTAGCTTACAAATGAATCTAAGGTTAATTTAGAATGCATCTCTTCCCCTATCTCCAGGACAGTCTTCAGTTAGGAGAGGGAAGTGTGTGTGTGTGTGTGTGTGTGTGTGTGTGTGTGTGTGTGTGTGTGCGCACATGCACATGCATGTACACATGCACCAGTGGATGCTTTTGAGCCACATCTTCTATCCTTTTCTACAAAGTGTAGTTTTTTCTGTGTATTGATGCTGTTGGGAAGAATAGTGAGAGAAAACGGTGAACCTTCCAAAATTTACCATCTCCTGCTGTGGTCTTCATTCTGTTCATAGCCACCTCTTCTCTGACTAGGGCTGACCAGGTATCAGGTCATGCTGGCTATCAAGGGAACAATAATGAGTTCCTTAAAAGTCACTGCAAAGCCTCCAGCTGCATAGTTCTCCATGGGAAAACTGGCTATACTGCTACCTATTTTTCTACTTCATTTTCCTGCCCCTGGGAGTGTATGGCACAAACTTGCTTCTAAGTCCTAGATGGAGTGTCAGCATGCTGGCATACATTCCATGGGATCCCCTGAACTTGTGAAAATGTTGTCCTTCCCCCACTAATTCTCCTCTATTTAAATATGCTCAGGGCAGATCAGCAAGTTCACCACCTAACCAGACAGCCACTTGGGAAATAAGATGCAGAGTGTTTTTTGAAGTATCTTTCAATATCTATGAGAGATTCTCTTGGAGTCTCTATACCCAGACCCTCCTCACACGTTAGAGAAAGTATGAAATAGTCTAAAGGCTAATATAACATTCCACATGAGTTAAGGCAAAAGGTGCTATTCATTCCCTCTCCTCTCCTCATGCCTAAGTCTTTAGACAGACAGATGGACAGATAGATGATAGATGATAGCTAACTTTTGCTCAATAATAGGTGATAAATAATAGATAAATTATACATAGGTAGATGACTAGTTAATAGATGATAGATGATTGATAGTAGCTATAGATGATATATAATAGATAATTGAGTTTTTCTCATTATAGATGATAAATGATAGATAAATTATACATAGTTTTATAGTTGCTTAAATTTATGGAAAGATGTCTGATGAGATGAATGATTACATTTTGCTCTCTTTAACAAAGTCCCAAAGAGATGAGTCTGTTGGTGGCTTTTGTAACAGGGATACTGAGCACATGTTTTGTTTGTGTGCTATAGAGTACAGATTGACAAACTATGCATGTCATAAATATGGTTTTGGCCTGTTTTTTGTATGTCCTGTGAAGTAAGCATGGTTTTTAAAGGTTTAAATGTTTTTTGTATAAAATAAAACTTTAATGAAAAAGCCTGAAATATTAACTATGTGGCCATTTACAGAAAAAGTTTACTAATCCCTGCTCTAGAAAAGGTAATAAGAAAAGTTCCTCTCAACACCCCACTACACATTTTCTCATTATTCCAAAAGAGAAGAGTGATGATTTAGCATTTCTTTGTTGCCTACTTAAATAGATTAATTTAACAGCTACTTACTAAACACATACTGTGAGATTAGGATTGTGTTTGGGACAAAGTGGTACAAAAGAATATAAGTTATAGGAACTGAATTCAAGGAACTTGCAATCTCAGGAAAATGTATGTGACACATACACAGTGTTAAGTAACAATAGGAAGCACTCCATAATTAAATATCTAAAGAAGTGGCACTAATAGTAATTGCTATAGGATTAAGATAATTACAAAGTCTGCCCGGGTTAAAATAACCACTGAGGAATAAGCCTTGATTTAGACTTTAAGTTATGTTTAGAGAGGTAGCCATCCAAATAATTGGCAGAGGTGGGGAGAAAATTCAAAAGCTTGTGATCTCCTGGCATGTGGGAATAACAGATAATCAATGGACATTCAAATAGGATGTCATTTATTTAGGAGTCTCAACTCCCAAACACCTAAACAGTGGAAGTTATTCTTTTTTAAAAAAGAATAACTTTTTATTGCTTTTAGAGAAAAAAAGAGAGTGAGAGAGATAGATACATTAATGATGAGAGAAAATCATTGATTAGCTGCCATCTGCACGCCCCACAATGGGGATTGAGCCTGAAACTCTGGCATGTTCCCTGACCTGGAATTGAACCATGACCTCCTGGTTTATAGGTTGATGCTCATCCACTGAACCACACTGGCTGGGCAGAAGTTATTCTTAAATAATTTTAAAAGTGATTAAAGGCCTAGTGCACAAAATTCATGCATGGGGGGATGTCCCTCAGCCCAGCAGGATTGGGCCTAAACTGGCAGTCGGACATCCCTCATAATCTGGAACCACTGTCTCTTAACTGCTTGCATGCCTGCCTGTCTGATCACCCTATCCACTCTGCCTGTCTGCCTGATTCTTTCCTAACCCTTCTGCCTGCCAGCCTGATCACTCCTAACCACCCTGTATGACTGCCTGATTGCCCTAACTGCTCTCCTGCCTAACTGATTGCCCCTAACCACCTCTGCCTTGACCCCTGCCACAGCGGCTTCATCTGGAATGATATCTAGAAGGTCGTTTAGCTGCATGGTCTAATTAGCATATTACACTTTTATTATTATATATTATCAGTGATACTACTCAAATAATGATTTGCTGTAGTTCATGGAGTGATAATCATATATATATATATATATGATTAGCACATATATTATCACATATATATAGTGATAATCATACATTATATATACATATATACACTAAAAGGAATATATATATATATATATATATATATATATATATATACACACACACACACACACACACACACACCTTTTAGTGGTATTGCAGGAACCCAATCCCAAGGCTATTGCTGGGCTGCTGAGGATTATAAATGATGATCACAGAGATCTCAAGCCCTCATATGATTTGGATAGTAACAACTGTTTTGCAGTGTTTAACATGGCAAATCGGTTAATCTACGTAATGAGAAAAAATAGCAATGACACAGTGCATCCACAAGATGCTAGGAATGTCTGGAATCTATTTTAGTCATTTGCTGGATGAAGTCAGGTCCTAGATACGCTCTTCAAAAGATCTTTCATTCTTCTTAACTGGCAGCCAACTTCAATAGCTGTTTTTATAAATTTCTTAGAGTTGAATGCCTACTATCACACATTTATCTAGTGAGATGCTGGGGATCATCAGCACTTGCAATCTGCCAATCATGAGAGCATGAAGATTGATTTCTGAAGTGTTGGTGAACAATAATTTTCAAATATTTCATTGTACACTTTGAAGACTGAGTTTGTCAAAAGAACAACTGGCTTACAGGCAGCGTTTGAGGACTTGACACTTCACTGAGGTTCTGGGATTCCCGTTCCAGGGCGATTTTATCCCATACCTTCTCAGGAGGTCATTTTTACAGATCCTTATAGAATCACCTTGAATCATCTTAAAGCAGATGTATGCTCAGCTAGTTTAGATATGCCATTACTGTTGTCTTTGAGAGCAAGAGATGAATTCCAAACTATTGGATAAGTATGTGTATGTGTTTATAATATCTGTACTTAACTTTATATTTGTATCAGTATCTATAGCTGTATCTCTACCACTATTTGCATCTATTACTATATAGATATTATCATTTCAATGCTACTCCAACAGGTTTTTTTTTTTAGATTTTTAAAGGTGCTATAGTATACAATCACTTAAGATGCCAAGGGAGAAATTTTTCTTTTGGCCAAATATGCATTTTTCTAAGACTGCTTTGGAGGGGAGTAGAGCATTATAACCCAAAGTAAGCTCTGGCATATAGAGCCACATCTGCATTTCATAATTATTTGGAGCTCAGATTTTGTCTATTCTGTAGGGATTTTGTCTTTTCTGCCAGGGATATCAACATACTAACCTCTTGTGAAAACAAAGCAAAACAACAACACTAAGAAAATGGAAAGGAAAAACAGCAAGAAAAGCTAAGCAGACAATTTTTTTTAAAAAAATTTGCTTTTCTTTTAAAATATTCTTGTGAAACCATGAATTGACCATCATCTTACTGGGTATGCAATCAAACACAAGCAGTACGTGCATGGCATCCTGCTAGCACAGTTTCAAAGAAGCAAAAACAAAAAGCCAGTGCAGAGGATCAGAATGTGCCACCCAGATATGCTGCTTCGGCATATTGACTCTCCTGAGCAGAAGGCACTTGAAAAACAGTTGATGCCAAGAGAAAGGTGTACTCCCTGTACCGGAATGAGAACATTCTTATCACCAGAAACTTGGAGTTGATACTGATATGAATCTGTACAAACCAGCCTACTAAAACAACCCTTATGTTCTGCTAGTTCTCACATACTTTTCCTATTCACTGTCCCAGAAGTTACTACCCCCACCCCAAACTCTTTTGTCTTGTCACATCCCCAAAATGTAGTGTGTGTGTGCGTGCGTGCATGCGTGCGTGTGTGTGTGTGTGTGTGTGTGTGTGTGTGTGTGTGTGTGTTTGTAAAAAGTATGTAAGATTTGGAGTACAACATCTTCTTTGGGTCTTTATTTTCCTTCTGAGGACTTTCGTATACACATAAAAATATTAAATAAATATATATGCTTTTTTTCTGTTACCCTGGTTTGTGTCAGTTTAATTCTTAGGCCCAACTTATTAAGAGGCTAGAAATAAATTATTTGTCCCTTACACCAGGAACACTTCAAGAATATTCACTTGGAAAACTATTGCTTAAAGCAATGGATGAGTGAGGCATCCAATTTTTATTGGCTATTCACCAAATCATAGCACTTAAGAAAAAATAGCTCAGCATGCTATAGTCCCCCAAATATTGACAAGTTACATGTGAAAAGGGTTTCAGACATCAATCCTACAGGTAGCTCTGAACAAAGGATTTGGTCTCTTAATTTAGAGCAGGCTTATTTTCAATAGATGTCAGTCAGAAAGACTGAAAGACTCAACCAGATAAGGGTTTTGAAGTCATACAGACCTGGGATTGACCTTGTTTCTATCAGATATTGCTATTTGACCTTGGCGGTTATTTGACTTCCCTGCTCTTATTTCCTCCTTTATAAAATTAGGGTAATGATCCCACCAAGTGGAATTGTTCAACACATTGAAGAAAGTAATACATGTAAAAATCTTGGGGGCACAGCAGAAAATTAATAAGAGTTAGCTCCACTTCCAACCCATCCCCAAATTATGCAACAAATAGCAACTTAATCTGGAACCAGTTATCAGAATACATCCTATATTTTATCCAACTAATTCAAATATTGCACAAGAACACTTTTTGTTTTTGCTTCTTTAATATATTTTCAGACATTTATAGAATTTTTCTTTAAACTAATTTATAATAACGTATAATAATAAAAGCATGATGTGCTAATTAGACTGGACAGCCGAACAACTTCTGGACATCCTTCCAGACGACCTTCCTGGACGAAGCTGGGGCCACGAGGGCTGAGCCCTTTGTACGAATTTCATGCATCAGGCCTCTAGTGTTGTGAATAACAGAAGACGGACAGGTCATCTGGCTTTTGTTTTGGAGACTCTTTTATTTGTTTATAAAAATGATTAATTTTAATGTTTGAAGGAGATTAGATAAGAAGCAAAGAGTATGAGTTAAAAGCTTACTTTGTTGACCTTCCTTTGGCACTGAAGTCTATTGGTATTAAGTTGTCTCAGAAATAATTGTCTATATTAGTGCTGAGAAACACAACAGTTCACAAATGCCACCAGTCTTTGCTATAATACTTTCACTTCGAAACAGAAAGTAAGGGAACTCACATGGCTATTAAAGAAAACCAGCTGCCTCACCCCTACCACATGAGCCCTGTGGTGTTGGGTGGGAATGTGGACTACACCACTCCAGAAGGAGTTTGTGGGAAAACAGATCTGCTAACATAACACCATGGCATTTCTTATAAAGCACTTCTCAACTATAAAGACTCCCTTGATAAGTTTCTGGTGAATCATGATGTGAGAATCAGAAAATAGACGATTGGAGGTTCTATCATCTCCCACAGAGAAACTTACTGAAAACATCCTTAGATTCCTGGAGGGAGGAGAAAAGTAAGTAGTAAACCCTCTGTTTACAAACAGCACTGAAAGGGGGATTCATTTTTAAATATTGATTTCAAAGTAAATTTATGTAAGTATATAACTATATAATGGAACATTTAGCAAAAAACAAGTTACCATCTATCTAAGGTAGACAGAAAGCTACCAAGTTTGATACTATTAATGAGTTGATGTTTTATATCATTGGCATAGTTATAATCATAGTATAAATGTCCTACTTCCTTTCTTTGAACACTCTTAACACTTTCTACCTTGAATGTAGATTTCATAATAATGATTTAATATCAGTTTACCATTTCATCTGATGTATGTAACATACTTTACTTCACTAGTTTTTTACTCTGGACATTTAGACTGTCTCCCAAAAAGTAGTTTTAGGAATGGTGACAAATATTTCTAAACATCCAATACTATTTAGAAAATAAAAGAGTAAGAATAAAAATTAAAAAACAGCAACAAAAAACAGAAACACGTGCAATGACAAAAGAGGAAAATTCATCCAGGGCAGCCACTTACCTCCAGGGCCCTCTGCTCTAGGGTCACCCCCCAAAGTCACCAGAAAGTGACAAGGATTAAGCCCAAGATGCAGTCCTGAAGCAGAGGGTCGCCTGGCTCCCTGGAGCTGACTGTCTTCCAAATGGCATTGAAGGTGGCTTCCCACATGTGTACTTCTGAGGAACTGTTGAACTATGCCTCTCTTTTAGGAAAATAAAATATTCAGTTGTTGAGGGTTTTTTTTTTTTTTTTTTTCCCCTGCTGTTTTTCATCCCCAGAACAATGTTTTCTCTTAATCAGCAGAGGCCAGAATGTGTAGAGCAGAGGTCTCAAACTGGCAGCCCAAGGGCTAATTGTGGCTGCAGATATGTTTGACTTAGCCCAATAGGATGAAAATTATATGTTAACTTAGATGCCAACTTAGAAATCAAGAGATTTAACATACAGATTTAGAATTTTTTGTTGGTATTTTTAGAATAATTGGAGGATCTGGTTATATAGAACCTGTATTCTTACTTTCCCACAGCAGTCTAGACCTGACAAGTGTCTGTGCTTAAAAGAGGGAACATAAACTGTCCACTTTCCCCCCTTATTTCTGGCTGCATCATTTATGTACGTCACTTCTCTGCTCTCGTGGCATCTGACTTTGCAGCTCCCTTGTGCTGTATGTCACTTGTCTTTCTGCTTTTGTAACTGCACAAAGATAGGGATAAGCAACAGAGGCGCAGATTGACTTTCAGTGAAGATAGAAAGCTATTAAACTTTTATAACCAGTGAATGCAATAGTCATGCGTGAGCTTTCCAAGCACAGACCACAAACATGTAGTTCATTTTTACCCTTTGCTGCACACTTACTTATGCTTTTCTGTGTAGGTCCCTTTGACTATCAGTTTCTTACCTAGATTCAACAATTAGGTAAGACATGTTTCTGTTTGGAACACCCTCACAGTGTCCAGTGTGTCTGGGATAAACTACAAACCTAGTGTCTACAAAGCTCCAGAGAAATCAGACCACATTTCTCATACATCATGGACTGAAGACAAAAACTGCTGACTTCTTTCATATTAGTAAAACAATTCTGGAATTTAAAAAAAATGTTGAATGTAAAAGAAGATGATACAGAGTAACAACTAAAACATTGACTCAGCCCTAATCCAGAAAAAGTTTATCTTTCTACAGGCAGAAAGGGTTAATGGTTAGGGTGGGCAAGTGTTTATTTGTCTATATCTCTATCTAAGTTAGCATAAAGAGATTTGCTGAAGAATGCTCATTGCATTGTAGGACTTAGCTCTTCTGAATTATTCCTTTTATTAATTAACATTTAGATAATCTCCAGTCACAAATTTATGTGTAGGAAAAGGGAAAAAAAAAACCACAAAAATAAACTGGTATCAAGTCTCACATATGGTGACAGAATTGGCACCTTAATGGAAATATAAAAACTGATGTGACATTTTTACTGGGCTTTATTAAACAACTCCTAACAATAGTTTAATCAAACACTAGATTTAATACATTTTTATGAATTATTTAATATACAAACAAAACATTTATAGATAATGATATGATGATCTCCAACCATCCTCTTTAAGAAATAACCAATTTTAAAAGAAGTTGAACTGCCCTGGCCAGTGTAGCTCAGTTGGTTGAGCATCATTTCATGCATCAAGGGGTCACAGGTTTAATTTCCAGTCAGGGCACCTGCCTGGTTTATGGGCTTGATCCCCAATAGAGGGTGTGCAGGAAGCAGCCAATAAATCAATGTTTCTTTCTCCCCCTCCATCTCTTTTTTTCTCTTTTTAAAATCAACAAAAACATATTTAAAAAGGAGTTAAACTTCTCTGTGCTTACCCCAGCTATCATATTTTCTTCCCAACCCCTGACCCTCAAGTTAATAATTCTCCTATATTTATATTAGATAGATTTATATTATATAGATTCACTAAGCAAATATATTCTCACACTTTAAAATTAATAAAAATGCATTATCTATATCAATAAAAGCCTAGGTGGTCCTCGGGTGCAACATTGTCACAAGATGGTCACCACGAAAATGGCTGCCACAAATATGGCCACCACAAGATGGCCACATGCACAGTGGAGACAGGCCCCGGCAGCCCCTCCGCACATAGAGGGTGATCAGGGTGGCAGGCAGAAATGGTTAGGGGCAATCAGGCAAGCAGGAGGATGAGCAGTTAGAAAGCAGCAGTCCCGGACTGTGAGAGGGATCCCAGATTGGAGAGGGTGTAGGCCGGGCTGAGGGACATCCCCCACCCCCGTGTACTGGGCTTCTAGTACCTGTACTTAAATGTTGTTCTGTATGTGTACCTTGCTTTTATTCACTCAACTTTTGAGATCCAACTATGCTAAGAGTTGGTGTTCCAGTGTATTTATTTTGGTGCTGTGTGGTATTTTATTTTAAAAGTATATGTAATCGTTTTTAGTTTTTATTTTATTTTTTCTAGTATAGATGTTTCAGCATTGAATATTTTTATAGTTTTTTTAAAAATGTACTTCTTGAACTTGGGCAATTTCTGCTGGTCATAAGATATGTATTTTCCCCACATCACTAGATTTTGCCAAGTTCTTTCTGATGAGCCATATTGATTTACACTCCCTCTAGTATGAGTTGTTTTGCTATAACCTTGTCAATACTTTAAAAATTTATATTTAATAAAACCTATGAATATAAGGTGCTATTTTGATGTTTATTTAAATTTTTATTGGTAAAGTTTAACATCTTTTGGTGTGCTTTGGGATTTTCTCTTTGAATTGTTGCTTTAAATCCTTTGTCCATTCTTTTTCTCTTGGATTGTTCATTTGTACAAAGGAGTTTGTTCATTTGTACAAATTGAGTTGTAAAAACCAAATGATGATATATTATATATTAATAAACTGATTATGTTCACTAACATAATCTCAATATCCTAGATCACATCTTTTAATATTTTTTTATTGTAGATACATCTTTGAGGCCATGAGCACATATAAAAGCTATGTTTCCTTAAAATTAGCTGTCAGTTATGTTTCCTTAAAACTATTACTGAATTCTCTTCATGTATATGAACATAAACCTAATTTTTATCAGGGCCATTAAAATATATTTTACCCTGTTTGTTACTGGGGATTTCTGAAGGAAAATAGCAGGACTGAATTATGTAGTTATGTTAAAACCATCAAGAAGTCATTTGGATTTATACCTGGTGTTCACACATTTTGTCCACATTATGCTTATGTAAATTAACGCCTCATTGGATTGTAGATGAAGATAAATCTCTTTAAGTATTTAACATCTGCTTTCTGTGCCTACCATTATTTCTAAAGAGCTTTCCTTATATCATAATTTTGTATATTTGTCATGGATGGACATTTCTTTCTTGTTTTTCTTTCCTTTTTAAAAATAGTGTGAGGCAGTGCTTGCCATGATTGATAAAAGTTTCTTGATTGTACTATGTCATGTTTGATAATGTTTCTTGATTGTATTTTGTATTTCAGCAAGGCTACTCAGCTTCAAGAAGTCATAAATCAGCTCAAATTCTTTCCCTGATACATTTTTAAATGGCACATTCATCGCTGCTGTGCATGTAGAGGGATAGCTGAAAGGCAGTTTGGGTAAATACTGGATCAAAGCTATTTCATTTGTTTTTAGGTACATTTTGAGACAGAGTAAATCTATCATGATATTGATAGTAAGAATTCAGTAAACATAAAGTGCTAGCATTTCTTGGATTTGTATGAATAGCAAGGACAATTGGTAGTCAAATCTGAAGTAAACATGATCAAGCTCAGACAGAGGGCAAACTGAAAAAATTATGAAGCTGCTATAAAGGCATAGGTTTATTTTGGAGACAAATATAAAATGCAAAATGCATAGAAGTCAAGGACAGTCAGAAAGAAAGGGAGTCATTTTCTGGATCAAGACAAAAGATGATAACTATAACTTGACCAAAGTGTATCCTCATGCCTTGAGGTTAATAATTAAGAATCATAATCATATTCCTGCTGCAAAAACAGACCAGGTCCTTCTGATCCAGTAGAACCTTGTTTAAAAATACTGTGGCAAATGCTGAAAGGAAATGTTGAAGAGAAGTGTGAGTGAAAGTTGCAAATGACTGTCAATCTGAGCGCTTTTTAAAACAAAGGGAGAATTCTATGTTGAATTTCTCAAATAAGTCAAGCTATCTGGTCAAAGAAAGAGAGACAAGTGCTTTACAAAGATTACGTCAGGAGGATAATTTTTATTTAGGAATTTGCCATATATGTTAACAAAGGAGAAATGTTCAGAAGATCAATGTAGGACTATATCTGTTAGAATTAGCAGGAACACTCAACCACTGGAGCAGAACTTAGAGCAAGTGATTGAGATATTGTTTCAGAGTCTAGATGGAAGTATATTTTTTTCAAACATCAGGACAGGGTCAGGAGAGCTGACCCAGGAGACCCTAGGAGAGCCCACCATCTGCAACTAATTTAATGAAACATTAAGCAGCTCTTTACCAGATCTTCTTTTATAAATTAAAAGCCTTCGTATCCTGCACTTTTTCTCAGTAAAGCCGCATTTAAGTGGTTTCTTTGTTTTGCTTTTAAACGAAGCAGTGAAAACAATCTTTATATGCCTCATAATGGTTACCATCCTTGAACTTGAACAAACATTTCTCTATATTAATCTGTGATAAATATAAGTGTCTTCTGTATTTCCTATCTGGTAACACCTCTTATACCTAGTATAAGAGGGACAGCCCAGAATTTACATAGATCCTTGTGGAAAGTGAGGGAGATGTGACCTAAAGAAAACACCTTTGCCTTAACATTTATGTGAACTTTGTTTTCCTTTTCTGCAATAGATGGAAGTTTCCTTTAATATTACAATGTGTTTTTAATGACTTTCAATCAAGTAAAATTTATGCTTCAGTGAGATGCACGTGTTTATCCCCTGTCTTCATGGAAGCCCAAGTGCACATGGCAACTCCCCAGAGTGCTGCCTGCACCAGTTTGAGAAGCACAAGAGTAAAGGAGCTGGTTCTGCTGGGCAAGATCATCCCCTTTGTAAAACCTTAATGAGGACCGACTATGTGCTGGCCACTAGGTGAGGTTGGAATTACAGCAGTGAACAAAATACAAGACTTAAACTAGTAGTAAAAGCTTTGTACTTATAAATATCTCTTCCTTGAGTAGAGCTAAACACTAATATGGACAGGCCAATGTATGTACTAACTACTATGAGGTATGAGAGTTGGTTCAAGACATGGAGAAGATCTGCAAGTAGAATGGAAGGAATAGAAACTTAGTGAAATATTAATTGAGAAGCAGCATTTGGGTATCAGTTAATAACAGGGTGGGTACTGCACAGCCATTCAGTTCAGGATTTTAAGTTTATCCAGCACTGGCCTCTCCTCCTGGACAATGTTTTAGAGACAATGGGAAGAATAAAGGGGTTACCAGTTCCAAACAAGTTCCAAATCCTGCAGGAAAAATTTCCTGCAAATAATCCTCTGTGACTCAGCTCTGTAGTTCTCCTTTTTCTTGAAGGGTGGCACGTGTTTGCAGCTGAGTGGTTTTGTCACCTTGTTTTCTGTTTGTAGAACTTTGGAGTCCAACAGCCCTCTTTCATGTTGTTTTATCTCTATACGTTTCAATTCCAAATGACAGTGTTTCTCCTGTTATAACGTTCCAAAAACTGTGTGGGTTCTCTGTGTCTGTCATAGGTGTTTAGACCATTAACAAGAAGGTCCTTCAGAAATCTTTTTTGGATAATCTCAATACCGTTTCTGGCTTCCTTGAGATGGCCAAGTCAGCACCTAATCCATCTCTTCACCTAAAGGTTGTCTCATGTCTTCATGGAACAACTATATTTTAAGACCTCTTTCCAGACCATGTTTTTCTAACAATGACTCTCCTAATTTTGATATCATTTGCAATTTGGGTAGACTGGTAATTTCTTAAATTATCAGTCTTTTTGCTTAACAGTTCTTTCCTCAACTTATCTCTTTCCTCTCTCATTTTACTATATGCAGCCAGAAGAAACTAGGTCACACCTTCAACATTTTGCTTAGATAGCCAAGTCTCTCACTTACAATTCCTGCTTTCTATTTCAACTATGCAACGAGTATCACCTTTCTTCCTATTTCCAGTAACATGTTCCTCATTTTCTTCTGAATCCTTGCCAGCAATACCTTTAACATTCCTATTTCCATCAACCTTCTGTTCATAACAATATATGTATGCTCTAATAGAAACTTCCCAAACTATGCTTCTCTCTTTCCTCTGAGCCCTCACCAGAAGGGACCTTTAACATCCATATTTCTGCCAACTGTCTGTTCGAGGTAATTTAGAATTTTCCTATCATGCACCTCATAATTTTTTCAGCCTTTACCCATTATCAAATTCCAAAGTCACTTTCGAATTTGTAGTCATTATTCCAATCGCATTCTACTTTCTGGGATCAAAATCCGTATTATTTTTCTGGAGTTGCTGTAACAGATTATCAAAAACCAAGTGACTTGAAACTATAGGAATTTATTCTGTCCAGGACTGGAGGCTAGACGCCTCAAATCAGAAGGTATACAATCCCTAAACTCTAGGGGAGAATCTATTCTTTGTCTCTTCCACCTGGTAGTGGCTTTTAGCCTTTGTTTACTTGTGACACATCACTCCAATATATGTAACCCTACCTCCTCTTTTTTGTGTCTGTGTCTGATTTTCCTCTGCTTCTCTTTTATAGGAAATTCAAGGTGGCTTTTAGGGCCCACCTGGATATAACTAATGATAGACTCCACCTCTCAATATCTTTAACTTAATCACATCTATTGCCTTACACGGTAATACCCTTTTTTCTCATATAAAGTAATAGTCACAAGTTCAGGAATTGGAAAGTTGATCCATAGTGGTCAAGGGTGTAGGGAGCATATTTTTAGCATACTACAAACTGCAAAATTATTACCCTTCAAGGAAAGTTTTTTTTTTTTTACAAGACTGTGCTCCAGACGTAAGATTTAATCCAACTGATCAATTAGCTCCTGTTTAGAGGTTTTAATTTTAAGCCTAAAAGATACTCCACATGGATTTCAATAGAATAGGAGAGACAGGAAATATGGTCATCATTTCATGCCTGTTTATATAGGGGTCATACAAGGATTTGAATGTTGAGGACTAGTGTAAAATTGAGAAGAGACAGAGACAAAATTAGGCAAACTGTTGCTATGGTGATATAATTAGTATTTCTTTCGATGTCCTTAAAAAATCCTGCCACCAACTTTTTTCTACATGCAGATACTTAGGAGAATTCCAAATATTTTTCAGCTTCTTTTGTTCAGCAAGACTTATTCCCCTCTTCAGCAGAGAAGTAGGTATTGAAGTTATTCTGCTTAGCAAAGGTCTTTCTGCTGCTTGTCTTCTTCCTCTCCCAGTGCATACACCCATTCCATGCACATACACCTGCATGCGTGGTCATAATCTGCTTGCCTTCAGTCTTGCATTCTTGTAATTCAGCAATTTTAAATCTTGGGTTCAAATCATAATCTCATGCTGAGTTCTTTAGGAATATAAATCAAAGCCTACAATCAGAGAAGAGTAAGTTTTTTCAGTTGTGTGTTTATATTATATAAATTCTGAATTAAGTGACTTGTGATTTTGGAATTGTGTAAGACTGAACTACATGGAAATACTGGAGAAAAAAATGTCATATTAAAGCAATTTTTTTCTAATTGCTTTAGCTTACTATGAGCCCAGTCATTAGCGTTAATGAGTTTTTCTCTGGTCTTCATAACTGGTCTGTGACTGTACTATTGGGAATGACACCTTGATGTTCTCTGGAAAGATAATCAGGCTCAATGAACCAACTCTGGGATATACCTTACCTCTTCTGTAATATTTTCCTTCAGTAGTCTGTAATGTGACTAATCTTATATAACTTTTAAATTTTAATGATGAAAAACGAATTTAGTTTCTATAAAGTTGTTTATTTTGTTAAAGTATAATATATGTACTTAAAACATTTTAAAGAACATATAAATGTACACCTTATAAATACCCTCCACTTCAGGCTCAGCTTCTTAATGACCACCAAATTCCTTTTACTTTTTTATGAAAACTTTCTCTGCTTATTAAAAGCATATATGTCCTTAAACACACACCTCAAAAAATATAAATCATAGTATATATTTGCACTATTTAAAATTTTTATTTTTAAATTAAAAATATGCCTTAGAGATCTCCCCAAATCAGCACATTTAGAGAGCTACTACTTCATTCTATTTTTTAAAAATATGATTTTATGATTTTTAGAGAGAAAAGAAGGGAGAGGGGTATATAGAGAGAAACATTTATGAGAGAGAGAAACATTGATCAGCTCCCTCCCTACCATCAAGCCTGCCATCCGGGCAGGTGCCAGGAATCAAACCAACAACCTCTTGGTTTCTGAGTCGATGCTCAATTGTGGAACCACACTTCATTCTTAATGGCTGCCTCTTATTCTATTCTACATATGCACCATGAGTAAGCAAGCTCCTTATTGGATAACATTCCTCTCCACCCAGTTTTTTTGTTTTTCCCAAATATTGAAGCAATAAGCAGAATTACATATTGGTTCTTATGCACATGTGTAAGAAGCAATCAAAGAAAGTGACCACTTACTTACCCAACTTCTTCAGGGGTGTTATTTATACCACTAGAGGCCTGGTGCAAAATTCATACACCATTGAGGTTCCTCACCTGGCCTGCAGGATTGGGCTGACACTGGTTCTCTGATATTCCCTGAGGGGTCCCGAATTGCAAGAGTGCACAGGCTAGGCTGAGGAATCCCACTGGTGCATGATTGGGGCTGGGGAGGGATGCAGGAGGTTGGCCAGTTGGGGAGGGACTGTGGGAGGGCTCCAAGGCATGTCTGGCTCGTCTTGCTCAGTCCCAATTGACCAGACCCCAGCAGCAAGCTAATCTACCAGTAGGAGCGTCTGCCCCCTAATGGTCAGTGCATGTCATAGTGAACTGTTGAGTGGCTTTAGCATATCATTAGCATATTATGCTTTGATTGGTTGAATGGCCAACCAGATGACTGGACACTTAGCACATTAGGCTTTTATTTATATAGGACTAGAGGCTGGGTATACAGAATCCGTGCATGGGGGCAGGGTCCCTCAGTCTGGCCTGCACTCTTTGGTAATCTGGGACTCCTTGGGGGATGTCTGACTGCCCTCTCACAATCCAGGACCATTGGCTTCTAATTACTCACCTGCTTGCCTGTCTGATCACCCCTAATCACCTCTGCCTCAACCCTTGCCACGGTGTCTTCATCCAGAAGGATGTCTGGAATGACATCTGAAGGTCATTTGGCTTTCTGGTCTAATTAGCATATTATGCTTTTATTATTATAGATAGGCTGTGGAAATGGGACCCTCTAAAGCTGTGCAGTGGGTAACCTGCAAGGCTGTTCTCAGTGGCTAAAAACAAGATTATTTTCTAAATATAAAATGCTAGTTGTAAGATTGGAGCATATAAAACATTAATGTATATTCATTTGCAGTGTCATTAACAGTGAGTAAGATGGCTTGTTTTCCTAGTGGCATCTATAATGCACAGCATAAAATCCTACGTGAATGGTGGCTCTTGGAATTGTGCAACACGTGAAGTATGGTCACCGTGATTCCTAAAAACTCTATAATGGGACCAACTTAAATAGATTATTAAGTAAAAAGTATCACTTTTTCATTTTAATTATCATCATGTGATTAATGTAAAATAAGGATGTTTGAGCATATTCTTATATGTTTATAATCCATTCATAGGTAAGGGTGTGTGTGTGTCTCTGTGTGTATGTGTGTGTGTGAGAATCTTGGTTCATGCTGTTCATCTATTTTTTCCTAGTGGATTATAGTCCAAAATTATTTATTAATTAAATACTTTAATTTCCAACACATCTGAAATAATCTATTTCAAATGTGCTGGATATAATTTTTCAATTGTGTATTATTTTGTTGATTATGAAATTTTGATAAAATTTAAGTGTCTTTAATATAAAGACCTTTGTCATTAAAAAATAAATTTAAAAAAATCACCGATGTCCCTTTTGTAATGTTTTGAAGTAATTTAAGAAATGAGGTCGATACTCAACTTTGGCTTAGTATTTCCTGACATCATTTATCAAATAACATATTTTCTTACTGACTGGAAGTGGACTATTATATGCTTAATTCGCATGAATACCTGAGCTGGTAACAATTTTGTAACTGAACCAGAAGAAGAGCAGCTGTTAAAATCTCACATCGATGTCTCTCCTCTCTCTTTCTTTCATGTGTGTGCACCCATACATGCACTCATGCACTCTTGCTTTTGCTCCCTTTCTCCCCCTCTAAAGTCAATGAACATGTCCTTGGATGAGTATTAAAAAAAAAAATAATCACAAAACAAAACAAAAAACTGGCTTTAGGATAAAATATTCACATCAGCCAAGAATTATATTGGATAAAACATTTCTTGAATAAACCAAAAAAGGTTATTGACTGGCTTCTTTCAACTTTACCTTGGACTGAGTGAGAACATTGGATTATTGTAGTTCTCTGAATCCTTTTCATTTTTAGTTAAAATTTAGCTAACTATATCTTCTATATTTCTCCTGTCCATTATGAAGTACAATCCAATATTCAGCCAATTTATTTCTAAATTCTAATTAGATTAGCACCTGTTATCACATTTACATGAGTCACTTTGGAAAGGATGTGTACATATTAGGCCAATTTGTATAAGACGTGATAGTATGCAACAATCAAGACATATAGTATTGCTAGGTTATAATTCTCACTTCTACTCAATTTTTCCAGGCATCTAGATTTTATTATCATGTTTTAGATTCTTCCAGGAGAGATCCCAGTGCATTAAAATTATTTGAACCTAAGTATGTAATAGGATGGGATGGTATAAATTATGGACAAATCTGTCATCAAATGTTCAGAAGACTGGTCCCTTGGCAATATATTAGAAGGTTATGAATAAGCTGAGAATGTAACATGCTTAGGTCATCTTTTAAGGCACTGAAAAAAGAAAATATTTTAAGCAGGCTTTAGGGGTTTAGACATAGAATTCTAAAAATAAGTACAAAGTATTAATTGGAATACACAGCCTAGAGTATAATTAGATTTATAGATTTATAACTTACAATAATATATCCAAGGTCTTTGGATATATTTTATACTGGTTCATACAATACTAACTGAACACATAGCCTCTGGCAATCTGGCCAACAACAGTCTATGTAAAAATCTAAGAATAGTGCTAAATAATGCAGCCTAGACTTGTAATGCTAGAATTTAGCAGATGCAACCAATAGGGCAATTGAAACTGCATCCAGTCTATACCATTGAGGTTGTTTCCATATCATGAGGTTTTATCATCTCAAGATAAGAGATAGCTTTCTGAGCAAACTGTCCTTGGGCCAAATAGATATAACTCCCAGCTCTCCCAGCGATGTCTGAATAAATAATAGAGTGTCTGAAAATTGGGTTGGCTGGGATTCAAAACCCTCAAAATCTTAATGAGACCTATCATTGCTGCACGTTCCCTAGGAAGGTTCTGAGAGTGGACATTGATCAGTGCAATATGCACTCTCATTATAGTTATTGGGCTTTGGCTCTTGGTGGGCTGGATCAGGACACAGGAATTTCTTTTGACTACTTGCCAGAAGGACTGTACCACCTTAGAATGTTTTACCAGCTTGGAACTTTCTCCTAAGACCATGTTCTACCACTACCCTAGTGAGGGGGAAAAAGAAAAAAAAAAGAAAAAGAAAAATCTAACCAAGGAGTATACCAAAGAAACATGCCATTTTTACCCAATACCTACAGAACTTTTACAGAAACATGCTATCTTTAGACCTTCCTGGTAGACTTTTATTTTGTTTTGACTTGTTTAAGTGAATGCCAACTCTAAGGTTGGCTGTGATTACTTTACATTAGGGAATCTGCAACCAGTTCTTTGTGAGCTGGTTGGTCAGAATCCTTCCCTTTTCCTCAAGTAGGCAGGGAGTTTGGTGCTAATGGTGAAACTGTAACCAGACAATCAGTGGATCCCTGCTGCTTGTCACTACTTGAGCCAATTAAGTAGAGACAGGGTCGAATGATATATGAGCGTTTATTCCAATATTGCCTGCAATATGGGAGAGCAGCAGGTCATCCACAAAAATCTGCTCTGCACCCCACCATAAGCCAGCTGCTTATATTGGGTAAAAGGACAAAGGTTACATGGGAAAATAGCCAAAGGGTATGCCAAATGGGCAGTTAGCAGGTAAACAGAGGTCTGGGGATCTTCAGAGGGCTTAGTCATATGCAAGGGTTGTGGATTTCAAAAGGCTAGTGATATACAAAAGGGCTGGGGATCTTCAAAGGGCTAGAGATTCTGATTTCTGCAGCAGAGTTGTTAATCTTTCTATGGTAACAGGCAGCACCAAATGGGGAGGATGGGCTGCATTTCCAGGTGAGCTCCCAGGTCCTGTGTGTGTAACTGCTAGCCAGGTTAGAATGTGCCTTCTTTAATCAGAACAAAACAATCATGGTTAACAGAGCACAATTAATATTTCTTACCATTCTAGCTGGTTCCCCAGTATTCTATTTCTGATCGTATGGGACTGTCTGGATGATCTCTGAGGACTCACTGTTGAGAATTCTTTCTGCAGTAACACAGGTGTGGAGAGCTAGAGGACAAGTCATGGCAGAATCTGTGAGCAAAGTTTCAATTACATTTTTAAGAAGATATTGTACAATGCAAACACCAACTCTAAAGGGCCAGTGGCCAGATTCAGCTCTGCTTGAAGAACCCAGACTTCCAGGCTAGGGAGCTCAGATCAGAGTAGCAGCTGTTGAGAAGGAGAGATAAAATCCTGAGCAATTGTTGAATATGGCCTTGGGCACCTGTGGCTAATCTTTATTTGCTGCTTTCCATGGGTGCAGAGATGGGACATATTTAAGGCCTCCAGGACAATACAGAGCAGGGCTGCTATTATTTAGTTGTGTGAAGGTGAGGAGGACTTGGGTCATTTTTGTTTGGTTGTTTTTTGTTTTTGTTTTTTATTTGTTTGTTTTTAAGTATGATAATAAGATCTAAATTTATTGAATATTTAAAATTTATTTAAACGTTGTAAGCTCTTAATATATGTACACAATTTAATTTTCACAACAGCCCTCTGAGGCTGGTTCTATTAATATCTCTAATTTGCAGGTTAATACAGAGGTATGGAATGTGGTAGATTCAACCTAAAACCCCTAAGTTTGTACTCTTAACCATTATGCTCATACATTGCCAAGGTAATGAACTGCAGTGATCATGCAGAGAATGGATATCTATGAGTCGATTTTGGTAGACAGTTGTAGATAAATTTATTAGATGATCCTGTACAGACTGAGAGGATAATAAATATCCCTCAAAATCTTCACTGCAAAGAAATGGCTGTTATGTAGTTAGAATAGGCCTGTTGGCTGTTTATAAAATGCTCCTTCTTGTTGGAGAGGTTGCTGTGCAGAGCACAGGGGACTAACCCAACTGGACCACTGGAAGCATTGCTTTCTTTGCCTAAATTGAGTCCTGAAAGTCTGAGTTGTTTCTACTGATTGAACTGTTGTCTTCTTCACTTGAGAAGAAGGTTTATGTCACATTCATCCACTCATTCATTCAATAGCATGGAAGGGGCTTCGCTCTTTGTTAGGCACTATCCAAGATGCCGGCTATATAAAAATGGAAAGACATGGTTCTACCCTCATGTAATTTAAATGGAGGTGAGAGAAATGTGCCATCAAACAATAGGACGATTCCTTTAAAGCTGTGTGCAGAAACTTAAGTAAACTCACCTGTGTGCAGAAACTTAAGTAAACTCACCAAGGAAGTGGTACAGCAGCTTGCTTGGAGGAGTAAAGGAAGCCTTCTTAGAGAGGTAGCATTTGAACCTGAGGCTTGATGAGTGAATATGTTTGCCTGGCACACAAGTAAGGGAGGCTGTTCCAAGGAGAGCATATGTGCAGGCAGGGTGCCCACATAGAACTTGGTATATTCAGCGAACTCTAAGTAGTTCAATATTGCTGGCTTGCAAAGAGCAAGGCAGGGAATGATAGATGTGACTTGACATTTAGGCAGTGGCCAGACCTTAAAGTTCTTTATATGCCAAGTAAAAGAGTTCACAGTTTACTCTGTAGATGCTAGGGAAGCATTTTAAAGGCTTTAAGCCAAGGTTTCACGGTTAGATTTTTCATATTGGACCTATCACTTTGGCAGCAAGTATAGAAGATGGATGGGGGGAGCTGAGAGTACAGGCAGGGGGCCAGTAGGCGTGTTAGGCTGTCCTACTTTGGGGAGTTTCTTTGCACTGGAAATAGCAATAGCCTTTGAGCTTTCCCAACAGGTCCAGGTCAGGTGACATGGAATTGCAGAACTCAGTGTTGGGTGTGGTTAGGAGATACATCAAAGGAAAGAATGGTCATTCAGTCTGAGCCAAGAGTGCATAGTATAATAGGTAGAGTTTGGAATGTGAGCCAAATGTGTTTTAGTGTGGAAGTCTTTTCAGCTATCCCTACACATTTATATGACAGTGATGTCATCCTCAAATGCAAAATTCTACTCTGATAGCACTGTCATTTTCATCATGATGCCGTAGATTCTAATTGGTGGCCAAACTAATTCATAATTCAGTTATTTTCTTTTTACTTCACCAAGTCAACTTCCTTGGAATGTATCCAAGTTAAATTTATAAATAAGATCTATATTGCAAGGAATGTGTTTGTGTTGTATATATTAGTGTGACATATACTGATTTCAGAGATTAAGCCATCAGATTATCCGTAGTTTGTGATATTTAAGCCATATCTTTCCTGAGTTGGTAGATAGGAAGTTTATTTCTCTCCTCTCTTAAAGGACTTTTTCATACATACCCATGGACACTATACACACCTCAAAAGCACATCCTATATATAAAATATGAAATGTTGTTTGTAGGGTTTGCTACATTCTCTGGAAAGCAAAACCTTGGTTTGCTGGCCTGAGGTCATCACTTAAAATTCATCTTCTCCAAAAATTTTTCCAAAATTCTTTACACATAAGGCTTCTTTTCATGCTGATTCAATTACATTTGCATTTGTGTTGCATTTTTTGCTTGTCATCTTAAAGCAGTATTTCTGCCAAAAGAGTAAGCATTAATATAGGCACTGTCAATAAATGCACTTGAGAAATGCTGGGACCCTGGTGGGTTTTCTTGTATGAGTCATTCCATCAGCATTCTAACCTGATGCAACTAAATTTTCATTGGTCCCCACCTCGCTGATACTGTAGAGATGATATTATGAATTGGGAGATTTCTTCTAAGCAGAATGCACTGTCTTGGTGTTTTTGCAGTTGGGTTCTGTGGGTCTGTGCGCACATGCATGGGCCACATGAGAACTTCTGTGCCCTAGACAGCTGCCAGGTCCTATTTTCACATTATTGGTTACATACTCAGGCATCTCCCCTAATAAAACAAGCCCATCTGCAATGAGGTGAGCAAAATGGAAAACATATAGGATGGCCGGGTGCCAGGAAGGTTATACGTGCATTCCAGTAAGCTAATGCCTCACATATGGTATTGTGTTGACTGTCACAACTCATGAGGCTCAATTGGTATCACCTGGTACTGGTTTTCCTGAATGCTCTACCTCATTCATTGTCTTTGAAGCTAATCTGGGCTTGTGGTAATATTGCAATGTAATTATATCAGAAAACTGAGTCATACATGTACACCAGAACAGGGTGGAAGAATTATTCTTTCTACTATGTAACAAATAATGCTATTCTGATATATATTGACTGTAAGAGAGCTGTAAGTAGAGATTTTAAATTAGGCTTCCCGGAGGGTTCAGATTTCAACTTATTAACTGTGTGACCTTGATCAAGTTGTTTAACCTTTCTGTGCCTCAGTTTGCTTGTTCTTTAAAAAAAAAAAAAAAAAAAAAAAAAAAAAAAAAGGTAGAATAGACCCTTTCTAGTAGGTTAGTAACCAAATATATGGAAAGTGTTTGGCACATAGTTTAAATGTTTAATTGATATTTTCTCTCTTTATTACTCAGCTGTCAATGTTTGGTTATCCTTTGGCCTCCAATGAAAACTAGTGCCATTAGTTCACATAGGATAATTAATTATCTGGGTTATCATAGAGCATAAAGGTGGAAGAGCTATCTTCCAAAGAGGGTTACTTGAAACCTGACCAAGAGACTCTTTTCCACCTTACACAAACCCCCAAAATCTTACCCAAAGTGAGAGTTGTGCTTGTAAACAGACAGTGAAAACCTGCTAATGAAAACCTGTAAAATGTAAGGAATATGCAAAGAACAGTATTCTTACAGCTATCAGGGATTGATGGTGACTGTTTTAGAGAAGAGTAGAGAGGAAATTTGGGTCATCTCCTAGAAGCACCTTGTAAATATGCAATTCACTGCTCTTTATCTTACAAAGCGATCATAAAGTGCATTTTGCAAATGTGATAAAAAGAACATATAGACACTAAATATTTATTCCCAGGACAGAGTGATTTTTTTTCTGAGCTGCAAATTCCAGCAGACCTTGAGGAATTTATTCACTAAAGAATGTTTTTACATATGAGCTAATCTCAAACAGACATAACTCAATTCAGACGACTGAAAAAAAGTAGAAGTTTTTCTGCTGGATGTTTGTAAAGGAGATTTAGTTTTGTTTTCACATGTTGATAACTGTGTTGTAGTTATTTTTCCATTTCTCATTTCACTTGAGCTATTCTTTCAGAATTGTAGTAGCTGTCCCAGAAAAAAAAACACACAAAAAAACCCTGAAATTATACATCAGACTGCTGCCCAAACACTTTGTATGTACTTTACAAATTAAAACTGATATGAGTATATGCCCCTGATTGGAAAGCTTGTACAAGAGTGAATTATTAATAGTACTAGTACTGGAGCAAAATGGGATTGATGTCCTTCACCCTCCTCAGCCACTCCCACTCCTTTCTCAAAATGTAACTACTGTTAGAAATGTGGTCTGTTTTATTTATTTTTATTTCTTTTCTACTTCCTCTACTTCTTGAATTTGGAAATTTGTATCTAATTGTAAAGTCTTTTGGTCCATTTTCATTAATGAATTAGTGGCCTGGTGCACAAAATTCATGCCTGGAGGGGGTCCCTCAGCCCAGCCTGCACCCTCTCCATTCGGGGACCCCTTGGGGGATGTCCCACTGCAATCTGGAACTGCTGGCTCCTAACTGCTCACCTGACTGCCTGCCTGATTGCCCCTAACTGTCTCTGCTTGCCTGCCTAATTGCCCTTAACATCTCTGCCTACCTGATTGCCCCTAACTGCCCTCCCCTGCCAGCCTGATCTCATTTTCAATTGCCTCTGCCTGCCTTTTCAGTTAATATATTTTAGAGTTTCCAAAGCCTTTTTTACATATATAGTACAGTAGACTTCTGCTATGAACAGAATGTTCCTGTCTCCCCCAAATTCCCATGTGACGGCATTAGGAAATGGGGCCTTTGGAAGATAATTAGGTCATAAGAGTGGAGCCTTTTTAATGAGATTAGTGCCATTAAAAGAAGAGACACCAGCGAACTTGTTTCCTCTCTCTGCCACATGAGAATCTGAGAGGACAGCAGTCAGCAAACCAGGAAGACGGTTCTCACTAAAAATCAAATAATTACTTTAAATTCCAACTTAAAATTAGAATCCAACTCTTCTTAATTCCAAAGCCTATATTTTTAACCTCTGTTAGTGATTCTCATTTATTCTATGAATCATTTTAATAAGGGCAGTGTGAGGGGCTGAGATTTGGAGAAAAAAATCTACTGGAATTAAGTGGGTGGGAGCAAGAGATGATAGGTGTCCCAAAATACATGCAGAATAATCTCACACAATAAAGAATTATTCTGATTCCACAGGACTTTTTATATTACTGCCAGATATTCATCTTGGATATAAATTCTTAAAAATTAACTGAAAGTAGAACCTAACTCCAACTGAGACATATACACAATGGTTTGCATTGTGTTAACATACACAGAATTTTCCAAGAGTAAAATTAACATGAAAATCAAGATTCTATTGTATATAAAACTCCACCATAAATTGATAAGTGGGGAGGGTCTAAAAAATCTAAATGTGTAAAATTCTGACTAATATTATTGCAAATTTATAATGACCAGGATAAACCTGTCCAGCAAGGAAGTAATGGTTCCAGTGGCACAAATGCAAGATCCACAATCCCAATAAGTCCATATCCCAGGTGCTATATGGCACTTGTAGCTTCTGGCAGTTGTCTGCTTTGGCTTGATAATGTTGGGGATACTTCTGAGTGTTGTGACTGGCTGGACTTTCTAGAACAGCAGCAGCACTTCCAGGAATACCCTGATTAGTTGGTTATTGGTTCATGACCCCAGGGAAATAATTTGCTTCTCCCTGCTGATTTTCTAGTAAAAGCTGCCTGCTATCTTCCTGCCTGACTTTGCTCCTGCATCTAAGTTCATCCATCATCAAGAAAACCAGCCCACCTTCAATTAAGGGGGGGTTTGGCAGAGAATGAGTACAAATTGCCTAGATTGTCTTATCTATGTCTATTAATTAGGGAATGAGTCGCCTTGTGATTTTACCATTCTTTATTTTGCAATGTTACTAAGAGATTTTTTTTCCATTTTAGAAAATTTTATTGCTAATGGTAGTCCACTAATTATATGTGATTTCAGCACATTGTATCTCTCAAGTTCATGGCAATTATATATGGAGGTGAAAACATCTGTTTCATTTGGTTTTCTATTGAAGTCACATTGAAATATAAATTACATTATTATAAATTACTTCCCTTCAATTCTTCTTTATAATGTGGATGGAACATTATATTCTTTTTTAAAAGATTGCATATGTAAGTAAATATAGTACATATAAATATCCTTGCAGAGTATTTATTAACTGTTTTAAGTTATCTGATGGAAATATATATTTCAAAGAGCACCAGCCAATCTGAACAATGTCCAGCATTCAATTAAAGTAACTATGATTTACACATTGTCAGATTAATTATCCATGGTATCAAATTGTATCTGAAAAAAACTATGCCAAAAATAATAGTGATAAATAACATTTTAAACTCAAGTTTCCTAGAAAAACTGCATACACTTATAGAAATCATTTGCAATTTTACTTTTTATAAATACTTTTTAAGTTAGAAAGAAAACTCCTTATCATCTCAATGCAAGAAGAGGTGAAGTTTTCTGATGACAAGCCTTAAAGTCTCATTGGTATAATGCCAGCCCTCTAGTTTTTATAAAAGGCCAGCAGGCACATGTGGGCCAAATATGGGGAAATGGGACATCTTTTTTGAAGAATATTTTAGTAGCTACAAGATGCAAACTGATGTGACTAAAAATCTCTTGTGGAGTCAGACAGCACTAAGTTCAGAGGCCTTAAACATTTTACTTAATCTCTCTGAGGCTCAATTTTCTTTTTCTTTTTTGTAAACAAGGACAATTACAGGCTCTGCCTTTAATCCCTATATAAAGAGTTAGTCTGCCTCAGCTACTGTAACAAAATACCATAGTCCGAGTGGTTTCAAAAACAGAGATTTACTTTCTCACAGTTCTGGAGGCTGAGAAGTTCACAGCCCAAGTGCCAGTGGCTTTGACTTTCTGCAAGGATCCCGGTCCTGCTGTGCAATTGCCTGCAGTCTTGCTGTGTGCTCACAGGACCTTTCTTAGTGTGTAGTATGCAACAGGGAGTCTCTTCCTAAAAGGACACTAATCCTACTGGATTGAGGCTCCAAACTTAAGGGCTAATTTAACATTAACTCTTTAAAACCCTTATTTCCAAGTGCATCACAATTAGGGTTAGGGCCTCAACATATAGTGCATAGCAAAATCTATATGATACTGGCATCATCTGTGAATTCTCATCCTCACAACCACGCTGTGAAGTAAGCACTATTCCCTTCATTTTTAGACATAAGAAAACCGAGGCTCAGAAAGCTTGCGTCAAATACTTTGTGTGGGCATTCAGAAAGTGGTGATGCAAGAATTTAAACTCAGTTCAGGCTGACAGCGCTACACGTGCCCATTGTATTCCATACTATACTGCTTCTCAGAGTAGTGGCATTTTAATTAATAATTAATAACCAACATTCTTATAGTGCTTTATCATTTCCAAAGTGCTTTTCCAGACTTTAATTGTTACTGCAGAGGATGTCATAGACTAGTTGAAAGGGAAGGAAAAGAGAGACCTGGGTGAGAGAAGGAGCTAACAGTGACAAAAGGTACTGCAAACGGAAGGTCCTATTTGAAGAAAGGAGGCAAGCAAAGCTTAGCTGACTTCTCAGGGCCAGAGAGGCAGGCAAAAGATGCAGGATGGTGGAATCAAAGAAAGGGCAAGCTGTGGGGAAAACAGCAAAGCAAGGAATGAGAGTAAAGTGGGCATCACTGGAATTAGAGACTGCAAACAGGCACCAAAGAGCCAAATGCCTCAGATAATGAAAAGGATCTGGCAATGAATGGTTCAGCATGAATTACAATTGGCTGTCCTCTAGAAGCTAGAAATGAGCAAGACAATGGCTCTGCCTGAAAGGGAGGTCCCTGGTTGCTAAAGGCATGTGGTTTAAGGTGCTGGCTCTGGAGGAAAATTGCATGGAATCATATCCTGCCTGTGCACCTTGGGGAGAATGTAAGCTCCCCAAGTTGTGACATGGGGATTATGATGATACCAGTGTAATAAATCTGGTTACTTGTTAAAAGGGAAGAAGCAAAGGGAAGGCCATATTTTATAGGCATGCCATTTGTGCAGCTTTGCCAGAAAGCTGCAAAAGCCTGGGTGACATAGGGAAGGTACTTGTTTGCCAGTCACACCTGGGAACAGGTCATTGGCTGGAGTAGGTATTGCTACTGCAAGTGCAGGAGGATTTAAAATACTTAAGCTCACCCAGCCAGCACCGCTCAGTGGTTGGCTTATCTTCATTGACCTATCAACCAGGAAGTCATGGTTCCATGCCAGCCAGGGCGTATGCCCAGGTTGTGGGCTCAATCCCCAATGTGGTGCATGCAGGAGGCAATCCATCAATGATTCTTTCTCATCACTGATATTTCTGTCTCTTTCTCCCCATTCCTTCCTCTCTGAAATAAAAAAAAAAAAAAGTGACTTTGTCTCTTGTACTCCAAGTGAGAGGGTGGAAGGTGCAATATTTCAACGAAATTGTAATGTCAGGGTTCTTCCTTTTCAAGGAAATCCTCACTGGAAATCTTTTTTCTGGGCTGAGAAATACTGAATGAATGTTTTCCACAATGAACCCCATTATTGTCTTAAGAAATATTGGCCTGCGGATGAATGGAAGAGCAAGTGAGAGAGCGATAGTGACAACAGGGAGGAAGAAGAAGAGGATAAGAGGGGAAAAGCTAATAAAGCAGAGAATATATCTCAGAAAGATTATCACAACCAGCACCTTTTGAGAAGGGGGTTATGATTCCCATTTTATAGCTGGAAAAACAGCTATAATCTGATTTGGCAGCTGTAAGGGGCAGGAAATGCATCATCCACTCAGGTCTGCTAACTCAAAAGCCCTTGCTCGTTGTACTAGGTCCTGCTTCTCTACCACCGGGAAAATAGGAGATACCCAAATTGCTGTCTGGATCATGGCTCTCTTTCACCCACCAGCTATTGCACAGAGAAAATGAGTGCGTGGTTGACCCTTCATGGTTGTTTAGATGACTAATGGCTTTAGTTGGGGGCGGTGGGAGGGGCAGTTATAATCTCTTTTAGTGTCATCTGACAAGTAAAACTAATTTTTTGCATCACAAAACTGCATGATCATGTTCGATAGGTCGCCTATAAAATAAAAAAGATAATCTTCATGGCTTATCTACATCTCTTTGCATATTTGTATGTAAAATTTTCTACATTTAATCTATGATATTTTTATCAATTATGCATCAGGGAATCTGAAAACTCTGGTACTTAATCCTGTGTTGTGTAATTGAGATTAGTCTCTACAGAAAACAGACATCTCAATTATATAATCCCAGCTCAGTATACACCATCATAATTATTTACAGTTTCAATCTTATTCTATATCGCCCATTTTAAAAATAAGGAATATCATAGGTATCTATCTTATATGAGCCTCGATGATTTATTATTTTAATTAAAATAATTTAAAATGTTGATGCAAAGTAACATTAATAATTTCAAATAAAGTATAGTTATTGAATAAAGCAAGCCATAAATCTTATATGAGACCATCCTTAAAAAACAACTATTTCCATTATATATCCTCTAGTAAGATGTTCACTTTTAATTCAAATGGTCAAGTCTAAGTGTCTTTTATTTCCAGGAGGGATGTATATATTTGAAATCTGGCACAGCCCACTGAATGTCAGTGCATTAGCTATAGGGGGAAGAACAATGAATAAAAAGGAAATATATGAAAGTAGACAGATGAACTTGGGAACTTACTTGCCCTGGGGGGAAAGAGCTATGAAATAGCTGCCAGTGCTCTTGAACACACTGTGTATGTGCCTCATTATACCACCTAGATTTCCAGCCTGTCACATTCAATGGGGTCTTTGCGAGCCAGTATCATGTCAGCATGGCATTTTATAGTTTGGGATGGCTTCGTCCCCGCCATTTTGTAACACTTCCTGAAAAGCAATGGAGGGTAGCTTGCCAGATAGTCTTTCCAACTGTTTTTAATAAGAGTATTTTCAGATTTCAGTAAGAGCAGCTCTATGCTACTGATGAATAGACCATCCTATCATTCTCAGCTTCTTAGCACCACTTTTTTTTCTCTTTTCTTTTAATAACTGAGGCCTCAGCCTGACAATTACATTTGATTCAACTCAGAGAAACTAGTGTTATATATAGTACCTTCCAATTTACTACCATAGTTGCCACTTCTGCATTCAGTCTGATCTATTTTCTCAGTTCCATTGTCTCTCTGGCAAGATTGTCCATAGTGAGCCATTTCCTGAGAGTTGCAAGAGCCTTCTTAGTGAAAGTGTGCATTGTCTCAGACAGGAGCAGCAGCTGTCTTGGAGCACGTTGCTCTTCTTGAAATGCTGGGATTCTGTGTAGTCCAGAGAGAACTGTGAGTTCTTTCTCTCATTAATGCAGGAGAGGGAGGAAGTGGTGTCCCTTGAGCCCCTTGAGCCCCTCCCAGATTGTGTCCCAGCCTGGGCTTGAGTGTAAAACCATTGATGAGGGTACACTCAATAGCATGTCCATTGAAACCACCCAAAGCCTGGTGGAAAAACAAGCTTATTAGGGGAATAAAGTGCTATCATTTGGCTCATGAGGAATTACTAGGTGACTTCGCAAGAACCCCTAAACTATGGGAATCAGTGAGAGATACATCATTTAGAGAGCTACTCCCCTAAAAGGAAGAGGGTGAATTACCTTCCTTTCCTCTTCTAACCTCCTCTCCAGACTTCTTGCCTCCTTGAGAAAAGGGCAGCCGCCAGCCATATCACTCACTACCCTGCAAGGACCATATATAATTGGATTGTTTTTTTCTCTTTATTTATTGATTAAGGCATTACATATGTGTTCTTATCCCCCATTGTCCCCTCACTCCCCCCTACACACACACACACTCATGCCCTCATCCCCCTGGCTTCTCTCTATTAGTTAGGCTTATATGCATGCATACAAGTCCTTTGGTTGATCTCTCCCCATTACCCCCACCTTCCTCTACCTTCTCTCTGATATCTGAGCATCTGACCGATGCTTCTCTGTCTCTGGATCTGTTTTTGTTCATCAGTTTATGTTGTTCATTATATTCCACAAATAAATGAGATCATGTGATATTTATCTTTCTCTGACTGGCTTATTTCTCTTAGCACAATGCTCGTCGGGTTCATCCATGCTGTTGTAAATGGTAGGAGTTCCTCCCTTTTTATAGCAGCGTAGTATTCCATTGTGTAGATGTACCACAGTTTTTTAATCCACTCATCTGCTAATGGGCACTTAGGCTGTTTCCAAATCTTAGCTATTGTAAATTGTGCTGCTATGAACATAGGGGTGCATATATCCTTTCTGATTGGTGTTTCTGTTTTCATGGGATATATTTCTAGAAGTGGGATCACTGGGTCAAATGGGAGTTCCATTTGTAATTTTTTTTTTTTTTTCGGAAATGCCATATAGTTTTCCACAGAAGCTGTATCAGTCTGCATTCCCACCAGCAGTGCACCAGGGTTTCTTTTTCTCCACATCCTTGCCAGCACTTGTCATTTGTTGATTTGTTGATGATAGCCATTTTGACAGGTGTGAGATGGTACCTCATTGACATTTTGATTTGCATCTTTTGGATGATTAGTGACTTTGAGCATGTTTTCATATGTCTCTTGGCCTTCCTAATGTCCTCTTTAGAAAAGTGTCTATTTAGGTCCGCTGCCCAGTTTTTGATTGGGTTATCTTCCTATTGTTAAATTGTGTGAGTTCCCTGTAAATGTTGGAGATTAAACCCTTATTGGAGGTAACATTGGCAAATATGGTCTCTTTTTAATGGGATTAGAAAGCTATGTTGTATATAGAGCTCATTTTCTCACCTCTTATTGTGGCAGGTGTGTTGTATGCTTGGCACAGGGGTGCACTGAGAATTACATTTTGATGTGATGCTGACCAGATCATAGCAGAATAATGACAGAGGAAGGAGAGAGTCTCAATACAGCACTCTAGTCATGGCACCAGATTATTTCGGGAACAGTATTTTCCTCTTCCTGCCTGTTTTCTCATTCAATGTGTGTCCTTGTTTTCTTGCCCACACAAATGCTCAGATGCTCTTAGTGCCCTCAGTTCATTTATTTTTCTATCTAGCCAAAAATAATTATTTTGGTTCACATTTCCCACTTACTGTTGCTTTTCTCACATCACTGGGTTTCACTATCACATTCCAAGGACTGTGTACTTGGTTTAGGTATATTTCCCGGGAGTGTTATCTCCCTACTTGATCCAAAGGAAGTTTCTCAATCTCTCTCTCTCTCTCTCTCTCTCTCTCTCTCTCTCTCTCTCTCTCTCTCTCTCTCTCTCTCTCTTTCTCTCTCTCTCTCTCTCTCTCTCTCTCTCTCTCTCTCTCTCTCTCATGCTTTCTTCCTCTAGTTTAGTACATACAATGCAATCTGCTCTCATTCCTCACTGTTGACACATCAAAGAAATATGACTTCCATTTTTGATGAAAATATGAATCATGCAGTGTTCCTCACATAGACAGTACCCTCCTCTGTTAGCTAGCTGTACAATCTGAAATTCTGAGCTTCATTTCATACATAAGTCATGGTCAGATTATTTGGACTATACAGTGCTGAGCGCCAACCCATCAGGATATGAGCTCATCTTCTCTGGGAAACTAAATGGGGTTGAGCTGGGTCACTGTTTGGAGGAACACATTTCCGATGAAAGCCCGGAGAATCTCAGGAAGAGACAACAATTCCCCATTCTGGACAATGGTCTCCTTCTTTGATGAGAACATTTCAGTTGAAAATTAAAAAGAAATGATAAACTCATTATTGTGACAGAAAAGTTTACTCCGTTTATAAATTCCCATCTTATGTGATTATCAAATAGAAAAAAAATGTTCTTTTATAGATCATTTTTGTGTGACTGAGACAGAAAATCTAAATAAAATATTTATTTATTTATTTATTTATTTATTTATTTATTTTACAGATTAACCATTTCTATGATATGTGGTGTGGTCAGAAAAGTTTCAGCTTATTTTCTGTATGTATAATACTTTACAGGGAGACTTGATTTTCTAAACGATGGCCCTGCCATTGCAAAACCTTGACTGTCTTTGTGATTCATCCAAGTACTTATTTACAACAACTTACAGTAAAATGTAGAATACTTGTAAATCAAATTAAATATTAAACGATGCAGCAGTATTCAGGAACCAGAATATTTGATGAACCAAAGCATTCCATTCTCTAGCAAATAAAAGGGAGCTTATTGTCTGGTTATAGGGAGACAAAAGAACCAGATAGGAGGTAGAAAAAAAATGAATAATGAAGAGCAACACGTAAGCCTGAATCCTGTAATTGCACTCTGCCCACTAAAGGTTCCTGTAAATGTCACTTGGACTCAACTCTCTCAATCTCTCATTACTCACCATTGTGTCCCCTTAAGGCTTGTTACCCAACCCACTATGAGTGGGATGAATCAAGGCCAAAGGAATTATTTCCCTTGAATGATGCAGGTGAGTGGGTGAATTTAAAGTTGCAGGCATCCAAGAATGTATAAGTGACAGCAACATTCCTGCAGGTTCATTTCAGCTGCCAAAGAAATGGCTCTGCTGAATATTGATTCTGTTATGCTTTAGGTGTTGCCCTTGGAGGCCATCACCATCAATAAACACACACACAGATTCAAGCTCACGCATCCCACGCAGCAACCTGCACACTGCTCCAATGAGGTTGGGCAGCTATGTTTTCTGAAACTGATTCTGGACAGAGAACTATCCTACGTTGTGTATGTGTCCTGGTGGTGGTGAACTGAGGAAAATTACATCAAAACTAGAGAACGTGTATTTTTTTAACCTGAACTTATTGATGCTTTAATGAGATACATAAAATAAAAATGGAAATGTATTAGTTAATGTGATAATATGGGCAATGAAATATATATAAATCACTGTGCTGATACAGTGAAGGTATAAATCTTGAGTGTTTTTATATTAGGAAAAGAAGAAAGAAGGAGAAATTAAAAGGTGGGTTGGAGAAGACAGTAAGTAACATGGCAGGTTTGTGATGAAAGTCAGAATAGATAATGAAATAGCTATTTTTTATTTTATTTTATTTTTTTAGGCTTAGAAAAGAGACTCATTGATGTCAGTGTATTTAAGGCAAATGAATGCCCTGGGGTAGCATGTGCAAAGTTATTTTTCTTAAAATCCATGTAATGTTCAGAAGTATTTTTTGTATTCTTAGAAAAATAGGTTCTGGCTTCAGAAAGCAAAAGACAATGGCCTCTCTTAGAGATTAACAATGGACATCAGCATGTTAAAGGTTCTAAAAAATCTTTTGAGAATACATTTCCCTGTTTTGAGTCACATGCACATAGTTCCAAACTTATTTCATTAGGACTCTTGTTACACCCTTTGAATATTGCTCTAGGAATCTTCTGGAACACCCAGTTGAAGAAACAAATAGAATGGAATCATCTATGAGGAAGAGGTTGGGAACTTATACTTTCTTCCTTGCTAGTGGAGTGTTTTCCTTATAGCCTCAAGCATTTGCAAGTTTCTACCCAGTTAATCTTAAAAAAAAATTAATGAATCAAGCTTTAAAAAAAATTTAATGAGTCAAGCTTAAAAAAAATTTTAATGAGTCAAGTTAGCAGCATTATTTTTTTTCTCAAAAATATTTTGAACCCGCTTGCCTTTATCAATCAGGCTTATATCACCTTTTAAATATGTTTTTTCACTTTTGTGCACTAAGTCATAAAAGAGAAAGCAGTGGCAGAAAATACATTATACTATCTAGAAACATTTTATATTAAACATGAAATCAAGAACACAAGGGATTATATTTTGAAGGACTCTTACAATGCAATTGTAGCAAAAGGCCAGATAGTGTTTTTAATGCATTCACTTATGGAACATCAAGAGAAAGGCAGTGAAAATTATTATTGTTCTTCTCAGGATAACATCAATTAAAATTATATTTTTTATAGTTAAAAAATATATTTTATTGATTTATTACAGAGATGAAGGGAGAGAGATAGAGAATTAGAAACATCGATGAGAGAGAAACATTGATCAGCTGCCTCCTGAACACCAATGCAGATGTGCCCACAACCAAGGTACATGCTCTTGACTGGAATCAAACCTGGGACCTTTCAATCATCAGGTTGACACTTTATCCACTGAGCCAAACCCATTAGGCTAAAATTACATTATTGTTTGTTACAGATTTGATAATATGTTTCAACTGTCTCCAAATATATAGAGAGATCCTGATGTTAAATGGTTTAGGAATTGGTGAATAGAGAGAAAAGGAACATAACATTTCTCACTAGATTTTAAGAACTCTAGTCTGTTTCACCAGATGTTGGTTCAGTCAAGAATATATACCATCAGATATAAATTAAATAATTATTTCCATGAATCAGGAATAGGTTTTCTTAAGACTTTCAGATAATAGTAACCTGAACTTTTTGGTTAAGACCTAAATAGAATTCAGTGAAAAGGAACCTACAAAGAGAAAGTTTTGTTAGTGAGAGAGAATTAGTTCTATACTTACAGGAATTTAAGAATTAAAAAACTGGAATGACCAGATTCCATGTTCCCATGCTTGTAATTCCTTTTCAGAAATGTTAAGCCAACTGCTTTTAGGAAATGTCTGTCTTTGTCTCCCAGTATTTAATGATATGTGGAAGGTTGGGTGGATTTTGACATGAAACTTCAAAGTAAACATATTTACAAAGGGGATAAACAAAACGAAAACTTCTGCACTACAAAAATAGCCCATACGAGGCTATGAAAAGACAAAACAACATACAAATATGTGCATCCAATATCATAAAAGGCTAAAATCCTAATTATGTGATTTGTTCCTATAAAACAATAAGAAATAGGCAAAAATATACAGGAAAATAGACAAAAATAAAAGAAAAATAGAATGCAATAGAAACCAACAGACATAAGTATTGTATCAACACACAGAAAAACTGTTTCTGCCTACTGGTTGACTTGGAACCAGTGTTTCACCTTTCTATGATCAAAGAGATGAAAACTAAATCAACAAGGAGGCATTATTTTTACTTTATCATGTTGGTAAAAATTCATAGTTTTTGAAGTTATAGTAAAGCCAGCAGGAATCTAAATCAAAACAAACTGTTTGGAGAACAATTTTTGAATAGTTAGAAATGTATATAAAGTATAAACTCTTTAATTTAGCTATTCTATTCTTAGTAATAAATTTTATAGAAACTCTTCTAAAGATTCAGATGTGTACAAAAATACATAATTTTCCCTACAGCATTATTTGCAATAATGCAAATGCAGCATTATTTATAATAATAAAAAAATTAGAAACAACCTAAATGCCTATCAAAAAAATTATTGAATAAGTAAGAAGACCAGTAAACTATTCGAAGAATGAAAATCTGAAGATCTTAACAAGAAAACATGTTTATGACATACTGCTTAGTGTAAAACGCAAATGACAAAACAGTTTATATAATATGATTTCATATTTTAGATAAATACACTTGATTGTGTATGTATGCAAACAATGTAGTTATCTTTTTGTCTTTTTATACACATTTGTATATCTAAACTTTATAGAAAACATTTTTCAATGAAAACACAAATAAAATTCTCCAATAAAAACACTTAAGATGACTACTGATTTAAAGGATGCCATATAGTTATCCTAATGCCTTTTTAAAGTAGTTTCCAAGTCAACCAGTAGGCAGACTCTAGCAGATTTAAAGTAGATTAATCCAACACTAGGCTATCATTTTGCAATCCCTATGCTCCATTGGTAGCTTCTCATCTTCCCCCTTATTACTTTCTTGAATTTAAAACTGGTTTCCTTTCTTCTACTTTTAACCAACTGCAACAATTGTTCTCAACACAGCAGTCTGTGTAGTCCCTACAACATTTCAATGATATTCATTGATATTCATCTCCTATTGCACTTGAGATGAAACTTAATCCCTAACCTAACTTCTAAGGATCTATGTCCACCTCCTGCTGTCCTCTAATGGCAGGCACCCCTGCCTCACTATGCTCCAAACACTCTGGACCCTTTTATTTGTTCAAAGGCGCTAAGTATTTCCTTCTACAAGGTCTTTGCATATGCTTTTCACTTTTTCTGGAGTGACCTCTCTCTGACTCCAAATCTACCCATTTCTCCTCTTTTCTTGACCAAGGCACGGTCAGCCTTCCAGACTCACCTTAAATAAGTTTTCTTCAGAGAGAATTTTCCCGATCATCTCTACCAATTAAATTATTCATTTATAATGATACTAAAAGGCATATATCATATGCTTTTTCCTCTGCTTACTTGTCAAAATCTGTAATTATATTTTATATGGTCCTTTGTTTAATGTTTGCCTCTACCAGAGCAGGTTTTAGGCAAGCAGGAACCACATCCTTAAAACAAACAAACCGCCCATAAAACCGCATTCTTGCAGGATATCTGGCAGCATAACAAAATTTTGGAATGAATGAAGAAATGGAGGAATACTCCTAGATCCTTCCTCTTGATTCTTATTTTTGAAAGAGCTTCTTAAGCCCACTTTTGTGAGCATATCAAAATATTCTGAAATAAACTAGAAAACAAAGCCAATCAACCATAACACAAAAGCATTTTTGTTAGTGAACAGAAATATTATTCTGGATGAGTAGGAATTTCCTTGGGTTCCACTTATAATAATAAACTCTGCTCTTTTCATTTGCTCTCAGAGTACAGGAGAGTGGGTGTTGTAACCCACTAACTTTTGTGCTGTTAGAATCCCAATTACCAAGGGAACCCAGCAACACCTTTGGTTAAACTGTTCTGTGTCAATTCACATGTTATTTCTGGTAATTTAACCTGTTTTGTCAGGACCAATGTCATCTTGTTCTCCCTAGGTTTTCAGCCTCCTCTAAAGCCACCCACCCTGCTATCTTTTCATGTAGAACCATAGCTGATCCGTTTGACACCCTCTAAGTTTAGAAGTTTCCCTTTGAAGGAAGAGATAATATGTTGGAGAAAGGTAAGAAAAGTTCTTGCTAAAAATATCATGCCCCTGGGTGGAGAAAGATGAACAGAAATCTAATTCTGGGTTAATGAGTTGAATGTTGCTTGCCTCTCTTGGATGATTTTTGGGAAGGGTCTTATTAATTTCTTTCCAAACTCTCAAGTTATTTTTGCTACATTCTCATTCATCATTTCTACTAGAAACATCTGCATTACATTTTATATCAGTTCTAAAAGTATTTTATGATAAGAAAATACAAAAGAAATGTGTGGATAGATTTTAAGACCCAAAAGAAGACCTGAACAATGAAACATTAGAAAGGATGACTAGAGGAAAAGGAAAATGGGGGAAGGTAGAGAGGGTATAGAAGTAATGGAAGGATACTTGACTTGGGGGGGTGGTGAGCATTATACAGATGGTGTATTATAGAATCTTATATAATAATGAGGTAATATGCAAATTGACCTTTATACCCTCACACAAGATGGTTGTCATGACCAAAACGACCAAATGACTAATCACCATGAGGTGCATAGAGCACCTCTTGGGCCCTCTCCCATGGCCCACAGGCTCCAATTGCAGCAAGGCTGCGACCGTGGTGGCGGGTGGGCAGGGCACACACAGGTGGGTGGGGCTACATGATATCACACGCTGGTAGTCTAGTTGTAAAATAATTAACAGCCAGACAATTATTAATGCATGTTTACCTAACAACACACAGAAGAAGGCAGGCAGGCAGGAAGGAAGGAAGGAAGGAAGGAAGGAAGGAAGGAAGGAAGGAAGGAAGGAATTGCTCTAAATTCATGGGCTTTCTCTCTAGAGTTCCAGAATGAACATGTGTCAGTTCCTTTCTCCTTATTGTCTGATGGTTGAAAGTCTCAAGGCAAGGTTTTGATTGAAACAGTTTGAGTTTGGTGTCCACTCAGGTATGACCAGCCAGATCCTCTTCTGTGAATGAAGTGGGCAGAGAAGTGATGGCTTAATGGATGCTCATCGTACACAGTCTATGAATTCCTGTTGAAACACTTTATTGTCGATCCATAATAAGAAAACCTATAAATATACATGGACAACTTATTGAGAGACTGAAAAAGCCATATTATAATAGCAGGGTTATACAGTGACATTCTTTAACTCTGCCCAAATAAAGAGAAAGGTATAGAAAACTGAAGCTGAAACCCCTTATATTTACACATAGAATGTTGACCTTTAAGCAATATGGCTTCACCTTTCTCCAGTCTATTGTTGGATAGAAGAAAGGACACTCTCCAGTGCACATGGTATCTTCTTAGCTTTGACTACCTTTTCACCTTCTCACTTGTCCAAATTCTCATCATCAATTCTTTTTGTCTTTAGCTTGTCTTACCCTACCCTCTAACCCCTTTATCTTTGAAACTTCATACTGTATCCTTTACCTTATCACTTCATTCCCAAAGATTGACATCGGTCACCAGGTCTCCTTACCTGAGTTATTTGCCTCCTTTATTTCAACTTCCATCTGCTGAAAGAAGAATTTTCCCAAAACACCATCTTTGTCATAAAGGCTCTTTCCTCAAAAACATTCAAATCACTTTGTTTTCCTATTTAATACTGAAATCCTCTGCCAATCTGTTCAAGTTCCTTGGTAATTTGGTCATTCCTAACCACGCTTTGGTACCTCTTCTTCCTTAGTATGAGTGCTTGGGTCTATCATTTTGGCCTCCTCCAACTATATCCACCCAACTTACTTATACTCCTGACTCATTTTATTACCTAGAATGCTATACTTTATCCTCATGTTTACCTGTTGAAATTCAGAAAATTATTCTAAACCCATCTCAAATCTTAACCTCTGATGTAGTCTACCTCATGCCTACTGTCCATCTCCTTTTGTAACATTTACTTTTTAATTTATTGCTTTTTAAAGCCTTATGAAAGACTATCTTGTTTTTTAATACCTGCACATAGTTTGCAAACTTAACATACGAAATTATAGAAAGGATATATCCTATTCATTCATTATTTTTCAAAAAAATCATTATATTCCCCCTACATGCCTGATAATACAGGTAGCACAAGCAGATATTGTAAAGACATCTGCATTCCTGGACTTAATTCAGATGGGAGAAGATAGCCTGTACCCTGAACAAGGATAGAAGTGATTGGAGGTGAGGTAAGAGAGATAGATAGGCAGGGCAGACTGGAAAGGAATTTGAAAACTAGGAAGCTAGAAAATATAGACTGATGATTCTGCCTTCTCCTCCTCCTTCCTCTCTGCCTTCTCCTTTACTAGGCTAAATAATATGGATTTTATCTTAAATACCATGGATGTTGACTAATTTCTATGTAAAACTAGAGGCCTGGTGTACAAAATTAATGCACTGGAGGGGGAGTGTCCCTCAGCCCAGCTTGCACCCTCTCCAATATGGGACCCCTTGGGGGATGTCTGACTGCTGGTTTAGGCCCAATCTCTTTTGAATAAGGCCTAAACCAGCTGTCAGACATCCCTCTCACAATCTGGGACTGCTAGCTTCCAACCGCTCGCCTGCCTGCCTGCCTGATTACCCCCAATTACCCTCCCCTGCCAGCCCAGTCACCCCCAACTGCCCTCCCCTGCAGGTGCAGTCAACCCCAAGTACCCTCCTTTGCAGGCCTGGTCCCCCTCCTCCCCCAACTGTTCTCCCCTTCAGGCCTGGTTGCCCCTAACTGCCTTCCCCTGCAGGCCTGGTCCCTACCAACTCCCTCTGCTGGCCATCTTGTGGTGGCCATCTTGTGACCACATGGGGGTGGCCATCTTGTGCAAGGGTGTGGCAATCAATTTGCATATTACCTCTTTATTATGTAGGATGACCATAGGAGGGCAAAAAGACAAACAAAGAAGAAATATAGGGGTGAGATGATGACATCTTGGGTGGCTGGGTGATAGTAATGGAGCTGGAGGGATTGTTCTGGGTGTTTATGACTAAACTCTTCTACCATATGGAAAACCACCACAAACAGATGTCATATCTTACCTGGGAAATATTGCACAGGGAAGAGCCCACAGCAGGTGTTCCATATATATGTTTCCTATATAAGTGATTAGATTTAATCTTATCTTTGCTTATTTAAAAAAAAACTGATTTGTAGGATAGAAGATTAGTGATATATAATTGCTGAATTTAATATACTATTTTTTAATATTTAGTTCATCAGCATGATGGGTATCTGTCAATTTATGTTAGATTTTTGCAGACACAATATTTGGTCAAGACAGACCCAAACTACTAAATTGAAATGTCCCTAAATTTTTTCAAATTTTAGATGTGTCCTCAATGTGTTACAATAATTTAAGGATTTTAATAAGGAAATCTCAAGACAATGTAAGATAGCTGAACATTTTTTGTCTTCCCACAAGTATGTTTATTTTTAGGCCAATCTGTTTGTTTATATATCTGAATGCCATGGTAATGTTTCAAATAATTGCATAGCCCCCAATGTATAGCTTTCGAGTAGGATGTGCCAATGATTAAAAATCTATATATAGAAATAAAACTGCAGCTTGTAAAATCTGCTAAGTCTCAATGTGGTGCTTGGTTGTGTAATTTGTATTTCTTTTTATAACTGAATCCTGACTATTTGAAAACTTAACTGTTTAAAAAATATTTAAGTGTCCACAAAAGAAAGGCATTCATTAAAGTAAGTTGATCCCAAGAGCTAGGTGATCTTTTCCTCAGAGATCAATGATGTAACTGACAGAAAACCTGGGGTAGTAGATTTCCAGGGCAGAACTCTTCCAAAAAAGTTGTAGTCAGAGTGAGAGAATGAAACAATAGATCCAAAAAAGCATTTTGAGGATTCTATAAAACAATCCAACATCAAAATTCAATTCAGCAGCCTGAACAGTTTCTACTTCTTCATTGATAGAAGTAATTTCCATGGAGGAACCTCCTTCAACAATGTCTACAAATGCCATTTGAAAAAACAACACACTTTTCTAAAAAGTGGTTCACTAACAAAAATATTTCCCAGGTTTGAACTACAGTTTTATTGGAATTAGAGTTTCACAGAATTTTAAAGGTGGACAAGGTACTGGAAACCATGCATTTCAACTCCCTCATTTGCCTTGAATTGTGGAAACCATGCTGAGTTTGTATGATGGAGAAGAATGGAGAATTAAAATGGGATCTGTGTACTCCACCATCACAGCAAAAAAAAAGTACTGTTACTGACTTACCTGAACACTTTTGCAGCAGTGCTAAGATTCATTTAAGGTACCCTGATGCTGAGGCCAATACTCCTCACCTAATTGTTTGCTTATCTTCATTATGTTGTATTATTGAAGCCAAGTCATGAACTCAATTGTAAAAATAAAAATAAAAATGTTTCTGTGAATTGAATATATTCCAGGAACTATTACAACACTTCATATCTATTAAGTTGCTTAATTTTCATCACAAACCTTTGAGGTACATAACATTATCATTTCCATTTTACAGATGAGAAACTGAGGCACAGTTTATCCATTGAAAGGTACTGAGTGGTAGAGATATGAATCCACACAAAATGGAGGCTAAATATTTGCCCAATTCATTATTTATAACCATCCAAAGCAGTTAACTTAGCATTATAAGAAATCAACTTATGTTCTTAAAAATGAAGATATAGAATTCTGACAATGACTACTTTTAGTTTTAGAATGATGATAATTTACCTTTTAGCATTAGGAGTTCAAATATGTTATCCAAGAGAAAGTCTGAGAGATACTTTGTTAAGGGGGGGAATATATTTCCTAATTTAAATATTCATGTGAATGACTACAATCTTGTCTGTATCCCTAGTTATCAATAGAATACTTGGAACATGGTAGGATTTCAATAATGTCTGTTGAACAAGTGGAATGATTTTAATGTGGGTGAGTTATAACTCAGTTTTATGCCTAAAAATGCTAAAGATTTATATTAACTTACATTTGATGACTTGGAATGAAGTAGCTTCCCTAAATAGTACCTATTTTCTAAAAATACACTATATAGAACAAACATAAGCATTATGAGTATTGTTAAACAAGTTTTTAAATTGAAATCAAATAAATTGAATTTCAATTTCCTATGGCCAGTGACCCCCATGAAGGGCCAGATTAATTTATTCCATACAGTAAAAAATTTTTGACAAAAAATATAAACAAAATAACACCGTTGTTTGTTTATTTGTCATAGTGTTTATTGAAAGCCACATATATAGAGAACATAGAGTCAAAATAAATACCTTTACCAGGGTTTATTCTTTGTATTCCCCAGAATACTTAAAATTTAGTCACTGACAGAAAAAGAGCCTTCACCATGAATTAATTCAGAACCCTTTCTGGACTGAAGACCCTATTAGCCTTCCCTTGATCCTTCTGGTCAGAGTTTCCTTCTCCCAGTCGTGGAAAATACTTTCTGGCATCAAAGACACACATGCTGTGGACTTTCTAAAAAAGTGAATTTTACAACAATTTCTCTGCTCCCTCCACAGTGTAGGAAAGGCTTCCCATGTTTCAGACAATGACACGAACATCAGTCTCCTCTGCCTAGTGATCCTTCCAAGGGGACCTTGGTGCTGTTGACAAGTGCATGCTCCACAGACAGTCATTTTATCTTCCACAAACTCCTGACCAGAGTATCACTGAGTTGCAGCCCTACAGAAATAGAAGAGTGTGGACATCCTCCCTCTGATCAGCAATGGGGCACTCTGCACAGGATTTCAGAGCTCATGAAAGACGTCTGCTGGTCAGTTGGTCGCAGCGTCTGTGTGCACTCCATTAGCTATGCTGAGAGGAATTCTGCTTGCTCTTTGTTTTCTGTGAAGCAGAACAATAGGTCACTCTCCTCTGGAATAGCTGCTGATTTCTTCGAAGTTCAGTCAAAGCCCACATTTTTCCCCTCTGAATAATGCATGAGCTTGGTTCACCCATGTGCTGCTAATCTAGTATGGAGGGAATTTTCAACAGCTTTCAGCTTTCTTGTCTGATGTCACTGAAAACACTCACTGGTTCAAACACGAAGACCTTGGAATCCAAGTTTGTTTGGCAGAGGGCTGTGATGAGAAGGTGGGAGTGAGAGAAACCTAGATATGTATGCATGGGCATGCAACAGTTGGGAATGCTCACCTTTGAGACAATGTCCAATTTAATATTGCTCACCTCACAGGTTCATTCTAGAAGGAAAGGTAAGCCCTGTTGCTCTGTGTATAGATGTTCACAGTGAGCAGATGTTTTGTTGAGGGAATACCTTTTCCATTTTCCTTTCTGAAACAAGACCAGCCAGTGACTATCTCTCACGACTTATTTCCTATCGCCAGAGACCCCCATGAAAGGCCAATCTCTATTATTCACCCATTAGTTTCCTAGGGATGCCTAAGCAAATGACTATAAACCAGGTGGATCAAAACAAAGAAATTTGTTCATCCCACTTCCTCAGGCAGAGGGAAACCCATCCATTCCTACACACCTGCTCATCTCCTAGATAAAATTGTTTTCCCTCTGGATATGTTATCAAGCCCACACCCTTCATGGCTCTCCTCTTCTCCCTGAAACTGCTTTTTTTTTTCAGAGGATGTTATTTATTCTACTTTTAATCCCATATTTGAGGAGGATTTCACTGTCCCAGGAGGCATGTAGAGCAGACAGTGAAGAATCATAATACCTCAAAGTTTGAATAAATTTTTTAGGGGCTGGCAAATTGAACCTTTATGCAAAACAATGGTACTTTAAGTTTATTAGTTAGTGCCTCAAGCAAGAATGACAAAAAATAAAAATCTAAGATGCTTGCTGGGTTACCTCTGAAAAAAAGGAAATCTCTATTATAAGGATAATAGGATCGCACAAAATAAACCTCATTTATATTGTAATTTTGCCTCAAACTGTCCTTGAAGTTCACAATAACCTCTTTCCATCATCTCAATTTTTGTGCACTTAAAATTCAATGTGGGTGTTGTGTTTATCCTCTGTGTCATCATTTGCCAATATCTGCCCTACTTGAACTTCTGGAGCCTTCTAAGAGTAGAGGAATATGAGTGGGTGGAATGTAAGTGAGGACATTGTGCTTGGGTACTAGAGAACACACTGTTAAGGAAAAGCAGGAACAGTATTCTCTAGAAGAGTGGCCATGGATTTGAATGTTAGAGCAAAACTCTTCTAACATAACCACCTCTTTCTAGTCCCTTTGTAGATTTTTTTTCCAGTGTGTGATCTTTCCTATCAATTAGAATACTCTTGATTGTGACCAATAATAACAGACCCAAGTAAACGTGGTCTATGAAACAAGGGTTTTGTTACTTCTTATAACATGAATTCTTGAGAGGTTGATTAATTTAATAGCTTAATATCAAGTATCCAGGTGTTTTTTGTCTTTCTTCTCTGACTTGGCCATGTTCACCTTTTGGTCTCAAAATGGCTGAGGCAGATTTGGGTGATATGTGCAGCATGAAGACAAGAACTGGCTTCATGGGGCCCCAGGTGATGTGTGGGGGGGCTAATGTTCTGTGTTTGCCATCTTGAAATTCTTAATAATTTTGCTTTGAATTTTTGTTTTGTAAGTGAAGTCAGATGGGACCAAAAAAAAAAAAAAAAAGCATGCGACAAGGGCTTGACTCACATGTAGTCCTGCCTTACCATGTGGATGGGATAAGTTATAGACCACTGACACCTTGGCTCTTGCCCGACAATTGCTGCCACCCTTTGCCTTAAGTAGGGATCTAGGTACACATGTGGAGAGGGTCAGGGGAATGTGTATTCTGCATGCTGAGTTGCAGGGCCAGGGTCCAGGTACCTATGAGGTTGTGTACACCTAAGTAGCAAATTAAAAAAAAAAATGACCATGACAGGTGGATAGCTGAAAAAAGAAACAAGGATTACCACACTTTAAGTGCTAACTGGGTCCTATAAATGATATAACTGGCCCACATGCTAAGTTCCAGCAGAGGAAACAAACTTGACCGTGCATCTTTTTTCTCTGGCAATGAAAGTAATTTTGCAGACACTCCCAGCAGAATCTAGGTTTACAGAGCCCTGAGTTAGAGCATATGTCCATGCATACACCAGTAATGGCTGGTGATTGACGTTGCTCTGAATGTCATAGGTGAATCAAGATTTATCTTTGGGCCAGGAATGGTCTCCATCCTTAAATTCATAGCAGCTCAAAATATCAAAACAAAGACAGAGATCTGCAAGCAAAGAAAGATGGGAATGAGGAGGTGGGATGGAGAGAGGATGTAGGTAAAAAACCATTAGTGTCTGTCACACTATTCTCTCCCTGATTCATTACCTTTCCCTCTCATCAGATAAGCTAGGGAGGCCATAAGGATCCTCAGATGTAACCTAATCCAGTTGTTTTAGCAATGGCACTTTTTCTCAAGTGAAATCACATGATCACCCTCAATATCGGAAGACACTGAGAAAAATAAAACAGAATTACTTTGATAGAAACACATGAGTGTTGCTTGGCTCCTAACAAATTAGAAAACCAACTAAACAGAAAGTCTATCAAACCAATTCACTATTGTCTATTCAGGTGTTGTGCTTTGTCCTACTTACATTCATTTTCTAAAGGATCAAAAATATCCTCAAAATTGATGTTTGTAAGACTCATGTGCACTGCTGCTTATTTCATTTTCTATCTGAAGTACATGTTTTTCTCAGGGTATATAAAATAAACTAACCCATCAGGAAGTGATATTATAACTTTTTTTTTTTTAAGTTTAATTCTTGTCTTCCCTAGGACTTAGCATCTCACCAGGCCTTCCTGATGTTTTGGCTCCCAAACTTTATTTCTGAAGCACCAGACTTGCATTAAAATCCCAAGTGTCTGGGGCAGGAGAACTTGATTGACTGGCAGAATGTTACCAGGCTGGAGACTGAGTTGGAAATTGATTTTGTTTTCTTCCCACATCAGACCCCCAGGTGCTAGGCAGAGAGATCTTACATCTTTCTTTAATCATTGTCTGAGATTCTTATGCCAAGCCTTCAGTGCCTACACTCAGGTAACTAACTCCCACAGAGGCCCACATGCAGCCAGCGAGAATGTTGGGAGAGAAAACCCAAGCCTGACTGTACATGTGGGCTTTAGAGAAAACATTTGGCAACTTAAAAAGGCCTCCTCAGAGTGAGTTCTAACTCCCCCGCATTCCAGCCACCACTTAAACATGGTAAGAAATTCTTAGACTGCAAGTCTCGCCCAAAAGCACACACTGTAATCCACAAAACCATCAGAATATACTGTAGATTTTTTCTCTCCCTGCACAATAAATCTGAAAATAAAGACCAGAGTCTGAGGTTTTCACCACACAGAGACTCCACCAGGATGAATTCGGCTGCGTGGGAAAGAAAGGAACTCCGACTGGCCAAGCGCTTCACAGATGTGGAACTGAGCGTGGCCAGTGGAGGGAAGGAAAGCACCTAAGGCAAGCCAGCTGCAGGTCTTACCAGCCACTCTGTCGCTCTCAGCTTCAGGACACAGGGCAACTAGGCCTGGTGCATGAGACTGGAGATATTTTTATGGTGTTTGCCAAGGTTTCTTAGATTTGCTCTAATCTTAGGCCAGTGGTAGGCAAACTCATTAGTCAACAGAGCCAAATATCAACAGTACAATGATTGAAATTTCTTTTGAGAGCCAAATTTTTTAAACATAAACTCCTTGTAATGCCTCTTCTTCAAAATAGATTCGCCCAGGAAGTTGTATTTTGTGGAAGAGCCAAAGAGCCACTCAAAGGCCAAAGAGCCACATGTGGCTCACAAGCCATTGTTTGCCGACCAAGGTCTTAGGCCAATGGCAACAACCAACCAAGGTCAGTTACCTGGAAGGAGTGTATGAAGAGGGTGAGGTAAGTAATGGGTATAGGTTATACTAGAAAACTGAAAATCCAACCCCCTAACATATTCTATTGCTTGAACAATACCTTTGCTACAAGAGCACAGTGGGGAAAAGAATCACAATTTCAGGGCTGCCAGGCTGGTTTCGGCATTTTGAAGGCATCTAAGTATGGCAGAGACACACGACTTAAATAAAATCATAGAATGGGATAATATTGTGAGAGAGTTTTGTAAACTAGGAAGGTGTTTTTCTTGTTATTTGGTCCAAATTCCTTATTTCCAGAAGCAAACTGAAACACAAAGGTTAAGTGACTTGCTCTGAGTCACATGACTCACAAAGTAGACTGATATATTAAAATAAAAAAAAATAAAAAAATAAAAAATAAAAAATGTATATCTCCAGAACATATTTTTCTTGGGTTAGTTAACTTTGCCAAATGTATTATTATGCAAATAATACCAGTAGTTACAATTTGTCTGGAAACCAACATAATTAACTATAGTAAGTGGTGGATGGAGTTCTTTGAAATTGTCATTTTCTTGAAGCTTGGATCATTCAGATGGTTTCAGAACTCACAGAGACCAAAGAGTATATATCATTTCCCTGTTTGATGTTCTATGTCCAGTCAGCATCTGCCTGAGTTTTCTTCAAAGACAAAGGGACAGTAGTAGGCACACACTGGTTATGAACCTGTGACCCAGAGCTTGGGGAAGCTTGTCAATGTTGCCCTTTAAAGGGCATTTAATTAGTGTGTTGGCAGCCTCCCCAGGCACCCTGGGCTACGCCAGTGTCATAGTCATCTTGGCACCCAGCCATCAGGTGGGGGTGACAAATCTGGGAAGCAATCACAACTTGAATAAAGAGGATGAGTCACAGAGACATTACAGTTCTGTGTTATTTCACTGCTAATGCTGGTGAGAGTGATAATGGGACAGCAAGGACAATTTATAATCAAGGAGAGGACAACTTTTATAAAGTGGTGCTTTTTTAAAATTTTGTCATATTTAAAAATAAGTCATCAAGGTATGAACATTTGGCCCCCAGTTGTGCTACTGATGTGGTATAAACTTTATAAAAATTGAAAATAAGCATCTTTTTTACCTACTATTTTTTGGCCATAACCTATATTCTAGTCAGTTTTCCAAGTCATAGGGTCCTATTACCCAGAAGTGGGCATACATTTTTTTTTTTTCAACAAGGGGCCAGATAGTAAATATTTTAGGCTTTGATTTCAACCTTACTATTATGTGGAAACAGCCATGGACAATTTGTAAAGAAATTGGCATTGTCATGTTTTAATAAAATTTTGTTTTTATAAATAGGCAGCTGGTTGGATTTGGTCCTTGGAGCCAGCTTTCCAACCTCTGCTCTGACAGTTCTGAAGTTTCTGGACTTCCTATAGAGAGTAAGAGGGCATATCTTAATGGATTTTAAGAAGCTTTAGCTAAGAAGAAAGTCATGTAAGGGTGGGATAAGAAGGCAGAGTTTTATGCTCATCCTAGCCATCTTTAGGAGTATGGGAAAGGGGAGATTTTGGAAGTTCTAATCATATGAATGGCCCATTAAGGCTCCCCTAGGATTTAGAAAGGTTCCAAATTCTCTGTGTTGGAGAGAATTGGTTGAACTGCTCCTCTTACTATAGTCTGCATATTCTTTTCACTAAAAATAGTAGGAATTATTTGAAGGGAGTTTCATCTCTATCCTACCGCCATCTTGAAAAAAAAGGGGGACCTCACATGGTGTGGTTATAAATGTCAATATATTTTGAGCTTATACCTCAGTGTTTGGTTAAATATAATTTTGGCTTGTGCAATGTAACTTGTAGGCACAGATACATATGGCTTGAATGGCTCATGCTCTGTGCATGTAACAGAAAACAATACCATCTGACTGAATGGTCGGCTCAGTGCCAGATGCCAATCTTTCTGAGTCGGGCCCACGAGGGAACAGGCTAACCTCAGCCTCCACTTCCTCCTCCCCCAAGAATCTATTAAAAGACTGAAAAGGGCTGTTTAGCATCCAAGAAGGGACATGATGCTAAAGTGCACATTCCCCAGTGTCATAAGCACAGCAGCTGCAGCCCCCTTTGAATGACAATCCAGGCTACTGCCATGCCCTAGCACATCCCAAAAGTCAGAGGGAAATCCTTGGTACTTCCCGGATGTGCAGCCTGTGGCAGGAAGTGAAATAAAGAGCTCATTGCAGAGCCACTGAAGAGCTGCTCAGATGGCAAAGGGAGTTTATCATTGGTAGTAAACTTTACCCCAGTTTGCCTCTTAAAGTAAAACTTAAGGAAAATAAATGAGGTGATGGAGAAGAAAGCTTTGATCCATGCTGCAGAAGGGGCAAAACTCCCAGGGACTCTGCAGTTTGCTAGTTCTTCCAAATGTTTGCTTTTATAGACATTAAGGGAATTGTTTATCAAGTGAGTAGTATGTTTACATTAAATGTATGTTATAGAATTATTCAAATATGAAAGAACATACCAAAATATATCACAATCCCCTGTGCAAATATACTGTGTAAACGTATTGGGTACTAATACATCAGCCATACTTGTGACATTTTAAAAAAAGAAATAAAGTATTACAGATAGAGTTGAAGGCCTTTACTTTTCTGTGTATTACTCCCTTTTTTCTTTTCTCTTGCTGTGTTCTCAGAGGTAACTCTAATAGTTCTGAACTTGCTGTGTATTTTTCTAAAGCATATTTTCTATTAAGATTATACATATATAATAAATGTAGATAATCTATATAGATATTTTGCCTGTTTTCACTTTTTATAGAAATAGTCTTGTACATTATGTTTTTGAGAAAATTTCTATGTTGGTTCATAGAATCATGATCCATGCATTTTAACTATTGTATAGTATTCTGTTACATAAATATACACAATTAAATGGGGGGGAAATGACATTGATAAAATATTGAAAAAAAATTGAGTGTCTCCTGTATGTCATACTATTTGATGTTCTATGGAAAAGTGAGTAAAATAGACAGTTTCCTACTTTCATGGATTAGATATCTAGTGATGGAGATAACCAACAAACAAATAAATGTAGGGTGTCCCAAAACAATATACACACACTTTGAATCATTATCAATTTCAATGTTTTTTTTTTCTTTTCAGATTTAACCCATAGGAATTAATAATTATTTAAAATTAAAAAGTATATTCACTGTACATAACAGAATGTTACTTTTGAGGAAATCTCTGTGAAGTTAAAGCAAGGTAAGGGAATGGAGTGTAACAGGAGTGAAGACTTCAGAAAGCCTCTTGGAGGAAGACTTTTCTGAGTCGGAAAGTTTTAAGTGGGGCATTTGAGAAGTTTCCAAGTTTTTGTTATTATGGATAGTGCCATAGTCAAGTTTTTAAATACAAGATAAATGATGCTGTGGTCACGTATTTTTGACCCCTCTGCACACACACCTCCTTGTGAAGATGAAGGCACATGCTTCTGGGCAGACTTGCTCAACTTCATACAGTGAGAACATGTGTGTGGCATACTTATGGAAACAGATGGAACCTTGTTGAATATTCAAAGGAAACCAGGCCTGAACTTCAAGACACTGTAGGCCCTTCCTTCTCTACCTGACCCCAAGCCTCCAGGATCAATATCTCGAGACACATGTGACCAAGCAGAGCACACTGGGCTGCCATCTATGGGAAGTCCTACTCTGAGATGGAATTTCTGGGCAAAGAAGTAGGCACATTTTCAACCTTAGGAGATACTGTCAAACTCTTCTTTCCCCCATGTGGCTCTACTGATTTATACTCCCCTTCTGTAGCACATCAGACTTTCTGTTTTATCATAATTATGTCAGAACTTGGTGTCATGAATTTTTAAGATTTTATCAAATCTGTTTACATTTACATTTTCCTAATTATTTGTCACACGAAACATCTTTTTATATATTTATTGACCAATGAAATATGTGATTCATATCCTTTTCCCATTTTGCTAATGTGCTATTAGTGTTTTCTTATTAATATATAGAACTACTTTGTCTTACCCAGGTACTCATCTTTTTGTTGTTGCTTGTAATGAAGATGTCACTTCCCAGTCAGTGGCTTCTCTCCTAACTTTGTTCTTAATACCTTTTGATCTACAGACATTCTAAACTTTAATGTAGCAACATTTGGCTATGTTTTCCCTTACTGTGTATATATTTTGTCTTAAGACTCCTTTTCTATCCTGAGGTCATATAGTATATTTCCATAGTTTCATACAAAAATGTCCCTGTTCATTTTGAAGTCAAAATTTTGACTAGCATTGATTTCCTTCTATCCACATTAGTGAGGCTTATTTTATTGTTATGACTCTGTCTTATGACCATGCAGTGAATTGCCCTACATTTCCCCACTGACCTCCTGCCAGCTTCATAAACACATATGCCTTCCTCTTGCAACATGTGCCGCTCTACTTGAGAAGAAGGGCTTGGGAGAGACCACTAGCACCTGGCCCTGACGTTCCCTGGTGGCCTCCGGGTGGGCTTTTGTGAACCTGATGCAGCAGCAGCGAGAAACTCAAACACTGGAGGGGTTCTCTCTCCATGTATTTATAACTGTGCTAATTAAACTTCCAAGAGAGCACTTTAACTCAAGACCTATTTAAAATTATGTGACTGAGTCATGCCGAAGCTCGTGTGCTATTATCACGAGCTCCAGACTCCTGAACTTCAGAATGAATCACCGCCAAGACACAGTGTGCGCCCCCCAGTTCTGCATAGACCAGAGGCACCATCAAATTTTCTGTCTTCCAGGTTTGAGAAATGTAATTAGTTGACCTACAATAAATATACTTTATCACTTAGGGGTGTTTGGCTGTGTTTCCTGTAAACTGTGAGGCGCATGCATGATAGACCTCATACATTATTAAAACAGTTTGTGTGTGTGTGTGTTTTTTAAAAGAGTTTGGCAGAATAATATTGGATTTAAACCAGACATTCAACTTTCTGGACTTTAAAATGGCACAGATCCAGACTGAGATTCAGAAAGAAATAACTAACAACCCTCAGTTATTTTCATTAACAACCGCAACAATAACAAATCAGCAATTTGAAGAAAAACTTCACAAATAACCTTATGGTAGAGATTACATGAATGGAAATATCATGAAAATATGAACAAAGGGACAGAAAATGGAATCTATCTTTTACTGGGCACAGTATCAGTCACCACAGAAAGTGCTTCTACATATGCTGTACCATTTCAAGCTTACCACAGGTCAAAAACATTATCGACATCCCCACTTCAAGGAAGAGAAGCTGTGATTTACAAACCTCAATGATAGTGTCCATGAACTGTAAGCAGAACTGTAAGCAGAAGGTCAGGGATTCAGACTCGGCTCTACGTTGCCCAATGTCTTTGTTCATTCATTTTCCACTAATGTTTCTGGTTTTAGCGCTTGTATGTGTTACTCTAAGACGGAGCATTTAAAGAGCCACATTCTGAGGCGGGTTAGAAGAGGATAATGGCGGGGAGGTGGGGAGGAAAACATAAGTAATACTTTCAACAATAAAGATTTTAAAAAATTAAGAAAAATAAAGAGCCACATTAATTTCAGGAGCAGGGATCAAGGTGAAGCTCAGGATTAGGAGGGTGTGATTTCTCCAAAACTATCCTATGTAGTCTGCAATGGAGTAGACCTAGCCTATGGCTGACCCCCAAACCACCCAGCCTCTGATGTCTATACATCTTCACCCAGAAACTTGGCATTCTGTCATCAGTGGTCTCTGACCTGGTCAATGGGATTCCAGTCTATATTATAAGCTCTGTGATCCCTCCTAAGTCTCTAAGGTCAGATGAGCATTGGAATATGAAATACTTGTGTTTCAAAAAGATAATATACCATGTTAACAATTATTGCAGAACACCACCTACAGGTAGAGGCAGCAACTCATAACTTTGTAATTATATTGTTACTAGAGGCCCAGTGCATGAAATTTGTGCATTGGGGGGAGGGGTCCCTCAGCCCAGCCTGCATCCTCTCCAATTTGGCACCCCTCGAGGGATGTCCCACTACCCATTTAGGCCCAATCCTGGTAGGATTGGACCTAAACTAACAGTCGGACATTCCTCTCACAATCTAGGACTGCTAGCCCCCAACTGCTTGCTTGCCTGTATTCTTGATTGCCCCTAACCACTTCTGCCTGCCACCCTGGTCACCCCCTAGCCACTCCCCTGCCAGCCTGATTGATGCCTAACTACTACCCTACCAGCCTGTTTGCCCCTAACTACCCTATCCTGCAGGCCTGGTCACCCCTAACTGCCCTCACCTGCAAGCCTGGTCACCCCTAACTGCCCTCCCTGGCAGACCTGGTTCCCTACAACTGTCCTCCCCTGCAGGCCCAGACACCCTCAACGTCCCTCCTCTGCTAACCTGGTCATCTCTAACTGCCCTCCCCTGCAGGCCTTGTCCCTCCCAACTGCCCTCCCCATCTTGCGTATTGGAGTGATGGTCAATTTGCATATCACTCTTTTATTAGATAGGATAGTGGCCTGGTGCATGGGTGGGGGCCAGTTGGTTTGCCCTGAAAGGTGTCCTAGATCAGTGTAGGGGTTCCCTTGGGTCATGGGGCAGCCTGGGAGAGGGGCCTGTGGTGGTTTGCAAGCAAGCCACACACACACACACACACACACACACACACACACACACCCGTGACCCAAGTGGAGACCCTGATATCTGGGGTTTATGTATCTTCTACAATTGAAACTTTGTAGCCTTGGGTGGAGGCCTGGGCCGGCCAGGGTGAGCGGAAAGCTTGGCTTCCTCCATTGCCTCCTGTTTGCTCCATAGCTGCAGCCATTTTGGTTGGGTTAATTTGAATACTCACTCCTGATTGGCTGGTGGGCATGGCTTGTGGATGTACTGGAGTGATGGTTAATTTGCATATTACTATTTTACTAGATAGGATTTCTGTCGTGAAACAATGGGTATTCACAATAACTAAGGAAAAGCAAGATAATAAATAGGCCTGTCAGTTCAGGTAAAACTTTGCTGTTAAATGAATAGAAATGCTTTGAGTTTTAGAACTTTGGATATTTCAGACTTGTAGGTAATCAATTATGTACCCATTTTTTAAATACTGAAAAACTTGGACTAATACTTTGTTGTCGACAAAACTTTTCACACATCATTTCTCCACAGAGTAATAATAAAAAATATTTAATACTATTTTTATTAATGAGGCTACTCAGTTTCAGACAGCTTGTGAAACTTGCAGAATGTCCCTTAGCCAGGGAATAGTAAAACTGGTAATGCTTATATCCTTTAGCCCTACAGGAGATCTGATTGAATCTGTAGGTTCTATTTCCAATTTACTCCTTTCCGCTGTGGGAACTTGCAAGTCACTGAAGTAGGAAAAAAACAAGTCCTCCTCCTGTTTTTCATTTACTCTCATTCGACTACAACATTCACATAACTGTGACACCAGCCATGTGGGATTTTTCCCCCACACCAGCTGACCATCCTACAATTTAACTCAATTCTGACATGATCTACCTAGAGCACATGTGTCAAACACAAGGCCCGCGGGCCAAATCCGTCCCGCCAGGCCTTGCAATGTGGCCCGCACCACGCTGTCATCACTGCACTCCGCTGCGTTTCCATCACAATGACAGTTTATGACTGTTCAATAAACCATTCGGCCCCCCGATTTAGGCTGGATTTTAGATTTTGGCCCCTTCTCTGATTGAGTTCGACACCCCTAACCTAGAGACAGGATCCGACCCTGCAATTAAGGACCCAGGCTCGGTCCTACAAGTTTGACCCCCTGACCCTGCAACTTCAGGTGCCAACTGAGGGTCCAGGTTGTTTGCTACCTATGCTTCTGATCCATCTGCTATAAATCTGAGGTTACCATGATCTCTTCCTTCAGTTCAATTAATTTGTTAAAGTGGCTCATGGAACTTAGGAAAAGAGTTTACTTACTGTTTCCTGGTTTATTATAAAAGGATATGATAAAGGATACATATGAGCATCCAAATGGAAAAGATGCATAGGGCAGAGTATATGGGAAGGGACATGGAGCTTCCACACCCTCTCTGATCCACCACTCTGCTGACACCTCCATGTGTTCACCAATCAGGAAGTTCTCCAAACTCCGTGCTTTTGGTATTTTAATGGAGATTTCATCACATTGGCATGCTCAGTTATTAACTCCATTTCTAGCCCCTCTCCCCTCTCTGGGGAATAAGGAGAAGGGCTGAAAATGTCAAATTTCTAATCATGGCTTGGTTTTTCTTACAAACAGCCCACCATCCAGGAGTCATCCAGAAGCCCATCCAGAAGAGTTGCCTCATTAAAATAAAAGACACTATCACTGAGGAAATTCCAAGGGATTTAGGATCTTGGTATCAAAAATCAGAGTTAGCCCATCCAGCATGGCTCAGTGCTTGAGCATCAACCTATAAACCAGAAGGTCACACTTTGAGTCCTGTCAGGGAACATGCCCAGGTTGTGGGCTTGATTCTCAGTGTGGGGCATGCAGGAGGCAGCCAATCAGTAATTCTCTCTCATCACTGATGTTTCTCTCTCTCTCTTCCTTCCCCTTCCTCTCTAAAATTAATAAAAATATATTTAAAAAGAAAATCAGACTTAAAGACTTGTATTATTAGAATCAAAAGTGCTCCTGGTGCTTTTATAATGTAGGAAATTACTGGAATTTGGGGAACTCTGTGCCAGAAACCAGAAGCAGAGGCCAATTTTCTATTTTCTATTATCTCTCACCACAAACCTCACCAAAATTGAGTTTTCTTGTCTATAACCTGGGAGCAGTGATCTTTTTTTGCCTAATTCATAAAACCATAGTGAGAAACATTATATTGTGCCATGCAAATGTAAGATCTAATCACTGTGCACCTGCATCCCTTTGGCTCAAAGCCTGCACGGGGCTTTGTCAGGACAGGGAGAATTGTCTGTGGCCCCCTGGGGAGCTCATCAGAACTTGCAGAATGGCCAGAAGGGGACCTGTCCTCTCCCATGGAGACCAAGGCCATAGTCACAGCTGCAAAGATTCCATTTTTTAAACTTTCAGCTGATCTCTTCACATTCCATTCTTATGATGTGCAGATTTTAAAGGACATTTTCCTTCAAGCATGCTAGAAAAAATAAATTGGAATCTCTTTTCAGTCTTTGTACCTCAGTATATATAATTCAGGTAATAAAAATATACATCACATGTTTCATTGTAATACAGAGACACATACCTGATTGGACAAAAATAGGTTTACAGTTATTTGCATGGAAATAATATAATAATTAACAAATAATACTAAAAATTATTTATTAATATAAGAATAAAGTCTATGTTTCATATACTCACAACTGTACACCTACTTTTGCCCTACCCTGTATTTGAATGAAAGTTACCTTTTCTTTCTTTACAGCCTTTCCAGGACTTCACTAAAACGCAGCAATGTCAAAGCCTGCTTAATGAAAAAACTCTTTACAAGTGTGTCTAGAAAAATGTAATAAAGGACATTATTATGCTAGGGATTTAGTTGAAATGCAGACCAAACTAGTTTGTGCCTATATATTTTGTAGGTTACCACGTGCACTGTGACATAGAATTAATTGGGACTGTCCCTATTTTCTCAACATTGGCATGATGGAAATATTATATTACAGTTGTCATGGGCTTCCTTCTAATTTTACACACACACAAAATTTCACATTAATACACAATCAGTTAATTAAATACTTTTCTTATTGCATATATTTGTAGGTATATACACAATCTATATGTGGCCATTTATTCAACAAACATTAATTACCTCTTTGTTACTTCTATTAATATATTACTAGTCTATAAAATCTAGTAGACAAATGTTCATGGGAATAATTTGACTAGTGTAGCATAAGAACATATCCCAGTTTTATTGAGAGTCCAAGAAAATTGCATAGGATAATATGTACATCTTCTCAATTAGATACAAATCTCCCAGAATCTAGGACCACTCTAGAGATTATACTTTATATTATATTTTAAACACATAGAATATTGTTTTGTACATAGTGTGTGCTTAGTTTATTGATTGACATTTTTTGCTTTTATAAATTTGAAAGGCATTCTTCTTGAGAAGTGACAAAACTTTGTATTTGAAGGTAATTTTTACTAGAGTAATTTCTGTATAGGAACAAATGAAAATTAATGCTCTTAAAAATCTGGATTGTGTTTTATTTTATTCACCAATAACTTAATTTTTTTTAAGCAATTGGCTTTAAATCACACATAGAAAGGTTTAGATGTAAAGAGCAAGAAGGAAATAACTGAGTTAAAAATGAATGTGTAGCCTCAGTCATTCCTTTGCCAGCACTCTAACATTTTAAGCCAGTCTTTTTGTCTTTAAGCAACGTTTTGTCCAAGTTGCTTCTTGGAAATTCCGATAGCAGATAAGAAGGGAATAGAGGTAGAAATTCTCATTTTTTAAATGTATGAGTGGAGGGTTATCTGTGGATTTTGGTGAACCTTGGGTCACTGAAGTTGGCTCTCACGGCTGAACAAAAGAGGCTGGAATGTACCCTTGACAGGATAATAGAGAGAGGAATTACCTAAATATTCTGTGAGTGGCCTTGGCTTCTCTTAGCATTATGTGCTGGTAGCCTTGTGTTTAAGTACAGAGACAGAGTTGTCACTATTAATTTCTGTTTGTGAAGCATTCCAAAGATATTGTCCTACAAAAAATAATAAACCAACATTGTTATTTTCAGGTATGTGAAGCTGTAAGGCTAACACTTTAGCCCTCTGGCCATTTTTCAAGACATTACCTAATACATTACCTCATAATGATGACTAGGGGGAAACATTTTCAAAAGCAGAGTCATAAAGTGCTTTGATAAAGCCCACCCTAGGTCTTGCAGCAAAGCCTAGACATGAATACCTCCTAACAAGAATTCAGGGATACCAGATGTCTCTCTGCTTGCAGTAGTATCATTTCTATCTTTCAAGATGCACAGTTTCACGTTGGAGCAGAAATCCTAGCTGGTAGACTATACAATGCAGACTGTTCCTGATCCTGCCCCAGGGAGGAAAGAGCCTACTGAGTAGCTATGGCAGATAAAACACGTGCTTGTCATCCTCTTTAGCTTTATGGGGGGGGGGGGGGGTGCGGAATTGCCAGCCAATGAAGCCTTGCTCTTGCATTTGTGCCTCTTGAGGTCCAGTCTTCTAGCAAGGGTTGGACTTATAGGCACAGAATGGACGCAGTTGCCTTCCAAGACACTAGGAACCTACAGAAGGCCATACTGATGACACCTCTGCCAGACCAGATATGAAAAACTGGGGGTTGGGGGGAGATATAGTGACTGGCAAGGGCTGGCTGTGGGGCTCATTTTCTGCTTTTTTTCAGAGTAAAATCACTATCTTCCACATACCGAAGGCATCTTCACGCTACATCTTGGCTAAGTTCTCTCTGGTTTTAATGACTGGTCTATCTTCTCTTTCTTCCTTACCTATATCCCACACCTCTGCCCCTGCCATTTCCCATCCAGAGTTCCTAAATGATCATCCAAGTTAGTGGTTCTTGACTCTGATTGCACATTAAAATTGCCTAAGAGTTTTCAAAGTGAGACCTACACCTGGGCCTCACCATTTCTAATCCAAATGGTCCAGGCATTAGCATGGCTAAACAATACAGGTGATTCTAAAATGCAGCCAGGGGTAACAACCATTAACATAAGGAAATAGGGCTTTTTGGTAAGTTGAAAGTAGCTAGTAATGTTCTGGTTATGGGAGTGGGTACAATAATAAATCTTGTGACATTTTGCAGGGTGTATTGAAAAAGACAGAGACTGGATGTGGGAGTCATGGATCTATTAATTCCACCAACATCTGAAGAAGAATCATTCATGGTGGCTAGAGTGTCACTGCAGATGAAACAACTCCACTCAAAAATCTTAGTTTAAACTACATTAAATAATATTTTCTTTAACTGTCATTTAAAGATGCCTTCTCCTGTGGTAAAATATGCAACACTTTTAGACTGCATTTACATGGAAGAGGATTTGTAATTGACAGCGATTTACACTTGTAGCTAAAAAAAAAAAAGTACCTTGTTTGTGAATTTTTGGATTAACTTCCTTTCAAACTAAGGAAATATCAGGCTCTCTCAAACCTATTCTCCTGTTTTTCTGTTAGATCGTGAATTTCTACCTCAGGTAGTCTGACAGAAGGCCTGTTATACTTGACTGAATCAGATTGGAATTGTGGAATATAGAGAATAAAGCCCTCCAATCACTACAGAGCAGAGGCTGTGGGATCAGTGGTGCCACCACTCTGCGAAGGTAACCTGACCAGAAGACAGGAAAAATTGGAAGTTAGTTATAGAGCATATTCATGCTGTAGATATGGAAATACAATTACCTGTTAAATTATTCTCTTCTGAAAAATGGAAGAAGTCATAAAGAAGTGATTTCAAATTTTTAGGTAAATGCAAAAAAAGGCATAATAATTCATTCAATTATTAATTCATTCTTTTAAAAAATCATTGAAGTGAAATTCAAGCTACATAACATTAGCCCATTTAAAAAAACAATTAAGTATCATTTAGTATTTAATAATATTATACATCACTACCTCTTTTAGAACATTTTTACCACCTTAAAATGAATAAATATTAATTCATTCTTAAATTATTTATTTGTCATCTTATATAGAATACTGTTTTACTAAGTACCAAAAAAAAAAACTATGAAGAAAAGTAAAGCATAGTTTATGGCCTTAGGAAGCAGTGTTTAGTAGGAGAAAGTTTGACCCAAGATAATATATGTTAAATTCTATTAAAAACTTGGAACTAACTAAGGGAGAGCTAATTTCTGACTTGTAAGAAACAATGAATTGGGTGTGAAAAGCTGCATGAAGGAGGCAGTATTTGAGACAGGCTTCAAATGATGGGTAGAACAGGCAGAAGGAGGCAGAATACTTCTGGGAGCAGGATTATCATGAGCCAAGGGAAGAGATAAGAGGCACGAAAATTCTTAGGGAGTGTTACATGGCCACCGTGAACAGGACAGGTAGAGAAATTCAGACTAGAAAAGTAGGTTGAGCAGCCTCTGTTTGTAGAGATCTATTAAGGAATTTGGATTCTATATGATAACTAATGAGCAGCTATCAAATATTTTTAAGCAGAGAGAAATACAGAAAATGCAATATTTTAGAAACATAAATCTGATAACTGGTTTTAGGATGGATTGGAGAGAGAAAAATTGTCCCTTGAGGTAATTTTAGCAATACTAAGGGGTCTGGACTGTCACTGTGTAAATTACAGAGAAGTCCTAAGAGAGGCTTCCCTACCCCAAAGGCAATTTATGGAGGCCCCAAAGCAGGAGAGTTTAGGGAATCTCAACCATCCATCCTGCTTCTAGTGTAAAAACCTACCTTAGTTGCCTTGTCTTAGAAACCCTGTGTAAGCATGAGGCCAGTCTTCCTGGTACATCACAGAATGAATTAAATAGTAATTGGGGAGGTATCAAGACCTTTTTTAGAGCGCTTGGTTATTTTAAGACTTCTTTATTTGACAAAAACCAAAAAAAAAATCACTAATATACATGTTCAGAATGGAAGAGGTCATGTTGGTTCCTGGCCTCCTGCTGTTCTAATCTGGTATGAAGGACAGATGCAGACTGACTAAAGGGCTGCATGGATTTCAATTAGAAGACACATATTTCATTTTAAAGAGTAATTGTTATGCTTAGTGTTAGGTGTACATGTGGGAGAAATAATAAGGTGCAGAGGAGACAGAAGAGAACTGAACATAAAGGAGCCAGACTCAAGTAGAGGAGAGAAGGTTTGAACTCTGAGAAAGAATTCTTAGGAAGTTTTGTTGTGTTATGAATGGCAAACCTCTTCAAAAGACTTCACTGTGTTTTAAATTGCTTTCCTTTAAAAAAAATTAAATTCTTTAATTTTTAAAGTTTTGCCTATGTCTCCTTTTTCCCCCCATTGACCTCTCTCCAGCCATTCCCACCCCCAGCACATGACCTCACCCTCCCACCACTTTCTGTGTTCATGTATTGTGCTTATATGCATGCATATAAGTATTTTGGTTGATCTCATATTCTGTCCCCCTCCTCCTGCCTTCCCTTTGAATTTAGATAGTCTTTCAATACTTCTATATCTTTAGATCTATTTCTGTTGGTCAGTTTATTTTATTCATTATATTCCACACATGAGTGAGATCATGTGATATTTATCTTTCCCCAACTTGCTTATTTCACTTAGCATAATACTCTCTAGGCCCATTCATGATGTTGCAAATGGTAAGAGTTTCTTGTGTTTTTTTGTTTGTTTGTTTTTGTTTGTTTGTTTTTTTACAGCAACATATTATTCAATTGTGTAGATGTACCACTGTTTTTTTAATCCACTCATCTGCTGATGGACACTCAGGCAGTTTCCAAATCTTAGTTATTATAAATTGTGCTGCTATGAACATAGGGGTATATATTCTAGATATATGCTTTCTGATTGTTTTTTCTGCTTTCTTGGGTTATATTCCTAGAAGTGGGATTCCTGGGTCAAATGGAAATTCCATTTTTAATTTTTTGAGGACACTCCATGGTGTTTTCCACAGTGGCTGCACCAGTCTGCATTTCCATCTGCAGTGCAAGAGGGTTCCTTTTATTCCACATCAACACCAGCACTTGTCATTTGTTTATTTGTTGATAATAGTCATTCTGACATGTGGTGCCTCAATGTCATTTTGATTTGCACCTGTTGGATGATTAGTGACTTTGAGCATGTTTTCATATGTCTCTTGGATTTTTGTATGTCCTCTTTCAAAAAGTGTCTCTTTAGGTTCTTTGCCCATTCTTAAGTTGTATGAGTTCCCTATACATTTGGAGATTAAATCCTTATCAAGAATAACATTGGCAAATATGTTTTCCCATGCAGTGGGCTCTCTTGTTGTTTTGTTGATGGTTTCTTTTGCTGTGCAGAAGTTTTTTTGTTGTTGTTTGTTTGTTTTTGTTTGTTTTTATGTAGTCCCATTTGTTTATTTTCTCCTTGGTTTCCATTGTCCTAGGAGCTGTGTTGGTAAAGATATCACTACGACTTATGTCTGCTACTTTGTTGTGTATGGATTCTTCTAAGATTTTTATGGTTTCCTGTCTTACCTTTAAGTCCTTTATTCATTTTGAGTTTATTCTTGTGTATGGTGTAAGTTGGTGGTCTAGTTTCATTTTTTTTCATGTATCTGTCCAATTTTCCCAAGACCATTTATTGAAGAGACTGTCTTGACTCCATTGTTTGCTCTTGCCTTTTTTGTCAAATAGTCATTGAGCATAATATTAGGTCTAGTAATAATTAATGTCGTTTTCTAATACTTTTTAAAATTGAATTTATTTAAACAATACAACAAAATTTAATCAACAATATAGTTGCCGTTGTTTTCTACTACTTGTGCCCAACGCTCAGGAAGCATTTTAATCCCTCTGTTGTAAAATTCTTGTGATTTTGATGCAAAAAATTCAGTCAATGCATTTTTGAGGCATTCTTCATTATTAAATTTTTTTCCAAGAAGAAAGTTTTGCAAAGAACGAAACAAATGGTAATCGGAAGGGGCAATATCGGGAGAATATGCAGGTTGAGGGAAAACTTCCCATTCCAACTGGCGCAGTTTTTCAGCAGTGATTCTTGCAGTATGCGGTCGTGCATTATCGTGGTGAAGAATTACGCCCTTCCGATTAATCAGCGCGGGTTCTTTTTCTCTTAAAGCTTGGGCTAACCTTTCCAATTGGGCACTATACACTGCACTTGTAATGGTTTGGTTAGATGGTAAAAGTTCATAATGAAGAATTCCTTTAAAATTCCACCAAACACACAACATCACTTTTTTCGCATGCAAGTCAGGTTTTGGCGTGGGCTGCGGAGCCTCATTTTTGTCCAACCATTGAGGCCGCCTTTTCAAATTAACATACAGCACCCATTTTTCATCTCCGGTAACAATTTGCTCTAAAAACGGCAAACGGTTTTGACGAGAGAGGAGCGAACTGCAAATTGTGACTCTTTGATTACGGTTGTTGTCGGTCAACTCATGAGGAACCCATTTTCCAAACTTTTGGACTTTGCCAAGTGCACACAATTGATTGGAAATTGTTTTTTGTGAACAATTTAAAGTTGTCGCAAGCTCTTGTTGGGTAATTTGAGGATTTTGCACCAAAAGAGCTTGAAGAGCTTCTTGATCAAAATTGGACACATGGCCTCGACCACTCTTGTCATCTAACGAAAAATTTCCCTCGCGAAATTTCTCAAACCAACGCTGGCATTTTCTGGCGCTAACTGCATCTTGACCAAGAGCACTACAGATGTTTTTTGCAGCCTCACTTGCTTTTCTTCCTAATTGGAACTTGTAAAGCATGCAGTGCCGAATATGCTCTTCATCCGCCATCTTCTTAGCCCTAGTTTTGCAACAAAAACCAAACCAAACACAAACTTTTTCAAGCAAAACTTGTTAATTGCACTTCACACGTTCTGTAGATACCTCGTGTTTGAAGGTTATGTCAATACAAGTCAACGCCAAGCAAGATTTTAAACGAATGTTTAAAAACGACATTAATTATTACTAGACCCGATAGCTTGGGTCGATTTCTGGGTTCTCTGTTCTGTTCCATTGGTCTATATGTCTGTTCTTGTGCCAGTACCAGGCAGTTTTGAGAACCATGGCTTGGTAATAGAGCTTGATGTCTGGTATTGTGATCCCTTCAACTTTGTTCTTTTTTCTTAAGATTGTTGTGGCTATTCGGGGTGTTTTTTTGTTTGTTTGTTTCGTGTGAATTTTTGGAGAGTTTGTTCTAGGTCTGTGAAATATACCATTGGTATTTTAATGGGGATTGCTTGAATCTATAGATTGCTTTGAGTATATGGACATTTTTATGATGTTGATTCTATCAATCCATGAACATAGTATCATATATTCTTCCATTTGTTTGTCTTCCTCTACCTCTTTTTCAACATCCTGTAATTTTCTGAGTACAAATCCTTTATCTCCTTAGTTAAGTTTATTCCTAGGTATCTTAATGTTTTTGTTGCAGTGGTAAATGGGATTTGTTTTTAGTTTCTTTTTCTGTGAGTTTATTATTGGTGTATAAAAAAAGACATATATTTCTGGGTATCCTGCTACATTGCTAAATTTATTTATTAAATTTAGTAGGTATTCTTTATGGAGTCTTTAGGGTTTTCTATTAAATTGCTTTTCAATACTTTTCTAGATGTTTCTTTAGCATACGACACATGCTGAGATAGGTCATAAAGAGGCCCAATTTTATTAGAGTTGTTTTTTTTTTTACATATTTTTTAAAGTGGTCTTTAATGCTTTTGTTTAATGGTTAATTAAAGAATCCTTCTTTTGAGGTTTAAATGATGATTTGAAAAGGTTGTTAATCTTTTTCTCAGTTGGAATCCTGACAATTCCAAACATGTAGATGAAACTTACGAGGAAAAATGGCAGTCTTTGCACGGTGAACTTGTAAACCTACAATATTACAACATATAAAACATCCCCACAAAAACATATTTTGTTTTCTAGTTTGTGAGCATTGTTTTACCTCAGAAACAGACACAATGAGGTTTTACATGCCATCCTCAGGGATGGATCTCAGTAAAATTCCCTCATTGTTTGTGATGAAGAGTGTGAATGATTCAGGCATCAGTGCCCATTAATCTCACACACCCTTCCTTCATGTCTGTCTGGTCCCAGCCCGGAATCCCATCACAGAGGGGGCATTGCATCTGGCTCCTCTCTGCACCAGGCACCAAGCTGCGTGTTTGACATATGTCTTTGTTCCATGTGAATGTGCAGCACATCCTCTCCCTTTTCAGCAATTTCAAACCTGGATGTTAGTGTCCCACCCCTTTTCAATTATTTTTGTTCATAAGAAAGCACTTCTAGTTATTTTCTAGAATTTGACGGCTTACTAGGTGATAGGTTCTGCTGGCGAATTTGAGCAATTTTCTGTGTTTACATTTATCTGTTCCTTCTCAGGGGCACCAGTGCTAGACTGGTTGTTGGCAAGTTGCACACTTCCTTCTCTTTGGCAAGCTCCCTATTTCCAAGCAATCCAACCTTCACAATTTGCCATGAAGTAATTATCAACACTTCTCCCACTTGCTTGACCAGTGGGGTGTGGCAGGGATTTCTTTCTGCTGGAGTTTACTTCCAACATATGCAAGCCTTTTTCCTTTCTCTGAAAATGGTTGGAAGTATCTCTATCTTTGCTTTCTTTGTCTTAAACAAATATGTTGTCTTGGGTTTATTTATCAACCTTGGCTTTGTGACTTTCATTATCTATGCATTAGAGCTTGTCAGTTTAGCTGCACTTTGATTCCCTTTTTGTCATTATACTTATTTATTTATTTATTTGTTGTTAATCCTCATCTGATGATATTTTTTCCATTGATTTTTAGAGTGAAAGGGAGGAGGAGAGACAGAGAGAAACATCTATTGGGTGCCTCCTTCATGCACTCCCGACTAAGGCTGGGAATTGAGCCTGCAACCAAGGTATGTGCCCTTGACTGGAATCGAAACTTTGTAGGCTCTAAGCACCGAGGAAACTAGCTAGGGCCCCTTTTTGTCATTGTACTTTAAAAAAACATGGTTCTAAAATGGATTCTTAAAGGACATGCTGGGCTGTATCTTGGAGTGTGTTCATGTTAATGCCTTACCAGCTTAAAAACAAATCTCTGAACTGGTTGACCAATAGCACTGTTTAGAGGCATTTGTCATTTAGCAGCAAGATATATTATTTGAAAACAAGATATTATCCATGGGTGAACTATGAAGAGTTTAAATAAGTCTTCACTTTCTTCTTACCAAATATAAAAACCCATGAAATGCAGTTAGCCTTTAAGATTGCCAAGTTTAAACACTTAACTTTAAGAGGCACTGAGTGTTGTAGGATAGAAAGTACACAGACTCTAGACCACAGAGACGTGGGCCTCGTCTCTCCATCTATAAAATGGAAATAATATTTAGTGTACTTAAGTTAAGATACAGTTAGACATAAGAAATGTTTGGAATAGAGTAAATACCCACCCCACCCCCCAAAAAAATGGTAGTCACTTCTACTTTTATTATTGATTTTCCTAAATCTCCTGCCTCACTCACGTGTACTCGCTGGCATGATTAATTATTATTCTTGAATTTCATAAACCATGTTTGGCTTTAATAAAACAATGCATATGTCCATCCATCTGGAAAGTAAGTTATAAAAATAAATATAATTCTGCAGAATGACTAATAGTCCCTTGGGATGAGCAAAGCACTGGGCAGACAGGATTTTTAGGTAGAACATAGAAATTTTGCCTGAGAGTAAATAATCAATGAGTACTTTTTCATTAAAAATGCCAGGGGAAATGTATTAATGTGTGCAAAGTCTAAATATCCACTTCTGCAACTCCTCCATAATAAACTTTATTGTACTTGAATTATCTCTTTGGAAAGCCAGCCCAGCTGTCGGATACGATAGGCCTAAAGAAATGTTCTTTACTCTTAAAAGTTTTCTAAGATTCATCACGAATGAACCTTAAAGAATTTTCTTTATTGTGAAGGAAAAGGTCATTTCTTAGAAAATATAATCATTCTTGCCTCTCTAGATTAAAAACAAAACAAAAAAGATATTATCAGGGCAATCACTTTATCAAGAATATAAATGACTACTATGCTGGGGCATACCTGAAAGTAATATAATATTGTATGTCAACTGAAATATAAAAATATTTTTAAAGATGTAAATGGGATAACACTTTTTTAATTTAGCATTATAGAACTCCACAGTGGGCCAGAGAAAAGTTTTTTTTGAGGCAAAAAGGTGCTCTGTAGAAACTTTAACAGAAAATTAACTTTTATAAGTCAGATAAATATATTCATGAACAGTTCAATTTTTTGACAATTCTATTATTTAAAATTTTTGCATTTTATAAATAAATTCAAAGCATTTATAAAAAGTTACCATACACATCAAAAAAGCAATTTTAACTACCAAAAATATATTTTTCATGTATAAAATAAATTCTTTACAGCAAAAACTATGTTTCACAGCTTCATTATGCATGGAGCTGAGTGCAGCATTATTATAATAAATTTGCCATTTATGTCCACAAGATAATTTCTTAATACCTTTCCCATTTGCTCTGAGCAAGTACTTTAAACTTATTCACCAACATTTTAATTACAATTCATATTTAAGTTGCTTAACATAAAGCTTCTAATATGAACTACAGCTCAGTATTTTAAAATAATCTGAATTTTACTGCTGTGAGATTTCTAATGAAAAATAGAACTCTTTCAATTAACAGAATTAATTTTCAGACTTAAGCCACTTTCAAGGGTACCAGAGGCCAAAGATAGAGTCACAATGGGTTAGAGTAAGGGGAAATGAGATTGCTCAGAGAGTGTGGGATAAGACTGATATTGAAGTAAGGGAGAGATTTGGCCCTGGGTACCGGAGAACTTCATAGCTGTCAGGAATAATCAACTTTGACATTTAGTACACTTTTTCTCCAGAAGGTGGTGCTTGTCAGTCACTCCTGGATGTTGTGAAAAGGGACTAAAATGCATCTGATTCTTTAAAAGTTCCCCTTACAAAAAGAAGCCAATGACTATAGAAGCATCACCAGTATGGCAACAAGACATAATGTTTTGTCATATCTACAACTCCCACATTGGAGACCTTGTGCTGAGGAAATGGTTTGAGATTTGAGTTCTTCAGCATTATAAAAGAGAAAATTCATAAGATCATAAAATTTTAAGCTGAACAAGTTTTTAAAGATCACCTGTCCTAAGAGTTCTTAACAAAACCCTAAGAGGTGTATGGATTATCTGCGGCCCAGTGGATGGAATTCGTGCACTTGGAGGGGAGGGAGGCATCCCTCAGCCTGACCTGTGCCCTCTCACAGTCTGGGAGCCCTTGGGGATGTCTATGGGCCTAAGCCGGCAGTCAGACATCCTTAGCACTGCTGCAGAGGTGGAAGAGGCTCCCACCACCAGCACTGCACTCACCAGCTGTGAACCTGGCTTCTGGTTGAGCAGCACTCCCCCTATGGGAGCACACTGACCAAGAGAGGGCAGCTCCTGCATTGAGCATCTGCCCCCTGGTGGTCAGTAGACATCATAACAACTGGTCATTCGGCTGTTTGGCCTATTTGCATATTAGACTTTTATTATATAGGACTAGAGGCTCAGTGCACAAAATTTGCACTATGTGGATGTGTGTCCCTCAGCCCAGCCTGCACCCTCTCCAATCTGGGACTCCTCGAGGGATGCCTGACTGCCTGTTTAGGCCCGATCTCCAGTGGAATCGGGCCTAAACGGACAGTCGGACATCCCTCTCACAATCCAGGATGGCTGGCTCCCAACCATTTGCCTGCTTGCCTGTCTGCCTGATTACTCCCTAACCACTCCCCTTCCAACCTGATTGATGCCTAACTGCTCCCCTGCTGGCCCGATTGCCCCTAACTGCCCTCCTCTGCTGGCCTGGTTTTCCCCTACTGCCCTTACCTTACCTGCAGGCCTGACACCCCCTCCCAACAACTGCCCTCCCCTGCAGGCCTGTTCCCTCCCAACTACCCTCTTCTTCCATCCTGGTAACCCCTAACTGCCCTTCCCTGGCGGCCATCTTGTGGTGGGCATCTTGTGTCCACATGGGCGCAGCCATCTTTGACCACATGGGGGCAGCTATTTTGTATGTTGGAGTGATTGTCAATTTGTATATCACTCTTTTATTAGATAGGATTATTTTGAAGTTGTTTGTAAATTTGCAAATTTCATGTAGGTGTGGGGGAGGGGAAGGAGAAAGTGATAGCTTTCATTATATCACAAAGGTGTCCATAAATATATAAAATTAGGCAATGCTTGCTTTAAAGAGGAGTGAGAGGCTGAATCACAGCATGATTAAGCCAATCTGCTTCTGTCCTTTTTAAGACAGCAGTGGCAAATCTAGATATGAAACTGTTTTCCTGAGGGATGTTGCAACTACATAAAATTCCAACAAAATTTCTTCATTTTTAAGAAATAGAAGTGTTTACAAGATACTTTGCTAAGTTTGTTTCTGTATTCCATCAAAATAACTGTAAAGTTGGTTAAGTACTCAAAGCTATGAGCATTATTTTAATAATTTAAAAAATGCTTATTTGACCAAATGTTTCCGTTTTGATTGATTATGTTGGCATTACCCAGACATAGCCCAAATAACAGCACACTCCCATGACCATGAGATCCTGTAAATATTCTGGCATCTCCCCCATTACCAATAAAAACTATTCAGCACAAGTATGCAGCATAAAAGGGAGAAAAATGGGAACCATATGTCTGAGTTTTCCACGTGAAAACTATAGCCATTAAGGGAATGCTTTGCATTATGCAGCCTAACCTTGCAGTTAGTTAGCAACCCTGGACCCAGCAAAGTGAGAAGGAGCAAGGTTTGAAGAGATATTGCCAAAGGAGACAGAATTACAATCCTTCTTTCTAAACCAAAACAACCCAGAGGCACAACTAGAAAGAAAACACTTATTTAAGTCAAAAGACATAGGAAATCTTGTACTTTTGGTATGATGTGGTTCATAAAGATTTAGGTTTGGCTGTTTAAAAAACAAATGTTCTGAGAAAAACCTACAAACTAATGATTGTTACAATGTAACTTTTATTATGTGGCATGAACCAAACAATATCATCATCAATAACAAAAGAACACTTAAGATCCCAAACGGGTATAATAGAATAGCTATTATTCACTGGAATAGAGTCCACATCCTTCCCCCACCTCTGTTTGAGCACTTTCCTTCTCCTCTCACAGAGCCTGGGACTGTGGGTTTCCCTGACAGTACAGTCCCCATGTATATATAGTTGTTTATTTACCCCTCCCCCAAAGAAAGAAATCATCGTCACTAGATAATTTACTCCCCTAAATAGAGAAGAGTGGCAAAGTATGAACATTAGAATTAGAAAATACTTGATTAGAATATGAACTTCCATTCCAGACATGTGGGCTTCAGGGAGTAATCTCATGAGGTGATTAATGAGACTCAAATTAGTGAGTGATATAAAGTTTAGAGCAGTATTTGAAACATAGTAGGGACGCAACAAAGGGTAGCTCATATGAATACCAGTGGTAGCCTCCTGGAAACATTTGTTAAGTGGAGTGTGTGTACCACTGAGTAACAAATGAGACTTATGAAAATGTCATGTTATAGGGCTACTCCTATGTTCTGTCCCTCTTGAGCAAGAGAAGCTCAATTGCAATTGTCAGGTGGGGTCCTCTTGTTCTTGACTAGAGGCTCAATGAATGAAAACCATGTACTCAAGTGTGGGGGGGGGGGAGTCCCTCAGCCTAACCTGCACTCTCACGTAGTTTGAGACCCCTTGGGGGATGTCCACCTGCCAGTTTAGGCCTTCTCCCCCTGGGTATTGAGCCTAAGCTGGCAGTCAAACATTCCTCTGGCAGCCTGTGAGCCTGAGCCCTCGGGGGATGTCCCCTGTGGGAAGCTGGCTTCTGGCTGAATGGCACTCCCACTGTGGAAGCACACTGTCCACCAGGGGGCAGATCCTGCATTGAACATCTTAACCCTGATGATCAGTGTGTGTCATAGTGACAGCTCATTCCACACTTAGGGTCAATTTGCATTTTATCATTTTATTATATAGGATACCTATATATATTAATGTCTGGCATATTCCTTAAATGAGGACTCCATGAACATATCATGATTATTAGCTGATAATGACAGGGCCCATGCAAGAGAATGAAAATTGTATACAGTTAACTCAAACATACCTGGTAAGCATGGGGCTATCATAACACCTCACTCCAGAGAAGTAGATAGTAGCAAGAATTTGGTGTCTACACATCTACACATTTTTCTAGCCATATAAACATGCATATGTACAGATATATGTACTTTTTTCTTTGCAAAAACGATCCCATATTGCACAGGCCATTCTATGACTTGTTTTTCCAATTAGCATATATTTGGGGCAGATTTCCATATCAGTACATTTAAATTTTCTTAGTTTTTAACTAGTGTACAATTTAGATTGCTTATTTATGAGCAAGGTTGTGCAATGTTAATATGTTTTTTGGTGTCTTGTAGTTCTTTCCATTTAGCTTGCATAATTTATAACCTCTGCCCAACTATAGGGTGATTTGTCTTCGTATTGATGCATATAAGTTTTTTATTTATTAAATTAACTCTTTAATAGTCCTGTCTGTGGCAACTATATTTTCCCAAGCTAGTATATATTTTTGTTTTATCTTATTTATAACTAGAGGCCTGGTACATGAAATTCATCCATGGTGGGGAGAGTATCCCTCAGCCCAGCCTGTACTCTCTCCAATCTGGGACTCCTCGAGGGATGTCCGACCACCCGTTTAAGCCTGATCCCATCAGTTGGACATCCCTCTCACAGTCCAGGACTGCTGGCTCCCAACCACTTGCCTGCCTCTGCCTGATTGCTCCTAACCTCTTCTGCCTGCCAGTCTGATAACTCTCTAACCACTCCCCTGCCAGCCTGATAGGTGACTAACTGCTCCCTGGCCGGCTCGATTGCCCCTAACTGTTCTCCTCTACTGGCCTGGTCACCCCTAACTGCCCTCCCTGCTTGCCTAATCACCCACAACTGCCCTACCTTGCAGGCCTGGTCCCCCACAACTACCCTACCCTATAGGCCTGGGTCCCTTCCAACTGCCCTCTCTTGCTGGCCTATTCACCCCCAACTGCCCTCCTCTGCTGGCATGGTCACCCCTATCTGGCCACAACTGCCCTCCCCTGCAGGCCATTCTTGTGTCCACATGGTAGCAGCCATCTTTGACCACATGGGGGTGGCCATCTTGTGGCTTAGAGTGACGGTCAATTTGCAAATTACTCTTTTATTAGATAGGATGTTTTATGTTCATTGTAAATGTTTGAAGATTTTAGTAGTCAAGTTTATCTAGGTTTCTAGCTTATTTACATATTTCCTGTCATGCTAAAAAAAAGTCTTCTCTAGTTTAAAATTACTAAAAAAAAGTGTTCTTTATTTTTCTCAGTATATTAACCTTTTAAAATATGTTTAAACTCTTTTTCTCAGTATATTAACCTTTCAAAATATGTTTAAACTCTTTAAACTTTCTGGAATTTTTTCTGGAGTAAGGAGCAAGTATTGTATTTTGTTTAAAGGCCTACACAGTTGAACATCTAACATTTATTAAATAGTGCATCTCTTCCCAACTCTTTTGAAAATTCATTTTAACATATAAAATTTATTTTTTTCATAAATCTATTTCCGGGTGTTCAATTCTTTTTTATTGACCTTTCTGTCTATTCTTGTATCATTGTTTTAAGCATCATCTCTTTTTGAAAATTTGAAAATTTTGTAGATTATCCCTACTCTTATTTGTTGTCTTTTTCTTCACTTTTCATGAGTTTGTTCTTTCAAATAAATTTTAAAGTAATATTAAAAAAATTTAATGAGATTGCAAATAATTTAAACATTATTTTAGGATTGATTTTAATCTTTTTTTAAAATATATTTTTATTGATTTTTTACAGAGAAGAGGAGAGAGGGATAGAGAGTTAGATCGATGAGAGAGAATCATCCATCAACTGCTTCTTGCAACCCCCCCAGTGGTGCAACCAAGGTACATACCCTTGACCGGAATCGAACCTGGACCTTTCAGTCCGCAGGCCTACACTCTGTCCACTGAGCCAAACCGGTTTCAGCTAATTTTAATCTTTATAATGTTGAATGATGTTTTTTTCCAAGAAAAAGTATATGCTTTTGTATTTGCTCAAGCCTTATATTATGTGACTCAATTTAATATAAACTCGAGGCCTGGTGGACGAAATCCGTGCAAGAGTAGGCCTTCTTTCCCCACTGCTGGTGCTGGCTTCCCTCTGGCACCTGGGACGTGAGCTTCCCTCCTGCCACTGGCAGGCACCAGGGACCTGGCCTTCCTTCACTGAGGGAGGACCCACCCACCCACCACAGCCTGCTGGTCAGTGGCCTGGGCCTCCCTCTTTGGGGTGATCATGGGATGATGGTCAAGCCTCCGACCAATCGCATTGCTTCTACCTTGGCTGGCCTGGCATCAGTGGGTGTCATAGTGTGGTCCCTGATAGTCTCCAGATGGTGGTCCGAAAGGTAGTACAAACAGTCGTTCTGCTGTTGGGCCGTTCAATCTAATTAGCATATTATGCTTTTATTAATTTAGATATTTCCCTTCATATATTTCTTCCACACTTCTTGTTAATATTTTGACATTTAAATTTTTTTTTATTTAAATGGGATATCATGCTTAATTTTATTTCTGTATGTGTTTTTTTTTTTTAAGGACAGTTATTTATTTGTGTTTATACCAGTATTTTTAATAACCATCTTAAGTGATTTCTCAAATATTATCTCCTTGTTCTTTTAGGTATAAAATTACATTATTTGATAAGCATAGGTCATGGGTATATCAAATTTTCTGTATGTTTGAACATTTTCTGTATTTTTGAAAATTTTCCTAAAGAAAAGTGGGGGTGAAATTATGTTATCTGACTGTACTTAGCCCAAACTTTTAATATTTCCTTACAACCCGCTTATAATTATAAAGTGACAGGATATATTATTAATCTAAGATCTTATTTGGCAAAATACTTATTAGGTTGCTCACTATTTTTGCTATTTAATGCATTTCTTTAATTTTATATCTCTCATTTCCTTCCCTGACTTTTAAAGTCAGCATGGTGGCTAATTAACCCAACAATAAGAGCTTATTTTTTCACTTCTGATACTGCAAAATTTTTAGAAAACAATCAGTATGAATTTAACTGATTTTAGCATAATTCATTATTTATACTATTAATAGTTATCATTTGTAAGCACAGGCTGCGCAAGGTTCCTGCCTTGGGGAGCATGTCAAAGCTCACATTTAATTATTGTCTTGAAATTTCATGGTATTCTAGGTAACAACAAAGCAATGAAAACCTAGAAATAATTAAGGCATGTGATTAATATTACCAGTTAATGTTCCCATGCACACTCTCCAATCCACCAAGTAAATAATTATTAAAATCTCCAATATTATTAAAATTTAGTAACATCTGTTGGGACAATTTGGTAATAACCTCAAGTCAAGAAACCTTATCATTCACATGCCATTAATTTTATTGTTTTTATGCTTCAATGTTCAAATAGAATAAAAGGATTAACTTTGGTTAATTTGTGTATTTAAATAAAAATAAGTACACAAATGTCTCATTTGTAAGCCAATTCATTTATTCTCTTATGCCACATATTTTCCTGAGAGATTTAAAGAGCAAGTATTTTGCTATAGTTCACATTTTAGACAAACTGAAGCCCCATGGGCTTACCTTGATGAACTTTTTAAGCAATCAAATTTTTTTATGTATACATGTTGTCTATCAGTAGAGATAATTTTAATACAATGACATTTATTTGCATTTCTTAATATTCTTTTAAGCCATCTTTAATTGCGTGGTGGAAATGTCCTTCCTATTAAATATTAATTTTCTAGGGGACATAAACATGTCCTTTTTTCATTTGGACTTCCACAACCAACTAAGGTGCGGCTTTGTTCATGGAGAATTCTCAGTACTTACTGCCTGAATGACAGAGCTGCTAGGAAGAGAGACTGTTCTTATTACAAACACTTGGTGCACTCCCTATTTTTAGCTCTGGTCATGAAGAGGCTAAAGCAGAATTCTAATAAGTCATTATTTGTTTGTGGACATCTGCCATATGAGAACTTAAGGACAGAGCAAGTGCCACAGTGGATCTGTTGGGTCCCTCCACCTCTGATTCTGCCCATGAGCAGGGACTTTGATTGATCACTGCACTCGCCTCCCCAAACACAGGACAGGTTCTGAAACAGTGTAGATGGGGAGTCTGTCAATAGTTGTTAAGTGAGCAAATGATAGACACCCCAAGAAAGGTTGTTTCTAAATTACAACAATCAAAGCAATGAATGTTATTCAAAACTCTCCTGGTGGTGCATCTCCCATTCATAAAATTACCTGAACCCTGGCTCCTGCGGAACAGAGGCTGCTGAGAAGTGCCTGTGAGGTGCTGGAGGGTGCAGGGGGAGGGCAGGAACCTGCACCTTCACACAAGCTATGGACCAGAGAAGTCATGTCTGTCAAATATTCACATAGTCCTTCCTATGTTTTATTCCCGCCACATAGGTAATTTGTCTTTTCCAGTTTATTTACAGTCTCATTTTATTTTGGTATTCTCCTCTCCTGACAATGTCAGCTTTAAGTACATTTCATCATTGACCATGGTTTCTCCTCTGACCTCCACGCTGGCTTTCAGAGTCATCTGATGGTTGTAGCCACAGCTCTGGGGCTGGCTCCCTCTCGGGTCAAGGTGGCCTTCATGAAAGCCAGCCTCTCAGGGAGTGCTTAAAAGTTGGAAGTCATGGCCAATGCAGAGACTGCCTATCTTTCTAGATTTGGTTATTGTTGTCCTTCTGGTCCAGTGTTTTCATAGAAACAGATTTCTAAACTGTTCACACCCTATTCATTAACCCAACTCTTCTTTGTCAATTACCTCTGAATCCAGTGCACATTTCCAAAGTTCATTGGCCAGAGCTCCATGCTCTCTTCTGTTCCAAGGCACTAAAACATGTCACAGGGAATGCACAATGTTTCCTGGTTTTACCCAGTATTTTGCTAATCTTTTTGGCTTCAGCAGCCCTGTGAGCTGATATCTTCAGATGACAGTCTGCTATGCCTGAGAGATCTCTTTTCCTGGCATGTAAGTATTTGGAAAGCAGCACTTTTCCTCCATAGGGTTTTAGAGTGTTTCTTGCTTCTGTCAACTCATGAGATGTTCAAGCTGCTGCAGGTATTTATAGAAACGCATTTGATTTTAGGTGTCTGGTAAGTGCCCCACACGGAATGGCAGAATTCTCCATACCTAGCCTCCCAGATGTGCCTGTCGAAGAATGAACACTGTTTACATTTTCCTACATCCTATTCTCTCAATCCACTTAATCATTGTTTTAGAACAATATTTCCTGTCTTATAGTTATTTTATAACACTTAAATTCTGATTTTGGATAAAATACTTGACCATCATAGACTATTTGGGAAATACAGATGTCCTCAAAAAATGTATACACACTTTGAATAATTTATTAATTCAAATGGATTAAATTTGAAAAGGAAGAAACATCTATTGGGCTATTAGCTGTTAAAGTGTGCACACATTTTTTGGGGGGGATATGTAGAACCTACTGTTAATTGCCTAATCTGTAATAATTCTCTTTCTCCTTGATGCTATAACCTTGATTCCTCTCTCCATTCCCCAGTGGCTATGTGCCTAGCTCCCAGGGATGAATCATAATTAATTCATGCCAAATATGGTAAGCGTATGCCCATGAAAGGACATGTAACTCCATTAAGGCCAATGTGATATAAGGGATATTAGTTTTAGATTCTGTTTCTTTCACTTGAAATAATTATATCCAAATCAAATATTTTTAAAAGAATTTGCATATTTCTAATCAGATATAATTAAACATATTTACTGCATTCCCCCCTATAGATTTTTCTATACAGGTATATAAATATATCTAATTTCTACTTCTATAAAATTAGAGTCACATTGATCTACAATTTTATATTTGGCTTTGATTTATCATTATATTATGTTTTAGAATGTCATTGTGTAATCCTTAAAACTGTGACACAGTGGGAATTGCCAAAATTAATTTACATGTTCTAGGACAGAATGTATCCTTTGTTATTTTGTGTAATATTTGAGAGAAAAATTTTTGTTGCCTAAAAGCTATTATGCTGGTTTCAGGATAAAGAATAGATACACAGTAATTGTTAGGGGTAAAATAAAAACCTTTAAGGGAAATTAAAATACACCTCTCCTTTCAAAACTAATAATTTTATGGGGAAATCATATGAAAGACAATTTAAGAGGTGTGACATTTTCAAAATGTAGCTGTGAATAGCTTTAGAGATCCTAGGAGAAGAAAGCTGGAGTTAACTTTTGAATGCAGGAATAGGTAATCATTTAAAAGTTCAATTTCCTCCAAGAAATAATCAGTACACTCACCCTGCCAATCTAGCTTCAGGGTCTCAAGTTATTTCAGCTCTGTTTTATGAAGCAAATGGGGAACATAAAGAGCACCTGATGGTACATGTGGGACAGGACGTTCCTTACCTTTTCTGGAATTGTAACCGACCGAACACTCAACACTAGTTGAAATGTCTCCAAAATATTTCTGGCCTGTTGCCTCCCATAGAAAGCAGAAAAGAAAAAAGTAACAAGGGAGAAAGGAAAAAAGTAACAAGCCCATAGGTTCCACGTGCACAAAGTTTCTGTATTTGACCGATGTAGCAGCAGGCACATGCTGCAGACAGGCCGCCTTTGGATAAGGCTTGTCTTATAAGCATAACTAGAGGCCCAATGCATGAATTGCGTGCAAGAGTAAGCCTTCCTTCTTCCGGCTGCTGTACCAGCTTCTCTCTGGCACCTGGGACCTGGGCTGGCTTCCCTCCAGCACCCCAGATCCCGTCTCCCTTGCAGCCCCGGCTTCCTGCTGAAGGACATCTGATCTAATTATTATTAAGAAATGATGCCACAGAGAGGATAAGTGGAAAATAGCACCACCGGTAAGTAGTAAATCTGGGATTCTAAGTCTGCGGTCCACATTCACAACAATTAGAACAAAGATTTCCAAACATTCTTAATTCATGATGCTCTTAGTACCGCAGAATTATTTTTTTTAACATTGCCTCGAGGCCGGAAGAAAAAGGTAATGGTTTTGTTTAGTAAGTAGGTGAGTCAGAACTATTTAGTTTTCACAACTTACTAGTACTAGCTATAATTTTTTAAATGCAAACACTGAAAGAAAAGATATTTTAGCTCATTCTTAGCAATTACTTGCTAACATGCTGAGTGCACTACACAACTTCTCACATCTTGGAATCAGCTTTATAATAATAAGCTACCCTTGAAAGGAATGTAAAGTGATCTAATGATTAAACTATAAACCACCTTGATTTCGTAGTTCTCATGGTGTCAACAGATGTTAATGATTATCATGTTTCCCTCCAAAATTTAAATACTCCACGTAGTGTGCGCTCCCCCACCCCCCCCACCCCGACTCCGTGAGTTCCCTGTGCCATCCTGGGCACCTCAGGGCAGTTTGAGGCAACATTACTATTCAAGTTTAGGATCTGAGAAAGCAATAAAACATGATTGTTTTTAGTTCAAAAACCACCCATTAAAATTATTTTAAAAGTTGCCAGCCTGATTATTCGAAGCTTCATATATGCAATTAAAGGATTCTTTCACTTGGCTTAGTACTCCTTTGAACCAACTGTCACAAATCAGTGGGAATGGAATGAAATTAAGCCATTTTGAGTCTCAGCTACTTTATTTATTTTCAGTAGAAAAGTATCGGGCTAGAGACTAATGGCTTCTAAAATCCTTTCTAAACTTGATCACTGAAATTTATACTCTCAGGCCCCTTTTTTTCTCCTTCATCTAGGCATAGCATTGTTTTTCTTTATCTTTTTTAAATATGCTTTTATTTTTAGATAGAGGAGAGGAAAGGGAGAGAGAGAGATAGAAACATCCAGGAGAGAGAAACATTGAACAGCTGCCTCCTACGTGCCCCCTTCTGGGGATCAAGCAGTAACTCAGGCATGTGCCCTGACCAGGAATTGAACCACTGACCTCCTGGTCAACATTCAACCACTGAGCCACACTGGCCATTGTATACTATTATTTTTCTACACACATTCTCTCCCCCTTCACTGCCCCCTCCCAATTTCCTTAAGCATTGAGCCATAGACCATGAGACAGTACAACCTACTTTACATAAAAGTTAGGGGACCTCATCAGCTCTACTTGAACTTTGATATAGATATATGCCATCTGTAAGACTTTGGGCAAATCTTACCTTTATGCACCTCATTTTCCTAATCTTTACAATAAAGGCAAGAGTGTCTCTGTCTTACTAAATTGTAGTAGGGTTAAAACAGCATGTGTCAAAGTGCTCTTTACTTTGTAAAGTTCTAGATGGCTTTATTATGAAGATGATGAGTGTGGATTACATCTAGGAGTGTTAACATCTGTCCAGGTTAGTAATACCTGTAGGCTTTGGTCATAATCACAAGTTTCAAAAGGAAAAATAAATTTTAAGGTTTCTTAATTTATATGCCAGTCCAACAATACAGTTCCACCCATCTATGATCATTTTAATGTTGGGTTGATTAAATATATTTTAAATGCAATATATCCTCAATCTAGCCTTGTTTGGTTTGGTGCCTGATCATTTTGATGGTGGCCAATAGATTTTTGAATACTTTGAACATAGTTTTAAACAAAAAACTTAACATGATAGCTCATTAAAGTTAAGCCCATTAAAAATTATTTTCCCTGACCACATACTCCCACTCTACCTCTGCAAAAAAAATGAAAACATGACAGTATTAGATTATGTAAAGATTCCCCGTAGCAAAAATAATAGAGGTCAGACAGTAATTGATTTGATGTTTTCAGGAATAAAGTATCATAGAGAAATATATTCATCTGATTTGGTGGGTCTTTGAGAATGTTGGTTAAAGATGTAATGTATTGCATTATAGTTTCCTCTTTAATGTAATTTTCTCTGTTCTTGGTATGAAGAAAGTTGTACTTCTATAAACTTTGTCTTGTTAAAATTTTTCTCTTTGGCTTTTGCTTACTAGTAAGTTCAAAGTCAAATTTAGCAAAAACACAAGGTTTCATTGTTTTTGCTTTATATGCTAAAATAGTTCCTGACTCCAGTTAACTCCTCGCCCCTTATTTTCTCTTTGCCTCATTGTTTTCTTACTAATATTAATTTTTAGCATATTCAATAATCATTTTAAAATATAATAAATCCTTTATAGGATGAAGCATGAAATAAATAAAGCTCTTCTGTCACATATTAAAAATTCAAAGAAGTGAAAATACACTCAACCTGATTCTCTTATCAATTCAGATCCTGACCATCAGCATATCAGGCAATGGGTAGCAATAAAAATCAAATGATCAAAAAAATAAGAACTGCCCAGTCTGCATGGCTCAGTGGTTAAGCACTGACCTATGAAACAGGAGGTTGAGGTTTGATTCTGGGCAGGGCTTAATGCCCAGTTTTGGGTTCTACCCCCAGTGTGGTGCATACAGGAGGCAGCTAAACAATGACCCTCTCTCATCATTTATGTTTCTATCTTTCTATCTTCCTTTCCCTCTTTATTCTTCTCTGGAATCAATTAATATATATATATATATATATATATATACATATATATGTATATATATATATATTTTTATAAAGAGAGATTAATCTGTAGACAGGAAAGAATAATATATGGCACCTATTTCTCTGATAGTCAGTATATATAAAAAAGCAACCTTCAAAATCCATAATTACTTAACAGTGTAAAATCTAATATATTAAACTAAACACTAAAGAAAACCCAACATATTAGCCCACAATATAAAATAAAATTAAAATTTTTATTTTTAAGACTCGAAGTTTTAAAAACAGAATTGTGCACTGTACATGCTCTGTCCATTTTATAACTGCACAGAAATTAAATAGAAATTTTGGTGATAAAATCCAGAAAGTGTATGTATTCTTTGTTGTACTGTTATAAAAAATATTCAGAGCTATAATTGCAAAAATAGCAAGATAGAGATGAAAATTGGAGGAGTGAAATTCAGCACATACAGTATTAGGAGACTAATTTCAGAAATTTGGATGTGGACATTCAGAAAAAGAATAAAAGACAGATCCATGTGTCAGTCAACATGTTATGCAAAATAAGAATTTAATAAGAAGGATGAAAACGTATGCAATAATATTTTAAAATGTTTCCTGTTCAACAAGCCTCCTATCCCTAAGTCTAAGTATATTGTTATAATTATCTGGTTTCTTTGCTTTATCTTAGAAATAAACCAAATCCTTTTTTTTTTTTTTTCAAAGGAAAAAGAAAGGAAGGAATAAATGAAAAGATAGAGAAAAGAATGCTGGATACTTCGGAAAGGCAAGAAGGATTTCAGTAATTGGAATAGCTGCATCTGGGTGCACTCAGCAATCTAACCCCTTGCTGTTATGTTACTGAAATATTTACCGTTGTCACTTGCTTTGATAATTACTGGGGATCTTTGTGGATTTTAAATTGACTTGCCACGTGTGCCTGTTTATGCTCTCTGGTTCATTTATATTTAAATATTTATTAGTGAGTTAAATAATAAATTTTGCTTGATTTGAAAAATTGCGCTGTTGTTCTTTGCATCAGTCACTTTGTGAATTCAATCAGATCTTAAATGCTGCTTAAAAGCAACTAAGCCTATTGAGTATTGACTTTAATTAATTTTCTGTCCCCAACTCTGAAAGGCAATCAACAATCAAACCAAGTATAACCTCTTTTGGGTGTCGGCTGCTTGAAATGCAATCTTCTTTCTTGGTATATCTGCAAATCTATTCATATAATAGCTTAAATGCATTCCTTGTTCTTACAGTGAAAAAGCTGTGTAGGTAGCACTTTTTAAAAAAAAAAAATTGGATTCTCCATCTTGAATGCATCAAGTTGTTGAAATTCTTGAGCTAAAACTCGGGCATTTTAGAAACATTAGTTAATTCCTATCTCCTAACTAAACAATGCGTATAATTTTCTGATAGTCTTCGCGGCATCGCTAAACCATTTACTTCATTCCTGAGACGCTTCAGTTTCTGAAATGAGCTTTCACGTCTTCCTGATAAAATAACAGCTTTGTTGGACGTGCCACCGGATACTTATATGTTAGCCTTCAACCGGATTGACTTACATCCCAGAAGAAGTGCGCATGGGAACAAATGAATGGAGGTGACTCCAGGGGTCATGGGAAATTTCCCTGGCATAGAGAGCAATGTGAGATATGTCTAAGGAAAATATTTCATTTCATAATTTGGGGGTAGGATTTCATTTAGCACATTTGGAACATGTGCTTAAATCAGTAGGCAGAGGGCTCAGGGAACCAGTACCGAACGCCTTGGGTTTTCCATCATTTTGCCATTTGCTCTGATGGCCAATGGCTCACAAGCAGTAACAGCACCGAAGCAACATGGACCGCAAAAATATACCAACTCTGTTTCCTACCTGTTGCATGTGAAAGAGTCTTAGGTTATTTTGTTGTTGTTGTTGGTGGTGGTGGTGGTGGTGGGGGGGGGGGTTGTTTGTTTTTGTTTTTTTGCCATGTATGTCCAAAATTAGTAGCATTATTACCTTAATTCTCCATTTCCTTTAGGTTTACAGGACTCTGGGCTGAAAGGGAGGTTTGAAGCTGTTTTGTCTAATCCACCATCTGGTGCTAAGTTTGTGTACCCCCTTGCATTTCCCAGTTCCCCACCACCTCCAGCAAGTAGCAGACATTAAAGGAAATACATTAAATGAGCTATAAATGTCTCTCTTATTTGCTTACTTTGGACTTGTCCATTATCAATAGATCCCAGTTCTTGGTGAGCCTGGAAAATGGGGACCTAGACTGGGGCCTGGACTGAGGCTATTCAGGGAACTCTGTTTCCAACCTCTGTAGGCTTCTTTCCTCTTCAGTGGATGTTCCCCTGAAGACTAACTTCTGGTGTTCCCACCAAACCAACTACCAAAACAAAATAAAACAAGAGAGAAGCATCCTGCCCCAGGTTCTGGCCAGCTGATGGCCAAGGGTAGATTCTAATACCCAAATCCTAACATGGTAGAACAATCCTTGGCCACCACTGTTTCGCTTCTGACCAGGCGATTTCTGAAACATGCTTTACTGTGATTTTAGGAATAATCTGATGCTTTGGTTACCTCAATAGGACTTAAAATGTAACATTTGGGGCACATGTTTCATTTAGAACCACATTAATACTATTAAACACTAGTCATTGTATTTATGGCCCATAGTTCACAGATGGGAGCACAATTGCAGAGCAATTTCTGCTTCCACAACCTGCTGGCTGCATTGCATGACCTCAAGCAAGTTACTAAAACCTCTTTATTTTTTTTCTTTCTTTTTTAAAAAAATATATTTATTGGTTTGTTTTGTTTTGTTTTTTTACAGAGAGGAAGAGAGAGGGATAGAGAGCTAGAAACATCCATGAGAAACATAGACAACTGCCTCCTGCACACCCACCACTGGGGATGTGCCTGCAACCAAAGTACATGCTCTTGACTGGTATGGAACCTTCGACTCTTCAGTCTGCAGACCGACGCTATATCCACTGAACCAAACCAGTTTTGGCCCTCTTTGTTTCTTTATCTATGAAAGGAGAATAATAAAAAAAGAAACATGTAAAGTGCTAACTTATAGTAAGTGTGAAATAAATAACTGTTTTTGTTATTAGTTTTGGAGAAGCTACAATGAGGAGGTCATCCTTGACCAGGGCCAGGCTGTTGGTAATAAGTTGAGCCCAGGATATACTCTTGATCATTGCTATACATGCGGTAATGCGGCAGACATTCCATGGAATTGTCATACTAGAATATCCACCCTTTACCTTTAGGCAATTCTGCTATGCTTCCTTCTCATTAGTGGATGACAACAAATAATATCTTAAAAGAGATCTGGGGAAGAATAATCACAACTCCCTTTAATGACAAGCAGATACTATCACTAAGAAATTATCTTGGATTTTAACTAAACTTTTTGTGTTGTATTTTAGGGCAATTTCCTTATTGTATTCCTGATAAAGAGAAAATAATCACTAGATTATGTAAATGTGAATGGGTGGATTAGGGTGGGGAGAGAGAGGCAGGAAATGAGAACATCCAACTGCAACTAGGAGATCATTATTCTGGACCTAGTTTTGTCCCAACCAGGAGAGTAAGCCCAGGCAAGTCATCAGTTTTCTCAGCTGTAAGTAATTTTTCAGGCTATTTCATGTTCAATTTGCTGTTAAAAAGCAAAAGTCAACTGCCCTGATCAGTGTGGCTTGGTTGATTGGTGCTTTGTCCTGTACACTGTAAAGTCACAGGTTCAATTCCCCTAGGTTGCTAACTTGAACCCCATTTGGGGTGAGTACAGGAGGCAACAGATTGATTTTTCTCACACTTATATTTCTTTCTCATTTTCTCTCACTTTCCCTCTCTCTAAAAAGAAGGGGGGAATAAAATCAGTGAACATGTTCTCAGGTGAGGATTAAAAGGAAATCCAACTGAGTAAATTGGAGATCTAATTGGCTTTATTAAACAATTCATGAATCAGGCAGATTTCATTTAGCAAGCAGAAAGGCAGTCTGGAAAGCTATGTAAAATGAAAGGCTTTAATAGAAAGAAGGCTGGGGCAAGGAAGTCAGTAGCAAAAGAAAAATGAGAATTCATTGGAGGAAAGTAAGAGTTCATGGTGAATGAAAAGGATTCCTTCTTTTTTATAGCAGCACAGTATTCCAGTGTGTAGATAGATATACCACAGTTTTCTAATCCACTCATCTGCTGATAGGCAATTAGGCCATTTCCAAATCTTAGCTATTGTAAATTGTGCTTCTATGAACATATAGGGATTAATATATCCTTTCTGATTGGTGTTTCTGTTTTAGCAAAATAAGCCAGTCAGAGAAAGATAATATCACATTATCTCACTCATTTGTAGAATATAATGAACAACACAAACTGATGAACAAAAATAGAACCAGTGTTATAGAAGAATCAGACTGTCCAACCTGTTAGGGAAGGCGGAAGGGCGGGAGGGGGTAAGAGAACAACCAAAGGACTTGTGTGTATGCATATGAGCATAACCAATGGACACAGACAGGGCGTGGGGTGGGGGTGAGGGCATGTGCTGGAGGTAGGGGCAGCCAGGGAGAGGTCAATGTGGGAAAAAGAGACTGATGTAATACTTTAAGCAATAAAGAATTACAAAATAAAAAGGAAAGAGAAAAAAGAGTCCATGATGACAGTGGCTTCTCATTGGCTAAACTGTTTGTTCCAGTTTTAGCTGAGGTTTCCTTTATTAGTTTTAACACTGCTATTGCTGCTGGTGTAAACTGGGCCCTTTCATGGGATTATGAGAAAAGCATTCCACAGACCTACACATGGAAGCTTGTCCTTTGGCAAGATTTATTCGGGTGGAAATAGAAGGCTTCACTTAAGTCCCATCTCTGTCTGTCCTGCCATGTAAAAAATCCAGTCTTGTCTTCATCAAAGCCAAAACAAAGGCCTGTGTCCAGAGTTTCTGTTTTATATTAAAGCTTAGTCCTTTGGAACCCACATGGTCTACTATGAGCCCAGATGGCTGCTAGACACACACGGTTTTGTATGTTCCTGGAGAGGGGGAGGAGAGAGAGAGAGAGAGAGAGAGAGAGAGAGAGAGAGAGAGAGAGAGAGAGAGAGAGAGAGAGCCCTTTCTTCTCTGGGGTTATATTATCTCAGGCTTGGGAAGAACAAGGAGCTTTTTCAAAATAATAAACTTCTCAATCTTTCATGAGTTTGTGTAGGGCTGCCTCCTGACCAATCCATTCTTTCTCCAAGCTAGACTGACAGGCCTCAGTGGTTCTCATTTTGACTCCTATTGCACATGCCTCATAGAAGCACTTCTCCCTCACCATTTTGACTTCTACTGCACATGTATTTACCTCCCTTTTCCCCAGTGATAGTGGGGAAGAGACCTGTGGTCTTCTGGGGAGTGTGTGAAGCTGCAATCTCCTGGTGAAGCAAGCAGGCTCATACTCCCCAGTTGATTATGCTTAACAATGTCTGATTTCCTTTGCTTCGATCCTTTATTAATTATTAGTATTTAGATACCTACACTGACTTCTCCCCCTGAAAACCTTCTACCTTGTAATCTTACGAGGGCAAGTAGCTGACGGTCCTGTCTTCTGTAGCTGCTTCTTGCTGTCGACGAGCATAGTCCTGCATATCACCAGGCTTAGAGATTCTTCCCATCTGTCCAAGGAAGAAAGGTACAAAACAGAAAGAGAGCCTTCATGCAGAGTAGAGAGATTTTGTGAGGTCCAGGTCAGTCTGCTGTCCCTGGGATGCAGCATATATGACATCTAGAGGATGACATTGTCTAGAGGATGGCACTGTTGGACAAGCTGGCATTCTTGTTGTATTCTAGAGGTGACAAGTTAAACAAGAAGGTTAAAGGCATAGTCCAAAAATGAGGATAATTATAGCAACTAAAGGTCTCATGGGAAGTAAAAACCAGGTGATAGAGGGAGGGACTAATTTCTCAGTACACCAGATTAAGTTGGAGGAGTGTCCTTTCTTTATTAATATCTAGCTACTTACGCATGTGTTATGGCTCTCATAAACATCTGGATATGTAAATACTGCTTTGATATTGCTTTTTGAGATGACACAAGTGAATTGTGTGTTCAAGTGCCTAGTTTATAGTAGAAATGCAATGCATTTTTTATCCCCTTCCTTTTTTTCTCCTCTCTTTCCAGCTCCCTTAGCATTAAAAGGAACCTCATTGTTGGAGGATTGTATCTGTAAACACTGAAAAAATTAGAGCTTATTCATTGAAGATAGCAGACAAAAAAAAAAATAAATAAAATAAATAAATAAATAAATAAATAATGGTGCAAATTGTCCTTTGCCTTCCTGATTGAGGTGCTCTTCGTTGGGATACATGGGGCTACTGATGTTGATAAAGACTCTTCTTAGTCTAGATTAAATTATAATGCCGGACTCCAATTTTGAGTTGTTTTGCTTATGGTTCTGGGATAAACATTAAAAATAATCTACTTTGGTTTAAAAATACACTTAATCCAATAGCAGCCTCACACAAATCTATCAACCTATACAGGGCTTACCTCTATCTTCATAATTCTTGAATGTTGTTTTTAACCATCAGAGAAAAATTAGCTTCTCCCAAGTCATCTGGCTTTACTGATTTACATTAAATGTGTGTGTGTGTATGTGTGTGTGCACGTACACACATGTGCATGTGCGTTGAGGAAACAGTGAGGAGTTTACTTTTAATGAGCTCAATTACTCTCAGTAATATGAGCTATCAAAACATTTCCCAAGTCAGATTTTGCTGACTGGTACAAAATTGCATCTGACTCATTCTTGCCATTTGCACCCCAAATGTGAGTATATCCAGAAATAGAAACATAATATTTTGCAGTAGTATGTCTCTAGTGCAGAGCAAACACATGCCTTACCTTCCCAAGGCAAATAAGAGCAACCAAAGTTAATTGACTACAAACATACTTGAAGAAAAATGCTTTGTACGAGTGGTTCTCAAACTATGCTACACATTGGAATTACCTGAAGAACTTTTGCAAAATACTGATGCCTGGGTCCTGCTCCCTGAGTTCTGCTGGAAGTTGTTTGTGGGTGCAGTCTGGCCATTCAGAATTCTCAAAGTTCTCCAGGTGATTCTAATATATAGCCAAACTTGAGAATCATTGATCTACATCTGTGCACATCAACGAATTTGAAAATTCTATGAAGGTGTAGAGGCAGCTTTACATTTAAATTCCAATTGCTTTTGAATTGAGAACATAAATATTTCCTGCTTTAGATTACTCTATAAAGGGAAAAAATTAAGATAAGATGGGGTAAATTGTGCCTCCATTAGAAAACCAAGCATAGCAATGAAGTACAGGACATACAAGTTTATGTTGCTCTTATTTCTTTTATATATATATATATATATATATATATATATATATGATCTTGAGAATATTAATTTGGACCAGAAAGAGGAGGGCCAGCTAGCCCAAGAGCAGTGTGGCAACACCAATGGCCTGCCTCCCTCCCAAGCCCGAGGATGCCTCTCCCCTCACAGCTCCGGCTCTGAACTGAGAAACTTCATAGCCTTCCACACCCAATCCTCTACACTCCACCCCCTGTGCTAACGGACAGGGATGGGGCAGCACCAGCAATGCCTTGACACATGGAGGTATGTCCACTCCAGACCCCGCCCAGGATTGAGGATTAGTCCCCCTCTAGGGTTGGACAGAGAAGAGAATCTGGGAACCTGCTTTGTGTATCTAAAAGGAAATATAGGTGGGAAAAAAATATATATATTTCAGAAAGGAAGGAAGAGTGATGTAAAAGATAGATAGAAAGAGAGAAAGAAAGCATCAATGATGAGAGAGAATCATTGATCAGCTGCCTCCTGCATGCCCCCTACTGGGGATTGAGCCTGTAATCTAGGCATGTGCCCTTAACCAGAATCAAACTTGGGACCGTTTAGTCTGCATGATGATGCTCTATACACTGGTCAAACTGGCTAGGCAATTTATGTTACTCTTATGTAAAATGTCCACATATGTGCAAATGCATGACCATTGGGGGCCTCCTCTGATCATAGGGACCCTCTCTCTTTCTATGCTGTTGCCTTCTGTCTTTAATAATGTGATTTCTCATGTTTGTCTAAAATAGCTGCTCAAGTACCATCCAGCATAGTAGGAAAGAAGAAGGAGCAAAGAATGAACCATTGAAAGATACTTTTTAGAAGTGGAGCCAGATGGGTCCACTTGCATCCCTTTAGCTCAGTGATTCTCAACTGGGGGAAGTTTTGCCCCTTGGGAAATATTTGCCAATGTCTCAAGACATTTGTGGTTGTCACTTCTAATATAGGGCGGAGGTGCCATTAAACATTGTGAAATGCCCAAAGCAGCTCCTACTACAAAGAATTATCTGGCCCACATTGTCAACAGTGGCAATGTTGAGAAACCCCACTAAGTTTAGCTATAGGTTGGTCATAGGACTATACTTAGCTTCAAGGGAGATGGGAAATTATTGCCTATATTCTGAGAAGCTATCTGCCCGTTTAAAAATCAGGAATTCTATGATCAGAAAGGTAGAATGAACAGGGTAGAGATAAACTATTTGTCTGCACTATGTTGTCCTATAAGTTCCATGTCTTGCCGAAAGATTTGAGAGCTAGAATTTGTTCCCTTATTATAATCCATCATGCAACCATGATGTAAACTCATACCCAGCATCAACTGGCTAATTTTTCAAGTAGAATGAGACATTTGTAAGCAGGAATGCAATTCTAATGGAGCCTTTTCTGGTTACTGCTCCTAGGGAGCTGGGGTTACATTTTAATGAGTTAATCTTTCATGACAATGCAGGAAGAGCCTGCTGGGCATTGACTACATGAGTAGTGGGTTACAAAAGAAGTTTCCAGTATATAACATGTACTTCGCTCTTTCAGTTTCCTTCCCTCTCCGCTTGGATAAAAATGGGAGGTACCTCTTTCCAGCGGTTTCTTAGTGCTTTATTGTACACAGAGATAATGCAATACAGTAAATTTGAGTACCTCTCCCTCTTTATTTTATGGATGAGAAAAGCAGGCCCCAATTTTTCTATCTCTGATGTGAATGAATTGGCATAGATAATGTCTTTAATCCCTCCTAAGATTTAAATTATTTGGCACCATGAAGCTGATTCTAGGAGTTTCACCTAAACTAATAGAATGAAGAGTGAAGATGCTCTTACTAGAACCTGCTTTTTGAAGTTGAACTCCCTTTTGGATTTTGTTTTTTTGCTTTTTTTCCTCAGGTTGATACTGGCTGTCAGTTAGCAGGATGGAAACATAAGTGCCCTGAGAGACTAGACTGTCCAAGGAAACGTTTTGTTAAACAATGTTAACACAGAAACATTTCAAAGACTTTTCCAGTTGTATTTCAATTCAGTTTCAATTCTAGGACAGTAACAATTCACAGGTAACAAATGAAGTTGTCTATACTTTGGAAGAAAAATCCATGAGATTCTGTCTATGAAATAATTCTTAAAGTTCCTGTCTTTTTATAATGACTTTATCCATGATTCAAACAAAGTCTATTTTTAATGTCAAGGGAAAGTATAATATGTATTCTGGGCTTATTATCAGGTTCAGGTTTAGAAAAATTAAAAGGAAGAACATCAAGACAGCATTCAAAGGATTGCCATGTTTTCCTCAGGTGGAGAAAGTTTCTCCATGGTTAAGCTGATGAACACACCTATGTACAGGAAACTTTATCTATTATTCAGAATATTCTCATAAAAATACTTTTCTTTAGAAAGTTATAGAGATAACTTAGTTTTCTGGAATCTTTTCTTCTGGGCTTTTTATCTTGTGAATGTTATCTTGTGAAATGCAGCCATATTGGGCAATGACAACATCACACAGACTACCTTCTCTCCTAAATTCCACAGCTTCCTTCCAATAGAAGAGGGAGAAGAATCCCATCCAGAGATAATAGACAATCCCAACAATGGGTGTGGCTCAGTGCCATTCAAATGTGACAGTGTGGTAGATGTGGAGAAAGTTTCCTTGCAATTTCTGTCATCTGTTATCATCTTCCAAAATTGATGTTTTTTTAGAAAATGCCCTGGGCCAGGGCTTAAGCACCTTTGTGGATGATTTTTCCTAAAAATATCTTAATACAAATATTACCAGTTTACTGTTTTGTACATGTTTTGCAATATAGAATCCAGAATAATACTGGCCTTACTTTCATCAGAATCTCAATGTCAATGTTAATGTTTTCAAACATTTCATGTGTTACTTCTCAAAATGCTGCTATATTTGTTTTATTTTCTATCCTCTACAGTTTAACTTCTAAAATAAGTTGGTAAAAATTATAATGAGCAGAAACGTTTTTTTAATAGTGAGATAAAAATAGGCCCTGGTTTGTGTCAGAGAATTTTGAAAAAGTTAGTAAATTTTTAAAGAATTCTCAATATATCCAAATATTTTGAAAAGTGGGTTCTTTGGAAGTTGCTATAGCAGCAGCTATTTGAAGCTAGAAATATCTTTGAGATTATATGTTGGGATCAAAATTGTCTTATTATAAAAAATGTCACAGATTTTGGGTCAACATGGACTGGGTAACAGTCACAGCAGGCAAAAAAATCTGAGGAGAGTAGTAGGGAAGGCAGCCATTGCTAACATGTCCTTATTTAACTTAGCCTTTTTATTTGATTTAAAAGGAATGAAATATATTGCCTCTTGCATATTTTTTTCATTGAGATATCTCCATTTCTCTGATAATGATACTCAACACATATCAATAACCAGGTGTAGATATGCCAAAGATGCAGATGGTGTTTCACATAATATGTCCAATTTTGTAGGCTAGTTTTGTAAACAGAAGATGATTACTTTATTCAACAGAGATCAGACAAAATGACATCCAGGGAGTCTCCTTCAGGATTGGTTAACTTTACATAGAAATCTAAAGTAATTATGACTACACATGCTGGAGAATGAAATGTTCCCATCAGGCAATGATTATAACCAACATCAAGCAAGAATTTTAGCCAGGCAATCAGAAATCACCAATTATGCAGAGTATCTGCAAGAGAAAATGTTGTCTCATAAAAGTGCTGAAATGAGTAACTGGGTAAGGTTTTTAACAAAAACAGATGGGCCCATTTTGGCTTTTGACAGTTGACTTATGCAAACTATATGCAGAGGCTCAAACAGATTATGACCCCTAGCAATAGTCAACTTGTAACATATCCATTATTACCTACACTCATTGGCAAAATGCTCTCTTCAGCTACAATGATGGAAAACAAAACAATGATTGTTCAAATTCATTATATTTCTCTTATACTTTGGCTATCTGAGCACCTTAGATTCCCCAAAGCATGAACTTTTAATTCACATATTGTAAGGCACGCAAATATTTTGTTGTCTTGAATGTTTTTGAGATGCATGTGGTTCTGCCTTAATGGTAGCCACTTTGTTTATCTATGTTTAAGATTTATCCTGCTGGTCATTCTCACTGAAACACGTCTATAGCCCCTACCAGCTCAGGGATTCCACTAGCATGTCTTGGGAAAGTTCCCATAACATTGGAGCAAGAAGAGGCTTTAGCTTTTGCATAGTTCATATTTCCACATCTTTGCTGTGAGATAGCTAAAGCTTATAGGATCAGATATCTTATTCACGTAATACAACTGATCATTGGCAAGGACAAAACCAGAATGCAGGCTTTTCAGTTATCTATTGCTGATTAACAAAGTCCCCCGAAAGTTAGGGGATTAAAACCACATTGCTTTATTTATAATAAATTTATGAATTGACGGGAGGGTTATCTGCTGGTTTTATGTGGGCTTATAAGCATGGCTGAATTTAGCTCAGATATCATGTGGACTGAAAGGAACAAAATGGTTTTACTCATTTGTTTTGCAGTTGATGCTGGTGGCTGTCAATTGGGGCACTGGGCTCTCTTCCATGTGGCCTCTAATCCTTGAGAAAGCAGGGCAATTTTCTTACATGGTGATCTCAATCAATGTTTCAAGAGAAGGAAAGTAAAACTTGCAACACCTCTTAAGATATAGGTGCAGCTCTAGCTAGTTTAGCTCAGTGGACAGAGTATTGGCCTGAGGACCAAAGGGTCCCAGGTTTGATGCCAGTCAAGAGCATGTACCTTGGTTGGGTTGCAGGCTCCTCCCCTACCTGGGCCCTGGGCAGGATGCATGTAGGAGGCAGCCAATGGATGTTTCTCTCACTTCGATATTTCTCTCTGTCTTTCTTGGTGTCTTCCACTCTCTAAAAATTAGTGGGAAAATATCCTTGGGTGAGGGGGAAAAAAAAGAACCTAGATGCAGAACTGTCCTATTCTATTGATCAAAATTAGTCCTGCAGAAAGACCAGACAAAAGAGGTTATGTATTAACTTCTAAATGTGATGAGTGGCCCAGCCACATTGCAGAGGAACATAGAATTGCCCTTGCCATCCTTGAAAATGCTCTTCTACATCAGGTTATCAGTTTCCACAGGTAAGGACAACATTTCTGTGTAAGCCCCGGCCTTGCGCCATTTGCATCACTGCTGATTTTGCAGCAAATTGGTGCATTCTAGTCTGTCAATAGACACTTGGCCAATATCCAATTTATAGAGAAAGCTTCCTCATTGTGATTGTTTGGCCTCATATGTCAGTGAAAACTTTAAAACCATCTAGTAAAAATAACTCGGTTCTCCTTGAAAATTAACTTGATTTGAAACCTAATACATTTTACAAAGTAATAAAACCATGAGAAAGCCTTTTTATGCTCTTAAGTGGAATCCTTAAAGTTTGATTAGTTTCCAAATGCAAGCTGTCAAGTTGAGCAAAAAGCCTGTGTTCCCAGTTTATGAGGGATGCCATTTGGTGACCTGAAGGTGGCAGATGTAAAGGCCAACAGTGGAGGATGGTGGTGGAGCCAGAGTTGGGGGGCCTCCAGCTGCTTTCTTGATGGGTTCTTTGTCAAAGTCTCTCTTCTGAGGAACGTGACTCCCTGTGAGTGGCTCTTGGTCTTAGTATAAATATTTCATTAGTCATGATGGTTTTGAAAACTTAAAGCTGTGAAGGACACATTGGAATCTGTGTGATTTATGATAAAGCTGAAGGAAATTTGATCATTTCAGTCCTGCCATATGTAGCGGTGTGGAATGTGCAAATGAATTGCACCAGTAAACCCGACAGATTTTGTTTCTTGATTTAAAAAAAAAAGTTTTTAAGTCAGATCAGTTAACAGGCAATTTGAAACAGGGAGTTAGCAAGGCAGCTGTTTTTGATGAAATTCCTTCCAAATGCTTCTCTCGCCCTTCCCCCTTCCATAGTTTTCTCGTAAGAACTGAGACAAGCTTCTCTACCAATTTTTTTTAGCTCTACTTATCAGTGATTAAAAAATTAAAACCCAGCATAGTCCTGTATGTTCATATACTATTCCTCTACTATTTGCTCTTTGAGGATAAATCATGTGTCATGGTTATTTTAATATGATTACTAAATGCTATGTACATATTAATTCTTTGCATGATACTTACAAGATATTTAGCACAGACATATGCTTTTGTTAGTATAAGTATGCTTTTGTTAGTATACTTTTGAATTTAATTTTTGCAAGTAATGAGAGAGAAAAAGAAAACATTAGTTTTATCTTCTGTAAAATGGACATTAAATGGATGTGAATGAATTCTGCAATGAATGTCAAGATTGTTGACTTGATTTCAACAAACGACTCAAAAAAGTTAAGAGACTGCTCAATTTTATACAGCAATTAGATGGCTAAACCAGTGAGAACCCATCTTCTGACTCATAGCTTTGTTTTATTTTTTATTATAGTACTAGAGGCTTGGTACATGAAATTTGTGCATGGGGGAGGGTGTCCCTCAGCCCAGCCTGCACCCTCTTCAATCTGGGACCCCTTGAGGATTGTTGGACTGCCCATTTAGGCCCAATGCAGGTAGGATCAGGCCTAAATGGGCAGTCGAACATCCCTCTCACAATCCAGGACTGGTGGCTCCCAAGTGCTTGCCTGCCTGCATTCATTATTGCACCTAACCACTTCTGCCTGCCAGCCTGATCACCCCCTAACCACTTATCTGACACCCTGATTGATACCTAATTACTCCCCTGCCAGCCTAATTGCCCCTAATTGACCTCCCCTACAGGTATGGTCACCCTCAACTGCTCTCCCCTGCAGGCCTGGTCACTCCAACTTCCCTCCTCTGTCAGCCTGGTCGCCCCTAACTGCCTTCCACTGCAGGCTTGATTGCCCCCAACTGTCCTCCCTTGCAGGCCTGGTCCCTCCCAACTGCTCACTCCTGCTGGCCATCTTGTGGCAGCCATCTTGTATCCACATGGGGGCAGCCATTTTTCACCACATGGGACAGCCATCTTGTGTGTTGGAGTGATGGTCAATTTGCATATTACTCTTTTATTACATAGGATAGAGGCCTAGTGCATGGGTGGGGCCAGCTGATTTGCCCTGAAGGGTGTCTTGGATCGGGGTGAGGTTTCTTTGGGGCATGACACAGCCTGAGCGAGGGGCCTGTGGTGGTTTGTAGGCTGGCCATGCCCCCCATCAACCCAAGAGGAGGTCCTGGTTTCTGGGATTTATTTATCTTCTGTAATTGAAACTTTGTAGCCTTGAGTGGAGGCCTGGGCCGGCAAAGATGTGTGAAAACCTTGGCTTTCTCCATTGCCTGGGAAACTCAAGCCTCCCGCTCACTCCATGGCTGCAGCCATCTTGGTTGGGGTTAATTTGCATATGGGCTCCTGAGTGGCTGGTGGGCATGCTCTGTGGGTGTAGCATATTACTCAATTTGCATATTACTCTTTTATTAGATAGAATGTTAATATTCTATAATAGGTATTAAAGAGAAGGCTGAAACTCAGAAAGGCAACAATGAAAGAATAAGATCACCAAGAGCAAAGATGTCATTAGAGACCAAGGTACATATTGTCCACATCTTCAGATTCCCAATTTTAAGGTATGGAAATGAAAATTGGACAGTAAAGGGGCTTAATAAAAAAAAAAAAAAGTTTCATTTAAAATATGTGTCAGGAGACCTCTGTACATACCCTGGACCATCAGAAAGATGCACCAGTGGGTTCCAGTGCAAATTTAAGCTTTAAACATTACTGGAGGCAAAAATGACAAAACAAGTTGTTCTACTTAGGGAACATCATGAGAAGGCAGGGTTCTTTGGAAAAATAGAAGGTAGCAGGAAAAGAGGAAGACCAAACATGAGATGGGTGGACTTCATAAAAGAAGCCATTGGCATTAGTCTACACAAGCTGAGCAGGGCTATAGTCATCACGCTTCATAAAGTCACCTGGAATCGAAGCACATACAACCATGTGTAATAAATATTCATGAACAAATTAAATTTCTTTTGAATTGTCTTTGTTACTAGACATTACAGCTAGTTAACATAATATTTTAGAATCTAAATTTTAGATTAGCACTCCCATTCTAGAATACAGTGATTCTTTGGCTGTTGTCTTTAGTGACCCAGAGAAGTTCAGACTGGCCAAAAAGAAAGGAAGTGATCCACAGGCAATGCTCGGGCTGTGTCGATGAGGATTACTCCACCATGAATCTGGGAGGTGATCAGATTCAGGGAGCTGAATTTTTTTGCTCTCTGTGTTATAAATCTGTATTACCCTATCCAAAACTCTTGGGTGAAAATTAAAATAGGTTTGGTTTTATAAGGGAAATGCAATGTGTATTCTGAATATTGTATATGTAGACATTAAATAGCACCACATAACAATTAGGTTAATATCTCTGCAGTGAAATAAATATTCTCTTTTACTAATAGATTCACATCAGATTTTGCCACCCAGTGAGCTTTAAAAACAAACTTACAGAAATATATGTAGTTATATAGTTTTTAATTTTGGAACTCTGGATAAAAGATTGTTGACTTGAATTCAACAATAAGGCAGGTACTATGTAAATAGACTTTCTTCTGGGAAAGGGAAGACTTTCTTTAAGAGACAATCACTTTGAAAGCAAAAGAGCAGACAAACACACAATGTACTTTGTCTTGGGTCAGAAAAAGAAATTAAGGAAAGATTGTTTTTTCCTAGGTAGAAGGGGTACCTGAATGGTCTGTATTTTTAAAAAAATCTAAATTGGTGGCAGGACAGGGTGGGAAGAGCATCCACATTGAAATGTTTTAATGCCCATTTGAGTGAGCTCTGTAAGTAATAAGTATTTCCAGAAACATCTACATTTTTAAAATATATGTTTTATTGATTTTTTACAGAGAGGAGGAGAGAGGGATAGAGAGCTAGAAACATCGATGAGAGAGAAACATCAACCAGCTGCTTCTTGCACACCCCCTACCGGGGATGTGCCCACAACCAATGTACATGCCCTTGACCGGAATCGAACCTGGGACCTTTCAGTCCGCAGATCCACGCTCTACCACTGAGCCAAACCAGTTTCGGCTAGAAACATCTACATTTCTATTTTCATTGCATGTCAACCAAATATCTTCCATGAGATGTCTGAAGTTAATAAATACAATCTTTAGCTAAGTTTTTTTCCGTCTCTGTGCTCAGTACCAAGGACCCAATTAATAGCTAGTGTTTGGGGGGCCCCAAAGCTGTCGTGGTCCATTAAGCAGACCCAGTGCAGAAAAGGATGGATGTAGAAGCAGAACAAATGCTGTAGATCTTGCAGCACCCATCAATTCAACCCTAAAGAATGGTGTGGGAATGGGATGCTTCACAATAACCACTCTTTACAAATCCAACCCCTTAAAATCAGAATCCAAATTTCCTCTATGTTATTTTCAAAGGTGAAAGAAAGTTATTTTCTTAAATTGTATTTTATTTTTCCAGGAACATCTGCCCTGTTGGTTTCTTTCATCTTATGTGCAAATGAGTTTCAACAGCAACACTTTCTGTCATCCTTGTCAATGATCTGGAATCAAAGTTACCAGAGAACCTCTTAAGAAAATGTGTGGTGTAAAGAACTATGGATCCTCCAAATATGTAAGTCTTGAATTGCTTTATAGCAACCAAAGATCCTGCCAAATGAATGTCATTCCAAACAACCAAAATGTCTCTGCATAAATCACATATGTAAGAATGCTTCCTATAAAAATTGGATTAAAAAGTCAGTGTTTTCTAAAGAACTGAGCCTGGAATGGTTATGAAAGCAGATTGGGTGGAGTATGAACATTAGTAAGAAATTAGCTTCAGATAAAGAATAAGATGGCTATTTATGTTTCAAGGTATTTGAAATATCAGATTACAAAAGTTAGCAAAATGAGATTAAGTCATGTGGGAAGGGAAAAAAGAACCTACTGGTATCTATCACATCCCTGGTAGACACTGAGTATGTGTGTGTGTGTGTGTGTGTGTGTGTGTGTGTGTGTGTGTGTGTGTCTTGTTTTATCATTACAATATTTCTATTGCAATAGCTTCCTAACTTATCTTCTTTTCATCCTTCTCTATACCTAACAGTTATAGTGATTGTTTACAAACAGAAATAAGGTCATATTATCCAGCTTCTAGGAACTTTTCAGTGGCTTCTCATCAAACTTTTAAATCACACAAACTTCTTAACATATCCCCAGTCTCCATGTTAGCTGGCCTGGTCCTACCTCTGAAGCCTCACCAGGTATTGCCTGCTCCCTTGGTCACCATGCTCTCAGCATACGACCTTCATCCAACTCTTTAATCTGTTTTTATTTGCTTCTGGGACTTTGCACATGCTCTCTAAAGTGCCCTTGTTCCAATTTGCTGGTTTTCACATTTCAATTTCAATGTCAAACCTTCAGGGAAATGTTCTTTGCTTGCATAGACTTAATTTCTCTTACTTTCTTATAAAACCTATTTTTTTCTTTTACACAATTCCCTACTGTTTTAGTTATATAGTTATTGGTATGATTATGAAATCATTGTTTTTCACAACTTTCTAAGCTAATTTAGACCTGCAATTGTGTCTGCTTGCACCTTATATATTCCCAGTGCTTTGCAAAGCTTCTGGATCTGATAAACCATTCAATAAATACTTAAATAAAAGTGACAGGTGTAACTTTTATCATATGTATCTTCTCTTTCAAAATTGGTAAGTGAATCATTCGCTCTGTGTCACCTGACCAGCTTCTTTCAGAGGTGAAATGAGCAGTCACAGATCTCTAATCAGCTGAGCTGAGATCTGCAAACATTCACAGATGAAGGGATGAAGGTCTGAGAGGAAGTGAGGGCACACACTTCTCTTCCAGCATCTCTCCCTCAGCAGTTCAGTGGTTTCTCACAAGTTAATTATTTCAAAATTTATTATACTTATCATTCATCAAATATGATCATATGTCTTTCACCTCATCATATAGTTGTATAGAAGAAAGGTGGTAAAGAGACAGGTGTCGCTTTTATCATATGTTGCCTGAAATGTGCTATGTAATTTATGAAGTGTATTTCTTATTTCATTAATGCTATGTGCCCATATATACTTCTAATTTAAACCAAACCATACTAAAGGCAAAAGGAGCTAGTTTTCCAGGTACATCTCCAAAATAATGAGAGAATTGTAGTAGACAAATAACAAATTCCTTGAATGATTTTTTAGCTTTCTAGAACACAGAAGACAACATTGATCTAAAATTCCTGGATCTGAAGCAGTTCTTAGTGGAAGGGGGAAATAGTTTACCTAAGTAAGTAAGTAGTAGTCTGTATAAAATAAATTACAACATGTCTCACTAAATAATTGCTTAGAACAAGACAGTTCTGACAAAGCACATATACATAATAAAAATGATACGGGGTAGTTACTTTGGAAGCAGGCTAGATGTCCTTTCAGATCAACACAAATCTTAGACTAAACTAGGGTATCCATTATTTTAAGGGGATAAGAAGGGAAAGATGGAAACAATTAAGTTTTTGCCCTTTAAAGTCTTGATGTACTTATCTTGAAATCAGAGTGGGGGTTGGGATGCAGATAATTTCTGATTGGACATTCTTCTTCACTGCTTACTCAATCATGGCTCAGTGCTAATTCCTGAGTGTGTGTGTGTGTGTGTGTGTGTGTGTGTGTGTGTGTGCGCGCACGCTCTAAGAGGGGTGGTATGGTACTTCAAACAAATAATCTTGCAGCCGCCACAGCTGTTCCTGATTTCTTTTAATAATCCATGACAAAAATATTGAGTGCACAGTAATGCAAACATCTAAACACTAAAATAAAAACAGACAGAAGTGATCATTTGCTCTAGCTCCTTCTATTTTATTTGAATGCACTGAGTGGGTTGAGCTGTTGAAATGACTGTTACTATTGAGTAGATTGTCAACACAGTTGTGGCACCAATAGTGCACGTGTGTGTGTGTGTGTGTGTGTGTGTATGTGTGTGTTAAAATCCATTTTTGAGTTGAAGAATGGGAATTCAATATAGTTATTTTTGTCCTACAACTAAAAGATCTTTCTGCCTTGCAAATTTGTCCATTTCTTTCTTTTTTGTTTAATCTTTGGATTCTTTTGTTATCTAACTCATCCAGACCTTGAAGAACCACTTGAAGTGAAAAGTGTATAGATGAGTTAAAATATACTATCTATCTTAATAGCTGGTGCCAGACTTGCTTTCAGATTAGAAACTCTTATCAGGATAAAGCCTCATCAGGTGCCACCTACTCCCAGGATCATCCTGTTCTTGATATACTGGCCTTCCTCCAGTTCCTTAAACAGGCCACTTGCTTTTTTTTTTTTTTTTTTTTTGCTTTTTTCTTTTTTGCCTCAGGGCCTTTGCATGTGCTATCTGTTGGGGCTAGAAAATGAAACTGTGATGGCAGAAGATAGCATACAAAAGTAGACACAGCACTTTACATTAAAAAGTGAGGGGAGATTTGTACATTTTAAGATTCCCATATTTCATTCTGTGTGTATTAATTCATGGGGCTACTATAACAAATCACCTTAAACCAGGAGGCTTGAGACAGCATAACTATACTCTCTCAATTTTATTTCCCTCAGTCATATGGTTCTTGACTTTTTCTGTCTGCTTTATTTCACTTAAAACGACATTCTCAAGTTCCATTTATGTTGCCAACAAAAGGCACTATTTCATCTTTTCTGATGGCTGAGTAGTACTCCATTGTATGTATTCACCGTATCTTCTTCTTTTTTTTTTTTTTAAATCTAATCACCAATGGAAGGACACTTCTGCTATTTCCATGTTTTGGCCACCATAAATATGCTGCATTGTATATAAGGGTATATAAAGCTGAAAGCAATGAATAAACAAATAAGACAGATAAAAATTCCTAGTCATAGACAACAGTCTGTGGGGGAGGGAAAAGAGTTGGGGGAAGGGGAGATAGAAAAGAAAGGCAAATATATGGAGATGAAAGGAGATTTGATTTTGGGAGGGAAATATATAGACAAGGACACTATAGAATTTTACCATTTGAAACCTATATATTTTTACTTACCAATGTCACTGCAATAAATTAAATCTAACATTTTAAAAATTTACTCTCTCACAGTTCTGGAAGCCAGAGTTTTAGAATCATGGTTCCAGCAAGGCCATGCCCCCTCTGAAGGTTTGGGGGGAGGATTCACATTGGAGCTGTTTCAGCTTCTGTTGGCTTTAGGCATTCCTTACTGTGGTCACATCACTTCAACCTTGCCTTTGTGGCTGCATTCCTCCCTCTCTTGTTTGTCTCCCCATCTTTTTGTTGTTGTTGCTGCTGTTTTTCCTCTTATAAGAACATTTGTCGCTGGCTTTAGAGTCCATCTGAATAATCTATGGAAACCTCCTCAACTCAGTATCTTTAACTTATCACATTTTCAAAGACTCTTGTTCCAAATAAGATAACGTTTTCAAGTTCCAGGAATTAGAACTTGTTAACTTTGAATGGTTATTATTCTATTAACTTCTTCAAATTTACTTGCCAAATTTTGAGCTTTGCCATGTTTTATTTCTTATCATATTTCTTTTAATAGACCCATCGGTTATCCCCATATTGTAATTTTATGTTTATTTATATATACATTTTTCATTTTTTATAATTAGATTAGCTAATGTATTAAAACTTTATAGACTTTCAAAAAACCTCATAAATTTTCTATTTTTTTATTTGAATGTTTAATTTATCTATATGCATTGTTTCTCGTTGATTGCCCTAAGATTTTAGTTCTAGGTATTTACTTCCAAAAATCTTTTTAAGCAAATCCATAGTTTTAATAAGTACTCAAATCTCTGATCCAAAAGATTTTTAAAAAGAGATCTTGTGACTTAGAGGTAGCATGGTATTTTTGTTTGTTTCCTAATTTATACATTAATTTTATACTGTTACATAGTTATCAGAGAATATTGTTTCTGTTATTATTTACTTTTATAAATGTATAGAATTTTCTTTGTGGCTAATTTTTTGACTGTTCCATGGTTAGCTGAAAAATATGTCTGCTTTTAAAGTAGAAAATCAAGCAGAGTTATTTTATTAATTATGTTATTTGGGTCTCATTGTTAATTTTTAACTTGATCAAGTAAGAATAATAGTAAATCACAGTCTGTCCTTCTCCCATGATTTTTCCTATTTTTTCTTTCAGTTCCTATACTATTTTCTTTATGATTATTAATGCTATAATTACTATTTATATACTAATGCTAGATTATTTAGGATGTGGATATTAATAACTGCTCAATATATTTGTAAATTTTATCCTTTATTGGTTGCCTATAATTCTATCATCTAATGCATTTTTCCTCAATTCATTCTTTCTAAGACTGTAATCCCTGCTTGTCTACCGAATATGCATATTTTTATTTTTTATTTTCAATATTAGTCATTTAAAGTATCTATTATATTATATAAAGCATAATATTGAGTTTAGCCTGTAATATAATAAAAATTTTCTCTTTTTTTTAAATATATTTTATTGATTTTGTACAGAGAGGAAGGGAGAGAGATAGAGAGTTAGAAACATCGATGAGAGAGAGTCATCGAATAGCTGCCTCTTGCACACCCCCTACTGGGGATATGCCCGCAACCAAGGTACATGCCCTTGACCGAAATCAAACCCGGGTCCCTTCAGTCCCCAAGCCGACGCTCTATCCATTGAGCCAAACCAGTCTTGGCTAAAATTTTTTTCTTTAATAATCAAATATATCTATTAATACATCTATTAATATGAAAATGTTTGCTCTTAGATATGTGAAACATTTTGTGTCACCATCTCTGTTATAATTCTTTGTATGTTTTTCTATAAGATATGTATTTCTGTTGTTGTGTGTATGTATTTATTCATAAAATTTGAAAGGTTTTTACGTTTTTTATGTTTGATTGCCATTATGTAGCTTTACACAATGATCTTAATCCTACATTCTTTTTGAAAGCCTCTGTTCATTCCCTCCTGTGAGTAATGACAGAATATGTATTGTTCTATTTCCTGTTTCTTTTTTCTACACCATCCAATTTTGGGGAGATCTTTTGTTTTTAAAAATCCTTCATCCTTGGTTGCTTACCTGTGCAGATTTAAATAACTTTGCATTCCCATTCCTAATGGGTCAAACATTGCCCCTAAGAGCTCTCCCTGCTCCCACCCCTTGTTGTGCTGGCTTAGAAGGAAGCCCGGATGCAGAAGAACAAAGGGCCTGCACCAAGTTGCCCACACAACTGCTCTGGAGTCAGAGCTGGGTGCAGGGATGTGACTTGAGCACCCAAAGCACCTGCTACACCGCCTCCTCCGGAAGGGTGGAAGGGTGGGTGTTAATGTGAGCAGCATCAGTTGGGCATTGATATCATGCTTGGACCTCAGGTTGCATCACCTCCATGACACCAGTAAGTGTGGGAAAGGCTGCGAAAAGGCTGATAGGTTCACAGTCTATCTTCCAGGCTTATCTTCCCTTTTGTGTTCTGAGCAACGGCCTCTGTTGTTGCTCTTCTTGTTCCCATGAGAACAAACACAGGACAAGCAACTTGTAAAGGAGCAAACACTAGCTTGATGAGCAGGTTGCCTTTGGAAATAGACACTAAAACTAGATCCAGTCTAAGAAGCACAGGTGAAAAAATATTGTATTTGTAGTTTTCAAGGTAGTTGGTCAGTTATCATAAATCAGGATTAAAAAAGGTAATTAAAAAGTACATTTTTCTGTGCCTTTTCCTGTTCTAAAATACACAAGATGAAACAAATCAATTTTTTTAGATTGCTTAGATATATCTGTTTTTTCTAATTTGCAGTTATTAAGCTCATAAGATTTTGAACATTATGTACATTCTGAATTAAAATCCTGCCTTCACTGTGTACTGACCATGTGAGCTTGGGCAAATGACTGAAACTTTCTGTGACTCAGTTTTATTCCTCTGTTAAGTGGAGGTAATAATAGCACCCAAATCATAGGGCTGAAAAGTAGATTAAATATAATTACAACCAAAACCGGTTTGGCTCAGTGGATAGAGCGTCAGCCTGCGGACTCAAGGGTCCCGGGTTCGATTCCGGTCAAGGGCATGTATCTTGGTTGCAGGCAGATCCCTGGTAGGGGGTGTGCAAGAGGCGGCTGATCGATGTTTCTCTCTCATCAATGTTTCTGTCTTTCTATCCCTCTCCCTTCCTCTCTGTAAAAAATCAATAAAATATATATATTAAAAAATATATGTGTGTATATATATATATATATATATATATATATATATAATTACATATGTAAAGTGCTTTTGAAAAATATATATTCTTATTGATTTTAGAGAGGGAGGGTGAGATAGAAACATTAATGATGAGAGAGAATCATTGATCAGCTGCCTTCTTCATGTCCCTACTGGGGATCGAGCCCAGTCTGGTCCATAGTAAGCACTGTAGGAGTGTTTATTATTATTATTATTATTGTTGTTGTTGTTGTTGTTGTTGCTATTATACCTCCTGATGGAGAGACCCTACTTGTGTGTTCTGTAAACTTTTTAAAACTTCTCGTACTTAAAATTATTTGTACAATTTCTATTTTACCTACTAGACTGTACACTCTGTGAGACAAAGGAGCCTGTTTATCTAATCCACACTTTCGTACAGCTCCTGATAAACAACATGGAACATAGTATGGCTCAATGAATACTTTATTATATGAATGGTTATATGAATCATCCAATAAATACTTCTCATTTTAGGTCCCTTTATTTCCCAATTTTCTGAAGTAAAGCACATATTTTTAATGTGTTTACTCATTGTAGAGAAGCACGAATTTCTCCTATAAGCTATGAACATACATTTACAAAATATACTTTAATTTACCCAATAGTGGAGAGCTATAAAACAGACTGACATATCAACACAACCCATAATTCTCTCCTAATCACCAAACATGGATTGACTTAGATTACACATATATCCCATATTTTTTCTCATTGAATTATCCAGGTTGCATGACCATCCAGGCAAAATATTGAAAATATTCTCAGTTCTGTTCTTTGTCCTCATCCTGTCTTATTCTCATAAAAAATAATAACCAATAACCCCTCTATTATATGAATATATATATGGGTTAATTTCAAAATTCTCTGATAGGAAAAATTACTTATTTTTTTATATTTTCTTATCTTTTTAAATTTTATGTTTTAAATGCCAGAAATAATAAGCTCATTGAATGTAGAAATAGTAACCCAAAGAGTTTTTATTTCTAAGTAATCAAGGTGACTTAAGGATGCAAACGCTGTGACAAGGCATCTTTGGATGAGATGAAATTGTCCTTTTCCACGGGCTTGAAATCTCTTCCAACTACACTGAGTGAGATGATGTATTCAACTGACACATGAAGGATAACACTAATAACCCACTCATGCCTGATACCAAACTGTGAAGAAGAAAAATAATGAAAGAGTACTAACCTTTATCAAACCCCAGTCATGCCAGGTGCATTGTATCTTTTAATCCTCACAACTATCTTATGAATGCCATGAATTCTACCTCTGTTAGATGAGAGGACACTGAAGATTCAGAGAGTTGAAGTTTCTCGTTCAGAGACTAGATAGAAAGAAACAGCTGATCTTGGAGTACCCCTCACTGCTGATAACTGTCATTGACGCATATCAAGTCTTAGTTATATAATTTTGGCCCCACTCATTCTTACCCTCAATTTATAGTAATGAATAATAAACATAGGCAATGCTTCCTTTGTGTGTCCACAGCCTCTTAAGCCCTACCTATCCCTAGATATTGGTCTTCCTTTCAGACCATATTACATGAAGATGCTGCAACTTTTCCACCCTGGGGCCTACACGGGTTGGAAAATAATGTACAGAAAGTAATTAATGCTTGGTTTTGTTATTTATTTATTTTTTTATTGAATGTGCAGACTCGTCATATGAAAGCTATTCTTCTCTTAATTTGGTTATTTTCTTCCTGAGTCCTCCCCCAAATTCTTTATTTCCTGTCTTCCTTGCTGACACATACCCCAAGTATGAGCATTTATCCTCCCTTATCCTGCCCTTCTTCTCCTTTGTGAGCTACACAATGTTGTCTTCTTAATAGGCTCATACTTTTATGACTTTCACTATCATCTCTATTCAGATGAATAATGTCTCCTATTCATGACCTCTCTGTTGAGCTCAAGACTTGCATTTCCAGTACCTAGTTGGGTATTCACTAAATACTTGCTCAGGTTTGGGCATGTTGATTTTGAGGTGCTGGCCTAATATCCATTTGAAGACTTTTAATTCATCTCTGTATTTGTTTTGTCATCTTTAAGTAGATGCCAAGTTAATACCTCACAATCAACAAGCCCGGTCTTGTCTTTCTTCCCTAGCTTGATGAATATTATCACTCAGCCACCCAAACTTAAAGCTTCACAGTAACTTTTTTCTCTCTTTTTCTAAACATGCACATACTAGTTTGTATCTTAGGTTACCAAATTTTGTGGATTCTGTTGAACCATATACACCCCCCCCCCTTTTTTTTTATTAGTTCTTTATTAGGATTTTTTTACTCTTCACCTTTTGCTATATTCACCTCTTGACCTCTTCTTATATCCTTCTAACTGGTCTTCATCCCTCCACACCTTTCTACAAGTTCAATAACACTGACACTAGAGGTATTTTTCTAAATCAAGGATCTGATCTCATTTCTCATTTACCAAATACCTCTAGTTTCACTCCATTGCCTACACAATCACAATATAAAGCCCGAGTAGTCATTTCATGTTCTTCAGAGAATCAGATCAATCTACCTTTCTTGTCAGTCTCAACCACAATGCACTACACTAGAGCCAGGCCATACAAATACAGCAGCTCTGAAAGTGCCAGTCTTTTCCACCTCTCTGCCTTTGTTAATGGTGGGTTCCTTTGTTTGGGAGGGCCTTTCTTCCTCTCTCTATCCGACTCAGCCCAAATCAACCATATCCCAATCCTCTCCCCATCAGAGTTGATTGTTCTCTCAATTATTTTCCCATCACATATGAAAATCCATCTATCATCCTTCAAGCTTTATGAACAGAGACCTTTTAATAATTATTTCTACAATTAGGTTACCTGAAGAAATCCTATAAAAAAAATTCAAATTCATCTCCAAATCTCTTATTTCTTAAACTAGAAAATCCTATATATTAAAAGGCTAATATGCAAATCAACTGAATCGTGGGACAACTGGTCACTATGAGCTTCCCCCTGCTGGTCAGTGCACTTCCACAGGAGGAGTGTCACTCACCTGGAAACCTGGCTCACAGCTCATGGCTGGCAAGTGCAGCAGCAGTGGCGGGAGCCTCTCCCACCTCTGAGAGAATACTAAGGATGTCCCACTGACAGATTAGACCTGCTAAGGGGAGCGGGCCTAAACCTTCATGGAAAGCAGGCCTAAGCCATCAGTTGGACATCCCCTGAGGGCTTTCTGACTTCGAGAGGGCATAGGCCGGGCTGAGGGACCCCCCCTCCTCCGCCAAGTGCACGAATTTCATGCACCGGGCCTCTAGTTTATTAATAAGACCTAACATAAGGAACTCACATGAGATTATATTATGTCATTGCATCTTTCTTTAAGGCTATTAATTGTTAAAACCATTTTACAGATAAGAAAATAGGAATACAGGGGAGATATTTAATAAAAATTAATTCATAAACTAATGAATTAATTTTGAAGCAGAACTCCTCATCCATAATGCTATTTTTTAGATTTGGTCTAAGATAGAAGCTACCAGCCACATGTAATTGTTTAAGTTAGCTAAAATTAAAGAAAATATAAACATCTGGTTGTTTAGTCACACTAGAAACATTTCAAGTGCTCATTAGCTACATGTGGCTAATGGCTACTATACTGCATTGTACTGATGTAGAACATCCCCATCATGGCAGAAAGTTCCTTTCATTAGTGCTGATCTGTTCCCCTTTCTTCCCTTTTGAGGGCTATACTTGATACTGCATTCTCTCTTAAGAGAAGTTTCTGTTTCTTTTTTGGTGTTTTTGTTCCTTATTTTCATTTGCTTCTGCCAATGCTTCTGGTGTTTGGGTAGTGTCGGAATGAACAAGTATCAAATGATTTTCCAAATGCCTCTTATAAACTGGCTTGATTTCTTTCATGTCGTCAGAGTTTCTTTCAATCCAATTTCTTCTCAGGTGAGGTCAGGAAAAAAATGATTCTCTTGCATATGAAATTTTTCTTAAGGAATAAATTATATGCTTTGTGCAAATGTATTACATATCTTAGTTATGAATCTATATGGTTTCCACTTCACTTACTCTGGTTTAGTTATCAGAATAAGCCTATAAAAGTCAAATTTTGTCCACAAATGGAAGTAATAACAAAGATCTTTAAGAAGAATTTATTTCATTACAAAGAATGGGAAGCAGAGAGGAAAAAAGGACACAAACATTTGTTTCATCGCCCTCATCACCCTCTTCACTTAACACACACACACACACACACACACATACACACACACTCACACTCACACACTCAAACACCCCAACATTGTGTCTCTGAAAATGAGGGCATTACCATCCAGATAAGAGCTACAAAGTACTCTACTGTTAAGATGTCTTGCCCATTGTCCATTTTGAATAAACATTCTATCTCAACTTAATGTACAGAAAACCTGAACTTGTTTTCAGTACAATGAGTCACTCCTATCTCTGTACTACTTCCATGTTCTATACATAGTACCAAATATTAATGCATGTATTGCATTTGTTTGCAAAGTTATCTATTTGAATATAAATCTCTCTGACTATATCATCACTATTTAAAGCATAAGAACCCACTTGTCTTTTTACTCCCAGCATACAGTACATTGTTTGGCAAATACTGGTAGTAGAAGGGCTTGTATATCTAATCCATTCTTCAAGTCTTGAGTAGTCCTGTCTTCCATATCCCCAGACACATTCTCCATTCACCATCACCAACTCTCTCTTATCTCAGTGTTTTGTAATAAGAAAATTCCTAGGAGCAATATTAATCATCCCTTTTTTCAGCAATGCACACTTTTCTGCTGTCCCAAGTATACTCATATTCACCACCCATTCCCAGCTTCACATGTCCATATTCAACAAACCAGTGAAGGACAGTGAAGAGATTTAGAATGCCAAGGAGCTCCATGGCCATCTTCTGCTGAGCATTGGCTGGAATACGACTGGCTTATATCCTCAATATTACTGTTTCCAAGAGTGGGATGGAGAAATAAAAAGCAACTGACCATCTTTCTATATCTAAGCAGAAAACACAGTTAGTACTTTCCTAAGCTCCCAGAGGATTATGAATAGTTAGTGCTTCAGATCTAGCTCAAGGCAAAAATTATATTTTCCAAAAGATTTTCTTTTTTTAGTACTCTTTTTCTTATGCACAAGGCTTTGATCAAGCTACAATTTTAAGTGATTACAGCTTTTGAAGACTCAAAAGATTTAAAGACCCATTGCATTGTTAATAATGGTGTGCTAGGCCAGCGGGGTCTTGCTCAGAGCCCAGTGTCCTGGAGTTTACTGGACTGACGGCCCATTTCACCAGTCATGAGTCCACCCTGATGCAGCTGGTCTCAAACTGAGAAAAATTCTGAAGACAAATTAATTCATTTCGCTTTGAGATCAGTCTAAGGGCTGTGGAAATAAATTTAATTTTCCTCCATAAAGGAAAGAATTATCATCTGCCCAGTCTCCAATCAAGCCTTTCTATGACATATGGAACAACTAGGTTTTTTTTCCTTTCCCCCACAGAGGGCAGCTTTCATTAATCAAGTTTTTCATCTCCTATAAAGAAATCCTGATACATAACTTATACAAGTGGTTAAACCAAAAGTATGATGTGGTTTTTATTTGGTTAATCAATGATTCAAAAGCTTAACCTGGATTTTTTGGACTATATTTATTTTCAACCTTCTTTATCAATAGAATTAGATCTATTACCTGGCTAACTTGGCTACACAAAATTGCTCATTAAAAAGACCCCCCAAAAAGAATGGAGGAAAATCAATTAAAATGCTAGCATTAAGACAGAGCCATTGATGTTAGAAAGCTTCTTTTAAAGGGAGCATATTGATCTGTTTTTGGACAAAAGCAAATGTATTTTCTGCAGGCCCACCCTATGTATTCTAAAGTTATCTGATTTATCTTTTTTTAATATTCTTTCCTTGGTCTGTTAACACAGCCTGTTCCTATAACTCATAAATAATACACAAAACTGTGTTGCAAATGGTTCTTTGTATTAGCTTTGTTCTTTTTGCTCTTCTCTTTGTGTAGCTGCCGCCCTGCCCCCTAATAATAATAATAGAACTACTGCCAAAAATTGAGGATAGGAAAGATGATATAAAATTTCAGTAAAAGGCAGGTGGGTCATGCATTTTTATTACTATACCCATGTCTGCATTGTACTGTCAGGTTAGGGAGTAATTTTATAACACACAGTTTTATCAAGCAGGACATTGTGTCTGCAGAGTTTGGATGCATGGAAGTTAGTCACACTGCAGTGCCAAGGTAAAATAAGCATCAGATGATCTTGATTTGCATATTTAATATTCATAATGACATATTTAAGGCTCTGTACAGAACATACTGGAAGCCTAGGAGAAAGGCCTTGACAGGCAACTAAATGATTTGCATTGGGAACACGCAGTTTAGAGTACAGAGTGATTGTGAACAGATAAGCATGCAGACCTGAGAGTCCATTATCCTTTTAAACAGTTTGGACACCAATAGTGGTCAGTCAAAGTTACATTTTTACACTGTTGGAGTCTGTCTTAAAGTACAACATATGAAAGTCCCAGACAGTGCACACTTAAAATTGACAGTTACACATAATTTGGAGAGGGAAAGTAGTGATTGTGCAACTAGATTACAGAGGCCAGTCACATTCTAAAGCATTCACATTTGCTCAACATCTGGGATAGTTTAAAGCTTATAGAAAATGGGAATGGATGTTGACAAAAATAGGATAATATACATCAAGTTCAAAGATAGTACAAACAAACCCATATAACCAGTGACATTTTATGTGAAGAGAGACCTTTAACGGGAATAGTCAAAGGCAAGTCTGCACAGTCTCTTTGGATGTCTAGACATTTGAGAGGAAGGAAACTAACCAAATGTTCCAAACCCCTCTCTCTTGCACTGATTCAGTCTGGCTGCAATGGCTCCATCTCTGTCTGAAACAGAACAACTCATGGTTCCTCCTCTACTTCCTCCACTATGACATAAATTTCAGAATTGAAAGTTTGGGTCCAGAAATTATAGACAATATTTAAACCGTGTATGAAAATCAGAAAGAGTCCTATGATCTTGAACCCTAACTATTATATTCATTTAGAGGTCCCCGTCTTTCCTGAGCTATCAGCCCTCAGGTGTTGGAACCAGACATCAACAGTAGAGACAGATGGCTGACTTCCACCATTGAAGCCTCACTTGCCTCATTACCAAGCACATCTGAAACAAGGAACTACTCATGAGTATCTAAAATCTTTGTTGAGATCTCAGTAGGAATCCAAAACTAACTTCTAGTGAAAAGAAGATGCAGGGTATGCATGCCTTTCTCTCTCCTTACCACATATTTGGATCACTGATGATGAGTGATTGGTTAATGATGTTATTCTTGGGCTAGTTTGAAGCCATGTCTCTAGGGTCATGAATTGAATTTGGGCCTTGAAAAAAGCCTATCGACAATAAGCACACATTACCAAGGAAGCATAAGGATCTACTATAATGTAAATGAATTGAAATAAAATAGGATGAAATATTAAAGTGATAGCTTTAAGTGCACTTACTATTAACAAGTATTTTGATAAACTTCCAGAAAAGTGTCTACTGAGTAGAAAGCAAGGCCAAAATATAAATATAAAAATATTACCACAATAAGTCAGACTATCTTATGTCCAGAATTATTATTATTATTATTATTATTATTATTATTATTATTATTATTTTATCTCTGTCAATAAGGGACTTTTGTAAGATGGCTATTACTTCCTAAAATCAACTCTGAAAGATTAAGGGTGTGCCTCAAATACATACTTTTTTATTATCAAACATGTACAATATTAAGTTCTTCAGTATTACTTCTTGGAGCTTCATGTTTCATGAGTTTATTATGCTCAGTTGAATGAAATTATCAGTGTATATTACAGAGTAAAACCATTAAGAGCAAATTCTATTTACTAGTCTTGCCAACCTCCTGGCCAACCTTTGGTATAATAAAATCTTTGTCATCTTCCAATGCATGGCTCTACTACCAGTAGTACCAATACTACAATAGTAGTAGTCATTATCTAGTGTGTGATTTCATTTGTCAGAATTTCCCAGATAAGCAGAGCAAAGAGGATGGATGTCGTGGATGTGTGTGTGTGTGTGTGTGTGTGTGTATGTGTAAGGAGATTTTTTTTGGGGGGGAGGGATATGAATGTACTCCCCCACTACAATAAACTATGCAGTCAAGTTTTCCACATTTGGATAAATCACAGGGGTCAGCATATCTGGAGTGCAATGGCTAAGCCTCACCCTGGGAATTCCACCTTCGTGATCATGGTATCTTCCCTGCCAGGCAAGTATAAGATACTTATTTTAAAGTATTAGCTCACACAGTTTTGGAGGATTGGTAAATCCAAACTCTGATAAGAGAGGCTGGCAGATTGGAGACTCAAGAAAGTGTTGCAGGCCAAGTTCAAAGGCAGTCTGCTGGCAAGTCAGAAAGAGGTTATGTTGCAGATGATGTTTGAAGGTGGTCTTCTGGCAAGCTAGAACTTATGGAAGATCAGCTTTTGTTCCATTTAGGACTTCAACTGTTTGAAGGATGCCCACCCACATTTTGGAGGGTGATCTGCTTTCTTCAAAGTCCACCAATATACATGTAAATTACATCCAAACACAGCCTCACAAAAATATTCAGAATAATGTTGAACCAAATATCTGTATATTGTGGTCCACCAAGTTATCACATCAAATAAATCAGCACAGTGACCTCAGGAAAGTTACATAATGTCTTTGTGCTCCAGTAGGCTTATCTATAAAATGGTGTTAATTGGAGAATGGATACTTACTCATAGGAAGATTGTGAAGATAAAATAGATTCACAATTTTTTTTCAAGTTTGTTCATTTATTTTGTTGAGTCTATTTGAGTTACATCATTTAATAAAATTTATAGGTTTCAGGTATACCATTCTATAATACATCATTTCTATTTAGTATAGTGTTTCACCATCAAGTCTACTCTCTCTCTGTCATCATTTATCCCCTGTTTCCCCATTTGCCCACATACTTTAAACAGTTCCTGGTACATAGTAAATACTTTGTTATAGATCATTGGGATAGAAAGGAACTTTTGAGATATCAAGACCTCTCTGATATCCAGAGAAGTGAAATGACTTGCTCAAAATTGTAGAGTGAGCTGGAATCAGAGATAAGAATTTTAATGTCCTAAATGCCAGTCCAGTGGCTTTTGTGGAAAGCTTTGCTGCTGCTTCCCTTGGCTGGGTAGGTGTAACAACAGCATATCAGATGAAGTATATTATTACCCAAAATTAGAATACCTTAGTTTTTGAGATATTTCAAAATAAGTACTTGATAGTCAGTACTCCAGAAATACTTTGGGTGTGTTTGAATATTTATATCTGTATATTATTGAAAAACTACCTCTCTTGTCTTTTGATGATTCCTTAAACCTGAGGTTCCTTTATAATTCTACTCTTCTACATGGGCCTTTGAGTTTCCTTGAGACAGAGCTCACAGTAACACCTGCTGTTTCTACAGAATCCACCATCTCAGGTTCAGTGAAAGTTAAGGTACAGTTAATTGATGATTTGAGTAACTTGAGTTGTTTTATTTTTTCCATTTTGAAAGATTATATTCCCCTCCATTCTAAGCCTGTTAATAAGGGTTTTCTCTGTGGAACTGTCTTCCTTCCCATCTAAAAGGTTATTCTATCTGAGACTCTAAATCAATGTTTCTCAGAGTGAGTTCTGTCAGAATCACATGGAATATATGATTACCCAGAGAGCTTAATTATATGTATAAATAATTGGTCAGCACTACAGAACCATCAAATGTGAATATGTAGGGGTGGTTTTAAGAAAATTGCATTCTTTTAACTTTATCATCTTGATTCTTATGCCATAAAAGCTTGAGAAGTGCTGCTCTAGGTAACCATGACCTTGCTCATAAACACTGCATCATGAAATTTTTAAAGCTGTAATGATGTCCTTTAAAGTTGCTAGGTTGATCCATCTCTACTTGTTTAATTACGTTGCATTATACATTCCATTTAGCTGAAAACAGTTTGGCTCTTCTGTATTAATGGAGTGTAGCTGTGTTTACAGAGTATTTCTTGTCTGAGCTGCTGGGTTAGTGATCATTGTTAGCTCTGCCTCATAGAAGCTCTGGGAAAGGTATCACCAACTTTTAATGCTGACTATTAACATTCATGGTTTATTACATTTGGTGCCACATTTTAAATGGCCTAGTATAAAAGTTTCTATTTTCAAAACACATTAAAGCTCAACTATTTTCTCATCCTTAAGGAAAGGTTTAGTAAATATCTATTTCTGAATAAATGATCTGTGGAATGATTTGTGATTATATAAATTTACATCATTATATAAAGGAAAGAAATCATTGCATCCTAAGGTGAAAATACACAGAAACCACTAGATTTGGTTCCTGACACCCACTTGACCAATTATTACTGACAATACTAAGATTAAGAACAAGTTTAGCATTTAGTAAATGTTTATTTAGTGCATGGCAGGGGGAATACTTAATACATTTGTGTGTTATTTTAGTTAATCTTCCAACAACTTTGAAAACTAGATTATTTTCTATATCTCCATCTTTCTGAGAATAAACTGGAGCCTAGATAGGCCATTCTTCTTTCCCATAATCACACAGCTTGTCGGGGCAAGAGTCAGCAACTAAATGTGGGCCAAGCCAACTGTAAAGGCCATGTTCTCACCCACCTCTTGATAGACCAATTTCCTGCTTCTGCTCTGTTGTATCTGATGTTATGTCTAAAATGAGACACCAGACAGAGAAACTGAGATATGAGAGTAATATCACTCTCAGGGGGATTTTGAATGTGCTGTCACCCCAAAACTGGAAGTGTACCACTATCATTTCACCGCCAGGGACCCAGCTGAATGGAGTCTCAGCATAAGCTCTGTTACTTGTTAAGCATGTGACGATGCAAGTCATTTAATTTCTCTGGGCTCCATTGAGTCCATTTGCCATTAACCAAGGGGGCTGGAACCTAATCTCTTCAAGCTGTGACTTTGTATATTATCATAGAACTTTAAAACTGGCCAAGATTATCTGGTCAGGAATCGCTTGGTTGTTATGATTAGATAGATACCCACTGACGTTTGTGTAGGTAAAGAAAATATAAAGAAAGTGGTTTATCTAATCATGTATGTTGGTTGCAGGTGCATCCCCAGTGGGGGATGTGCAGGAGGCGGCTGGTAGATGTTTCTCTCTCATCGACGTTTCTGGCTCTCTATCTCTCTCCCTTCCTCTCTGTAAAAAAATCAATAAAAATATATTTTAAAAAAATAATCAAAACCAAGTTTAAGGGATACAGCCAGACTTCCTAAGAACTGCAGAGTTATCCCTTGTCTCTTCTCTCCTTTTCTCCATATCGGGACAAACCATTTCCATTTTTATACGTTGACACTTTGCTTTTCTCCACCTCAGCAGATTAGTTTCCTGTCTTCATTTTCTCATGGCTGATATGAGCTGCCTAAGATGATGGCCCCCAACACTGACTCACTTCAGTTTCTGGGTATAAATTACAAATTTCAAGATGAGAGCACCTAATTGGGTGGATCAAAGGAACACTATTGATCAAATTATCTGGGCCAAATGGATAGGATGGACTTGTTTGAATTTGTCCATTCCAGACAATTATTTTTATCATTTATGTAGAGATTATACAACTTTTGTAAAAAACTGAGAATGAATCTCCAATGAAAAGTAGAAATATGGCTTGACCTAGGAAAATCAGTTTTATTCTTTGAGCTACTTTCTCTCATTCAAAATTCTGTGTCTTTTGATGCTCTATTGTTCTCTCTCTATCTCAGTGCCCTTATGTCACCCTCCTCTCTAATCTTTTCTGGTCTTTCTGGTTCCTTTCCCTCCTTTATTCATAAAATTTCTTATCTGACACACTGCAGGAAGGTTTTCAAGGTGGGAGCAAAGTAAATCTAATCAAGTAATTACTACCTAGATTTTAAATAAATACATTGTCATTATTTACTGAGTGATTATTACATGCCAAACATAGTGCTAAGTCCTTCACATATAGTGTTTTATTTACTCCTCACTATAGACTCACAGAATAGGCATGGCTAATTTGTTTTTCCATCTGAGAAAATCAAGATGCTGGGTAGTTAAGTAGCTTGTTCAAGTTCACACAACTACTACATGTAAAAACTGGGATTCAAGTTCAACCTTCAGAGCCTGAACCATCGTGGCTCTAGCAACTGTGGTCATGACAGCTGCTGCTGGCTCACACTGACTTACAAGAAACACGCGTTACATTTTCAGGAATTCAGAGGACTGTTTATTAAATATAGCCATTCTAAATTGTAAATTATAAAAAGTTACAATTAAATAAATTAAATAAACAAAGGTCATAAGTACCCTAATCACTTTCTAATTATTCTGCTTTGTTTTACCATTATATATGCACTTTAGTTTATTACATGTATTATTGTGCCTGGAAACACTATATAATAGTGCACTATTGTACATTTTCTCCTAATTCTGTCTGTGAAAGTCATGATGGTGGCTTCAAATCAGACACTGAATGAGTATTTACACCATAGAATTTGGTAAAATCTAAATACATTCACTTTTTTAAAAAAATGAATAAATACATGGCTATGTAGCCCACACAAAATCCATCTGAAGGCTGAATTTGGCCTATGGGCTTTCTTTTTTAGAACTTTGATTTAAATAAATGTATCAGTAATAGATGAATCTTAAGTTTTCCTGCCAGACCAATCTTTGAGAGTGGGCATCTGACACACACAGCACACATCTGGTCAGTTAGGATTGCCGTCAGAAATCACCAATAGCTTGTTGTCCAGACAAACAAGAAGGAATCTGATGAGCACTGGCCAAAGGTTGCCTGTGGCCTAACAGGGCTTTTTGAGTCCTGGCTGACATTTTCCATCCTGCACATCCAGGTATTTGTACTGGCCAATGTGGAGCCACCACAGTCTCTGCAAAGAGCTGTCTTGGCTCCTTAACTGAAGCGCTGTGGGCAGCAAATGGCTGACTGGAGATGGAATTAAAGCACAGTGGCAGTTTTTATGCATACTGCCTTTGCATCTGTTTTTGACTTTGTTTATTCATTAGTTCTTCTTTCTAGGTCAATGGGAAGTGAAACAGAAGAGGGTCTTGCAGCTGCAAGAGATAAATATGTGATGGGGTGTGTGGGTGGTCATTTCATGTTGCTTTGTGGGCTGAAATGATGCTGGTTTCTTATGTTGTCTGTGGAAGTAGCAATTATCTTTCTCTCTTCAACTGAAGTAGTTATTTTTGGTAAAAGCTATTAAATCTTTTGACTTAGAACATTTTGGGCACCCTGTGGTTGGTTAGCTATGTTTAGATCACTTGCTCTGCGACCTTGGTCAAATCTCTCAGCCTTTCCATTTCTCTTTTGTTAAGCTGGGAATAACAGAATGACATATCAATAGCTAGGATAATGGAAACAGATTTTTTTAAATGTTTGAAATCTAGAATATTATTTCAATTTCTCAATGTAAATTCTTATAGTCTTTATTTACTTAACAATCAACCCAATTATCATCAATTTGTTTTGTGCTTTAGACACTGCATCATATCTATAATGTTTCCAAAATTGTAGTGCAGGAACCATACTCTCAGTTTTCAAAATGTTTTTATGTTTGTTATCTGTCCCAGTTCAAGTTCTGGTATATTGTATGAAGTTGTGAATCTTTGAAGTGTTTCCCTTCTATGGATTTCTAGTCTCTTCATTTCACCTTACCATACGAGTTTAATCAGCAAATATTTATTGAGTACTTTATATGTTTTCATTTTATACCCTATGAAAAGGATAATCTTGAAAAGATAATCATCTCCCTGAAAGCTGTGTAAAATCAGAGTCAAGTAAAAAAGATAAGCTATAAATATAAATGAGAAGAATTTCTCTTCTCCATCCTCTTAACCAACCCTCTGGAATAACTAGCTCTGCATTCACTCAGTAAAATACATTGCCTGTCCACGGTTAGCTGTTTACTTCTAGGGACTAGAGTTGAAACCCAAGTGTGTTTGTTCCAAATATGTCTGTGTTGGTTTTGAAATAGTCGGAAAGTTAACTTAAAACTGATTGGTGTAATTTTATTATTGTAAAAGAACAAAGCAACATTCTCAGATAGACAGCAAATACACAAATGGTAGGAGAATGCAAAATTCAGGACATGAGAAGTAATATCTATGTGGAAGAGTAAAGAGAGGAGAGAAAAGTCTGAGTAAAAAATTTAGAAACTTCTTGGAGGAGATAAGAGATCTGATGTCAGGTAGTAGGCAATATTGAAGAACTGATTAATTTTGATCAGGATAGTGAAATTAAAAGAGAAATATTTTAAAGATATTTTTCTGATAATGATACACAGGATGAGATTAATCTTCTCTGGAAAATATATTTTTTCTTAAATGTAGTTTCAGATGAGTTATATTGTTTACCTGGAGCACTGTGATGAGGGATCTGAAGCTGAGGCCAGCCTCAATGAGAAGAGTGTTGTTTTCTATTAGTGATGCCTGACATAGGCAAGGTGGTTGTGACATCTATGCCTTATTTTTGTTGGCTCTGGGTTAGATTATGGGTAAAACAGTGGAAATATATGCCACTGAAATAGCATGACAGATTATAAAGAATTTTATGAGAGACATTTTGAGAATAAATACTAAGTTGGTTCTATGGATAAGGTTATCTTGTAAGTAGAATTATTAATTTTGTCTTTTGACTCAAGCAAAGATGTTTTGTCTTATTGTTGACATAAGAGAATCATTAGAATATAGTCATAAAGAACACAGATTTAGAGTAAGACAAAATTATGTTCAAAATATAGACCTGCCGCCCTAGTTGGTTTGGCTCAGTGAATAGAGTGTTGGCCTGCGGACTGAAGGGTCCCAGGTTTGATTCCAGTCAGGGGACCACACCTAGGTTGTGGGCTTGATCCCCAGTAGGGGGCATAGTGCAGGAGGAACCAATCAATGATTATTTCTCATTGTTGATGTTTCTATCTCTCCCTCTCCCTCTCCCTTTCCCTTCCTCTCTGAAATCAATATATATATATATATATATATATATATATATATATATATATGCTCGGTAATTTCAAGGAGTTCAGAAAATTTATCTCAAATTATTTAGCTATTACCTTGCTCATAGAAATTCAAAACCTTAAAATTACCACAATGTTTAAAGCAGTAGCATACTACCTGTCACAAGGCAAGCACCCAGTGTAAAAAAAATAAAAAAAAAAATAAAAAAAAAAAATGCCTCTATTGCCTCTGATTCATCTTCATAGAAAAGAAACAGCACATGGCCAGGCAGTTACTGAATTTCCCCAGAGTAAACAGGAAGTGAGGGTTGGGGAGAGGTGATGAGAGTTGCACACATGCTGATAGCACATTTTCCAGGTAGATTTCCCTAACAAAGGGAGATAGAGACAGCTAGAAAGGTTTCAGCCAAATATTTTAATGGCCCAATGAGAGACAGCAAGACCTAGGTGATGCATGGGGAAACAGGTGACCTCATAGGGCTCAACCAATGAGAAACTGGAGGAGGGACTAAATAAATAGGCTGTGTTTCCTGCCCCACATATGTTTCTGTACAATGGATGCCTACTCTTGACAATGTTATTAAAAGTCTCATTTTCACCATGCTTCTGTTTCCCAATTCATTGTTTGAAATTCAGACAAGTGAGCCATTTCTCACACCCAGGAAATGATATTCCTTATGTTGAGGGCATGAACAATGAAAATATAGCTTCAAAGATATTTTACTAATTTTTGTTTCATTAAGTATTGCCTTAAAAAAAAAAAGCCCATAAAATTATTCTTCTAACAGTCGGGATTTTCTAGCTGCTGTAGGCCCAAATGAAAGTGAACTGATTCTAGATTTTAAAAAATAAATAAAATCCATATATCCATGCCTTTGGAAAAGAGACACCAAGATTTGTTTTTCCATGAGAAACTAGAAATTGCAACCACCACCCACCACCCTCACCACCCGGCCCCCACTGTCTGGACTACTGTTTGCTCACCATTTATGGAATTAATCAAAGGCTTTGCAAATGAGGGATTATCATGGCTATGAAGGCATGGTCTGAACAGCAGGATACTGGTACGCTTATATATAGACATTGCAATGTATTTCCCTTCCTATCTCTGCCCAGTGGGCAGTGATTTTTTGGCAGTGCACATGAAAATACTGGGCATCCATTCACAGGATTTCCCAATTTGTTTGCGAGAAGTTGTGATGTTCATTTGTAATTAGGTTTTGGCAAACTCTTTGCAGAGAATTTCTTTATAAATAAGAACAGAGCTCTTCATTTGGCAGAACTCTTTAATGTGCAGGTTTGTATTTCCTGTCTTTTAGTTCCTTAAAAAAATAATGTTATAGAAACACACATACCCATTCATTAAGCACTTTGAAGTAGCAATCTGTGATATTTCCAAACAAAACACTGTTTTACCAACATGGTTGATTGTCTCAAACAGAATTTCCTTTCTGTGGAATTATACCAACTGACATTTGAGACTGAAAAGCCCCAAAAGTAGATTTTGGCTAGCTATTTAGTGTGTTACTTGTGGCAAAGAAAGATGTGGGTCCATTTTAATCCAAGAGAAATATCATGATTCATCATATCATTATATTCAAAGCTCTATACACTGCATGGAGAGACCTATTCAAGATCTGAATATTCTAGAAGTGACTTAATTTCTTTTCAAAGCATATTCCTTACTTACACACTTTTCCTCTGAGTCCAGTTGGAAATGTGTAATTTTGGTTGCAATGGAAAAGTAATAAAGTTGTGATACATTAAATATATTAACTACAGCAATGACTTAAATCATTATGGCCATTACATCTGATACTGTGTTAATTCAAACACAGCTAATTCTATGTGTGAATGTGTTTTAAAAACAACATAAAGAAGTCTGACTTGTGAAATGCTGAATTAAACATCAGTTAACTGGCTTAAAGAAGGTGGCCTTGGGGTGAAAATTTGAGAAACTTCCTTTATAATGGGAGTGGAAGGAAATGCCAACAGCAGATGTCCCATCCTAAAACCTATGCCCCCAGCTTTTCCAAGGGCACAGAAATTGCACCCAGCAATGATGCCCTGTCAAAATGATTTAAAAGGAGGCAAAAATGTTGCTGGAGGGGAATTCATACTCCAGATCAAAAAAACAATTTTAAGTGGGCTTCTCTGGTGGCCTCTGTTGAGACATATCACAGTCCCAGACTGCTGTTTTTCCAAGAGGTTAAATTTCAAAAGGAGAAAACAACAGCAAACAGGCTGCCAATTTACTCAACCATCTCACTCCTGGAAGGAGATCTGTTCAAAGGAAAATCGCTGATCTACAAATTCCTGCATCTAACAAACTCTTATTAACACTTTGCAGGAACCTTTCTAGAGTTTTCATGTCATAGGTATGACTCCTGGGTAGGCACAGCCCTCTCCAAACACATTGGTCCTCATGACAACTCTTTGCCCTGTAATTCAGCCCCACTGGGGGAAGCCACTGGCAACTCAACCTTTAATGCCTGGGGCAACCCATGGTGCCAAAGGACACAGACCAGCGTTAATATCCCATGCATTTCTATGTGGTATAGGCTAGAGAGGGAAGTTTACAGCACACTTCCAAAAGAATGATGGTAGCAGACAGAATATTACGTTTCCTTTTTATTAGGCACTGAGAGTCGGCTGAGGAAGGTGAGTTGACTAGGTCATGGATCAGTTCCTCTAAGATCCTGATATCACTATCGTCCTCTGCTGGGTACTTAGAAGCAATAGAAAGCAAGTGCATTTAATTGGTTAAAGACTAATTTCCTAGCCCCAAAGTTGGAATGAAAATTTGTAGATAGATAGATGATAGATAAATAGATAGACAGATACAGAGATGGAGATATCTTTATAGAAAACAAATTCACATAGTATGAATAAAATAAAACAAAAGGAAATTCAAAATCACTTTTCATATCCCCAAAAGCAAGTATAAAAAAGGGGCAGAATTACTAACTAAATAAGAATAAAGACTCTACGCAGAAACCGGTTTGGCTCAGTGGATAGAGTGCCGGCCTGCGGACTGAAGGGTCCCGGGTTCGATTCCGGTTAAGGGCAGGTACCTTGGTTGTGGGCACATCCCCAGTAGGGGGTGTGCAAGAGGCAGCTGATCGATGACTCTCATCGATGTTTCTAACTCTCTATCTCTCTCCCTTTCTCTCTGTAAAAAAATCAATAATATATATATATATATATATACACACACACACACACACACACACACACACACACACACACCGTATTTTTCGGACCATAAGACGCACTTTTTTCCCCCAGAAGTGGGGGGAAAAGTCCCTGCGTCTTATGGTCCAAATATAGCCTACACATATACTTTAAAAAAAAAGTTTTTTTACTTGCCCGGCTCTGTGTGGTCTCTGTGCTTGCCCGGCTCTAAAATGGTTCTAAATGCTGCTGTTTACTTTACAGGGTTGATTACATGTGTTTATGACTGTGATGTTGGGTTTTAATGCACATAAAATATTTTAGGACACTATTTGTTTCAGAATCTTTTTTTCTTCATTTCCCTTCTCTAAAAACTGGTGCGTCTTATGGTCCGAAAAATGCGGTGTGTGTGTGTGTGTGTGTGTGTGTGTGTGTGTGTGTGTGTGTATATATATATATATATATATATATATATATATATTTTTTTTTTTTTTTTTTTTTTTTTTTTAAAGAATAAAGACTAGCTTCTTACCTTCCTAGGTAAAGTATATATAGCATATGTTAAATAGGATGTAATATTTAAACCCATTTTGGATCATCCTGTTTACATTTAAGGCTGACAGGCTTCAACTAGTTTAACATATAATTGGTGATCTAAGATAGAAAGCATGTTATAAGGAGACAAGTGGAAAGGGAGAAGTATTTTTACTGATTTTAGAGAGAGGAAGGGAAAGAGACAGAGAGATAGAAACATCAGTCAGCTGCCTCTTGCACATTACCCAGTGGGGATTGAGCCTGAAACCCAGTCATGTGCCCCAACTAGGAATCAAACCCGTGACTTCCTTGTTCATGGTCCGGTGCTCAACCACAAAGCAATACTGAGGAGGCTGCAATGAAATAATTTCTAACCAAGATAGCTCCAGTAGGCAAAAAATTAGGACTATTAGAATATTAATTTACAAGGTGCCTTGACTCTTTGGCTTACTGATGCCTGAAATTATGAGGCTTTTACTATTTTATTTATTTTTTAAAATAAATCTTTATTGTTCATATTATTACAAATGTTCCTCATTTCCCCGCCCCGCCCCCCTCCATTGCTCCCCTCCACCAGGTTCCCACCCCATCCCCCATTGTCCTCATCCATAGCTGTACAGTTTTTGTTCAGGCTCTTCTCACACCCCCCAACTCCCGTTTTCCCTGAGAATAGTCAGTCCAGTCCCCTTCCATACCTCTGATTCTATTATATTCACCAGTTAATATTGTTCATCAGGTTTTTTAATTCCCTTGGCTTTTAGTTTCACCTGTTGATAGTTACGGATTTGTTGATCATAATTTTTTTAAAATATATTTTATTGATTTTGTACAGAGAGGAAGGGAGAGAGATAGAGAGTGAGAAACATCGATGAGAGAGAGAGTCATCGATCAGCCATCTCTTGCACACCCCCTACTGGGGATATGCCCGCAACCAAGCTACATGCCCTTGACCGGAATCGAACCCGGTACCCTTCGTCCCCAAGCCAACACTCTATCCATTAAGCCAAACCGGTCTCAGCTGTTGATCATAATTTTTATCTATATCTTCTTCCTCTTCCTAAAGAACCCCTTTCAGCAATTCATATAATTCTGGTTTGGTGGTGATGAACTCCTTTAGCTTTTTTTTATTAGTGAAGCTCTTTATCTGGCCTTCGATTCTTAGTGATAGCTTTGCTGGGTAGAGTATTTTTGGCTGTAGGTTCTTGCTATTCATCACCTTGAATAGTTCTTGTCATTCCCGTCTGGCCTGCATGGTTTATGTTGAGAAATAAGCTGACAATCTTATGGGTGCTCCTTTATAGGTAACCACCTGCTTTGCTCTTGCTGCTTTTAATATTCTCTCTTTGTCTTTTGCTCTAGGAATTTTAATTATGATGTGTCTTGGTGTGGTCCTCTTTGGATTCCTTTTGTTTGGGGTTCTGTGCGCTTCCTGGACTTGTAAGTCTAATTCTTTCACCAGGTGGGGGAAGTTTTCTGTCACTATTTCTTTCAGTATTCTTTCGGTATCTTGCTCTCTTTCTTCTTCTGGGACGCCCATAATTCTGATGTTGGTTCGCTTGGTTCCCAGAGGTTTCTTAACTATCTTCAACTTTCTGGATTCTCTTACCTTCTTGCTTCTGTGGAGGGGTGTCCTCTGGCTCTTTGTGTTCCAAATCTTTGACTTGATTCTTGCTATCTTCCATTCTGTTTTTAGGACTCTGTATAATATTTTTAATTTCAGACAATGTATTCTTTATTTCTAGTTGATCCCTTTTCATATTCTCATAGGTCTCATTTATTTTATCTGCCTTTTCTAGGAAATTCTTGAAAAACCTTATAAGTGTGGTTTTTGAACTCTATATCCAGTCGCTCCATTTCTTTTGTTTGTGATTTGTTTCCTTGTCTCGGCATTTTCACAGCTTTCCTGAGTTTATAGGGTGACTTTGTGTGCTAAGATGTGCTATATGGTTCAGTGAGTCAGCCTCCCAGTTACCTGAGGTGGACAGTGTTGGTGTAGCCCTTTGTGGGCTGTGTGTACAGTCTTGTTGTTAAGCCTTGCTTGTTGTTGGTATCGTTGATCTCCAAGCCAATTGGCTATGAGGATCAGAAGTGTCTCAGCTAGAAGGGTTTCTGTATTCCGCTTGAATGAGGCAGAGTCTCGGGGTGGCACAAACAAGCTTTGTTGAATCCCACACAATTGGTTGCAGGATCGCACACCTCTTTGGTATGGGCGCAGACAAGCTTTAGATTCCTGTGAAGATTGCAATATAGTTGAAAAAGATTTTTTAAATAATTAAATGAAAACATCCATCTTGCAAACATGATTATTCACCTTAAAAATAGAGATTACTCTTTTTTGATTTCCTAAATAGTGCTATCAAGCAGTATATGCTCTAAAATATCCTTATCTACAAGTTTCAAGCAATGCTACCAATAAAATGTATTTGTGTTATCCTCAGGTGATATAGAGACACTAAGAGGGTTTGGCTCCAACCCCACCTTAAGGCTCTGGGGAACTCGGGGTGTGAGAGAAGAAATAATACTTTAAGGTAACAACAACAACAACAACAAAAATAAAGCCAAACTGCAAAGTAAAACTGGGTGATCAGTGCATCCTGCACATTTATACAGATTATTTCTGCCATGATTCATAAAAGGAATGGGTCCAGAATTGCCCTCCTTCATAGATCCTGGTTAGTTTACCATAGACTGTGACATGTTAGCAATCACCACTTAGTCTATTTATTCTTCTTGAATCCAAGCCCAAGAGAGTGAAGAGTGCATGGATGGTATGGTTCAGTGGTTGAGTGTCAACCCATGAACCCAAGAGGTCATGGTTCCATTCTTGGTCAGGGCACATGACTGGATTGCAGGCTCCATCCCCAGTGGGGGACGTATGGAGGCAGGTGATGGATGATTCTCTCTCATTACTGATGTTTCTCTCTCTCTCCCTCTCCCTTCCTCTTTCTTAAAATTAATTAAAAACAAACATTTAAAAAAAGAGAGAGAGTAAAAAGAGTGAGAGAATGCTGCTCAGAATTTCCCATCCCACCTTGGTAAACTCTACTTCTATGTTTCCATTTTCCTGACTGAGAATGGTTCCTCTCTGGTGTTGGAAACTACACTCCCAACCCCCCACCTCACATACAGAACCTTTGTCTTTTAGAATTTAGAAGACATTGCCTTCAGGCAGCACCAACCAATACTCACATGGAGATATGAGGCCACATAGACCATCCTAGATTTGTTTTCTGTAACCCACAGGAATGAAACAAAATTGGAGCAACTCAAAATCACCTATTATGCTGACTATTTGTGGTATGTGTGTTTACAAGAAGTCTGTTATGTAATATCAGGATATATACAAAATCCAATGCTATTAAAAAAACCCATGGAAGAAACTTTATTGAATTCACTGAAGGTCCTTTAGGCTCTTCCCCAACCATACCAATTTACTTCCTGCCAAGAATCACCATTTTGAATTTGGTATTTATCATTACCATGCATTTATTTCTTCCTTAGTCCACTTTTTACCCTGGCTAAAAGTTCTCCCTCAAAGAGGACAAATGGCCATGAGACATATGAAAAACTGATCAGTGTCACTAATCAGAGAGATGCAATTTAATACAACAATGAAGTACCACCTCACACTAGCCAGAATGACTATCATCAATAAATCAATAAACAAGAAATCTTGGTGAGGATGTGCAGGAAAAAAAAAAATCTGGAACACTGTTGATAGGAATGCAGACTGGTACAATCACTATGAAAAACAATGTGGAATTTCCTCAAAAAATTAAAAATGATACTGCCATTTGATCCAGTGATCTCACTTCAGGAAATATATCCTAAGAAACCTGAAACACCAATCAGAAAAAATATATCACCCTGTACTTAGCAGGATTATTTGTAATAGTTAAGATATGAAAACAGCCCAAGTATTCATCAGTAAATGAATAGATTTAAAAAAGGTGGTACATATACACAATGAAATACTGTGCAGTTGTTAAAAAGAAGGTTCTCTAACCTTTTGAGATAGCATAGAGGGATCTGGAGAGTATGTGCTAAGTGAAATAAGCCAGAGAGAGAAAGATCACATGATCTCATTTATATGTGGAATCTAGTGAATAAAATAAACTGAAAATAAAATAGAAACAGAGACATTGAAGCATGCAAAACACTGAGGTATTTCAGAGGGAAGGTGGGGAAGGGGGAACGGATGGAGATTAACAAAAGAATTTATATGCAAATATGCATAACCCATAATAGTGTGGTGAAGGCCTGGGAGGGTGGGTGTGGGGTAAAGGGGGTTAATGGGAAAAAACAGGGAGACATTTGTAATACTTTCAATAATAAAGATAAATAAAATAAATAAATAAAAGTTCTATTAACATTTTTATCTTAGTATGTTTACTTTTATTTTATAATACACTAAAAAGATTAATTTGCTTAAATATGAGATGAAAAGATATTTCTATTGAAAATAACGTAATAGGAGTTTCAATAACATGGTAAAAAATAAATTTCAAAATGATCTTACTTTGGAGACTATTCTATGCTAAACATACCTCCCTTAATACTACATCACTAATTCTTTTTATCAAATCTGAAATTTTAGTTCCTGTTGAATGCCATAATCACACAGGTTTGTTTTGTTTTTTAAAGGAAAATAGCAAAAAGAAATCTTACTGCTGAAAAAAGCTGACCAATATAAAAGAGAGAAAATTTGAAGAATCTAGAATTAAAGGAACTAAAACATATTTAGAAAAAATGAAATTTAAAATAAAAAGTTTCTTTAGTGAAAGATCCTATATAATAAAAGCATAATATGCAAATCAACTGAACAGTGGAATGACCAGTGGAAGGGCTGGTTGCTAGGATGTGCACTGACCACCAGGGGGCAGATGCTCAGTGCAGGAGCTCCCTTCAGCTGGCAGACCCCAGGTCAGCCAAGGTGGGTACCAGCGTGGGTCCTCTGATCGCCCCTCTGGTTGCCCCACAGAGGGAAGTGATCAATGGCAGCAGTGTGGGGCAGAGCCAGTGAGCAGGTGGTGCCAGGCCAGCCAAGGCAGGTGCCAACAGGACCCCCTGATCGCCCTGCCTGTTGCTGGCCAGCAGGAGCCCCCAATTGCCTTGCTGATTGCCCTACAGAGGGAGGCCACTGGTGGCAGCAGTCGGGGGCAGGGCCAGCAAGCAGGCAGCACCAGGTAAGCCAAGGCTGGTGACAGCAGGGGCCCCCAATCATGTCACTGGTCACCCTATAGATTGGCCCTGATCATCAGCCAGGCCTAGGGACTCTACCCATGCACAAATTTCATGCGCCTGACCTCTACTATAAATAAAAAATGAGAAATTAGGGCCAAACTCTGATTTAAGGGACAGTTATGGTGATCATTAGCATATTTAAATTGTAACAAAGATTATTGGGAACTCTGCAGTTTATTTTGGTAGCACTCTTCCAGAAGTTTTTGTAAAAATAAAAAATGAAACAAAAGAACATTCAAAATATGTGTTGGCAATGCACTTTGGAACTTATGAAAACAATTTCTTTTCAACACACATTTACCTTTTCTCATGAAACTTTCATAGAACAGATTGAGTTATTGAAATCATTTATCATTTTTTCCCCTTTAGAAAAGTGATTCTAATTTAGAAGTTTGGGGAATTTCCAGTCACTAGGACTAAAGATCATTATTTCCAAGCTGGGTTGTCTCTCTTAATAAAACACTATAGATGACCCAAGTGTTTATAGGAATACACCTATTTTAGACATTTCATCCTACAAAATTATAACAAATTAGACAAAAAGCAAATGTTTGCATACCAAAAAAGAATTCACTTGAAAGCAGAAAGATTTCTAAATATTTGAAATCATATTTCTAATTCAGTTAAATTTAATAAAGTATTGTTCATATGTTCCTAAATTTGAATTTTAAGAACAATCTCTTTTTTTTTTTAATAAAGTCTGAATATATTTAAATATGTATTCTGGATTTAAGATACCATTTAAGACCTGTAAATGCTCCTAATTTTTATTGTTTTGTTTGTATTTACTATTGTTTTAAGCACACTTACAAAAGGATCATAATGCTCTAAGATTATTGTCTGTCTATGAAAATGGACTTTTAGTGCTAATGTAACAAGTAATACTGACAGCCACTGTGCCCTTAGAGAGGGAAGACTAGAATGATGGATTTCAATAATGAGGCAGGTCTTATCAGCCATTGCTTATTTATAAAAACAAATTATTTTTTTACCTAATTTAGAAGAATGGCTTGCCCTTATAGAAATGAAAAGGTTGCCAGCATGCATGTTTTAATCCATAAGGTTCTCTTTTGGAAAATTTGTTCCAATAAAATCAAGGATAAGATCCTTGCCTTTTCAGGAATAGCTCTTTCATTGAGGAGTAGGGTGGTAGGCACATGCAACACTTTTTAAGAAATAATTAACTTGATTTAGCAAACCTTGAAGAAGCTAACCTAAACAGTTAGCACTGAGGATTTGAATTTCTCTCCAAATTTCAGCTTTTCAAAAGTATCTGGAATATGTATTCCAACAAGAAATAAGGATATCACCACAGAATATAATATAGGGGGGAAATGAGTGCAAATAAAAAGAAAGTAATTAATTTTAGAATATTTCCTGGAATATCTAAAGCTGATTTTTAGCAAATATAGCTGTAGATAAGAATCTAAAACAGGCGCAGGGGGCATAAGTCTAATATGGCCCTCATGATTCACATACCCTCGTCTACATATCCAGCAGTCCTGTTTTATCGCCTCCTGTGGAGTGTGGAAAGGACATTAACTATGACAGAATATAGCTCCTCTGATTCGTTTATTTTAAGTGACAAGATAAAGGGATTACGCCTATGTAATTAAGGCCCTGAATCAGTTTATCTTAACTTAAACAAAGGGAGATTAACCTGAATGTGTTTGACTTATTCAGATGAGTCTATTAAAAAAAAAAAAAAAAAAAAAAAAAAAAAAAAAGAGCACTCAGGAAATCAGAAATGTTCTTCTCACCTGGCCTTGAAGAAGCAAGCTACCATGAGTTCTACAGCTACAAGAAAGTGGATTCTGACAACAATCACAGGAGCTTGACAGAGGACCTTGAGCTTCCGATAAAATCGCATCCTTGGCAACACAATGATTATAACCTTGGAAGACCCTTTGCAGAGAACCCACCAAGGCCATGCCAGACTCCAGACCCATGGCAATTGTGAGATCATAAAAAGGTGTTGTTTCAAGTTGACAAACTTGTAGTAATTTGTTACATAGTACCAGCAAACTAACGCAGCAGGAGAAAATGGGCATGGTCATGTAAAAGAAAAGCAATTTCATAGAAATTTTCAATCAGTACAGGTAGTTTGGAAATACTGATCTTGCTTACTCAAGGGCTACAGTAAGTTGAGAAGTGGGCTGACCACATTGTAACGAACCTCTAGTCTTAACTTTTAGACTGGAATAAAAGCAAATCATGACTTTCAGTTTTTAAAAATATTTAAACTATTCAAATAATAGTGTCAATATGTTATGGTATAAAAGTGATGGAATTTGGCTTAAATTTTCCAGTTGATCACTTTTGTTTTCTTTAAATACATTTATTTTATTAGAATAATATGAGGCCTGATGCACAAAAATTCATACAAGAGTAGGCCTTCCTTTCCCTGGCTACTGGCACTAGTTTCCCTCCGACACCTGGGACTCAGGCTGCTTCCCTCCTCTGGCTACCCACAGGCACCCAGGACCTGGGCTGGCTTCACTCAGGCCCCAGCTTCATCAGGAAGGATCTCTGGAATGATGTCCAGTCTAATTAGCATATTACCCTTTTATTATTATAAAGTATTTAAGGAGCCAACCAGTTGTACATGTCATTTGTTGACTTACTCAAACTATGCTATTTCTCACTCCAACATAAAAGCAGATGCATTTACCTTGCCCTCACTACATTAGCTCAATATTTTCCTTTGCTTAGTCTTTTGTGTAACAACTAGAGGCCCAGTGCTGTGTACCAGTGGGGTCCCTCTGCCTGGCCTGTGGGGATCGGTTCAAAACTGGCTCTCTGAGATTTCCTGAAGGGTCCCAGATTGCTAGATTGTGCAGGGCAGGCCGAGGGACCCCACTGGTGTGTGATCAGGGTGAGGAGGAACCACGGGAGGTTGGGTGGGGAGGGACCATGGGAGAGCTCCAGGGCATGTCCGGTCCATCTTGCCAGTCCCAATTGGCGTGACCACAGCAGCAAGCTAACCTACCAGTTGGAGCATCTGTCCCCAGGTGGTCAGTGCTTGTCATAGTAACTGGTTGAACTGTAGAACTAGCAGACACTTAGCATATTGGGCTTTTATTATATGGGATTTCTAATTCAACCTGAAACTCTCTGCCAAATACATACCAGGCATTCCAACATGTCAGGTATTCCATCTGGATCAATCCAACTTCTTTCTCCAACCTGGACTAGTTTTTTTATCAGCCTCAGGGCAGGTGTTATCCTGGGACTTCTCCATCAATATCCTGGGGATTTTCTTTGCTTTTATGTTTCTGAACCCCTGTTTCCTGAAGTTTCTAGCTTCCTCTTCTGAGGTTATTCCCTCACATTGCTGAAGAATATTTTTCAATAGCTTCTGAAGACATGGTATGTGGGAAGTATCTTTTTGATGCCATGCAGTTAAAAATATTTTATTTTTTATCTGCAAATAACAGCATGTTTTTTCTACCTTCATACTTATTTATGAAAATTGCTTGTTATAGAATTATAGGCTGTAAATAATTTTCCTCAGATTTTCAAAAACATTGGTTCATTATTTTCTACTTTCTAATGTTGTTTTCTGACTCAGTCTTTCAAGTGACTTCTCCCATTCTATACCAGTTGCTTTTAAAATCTTCTACTCCTACTATACTGGTATTTCATATCCAGGTGCCTTTATTAGAATATTTTTAAAATCTTTTTTGCTGTGAATCTGTAAACCAATCAATATGAAATTTTATTGATTTTAATTCTAAGCAATATTCATATATCTTTGACATTTTTCCCATTCTATTTTGTTTCATTATTTCCTTTGAGAACTTACATTATTCAGAAATTAGACTTTATTTTATATCTTTCTTAACTTTGCTCTCTAATCTTCTTTGTTTTATCTTGTTCTCAACTTTATCTTTCAAGTTCCCTGATTATTTTTTGAGTCATGTTAATATATTTCTAATTGCAAAGATTTTGTCCATTTTTCTACGGTCCTTTACACAATCTGTTGCTTGTGTAACATGGATGCAATACCTTCTTCTAAGCTTTGAGAATAGAATAGAATATTAATTAGCTTTTAAATATTTTTCTACATAGTCTCTATTTCCTTCAGGTTCTTTTCAAAATCTATTTGTTTTGGTCATTTCCTTTTACATGTTTTTCCTATAATATCTGTTCACTCCTTGTTGTCAATTGACATTTTTAGAGTTAAAGTAAGAGTAAAATGCTGGTATTCGTGTAGGTGAAGGTAGCTGTTGATTTTGCCACAGGCTAATCTGGTGGGGACCAAGCCATTATGGCAATATCCCCAACTGTCAGCATCACTAACTACCCCTCACCTTTCAGGGCAGTTCCCTGGTTGCTACAACCTGAAGCAAAGTGAGAGAAGAGAGCTTGGCACTCTCCATTCAGCATGCTAATTCTCTCTTGGTTTCCCTGGTTTCAGTACAGGACATCAGCCTCACTCTCACTACCCCTGATGCACATCAGCTTATATCCTTGATCATTTCACCTCTCCCAGCTTCTTCAGAAGATCAGCTGCCGTAGCAGTTGAGGGGATCTAAATATCCAATCTCATTTAAGAACCTTTTTTCTAGTCCCACTTTGCCTTTCTGCATCACAGGCAACTGGGGTCTCAAATTCATAACTTTTCCAAGATTTTCTGCATTAAATAATTTTTTTGGATGGGGATTAGACTTTCCCTATTGAAAGATCTCGTTTTTTTCTTCAGTCTTCTACTAAGTAAAGGATCACTTACATATTTGCTTCCTAGGTTCCGACTTTATACTGGCAACTCTCATCTGATGTCTTCGTTCTGAGGGTCTCTTTCCTTAGGGGTTAGTTCAGTGGTGTGCTGGCTAATGGCTCTCTGAGGAAAAAAAAAACAAACAAACAAAAGAAAGACAATAGTTTTTGTCAATTTCCATGACATATGCTCCCAATATGACTGTTTTTAGGCTACTGGTAGTTTAACGAGTGTTCTGAATATTTAACGTAGTGTCCCCGCACCAAGTCAGAACTGGCTTCAGTCCAGCACCATTTATTTCCTTTACAAAACTTTTATTGTATTTTTAGTAGAGCTTTGGGGGAAGGTTGAGATCAAGTTAGAAATGTAGCCAACCATGTATACTGGAAGTCTTCATTTCTTACCTAGCTAGTTTGTGTAGAAATAAATAACGTGACTAGAAAACAATATTCACATGAATAGGATAAATGTAAAATATGAAAATTATCTAGAATAAATGTGTAGGACTTTGCTTCAAACAATGACAAATGAGTTTTTGTGTTTGTTTGTTTTCTTTTTTATCCTCATTCAACTTCATTGTCCTAATCTTTCTTTAAAGTAATAGGTTTCTTCCCTCTCACTCTTTTACTTCCTTACGTATGTAAACACAAATTAAAATGACTACAAGATTTAAAAGAAACAAAGTAAAGCTTGCCTCTTTTGAACATAAACTTAAACTAAAAAGCTTTAGTTAAGATGATGCATTTTAAAATGTTGAAGGAATATTTAGGGCTATAATTCCTAACACTAACACATAAGGCATTATTATTAATTTACATCTTGGAGGCATGGTACAAATAAACTTAGGCATTGCAGTAATATTTGCTTCCACATTAATCACTGCTCTGTTAACCACAGATATCAATTAGAGGGTATCTAATGTGTAAAAACTATTGAATATCTTATGCTTTCTAATTCGAGTATCTATCACCAGCTCCATGACTAAGAAATCTTAAGGCAAAACCTGAAGGCCATGTAGAACTATCCCTGTTAATCCATGATGCTGCCTGAGGTAGGAATAAGATTTTCCCCCCGACATCACTGAACTAAACATCTGCAATGTGTAATCTGCAGTGAGGAATGTTAGGAATCATGGCACAGAGGTCAATGCATTTAGTCAGACAACACAGTGAGCAAGTTAAATGCCCACTTATTTTTAGTGAGATAAAGTTTGTCACACACTGACAGAATTCATGAGAAAGTTCTGAAAGAATCATACACTCTCCAAATTTAGAAGGAAAAGACTCTTAGATACTGTCTTTTTCATAGCATTCAATTATAGATAAGGAAGTTGAGGCCTAAAGTAAGGAAGACAGTGGTCAAATGGAGACCAAGGAAGACTCAAGATTTCTATCTCACATCCAAAATCTCACCTCCAAAGATTTCTGTCACCCCATAAATCTCTCCTGGGATCAGGAGAAAATGAAACTAGAAATTTACATTTTACAGACTTCTCATCTGGAAAGAATGTTTTTAGTTCTGAATGTTGTTGTCCCGCTAAGATACCAGCATTTTCCCAATGTTCTGCTTGTGCTAAAAATAATTGAAATTTATGGTTTTGAGGGTCATGGACTTGTTTTTGTTTACACTGTAACTTCTGATAATTGCTCACCATGAGTCCTGAGACTTTGAGTGAGTTATGTCACATGAGTAATGTGAGTAAGGAATGTTGCCTTTAGCTGACTTATATGATGTGTCTAAAATACAGATAGCGTGACTTCCTTCAAAAATGTTCTGAAAACCCAGTGAGGCTGAAGGCAAAACAAAAATTTGTGATTTTGATAATTGCTGTGTTTCATGTAAAAATATTTCCAACTTAAAAAAAATTAATAATTTCTTTTCTCCTGCAGCCAAATGTTTGAAGTGGAATCCATGTTGGACACGACCCATAACTTGGCATTTGTTGTCATGTGTACTATGTTCAGGAAATCTGCTTCGGTTTATTTTGCATGATGTCATATTACACAAACCAGTCTTAAAATGTAGTTATTCATAAGGGACTTCTTGGGAGAAGGGACAGAATGTACACATGGCTAGAGTTAACTTTTCATAGTTAAGAGAAAAAAAATCTAGGTAATAAAGACAAAGATTTTCATTAAGTTAAAACACAGCCCTGAGGTGGGTAGAACTTAGGTGAACTGTGGTGGATAATCAGACAGTTCTCTGATCTTTGGGGTTGGGGGTGGGAGATTGGAGGCGATGTCTGACTTTCAGTGGGTGGTCTTTTGAGTGAATGAATGTAGGCAGAGCTATACAATCAAAACGAGTCCATTCCGTATGAATTTAAGCCCTAACAGTCATTTTCTATATGCTTTGGGTAACATTTCTAAGCTACTTTTGATAACTTATGACCTAGGAAGTTAAGGGCCACTATTCATCTTATTCCCTTATTAGCTGCCAAGAGTAGATGGCCTTAAGGAGTTGCAATATTCTCTTAAATTTTATCAGTCTTCTTTTCAGTGATTTACATACTTCTTGACTTATGATTTTCTTGGAGTCTGATAATTGTCACTGAATGGGGGGAAATTTTTGCCCTTATAAGGTACTAAAGAAGAAGGAGATTCTCATATGTCAAGTAAAGAGGTCAAAGTGATTGACATCTGGCTTACTAACATCTCAGTGGATTATTATTTACCAGGCAAGAAGGTTAAAAGTATTTATTTGTAATCTTAGGAACCTACATAATAAACAAATGAGAAAATATATATTTTAGAGTTTCTTCTTCTATCAAAATAGTGCAAAGAAACCTCCAAGAAGGTAAAATTAAAGGTATTTCCAAGATTCTTTAACATTTTGACTGTCACTATTCTAAGTAGTTTTTCATGGACAATTATAAAATTAAAGAGATGAATAAGCACATGACTGCTTCTGTACATTATTACACTATGACTCCTGCAGGAATTCTAATAAATAAAATTAGAGTTTCAGAAAAATATTGCTGATAATGTACTGGAAGACTATCTCTTTAGTCCCTGTAATTGTTATTGGGTGAACTCATAAATTCTTACATAAGTAGATGTCTTAATTTAAATTATTATATCCAAGAATTCACTTGCATCCATGCTGGTATAATTTTTCTAAGTGCACTTTTATCACTCTCTTCTTGGGAGTGTTTTATTTTACTATGGCAAGGTCTGTCCCATTTGATCCTCTGGCCCATTACAGCTCATATCCCATAAATGTTTCTGTTTGAATTGGCCTTTTGCTATTCCTGGAAAGTCACATGAATGGTTGAAAGTTCCCTAAAAGCCTGTATGTGTAACTTCTTTCTGATTTAATCATCACTGGCTTCCTTTCCTCCTCCCCTCCAAAGAAAAAGGCAGAGAAAAAAAATTCCTGCTGCTTTCATTTTGTAGTTTTTGAGCTGTAGATTGTGTTAAGGTGGGATAACTTCAGATTTTCTTTATGTTTTATTTGTTCTTAGGCCTTGTAGAGTTTGACTGTCATTGAGAAGCTCCAATTGTGAGGAAAAGAATATTTGTGAACCAGGAGGAGGGGGATCAAGTTGTCAGCATTTGGCTGGAGATAAATAGCAGATTGAACTCAACTGGCTATTGGTCAAGATGGCTTGTTTAGCCCTAGCCAGTTTGGCTCAGTGGATATATAGCATCAGCCCAGGGACTGAAGAGTGCCAGGTTCAATTCCCTTCAAGGGCATGTACCTCTGTTCCAGGCTCAATCACTGACCCTTGTCGCTGCTTGTGAGGGAGACAACCAATCCATGTGAGACATAGATGTTTCTCTCTCTCTCTCTCTCTCTCTCTCTTTCTCTCTCTCTCTCTCTCTCCCACCCTTCCACTCTCTCTAAACATTAATGGAAAATTATCCTCCGGTGAGAATTAATAACAACAAAAAGAATGCTTATTTAGGACACAAAGAACAATGTAGATAAATTGCTTGCTTTTTAAAACAATATGTTTTTATTAATTTTAGATAGAGGAAGGGAGAAGGATAGATAGAAACATTGATTGGTTGTCTCTTGCATGTTCCCTACTGGAGATCCAGCCCACAACACAAGCATGTGCCCTGACTGGGAATCCAACTGGTGACGTATTGGTTCCTGGGTGATGCTCAACCATTGAGCCATACCATCAGAGTACTTGCTTTTTTTTTTTTTTAATGTCAACTACAAAATATTCATAATCCTATAGTATAAATAGATGCCAAGCATCAGGGCTGGAGAAAGCAATACATTCCAACCTAGCACAGAAGTACTAATTCCAGGAGCTAGTCACATTACAAGGAATATCGGTGAAGGGAGTGGCTTTTTCTGTGATCTTGAACCTGGGAATATTAAACTGGTCAGAGAGACAAAATATCTTTAAACATCACTGTGATTCATTCTCTAGCATGAATGGTTTTGGGTAAATTAAAACTAAACAAAACAGAACAAAAGCAAAAGAAGTGTATGTCATTTCCTGCTGAAGATGTCCAGCCTAACCAAGTATTTAGAAACCAGTTGGTCAAACAACATTGACTCTCATGTGATTTTTTTCATTTTTTTAAAATATATTTTTATTGATTTTTTACAGAGAGGAAAGGAGAAAGATAGAGAGCTAGAAACGTCGATGAGAGACAAACATCGACCAGCTGCCTCTTGCACACCACCTACTGGCGGTGTGCCTGCAACCAAGTACATGCCCTTGACTGGAATCGAACCCGGGACCTTTCAGTCCACAGACCAACGCTCTACCACTGAGCCAAACCGGTTTCGGCAATTTTTTCATTTTTAATTAGGTTTTTGTGGCCATATATTGAGACAAGTTTAGGCAGCATACTCACTTCTATACATAAGGTATAAGAAATTGTTTATAAAATTTTAAAGACACAAACAAATATGTTATTTTTTTTCTTCTTTTCAGAAATAGAAAAACTTTAGCCTACAAAAATTGTACTGGTTTGACACATGATGGGTTCTCATTTTATAGTTGCTGTACCCCAAGCCTTAAACTTGTTTTATGAATTATTATATAGAATTCATTTGTTTATTTTACTCCAGAGGCCTTCCCCTGCTCATACAATCTATTTCCTTTTGAGTCCATTCATTATCTTATTATATATATTTAATACATCTCTACACACATGTATACACCTACTCAGTCTGTGTAAATAGAAATATTTCAGAAAGCTAACTCATATTACAGAGCCTAAATATTTTAACTAAAAATTTTTTATTCAAACTTGATAAATATGCATAACATCTTGCAAAAGTATTGTAAGGATTAGAAATAATGTATGTAAAGCACTTCCTCCAGTCCCTGACATATGGTAGATGCTACATAAATCACAGCTATCATAATGATATTAGCAAAGTTTTCTAATGTGCTAATAAACCACATCATATAGAGCACTTCATTTAAAATTATAGGTTGTGACTATTGCAGCTCATGAAGTCAATTTGGTGTGTCATGACAAGAATTTAAAAAATATATAGTGCTAGCTGATTTGGCCCAGTGGATAAAGCATCAACCTGTGAAGTGAAGGGTCCTGGGTTTGATTCCAGTTGGGCATGTGCCTAGGTTGTGGGCTCCATCCCCAGTGTGGGGCATATAGTGCAAGAGGCAGCCAATCAATGATTCTTTCTCATCTGTGATGTTTCTATCTCCTTCTCCCTCTTCCTTCCTCTCTGAAATCAATAAAATTTAAATTTGAAAAATCTATAGTGATAAAAGCATAATATGCTAATTAGACTGAATATCTAAACGACTTCTGGACATTCTTCTGGACAACCTTCCAGACAATCTTCTGGACAAAACCAGGGCTGCAAGGGCCCAGGCAAGCCAGCATGGCTGCTAGGGTTAAGCCCCTTGCACGAATTTCGTGCATCGGGCCTCTAGTATATATGTAAAAGGAAAAAAATCTCAGAGTAATGTTTTGTGAAATTATTGTTTCTGTTATGTATAGTGTGTGCAGTGTGTGTGTGTATTTATGCTGCATTTAGATTTCTATGGGTCATTGCAAAAAAAAACCTTGGAGAGCCATTGATAGAGAATGAGGTGGAGAAGTAGCAGGCTGAATGATGTGTCTAGAATGTGGTCCTTCCGGCTTTGCTCTTTTTTGAGACTGAGAGAACAAGATGTTCCAAGGCCAAGAATCTGTTCCTCTGGAGGTGTTTCTGGGGCTGACCACTTGGGAAAAACTGGGAGAAACCATCCTAGGTAATGCTGAAGCTGAGGGACCCCCTAGCCATACAGATGCCCACATGCAGAGGGTTCGGGAAGTGTTTATGGTGATGATTCTGCCATTGATACAGTTGTCTCAAAGCTCTGGGAATTACCCTCAGGTGTCTCTGTCAGGATCTGCACTTGCTGCCAGTAATACTAATGCAGAAGCTGTGATTAAAAAAAAAAATCTAAAAAATCTGTGGCAGACAACAAAGTTTTGCTTTCCTTTTACCTGTGCTTCAAAGGCTATAGTGCTGGCTTGTTCATGGAGCCAAAGCAAGATTTGGTCCCTCTCTGTATATTCTGGCTCAGAAAAGAATGAGGCATGTTTTGAAAATTGCAAAATTGTAAGATGGGAAATCTTCTAGTGATCTAGAGAAAGAATTTATAATCAGGACATGAACAAACAGAAAATGATTGATGCCTGGCCTTGTCAAAAGATGTAATGGCTATCATTGTTATTATTCAAGAATGTCAAATTGTAGTTACTAACAAAAGAGAAAAACTACAATAGGTCCTCACTGTAGCATTGATAGGTTCTATGACTTTAAGTGCAATGACTTTTAATAAAACCAATTTTACCATAGGCTATTTGGTATAAACAAGAGTTAAGTTTCTATGGCTTCTCATCAATGTTATAACAATGCTGAACAATGAAAATTCAAGGATCCTCTGTATTCACTCAAATGAAAAATTTGTAGATGCTTCTAATGGAGTTGTGGGAAACTGCTCATCCTATTCCTCATGGTCAACAAGACACTCCTTGTACATCATGGGCTTCGGGGAAGCGGTGTTTCTCCCAGCACAAGGTGGGAAGGGAGACAGCTGGTTTGCAGGGCCACAGAGGCAAAAGACTTGGAAAATTTCAAGTTCCATTTTGCTTCAGGCTTTTCAGATTCAATTATAAGACCACAAGAGCAATTTCTTGAGGTTCGGAGCAGCCCTGGGTACAATGGTGAAGTGTGAGACATTTGGAGGTTACGGGAAACATGCCAGGAGGCCCCCTGTGTTGAGCCACTTCTATTACCTGCACCCTAGTCTGTAATTACATACCATCCTGCTTCAGGCCTGAGGACCACCCACCACTGAGCCGCAGCCCTAATACAGGTCTGTTTTTCAAATAGTTCTCTCCTCCAGTCATCCCTGGAACTTCTCAGTGTCCTTCTCCTGCCTAGGAGGAAATGGAAAAAAAAAAAAAAGTGGGGGAAGGAGAGGGTGCACTTTGGTTTTATGAGGAATCATAGGGCACATAAGATCATCCTGCTGTGAGGAAGTTTCCAGTAACTGGCTGGAGAGAAGCTGACTCACTGCTCTTTCAGAAACCCTGCCATCACTCCTCCGTGGGCTTTAGGCGAATGAGAGTATAGCAGAGATGAAAGTAAACCCACAAGCAATGCCACTGTCCCACATGGGAGGTAGAATGTGCCCTAGTCAATTCCCTCATCCCCTTCCAAAGTCTCAGGTGCGCACACCTTCCTCTCAGGAAGGTTATTGTACATGTTAACTAGGTTTAAGAAAAAAGGATAAATGAATTTCATGCATATGTATCAGACAAAATGGTAGGAGATTGCATTATTAGAATATAAATGCTCTATTTCCAAAAGCATGCTGCTAGAAGATGTTTTACACATGCACACACGTACACGCACACTCACATGCACACACACAAATGCATGTTCAATATGTATTCCCCTAGTGCCCTGTAAAAAAGAGGTTTTCCAAGTCACATGGTGGGAATCCTGTATTATTCAGGGTGCTATTTGTAGATTATATAACTGGCTGCCCTCTGGGCCACTTAACAAATTTCATGCACAACTGAATTCTTAACACAGACCAGTGATTCCAGGACTTGGCTGTGTATTTCCAGAATAGACCTAGACATTTTTTAATGGGAAAGCAGTTCAACTTCATGCAGACTCTGTATCTTAAATTTCCCTGTTACTCACATTTTTGTGTCTTTTTCAGGTATGTTTCCTACTCCAAATCAAGGCGTTTCCATTATAACCTCTTAAAAAGCCCAGGCATTTGGACATAAATGTAATCCATATGTTTGTGATTTATTCTCACTCTCTTCATCAGAATGTTATGCTCTACAAAGTACTTGACCACCAAGAAGCCATGAGATTTTAAAGGCCTTTTTTCTCAGTAAAGGGAAATCACATTGGATCAATAAACAGAGTTAGTTATAAAGTCAAAGTTACCCAAGGACTTATGAAGATATGAAGTTTCACTACTTAACTCCAATAATTTCAGCTAGAGATATTTGGAAACACCAATCACTGTCAGTAAAATGCACATTATTGTTTTCCCCTCTCCCCCACAGGCTAAAAAGTCTATTTTGTGTTTCTTTCTTTCTTTCTTTCTTTTTTATTGTTTAAAGTATTACATATAGCAGTACATATATCTCCTTTTTTAACCCAATTGCCTTCCCCCAGTATTTTGTGTTTCTCAGATACACTGTATCTTCTCATTACAGTGACTATTTTCTTTAATTTGGTTCCTAAATCTGCAATTAGAATTCATTGAAAATAACTATTTAATCTTATATTTTAATATATCTGCATATAAATACACTTTACAAAAAACCCTTAAATTACTATTTTAATTATAATACAACATAATACATATACAATACAAATTTAATATACATCTATGTATATAAAAGCCTAAGTGACCAGATGACCTAATGACCAGTTGACCAGTTGCTATGACACGCACAGACCACCAGGGTACAGATTCTCAACATACAGAATTGGGCTCCCTCCTATCTAAATTGGGGCCTGTGGGGGTCAGGCCAAAACTGGCTATCCAACATCCCCTGAAAGTCCCGGATTGTGAGAGGCCACAGGCCATGGCAGGGACCCTACTGGTGCATGGATCTGTGCAATGGGCCTCTAATAAAAATATAATCTATACTAATAAAAGAATAATATGCTAATTAGACCAGACATCCTTCTGGACATTCTTCCTTCCAGACTAAAGCTGCAGTGGGTGGGGGCTGAGGCAGAGATGGCAGAGGCCCCTGGCCATGGTGGCAGCAGGTGGAGCCTGGGGTCAAGGCACATAGTAGATCTTTGACAAATGTTTGTTGACCCCCAAAAAAATGCTATTGAAAACAATAGTAAACATAGTTGCAGTCGTCTGCCTTTTCAGACCACAGAGAGATGCCAGCTGAGCACAGAGGACTCTATCAGAAGAATACAGTAGTTCACCAAGTCCTAGTTTAACCTAACACTAAACTGGATTAAAGGTACATGGCTGAGGGAAAGAGGGAGATTGAAATGTGCTAAGTCATACAGCTTGCTGCTCAGGCCCTGCCCTTCCCAGCATGTTCCTTTATTGGAAGAGGAGCTGGGGACTAGAGTTGGATACAGTACTCTAAATTAATTTATATTCAAACTTCTAATGTTAACATAATCATTGTGCTTCAGAAATAACTACATTTTAGTTTTTCTACCTAGAATTTTATCTACATACTAGAGACCCAGTGCATGGATTCATGCACCAGTGGGGTCCGTCAGTCTGGCCTGTGCCCTCTCGCAATTTGGGACCCCTTTATGGAAGTCAGATAGCTGGTTTTGGCTTGATCCCCACAGGCCAGGCTGAGGGACCCCAACAATGCATGTATCTGTGCACTGGGCCTCTAGTATGCATATAAGATCTTTGGTTAATCACTTCATACCCTCCCTCTCCCCAGTTCCATCTGAAATTCATCAGTCTGTTCCATGTTTCCATGCTTGTGCATTGAGTGTCTTTCCCGTCTGATAGTAAGTGCACATCATAGCTACCTGTCGAATGATCACTTAGGCTTTTATATATGTCATATATAAAAATATACAATAAATATAGCACCTATATATTTAAGGTATATGTATTTGTTTAACTATATATAGCTTTCCTTCTACATATAAATTTGTATGTATATAACATATATATATAGTATATAAATTTCTCTATGCATAGAGATTTGTATTATTTATAAAGGAGAACCAAAGAGGGCTTCATCATTGCAGTTCTTATATTCCTTTTGTATCACATATTATTGACCCAAAGAACATTCTTTTGTTATAGAATCTTCAAGGAAGCTGGTAATGTGCTCTGATGCCTGAGGCTTGTTCACACTCATAACTTTATGTGAATTACCAAAGAATAAAACATGAACATGAAACTCCCTTTGGGCATTGGGGAAATGTGATTGCTTCCTAATTGATATAATCAAATTTCTAGAATCACAAAAGAATAAAGAAAACTTGTTTGAAGGCCACATTCCCCACCAAAGACTTTCAGTGGATTTTTTTTTTTTTTTTTTAAGCTGCAAAACAAGACCAAAATGGGTCTGAGCCGCAACAACACTTTCCCACATGGTACACATTCCTGACTTCCAAACACCAAGTCATAGATCAGAGGTTTAAGCTCACAGAATTCCAACCTCACTGCTTCCACAGAACCCACATTCACCTTTATACAAAAATGCTGATCTCTAACATAGACACTGTGAAAGATATTTCAATGTATAACCAGTTTTTCAGTTACAAACACCTGATTTACAAAGGACCCATACCTAGAACAATTATGATCTTTTATCTTCAATGTTGTACTCTCCCTCATGCTAAAGACCCTGATGGTTCTGTCAAAACAAATGGCAGACCACCCTAAACTCCCCCTCCAACATACCCATATACCACTGCAATAAATAAACAACCAGAGCTTTAAGGAAGCTGTGGAGTACAGATCTGGAGAAAGAACACCATGAAAAGTAGTAACTGATAGCGCTGGCTAGGTTAGCTCAGTGGATAGAGTGTCGGCCTACAGACTGAAGAGTCCCAGGTTCTATTCCAGTCAAGGCACAGGGATTGAGTAGGGGGTGCAGGAGGCAGCCAGTCATTGATTCTCTCTCATCGGTGATGTTTCACTCTCCCTCTCCCTTCCTCTCTGAAATCTATATATATATATATATATATATATATATATATATTTTTATTTTTTTATTTTTTTTTTTAAGTAGCAACTGATATACTTTGCCATGGGGCAGGAAATAAAAATGCAAATACCAGAAGAATGAAAAATGCTATTAGAATGTTCTTTGTTATAGAGATTAGTTTTATCAGAGCTACTGTCTTTCTCATCATCCTCTTTTGTCTTCCTCATTAACTACTCCTACAGGGATTTTACAGTGAAAACTGTTTAGTTTTCTAGAAAACTGTCTCTCCGCCCACCCTCGCCTCCACATCTTCTTCCTTCACGGATCTGTGGCCACATACTCCCAGAAGACAATTCAACTTAGTCCCTCCACTACACTCCTGGATCTCAATCCAACACAGCAGCTTGGTAACCAGTGATGGTTAATGGGGTTTTGTTTTATACAACTTCAGAAGTGCTTTTTAGAATAGAACCACTTTATTAGTTAAAGAATTCTTGTAATAAAGCCATAATGGTTTTAAAGTAGATAGCAAGGCAGAATTTTTTTCTTCAAAACCAATAAGCATTCTAGAAATTATTAAATTATACCTAATTTAATAATATTGAGCCAGAAAAAGGAGAGGGAACGCTCTTAGTTTGCCTATTGGACCTGTGTAATATGCCATGCACTGTGCAAAGCATTGTGCAACACACAATGACAAATCAGCTGTCTCAGTCCTCAAGGAAATCACAGTCCTGCTGGGAACATGAATGTGTGAATAACTGAAGACAATTAAGTGCTCAAAGGTATTATGAACATTGTTGCTACCTGGTGATGAAAGACTGAAACCAGTATTTGTAATATGTATGTTCATTTATATCTGAGGGAGTAACACAAGATGTCCATGTGTGGAACTTACTTGGCCATGGGAAAAGGGGAGTTGAAGGTATTCTATGAGTTCAGAACATGGTGTCCTACATATACATGTATTTGCACTGTAGCAAACAAAACTGGTTAAGGTATGAAGGGAAGAAGAGCTAGTGAGGAAAAAACTAATATATTCTATTGATACATACACAAAAGAAGATTTTTAAAGTTAATTTGTTTTTGACAGAGGTGGTTGAGGAGTAATTTATAGTAAAGTTGTGTTAATAAATGTAAAGTGAAGTAAGAAATATTATTCAAAGAGCCATATTCAAAACAATTATTGAAATACCTATAGCCAGAAGAAGAAAAAATCCCACAAAATGATTTCTAATGAAATGTTCAAATAAGTGAATAAAATTAGTTTGGTTATATGATCAAGCCATGTGTTTTTCTCAGACACTCCTCTTCTGTTTTAATGAATAAAAACAATTAAAGAGACCTAATTCAATAATTGCTAGAATGTTTATTGTTTCTTAAGAAAAGGGGTGATCTAAAATGATGATTCTATCAAAACAAAAGACAACAATACAAAGCATTTAAATTAAAATATATACTAGTATAACTATATATACTGTGTTTCCCCGAAAATAAGACTTCCTCTGAAAATAAGACCTACTTACAGGTTTCCTTCTGAGTGAAATATAAGGCATCCCCCGAAAACAAGGCCCCCTAGGCTCTGTCTCAGAATGAAAATTAATTTACCGTAAACTTTGTGAAACCTAAACTGCAAGAAGTTGTGACTTGGGTGAAGAATTCATGGGAGAAAATCACTGACAGTTGCATTGCAAATGCACTGCGAGCAGGCTACCTTGACAAGAAGTACTCATTTAAAGACAGTGCTATTGCTAAACATTAGAGATTTGGTCCACTGATTCTGAAAGAAATGGAGTCACAAGAAATTTACCAGGAAATTCAGGAATTGGATTGTTATGATGATGTTCCAGAAGATGATGACATGATTGTCATTGAATAAATGAGTAGATTCTTGATACTGTAGGATTCACAGTTTGTTTGGTTTGTGTTGACAACTACCGTACTGCCGTACCGTATACAGGTAATAAATTTCCTTTATTTTCATTTAACAATAAATGTGTACCGTATTCTTCTTCATGGAAAAATAAGACATCCCCTGAAAATAAGACCTAGCGCATCTTTGGGAGCAAAAATTAATATAAGATACCATCTTATTTTGGGGAAACAGGGTACATCCATTTTAAGATATGAACGTTAAAGATAGTATTGGATTAAAATGAACAAAAGCACATTATTTCCATCATACACAACACCTAGACATTTTCAGATGCTAAAAGAATTTCTTGGAATATATTCTGCTTCACTCAGCTAAGAATAAAAATTTAGTTGTTCCAAATGTCATTTTATTTAGTGCAGAATATCAATAATAGTTCCAAAATGAAAATTTTGTGATGAAAATATAATTTGAGTGTTCCTTGGGCACATGCAACTATTTCAAAATGATGTTAGAAAAATTCCATTGTCACAATGCTATTGAGCAGCAACGTGGCGGGACCAGTCACCACACAGATACTGGCATTTCTGGTTCTGAAGAGCAAAGAATGTTGACAAAAAGAACCACCCCATGATTCAGGTGTCAGAATAAGGTTTAAATTATTCTTCAGTAGAATTTCCAAGGTTATTGCTTCTCACAAGCTTTGTTTATATGATACTATGCTATCCCATGGTTACCAAAAGGGGAGAAAAAAAAATCCAATATACTTCAAGTTTCAGCTGTTTTGCTTTTGAATCTCAAGCACAAAATGACCTTCACATGAACAATGTCTCTGGATAGTTTTAATTTTCTCATTTGATTCTGGATATCACTTGTCTTCGAAAACATGTCCCAAACAAGCAATACATATCTTCTACACACATAATAATAAAAACTAGATTTTTGCATCTAGCTGCATTGCTTAACTTCAAAAAATCTGAGAGAACTGGATATCAGAGAGATCACCCACAAGAGGGGCAGGAAGTGGGGGGAGAAAGAGGGAGTGATCTGAGAAAATGGAAAAATAATAATAAAAGCAAATAAAATGAATGATTTCTTGAGTTAGGATCTCCATCAGCTCCAGTTAAAGGATCTATTTTTGGCTTTGTATTTAAAGAGAATATTCAGAAACAGGAGGAACAACCATCTAGGTTGTAAGGCCTATTGATCCATCCTATCAATTCTTTTTTCTCAAAGAAAACACAAGTAATCAAAGCAAAACAAAAAGACAGGAATGTGACAATAAAACATTTGTCTTCCTTATCTTTGCTTATCTAAATGAATTTATGTCTCTTTAGTGTTAAAGGCAGCTCCAGTGTCCTTCTCCACTGCACGGAGGAGGTATGAGGTGGGTGTTTCCAGCAGAATTCTTCCCTATTCTGACCTGGAAGTAACAATACCAGAAATTGAATACTATTCCTGTGTCCTTACTGTGAGCACTAGGCATTATATAAGATTCAAAGATGGATATAATTGAATCCTTGTTCTACAGAGACTAGCAGCTAACCACCTTATTCTACCTTTTATTGTAATTTGATTTCCTCTTCAGTACTTGCATAAGGGAATGAAATGAGAGTTTGAATATCTGTTAGGAAAAACCGGAAATGACTTTCCAGAGGCTGACCTTGGTGTAGGGAAGGCAGGGTTTAAAGAGGTGGCAGTAGAATGAGAGCTTATTACAAGTCAAGAACATAATACCAGCAGAGGCATGTCAATTGTTATTTGGATCATAATGAGTTTAGAGCTTGTACACTGCAGGTTAGAAAAACGCAGCAGGTAAATAAGTAAGTAGAATATTTCTGCAGGACCTAAAATTCTAGTTGAATAAGAATCCATTTCAACCTGTAGATAGTTGAAAGTCATTCAGTGTATTTTTTAAAGGAGTAATTGAAAGCTTCCTAAAATGCAGTCCTGACCATAATGTATCTTAAATATACAAGAGGACTTATGGAGCAAGCGTGAAGTGGAGGCTTAAGAGGAGTCATAGTCCTTGACCCCCAGAAGGTCCACTGTGAGACTACCATCTCTTTACTTTCCATTAGGGCTGCCCCATAATATTTCTTCCCTCACTCCCACCTCACCCCCAGCCAGCTATCCTGTGCTGGGTGTCCAGATAAGCTCCCTCCAGTATTAGTCCTTATCCCGCTAGGCGTATTTCATAAATAGTGCCTGTGCTGGGCAACATCTTTGTCTCCCTGGGCATGCAGATAACACACCAGGCAACAATCACCCTGAGATCAGAAGAGTGCTTTCTGGCTAGGACAGTGGCTAACGCCACAGGAATGTTGTACCCACTTGAATTTTGGGCCACTCCCATCTTCACTACAGCTCTCCTTCTGGCCCAAACAGCCCTATGCAGCTTCCTAGTGCTTCCTAGTGTTGAGAGGATACAAAATGAAATGAACTGAGAGAATGTCGTGGGATGTGCACAGGAGACTATCACAGGTAGACAATATAAGGGCTAAAGAGACCTTATTTATACTAAACTCAGTGTCAGCCCTATCTCAGAGACATAGGAAATCCATAAAACACACATTTCAATGGGAAAAATATCAGCTACAAAGGGTGAAGACTGGTACTCAGGGAACAAAACTATCAAATTTGTGTTATATATAAAACACAGAGATACATGCAGTATATAAACATGCGTACAGTACATCTGCGTTATTAAATTGTCATGGGTGACATTTTATTTTCCTAGTAAAATTTTAACTTATTAGGAGAACTATGCCTTAAAAGTCCCCTTAAGAGAACAATGATAAAAATAAATAGGAAAAAGGTTGAGAAATGCTGCCCTAGGGGATCAGGAGCCTCAACCTTGCCACATGGCTTCAGAGGGGAAATGGAGAGGGTGAGAGATGGGAAATCTGTGAGAAATCCCCACCTTGACTCTATTCTCTGAGCCAGGGCAGAACTGTCTGACTACCGAGAATCCACTCTATGAAATTGTCAGGTCTTACCAGGTACAGAGAGCACGCTGAGTGGCAATCGGGGAAGAAGCAAGCTCTGCCAGCTTCGGAGAGTGAATTAAACGTGAGGGTGGGGTCTTCCCAAGGCCCTCATTAGAGCTCAGGCTTGTCTACACAGAGCTGGGGTTCCCCAATCCTGCTCTACTCTTAGGTACATGCAAGGCCAAACGTAGCCTTCAATGCTGTTTCTCCCAAGCCTGAAATGACCCCCTTCTCACGAAATATGGAGGTACCTGTCTAAAAGGCGGTGTTTGGGCTATATTGGGCTTTTCAGAGGCCGATGACCTGGAAAGAAAGGAAGGACACGGAGAGTGAAGACACAGTCTCTTGTTTGTGACTGAGGGACAAACAGATAGAAAGAAGCGGCAGAGGTTGGGGTCATTCATGACATCACACAGGGAATCTTCTTTGTTTCTCTTGGAGTTTCTATGTTTTGTCCACCCACAGACACCTGGAGTCTTGCCCAGTATCTGAGAGTTGGGAAGGGGGTGGGAAATGAACAGAAGCAGAGGGGGCGGGGGAAGGTGGCCCTGCAAGGAAAGCTCACAGTGTGAAGGAGGGTGGAGGAGAACTAGAGGAGGGGAGTGGGTGAGAGTGAGATGGCAGAAAATGAAGCTAGTGGTGAGTTATCAGGGCCATTTTAGCTAAGGAGAAAGAAAATATGAACAAAATTGTTCTGGAGACTACTTGGCTGGATATGTAGTTTCTCTAATTATGTTGTATGAGAAAAATCGTGCATATTTATCTATGCTGAGACTGTATTTTGTATAAACATGCAAACACATGTATATCTCATCTTATTATGTATGTGTGGGTTATTTCAGTATGTAATTTTCTAATTTGCTAATTATTTAATGAAGATCTTCTTTCAAGGTTCCTTACTTTGACTTTCTTTTTGTGTTCCTATATGCAAGCAGAAAGTGAGAGGATAACTTCCAAAAATGGAAATGCATCAAGGCAGGCAATAAAAAGTTGATGAGGCTGTCACCCAGTAGATCTTTAAGGGATTTCTTGTGAAGAGTGAATAATACTCTATATAATGACTCGCTGCAGGATTGGGATATATTTTTTAATTATAAGTTTATGCAGGTGAATGTTTATGGGCTTGCACTGACAAGCCCCAGGAGAGGTAAAGAAGTTTTAAGTCTTGTGGGAGGAGAAACAGGTCTGCAGGAAGAAGGAATATTGTTATCTCAGGTCATTTAATGTAGAACCAGCTTTGGAATTTGTGTCAATGCCTTTTATGGTTAAAAGAATGAAGACTTAATTTGCATTTGTAATACGTGCTCAAATTCACATCCTGTTACATCCATCTAAGCTCACACACCCATGTCATTCTGACAAGACTGAGGTGTAGATGAAACAAAGGATTCTTTAAGTCATCAGGCCAACATTATATCTGGAGTGAAAGGACAGAGATTTTTACCTGGTTAAATTCAAGAAGGAAAATGTCTCAGTTTTCCATGGTATGTATGTGTTTTAAACCTAAATTGCCCATGCCATATTCACTACCAAATAGAATCCAGCCCAATCTAAATTTCAAGGGGAAAACTAATTATACGAGGATGCTAATATGGCATGGAGAAAAAGAACTCTTAGTCATAAATCAAGTATGCACCATTGAAACCACATGCTTTAAAAATAATGGCTTCCATCTTTGTAAGAAAAAAATCACAGTCCTTGAATATTGTAAGCTATTGTGCCCAGCTCTCTCCATCCATCCCACTTAGAGGGGAAGAGCTCACCTGTCATCAGTCATTTCTCTCCACAGATCCCTATTCCTTTTTAAGAGGCACTGCTAGAAGCCAAGTTCATTGCTAACAGCACTAAGATACCCACTCGAGGGTGTGACTCTTCCCTCTAAGCTTACACATACCCAGGGAAGCTATTTCTTTGCGTGAACTGTGCCTTACAGTTTGCATTTCTAAATATGCTTTTGTTCCTTTGGTTGTTTGGTTGTCATGAGTTCACCATTTTTTCCTATGTAAGGTATGTGAAAGAGTCCCATGTGTCTTTACTGCATTCAGATTCTAAATGAGTATTTAGGCATAACAAAACTGGGAAGTGGGAGTCAAGCCTGCTTTGTCTAGGCTCAATAAATCTATTCTGTTGTTTCCTTCCAAACACTGCTAACCAATTTTTTCAGTTGTTTTTTTTCACAATAATTCCTTCAACATGTTTTCATTTAGCTCCTATTAATAACATTTTATGGAGGAGCAAGGGTTAAAAGAGGTGAGCAAATGCCAATACTCACCCCCTCCCCCACAGTTTCTCTTGTGCTGTTTCAAGAATTTTGAGTGGTTTTGTTGTTGTGTTTTTTCAAAATCCTATTAATACTAACACTTTTCTAATTGCAAAATTTGGTTTTAATGTTGTACTAGTAACGAGCCATTTCTAGAGAAGTACGAAGTAGAAATAACATGAGTACTTATGCTGCAATTATTAAATCATCTTTCTACCATGCTAAAACCAATATATGGTGAAGTAAAAGTCATTTGTTTTCTATTTCATGAGATAAATTAAAATCTTGAAAACAACAAATCCCACATGTAAAATTGTGATATTTATGGCTTTAAGTAAATTTTGTTTTATAAAAATACAAAACAACTTTTTGATAAAAAACAAAAACAGTTTTCCAGATAGAAATATATAGATGAGAAAGGATTTCCTTTCTAGAAAATTTCAGGGTTGAACACATAACATGATTACTGATGGACTTGCTTTTAATTAGTCACCCATTTGCCCCTCTCTAGGGAAAAACAAACTGTGTGAGCTGTTGGTTTTCACAGTATCCCACCTTAATTTAAATAGAAGCTAAAGAAACAGACAAAATTCAGATTTGAATTAAAATAGCATGTCCTTTTCTAAGATCTGAGTCACAATGGCCACTGCAAATACAAAGTCAGTAGATCATGAATCATACATGAATGTATGCCAAATGCTTTTTTCCACCTGAGGAGATATTCTAAAAGGCAATAATAGCTTCTAAAGTGTGCCATATGCTATGTGTAATCCTAGTAATGTGTTAAAATATTTAACAGTGAAAAAAATCCCCAAAGGATTTTTTAAAAACAAAAACTTATTTCTTACATACCAAATACTAAAGTAAAAAAATCAAACACAGTTTCACGAAAGAAAAACAGGTATTTCATTTGGACTGAATCAATAAACATGGAAGGATTTCAATTTCTGCAAATTGCAGGACGGACTGCTATGTTACTGAGAAAAAATACTAGCAGGGCTGTTTGCACCATTTTGTAGATTAGCCATCACCTATTGAAAAGGGGCTCAGAATTATTGTGACTTCACTAAGAACCCAAGAGGGGTTTATAATGGCCTATACCACATGTGTCAAACACAAGGCCCGCGGGCCAAATCCGTCCCGCCAGGCCTTGCAATGTGGCCCGCACCGCGCTGTCATCACTGCACTCCGCTGTGTTTCCATCACAATGACAGTTTATGACTGTTCAGTAAACCATTCGGCCCGCGATTTAGGCTGGATTTTAGATTTTGGCCCCTTCTCTGATTGAGTTCGACACCCCTAACCTATACCCTAGGAAACCAAACAAAGCTTATTGAAACCTAATTTTTATGATGCTGCAACTTGCAGGTTTTTAATTCAGGCAACCATGGCAAAATAAATCCTAGAGACATTGTCCTAGCATTAGCTCCTATTAATAACAACTCTTTAGTTGTCTGATCTGCTAACCCCCTTAACATGATCTCTAGAATATAATCTTTAAAATTGACAACAAATATTGATATGACCACACATAATAATGCTTGTAGGGAAAAAGAAAACCCTTGCAACAATTAATTCAGATTACCTTGGTTATTCTTTAAGTTTCTTCTCTTCTTAAGTTTACATGTAGTTGGTCCCTAAAAACATCTTTCCTCAATTGCAACTCAGTCTTTAAAGTCAGTGGATCAAATTGCTCCAACTTACACAACCTCTTAATGGTCAGTAACAACTTCTAGAAACCTATTTCTTTATCTGTGAAATTAGAAGATTGGATTGATTGATTGATCTTAACAATCTTTTCCACATTTATAGTTTGGTCTAACAGCAAAAGAAATACTGAAAAACTTCAAACAAAGTTGGAGGGAAAGCTAAAATTTGTAGTGTCACACTGAGAGATTAGCTGAGCAATTATCATTAATAGGAGTCATATGGTGAAATCCCCCAGAGCTATTTATCAACAAATCTCTGACTACTTAGAACCATAGGTAGAGCTAATTTTCTTTCACTTATTATTATTATTTTTTTTAGTCAGGATATTCCAAGGTTATGCTCTGTTTTCTTGGGATGAATTATATAATAGGCATTTGGAGAAGAAAGTTGTATTTTTCAGGTGAATATTGAAAAGGACTGAACTGAACCAGGGATGAGGTGGAGAAAAATAGGACATGTTATAAAGGTCAGAGGAACAGAACTGGGTTGGGGGTCAGCATGTGATAAGTATTTAAAGACCCCAGGGTTTCTTGTTGATAGTGGGCCAGCTTCCAATTCTGCTTAACACCCTGCATGATGAAAGAGGCATTGAGATATTATGAACAGTTGTGTTTATCATTTTATTTTTAAGTTCATTATGAGATAAGCTGGTGCAATATGAGACAATTACAAAATCAAAGAAGGGGGAAACCAATCAAAGGGAGTGCTTAAAGATATAAAAGAAGCTCTCTAATGCATTTTTCTCCTTTAAAAATGGATGCCTTTGATGGAGGGACTGTGTAGGGCAGTGGTCGGCAAACTCAATAGTCAACAGAGCCAAATATCATCAGTACAACGACTGAAATTTCTTTCGAGAGCCAATTTTTTTTTAAATATATATTTTATTGATATTTTACAGAGAGGAAGGGAGAGAGAGAGCTAGAAACGTTGATGAGAGAGAAACATCGACCAGCTGCCTCTTGCACACCCCCTACCGGGGATGTGCCCGCAACCAAGGTACATGCCCTTGACCGGAATCGAACCCGGGACCCTTCAGTCCGCAGACCAACGCTCTACCACTGAGCCAAACAGGTTTTGGGGAGAGCCAATTTTTTTAAACAAACTTCTTCTAACGCCACTTCTTCAAAATAGACTTGCCCAGGCCATGGTATTTTGTGGAAGAACCACACTCAAGGGGCCAAAGAGCCACATGTGGCTCCTGAGCCACAGTTTGCCGACCACAGGTGTAGGGTGTTGAGAGAAAGTGTTTCCTTTTATAATAAAACTAGAGGCCCGATGCATGAAATTCACACAAGGGGCTTGACCCTCACAGCTGCAGCAGCTTGCCTCTGTCCTTGCAGCACTGGCTTCATCCAGACGGTAGTCCATAAGGACATCTGGCTGACTGGCTAATTAGCATTTACTTTTACTATCATAGATTCAGTTATAAATTGTTTTAAGTATATTGCAAGATTGTTCATATTTCTATAAATATAAATTTTTATATGATTAAAAATAATTGAAATATTAGAATTAATGTTTAAGAAAATAATTCTTGTGTTTCACATTCGTATGACTCTCTTCAATTGTTCTTTTAAAAAGTGCTTTTATGATTTAATGGCAATAAGATATATACATTTTGAAGAATTTATTTATTAAAATTTTAGAATAAAAAATTTTAAAGTTGTCTACTATGAAGGTGCAAATTATATTTGATTCATACTATTAGGACATAAGAATTCAATAGTCAAGGCAGTTTAAACTGATGTGTACAAAAAGTTAAGAGCTCAAAAATAACAAGCTAACTCTTTTCTGATAATCTTTCTCCTGTATCCCAATGTATATTTTGCTGTAAATTTATTGTAGTGATATTATTTATTGATAGATCAATTTCCTCTTTGTACTAGATTATCTTTATAATCAGGGATTGTCTTTCTACCATAGTGTCCTCAGTGATCATTGGAACACAGTAGGCATTCAGTAAAAATTTTCTCAATAGTATGGTATTGCTTTGATTTATTCATGATGTAGAAAAAAGGAAAAACCAAACAAATAAATGATCTTACCAAAATCATTAAAGCCCTGGATAATAATACTGTAACACTTATACATGAAAAAAAATTAAAGGCAAACAACAACCTGGGAGAATACATCCTATAAAATAAAGAAAGCATTCCTAAAAAATAAAGAACTACAGAATAAAAAGAAAAGCACAAACAGTAAAGTAGGAAAATATATGGATAAAAATACAAAAGACCAGCAAACATGAAAAGATGATAAGCTCCACTAGTTATCAAAGACAGACAAATGAAAGCAATACTGAGCTCTCATGTTTGCCAGATTCATGGAACAAAATTTTAAAAGGTTAATAATCACAATGGTTGGTAAAAATGTGAGGAAATTATTACTAATACTAAGGGCCCAGTGCACAAATTTGTGCACCTTAAAAGGAATTGTGGGCTGAGAGGCTGCAGTGGGCACAGGGGTGGATCTCGGCCCATCCTCCAGGCCTCCACCCAGCCTTTCCCACCATGGCTTCTGGTCCCCTGTGTGCTGGCAGCCCCACTCCCATGCACTGACAATGCTGGCCCTGATCACACCTGCTAACAATGTGGAGTGATTGGGGCTGGTGCCAGCAGTGGGTGCGAGTGGGGCTGGTACCACCAGCAGGTGCAAGTGGTGGCTGCTGCCCTGATCATCCATCAGGAGCAGGGGGAGGTGGAGAAGCCCTCAGGGCAATCAGGGCTGGCAGACACCACTTGTACCCACTGACAGAAGGGAATAACTGGGATTGGTGCAGCACACTGGCAGTGAGTGGGAGAGGCAGCTCCAGCACCAGCTGCAAATGTGAGAAGTGGCTGCCAGCCCTGAGCGCTCCTCAGGAGCAGGGAGAGGTGGAGAAGCCCTGATGGGCTATGAGGGCCAGCAGTCACCACTCACACCTGCTGACAGTGCCAAGTGATCAGGGCCAACACCAGTTGCTGGCAGTGGGCCCAAATGCCCAGCAGGACCTCGGCATGTGTGCAGAAGCAAAGAATTTTCAGTAACCACCAGAGGCTCACCCCAATGACAGTGACTGGTGCCCCGCCTTGGTCTGGCGCTCCCACTCACCTGCTCTACCATACCACCACAGCCAATGCCTGCCATGTTCCACACTCTGCTGCCTACTGCCATCACCTGCCATGTTCCACACATGCCCCCTAATGGTCAGTGCATGTCATAGTGACCGTTTGTTCAGTTGTTCTTCCATTTGGTCTATTTGCATATTAGGGTTTTATATCTATAGATATTGTTAGTGGGAGAGTAGAATAGTAAAATCCATATTTTTACTATGGATTTTTTAAAAAAATTTCTAATCTATTAAAATGTAAAGCACATGTCCTTGGAACCAGCAATCGTACACCTCAGAATTTATCTTAGAAAAATACTTATACAAAACATCATGTGTCTGAATGTTTCTGGCAGCATTTGTTATATTAGTGAAAAATTGCAGGCAATCCAATTACCTATTAATAAGGTGCAGGTTAGCCCTAGCCAATTTTGCTCAATGGTTAGAGCATCAGTCTGTGGACTGTGGGGTCCCTGGTTCAATTCCAGTCAAGGGCATGTATCTTGGTTGTGGACACATCCCCAGTAGGGGATGTGCAGGAGGCAGCTAATGGATGTTTCTCTCTCATCTGATGTTTCTATCTCTCTATCCCTTCCCCTTCCTCTCTGTAACAAAATCAATAAAATATATTTTTTAAAAAATAAGGTGCAGGTTAAATACATTGTGGTCTGTCCTTCTGCAGGAATCTGTACAATCATTACAAAGAATAAGTTGAATACATGTTCGTTGACAAGGATATATCTGTGAAATGGAATGAAGTAATAAAGCAAGTTGTTTTTGTAAAATATATAATCACAGCATACATGTGGAATGTTCAGGAGGCTGGAGACTTTCATTTTACTTTTATGCTCTCTTATGTTTCCACTTGATAGTTTTAAAAAATGCAATGTTTTAAAATATAGAATGCAGAGGGAGGACAAGTTGAGTGTAAGATCTGTAACATTAAATATGTGTTTTTATTGTAAGCATTTTTAATAAATATAATACATATACATGTCCAAAAAAATCAAATAATACAGATGAGTTTATGTATCAGATTGTGTACTATTGACTGCAACTAACAAAAGCCTTTACTAAATAAACAAATAAGGCAATTATTATCTGACATTACAATATATCAAAGGGAGGGAAGACTTTGAGCCTAGTTAATTTTTCAACTCACAATGGTCATGAAGAACCTGAGTATTTCCAATTCTCTGATATTCTCAGTGTGAATTTCATTCTCAGATGGCTTCAGTGGCTCATCCAGATAGGGCATCATCAACAGGAAGAGGATAAAGGTTCAAGCACATCTCTTTATAGTTAGTTCTTGCTAAGGAGCGAGGGGGACTTTTCTCAAAAATGCCCCTCCTCCACCCCTGGAGCCTTCCTTTTCCATACCATAAACCAGAATAGATCCCAGGCAAAAGAAATGTGAGAGTTTTAGGTAGAATTGAGTGCAAGCTAAATTAGGATTCCCTTAGGAAGAGAGAAGGAGTGATTGGAAGGATGATGGTCAACCAACAATGTCAATTAGAGTGTATTATAAAAAAGAATGTCTTTCCTTTCTCTAGTACTCTTCCTTCTCTAGTCCTTCTCCTAAGAACAACTTTTAACTCTAAGTATTCCTCTGTATCTCTAGACCAGTGTTTCCCAAAGTGTGGTATGCATACCCCCAGGGGTACGGGAAGAGTTTGGTGGGGGTATGCGTTGCACCGGAGTTTGGTGGGGATATGCACTGCACTGAGCATAGCTGCTCCTAATTTTACATTTTATGAGGGGTACTCAGCATTACGAAAATTATAGAAGGGGTACACATATGTCAAAAGTGTGGGAAACACTGCTCTAGACAATATGCTTATACCACTATATTTTGATTTCTGAATTTTAGGATTCACCTATGAAATTTAACAATTTATTTACATTTTCTATCACCAATGTTAACCTTATTCCAGACATAATTGTGTCATGTTTGCTTCCTCTAAAGAATACTTTCGCATTCAACCAAAGGCAATATTGTATGACTCCACATTTTCCTGGCTGAGCTATCACCTAATCCCACCATATCCCATGGCTTTATCCCCTGATACAAACTTCCCCATTTCTGTCATTTGTAATTTGATTTTTACAGTGACATGCTCTAATTATTCTAAAAGCATAGTTACGTTTTCTGTGCTTTGGCTACAGATTAGTTCCAGATGTGTTAAAAAAATCAATAATAGTGTTTATATTAGCATAATTATAAGAATATATTCGTTAGGGTTTTATTTTGTGTGTGTGTGAGTGTGTAAGCTTGTTTTTGACACTTTTGCTCTTTCTTGTTTTTGAATCATTTGCCTCTATGTAGTCTCAATTATCATCAGATTTTTCTCTTATCATTCATTCTCTGAAGTGTCAGGGCTGCCCCCTTCCATCTGTCCTGGTTGCTCTGTGGGCTTGCCCTTTTGTGACTTCCTTCATCTGGTCTGATTTGGAAATACTATTTATTGAGTCCATTCCTTTTGTTTTCCCAGTACGTTTTCTCATTTTGCTGAAGAATATCCTAAAAAAAAAAAAAAAAAAAAAAAAACCCTGGAGAAAGTTCGCTGGGGAGGTTAACTCTTTGCAATGAGTTTTATTGCAACATTGTGCTTGCTTCATTGTTTGGGTAGCATATCACATCCCCAGCTTTAAAGGCATTGTTTTGTTGTCTGTGAGTTTCCAGAATGGCTGTTAAAAGACAACTAATGTAATTTTGAACAAGTATATGTATTTTCTCTGAAAACTTTTAGAGATTTCTCTTTATCTTCAGTGCTCTGAAATTTCACACTGTCATTTCTGAGAATGTGATTTTCTCTCATTTTGTGTAACTGTTGAGTACATTCAACCTGAATTCCTGTGTTCTTCTGCTAGAAAACTTTTCCTCTGTTTAATTTCTTTTAGACTATAACTTGCATGTGATTGTATTGTTTATTCTTTCTGAAACTCAATATTTGGAGAATGTACTTTCTGGATAAATTATCTTTTTAAATGAATATTTTTATATCTTTTCTTTTTTGTAGTCTTTTGATTATTTCCTTAAATATTTTATTTACTTTCCCTTATTGTTTTAATTTTAGCAAAAATTTTTAAATTCCAGAAGCTCTTTCTTTTTTTTCTTTCCATTTATTATATCATTCTATTTTTTCCTGAATTCAATACCTCCTTGAATCTACTTAGAAACTTTTGTGTGTATATTTCATTGTGTTTGTTTACTGAAATCTCTTATTTTTGTATGAGGTTAATTTTTTTTTTTTTTACTTCTTTCACTTTCATGCTGCAGGCTTTCCACAAATACCTTTATTTCTTGTTTGTTTGTTTTTTCTTTTCATATTAAATAATAATGCAACATAAAGTTCACAATGAATTCTAGTATAGAGACAAGGATTCTGAGCCATCAGTGTCCCCAGAAGGAACTGACAGAGATTGAGCTCGAAGGCATTGGTGTTCCTAAACAGCAGCGTAGAAAGGGTTTGGATGGGTCATAAACTTCCACACCATCTACCCTAATTTCCCCCAGAGAGTTACTTCAGTTTTTTTGTTTGTTTTTTTTTTTAGAAGAGCCCTTTGGTTGTAGTCATGGTGACAGCAGCAGTGGCAGTGGTAGAGACTTGTTCCTGGAGATAACTGGGTTGTGCTCAGAATTAATTTCTCTCAGTTCTACAAGTTTCTTTTACCTTCAATAGTACCTGCCATTTTTGAGCCCTAATCCCCTTTTTGGTTCTACAGAGACGATAAGCTCCAGGCAGGGCCATAGTCTTTCCACACAAACTCGTAACTGTGCTGTCTATTGGTCAGCTTCATCATCCATCAGTTCTTTATCCCACATTTGTCTCCCTGAAATCTATTACAATATCTTTTTTGGTGATGTCCAACCCTAGTATTTTTCAATTGTTGTAGAATTTTAACTTCTTTATTCTCTCCTACTATTTTAGTAGGGTTTCATGGGAAGGAGTAGGTGAGAAAAAACACACTTAAACTCAGCCCACAACCTAGAACTAAAAGTAACAAATAAACTCCTAAAATATAAAACTATACCTCCATTTTAATATTATATTTACAGAAAGTACCTTGTACTAAGATTTATTAAATTTCAACACAACTTCATGAGATACACAAAAATATCTCTAATTTGATATTAACAAAAATCAGATGCAGTTAGATTGACTTCCTCAAGATTAACACACCACTTAGAAACACAAAGCTAAGTATTGTAATTGTACCAGCACCAACACAAGGACAATGAGAAGTCACAGCTTTAGAGATATGCATTTAGTCACTGACATATTTCAGAATTTATGATGGTATCAAGTAAAGAGCCCTGGGCTAGAAGAGTTAGGAGGCATTATGTCTAGTCTTATTTCTTCTAACCAGTCAATGACACCTTCTTGGACTTTATTTTTTTCATCTGCAAAGTGACAGGGTCAAACATTTCTAAAGTTTTTTTGTTTTTTCTCCCCTGATTTCATGGTTGATATTTAAGTGATCTATTCCTAAATGATATTATTGGGGACTTAGTAAACCTTTCCTCGGAAGTGGTTCCTTAGCATGTTGCTGTGAATTTAAGTATACAATGCCCTGCCCTTTCTGGGTTGGGCTCCATCAAGAATTTAATGGCACCAAATTAAGTCTAATAATATTTAATAGTGAGGACTCTTGCCTAATTGGAAGAGTCATGCTCACTTAATTGAGATGCCTCTAGGTGATTGTGTGTTATATCTACAGAACTTGAGGTGACTGGAGACTGGTAATGCTTTCAGCTTCTTCAAATAATTCTGTTAATGCCAAGTTAGTAGAGCAGTTCAGAGGGAGCAAACACTTCTCTAGAAACACCATCTCTCCTAGGTGAGAAGAATCAATGTTACCAGGGAGAAGATTACTCTTCAGTTCTCCAGTAAAGATTAATTATTAAAAGGCACTCTTGCTTCCACAGAAAAGGCTACTCATGGGTAGCTGCTCTGAGTGCTTGCCATAGGCATGTATGACAGCAGACACAGCTGTAATGATGTCTGCCTTAGAGAATCTTATTATCTACATTGAAAGACAAACTCATATGGGGAAAGTAGGCAGGAGCTGAATCTGAAGCTTACGATGTACCAACATGCACACACCATATACTCAGGCTTATTAGCCAAATGTAAAAGGAAAGCACACGGCTATAGTTTCTTCTTCACAACCTGTGTAAAAGATACAGTATTTAGCACCTGGTTGCTTTTAGACACCACTCGTCTCTCTGTTTAGATTAAATGAGGTCTCTGTTTTCTTTTGGTTTCTTAAATTATTGTTATATTGAAGTTTGTTGCCATCCTATCTAATAAAAGAGTAATATGCAAATTAGCCATTATTCCATGACAAAAATGGCAGCACCCATAGACACAAGATGGCACCCAGTCCTCTTGGGCCCAGGGAGGGCTGCTGCTGAGAGTAGGCAGCATGAGGCCCCGGCTGTTGGCCTGGGAGGCGCCTTCACAGCCCCTGTGCGATCCGCTCCCAGTGGTGACCCGGGCTGTGGGCCTGGAAGGTGGCATCCATCCCCTCTGAGATCCTTTCCCAGTCGTGACCCGGGCTGTAGGCCTGGGAGGCAGTTGTGCACCCCTCTCCCTCTGCCCCCTCGAGATCCGCTCCCAGATGCAATCTGGGCAGTAGGCCTGGGAGGTGGTGCACACCCTGGTGTGATCAGGTCCTAGTGGTGACCTGGGCAGTGTCCTGGGAGGCAGCCATGCACCCCTGGCATAATCAGCTCCCAGCTACAACCTGAGCCATAGCCCTGGGAGGTGGCACATATCCCCTTCACGATCCGCTCCCAATGGCAACCCTAGTTGTGGCCTGAGCAGTGGCCGCGCCCATCCCCCACACCTCTCTACACACACACACACACCCCTCCCCCCCCTCCGCTATGTGTGATCTGCTTCTAGTCTCAGCTTGGGCTGTGGGCCTGGGAGGCTCCTGCAACTGCCATATCTCCCCACTCAGCGATCAGCTCCCATCCATAGCCAGTGGCTGGGGGGTGGGGGTGGGGAGTGTAGGCCTGGGAGACAGCTGTGCCCCAAGAGCTATCCTTTCCTTGGGGAAGCTTGGGTGTCAGGCCCCATGGAGTGATCCCCCCACACACACCTATAGACTTGGAATTTTTCTTGCTCTCAGCAGACTGATTAGAGACAGAAAAAGAATAAAAGGAGAAAAGAAAGGACAGAAGATGAAACATCAAGAAAAAAAAAAGGGAAGGAAAAAAGGAAGAAACAACCATATGATATCACCTTTCCAAAGTCTCATGAAATTCCTGTTTAACATTTTTTTTTTATGACACTTTTAGTTTGGGTTTACATTTTTACTGGTTTGTCAAGACCATGGCAGGTACACTGTCCAATATGTTAAAGAAAAAAAACATATCTAATAAAGAGGGAATATGCAGGGGAGGGCATTTGGGGGTGACCAGGCTGTCAGGGGAGGGTATTTGGGGACTATCTGGCTGGCAGGGGAACAGTTAGGCATCAATCAGACTGGCAGAGGAGTGGTTAGGGGCAATCAAGCAGGCAGGTGAGCAGTTGGGAGTCAGCAGTCCTAGATTGTGAAAGGTATGTCCTACTGCCTGTTTAGGCCTGATCCCATAGGGGTCCCAGAACAACCTCTCCCCTTCTCCCCAGTGCATGAATTTCCATGCACTGGGCCTCTAGTTGTATTATGAAAGTCTTGACTTTTTTCAATATAGCTCATTCTATTTTCTCCACTTGGTTTATATGACAATATTTTCATTATAAGCAGCATTTAGGGAAATTTTGTAACAGGGAACTTCATTATTTTAAGTTCCAAAATAAAACATGTTTAAAATTTCTCTCTTCTCTTGGAGACATGGAACTATGAATTTTGAGTAGATTCACTTCAGAGGAGATTTTGGCTTTATTTGATATATCTTTATATCCTATAATAGTGAACATGTTCTAGAATAATCATAATATTTTCTGAGTTGCTGAGCACTTCACACATATAATTTTTAAGCCAAATAATCCCAAACCAAATGTCCCATATAATCACTGTAGCTGCCAACAACAGACTCATAAGGCTTAATTTATTTTTTCAGAGGGATAGAGCTTTTAGATAATTCACTTAACAAAGTTAAAAATGTGATTGTAGTTACTGCTTTCCAGCAGCTTACATTATATTTGAGCTCAGTAATATCATTGAGATTTCTTCTACCCAAAGCAAGAATGTTCTATGCCCTCATTTTAACCCCCTGAACCAGTGCTTAACTACACTATTATTAGCAAAACTATTTTACAACTCACTGCTAATGTCAAGAGTTACTTCTCTCAGTTATCTCACTGAGGCATTCAGGCTGGACAAGAGACAAGTGGAAGTTCAAAGCACGAATGCGCTGAAGTCATATGAATTTCAGCAGCTGAAAAAGAGACCTGAGTGACTCTTAGGCAGGAACAAGCATTTACTTAGGTGTCCTCTCCTTTCCCTTTGCTTCTTCCTCACCTCCATGTGTGACCTGTACTTAGTAGTGAATTGACAGTTTTCACTACAATAGAATTCAATAATTTAGGACATAATAAAATATTCACTAGCTTTTTAAGAAATCTATGTTTTTTATTTTTTAAGTTTTTATTATTGTGTCCTTTTTATAAAAGTTTTAATTTCTGAGACATAGAATACATATTTCATATTAGTTTAAAAATATTTTAAGTGACATTGGAAAGGTGTCTTGATTTGGAAAGCAGAGTATTATACCATTTTTCTATTCGTACTGTGTTCCTAGTAGGTACACAATAAATGACAATTGTTGTTTATTAGGTAAATGATATAAATGCATTTTATTTAAAAATTCATATGATACTTTATCATTATTCTGGTCCATCTTATGATTGCTAAGTATGCCAACAACTGTAACTATTAAATAAATTACTTCAATCCAGAGTCAATGTCTTTCTCTTCATGTATGTTTGACATTATCTGTTCTTCTAAATAAAGTCATTATATGTCATACTGAATTCTGCTTACTTTGAAATCTAGATTTACTGAATCAATTTATAAGGTCAAATTTGTCCCACTACTTCACAGGTACAAGAATTTCCTCAGCTATGGGCTTGGGTTACACTTTGTATTTCACAGAAGAGGTTTACATTTAATTCTGGACTTTAAAGGCACCTGGATAGGAGCAAGAGGGGTTGTGGATGAATAAAGTGAAGTGAGAGTCAGAAGGCTGGTCAAGGTTATAGAAGTGCTTCAGTTACTAACTTGTCTGTGACCTCAGTTTCTTTAGAAATGGTGTGTTTAGACCTCAGTTTTATGAGCTTTACAGTGAAGGCACTGAAATCAATCTCTCTGACCTTATATTATGATGTTAATGCCTTTTGCTTTTCACATGGTTCTTCGAAGAGCACCTTATAAAGCAGGGGTAGGGACCGTCCAGCCCACAGGCTTTATAAAGCCTGAAAAATCATTGGGTCTAGCCCTGTCAAGGCAACCACAGTTGGGACTTGAAATTCAATACATCTAGGAGCTTTTTTCACACCAACATAAATTTATATTAAGTGAATTATATTAAGCAAATGATGTTATGGATATCCAAATAGCCTTTGGCAGAAAAAAGGTTCCCCACCCCTGTTATGAAGCTATGGTGATCTGAACCTAACAGCTGATGATATAACAAAGGTCATTTTTACATTTAATCAATATCTAAATATTTCATAAGTATATAAAAGTTCAGCAAAGTCAAGCAATAATATGAAAACATTTTACCTTTTAAAAATCTATCAAATATATAAAACTAAAATCGCATTTAATTGTCTTTTCCAAAAAATTATTTAAGATATTAAGATAATGCTATTAAATATCCATATTTATTTTCTATAATGAACTATATTGTGACCCCCAATCTATATGGTGAAGTCCTAACCCTCCAAGTGACTGCTTTTGAAGCTAAGGTCTTTAGGAGGTAATTAAGTTTAAATGAGGTCATAAGGGTAGGGCCCTGATCCAATCAAAGTGATGGCCTTATAAGAAAAGGACCATCTCTCTCTCTTGGCATGAACACCAAGAAAAAAACAATGTGAGGACACAAAGAGAAGATGGACATCTACAAAGTAGCAAGGGAGGTCTCATGAGAAACAAAACCTAGCCAGACCTTGATCTTAGACTTCCCAATCTCCAGAACTGTGAGAAAATAAATTTCTATTATTTAGTCATGCAGTCCGTGTATTTTGTTATGGCAGCCCAAGCTGGCCAAGACATTCTCTGTACTTACTAAAAGTATATGGTAATGAATAAAATATTATGATGAAGAAGTCCATGGGAATCTCCAGAATAACACTAGGGCTATTCTCTCCAGAATGCTTGGCTGGCTGGAAACAATGGCACCTAACTCCAAAAGTAATCACTCTATTGAGTTGTAGGAGGGAAGACTTGACTCTTGTAGATATATCTCTAATTACCAAATGACTATGGAATTAATATTCAGTTACTGCATACCACATGTACAATTTTAAAGTAAACAGTGACAAATTCTATCTATTTACAAACACTCAACATGAACTCTTAAGATTCGTTTTATCTGAGAAAGGGAGAGTTACAGGTGTTTCTTCCAAGGTGGAGGACACTGTGAGGTGTCCCTCATTGTCACTCAGATTTCTTGAACTGAACGAATCCTGCCTTCTCTCATAGCAAGTAAGCATAAGAACAGCAAAAAATATTATAGAAGTCCAAGATGAATGTTACTTTCCTAGTTACTAGAATCAAAAGAATGGAATTGAATCTTCATTCACAAGCACAGGGAAGCTTAGAGTTAAGGAACTTGCCCACAGTGCTCATTCACAGGAAGTAAATAGAGAATCAAAATCTGAAATCAGCTCTCTTGAATTCCATAGTTCAAATTCTTATCTTGTTTACTACCCATAACTCCATAACTCCTCTTTCTATACATGGAGAATATGACTGGGCCTAAAAAAAATCTGTGCCATAGATTCCATGGCATAGCAAAATGCTTTATAATATCCTATAATGGGTGCATATTACTCAACGGAAAAAAAACAACCTGAAATATGAGATTTTTTTTGGAAAACATCAAAACCATTTCAAGCAATTGCATGTTATAGTGTAATTATTTTTTTTCCTTTATATCTGGGATGTGCACAAGTCAAATGGTCTTACATATGTTCAAGAGAAGTAACGTTACTTACTTTTCTTAGTTCATTCTCATTTTGTTATCTCTCGGAGAGGTGTACTCTTGAAAGAAAAAGAATAATTTGGCTGTTTGACCTTTGTCAAAATCATTTGTAAACACACTTCCATAATGGAAAAGAATCAAGCTTGAAATAAACTAAAACACTGTTATTTTTCTTGACTGAAAGCGCTTGCCTAAAAAAGAATTTCAATTCAATATTGACATTCAAAGATGTTATATTGTTTTATTTGTAGTACAGGATCATTTGGGGAGAATAAAAGTAACAACAAAAAGCAATCTATGAATGTCTAAGCAGATGATGAAGGTTGTTTCAAACTTAGTGTTTGAACTTACGACATACAAATTTTAATGTTATTTAAACTTGCTTAACATTTAAAAACTCTGTCATTTAAACAAAATCCACCACAGTAATGACTTATGATTGTAATTTTTTAGATAGTTTCTATTATTTGGTTTCTTATTTTCCCAATACACTGGTCAAAAATTATTTTGAACAATCCCTAACTTGAAATTTAAAATTTCACCATAGTATTGATCAAGAAGAACTTCATTTGCAGCTGACAAAGTAGCATTATACTCTCCAATAGATCTTGTGAGTACATTTTGGTTACTCAACAGAACTCTTAGATAAATTGTCCCATCCACAACCACAATCCTATAACTTACAGTTAAAGAATGGCAATTGTATAGTAAGGGCTTAGCAGGGAGTCAGCTCTCACTGGGAATGGTGTTAGGTGGTACTAAGTACAAGAGTGTTTAATTGGTTTCAAATTTCCTAACTCTTGGAATGGGATTTTGCAAGAAATTATAAATGGGCAAAAAGTAAGGGGGGAAAAAATCTAGTATGAAATTTTATGGATCTTGAACTCCTCCCATTTATAGAGATTACTATTTTGGATAAGTGAAATTATATTCTAATTTTTTTTAAAAAATCAAACTTCTGAGAAAAGACATTATGTTACCATACTAATAAATAATGATTCTTGCTACCTGAAATGATCCTTTATGTGCTTCCAAAAATCCTCCTATTGCTTTTTACTGTTTATTTTCTCTCATTTACTCCTCAGTGAAATGAAATCCTCTGTTAGAAGAAATGAAGAGTATCTAGTTATCATATTTTAAATAAGAAATTTCTGTAGGCTTGATGATAGGTATTTTATTTAATGTAAACATTTTCACCTCCCTGCATTTGCCTCATCTTCTCCCATTTCAAAACTGCTCATTCATTCTGAGAACTGGAAGGAGTAATAGTCAAAGGATTAAGATTTAAAACTCAATTAACAATTCTGACACAAAATAACTTTGTGCCCTTTGGATAAAACACTTCAAACCTTCTGAGTTTTGTCAACAGTAAAGTGTGGAGTTTGAACAGAATTATCTCTATTTGTCTATCTCTCAAAGCAAGTTCTAATGCTTTCCTGAAATCTATCCCACATTAATTAGGGAATCTAGAACTGGACACATCATGCTGATACTAAATATAAAAGTTAGGTCATCATTGTGAATACATTTATGTCTATTTCTGAATCCCAGTCTCATAATAATGTTTTTAAACTATTTAACTTTAGAGGTAAAATAAAAATAATTGTATTATTCATGGTAACCTCAAGGCTTTTTTCCATGCTAATCTTGCTCATCATTATTAATTTTGAATATTTTTAGATTTGTTTAAAGTGTATCAGCAGAGAATATACCCATGAAAATTTATTTTGTTTGCTCATAATTATTTCTCCACCATATTATTTTCTTATTATAATCTGGGAAACAATGGCCTTACCTATCTGTCCACTTGCAATACATCATTTACTCCCTTAATTGTTATTCTCACAAATCACCAAGGAAAATATTTAGCAGCATCAGGGCTTGTGCTGGCCCCAGAGAAGTACCATCACTGTTGACACTGATCCTTTGATAAGTTCTCTCTGCATAATGACCATGAGCTGTGTGATCCATCTAGAGCCTATTTCCCAATTGACTTATTTTCCATTTCCATTTTTATTTGGATTACATTTAGTTCTATAGGTTTACTTTCCTTGAGAAATAGGAAGGCTGTCCACACTAAGAGGATGATACCCAGAGACCTATTTAGGTAATATATAAGAAAGGGATCTTACCATGGAAGGGAAAAAAAACAACCAATAAGAACAAAAACATTACAGCCAAATAAGCTATATTAATTAATATATAAAATGTAAATAGGTCAAAACATCCAATTAAAATCAGAGATTATCAGAATGGATTATAATGCAGACCCAACTATATTCTGCCAATATGAAACACACTTTAAATATAGAATCATAAATAGCTTAAAAGTAAGAAAAAGCCCTGGCTAGTTTTTCTCAGTGGTTAGAGCATCTGGAAATTGATCAAAGGGCCTTGGTTCTGGTCAAGGGCCCTTGCCTCAGCTGTGGGATCAGCCCTGATTGGGGCTCCTATAGGAAACAACCAATTGACGTGTCTCTCTCACATCAATGTTTCTCTCTCTCTCTTTCTCTCTTTCTCTCTGTCTCTCTCCTCCACCTCCTCCCTTTTACTCTCTAAAAAAAATCAATGGAAACATTATCCTCAAGTGAGAATTAAAAAGAAAAAAAAAGTTAAAAACAAACAAACAAAAAAAACAACCCACAATATCCTCAAGTGAGGATTAAAAAAAAGGTTAAAAAAAAGTTAAAAAAATACAAACACTAATCATGAGAAAATTAAAGTGACTGTATCTATATCAAACTAGGCTTCACATAAAAAGTATCTTTCAAGATAAAGAGGAAAATTTTAATGATAAATCACTGAATTTATAAAAAAAATCATGACAATTTTAAATGTACTGTATCTAATAAAATAACTTCAAAGTACATGAAATAAAATTTGACAAAACTAAATGCAGAAATAGATAAATTCACAATAATCACTGGAGACTTTAACAGTCAACTCTCAACGACTGACAGAACAAATAGATTTTAAAAAATCAATAGCAATATATAATATTTGAACCTCACTATCAGCAAGTGCATTCAAGACCTATACTCACTACTGTATGCAAATATACCTCAATAAAATAAAGAAATAATATGTTCCTAAACTCAAAAATTGTGATACATGTCATATCACAGGTAAGTATAATAAGACAATCTGTATAGTTACTAGAGGCCTGGTGCACAAATTTGTGCATGGGTAGGGTCCAGCTGGCCTGCCTCAATGGGAACCCATCAGGCTGGGCCAGTGAAGGGAGGGGCCCTTGGTGGTTGGCCGGCTGGCCCCACCCCCCAGGCTGGCTAGGGGGGCCCAATTGGGGCCTGGATTAGGCTGGTTGGCTGCTGCAATGAGCATCATAGCCACCAGTTGTTCTGGTCATTCTGCCATTCCAGTCACTGGGCTTTTATATATATATAGAGAGAGAGAGAGGTCCAGTGCACAGAATTTGTGAACTCTCGCGGGGGAGGAGGGATCCCTCAGCCTAGTCTGCACCCTCTATCAGTCCGAGAGCCCTCAAGGGATGTCCAACTTCCAGCTTAGGCCTGCTCCCCCTGTGGAAGCACACTGATCACCAGGGGGCAGCTCCTACATTGAGCTTCTGCTCCCTGGTCATACCAACCTGTCATTATGCCATCAGCTGAAACTGACTCTCCGACATCCCCTGAGAGGTCCCAGGTTATGAGAGGGTACAGGCCAGGCCAAAGGATTCCAACAGTGCACAATCAGGGCTGGGGAAGAATGTGGGTGGCTGGTCAGCCGGGGAGTGACTACAGGAGGACTCCAGGGTGTGTCCAGTCCATTTTGCTCAGTCCTGATCAGCTGGATCCCAGCAGCAAGCTAACCTACTGGTCAGAGTGTCGGCTCCCTGGTGGTCAGTGTACGTCATAGTAAGCCATTGAGCAACCTTAGTATATCATTAGCATATTATGCTTTGATTGGTTGAACAGTCAACTGGACAATCAGACACTTGGCATATTAGGCTTTTATTATATACTAGAGGCCTGGTGCACAAATTTGTGCACCAGTAGGGTCCCTCAGCCTGGCCTGTGGGATTAGGCCAAAACCAGCTCTCCGACATCTCCTGAGGGGTCTCAGATTGTGAGAGGGCACAGGCCAGGCCAAGGGACTCCACCAGTGCATGATCGGGGCTGGGGAGGGAAGCGGGAGGTTGGCCAGCTGGGGAGGATCTGTGAGAGGGCTTCTGGGCATGTCTGGCCCATCTTGCTCAGTCCTTATTGGCGGAACCCCAGCAGCAAGCTAAGCTACCAGTTGAAGCATCTGCCCCCTGGTGGTCAGTCCACATCATAGCAAGCAATTGAGCAGTCTTAGCATATCATTAGCATATTATGCTTTAATTGGTTGAATGACCAATCGGATGACCAGACACTTAGCATATTAGGCTTTTATTATATAAGAGGATATTTATTTGTATGCATATAAAGAAATTAGTTCAAGGCCCGGCCAGAGTGGCTCAGGGGTGGAGTGTCGACCTAGGAATCAAGAAATCAGTTCATTTGACCATATTGCAATCTGAACTGATTGATTAGATTTTTCTTAATGCCTTATACATGATACTACCTAGACAAGACAGAAATTCAATGCATTTTTGGTTAATGACCTCAGCATATTATATAGGTGGCTTCATGAACTCAAATATACAAGTGCCTGTGAGAGATCCAGATCCTGGAAATTGGGATAAGTACCCTCCTACACCTGGAAGCCTGGATGCTTTTGGCCAATGAAAGGTAGGCAGTGGAGGAAGTAGTTCTTCCTATTGATCTAAAAACAATCTGAGTCATAGCCCATGACATCGGAGTGCTGTATAAGATCTCAAAGGTAATCTAGGTCAGCCCTCTAATTTTACAGGTGGAAAGCCTGACACTGAGATAGGTTGCCCAGGGGAAGACAGCTAGTTAGTGGATTTCAAAATGTCTATATTCCAAGTACCATGTGAACTCATATCAGATGCTTCTAACCTCTATAAATTATCTACCATTTTTTTCATTGTTAATTTCTTATGTGTGATTTGTTTTTAGGTATCTTTAATATTCTTTTTTCCCAATTTTTTACACAAATTTATGCATACTATTACTATGCAAACTGCTCTACACTTAGCTTTTGAAATCATTTTAACATAACAGTATGTCTTGAGGGTCAATTTATTTTCATATATAACCACCATTTTCAAAGTAAAAGTGAGTGAACCAACAGGGCATACATTTTTCAGTTTAAATGTTGTATTTTGAGTCTCTCAATCCATTTAAGGCTTCTTTTGATATATATTTGAACCAGATTTAGACCAGAAAGGAAAGAGTGAGTAACTTAACTGTCTTTGCCTGAGCTCATAAGCCTTTAGGGTTGGCTCATGACAGACAGTTTCATTGCAAGATAATTGTATTTCAATTTCTTGTAGCAACTTCTCCACTGAGGCTTTAAGATCAGAGAGGGGAATGAAATGCATCATTGAATTACACCCATTTCTATTCCATAAAGTGAACTTAACTATTAATTTGCGATTAGTTTAGACGTGGTATTTTTATGTGTGTGTGTTTTTTTTTTAATTTAAGGATTATTTATTTTTTTAAGTTGTAAGCAATATTTCTCTTTTTCAAATTTTGTTCAACCTCATTGTTTTTACCCGTGTAATTTTAGGAAATCTAGAGATATTGCTTGTATCACAATTTTATTTGGAGATTGATCTTGCAGCCTAATGCTCTGTTAATGTTTTAATGCAAATTGGTTTTCCTTTTAGTAGTGAAGAACTTGGAGGGCTTGTCTATGTGTGTGTGTGTGGGGGGGGGGGGCAGTAGATATTAGTGATCTGGAATTATTCAAATCATTTGCTCTCTGAAGGACATTCTGAGACATTTAGGATTATTATGCAGAGATTGCCATGGTTAGAATTGCTATTCCTAGAGTCTCTCTACTCATTCACCTGAGTGTGTTTAAGAACCCTGTGATATGTTCTGTCAGCATCAGTCAGTTTGGGAGGTCTCAAGGTATCTGTAAGCCTATGGACCACCTCAGTAGATGAGTGCCAGAGAAGGGTAAAATCTCCTGGTTCTCTTCTCTGCAGTTTTTGTGACCTCACTTTCTAGGGCCTCTGACTGAGAAGTGTAGGCCAGATAGCACTCAACAAGACTCTTAAAAATACAAACTGAGAACTCTAGTGGGAAATAAAACTATAAATTCATATATATGGAAAGCATCGTTTTGGGAAAGTTTCCAAGATGTACTAATTGGGCAACAGCTAGTCAGCTTTTTTGGAAAATGAATCAAAGTTGAATGCCTTCCATTGTACATTAAAATAAATAAGCCTCTCTTAAGGATGTTAATATTAGCCTTTCTAATTCACTGCTTTCAATATAAATAAATACATTCATATTTTTCCCATTTTTTAAATTTTCTCACCATGCCAAGAATTCTTATGTACACAAAATTTGGTTTCAAATGTCTATTTTAATTGTATACGAACCACTGGAAGTGCCCTGGTTCCAACGTGTTAAGAGCCTTTAGTGATCTTCTGTAACATTAACCTAGACTTTTACATGTCAGACTTGGTGACAGGGGGTACTCCTGAGAGCACTAGTTTGATTGATGTTATAGTGTTGCTGGGACAATGTGGAAGCATCAGGGGGCATTTTCAGAGGCAGCATGGAGGATATAAGCCAGAACAAGTGCACTGGCATCAATCCTCAGTAAATATTTATTAAGATCAATGGCTACATGCAATGTGCTGATGGTAGATATTTGCTCTGAGTTAAAATTAAGATGAAGTATATTATTGATGTATTATGACCTTTTCTTTGCTTTTAAAGTGTAGGACAGGTTTTTGTTTTGTTTTGTTTTTTGGTGTTGTTTTTTTTTTTTTCTCTCCTTCTTTGTATAACCTACACATCTTGCGAGCTACCAGACATTGCATCATAATGCTTACATATCCATTTAACCTATAGCTGATCTCTAGTGGGTTAGTGACAATGATGTGATCTACAGAAAAGTCTTGGATAAGGGCCAGGATCATATTGTGGTGAGTCATTTGACCTCTACTTATGTGGCCAGTTTTAACGCCGTAACAGTCTGTTCATAATCACATTCAATAGCATTTGAGTAATAATAGCATACCCTGATAAAAGCAGAACCTTTTTGAGAGGGTTCTTTGGAGGTTGGAGTGTATGAGGACCTAGAGAACCCTCTTTACTACAAGATGTTTACAGATGGCAAAATTTTGTTGGCTGCCATAAAAAAAGTATTTTTCTTCTTTCTCATATAGGTTTCAAAAAGTAATGGTTTCAAGACTTTGAGCATGGGGGGTACATTTTGCAGGATGCCCTTTTCCCCCAAATAGGTGTCCTTCAAAATAAAGAATAATATTTTGGGTTTTAATGTATAGCTTTGAGATGAGGAAAATTTCACTGGATCTTTTAGAATAAAAACATAAAATATTTTGAATATTTAAACAAAGGCAAATAAAATAATCTTCCTCCTATTTCTGCAACAAAAAGAAAAAAATGGTTTTGCCATGTTTTCTATATTCTTTAACAGGTAAGCTATAAATTATTTAATAAGTGCTACCTGTCCAGAGAATATGATCTAAAGTATTGAATATGTTCTGCTAAAGTCTAATCAGTTGTTCCAAAAGGAAACATTTGTCCCGCTACAAACTGGTCTACAGCAGTGAATCTCAGAATCTGATCTGGAATCACTGGTTATTCATTATAATCCTTGTTCATGGATCACACATGATCCAATGATCCAAGTCCCATGTAAGACATTCAACTTTATATGTCTAATATAATCCTATGTAAGACATTCAACTTACAAATAAATATCATATACAGAATATGAGACCTAGACATTTCTTTAGAGTTTTGTCATAAAAATTATTGCAACTTGACCTCTAAATTCAAAGTGCAGTCTTCCTAGGAATATCTGTGGACTTTTTTCTTTGTTAGTTATTAGTTTTATTTACCAAAGTATTAGCCCTTTGCCCAAATAGAAATTGAGAGCAATGTCTGCAAAATGAGGTTAAATATTTTCAAATGTATTGTCTATTTTGCCTAAATTAATGACTCTTTTCAAATTATCCTAGCCAAAATATTTTCTCTTTCCTCATTCTGAATTCAGGGATGATAAAATAGTGTTTACTGAGGTGTTTTTGTTCATAAGTTTGATCTAGCAAGTAATGAAGTGACGGTGTCATTAAAAGAAAAGAAACAGAAAGGGAAGTGTGACGAGGGAACAAACGAAATAAGAACAGAGATTCCTAGCGCCTCTCCATCCAGCGGGAATTCCGTGGGGAATGCCTTCCTTCCTTCCTTCCTTCCTTCCTTCCTCCCTCCCGCCCTCCCTCCTCCCTCCTCCCTCCCTCCCTCTCTTTCTTTCTTTCTTTCTTTCTTTCTTTCTCTCTTTCTTCTTTCTTTCTTCTTTCTTTCTTCTTTCTTTTCTTTTCTTTTCTCTCTCTCTCTCTCTCTCTCTCTCTCTCTCTCTCTCTCTCTCTCTCTCTCTCTCTCTCTCTCTCTTTTTCTTTCTTTCTTTCTAAAGAATTTTTCCAGAAACTTGATAGGAAATCTCTGACTCTTTTTTTCAAGTCTTAGATGAAAATATTGAATGCTACTTGACCAGCCTCATAACTTAAGTCACTTGGCTTTGTACGTCTCATCAGATTGACAATGAAGCTTTGGTGGTCTCTAAAAAATGGCCTGATTTGTGCATAATAATACTCTTCGTTTTTCTTTGATTACTCCCAAAACTCTGAAAAATGTGTATCCTTTAAATACACCACAGGCTTTTTAAAGAGAACAACTTATAAAGAACACATTCTTTAATTTTTTTTTTCTGAGGGAAGTTTTTAAAATATGTATCATATCGCACTAACCAATTGATATAAATTCTTTTTGGACATTTAGCAAATTAAGTAGTCAATGAGCCTTATGATTCTGTATTAATCCTTTATGTGTTAATATTTTGTTTTCTTTTTCTGGGAAATACTGAAATGTAAAGAAATGTCTTCAGGAGTCAAAAACAATGAAGTTTGGAAAGGGCATTTGGAAAGGATTATGCGTGCCCTATACTATACAGAACCAGAGTTATAGGTCTGAGTCACTGAAGAATGTAACAAATTCTTTGTCAAATGTTCTGTAAACAAAGAAAAGGATAATCAATTGGGCAATGAGTTATTCAACATTCACCCAGTTGTGTCATTTCCTGTTGGCTAAAGAATGAGGACCAAGTCCATACATCAGCAGCCAATCACATTAGCAGTCAATATTAATGAGGAAAAACAAAACCAAATTCTGTAACCCAGACTAGAGCACATATACCAAACAGCCTACACAGCTTATTTGAATGCCCTTGACAAGGAAAAGAGACATAATTCTAAGTGAAAATTAAGGAAAAGATAGATTCTCTTCCAAGGGAACAAATTCTTCCCAAATAATAAGTCCAACCCCTTAAATTTTATGAACCATCCTTTCCTCAATTCCTTTTTCTCACACAAAAAAAAGCCTATTACTGTTTTGATGTTACATGAGGCCAGTTGAGTGATCATCCCAATGAAGAGACAATTCTGAAAGTGTCACCCTTGTTACAAGTTCACACCCTACTCTTATCTTTATATTGCACTTCCTGTATTTGAAGCTATGTCACATCCACCATCATATTAAATTCTCTGAGAGAATGACTATGACTCATAGCCATATGTTCTGATGTAACGTCTGTAAAGGCATTCTGCATGTTTTCTTGTTTTTATGTCATCTCTTGCTTCGTTGATGATGCCTGTAAGAGACCAGTGCTTTCTCCTCATGATGCACCTGCTCCTTCAAATGCTTTGACCGGAGTCTGAAGAGAGGCAGGCAACCGTGAATAAACAATTAGGATTATGCCTCACAATTTTCCACTGTGAGCTAAGATCTCCATACAAACCCTTCATGGAGAAGGGGTTGTCTGACCTGTGTTTCTAAAGAAGAATGTTCTAAAGTATAGGGCACATAATTTTTTAAGCAGCCTTATTGTGCAAATTAAAGGAGGCAGATATTATCATTCTCTTGCCAGGATGATACTAAGGAAAATAATTCAGCTAGCATTTGCTTGAGGTCAGACAGTGCCTTAGTGTTTAGCCTGGACTAAAATTTAAATATTCAGACTTGTAGTCCAGTGCTCACAGGAAGAACAGAGCTATTCCTTATCAGTCCTATACCACCCCCAAAAAACTGATTCTCTCTCAATTTGCCCTCTCAACGCTTTTTGTGTCAGATATGATGCAGTTTCTATAGAAATTTGGATTTCCCTCTAATAAGTAAAGGGTTAACAACAAAAGAAATACGGTAATTTTCTTTTTAGCTCAAACCTCTTAGGACAATTGAATGCTGAAAACACACAGTTTATTCACCAATCTATGTTGAAATGTTTGCTTTTTTTCTTCTTCTTTTGAAGTTAGGGGTAAACTAGAGAAGGAAGGGTAATAGGAAGACAAAGGAAGATAAATAGAAGCAATGATAAAGGGAAGGGCATTAGGTTAATATACAGGGGTAGGTAAAAGTAGATTAATAAATATAATAAATAGTACAATAATCAATAAATAATGCAAGAATAAACTCTGGGATATTTATAATGGTAAACCTACTTTTGCCTACCCCTGTATGATCCCCTAGATGGGGCTTCACATCTTCCAAATGAATGTTTTTCTTAGGGAAAAACCTTCCATTGCAGTCTAAACTTTTAGTCTTTTCTAGGACTTTAGGTATCATTTAGATCTGAAAACTTCATTAAAGATGAGCAGTTTCATCAAGGATTTAGTTATCAGAGTGACAGTTGCAGACCTAGAACTAGGTCCATTCATTCTTTCTTTAATTCCTGAATTAATTCATGCATTTAAGTAATCACATCACTACTCTGATTCAAGCTTCCCTATGTCTAACTAGATGTTTCCCTAGAATGAAATCCAAACTCTATCACCATATCTCCATCGGCCAATTATTTCATTCCTACCTGTTTTCTTCTGCTTCCCTCCCTATTTTCTCTTTCCCTGACTAGGCCTCAGTGACTCTGGCCTTCTGATTTCTGTTCCTTAAATCTGCCAAACACTCTCCCTCCATACTATCTTTTTACTATCTGCTTCCTTGCCTTCCACTAGACCTTCTCAAGGCTGATTTGTTCTCATCATTGAAGACTCAACTTCCTTATAGAGGCACTGCCAGGCCACTATGCCTAGCCACAACCTGCTATGCTTTATCATGCCGTCCTGTTTTTCCTTCACAGAGCTCAGCACTGTCATTCTTATTTGTGCAGTTGCTTCCTTATTATTGTGCATCTCTTGTCTGGAATGCGTGCTCTGGGAGCATAGCAAACAGGTCTGGCTTGTTTACTGTTATACTCACAGTTCCTAGAACACAGTGCCTGGCATATAGCAGGTGCTTAATAAATACTTATTGAAGTGAATACTAAATTTTTAATTTTTGAATATCCATCCATCTGAAGCATTAAAGATTCAAAGAAGAAAAGGAAAGAGTTCTTACCCTAAAGAGACTCAAAGTTTAGTGATTTCAGGCAGTTGATTTTCTACTCTATTACACAGACATTAAATTTCACTCAGCAACTTGCAGATTCCTGGAGATTCAGGTAACCTGATTTCCAAAAATAGCTATCCACTCTGATTCCAGATTACTCATGAGTAAAGTGATCATGTCTCTCAGTTTGTCTGGGACAGACGGTGTTTATCATTGTTGTTCTGATGCAATCATTTTTCTCTCAAAATTGTCCCAGCTTATATGATAAACTACTCAGTTATTCTATTCCTTGTCAGCCAATTACTGATAAATAATAATTATTGCTAGTTAGAGTGGTTTAACCATATAGACCAGTGTTTTTCAACCTTTTTTGGGCAAAGGCACACTTGTTTCATGAAAAAAATCATGAGGCACACCACCATTAGAAAATGTTAAAAAATTTAACTCTGTGCCTATATTGACTATATATAAAGTAATTCTCTTGAATAGGAATCAAATAAACACAAAAAAGTATTTTATAATTATTTTATTATGAAATATTAAGTAAACAAAATAGTGAAAAATTATAAAATTCTTGTCTTGTCTGCACCTACGGCACACCAGGCAACATCTCGCGGCACACTAGTGTGCCGCGGAACAGCGGTTGAAAAACGCTGATATAGACTATGTCAATTCAAGAATATGGCAAGTCAAATCATATCTCTAGAAAGGGGCAAATTTCTAAGTAAAAAACTGAGGGAAAAATAAGGTGTATCTAATTTTCCCAGTTTCAATTAGTGAGGCCACTAATGAGGCCAGAATTTCCCGTGATACATTCAGTAGTTCTGAGAAGTGCAAATAAGAGTTATGTGCGATATAAAAAAAATAGGTTGATGATTCTTTATTGTGCCAGAAACTAATCTGAGAACCTCATTTACATTGTTTCAAAATTACTATTTTACATTTCCTCATAGTTATTATTATAACTCCTATTTTACAGATGATGAAATTGAGGCTTAGAGAGGTTAAATAACTCACCCAATGTTACACAGATGGAAAATATGAAGTTTAGGAACTAAATACACCTCTTTGTGATCTATTGCCTCCAACCACTATGACCATTGCTTCTTAAACAAACCAGTAAATAAACAAGTAAAAAAATTTCTGTGCATAAGTAGATTTGAGGATGATGGTTTAAATAAAGCATGTAGGCTACTTTGCTACAAGACTTTTTCTGTCTGCAACATACTTGGTACATCTTCAAGGAGTGATATGAGCACATCACTCACATGACACCCATTTTTTTTTTTTTTTTTTTTTTTTTTTTTTTTTTTTGAGGAGGAAGAGGAGGAGGACTAAAGTTCTGCCAAGCAAACTCTGGCCGATGTTGCTGCAGGAACCCGAGGACGGCCAACCATCCTCTTTTCTGTGGGTCAGCCCTCCACAATGTGACCGATAGGCCACATCAGAGTCTGCCTCTGGGGGGCTCCAATTTCTCAGCTCTGGGATCTCATGGTCATAGTGTCTAATACTTACATTCATGCTTTTCACCACCCTTCATTGTGCCTTTTCACTCCTCATACTAGACTTTTTGTTTTTCACTTCATCTTCTTTTCATTTACAAGCCTAGAAGTCTTCATAGGGAACTTTTAAGTTGGTTTTGGCCAATGTCCTTATGACCTAATGGTTGAAACCTTCTGACTATTTGGAGCACAGAAGATGAAGATGAGGGGAAAAAAGAACGTATAAGAAAAAGAAGACAAATTCACCGGTCAATTTTAGTCCTCTCTGAGACTTTTGAAATGGGTGATTAGAGTGATGGATGTGGAGGAGGGATGAAGGGAGGCGGAAGTTTGTACCTGCATTTTTCAGCTATGCATAATGTATTTTTTGGGTCCAGCCTAGGGTGCTTCAATTCCAGGGAGGGCGGGGGAGGGTCCCTGATAAAGGGGTTAAAGGGCAGTATCTGAGTCCTTCCTATCCAATCCCCTCACTGCAATTTGGACAATGGCTGACTTCGTATGTTTGGGTCCCCAGCGCCATAAGGTTATGTTTCCAGTGGTTTTGTCACTCATTGATGAGTAGTCCTTCATTTTATTTCTTTTCTGCTCCCACCTCCCCTTTGCACTACCCCTGATTGACTGAAACTGACATGTTTCAGAAGACAGTCTATTACTGTGACCCAGGCAAGCCAGTTCCCACATCTGGAATAACCTGGCTTAGCTGCTGATTTATGGCCTATATACCTATGACAGACGGTTTTCCTACAAAAACAATCACTTAACCCTTCCCCACCCAAGACTTGCTTCCTCTATTGTATATGGATGTCTTAATTTAGGAGACTAACGTTTTTGCTTTCATAAATGTCCATGCATCTTCTGTAGATCAGTCCTTACTAAAACGTCTTTTTTTTTATTTCTAGTAAAAATCAATATGCACAGGGATTCAGTTTTCCATCGCTTCCTGGACTTGCCCAGTCCCATCCATCCCTAGAGCGTCCTTGGAAGCTTCAAGTTGTGCCAGAGCCTTGGTCTGGCCATAGATCCCGCAGGGTCACCCTAGAGGGCGCACTGTTTACGTCGTCTGCAAGCAACCAGACAGCGCTGGCTCCCGGGCTCCATAAAAGGGGAGGAGGCGGATCAGTTTCCTCCTCTCATTGAGAAAGAAGAGGATTGGAAGGCTGAGCGTATAAAGCCGCGCAGAGAGCGTGAAACAAAGCAGTCGGATCGGAATTGGACTCGGGAGGAAGCGCGGCGCGGAGTCAGGCATAAAAACTTGTTGGAGGGGAGAAAGGAGCCAGCTCCTCCAGCTCTCCTGGTCTGCGCCGTGCTTCAGGGATTCCCACCAGCCTTGCCACTTATTTTTTTATATCTGCTTTTTTATATATATATAGAGAGAGAAACATACATATATATATATTTTTTTTTCCTCTTAAGAGAAAATTCCTGTTCTAAGAGAAAATAAGACAAGATCAATGAAGGAGAGAAGAGCCAGCCAGAAATTGTCCAGCAAATCTATCATGGATCCTAATCAGAATGTGAAATGCAAGATAGTAGTGGTGGGAGACAGTCAGTGTGGGAAAACCGCGCTGCTGCACGTCTTCGCCAAGGACTGCTTCCCCGAGGTGAGTGGGGCCGGCGGGACTTTGAGGATGCGGGCGGCTCGCGGGGGTACTCTGTCTCTGGGTGGGTTTCCCTTTGCTTTTCCCTCTTCCCTCATTATTATTGTTGTTGTTGTTGTTGTTGTTGTTGTTGTTATTATTATTATTATTATTATTATTATTATAGCTCTCCCTTTTTACCCCGTATTCCTCCCACCGGCTAGACTGGCTGGAGAGGGAAAGTGGGCAGGAAGCATGTAGGGGTGGAACGCGCCTGCACATTCTCTGCTGTTAGCTCTGAAACTTGTCCGGTCCTGAGTGCAGTCCGGGTTTGGGGGAGATTTGGATCCTCATGTCTTGGGGGAGTCCAGGGCGAGAGGAGGAGGCGAGTGGGGAGCCGGCGGGTTAGGAAAAGGCCAATGAATGCCTGTTTGGTGTGTGAGCTGATGTGTCGGGTATTGTATTTGTAATTGAGGAGGCAGCGTTTCAGAGGGTATCTGTCCTTGCAGCGTCGTGTGCGTTTTAAGATAACCTCTTTGCCCTCTTCTGTCCATTTTGTTCGTCCAGAATTACGTCCCCACGGTGTTTGAGAATTACACGGCCAGTTTTGAAATCGACACACAAAGAATAGAACTGAGCCTGTGGGACACTTCGGGTAAGAGTCACCGTCGGACCGCGTGGTTCTTGGTGGGGTTCCAGCCGCCCCGAGTGCGCGGCGGCTCTCCGCACCCGCTGCCGGCCCTCGGCGAACGCGGCCTTTTCCGAGGGGTCCCCGCTGGATGCTGATGTGGTCCCTGCTGGGTGGGGGGAGCTGTTGGCAGCGGGGAGGGAGGAAAGCGCGCTGCGTGCCCGCAGGGTGCCCCCGCGGTGGGCACCGCCGGGAGCCGGGGGGCCGGAGAGCGGTGGGCGCGCGGGACGCGCTGCCCGGGTCGCCCCGCAGCTGCCAGGGGGGCCCCGTGCTGGGGTGCTGAGGGCGCCGCCTCGGAACCACCCGGCTCCCCCGGCGGGCACTCCTCCAGGATCCAACCCCGCTAGCTTTCTGGGAGGCGGGGAGCGCGGCGGGGGTGGTGGAAAGGGGGAGGCGGGAGAAAATCCCCGAAGCGACGCTGTTCCCTTCGGATCCCGCCCCCGGGGGGGTGCGCTGGGCGGGGAAGGAGCCGGAGCGCGGCGGCCGGGCGCAGTGACTCACGCAGCCGGGAATGCGCCGGCGGCGGCAGCACGCGGCCCGCTGGTCCCCGGGTCCCCTCCTGGCCGCCGCCTGGTGCCGACCTGCAGATCCGAGCTCCCAGGCCTCCCCCCATCCCCACCCCCGCTCCCCGCTCCTCTCGGTCACGCCGCCCCCCGCCCGTGCCATCGCCCCTGCCCCCTATTGCATCACCCCGCCCGCCTACGAGGCCGCGGGCGGCACACTTCGCCTTTGACCTTCCCGTCCAGTTGAATTATGGACGTCGTGGTGCGTGGGTTTCAAGGATCTGGGGTTCAAGACCGGGTTACCGCCTTCCCAGGCGCCCACCCATCCACCTGGCGCGCGGTGGTGGTGGCTGGGGCCGGATCCCAGCACACGGCTTGGCTTTTAGGGGTTCGGGCAGGGTCTGATGGGGTTAGGGTACCCTCTGGGGTGTGAGTCTGGGAGCCAGGCGTCCGCTCCGGGAGCGAAGGAGCGCGGTGCTCCCCCGGGGCATTCCTCTGGAGGGGGAGGAGCCGGCGCCCAGGCCGGGCAGCCCCCACCCTCTGTGCGGAGCTGAGCCAGCAGCTGGGCTGCGCAGGTGAAACCAGCCGAATCCCGGGTGAAACCAGCGCGCAAGTGCCGACACGCAGGTGTTGCTGTCAAGCTGGGAGTAGCCTCCCGGAGGTGCATCTGGGCCGTGCGAGCACCCCACATCCTTAGGCTTTAACCTCTGCAGCCCCGGAGGCACTGGGGGGAGGGGAGGAGTGGATTGAGAGCACCGGGAAAGAGCCGGACTGGTAGGGTCGCCCGAGGTGGTCCGGGCACAAAGGCCGGCGGGAAGCCTCGCACCAGCGCCTCTCCTGGCCACTGCCTGATGCTCTGGGTTCTGCTGGGAGAAGCGCCGGTTTTGTTTCTCCCAGGAGAGCCAGGCTCTTCCTGGAGCGTTGCCAAGGGCAGCAGAACCAGGACTCCGGAGTGTTTTGTATTGGGGATTGCACACAGTCTCACAGTCTCGCAGCTGCAGGGAAGGTGTTGATAGAATTGCTAGTGTTTTCTTACCTCAGTAGTTGCTATTATCAGCGTTGTTACAGTACTTAATGGGATCTAATTCCCGGACATATCAAGGTATTGGTTATACTTGATGGACAAGACAGCTGGTTTGGACCCAATAATTCGCACCAGTAATCCATCCCGTCCCCCTCACCACACACACACACACACACACACACACACACACACACACACACAGGTTTGGACCTAATGCAAGGTAAAAAGTATGTAGGCATTTAGGTGAGGGGTCTGAGTCTGATCCAGTCGTTGATATGAAGCTGTGCTTCTATCTTAGCTACTGGTTACCACTGATTTCTGTGAACAAATCCCCTACCTCCCTGATTCTCATGTCATTGTCTGAAAAAAGAGAACAGAGAGCTAGATCACGTGCAGGATCTCTCGCAGCCCTTCGCTTCTTGGCTTTAGGACACCGGACCAGCAAGTCTTTTTGTTTCCCATGATCGGTTGGCTTCTGCTCTCAGTCCCAGTGGAACTGGCATTCCAGTGCTGGGGTTTTCACCACCCACAGAGCAAGCCAGGTTCTGGTCAGAGCCCCCGCTTCCTGGGGGGTTTAGGAAGGAGACTCATTTAGGTAGGGGAGGGGCCTGGGTGGGCTCCGAGGAAGGAAGGAATGTTGGGTTATACATGCCCTGTCTCAGGCTTCAAGAGTCACAGGACCACCAACGGAGATTTTTAGATTAGGCCTCCAAAGAGCTAAATTGACTTTTTTTTTTTTTAGCAGGAAAAAAAATGACACATTGTTTTTCAAAGGCTAGAAAATAAACAAAATGTGGACAGTTGATAGTTGGAAGCCATGCTTCACATGTGCAGTAAATATCAGTCACTTCAGATATTTTCAAGTATTTAATTCAAACTTTTTGCATACATAGCATCATGTCTCACATGCAGTATTCACCCAATACGATATGTTGCATGAACAAATGAATATGCATAGTTTCCAAGGAGATCAGATTTCTTGACATTTATTACCACCGAATTACCTGTGCACAAAGATGTCAACTTTATAAACACTGCCTTTCATCAAATTAAAGATAATCACCTGAAATGAAATCTGTAGTGAGATAATCATTTGTACTTTTACTTAATGAAACAAAAACGGATGGATGTTTAACTGAAATATAAAGGTTTGAAAAAACTGTGATTAAGAAAATATCACTGGAAAATGATTCCATAATGAAATCTTTGCTCCAATAGAGGTTTATACAAATGGAAAAAAGGCATAGTTAGAATTCCATTATGTTATTTGTGAGGCAAAATATTAATTAAACACAGTTACCAAGCACTGCTTAAATTCTAAAATAGACTCCACCAAAAATGGTGTGTCACTCATGAGCAAAACACATCTAGCAAGAACCACTACATCAGCAGCTAATCATTTCAAGTGTCTTTAACATTTTTCCATTGCAACTCGAGCTTTTCATAGCAAATTTCTAAACAGGATTAATTTCTGACGAATGTTTGACATTTTCTTTGCCCACTCAGACACTTGTTTAGTTCAGGTTGTAAAAATAATTGCATGTGCCTTATGCCTCCTGATACATTTATTTTTTCCAATTGCTATCCATTTAACTTTGGAGATAAGATCTAAACCACTTCTGTAAAGCCTTAAATGTCAATTTTATTTTTCCTTCCTAAAACATTGTGAATGTTAGAGATTTGTTTAGGGAAAATTAGATGTTCCTCACTTCACTTATAGAAGGAGAGAGATTGCATAAACTTTGTCCTTTGAATGGCATGCTCCTCATGTTTATCCTCCTAGCAGAGGGATAAACATTCAGGAAACAGAAGCATTTTTTGCCTTATCTGGCTTCCATACTTGGAAGGCTTCTCATAAAGGGGTCTCCTTTCCCCCCAGTAGTCACACAATATGCACAGAGAGCTCTGCCAATTTGGGTGTAGGAAAGAACATCAAGTGGAAGCAGGCACTATAGGGTCTTTTTGCACCAAGAGAAAAGATAATTCATTCCCCACTTTATAAGGCACGGAAACGTAATAGTGCCTTCCACTCTTTCTCTAGCTCTCTTCTTTTTTCTGTACCTACTATGTGCAAGCCCTATGGGAAGTCTTAGAGATGCAGTGTTAGTTTTAAAAAGGCCCTTCCCCTAAGAGTCATATAATTCAGGGGGGTGGGGGTGGGGAGTGGGGAGAAGGAAACCCTCCCCCTTTTTAGTGTAGCTCATATTCAACTTATGATCAGAGTCTTGCACCAAGTGCCCGGTTCCACCTGGTTACAGTGAATTTCCATTGTCAGGCATCCTTCGTGCTGATAGACCCTCCCACCCCCAGGGCACACACCAGTTAAAGCCACCACAGTGGCACTTGGCTAGTTGATTTCTGATGGTCCCTTAAAGTCAGCCCCTCTGAAAGTAAACAAAACCTTCTTTGAACTAATGCCAGCATGACTCCACTAAAAGATGGTGGTGGGGGCTAAAGATAGCCTTTGGATACAGATCCATAATTTCTTGATTTCAATGAGAAGCATTCCCTTTTTATTAAGAAAATGAACATGTTTATTAATAGTTGTAGAAATGCCCCAAATAATTTTCAAATTTACTCCATGAGCTTCTGCAAAACCATGGGTCCTGCTATCAGCACTTTGAGGTGATGAGTTGAGATCAGAGTAGTTCTACTATCTATCATGTGCTTCAGAGCCGGCCACGTTTGCCAAGCATGGAAGCAATTTGTAGCATGGAGCTAATAATAGAAGCTTAGTCATTTAAGGATCACCATATCTTTCCTAAGTGATTTGATTGCAGTGTAATTTCAACGCATGTGATTTCGGGAATAATAGTCATTCATGCCAGCTTTTAAACCAAGGCAAGTTAATGCACATTTTATTTCAGGCATATTATTAGTTTTAAAATACTCAGTTCAGCTGCTAAAATTCCCCCACAATAACTATGCTGTTTCCTCATGAATACTCTTTTGAATCTTGTCATGATATAAGCTTCTTTTAGGCCCTATGTGCTAAAGTTAGTACTTCCTTATTAGTTTTTAACATTATTAACAGAGAATACAGTTGTATTTAAATTTTATACTTAAAGGAAAAGGGAAGAAAGAAAAATCTTAATTATTCATGGCCTGACTTTAAGAACAAACTCTTTACAAATAGAAGTCATTTATATTGTTTTATCCATAGCTTATACACAAGTTTAAAGGACGGTCTCTGTGACAAGCATTCTATTGAAATATTTCTTAACAGGAATGGAAATGTTCAGCTGTGTTGAAGATTAGTGTATAATTAATTCAGAAAGGCAGCTACAAAAGAGATCGCTGGTCCCTCTTTTGTGATTTACCATGTAAATGAACACATCAAGGCAAGACATATAGAAAGGAGTATAAAACCAGTAAGCATTTTTTTTATTTTTTTAGGACATTGTGTATGCATGAACTCTGATGGATGCTGTGGGAACAGGGTACAGTGCAAAGCTGAGCCCTCAAGGCTCTTACCACTCTTATCATTGGTTCTTTAATACTTGTTTATAAGAGAGTGAGTCTTAAGGTTCTAAAGCTGTTTTCACCTATCGAGAAGGTCCTAAGGCTATAGGGCCAGCCCAAGCCCCTGATCTATAAGTCATTGCTCATTGAAGTCCATCATAATACCTTCCTATCTCCAGAAGTTGATGCAGTTCTTAAGAAGTCTTTAACATCCCTCCCACTTGGAAACAGCTTCCATTTATTTAATGATTCAAGGAAGGGGAAGCCAAGATTCTGAAAGCTGAAGTCTAACTTAACCTTGTTAGAGAAAGACAGAGAATAAGCATTTACAAAAAAGCCAAATACTCATGGGTGATGTGACTACCAAGGGCAAAATTGCAGAAAACCAGTTCGATCATAAGGTAGACCTGATCCCTAGGAGCTTAGAGTTTCAAAACTAGGTTCAACTCTTAAGTGTTTATCCTGAAACTCTGTAAGACATATAGATTATGGCAAACAGAGAGCTCTTAAGTTTGGATGGTGATTTTTCAATAAGCAATATATAAAACTACACTTGGAGATTTGTCCACCATACAATGATTTCACAGCTTAAACTATAGATTTTTTAAAAAGTAAAGTATAAATTCCCTTCCTAAGTTTACAGTTGTCTCTAGATCTTTTAAAATTTAAACCCCAAGTAGTGCTAAGTTTTCTCCAACCTAGTTTCTTACTAAGTTGTACATTTCAGTGAGGCGTCCCTATTGGTCATTTTGATGGCACCTGAAATAACCAGATATTTCCTTATTAATCCAGTTCTTTTGCATGTAGATATGACACCAGGGATCAATAGTTTCTCCAAAAAAGTTCATGGTATCTGGTGGCTGTGCTAAATGAATTAGTTGTACCTCAGCCACTTTCAGATGCCCTGAAAATGTCTTCTTGGTTCCTATATACTGGCAACTTGACTTAGAGACACCCTTGACAAAGCAAATTCCCATTGACATGGAATGCAACTGGGAATTTGCAGAAGTTTGACTAGGTGTTGTGTAAATTGGTTTTAAAAGGAGCCTGATAATGTACAATAGGTATGGCAAGATGAATTCACCTGTGTATTATATGGACACAAAGTCTTTGATCTGTTACTGAAGAATAATGCCATTTTAAAATTTTATCCATATCTACACTTATCCCTAAAGCTCTGTGACTTTTGGATTCTAAGTCTGAGTGAGACTAGGAGTTTAGGGCAACCACTTTATTTACAGCCCCCAAATACTGACCTTATTTCTACCTCATTGACTTTCCAACTATGCATCTGCATTGCCCCAAGAAATCAAAAATATTGATTCTATCTTTATAGCAACACAGAAGTATCCCCGTCCACGTTTTCATAAAATCTGTTCATAATTCCAGTGAATCTGAACCTGTAAAAGAAACAAAATACTCTTTCTGGGAAAGTTCCTTGCTTACTTGCAGCCATGGCATTTGTGGGGCACACTACTTGGGAAAAGCGTTCAGAGTCCTACACTGCAGACAGAAGTCTTGCTCAGACTTGATTCACAAGTTGAGATTGTTGCTAATTTGGAGCTTTCACTCTCTAGCTGGCATGAAGAAATGGAATCCGCTGATAGCTGGGCAGATCCTGTGTTTGCTGCTGTTGGCACAGATATTCTGTTGGTGACCACTCAAAAATGCCAAAAGTTAATCTATTTTCTTGGTAAAAAAAATAAATAAAAAAAATAAAAAAAATGCAGTATTCCTAATTTTATTGTTCTTGTTAGGAATTTCTTAAGGGGGAATGGAAAGTTTTTAAGGTTCAAGCAAAAGGAATTATAGTTAGGAAATATTCAACTAGAGACTCCTATAGAGACTCACATTTGAACTGGTTTTGCAAGAGTTTCCATAAAGCCTCCCTTTGGGCATGAATCTTCTCACATATACATTTCATAATGTACATATATGGTATGTTCTATCTTTGTGAAAGGATGACGTAAACAGGCAGGTATGTCTGCAAAATTAGTTTCTGGGTGAGGCACTCTGTGACTCTTCTTGGCCTGGAATTGCTGCTCTCACGCAGCGTTAATGGTCTTGAAGACAGAGATGGGTAGACCTGATGTTTCAAAAGCCTTTTAGAACGTGGCCGATGTTTGCCAAACTTGAGGAACTCAGAGCACCACAATGTGCACTTATTCTAATCTACACCCAAGCAAAGAGGAGTTGTTTTTTTTTTTTTTGAGGGGGGGGGGTGGAAGTGGGTGCAAATGTGGTGTAGTTGTTTCTTTACAATGCAGAGTTTTCTTGAAATTTTCTCTTTATGGTTCATTATAAAGGACTTTCGAATAGTGCTGTGTGTTTCAAGTGTTGTCTGGCATAATAAGAAATGCTGCAGCTGAGATTTCCATATGTATGAAGCCTATTTCACATGCTGAGAAAGAGTTTTAGTTGAGAAAGCTCAGCTCAATGCCTCGACTTACTGCATTTAGCTAAGGTACATTCTCGGGGTGCACACATTAGTACCTGCTGTGTACTGCAGTTAAGAGTTCAGTACGCTCCTACATAGTAAAAAATGTTCAGCACTTTTGTGTTTAGTTCTACAGTTACCCTTGAAGCTTTGCACCTGCATCTTTAAAAATATATTTATAGAAGTTAATGTGTTGCTGTTTGGCTTAACAGAATGTTTTAAGACTTTTCTGGAGGGCAGGCATTGTTCCTGTTTCATGGGCTTACTTTCTGCCCTTACTTTGGTGTCACTTCTGCCTCCCATATTGGTTCTCACTTCACAGGGCATTCCTGGAATTCCTTTTCCCTTTTTCTTGGCCTGTGAGTTGAACCACACATGCCTGTGATTACAGCGTGCACTCTCCAGCTTTGCTTTCCTTTGTGCAGTAGCGTGGGCTTTACAGAAGAGAACGAGGAAGAATCCAAAGTGCTCAAGCAGAGTAAACACTGTTAAGTTACACAGGATCTTTTTTTTTTCTGAAGGTTCTGCTTAGCTGAATTGTTAGATTTTTTTTTTTTTCCAGGTAGATTCTTTTTCTAATTCTCTTTTTTTTTTTCTTTTTAAACTATGAATTGGGATTTTCTATCCCAAAAGATCCAAAAATATTATGACTAAATAGTCTTGTCTTGTTATTTTTAATGACAAATTACTCTCATAGTTAGTGGTTATGCAAATGATGCTTATAACTAATAAATATGGGGATCAGTTTTATTGCCACTTTGGACACTCCCGTTGATCTTGTGAAAGCTTTTAAAAAGTGCCTCTTCGTGGGTGGTGGGCACACAGTGCAATATACAGATTTTGTGTCATAGAAGTGTATGGTTGAAAACTGTATGAACCTATTAACCCATGTTATCCCAATAAATTAAATTGCCCCTCTACACCTGTATAAAGCAAGAGGGTTCATTTCTCATGAACCTTCACATACATGCTTATTTTCATTCAAAACATTAAACCAAATGAAAATATGAACAGAAACAAACTCCAAAAGAATGTGATACCAGTCACAGCTCTGTTTCTTTTTAAGTCAGGACAGTTTCCACATTTTGCAGCTATTTGACTTACTTAGCACACAAAGCACATGGCTTGTTTCTAGTAAGTGGTAGTCTCTAGGCAGGACAGAGCAGAGGACAGAAAAGAAAGCTAAATCCTCTTTGTGGCTGATAATGCTTGGGGAAGGGAGACCAGTACAGAAAGGGCCAGCCGGAGACGTATTCTCTGCAGCCATGTGGTGAGTTAAATTATGAAACTATTTTCTTGGTAGTCCCAGTTTTCATTACTCTATTTTTACACCTGTGTACTTCTCCAGCTGTCTTTCCTAAATTTTGTAGTATTTGGAAAAGATGGCCCCCATGGCTGTGCAGAGCAGTTGTGGGTCTGAGATTGGCAGTGAGCACTCTCACCTCATATCTGAAGGAATCAGGCACCTGCAGGTGCTTCTCTGCCCACGTTCAGGTTGGATTGAGTCTGGGAAAGTGAGTGGTTTCCAAGAAAGGAGATCTTTGAAAGCCTGGTTAGGTTTCTGACAATCCTCACTGTTGGAAAACCCTGGTTTTATGGATCTGGGGTCCACTCATTTCCTGCTAACTTGGAAGAGCCGAGGAAATCCTAGGGTTCTTGGCTGGTATTTGGATTTCCACTCTATGATATAGAACTTTCTGACTCCGTATTTGGAAAGCAATTCCTTAATGTTTACAGCTGCAGCTGTTGTCAAAGTTCAGACTTTGGACACAAACAAGAAAGGTTGCCATTCGGAAAGTCAGCACTTCACAGAACAAATATACCCACACAGAGCCATAAGTCACCTAATTCCTGATGCCTCTCAGTAATGTTTAAATTTGAGAATTATGTGTGTTATTCTCTTAACCTCAGATTTCTTTAAGTGGCTGAAAAGGTAGGACGGCAGCTTATCATTTTCAGAGTCGTCCTCATTCTTTTATGCCTTATTATTGAAAATGACTTGATTTTGAAAGAAGCTGATTTCTTTAATCAATTGGGAAGTGTCTTTCAGTTGTCAGCCTGCTTCTAGGTGTGGGTAGGGAGCTGGTGCAGCTCATGAAACATTCTGGCTCCGATTGTTTGTCCTTATTCATACACTTCCTGATTCCTAGAACATTTCCTTCTTCCTTGATTGGTGGACACACCTGGCTTGAATTGTCATTGTCCACCTGTAAAACAGCTAGGTGTCAAGGCCACAGTGTCTCTGGGTTCCTTAGTGACTGCTAGGGACCAGACCATACTGTGAAGAGAGTCTGGTGCACCCTAAGTGCAGTAACTTCTAGAACTCAAGAATAAACTCACATTTTGTTTTGCTATATTATTTGAGAAGCTTCTTTAGTCTTTCTCTCCTCCTGACTTTGACTATCAAGGTTTTGATTTACAAGGAGATAACATGTCATGTTTTTTCTGCTAGAAATAGAAGGATATGTCAAAATGGAATTGATTTTTAAAAATACTTCAGTGGTTTAGATTTGAAGACTTGACTCTCTGGAGTCAAACACACACACACACACGCACACACACACTCACACACACATCCCCTAGTAAAATGATTTTCATATTATGACTGTGAAATGTCAGTATACTGAAAATGATTTTAAAAAAAATAAAAAGTATTGACAAGCTGCATTTGACTTTATGGTCACATTATTTTATAATAATTGGCCTCATGTAATTGCCATCCTTTGGGATTCCTAAAGGAAAGGGAGACATTTCCTAAATGGCTAGAGGGTGCTGTGGTGAAATTAATTGGCTGGAAACTTAAACCTTTCGGGTGCCCTGGATCTAACTCAGGCCAAGACCCTTGGCTCATGCCTTCGTGTCACTCTCAGCGATGGAACTGTGTAAAGAAGTGAGGTGATGCAATATGGCATTTATTGCATGCTTTGTTGTAACAGGAAGAGAAGCTGTGTAGAGTTTGGGGGTGAGTTTAAGTAAGCAAGCTCAAAGGTCGATGGCTTATCCAAACCTGTAGCTTTGAGGTGGAGTGCACAGATGCCATCTGGTTGACTGACTGTGGGTCTCTTTGCAGAGCTGAACCCACTTTTTCCTCCCTCCCCAACTTGCCCTTATCAGATTGCCAGAGTGACTTTGAGTTTTGGTCTCTTTCCCAAGAAGTACCTCTATTTATGGTGCTGGCTCTCACTCAGCTTTTAATAGCACCGACACAAGCATAACCATAGTTAATACTTACTGAGCTCTTACTATAGCAGCACCCTGCCAGGGTCTATTTAATCCCAGGTAGGCAACATCATCTTCATTTATGAATGAAGACTCTGACACAGAATCCTAAAGCAACCCTGTCCCTCCTCCGTCAGTGGTGGCGGTGGGTTTGCATTCTGACCCATTGGCAACAACAGCCTCTGTGTTTCCCCTGATGCCCTAGTCTTTCCTCTGAAACACGCAGATGTTAGATCCCAGCTCTTCCCTTTGGAGTCCCAGCAGATACAAGGAGGCTTCATTCCTCTTCTGGCAGCGATTCATAGATTCATATATTACTACTCAGCCTTTGTTTGTGTGTTTTGTTTTGTTTTTGCATTATTTACCAAGAATTAGAGGAGGTGGAAGTGGGACCTCCACCCCCATGTGATAGTCAAAGGATTTAATTCAAAAGAGCAGGATTAATGCATGACAGACAAGTGATTTTCATCTAAAAACTTGTGTGTCTTTGTCTCTTCCAGGTTCTCCTTATTATGACAACGTCCGGCCCCTCTCTTACCCAGATTCGGATGCTGTGCTGATTTGCTTTGACATCAGTAGACCAGAGACCCTGGACAGTGTCCTAAAAAAGGCAAGTGCTGGGTAATGATGACACAGTTCAGTACCAGCCCATATATAACATAGGAACATGAATTGGACTGGGGAGCCCCAACACTCTAGTTAATACTCGGCTGTGTATTTTAGAGTTAGAACAATAAAAAGGACACTTTTACACTATATCAGGGTTTCCATATGTATTGCCAGTTTTAATGATGAGCCTGCTTAAAATTGTATTACATTTAAGAAACAAAATACCCTTTTACAAGCCTTTGGGTTTATTCTCTGGGCAGAAATTATATTTGATTACTGTCAAGCATGCCTTCCTTCTTTCCTTCCTTCCTTTACCCTATAGATTGTGTCTTAGTTTATAAGTTTATGTTCCACCCCAACTCAGATCGTGAAAAGAATGCAATAGTAGCTATTTGAAGAGAGAGGCTGTGTTTCAGTAATGGTGTTATTTATTAGAAACAGAAGTAGAACTAATATAGGAGGAACATGGGCATGTTTCCAGACACTAGACAAGGTGACTGTCATTAGGGAGATGTCAGATATTAATAAGAACAGTAGTTGTAAACATGTTCTAGATGATAACATACCTGGTTCCTGGAGGTAAAAGGACCCAAGGAAGCTCTGGACAGAACCAGGGGGAGGTCAAGAGGAAGGGGACCTGTTGCAGGTGAGAAGGCCCGTGGGAGGGAGGAGCTGTCCTTGGCCTCCACCAGTCCTGGGCTCAGTCTCTGGGCAGTTACTGAAGGCATATGCTTCACTGAGGATCATCCTGTGATCTCAGTCCTGGCCCTGAGTGCTGTGGGGTTTCAGAATCAGACCCTTCTGTGGAGTGCCATCTTTTCTCCATGCACTAAGGCTTACACAGAGGATGTGGTTGAGACCAAGGCAATGCCATTATAACATTTTGTGTGTTTTTATTAACTTACACTTCTTTATCATGTTTGACTGTTTATCTTTTGTGTCACACAAAATTAGGGTTTGAAGGTGAATCATCACTCATCTCTTTACTAAACACGGCAAGCACAGTTATCTCAATGAAATGTGCTTCTTAGCTCCTCTGTATCACAAATAATGCTAATGTTTGTCAGACTTAGGCATGAATACACCTTTCCTGTCTTCACTGCTTGTAAATAGTTGTTAGACATGCAGAGGGAGGCCTAAGTCATTACACAGCTGAAGAGCTACGTAGCAGCATGCCTAATGCTTGTCTGTAGGTAAAAGAGATTGCTTATTTATTGCAGTTTTTACTTGATGTAGCATCGGGTTATGCATAATTTATAATGAAAAGCCGTGCTCCTGTTTTATTTTGCTTTTGTCCTCTGAGACAAAATGTATAGTGACATTGGCCTTAAATATATTAATGAGTGTGTTTTACATTCCTGTGAGGTTTGAGGCTCCTGATAACCCCTGTTATGGTTTGTCTTGATTAATTGAATCCTTTAAGTCCTTGAATATCAAAGAGGTTAAAGTGGCTTAAAGCACAATGATAGATTGTATTCTTTTTTTATTTTCTTTCTTTTTTTTTTATTCACCTTCCAATTCTTAACTCCAATGCCATTCAACACATGGTAGATGTTCCTAAATAATTCTGGGAGGGAAAGGAGGAATGAAGGGTGGGGGAAAAGAGAGGGAGGAATTTGTGGATACATTGGGCTCTTGTGGAAAGTATATTGCTCCCTCCAATCCACTGGTATACTTGGCAGTAGAGTTCTTTGCCCACAGCACACCTCTAGCTCTGGAAATGTCTCCTCTGATGGTCTTCTAAACTACTCCTGCAGAATGTCCCTCTTGTCCAGGATCATATTCTTGATGTCATCAGCCACTCTTCTGTGAATTCCTTTTTTCAGGCAATTATGTCTTAATCGCCTTTGTAACCACCACAATATGTATTGTAGTAAAGCATTTAAATACATATATGTGCCTGTGGGAGGATCTGGAGGCGTGGATTCTTGATCTCAGCCCCTCTAATCCCTCTTCCCCAAGAGCCAGAACTTTCCTGTGAACACTCTGAACTCCTGACTCCCATCCTGATTTCTCAAGCTTGAGGAAGTGAAACCACAAAAAGATCTCCATTTGCTCTTTAAAGGGACAATTTAAAAAAGGAGAATCCCCTGGCAGACATTTCTGTAGATTCTAAGAATTCCTGTTAGGTCACAAAACAACAACATTGCACTAAATTGAAATATTTAGCAACTATCAATATATGACTTAAAACTGACTCCAGGGCCTATGAGCCACAGAACCAGATGCCTTTCTGAGAGCCCAATGCAAAGGTCTTAGTTGCTTTGGCCACTAGAATGGAAACTCCCTTAAAGGCAGATGGTTCTGTTTATTAACTTTATCTCCAGTTCTTGAAATCTCAGTACAGATTTCATCACATGGTAGCTGCTCCATCCTTCTTGATGGGATCAGTGAATGCATACCTGTGCTTATGTTGGCTCGGTCTTAATTCCCAGCCATCCATGGTGGGAAGTGTCAGCTGAACACATCCAAGGATGTAATCATTTGTTACAGTATATAATTATGCTTAAGGCACTTTTATCTCTCAGAGATAACCCAGTAATTAACATATTACTGAAGCTACCTTCTGAGAAGCTACCTTCTGACAACACCCAACAAGTCTCTTGCAGTAGGGACAGATACTGAGTCACAAAAACAGAGAATAAATAATAATATACATAAGTCTTCCCCAATGGATCCACTTGAAGATATAGTAAAACTTAATATTACTTAGGAGATAAGTGCCAGTTTGCTTCTTCATCTGAAGTGACAGTTCCTTTTAAATGTCCTTTATGAGTCCCATTTCTAATGTCTGCCAGTGGAGAAATGGTTTCTATTCTGTGGGTGTCAGTGCTAGGCTAATGTTTCGTCTTTTCCCTCAACAGTGGAAAGGTGAAATCCAGGAGTTTTGTCCCAATACCAAAATGCTCATGGTTGGCTGCAAATCTGATCTTCGGACCGATGTCAGCACGTTAGTGGAGCTCTCCAACCATCGACAGACACCAGTGTCCTATGACCAGGTATGTATATGTTGTCAGTGTACCACTGTAGATCTTAAAAAGAACAAAAATGGAACATCACTCATCTTACCTAATAAAAGAGAAACATGCAAATTGACCATACCTTTGCTATGCTCACAAGCCACACCCACCAGCCAATCGGGGTGAATATGCAAATGAACCCAACCAAGATGGCAGTTAATTTGCATATCCAGGCCAGAGTGAAGACTGAAGACAGTGTAGAAAGAAGCTAAGCTCTGCAGAAGGGAGCTAAGCTGCAGAGAAGCAAGCAAGCAGTATGGGGGAGAAAAGAGGGAGGCAGGCAGGGCAGCAGAGACCCCAGCAGGAAGCCCTGTTGCAGAAATCTTCCTGCGATAGGCCTCTAGTAATAAATAAAATTAAAAGTAGCCACTTTTCTTAAGTCTCAACCAGTGGTCAAGTCTAAGTGCAAGACCCTTTTCTAAGATGCAGAATGAGCACTGTATGTCTAGATTGGGACCATCAGTCAACACAGGTGAAGGGTTGTGCCTTCACAGGAAGCTCAGATTCGTGTCAAGACTACAGAGTGAGCACCAAAGTGATCAGGGACAAAGCTTGGCTGAACCCTCCCAGAAAGCTTTCCAAAATGTTTTCAGTGGTTTATTGTATAAAGGATTCGTATGTGTATATGTGTAATAAGACGAGTTTGGGAAAAAGTCTTTTAAAATATGAATGTTCTGGCAATTTGTAGGGCAACCACATCTTTGATTACAGATTATATAAACAGTGGGTCATATGCTACCTTGTATATTTCTGTAGCTCCCCCTGAATTTAAGAGAGAAGGTGGTCAACATCGGTGCTATTCTTTAAGATAATTCATCTTATTTTACACTCAGCAGCACAATAAAATACTACAAAAAGACAAAGCCTTTGCCAGTAAAGTAGAACACTCCATCAAACTGTCTTTTAGAGATTCATCACTTATTCAGATGTTTTTTCTAAGTATTTTGAAAAGAGAATAATTGGTTTTAGAAATTTAGTCTCTCAAAAGTTACAGATTCTAAAGAGAGTTCATGTTGAAATATATATATATATATATATATATATATATATATATATATATATATATATAATTATGTTAAATGCTGTAGTCTTTGTCTTGCATTTCTAATTAACAAAAGTTTTGTTATTTAGTAAACCGTTTTTGTTCTGCACACTGGGTTGTGTGGCCCATGTTTAGAAATTACATATTTTGTGTTTACTAAAGTTATAGATGGCATAACAGTATCATTTCTTTCATCAATATATTTTGGCCCTAAACTTAATTCCATACATCTCAAAATTTATTCTTTATCTCTGCTTTTTTGGTATAGCCTTTTGACTAATCTTGATTGTTATTTACACTCAAGAAAACTTGAGTGCCCCATGAGGTGCTGGAACAAGCTAGGGGCTGAATCCCCCCTGCTAGAAGCAGGTGAAAAATGCATCATTTACATTCATGATCTTCAGCTGCCTTTTTTCCCATAGTAGAATCCTCTGAGTAATTCTATACTCTGCTATGACCTGGAAGACAAGAGTATCTACAATAGTTACTCTGAGTTACAGTTGATAGTGAAGATGTATCCCCTCCTTAGCTTCTCTCCTACTTCTTTGAATCAGACTAACTGATATCCTGGGCCTCATTTGGTGATGACCCAGTGACAGCCATTAGCACTTCTGGGATGTGATGAACATTGAGAACCTTAGGACTGACAGGTTCTTGACTGCAAATATTAATGAAATGCTAAAGAAGGCAGTACAAATTTAAAAACTGGGTTTGTTTTTTGTTTGTTTTTTCAGCAACACTTGGAAAATTCTGTTAACATTAGAAATGTTTTGCCATGCATTATTATTTAGAAGACACTTTATAACTTTCCCCAAAGACTTATTGCTAACTACAGTCCCTTCTTTTACTCCTCAGGGGGCAAATATGGCTAAGCAGATTGGAGCAGCCACTTACATCGAATGCTCGGCATTACAGTCAGAAAACAGTGTCAGAGACATTTTTCACGTTGCCACCTTGGCGTGTGTAAACAAAACAAATAAAAACGTTAAGCGGAACAAATCACAGAGGGCCACAAAGCGGATTTCACACATGCCCAGCAGACCAGAGCTCTCAGCTGTGGCTACGGACTTACGAAAGGACAAAGCGAAGAGTTGCACTGTGATGTGAATCCCCCGTTACCTTTGATGAGGACAAGGAACTTTGGTGTAAAAAAAAAACAAAATCACACTAACAACAAAACAAAAAGGTGAAGTCTGAATGAAGTGCACAGCCGAAAGTCACATATTCCGGAGGCTTAGGAGGCATTTGAGAGGATGCTCATCTTTTTGGGATCCTGTCCTTAGGTTCGGCATGTAGAACAAGCGGTGAGAAGTGAATACATTGGAGAGTTCTGAAGTGTGACTTGAGAAATATGCCAAAAAGAGAGAGATTCAGATGGGCTAGAGGTTAGATGAGGAGGAGTGCGAGTACCTCCAGGAAGAAAAATCCCGCTCGGAATGGTGCTTGCATTATTGTTTTCTTTGTTATAATCTAGTCATAGATCTCTACTTTGATTTAAATGTTTCAATCTCCTTACAAAAAAAGTATATATTAATATACCGTCCTCACTGGGGAACTGGCACTGTGACCTTAGCGTTTAGTTTTCTAGAGGATGAGATCTAATTTCCTTCTAGCTCATCATTAAAATGGAAATTGTATCAGGACCCTTGGGATATCCAGAGGAAAAGTTGGCGAGGCTTTGAAATCTTGCCTTCCTGACAGTAGCTGAGAGAGAGGGCTCTAAAGAAGGGCTTTTGCAGTCTTGCAAGATATGCAGATGATCCAAGTAGAAATAAGTGTCGATTTTTATTCAGTCTGATGGTTCTGTTCATCATTGTGATTGTCATTAAAAAGTGGTAAATTGCTCAAGGTAATATTTTTGTGCGCTGTTTAGAAGAGAGGGAGTGTGACTTTTTTTTTAATTTTTGATATTTTTTTGTCATGGTTAATGAAAATGCAAAGTCAAATAAAAGGTGTTTTGGTTTGACATCATAGGATGAATGATCTGAGGGGGGGGGGAATGTAGGTACTATTTTCACCTGAAGAAATAATGAAGGAATAGTAGCAGAAAGCACAGTTTGTGAGTAAAGCTGTCTGGAATTGTTACCAAAAGTACAAAGCGAAAGCGGCCTCTTATTTGGGGGATGAAGCTCTGAAGCTGGCAGCATCTGATGATCGGTTGGTTTAGCTCGCTTTCTTTAAATGAGCACGATCAGAGAAGGACCTTCTTGTCCAAGCTTTAGCGTAGCCTTAGTGGAAAATTATGTACGGTCCGTCCTGACACTATGCTAGCCATTTCTAGAGTGATTGCTAAACCTCACTTAGCCAGATTCTGCCAAGGCCCCTGTTCAGTACTTGATCTCTGTTGTTAGCTAAAATAATCAGCAGTTACAATAGTTTACAGATATTTTTGATCAGTTTCTTTTAGAGCTTCTTTCAGAGTATAAACCCGATCTGACCTGTTGGCGCTTGTTGAAAACGAGCTTTCTTTCCAATGATAAAGCTTCATTTTTGAAGTGTTGAAGCTCTCGCTCCCATTAAATAGTGGCAGGAGAGGAGATTAAGGTGATTACAAACTTAGTTCAATGTTTTACAAGCACTTTGTTTTGTCTCTGCAAGGAAATACCATTCCAGTCATTTCCCACAAAATATAGACGTTTCTACCAACATAATATGCTTTGACTGAGGCAGCATTATGCTTTGGGCAGTATTACAAAATAGCTGGCAAGTGCTTTCTGTATTTAAATATTGTAAAAAGAAAATAAGTTATAACTGTTAAAAAGCAGAACTTTCGTTGCATTTTTTAAAATGTTGAAGTCAATTTGTATGTTTGTTTGGTCAATGTTTCTGCAGTATTTATTAAAACATATTTTTCCCCCCTTCAAATAAAAAAGTAACCATGTCTTCGTCTAAATGTGATCTGCCTTTTATTGTCTACTTCCTGATTTAGCTGTTGTAATTTTGACAGAGATGATTACAGAATCTGGCTCATGTTTCCAAACCTAGTAGGCTTTGGAATGCTTTCATTCTGGGCAGTAGTAGCAGTTTCTTGGGGAAAGATAAATCTGCATCTATAAAGAGTTTTCATGATGATTTCAAATCACAAAAATGAAAATGGAGCATAATTGGGCTAAGTGATTGGATCTTAGACATAAAGGGCCACGATACCACCTGGAATTAACTTGTAGAAAAGGTGGGACTTCCTTGAACAGCAGTAATGATGCAGTCGTGCAGTCTCCGAGTCATAGATTTACTTCTGAGAGGAGGCTAGTCTGCATCCCTGCCCTCAGAGACCCTAGCCTCAGTGCCTAACTCAGCCGCCCACCCTGCAGCTCTTCTTGTTCACAGAGGTCAATGGAACAGATGACCCAGGACCCAGCTATTGCATCCATTAGGGGAAAGGAAGCAAAACAAAACAAAAATGACCTTGCTTAGAGTTACAGCATCTCAATAAGGGACAACACAATATAAGCTCCCTCGGGGTGTGGAAGATGTAAAGGAAGAGTGGGGGTTAGCTTAGGACCAATGCAAGCTTAGGTTCCTCTAAGCCTAGTTAGTTGGTTCTACATTTAGCTAAAACTTACACATGCAGAGGCTGTTGGGAAGGAAGAGATCAACCAATGAACTTGTATGCATATATGCATAAACTCTGGACACAGAAGGGGGTGGTAAGGGCCTGGGGTGGAGTTGGGGCTGGAGGGACAGGAAAAGGCTGGAAGAGTTTAATGGGGAAAAGGGGAACCTAAGTAATACTTTCAACAATAAAAATTAAACAAAACTCTTACATATAAGTTTTACATAAATGTCTGAAGATACTCAAAGAGAGACTTTAAAACTCAGCTTTGTTTTCTGCACAGTTAAGTCACTGTATATGAAAACAGCATTGCGTAGCTTTTTTTTTTTTTTTTTTTTTTTTTTAATGGCTTTAGAAATCTTTGAGGTATAGTTGCTTGGAAAGAATTCTCAGAAGTACAAATGAACGGGGAAACCTGAGGTTCCAGCATGAGTGAGTGAATTAAAGAGCAATGAGCAATGACATTGGGCAGCCTCATAAAAAAATTTTAAAAGCAGAGAATTACCAAAAATGTTTGGAACTTATTCTTGTCAGCAAGCAATAAAGGAAATAAAAGGACTTTCCTAATTCTTGGCATTGAGTAACTTCTCGGCATAATATATAAGTCAGACTTGCAAGAAATGTTTCTCAACAGTGACTGGCATGGAGCAGTCGGGGGAGGGGTGGTGGTGGTTGGTGGGAGTGAGGGATACACAAACTGTTGAAGTTCTGCTGACCACGGTGGTATTTCATAGGCTGTACACTAACGTTTCCCTCTGGTGAACTGTTCCTTTCCAACAGCTTTAATTTGTTAATCCCAAAAGAAAAAAAATCTGTCTTTAGCCCTAGGCATGCATCCCTTCCTTTTTCCCTCTGACTTTTTGCTTCAGCAAACATTTATTCTAAGCATTCTGTGAACATTCCTTTCTATTGATTAATAGTCATGATTAATGTCTCTTTAAATACTTAAAGGTGATTTTCACATTCTGAGTTAAGACTTTAATTGTATCTCTCTCACTTCCATTAATCTTCTCCAGAAATAGTTGCTTAGAAGATTCTGGTCTTATATGGAATGTGCCTTTAGTCAAATTTAGAAATAACCCAGGAAATTCTTTGTTTTATTGGAGGAATATATTTTTTTTAAAATCACCTTATCCTCAAAGACTCTCAAAACTCAAAGCTGCATGTCCTCTTTTTGATGGATTATTTTGACATTAGCATTCTGTTCTAAATACCTGTTTTTATTTTTGTCATTCTTCCATTGACCATGTGATTTTTTTTTAGAGTACCTACTATGTGCTGGCACTATTCTAGGCTTGGTGCATAAGACAGTATCTCTGCTTCAAAGAGTTTATTTATTTATTTATTATTATTTTTTAAAATATTTTATTGATTTTTCACAGAGAGGAAGGGAGAGTGATAGAAAGTTAGAAACATCGATGAGAGAGAAACATCGATCCACTGCCTCCTGCACACCCCCTGACTCGGGATGTGCCGCAACCAAGACACATGCCTTTGACCTGAATCGAACCTGGGACCTTTAATCCACAGACCGACGCTCTATCCACTGAGCCAAACCGGTTTTGGCAGCTCCAGGGAGTTTATATCTAATAGAAGAAGATGGCCACAAACAACACAATGCATCATGTCTGGGTGGGATCTCTGTGGACATCTCCATGATGGACACCTCCATGGAATATCCATGGACATGGTAACAGTCACAGATGCAGGGCTGGTGGGAACATTCCAATAGGTAGTGGGGAACACCACTGCAAAAGCCACATATCATACCTCATTTATATTGCTATAATGAAGTGGTGCAAAGTGGAATTCCCAAATGCATCCTAATGGCTCACATGGTGATTATGGAAGAGCAATGTGAGATATAGTGACCAGTCAATATTGTGTTTGTACAATAAACCTAGATTTTTATGGCTGGTCAGAGTTAGTAGGGAAAAAGATTCCTTCCGAGCTGAACATGAGCGCCCCCCCCCCCCAATCTGTTTGTTATAAAATGTTGCTGCATTGCTATAGCTTTGTATTTTATGTGAAATCTTCAATTGTTGAACAAATTGGAAAACTGAAAATGAAGTATAGTTTGAAATAAATGAAATAAAAATTATAAAATAAAATTAACTCTCAAGAAATTATAAAATATGGTAGTATTTATATAGTACTTTGGGCGAATATAGAAAACTCATTATATATCTAATATTGAAAATACATATTTAGTGGGAGTCTACTAGTAAAAGATCTTTTAAAAAGTATTCACAGCCCTAACCCGTTTGGCTCAGTGGATATAGCGTCCGCCTGTGGAGTCAAGGGTTCCAGGTTTGATTCTGGTCTAGGACATGTACCTTGATTGTGGGAATATCCCCAGTAGGGAGTGTACAGGAGGCAGCTGATTAATGTTTCTCTCTCTCTTCCTCTCTGTAAAAAAATAAATAAAATATATTATAAAAAATAAAAAATATTCACAGTGAATTCTAAAGCTCTTAATCTCTGCCCCCCTGGGAACACAGTAACAAATTCTAATGAACCCTAAATCTGCAAGCTTGGCAGAGCCAATTAATTCTTTGGGATTATTTTTTCTTCAGATATATTGTATATATATATATATATATATATATATATATATATATATATATTCTTTTGAAGAGAGATATTAGGGCCTATCTTCCATGAACACTGAAGCACTGATGGTGAGCTTCTATTATACAACAAACTTTTAAAAGGCATTTCAATGAAAAATGAAAATGGGGTCATTCCATGACAAACCCCCCTATCAAAGTAAGAGTTAACACTAAAATTGCACAGGTTATGTGCCAGGCATTGTCCTAAATGGTTCATACCCCATCACAAATGAACTCGGTAATTTAAGTACCATCAAGTTTACTATTTTACAAAGAAGGAGCTAGGTATTTTCTTCAAGGTCAAGATTAGAACTCAGACAATGCAGTCCAGCTCTGCTACCCCATGCTATCTTCACGGCAATGCCATCTTGTCACAAATGTGTATGGGACACTTCATGTGTATGGTCTAGAGTCCCAGGTGCATGAAAGCTGAGCATTATGATCATACATCTGCTTTCTGAGCCAGAGTGTGGCTGCATCTTCCCTGACCTCCCTGAGTCAGCACCCTCATGAGTCCTTCCCACACCTTCCTCTTCCCTCTTTCCCCTCCGCCTTCACTTTCATGCTTGCCCTGCTTCCTAGGTGGTGAGAGCATTCTGAGGGGACAATGGAAGAACCTGTCTTGATCTGCTCAGGCTGTCAATATATAATACCACAGACAGAGTGGGCTTAAACAAGAGACATTTTTTCCCCCCCTCACAGTTCTGGAATCTGGAACTCCAAAATCAGGGTACTAGCCCATCAGACTCCTGGGGAGCACACTCTTCCTGGACTGTGGACAGCCACCTTCTCACTGCATTCACATGGCCTTTGCTCACTGTGTGTGAAGGGAGAGAAAAATCTCTTCCTCTCATAAAGCCACCGATCCTGACCCCGCACTTAAGGCCTCATTTAACCTTAATTGGCTCTTAAAAGCCTTCTTTCCAGATACAATCACATTGGAAGTGAAGGCTTCGGTATAAGAATTCGGAGGGATACAGTTTAGTCTATAGCAGGACCCATGGATGGCTGTCACCCATGGCCTTCCACAATCCAAGGATTCTTGAACTGTCCTGGAATCAAAAGGTTCCACAGCCATAGATCTAAAATCTTTCAGCCTCCAATGGACACTGGAGAAACCAGCACTCAAATCAAGAAACTGAAAAGTAGAAAAAGCTTTGACTTTCTGCCTGCTGGGGATCTACTCTATTGCATCTAATTCTTTTCTGAATAAAGAAAGATATAAGCGATAGTATAAATGATTATGAAAGGTAATCAACTAACTAAGACATTCTCCTGGTTGCAGATTCCTTATTTTGAGGAAGTCATCAGTTAGAGGAGTAAGTTACTTTATTCACTTTTAGTTTCCCAAGGGTGCACCCCCAGAAAATTACCATTTAAAGGTGTTGAGAAGTAGCCAAGAGTTACTTTTCTTTATGAGGGGCTGGCAACAGGGGTGGACAGAGAAAACCTGATTCAATGCAAATAATTCACTGGTTTCCATTAGACTGATCATCATCAGGGTGCTTTATCAGTCAACAGAGCTAAGAGAAGGGCTACATGCACCTGTCATCAAGATTGTGTGGTAAGGGTTTCCTCCTCTTTAAGTGCCATTGGACACTTCTGGAAAATAAACTTGTTCTGCTCCTCTTGTTTGTCTAGCTCCCAACAGTTTCAGTTACTCTCCATCAGTTGAAGTCCAAAAATATTAAATGGAAAATTCCAGAAATAAACACTTTGTAAGTTTTTAATTGCATGCCATTCTAAATAGTATGATGTAATCATGTCCCACCCTAGTCATGAATCTTTCCTTTGTCCAATGTATCACGCTCCCCACCTATTACTCATTTAGTAGACATCTCAGTTATCTGATAGATTGTTGCAGTATCGCAGTGCTTATGTCCAAGTAACCCTTAATTTTCTTAATAGTAGCCCTAAAGTATAAGAGAACAATAGAAATGAATGCAAGTATGCAAGACAAAACTCCCTCTCTTCCTCACCCATTAAATTTGGCTCATTTATGTTATGATGCCATGGCCTTTGCTCAGAGTTGCTATCATAGATCCAAACCACTTCTTATAAGAATGGCCTAGTTGTCCTGGCCATTGTTGCTCAGTAGTTAGAGCACAGATATAGAGCATTGAAGGATCATTGGTTTGATTCCTGGTCAAGGTTCAATCCTAGCCCCAGTCTACACATATACAGGAGGTAACCAAAGTTCTTCTCTCTCTCTCTCTCTCTCTCTCTCTCTCTCTCTCTCTCTCTCTCTCTCTCTCTCTCTCTTTCTCTCCTCTTTCTCCCCCCTCCCTTCCACTTTATCTAGAAAACAAATGTAAAAAATATCCTCAGGTGAGGATTAGCAAATAAAATAAAATCTTATCTAATAAAAGGTTAATATGCAAATAAACCATCACTCCATCACAAAGATGGTGGTGCCCATACCCACCAGATGGCAGTGCCTAGTCGTCTCAGCCCAGCCAGAGTCCCCCAGTTCTGGAGAGGGAGCCACTGAGAGCGGGCAGCATGAGTGGCCTGACAGAATGCTTGCCTCATTGCCACGGCAAGGTGATGAGGCAAGGGTTTTGTGCCCGGTCTCAAATGGGCCTCTGGGTCATGGGCAGCAAGTGCAGACCAGCCAGGCCCCACAGAGAGCTTCTGGCACATGGATTTGTGTGCAGGGCTATTAGTAATAAAATAAAATAAAATAAAAAGAATGACTTATCTTCCATTCCTGATGGGTGTCAGAAACCTTCACTCTCTCTTTACTCAATTCTCTCCAAAGTTCCTGGATTATCATCTCATCCTGTTGGCCTCTATGTGGGCATTCTTAGCAAACAGTCCATCTACTATCTCTTGAAATCCTTTTGGATAGATGGTATTTATAACTCTGAGCCTGGAAGGCATAGAGTATTTGAGGAAAAATAATTACTAGTAGTGTTCTAGGATAAAAGAAATCTACCAAATTTTTGTTCAATATTTACTGTGGGCATTTGGAAAAGTAAAAGACCTAGCTCCAGATGTGAACACATCAGATAATATCTAACATGGGCATATATAGATATTTAAAGTATCATGAAGCAGTATGAATGACCAGGGGAAAATGGATAATCAGAGAAAAAAATTATATACTGTGGCTGACAGTTTTAAAAGTTTTCTTAGAAATGTAGAAATTTTATAGGGGAACATTTATATCAAAAGTTATGTATTTGGGTGTTTCTTATTTTTTTTCAAAGTTACTTTTCTTTAAAAACTTTGAATTTATAAACCATTTATCTCTTAAAATGCATAAATGCATATACCCATATACCCATATATACATAACATTTTACACACAATCTCAGGAAGCTTACAGGCTTGCCTTGGTGTTTGCTCATGAATCTAGATTCTTCAGGTTAGAAATCCCCATGTCCACCTTCTCTATTATACAAACAAGAGAACAGAAACCCAGTTACATTCAGGGATTTGTTTCAAGTTGCTAGAAGTAAGCTAATGACAGAGAGTAATTCTAGGCCTTCACGATTCAGGAGTCACCATTCTCTCAGACCTTCACCAGTGAACACAAGGAGGGCCCATGACTGTGTATTTGCCACATGATGAATGGGGCTAGAATACATGTTCTCTTCTAAATCTGGGAGTGGCAATCCTGGCAAATGCAATAACACTTTCCTGAGAGTGAAAAATAATACAACGGAAATCATTGGATGGTGCCTTTTGCATTTGTGGACCCAGTCATTTACATTGTCAACAAATACTTTTTGAGGACTTTTCATGTGTCAGACACTGTTCTGTGCTGGGCATAGAGAGAGATGAGTTAGGCCTTGGACTTGTCCTTGTGGATGCTAGGCTAATGGGTGAGAAAGACAAATACAAATAAAAGCATAATTCAGAGTGATGAGTGACATTGGGGAGTATAAACAGATGTATTCTTCTCTCTCTGTTATTATTGTGTTTGATGTACTCTGCTCATTTCCTAAATTTCAAAGACAGATTCTTAGAAAAATTAAAGGACAGAAAACATAAGATCAGATAGAAAATGGTTGATTTTTATTTTCTCTGTAACTCTATGGAGAACAATAAGTAATTCAATTCTGTCAATGAAAATAATGTGTTTCTTTGTCCTCCAAAAGCAAACTCATACTTTCCTTGGGTTAAAAGAGAGAAGGCTCAGGTGTTCTCCTAATCACATGTACTGAAGCAGGAGGGTATTGCTTTTCATAATCAATAACAAAAGGAATGATATGTTTTCTTATTAAAGACATAAGCATTATAACGTGAGTGTGTGTTGCTGGAGAAAGGAAGACACTGATAAGGTAGGACCAATTAACTTCAAAAGCAAAATAGCAGTAACAGCTGAGCCCTCCTAAAGAACAGAATTCAGAAATTCAGAGCCAAACCCTTAATTCCACAATAAAGGACAATGGAAGTGACATCATCCCTTCTCTTACTAAGCCTTTTTTCTGTGTGAGACTTTCATAATGCTAAGCCCAAGGTCAGTTAAACCACTCTCGCCAGAGTTAGTCATCCTCTCTGCAGCTTTAGATGGAAGATGCTGGAAAATCCCTTTATTGTTGACTTAATTATATAGAAACGGGTGTCTAGAGAAAAAAGAAGAGATTGCTTCTATTCTTAACGAGTCATTTAGATTTATTGAATTAAAGCTTCAAGCTGCAAATTCATTTATCAAATTAAAGCTTCAAGCTGGATGTGGTTGGCAAAGCAAGGCCCTGAAATGAAGCTGTCAGCCAGGAGAAACCAAAACTGGTCAGGTGGCCGTTTCATATCATGGTTACTTTTGTCACTCTAGGATGTCCTGTTGAGGTGCAAATAAAGTCACTTTCTGGATAGAATGTTGTCAATTTCCTTGGCATCTTTTGACATGACTCAAGAGAAAAATTGGGTTGGATTTCCACTTCCCTAATGACACAAAATAGGTTGAGAAAAGGTGGAGGTATAATGGCAATTTGGGAGAGACCACAGACAGAATAGCAAATGGCAAACTTTAAGACAGCTGACCCCAGGTCTCTGCATTTATTTGTATGTCTTACTCCCTGAAGTCTTGCCTGAAATTAGATGGGTGAGAAAATCTTTTTTATGATATTTATTTTATATATGGTTTTATTCTAATCAAAAACCACCAGAGAATTATCAATAGGGCTGTTTCTCATAAAATTAGGATAGGAGAATATATTATTTCAATTCATTTTATTGCTTTTATTTCTAGTTTAATTGAGAATAAAGGAAGTAATAAGAGAAGAAGGGGTGGATAGAATAAAAATAAAATGCCTGCTATCTCCCAACCCCGGCTCCCACCCCCCACAGTTAAAAACAGAAGTTGTTACCAATATTTTTATCTTCAAGTTTCACTATCTTTGCATGATTTATAAAGTCCAGCCCCTCTGCTCCTTGTTCAACAGTTGATCCTTACCTCTTACCACACCAACTAAATGTTTTATTTAATATCATAAAAAAGATTTTCTCACCCATCTAATTTCAGGCAAGACTTCAGGGAGTAAGACATACAAGTAAATGCAGAGACCTGGGGTCAGCTGTCTTAAAGTTTGCCATTTGCTATTCTGTCTGTGGTCTCTCCCAAATTGCCATTATACCTCCACCTTTTCTCAATCTATTTTGTGTCATTAGGGAAGTGGAAATCCAACCCAATTTTTCTCTTGAGTCATGTCAAAAGATGCCAAGGAAACTGACAACATTCTATCCAGGAAGCGATTTTATTTGTTGCATAAATTGGTTTCTCTCTCCCTCTCTCTCTCTCTCTCTCTCTCTCTCTCTCTCTCTCTCTCTCTCTCTCTCTTTCTCTCTCTCCAAAAATCCTCAGGTGAGAATTTAAAAGCCAATAAGTAAAAAGAATGACATTATTAATGTATGTTCTTCCACATTCCTTAGTTGCATAAAAATTAGAAAAAGAGAGACAAAGTGAGCCCCTACCACTGTTCTCTCTGACCTGCACATATGCTATTCTTACTGACAGAAATAATCTCTCTTTCCATGGTTGGCCATGGTTACCTGGCAAACTCATTCTGATCCTTCAAATGTCAACTCAGATATCACAGGTCTAGGTATATTTCCACTTACCTTACAATTTGGGTTAAATCTTTTTGTTGTCTGGATAGATAGGACATTTCATATCTTGGGATGTGCCACAGTATAAGAATGCCATATGTACCTTATTCACCATTATAACCAAACATATGGCCTGGATTTCTGGCACACACTAGGCTTTCAATAAATATATGTTTTAAACAACAAAGCTAATACTTTTTCATTTTCTCAGTCACTACTAGCCCACTCCAACAGATTGAAATTCATTAAGAACATGTGTTGAGTTAAACATATAATTGGGAAAGAGGAATGGAAAACCATAAAAAATAGAATATTGAACATAATTAACTATAAGTAAAATAAAAATAATCTGAGACATCATTAATATGTTCTAAGTAAAAATATTTTTAAAAGTAGGCAATTGTGTTTAAGAAAACATATTCAGTCTGGAATGGGCAGCAACAGTAAAGAAAAGGTCTTCAGGAAACTTAGACTCCAACTTCCACTAAATTTTCAGAGAGACTTAGTCAATGGAAAGTATGACATTGGAATCAGGCCTCGAAAACTAAAGAGGAATTGAAAGGGTCCAGAACAGACCTCACTGTAAAACTTGTGAAAAATAAAAAAAGTATTCTAAATATGAATAGTAACTTTAGAGCTGCTTTCAAGTAATCAATGAAATTTCATGATAAGAAAATGAAATAACAAGACTTCATTTCAAAAATGACTCATGGAATTCAGCTTTATTGGTCTATTGTCATTGTTCAAGAGTATAATCAGTCTTTTTCGATTTTGCTTAGGAAATAAATAATAGAGGCTAACAGAAATGTAATTAAAATACAAATTTCTCTAACAAAGAACTTGCCAATGGGAAAAACTAAGAATCAGAAAGGGCATTGAAGGAAGCATTGAAGTCCAAGAACAAACTCTTACCCGTCCATAGGTGCTGGATGAAAGCCTTCCCAAAACAAAAGCCCTTATCACACTTAATGCCATGATTTATGGAATCATGAGTTCATCATGTGCACCTCAATGTGGTAAATAAGCATAAAGATATCGATTCAAAGCCAGACTCACCCACTTTGTAATTGCTAGATATATCCCAAGACTCAGATATCTAGTCTAAGAGATGGACATGATAATACCTACAGCATAGGTTTGCTATGAACATCTTAACTTTAATTATCCATCATTAATTCATCATTCATTTATTTTTATATTTTACCATGGAAAGAATACTTAATATAGATTTGTCCTAAAAACATTTGAAGTGTACAATATAGTACTGCTTATTATAGATACAATATGTATAGCAGATCTCTAGAGCTTATTTATCTAACTTCTCTTAGATCTTAGCATGATTAGTGCCATCACATGAAAGCTCTTCTTACCTATCCAACAATGTGACTTTGCACATCAGATACTGTCAAAGCATTGCATGCCCTTTCTTCTTAGCTCTTACCACACATGTAACATCCAAATATATAAAAGCCTAAGCAACTATTTGACCATGAGACTAGTAGCTACCATGCACTGACCACCAGGGGGAAGATGCTCAATACACAGACATGGAAACATGGAACAGACGAATGAATCTCAGAGAGAAGTGGGGAGAGAGGAGGGTGAGAAGAGATTAACCAAAGATCTTAGATACATATTAGAGGCCTGGTACATGGATTCATGCACTGGTGGCGTCCCTTAGCCTAGCATGTGGGGATTGGGCTGAAACCGGCAGTCCAATATCCCCCAAGGTGTCCTGGATCACGAGAGGGTGCAGGTTAGGCTGAGGGATACCACTGGTGCATGAATCCATGCACCGCTCCTCTAGTATATTTATATTTGTGACTAGAGGCCTGGTGCATAAAATTCATGCATGGGGGGGTGTCCTTCAGCCCACCCTGCACCCTCTCCAATCTGAGACCCCTTGAGGGATGTCTGATCACCTGTTTAGGCCCAATTGGTGTGATCGAGCCTAAACGGGTGGTCGGATATCCCTCTTACAATCCAGGACTGCTGACTCCCAACCACTCACCTGCCTCTGCCTGATTGCCCCTAACTGCTTCTGCTTGCCAACCTGATCACCCCCTAATCACTCCCCTGCCAGCCTGATCTACGACTAACTGCTCCTCAGCCTGCCTGATTGCCCCTGACTGCCCTCTCCTGCAGGCCTGGTCATCCCTAACTGCTCTCCCCTGCCAGTCCCTGCAGACCTGGTTTCCTTCAACTACCCTATTCTATAGGCCTGCCCCCCCACCCCCATCCAACTGCTCTCCTTTGTTGGCCTGGTCACCCACAACTGCCATCCTCTGCTGACCTGTTCTCCCCTAACTGCCCACAACTGCCCTCCCATGAAGACTATCTTGTGGCGACCATCTTGTGTCCATATGGGGACAGCCATCTGTGTTGCTGTAATAAACCACTAGATTTGTTAACAGAGTCAATCTTAAAAGTTCTCATCACAAGAAAAAAAAAAAATTTATTCTCGAGATGATGAGGAATGTTAACTAAAATTATAGTGGTATTCATGTCACAATGTATATGAATTAAATTATTATGCTATACACCTTAAACTTAAACAATGAAAATTTTTATACATTGAAAATATTTGCCATCTTTATACAATGCATATTTTAACAATAAAGTATACTTGGATATATTAAAAATGGACTCTAATTCATGCTCTATATGAATTAGAATCATAAATAACATTGTGGTAGAGAATAGTATAGTATAGTGTTTTAGAGATAAAAGGAAATTCTAGATTTCCAGTTTGATTTCTTCATAATAAAATAAAAAGTGTCATAGGGAGGCAAAAAACATACCTCTCTCAAGAATATAAGCAATTTATGTAGCAACTTACAAGGAATTTAAATTGCTATAAAATTATTAAAGCCATTACTGAAATTAAAGACTAGAGCATTGATTGGCATTGCCTAATGAGTAAGGATTGTCATATTCTTCTTTGTATTCCATCACAGCATCTTTCACACGTTTACTAAATAATGGTTTATTGGTTGACTGAAAATCAATAATGCAAAGGAATCATACTGAGTTGATTTACTCACTGTTTTCTCTCCTACTTCCTCTTTCTTCTGCTTTTATGAGCAACATGATTTGGTGGAAACTATTAGATGACATTTCCCCTTTAGGGAAATAGTTACATATGGGCTTGTTATAGAATCAAGTTAAATCTTCCATAGTGTTGAGGTTTACTAACACATTAATAATAATAATAAATACCATCGAAGAAAGTCCTGCTTTTTCTTCTTTTCAGTCTAGATCTTTGTATAAAGTTGAACAGTGAAATTAGCCTAGATATAATATTTGCATAGAAGTCAGGTTCTTGTCTCTTTATTTTTCTGGTAGGACCACTCTTATGTTTGATAATTTTGAGAAATTTCCTTTTAGTTAACAACACAGTGTTAAACTTTTTTTTCTGTTTTGTTTTTAATGTATTTTTTTTTATTTCAGAAAGAAAAGGAGAGGGAGAGAGAGGTAGAAACATCAATGATGATAGAGAATCATTGATCAACTGCCTCCTGCGTGCTTTCCTACCCCTCACTGGGGATTGAGCCAGCAACTCGGGCATGTGTCCTGACCAGGAGTTGAACCATGACCTCCTGGTTTATAGGTCAATGCTCAACCACAGAGCCACACAGGATAGGCAACAACATATTGTTTTAAATCTTCCTATTACAAAAAACTTTCACCAAAACTCTTTCTAGCATCTGCCTTAGATCAGGTTTATTTTCTCAGGTGCCATTTAGTTTCAGAAGTCCTAATTATGTATCTACAATAAAAGACTGAGAATTAACACAGTTTTGAAAATTGATGATAACCAGTTTAAGATTAAAAGTGCCTGAGGGCACTGAAGAGAATAAGTTTTGAGCTCTTACTAGATTGCTGTGTATGTAATGATTGTAATGTAGGTGAACTTTTAAGACATAGAAATCCTAGTCACAAAGTTTGCTCTGTAGTCATCTGCTTTGGAAATAAAGTAATTACAAAGCAAATCTATAAATTTAATCTTATTTGAGGGAAATAAGACATAAATGCCATGTCCTCTATAGCTCCAACTCCATGATATGCCCATTCTCTCTTCCAGTCCCCCAGGATTTCAACTTTACTCCATTTTACTATGCTCATTCATCAGTCTCAACATGCATATCCTTCACTTTTTATTGCCTTTATTTACCCATTTAGTTATAACACTTGGCCTTTAATCAAGAACCAGATGACAGAATTGTTTACTGCAGGTACAAAGGTTGTGTAGAATATAATCACACAATCATCCCCTAAACCTCCTTATCACCACCACCACCACCACTATCACAACATCAAGATATAATGATTTAACTATTTCTATAACTCCATCTCCATGCCTCCTCTTCAGCTGCTCTTATCAGATTTAAAGGTCAAAATTAAGGAGGAGAAAAATGAAACTAAATATGAATTATTTTGAGAGGTCTTTAAAATCATATTTGTTCATTCATTTATATCTTGTCATATGCCTAGAAGGAGTAGAGGTGACTTATAAGATACAGACATAAGATAATATAGTACTTGAAAAAAAATGGAGAAAGAAAAATAAATTGAATCAAGACCTCTTTCACATATCTGAAATTGCTTTAAAGTAAAACCATAATAGAAGGGTAAGGGCATGAATGAGGTGGGGGGGGGAATAATGGGAAAATAAGGACACATATGCAATACCTTAGTCAATAAAGAAATCTTAAAAAATTATAAAGTAAACCACATCTGTGACTTTTGTTTTCCCAGAAAAATAAACAAAGAGGTAAGTCTTCAAATAGCTATAGGTCATAAAGGCAATTTTTAAAAAGTATAGAGCTCTACTGAAACCGGTTTGGCTCAGTGGATAGAGCATTGGCCTACGAACTGAAAGGTCCCAGGTTTGATTCTGGTCAAGGGCATATACCGTGGTTGGGGGCACATCCCTAGTAGGGGGTGAGCAGGAGGCAGCTGATCGATGTTTCTCTTTCATCGATGTTTTTAACTCTTTGTAAAAAATCAATAAAATATATATTTTTAAAAAAAGTATAGAGCTTTAAGTGTAGCCCCAGTTGTAATGGAATGATTTCAAATTAATACCTCTACAATTGAGAGAAAGAAAGAAAGAAAGAAAGAAAGAAAGAAAGAAAGAAAGAAAGAAAGAAAGAAAGAAAGAGACCATCAGATCAAACAACCATAGACATTTTGTTTTAACTTGTATAAATTCTCCAAAATACCTTTTATCCAAAATAGGTCTTTTTTAAGTGAACAAAATTGAACTAAATGTGTTGATTATTTAGCATCATGTTGATTATCTATCATTCAGGCAACCTTCAGAGAGAGACACTTATATATCTGGAACTGTGTGTCTCATACATGCTACAGTTTTTACTTCCTAGGTTTAGGAGGGTATCTTAGTCTAATTGGAAAGACAGAAGTGTACACACAATTCCAGCAGAACAAAGAACATGCTAATAAAAGAATATACAGTAACTCGATGTGTTGGATACTGAATTGTAAAAATCACAAAGACATGGGTTCAAAACTTATTCACCTACTTCTCCATTGCTGGATGTATCTGAAACTCAATTATCTTTTCTAAGAGATAGGTATAGTAATAGCTATAACATAGATTTGCTGTGAACATTTTAATTTTTTTTATATCTTAGTATAATTATGACCATCTCAGGAAATTTTTTCTTAGCCCATCCAACAGTATTACTTCCCCCATCAGACAATCTCATAGCGCTGTGTGTCCCTCCTTCATAGCACTTATCACAGCTGTAAGTTTACATTTATATATGTGATTATTTGATTAATGTGTATACCCAGTACCTTGCCCAATTCCTGGAACTTAGTAGATGCTCAACCAATTTAGGTTGATGAATGAATAATTTAATAAATAAATACATACACAAATAAAGATTGAGAGATATAACAGAGCACATACTAAGCTTAATTCTTGACCTCTTAAGTGATACCATAGCCTTGGCTAGGAAAATCCTTCCATTGTTCCCAAATTTTATATGAATGGACTTATACCCATGGACTTATACCTAAGGACGCAAACGACAGTACAATGAAGATATCTGGGGTAAGGACATCTGAAATGCCCTCAATGATAAAGATAAATTAAAGAAAATAAAAGAAAAATCAATAAAAACACATGTTCCTTAATCCACAAGGATTAAAAAAATAAATGTAAAAAAAATAAAAGAAAATGAAAACCAATATTAAAAACTAGAGGCCCGATGCATGAAAATTCATACAAGAGCAGGCCTTCCTTACCCTACTGGCTTCCTTCCTGCACCTAAGACCCAGGCTTCCCTCTTCTGGCCACCAGCAGGCACCTGGGACCTAGGCTGGCTTCTCTTGGGCTACCCACAGGCACCCCAGACTGGGCTGGCTTCCTTCCATCCCTGGCTTGGGCAGGAAGGACATCCAGAATGATGTCCAGAAGACATTTGGTCTAATTAGCATATTACTCTTTTATTATTACAGTTAGCACTTTCACTGTGTGTGTAGACTCACTAAATACAAACTTTGAAAGTGTTATGACTGTAACCTAGATTAATTTTATCCTTCTTCATATCTTGTAGCATTGATATGGATAAAGGGTCCATCTTGCTTTACTCTGCTGAGAAAAAGAGTTAAACTCTTAGTTTTAGGGTTAGATAATCAAATCAGAAAAAAAAGCTTTAAACATTTATACCTTGAATCATATTAATGTTTAATATTTGCTCCAAGATCTCAGTTACAGTATCAAGGAGAGACTTTTTCTCTTAAATCCTTTAACACAGTACTAATCTATTTATTCCCCATCTGTTGAAAAAATAGCACAAAATTGTAACACATACCTCAGAGCAGTTTTAATTTTATAGTGACAAAGGGCATGTTTAAGTGGATTAGGCAAAAATCCTCTTCATTCTGTGCCATTGTAGATAATAACCTAACTAATGCCTGGTCTCATCTGTAATATTGATGAATGGCAGGAACTTTGATTTTTCTTATTTTTTGATCCTAACACAATGCCTGGCACAGTGTATGTACTTAGTAAATTATTGTTTAATGATAGAATCTATGATTGAATAATTGAATGATTGAATAAATGAAAATGGTATAAAGACTCAAACAAGGGGAGGAAAGACTGTGGGGCGTATATGAAAGAAGGTGAGGCATTAGCCAAAGAACATATATGCATAAGCCATAGGCACAGACAACAGTGTAGGGAGGGTGGTGGCTGGATAGAAGTGGGCAAAGTAGGATTGGGGGATAGGGACATCTCTAATAGTGTCAACAATTAAAAAAAAAAAAAGAAGAACTCAAACAATGCTTTATTCCATCAGTTCTGAAGAGAGCTTATCTGACCAATAGGATCTCAGCATTGGCCATCCAGTATTTTTTGACTGTCCTCGCCTTTGGTCACTATTTTGAATTTTATAAGTTATTAAACTTTGGTTGTTACCTGGTGTCAACAACCTCCACACAAAACATCAGCAAGAATTGACCTAAGACAAACAATGTTGGTTTTTTTCTCATTGGAATGTACCATAAGGCATCCCAACAAGAGGATGTTAGAAATGACTTGTAGGATCTGAGCTTGTATTAGGTGAGTTGGGGAAGTATTAAAGGAAGAGGGTATTCACTCCCATTGAGTGCTCTCGGAAAATGGAGATAATTCTGTAATTAGGTACATTAATGAAATTTAAACAGAACAAAGAAAGAAAAGAGGGACACTAAAGCTGTCATTGGTAAATAAGCAACAGTCATTCATATTAGCTTGACAAGGAGGTGTTTGGTATTTGGTGCCATGGAGAATGTTCATGTTTTGTCATGTTCAAAGCAATCTTACTTATGCCTTGATCTATCATGATCTCAGAGTGGCCGTGTCTCATACTGATGTTTTGTGAAATTTTTGACATTTAACAGGAGATCACCAAGTTAAAGCTGTGGGTGCCCCTGACACCCAAATGGAGCTGAGTGTCAGGGATTGCTGTTTTTCTCACTGAAAAAGTAGCATAAAAACTATTGATATTACCATCTATTTGACTTAGGTTGAATCAGTTTCTTAGTTTCCTAGCAGAGTTTAGTAATTATGAAATTAGTCAAAGTTGGGTTGTTTTACATGGAAAGATAAGTGATACATTTTAAACAGGAAGAAGACAGAAAGAAATACCCCATTAGAGCAAACTTGGGAGTTTTGGGTTCACATGAAACATGAGAAAAAAGAAAATAGAGTATAAGCTTTCCTTACTTTGTGTTTTGAATTGTTGCGACTGAATTTTAGAAATAGTATTTTGTAAAATGATGACTAAGTTGTAAATTTTATGTTCACTCAATTTACAAAGAAATAAGATTTTGTAATATTATGACACACAGAAATTTGGACTTCTGTTTTTATAAAAGTTGTGCAGCACCATTACTAAAATAGATATAAAAGTAGTCTTATGACAACATGGGACTCCATCTTTTACACAAAATGCTCTATACTTAAAATTTGTCACTTTTATTTTAAAATATCACTTTAAAGGTAATTATATTTTTGAGTGATTCACATTACTCTCTGGTTAATTAATACCACTGAAAAGAGTTCTTTATTCTTAGGTATTAGAATATGCAAGGTTTTATGCATTTAAATTTATTTAAAATCTTTTTTTAATAAAAGATCTATTAAGTAATTCCAAGATTGTATCTCTATTCTTTACATTTTTCTTTGTCATCCATCATTTCCTGTCAGTGGTGTGAGCTGTTTTTGGCTTGTTCCCAGGACCTTGAACAGGCTTTCATCTTCAGAAACTCAATTGCTTCCTGTATGGGTAAACTCCGGAACCTAAAACCTGCCCTTCCACTCATTTGGAGGGGAAACTTGTAGCATAGCTTATGCATGCCTTTTGTTGAAGACATGATTATCCTTGTAGCTTCTCACACATGAAAGTTACCGACTCTCCCATCCTTCGCATCAAAGCACATGTTGCCAGGAAGAGCTCTAAGTACACAATTAGTTTTATTTTAGTCTCTGAAGTTCCTTTCATTCACATGTGTGGTCCCCTTTCTTCCATAATTTTAGTACAGTATTTATATTTTTCACTTGAGGGAAAACACCCACACCTATACCCACATTCATTGTGTGCTACAGAGGTTGACTCTGCAAGGACTGAGGCATACCACCATTCAAAATAAAACACTGCTCAGAGCTGTCCCTGAGCTTTCATCCACAAAGCCAAAAGCAAGCAGAGATTTGTTCATTTTCTGGTTAATTTAAACATTTCTCAATGTGGTTTTCCAAATTAGGTTATAATAATTAGACAATGGTCAAATCTTATATCATTATGTTAAATACATCTGACAGATTTAACACAAACACTGTTGCTTTCTAAATTTCTTCTAGCACCAGTTTGTTTTGGTAGTATAGTAACTATGTCCTGTTTAGAGTTGAAATAATTTTCACAAAACTTAAACATAATTATAAAACAATTTATTTACCTTTTATTTTTTGACTTGTATAATTCATGTTCAATCAATTCTCTGGCTCATTTAATTGTTAACTGTATTTAAAACACAAATGTACTAGCAGTACAAGCCATTAGTTTGAAGCAGTAAAGATGAATTGAGTGGTTTAACAATTTCTTTGAGAGTAATTTTTAATAATTCCAGGTAATTTAAGTCACAATTTACACTGCAAACTTGTACATGTAGAAAGAACATGAAATTGAAAGAAAGGATTCAAAAAGTCAAATGCAAGTATTGATGTAGATTCCTTAGTAGACAAATTATTATTTACTGAGCTTCTTTGTGATTTAATATCACTTCTATTTTAATTTTGTAATTATGTTTCTATTGTTGTAACTTCAAATGAGCAAGAATAATGTTTGAATCTCAAAAAAATAGAATAAAAATATGGATAATATTAATAGTTGTAGTTAGAGGCCCCTTTTCCTCTGTTTTCCTTATGTTTCCATCATTTTGCATAAGCCTGTACTACTGAAGGAGATAAAAGAGAAAAATAATTCTCACTTGTTTAAGGATTTCCAAAGCAAGTATAAATCTTGGCCGTTTCCTCTGAAAAGCCTGGGGCTCATTTGAGCAGTATTAAACAGAAGCCAGCTAGGTTTTGAAGCTTCCAGGCTGCGGCCCCCGATTTTCTCCAGGTGTGTTTCACTTAAGCACATGTTGGTAGCATTTCTTCCTCCAGCCATACACTATATACTTCCTACTTGATTTTTTTTTTTCATAAAACATTTCCAAAATTCTAAATTGCCATGTTGACTCTTATAAACAAAGTTTTTCAACCTAAAAAGTCTAACAAATTACTTCAAAGCCCATTTTAATAAAAGTAATTCTGCAGTGTCCAGAAGTTGTGACTTTGATACACTGTTTATTGGTGGTCCAGCTGATTCCAAGGAAGTCTGAAGATACGTCCCAAACTTCTTAATACCTTATTCATAAAATACTGGGGGAGACAAAGAAGAAACTGAAAACTTACAACATCAAAACCCACAACTGACTCACTCCTGATATCTTAGATAATTGACTTCAATTATAAAGGAGTCAGATTGAGGGAAACATCCTCAGGCTGCAGCTCACAGCGATCATAGCAAAAAATTATGTGGTACTTGCTCTATGGCTAGCATTGTTCTAAGATTTGACTTTTTCACAGCTTCTAATCTTCACAACAAACCTGGGAAGTCAGTTACTATTATTTCTCCAGTGTTTCAGTTGAAAACAGACACACAGAGAAGGTAAGTGACTTACAGAAAGTTAGTGAATGGTGGTGTTGACAGTTAAACCTAGTAAAGCTATACTAAATCATTAGAATATGCTATTTCTTGATATATCCAAGTTTTGCTTCATGAAAAAGAATCACCTGGAAAAAAAAGTATGCAAATATTCAAAACTCTTCTAATTCATTTGTATTATGTGAAGAAGTAATGCAATACACTGTGAGAGTGAACTGGAGCACCATTGTTGTTTGACCCTCACTGTTTCTCCATGTAGATCATCCTCATTGTCAACATCTTTCTGTCTATATGCAAAGAGCAGACAGCCCAGAGATTACCAAGAAGAAAGAGGAGAGACGTACAGGCTGGTTATATGGTGTGACCACACAGCTTTCACCTCAGTCCAGGACAAATATAGAGAAAACTCTGGAGCCTGCTCTGAACTTGGTATTTAAACTCCAACCTGTTGATTCCCAAGTGGTTTCAGTATGGCACCACCCCGTGTTCTTCTCAGGCCACTGGAACTGGAGCTCTGCATTTAAGAAATGCCAGTATGTCCAGTCATGAGAAAATGAGTAACGGCTAAAGTTATTAAGTAATTTTTTTTTTTAAATCAGGTAGACCTCAAACTTCTTTGCCATTAACAGGGATCACAGGCAGAACTGCAGCTCAAGGCCTCTCATCTTGGGTGAGGCAGTTGTCTGTGATTATGGGACTAGAACCAGGTTCCAGTTAGTCCTTTCCAAGTGACTGCAAGAAACAAGAGACCCTAATAGATGCTGGCACAGAACAATACGGAAGTGGCATGAACAGTAGGAGTTTTGCTCTATAAAGAGTAAAATGAGAGAATGCTGGTTTTTAATTAGGTCTTATATTTACTATTACATGTTAAAAGGTAGGAAAAATAGGGCATTTTCCCTTTTGTATCAAGCTAACCTTATTTTATTTCAAACTAAGCTATCTTTAAATACTTTAATTGCACAGTCAAACTTTAACTTAAATTCCTGTTATTATAAGTTGCTTCTATTATATACTAAATAAATATTAAAATCTATAAGTAAACCAAGAAATGTTATATTCACATTATGCTCAAACTTGGAGCCAGTTGTTATTACAGAGTAATGAGAAAAGCATGGTCATCAACATTTTTTATATATAAAAATTGGACCAAGAAGAAATGGGTCAGATCAGCTATTCTCAGCTGTGTGAGCTTATATGATGCCATAATTAAAGTTAGAACAGAGCCCTAGCAGGATTGGCTTAGTAGATAGAGCTTGACCTATGAACTAAAGGGTCCCAGGTTCAATTCTTGTCAAGGGCATATGCCCAAGTTGCAGGCTCGATCCCCAGTGTGGGACATGCAGGAGGCAGCCAATAGATGCTTCTTTTTCATTATTAATGTTTCTATCTCTTCCTCCCTCTTCCTTCCACTCTGAATTCAATAAAAATATATATTTAAAAAAATAAAGTTAGAAAAGAGAGTGTGGAATCTTAATTATTTGCCTATATTTAAAAAAATAAACAAATAAACAGAAATCTCCAAAGAGCAAGACTATACCAGAGACTAAAAGATTAGATAACATAATTGTTTAAAAGAAAAAGCAAGGCCTTGTTTTCCTGGTAAAGGAACAATTTAGTTTGGATGCTGGGCTGAGGGTGTTTCTTTCCTGAGGAGTCAAATTTCTCTCTGCAGATGGTTTCTCTTTCCTTAACTCAAAAACAAAACTAGAAAAAAAAAAAATGGCTTTTATGGCTATTGATTTTGATTAATGGATTCTGTCAGGGGAGATCATTTTATTTTTCTTGGATAGAACACAGACCATTGTGATGAGGGAAAAGTTTAGGTTTAAAATCTTTGTCTATCGTTAACCAATTGGATTGAGAAGGACTAGACCTATTAATAGGCATTCTTTTCCTGGTTTGAGAGATTCTGAGTCGTAGTAGGATCTTAATTGTTAAAACCTTTTAATTTCCTTTCCATTATATGATTAGAATACAATGGCTGATGAAGAAAAAGCTCAGGACTGGAGGCCTAATTTTGATTCAGGAATATAATTAATGTTCCCAGGGTCAGGCTCTGGCCTGGTGGATGCCCCATGGGGCTTCCAAGGGCTGAGTGGAGGGAACTGAGCAGGGGAAATCATCTCTGGAGCCAGCTGGGCTTCCCTGCCTACCCCTCCCAGCTTGGCTAACCCCACTGAGTCCCCAAGCCCTGCTGGTATCTCCTATCAAGCAGAGCCAGAGGAAATTGATGGAGAAAGTGTCCCCGAGGGTTCCCCCTTTGCCAACATTGGCTGGAAGGAAACTGGTCTCATTCAGTGTTAAAGCTATTGATTTTCTCCCTCCCTCAGGCCAGCCATGCATTATGCTCCTTCCAGGGTCTGAGCTCTGTGCCTTTCATCAATATGTTTCTTTTAGATCATTCATTTACGGAATCAAAGAAGAACTCTCCCGAGTAGCCTGTTATCTTGCCAGCCCTGACCTGAAGTACACCTGGAAAATGCAGGCAGCTTTGCAAATAACAAATCTGACCTCATCACTTAGCACTTCCTGGCATGCTCCTTATTCATAAAGACAACGTAACAAACAAACAAAAAACACAGGAGATAGAGTTCATTTATTGCCCACTTCTTCTCTGGGCACCTGTGTTTAAATTCCCTTTTGGTTATGCATAACATCATATTTATGATTTCTATTTCCTCCTTAATAAATATACATTATAATCGGTGCTTTCTGTCTTCAATAATATATTCATTCATTCACTTTACCCATTTTTGTTTATTTATGCAATTCCATCATTCATGCAATTCATTCCTTTACTTGTTTATTCATTCAGTACTTAGTCTCTGCGGCAGGCCAGGCACTGTGCTAGTTCATGGGGCTTACATATAGAACAAAACAGACCTGGACCCTGTCCTCATGATGCCAACAGAGTCATGAAGCAGATAATAAAGAAATGCAAAAACTTCAAATGTAAATGGTGCCATATGATATCATGAAAAACCTCAGGGTGCTCTGAAATAGCACAGCGGTCCAGATAGGGGAACCTGCAGATGAAGCGACATTCAGGGATACACTGCAAGGGGTGGAGCTGGAACACTTGATATTTACACCTTCTTCTCTGTGGAGACTGACCCGAAGGATGGGTGTTGGATGCAGGCAGGAAATGAATTAGGAGGCTAGTGCCTGTGTTCAGGGGAGAGAAAATAGCTCACCTGGTGATACAGAAAGAACTGTTGGAAGTAACCGATGATGTTCTTTTTGTTTCATTTCAATAGCATCAAAATATCAATTATAATGTTTTTATTTGGAATGGCGGCATAAATATTATTTTATGCTGAAAGAATTGAAATTTCTGTTTAATTTTTAGTAATTCAATAATATAGAATAGGCAAAAGAGTAAAATATAGATGAAAAAGAGATAACACCCAAGTCAGCCACAAACTCTTTCCTTACCAGTCTCTTGTTAGCAGTGAAGGTTATCCCTGCTTACCTTTCTCTTTGCTTATGTGTGTGCACATAATAAATGTATGTGTATATATGTTTCTATTTAGATCATTAGAAAACTAATTTTTTCTTAATATAAATGCCTTCCCATATTATCCTATATAGATAAACCTTATTTTTTAAATATTTGGATAACATTGTATAAAATATAGATGAAACTACAATCATACTTTAATAATTTTACATTATTTCTATTATGGTTTTGATTTTTTTTTTTTTGCTTAGTTTTTTAGTTCAGCCAAAAATTATCTTTGTATATTACTTAAAGTAAGATTACAATTTATTCCGCCCCTCAAAGTGTTCTGTTTTCCCAACCATATTTATTGAATAATTCATTTTTTTTCCCATTGTCATCATCACAAACCACATCCTCTCATAGAAATAAATGTCTTTTTGGAATCTATTTTCTATTTCAGTGATCTCCATATCTATTATTATGGCTGCAACATACTGTTTTATTAAAGTTGTATGATGCTTTGACATCTTATAAGCAAGTGAACCCAAGAGTGGAGATTGAAATTGTAGTCACAGGAGCCAGGCCAAGAATGACTTCAAACTGTAGAGAATAAATTTGCTTTCTCTAGATGTTGTTTATAGTCAGAACATTCTTACATCAGTATGATGCCATCATTAGTATATTGATATTCAGATTATGGTTAAAACTGATTTGGTGTCAACTTTCAGCAATAGATGTATATTAAGTGATTTATTCTTAAACAAAAATATTGGGATTCTTTAAAATACCATTTTTCTAAAAACTACCTACTTACAAATAATTAACTTAGATGCAATGGTGGCTTTAATAAAGTTGCAAATAAGGATATCTTAAGTAACCTGTGACTGTCCACTTCCACTGGGAAATAGCTATTCTGCTCTAGTCTTTGGGTACAAAATGTAAATGTCTTCCACTGTATTTTATACTTTTCTTCAAGACTGTAGGCATCTCTGGAAGAAAAGGAGAAATAGGAATAAGACACATTATTTTGACTTCTATAAGAAAGTCATATCCATAGAGGCCAACATTGCCAGCAGAAGAGGAGTGAGTACAAAAAGTAGAGTTTATGAGGATACTCTGAATCAGTTGGAAAAATCCCTTGAGCAAAACCTCTTGAATAAGCTTAAAGAAAAACATTTATGAGTACTAATATTGCTGGGAATATGTTAGGAGCAAAATATAACAAAACTGAAGGCATAGAGTCTGATTATGTAAGAGAAGTCTGATCAAGGGGCTGTGTAAGGAGAAAAGGGGGAGAGAGTTGGTGCCAAATAACTAAGAGCCAGATCTATTTCATGTTTTAGGGCAATTTGAAGTTCAAGAGAGGATTTTTTTTAAGTGTAATTCATTGAAATCACAAAATGGACCTAGTTCAGAATAAACTATTTAAAAAGCAAAATTATAATTTATCCTAAAAATCATAGGCACTCATCATTATTACATTATCCAATTTATTGGATGCTGAATCTGCTCCTAGAGCCAACTTAATGCACACAGCTAGGTAAACAAGCATGTTTTATAGGAGTATCCACAGGCACCCATTCTCTCTCTCTCTCTCTCTCTCTCTCTCTCTCTCTCTCTCTCTCTCTTACACAAACCCCTCCCCTCACATCCCCCCCCCCCACCACACACAAACACACACACACACACACGGAGTTTTATGAGTGGTTGTTGTGGATTCTGGCAGTGTTAACTAGAGGAACAAGCAGTCATGGACCAGCTTACGCTTCCTTTCTCCTTTGCTTCAGTCACATAGCCAATCCTAATAAATTCTTCTTCTGTCAAGTTTTCCTCAGCTTTTCAATTCCGCTGTCACCATCTATGTCTAGGCCTTGATGATGGCAATAGTGCACTAATTAGTTTCTCTCTATCAGTTTTTCCTCTTGCAATCAATCAACTTCCCCATGCCAGATTAATCTTCGTACATTGCAATCATCACTCTGCCTTCCAAAATTTTAATGGCCCCTTATTTTTGGTAGAACAAAGGCCAAGGCCTTTATCTTGGCCTCCCACACTCTGTTTCTAAACAACTACTTCCAGCTCAGCCAGCATGGCTCAGTGGGTGAGCATCAGAGTCACAGTTCAATTCTGGGTCAGGGCACATGCCCAGGTTTCCAGCTCGATCCCCAGTAGGAGGCATGCAGGAGGCAACCAATTGATGATTCTCTCTCATCATTAATGTTTTTATCTCTCCCTCTCCTCTCCTCTCTGAAATAAATAAAAATATATGTTAAGAAAAACCTACCACTTCCACTTTCTGTCACTGATTACTGCACTCCAGACCACCTAGTGAGGCAAACCACTCTACCCACTGCTCCCAACACATTCCCTGCCCACTCTGTTTCCATTTCACCAAATTTTTCCTAATATATATATATATATATATATATATATATATATATATATATATATATATATATCCATTCTTTCCTTCAAGGTCCAAATAATCTATAATAATAAAAGCATAACATGCAAATTGACCGAATGCCCAAACAGTGGAAAGACCATCCAAATGACCTTCTGGAAAAAACCAGGGCTTCGAGGGCTGAGCTCCTTGCACAGTTTTCATGCATCAGGCCTCTAGTATTTCATATATTTTCTGTTAACTCCCTTAACTTCCCCAGTTTCAATGGTCACTTCTTCGTCTGAACTCTTTCAACCACCACAGGTCAAGTTGCTGGATAATACTAATTATTGATATTTTTGAAATATTGAGAGATAGAAATGGGCAGGGAATATGACCTTTAAAATTACAAGTGTTTTCTATCTTTAGAGGTAGAGGCTTCAATGCACTTTTATGGAAAACTAGAGGCCTGGTGCACACAATTTGTGCATGAGGGTGGGGGGGATGTTGTCCCTCAACCCAGCCTGCACTTTCTTCAATCTGGAACCCCTCAAGGGATATCCGACTGCCCGTTTAGCCCCGATCCAATCCCAAGATTGGGCCTAAAAGGGCAATCAGACATTCTTCTCACAATCCAGGATTGCAGGCTCCCAACCACTTTCCTGCCTGCCTGTTTGATCACCCCTAACTGCTTCTGCCTGCCAGCCTGATTATCTCCTAACCACTCCCCTGCCAGCCTGATTGATGGCTAACTGTTCCCCTGCCAGCCCGATTGCCCCTAATTGCCCTCCACTGCTGGCCTGGTAGCCCTAACTGCTCTCCCCTGCTGGCCTTGTCATGCTAACTGCCCTCCCTTGACAGCCTGGTTGCCCCTAACTACTCTCCCCTGCTAGCCTGATTGTCCCTAACTTCCCTCCCTGCCAACCTAGTCACCCCTAACTGTCCTCCTCTGCATGCCTGGTTGCTCCCAACTGCCCTTCCTTGCTGGCCTGGTGGCCCCAACTACCCTCCCTTGCCAGTCTGGCCACCCCCAACTGCCCTCCACTACAGGTCTGGTTCCCCCCAACTGCCTTCCCTTTCAGTCCTGGACACTCCCAACTTTCCTCCCATGCATGTCTGATTGCCCACAACTGCCCTCCCCTGAGGGCCATTTTGTGGCAGCCATATTGTGTTCACATGGGAGCGGCCATCTTTGACCACATGGGGGTGGCCATCTTGTGTTTTGAAGTGATGGTCAATTTGCATATTGCCTCTTTATTATATAGGATTGTTTTGGGGTGTGGTAATCATTAGTTTTAGTCAAATATTTCCAGTTCTTTGGCTTCTGTGCTTATGGTGGGACTGTGCTTCTCTGCTTTCTTGAAGTTAGGTGTGGACATGTGTCTATTTGGGTCAATAAATTGTAAAATTAAACATCATATGCCACTTAAATTGTAGGCAGATACTTGAACAAATGTGTGATTTCCAAATTTTTCTCTTTATCTTAGCAACCAGCAATATAACTGATAGTCATTGCAACCTCAATCTTGTTCTAGAAGATGACATAGAGAAGAGCCTTTTGCCCCAATTCACCAGAGCCCATGAATTCATGATTAACATGTAGCTAACTCATGATTAATATATAGCATGAACAAGAAAATAATCTTTCATTTTTAAGCCATTAAAATTTAGAGATTGTTATTCCTGTATAACCCCTTAGGCTCTCCTGAATGATATACTTTTTAAAAGAAAATCTTCAAAATCTATCTTTAATTCCACAAATAAAGTAGGTGCCTATTCCTTATTTCATCATTTGGAGGAACCTATGAAAGCATTATTTACTTAAATGCAGGTATTAAATTGCTGATAGTTGAGCTGAACAGTTTTATCTGAGAGTTTATATCAGAAGACTGAGAGTGGAGAATCTGAGTGCCAGTTTTAAGCATCCTTTCAGAACTCTGGAAATGTGCAAGCAATGCTTTGAAAGTCAAACAGATGTGGCATATTGTTAGGTAAGGGCAATTTCTTTCCTCATATACACAGCAACTGGAACTGCTTTGGCTCCCGGAGGAGGGACTTTTGGAGCATCAGCAATACTATCTATCTCCTGAAAAGAATCAGCAGCAGGCTAAAAAAGGCCCTACTGGACACTTAGGAGAACAGCGACATTAGCAGGGGGACTGTAGCCACCGAGAAAAATTATAGCAGTTTCTTGTTGGCTGAAGGTGAAGACTGTCTGTAGCAGACAGACTCTTTTGTGAGCACAAGTGAAGCAACCCTTGGGGAGTCCCCAAAATAATTAGAGCATATTATGGAATTAGAAATTTGAGTCAATGTAATTTGGATTGTAAAGTTGACCTCATTTATTACCAGACTAACCATGTTAGTTACATAATGCAATTATTATTTGTAAAATTTACTAATCATTCTTATCAGATGATTTATATTTATAGTTTTTACTTAATACAAAAAAATATTTTCTTAGCACACAATGGGCACTTAATAAGGTGATTGTTAATGAGGTTATGGAATAAGTTTGTTTTGAAAAAAAAAAGGTCATTTTATTTTCATTTTGGGTAGAATTTAATGTATCTCTAATAAATCAAGAACTTCAATTTCAATAATGAAAGAAACTCAGAGAAAAGTTTGTCCAGTGGTTTCACAATGTACTTGGAGGAACCCTTCTATAATTTCAATGAGATATCAGAGGCTTTACATTTTTTCCATACAAGCTGTTCCACTTTTATTTGCTCTGTTAGTGGGTTTTATTTCATTTATTTATTTATTTTAAGTCTATAGCATACAGTATTCCCAGATGGTTTCCCACCCAAGTACTAACCAGGCCTGACCCTGCATAGTTTCTGAAATCAGATGTTAGTGTGGGTTTTAAAGGCAAATTTATTTGAAACTGCTATGACTTGATTGATATATCAATAGTTTAAACTACCTCGTTTTATCAGGCTGAAATAAGTCAAGGAACGTTAAATGGGTGGTCCAAGGACACAGACCTGGTTAAGTACAACACCAAGGAATCAGGTCTTTTACTAGTTACCCTGGGTACTACCAGCCACAGGTGTTCTTGTTGATTGCTATTCTTTTATTTTTAAAATTTATTACTTAATTATTTCTTTTGCAGTTCCATGAATTTATTATTTTACATATTTCTGCTTAAACTAACACTTAAGAAAAGCCTTTTAGAGATGGGTAGAGTACAGTAATAAGGAAGGAAGCATCCTAATGTGATTGGAAAAGTTCCTCTTCTTAGATTTCTACCTTTGATTCGGGAGTAATCTGATGTGTCCTTTATTGACGTGTCAATCATCTTCATAGGACCTCTACTAACATGAAATCTTGCCTATGTTGGATACTGAGGAAACCAATGTCTCATATTTGAATGATTAGACTGTTCTCTAGATTGGTCTTTCATTGAACTTAATTTAATTGTATATATATATTGTAATAAAAGCCTAAGTGGTGTCATGTGATGTCATCACAAGATGGCCATCATGACATCATCACAAGATGGCTGTCACAGATGGCTGTCACAAGATGGCCAGTAGGGGAGGGCTGTTGTGGGCAATTGGGTTGGCAGGGGAAGGCAGTTGGGGGCGATCAGGCTGACAGGCAGAAGCAGTTAGGGGCAATCAGGCAGGCAGGCAGGCAGGCAGGTGAGTGATTAGGAGCCAACATTCCTGGATTGTTAGAGGGATATCCGACTGCGGGTTTAAGCCCTATCAGAACATCTCCTGAGGGGTCCCAGATTGGAGGGGGTGCAGTCTGGGCTGAGGGACACTCCCCCCCACCATGCACAAATTTTGTGCATCAGGTCTCTAGTATCAGAATAACATTGTAACCATTCGCCTGATAATATAAATATATATGCCAGTGGTCACACTTGCATGTAGCTTGACCTTGATGAAATTTTTTAAATTCTCAAATTAGTTGCTATAATTCACAAATCAAATATGTTGCTCAATAGTAGTTGTCCCTTTTACACAGAAAATGAGCTCTTTGGTATTCCACAATCCCCACCACTCCATAGTGCCTTACACTGGGTCTGCTTCTCTCATTTAAAGATAACCTTTCTGAACACAAGGCATTCAGGTTGGGCTCCATGTGCTACTCCATAAACATCGTGTTGTTTTCCTTTGCCATCAAAACTCTGTGAATTTACTCAAATGAGTATGTTAAGCACCTGAAAAAAGGTACATGCCACTTTCAAATTCTAGTTTTGTGGTTCATCAGAAATAAAAAAGGGAAAATGGGAGAAGCATGTACATTGTGAGGTTCAGCAGCAGCATGAATAAAAGGGATCCACAGAAATATATGTATAGAGGAAGCAACCAAAGTGGGAGTTATTTTTGCAGTGAGGAGGCAGTTATTTACGTTATCTGAGAGGTAGAGGCAGACACAGCCATCTCGATTGTAAAGCAAAGGACAGTCGTGTGGACTGGAAGAGGAATGCCCAGCTTTTGAGCCAGGTCCAGATATGGAGATCTGCTCTGTCTGCAGCAGCAGCCTCCCCCAGTGCAGATGGAAGCCGCCTCTGTCAAGCTGGCTCTCACCTTATGGCAACTCTCTGGGATGCAGTCTGGAAACACCATATGGGATATAGCCTTTCCCACATAATCCCATGAAAACTGTTTTATGGTAACACATGAATATTTCATTTTTTTTCCCCCCACAAATCCACTACCCAGGTGTGAAATATTCCTTTTCTTTTTCTTTGCTTTCTTGGTTCTGAGTTAAATGGTTTTCACTTAACTAAATGAATGCTTCCTTATCAAATTCAGGATGCTGGTAGAGGATCTAAAACTATTTATCATCATGGTAATAAATAAAAATATGCTGTCCTTTCTTACAATGCATATACAATAGCAAAACAACTACGTACACCCCTTTATGCAAAAATAAGTATTTTGGCTCCTTTAGGAGGTGGGGCAGAATTAGGCGGATTTTTAAAAGCAGAGTTGGATAGGTTAATTTGGTGCTCTGTTTCCTATCCACATGGCCTCTCTCTGACCCAGCTAACAATAATCTTCAAAGTTTCTTTCCCATCCTATGATTTAATTTTTACAGTATTAACCATCAGCCATTTACGTTTATACGGTGTATTGTTTCAAAATCCAGCTTCCTGGCTATTGCTTTGTCTCTTGATGTTAGGAATCGTTTTGTCCTTCTGGAGTGAGCGATAGCAGCTGGCTGACAGGACAGAGCGCGCTGCAGACTGTGTGGAGAGGAGGGGGATACCATACCTAATTAAAGCAGCAGGGAATGTTTTTAGCAAGGCAAATTGTAATCCTTTCTCTGGAAACTGGCCAGGGCATCAGGGTTAACACTCTTGTTCGTGCCAAATAACAATAAAAAATATATGCCCACCATAGGTTTTTAGATCCCAAAGTCTGGGATGTCCAGGCTTACATCTCCTTTAAAAAGTTCTCTCACATTCAGTATTCCTAGCACCTACTGAACCACATGGGAAAATTTAGCAGCTATGGAAAGACAGTTAGCTCCAAAAGTGCTCGAGTATATTATTTGTCCTGAATTTTTAAACAAAAATTCTATGATCTCAGGAAAAAACAAAAACAAAAACAAAAAAACAAAAACAAAAACAAAAAAACACAACAAACCAAATGCACTTTTAAAGTAATATGGGCCATATTTTATTTGGTCAGAAGCTCCAGGAATGAGTTCCAGCTTCACTATTTTCTAGCTGTATGAGCCACTTAACCTATCTCGTACTCAGTTTCTTGATTTGTAAAATTAGCATAGTAATATTTATCTACAAACTTCTTTGCATAATGGTGAGGATCAGACTGAATATCATAAATGCACGTGAAAGCTATGGTAAATTGAAAATAACTTATCAATGCAAACTATTGTTGTTATTTTGTGATTGGTTTAGGCAATGCACATTTATGTAGTAACATTGGAACACACAGGATGGAAGGCTTATCTATGAGTTGATCAGAAAATTTCTCAAGAGCATATTTAATCGACCAAGCCTTTCCATTTCATTCAATCTACCTGAAATTGCTCTCCACAAAGCCTTTAGGTGATTTATTAGTTACACTAGAGGCCCAGTGCACAGATTCGTGGACCAGTGGGGTCCCTTGTCCTAGTCTTCAGCCATTCCAAGCTGGACTACAGTTGGCATAGACTTCCTCCCCAAATCACTGTCTTGTTTCTAGGGAGGTAAGTTCTAGTTACAGACTACTTCTTTAAATAAGAAAAGTTATGAGGTGAAACTACTTATTTGATGTTCCTAGTCTTTTCATTTTGGAATTTTTCAGATGTTAATTTTCACATGTGGATTTTTCATATATTAACTTTCACATGTGGATTTTTCAGATATTGATATTTGTTATTTAGAAAGAACAATCTATACAATTGTTATGATAGAAAGAATGATTGATAGTTTGTTGTTGTTAATGTGCTGTACTTAGAGAGAAATAAGAAAACTCTTCAGGATAACATAATAGGCAGTTGAATTGAAGTGATTTATCAAGAAGAGGTGCTTCTGGAGGAAAAGGATGAAGAATTATAAATTGCCAGTTATAAAAATAGTCACAGGAAATATATTCAATAATATTTTAATAACTATGTATGGTGTCAGATGGGTTCTAAACTTATAGGGGTGGTCACTTTGTTAAGTATATTATTGTAATATCTAATCTCTATGTTGTACATCTGAAACTAGTAATATTGTATATCAACTATAACTAAAAATAAATTAATTTTCTTAAAACAAAAAGAAGATGTGCTCTTCTTTAAGTGATTAGATGGTGACCTATAGCACCATGAATCATTTTCATTCAAGGAGTCACAGCCCAGATATAAGAGCCAGGCAAGGGCAGGGATGGGGGTCTCTGTCCAATACAATATGAGTATGCATATACTTCCCTTCTCTCCCATCCCCTGCTATCTAATTGGAGCCCGGAAACATGGCTATCATGATTCTGAGTTGTCCTTCCCAAATACACCTGAAAACCTCTGATCTTCTTTAGGGCGAGTGTCCTTGATTTTCTGTTTCTAGCAAACCCTAGGGCAGAAGGCTCATCTGGTATCAGTGTCATTCATGTGCAAAGTAGAAACTGAACTGAACACATTATCTTTGAGCTGAAATTGGTCTCTCCAACAGCCCCAGCCACTTTAGGGGTGGCATGCACTTGAATGTTGGTTATTAGTTCCAAATGCTGCAGAAGCATCTGCTCTGGACTAGCTAGAAATCATGTTTAATAACAAGAAAACCTACTCCAGCCAAATCCCTGTTGGGAGGGCTCTCACATGAACAAAAGGCTCCCACTTCTCCTGATTTCCATAACAGATGTAGTATCTGATGCATGACAGCTCAGTGCAGCCCCACACCATTATTCTCCTACATTTCCATCTGCAAGAAACTGTGCTTTAATTTTATTAATTGCTCTGGTGGGCAACACATTATTTTTTGTTGCCCAGTGAGTATTCTGTTTGTGCTTCATGCTACACTGGTCACAATAATAGTTATTTTTTTCAATGTTAAAGGTTATTAGCCTCTTTCTTTACTTTGCCATGCATCTTCCATACCCAATAAACTATTAATGCGTCCCTGGAGGGTTGACAGTTTCACATAAGTTGGTGTGGTCTGGTCCTCCAGCCCCAGGTGCTGCCTCTTTGTCTTCTTCCTGAGCATTCTAGGGTCAAGTCAGTTATTAGGGAAAATCATTAGCAGGTTCCTAAAGGCTGAATACAGTTCCTAATGCTTAAGAAACAAAACAAAACAAAACAAAACAAAACAAACAAAAAAACACACCTCAAAAACAACAACAAAATAAAACAAACCACAAACAACAAAAAGAACATCAATCTTGATATTCTTAAGTCAACAGCCACTTTAAAATCAAAGACACACACACACACAACCACAGAAATGTTTGCTACTTTGGAGAGACAAATGTTTTTAATTTGTGATTAGTCCTAAGTCAATTTTCTCCTACTGATGGAGCTTTAGGTAAATAGTGAGGTTTGCTTCCTGATGCCATCCTGCCAAGTATAAACAGGCCAGTCAACATCCTACCTCACTTTCATCACAGGATGCATCCTAGAAGCTGCTGTTAGTGAATGGGGCACAAAAGTGGGGGAGGAATTGATAGAGTGCTTAGAGGTGGAAAATAAAAAAGCAGTGGAGTGTAGTAAGGAGTCACCAACATAAAATAATAATCTCCAGATTTTCTTTTTCAGTAGGAAGTTGATTGATTTGTTTTATTTTTTTTAAAGATGATGTAGTATACCATATATATATATATATATATATATATATATATATATATATCCTGTTTCCTAGAAAATAAGACAGTGTTTTCTATTAATTTTTGCTCCCAAAGATGCGCTAGGTCTTATTTTCAGGGGATGTCTTATTTTTCCATGAAGAAGAATATGGTACACATTTATTGTTAAATAAAAATAAAGGAAATTTATTACCTGTATACAGTACAGTAGTACGGTAGTTGTCAACACAAACCAGACAAACTGTGAATCCTACAGTATCAAGAATTTACTCATTTATTCAGTGACAATCATGTCATCATCTTCTGGAACATCATCATAACAATCCAATTCCTGAATTTCCTGGTGAATTTCTTGTGACTCCATTTCTTTCAGAATCAGTGGACCAAATCTCTCATGTTTAGCCTGGGGGGGGGCCTTATTTTCGGGGGGATGCCTTATATTTCACTCAGAAGGAAACATGTAAGTAGGTCTTATTTTTGGAGGATGTCTTATTTTCGGGGAAACACGGTGTGTGTGTGTGTGTGTGTGTGTGTGTATCTGACCAAGAGAAAACCACCACAACAAATACATATGAATTTGCCAAAATCAATCATATTTAAATAAAACTTGCATGTTTGTCCTAGCCAGTTATATAGAATTTAGAACAGCAGAATTATTAGTCACTTCTGTTACCAAAATGTCCTGGACAGAGTATTAAAACATCAGAGCAAAATTGAAATATTGCAAATGGTATTTTATAGCAAGAGCAAAAGATTATATACAGAGACATAAATGTATGGTTTATATTAATCTATCCCCTTTCAGATGGTTAATGTTCTTGCCTACTGACTCTAAAAAATTAAAAGGAAACAGAATAACCAGTAGTAAAACCAAAATGTACTTATTTATAAGTACCATGTTACTAGGAATCATTCAAGATTATTATTTCTTTTTGGACCTGGCACATCTCCACTTAAAAACCCACAGATAAATCTTATTTTACAATGTAATTAATAATAATAATAACCCTTTTATTGCCTATGTTATAGACTACTGCTTTTAAAAAAGACATTTTCCTGCATAGGGTTATTTTTTGAAAAAATTGGATTGAAAAAAAGTCTGCATAGCTGAATCAGTAACACGTGAAAGCATACTGTGAGTAGGCACAACTACTTTATTTCTTGTTGGGTAACCTTTGGAGGGTTGAAAGAACATATTTGTTATTTCTGGCCAAAATTATATAATGGAAAGAAACCTCACAAATTAATTTTTAAAAAGTAGGTTTTATAATGTATTGCATTGGCTAACATCAAGAGGGGGCAAGAAACGATTTATAGCTAGTGAAAAGGAAGATTGTCACTGCTGAGCATTCTGTCCTTGACTTTACCCCACTACATTTCTCAACTCAGCTTCTTAATGAGGAGGGCAATTTACTCCTCAGCCTTCCTCACTGTGGCTGGAGTCGCAGCTGGCAGCCATGAGTACTAATCAAAATAGCCCTTTGTGGGATTTTGCTTCTTGAAGCCTCTATGGTTTTGTGGACTTCTATATTCTGCTTCCCAGACTAGCTTTACCTGATCAACACAACAGGGCTAATCCTCAGTGAGCATTCTAGCCCTGAAAGAGATGTTAGCGAGGCTCTTATTCAACCCCTGCATTTCACAGCTGAGGAAAAGGAGTGCCAGAGCATTCATTACAGACATTTCAAAAGGACAATAAGACTCCAGGATTCTGTTTCTGGGTTAGAAAAAAGTTTATGATCACCTAATTGACAGAAAAATAAATATGCTATAAGCTTTTCTAAAAAAACATTCAACACACTTGCATGCAATCTGTTTAATATAATTATCACTCCAAACTCTCAAAGAGGGTCTGCTAGCATCATTATCTCAATTGACCATGGCAAAGACAAAGAAAATGTTCTGGGTCAAAGAGAAGAATTTCATGCAAAAGAGTAAAGTGACAAGGAAGTGGGGAGAAGCCTCTTTAAACACAGGCTGGAAAACAACTACTGACTCCCCACTATGTGCAGGGCACCAGCTGTCAGGATGAAGGGCGTGCTTCTAGTTCTTTAGGAGCTGGTCTAGCTGGGAGGGAGATGTGAAAGATACTGCACGGCAGAGTTACACAGGATGCTTGGGAGCAGAGGGAGTGGACTCATGTGCCTGCAGAATCACACCAAGTTTGACAGAGGAGCATCACTGCTAGGCTCTGAAGGCTGAGTTTAAGTTTAAGTTCATGGCTTAGATGGGGGTAAATCAATACATTCCTCATTAGGAGTGTCACATACTGAGGTAAATATTGAGGCTGAGGGGATGATGGGAACTCCTGGGGGGGTTTCACCGGGGTGTTTTCCACAATGCCCTTTGACCCCTCTCTACCCTTCATCATAAAAAATGGATAGTCATCAAGAAAAGCTTGGAAACTTGTACATTAGAAGAATAGTAGTGAGAATACAGCAATAAAATAGACTTAATAAATTAGAGGAAATAGAAGAACTGAAACAGCACAATCATATAAATAGATCGGGATTATTTGTACAAAAACACCTGCCAGCAGCAGTGGTACAGGTGTATCCTATCAGGCAGGTGATCCATAAGACTGATAGCATTTTACTAACTGTGCGCGATTTTATGCCACCCTCATTGATTTATCTTTTCCCTCTCCCCCTTTAACACAAATAGTGTCTAACGTTTTGACTAATAATCCTGGCCAGGTATCTCAGTTGGTTAGAATGTTGTACCAATAGGCCAAGGTTTTGGGTTCAGTCTCTTGTCATGATACATACATGAATCAACTAATGGATACATAAATAAGTGTAACAATAAATTAATGTTTCTTTCTTAATCTCTATCTCTTTCCCCCTTTCCCTTTCTCCATCAAATCAATAAATAAAAAACAAAATTGTGGCTAATGATGACCTATATCTTATTCCAAAAATAGTTGAATAACAAAAAGTTAGCTTTGGGCCCAACGTCAATGTTTTGCTTCAAAACGAAGAAGAGGTGGATGAATGGCAAACCAGCCTGCTGAAAAGGCCAGAGAAAAGAGAATGAGTTTGCAATATTCAGACGCACAGGAAAACGGTTCTCCTCTCTTCCTAAAGCACCAGGAGCTCCTACTTACCACACGCACTTTGCCCTCAGCATTGGGAAGTCCTGGCACGATCATTTCCCACCACCCCTCCCCGTTCACTTTCTCTGTCATGTTCCTCCCAACTCACAGTGACCTTTGTAAGAAAGTGAAAACTGCATCTGATTAAGCGGCTATAAGGCAGCTCTAACAGAGGAAGGAAACTGGGGCAGGCACTTCGTCAATTAATATTATGAAAGCAGGAAATTTCCCTGTTTTGCTGTTCAACAGCATTCTTGATTTGCATAGAGAATCCAGTGTTGAAGCCTTTTAAGCTTCCACAGCCCTGTTTCTACACTAAATGCCATTTTTCTTCTTATTAGAAAAGGAGGCGAGGAGGCTATTTTGGGGGTGCCTAGAGGTGCGGTGTTCTTGAAAAGGAAATGCAAAGGGGCTTAAGACTATTCATCTTGCCCTTTCATTTTGCTCTAAATGGACCCCCAGTGTTAATGCCAGTGCCCAGGCCGGGGAGCTGGCAGAGGGACTGGGCTCTGCAAAGCAGCTGAATCCTTTCACGATGACAGCTTTTCTCCCTATGTGCCCTGGTGGGAGTTTGAGTTGACAAACGACAAAGGATGGGGAGGAGACGGATTGGACAAACAAGCCGAACAACCACTAGCCTTCTCCCCATCACAGCACATTGGCCAGTGAACAAAGAGGGCAAACCTACTCTGGGAAAGTGTCCTGGCCCTCCTGCACACAGGAGCTCAGGGCTGATCCCCTTGTGGGTTCGCCATGTGGGGAGCTTGGGAAAGGAAAGATTCCTTGCCAGTGGACTAGTGGCAGAGGAAAGTCTTTAGAAGAATTTGTTAAAACCTTACAAGGATGAACACGTGTTTCTCAAAACCATGAAGAAGGTTTATAAAAGCTATCTTTTCCCACCGCCTACACAGTGCATGGCCACCACTGATAAGAGGTGTCGAAATTGAATGGAAAAGAATAATGGGTGCTAGTATTGGGAATATTACCATCCGATCTCATATCCCATCCTTACGGAGCCCATGTGAGAGTGACCGGAAGTCTCCTTCCTCTTGAAAGAGACTTCCTCTGGGGCCAAGTTGGTATTTTGTAAGGAAAAGAAATAAAAACTCGTTTTAATTTGTGCTTTTCTGTTATGGGCCTACCAGTATTTGGTGATATTTTGAGTATCGGACCATTCGTGCTGCCAACCATGAAATCTCAGAGTAAATTTTTACATTATTTATAACGAACACATCTTTGAGGAATATTTGATGCATGTGTGGGGTCACTAAGCAGAGTGTGTACAAGTGGTCGGGAAGCTATTCTAGGTCAACAAGTGTATTTCTTCTTTGCTTTGCCTCCTGTCAGCATGTGTTTATATGTTTTGACAAAGAAAGAGCCAGAGCAATTCTCCTGCCTTGAGTGTTGTTCTAGCAACGTTACCAAATGAAAACATGATTCGGGATATGGCGAGTGAATAGGTCTCCAGAGAAATCTGAGAGTTTCTTTTACAAACAAATTAACAAACACGTTGGTTTGTCTTGAAAGGAAGGGATGGTGTGAGACCTGAGTGGTTGAGATATGGTCCCCCAAATAGAGGACTCACACGTGCTAGCGTATCCCAAGCAGCCTGATAACTATCCCAAACGCCCATTTGTGAAATCCCTACATAGGAGAAATAAAAGATTTATAAAATAAAGACACCCTCGCTCCCCAGAGAATGCAGAGAGGATGCTTTAAGCTAGGGGTGTCGAACTCAATCAGAGAAGGGGCCAAAATCTAAAATCCAGCCTAAATCGCGGGCCGAATGGTTTACTGAACAGTCATAAACTGTCATTGTGATGGAAACGCAGCGGAGTGCAGTGATGACAGCGCGGTGCAGGCCACATTGCAAGGCCTGGCGGGACGGATTTGGCCCGCGGGCCTTGTGTTTGACACATGTGCTTTAAGCTAAAGCGTGTGGTTTCTGATGGGTTTTGGCTGTGACCCTCGGGGCACAATTTCTGTTCAGCGGTGTATAAGCAAACAGCTTCCCACGCACCCTCTCCTCCTGCCAGAAAAACACTCTCTCAACCAAGTTTGCTTGTAAATTTCTTTTATCACAGTCAGTTCTCCACCTCGGCACCCGGACAGCTGGCTAGAGTGGTATCACCATGTAATTACAGCAAGAATATTGCAAAATCCTCTGATAAATCACTTGAATTCTGTGAAACTACCGTCGCCAGTCTGTTCAAAGCTTCTGTGAGAGAGAATCCTGCAGCTATGCAAGCCCTTCAGGGCATTCTAACACTCCCCTTTAATATGACTCCAGCTTCTGGAATTCAGGTAGGGTTGCCATACTGAGCTCGGAAGTTTGTGTCCATTCAAGCAGAACTGAAATCAGGATAGAAAAGCAAACATGGCAATCAGCTAAATGTGGACCACCTCTGTGTTGGGTTATTGTGAGAAACTCTGAATTCTAGAAAGCTCTATTCTTCATTACCAAGCATGCTTCTGGAACGTCTCTCCCTAAAATCACTTGATGATAATTGAGAACAATACTATTTAATTATTTAAATAGTAATTTGAAAGGTAACACTTTAAAACAGAACAAAAATTTATGAGCAATACATTTCAAATTTAAGGTACACTTGGAAGATGTAGAGGGCCACCTGGGAAGGCACATGGGCAATTTTCCTTAATTATGGTCAGCTGAACTCAAGGGGTAGGCAGAGCCACACCTTGGGAATATGTTTCCTCGAGATGGTGGACATGTTGTCAGCTTGGCCTTCATATCAGCCCATGTGTCAGCAGAGGTAGGACTAGATATGTAAATCCAGGCATGCTAGGGCCTATGTAATAATGCGAATAAGTTGGTATTACTTCCTGGTATTGGGGGTATAAAATAAATGCACTGGGAGGGATTGTCCTCGTCTTCCTGCCCCTCCAGCAGGCAGTATGGTGGCCCATTCAGCTCCCAGCTTAAAATCTATCTCTGTGTCTTCTCTCTTTATTTCTAATATTTCTCCATCCCTGGCTGCCTCCACTTAGAACCGGTCATTCATCTCTCTTTCCATGCGGGACTCAGAAAAGGGAGATCCCCACCATGTCTGGCCCCCGCCGCATCAGGCCCCTGCATTCTGGCGCCCAACATGGGGTACAAAAGAGGCAACTAGAGTAAGAGGCAAGGGATTGCTCCCAAGAATTTCGTGCACCACAGATTTAAGGAATTTAAGGTAATGGGGAGTGTATTGTTTTGAACTGAATTGTAATAGCTGGGTGTAAAACAGCAAAGATAGCACAAAGAAGAAAATGATTGATTTCTGTGAACACAGAAGAATAATGGCTTTCAGGTAGAAGAACAATAGGAGAATAAGGAGCTTGATATTGCTGGAGCAATAATTGATGGTGGATGGAGATGATGGTCAAGATGTAGGTGAAGGGGGGACTTATAAAGGACATTTATTGTAAAAGAGTTTGAGACTTAGTCTTTGGAACTTGGAGAGACAGCATAGAGAGGCAGAGGCTGCTGGCAGGAAGATGAGCAGTCAGGAGGCTACTAGAACAGATACATAAAGTGGGACTGATCAGGTCTCATGAGTTGAAAATTCCCTGATGCTGTCTGTTGTTCTCTTCTGATTGGCTTCCATTTTTGAACAAGACTCTCAAAGTGTGTTCAGCTTCATCTGCCTTTTCCTCCATTCAGATGGGACATTGGGACACTCTCCTAGCTGCAAAGCAGTAGCAGTTGATAGTTCGCTCCCTGCTAAGTAGGGCTACGGGATGATTAAGGGTTACCTCTTGGCATAACAAACTGAAACCACGCAATCTTTATGCTGAGAGAGGCAAAATCTCCACCCCTGCCCACTCCCCATTCTTCTGGTTGACTAGCTCACTTTTGGGTTATGATTCTGGAGACTAAATAAAGCTCTGTGCATATAATTTTCTTCTTCCCTTCCCTTCTTTATGGGGTCATATGTAGACATAAATAGAAGTTTTGTTCAGGGCGAGAGCTGTCTTACCAAAGATCAACAACTACACAACCATTTCAAAGGCAAGACCAAAGGCAAAGAATGTTTGGTTTGGTTTTGCTTTTCCCAGAATAAGGGCAGGTATAAGACCACAACTTTGGTTTTGAACAAAATTTTGAACTAAGATTTTGACACACACAAAAAGAGTAATTCCTTCAAAATGGCTAGAAAACAGTTTACAAATGTTAATATGGAAAAAGAGGGAGACTAAAAAGAATAAAAACACACAAAGCAAGATAACTTGTACATTTATACTGAAAAACTAGAAAACTATAATCATTTTGTTAATCTGCTTTTTTAGATAACTGGGAAATTACTATTCCAGCTCCCTTATGATATAAAACAAATTAAAAAAAAGATGACAAAGCAACAAAAACAAATAAACAAAACAACTCCTTGGCAGATTTGTGTTTCTAATTTTTGGGTTAATAACTGCTGTTGTTTTTCTAAGTGACTGGATCTTATTTCAGGTTGATAGTGGTCTTTTTATTTTTAAAAAATCTTTATTGTTGAAAGTATTACATATGTCCCCATTTTTCTCATTGACCCTTTTTAACTCACCCCTATCCCTGCCCCCTGCCTTCAACAGCCTATTGTCTATGTCCATAGGTTATCATACAAGTTCTTTGGTTGATCTCTTCCTACCTACCCATTCATCCCTGCCTTCCCTCTGAGATTTAACAGTTTGTGGCATGCTTCTATGTTTCTGGATCTATTTTGTTCATCAGTTTAGTTTGCCACTGCCCTTCCTCTGTCAGCCCCATGCCTGTAGAGGTCATAAGTAACTTGAGATTTTGCACATTTTAAGTACACACATAACAGAAGGAAACATCTGAAGCTTTGCTTACTCATCAAAATCATATTCTATAGAAGAATTTAGAGCCAGAGCAGGAATGCAATTTTTGCAATTCCCTTAAGAGAAACTGGAGAATTATTGCAGTGAGATGGGTGATCATATTGAATGATGTTTCTCAAAAGGTTGCGATGAGAATGAAACTTAGAATGTCATCTACTGTCTCCTATTTTTCAGGAAATTAGAATAAAAATTTAAAAATGCATATACAAGTTCTCAGAAAAGAAAATGAACAGTCATTCATTTAAGAAACATTTAGTGTGTCAGGTACTTTTCTGGGCAGTGTAAAAACTGAGGTAAATTGTAAAAGTGTATGACCTTAAGGTGCTTACACTTTGATCAAATTTAGTAATTAACTTAGGGTTTGGGAGGAAGGAAAATAGAAAGCTGATAGATCTTTCTTGCCTTCTATGATTTAGTCAATATGCTATTTCCTTTCAGCAATGGCCCATTTTCAGTTCTCAAAATTACCCTTTGGTATAGATGTACTAAGAGTTCATATTTCTACAGATGAATAAATTTATTAAAGTAAAATAGGACTAATTGTCATAAAAATATTTCAATTTTCATTTAGAATATTAAGTACATTTTAGTGGTTTAATTTTTTAAAATTGTATTTATTAAATTGATTGGGATGACATTGGTCAACATGAACACAGGCTTCAGGAATGTATATAAGACCTGTATATTGTACCATGTGCCTGCCACCCAAAGTCACATCTTCTCCTGTAACCTTCTGTTAGGATTTCTTCCTCCCTCAACCCCATTCCCTGTGGCAGACACAACTCTGCTGTGTGTGTTCATAAGTTCAGGTTTTATATCCCACACATGTGAAGTGCAATTTAGTGACTTAATTTTTTAAGAAAAAAGACCAAGGTTTGAATCTTCTAGGAAAATGCTTTGCAAATTCTTTCAGATATAACAGACATGGAATACTTTATTTATCCATCTGTGGGAGTGCACAGAAGAGGCTTCTCTCAGTCTGAAAACAACCAATGTCCTCAGGTATCCCTCTTTGCCCCATAGGGCTGACAGGATCAAAATCTTGGGAAGCCTGTATGTATTCCATGTGGAATGGTATACCAATTGGTTCTGCTTAAAGAGCCTTCAATCAGTTAACAGAGTTAAAGAAGTAGGAGAAAGACCTTCCTGTCTAAATTTCCTTTTCCTGTTTCTACCTGGCAGGCTCTATATAATGTAAGAATCTAAGGTGAAGATAAGATGAATATTGCTGACACACAATGAAGTCACTGAATAAATCCAGTGACTTCATAAGTAAATCCAAGGAGAGGGATTTGCAATGACCAAAAGGATAATCAGGTATGGGCTTAATGAAAAAACAAAGCTATCATTTTCAAATTTTAGTTTTAAAAAAGATGGAAGTACTGTTTCATACATTCTTTGTCTATATTCCTTACATATATGTGTGTGTGTGTGTGTGTGTGTGTGTATATATATATATATATATATATATATATATATATATATTTTTTTAATAAAGACAAAAATTTAAACACATTTTTAAAAGTATTTTTATTGATTTCAGAGAGGAAAGGAGAGGGAGAGAGAGATAGAAACATCAATGATGAGAGAGAATCATTGATCGGCTGCCTGCAACCTAGGCATGTGCCCTTAACTAGAATCGAACTTGGGACCCTTCAGTCTACAGGCCAAAACTCTATTTACTGAGTCAAACCAGCTAGGGCAGAACACATTTTAATATCCATTGTTCAAAAGCAAAATCTACATGGAGAGTGGAATAAAGAAATGTTTTCCACTGTGCTGAGTCCTTACTAACAAGTTGTCAATATTATTTTTAATTATAACTTTTTAGCATTTTCCCCTCAGCATCCTCCATTGATTGCTCAGCATGAATTTAATGTGACAAATCTTGTCTCCTGGAACCTCCTTATTGCTTCTTCAATTCCAAAGTAAAATTGTACTTTAAGCTTACACAATGCTATATGTCAATTATATCTCAATAATCTTGGAGGAGGGGGAAGGCAAAATATAGTGTATGAGTATTTTGGTAAAATGTTTAAAAATATGAGCCTTAAAAGGTAAGCTCTGGACATTAAGAGAATTTATTAAGGTATATATGAATAATATTACATTTTCTGATGATTTTAATAAAAAGTTAATTATATTTTTAAAAAGTAGTTTTTCACCAAAATCTATACCTTTTGCAAACTGAGTTTGTGACAGTATGCATTCATAGATACAAACTCAGATATACTGGTTAAAAATCATGAACATTAACTTTCATTAGAACCCCTCAGCAAAAATATTTCCATCAAGATGAGCACAGTTATGTAGAGCCATTTATATGCTGGCCAATGTTGCCATATGGTAGGATGGAAAGGCCTGTATCTAGGTTGAATCCTGACCTTACCTTTTAAGTTACTGAACTGCCCTTAGCTTCAGTTGCCTTATTTGTAAAAATGAGAATTTACTTTAGAAAATATTTAGCACAAAATTAGTACATGGTAGATGTTTAATAAATGTTACTTCTCTCCAATTGGTAATTTCAACTTAAGGGGTCCTGAGTAGCAGAGGAAATTAGAGCATAGCCTCGGGTGGCAAAGGTGATACCTGGGTGCCTCAGGCTAATCACTGCATAAGCCCTTTTCTCAGCAATTTGACACAAGCCCCATCAACTCAGTATTTCAGGCAGCTAGTTCTCTATCACTCTTAGTCCCTAATTTGTCTAGTTAACATTCTGTAGTCTGGGTCCTAATTGAGGGTATTCCAAGAAGAGCTCACAGTATATTTTGCAATTTGACAGAAATATATGAAATATATTCTTCCCATCCGATGATAATTTTCTTGATCAAAGATTTGGCCTGAGGAGGCTGAATCTCCTGACTATCAGACATCTGAGAGGGGAGCTTATACACCCTGAAATTTTATTCAACTCGGTAACAAAATAGCTCAATAAAAACAAATAAACAAAAATCATTTTGTATACTTGGTTGACCAACAAATAGCCCAGAGCTGCTAAATTCAGGAGCATTTTTGGCAGATGAATAAAACAGAGCCAGTGTCAAGTCCAGATAGAATATTTCAGCCACAGTCTTACCTAATTAAAGCAAAATTCCTGTGTGGAAAGCTATTGAGAACCTGAGATTTTGAGGTTTTTGTCTGTTTTATTTTAAATTTCAGAATTTGGCTTTCTCCTAAATATTTAGTTACTTCTTGTTTTAGCCAGGATCAGCTAAATTGTGCTGTGGTAATAAAAAATTCCACTGTAGAAGCTAAACAAGACACAAGTTTATTTTTCTATCCATGCTTCAGGGTCCACATTGGTCTCCTAGAGCTCTGCTCCATAGCGTCACTCAGGAAGCTTTCTCATTGGCTCTCTTTTATAATACAATTCACCATTTTCTGAGCTTTCCATTTTATGAGAGTTTGGAAACATATTTATTCAGTTTATATAATTTGTAGAGCTCGCCTACCTAAAAAAAAGTATATTTTCCTTTGCATAGCAACAATTTCACTGGCAGCCTGATTATACTGTTCACTAAGTTTATAAAAGGGGTATCACAAACCCCCAAATCCCAAAAGCTTCTTTTAAAGTAAGTGTCTAATAATTTTATTCCTATCTACTGCCATCACAAGAGAACAAGGAGGAGGGAAATATATTTTCCTATATAACCAATATATGTTTTGCACTCCCAAAGGAGGTCACTGATAATATATATATTTTACTATTGATCTGGTACACGAAATTCGTGCATGGTGGGGGATTCCCTCAGCCCAGCCTGTCCCCTCTCATAGACTGGGAACCCTCAGGAGATGTCCAGAGAGGAGCGGGCTTCAGCAGCAGTCTGGCAGCCCTCTGTGGGAGGTAACCAGGCTGATCAAGGGAAGGCACCAGCCCCATTACTTTGCTGTTGCAGCCACTGCAGCTGCCAAGGTGTTTTCATCAACATGGACACTAGTCCCTTCACTGTGAAAAAATGACAACTTTCTTTAGGCAATTTCAAGATGTATCTTCCATAGGATATGACATTTCTTTCTTTTTTTATCCTCACCTGAGGATATATTTCCATTGATTTTTAGAGAGTGTGGAAGAGAGAGGGAGAATCAGAGAGAAACATCAGTGTGAGAGAGACACCTTGATTGGTTGCTTCCTGCATGAGCCCTGACCTGGGCCCCTGCCAGGGAAGAGCCTGTAACCTAAGTACATGCCCTTGATCAGAACTGAGCCCGGACCCTGCGATCAGCAGGCCGAGGCTTTATCCACTGAGCCAAACCGGCTAGGGCAGGATATGATATTTCTTAGCCCCTCCAGCAGCAGACCTTCGTTTTTTCCTCTAGGAGTGTGGTGGAAAAACCTAGATCACCTTCTTGGATTCTTGTAACCCAAGTTACCAAGAACACTGCAAGTGGTGGCATATGGGGAGCTTAGCCAATGAGCAGTCAGAAAAGATATTTACTCTCAAATTGGTTTGGCTCAGTGGACAGACCGTGGGCCTGCAGACTGAAAGGTCCCAGGTTTGATTCCTGTTAAGAGCATGTACCTTGGTTGCGGGCACATCTCTAGTAGGAAGCGTGCAGGAGGCAGCTGATCGATGCTTCTCTCTCATTATGTTTCCAATTGTCCATCCTTCTTCCCTCTTCTCTGTAAAAAATCAATAAAATATATATATTTTTTAAATGGTGTTTCCTCTGCAGCTCATGCGGCCCCTGCATTGTATCCACTGGACAAGGGGGGTGTCCCCACCACCAGATGATGGCCACCACGGTCTCCACACACCCCAGAGACTGACAACCAGCACCCCCATCATAGGTGCCTGGCTGGGGGCATGGACCCAAACCACTGCTTGGCTCTGGAGCACATGCAAACAGCTGTACCCATAGTCCCTGGGGTGACCTGGGGTGTTCTGGGACCCCTGCTGCTCAGGGCCTAAGTGCGGGCCTATGGCTAGGAGCAGCCTGGGTCCAGAGGATGTTCCCAGGACCGAGGCCACTAGGGGCCGGATTGGCTGGTGGGTGTGGCTTGTGGGTATAGTGAAGGTAAAAGCAATTTGCATGTTTCTCTTTTATTGGATAGGGTATGTTTCTGATTGTTGGTGATTCCAAAGGAGTAATATGGTACTAGGAAAGTTTCCTTTACATGAAACATATTTTATGAAAGGACAGTATTTAGCAAACAAGAGTTAACTGTGACCAAGTGCCAGGTACAAACCCAGAATATAAACATGATAGATTTTATCTGTGAGCATGCCAGAATGTAAGATGTGTTTATAAGAGTGTGTGTGTGTGTGTGTGTGTGTGTGTGTGTGTGTTTTGTGTGTGTTATTTTGTTATTTTTTGAAATGATGGCAACATATCTACATTGCACTGTTGCTTAATATTTGTGTGAGCACGCAGATTCTTGTGTCACGGAATTATGTTTTTATCTTACTTAAACCATTTTTATTTTAATTTCCTGTCATTCACAGTCAATTCAGTCCTGACACATACACATTTAACAGCACTGATGGCCTTCAAAACATGAATCTTCATTTTTCCTTCCCCAAATATGTACATGTTTAAACCCTGAGGTTTTTAAACGTGTGGGGAAATTGCTTGACTGATATTTGATTGCTCTGTTCTTTTTCACACATCATGTTTGGAGTAACTAACAGCTGTCTCCATAGATTGGTGCATTGGTTTCTTCTCTCTTAAACTTCTACTCAGCTCATCTGCCAGCTGCTCCTCCTGGGGAAGAGAGCCAACCTTCCCCTCCACCCTGGCAGGTCTGTGCCTGCTCATTGTTTAATGCAGTCAGATGAGGGGCTCCTCCTAGGAAGGCTGGGTGAGGGGTCAATGTCTCTCCAGCCCTGACCTCTTACATGTCCCCTCTGCTGACACATTCAGCCAGTCTCCAATCACTTTGCATCTCGATTGTGGCCCCAGACTCTAATCCTCTGGTCCACACTGCAGGTGGTTCACAGGCTAATCAAGGGTGTACACAGTGTAAGCACGCAATAGTTTCTTATGGACTGATTGATTGATGTTCATCTCCTGCTTTTCCAAGAGGGACCATTAGGGCAGCTTTGGGAAGGAAAGACAGCTGCCACCCACTGGTAATGCTCAATCCCTCCTTTGTCCTGTCAATCAGCCCTTCTCTCTGTTAGCAGACAGGGCTGTGCCTCAGCTACTATTGCCCATTTATAGACTATCTAAGATTTAGAAAGTGTGCTCACATACTTCTCATGTATCCACTCCAGAGTGAGTTAGGTTGAGCAAAAGGAGTGAGTTAGTTGAAGGGGCAACACTTACACCATGTTGTGTGTGTGTGTTTTTTTTTTTTTTTTTTTTTAAGTCAAGTAGAGTTATATAAACTGAAGTTTAAGAAGGAGACCTCTAATACAACTCCCAAGAAATATAATTTCATGTGAGCTTTGCTTGCTTATTCTTTGGCCTGACTGGGTTGCTTAAAAAGTTTTATTCTCTAAGGGGCCTGGCCTTTGAGTCAGAGAGATGTTGATTGGATTCCTGCTTTGAACACTGACTACCTATGTGACTATAGGCCTGTTTTTGTTTGTTTGTTTGTTTGTTTGTGGGGTTTTGTTGTTGTTAAACAGGACATTAGTATATCCATTTTTAGTAATTTAATGAAGATTAGGACCAATGATTAGAATGTAAAGTGATTGATGTATGTTAGGATATATATTTTCTTCTCTAAGGGGCCTGTCTATATATTTGATGTTTACCTCAGCTCAGTTGATACTTATTGATTTCTTGCTATACTCAAGGGCCTGTGTTGGTTGCTGTATGTCTACCAAGTTAGCAAGCTTCTGGCATGATGTTCCACCTGCTATAACTTCTTCAAACTCCCTTGTCCTCCATCTCTCCACTTGACTAAACATGTGGATGGGTGCTTGGGCACAGCTTCCTCAGATGAGAGCTGGGTCAGGTCAGGGCACTCAAATCTTTTTCACATGTTTTTGCAATGGGCCTGGTTTCCAGAGTGACTATCTGGACACATTCTATAAAGTGGTCTCCAGGAAAAAACAACAACAACAACAACAAAAAAAAACCCACAAATACTTGCAGCTTTGCTCTGGGTTTCTCATTGAAACAGATGAATCCATGATGCATAAAAAGGCTGTCAGGCAAGCTGAGGGAGGCTGAATGCTGGTATAAAGCTGGGCATCTGTTACTCCACGCCCCAATGTGAGGCCTGTTCTCCTGAGTGAAGCAAGTCTTGGCCAGACAAGCAGTACTATTGTAAAGTCCTGACAATAGACAAGCAAGTGGACTTGGCTGTGACTAAGAAGTCCCCACCCCTTGTGAGTTTTAAAGGAAAGGAAGCTAGGTCCGAAAGCCTGCCTTATTAGAGAGAGACAAATCACCCAAACCAATCTTTGTTAAGAATGCGAGCTATTGAATTTCCTGGGCTCTGCAAAGCCTATTGATTTTGTGACAGTCAAAGATAAGTTATGCTCATGAAAGCTTCCCCCTTCTTTCCCTTCACAACATATTTTTTCAGACATATTGGTATCGGGGATTGTAAGTAAAACTGCTATTGGTTTCTTTTGATTTGAGTGTATGTCAGTGCTCAAGCGAGGCTAAGGACCGTTTTTATAGTGGTTTCCAGTGCAAAGTAAATGAAGCAGAACTCTCCAGAGCTAGGGTCACTCTGTTATGTTATTTCAATCTCCAGCAGAAATGTTCCAGGCATCCCAGGCATTTCTGGAATTCTGACATTAGCAACGATCCACTCATTCACTTTTTGTCTGCTCTCTACCACACCACTCTCCTCTCATTGACCTCTATTCCCTTCTCACCAAGCCATACCATAAGGTCAGCACTTGAAAGAAATGCTCACTGCAATGTAAAATGCTGTGGTATGTGAACTCACAAGTGTGTTCTGCATAAATGAAAGGTTTCTTAAGCTGAAGGCGTTTCTTTTTAAATGTGCAAATAAAAGTTCCACATTCACAAATAGTTCCTCTCTTGATAATTTATTTCATATTCTATCATATTATAAAAATATTTTGGCAGGGTACATACAGAAATGTAAAAGGCAATGGTAGCACTTATGATGGTTCTGATACAGTTTTAAATCACAAAATAAAGCTCATAAGATACAAACACACACATACACACAATCTTTCTGAATGTGCAAATTTTGAATAAACATAAATGAAAAATTCTCTAACATATTTAGTGCACTCTGAGTCCTCACCAACATATTCACCCATTCATTCATTCACTCACCCATTCACTCATTTATTCATTAAAAAAATAGATGTTGAATACAAACTATGTGCCAAGCAATAAAAACATAGTAGATTAATCTCTTTCAACTTTTTAACTGCAACAAACTGGATTTTATAATTTACTGGCTAGAAAATTATAAAATTATATATTCAGATTAACCAGAGAAAGATGGAGGCAAGAATTTGCATTGCATTCTCTTTCCCATCATTCTCTGCCCTTCCTTATTGGGAAGACCACCTGTTTCAGTAGAATAGAGGGCTGAGGAAGATATTTTGGAAGGGCTCATATAAGTAATTGTTTCTGTTTCTCACTATCAATAAGCATAAAATGGCTTGTCCCAAAGTTAGCAAACCAAAAAACTTTTTCCCAAAAAATAATAATCTCATTAAAAAAAAAAAAAAAAAAGGAAGAGAGGCATTCCAGCTGGCAAACACCCATCTATTTTCAACAAGGCATAAAATTCACTTGACAATAGACTATAAATGAGAAGGAAGGAGAGCTCTTGTCCCTTCATAAATTAAATTATTTCCCATGAATACAAATTAATTGGAGTGTACATTCTTGTTTGTAGAGTTATCGGAAAGTTCCAGGATTGAAATATATTTCCTTCAGCAATAGATCCCATGGTCAGACAGTAAATAAGAAACAATATCTGGGGGATGGGGGGGGGTGTGTGTGTCAGTCATTTCTTTTTCAGGAACCCTCTTTCAAAATATATATCTTCTGATGGGAATGCTGATGCCTTAGAGATTTTATGTGGCACAGGATAGAGAATATTCTACACCTTGGACATTTGCTGAGAGTGCTAACACAGGGGAGGGGCTGCAGTAAGGAACTAGAGTAGCCAGTTTCTAAATCAGAGAGCAGAAGCCTCAAATGAAGTCAGAAATATTATAAATGGCAGAGGAACAGAGGACATGGAAAGAAAGCTCTTTTTTATACTTTTGTTTACGACTGACTCTACTACTTCATCCTACCTCATCCTCTCAAAGGGTTGCATTATATAAGAGCCCTCCTATGAACATTTCCCAACATTTACACTCATTAAACTTCACTAGGTTTATATTTTAACTCTGCATGGAAATAATCCTCACAGTTTCTACTACATGCATAATTTCTTTCTGGTTGTTTTAGATTCTTTTAAATATTAAACTTGTAGTCTTTCAACAAAAATATTGCAAAAAAAACATAGATGTGAGAATTGGACAGATTAGGTTTAAATCTCTGATCCAATACTTGTCTGTCCTTGAGCAAATTACTTAACCTCTCAAAGTCTCAAATTCCTTACCAATAAGGCCATGTGTACCTCCTACCTCTTAAAGCTATTGTAGAGAAGAGAAAAAAAAAATTGTAAGTCTTTGATGCAGTGTGGGGCTTGGTTTAGATTGGATTACTTATCCCAACAATATCCTATTCCGTAGTGAAGACAATACTTACCAACCCATTGTCTTGTGACTTGTACATGACAACTATCACATACTCTCTCCATTGACTTTTAGCTTGGTCATGTGACTTGCTTGACAATAAGGGTAGAAAATAGGCAGAAGTAATTGTCCCTTTATGTTATCACTGTTATTCTGCTCAGTTCTCTTGAGATTCTCCAGCTTCCATAAAAAGCACAACCAAATTAATGCTCCAAAAATACGAAGATCTCTGATAAAAAAAAGGAAAAATAAACAAACAAACAAACAAATAAACTGAAACCGGTTTGGCTCTGTGGGTAGAGTGTAGGCCTGTGGACTGAAAGGTCCCAGGTTTGATTCCGTTCAAGGGCATGTACCTTGGTTGTGGACACTTTCCCAGTAGGAGGTGTGCAAGAGGCAGCTGATTGATGTTTCTCTCTTATCAATGTTTCTAACTCTCTCTCCTTCTCTCTTCCTCTCTATAAAAAATCAATGAAATATATTTTTAAAAAAGAAAAAGAAGGAGACCTCTGATATCCATCCAGGCCTAGCTGAGCCCAACAGAGGCTAACAGAGTCAGGCCAACCTGCAGGCTAAAGAACAAGAAATACATAGTTTGTTGTTAAAACAACTGAGATCTTGGTATTGTTTATCACTACAACAGACTAATATAGAATTCAAACAGTGTTTGTATCCTCTCTTTCTCTTTAAAGAGTTTTGTCTAAATTAAGTGAGAAAATGTAAATAAATCCCTAAGCAGGTAACTGAGACTTAGTTGACTGCCTATTTTTCTTCTTCATTCTTTGCTTAGTTATTTTTTTTCTTGGATTCACAATTTCTCTGCTATTTATTTGGGATCTAGATATTAACTAGATGGAGCTGTTATTTGGAGTTCCAACTGTCATCATGGTCCCTTTAACTATCTGAGCCCATAATTGGATCAATTTTGCTTCCAGGCTTCATCCTGCTAAAGGCCCTGGTGCTGCATTAGAAGTTCCAGCATTAGATTAGTGGCTAAATGCCCCAAACTTGGGTCTTGCCAGCCCCTAAATATTTAGCTATGCTCCATAGAAACTACTAAGGAGGAGAACAAAATAGAAGACTGGGACCCCAAAGAAGGGGCATTGTTCTGTGAGTATACTGGCCAAACAGACTTCATTCTTAAACCAGTCTGTTGTTATTTTTACTTCTATGAAGCCCAATGGCTAGCTAAAGAAAATCTGATGTGCTGGATCATTATGTAGATGGCAATATCAGAAACCGTGCTGAAGCTGTAATCTGCAAGTAAACTTTGTGAGCATATCCCAGAGGGGTCAGTGAGAGGGAACCACACTACAGTTCTGAGACATGTCTATAGGGGGTTAACAATTCAAAGCTTAGAGTTGGGGGGAAGCCAAGTTGGGAGCTAAAGAGACCTAATTGGATGGAAATAAGAGGAAAGGCTCAGATATGGGAAGCTCAACTACTCCTGCGGTTTATAGGAGCTGCCTGTCTGTAAGGGGACTTTAACCCAGGATACCCTAAAAAGGATATGTAGCCTCTGACATACTCCATAGATAGGGGATGCAGGAAGATGGTTCCATAGGACCAGAGAGTGAGTTGATTCTTCCAGAACTCAATAGAAAAGTGGGATGTGAGATGGGCAAGACAAAGCCTGCCCTAACATATATAAGGATTGTTTGTGTACCTGGTATTAAAAAGTTGATACATCTAGCCATTACAAAATCAAAACTATTTTAGTAATCACTTGAAACGTGAAAGAACTTAGGAAGCTAAAATAGAATTTACTTTCATTCTATTCCCTAACTCTTTTGGGAAGAAAAATCTTGAGTGAGTTGAGGAAAGAATACAGCTCAGATTTTTCATATAGAGTGTCCATAGCATGAAAAAACATCCTTTGAGAAATAAAAGTTTAATTAGAGACTACTGGTAAAATCTCTCATGGAATAGAAGATTCAGTAGGTGAGTACTGTAAAGAGACAGCATGCTTTATGAATAATGCAATAGCTACACTTTGCCATCTCTTTCTGCAGATTACCATTTCTGAAAACAAAGGGTCAAAGTACATGGGAAAGGCATTTGAGGCCCCAGAAACCTCTAAGCTGGCAGAACCAGCCTCCACAATGTATTTGCAGCCTGCCTTCCCAGCTTAATTCCTCTTATATAGGCTCTGGGCTGCAGCAGCCTAAACCACAGGAGGCCTCCTGCAGACACCGAGCTTTCTCAACCCCTCCCCCACCTGCTCTGTGGTGCATCTCCCTGCCACCCCATCCGGAGGACAGTGCAGATGCTCCTCCTCCACTGAGCCTCCATGAAGTGGCACCTTTCCCTCAAAATTTCATGGCTCTTTGTTCATCTCTTATAGCACTTGTGATTTTCATTTTTTTTTTTTTGTAATAGTATGCAGTATATTATTTCCACTGGACTATTAAACCCTGAGGGCAAGGATTGCACCCAATATTTCTGTGTACCAAAAGCACAAAGAAGGTGCTCAAGATAATTATTTACTAAACAGAAGTAATAATAAGAAAAACCAGCAACTAGGCATTAGTTTGCTCTTATGTTCCCCACCCTCATTTATTCAATTTTTATGAAAAGTTCTATAAAAAGTGCTAATGCATGTGGTTTAACAGAGTTAAATATTTCTAGGAGGCTTGTTGCAAAAACATTGTTGTCCTATCCTAATATCCAGAGGCGATCACTTATAACTCTACTAGAGGCCCAACACATGAAATTCATGCAAGAGTAGGCCTTCCCAGTAGGCTGCTGGGACCCGGCTTTCCTTGCAACCCAGGCTTCGTCTGGAAGGACATCCAATATAATTAGCATATTATGCTTTTATTATTATAGACTAGGGGCCTGGTGCACAAAAATTTGTGCACTCAGGGGGCGGGGGTCTCTCAGCCCAGCCTGCATACTCTCACAATCTGGGACCCTTCAGGTAGGGTCCAGTTCCATTGCTGCATAGCTCTGGTTCCCCAGAGTCTGCGGGTGTGGGGAGGGACCAAGAGGCAGGTCCAGTTGCAGCATGGCTCCAGTTCCCGGAGCCTGTGAGCTGAGGGTAGGGACCAAGAGGCCAGTTTGATGGCAGCATGGCTCTGTTCCCACAGCTTCCTCCCACCACCACACTGCGGGCAGCCGGGACCCACACCTCCCTTCCACTGCTGTGCAATGGGCATCCGGGACCTAGCCTGGTGTTCAATCATTCATCTGGTTATTTAGGTTGTGACGGACCCTGGCTTTTTATATATTAGGATTACCTCTATATCTGCATTGCATGCTTATTGGGCTCCTGATTCTTTTGCTCTTTGGCCTTATCTATTGATTCCCTACTACACAAGATAAGAACTTAGCTTTCCTGTACCATTCCATCCTGCCACTCATGACCACTTCTTGAGGAAAGCCTCTAAGATAATTAAACCTTAATTTGGTTAGAGTACTATTTAGTGTTAACATTATTATGAGCTTTGGTGTATACCCTGATTAACTTTCCTTCTTCATTAAAAAGAAAATATTTTCCCCTGGAGTTAGTAATTGTCTTTTCCTTTCTTAGTTTTCTGTATACTCATCATTGATTAAACCCTAAAGTCCCCTTCAATTCTATTTAAATCCCTTCTCAGTACTTTCAGACATATCAGGTATTCCATCAACTTTCCTTTATTGAATGAATTTCTCCTGATGACCCCTGACCTGCTCCAACCTGGACTGATATCTATTGCACCATTGCCTTATGGGAACTCCCTGCGCCATCATCACTTGCATCCCTTTGCCTCTCGCCTGGGTTGAACCCATGATTCTGTCTTTCTTGGTTTTGTAGAGGAAACTCTCAGAAAGCTTCCTAGGGAATCATGCACAGAAGGTAAATTTCTTAAGACCTGGCAGGCTTGACTGAAAGTCTGGCTTTGTATAGAATTCTAGTTGTAAATAATTTCTATCAGAATTTTAAAAGTGCTATTCAAGCTTCTAGTAGTTATAGTTGAGAAATCTAAAGCTATTCTAATTCCTGACTTTTTATTTGTGAACATGTGTTTTTTCCTCTGGAAATGTGTACAATCTTTACTTTATTGGTAGTCGTTAGAAATTTCACAATGATGTACCTGGATGCAGATTTAATATTGTACATCAGTCCGAGTACTTAGTACAAAAACTAATAATACATATTAAAGAAAGATAGATTTTTCAGAAATATTGTGTGCATGTGTAAGTCAATATTAGATTTTTTTCCATGATGCTTAGAGTTGGTTTATTAGAGTCACTTTGAAATGTAAACAACTAAAATCAATATGCGTATACAGGATATATATATATATATATATATATATATATATATGTAATTTTTTACAGGAAATGCTGTTTGTCCTTATGTGATTTAGAAGCTGAGCATAAAGGGTAGAGATGTGCAATCATGATATGATTACCTATCTGAAGATTTGAAACCTTGAACTCTGTTGAAATTGCTAGGTGTTTAACATCAGAGCTAGATCCTAAGAGAGCAGCAGCTGAGGGGTCATAGCAGGAAGGAGTAAAAAAAAAAAAAAAAAAAAGGTCAAACAAAACAATCAAATATCTAAAGATCTGAGGTTGTTTATGTCCATTCTTGTAAATTCATGGCTGAGCCTTGACAAGTAAGGATGTGGCAGATTGCTCAGTATCAGCAAATATGTGGAAGTTAATTTGTCTGTAGGAAAAATGCTATTACAGCCTTATGGGATAAGAGAAGCTGCTAGAGGGACCTCCACAAATATGAGGTTTAAATATTTATGTGAAAGCTATAATAAATAATGCCTCCAAAAAAAAAATCGGGGTCATATAAGGAGGGGAAGGAGAATGTTGCATTGCTTCGTAAAGAAAAAAAACTATAAATTAGAGAATATGGAATCATAATTACAGAATGTTCTGATTAATTCACCCATAAAATAAGATGTATGGTAAAGGTCACCAAACCTTAACTGGTGACATAATTCAGATCTGTCAAAAGACCTCCAATTATTCCTCAGGGAAATTAGTTTGTCAGTTACAGAGCCGGTCCCACTAATCTTGTGGGCCAGAGCAGGATTTGGAAGTGGCCCTTTTGGAGTAGAGAGAAGACCTTCTGCTATGGGTGACTACCATCACCCCCTTTGATCAAAAGGCCTTGGGCAAATGCTGCTATCAATCACTGATTTCCTCCTTTCTTCAGATCCCTCCCTTCCCTTCCTCAACAAAGTGAAATTTTTGGCTCTGACCTTGAAATATTTCCATTACTTTTCTTTTCTATCTATACTTCTTCATTTTCTTCATAGCTGTTTTTCAAATAACTTTCCTGGAAGCAAGTTTCACTCCAACTTTGGAAGAAAAAATAAAAACTAGATTTGACATGCTTTGAGATGATGCATAAGAAAGCAATATAAGAAGAGAATGAGTGAGACTGAGATAGTGGAAGAAATAATGTGTTCTCTAATTGTACATGTTATTTTTTTTTTTTTACTGAGATTATTTTAGTCCTGTGAGGGGAAAAAATCAAATCAAATCATTCCTTGCAGTCTCCCTGACAGTCTGCCTTCACTCCATTCCATAGTCAAGCCTGATTGTAAACACATGTGTCCTGTGTCAGGTATAGATGATAGGAGGGAAACAATTATTTATTTCTTACATTTAGTTATATCTTTATAAATATACATATTTTGTGATTTAAAACTTGGAAATAGAAAACCATGTAGAGAGAAATATAAAAAATGTTTTATCGCTGGCTATAAAGATAACATCTCTGAATGTTGTGCTATATTTATTTCTATCATAAAAGAATTCAGGTGTGTGTGTGTATATATGAGTTTTTCTATAAATGTGAAACACGATTAGAACCAGACTGCATATAAAATGTCTGGATCCTTAATGTTGCATTGCATGTGTTTTTATATCATTAAATATTGTTTGAAAACAATATTGCTCTTTACAGAATTACACAACATTTCATCATGTGAACATATTTTAAATTCTTTAAGCAACCTTTGTTTTTTAGACATTAATGTATTTCTAAAATTCTGTTTATAAGTTACCAGGATTTTTGCTCTTCATTACATTAATCTTCATATTTTCTCTGATTATTTCTTTTGGATAAATTCCAAAGAATGGAAAATTGGACTTAAAGAATATAACTGCTTCTGGCATACTTGATATAGATATATTACCAACCTGTACTGATTGTATCAGTTTTCACTTACATAGCAGAGTGTGATAATGCCTCCTCACTAAGCATCCTTTCCAACATAAAGATATTATTATTATTTTTTTAAATATTGCTATTTGGAAAGCAGGTTGTTAATTTCTGGAAAAGTTAAGCATACACATGTGATTTAGCTATTCTTGTTTTAATTAAAATGTCTTTGTGGAAAAGGTTAAATTTTAAAAATATGCTTATTAGCAATATATAATTTTTTGTTTGTTTGTAAATTTCCTGTTTATGTCCTTTGCAGTTTTTCTACTTGGTATTTATATTTTCTTTGTGGACTATAAAATTTCTTTGTTGATAAGAATATTAACTTTTTAAAATTTTTCTAACAGTTATACTGAGAATTGATTGACTTAAAATAAACTGCACATATTAAAAGTTTACTCTTGACCTATAAAGTCCTCATCATAATTGAAATAATAAACATATCCATCAACCCCCAAACTTTCTCTGTGACCCTTTGTAAGTCTCCCTTCCTTTATACTCCTCTCTGCCTTTCCAAGTTCCAAGGAAACTACTGATTCTAATTCATGCTTTCATATGCTTATTTACCATCTATTGGTTATTTTTCATGGGAAAAAATGGTATTCTGTAATATGTACTTCTTTGAGTCTAGTTTCTTTTACTCATAATTATTTTGAGTATCCATGTTTTGGCATATATCAATATTTCATTTCTTTTTATTGCAATATTAGTATTCTACTGTATGGATATAAATTAGTTTAATCGTTCACCTGTTGGTACAAAGTCAAGTTGTTTTGGACTATTACAAATACAGCTTTTACCAACATCATATGCTTTCATTTCTCTTGGGTAAATACTAGAATGGAATGGCTGAATCACATGATATATGTATGTTTAGCTTTTTTTAGAAACTACTATGTGTTTTCCAAAGAGGGTGTATCATTTTTTATTTTAACCAGCAGGATTTGGGAGTTCCAATTTCAATATATTCTTGCTAACACTTAGTAAAGTAAATCTTTTTTTAAAATATATTTTATTGATTTTTTTTTTTTTACAGAGAGGAATGGAAAGGGTTAGAGAGTTAGAAACATCGATGAGAGAGAAACATCAATCAGCTGCTTCCTGTACACTCCCCACTGGGTATGTGCCTGCAACTAAGGTACATGTCCTTCCCTGGAATCGAACCTGAGACCCTTGAGTCTACAGGTCAATGCTCTAACCACTGAGCAAAACCAGTTAGGGCAGTAAGTCTTTTTAATTTTAGCCATTCCCATAAGTGTGGAGTGCTGTCTTATTGTAATTTTCATTTGTATATGTCTAATGACTAATGATGTTGAACATGCTTACATGTTCTTATTTATCACTTATATAATTCCTTTGGTGAAATGCAAAATCTTTGTAGCTTTTGGTTAGGCAAAGATTTCTTTCATATGATGCTAGAAGCATCATCCATAAAAGAACAAATTTATAAATTGGACTTTACAAAATTAAAAACTTTTGCTCTTAAAAAAATGACAAAGAGAATAAAAATACAAATCAAAGACAAAAATATTTATAACTCATATATCTGATAAATGACATATTTAGAATATATCTAACACTCAAAATTCAGTGTAAGAAAATTAACCTTTTCACTCTCATATAAGTGAGATATTCTTCTAAGATTATCATTTTCTATATTTAAAAAATAGTTTATTTTTTAGAGCAATTTTAAATTTGCAGCAAAATTGAGTGTAAAGTACAGTTTCCCATATCTCCTATTATCTTAATGGTTTTCTTGAATACAGAGTGTTTTGAAGTTTTTATATCATCATTATTATCAACTAAAATTCATTTTCATAATATGTGATAGTGATTTTTAAAACATAAAAGTTACAATTTTGTTAAATAGTGAAAGAAGGCTAAATCTCAACTTAATACTGAATCTGAATGTGGGAAGATATTTTTTAAACTGCCAGTCTTGTGCATTCATATATACAAGACATGCTACATTAGATATTGATTATACTGAGAAAGTTTCCCCATACTTTGTATTTAATTTTGTAAGCTCAATGAACTTCCATGTGGTGAGGTGACTAGTGTTAATAATAAGCAAAAAAACAAACAAACAGATAAATGCTATAGGGTCACTCCTAAGCACAACTTGGAAATCAAGGAAGTTTTTGGCCAAGGAGACCTCAGAGACATGTTTTACCCAAGAGTCCAGAGAAGTGGAATATAATAATAGCTGACTGAACTGATGCATAGCAATCAGAAATTGGGAACCATAGGAGGGTAGAAATGTCAGCAAAATTCCCCAAATTGCTGGTTCTTCTAATAATGTCTCAGTGACAGTCAGGCAGCACCCCAAACTTCAAGGCCACCCCTCCCATAGGTGTAAGATCACTACCAAATCATCATCTATACTAATAAAGGGTAATATGCTAATTAGACCTGGAGACTGGACATCTTCAGGATGTCTGATTTCCTTTCAGACACTTAGGGGGCTACCAGGCCAGCAGGGGGGCACTTGGGGGATGGCCAGGCTAGCAGGGTGGCAGTTAGGGGGTGACCAGGCTTCCAGGGAATCAGTTAGGGGGCTATCAGGCAGACCAGCAGGAGAGTGGTTAGGAGCTAGTGATCCCAGATTGTGAGAGGGATGTCCCTGATTGGAGAGAGTGCAGGGTGGGCTGAGGGATGCCCCCACCCCCATGCACGAATTTATAATAATAAAAGCATAATATGCTAATTAGACTGGATGTCCTTCAGATGTCATTCTGAATGACCTTCTGGACAAAGCTGGGTCTGCAATAGAAACCTGGGTCCTGAGTGCCAGAGGGAAGCCAGTGCCGGGGAAGGAAGGCCTATTCTTGCACAAATTTTGTGCCTCAGGCTCTAGTCTTTAAATATGAAGGACAATCAATTCTATTGTCTTTATATCCCAGTTTCACTTATTTACTGTTAGCTTCATAGAGTTGTTAGAAACTTGTTAACTTTTGGAAGGATGATGTATCTGTCTCTCTTTCCTTCCCTTCTTTTTCCTCTCCTCTCTCACAGTAAACATCATGTACTAGTCTTTTAAATGTTTTAATGTTTTGTGGAATGTACCTTTCACTCTCATCCTCATAAGCCTTTTGGAGAGGGCTTGTAAAGAAACTTTTGAAAGAACAACTTTGAGATGTCAAAATTAGGGCAGGAAGCCCGGCTGAATTGCAGACGTAAGCTCCCCACAGTCCCCGAGGGTCCTTTAGAGTCAGCTTTCAAATTTTTCAAAAGTTATTTGAGGAATGTGCAAAAATTAATAAAACCAATAGTTGATTGATTGGTTCAAAGAAACCAGTTTCTCCTGGCTGCAAGTACAGTCAAAACCAGCAATCTTCAAATTTTTGTTGACATATTTCCTACAAGAATTATGGAAGAAAAAAAAAAAAGCAAACCATCATATACTTTAGATAGACATTTTTTTAAATCTTAAACTCAAGTAGTGACAAAATGTAATTTCACTCACATTATAAACATAAAATTTTAAAATAAAAATATTAATTACCCTTTTAAATAGAGCCAATGAATCAAAATACTTTAGTAAGTTGGTATCCATTCTTAGATGTTTTAAGACTACATAAATGACTTCTGCTTCACTAGTGTGAAATTATAGATTGTTTTATTGTTTTTTTGACCTGATATTTCCACCTTATTTTTTCTCAGTATTACTATTTTAATATATTTATATTTTAAATATTTTTATTCATAATCTTATCAATAATATTACATACATTGAATTGTTATTTTCTGTAACCATAGTCCATAAGCATTACTGTTTTTTTCTGGATTGAGTTGTTATTAAATTAGTTCTCATGCACAGTTGAACAAAACAAAATAAATATATTAAAATTTTGAACAAGTAATTACTAATCACAAGGAAAACATTTAAATCTAAAGATAGCCTCTAATAAGGAGTGGATATTTTTTTGAATGGATTTATGGATCTATAAGTAAATAAATAATAGACTAAGACAGAGTTCAGCCTGTCTATTATTTCTATTAGATTTAAATATATAAGCACTAAGAAACTTTGTTCACATAAAAAAGTTGATAAAATTTGGTAATACTTTTCTAATATTAATCTTACTCAGTTCTTTGAATTTTTCCTGGTGGAAAGCATTATTTTCCTTTTGCAAAGTGGAAGAAAAACAAAAGGAAGGAGGTGAGAAAGTAAAGCCACTGGTGAATAGTTGGATGGAAATTTGTCCTCATTAAAACCACCTGCTCTGGACTACAACCAGAAAACTCTTTGTGCCTCCATAAATATAGACACATCTCGATTTGAATATTGCTTGTCTAGTCCAGAGGCTCTCAAATGTGGTCCCCCACCAACATCATCAGCACCATTTGGGAATTTGTTAGAAATACAAAGTCTTAGCTACACCTTAGAAACAGACATTGGTATCTACTCAATCACCTCAGGAAAACTCTATTGTAACCCAATAAGCACCATATTTCCTCTGCTTCCCAAATAAATAACATGCAGAAAAGGGCACAAAAATGTAACCTTTTCAAGAATGGCTATTCTGCTTGCTCTTTCAAAGGAACAGAGTTTCTTCCTTTACCGTGTACGTGCATTCCCACCAAATGCCTCGGAATGCAGGATTATTTGGGATAAAGCTGACAAAGAGATGGAGGCCCTAAAGCTAAGAAGTACCAAAGGTCATTTTCCATGTCTATCTTCAGCACAAAGCTGTGAGTCTCCAAAACCAGGAACAAAGTCTTATTTACACAGTCAGCACACAAAGATGTTTGTTGAACTGACTTTAAATGGTGGTATTTAAGTGCAATGAAAGAAGTGATAAGTTTGCCATCTGAATACTTGTCAATGTTTTTATGCTTTAGGTCAGTTTTGCTAAGAAGACCATGGAAGGGAACTCAATGCAGTAACAACTGTGATAGGGAAGTGGAAACTGAGGCAGCACAGTATGAACAAGGAGCAATTGTCATCAATCACTCAGGACCACGGAGGCTATCATCTTTGGAAGAGTTTAGCATTTTATATCCATGTGTTTATTTGTGTGTGTGTGTGTGTGTGTGTGTGTTTTGTTGTTGTTGTTGTTAACCTTCACCCAAGCATATTTCTCCATTGATTTTCAGAGAGAGTGGCAGGGAGGAGAAGAGAGAGAGAGAGAGAATCAATGTGAGAGAGACAAATCAATTGGTTGTCTCCCACACATGCCCAACAAGAGCCCAGAACAAGCCTGCAAACCAAATACTCACCCTTGGCCAGATGAACCCGGAACCCTTCAGTCTGCGGGCCTACATTCTAGCCACTGAGTCAAACAGGCTAAGTTGCCCATGTATTTCTTAATTCATGTAATATATGCCTCATCTAACCAATTTGTTGAAATCTTGCTTTCTGTTTTAATTCATAACCAATAGTGACTTTTATTTTTTAAATATAAAATTATGAAAATATTCTTGATTATATGCTGTTCAAGTACACACACTCCTTGCTGCCACTTGAACATACCCGATCTCATCTGACATCCTAATACTCCACACAATGCACAAAGATTTTATGCCTGTTGCCCAAGATCACACAAGACACCAACTGAGCTGGATTAGGGTCAGATCTTGTCAGATTTTTCTAAAAGAAATCCCTACTTTCATAATGGGAAATTCAGCAGATTGTGATATCATGATTCTAGTATCAGTGTTATTGTGCAATATCTCAGGTATTGGGTAGTCATTTTATGTCACTAAGTTCTGCTTAAAACCCTATTTGACTCTAAACTTTAATGAACTCTGTCAATTCCAAGATATTTCTCTGATGAGACAGAAGCTCAGAAATTTATGATATTTGTTATTTGTTTATTACTTCTATTATCCTCAGTACCTTTCCCTACTCTGCTCCATTTGACTTGGCTAATATATCTTTTATTGTTCTGCCCTGGGGGAGTAGGAGGGGGGGCGGTTATAGAGCCTTAAAAGTTAGGCTCTGAATAGGTAAAGGGAAATAAATTTTAATGAGATAGGTTTTCTCTATTTCATATAAAAAAACAAATTTAGAATTTATATTTTGTGATTGAACATAAATTATATGAAGAGTTGGAGAACGAAGACATAAAAAGACCCTTTCCAGAGGCTATCTTTTTTATGCAGAACATACTGCATCACTGTGCTCTTCAGTGCCAAGCTGGAAGGACCCCACTGTAGGCACAGCAATTCCTGCAGCAAGCTGCTCTCTTATCTGAACATCATTCTGATCATGAAAAAAAAAAAAAAAAGGATATTTGATCACTGAGGAATCCACTTCCCACTCTGCCAGTTATGTATTATTTTCCCTCAAGGAGTGCTATAGAAAGATGAAGGGGGAAATCCTTTTTCCATTAGGGTGAGAGGGAGGTTCTGGAGTTCTTTAGAAATGGTTGTATCAGACGTCTAATAACTCCTTTGAAGGACCAAGTCTCTGCATTTTTGTCATTGTGTTCCCATCTATGCTATTTTCTGCAGTAATTTACTTGTCAGAAAGATCACAGGAAACTAGTAATTTACTTTGTGCATGAAGCATTGTGTGGCTGTGGCTGCCTTTTCTCATAGGGCTGTAATCTTTCATTTGTCTAAATGGAATGATGGATGAGCAGATATCACTACTCGGCATGCCCAGGCTGCTATTCGTCCACACTCCTGGTGCCTTCGTGGCATAGCTCCTCCCGGGGGAAAAAAAAAAAAAAAGGGGGGGGGGGGGGAGGCGGGGGGGGGGGGGGAGGCAGGGGTGGTGGTGGCAGAATAAAACCTAGGAGAAAAGCTCTTATAGGAGGATCTTCAAGATAAATTGATAACCTCTGGAAATTAATCCCTAAAATTGGCAACATTTACATTGCTCGGTACATCTTAGTCGTATTATATAAGAAAGAGCTAAATGAAATTTCTTGCTTTGCTTATGGAAAAATGTTGAAAACACTAAACATTTCACAGTTGTTTGCCAGGAGACAAGGCAGAAAATGGTTTGCCTGTGGTTGACCCCTCTCTCTTTCCCAAAGGAAAATAAGCCCCAGCATCTGTTAATTACGATGGGGTTTAGTTCCTAAAGATGTTTCAGATGCCTCCTCTACACACACTCTACCTTTTAAGCCTGAACTCTGTGCTGAAGGAACATAAACAGGATTATCAGCTTCATAAATTTCCCACGCTTCTTTCCCATCCACTCATTTCACGTAAATGACAAGAGCTAAACTGAGAAGAGTTTAAAATGTAATAAGAAGGTTTCATGTAAAATAATTATAGAGATTTTCATAGGCTTTCAGAACCCTCATCATTACCAGAAACAGTTAGGAGATTTTGTTTCAATTTAGTCTGTGCAATTGATGGTGTGAGTACCAGGGACCAGGAACTCTGAGGGGAAATAGTGAAGTCAAGGTTTCCCGTTTGCAAATGTCAGGCGCTCAAGGTCACCACTGACAAGAGAGGAAACAAAAGACTCCTTAATCTAGCTAAAGGTGTCTACAAAAAAATCTAGAGCAAAGATCTGATTTAATGTTAAAATATTGAAAGCTCTCCCACAGGAACTGTGGGAAGTGGGATTTTTGTCAAAGAGAGCTCAATCACTCCCTTCTCATAACCCTGAGAGCTGATGTGTTATTTGATAAAACAGGAAGAATCAAACTGACTACAATATGTTGTGGTTTAAAAAAAGAAAAGAAATATATATATATATATATATATATATATATATATATATATATATATATTGATTTCAGAGAGGAAAGAAGAGGGAGAGAAAAATAAAAACATCAATGAGAGAGAATCATTGATTGGCTGCCTCTTGCACACCCCCTACTGGGGATTGAACCCGCAACCCTGGCATATGCTCTTGACAGGAATAAAACACGGGACCGTTCAATCTGCAGTCTGATGCTCTATCCACTGAGCCAAACCAGCTAGGGCTGTATTGTGATTTAAGTGTATACCAGCAATACAAAGGAAATATTGTGAGCCCCAAATCTCCCCAAATATACATTATACATACTTTTTCATATATATTGAAAGACATGAATATTTCTGTTGAGAGTTTGGGGAGTGGCAAATAGTGTCTAGAGCACAGGGTTTCAAAGTGAAAAATAAGTCATTTATTTATTCATCCATGGCTCTCTTTAAACATTTATTTGTTTTGCTCGATGCTGGGTGTTGTACTAGGTTCCGGGGCTACAAAGTTAATTTTGGATTGGCTCCTATTGTCAAAGAGCTGAGTGCTGGATATTAAACAATAAGTCAAAAAATTTTGAATGGTATGTAGAAGTTCAAACATAGTTCTGCAAGCAAAAGCAGATATGAAGATCTGGTTGCTTTGGGGATTTAACAAGGGGATAAATACTATGATAAGATCTTTAGAGAGAGGTTGGGTTGCAGTGAGGGGAAAATAAAGTTGGGGAGAAGCAATTGTTCTTGTCCAAACAATAAGGGATTGAACTAGGGTAAATAAATGAGATCTGGAGACAAAAATGTTAAAAATAAAATTAAATAGAAATAGGGTGTAGTTCAAGAGGGTTTTTTAAAACATGGTGTGTTTTTTTTTTTTTTTTAATTGATTTTAGAGAGACAAGAAGGGAGAGGGATAGAGAGATAGAAACATGGATGCGGGAGAGTCAATAAGCTGCCTTCTGCATGCCCCCTATTGGGGATCCAGCATGCAATCTGGGCATGTGCCCTGACCAGGAATCCAACCAATGGTGACCTGCTGGTTCACAGGTCGATGTTCAACCTCTTCCTCACTGGCCAGACAAGAGTTCTTAACTATAATCAAGTAAAACTGACCCTGGCTATGTGAGAAGAAAGGATTTTAACAGGACTGTTCTGGATAATCAATGTGAACTTCAAGAATCAGATTCAGAAAATGTGCAGCAAACAGGATACCTCTGAACAGCCAAAAGCAGAGAGGACCTCCACCATCTGTAGTAGGAAAAAATGTGGCCCAAATGCAGTGGCATTGATGCTACCATTTGCCATAACTCCCTCTAGACCTGATATCCTGACCTGAGTCTATACTCTGTTCTAACTCTGTAAGCCTATTTGGACTCAGAATTGTTGGTGTCAAGTCTGAGGGTGCAGAGAGAGGGAATGGGGATATGTGCCAATAATTCTGGGGGATTCTTCCCAATGCAAAGGGAGGTTGTACATTGATTGGCCTCTGGATGACAGTTGTTCACTCCAAGAATATTAAGCCTTTATCATCAAGACTTTAGAGGATCTAGATTCATTGACAGAGTGAATGGTGATGCCATAGTTGGCAAGGGACGGAGAACCAGAAGAAATGCAACAGTAAATTGAAGTCAAATTAAAATTGAGATGCCTTTGAGATAGCCCAGAAATTGGAGATTGTGATCTGGATATCAGGACAGAGGTGAGAGCTAAAGATAAAGACTTGTGAGTTCCATTATCTGGCAATATTATCTTCCCTTTAATGCTGCTGCTTGTCCAGAACCCAGAAACACACCGGAAGAATTCTGCCTTGTTGTCATCTCACTCTCCTGTGTGTTTCTGTATTTCATTCTACTCCCTGCTCTTTCAAAATAGAATTTGGTCCCACAATTAGGAGAAAGTTAATCCTCAGTTACCTAATCTCAACACTGATAATTCAGTAAAAAGGAATGTGCCAGGAATGTATACCCTACATTCAGATACCACCTTCTCTACATTCCAAGTTAATCACTTTTGAGTATGTTCACCAGTATTTCCACACATAGTTAGATCAGCAGTCATTAGGTCAGTGTTTTAAGTAAGGGGTCTCCCAGCTCCTGAGTGCATGCCTGTTGATAGACCAAAAAGGGGAAAGAGGAGGCAACCATGTCCACACTCTGATTTGAGTCTCTCCTATCATTTATGTTAATAGTTTCGCCATTCAGTTAATCATTGTTCACGTCCACAAGCCTGGGACTCTGTAATTCCTGCCACCTGATGCATCAGTCTGTGGATGTTTCCACACAGAGATTTTCAGACTGAGATTCATAGAAGGACCTAGGGAGCAGTAGAAGGGGTTAGCGGAGGGGCAAAGCTGGGGTAGCTTTGAGTTCCTTTTTCCCTGTTTAGCAAGAGCAACTCTGATTTTATCTCACATATTCTACTTTAATATAAAATTTCTTTTGAGAACCATGTCCTGATGTTTAAAACAAGCTGCTTTCAAGTGGCAGTCCCAAACATGTTTTTGGTTTTTGGTTTTAAAAAATCTATACATTTTTTAAAATTGAGGAGCTCAAAGAGCCTTTATTTATATGGGTTTTATCTTTTAATATTTACTGTATTTGAAATTAACACTGAAAATATTTTAATATTTATGAATTTATTTCCAAATAACAGTAATAATCCTATTACATGACAACATATCAGTAAATATTACATTTTGCGAAAAACAACTATATTTTCCAAAACAAAAATAATGAGTGAAAAAAAGGACCCACTACCCAAGTGCAAAAATATTCATGCACTGGGCTCTAGTTAATAAATAATAATGCTCTATGTTTTAAACTGTGTTTTGTGTACTCACAACTGTAAACCTACTTTTCCCCACCCTTTATGAGTCTATCTTGCACTTTGGTGGATTTTTCTTTACCCATGCATTGGTCATCTGGAAAATACTGGCTCACTGGGTTCTGTGTGAAACTAGTACACTTTATTTTACAATCTCAAAAAAACCCCACTATATTTAATGTTACCATCAATATCATCAGAAAATTTTCTAAATGTTGGAAGCTGTCAAACAAACAGTGGTGGATACAGTTTGTTCAAAATTTGAGTTTTTACTTGGAAGCCTAATTTTATTATTGGCAATAAATACCATCAACTGTTTTCCTTGAAGTGCCGTGCTGACTCTCAAAAAAATGTCTGCAAAATATCCAAGTCTAATAACTTGTCTGTCAGCCATTGTTTCAAATTAAAGAGTGTTTCTTGGAAAAGTATGGAATTCAGACTGACAATCACACAAGTGCTTTTCCTCAAAACAGCCACAACACTTCTGTATGCAGCACAGAAGTGCCCTCAGAAACTTCATCACACAGAATTTTTAAAAGACAAGTACTCAAAAGTACAGAGATAATAGAATGAACACACATTTTGCTCTTCCCTAAGGATATTTTTGAAGGATATTTTTTAACTAGAGCTGGATTTTCCCCCCCTGTGTGTGCACAAGACTAACTAACGATGCAGTTGGGTGGCACTCCTTGGCAGGAGTCAACACTTTCATTCCTCACTGTTTTTTGTTTTTGTTTTTTTGTTTTTGTTTGTTTGCTTGTTTTGTTTTATTTTAGCATCAGTGAAAATCTGGCTAGAGCGAAAAGGTAAATAGCATTTTAGTAGAATTATGAAAATCATATTTAGTATTATTCTGCAAGTGTTGACCTTGGGACTCCCCCCCCCCCCAATGGGTTTAAGGGATTCCTAGGCTTTCCCACATTTTAGGAATAACTGCTTTAAACAGCAAACAAGGAAAATGAAAATATCAAGAGGGGTGTGGAAGAATCTGTGTGCTGGAGCCTATTAGAGCTAAAAAAAAAAAAAAAAAAAAAAAAGTTTTCTGGGAGGACAATGATAAATTGTAATTATGAGTTTGTAAGCCGGGGCTGTGAGGGAAGCCCAGATCCTGGGTGTTGGAGGGAAGCCAGTGCCAGCAGCAGAGGGAAGGAAGGCCTAGTCTTGCACAAATTTCATGCATTGGGCCTCTAGTATGCATATTTAGGTAGATACTTATCTATAGATTGCTTTGTAGTGTTTGTTTTACTGTGTTTTGTTTTATTGGTGAAAACCTTATTTAGATACTCATAAAAAATATGAAGAACTGACCATTGAGCTTTTTTGGCTTCTGAAACTAAATGCATTCCTGGCTTGCATTTCTGGAAGAATCCTTGGTTAGCTTCTAAGGTACCTGTGGAGAAGATCATGCGAAAGAAGGGCTTTCATGGAGGTTGGTTTCTGTATCATTTCCTTTGCCAGGAGGCCTCCTTGAATAGTCCCTGGTCAGTGCTGCTCCTGTCTGCATGACTGTGGGGCTGCCCGATATTCTACAGAGAAGACTTGGCTACTTCCTCTGGGGAACAAGCTAATTCCATTCACTTCTGACTCCTGGTGAGGATATTTTGAAATCTCTTCCTTCTGACAGGTGCTAAGTAAGAAATTATTCCACTTAACTGGTTCATTGATTGAATCAAGTAATTGATTTTATGGTCTGCAGTAGAATCACTTCTTACTTTGTAAAGTAACAGATTCTAAGCCGTTCATAAAAACCTGAAAACATCCTTATAGATTATCCTAGAGAGGAAATATCTTTCTGAAAAATATGAGGATTTCAGCAATCAGCACTCTTTTGTGCCCCAAACTCTCCATATCTCTGGCTCCTCGTGGACTAGTCTAGGCTTCAGCACTACTCTTTTGTCAGAAAAGCCCCCTGGTTATGTGGAATCATTTCTCTTCGATGTCCTCCACTGACAACACCATCCATCACTGTTATGTGCAGTTAGAGAACTGAGGTCTCGAATTGCGAAGAAATGAACCATTAAAGCCAAAGGATTTTTTTTTTCCAATCTGACAAAGACAAACTAAAAACTGAGACCTAAGATCAAGCAAGCCCCGATCTCAATGTTGGCAGCACAGTTGTGGGAAAGAGCATTGCAAAGGTGCATCTATTGTGAGGTGGTAGTTTTACTCCAATGGGTTCTCTATTCCTGCCTTGAGGTTTGGCTTGGAAGAGTGGGTATACAGAATAGCAAGAGTGGGCATACTGAGACATCCAGAGCTTGCTTCTTACTACTTATCATAAAAGAATACTTAGTTTAAGTTTCTGCCTCATATCTAGGCTATGAAAAGAAATGGTAGAAATCAAACCCCTTTCCCACGGTACTTCCTGAAGATGACCTTGTCAGAGATCTGGTCATTGCCATGGCAGCTGAGGTCAAAGAGTAAATTACACTTGTGCAACTTGAGACCTCAACTGGCTCTGGGATTTAAGCGACTGCGAGGCCCCTGGGCCAGGTTTCCACAGGCATTTAGGCCATCTGCCTGCCAGCATAATGTTCAGGTGCCCCCTGCTTTTTGAATAGGAACAACTTCCATTTGTTCATGCAGATTTGATAATTGTCTATTTAATCACCTATTTGCATGCACAATTACTCAGTTTGGGCACATTTGCATATGTAAATCTTGAATCGGGCTGCAGCAAAATGACTGCACCTGCAAACTGCAGCCTTGCCCATTTATAAACCCTGGGAGGGGGTGGTGAAAACCAGCCTTGTCCCAAGTGGAAAGCAGGATAAATGAGCTTGAGGTCGAGATATTGAGCATTATTTACATGTGTAAAAAAAGCAATTAATTTTCTTCTAAGCCTGAAAAGGAAAAATAAATTTAGAAAGTAAATTAATTATTCTCTAATAGGAGACAAAGCAATTAGATGAAAACCAGAATAGAAGAAAGTATTGTAAGAAAAGCAATGTTGATTGCTTTTTGTTACCTTTCAATATTGTTACCTTTGACATTTAAAAAACAAAAATTTTAAAACTTGAGGCCACAATGCTGAAATTGAGGTAGAAGCCATCTTTGATGGAAAATGGATCCAGTGCCCTAGCCAGGTAGTTTAGTTGGTTGGAGCATTGTTCCATACACCAAAAGGTTACGTCTGGATTCCAGGTCAGGGCACCTATCTAGGTTGTGGATTCCATCCCCAGATTGGGGTACAAATGGGAGGCAATCTATCCATGTTTCTCTGTCTCTCTATAAAATCAGTAAAAGCATATCCTCAGGTGAGGATTAAAAAAAGAAAGAAAATTAAGCAAGTGACACAAAAGCTTAATGAAGCGGCTTTATGAATATCTCTCTCTTCTCCAACAACATCAAAATTTCCTTAAGGCTTTATGCATGGTATTGTTTTCTCTGGTCATAGATATATTAAACTCAGCTACTTCGGACTTCTGTAACGGCTCTTAGAACATAGAACATGCCCAGATTAATATGGGGAGAATTAACATGTGTGTGGAGAAAGGAAGGGAATATAACGTCCCACTATTATGCATAAGAAATTCTTGGCTTTAGTTTGAATGTCTCATTTGGAAGAGTATTTAAAATTCAGATTATTAAATCAGATTCAACAGATGTGAGAATGGGCCCAAGAATCTGCATTTCATCCAATACTTCAGAAGAATCTGATGCATGTGGGTTTGGAATACACTCTTAGTTTATTTTTGTCTTTTAAATCTTTATTGTTGGAGCTATTACATATATCCCCTTTCCCTCTTTTGCCCCCCCCCCCCCCCGCCCCGTTTTGACCTCTTTTAATCCTCCTTCATCCTCCCCTCTCCCACCCTAGGCCTTCACCACCCTACTGTCTGTGTCCATGGGTTATGTATATATGCATACAAGTTCTTTGGTTGATCTCTTCCCATCCACCCTCCCTCCCATACCATCCTTCTGTCTGTGGAAGACTCTATGAAACACTGATTACTATGGCTTTCAAGGAAACTGACATATGTGTGGAAGTTTGTATTTTTCCCAAAACACACAAAAAGCTCTTCCTGATTCTAAGAAGCCAGCTCCTTGACTGCTTTGTAACAAACGTACTCAGTCCAGTTTGGTTTTAGGTGGGGCCTGTAACAGCAGCCTGGGTTAGCTTAGTATTGCTGTGAATAGCCCCCAGGGCTGGCATGCAAAACTACATTCCAAACCCCACCTCCAACTGGTCTTAGAAGTCCAGACAACCAAGGGCCCTAGCTCAGCCACAGCAAAGACCAGCTCTCCCTGGAACAAGTTTGAGTCACAAGACCAGGAGAAAGCTAAGTGGATATATTCATTGTTTGTGATAAATTATTAATTGTACATTTATTTTGCAATTCATCTCAACACTCTTTTAACCTATGTAAATATGTGTTCTTTTGATTTTTCCTTTGAATTAGTCATAACATCTGCTTAGTTCACTTATATTATATGAGAGAAATCTGTATGAGAGTCATGATTTTATTTTATCTTTTCTGAATTATCTTTTCACAGTTTTGGATGTTTCATCAAGATACCCAATAGATTCACCTGACTTGGTTTATATTGTCCTCTGTTTCTCTATGTACATTTTTTAAAACAAGTGAAATAAATATGTATTAATCCTGCCATTATTACCACCTGCTATTTTTTTCAATATTTTCCAATATTATTAAAAATAATATTTTATGTATCTTTGTATAATATCCTATCTTAAAAGAGCATCATAATTTATTTCATTACTCCTTATTTTAAAATTATGGAGAGGCTGTTTCCACTTTAAAAAAAAAAGTAAATAACACTATGATGAACATTATTATATACATTTAAAAACTTCATTTTAAAATATTTAAGATAGATTGTTAAAGTAAATGGATACAGATGGTATATAGTATCACAAGATACTATAAGTTGCTTTTGATCACAAGAGCAACTGTATATTAAATAAGTCTTTAGTAAACTTTATTCCCCCCAAAAAGTGAATTTATTTTGATTGATGTTTGAAAGGTGATGTATTATAGTAGGCATTGGGTTGGATTTGTTTCAATGGCTGTGATAACCAGAAAACACTATTTTCCAAAATATTTTTAATGGAAAGAATTCTAAAGAGAAGGATAGCTAGATATTGCTTGTGTTTGATGGATAATAACTTAATTGAGTTGATTTCTAGAGAGGGCATAGAAATAAGTTCCATCTGATTATCTTACTTAATGCTCACAAAACACCTGCAAGATGAATATTACTGTCTTCGTATTGCAAGTGAGGAAACTAAGGCTTAGAAAGGTTAATACATGTGTCCCAAATCACACAACTAAGAACTGAAAGAGGCAGGATTTGAACTCTGGTCTTTCTCACCCTGAATTTGAACACAGCCCTTGCTGCTTTCAGTCAGGCTGTGAAACTGACATCTTCATCTACCCTCTCTCCGGTGAATGTTCTCCCAGAAGAAGGGCTGGCCATTAGTTCCTCTTTCTACCAGTGACCTCAAAAACCATCTATCTCTCCCAGTAATTACTTGGATGAAAACAGTGAACCCAGCTGCTTCCCTGGTGATTCTTTAGCTCAGACTCATAAAAGCTGTCTTTGTAGAAGCTGCTGCTTGTCTCTTTCTGTTACTTGGTAATTCCCAAGGGCAAGATTACCTACTACCAGCTGCTCCTCTCTACATGCAAAGGGATTGAGGAAAAATCAAATGCTGATTAAATCTACACATTGTCTTTTCCATCCTCCCCCTGGGAAGACCAAAAAAAAAAAAAAAAGTCACTGGAATTGTAAGACATTGGCTTCAAGCTTTCTCCAAAAGCCCAACAGGATTATTAAACTGATAAAGACAAGAACAACATAGTTCCTTCTAATCTACATGGAGATTTCCACCAGTGCTTCTCTATGTTCTTCCTCCAATGTGTGTATGTGTGTGTGGGAGTGGGGTGGGGGGAGCTATTTAAAATGTAGGCCTCATGCACTCATGAGAGAGGCATGGTGTCTTTCAGAGTCAGGTTTCCCAAAAGAAATGCTTAATCAGAAATTCTGCCTCTTCCCAGGATAATAGGAGAATTTTTAGGATCTCTTGTTTATTATCTACAAATTATAAATTTCCTACCTAGGTACACCTTTTTTACTAATTAATTGTTGGTAATACCTACATATTAGAAATACTGTGTAAATTGACCTTAATCTCTAGTAGTTTTGAAGTATATGACTGTCTTCTTGCTCATTTGAAAGAATCACTGGAAAGCATTTTTAAGGAGTGCTTAACTTCTCCTAAGATGTGCTCATGCTGAGCATCAATCTTTGCATTATCCTACATAATAAAAGGGTAATAAGCACATAGACAGAATGGCAGAACAACAGAACAACCAATCAAACCGTATTATGCTAATGGTATGCTAAGGTTGCTCAACTGCTCACGCTATGACATGCACTGACCACCAAGGGGTAGACAGTTGACCAGTCAACCAGTCACTATGACTTGTACTGACCACCAGAGGGCAGATGCTCTGACTGGTAGGTTAGCTTGGTGCTGGGGTCTGGCAGACAGGGACTGAGACAAGCCCTGGAGCCCTCCCATGGTCCTTTTGAGGCTTAATAGTGCACCAGTGGGGGCCCTCAGCCTGACCTGCACCCTCTCAGAATCCAGGACCCCTTGGGGGATGTTGGAGAGCCAGTTTCATCCTAATCCCGGAGACCACTCCCCTTAGAGGACAGCAGATGCAGGGATCATGGTTGGCAAGCACTGCTGCAGAAGCACAAACCTCTTCAGATCAGAATTAATTGGGTGAAGCCTGAAACAGGCACGGTTGGGCCAGGATGAGTGGGAGTGGCAGATAGGATCTGCAGGCGGTGTTGGACTGCAGGTTTTGGCCTGATTCTACAGCCCACCCAGAGGAACCCTACCCATGCACAAATTCATGCACCCGGTCTCTAGTGATAAGATGATAAAACAGGGCTCTTCTGGAGTTAATATTTACAGACAGGACCATATGATATCTTTTAGATACCCAATATACAGAACCGCATCTTCAGAATTTTCTAAGGAAATTGTGAAGGGTCAGTCTGCTGGCTCTTAGATCCTTATAAGATAAAGGATATATAAAAAAGAATCAGAGAGTGAAGAGAAATACTGCAATCACTTTAGGAAACAATTTGGCAATCTCTTTATAAGTTAAATATAAACTGACCATATGTTCTAGAATCCTAATCTTAGGAATCTACCAAGAAAAAGCATATATGTCCACTCAAAGACTAGTACACAAACTTTGATAGCAGTGTTATTCATAACAGCTCCCAAATGGAAACAATAAAAATGTCCATTAACCTGAGAATGAATGAACAGACTGAGATATATCCACATAATGGAATACTACTGTTACCGGATAATTAAACTTCCCCATCGCTTGTGAGAGTGAGATTCTTGTGATATCTTTAGACAATGTACTTTCTAAGATTCGCATGGAGAATAGGATGTGGAAAAAGCCTTTATTTGCATAAAGTTACATTCCTCGGGTTCCAAGGTCTCATGCCCCTTATGCCGCTCCTGACAAAGGTGCAGCTGGAGTTCCAGCAGAGCCAAAGGCAAAGCCAATGTCTAGAGCTCCCATTTCATGAAGTATGCAGCTGGTATAGTCCAGCATCCAAGCTAATTAAAGTCCATTGGTCCATTGTGGGGGACCCACATGGCGGTGATCAATGTGGGTGCAGGGGAGCATGACTCTGCAACAGGAGACCCATGGTTGAGAGAGAGAAAGAGAGAGAGAGAGAACACCAAGAAAGCACCATCTTTGTTTAGAAATTTAAACAGTGGCCACACCCAACCTGGCTACTGACTCACATCCAGGTGTGATTGACAGTCAAGCACTTTCCCACGGTCACTCAGCCTTACTGGGCATGTGTCTAAACTGCCTCTCTCCACTCCCTTCTCCCATGGATGAGTGGGGAACAGGCTTGGAGAATGTTAAATGCAGCTTTTTAGCAAAGCTGTATAAAGGCCATGCCTATATTATCTAGCTTTCCCTTTCTTCCTTTACTGTTAAAAATAGCCAGTTTATTACAATGGCATCACCACTACTTGACAATTAAAAAGGAAAAAAACTGAATCATACTACAATATGGATAAATGTAAAAAAATATTACACTAGGTGAAAGAAGTAAAAGTACAGTTACAGTATGATTCCAATTAGTATGAAATGTCCAGAAAATTAGTATATATAAAGAAGTAGATTAGTGCCTGGACTTAGGTGTAGGATTAAAAAGGACCTTTTTTGTGTGTGGGGGTGATAAAAAATGCTACATTTAATATTTTATGATAGAGATTCATTCTCAGCAATACCTCTTAGGAAAAGGTGAGCACTCCTTAAAAATGGCTTCCTGTAAACCATGTTTCTTCTCCTGTGAACAGGAAACCATGTTTAAGGGATGCTTATGTTAAGGAATACTACAAGAAAACATGCTTCAAGACTACCGGAAAACAAAGTCTGTTTACATAGCATTTCTAATATGTGTCTATCATCGATTATTAGTCACAAGTGTACCTAAGCAGGTGGTTTTCAATTTGTGTAAAATAAAAACAAGAGATCCAAAGAGTTTTAAAATTGGATTGAAGCAATGGTTGCACAATTCTGTAAATTTACTAAATATTATTAAGTTGCACACTTGAAAAAGGAGAAATTATGGGATGCAGATTATATTTTTAAAAAGCTGCTCTAAAAATGGAGGAAATAGAAGAGATTTTTCATTAGCTCTTCACTAGCCACAGGTGGCTAGTCCAAACTGAGATGTGCTTTACTTGTAAAATGCATGTCAGATGTCAGACTTAGCATGGGGGGGGGGGGGGGAAGAATTATATATTGTATTATCTCACTAATATTTTTTATATTGGTTACATGTTGAAGTGATAATATTTTGGATATATGGAGTGAATAAGGTATATTAACATTATTTTTATCTGTTTCTTTTTAGTATGACCAAAAGAAGACCAAATATGAGATAGATTGACTATAAAAAATAAAAATAAAAAGCCATATGATGAGTCTACAGGAGTCATGCAGGCCTGTTGAGGACAAAACATTGTGGATATCACTCATTCACAGAATCACCAGGAGTTGGAGCAAACTCAGTGGCGTGTTACACATAGACTAGAAGATTAAAATAATTTGTGTGGTTCACATTGTATTTCTACTGAATAGTGCTGCTATAGAGAGCACTATTGCCCCACCCCCATCTCTGGAGAAGAGAATAGAGTCTGCTAGCGTCTAATCCCAAACCTAGTGAGGAGGTACTTCGAGTGGAACTTTCACATTGTTTATAGGTGCTCACTGTAGTCAAAGGGATCATAGACTGTGGCCAATAGCAGCAGGATAAAACAGATCTGCATGCTGATCACCCAGGACTTGGCCAAGTGTGTCTGGATCCCATCCTCATGAGAGAGAAAAGCACCGCCTAGAGCTGGTGAGAGCCCCTCACAGCCGAGTCCTAGTGAAGAGGACCAGCAGCAGAGAAAAAGCTATGGGCAGGTTGAGAGGTGTCAGATGAAGGAAAATTCTTCTTGTCCACATCACGGAAATTAGAAGACAAATAAGAGCTAGGTTTTGATTCTAACTCAACGTTGTGTGTTTTTTTTTTTTATTAATGTATTGATTACACTGTAATCAATCAAAAACAGAGCTGCTGCAGTGCTGAATCCCAAGAAGGAGGCACTATTCAAGTCATAGCCCAGGTGAGAGGTTCCCAAACATGTGAAAGGCCAAGGAGCCCACACTGGTGGTCACAGAATCCACTTTCCCTAAGCACGTGCCATCACCAGAGAGGGAGGCCAGCTGCAAAGGCACCTACCAAATGATAATTTTTTTCATTCTTGAGCCACCCTGCTCTCTCTCAAGGATAGATCTGAAACTGGCTAGCCAACAGAACAGGACATGGTGGTTGGAAGTCAGTCCAGCCAGAGCCAACATTTCTTTAAATGATGAGAAAATTTGTAAAGGTACCAAGTCTGAGGTTCAAACTCAGGATAACCCTAATTTCCATCCATGCTCCTTCTATGGGAGGCTAAAGGGTCAAATTCAGCCCATGTTGAACATCATTCATTTTGGTGTAATAGGATCCCTTGTTCAGAGTGCCATCACTGTGATCAATAATGCTATCAGTGCCTCATTGATTGTTGCTAAGTGGGTGTCAGAGACCAGAAAAATAAAATGTACCCTACACACATCTAAATCCCATGCCCTTTGGTGCTATAGCTCAGTGGACACAACTTAAGTGAAAATGAATACAGTGAACACTAATATTCATCATCCATCTAGCTATCATATATGTACACATATATGTATATTTAGAATTTGTAGTGTTGAGTGTAGCAAGATAATACATTACATAAGAAAATCATACTTATTCTTTTTGAAGACTCTTTTAGAGATACCTTGATACTATGAAAACATGATAAATAGATAATATACTTATGATTAAATGTACCCTAGATATAAATATTTCTAGTTCCTCACATAACCTTAGCTTTTCATACCTGTGTTCTTTTAACTGACGGCTCAGCTCTGCTTTTTACCTTGCAAATTGCATCTGATTTTACTTTTGAGTGCTGGCCAAGCTTTACCTTGTTCTCATGCAACACTTGAATAATCTTGTTAAGGTGATAAGAGTCTCTAGATGACAACACCATGGTCATGGCTCAGATGGCAAGTTTATGTTTTAATATTCCCATCACTTGAAGAAGAGTTAAATAAGACGTGACACACAGAATGCAAACCAAAGAACCGCAGCGAGCCTCTGAGAGCCGCCTGCTCAGCCAACCACCTTCCATTTCTGCTGCTGGTGCGGCCAGCCAAAGGCAGGAATCAGTTTCTGTGGATAACTCTGTCCCACATCGAGGCCTTTGCATGAGCCTCTGCCTCTTTTTGAAATGGTTTTTCTTTTATTCTATTTGCATGCCAGTGTCCCTCCATCCTTTAAATCTCAACTGTAATGCCATCTTGGAGATGTCTACTTTGACCAACCAATTAGGTCTTTCTATCACTTTCTATCTTATTCCACTCCCCCCCCCCCCCCGTAGTACTAATCATATTTTGAAAGTATTGTATTCACTTTACTATTTTTCTTTATATTCTAACATGCTCTATGAAGATAGGGACTCCTCCCTCTTGTTAACAATTGTGCCTCCAGAACAGATGTCAGTCCTTGATTTACAGTTACAGTTCAATAAATGCTTGTTGAATGAATATAGGAAAATGAAAACATCACTTGATATCCTGGTGATAAGAATCTAGGCTTATTTCACCATTTAATAGGCAATATCATCCATTGATTAAGAACATGGACCCCATGGCTGTGGTTTTCCTGCTCACTAGCTGTGTGGTCTTGGGTACCTGACATTTTTTGAGCCTTAGTTTCTTCAACTGTGACATAGCTATCAATTCATTGAGTTGTTGGGATATCAGATGAGCGATGTATGCACAGCACTTAGCAAGTTCTGGCCCTTAGTTATTAATAGTCGCTCTCTATTTTAATGTAAGATATTCAAAGAGGAATATTCTAAAATCATTCCAGTTAAAATAACAATACGTATCTAAGTACCTTTATTTAGAATGCTCCACCTCCACTGCCAAGTCATTCTATCATTGGAGCCTTACCTCATGTACCCCAGCCCTGCAAACCTTTCCTGAAGCCCTTATGGTGTGTTAGTGGTCCCAGCGAGCCCCCGCTTTGAACCTGGGAGGGCTGTGAGCACACAGATGCCAACCCAGTGATCTTCCCTGATGGTGTGCCTCAGACCACATACCTGGGATGGGAAGGAAATATTTGAATGTCTATTTTGAATAGAAGAGAGAGAGAGAGAGAGAGAGAGAGAGAGAGAGAGGCAAATGAAGCACAACTCGTATCTAATATGTTGTTTGATCTTGACATGTTTCTTTGCTCCCCCTGCCAGACAGTGATGTGTCAGCTGTGCTGCCCAAGGTGTTGTGAACGAAGAATGGGATGCTAATGAAATGGACATGTTTCTTAAATGGGAAACACAGGTTAAAAGAAATGTTCACAATGAAAGCACAATTGAACAATAGGAAAATGGCTGAACTGCTGTTTTTATTATTAGTCATATTATGACATCAGATCTGTTAACATTTTGAGAAAATAAAAAGTGAAGTTTTTAAGAAAATGATTTGAAATGTCATTTTACACTTCCTATGATTAACAAAAAGTCCCAACCATAAGTGAATTTTGTTCAACCCAAAGCTGAACACCAGAAACCGCTAAGATTCTGATTATGAACAGATGGCGTTAAGACTGTAATATAACATTAAGTGGTCTGAGTGGCAGCACAGAAACCACTAAGGTGTTTAATAAATAATGCCCTGGTTTTGTGGTCAGTGAGTCTCAATTTTTTGTATTTGGTGAGTGGGAGATGAGGAGATTGGTGGTTGGGGGAGAATGAATGAAGAGAAGAGATTGATATCATACCCTCCTAGGAATTGTGTCCAAGTATGCAGACGTGGATAATCTAGTTCATCCCTTACCCGAGGAATTTTAAATCTTTTTCTCCCTAACCTTCACCCCTAATTAGAAAGTTAGAGAACTATTATTCTAGTTAACAGATGATACAAGTTGAAATAGAAAGGAAAGAAAAGCTTAGAAGTAGCTTAGAACAACCAAAGGTGAGGAGGGCAAATATTTAGAAAAAGCAGAATTTGCACATAGTAATACAAATAATTCATTAATATGTAGAAACTATTTTGTTCACATTTGCTTACATTTGATGAAAAAAAGTAATATGAGCCGAAACTGGTTTGGCTCAGTGGATAGAGTGTCGGCCTGCAGACTGTGGGGGATGTGCAAGAGGCAGCTAATCAATGATTCTCTCTCATCGATGTTTCTAACTCTCTATCCCTTTCTCTTCCTCTCTATAAAAAATCAATAAAAATGTATTTTAAAAAGTAATATGATAGGAAATTAGCAGAAGGACATAAGTAAAGTAAATAAGAGTATTTTATAATACAATTATCCTATCTAATAAAGAGGTAATATGCAAATTGACCATCACTCCAACATATAAGATGGCTGCCCCCATGTGGACACAAGATGGCTGCCACAAGATGGCCAGCAAGGGAGGGCAGTTGGGGGCAATCAGGACAGCAGGGGAGGGCAGTTGGGGGTGACCATGCTGGCAAAGGAGGACAGTTAAGGGTGACTGTGCCTGCAGGGAGGGCAATGAGGGGTAATTGGGATGGCAGGGAAGCAGTCAGTCATCAATCAAGCTGGCAGGGGAGTGGTTAGGGGGTGATCAGGTTGGCAGGCAGAAGCAGTTAGGGGCAATCAGGCAGGCAGGCAGTAGTCCTAGATTGTGAGAGGGATGTCTGACTGCCCATTTGGCCTGATACCACCAGGTTCAGGCTAAATGAGCAGTCAAACATCCCACTAGGGGTCCCAGATTGGAGATGGTGCAGGCTGGGCTGAGGGACACACCGCCCCCCTAGCCCATACACGAATTTTGTTCACCAGGCCTCTAGTTCTTATATAAAACCCTGCTCAAGTCAGTGGTGGGATATATAGGACATATCACCTTGTTCCTTAGTTAATGATAGCTTAAATAAATATGAATGTTGGGCCCCTGCCACTTACCTGGGGTCAGCTTCCTAAGAAGGAGGTGCAAAGACTTAGGAAAGAAAATCTTTAGAACTATCCTGGCATCTCTCAAACCTTATTCAAAAAGGGATCTTTTAAATCATTTGAGAAAATTCATTTGAGAAAAAAATATGTTCTCCCTTTGTATAAAAGTACAATTTTGCAATTAAATTTTATTTCTCTTTATTTGCTCTATATCATGCCAGAGGCTGGTTAGTAAAGTCTGGGCTGATTATGCAGGGACTGGGTCTAGGAAAGCCAGGAATTGTTTTTGTTAACTTGCTGTGGGTTCTAGGGCTGCCAGGGGACCAGGCAAATGACAGGGTTCACTCAGGTAAGTGCCCAGGAGGCCACTGGAGAATACCATCCCCATGGAAACAGAGCAGCTTCCACTCAGCTCAGGCAAATCATTGTTATCATAATAGTAACACATTTTAAAATACTTTAGCAAAAGCTGATTGCCAGCCCTGATCCTTAAAAATCACCTGATGATCTTTAAAAATGGACTGACCCCTGGGCCCTACCTAAGCCCTTAAATCAGAATCTCTGGGGGTGATATTTGGGCACTGGAATTTTCTTAAAGCTCTCTAGGTGATTCTGTAGAGCAGCCATGATAAAGAACTGCTAGCCTAGACAATGTGATAGGTTGTGTGTAGTAAGGTTTAATTACAACCCAGATGTAGCAGGCATTATGATCAGTAAGGAATACTGCAGGAATAATCAGCTAATATCATATCTAAAGGGCCACACTACAGAAGTGATTATTGACAGTGCTTCTGTCAGATTAGCCTAAGAAGTTTAATTAATAAACATGTTAAGCTAGTGGCCTGGTGCATGAAATTTATGCATGGGGTTGGTGTCCCTCAGCCCAGGCTGTACCCTCTCCAATCTGAGATTCCTCAGGGGACATCCTTCTCGAAATCTGGGAACACTGGCTCCTAACTGCTCATCTGATCACCTGATCACCCCTAACCACTCTGCCTGCCTTCTTGCCCCCAACTGTTCCCCTTGCTAGCCTGATCACACCCAACTGCCTGCTCTCCCCGCCCCCATTGGCCTGTTTGCCTCCAACTGCCGCCCTGCCAACCTGATCACTCCCAACTGAACCCCTTCTCCCCCCCAGCCAGCATGCTTGCCTCCAACTGCCACTCCCCAACCCCCTGCCAGCCTGATCATCCCAACTGCCTCCCCCTTCCCTTTCTGGCTTGCTTGCCCCCAAATCTCCCCCTGCCAGCCTAATCACTCCCAACTGCCCTCCCCTCCTAGCCTGATTGCCCCTAACCACTTTTACTTTGGCCGCACCACCATGGCTTTGTCAGGAAGGATGTCTGGAACGTCTCCTGGTCTAATTAGCATATTACCCTTTTATTAGTATAGATGTCAGGGATTTTTAAAAAAAAATGTGTGACTTGGCCGAAGCCGGTTTGGCTCAGTGGTAGAGCATCGGTCTGTGGACTGAAGGGTCCCAGGTTCGATTCCGGTCAAGGGCATGTACCTTGGTTGCGGGCACATCCCCAGTAAGGGGTGTGCAAGAGGCAGCTGGTCAATGTTTCTCCCTCATCGATGTTTCTAGCTCTCTATCTCTCTCCCTTCCTCTCTGTAAAAAATCAATAAAATATATTTAAAAAAAAATATCTGTGACTTGTTAATTAGCATAATGAATTTCAGAAATGGGCTCTTATTGGTAGAATTGGGATATATTTTAGAGACACTCCCCAAACTTCTATGAACAGTGCATAAGAGTAAATAGAATAGTGCATAAAAACTTAATCCTTGCATCCAGCCATTGGGTCAGAGCACCGAAGGTGACCGGATGCTGATACTGGGAGTACTGGGAGTATTGGGATCCTGCTTCAAGACTTATGTGCATGTCAGAGTACCCAAAGGACTAAGAGCTCAGCAAAACTTCATCAACCTCATAGAACAGACAACTTCCTGGCAAATGTTTATTTAATAAATGCTAGAGTTATGGCAGAAGTTGGTTTGAGACTCACAGAAAAGTGGCAAAAAGTTGCTAACTCTAACCTTCCTACAAGTTTGTAGTGGTTACTGTCTGCCTATCAAAAGAACCCAAGAGTTATATATTGACTAGACCGGTGTGGGTCAGGTTTGCAGCAATCATTGAAGAACACTATGACCCAGTGTTATCCAATTCTTCAATTTAATTTTTAAACTTTAAGTGTTACAACTAAACTTATATTTGTAAGGAAAAACAAACAAAAAACCTCTTGTGTAGAACCAGCAACTTTTCTCTGGGCCAGATTGGACCTGAATGCTATGCATTCATGCTCTGTAGTCCCAGACATTGAGAGGCCCTACAATTTAGCCTGCTCCTCAGGAACCAGTCAGTGATCTGAGAACTCCAGACAGTCCAGGCAGGAAGGATAAATCTGGTTCTTGAGGCCAAGGCAAGAAATGTGTAGGAATTCAGAAGGCAAGAGAGCAAGATGGTAACATGGGTGAATGAAATGCTGGCAGGAGGCTGTTCCTCTAAAACTCTTCCACTTCTCCAGGCATGGGGCAGTTCCCAAATGCAAAGCCAAACAAAAGTTTACTCCATGACCTCCTATGGAGTAAGCAAAAGGAGCAAGGGTTATAAAGAGAGAGAAGTTTATTGACTTTGTCATATCATACTGAGCATGTATTTTATACACAGTCTTGGACTAAGGCACTGGGAAAAGGAGATAGTTGATGTCTAAGAAAAACACTCCCATGTTTTGATTAGCTCACACATATGATACTTCTGACATCTCATGTGTGGACCCCCCACACATACACACATACTAAGCAATTCTCTAACATCCCAGTTTGGATGCCATTCAATTCAATTCAATTCAATTCAATTCTGACACTATCTACCTGGAATATCAGATTTCCACAAGTTAAGGACCCAGTCCTATAAGATTGCCCTTGTTTCATATGCCAATCCCAAAGTCCATTTTGTCACCTATACCCCTGACCTACTGATTATAAATCAGATTTCACAGGAAACCTTCTTGGGGTTTAATAATTCACTAGAATGGCTCATAGAACTCAGGGAAATCCTTTTACCAGTGTATTATCCTACCTAATAAAAGAGTAACATGCAAATTAACAATCACTCCACTATACCTACCAGCCATGCCCAGTAGCCAATCAGAGCAAGTATGCAAATAAACCCAACCAAGATGGCTACAGCCACAAAGAGCAGGAGGGAGGCTTGGGAATGGAAGAAGCCAAGCTTTCTGCACACTCTGGCAGGCCTAAGCCTCCACTCAAGGCTACAAAGTTTCAATTATGGAAGGTAAACAAATCCAAACAGAAATGGCTGCCACCATGGAGCAAGCAGGAGGCTACAAAGTTTTAATTGTAGAAGGTAAATAAATCCCAGATACTAGGTTGCTGGGGGGCGTGGCTGGCCTGCAAACCACCAGAAGCCCCTTGCTCAGGCAAACTCACACCCCAAGGGAACCCCCACCCTGATCTGGGATACCCTTCAGGGCAAACCAGCTGGCCCCCACCCATGCACCAGGCCTCTATCTTATCTAATAAAAGAGTAATATGCAGATTGACCATCACTCCAACATACATGATGACTGCCTTCATGTGGTCAAAGATCCTGCCCCCATGTGGACGCAAGATGGTCAGAGGGGAGGTCAGTTGGAGGCAATCAACCCTGCAGGGGAGTGCAGTTAGGGGGGACCAGGCTGGCAGAGGAGGGAAGTTAGGAGCAAACAAGGCTGGCAGGGGAGTGGTTAGGGGGTGATCAGGCTGGTAGGCAGAAGCAGTTAGGGGCAATCAGGAAGGCAGGCAGGTGAGCAGTTGGGAGCCAGCAGTCCTGGATTGTGAGAGGGATTACCACCAGGATCAGGCCAAATGGGCAGTCAGACATCCCTGGAGGGGTTCCAGATTGGAGAGGGTGCAGGCTGGGCTGAGGGACATCCCCCACCCCACCCTCGTGCATGAATTTCATGCACTGGACCTCTAGTCTAATTAATAAAAACCCAGTGGCCATGATGCAGTAATGACCAAAGACCAGTCACCAGGAGGTGCATTGAGCACCTCTAGGTCCCTCCCCAGCCCTATCCCGGCACATGGGCAGAGGCTCTTGCAGCAGGTGAGGTGCAAGCTACTAGCAGCAGAGAGCTATGAGCGGTGGAGGGTGGAGCCCAAGCCACAAGTGGCAATGAATGGGGTGGCCAGCTGAGGCAAGAGGAAGCAAGCTACTTGCACATGATTTTGTGCATGCTGGGCCTCTAGTAAAGATATAATAAAAGGTACAGATAAACAACCAGATGAACTGATACATAGGTCAAAGCATGGTTAACAGGGCATGGAGTGTCCTTCCCTATTCAAGTGCACCACTCTTCCAGCAGCTTCACATGTTCACCAGCCTGGAAGCTCTTTAAACCTTGTACTTTCAGAATTTTTATGGAGGCCTCACCATGTAGACATGATCGATTATTAACTCACTCTTCCTGAAGAATTGGGAAAGGGATGGAATGTTCCAAGCTTCTAATCAAGGCTTGGTTTTTCTGGTCAACTAGCCCCAAACCAGGAATCATCCAGGAGCCCATCTAAAGTTATCTCTTTAGAACAAAAGACACTCTTATCACCGAGGAAACCCCAAGGGGTTTAGGAGCTCTTGTCAAATACTGGGGTCAAAGACCAAATATTGGAACAAAAGATGCTCCTATTGTTATCACAAGAATTATAAGATTTTTAGAAGCTCTGTTCCAGGAACCAGGGGCAAAGAGCAATGTGCATATTTTCTATTATTACACTGTTGAGAATTCTGGTGCTTTTAGCCAAGAGAAAGCACTTAGCAAACCTCTGAGGAAAAAACAATAGAGGTTCCTAGACTCCTTGAGATCTTCCAGCAGAGAACACTACAGAGTCTTAAAAACTAAGTTCAGGAAGGATCCTGGCAGCTCTGGGGACCTGTGCACTTGTGGGACCCTAGCCACCCCTATGGATATGTTCTTCACTTCAGCCAAAGGTGTATCCCACAAAAGGGACCCCACTGGCACATGAATTCATGCACTGGGCCTCCAGTCTGTATTGAAAATGAATGTCATATAACATTTGAGGAGGGATGACTAGTGAATAAAAGTGCCACAAAAGAGCAAAAAACAGTGTTATCACACTACGGTAGTTAGAATCGTCCACCTATGTAATTAGACCATTGCCTTGGCAATTGGTTACTGTTTCTAAGTACTTGTCCATTGTTTTCTGGCCTTTGTGAGACCAAATTGTCAAGCACTGGCTGTTTCTAAAGGCTTCTATGCTCTGCCTTTCTTCACTGGTCACTGGAGAGGCTTGGAGAGAGTGAACTGCCCCCAACTCCCTTTTTGTTCTTGGTTCCTTTCACATTCCTTCACACAGATTGTGCCTCAACTACACTAAATCACATGCTCCATCTGGACTCAAAATGCTCCATCCAGTCCCATTGGGCTATGAGGATTCAGAGGACACACTGCTTCGGCTGGACTCCCAGCTGTGCCGTCACCATCTCTGAAATCTTGGGAACATGACCTGGTCATTCTGGACCTGACATTTTATATGCTGTACAAATAAAGACACCCACCTCATAGGAGTGTTGTCAACATAAAATGAGTTAATATGTATAAATGCTTAGAATGGTGCCTGGCACATAGTAAGTCCTCAGACATTGTACTCTAGCCTCACTTCAGACTTTTCTGCATTGTTGTTTCTCCTGCCTGGAATTCCTTTAGCCCCATCCCCCTTCCTTCTGTTCTCTTGTTCTAGTTCAAATGTCACCTCCCTTAAGGGAAAACTCCCTGACTTGCCCAAGCAGGGCTGATCTTGCATCTTCATGGCAGGACCCCAGAACTTACCATTATTGCATTGTCAGTAAGTGTCATTGTGCAGTTGTGAGCTTCTTAAGGTCAGAGTCATTGTATCCCCTACACATTTGTTTCCACCCTAGCTTTACTCACAAAAGGTTCTAAATTAGTATTTGTTGAATGAATGGATGGATGAATAAACTAATTGAACAAGCAGCCAAGCAATCAGATATTCTCTACCATATGTAAATTAGTAGAATTCTTCCTGATACTCAGAAAAGACTGAATAAAGCTTTTCTGTGCTTGTATATTGTGAAAGGAATAATGAATTCAATCAATCCCTTCTAGAAATTGCCACATGAAAGGATTTTCTGTGTTCTGACTTAATTCACTTGCCATGTCTATGCCAGGCTTAGGTTACAATGCCAGGTGAAATGGATATTTGGAATATGTTAGTATAGTTATGGGTGGGAAATCCAAATAATGTAGACAAATGTATCTTTTCAGAAAGTATGTATTATCCATGTAGCCGTTCTGGGACCACCTGATTTACCAGGCCCCATTCCAAGTCTGCACTTCCTTTTCCCACATGTGGCTCACCCTATTGTGAAAAGGCCCATTCACGAGAGGCTCCTGGATGCACTCACTGGGGACTCGCACACTGTTACAGCTGAGTATACACTGAGTTGGCCACAGTCTGCAGGATTCTGACCCCAAACACTCCTGGAGGGCAACAGAACCAGAAGAAAACCCTTTTGCCCAGGAGCGGAGTTAGAGGTCAGCTTTCGTGGGAAAATCACAGTGCTCTTGCATGATTTTTCCCTTATCGACGAGTCTGCCAAAGGCACCACATGCTTTCTCCTCTCCTTGTGGATTTCTCTTTTCCCTTCCACTTTCTCAGAAGGAACTTTCTAGCATCTTAATGATGGATCATCGGGCAGAGATTCAGGACATCTGGGTTCCAGCCTCAGTCCTCCTGTCGAATGAGGCACATCCCTTCCTGTAGCTGTGCCTCAGTTTTACATGGTGAAGTGCAGTCTCTCTCTTTTGGCCACGAACACAGTGCAGTTTGTTCTGAGAGCCTCATAATTAATGATTGCTCTGCTAACCCAAAATAGTTTATTTTCTCTGGAATATAAAATCCCTATGACTTAAGAGGCAGCTGTTTTGCAGTAATTTTAGAAGGACAACCTTTCTTCTATGCAGGAAAATAAAATAATTGAGCCAAGTGATGTCTCTAAGAGCTAGCAATGGTCTTGGGCTGCAAAATGGTCTCTTCCTTCCTTGCCTTGATGCTTGTATCTAGGAGGCAAAGATGACCATTACAATATACTCTTTCTACAAAACTATCAAGTGTAGTATTTGTTTCTTAAAAGATAATATAAATTTAGAGTAATAGTGATAATTGGAGAATATTGTGTCACCCCAGAAAAAGTGAAACCACTGTCTGTCCACAGAAAATACAGAAAATAAAGAAGCAGATTTGATAATAGTAATATAATTTTAATTTTATTGGCTCATTTATGGTGAATTGGAAATTTTTTTTATTATAAGAGGAAGTACAAGGTGCTACAATTGGAGGTTGTTATGTTAGAACTGCATTGGAACATTTAAATAATTATAGTAGTGTAATTTATAGATATATGACTTATTAATTAATCCTAATCTATAAAATTTACCAAAACATTGTTCTAATTTTATTAAATGTGCTATCATCATTCCTACTAAATAATTATATAGTTCCATCATTGAGATTCATTTTAAGCAAACAAATGGATTTTTTTCAAGGTAATGAATCATGAACTCATTAAATAATATATCATCTTGAATTAACATTTCTTTTGTTAATTACAATTTTAATATGGTCTCTACTAGAATTAATAATGGAGATAGAGGGTATTTAAAATAAAATGTAGCCCCTTATTATTGATTAATAAAGGGTTAGTTGTCGAATTTGCTAAATTCTCCCTTCCCAAGCCAAGGAAGTGTTGGAAGAAGCAGCTTTGGCATAAACTTAGAGCCATGGTCATGGCCAATGTACCTGACGTTCTAATGACATAGGAGGATAGTTTCCTTTACCTGTGGGCACAAGGGTAAGCATGTGGGTCTCAAACAACAGCCACAAAACCCTAATAGAAGTGAGAGTGTTAGTAGCAGAGCTTTCCTTTCTGGGGCAGTGTCTCAATGGGATGACGTTGATATTTGGAGAGGGTTAGGCTTGATTATGAGAAATGCTGAGCAATTAGTATCTTTAATCTTCATTAATGAAATGATGGTTCCTCCTTGTCCCCTTGATTTAACAAGACAAACTACCACACTTATTTCCAAACATCCCCTTAATGCTTTGTCACAAGAAGAGATTCTGCATGTTGTCTTTGGGCAGAATTCTACCCACTTTGCCTTAAAAAAATCCAGGTAACTACTAGGGTATTTAGTGAAATGACAGTTTCTCAATCAACTTGCCAATCCTTTCAAACCTGTGCTCTGTTCTGGAGTAAGTTTTTCATGAAAAGTTATAGTCAGCCAGGGCAAGCCTGACTTTTGCCTTAAAGCCCACCATTTTTCTTTTTCTTTTTTAAAAATAATATATTGTCATTGATGTCAGCAAGGAAAGGAGAAGGAGAGAGAGAGATAGAAACATCAATTATGATAGAGAATCATTGATTGACTGCCTCCTGCACACCCCACACTGAGGATTGAGCCTTCAATCTGGGCATGTGCCCTGACCATTAATGGAACCATGACTTCCTGATTCTTAAGTGGATGCTCAACACTGAGCCATACAGGCTGGGCAAAGCCCACCAGTTTTAATCAACGTGTGCCAACTTACTCAGAAGACAGCCAAGCCAAAATTGCAAAGATGGCTGAAATCATTAAAAGGTTTATGTATAAGTAATTGCACAATTACAATAGAGCATAGCAATTTCAGAAATGCCATTTTTGTTGTTTGCCAAATGAGCCTCTGCCTTTTTAGGAGCCAAAGGAGCTGCCCTTCCTGAGGGCATACCTGAGTCAATGGCATGCAGGTTGCCTTCTCTCCTTTCTGGGGAAGACATTCTATTGTTTTTCTGGGGTAAGAGTGGCCATCATTTTAGATTTCCTGATAAGACTGACTCATGAGGCTAAATAATTTTCATAAAAATACATGAGCTCAACCAGGCAATAAATAAGGCTCTCAAATTAAACTAGAGATTGTGGCAGCATCTCTGTCTGCTTTTTAAAAACTCTGTGAGAAACAAGGTTTTATTTCATCTGACATGAAAAATCAATAAGCAAGGAATGGTTCCTATCACTTATGCATGACTAAAATTGGCTATGGAAAGACCACAAATGGAATTCTGACAGTCATTAAACTCCTGACAATTTAAAAAGTAGACAAATAGAGGAAATATACAGGGGTGGGCAAAAGTAGGATTCTGGTTGCATTGTGACATCTTTTGAGTTGATAAAGCTATTGTACTAATCATAACCTGCATGTTTTTTTTTTTCCATTTGAACAACTGTAAATTTATTTTTGCCCATCCCATTATATTCTTCTAGAATTGTATTTGAAGTACTTTCTTACCTGACATGAAATCATCAGGTATTTGATTCCTATGCAGTAAATTGGGGAAGGGAGGATATTAGAAAAGTTTCATTAGAAAAATCTACTAAGCAAGGTCTATTGCAGTATGCAAGAGGAATGAGGTGAGTTATATAAAATCCTATGTGTACCGTTCTTGTCTTGGTCTCATTCCTCCATGTTTACCTCAGACTTGACTATTAAGTGTATTGCTTCAGCTCTCATCACCTTGCCTTCAACCAAGGACATTAGAGAAGTATACGATTGAGACACTCCCCCAAACACTTCCTGTGTCCTAATTAGTGTGGGTTAGTACCAGGCTTCCCAGTGGGAAGCATTGGGAACATGGGATTCACATTAATTTTTGATTACACTATAAGGAAAAACAACCTAAAATATGTTTTATTTTATTTTAAAAATGTACCCTTCACATTGTTTTAGTGTGGCATCTATAAATTTTGATCATAATTTTAAGAAATGTAATTCCTTAGTAGGTCCAGACTATATGATTTCTGTCATATTGATAACATCGACATTTAAAATTGAGATGGTTACATCAATCTTTTAAATATATCCAATGGGGGTTAGATGATTTAACAATTTGATTCTGAGGATCATCTATTATTAAAATATAGAAACATGCTCCTATTAATTGTATGAAATTTTATACTGTTCCTTTTTATTTGAATTTATATTATTAGTCTACTTCATATTTTTATATCAGAATATATTTTTATTAATTAATATATAACTGTTTTAAAAGAACATATGAACATTTAAATATAAAATTTACAATCATAAATTTTTTATTACAACCTTTTAATTTAATATAATTATTATTCATATACAATTGACCACCACAGCATATTACACATTTGAATACACTTTTATTAAGCATAAAAAGCAAAATTGTAGTAGAGATATATTTTTAATTAGATAAATTAAAAAATAGTTTGTAAATTCATGAACAAATATATATTGTTAGAATTAAACAGAATTTAGCCTTACATGATAGCTATTTTTGCTTTTATGGTTGTAAGCACTAAGAAAATTCATTTGCATAAATAAATAGATAAGAATGGAAAGAGTTTTATTATAAAGTATCACTCAACTTTTTAAACATTTTCTGAGTTATATAATTGCCCAGGGATCTAATGAATTGTTCTTTGATAACTTGACTAGGTCCTCCTTCACTTTCATTGCTAGCAATGATTTGGAAACCACATGACTCAGAAAAGAATTTCTTAGCTGCTAGTAGAGTTATTTACTTTCTCAAAATTGGTTTAATGTTTCATTTTGGTCCTTGGTTTGTTGCCCTAGTGGTTTTCATACTCAGAGCAAGGGCCAGGATAAGATTTAGGGTAAGATTCAGGAGGCCAATGTAAGCTACACTGTGCCGGGAGCTGCCAATTGCTCTTCTTTCTTGTACAGTCTTTGCAGAACTATACAGGCAAGAAATTGTACAGAGCAAGAAAGTTATAATGTTGCTTGCACACAGTGAATCAAGTCTTGAGGTTTGTATTCAGCTCTGGATAAAATATGTTGACAATCTGGACCATACTTGGATCATAAAGAATATGAAAGAATACAAAAAGCAGGGCTTTGGACAAATGGTTAAAGAAACTGCTTTGTTGGGAATAGAAAAGATAGGACATAGTTTGTCTACTAGTCTATACAACTCAGGGAAAGGTTAAAATTGTTCAATATTCTACCAGAGAGCAACACTGGGATTAATAAGTCTATCAACAGGAGGGACTTTGAATAACTATCATTGTCCAACGCTGCAATGAATGAGTAGCCATTTGACATGATGTCAACAATGCAATGAATAGCATTCCCATCCCCTCAACCACTGGAAATGATCAAGTAGGAACTAAAGAACAATTTCCAGGGATGCTGTAGAGGAAAGTTCTGCATAAAGCAGTGGGGTGAGTGAAGTGACCTATAGGGTCTCTTCTTCTGATATGCTAAGTACTATGTTTAAACACTAATTTGTTGTCTATTTATAAAATGTTGCCAGTTACCTAACACAGTGGAACGTTATTTGGACTCTTTGTAGGATAGTGCGGATGGATTTGCATGAATTAACCACACTCCTCTGTCTAATCCTCCTTGTGGCCAAAGGCATGCAGTTCTGAGACTTCTGGGTTTGGAAGTACAGTTTGTGGCTGAGGCACAGAACAAAGCCAGGCTGCTCACTTGGGGATCAAAGCAAGAAACTTGGCTATCCTACATTTTCTGACCAATGTAGCTAACCACATATGCTTCCCTTTACAACAGTTCATCTTGACTCAGGGAAGTTGAGCTTCATTTCAATACTACACTTTATTTTGAGATCCATCAAGTGTAGTATTGGGTAGCTATTAGAATGATAATCAGTTCTGGAATTATGTTCCAAATGATCCTGAATCATCTTAAAAATGTTCATATTTCTTAGGAGCCATTTGCCCATGTAAGGGTTACTATTTACAAACATCTCTCTAAGTGTTATAATTAATACACGCATTCATTCTGCACTTTGTTTCTATGCATCACAGTTATATCTTTCCCAAACCAGTCTCCAAATAATAAAGGGATAATTCAGCTCATTTGTTTGGGTTTAAAAACCTATGCACATTGCTTAAAATTGTGTACAAACTAGATATAGTATTACTGAAATTATTATTTAATTTGCAGTAAGAGTTATTTATTTGTTTGTTTATTTATTTCAGAGTGGAAGTAAAGGAGGGAGAGGGAGAGGGAGACAGAAAAAGAGAGAGAGAAACATCAATGTGAGAGAGACATTGATTGGTTGCCTTCCTCACATGCCCTGACCAGCTCCGGGAATCAAACCTTCTACTCGTTAGTGTGTCAGCCGACACTTTAATCACTGTGTAACAGTGGTCAGAGGTAATTTTCAGTATTTTTTCATTTAATTTTTAATTTACATAGATTTTTATTGATATAGAAAGTCAACTTTTATAAAATAATATATGCTCATTTAAAACAATAAAATCTATGGAAATGTATAAAAGTCCTGCTTATCTTTTCCCCATTGCTATAATTTCACTCTTCAGAAATAAGAATTATTAATTGTAATTAATCCTTAAAGAGCTCTATAATACATATATAACATAGATATTTTATTGCATGATATAAGAAATATGCAGTTAGATTTAAGTTATTTTTAATCAAAATTAATCCTTACACATTTTAAAAAGTCAAATTATTTTCCAGAAGTTGTTGAGGAAGTAGTATCCCCAAAAACTATACTCTATCAAACTTCCTGCTCTCTAGAAGCCACCACTCACAAAACTTTTAGCTATTTATGTCTGTATTCATAGTTATGTTTCTTTATGTTTAAGTTGTTATTTTTCATTTAACTGTAGGGATGATGATTTATTAGACCCACTCCATGCATATGTTCATGTATGCACACATACACACATATTCGCACGTATAAACCTTTATTTTCTTCCCATCCTACAGATGTAGTTGTGAAGTATTTTTACTAGATCAGTATTCAGTATTTTTATCACTGTATGTACACAATATTCATCTGAGCAGTTTTCCTTTCTATGAGTAGATTTCCTTTCCTGAAACCCTTTTTGTTTTCCCTAAACTTAATAATTGTGTTTTTTGTATGTTTGGTTGTTTGTTTTTCATATATATATATATTGGGTCGGCAAGTAAGTAATTGCGGGTTTCACACATATATGGCTTCAGTTGAATTTTTAGGTTTGCAGACGTAGTAAAAATGTAAAACACATTTTGTTATTTGATAGTTGGCTATTCAGCTGTTAATCAGTAAAAAAAGTTTTTTGATCTGTTTTGTAGTTTTCGTTTGGCGTTCGTTGAAAAATGGAAAATCAAAAGGAACATTTTCGTCATATTTTGATTTTTTATTTCCACAAAGGGAAAAATGTATCCCAAGCTCATAAAAAGTTATGTGCTGTTTATGGTGACGAAGCCTTAAAAGAACGGCAGTGTCAAAATTGGTTTGCCAAATTTCGTTCTGGTGATTTTTCACTCAAAGATGAAAAACGCTCTGGTTGTCCAGTTGAAGTTGATGACGCCCTAATCAAAGCAATAATCAATTCGGACTGTCACAGTACAACACGTGAGATTGCAGAGAAGCTTCATGTATCACATACATGCATTGAAAATCACTTAAAACAACTTGGCTATGTTCAAAAACTCGATACATGGGTTCCTCACGAACTGAAAGAATCACAGTTAACGCAACACATTAGCAGCTGCGATTTGCTAAAGAAACGTAATGAAAATGATCCATTTTTAAAACGACTGATAACTGGCGATGAAAAATGGGTTGTTTACAACAATATCAAGCGGAAAAGATCGTGGAGCAAGCCAGGTGAACCAACTCAAACAACATCAAAAGCTGATATTCATCAAAAGAAGGTTTTGTTATCAGTTTGGTGGGATTACAAAGGAATTGTCTACTTTGAACTCTTACCACCCAACCGAACAATCAATTCTGATGTCTACATTGAACAACTAATGAAATTAAACAATGCAGTTGAAGAAAAGCGGCCCAAATTGACAAATCGAAAAGGTGTTGTATTCCATCATGACAATGCAAGGCCACACACATCTTTGGTCACTCAGCAAAAATTAATGGAGCTTGGTTGGGATGTTTTGCCACATCCACCATATAGTCCTGACCTTGCACCATCTGATTACTTTTTGTTTCGATCTTTACAAAACTCCTTGAATGGTAAAAATTTCAATAATGATGATGATGTCAAATCGTACCTGATTCAGTTTTTTGCTAATAAAAACCAGAAGTTTTTTGAACGTGGGATTATGATGCTGCCTGAAAGATGGCAAAAGGTCATTGATCAAAATGGGCAATACATTACAGAATAAAGTTATTTAGTTCCATGAAAAAATTGTCTTTGATTTTCTTTAAAAAATCCGCAATTACTTATTTGCCGACCCAATATAAGATTCGTGCAATCACCCTTCCTTCCCTTGGCTGCCAGCACCAGTTTTCCTCCAACATCTGGTATCCAGGCTTTTGCTCTGGCCACTGCCTTCAGTCTTCACTCTGCCCAGAGCCTTCAGTCTTCTCCTCTATGGCTGGAGCGCCACTCTCCTAGCTCCCTCTGCCCCCCACCCTTTCCCTCATAGCAGGCATCCCACCCAGCTCAACTGCTCTATGCCTGTGTATGCAAATTAACCTGTCAGCTTTGTTGGGTTGATTTGCATATTCAATTCTGATTGGCTGGTGGGCATCTCAGAGGTACAGTCAACTTTCATATTTATCTTTTATTAATATATACATATTAATATATATTTCTCAGAGAGAAATGTCAATGATGAGAGAGAATCATTGATTGGCTGCCTCCTGCACACACCCCCAATGAGGACTCAGCCCATAACCCTAATAGGGACTTGAGACCTCCTGGTTCATAGGTTGATTCTCAACTACTAAGCCATACTACCTGGGTGCCTACTTGTTTTACTACAGACTTACCACTAATGCATCTCTAAACTCTCTCAAACAAGCACAAATCTAAACTTATTATGTTTAAACATAGGTATTTTACCAATTTTATCTTCTTAAAGAAATCTCTTTGATAGATGTATTAAGACAGTACATTTAAAAATGTGGATTAATCTATACTGACTTGTGTCATTTATATGAATAGTATGTTATTCTTATAAACTATATGCCTTATATTACTCATGTATTTGGGTTGAATATGTCAGACTGTATTTTATCCTTCCCACCTTGGGTATTTCTTACTACTTTGCATATGACCAGTGCTCAATAAAACTTTCCTGTAGATACTGAATGAATCATGTCTAAAGGGTCAACATTGATTGGCAAAGTTATTCTATTGTAATTTTCTTTGACTCTGTACTTTCTATATATGTCAATAACAATAACAAAAAATATCCTGAGAAAAAAATAGAATCTTTCAAAAATTGTGAGACATGTTTGCATTATTTGAAACCCTTTGGGAAAGCTCTTGTTGGGTTAAAAGGGTTAGTTAGAAATTATAACTGAAAACTCTAACAGAAATAATTCTCACACACCTATCTCAAATAGCTGCTTAGAAGTAGTTGAAATGCTCTTACCTTTCTTTGTCGTCATCCCTTCTCACGTCCACTCCAATCTATTAGCTAGCAAATCCAAGTTGCAAATAATATATATTTTCTGGCCCATGGTTTTAAATCTTTCCAACCCCTTTCATTTCTCTTCCTGTAACAACTAGTTTCTATTGTTGCTTTGACTTGCTTTGTAACCACCTCAAAATTGACAGTGTTACTGAACTGTAGTATTGTGGTGGCCTGGGGGAAAAAATGGATATCCATTCACACTGTCAAAGAGTTTAAACCCAGCAAACCAATTCTTTTGAAGTGGGATATGTCTTTGCTACAGAAGTTGTAATGAGATGGGGTGGCTAAGCCTAGACCATGAAATGTTTTTTATTATGAACCACAGGTGAATTCCAACAATTGCCAAAATGAGGATAAACTGTTATGATATTCCGTTAGCTATGCATTTGGATTTTCAAACCTGCCAATTATCTATTTACATATCTACACTAATAAAAGAGAAAAATGCTAATTGACCATACCTTCGCCACACCCACAGCTAATCAGAGTGAGTTAAACCAACAAAGATGGCGGTTAATTTGCATACACTGAGGGAGGGAGGAGTGAAGACTGAAGACAGCTTAAAAGGAAGAGTGAGGAAAAGCAGAAAGCAAGGTGGCTGCCAGAGGGAAAGCAAGGGTAGGATGGGGCAATAAAGTCCCAGGAATAATAGGGGATAGGTGGCAGTGCTTAACCAGAAGAAGCCAGGTGGACATGATTTTATAATGATCAGAGAGGTTGGAGGGACAGCCAGGAAAGCTGGATCTGTGGAGAACTATGAAGATGATTAATAGAACACAGCATTCAAGGGGCAAGTTGAAGGGCATCCAATAGGGTATTGCTTAATCTAGTTATAGTAGTGCCCCTTATCCATGGAGAAATATATTCCAAGTCTCCTAGTGGATGCCTGAAACTATGGCTATAATATGTTTTTTCCTAAGCATACACACCTATGATAAAGTTTAATTTATAAATCAGGCACAGTAAAAGCTTAACAATAATAACTAATAATAAAATAGAACAATTACAATACTGCAGAATAATAAAAGTTATGTCAATATAGTCTCTCTCTCTCTTACAAAATATATTATTCTCATCCTTTTTCTTGTGATGATGTGAGATGATACAATGATATGAGATGATATAAAGAGATGAAGTAAGGTATTCAGAATGGTGTGCAATTAAAACTTATTAAATGTTTATTTCTGGAAATTTTCATTTAATATTTTCAGACCATGCTTGACCAGAGATAATTAAAGCCATGTAAAGCAAAACCATGGATAAGGGGAAACTGCTGTATTAAAAAAAAAAATTAAATGTGTGGTCTCCCTTCAGGGAGCATGTTTGTGCAATTCCCTTCCTTCTCTCCTTACCCCACAGGCATACATCTCCTAAACTCCAAGGGACCCTTCCCCAGGGGAGCAATGGGCAATGGCAGCTCATCCTGGGCTGATCCCCTGAACCTATCTCTAAGGCTCCCTTTTCTCTGAATTTTCAGAGAGTCAAAGCAGCCCAGCCTTAGCTCTCCTGTGGCTTTTTCTATGCCTTTCCTTCTTTTGCTGTCCTATGTGTGTTTTGCTACAGTCAATAAATTCTTGCTTGGTTTTCTACATTTTGTCTCTTGATTTAAATCTTTCCTTCAAAAAGACAAGAACTGAGGTCTCATCATCTCACCGGTAACCAATTTTAAATTCAGGAGAAACTTGACAGAATGTTTAAATTTATCCTTTCTCAAGACAGAACCATACCTAACCCAGCCCAGAAGCTTATGAATAGTTGGACAACTGGTTATTTTGCTGCATTTCTAAGGTGGACATGATTTTATAATGATCAGAGAGGTTGGAGGGACAGCCAGGAAAGCTGGATCTGTGGAGAACTATGGAGATGGTTAATGGAATATTAATAGAATACAGCATTGAAGGGCATCCAATAGGCTACCCCAGTCCAGTTCTGTCTGACACTGGTTGGACATATTTGCATAATTCTGGGGATTAGTGGATACTGACTTAAAGACAAACCCTTATCCTGGACCTTCCCAATAATAACAATCCCTTGAAGAAAAAACAAGACAGCAGTTGGCATTGCCTACAAGAAGAAATTCCAACTAAGGTCTGTATGCTCTTCAGTGTGCACTGTGCATTGGGAAACAACAAAGTGTCAGAAAAGATAGTAAGCAAATTAAAGAAATGCCAGAAACATGACAACCATTCTAGGGAAAATGGTATCTGTTTCATTCACTCTCAAAAAAATTGTTGGACTTCAGTAAAAGTTAGACTTCAGATTTATATTAAAGTTGTCCTGGGGGAAAAGTAACAATGGGAAATTTGTGATGTTGAAATTTTCAGAATTTAATGCCAAAATTACTATCTATACACAATATATCAAACCATGTAAATTAAAACGACAAATTCAAGCTATCTCCCCCCTCCCACTGTCAAAGTCACAATTCCTTCTCCAGTTTATAGGCTAGATCCCTAGGAAGAAGGATGCTGTTTCTGATCTAAATGTAATGTAATAGTTCTGTTTGTGAATTGTTTCACCAAAGATAAAATATTTCCTACGATCACATACACCTCAAAAACATATTCATAAGTTAAGATCCCAAAGCAGTTCTTAACATGAAACTTCATCTCATGTACTCTTACTTAAAATTTTAAAATGAAGCATTAAAAAATAAAAAAATAAATATTGGACAGTGTCTATAATTTCAGAGTGAGATATACTATACATTTCTTTTCTCCCATTATAACTTAGATTGGATGGGAGATCTCCAAAATTGACCTTGCCAGAAGAACAAGTGTGATTGTCTGCAGGGCAAGGTGGAGGGAAATGAATGGAGGACTAGGGTAATCCAATGAGGGGGGAAGTGAAGGGAAGAGAGCATTCGTTATACTAAAGTCTGAAATGCCTGAAAACAAACTTTATGTATACTATTAGCTGAATTCTCAATTAATTCATTCAACATTCAAGTACCTACTGTGAGCCAGGCACAGCCTAGATTCTGAGAACTTGAAGTTGAATAGGGCATGGCCTATGCTCTCCTGTAGCTCCCATCAAGAAACTGAGACCAATAAATCAAAGATTACATATTACAATGTGACTTTGAACTAATCAAAAGGAGATAGTGTTTCAATAGTGGCCTGGCCATATACTGTGTGTGGCCTTGGTCATGTTACTTTTACTTTCGGTATCTAAGCAAAATATCTGCACCTACCTCTGAGGGTCATTTTTGAAGATAAGGTGAAATAAAGCACATAAAGTACTTAGCAGAGTGCCTAGCACATGTAACTGCTCTGTCAGTGTTTGCTATTATTATTATTATTGCTATTGTTGTTTTGACATTATTGCAAAGTTAAGAAATATTGTGGAAAAAAATTTTGTTTTTTAGACTAGCTTCTAGGTTTTAATTAGAAAACAAAAGTGGCGAAAATCACTATGACCTTTGGTTTCTACATAAGACTTTCAGTATTCTATTCTAAAGTTTCCCTTTTTGTTTTAATAAAATAAATAAAAACAAAACTTTCCTCTATGAAGCATCTTCACATCCTTTCACTTATGCTTATTCATTCAAAGTGTCATTTCAATGAGTGCCTACTCTCTTCCCAGCAATGTACTAGATGCAGGAGATACCAAAATGAAAAAGACAGTCCTTTTCCTCAAAGAAAACTATTTCCTTTAATTCAATCATAACCTTATAAATTATAAATCATATGTGTGTGTTTTTTTAAATATACATCTTCAAGTCAGAAAGGATAATTAATCCATCCAGTGTCTTGCAGCCAGAAAATGGAGCAAGTCTTCTGATTGACTATGAAGTTTACACTTTTTTTCTGTGTTGGAGAGAGTGTTTAGGTATAAAGAATAGTCCAGCCGGTGTACCTCAATGGTTGAGCATTGACCCACGAACCAGGAGGTCATGGTACAATTCCCAGTCAGTCAGGGCACCTGCCTGGGTTGCAGGCTCAGTCCCCGGAAGGGGGCTTCCAGGAGGCAGCCAATCAATGATTCTCTCTCATCATTGATGTTTCTATGTTTCTCTTCCTCTCTCTGAAATCAATAAAAACATTTTTTTTTTAAAGAAAGAATGATTGATCTTGTGATTAAACATGATTCTTCTGATAGTAAATAAAACACAGGGAGCAATATCTTTATTTATATCTACAACCTGAAATTGAAACATGATGTGCATAGGTAGATGAGGCACCCTTTCCACAGTGGCATATTCTCCACTGCAGGAGAGTATTTGAAGCTGCTGCTGGTGGATAGCTGAGGACAATGCCCAAGACCACTACTCTGGTCTCTGAACAGGAGTACAAAATGTAAAAGTACAAGGCTGGAATAGAACAGTTCTCGAAATAGCTGACGAGTATATGAATAGCTGGTTGGGGATCGAACTAGCAGACTACATGTAGAGAAGGAATTAAAAAAACACACAACAACTATGAAACTAAAAAAATAAGAAGTAAAATGGGCCCGATATACACAAATGTGCCAGTGCTCCCTAAAATACCGTAAGTAAAAAATACTTAATTAAAAAAAATACTTAAGTTAAAAAATAATGGGGGGTGGGGTCTTCTCATGGCACTGCATTGTAACCACTAAGACCTCTTTCTGTCTTCCCACAACCAGACCAGAAGAGGATGTCATGAGTGATCTGTGAAGAAAACAAGGCAAATGCATATGTGTATGCATGCCCTTCTGTTAAACATTTTGTGATTAATAAATACATTGAAAATTGAACTTCAAGATCCATTAATTATTAGTCCTGAGTGTTGCTTCCTGAAAATGGCTAAATACGCTTCGATTTTGATTTGACACACTTCCCATCCTATCCATTTAGAATGGGGGAGTACTGAATCATTTCCAGGAAAATAGTGTCAGGTTTCAGATTAATCTTTGAAACAACCAGTGACATTGGTTTCACTTTCCTTGAGTTTTATAGAGGGAGAGGGTGCTGGAAATTGAGGGATTGGCAGGAGGAGAAGGCTGGGTGGTAAAGGCAATACAAAAGTAGAAATCCTTTTTTCCAGACAGCACTGGATGGAGCACCCACTATCTGGTTGAAAAATTCAGATAACATAACAGAGTAGTTCATTCTCTGAATTATTTCTTTTAAAAAGAAGCCTTAATCATCTGTTGAGGCTGACTCCACTGACTAAATTACCCAAATAACCACAAGCTTAGCTTTTCTTTTTTTGTGCTGGGGGAATAATCATTTTAAGAATGAGCGAAAGCTGCAGTGCTAATTAAAAGCCTGATCTGAAAAGACCTTACAGAATAACAAACTCCAGAAACAAATGCTGCAGAAGATGGGAGTGGAAATGTTTCTATACAATCCCACTCCAGAACCGTGCCCAGTTCTCCCAGGAAAAGTGCTCAGTTTAAATAGAGATTAGGTAGTGAGCAGATGGAGCCTAGTTGAGGCCTTTTGGCGGGCTTCTCTCCTCTGTGAGACAGAGTAAATGGAGCCTGGGTGAGGCAGCAGCCAGGGAGGAGGGCTGCAAGGGGAGAGCGGGATATTCCAAACACACCAGCTGCTGCCATATAGTCTTTTCTCCCATAAAATCTTGGAACAAGGAACTGGATCTGAATCTGGATTCCAAAGAACCAAAATCCTACAGTATATTTGGCCTTGTTCTTTCCATTTAAGCAGAAAGAAGCTAGGAGGTTAAAGCCAAGCAGGGCCATAAATCTTCTAAACAAAAACTCGAGCTACTTTTGACTTACATGGGGATTCAGTTGATAAACATCCCAATTTTGAATTCTCTCCTTCCTCTTAAACTCCCTAGTCAGTGATTCTAGGTAAAAACAAACAAACAAACAAATAAATATAAATGAATTTTAAAAATTTTATTTCCATGTTGTCCATCATAGTGGTCACTAGCTACACATGACAAGTGAGTATGTGAAATGAGCATAAATGTTTGTTGTTCTTGTTTTAGTCAAATAAAAGTTTAATAAACAAAAATAGGTTAAAAAGTTTAGTAAATAAAAATATGTTAAAAAATAAAAGAGTAAATCTATCTCCCAGTGAAACCCAGTGTACTAGTATTTATCAATATGGGTTTTCTTTTAGGACTTGGTGAATAAAGAAATCATAAACAGCAGGAAATAGGTGAGGAATCAACATTAAGCAATGCAGAGTTTTGAAATTAGTTCTACTTAAAAGTTGTTTTTGGTCAATGAGTAAAAACCATCAGGACTGTAAAAATTCTAGGGGTTCTCAATCTGTTCTAAAGACCCACATTGGTCAGGAATAAAGTCTAAGGAAATTAATTACAACAGAAAGAACTAATTACTCCATAAAGCTAGGTTTGATTGCAATTTTTTTGTGTGTGCTAAAACGTCATACTCTCTGTGAAATTATAGTAAGATGAGATGCATTTTTTAAATGTCCCTCCCTGGCAAAATGAAAAGTTGGCAACCCTGATGCTATCTAACATGTATACAAACTGCTACTGGACAATAAAATGTACAAATCCATGGACCTATAATTTAGTATACTTGGTATTTTACAAATGAGGAAATTGAATACCGAGAAGGTCAAATGACTTGCTCCTGTCTTCCCTATTCCCCCAGCCACAACTTAAGTCAAGCTAGTCTTAACCTCCATCTCTCTTTACTGTATCCACAGTCATCCCAACCACCTCATAAAGAGAAACTAGAGCTTATAGATAGGCTCGTAAAATATCTAATCCATTAAGGCTTTCCATTTCAATTTTCCCTGTTACTTGGAAGAGTCTGAATGTTAAAAACGAGTGATAGTCCTTTTTATAAGTAGTTTGTTTAATGGACACCATGAGCATGTCCACTCTACAGTCAAAGCATCGCCAGACTTTGGTGTTTCCTGAAGCACATCCTTGAAATTTCAGTAATACAGGCTCAGAGGGGGGAAATCAACTTCCAGAATTGTCAGAAATGCCTTTGTACTTACACTGGATTCAGTTGTGGGGAGGGACCAATTACAGAGTATTGACATCTCTGTCAGTTCTGTCACTTTGTGCCACTTACTGAGTCTCAGACATGTATTGTATTATGGCAAATGTGCTCACCAAGTTGCTCTGCCATGAATTATTATTACTTACAAAATGAACAAGGTTTTCACCAATTCTAATTGGCTTCATATATACACGTTGATTTGATTAAATTTAGCAAAATAACAGTTGAACAAACTATTGAGCTCTGCTGAATTTTCAAAATTGTCAATCTAAACTAACTGATAGGTAGACCTATTTTCTGAACTCTGTAATAATTCAGCTTGTTTCTCCCCTGTTTTCTGCTGGTTATTATTTCTTTAGTCATCAAGTTCTAGTAGAAACCCCTTATTAAAAATATCATTTCTAGATGTTCCCACTGCACTGAGTGCACTGAAAGGTAGATTTATCAATATTTTTTTTTCCAATCTAGAAATATGGCCCCAGTTAGTTTGGATCAATGGATAGAGCATTGGCCTGCGGATTGAAGGGTCCCAGGTTCAATTACCATAAAGGGCATAAGCCTGGGTTGCAGGAGGGTGTGTGCAGGAGACATCCGATCAATGAGTCTCTCCCATCATTGATGTTTCTCTCTCTTTCTCCCTTCCTCTCTGAAGTATATATATTGTGTGTGTTTTTTTCTTCATCAGTATTTTATTTCACAAGGGGGGGAAAAAAAAACAAGGGAAAAATTGTAAAAGTTTATATGCTGTGGTCTTTAGTCACACATGATTGGCTAGTGACTATTGAATTAAGCAATGCAGATATAGAACATTTTTATAATCACAGGAAATTCTACTGGACAGCACTGGTCAGATTATACCATGAGTGTGATTTTTTTTTTTTTCCTACCTTGCATTACTGATTAGGGCTGTGAGAGGAAGGGGGGGTTTAATCTCAGAAGAGAGATAAATTGTGTTCCCAAGATTAGTACAACTTGGCTTGACATTTTCTGAGAAAGGCAAATATAAAACACTCAATTTCAAATGAAAAAGAATGAACATAGATTCTATTATAAAAATTAGACATCAGTTCACATTGTGGCTAGTTAATATTGAGAAACAAAATTGGGAAAAGAGAAGGAGGGATAGAGGGAGAGTTAAGAAGGTAAGTACAGCAGATCCTTAAATAATGTCATTTCATTATAACACTAGAGGCCTGATGCACAAAACTCATGTACTCAGGGCAGGGAGCATCCCTCAGCCGGGCCTGCCCCTCTCCCAGTTTGGGAGCCCTAAGGGGATCTCTGGCTGCTGTGGAGGTGGGAGAGGCTCCTGCCACCTCCCATGTGCTCGCCAGCTGTGAGCCTGGCTTCTGGCTGAGCAGCATGCCCCCTGTGGGAGTGCACTGACCACCGGGGGGCAGCTCCTGTGTTGAGCGTCTACCCACTGGTGTTCAGTGTGCATTATAGTGACTGGTCATTCCTCTGTTTGGTCAATTTGCATATTATCCTTTTATTATATAGGATAGATGAGATGCCATAGAAACTGAACTCTTGCTTACATCAATTAGTCTATGGTACAATGGTTTTATCATATGTCATTTCACTTAAAGTCGCAGAATCTATGGACATAAAATTTGAACTTTTGTACTCAAAGCTTAAGTGTTTATTACCATTGCTAGACCCTCTGAGGTGGCAGGAAGAGCAGGGGCAGACAGGACAAGGAAAGAAGCTGTAAAAAAGAAGCAGAGCTTGGCTGATGTGGCTCAGTGGTTGAGAGTTGACCTGTGAAACAAGAGGTCACTAGTTTCATTCCAGATGGAGCACATGCCCAGTTTAAGTTGTAGGCTCGATCCAGCAGCCAATCAATGTTGATGTCTCTCTCATCAATGTTTATCTCTTTCTCTCCCATCCTCTCTCTCTCTCTCTAAAAAAAAAAAAAAAAAAAAAAAAAAAAAAATCAATAAAAAGATTTAAAAAGAAAAAAAGAAAAAGAAGCAGGACTAGGGCTTTTGGGGATAATCCTGGTTGTGAGCTCCTGAGTAAATTATGAGCTGTTTCTGAGCCCTTTGAAATTCAGAAGGCATAGACCTAGCTTTCCAGCAACACTGCTGTCCTCTCCCAGGAGAATGTTAATCTCAGGGTCTCAGTGACTCAAACCAGAGAAATGTAATCTCCCAGAGCACTTGCTGCAAGCAGAATGAAAACAAGGGGGGACCTTGATTTATTTTGCAACTAATGTCTTCAGAGGGATTATGAGAGACCAGTGTAAATTTTGATACAGAGATATCTCATAGATTTCAGACACTCCCTAGAGAACACAGGACAGTAATACAATGAATAGATTACACTGTGCCATTAGTAGAATCTTAGCCTCTGTAAAACATGTTTTTGTACCATATTGTTTTAGTTTTCATAATCTCTTTAGAATTCTAGTGTGGATAGTTATCCAAATGTAAATGGCTTACAGAATGCATTGAAGCAAACCCATTCAACATCTAGCACACTGAGCAATTGTACAAAATTCACTTCAGACAAACACAGCTATGGAAATGTCAGTCACCCCAGTTATAATTTTGAGGGGTCCATCCAGCAAGCTGGATAATCTCCCTTAGTAGCACCACTGCACAATGTCCATTGGGATTGGAGGGACCAATAAGTAAATTGTAAGCAAATGAATAAAAAGCAGATGAAAGGAAGACATGAAAGAAGCAAAATGGAAAGGAGAGGAGAAAAGGAAAGAAAGAGTGAAGGATAAAAAAGGAAATAAGGAAGGACAGTAGATAAAGAAGCAGAAAAAGACTTTAAAAGAAGAAGGTGAGGGGGAAAAGAAAGGATAGAAAGAAAGAAGGGATGAGAAAGGGGAGAAACAGGGATATTGGGAAATACAAGTGGTAGAGAAAAATGAAATGTTCCCAATAATTATTTTGAGTTTTACTCAGTGAAGTCATGCTTGCCTTATACATTTGTACAGTTATTTGTCCAAGAAGCATTTACTGAGCACCTGTTACACAAAGTCTCCAAGGAGATAACATCATCTTATCAAATGAACCACAAGCTGTTCCATTGAGGTTGGCCCTAGAATCATCTCTATAATTTCAGGACTGAATTATATTATTTTAAAGTAGTCAAAAGAGCCCTAACTGGTTTGGCTCAGTGTATAGAGCATTGGTCTGCAGACTGAAGGGTCCCATGTTCAATTCCGGTCAAGGGCATATACCTTGGTTGCAGGCACATCCCCACTGTCCAGGAGGCAGCTGATCGATGTTTCTTTCTCATTGATGTTTCTAACTCTTTATCCTTCTCCCTTTCTCTCTGTAAAAAAAAAAATCAATAAAATATATTTTTAAAAAATAAAATAAAGTAGTCAAAAGAAAAGTGCCAATAGAGTTAACAGTTCAAATAAAAACCTCAGTAAAAGAAGAACAATAATAAAATGGCTCTTTTGAAATGTTTCAAGCCTAATATTTCTCTTCACTCATTTCTAATTCTACCTTAAAATACATTCAGGTTTCTCTCATAAATTTCTGGCAGCCTTTGCACATTTTATATCAATTGCTACTTTGACAGAATATAATAAAGAAGTCAATTTGGCTTTCCTTAGGCTGCCTGCTGCCTTATTTATCTTTTTCTCTTGTTACAGAAAATGTGTCACAGCTTAAAGAGAGCCAGCAAGATACAATAAATAAGCCATTGCCCAATTTGACTTGAATCAGAAGCTGAAAATCAAATTTATTTTCATTTTTCATCTTTATCTAGGAATAATAGGATGGCCTCCCCCTTATAATTGTGAATTGGGGAAAATGCTTTCTTTAGTTTTTGAAAGATACATAAAAACATAGGTATATAAAGCCCATGTGTAAGAGACACAAAAGTGGAACACAAATAAAACATAAAACAAGCCGAAACTGGTTTGGCTCAGTGGATAGAGCGTCGGCCTGAGGACTCAAGGGTCCCGGGTTCAATTCCAGTCAAGGGCATGTACCTTGGTTGCGGGCATATCCCCAGTGCGGGGTGTGCAAGAGGCAGCTGATCATTGACTCTAGCTCTCTATCTCTCTTCCTTCCTCTCTGTACAAAATCAATAAAATATGAGAAAATAAATAAATCAATAAATAAACAAATAAATAAAACAAAATTTTAAAAAGCCTATGATTTCCACGCTAAAACTGGCACATAGGTGTTTATAGAACCTTTATTTATAATTGCCAAAAGTTGGAAGCAACTAAGATGTCATTCAAAAGGTGAATGGAAAATCAAACTGAACGGTGGTACACCCAGACAATGGAGTGTTATTCAGAGAAAAACATGAGCCATCAAGCCATGAGAAGACATGGAGAACCTTTAAATACTTATCACTCAGAGAAAGAAGCCAATCTGAGAAGGCTGCATGCTCTATGTATGATTCCAACTATATGACATCCTGGAAAAGGAAAACAATGGAGACAGTGAAATATCAGTGGTTGCCAGGGGTCAGAAGGTGGGTAGGGATAAGTAGGTGGAGCACAGAGAATTTTTAGGGTAGTGAAAATATTCTGTTTGATACTATAATGATAGATATACATCGTTATCTATTATCTAAACCCATAGAACATACAACACAAAGAGTGAAACCTAAAGTAAACTGTGGACTTTGTCCATGTAAGTTAGGTGATTGTAACAAATGTGCAACTCTGGGGGTGGGGAGGGGTGTTGATAATAGGGGATATTATGCATGCGTGGGGGTGGGGTTTATGCAAAAATCTCTGTATCTTTCCCATATTGCTTTGAACCCCCCAAAATTGCTCTAAAAATAAAATCTTAAAAACAACTTTTTAATATTAAAAATAGATAAAATTAATTCTGATTAAAACAAACAAACAAACAAAAAGATGACTCTGCTTTTAGCAAGTCTACCTAATCCTAATACATCGAGAACTTTGTGCCTTAAAAAATGGCCTCTCAACTCAATCACCTCTTGCACACAACCTATTTGGCTCTTTGCCTTCTGCCACAGGCAGGGATGCTCTGTAATCTCAATGAGCTGCACAGCCTCTGCCACACTTCTGTCATCACGTCTTTGGATGAAGTGACTCTTCCAGGGGAAGCATTTGGGGATGGCTTCAACTCAGACCTCCCAGCTCCATTGTTCTTACACAAGCTGGATCAGGCTTGCTGAGGCCCTTGCTTGCCAATACAGAATTTGACCCTGAACTGACTTACTGGTGAGAAAAAAGTACCGGTATGCCAGAGAACACTGTGGAAGGCACATTGTTACTGTTCATAGCTTACACTCCCACTGACAGATCTCTCCAGCTCTTGATTCATAGCCACCAAAACCCATCTCTGCTGCAGCAAGTAATGAACTCAACTCTGTAGGTTTATCTTTTCTTAGAACCTTTCCTCATCAACACCAATCTCAGATTTGCAGGAGCTTCTGAATTTCAAAATCAGGTGAGTATTTAGGAGCTTAAATGAGAAAAATAATGTAAAATTTTTCAAGAAGTGGTTCTTATAGCTAAATATTTGAATTAATAGAAAGAAGATTGTTAAAAGAAAGAGTTGTTCTGCTATTAAAAAAGAAATCAGGAAGAGAACTTTTAAATATGGTTAGAGTACTTATGTACTTCATTAGACTGAGGTGGCTCTAATGCCTATGTAAGGAAACTGAAACCTAATCCAAAGTCAATTCCTGTAAATTGCCCAGGTTAAGAAATAGAAACTTAAGAACAACCAATCACAAATAATCAATTAGGCCTTCTTAAATAAAAAAGGCAACCTTAAGCTGTAGCCAACCAACTGAGTGCCCTGCTTTGCTTCAGCATTGGCTCTATAGAGGCCTTGCCCATTAGCTTCTTCCTGTGGAAGGCCCCAATCATTTTCCCAGTTGGAATCTATTTGCTCACATAAACTCTTGCAATTTTAATGTGCTTCAGTATATCTGTCAACAATAGTAAGACAGAAAAACTAATAATAAAAGGGTAATGCTTTTTAAGATTTATATAAAGACTATAAGCCTGGTGCATGAAATTCATGCATGGGGGGGAGTGGGGTGTAGGGGATTATCCCTACCAGGATCTGGCCTAAACGGGTGGGCGGACATCCCTCTCACAATCCAGGAATGCTAGTTCCCAACTGCTTGCCTGCCTGCCTTCCTGATTGCTCCTAACCACTCTCCTGACAGCCAGTTGATGCCTAACTGCTCCCCTGCCAACCTGTTTGACCCTAACTGCCCTCCCCTGCAGGCATGGTCCCCCCCAACTGCTCTCCCCTGCAGGCCTGGTTCCCTCCCATCTCCCCTTCTCTGCAGGCCTGGTAACCCCTAACGTCTCTCCTCTGACAGCCTGGTCACTCCTAACTGCCCTCCCCTGTAGGCTTGGTCCCTCCCAACTACCCTCCCCTGCTGGCCTGATCACCCACAACTGCCCTTCCTTGCAGGCCTGGTCCCTCTCAACTGCCCTCCCCTGCTGGCCATCTTGTGGTGGCCATTTTGTGTCCACATGGGGGAAGGATCTTTGACCACATGGGGGAAGCCATCTTGTGTGTTGGAGTGATGGTACGTCTACATATTACTCTTTTATTAGTTAGGAGGATAGAGGCCTGGTGCATGGGTGGGAGTCAGCTGGTTTGCCCTGAAGGGTGTCCTGGATCAGGGTGGGGTTCCCTTCGGGTGTGGGGTGGCCTGGGCTAAGGGCCTGTGGTGGTTTGCAGGCCAGCCACAGCCCCCGGCAACCCAAGCAGAGGCCCTGGGATCTGGGATTTATTTTTCTTCTGCAATTAAAACTTTGTAGCCTGGAGCAGAGCCAAGCCTCCAGCTCTCTCTGTGGCGGCAGCCATTTCTGTTGGGGTTTATTTATCTTCTATAATTGAAATTTTGTAGCCTTAAGTGGAGGCCTGGGGCAGCAAGGGTTGGTGGAAAGCTTGGCTTCCTCTATTGCCAGGGAAACCCAAGCCTCCCTCCTGCTATATGTGGCCACAGCCATCTTGGTTGGGTTTATTTGCTCCTGATTGGCTGGTGGGCATGGCTTGTGGGTGTAGAGGAGGTATGGTCAATTTGCATATTACGCCAAAACCGGTTTGGCCCAGTAGATAGAGCATCAGCCTGCAGACTCAAGGGTCCCAGGTTCGATTCCAGTCAAGGGCATGTACCTTGGTTGCAGGCATATTCCCAGTAGGAGGTGTGCAAGAGGCAGCTGATTGATGACTCTCTCTCATCGATGTTTCTAACTCTCTATCTCTCTCCCTTCCTCTCTGTAAAAAATCAATAAAATATATTTTTAAAATTTGCATATTACTCTTGTATTAAGTAGGATTAAATGGATTACTGACATGAGCCCCAAGACATCATTGCTTCCCACGACAGACTCTTTATTTCCAAGACTTTTCTCAATTGTTTTGAAATTATGAAAGGACAGTCAATTATTTTTGTTGATAATTACACACAGCTCTTTCTTTGCATAGTCACTTTTTGGATTAAGTGACCATTAGGAGGAACCAATGAAACATTGTTTCATTTCCTTATTTCTTTTTTACCTTATACTTCTCTTTCTTTCAATTGAGACATCTATGTCTAGAAGGTACCAATGGTCTCAAAATTGACATTTTCTTTTTCCCTTTGCACTTATTTTCTATGGATTTCTACACATGGACATAACTTGTTGAGCATGGGCCTTAGATTCAGACAGATCTTTACTAGAGTGTTCTACCACTTGCAAGGTACATAATTGTGGATGAATTATCAACATTTCACTAGCTCTGTTTCTCCAAGTGGACTTCAAAAGGTAATTGAGAGAATTAAATAAGTTCATACGTGTGAAAGTATGTAATTGTATGATTATACTAAGCACCTTGCCAGGCCTATGGTGGGCAGTTTTTTTTCACACAACCTCCCTCATTTTCTTGCAAGTTTGTATTTGATTGTACTTTGGAATTTGAGTTTTCTTCCAAGTCTTTTTCTTGAATGCTCTTTCTCTTTAATTCTAGGAAACACATAGATGGTTACCTCAGTGTCACCTCATCCATGCCAACAGCTCCAGGTGCTACCTCACATGCATAGCTTCCAAATTGTATAACTTCACCTTAAGCATCTCTCCCAAGTTCTCAACCACAACTTCACCTGCACGCTTGATATTTGTCTGTGGACATCTAAACCTTACCTCACACTGCATTGCATATTTTTAAAGATCTTTATTTTTCCTGTATAGAAGCACTGCTCCTTGAGTTTCCAAGAAGCATGAGTTTGTGTAAATCAGCTTCATCATTTAGAGAAACATCTCCACTGGCTTCCATCACATTTAACTATCACATTTTCATTCATGACATGGTCATATGAAGAAAATATCTAACCATCTTTAAGTCCAGTACTAAAGATACCTATTATGTTGTTTTCAGATTTTTACCAAGGGTGGTTTAAAGAATAAAACACCGAACCTGGGAAAAATATTTAGGGGTGAATTTTAACTCTGGCATTTAAGAGGTTTAACTATAGTTAAATATGAGCTAGTGTGTGATTAGCAGAAGGAAACTAGTAAGGCCTTTTTGATCAAAGTCCTCTCTATGTCCATTGTTAAGGATGGCTCAGCAAACATTTATTTACTAAACATATGCTTTTCTATCTCTATGTGAACTGTCTTCCTGCTCTTTGAAGTTCCAAACCACACCCCATCCCCCCATGTCTGAGGTCAAAATGGCATATAAACTTTACCTACCCAATTCATCCTCAGGACCTATAGTTTTATGGAACTCCTATATGTGCATATAGAATAAATTTCATATTTTCTCCTGTTACTCTGTTTCGTATCAATTTAATTATTAGGCTGGATAGAATAACTTAAAAGGGTAGAAGAACAAATATTTATCCTCCTCCACACTTTTATAGCTATAAAAACGAAACTGGTTTTGTTCTTCTCAGGAAGCCTGAAACACAGTAGGTATTCCAAGAATATTTTCTGAATGTAATTAAAATGTGAAGTACTAGCTATTGATATTATCATGTCTGATTCTTATAATATTCTTTTGAGACCTTTCCCTCCTTTTACAGATAATGACATTGAGGCCATGGAGTATTAAGTGTCTGTGAGTAGAAGAGACAATGGGTCTCAAGTAGCCTGTTTTTAAGACTGGCCTTTTCCCCACTATATCATGATTTTTGTAAAGGATGTTGTCCATGTTAGAGGCATATATATTTTAAGATACATTTCAGAAAGAAAATAAGATAGTTCAAGGACATGGTCTGCTTTTCTCTGTTCTCATTTACTCAGCCTGTGTCAACTTGATGGCTAGGTCATGATCAACTCAAACACAACATCTGCCAAACATTTCAGTGTTTGACTAACTTCGTGGTGAACTGACCAAATGTTTGGTGTTGTACAGGCAAAAGGATACTTTTAAAACAAGCCCACAATTTTGTGATTTTTACAAAGATAGCTTTCAAGAAAGCACTGAGATTCACTGACTAGAAGTAAATTATCTACAATTATCTTATTGGAAAAATAATTATGTGTAAAAGAAAGTTAAAAATAGAAACATCATGTATGCTTGTGTGCATCCTGTCTCCCCTCATATAAGATACATGCAACTATGACATTGCTTCAAGACTATTCCTATCTAGACTGTTACCTGCAAAAAAAAAAAAAAAAAAATCTTCATTAAGTTGGAAATTTTGAATTCCAAATGTTCATGAGGTACTCAAAAGAATTAATCAAATATTAAATGGATGCAAATATAAAACTTATATTCAATAATAATGTCTGTAGTCTTCAAAGTCTAGTACTACACAGCAATTAGAAATGCCTCCGTATTTACTGGCTTAAACATATGTCTTCGCATATTGTCAAGTGAAGAGAGAGTGGAAATGAAAACATTCTATTTGTGTAAACTTGCATGGTAATATACAGATGAACGGATTCCCCCCCACACACACACATACACTAAATGTTAATAGTAATTATTTCTAAATGGTACAATTTTGCATAATTAAAAAAAACATTTCTTATGATTACCTGCATTGATTTTTTTTTACAGGGAAACATTTATAGTTTGCAATAAAACAGAAAAAGTACTTTCACTTTTGAAAATAAAAGAGCAAAACCTGATCATTAAGTACAGTTAGGTAAATTTAGGACATACCTAAGAGGTAGAGACAGAATGCTAATGATGCATTAGTGCCATATTCAAGAGCAGCTCCTTAACTTGAATGTATTAAGTCTTTGAAGAGGTTATCTAAGAAGAAAAAAAATGCATTAATGTTGAAAGACACAAAGGAGGGGCAGGCAGTGGAAGAGTAAAATTGATGCATATGTGGCATCAGCAGGGAAATGACATTTGTGAACGGTCTGTGTAAATGCCAAGCCTGGAGGGGGTGGCTATTCTGCATCCTTTTACACGGAGACCATCTCCTGATGATCGGCTCCTAGTTTGTGCACAGCCTGTGCCCTTGTGAAATGCAGACACAGAGGTAGCCTAAAGCTGCTGGGTCCCACACTCCTTTGGGCCAATAATTTCTGCAGTCTTGAGCCAACGCAGAGAGGTAGTACATTGGCAAAAGTGAAGGCACAATTTAAAAGCATGTGCCAGCATTTACAGGGATTGAAAAGAGACATTTGTAAAGAACAAAGTACTATTTTTTTTTACCCAGTTTTGTTGGGCCTTAATTAAAGAGGCCTTTTCCCCCCTTTTCTGCCACTTGGGCTGTGGGATTGCAGCCTCTCCTGGCTTGGAGGGGTATTTCATTGGTACACGGGCTAATTAGGAAGGACTCACACTGTTCCCCAGCCTCCTGAAAGGCCAGAACAAAGGCGGCTGCTGGTAGATGGCAGTTCTGCCTCCATTCCAGAGGCTCGGGAGTAAAAGAAAGAGGAAAGCTTTTGAATAGAAAAGCCTTTTGATGCTGTGAAAGAAATTAAGAACTAAAACAGAGGCCTAGGCACTGCCACACAGAGCCCCCACACTGATCCATTGTGTGTAGCAACACAGTCAACAAAGCCCGTCTGACGCGGAACACCTCGTATTAAAGAGGCATCCATTAGCTGCTGCGTCCCTGGCTCTCCTACCACCAAGCACTTTCCCAATCAGACCGTCTGGTGCCGCGATCAACACGGATAAATATGAGCCGCATCACACTTTTGTGTGAACAATTAATGCATGATTTCCTTGTTGACTGTTTGCAAATACTGTGCAGTGCAAACAATTGTGTGTTCTTTCTTAGGCCAAACTAAAATAAATAAAGCTGTTGGGAAGGGGAGGGGTGGGGGAAGTTACCGTCATTATTCCATCAAAATTTCACCAAATCTCTCTTCAGATTTTAAAACAATTGTAGTTTAACCAAATAACATGGGGGAGAAATGCACCTTGGGTATTTTGAATGGAAATCTTGGGTCTCCCTGGCTTTTCTGATAGCCTGAATTTGGTTAGTCACAAGAAAGTAAGCTAAACATGCCTGTTTGTTTTAAAACATACAGTGTTTACTCATAGAGCTTCAAACAGAAGTTTTTTTTTTCCTTCTCATTATATAATCTTGAGAATTAAACATCTTTTTTCCCAGAGCTCTTCTCCCAAATAACAATAATCGTCTTTTACCGAGTGCCAAGCCAAGCACTCTACTTGCCTTATCTCATTAAACTAAAAAATCTATGATGTAAGAACTACCAATAGCTGCAGTTTACAGATGAGAGAACTGGAGGGACTTGAAAATATGGCTTTCTGTCTTTCTGCCTAAGCTTTTAGGGCTGAACTATTACAGTAGAATTTCAATTTTAATGTAATAATGTAGACACACACTATCAGAAATCATGTAACCCACAGTCCTGAATTTTCAGATAAGAAATCAAATGCAGAGAAGTTAGAGGGTGTGTCTATGATCACTCAGCTAATTTGGTGAATTGCAGAGCCTCCTATACACAGAGTTTCTGATTAGGAAGGTTCCCAAATTATAACATGGATTAGAGTCACATGTTACAGTGTAGATTGCTGGACCTCAAAACCGAAGTTTCTGATTTGGTAGTTCTGGGGTCCAGCTTTTCTATTAGCTTTTCTAGCAAATACTCAGATGATGCTGATGCAGGGGGTCGGGGAACCACACTTTGAGAACCACTCTCCTAGGATAGCTCACTGTTTCTTCTCATATAACTGTGAAGTGAAAAAGCTGATAAAGATGATGAGTAGTTGCAATTTTATTCAGTTCAATTGAGCCTCAAAGATGCCACCTTGCACTTTGCATCCTTCTCATTCATCTAATGGTCACCTGCACAATTTTTGTGAAGTCAGATACAAGTTTATCATTTACAGCAATGTTACTTCCTGTGCAAATATTTCCTGGAGATTCTAAGATCTTTGGACTTATTTTCCTCTTTAAAAGATAACAGCAAAAGCTAGGAGTCTTCCTGCATGTATTATGTTTCTTTCAGAGTTCCTCGTAAATCATTTATTATATTTGGATAATACAGCCTTACAATTTATCTTTCAAAGAGAAAGATACCACTTCACTGCTGTGCAGATGACTCAGCATTGAAATGTAATTTACCAGAGTGATTACAATCTGGTCAAGGCATTTCTCTTCTCAGGAAAATTGAAACATCTATCAGCCAAAGTGTGCTTTTCTTATCCTCATTCCCAAAATAAGTTTCACCTATCCTAGTCACAATCTGATTGCTTAACCTGGAAAATAATTCTTATTCAAACCTGTTTATTATATGAAAAGGAAATGAATGACCTTGAAGGAAAAGTTGGATAACTTTTGCTCTGTCCTACAAAACTTTTCATCTGGGCCACATTCCAGTTCCGTTTTATCAGATGGCCAAATGATCAGGCATTCTTACTATCGACTTGTAATCACCGACCTATAGGTGAAAGTCAGGCAAGATTGTCATTGGTCTGAAGAGGTGGCTTCATTGTGATTAATGTCAGTGATCATTTTTACCATCTGTTATTTTGGGATCAACCTGCTGCAAAGTGGTAGATTAAGTAGGAGGAAAAAGGGAATTCTTTAAAGCGAGTAGAGCTAAGTGCTCTTCTGAGGAAGACTGGAAAACTAGTGGAAGAAAATAATTATCGAGCAGCAGCAAGTGAACTTATTACCTTCTTACATATAACAATCCTCAGGCAGTTTTCCAAGCAGCTTTCTTTCCCTGTGAGCAGAAGGTATTTCTAGCTAATGATACCACTTGTGCGCATGCTTGGAAACCTTCCAGTGGTGTCAAAGGGAATTGCAGGGCAGGGCAGCTCCCACCTTGCTGACTTACTTGCTTTAAGACAGTAGCTGGACAAGAGCAGGAAGTACTATAGCAGTAACAACTAAAATAGCACATAACTTGGAGAGACAGAGATACCTTGTAATGATGGGTTTTGCCCTTGTAGATGGACAGTTTTATAATGTGATGTTAGCTAGTTTCCTAGCTCTGAGAGCAGGAAGCAATCAATGGGATGAGCATGGAGACAGACAGAATGTCCTACAGCAAAGACAAACAGTGGAGGACCCCAGACAGAGAGAGTACCCTAGTGGGAAAGTTGACAACTGACTGTGACTGCAAAATAGATATTTTGTTTGACAGTTTTTATAATATACTTTTGAAATATGATTCTATAAATGCAACTGGGTTGACCTAGAACATTACAGCTAATAAAGCTACACATAATTTGTACTTTTACAAATCTTAGTCAACTCAGTAAATCTACATAGTTTATTTCAAGGCACTATATTCCATTTGCCACAAGTAAGCCTTTAATTGGTTATCTTTGTATAATCTAAAGATGAATTACTCACTATTATTCAGGAGGGATGTAGGAGTTGGAAACTCAACCAATATTTACAGTAGCTATTGATGTTTTTTTGTTTATTTGGTTTAGACAATTTAGATGACTATAATTTCTGTTCATGTCGCACATGATCATATCATTTAAGATTTTTCCAGCATTGAAATAACCACAAGAAGTTCTCGATAAGTCATGAAATAGGTACCCAGTCATGGGGCTTTCCTATTTTCTGTATCAGTGTGCTTTCATTTTTGTTTCTCTTCTCTGCTCTCTCTAAGCTGTTACTTGGATGCTAATTTTTTATAGAGCAAAGCCTCAGTTCTGTTCTGCACACACTAATTCCTCTGAGTGTTAATTGGTGCTCAAAGCACAAAGAACCACATGGTCAAGGAAACTTGGGAAATGCAGAATACCAAATTCTCTCTTTGTAAAGTCTCAAAACCATTAGCATATTAAAGGCTCTGAAAGGTCCTGCAGTAACAAAGAAACCTCTCTAATTTTGTTTATCAGTTAAACAAACCTATGTTAGCCTGGGATAGACTTGTTTCTATTAACACACCCCAGATTAAAATGCCCTTACACCCAAGCTGGGAAGTAGAAGTGTTAGCAAAACTTAAAGTTACTACCATCTCTGGGCTATTTATATTTTAGCAGGGTACTTTGTAAAGCCCTCTAAACGTGCAGGAAATACGTATGACAAATAAGAAAGCCATCTTATGTATGTTCATAAAGATGATCTTACAAAAAACAGGGAAATTTATAATACCATGAGGCAGAAGCCATTGTTTAATATTGATTTCAAGATTATGGGGCTGTGTATTATATTGCTCAAGCCAGGCAACAAAAACACTAGAACACACACACACACACACACACACACACACACACACATCATGAATGATACATACTTTGCTATTTGTACTTATTTCCCTTTACCTTGAGTGTTTCCACAGAATGCTATGGGTTTTAGAGAATAATAGTTTGATTTCAAGTCCTGGTTGTGCTAATTATTAGTTGATTGACATTGGACTAAATATTCCCCTGATGAATGAACTTCTTTTTCCTCACCTGGGAAATAAAATATTTACCTAAGAATTGTTGCAAAGATTCAATGTGGTAACATGGACAAAGTTGCCAGCCTATAATAGATACTCAATAAATTACAATATCCCTCCATCGTTCTCTGATTCTCCCTCCCCATTTTGGAACCAGTGAAGGTCCTGAGAATGACAGATAGCATTTCTCTCTTGCACTAATGATAAACTGCTGTTGCACTGAATAAATTGTGATAAAATTGGTGCTCCTGTCTATCACCTCTTGTGAGTTCCTGAGTAGCAACACCTGTGTGTAATGCACCAGGCCAGGATCATCAACCTATTAGGGGCTCAGAATGCTTTCTGATTAATTGACCTTTCTGGATAAATTAACAATCTCTAAAGAACAACTGCCTTTTATCTCCTACAGTTTTCTTTTTCTAGCTACTCAATATGGCTAGTCAAGACTACTGTAACATAAAGTTAACTCTCTCTGGAATGATGCCTCTGTTCTGAAATAACACACACATCAAAATATCAGTTTAATACACATAAATTAGTTGTTCATTGCACTGTGATATTAGTTAATTTTGAAATCACATTATAGATTTCTAAATTAAAGAGACTGCCTGCCTGTCACTCACATCCCATTCAATGAATGCCAACATCAGGCATCACCTTTTCCAAGCTTCCCCAGACTGAAGGTCATTATCAATTGCGGTTTAATCAGCCAAGTCATGCATATAGTCAAAGGTTACTGAGCATGGACCAATCTGACTTCCTTTGTGGTGGCAAGACAATTTGCAGCTTAATAAAGCTGCTCTGATTGCACTTAACAACACCTGCTTTAAAACCCAGCCTCATTAATAGCACACTAATGAGTTAGGGATCTTCTGGCAAGGGCACGATCAAAGACAGATGATTTGGTTTCTGATTAAATGACCTAAATAACATAAAACCAAACCAGCCAGTTTCCTTTAGGGAAAGTCTTTTTGGAAACAGTTATAACAGCTGTTGGCATCTTCAGATATGGTTAACAAAAAAGACAGGAAAGAATCATCCTTTGGCTCTTTTAAATTATGATATAGAAACAGAGTGAACAATAAATGAAATTCAGCTGCTAAACCAAGTCCTTGATTTTTGAATTCATCCTAAAACACAATATAGCCACCAAGTAAGAAAGCAAAAATATATAAAACTCATAAAACAAAAAGAGAATTTTTGGAATCTATATGAAGGCAGTATCCTATATAATAAAAGGCTAATATGCAAATCGATCAATCCATCACTATGATGTGCTCTGACCATCAGGGGGTAGATGCTCAAAGCAGAAGTTGCCCCCTGGTGGTCAGTTTGCTCCCACAGGGGGTGTGCCTCTCAACCAGAAGCTGGGCTCAGGGCTGGTGAGCACAGCAACAGTTGCAGGAGCCTCCCTCACCTCTGCAGCAGTGCTAAGGACCTCTTGGGGTATGTCCACCTGCCAGCTTAGGCCTGCTTCCTGCAAGAGGACTCAGGTCAGGCTGAGGAATACTCCCCTATACACACCAAGTGCATGAATGTCGTGCACCAGGCCTCTAGTAATAATTTAAAGTCTACATTCTCAGAAACAGGTATTAAAATAATAAAATTGATTTGACCTGTTACATACACTGAAGTTTGGGAGTTCAATGTTGATTTTATTGTGTGATGTCAGGCAAGTTATCATTGCTCTGGATGGAACCACATAGCATTTTGATTCAATATATCCACTGGCTGAACTGTGAACACTGGAAACCTTGCACCTTTTGGGGGCCATTTCTGAATAGCAATTATTCTGTCTGTACTAGAAGTGTACTATTCCTGCTTGCCTATCTGCCCCTGGCTCCTGATAAGCAGAATGGCACTGCCACAGCCTGTTATAAAGGCCAGTAAAGGAACAGAACCTGCTGTCAGAACTGACTGAGGACAATCTGTCCATACAAAATAGTTTAATGGTGTTAGAAGACAAAAGAGTGGCTACCTGTTAAAGGAGAGATGGGGAATACTTTGGAAGAGGTGTGCCAGTTTATTCTGGGACACAGAGGATATTGTGTTTTGGGCCATAGTTACATGGGCATTTTTACTTTATATAATTACTAAGCTATTCCTTCATGATTTTTTCTCTTTCCTGTATGTATGTAATATTGTAAGAAAAACATTTTTAAATTAAATGAACAAAAATTAAATTAAAAGTAATTTAATCGCCAACAAATGCTAAAACCACTATTCTAAACAACTGTCATATCAAAGAGGTATATCATATAGACATCACAATTCCACTTCTGGAAATTTATCCAAAGAAACTTAAAACACTAATTCAAAAGAATATATGCATCCCTATGTTCATTGCAGCATTATGTACAATAGCCAAGATTTGGAAGCAGACTAAGTGCCCACCAGTAGATGAGTGGGTAAAAAAGCTATGGTACATTTATACAATGGAATGCTACTCTGCCATAAAAAGTAAGAAAAATTTACCCTTTTCCACAGCACGGATGGACCTGGAGAACATTATGCTAAGTGAAATAAGCCAATTAGAGAAAGACAAGTACCATATGATTTCACTCATATGTGAAGTTTAATGAACAAACAGAACTGCCAACCAAAATAGAGATAGGCTCATAAATATAGAGAACTGGCAGACAGCTCTGATGTGTGTGTGTGTGTGGGGGGGGGGGGGGTAGTATTGAGCCAGGGGAGGAGGGATTGAGCAAAAATAAATAAATAAATAAACAAATAAAGAGAGAACTTATGGACATGAACAACAGTGTGGTGAGTTCTGTGAGGAAGTGGGGTATGTAAACATGGAAGAGGGCATAGAGGAGATAAATGATGATGGGAAAAATAAACATAAAACAAAAATATATATGCTGATCAATAAAGTTAAGAACATTTCTTAATCAAAATCTAAGGAGAAAGCTAAAACCTTATTTAGATAAATTGCATTATTCAGTGTGGGCTGCCATAACAAAATACCATAGGCTGGGTGACTTAACAACAGGTATTTGTTTCTCACAGTCCTAGAGCTGGGAAGGCCAAGAACAAGGTGCTGGCCAATTGGGTTTCTAATGAGAACTCTCTTGCTAACCTGCACACAGCCACCTTAGCATTGTATTTACATATGGCTGAGAGATCTGGGGGCTCTTCCTCATCTTATAAGGGCTTCAAACGTACCAGATTAGGGTCCTACCTTTATAACCTCATTTATCCTTTATTATCTCCTCACAGGCCCTATCTCTAAATAGTCCCATTAGGAATTTGGGATTTAACATATGAATTTTGGGAAGATTCAAACATTCAGTCTATAATAAAAATGTTCATGATTTATATTCTATTTAAATTAAATAACATTTGTGTAAAAACACTATAAGTTTTTCACTTAGTAAATTTAACAAATCAAGAGACAACAACAAGTAAAGTTGGTGGAGATAATTGATAGACAACCAAAATCAATGAATTCAAATACAAAACACACACAAGCCCTAACCAGCTTGGCTCAGTGGATAGAGTGTTGGCCTGAAGACTGAAGAGTCTTAGGTTTGATTCTGGTCAAGGGCATGTACCTTGTTTATGGGGACATCCCCAATAGTGGGTGTGCAGGAGGTGGCTGATCAATGTTTCTCTCTCATAGATATTTCTAACTCTCTATCCCTCTCCCTTCCTCTCTATAAAAAATCAATAAAATATATATTAAAAACAAAAAACAAAACTAAAGTGAATTAACAACCAGATTGAATTAATAAATAATCTTAATAAGATCTTTTAAGTATCAGTATATTCAGAAACCATCAATTACTGCCCTAGCTGGTTGGGCGCAGAATGAAGGGTCCCAGGTTCAATTTTGGTCAAGGACACAGACTTGGAGTGTGGGCTCAATCCCCAGTAGGGGCTGTGCAGGAGGCAGCTGATCAATGATTCTCTCTCTATCCCTCTCCCTTCTTCTCTGAAATCAATAAAAATAAAAAATTAATTAAAAAAAAGAAACCATCAACTACTATCTCCATCTTGGGAATGAGTCTGAAAGGATGAGTTTTTGTTTGTGTGTATGTTTTGTTTTGTTTTGTTTTGTTTTTGTTTTTGTAAGCTGGTCAGTAATAAACTTATCCTGCAGTTTCTATTTTGGAATAATTACTATGTTAGCTTGGCCTCATGGTGATATGATTGATTCCTGGAGATCAGCTATTTAGACAACAAAAAATAAAAATTAAACACCAAATAAATGCTATCCTGGTTGTTTTGAAGAAGTCACTTAAACTAGGTCATAGCTGTTGCCAATTTAACCAGGGGATTTGTGAGAGACAGAGAAGACTCATTGGCTACAGTGTTAGAGTGTATAAATCAGCCAAGTTAAAATGAAATAAAATAAAAATGAGAGGCTATGTGCAGTTGCTTTCTCAGGCCAGAACTTGAACCACTTCCTCTGTTGGCTTGTGAGTTTGTGTGTTTGGTGGTGTTATATCTGTGTATATTAAACAATGACTCCATTTAGGGCAGTGAGGGGATGGTTCCTTTTATCTCTGGGAAAGCACTGGCTGTCCTTCCACTGGAGACTAAAATTCTGATTTGGACGGAAAACCAACCACATGTATCTTTTTATTCTGGCTCTTTTATGTATATGAGAGTGTCGTGCTGTCAATCTTGTTGCTTTGCCAAATCCCTGATGCTTTCAGCCATGTATTTCAATCAAATGGCCATTTAACTTGGGCATTTCACCAAAGAACTAAAACTTTTGGGCACTGAGTCAAGCAACTGAAAACTCGATTATGACTCCAGCTATAGTGCCTAAGCAGATTTCTGTGAAACTGGTAATTAATCATCTCTTAGAGAAATTAATCTTGATTTTAAAAAATAATTTTTCATATGAACACATACACGCATAAACATACACATAATTGAGAACTCTATGTAATGAGATGTAACGTCCAAAATAAGGGGCCAATTTTTTTTTTAATTTTTAATATATTTTATTGATTTTTTTACAGAGAGAAAGGGAGAGAGATGGAGAGCTAGAAATGTCGATGAGAGAGAAACATCGACCAGCTGCCTCTTGCACACCCCGTACTGGGAATGTGCCTGCAACCAATGTACATGCCCTTGACCGGAATCGAACCCGGACCCTTCAGTCCGCAGACCGACGCTCTACCACTGAGCCAAACCGGTTTCGGCTAAGGGGCCAATTTTAAAGGCTCTGAGATTTTCCTCCTATAACCAAACAGAGGAGATGGTAAAAAAAAAATTATTAGTAGCTTCATTTGTTAAACCTTATGATACACATCAATATTTTCTTAACTACATATTTACAATTTTAAAGTTACTGATGTAATCAAAGTAAAATATTTTCAGAACTATGTATTGATAAATTCAAATACATTAGCAATTAACTTCAGGTTGAGCATAAATTTTTGTAAAATTATTGACTGAGAAAAATTCTTGTATAGTAATAGAACTTTTAAAGATCTTGGAGTTCATAACCCAGGCACATTAACTTCAGAGTCTGTTTCCACTCCATGCTATTATCTCTTCCTCCGTCTCCATGGAATAAATTTAAATTGGATTCATATTTTATAACAAAAGCAAGAATCAATGTCTACATACTGAGACACTCAACATGAAAAATATCAGTAGGTCAAATATAATAATGACATTTATTTATTGAACTATTCATTTAATATGCAAGTGAAGTTGACTGTGCCTTTATAATTAATGTCTAGTAATACTTAATGTCGTTTTTAAACATTCATTTAAAATCTTGCTTGGCGTTGACTTGTATTGATATAACCTTCAAACACGTGGTATCTGCAGAACGTGTGAAGTGCAACTAACAAGTTTTGCTTGAAAAAGTTTGTGTTTGGTTTGGTTTTTGTTGCAAAACTAGGGCTAAGAAGATGGCGGATGAAGAGCATATTCGGCACTGCATGCTTTACGAGTTCCAATTAGGAAGAAAAGCAAGTGAGGCTGCAAAAAACATCTGTAGTGCTCTTGGTCAAGATGCAGTTAGCGCCAGAAAATGCCAGTGTTGGTTTGAGAAATTTCGCGAGGGAAATTTTTCGTTAGATGACAAGAGTGGTCAAGGCCATGTGTCCAATTTTGATCAAGAAGCTCTTCAAGCTCTTTTGGTGCAAAATCCTCAAATTACCCAACAAGAGCTTGCAACAACTTTAAATTGTTCACAAAAAACAATTTCCAATCAATTGCGTGCACTTGGCAAAGTCCAAAAGTTTGGAAAATGGGTTCCTCATGAGTTGACCGACAACAACCGTAATCAAAGAGTCACAATTTGCAGTTCGCTCCTCTCTCATCAAAACCGTTTGCCGTTTTTAGAGCAAATTGTTACAGGAGATGAAAAATGGGTGCTGTATGTTAATTTGAAAAGGCGGCCTCAATGGTTGGACAAAAATGAGGCTCCGCAGCCCACGTCAAAACCTGACTTGCATGCGAAAAAAGTGATGTTGTGTGTTTGGTGGAATTTTAAAGGAATTCTTCATTATGAACTTTTACCATCTACCCAAACCATTACAAGTGCAGTGTATAGTGCCCAATTGGAAAGGTTAGCCCAAGCTTTAAGAGAAAAAGAACCCGCGCTGATTAATCAGAAGGACCAGAAGGACGTAATTCTTCACCACGATAATGCATGACTGCATACTGCAAGAATCACTGCTGAAAAACTGCACCAGTTAGAATGGGAAGTTCTCCCTCAACCTGCATATTCTCCTGATATTGCCCCTTCCGATTACCATTTGTTTCGTTCTTTGCAAAACTTTCTTCTTGGAAAAAAATTTAATAATGAAGAATGCCTCAAAAATGCATTGACCGAATTTTTTGCATTAAAATCACAAGAATTTTACAACAGAGGGATTAAAATGCTTCCTGAGTGTTGGGCACAAGTAGTAGAAAACAACGGCAACTATACTGTTGATTAAATTTTGTTGTATTGTTTAAATAAATTCGATTTAAAAAAGTATTAGAAAACGACATTAATTATTACTAGACCTAATAGATAGATACAACCAAGAAACTTCATTGGGTCAACTCTCTGCTTTTTAGGAAATAGCCTCATTGAGAAAGGCATTCCAAGTTTCTACCAGCTGAGGGAAGGTTCTTGGTTTGAGGCATAAGGTAAGTGCAACATATTGAATGAGAAGGTCATATTAAATTCTGTTACCATCATTAGTTATATTTTGTTAGAATTTGACTTTGCAGTGCAAAATATTTCTGATTCATACAGCATAGTCAGTGAAATGTATATTGCTATGAAAACCAAATTCTGGATTAAGACTTCTTTTCTAAGCTAATGGAATTTATTCTTTGGAAAAGAAAATGTAGTCCTTACTAAATGTTCTATTGACTGAGCTCAGTTCTCTTTGCTTTAGGAATGTTATCTCTGAGAATGCAGAAGGGAGAAAATTCTCTTTTTAGGTCTCTCTTATAGTTATTCTCTGTTACACCTCAGACTATATTTTAGGAATAAATGTAGCTGATCCTGCTTCCCTTCTATTTCTGAAGGTCAGCTAGGAGCCTGCCAACAGGCTTTTCTTTCTGCTTCCACAATGAAATGGAAACCTGTTACAGAGGTGACAGAGCAAATGCTAGGTGTTCTAAGCCACTTTTATAATGTTGCACTCCTCTTGCACTGGACAACCAATCCACACCCTCCTATCCAAGATTCTGGCATGTAATAATGGTGACTATAGTATTATATTACTAATTGTGCCTTTAGAAGCAATTGTTCTCACTTCCTTAGGGTCCCTAGATGTTGCTAAGGTCTTTTAGGTAAGCCTCCTTGCCTGATCTAATATATAATAAGGCAGAATGTGTGACTGGAAAATTAAGGACCTGAAGATGAAGATGAAGAAGAAGAAGAAGTAGTAGTAGTAGTAGTAGTAGTAGTAGTAGAAGAAGAAGAAGAAGAAGAAGAAGAAGAAGAAGAAGAAGAAGAAGAAGAAGAAGAAAAAATAATAATAATAGAATGATGGTGAAGCAGAGCTCAGTGATCCCTACTAAACTGATATTTGCAGATCTAGCAGGCAATTGACCCATTTTTATATCTATAACTGTTGTTTGGTATGCACAGTGATTTACATTTTCTGGCCCTGGAAGAGTTTTGTGTATTGTACTGTAGTTCAAGGGAAACAGGAGAAAGAAGCAATTGTGGGAGATTGGTTAGGATCCAATTATGGCCTTGCTGGATATGGAACTGGATATGGGCTTATATAGAGAGGTTTTAGGTGCACATAAGGCTTCTCCAGACTTTGTTCAGGGCTGGGAGACAAAATTCAATATGGTATTAGGAGGACCATTCAGAGTGGACAGTCATTATTTGTTTCTTTCCAGCCTCAATTTAACCTCTGGTAAAGGTATCTTAAGAAACTTCCCATCTTCTACTCTTAATCTGTGGAATTTGGTGGAGTGGACTCCAAGCTCCAGATATAGGAGAGGGCACGTGACCCAAACCTGTCTCTCATCTTGATTATATTAATTAATTCACAAACAGACCAAATGAAGTCAATGGAACATGTTTATATAAAATGTTTTTTTGTTTGTTTGTTTTTTTGTTTGTTTTTTTAGACTTAGACTTAGATGATTTAACATTGAAACTATGGAGTTCACCATATGGAAAAAAAATCTTCTGAGACTGAGATCTACAGAGGAAAGCAGGGGTAAGAATGCAAATAGATGAGACCTGATGCTACTGTTTTAGTTTTCTTGCAGCCAAATATCCCGATCACTCTTGTTCTGTGAGCTAATACATTATATTTTATAGGAGCACGTTTGTACTGGGTTCCTTTAGTTGTGATGTGATTCAGGATATTTTATCCTAAAATATGGCACCTTGGAATATAAAATATCTTATGCTGAAAGAATTTAGCTACAACAACAACAAAAAGATGTCATTCTGACCTCCCCTGCAATTTGCCTTTCTTTCCTGAAACAGGTCATAAAACTCTGGGGTAAAAGGCACCGCCCAGTACCAGGAAGTGGGAAGACATTCTTATCACCAGGGACAGGGAAATTGGGGCCAAGATTCTGTGCAAACAAACTTGTTAAACTCACTCTTATCTTCCTAGTTACTTCTTTATCACTTATTGCTATAAGCCCAACTTCTCTGACTTGTCAACTCTTTGTTGAAAAGATATAAAAACTTCTTGTTCTTATCACTTCTTCAGATCTTCAGTCTCTTGTGAAGGCTCCCATGTACATGCTAAAATTCAATGAAATGTCTTTTTTTTTTTTTTTCTTTCAAACAGAGCCAGGGACCTTAAGACAGCTGAGGAAAACATTTTCTTCCCCTACAATTGCAACCTCAAAAGCCAAAAATCCCTAATACTACCCTATTCTTCCCCTCTATTACTCCATCCCACATCAAACTGTCCGCATCCAGAGGGTTTGGAACTTGCATCAGTGGAGACTGGTCTTGATGGTATTAGGTAGTGTTACTCTAGGAAGTCACCAGCAGAAGCAGCAGTGATGGATGTGGATGAGAAGGAAGAATACGTTAGAACTTGTTTCTTAGTTCAGGTTCATAACTGAGGGAGGTATTGAGGGAGGAAGCGGGGAGGGTGGAAGGGGGGTTGTGTCTTTAAGTGTAACTCAAGCACTAATTAATATGAATGAGAACTCAGTTGCCCACAGGCTCTAAACCCTGAATATCAGGTTACAATATAATGGCACCATTACTGAGAGCTTTGTATGTATTTGAATGATCTCGCTAATCTTTGCAACACCTCTTCCAATATTTTTATTTTCACTGAGGTTAACTGAGGTGTCTAAGATCATCCAACTAATCAATAGCAGAGACAGAGTTCCATTCGAGGTTTCCTTTTTTCAGTGCTCAGTCCTTCCCTCTGCTACGTTGTCTCCCTACAGCCCTTTAGAAATCTGTTCCTAAAATCCCACCAGTTAATGAATATTGTTTTCTACCCTCCAAGAGACAGAACTTGGTGTGGCACTTATTGACAGGTCCAATGAAAGCTTTTTATAGATGTTTTCTTATGATGAAGAAAAATCAATAAATTCTTAGGGTAAAAGAGAAGCAAGAGACAAGTTTAATTTTTTGAATTTAGCCAAGAAAGTTCTGTAGAGAATACAAGTTATAGATATTTGGGAATAAACACAGAACTTTCAAAAGTGGGAAATGCTTACGTGCATTGTGTTAAAATTGCCCTGCTGTTTTTACCGATATATTAAACTCTCCTGTTCCTCCCTTCCTCCTTCCCTCCATCTCTCTCTTCTCTACCTTTCTTGATAGATAAATGTAATAAATATCAATATAGATAAGTAAAAATATTATTTACATATACTCTAAATATAGTCTTTATATATTATATAATGTATATTATATATAATATAGATATGGTTCATATAGAAAAATATAAGAACTGTTTTGTATACTTACAACTATAAACAAATATATATATATATATATATATATATATATATATGTATGTATATATTTAGCATTAGAATTGAAAATTTAAAAATGGGGATTATTCATTACTCTCATGTGTTCATTCATTTCTTTGCTACAGAAGACGAATGTCTTACCTCAAGATTTAAAGCCATTGCCTCTGCACAGAGGCCAAGAACCTATCTTTCTGATGTTTGATGACTCATGTATTGCTCTGTATAATATTGGAAGCTAGATTCACTCAGATGTTATTTTGGATTAAAAAGAAGACTATTTACTCAGGTAACTGTGCCCTCTTGAAGTAACACTCGTGAATTCTAAATAAAATAACCTAAAAACACCATGATCTTGACCTTGCATGGAATGAATACCCACTTCTTCTCTCAAGGAAGTTTTACCTCTAGACTAGGGCTACTATATTGGGGAGCACAAAAGATTTGGTTGGAAAGTTGAAAGGTGGACACTCTGAGCAAAGGGAAGTGTGTGGGAGGCCACCTGCCCTGTTTATTGGAATTCTGACTTAGGGGAGACATAGGGGAGTGTAAAAGGCAGTGCCCCTAATTATTCCTTGACCTTCCCAAACAAGCCTGTGCATCTGCAGACCCCTGGGTGTTTACTGGAATCCTTATGCTTAACCCCTGGGTGCCTTTGCCTAGAGGACAATGCAAACACACGTGTCTTCCCAAGATTACTCACCCTACTGATTGTATCAAAGATAATAACTGCAATAAAAGGCTAACAAGGCAGGCAATCCAGGCTGCTCTGGCCACTAGAGCCAGGAGCCCCTTAGCCCTCTCTTTCACAGTGAAACATGTTTGAGTAATCTGTTCATCTGTCTTTCAGCGGCTGCTCGTGAAAATTTTCTAAGAGTTTCAGAAATAAGAAGTCTAATATAGATTATACTTAGAAGGATTCCTGATGAATTATTAGAACAAAAGTCCTGGATTGATATAGAAAGGGCCTCAAAATCGGCAATACTGATATTGTCACTCAGACAGTAGCTTAAAGAAAATCAAACCCCTGTTCAAAGAAATAAAGGGTGAGGCAGGGGTCCCTCCTGTGCAGGTGCACAGTTCCTTCCAAGGTTCTTTGGCAATCTTTAGCATTGTGTTCACATGGTCCTGTGATTTATTTGCAACGTAAGGTGATCCTTTTTTTTTTTTTTTTGTTAAATATATTTTATTGATTTTTCACAGAGAGGAAGGGAGAGAGATAGAGAGATAGAAACGTCGATGAGAGAGAAACATCGACCAGCTGCCTCTTGCACACCCCCTACTGGGGATGTGCCCGCAACCAACGTACATGCCCCTGACCGGAATCGAACCTGGGACCTTCAAGTCCGTAGACCAACGCTCTACCACTGAGCCAAACCAGTTTCGGCTTGTGCTTCTTTTTCTTAAAGATGGCAGGCAATCTAGAAACTTCAGACCCCACAAATCCTGGATCTGCCCCTGTGAGAAGGGCTGACTCCTGGAGTACCACCCTCACAGGGCTTGATTGCTCTCTCACACAGTTAGTTCAGTAACCTTTAAGTCTCAGCTTTTCACCTCTAAAATGGGAAAAATGGGGCGGGTAATGTGCTTGTTTCCTTTCTGTTCTATTATTTTATAATTTGAGGTGAGCTATTTTATATCCTTTATGAGCTAAAAATATGTGAGTAATACAAAGGAGAAAAGGAAGTCGATTTTAAAAAGACTTTCGATCTTCCCACCTCAATTCTCCATGTTAACGTCAACAATTGGGATCATAACAAGTTTTACAATATATTCTATAAATAGCACCAATTGCTAGCACTAAATAATAATTACATTTAACACACACATTTAGTTCTGTGAAACTCTTAAGAGAGTAACATGTGACCACTTTTTTTTCTAGTTTTCACAAAAACGGTTTACTATGACAGATCCCAGGAGAGTGGAGTGAGCTTGAAAATGTCAGCTTCATTAATGACAAACTTTGAAACAAATTGCTTTGACCGTGGGTGATGTGAGTCAAATCGGGAACAAGAGAAAGTGGGGCTGCTGGGCTGCATTTCATTCAAAGTATTCCAGTTATGTAAACATCACTAACATTCTGCTTGTCCAGTTCATCCGAATAATTATGTCATAACCAGACTTGGGTCCAGTATATGTCAAAAAGAGAAATCACTAGTAAGTTCATCACTTAGGGCCAAAGCTATTGGGGATAATTCAAGAAAAATGTAAGTTTATTGAAAATATCCAGTGAACAATGCAAAGTATTTTGAAAGGTAGTGTTCTGTCTAGATAGGCAATTTCAATGTGTGCCCTACAGAACACCCCCTCCACAGGATGCCTGTACACATGTGTTCAAAAAGGGTTTTCAGCCCTGGCCAGTATGGTTCAGTTGGTTGGGTGTTGTCCCATGCACCAAAAGATTGCCAGTTCAATTCCTATCAAAGACAAGTGCCTGAGTTCCTGGCTCCATTTCCAGTAGGAGGTGTGTAGGAAACAGCAGATCAAAGTTTCATTCTCACACCAATGTCACTCTCTCTTCCACTCTGTCTAAAAGAAAACAACAACAACAACAAAAATAACACCACAAAGGTTTTTTGATTTGAGAAATGTTGAGGTAAATTGATTTCTTTACTGCTGTCTTCCACTGAATCTTCAGGGGATATAGTATATAGTGATTTTGAAATTCATTTTAATATTATTAACAATATGTTTTCACACTTTGGATTTTTGTATTTTTTAAAATATATATTTTCATTGATTTCAGACATGAAGGGAGAGGGGAGACAGGGACAGAAACATCAATGATGAAAGAAAATCATTGATTGGCTGTCTCCTGCGTGCCCCCTACTGGGGATGGAGCCTGAAACCTGGGCACGTGCCCTTGATGGGAATCATACCCAGGACCCTTCTGTCTTCAGGCCAACACTCTATCCACTGAGCCAAACCAGTTAGGACTCATTTAATTTTTGTTTGAATAGAATGTTTTTCAGGAGTAATATTTGTGGAAAACACTTTGAGAAGTGTTAGTGTGGCTAATTGCTTCAAATGCTCACTTTAGTCTACATGTGGGGACTCATCCTTCACCTTGGTTTAGAGAACAGATACATTAGTACAAACTTGACCCACTATTTATTTTTGTAAACAAGGCTTTATTGAAACACAGACTCACCCATTTGTTTATTCACTATCTATGGCTGATTTTGCACTACAAGGCAGAGTCCAGTAGTAGCCAGAAAGAGAGCCTGCTAGGCTGGAAATCTTACTGTCTGGTGCTCTATAGGGAAGTTTACATACCTTTTTAATTCAATTTTAGGTAAAGAAAGATTGTGGACTGATAAGTTTAATTAATATCCAGTAACTGAAAATCCTAATTTGATTCCAAATATTCATTTACCCCCAAGAGCAAGGATGTTGGTGTGTTTGTGTAAGGATGTTGGTGTGTGAGTGTGTGTGTCAATGAAAATAAATCATCCAGATGGTAACTTAAAAAATGTCCACCCTTAAATTCATGTGTTCTTGGTAATGATAGACATGAAAAAACTGAACTTATTAAATAAATGTTTTTTTCTTTTCTCCATGGGAAATATAAAGATTAGTAAACTTTTGCTAATTTTAAAATTTAAGACAGATTAATTTGAGCAAAATGTCATAGTTACAGCATTTTACTTCGTATATAATTGAATCTGTGCCAAACTAGCTACTACATTGAATAATGTGTAAACATATATATGTATATATTTATATGTATATATATGAAGAGAGAGAAAGAGCAGTGAGTTATGTTTTTACCTGTTTTTAAATAAAATTGAAATATTTCTATGAAATACTGCCTATTGAGAAACACCAAAATTAATATTTTGATCCCTTTGCAATAGAAAATTCTCCTATCTTCTCAAAGATAGATCTTACTTATTCTTAATACATAAAAATTACCTTATGTGCATTTTTAAGAGAAAATTATACACATTTTATCTTTTACATTTAAACTGTTTCACTCAAATCTTACTATCCTTTCATAATGTAAACAGATATGCTTTACAAAGGCCTCCTTTATTGAAAGAAGGAAAATCAGTTAAATTCCTTTTGGGGAATAAGTACAGAATCATTAAACTTTAAATATTTTGTTTCAAGTTACTTCAGAGTGGAACACAGTGTGTAAAGATCTAAGTGACAATGGGACATGGAAGGGAAATGGCCTTATTGTTTAGACCTTAAGACAGTCTAATTATGTCAGCCAGAGAGGGCACTGTAAATGAAACAGCCATGCTCTCTGTGCCCTGGGCAGCAAGAAGAATATTATCCTGGGTGGGAAGGGTGACAGGCTAACAGGATCTTGGGAGAGCTGATCCACAGAAACAAGGAAGGTCTGGCACCTTGCACAAATTAGGCCATACACCTAGTGGATGCACAGTAATTATTGGTTATTTCAGCATGATTTCAAAATCAACCTCTTAAAGGATATGCTTTATTTGTCACCATATTTCAGATATTAGCTGGGAGCTTGATTGGCTCACGGTGGAATGGAAGTTAGCTGCTTCAAATCAACAAGGCACCACTCACCGGGAATTTATTTGCATTAGTGATGCCAAATAATATGTCAGTGCTTTTGGCACATCCTGAAACAGAGATAAATTGAAAGGGGTGCGGAGCACATTGGCCACACTTTAAAAAAGAAAGAAAGAAAGAGAGAGAGAGAGAGAGAGAGAGAGAGAGAGAGAGAGAGAGAGAGAGAGAGAGAGAGAGAGAAAGGGAGAAAGAGAGAAAGAAAGAAAGAAAGAAAGAAAGAAAGAAAGAAAGAAAGAAAGAAAGAAAGAAAGAAAGAAAGAAAGAAAGAGAGAGAGAAAGAAAGAGAGAGAGAAAGAGAGAAAGAAAGAGAGAGAGAAAGAAAGAAAAGAAAAATAGTGACCAAATCTCTAGTACTTCTTGGATTTTGGCAATAATTGCTGATGAAATACATTTTGAAAGATTAGACTATTTAGGCCCTCCTGTTCTACCCACAAGAACACAATTTAGTGGTTCACGGGCTGGTCACTTTATTTGCAGGCTCTAGAAGTTTCCCTTTGTACCTCCCAAACAAGAACCTCCTACATCAACTCAAGGGACAGATTTCGTTTCACTCATCCTGTTTCACACACTTAGCTCACAACTCCCACACACATGTGCAGGGAGGAACCAAAGGGAAAGACAGGGTGAAATGTTTTACTAGACTCCTGTGGACATTCTCTGACGAGAACATAGCCCACATCACTGGGAACACATGCTGGACAGCTGCTCTGGGCTCACATACCCAGGGTGGTGTTAACACACATCACATGAACTTGGCATCGATGTGCAGCAGTTGTAAGCATGTGGGAACATCACAGAAGTCAATAAGGGTGCAGGTGCTCATCCCAATGCACACCGCGTAAAATATGGTGCATAGCAAACTCAAAGGTGCGATGTGTTCCTTAGATAATTACAGTCCCCACCTACATTGGAAAATCCCAATTTGCTCTAGTTGTGGGCTACAGCTTTCATTTTCCTCTGGGAAGCATCTTAACACATCTTAAATTCTGTGTCCACACCTCCTTGGCTGGTTTGAGATCCCAGATGTGGAGAAGTTGGGCTGGGATTGGGGCAGGGAGGAGGAAGGAAGTTGCTTTTCCAGGCAGAACAATAGGAATACTGTTTGGGGCTGTGGACAGGAGTGGAGGGCACCGTGCCCTGCTGCAGGGCATGATCTTTGGGTTTGCTTCTCTCCTGCCCTTGCTCCACATTTTGCACTGTAATTCTTGACTGGCAGGTTGCCCTGGGAACAGGGGCCAATGAGCTCTAGAGAGAAAGCCAATGTTATTGGAAGGAGAGGGAGAAGATAAGAGTTTGAATTCCTTAAGCATGTTAATTTTTGCACTGTGATATATTTATTAGAATATTTTGTGAAGGAATTAATTTTTCTTTTTATGCAAACTTGTCTACACAGATATAAAAAAAAAAAGAGCAATAAGAAACTGGTAGCTCAGTATTAACAGCCTGGCTGCTTAGTCTGGTTCTAACAATATATTCCTATTCCTCTGCCTCCCACCACTGGTTTGTTTATTTCCCCAATTCGGTACAACTTGGGTTAGAACTCTTATGTTTCCTTGGGTCCTGTTCTAAATATCTACTCTGATTATCTGCTCTCTGAGGCTTCAGGTCCAGCCCTGATCATGCACCCTCGGTGTCTAAAACCCTTACCCATAGACCAGTGGCCAAAAATCTACATTTGCCTTGAAAGAAGTTTTGGAAAGTAGGAGGGCCATCTACATCACTGATTTTGAGTGTTTGCTAAATCTCTACTCCCACAGCAGCACCTGCAATTGATATAACACATGTTTGTCCTAACTAATTGTCCCTCCTCTGAGCACACATGCAGCTGGGTCAGCTCCCCTTAGTCTCTCTCACATTCCACTTACTGTTATTTCTGCAAACCCAGCCTTTCTAATGCCCAGAACTACTTCTATTGTTAACATTCAAGACACAGCACCTGAGGAACTCCAGTGTCCTAATGGACCCAATTTTCTTTTCCTTCAAAATATTTTCTGCATGTAAGAAGCAAACAAACACATAAAGTCTCCAAAAAATGTTTAAAGGACAACATTGGAATGAAAACACTACTTCAATATAAGTATTTCACAAAGATTTACAAACCCCAAATATATCTATGTAACTGTGGATATTGTAAATTGCACCTAGCAAATCAGTTTTTAGAATGGCCACATCTGTTTTTGGAACAAAGTGAGAAACAGATGTGGAAGCAACAGTGAAATTGAGACAGAATGTGAAAACTGAGCAAGCTCTCTGAATCCAGAAATTTGAGCAATAAAGGGATGATAAATCCAAAAGAGCTGTTGATAAGACCATACAGACATTTCAGGGATGCATTTGGTATAAAAAATATGAATGGTATTGATCAATGTGATTTTAGCAGGTGCTAAACAGATCTCATTAAAATCCTTTCGGTTCATTCTGAATGAATAATAAAAGAGAACATTTAATTTGGGAGCTTAAACAGATGCATTACCTAAGGAAAATGTGTTATATTACTGCCTCCAAATGCCCCTCTTCTTGGTTGTCATTGCCTCTCCTCCATTGAAGTAAGAGAAACATCATCTGTCTCTCAGGCACTCTTCTGCCTGACACTAGGACCTGTGATGCAGGTCTGTCGAAGGATGTAGAAGAGATTCCCTGAAGTTGACATGTAAGAACGCATATAGGAAAGAAGCAATTCTGTAAATAAATGAGCCACACATGTCTCCACTGAATCACATGGAGTCTCAGGCGGCTATCCAAGTTTAGCATCCCTAAGGACCCACTCTGAAGCTTTTTCCTGTGTTTTTCTCAGAGATTCATGGAAAACTGTCAAAATCAGGAGTTATATACAATAAAAGTTTCTCTGGAGTCTGAAAGCATGGAACAGGCTTAACTTCCTCCCCTTGCTCCATGGAAAGAGAGAAAAAAAAGTAGAGAGTATGCTCAACACTTTATTTATATTTTAATTCTAGTCCCCCCGAATAGAAACGGGGAGAGGAGAGCTATTTTGTTTTGATACTTCTCTAGCATCTTGGAATACTGAGAAAAAGTGTGCCAGATTTACTTTTGCATGGAAAATTGCAACATGTTCTAAAATAAATAAAAATTATAGCCTTAAATAATGCGGAGGGGTGTAAAACCAACCAACAAACAAAAACCAGAAACCCAACCCAACCCAACCAAAACAAAACAAAACAAACAAAAACAAAATACCCAAGGAATATTTAACTAGAAGATTGAACAGCTGAGAACTCACTTTGGGGTGTAAATTTTGTTGCTGGAGCAAGAAGCTGCCCTGCCCTTGAGAGGTAGGAGTTGTCACTGCAGGAAATGCCTGGGACATGGGCATACTTCAGGCTGATTTTTATGTATCTAAACTCAAAAGACATTTCTAGTGGTATGTTCTACTGTTCATGTTTATCAAGCAATTTTATTGGGGGAGGAAAGGAACTGGATGACTTGTTTTTGCTTTGGAGGCACTAAAGAATAAAGAGACTATGCTCTAAATGGCTTGGGGTGTGAAGACAGATGGGGAAGAGAAAAGAAGAGAGATAAGTTCCCTTGTCCTGGTGGTGCTGGAACCTGTGGACCTTGTGAAGCCTGAGGAGAAAAAGATACCTATTAAGAAGGGCTCCTAGTGACTAACTGGGCCAAATGTTCTAAGAACACAGCCTATCAGTCATTTCTGCTCCAGGTGAGGTGGGGGAGGGAGAATGGGGAGGGTGAGGGGGGTGAGGGGGGGGTGGAACCTCTCATGAAAACTGTACTTCATAGAGAAGCCTCTGCACTAACCTACCTGCCTCTGAGCTGAATGCCTGCCTGCACTGTGCTTCTGCCACCTGAACCAGCTCTTATGAAGGGTGCCTGGAGTCCTATTTTAACCCATAAGACTGAGGCTTTACCCATACAATCAGAGCTGCGAGGCTCTGAGCAATCAGAGCTGCTTTATTCTGACCAATCAAGATGGTGCCTTTGGACCAACCAAATTGTGAAGATTGGACATCGCCTGGAGGACAGGCCAATCAGGAACCAGGGGTGGGACGTCTGCCTATATAAGCCAGCTCTCCTCTATCTCAGTGAGTGCACTTTCCATACAAGATCGAAGGTTGTGTGTCCCAACTGGAGCTGAAACACAGAGGACGTCTCCTCAGGGCAGACCCCTGGGGAGCAGGGCCTGCAGAGAGGCGCTGCAACACCACACAGCTGTTCCACAGCAGTGCTATTCCACAGCCATGTTGTATTACCATTGAGCCGTTTGCACAAAGTAAGTTTCCTTCTTCACCACACCCCAAATCGGGGGTTCCTGTTGGCATTTGAGTTGGTGCCAATAACCATTGGTTGACAACCTGCCCAGAGAAATCACCTAGAAATATATCAAAGAGCAAGTGTTGTGAAACTTGCTAATGCCCAGTTAGTAGGTAAGAAAAATAGTGCCATGTAATCTTATGATGAGAATAGGCCTACTTTGGAAATGTCAGCCTTTTCAGATATGCCTGTAATTTTCTGGATATCCTATATTTGGAATATGAGCCTTGTGATATTTCACTAAAGTGTGTTAGAGCATGTGTAGCTGGGCTCTCTGGATTCAATCCTACCTCTAAATTACCAGCTATGTGATCAGGACAGAGTTATTTATCTCTGAGATGCCTTTCCCTGGTCTGAAAAATGAAGATAATAATCATAACTGTTTCATAGGACTGCAATGAGGACTAAATTAATTAATTAATATAGGTCAAACACAACAGTGCCTGGTATATAGTAATTATTATATAAGTGTATGCTATAATATTAACAACAGCAAAGTCCACCCGAGAGGGCATTTCCAGCAGCCCATTTGGATTAGTGTCCCTGGACTAGCACTTCCTAATATTTCTTCTCTCTTACCACTTTCTCATAGCTTAGAAAATGGTGATGGGTGAACCTGGGATACAGAGAGCAAATAAAACTTGGAGGAGTCCTGGTTTTCTCAAATCATAAGGTTTGTGAATTGTGTTACCTTGAAGAAAATTCTCAGCTCATTGCTGACAAATCAAGTTCTAACTTGTGGCATTCTCAAGTGGGAGAAGTTAGCCAAAAAGCATACTGAATAACACAGTAGTGTCTAAAGAGGAAAAGTGGAAAAGTATACCAAGAAAAATAGAATAAAAATTTGAAATTTTAAAACAAACACTAGTTTCTAGCTCATTGTGCTAAACACCATATAGCATGACATATTGTGATATGAACATGGTCATATCCAGATCATTTTCTAAATCTCACTAAGATGACTATTTCATTATTGAGCCATAATTGAAATAATTATTTTATTAATGTGCAACAGTTATATGTTTTCTTTGGGAGTTCTTCTTGTAAATGGAGTAGTTTCTTTTTTCTAGCTTTACTGAAGTAAAACTGACAGATAAAAATTACATATATTTAAGGTGTACAAAGTGATAATTTGATAAACCTATTCATAGTGAAACAATTGTTGCAGTCATGTTAATTAACACATTCATCACCTTCTCAGTTACCGTGTGTGTGTGTATGTGTGTGTGTGTGTGTGTATACATATGCACATGCATGTGGTGAGAACATTTAATATCTAACTCTCATAGCCAGCTTCAAGTATATAATAAAAAATTGTTAACACAGTCACCAGGGTATACAGTAGCTCCCCAGAACTTACTCACCTTATAACTGAAAGATTGTAACCTTTGACCAGTATCTTCCCATTTTCCCCACCCCCTGGCAACAACCATCATTCTACAATCTGCTTCTGTGAATTCAACTCTTTTAGATCCATCATATAACTGAAATCATACAGTATGTCTTTCTGTGTCTGGATTATTTCACTTATTATAATGTCTTCTAGGTTCATCATTTATCACAAATAGCAGGATTCCCTCCTCCCTCCCACCATATATCTATACAGGGTGAGGCAAAAGTATATGTACAGTTCTTATATAAAATAATACAATAATTAATAAATAATAATAAATAATAATACAAGAATAAACTGTGTTTCACGTACTCATATCTTTAAACATGCTTTTGCCCCAACATATATATATATATATATATATATATATATATATATATATATATACACATATATAATATTTTATTCATCCATTGGTCTGCCCCTGGACATTCACATTGTTTCCAGATCCTGGTTATTGTGACTAATGGTGCAATGAACATGGAAGTGTAGATATCTCTTCAAGATATTGATTTAATTTCCCTTGGATATATACTCAAAAATGGAATTTCTAGATCACATGGTAGTTCTATTTTTAATTTACTGAAAACTTGCATACTGTTTTTCATAATAGCTGCACCAATTTACCTTCCCATCAACTATTGCAGATCCAAAAAGAATTCCATTTTCTCCACCCCATTCTCCAATGTTAGTTATGTCTTCTCTTTTTTTATAATAGCAGTCTTAACAGTTGATATTATATTGTGGTTTTGAATTGCATTTTCTTAATGTTTAGTGACTTTACACACATTTTCATATACTCCTTAGAAATATAAATTGAAAAATGTTTTTCAGGTCTTTTATCCATTTTTTGTTGTTATTGAGTTGTGTGAGTTCCTTATATATTTTGGGTGTTAACTTCTTAAAAATATTTGGTTTGCAAATATTTTCTCTCATTCTGTATGTTGTCTTTTCATTTTATTCATTTTCTCCTCTGTTGTGCAGAAGCTTTTTAGTTTGATGTAGTCCCACTTATTTATTTTTGCTTTTGTTGCTTGTGCTTTTAGTGTCATATCCAAGAATCATTGCCAACACCAACATTTGAAGAAAAAAATTTTCCCCCCATGTTTTCTTCTAGAAGTTTTATATTTTGAGTTTTTTTTTGTGCATGAAGCATTTTCAATATGCATTCCAACTTTGATTTTTCTGCACCAAGTCTAAATAAAAGGGGAGAGTCTGCCTATTTCAAAACTGTTTAAGACTTCCAATATGCTACACTGACATTTTATAGACTATCATCTGGGCATAAGTGAGATTCACAAATTTGGTATAAAAAGTTACATCAGATAAAGTAATTTGGAAAAACATTTTGGAACATTTCAACAAAATAACTGAGTCTTTAATTGGACATATGTGAAGGGTCCTTCTATTTTTTAACCTATCAGCTTATCTTTCAAGTAAATTAGAGAAAATATAGAGGAAAAGTTAATAAAATATGAAATAGAGGTAATACAGAGGAATAGTAAAATCAATAGAATTTTTTCTAACTTTAAAAAATAAGTTGTAATAAAATATTTCTTCAAAAAATACAAAAAGGAGTAATTCATTAAGGAAAAAATGATATATTTTGAAAAGGAGATTAAATATGTCCTTGAATTGTTTAATAATTTCATTACTAAAAAGTAAGAAACCACATGAGCATATTATAAAAACTTTAAATTTTGACTTGGCAAAAAAGACATCATCAAATTAACATAAAATTCATATTCATAAAAACCACAAAGAAAAGGACATTGATGACAAACTAGTTAATAAATAGCAATTATTCAAGAGTATTTAAGATTAGTTACTGCACCTGACATCTTTCAACTTATTCATGTGAGAAACTGGAGAGAGGTTTCCCAACTTTGACAACAAGCTGAAAACTTTTCTAAGTTATCAATGAGGGAAAAAAGCAAACATGTTACAGGAAAATTTGAGTATCATTTATTATTTATTTGAGGAGATAACGTTGAATTGTTCTCTGGTCCTCTCCTATATGAAATCCAGGATCCTGCCCCTACCTCGGGCTTCAGGAAGAGAAGGAAGCACAGTCATATTCATCAGAGGCCAAGACAGCAGTTTGCATTAATAAAGGAGCAGCATCTCAGTCAGCAGCCACTGCCTTTGGGTTTGTTTTCCTAAGTGCAACCACTTTGCATCTACATGGCTAAAAGGGGTGGCTAAAGGAATACCTTCCAGAAAGAAGGAAAAATCTGCCCCGGGGCAAATTTTATTTCAACCACAAAATACAAAAATGTTTCTTCTCCTGCTTAAATAATTTTAAAATCTCTAACTTCCCTCCACCTCAAGTAATAGAAAAACAACCCCACTGGCAATTTTAAAATAGTAGCTTGTCCCTAGTTCACACTACAACTATTTTTATGAATATCAATACAAGTAAACACTGCAGTCTGGGCTCAAGGGTGAGTTGACTAAAGTTCTTCAGATTTCAGTTTTACTGCACTTTTGGCTGAATTCTGCCTGGGTCTGCTTAACTCTACTGAAGGTTCATTTCTGACCTGGTCACATGTTTTGCACTCACCCAATAACCTGCGGATGTCTGAGTCAACAGGAGCCAGGCAGGACCTGCAGGGGAGAGCTGTCTAAAAACAAAACCCCATTGACTCACCTCAGCTGCTTCCAGGGCTCATAATACCAAGCATTTATCTTTGGGGAAAATTCACCTCATATGGAGATTTTGCAGTCCCTTAACTTCACCCCCTTACAAGATGGCTAAGGTCTTTTGGAGTGTTTGATTAATTTTAGACATTTGCATAAAACATTTCTACTGTTTTCATGCTTTCAAAAATAGTCACACCCCACCAAAAATTTTTTTCAGGGCTGGTGCATCTCTACTTAAAAATTATTTGGGAAATGTTTTATTTTAAATAATGTAAATAGTAATAGTCACCATTTATGTATGTAGAGCATTTGTGCTGTGCCAGGTACTGCGCTAAGTGAATACATGTATTAAATCATGTGATACGATAATGCTATGAGTAGTAACTGTTAATATTTCCATTTATAGATAAAGCATAGAGAATTTAAGTAACTTACCCAATATCACATAGTAAATGGCATCAAGTTGTAGTTTTTAAGAGGTAAAAACAAGTCTCAAACAAATATACAGAGAGAACATATAAATGATATATGTAACTCATTAATGGGAGAGCTAGCAAAATGTTTCAGCTAATTAAAAAAAGAATCTGAGAAACAGATTATAACGTCAGGAAAAGCATGCTGAAACAATTTCATTAAATTAGAGACCAATTAGTTTATTCCTTTTAAAACACCAAGTCTATTTACATTGGTCTTGTATTCTGTACTAGACAGAAATCGTTTGCTATTCTACTGGATCTACCCGCTCGCATTTAAGTCAGCAAATCTCAAACTGTGGCCCATGAATTTCTGGAGAAACTGAGACTTTTCCAGGAACCCACAAAGGTCAAAACTACTTTTATAATAATAGCGACATATCATTTGCCTTTTTCACCATATTGACATTTGCATCAATAGAGCAGAAACAATAGTGGTTTAAATTGATATCACTAAATTGTAACAGTAGCCATTAAATTTTTTCTATCAGACATTCACAAATTAAAATGAGTTGCCAATTTTAGGTAAGATGCCTTTATTATAACAGTAAAAAATCATTAATTTTATTAAATTTTAATATTTGAATATAAATTTCAATAACTTTTGTGACAAAATGAGAATACATAAAGCACTTCTGCTCCCTAGTGAAATAATAGAGTAGTCATAAGTAAAAAGCACTATGCAATAGTTTGTGTTGCTAATTGAAATAGGTGATTTTTTTTTCATGGAGTATCAGTTTATTATTTTTTAAAGAATAATAAATGATTGCTATTCTTACCTGAATATTTGGTAGGGATTTTCTTAAATATAAACAAAATAAGCAGACTCTCTAAGCAAAAGCACTAATAATACAATATTTGTTGACTTGATAAAATTAGGGTTTTGAAGCTAAAATTAGAATTTTGGAAAAAGCACATCTGCATTTCGAACTTGATAGCTTTATGCTATTTTAAGATTTTTCTTACAAGGTAAATGATGAGATTAATAGATGTAGTTTTTTGATATCATATAAAGAAATGTATCAACATTTGGAATTTTGTATTAATATAATTCATTGAACCAATATTTTCCAAATGACAATGCATAATGTTATAAAGTTATATATGGGTAAATCATCCATTTAAATTGCACACTATACCAATGTGCTTTAATTTGATGGAGTATGCAAAGTTCACCAATGTGGTTTCAGAATCCATGTTGCAAGTAAACTTTAAAAGCAACACTTTGCAGAGTTTTGGTTTAATGACAAAGAAGAATATCCAGCACTGTTATTAATGACTTCCCTCTTCCAAAGGTACATGTGTATGATCCCAACTTTTCTTCATATACCTCAACCAAAATAGTACATTGGAACAGGTTACACACAGGAGTATATATAGGAATCAAGCTTTCTTCTTTTGGTCAAAAATTAAAGAGAATTGTAAAAATGTAAAATAATACTATTATTCACACTTAATTTTTATATTTGGGAAATAGAGTTTTTTCTTAAAACATGGTATTTCTATTAACATGTGATCATCTTATTATTATTTTACATAAACTAAAATTAATACTTTAAAATTTTCTCACTTTTAATTTCTGATATAATAAATATCAATAGATGAACCTGCACATTATTTGCAAAAACTCATTAAAATGAAAGGGTCTGGAGACAAAAAAGTTTTTTAAAAAGTTTGATCTAATTGTAAATAAAACAAAGTACACTCCTTAGTTAATGAAATAAATACTTGGTTGGGCCCTTTGACCAAAGCTCCACTATCACTCTAAAAAATCATTGTGTTCCTTCTGCCTTGTCACTCAGGTTTACATAATAGCTAAGTATCTTAGACAGTATTGGGTCCAGAATTTAAATCCAGGCAATCTGGCTTCAGAGTCTTTGCTCTTAGTCACTAAGTCATCTTACATTTAGAGGAAATATGTGAATATCAATGAGTAGAAACATAAAACTCCAATATCTGTAAAACACAAAGCAAATAAAGTTAAGATTAAAAATAAAACAACAGAACCAATCTCACCTATGAGTCCCAATCTTACCATGGACCTATCTAGTGGATCACTGGGATTTCTTAACTTTTTAAATCCCTGGATTTTTTCAAATCTTATTAAGTAAATGTGCCAATAAAACTTTACCTGGTGATTCAACCCTAAAGAAAGGAAATACTTCTAACAAAGTTTTTTCTTTGATGGTAGCAAAGAGTCCTCAGAAATGTTAAAAGATAGCAGGAGGTCTTGGTCAAAAGCATGTCCCTACCCAGAGGAGCTTGCTTTAGCGGCAGAGAACAGATGTTTAAAGGGAGGGTAGTATTATTTGGAGTGAGAAAGCTTTGTGGGACTGTCCTGTGCTCCTGCACCTGGATGGGAATAGATTGGTGTGGAGACTAATCTCTCTTAACCTCTTTGGTGTTAAGCCTAAAACAGAAGAATCAATTGCACTTAACATGTGTTAGCATCAGACTATATAGGTCACCAAATTGCTTGGTTTTTAAATGGAATTAACATACAGGCAATCAGTGGTCATGAAGTGATCTCATGTCTCACAGAGGCAAGGCGGCAGCATTTGACACTGAAACTTGTACTCAGATTAGTGAATTCCAACACCTCTTCTTCCTAGCAGGTGGTCCAAGAAGGAACAACTTCCTAAAATCTGTACATTCTCAAGATTATTGGGCTTTGCTAAGCAACAAACTAGATCCATGATGTTATCAATTTAGTCATCAAGATAAAAACAACAAATTAAAAATATTTAATGTGCTAAAATAGGCATTGAAATAAAAGAAACAAGAAAACCAAGAAATGGAAACAAATGAGTAAAAGTATTTCAAGTATGATATCAATGAAAATTTAAATTAGTAGGGAAAGAATGAACTATTGAATAAGGAGTGTCAGGGTTTTTGGTTAAAAAATAAGTTGTATCTTTACTTCATAATCAGTAACAAAAATAGTGATTTAAATGTATAAACAGTATTTGAATGGATATTTATATTCTTAGAATTGGGGGCTTTGTAAACATGAACTGTAAAATATTTTCATAAAGAACATGCTTGATACAATTAATTTTGTGAAAGAAAGAAAAAGGAAGGAAGGATAGAAAGGAAATAGAGAGGAAGTGAATGAGAGAGGAAAGAAGTAAGAAAAGAAGAAAAAGAAAATATTATAAAGAAATGTTAAACCAACCTGAAAAAAAAATTGTTTTATACAATATTGGTATATACATCATTCTCAGCATTTACCTGCACCTTCTGTCTGGGGTAATGTTTGCTGGATTTCATCATTCTAAATTTACCCTTTTAATCCCCTTTCCATACCCTATGAAAGGAAGTCATCAAACACAGCCCACACATAAGGCATAAGGCATTGTGCTCCACCTCTGTAAGAGCGAAATATATACACAAATTATTTGGAATTCTTTCGAATGAGATTTTTTTTTTAATGTAGGAAGTTATAACACTCCCAATGTATTTCCTTAAAAAATAGATTTTATGACTATGTTCCATTGATTACTTCGTGACTACATTCTGTCCCCCAACTCACAGACTCACAGACATTTGTTCTATTCTTTGGGTTACAATTCAAAACTACTTTATTTATTTATTTATTTATTTATTTATTTATTTATTTATTTTTGCTCAAATTATTCCACTTTTGGCCATTGAGTGGTCTTTCAGTTGGCTGTTTTATCTTTTTTTAAAGTATTTTTAAAAAAATATTTATTGTTGAAAGTATTACATATGTCCTCTTTTTTCTTCCATTGACCCCTTATAGCCCACCCCTGGCCTAAGCCTCCACCACACGACTGTCTGTGCCCATGGATTATGCAAATATGCAAGTTGTTTTGTTTCCTTGACATACTTTTATCATGTGTGTGTGAGTGTGCAGTTTCTTACTTCCTGGCACAACATGATGCTCTAGGGTCTTTTTGTGTATTTCCTGCTCCAGTTCTATTAATCAGCCAATTGCTCAAGGAGCCCTGGCTTCTTAAATTGGAAAATGGTAATGAAAAAACCAACATGTAAGTGCTAGGTATACATGTTGCTATTGGAGTATTATAAAAGTATAGGAATGGTTAACAGATCATTTGTTGTATTTATCTCAGCTAACAGAACAATGAAATGCATGTGCTTTAATAGATCCTGTATATACACAGATCTATACATATATATATATTGTAATCATGTGTATTTACCTTAGCCAAGCCTATACTGATGTCTCCAAATCTAACCATTTCTATTATATGGTTCATTTTAGCATTCACCTCTTGCTTACCTATAATCTCTCACTATAACAATGAGAAATCAGGCTCCTGCTATGCACTGTCTGATCCATTTCAAGATCTTTCAGCCTCCTAAATTATTTTTTCACTTTTATTATTAAGACTCACTTGATGTGCTGTAAAATCCATTAGCTTTGATAAATATAACAAATGATCTATTAACCATTCCTATACCTTTGCCTTTTTCAGGTTTATTCAAGTTATCTATTTCTCTTTGCATAAGTTTTGACCAAGAAATTTGTCCACTTCATCTAAGTTGGTTATATCAAGTTGGTTAATAGTGTGGTTCTGGTCAACTATATAGTTATTGATTTTCTGCCGGCTTGATATATCACTTACTGGCAAAGGAGTGTTTAAAGCTCCAACTATAATGGTGAATTTGTGTATTTAACCATTCAGTTCTATAATTTCTGCCTCTCATATTTTGATATTCTCTTGTTAGATGTATAGACATTTAGAGTTGCTATGTTTTCCTATATTTGTCATTATTGTATGTTCCTTCTACCCCTAAAAATGCCCTTGACCTGAAGTTGGCTTTGTCTAAAATTAGTATTGCAGCCAAAACCGGTTTGGCTCAGTGGATAGAGTGTCGTTCTGCGGACTGGAAGGTCCCAGGTTCGATTTTGGTCAAGGGCATGTACCTTGGTTGTGGGCACATTCCCGGTGGGGAGTGTGCAGGAGGCAGCTGGTTGATGATTCTTTCTCATCCATGTTTCTAACTCTCTATTCCTCTCTCTTCCTCTCTGTAAAAAATCAATAATATATATATATATATATTTTAAAAAATAAATAAGTAAATAAATAAAATTAGTATTGCTAATTCAGATTTATTTCAATTACTGTTCGTATGGTATATTTTTGTGCATCCCTATTTGAGTTATGTCTATTTATTTATTGGTCTTTAGTTTCCTAGTTTGAATATGATTGTCTTAGATATGGTTTCCATTCAGCTTGATGCTAAGCTTTTTGGAAATATGGATTTGTGGTTTGGTGTCTGTCATTAATTTTGGAACATTTTTATCCATTAATGTTTCAGATAGTTTTTTGGCTCCATTCATTCTTCTCTTTCTGGTATTCCAATTATGCACATTTTATACCTTTTGAAAATTTCCACAATTCTGAATGTCCTGTTTTGTTTTCTTTTTCCTTTTCCTTTTGTATTTTAGTTTGGGAAATTTCTGTGACCTATCGTCAATGTCAATGATTCTTTCATCAGCCATGTCAAGTCTGCTGATAGCCCATCAAAGAAATATTCCACTTCTGTTACAGTGTCTTTGATTTCTAATGTTTTCTTTCTGTATTTTCTTAGAGCTTCCTTCTCTCTGTATTACATATCTGTTCTTTTGTGTTGTCTACTTTTCCATTAGAACCCTTAACATATTAATCATAGTTATTTAAAACTTCTTATTTAATAATTTCAACCACTGTGTTACATATGAGTCTGGTTCTAATGGTTGCTTTGGCTTTTCAGAATATGTTTTTCTTGCTTGCTTTTTGGCATGTTTTGAAATTACTTGCTGGAAGCCAAACATGTTATTCCAGGTAGTAGTAAATTATTAAATAGGCCTTTAATGTAAGGTTTGTATTAATCTGACTCGGAGTTGGGTTGTGTCTAATATTTGCTGTGGCTATAGATGGCTGAGGCTGCAAATTCCTCTAAGATTCTTGTACTGGCCTCTCCCATTGACTTTGGCCTTCCCAAAGTATTTCCCATCAGACAGAGTCTGTGTCTTACAGCTCTTTCAACTGTAACCCACTGTAATTATACTGAAACTTTGTTAATATGTTGGTAAGCTGTGGCAGAGGGCAATGTTTTATAAGCTTTCACTTGAATCTGTCCTTTAGTGGCTCTGTGTCTCTGGGCTCTGCCTTTCACAGATACGTTCAGTGATATCATCCTACCATCTATATTCACCTCCTCATTTCCCTGAGTACAACATTCCCAACATATTTCCTTGAAAAAAATATGGATTTTAGAACTATGTTTTGTTGGTTACTTTTTGACTATGTTCTTTCCCCATACCCTTTGCCAACTTTCGGTGAGACAAGAAGGCTAGAAACAGATAGAGTAAGAGCTTCCTTGTGGGATCAGGCTCTGGAAAAGTCTTTTCCCTGAAGACTAGCCCTGTGTTATGGAGACAGCTCTGGTTGTATTTCACAATAATTACTTTTCTCCTCTCCTTGTCAGAGCCAGGAACGATCTCAGTTCTTTATCATGGAAATCTGGTACAGTTCCAAAAGCTAAAGCACTTAAATTGTGTGGCTCCCTGATATTTTAGCCCCACAAAACTTATCACTCTCAAGGTAGACTACACAGCCTCCAGCAATTCAACAAAATTGCCATGTAGGTGTCCCTGAAGCTTCTGAACTCCAGCTGCTTCTGTTACTGGTCAGCTGATCCTGGCTGCTTCTCCATGTGCCTGTTTCTCCCTAAAACCTGTTTAGGATGGGTCCAAGAAAAGGAATTAATTTCCAATTTGTCCAGTATTTTTCTTAGTGTAAGGAAATAAACATTCTTATATCCTTTACATTTTAGAGCTAAAACAAGAAGTTGCTAAGAATTTTTAAAAATTATATTCCTAGCTAGCTTTTTGTAAAGCAAATTAAACTGGATTAATGTTTCTCATTTTTTAATTCTGACATTCTTATTCTTTTATCTAATGAGATGGCATTTCAATAGGCTCAGTGGTTGGCTTATATTAATGAAAATACCTGGATACTGGAAATATTCATCATGAGGTAAAAGAGTTTCATGCTATATTTTTCTTTTTTTTTTAGTTTTGTTTCCTATATCCTACTCTGTGTAAATAATAATGATAATAAAATAATAATGATGCAATTTAAACCAGATGACTTGCCATACTCCTATAACAACTTCCACCAATGAGTTTCTAGTAGACATGCCCCCAGTCATCAGTTAGAAGCACTGAGGACTCCATATACCCCAGATATGTACAAGGTGTGGTTGAAGAAGCAAACTGTCTCTGAAAGACTTTATTCTTCTTAAAGAATAAGTGTGGAGTGATGCCTCTTGTTCAGTCTACTTGAGAGTTCATTCTCTCTCTTTTGCTGATTAAAAAAAAAAAAAGAAATCAATAAATGCTTTCTCACATCAGAGTTGGAGTAGGGATTGCGTGGGAAGGAAAGGAAAGTAGAGGGTTTCCCCTGCAAGTAGCCTCTCCATACAGACAGTTGGAAAGTTCCTACACAGCCTCTGCCACTAAAAAAATAAAAATAAAAATAAAAATGGCATTTCGTCTGTCAGAAGGCATAAGTAGCATTAGCTCCTGTAACCATCACCAGCGAGCTCTCATTCTACCATCCCTGGAAAAGCACACACAAAAACAAGTGTCATTTTAGGCGCATAAGAATTGACCTTTAAGAAAGCCATTTAATAGTATTTTTGGTTTTAGTTAATCCAAGACAGTTGAAAGTTTTAGTTGCTTTTTTCTGTTTCTTTTCTCCTCCTTCTCTTTCTTTATCTAATAGGATAGTGAGATAATTGGGAAGTTGGTTCATTTTAGGGATTGAATTTATACCATCATTTCATTCTTTTTCTGTGAAACTTTTGAAACATTGAGCTAATTAATATCAAGTTTGTGGGATAATCAAAAAGATAAATATAATTTCATCACGATATTTTCTTTGGTGGCATTGTATAAAATATGAAAGAATATTTAAAATGAATGTTATTTATTTTTCTCCCTTCACTTTGCTCTGTTGCTACATTATGACATTCTTCTAGAAATATGCAATGCATGACATTTTCAAGGGATCACATAGCCTTCAGATGTTGCTTTGGAGTCTCCATTTTTCTCAAACGATTACAAATATCCTGTGCAGTGAACATTGACCATTTCCCACATTTTAGTTACTGCTTTTAACAGAACTATATTTAATGAAGAAATGTGGGTTTTCTCTTGCAATTTATTTATGCGTGTGTGTATGACAGGGAAAGAAATTAGAGGTCAGACATCACTGCCTTGAATACTTATTCTAATGAAGTTAGGGCTCTGTATGTTGGCACACATGGATAGTATTCATGCTGAATAAGAGGCTATACAAATTATAGTTTTGCATAAATGAATAATTTCATATATGTTGATAATTCATGCACTGACAAGTGAGCTAAAGAACATTGATGCTTTCCAAGTTTTTTTTTCCTCTCCCTTTGCTCAAAGGGACATGATTAGATACATCTTTTTATATGAGAGGAGAATGAACAAACGCCCCTCCTCCACACTTCCCACATCTTGACAGACTGTAGAGTTGACCTTCAATATGTGCCTGCTTCATGTGTCTCAGCAGACCAGACACCAACTGTTATTTCTTCTCCCCATTGAAAGACTGGTGTTACCCAGATGAAAGTAAAGAAGATTCTATTGAATGTGGTATTTAAGTAACTATATTGCTACCAGGCAGCATTATAATGCTTTAGCAAAACATAGCATTGTTCCTGGTTTCCTATAGTAATTTCTCTTTCGGGGCTCATCAAATTGGACTTCTCTGGAAAGTGCAAACCCAGAAAGTGATCAGCTTACTGGGCACCGATTGAGAAAGAGAAACAAATATTTTATATAATATTAATGTCTTCCTCTTAAAAATCCAGTAGTATTTGGTAACAATTTTAAATGTGTATGTATATATATATATAATGACAATGACATAGTTTATTATTGTCCGAAGTTCCAGTTTGAGTTCAGGCTGGTTTGGGGACAGCTCTGGGCATACCAAACAAAACCTATAAACTGAGGGGCTGGACGATCTTCCCAGGGAATAATAACATAGTGAGGAGAAGGAGGTAGGCACTAAGGCACTGAGCCAGCTGCATATTTGTGATTCTGAGGTACTATGGTGGCTCCAGGTACTTTGAACCTGGCCTAGTGCAATGGTTGCATGTGTGGGACCTAGAAATAAATTCTAATTCGTGGGGGAGGGGGGTGCTTGAAGGAGATGTTTCACCAAATACTATAAGATATTGGAGTACAAGTACTGATTTGAGGAGTGTTTAATAGAACATAACACAGAATGGAGGAAAATACATAACACATCACAGTAAAACAAGGTTATTTCAGCGTTAGCTCATTTTTGGAGGGCATTAAGGAATGGAATATTAACCACACTTTGGCAGGTATTGTGCACACTTATAACACTTCACTGAGAACACCAAGAAATAAATGGGAAGGACTTTACAGAGGTTTAGAGTTCTCGTGTTAGTAAAGATAGTGATAATGGAATTAATAAAGTGAATGTGATTTCATTAATTCCTGCAAGATGGTGAACACTGAAGAAAAGGCAGGCCACACTTTTATATTTGAGCTACTTCTAATCATATCCTCTAAACTAAATGCCACCTTCAATATTCCCCATAGGCTGAGGGAAATCAGCTGGTATGCCTGTATTAAACAAGATTATTTCTTAGTCTTGAGATATTAAAGCTGGAAAAATAATAATGAAGATTTTAAAGAATGAAATGGAGACAAGAAACACAGAAGATTAGGGGAGATAAGTAATCTATTTTAAAACAATGTAATTTTCTTAAAATCAATCTATTTGATTTGAAGTATCCTGTGATATTTCAGAATTATGTTCACTATTTTTAATATAACTTGCAGTTAGACAAGCAAGATTGGAGAGTTTTTGACAGAGGACTTAAGTATCCTTTTCAAATTTTTTGGTTCTGTAAGAATTAATCACCTGATAAATGAATTACCTAATAATTATTATGTATATTTAGAGTATTTAGTTCTTTTGTTTTTAAATATATTTTATTGATTTTTTACAGAGAGGAAGGGAGAGAGATAGAGAGCTAGAAACGTTGATGAGAGAGAAACATCGACCAGCTGCCTCCTGCACACCCCCTACCAGGGATGTGCCCGCAACCAATGTACATGCCCTTGACCAGAATCGAACCCGGGACCCTTCAGTCCGCAGACGGACCCTCTACCACTGAGTTAAACCGGTTTCGGCTAGAGTACTTAGTTCTGACCTTCCATATTCCATTAAGAAATAACACTGGTTTCTCCCTCAATTTTATTTTTGTCTTTTAGCTATGAAATAATTTGTGTGAAACATCTGTGCACAATCTTCCAATTGTGATTGAATTCTTGGTTTCAGTGTTTTATAGTTTGTTTTGTTTTTTTCCAACCCAAAATTAAAGGCAAATCCCAGTGGGTGGAAATATTTGGAAAATGGATGCAAGTGTAAGTAGTTCCCAAAGGGCAAAACTTTAAAATCATACTTTTATTAGGGCCCTAAATGTCCATAGACTCTATTTAGGAGCACACTGGTAAATATTATTTTTATAACCTAAATAAATACTTGACTCTTATGAATGGGTCTAATTCTGCATCATATTTCAAGGGAGAGGGTCCTAGCAGGCCTTCTTTAGATTAAAATTAATTCTTATTGTCCTACTCGCTGTATTGGGTTATCTTGCTATAGTGAAAGAGAAGATCAGTAAAATTAGCAAAGCTTTTATCATATTCTTGTAAATTAGGGCAACCCATCAGCTTTCAGCACCCAATGTGGAAATTGGCTTAAAAATGCAGTAAGAATCACTGAGGCAAAATTCCTCCCTACTCCTCCTCTCCATCTGAATGGTCTATAGTAACAAAAAAGGTGAAGAAAGACACAAATACATATATTGTCCCACCTTAACCCACATAAAAGTAGGTTCTCCTCATATTTGTTTTGATAGTACAATTTCTGTTACAGTCTATGAAGAGTCTCTATTTGGCCATGGGATAGGTAAATATATTCGGATCCACTTTCCCATAAAGAGTATTTCATTTTACCAGGTGTGTGACTTGTATATTGTTTGCTGTGAGTGAGGAAAATGAATTTAAATACTTTTCTGAGTTCATTTATCTTAGTATAATACATTTCTTGTTCATGAAGCCAGAGAGTATACAAGAGGCAAAACATTTGGCTAAGTCTCCACAACAAAAATACATAAGGATTTGTTGTAACAACTAACTAAATAACTTGGACCTAAGACCTAGATTTTAAGTGCTAATTAAAAGTGCTTGAGGCGTATTTTTTTTGTCACTAACAATTAATACTTATTCCAGTATATACTTTCCTGGATTAAACATGTGAATGGGTATGACTGTTTCTTTTCAACTGGCAGCTGTAATGCCATTTAGAAATCTAACAAGTTTTTCCAATACCACTTCCAGTTTTAAAATTACCAACTGTATCTTTACTGGAGTTTGAGCTGAATGTTTAATTTCAATAAGGATAACTATTAAACCTGAACTATGAGGTGTGCTTGTTCCTTTCTTATGAGAAGTCCTGAGGCCTTTGGCTCCATCTGTGCTTGTGGGACTGCAGTCTGAAATGTGCAGTAGGATGAAATATTAGAATAGCATTCTGACCATCCTTCTATATGGAATAATACTCTGAGTTATGTACTCTTATCTCTTCCATCCAAGAGATTTGCCTTTTGACCCAATAATATTTATTCTAGTGTTGAACTGGCTGAAAAGGTGAGGTGTGAAGACCAGTCCTATTGGGATTAAATAATCAGTGAAAGATTTCAGCAAAAGGAAAGGGAATATGAAGAGTGAAAAACATTTTACAAAAAAAGAAAAGGAAAGAAAAAGGGCATTAATTAAAAGAGACAGGCATGCTTTTAAGATAACACCTTGTTTTCAAAACCATTTGTAAACTACCCTTTCTGTTAATAATTCTCAGATTGTATTTTCTATTTGTTGACCTTGTAGGTTTTGACTGTAAGTTGCCAGAAATAACTTTTTGGTAGAATAGTATCTGATTTTTATTTTAATCTCTAAGTACATTAAATCTGAGGCATTCTTTGGTTTTAGTTTTAGAAAAATCTTCTGAATCAGTCAAGGAAAATGTTGGCTCTGATAATTGCAGGTTTTGATGCTTAATGAGTCCAATACTGGAATCAGACTGTGGCATGGATCCTGCTTCTGCCACATGGGCAGGTCATGTAAGCCTGACCAAGGAACTGCATCTCTTTGCTTCAGTTCTCTTATGTGTAATTTGAAGAAAATAATTGTACCTGCCACGGAGTGTGTATGTGAGGATCAGAAGGGTTGATACATTAAAACCTTTAGTATAACATCTGGTATATATTACATGCTTAATAAACATCAGCTATTGTTATTTCCAATTATGAAATATGATGACTCTCCTCTTCCAAATAACCTGTGCTGACCTGGTCATAACTGTAGGACTTAATATATTTGGAGATGAAGGAAGGCAAGAGATAAAAAATGTGGCTCAAACACAAAGCAGTAAAATGCAAACAAACAAAAAACACCTAGAATTTAGAATTCATCTGAGGCATCAAAGTTATTTTACTTTAAGGAAAATATTCTGATAATTAATCCCAATGTGTCCTTTTGATTCCATTGAAAATTCATTGAATTTTAGGCAAAGGTGTAGGCATCCTTGCTTTAAATATGGGCACAGGGAAACAGAGAAACATAAAAAAGGAAGGAAGCCTGGGAGTTTCAGAATGTATTAATGCTGCATTTTATTTCCTGGATAGAGGCATTGCAATAGATCACCAGGATCTTTTAGAAGCAATAAGTATTTCCATGTGAAAAAATTCAAAGATGAAACCATTGGCTCTGTCCATCCTGTACCAAACAAATTTTGGGCATGAGATATTAAAAGGATTATCAAAGCATTATTTAGTTGAATATTGTTTTTAACAAACAGTTAATCGAGTTATAAGGATTATGGGAATTATCCCCTTGTCTCTATTTCTTCCCACTAGCCACTTCTTTCTAGTTTTCTTCTTTCTGCCTCTTCCCCCTTAATATTTTTGATTGCAGGCCTTCCAAGAAGTTCCCAACCCTCTTATGTCGGTATATTCTATTTCAGTAATCAATTAGTAGTAACTGCTCTCCTAAAATCTAGATATGAATTGATCAAAAGAAATGAAACTAAAAGCTATAAAACACTATTGAAAGAATTTTTTTTAATCTAACTGAAGAAATTGAAGAAGATACAAATAAATGGGAGCTTTTACTGTGTTTATGGATAGGAAGAATTAACATAATTAAAAAGTTCATATTACTCAAAGCAATCTATAAATTCAATGCAATTACTATAAAGATATCAATGTCATATTTAATAGAACTAGAACAAATATTTCAAAACTTCATGTGGATCTACGAAAGACCCCAAATAATCACAGCAAACTTGAGAAAGAAGGACAAAATTGGAGGAATCATGCTACCCAATATAAAACTATACTATAGGCCATAATGATCAAAAGAATATGGTATTGCATAAAACAGAAATGCAGCCCTGGCCAGTGTGGCTCAGCTGGTAATTGAGGTAATGAGTTAGATTTACAGTCAGGGCACATACTTGGGTTGTGGGTTTGATCCCCAGGCAGGGCATGAACAGGAGGCAACAGACTGATGTCTCTCTCTCTCTCTCTCTCTCTCTCTCTCTCTCTCTCTCTCTCTCTCTCTCTCTCTCTCTCTCTCTCTCTTTCTCTTACCAGTGAAAGACATACAAACAAAAAAACAGACATATAGGTCAGTAGAACAGAATAGAGAAGCCAGAAATCAACCCATGCCTCCATGGTCAATTAATAATTCACAAATGACGCAAGAGCATACCATGTAGTATTGGACAGGTACATGTAAAAAAATGAAACTAAACCACCAATTTACATAAGAATAAATGCAAAATAAATATATGACTTAAATGTAACTCCTGAAATCATAAAAACCCTAGAAGAAAAGATAAGCAGTAAAATCTCAGGTATCTCATGTAGCAATATTTTTACTGATGTATCTCCAAGCAAAGGGGAAACAAAGGAAATATTAATAAATGGGACTATATCAAACTAAAAAGCTTCTGCACAGCAATAGAAACCATCAACAAAATGAAGGGAACCCACTGTATCGGAGAACATATGAGCCAGTGATACATCTGGTATGGGGTTAATTTCCAAAATATAGTAGGAACATGCACAACTCAACACCAGGAAGACAAATAATCCAATTTAAAAATGGGCAAAGGACAACAATAGACATTTCTCCAAAGGAGACATACAGATGGCCAAATAGACATAATGAAAAAATGCTCAAAATCACTAATCATGAGAGAGATATAAAGGAAAACCACAATGAGATATCACCTCACACCTGCCAGAATGGTTACCATCAATATATATCAACAAAAGACAAGTGCTGGAGAAGAATGTGGAGAAAAGGGAACCCTAGTGAATTGTTAGTGAGAATACCAATCACGAAGACTATATGCATCCTTATGTTCATAGCAGTATTATTTACAATAGCTGACAGGAAACAACCCAAGTGCCCATCAGTAGATGAGTGGGTAAAAAAAAAGCTGTGATATGTTTACATGATGGAATACTCTGAAGTTGTAAAAAAGAACTACTATCTTTTGTAACAGCATGGATAGACCTGGAGACTATTATGCTAAATGAAATAAGCCATTCAGGGAAAGACAAATACCATATGATCTCACTTATATTTGGAATCTAATGAACAAACTAAAGTGATGAACAAGACAGAACCAGAGACATGGCTAGATGACACAGACTGACAGATGTCAGAGGGGAGGTGGGTGGGCTGACGGGAGAAAGAAGGTGAAGAGAACAGCTAGAGAATTTATATGCATAGCCCATTGGACACAGACCACGAAGAGGTTGGGGAAGGTGGGTGGAGAGGACCAGAAGGGGAGGGAAGTAGGGGACATCTATAATAATTTTTTAAAAATTATGTATCTATGGCTACTGTATGATGATAAAACTAGTCACTTTTGTGATAAAAGTTAGAAATTACAACTGAACATTTGGCTATTATGTCCATCGTGGGAGCTGCCGGCTACGCCACTAAAGGGTTTGATCTGCCTGTTGTTGTTTTTGCTACTGTCTTCCTGGCTTGGCCTCACTTTTGTTGGAGTCGTGCTTTGGTTTGGGTTTCCCTTTTGCTCTGTGGCTTTGCTGCATTCCCTAAACACGCCCTATTTATTCTATCCATATGCCCATATGGCAGTGTCCATGTGAGGCCACACCATTTGCAATATGGCTCATGTTTGATTTTTTTTTTTTTTTCTTTAATAGGTCGGAGCTCTGAGATCCACCCCTCAGTTCCCTGGGTGGGGAGATAATCAAGCAGCCTTGGGGGAAACTGATTCTTACCATTGGCCTTTGTGGCCCTGGCCGCTTCCCTTGTGATGAGGAGCCGAAGGCTGGATTTGATAATGAAGAGTCTTCTTTGTGTTCTCTCATTATTTATGCCACATCTGCCTCTCAGCATTTGTGTCAACGAGTCGCTATAATTACAGCCCTTGGATAATTTCCTCCGTTTTGCAACACATACCCGACTGTGTGAGGGCGACATCAGAGGAAAACAACATTTACGTCGACCCTGCAGCACCAGCAGGCAGCCAGGGCCACTCTTTCATTCGGCCTGGTTATTAACCAAGTCCAATGAGTGGATTCTGTTCCTGCTCAGCCCAGAGAGAGAGGCTGCAGGAGCTCACTGGCTGTGGCGAAGCATGGAGGATGGAGATCCCCTTTTCCATGTAAAAGCCACAATCTTGCTGTAAGATGATTTACAGCAGTGTTTTTCAACCTTTATTGGGCAAAGGCACACTTGTTTCATGAAAAAAATCACGAGGCACACCACCATTAGAAAATGTTAAAAAATTTAACTCTGTGCCTATATTGACTATATATAAAGTAATTCTCTTGAATAGGAATCAAATAAACACAAAGAAAGTATTTTATAATTACTTTATTATGAAATATTAAGTAAACAAAATAGTGAAAAATTATAAAATTCTTGTCTTGTCTGCACCTACAGCACACCAGGCAACATCTCTGCCGCGGAACAGTGGTTGAAAAACGCTGATTTACAGGATACTCAACTAAGCTGTCCTTTAGAAGGTAGGTGGGGGTATGAACTGAAGAAAATCACGCTCAGCTCTCTCTCATCTCTAGTCTCCCCACCCAAACAAAGAAGTAGCTCCCTGCCATAAAGCAAATATCTGGTTTAATTAAATATGAAAATAATTCCCCCAAAAGTAAAGATTAAACAAAAGGTGATGAAAGTTGTTTGTATGTTTCAGCTCCTTCTAGTTCCTCTGTACACTTTTCCTAAGACTGACTGCGGCCTCCTCGCCAGGAGGGGCTGGGAAGGGTGGGCCTGGAGCAGGAGCTCCCCTTTGCCTGAAGACACAGCTCTTCTTGTAATGCGTCAGGGCAGAAGGAAAAAGGCCTTGTGCAGTACGGTTTCTTTTCTGATTAATGCTGTGGGTATTCAGTGACTGAAGCACCATTTACAATTTCTATTCTTGACTCACTCAGTGAAATGGGAGACGTTGTAAATGAGCTCTTATTTAACTGGGTGTTATGTTTTCTCAAGGAAACTATCGATTCCATTTTGTAATCCTAATACTATACTAAAGCAAAGACTGCAACAAACACACAACAAACAAACAAAAAAACAGGAACATAGAGAAATGGGAAAGGAGGGACGTGTTAGATATTTTCTAAGATATGCTGAAATCATGTTTTCTTTGTTGCTAAAAGGAAGCAACGTTTGTCTCCCTCCCCCTCTCCCTTTCCCTCCTCTAAGCTGGGCGGGCTGGCTGTCCAAGTGATTTAAGATCACAAAGAAACTGAATGACCATAAATGTCCATCCTTCACTTCCACTTTGTCTTGGACTCACAAGGTCAAAGCATTGTCTCTAGAATGTTACTGTGAAAATTCAGCCCAGAAGGGTTCACAGACTAATCTCTACACTTCTATCAACATGAATACTTTCTGTATTTTCCCAAAGCAGACTGCTTTCTCAAAAGAAAGCATGTGGCAGGCCCTAGTAAAGGGTTCTTCACAAAATAAAGAGGAATGGAGATGCTCTGTTTGAAAAGCAAATATCTGACAGTTGCCAGTTTCTGCGAAGAAATGCTTCTCAGCAGTGACCCTGACACCCATCCAGGAGACTTCTCAGCTCTGTGGAACATGCTTTGAAAAGCACTTAGCTAATGATCAGGTTAAAGTGCTAGAGCTGAGCCTTGCATGGATTCAACCTCACTGGTTATCTGTAGAGCAGTAAAAAGGCAGGTATAGAGGATGGAAGGAGAGCAGTGGAGGGGTGGAGAGTGACGCCGTGGGAGCCAGTCTCTGTAGGAGCCACAGTGAGGCACTTGGAGTTGGCATCAGCCATCAATGCAAGTGTTAGCAGTGGGATTTCATTTAACATCCTAGGAGTCCTTAGTATCTCAGTCCTTGTCCAAGGTTTGGATGCCTAAAATCTCTGGCACACATGTGATCATTTCCTGGGGGTTCCATGTGTTCTTTCTTGATGTGCTATGCTGGGAGAAATTGTGAAAGCAAAGCAGACAGCCTATACACCAGGGTGTATATTAGAGAGCACTTAGCATGAGCTTATCCCAGTGTCAGGATATGCCCCACTCAGGAGAGAAGGGCAAAATCAAAAAAGGTATAAAACTTTAGGTTGTACCCAGACAACTTTACAATTGAGATAAAAATTAAATCTCAGAGAGTTCTCAAAACTCTGAGTATCTCAAAGCATCTGAAGACTAAAGAGCAGAGCCTTTAAATTACTACTAAATAAAAACAGTAAACAAATACCTTTTGTTTTCAAAATTGGCTTGACTTTTCTTGTTGGAAGTGAATAAAAGCTTTATTGTGATCATCCTGTTTTAGGCAAGAATTGTTCTTCATGGTTAAAAACCAAAAATTGTTTTAACTGGGACAGTGATGATAAGAATTGCTCCAAGCAATTTTCTATAATAAAATTTCAGAGTAAAAAATAAACTGTCGATACAAACCACTGACCTGGCCCATTGTCTTTCTCAATACTACAATTTTGCTGCTGGAGAGAAGAGGGTTTGCGATTCAAGAATCAAGCATTTTTTATCTCTCATGGGATGTTGCCCTTTATCAGAGCCTTCTTGGTGGATAAATATGTAAATTATTATGCAAAGCAGGATGGAGTAATTCAAATTGACAGTTGCCCCATTTTTTTTTTTTTAATTAAAATGTGGAAGCCTTGAAAATGTGTCTGCTGACAACAAAGGAAGTTCTTGTTAAGATCAATATTATTTGGTATTATTTTCATATACTTTTCAAGCAGATAAATTCTTCTGTCTTTATTTTCTATTTTGAATTTCTCCCCATCAATGTATGTGATATAGTTTCAATGGGAAATTTAAAAAAATGTTAGTGATATTAAACAATGCAGATTAGTTCCTTTATTCTTCTTCTAACAATGGTAAAGCTGCTGTATTTGACCTTTAATAAAGAGCATCGACAGCTAGCAATTATTTACAAAAGAATTAATTGCTGTGTTTGACAGAGCACATCATTACAATTTGCTCTCGCACTGCCACCTCGTCTGCCAGTTTTTGTACCTGTGTTCATCCACTCTGTCTTTCCTACCTTGATATAGAAAAGGTGTCCCTGTTCTTACCTAAAACAAACCCTTCACTCAGACTCTGGATTCCTTCACCTCATAATTTCTCTTGATCTTTGCTCTGCCAACATTCCCTTTTTTCTAAGGTATATTTTCTTTCACCTTACCTTTTGGATCATTCCCATCTTAAAACAAATAAAAATTAACTTGGTTCCAAACAATTACAGTATTTCTCTATCTCCATAGCAAGACTTCTAGCAAGCTTCTATATACAATACTACTTCCACTTTTTTTTTTTTTTTTTTTTTTTTACCTTCTGTCTCTCTTCAATCCAATCTAAATTAAGCTTAATTTATTAAGATCTCCAAAGAGCTGGATGTTGACAAAACTATTGGTTAATTTTTTGTCTCCCTCTGTAGATTTCTTAGCAGCTCTTGATGCCTTTTTTTCTGACCTCCAGATTAATAATCAACTGTCTACTTAAAAATCCAGTAGTCACAGCCCAGCTGGTGTGGCCCTGTGGTTAAGCATAGATGTATGAACCTGGTTTCAGGCTTGATCCCTAGTAAGCGTCATGCAGGAGGCAGTTATCAATGATTCTCATCATTGATGTTGCTATCACTCTCTCCCTCTCCCTTCCTTTTTGAAATCAATAAAAATCTGTATTATAAAAAAAAAAATCCAGTAGTCCCTACAAACAGCATGGCCAGAAGAAAAGAACCATATAGGTTTCCCTATTCCCTCACCCATACACAGATCTCAGAATCCTCAATCTACCAATTCTTTGATATTTAAGTAAGTAGTAATATTATCCATCTAGTAGCTTCTAGGGTCAACTCCTGTCTTTTTGTTTGTTGATACTGCAGTGGAAATGGAGGGAGGAAGGTGTGGAGTGGGGGAGAGAGAAAATAAAGAGGGGGAGAGAGAAATATTGATGTGAGAGAGACACATTGACTGGAGGTTTCCCACACAAGCCCAAATCAGGGCCGGGGGTTAAACCTGCAACTCAGGTTCATGCACTTGATCAAGAATCAAACTATAACCCTTCAGTGCACAGGCCAATGCTCTAACTAACTAGCAACACTAGCTAGGGCCAAATCTTGTCTTTAATTTGTGAATTTCTTCCCATTCCACATTTAATTCACTAGTATAACCTGTTGTTCTACTTAGAGTATCTATTTTTGGTTTGAACTTTACTATTTCAACCAGAGTCAAATATAACATCTCTAGCTTGGCCTTCTGCAAATTTCCATGATCACAATCTTTCTACCTTATTGTAGTTAATCTTTTTTAAAATCCCTATCTCCCAGACCCTACCTGATGTGGCATTTGTCTACCCCTCAAGTCTATCTCCCTGTATTTTCTCTCATATGTTACTTTTCTGCCACAAGTAGCTTGGAATATTTATTCCTCAGCACATGGTTACTGTTTCTCCACATTCAAGTACTAGCTTAAATGTCACCCCCTCCAAGATACTTTCCCAGGCCAATGTGGCTAAATAAGAACTACTGAATGCCCCCGCCCAATTCTTCAGCTAGTTTCTCTCTTTTACATTATTTTATTTGTAGCACTTATTATCCTGAGGTACATTTTAAATATTTTATTATATTCTATAACATATATATGAATACAAGCTTTGTGGAAGGAGGGACTTTGTTTTGTTTTCTGAAATGAAAACTAGTGCCCAGCACAAAGTACGGGTTTAATGAATATTTGGTAATAGGCATTGACTAACTTAATCATGGCTTTTGTACCTGAGTAAAGTCCATACAGAGACAAGAGAGAGAGTGATTTCGCACAGAACTAGAAAGATAATTTTACGTTGGAACATCTTTTTTAGGAACAAATATTAAAATGTCCCAATATACTTTAAGATCTTTATATGATGTTTACCTATGTAACAAATAAAGATGAAAAAAATAGATAAATGAATAAAGTAAAACAACTCTTACTAAATTTAAGAGATGTTGGATGCTTTAGATAATTGAGTTCAACTCAGCAATGAGCATTCTTGGTGTTTACATCATATCAACATGGGTCATGAGCAGACATTGAGTAAACACATAGTTGATTAGTAGAGGAAAATATCTTCCTATTGAGCACGTTGCTCGTGCATCTTCCACTCTTATTCTTCTCAAAGTATACATGTTGCACAAAATGATTCTGATTTTTATTCTGTCATCTATAGTTAGACAATTCAGTGCATATAGATGGTGTCATGCAACATGACCTATAGCTCTAAAGTCTAAAGTATGCTCTGATTGCTCAAAATATATTACAAGAACACAGTATTCTGAGAGGATTCAGAAATAAATACCTACCACATACCAAGCATGAGCATAGAAAAATTATGGCAGTAAATAGAGATAGCATGCTTTGCTTAAAATTATTTAGCCCTTTATAAAACACGCTCAGAAAATGAACTGTGTCTGTATTATTGGCCCTGTGTGTGTGTGTGTGAATTAAGACAGATTATATTAATGGTACTATTAAATTGGAGACATACCACCTTACAAGATGTTTACTATTTCCAGAAGAAGCAGAATTTTAGAAGGTAAAGGATGGATTTTAAATGTTTCTTGAACCAGTTTCTAGGGGATAAAATTGGAGCCATTTATCCACATTATGTTGAGACATCTTTTTCTTGTAAGGTTATTATTATTATTTTTTAATGTTCAGGGTTGTTTTTTTTCTTCTTCTTCTTCTGCCAATATTCGTATTGCTGACTAATCCTGCCTTTGTCTGAGGGTCAGTTTTTAATTGTAAGCAAGAGACATGAAACAGGAATATTTATAAGAAATGGGAGTGGCTGCTTCATTTTATAAGGATTTTACAGTCTTTAAATTCTTATGATTCTGTTATGTAATTGTCTCAGCAAAGTCCACAGAGCTGAGCTACCCATTACCCCAGGTGATTTGAAAAATCCTAATAATCACCAAATAGTGGCTGTTATGTTTTTCTCTTCTTTAACATGGATAAACTAAGGCAGATCAGGTGTGAAGACAGGTGTGGCATACTAAGCATGCCAGAATTAGTTCCTGGATAAACCAATACCACTAATTTTTAAAATAAAAATGTGAACCTATTGATCACCTTCCTGTTAGTGAGCAAACATATACCCAGCATAGGCTAGAGGTCCTGTGCCGCACATAAAGGTGGCAGAAGATGGAGCCTTCTCTCACCAGGACTTAAATTTAGAGGGTGGGAAGGGGATAGAAAAGAGGCATATATTAAACAATATTAACATCTGAAACATTTCAGAGTTTTGAAAGCATTTTTACATCTCATTTCATGAAAACATTAAGAAAACAAGACATTAGCCAATGAAGAGCTAAGCTCTGTGATACAGGATTAATTTTTTAATTTTTAAATATAGTTAGAGTCATGGGCTTAAGCATTGTAGACAGGAACCTCTAACTATGCATTCAAAGCCCAGAGAAGGATGTGGATGATCCAAGGCAGGTTTAGCACAGTATTCAGGTGTCACATGATGCTAAATATCAATGGTAGAAAAGGATTTAGAATGATCTTTCAACTCTGAAGGTGAAGAAAGTTTGGGATCAATGTTAATTGTGATAGTGAAAATTAAAGTGGCATGCAATTATATGGATGAATCTATGCTAGTTTTGATACTCAAAATATTATATTTGTATGTTTATATTCTTATTAAAGTGTGTGTTTATTTACTCCTAAAGGGTATGATCAAATATTTGGTATGTCTTAAAGTGGAAGACATCTTAGAAATGAGGAAGTATGAAATAGGTCTTAATTCAAAATAATTAATTTAATACAACCTTACACTTTTTCTTTTTAATATATTTTTTATTGATATCAGGAGGAAAGGAAAGGGAAAGAGAGAAAAAAAATCAATGACGGAGAGAGAATCATCGATCAACTGCCTCCTGCATTCCCCTCTGGGATCAAGCCACAACACAGCATGCGCCCTGATCAGGAATCAAACTGTGACCTTTTGGTTCATAGGTCAATGCTCAACCACTGAGTCATGTCGCTGCCAGGCAAACCTCCTGCTTTTTCAATTCTGCATGTTAAAGGTTCCACCAGATGTTGAATGATAAGTTTGTTTTTTTAATATATTTTTATTGATTTCAGAGAGGAAGGAAGAGGGGGGAAGAGAAGGAGAGAGAGAAAGAGAGAGAGAGAAAGAGAGAGAGAGAGAGAGAGAGAGAGAGAGAGAGAGAGAGAGAGAGAGAGAGAGAGAGAGAGAGAGAGAGAGAGAAACATCAATGATGAGAGAATCATTGATCAGCTGCCTCCTGAATACCCTCTACTGGTAATCAAGTTCAGAACCTGGGCATGTGCCCTGACCAGGAATCAAACGGTGACCTACTGGCTCATAGGTTGACATTCAACCACTGAGCCATGCCAGCTGGGCTTGTTTGATCTTTTTGATGCACTATTTATTGCTCTTGAAAAGTGGTGCCCATATATTCCAGAGGTGATTTTGTCAGCAATGTGTCTACTACCTGACCAGTATATCTGAACTTAGGTAAGGAGCCCAGGGGGTCAGGTTTACATTCAGCTTCTGTTTCACTTTCTATTTCCTTTGCTTGTCCTTGCATGGCAACCACGATTTATTTGGGTGGCCATATTTTTCACATTAACTCCAGCAACCAACTCATTGCTTAAACTATTTGTTAGGTCGCCCAAGGAGGAACACATGAGGCCAGAATGGTGAGGGGTTACGAATTTATTCTATCATCCACACATCAGGTGGTTGAGCCTGGATGGCTTCAGCACCCAGTGACAGGAGTCAGCGGTTTTTAAAGGACTTTTGGCAGGCTTTTTCTAGATGGGTAATTCTCTGTGCAGGTCCACAGGGGAGAGATAATGAAATGTGGTCTCAGCAAGCAAAGCCTGATCTCTGCAAAAGGGAATGTCCATAGTGAAATGGCCTGAAAAGTCAGTTCCTGGGGGGAGGGGTCTGGATTCAATTGCTCCATCAAACCTAACACTATTATATTTGAGGGGGAAAAAAAGTGATACCTTCAAATCCGTTCCTCAAAAGCAGGAACAAATGTCTGAACACAAAACACTATTTTTATTATAACTAGTAGTAATAAAAAAATACCCTCAATTGAATGGTTTATAAAAATAGTGAGTCTTTTGTTGAAAAGAGTGTATTGGATCATTCCTTAAAGAGTTTGGAAAATGTTTCTGAGCTAGGCTTTTTCTTTTAAAATTTAGAATGGAATGGATTGAATTTGGATTAGCATAAGAGGAATTCTAAGCAGAAATTTGGCATTCCTAAGAAGAGAGAATAAACTAATATTTGGTGCATTCTGCCAGTGATATGCAGTAGTTACCCCTCCATTTCACTTTTGTCATAAATAAGTTAGTGTATGGATTTGTGCACCATTGGGGTCCCTCTGGCAATCCGGGACCCCTCAGGGGATGTCAGATAGCCAGTTTTGGCCCTATCCCCGCAGGCCTGATCCTGTGCATTGAGTGTCTGTCCCCTGGTGGTCAGAGCGTGTCAATGACCAGTCATTGGTCATTCGGTTGTTTGGTCACTTAGGCTTTTATTTATATAGATGCTGTTTTGTGCTGTTGTTAGTAGTAATTCTAATGATATGTTGTTGATATCAGGCATATGGAAACCTTGCACACCATACAACTGGAAATTGATCAATTCATTACCTGTCTTTTCCCATTTAATTTTCACAACAGAAGTAGCAACTAGCATCCTCATTTTATAGAGAGGATGCCAAGGCTCAGGAGCTAAAATATCTTCCTTGTCATGATTTGACCAGACAGTAGCAGAACTAAGGTTTAAGTATAGTGGGCTCTCTCCAAGCCATGACTCACAGACCTCAGAGAGGAGGTTTGACTGTCCGTGAGATCCAATTTGAGAAATGCTGAGTTATCATACACATGTTGGTTGTGTAGTAATGAAATATTTATTTTCCTATTATTCTGCTAAATTCCTAGGTCCTTGAAGAATAGGTATTCTGGCTTCCTTGCCTTTGTATCTCTAGAGTTCTGTGCAGCATTGCTCAATTATGATGTGAAAGGCCTGAGAGAGCGCCTCTAAATTTACTTGGAAAGAGATTCATTACCTTTTTCCAAGCAGATAAAAATAAAACAGCTAAGACAATAAATAAACAGAACTCAAAGTAATTGAAAACCAGTGACCCAAAGTCCATCAGACAAGAGGGTTTCTTGGATAGAGGGATATGGTCTCCCTGGAGACAGGAGAAGTGTAGAGTGCTCCTGGGAAGGCACATGGGCATTTCTTTAAATTGTCAGCTGAGCCAAAACCAGCTCAGTGGATAGAGCGTTGGCCTGTGGACTGAAAGGTCCCGGGTTCGATTCCAGTCAAGGGCATGTACCTTGGTTGTGGGCACATCCCTGCTAGGGGGTGTGCAGGAGGCAGCTGATCAATGATTCTCTCTCATCGATGTTTCTAATTCTCTATTCCTCTCTCTTCCTCTCTGTAAAAAAACCAATAAAATATATATTAAAAAAATAAATATATAAAAAAATTGTCAGCTGAACCTAAGGCAACAGGCAAAGCCACACCTTGGGAACATATTTTGCCAAAAAGGCAAGAGTGTTTATCAGCTTGACTTTCATTTCAGCTCAGGTGCTGGGTAGTGGGTTTCATTATGCAAATCCAGTCAAGCACCAGGAATGCTGGGGTCTACCCAAGAATGCAAATAATTTCCTTTGTCTTGACTGTTGGTGAAACTTCCTGGTATTTGGGGTTATAAAATAAACAGGCTGCATGGGTTCTGGGTCACCGTCTCTCTGTCAGAAAAGGGCAGCAGTCCACCCGGCCCCAGCCTTTCCCTTTCCCTTCCATTTTGTGTCTTGTCTCTTTCTTTCTTTTATTTCTCAATCCCCAGCTCCTCCACTTAGGAACTGGATCCGCTCTGTAGCCTCGCTGGATGCGGAAAAGAGAGACATATTACAGAGCACTAAATACTTCTCTGACTATCTGAGCCTTGAGTAGATATTTTCCTTGGAAGTAACAGAGTGACATACATCCCCTGCCTAGACATTCCTCACATTACTCTTCTCTCTCTCTCAAGTGTACTTCCCAACACAGAAAGATCTCTCAGTAATGTTGTTGAAATGTATAAATGAATGTAATAATGAAACAGGGGACACTCCAACCAGTAAGCTGTTGACCACAGGGGACCTAGCACCTGAGAGCAGCATCTGTAGCTAAACAGTCTAGGGTGCTCACTGTAGTACTTCACATGGGTCAGTAGAGCAGCTTCGCACAAATGGGCCTGGTGCTTACCTGTGGGGTAAGCACAAGTGTCACAATATGTCCACACAATAGGCATGATGCCAGAGCCAAATGGTTGGGAGTTCTTTAATGAGGAAGGCTGGAGGCCCAGGAATTTATGTTCTTTCCTGGTTTTAGGGGAGAGAGTCTTGGAGGTATGATAGATGTACTGTAGAAGGCAGCTCAGGCCTTTTGTTTCACAGTTACTTCCAACATTATAATTACTAAAAGAGAATTTTACAATTATAAGAAGTAAATTTACCATGTGAAAAATTCTATTGTTTGCCTCAAGTGACATTACAGAAATGAAATCTACTTCCCCGCCCTGCTTAGAGTTCTACATTCTAGGCTAGACAGATGTGACACATATTGTAATTTAATACAATTGTTCACTTAGCAAATTCCATGCTCCCTGATTCCTACCCCTCGCCCCCCTCCCAAGAAAAAAAAAAAACAAAAAAAAATCCATCTCTTGCAACTTGCCTTCAGGTAGAATCTCTAAAAGAACAACGCTCAACAGGGTTTGAAAACGGAAAATTATAGTGATCTCATTCATCAAGCCAGTCTTCTTCAAAGTCGTAATCCTGAGCTTATCTGTGCAGAAGTGATGCCCCAAACTCTGTATTCCTGGAAATAGAAGAGATATACACACTCCATCCATTTTTCATTCTGAAATCTCTGTGTTGTATTCAAGAGAACTAATATTTCTCCTTATTAAATGTACTAGCCTCTTCATTGTGCATTTAGCAAAGCACAGAGAGCTCTGGAGAAAGTCATTATAAATGTTATTCTTTTGTCTTTATAAGAGACATCTTACATTTGGTTTGCTCAATCCTTTGCCTAAATGCGAAATGAGATGACTTTCAGAGAGCTTCCCCATCCATTTCAGGTGGCCAAAAGATCAAAACCAAATCCCCAGAGCTGAGCTCAGTCCAGGGCTTTTGGGTTTTGGGAAACTGAGGGTGGAAATAAAAGTCCTTCAGTCATCAGTGAAGACTTTCTCACCAAAAGTGTCTGGAGTTTTTATTTTAAAAAAATATACATAAAATGGCCCTAACTGGTTTGGTTCAGTGGATAGAGCACCAGCCTGCAGATTGCAAGGACCCAGGTTCGATTCTGATCAAGGGCATATAACTTGGTTGTGGGTACATCCCCTGTGGGAGGTGCGCAGGAGGCAGCTGATCGATGTTTCTCTCCCATTGATGTTTCTGACCCTCTAACCTTCTCCCTTCTTCTCTGTAAAAAATCAATAAAATATGTATTTAAGAAATATATATATATGTACAGATAATAACCTGTTTATTATGTTTTTTGTTGTTGTGTTTTTTCCTGGGGAATTTCAATTCACTTTTAATAATCCAAACAAGGTTAAATACACTGAGGATCCTTGGTCCTCAACTCACCTCCATTTATGTGAGGGATTTTATGTGCAGCCAAATGACAGATAAAATTGATCATTTCCCTATAAGATGAGCTCAGGCTTTCCCCCTGTGATTCTTTCAGCAAGCAGTACCCCTTTCTCCCCAGCCCGGACCCCAACTCTAGAGACTAGGACAACACAGCTGCTATTTCACATGCTTTTTTGTTTGTTTTTTTTTTATCTTTGAAAGCTTGAAATTAGAGCGTAAGGTGTAATGCAAATAAAGACCTAAGCGCATATTAAGGAAAGCATTTTGACACTTTAAGAATTTCATCTCCTCCTAGCTGGCTCACAGACAGATTACATGCAGAGAGGAACAGGTTAATACTTAGGTAACTGATTGAAAATTGGTGCTAATGGGCTTCAGGTGGAAATGAGCAAGCTCTATCTGACAGCTGGGCTAGTCGAGGGATCTGCATATGAAAGTACTACATGGAAACATAATTTATCTCTATGTAATGATGTTTATTCTCTGAAAATTAGGTTAAAATGGAAGAAATCATTTTCTTCACCCTCAATTAAAACAAATAGCTCACGTTTAGCTCCACTTTAGCGCTCATGGGCTTCGGGGACAAATTCTTCCATTTTACAAGTAAGCCACTGTCTATATTTGTCTGGTACAAACGGCCAGGAGGATAGGAATATTTTAGCAAAGGTTAAATGCAATTGTACCACATCCAGGAAGGCTAATTTTCATGCACAGGGGTTTTTGAGCCGAATTTGTGTAATGAGTGCACTGGAAATTGAAAGACGAGATTAAAGTGCTGTTGGTCGTGTGCAGAGATTTCAGAAATGCTTATCAGCCCCTTGCAGCTGAACACAGCCCAGATTAAAAACCGATCTGACAGAAAGGGCAGCTGACTGCAAATGTGCGGCTTTCCGTCCACGCTAATTGCAAAGTGCATATTAAACACGAGGCCCGTGATGAAAGCAGCTGCAAAGGTCTTTATCAATATTAAGAGACTGTCCACCTACATAATAAGGATCATTACTGATGAGGAAATTCTGAAAAAGAAATTGCATCTAATGACACATCAAGCAATATCTCTGAATTTCAAAAGTCTATCTCACCATCCCCCAAGAAGATGTGAGTTTGCCTTGTCTCTGGAGCCAGGTGACAGATCAGATAGGAAGACAAGATCATTCTGTTTCTATTAATACAAGCCTGTTTGCTTTGAAAAGTGTGGAACCCTCTGTGGGGTCCCCTACTCCCTGACAGGGAAGCAATTGCAATTTTTCCAACCCATTGGAATTATTTGAGAGAGGTGACACCTAAGGTCACTTTAATTGGGAAGTTGCCAATATCACCGGCACTAGACTCTATCACCTTGTTCTCCTCCCTACGATAACTGGCAACATTAGGGCCATGACCTGAGTGCGAACAAATTGAAGACCTATAAAAAATTCTGCTGGAGTCTCTTTCTCCCTTTGTAGGGTGGTAGAAACACAATCCTATATAATAAAAACCTAATATGGAAATTATCTCCTTGAGGGGTCATTAGACCAGGAGACCCAGAGTTTGACCACTTGCTATGATATGTGCTGACCACCAGGGAGTGAGATGGAACAAGGTGGGCATCAGTGACATAGCACTGGCAGTGGGTGGAAATGGAGGCACTGCTGGCCCTGATGGGTCCCAAAGAGAGCGGGACCACAGTGGGATGGTGGAGCAGGTGAGCAGGCAGTGCCAGGCCAAAGTAGATGTGAGGCGGGGAGGTAAGGGGTAGGCATCACCTGCCAATCGCCCTGCAGATGGTGACCAGCGGTGGCAGCAGTGGGCAGGTGCTAAGGAAATTGGGCAGGGGGCTTGGCCCCAATTTTGCAGGCGGGATGGTGGAGCAGGTGAGGGGGTGGCACCAGGCCAAGAAGATGCCAGGTGGGGGGGTTGTGGGGCTGTAAGGCTGGGGGCACAAGCTGGGGCCCAATCTCTGCAGGCCACCCCGAGGGACCCCATCAGTGAATGAATTCACACACAGGGCCTCTAGTGCAATATATAGACGGTGTGTTATAGAATTGCACACCTGGAACTTATATACTTTTATTAGTCAATGTCACCCCATTAAATTCAATAATTTTTATAAATAAATAAATAAGTAAATAAATAAATACAGCCTCCATGTTCCATGTGAAGTAAATGGAATATCCTGAAGAAGAGCAACCAGCATACAATGAGCATTCTACACATAGAAGTTTTCTTTCCTTCATCTTTTCTTTCCATCCTTTCTCCATCTCTTTTTTCTTGCCTCCTTTTTTTTTTTCTTAACACTTTTGGATTGATATAAACCTGAGATACCCAACTGCTATTCTGTTCATTTTCAAAATAAACATTACACATTTTTGTTTGCTTTTTGTAGTTGTTCCCCAAAACCTAATGCACATGACAAATGGCTGTCTAATAAATGATAATTGTGAGGATTAAAAAGAGCACCCAGGAAATTCAGCCTGTTGGGGAAGGCAAAGTGAGAAGTCAAGTCATAAAAATTGCAGAAATATGCTACTGAAAGACATGTCATTTTGCTTTTATTTGTACTAATATAATTCAATCAAGTTATTTAAGATATCACACAAAGTTCCAAATATCTAACTAACAGCCATTTAATCTGTTACAGGGCTCTAAAAATATAATGAAATATCACATATATGCAAAAACTTTATAAAACGTATCATTTGCAAATAGCAATAATAATACATAATATATATATATATATTTGATTTAAAAGAGAGGAAGGGAAAGGGAGAGAGACAGACAGATAGAAACATCAACGATGAGAGAAAATCATTGGTCGGCTGCCTCCTGCACACCACCATCTGGGGATTGAGCCCACAACCCAGGCATGTGCCTTGACCAGGAATCAAACCTGTTTTATAGGTCCATGCTCAATCCCTGAGTCATGCCAGCTGGGCCCAGAGATGACTTTTAACCAGCCCTCCAGCTATAACATTTGAGAACCTCTGACCAAATGAATTGAGAAACAGAGATTAATCCTGAATTTAATATCCAAGACTAAACTCTTTCTCCCACCCACCCCTGGTTCCCTGTTCTCCATTGGGTGATCAGAGTCAATTGGCCAGGAAAAAAGACTAAGAGGTAGTCAGTGCACCTCATAGTCACTGGTCAAGTGGTCATTCTGGTTGTTCCACCCTTAGGGTCAATTTGCATATTACCCTTTTATTATATAGGATAGAGGCTTGGTGAACAAGTGGGGGCTGGCTGGCCTGCCCTAATGGAGGCCCCAGATAGGGGTGAGGGTTCCCACTTTGGGGCAGAACCGGCCAGGCCACAGGGCCATGGGGGTTTGCAGGCCAGCCACAGCCCCGATCAGGTAGGGGTCCATCTTGGGGGGTGGGGCGAGCCTGGGCAAGGGGCCGCAGTAGTTCTGGTCTCTGGTTGTTCTGGTCATTCTGCCATTTTGGTCACTAGGCTTTTATTATATAGGATTGTAGTTGCATACTCAAGGGCAGTGTAGATTTCCTCATTGCTTTGAGGCAACATTAAGCTCCTACTAACTTTGTAAGAACTACAGTTTAGGAGGGTATGGATTAGAAGTGTAGGTTGAGTTCACATTTTCAGAAATCATGAAATTTGCTACTTTTCTTTCATTAATTTCTTCCAATCAGGCAAAATAGCTTCTATATAAAATTCTGAGTTGCCTAAAATCATCTTTTATTTACTGAAATATGTTACTTGTTTTTCAAGTGTTTTTTAGAGTAACACATACTTTAACTCAATCTTGTTATTGACTTTACTAAGTTTTTGTCAGAGGTGGTCTGCAAACTTACAATGCTTCAAAATATTCATCCCAATTACATATTTCTTCTGTATAGTACAAAAAATAATATTTTTATTACTCAAGCTTTCTTACTTTTTGTATTGGTATCTGGGACATTTGTCTGGGGAGTGGAGTTCAACAAGATATTTATTATACTAAATCACATAAGAACTATGATATTATCAGACAGTGTCTTCAAGGATTATAATAAAAACTAGAGGCCTGGTGCATGAATTTGTGCATGGGTGGGGTCCGGCCAGCCCACTCTCATTGGGGCTGTTCAGGGCTGGGCTGGCTGAGAGGAGGGGTCGAGGGAAGTTTGCTGCTGCCTTCCAACCCCCGCTCTCCAATTGGGGTTTGTTCAGGATCAAGGTGGCTGAGGGTAGTGGAGGAGCTGCAGGAGGTAAGCCAGCTGGCCCCACCCCGGATCAGGTCAGTTGACAGGCTGCAGTGCATGTCATAGCAATTGGTTATTCTGGTCATTTTGATTGCTTGGCTTTTGTATATATAGATTGCCTCAAAACATTTAGCATTGGCTGTTTGACATACACGGTAGACAGACATTGGTTCAAATCCCAGTTCAGCCACTTACCATCTGTTGAATTTCAGTGAATATTCAACCTTCAGACCCCACTTTTCACTCCTATAAAACAAAGTTGTAAATAAAATACACATGCATAACATCTGTGAGAGAACTAAATTAGACAATTCATGTAACTCACTAGCTCAGTGCTCACACATGGTTAGAATTCAATAAATGTTCCTCATTATTTTTATCAGTTTATATGTAGGGTAAAATAAGGGAAATTAGAACAATAAAATATTTCTATGCCAAATATTTGACTATAACATAGTCTAATAAATTCCCAGCACAAATGAAGAAGCATCCCAGAATATTAGAACAGCCCTTCGCCTGGAAAAGAAATCCCTCCAGCAGGCCCTGTGGTTCTACAGTTTCTGTCTACCAAGAGTTAATGTTGTTTTTTATAGTTTCAGTAAAGTAACACTTCAAAAAAGAGCAGAGAAACTGAAGAATTCCAGCTGTGAGGAATTCCCTCCCTGGTTAAACAGGTCACTGACTGTTTGCAAAAGGAGTGGTTAGATACTGTTTGCACAGTGCAAATCAAAGGAGTTGGGAGGAAGTCCATAGGTTAATGAGACCATTAGGCAGCCTTATGATGTGAGGTGGAAAATGCACTTTCCTTCTCCATCCTCAATTTTCCATCAACTTTTATAAAAAGAAGTGGCTTATGCAGACAAGAGTCTCACAAGCAGGCAATTGGGCAGGGAAAGTCTTATCATGAATTTTCTAAGAAGCTTCCATTGCATTCCATTCCAATTAATACTATTTCTTGGTGAGACCAATTTAATGCATCGTTGCTTCTAATTGTTTGCTTAACATACACTCCTTTGAACATTTAGCCTGGGATGTAAATAAATGTTAGCATTCACACATTCACACATCTAATTAATTTCCACCAGAAAATTCATCACAATATTATACCATATGAACTTATCTTCATTAACTGTAACAGAGCCCTTTAAAATGAAATGTTTTTTGGACTATAGTGTGTTGTCCAGTGGGGATACAGCAGGCTAAAAGGAAACAAACAAAAAAAAAGGCAAGCCTGTCTTAACAGAAACATTCTAGAAAATTCATATGGCTTTTTAATTCAAGTCTTACTTGCTTTGATTATAGTAAAAGTACAGTACATAATTCATAGGCAATCTTCTAGAAAATCTTGTTTCTGGTTCATCTAAGTTTCACAAACATATGTCAGTTGTTAGTCTTGCTTTGATAATTTACTGCATTCTAATTTTTTTAAAGAACTGTGGTGAAAATTTATCTTATTTTTATTTTTTACCTTTGTATGTTTCTTTAAACTATATCTTATTGGTTATTATTCAGTAAACAAAAAGCTTAAATAGAACCCAGGATGGCTTAGAATCCTAAGAATACATATAACCTAGGATTTATTTAAGTCTAAGCCATAATGTTGAGCTTCTACACCTCCTCTGGGTAGAAAACTATTTGATAAAGATTTAATTAAATTGTAGATGTAGCATGTTTGCAATGCAGTGAAAATTGTGTAATGACTGTCATCATATAGGGGGGATTGTTTTATTACAAGAGGTTGTTTTATTTTTATAGATTTTAGAAGAGGGGGAGGAGAGGGAGAGAGAAAGAATATATGAATGCACTTATTTATGCATTCACTGATTGATTCTTGCCATAACCAGGGATGGAACCTGCAATCTTGGTTTAAAGGGACAATGCTCTGGCCAACTGAGCAACTCAGCCATGGCAGAAAGAGGATGTTTTAGGTTCCAGCTTCTCTTGAATGTTGTAGTTGTTCTTTGTAAAAAATTTAAATTTATTTTGGAAGCATTTTCAATGAATGTAATTTAGACCATAAGTCTTAAATTGTTTACTTTTTTAATAAGTCATGGTCAACTTGTTTCATCAAAATTCACATTTCTGCTACATAGTTTAGAAAAATCTCCATTTTTAAAAGCATCATCTTTGTGCCCTCCATCAAATATTTATTTATAAGAATATCTCTTTAAATTTATTTTGTGCTTTTTATATTAAAACATTTTCATATGTTATATTTTAGTAAGTTCAGGACAGAGTCAAGCATTGGGAAATAAATGCATTAAAACAACTAATATCTTTTCCTGTTACCATTTATACATGGGACAATAAAATATACCTTCTCCTAGATGATTCTAAACCATAAATAATCAAGGCAGACAGTGTGTGATAATCCTATTTTCTCTGCAGAAATAGAAAGCATTCTTCATTGTTTACTAGGAGTACATGAGGTTTCACCTCTAGCATTGTCCTTTACCCTTGGTAGGCAAACTAAGGCTCACAAGCCACGTGAGCCTCTTTGGCCCCTTGAGTGTGGCTCTTCCACAGAATACCATGGCTGGGCATTGAAGAAGTGGTGTTATAAGAAGTTTAAGTTTAAAAAAATTGGCTCTCAAAAGAAATTTCAATCATTGTATTGTTGATATTTGGCTCTGTTGACTAATGAGTTTGCCGACCACTGTGACCTATACAATAGTAAGTAGATTATGGTCCTCACACCTGATCAAATGGCAGAAGGATTAAATTCCATATTGCACACACCTCTTAAATGTTCGTGTTCACATATTCATCTCACAAATCTGAATGCCACAGCAAGTTTTTCCTGAGAAAGTAAGATGGGAACAGAGGGTAGGATGAGGCAGCATTTCCAACCAATGTAGAAACCCCAAAATGGGTCTCACTGCCCAGACCTTGAAGGAAGGTCAGTGTGGCTAAATTTTAAGGATATTTTGGCTTGAGAGTCTCACTTCTTCAAAATAGACTCACCCAGGTCGTGGAAGAGCCACACTCAAGGGGCCAAAGAAGCACACGTGGCTCGTGAGCATTAGTTTGCTGACCACGGGTATAGGACAATGCTAGAGGTGGAACCTCATGCACTTCTAGTAAACAGGTGAGGCTTGCCAGGAAGGCAGTCACGTGGGCCCGTGGTATCATTAAGGAACTCAGTCTTTATGTAGTTAGAAATCTCAAGATACAGAAGGGTTCTAAGCAGAGAAAAGGCATTTTACAAGATCTTTGCTTTGCATTATTATCTTTTCTAGGTCATCAAGGGAGAAGCTCATATTCACAAAAGCATATGAGGAGAGCTCTTATTTGTTGTTGATTTTACCTTTTTATTTTTAACTTTTTTAAATAAAGCAATATACATGAAGCTCCCAGAACAGTACCTAGCTTTTAGCAGGTATCTTTCCTCTGACCACTCACACTGATCTGGGGTCTTTAGAATTACCTATGTAAGAGATTTAACTGCCAGCTCAAATTGTCTGGGAAAATGTACCAACTTTCCAATGACAAGGATCAAAAACTTTCTGCTTAAGTTAAAGGTCTATTATAAAACTTGGGCAGTAAAATGATGGTTTGAAATGCTTTATTCAGTGTCAAAAAATAGTCTGTGTTTAACATGTGAAGAGTCAATACATCATGATCTTTTTATTTTTCAAGCAATTTAGTATTCCAGTATTTTTCAGTAATACACTTCCTCTTGTCAGCGTAGGAGAATCCAATTTATACAATAATAGCTATTTCCAGAATTATAGAAATATGAACTGTAATTTTCTTAAAGCTTGGCTGTAAAACAAATTTACATTTTATATGTGCATTATTGGCTTTAAAAATAAGTTTGGAGACTTTTTTATTAAAGTAAAAGCAGCAACAGCTTTCAAAAGACACTTGAGGCTCTTTGTGTAATTTCCAATGGAGGGAAGGAAGTCTCCAAGGCTAACCAGGCAATTGAATGATATAATAAAGGAAAACTGCCTCATGGAGAGAAAATGTTTTAGGATCTGATGTAAATTTTGTTAAACTCTGATGGTGATCTTAACACACCAAAAGCTGCCAAATTACTCTTAAATATATCAGTGTTACTACAACTTGTTAGGATCAGATTCTCTGGAGTGAGGCCCAGCACACTAGGTGTGTGTGTTTTGATGTTTTTACTGATTTTAGAGAGACAGGGGAGAAAAAGAAAGAGAGAGGGAAGGAGAGAGAGAGAGAAAGAGACAGAGAGCTAGAGGAGAGAGAGAAAGAGAGAGAAAGAGAGAGAAAGAAAAAAAGGAAGAGAGAGAGAGAAAAAAGAGAGAGAGAGAGAGAGAGAGAGAGAGAGAGAGAGAGAGAGAGAGAGAGAGAGAGAGAGAGAGAGATGTGAATACCAATTGGCTGCCTCTTGCATGCCCCCTATTAGGGATGAAGCCCAGTTGGGGCATGTACCCTGATGGGAATCGAACTGGTGACCTTTTGGTGCAGGGAAGATGCCCAACAGCTTAGCCACACCGGCCAGGGCCAGATTGTGTTTTAATAAGCCCTCAAGGTCCTCAAGTTTGAGAACTACTGGTCCCGAGAAGCAGGTTTCTTCAGAAGCCATCTCATCAGCCAGTCTAGTCCTACATTACTGAAATAGCTTTGAGTGCCACAAAAGATAATGAGGGCAGGGATATTGCCCAGAATCTCTTTCTTTCCTCCTGCCTAATGGAACTCTTCCCTAACATGCCTCAAGGAAATCTGACTGGTCCCTGATGCAGAGGTGGACCCTGATTAGGCTGAGCCAATTATGGCAATCTTAACTCCCTTACCAGGAATACCACTTAGAGATATTGAAAGTCTGAACCAATTTGGGCCAATGAGATACATAAAAGATTCTTCAGCCTTCTGGGCAATGAATTTCATTATTCTTAAGAGCCAAAGGAGACTATTTCTCTCTCCCACTGCATCTAAACATAGATGCTACCTGCAGGAATCTGTGAGTGTTAAGGCAAACAGCCAGATAGAGTGGACTTATCATGGCTTATGCAGAATGAAGAGTCCACAAGTGCTTGTGTTCTTGAAGACATTGCTGGGCCACTGAGTCAGCCCACCATAAAGCCCACCCTAGAGCTCTCTCCTTTTATATATATATCCTAATGCCCTTCCTGATTCTTCAAGTATGTTAAAGATGTTGCCAGTAACCAAAAGCACCTTCACGTACACAGGACGCTAGTCATATTGGCGTTACCTGATGGCAGAGGTCATGGCCTTAACCATTTTTAGATCCTAAAGGCTCAGTTTCATGCTGGTAGATACTGATTGCTTTATAGATTTCCACTGAATGAATGAAAAACTGAACACATTTACATGTTATAAGTGTATTCCACTAACCATAACATCCAAAGAGGTAGAAATGCATTGAGCATACTTTAAACATTGTTTTTTGTTTGTTTGTTTGTTTTGTTTTTTGTTTTTTCCAGAATGAAGTAAGCCTATGCTATTTTTCAAACTGATGGGCATTAAAAACTGATGGACATTGAGGAAGCCTTTTATTTGGGATGCAAAGGAGGTATCTCTACCTCTGCTTTATTTTTACTACTTTAAAATTTTACTTGGATGTAAAAAAAAAAAGAAGTTACTGCTACTTTTTTTTTAATGATTGAGAATGTGTTCCTAAATCTACAGCTAAAAAAACATAAAATGTCATTAATTCGATTACTTGCTTTCATTTTTTTCTCTCACATTGGCAGATGCTCTTAATTGCTCACCAACATGAGTGGGACGTAGTTATAAACTTCAGATGTAATAAAAAAAATTAGAAAAAGAGGAGAGAGAGATCAAACTGCTCTCTCTCTTACAGGGTGTTCTGGTTTCCTTTTGCATTCCTTTTTCTCAGGTTCATAAAACTGCCAAATAAAAGTGATCTCAATCTATGTGCTCTTGTGTGCTAGAGGCTTCTCCCAGGGGCAGATGGAAAACACCTGAGCCCTCCCTGGAGAGACCACCAGGAGGTCACACAGGGGTAGGACTAAGGCTGAGACCCGCCTCCCTGTTTCCTGAGAACCAGCTCCAGACCTTCACACACGGAGGTGGCATTGATCATTAAGTGTAAATAGCACACTTTCCATATCCCAGTCATAATGTTCAGGCATAAGATTTTGCTCCCCTATCAAAAATGCCCAGGATGTTGAGTTTGCCCTATTTGAGCAAATGTAAGTTTGAATCTCCCTCAGTTGAAATGTCAGCCTAATGCCAGCTACAAATGTTATTATTCTAATATTTTCACGCCTCTCAAAATCACACGTGATTTCAATATCACTAAGCAGTAAAAGTATTCCTAAAGGCATTAGGCATAATAAGAAGTTGGGTTTTTTGTTTGTTCGTTTTGAATTAGTCTATTAGGGTAATTAGCAAATAAAGCAAACCATCAGGATTTGAGAACAGTGGAGCATGATGGTTTTGTTCTGTTTTTTTGAGGGGGGTCGGGGGAACTTCTGCATCTTGACCTCTCTTTCCTCTTTAGACCTGCCTCTTATCCCCTACTACTGAAGCCACCCTTAACAGCATTTTCTTCATTTTTTTTTTAATTCTTAGCATTATTAAACTCAAGGATATAATGATGTAAATGTCTGAAAATTTACGTGGGCTTTGTGTGCGTGGGGGGTGGAGGTGGGGGCTGGGTATTTTCAACAGAAGATGAACCCCTTCTTCTCAAATTTCTGGCATCTGCAAGCCAAAGGAGCAATGGGGGAAGGTGGCAGCAGGCTCCTGGCTCTGCTGAATGACACCAGGAAGGCAGGTTTGCATCCACCTCCCGGCTTTCTTTGGGATGACACCCAAAGCAAAACTATTCAATGGCAATAAAGAGAGGCTCATGATTATGTACTTTGGTCACAATTACATAGGAAGGTGTTATTACAGTTGTTATTAGCCACCTGCAAGCAAAGCTAGGTCCTGCCAATTTCAAATATTATACAAAGGTCCTGTGGCAAGTGAGATCTCTTGCTTGTCCATGGATTGGTCTAGGTTCCATGGTCGGCAAACTGCGACTCTTTGGTCCCTTGAGTGTGGCTCTTCCACAAAATACCATGGCCTGAGTGAGTTTATTTTGAAGAAATGGTGTTAAAAGAAGTTTAAGTTTAAAAAAATGGTCTCTCAAAAGAAATTTCAATTGTTGTACTGTTGATATTTGGCTCTGTTGACTAATGAGTTTGCTGACCACTGAGGTAGTCAGCACAGGTTGACATTCCTTCATATACCTTCTAACGGGAATTATTTGCCTGGGACAGGTGTGTGGAATGTTCTCACCCCAGGTTAATCAGAGAGGGCTTCCTACCCCCTCCACGCCTCTTTATGACAGACAGACACAAGGGGTCATGCATGCAGTTCAACTGTCTTGCTCTGTGTGTTACACCTGGACCACTGAATTATAATAATCTAACTTTCCCCAATAAACCCAATGCTTTAACTATACACCAACAGAACAGAGGGCTTATTAACCATAAGCCAATTAAGGCAATTAGTGCTACTTAATGTCAAATGTTTTCCAATATGCACATTGGCAGAAATATTGAAAAATACAAGCATCAAGAATTCTGATTTACTTTCTCATTGCCAGAATCAGCCTCTGAGTGCCAAGCAGCACTGCACGTGCTCCTGGCATACCTTTATTAATAAGCTTGGCAAACAAAGAATTCTTCTACAAATAGCAGTAGCCTTTTGATTATATTGTGCCACAGATAATAATTGCTTCAAATTGAGTGTAGTGAAGTCTATTTGCTCATGCCTAATGAAAAAAAAAAAAGATATGTAACAGCTTGATTATGAAAACTAATGGCACATTGGAAAGCTACCAAGAATGTCTCTAAATTGGACATTTTAATTGTTGTACCTTAGTTGCTGATTCAGGCCAAATTCATTTAAAATAAATTTTACATACCAAAATTTCTATAAAAGAAGGAAATTTCCAAGCCTAGTGGCAATAATTCATTTAGAGTTAATGAGTGTGAAAAATGTTTTTTAAAGCTAGATATAAATATGATATTATTATTATTGGAGCAATATTAAATTCAGCAAAATTCCAGTACAACACCAAAAACAAACAAACAAACAAACAAAAAAAATAAACAAACAAAAAAAACCCACAACATTTAAATTGGCTCTTGCAAGTTTGGGAAAGGAAGTTTGACCCATATTTTATGTTAGAAATCTGGATAGTGTAGGCTATGTCTTTGCATGTGGATATACTGCAATTATTTCAATTTGAAAATGGATTGTGCTTGTAAATAGAGATATGGAAGTGTACATTTGGTTATTTCTGTAACATGATAGTGACCATTTATTGAAAAATTCATTATGTTTTAGACATCGGGCTAAAGAGTTTACAAATATTATCCAATTTAATATCCACAACAGCCCTATCAGGTAGGTAATCTGTCCATACCTTGCATGTGATAGGCACAGAGTGAAGGTTTGTCTAATGAATAGAGAAGTCATAACCATGCTCCACATCATGAGCTGGACAAGCATTTCAACCCCAGGGGGGACTCTCAGTAGCTGTTCTGTTCGATCCCTTATTTATGTTTCTTTCCTTTTCAGGATCAATGCTTTAAGGGTTCCAAATTCTAACAGTCCCCAAATCAGTGTAAGCATAACCACACTAGGAATTCCTTTTACATATATATCCTTTAGGAGCCCAGGCAACATGGCACCTGTGGGTAAGGGTTCTGGTTAATTGTCCTTAGGGCTTTGCAGAGGGAACTGCTTTGGTGATGTTTCAAACATGCTCAATGTGAGGTTGCCCTCACCACAAAGGACTTGATGTCCCCCGGAAGTCAAGTCAGTCAGACACAGTATGAATTCAGCTAAGGACTGTACACTCTTGCCCTAACAATTTTCTTATTGAATGTTCCACTAAACAGAGTCTTTAATTTTGACTTTTCAACATTTGTGACAGATAGACCCATGTTATTAATGCTGATCATGGCCAATCCTAGGCAACTTTATGAAAGGAATTAAGTTTTCCTATGCCATTTCATCATCTTGTCCCAAGTGCCACTCCCTCCAGTCCTTAGCAGCTCATTTTATTAAAAATAAAATAAAACAATTATCCTTATTATTTTAGTCATGGAATCCTTGTCCAAATGCACTGTTTAGATGGAAGCACAAATAAAAGAAATGACCCTAATCTTCTGTCAAGGGTAGGCACTAAAGGTCTAAAATCATATTCACTCAATATAAGCTCAATAACACCCCTGGGTGAGACATCCTCCTATATTTTATCCCAAAGTCCACCTCAGTCACAGATTTCACAGATAAACAATTCAATGGATTTTCTATCTGAATTCTTCTGTATTGATAGACAATGTCACAGTCTAAGCCTAATACACCTTTGTTTGTTTGTGGGGGTTTTTTGTGTGTTTGTTTGTTTGTTTGTTTGTTTTTTTGCATGTTAGCTTTTTTGCTCAGTTAAACTGTAAAGTCATGGCAGGGACCTTACCTTAATATCTTTTATGTTTTATATTGAAGTAGAACATCCCATATACCGTAAATAATTCACCCAAAGTGCAACATAGAAACAATTCTCATCAGTTAGAGCAAAACAGAAATATGAGACTGGCTGCCAGCTCTCTTTATACCATCAGCATTGGGTAACAGAGTGCTGGTTAGTGGTCAGAAAAGCAGAGTTTGAACCTGGCAGCCTGGACTTACTGTGTGATTGCAGGTCGCCTCTCTGTGATTCAATTTTCTAGCCTGTTAAATGGAGATAAGAACTGCATCGATTTAATGTGAGGACTTAACGATATTTTGTATAGAGCAGGCATAGTGGACACTCAATACCTTTCAATCCCACTTCACTTTTCCATTTTGAATCCTTTAGGAGATTTGGCCTAGTTAATTAGCCCACAGATTTCTTACTGTAGGTAAATTGTATTAAGAAAAACTTCCTTTTACCAATATGGCATTGTAGGCTTCTGTTCAGAGATTTCATCTCCCACATTACCCTGTCTGTCCTGGACACAAACCTGGTGGATTTCATCATTTTTGTAGCTGTGTATTCCGGCTGTAAGTTGATTGAGCATGTGGGTGGTGAATGGGGGTTGATATGAGGGTGGTGATTGTGTAGACAAGAAACGGAGCATTATTTCTCATCCAAGCATCTTTTCTGCCTCCCACTGTATCCCCTCCCCAAAAAGAGATGACTGGCTTTGACATTTCCTCCATTTGATTAGTCCTAAAAATGTAAAAAGACTTTTTCTCATCAGTGAAGAATTTCAGCATGCTTCTGTAGACCAGTGTTTCTCAAATTTTCATATGCATAAGAATCACAAGGGAGCAGATTTCAAATCTTTGGGAGGGACACAGATTCTGTGTCCACACTTTGAGGACCCAACATCCAGATGTTTGTCTCAAGACAATGAAAGCTTGACTCATAAAACACAAGGAGGAATACAACTAAAAACAGGGAAAACAAAGCAAAAATGTAGCCTCAAATCTCAGTTGGCCATGTCACATGTGCGTTACGGCTGTAGAAAGAATACAAGTGCATTATTTATGCACATGATTTTTTAACCTTATCTTTGCTTAGTTATCAGTTCAGATTCTCATTCCCAATCTTATACTATTTATTATGGGGATAATCTCTACTCTTTCTTTATACACCTCACACATAGAGTCACTTTTACTTGTTTAAAGAAATATTTATATGTATCTTGGAAAACAAGTAAAATGGAGCAAGAATGTATTTTTGTAACATTTTTAACACATCTCATATCTCAGCACATACTAGTAACAAACATGAAAAATGCTGTGACGGTAAGCATGGCCTCATTCTTTCCACTACCAACCTGGGCTGGATGGACTCTGTCTGAATCCTGACTCCATCATTCACTAGCTTTGGGTGGGTAATTTAACAACTCTGTACATTTGTTTTCTCATCTGCAAAATTAGGTTTTTAACAGTTTTTATCTCAGGATGGTTGTGAGGAGAATTTGAATGTAAGTGAAGTGGTAACAACAGTGCCTCATATAACAGTACCATATAAATGTAAGGTAGTAAATAAGCACATTATATAATCCTAAATTGTGAGATTTTGACTTGAAGAAATGATCGGATGCCATGTGATCTCTGTTATGCAAATCATTATTTTGGGGTCACTCAACCACTTTAGAGTGTGTTATCTCTCAATAATCATATACCCTGAATCCTATTGTTGTTGTTTTTGTATGAATGTTAGTGATTTTGCTCAATGTTTTAATATTTTAATTGTAGCAATAATATTTTTAATTTCTCCTTTCATTAAAAATTTATCTGTGAGACCATAGTTGCAATATATTCTATTCTAAGGCTGACTGCATCCCACAAGCTCTTGATGGAGAAAAAAATCAATATATTATATGTTGAAAAGTATTTGAAGACCGAAAAATTTTAGGGACATAGAATATAGGAGCTGAGAGTATAGGCTTTGCACCATATTTATATTCAGCCTTGATTCTGCAATATTTAAGCTATGTAACCTTAGCCAAGTCACTTTAACTTATTTTTAGTTCCAAAACAAATACAGTCATAATACCTACTTTATGAGGTTGTTGTGTGGTTTAAATGATAAAATATAAATTAAATCCTCAGCACAGTGCCAGTCCTAAAGCAATTTCTAAATCAACTAGCAATAATAATAAATAAAGTTGGATATTATGAGCCTAGGGAATGAACAAATCTAAAAGCGAGTGCAAGCATACTTAATATAAATTTTAAAATCTCCACCATTAAGAGAAAAAGTATTTTTTTCTCATACTTCAACTGTCTTTCTGTCTCTTCAGTCTCTAAAGGTATTACAATGGGATATCCCAACACAGTCCCACTTTATGCCTGCTGTCCCAGCAGAATTGCTAATAGCACAGCCTTTGCTCCCCAAAGAGTTAGAACAATATATTTCATGGTGATCTACCTGAAGAACTTTCTAACCTGACCAACTGCCTCCTTGAGGTGCATTTTCAGTAATACAAAAATATGACCATCTACCTGGTATTTAAGTATTACAATCCCCACATTTCCCTGAAAATAGAACTGAAATTTCAAAAAATTATTTCCCTGGTGACAATCTTCAATGTCTCTTAAGTGCCTCTGTCCTCAGGACAATTTTTTGAGATCACTTGATTTCCCTAAGTTGAGGTTTGTTGGGATGTAAAGAATTAAGCATGAGAAGAAACAAGATCAAACTAGAGAGAATCCATGGTTTAAAAAAAAAAAAAAAAAAAAAATCATGGGAGCGGCCTGGAATCAATGTTACATGGAGAGGAGTAACTGAAACTATGGGAAGAAAAGAAAAATACTCCTGCAGTGGATCCATTTTCTTGGGCTGATTTACATTTTTACCTTCTTTCCTCCCCTGTTCATTGCATTATGATTATCACACATTGCAGCTAGCATGCTGGTAAAAAATGCAGAATCTGGAGCCAAACAGCTTCAGTTCATGTTCAGGTTCCAACATGTACTAGCTGTGTAACTTTGAGAAAGTTACTTAACTTCTCTGAACCTTATTTTCTTTCTGTGGTAAAATGGTGCTAACAATTTACCTCATGAGGTTGATATCAAGATTCTTAGATGAGGTAATTTGTGCAAATCCTTAGAACAGTGCCCGGTGCTTTGGGGCTAAGTTATCTCAGGACTTTTGCCATGTTAGAGTAGGTCTAGGATTCATCCTGATTCCAGTTTTAAGTCAATGTATCTCCTAAAGCAATAGTATAGTTATGCTTATCATTTTCTTTTGACTCATTTTAGTAAACTGTTTTATGTTAATGTGTTATCTCATTAAATTTTTATCGCTCCATGTTTACTTCACACATATGACTAACAATAGCTTAAAAACATATGCACAGAAAAAAGTGAAAGATGAGCTTTGGATTTAATTGAAAGAAAAATGAAAGTAACCAGTGGTAAAATAAAAACTCTCGATTGGGTTCTATTGTTAAAGGGAATCATATTTCCATCACTATTACATGCTGTCTTCGGTCACTATTATAGGCTGCTTTGGATGGATAAAGAAGAAATGGGCAGATAAAGAGATGAGATGGGCCATTTTAAATTGGTGGTTTAGAAATAATCACATGTCACAGATAAAATAATGTCCTTGTTTCCCAAGGAGAACTTTATAAGGAAATAATTGTTTTAAAATGTAAGATTCACACAAGGACTCTGATTTAAATTGTATAAAGCATAATTAGCATCCCTGATGTAAATTGGAGGTAACGGACCTGTTGGGTCATGCATGTATTCTTTTATCCAGGTACCATGGAGATAGCCACCATAGAAACAGGTAACTCTTAAATTTCACTTTTCAAGCCCTTAATCTTATTATGTAGTTGCTTTAGCTTTGTACATATAGATCAGTAGGGAAACTATGAGAAAATTATCCAGGCACTTCAAAAATTTAAAAGCACACTTCTTTTGCTTTTGTGAGTTTTGACTCAATTTAAGGGCAATAAAGCTGTACAAAATATGTTGGCAGATGTTAAAATTGGGTAGTTTCTGTTGATTTGGCTTTAGGGACTGGAATGATGAAGGAGGCTCCAAATAAATAAATCACCATAGTTAATGTGTCCTGTTTCCTCTTTAGGGCCTTTCTAATGTACAAAGTACCCCTAAAACATTCAAAAAGCTATATTTTTCTCCTATAGAGATATAAGATGGCAATTATTGAACAGGAAAAAAACAAAAAACAGCAAGATCAAAAAAAGCCTCCTGAATATCAATCAAAAATGGATAAAAGAAAATTTAATGTTTCCATAATGTTTAGTATTAAATTTAATTTCTTAAAAAGCGATACTCCACAGAACATATTTGTGATTTAATTAGCTAATTCCCTAAATATTTGCCATAGAGATGAGTTGTTCTGTATTTTTTAGATTTCCCATTTGGCTGGCTTTTATGATTTATTCCAGGCCCACAATCATATCAGAGCAGTTCTGAGATTCCTTCTGATTGTACTTTTTGATCAAGTTAATCTACAGGCCCATCTATCTCTTCTCTAGCACCAGTGCCCAATGTGGCTAGGCCTCTGCTGAGTGTGGACAAGTTTAAGCTGCGGAGTATAAATGTCACCACCAAAGACTCATTCTTTCCCCCACAATTGCTGCTTCAATCTCAAGAATGGATTTTGGCCATAATCAGTTTATGTTCATACTGGCAGAATTTTATTGAGAAGGGGTGAATATCAATTTTGAGAGCGAGGCCTTATTCTGCTTCAGCATGTAAATGTAATCTGAATATCCCTTAGCCTCAGAAAACTGAGAGTGCCAATGACATTGTAGTAACATAATGTCCAAAGTAAGACAGGTCCATCCTCCCCTACCCACAGCCCAGCTCCTAATTTTCACTGCTGTCCTATCTCGATGTCCTCTTAATGTGTTTCTGTACGAGATGCCAGAGAATTCTTCTTCACACATGGCTTTAGTCATGTGGTGATTTATCCTTATTACTATTGTTAAAGCAGTGTATGGAGACTACAGCCATTTCTCTGAAGCAAGGTGGGCAGAGGTCACTGCAGCCTTTCCTTTAAAACACCTGCTTTGCTTGCATTGAAGGAAAAGAAAATAACCCTGCTTGGAGCTCCTTTGTTTGGAAAGCCTGCCTGCTTGATATATGTCCTCTAATCTATTTAGGGAGGGACTTGTTCCTTTGTTTAAGGTCTAATGGCATTTCCCCTGGGGGAAGTTTAATGGGATTGGAAGGTAGGTAGTGAGCAGATTTCATCATCATCCTTCAATCTCTGTCCCGGGAAAGGTATAAAAAGGGGAAAGATATGACCTCCTTCTGCTAAACACTCACCTAAGTGACCTACAGAAGACCAGCAGCTATGGGGTGTGGCCCAAACCCCACTTTGTCCTCTCCTATCACTACACAAAATGTTCCAGGTCTGAGTCCCAGGATCACTTGAACCAAAATTTCTACTTTCTGGAGGAGACTGAACGAAAGCAGAGTAGGAGATATTTAATTATTCTAAATGTTCCATTTGGTAAAGAGAAAATAAAAACAATGAATGAAATTATTGGCCTACTTTTACTAGTATATCTCCTTAGTGTGGTAAAATTTTTGTCTCTATAAGATTTAAAGCAGAGAAATGGTCAATCCTCAATGAAGGAAGCATTCTTAATTTTCCAAGAAAAGGTCTGTTTACATTCTACCTTGTAGTGTATAGCCAAGGTTAGTCTTTACTGCTTTTCCAGTTAATTATCTCTAGAGATATATGCATTTCAATGATCTAAGTTAGACAGAGAACTAATTCTAGAAAGTGGAAACGATGTGCTTCTGGGAGACTTGTTCACCTTAAAAAGGAACACAGATGGGTGAACCCCTTTACTGCTTCTGCACATTATTATCTGCACGCGAATCTTGGAGCCATAGGATGGTTTCCAGAACTGTTCTCCCTGACAAAGTTGGCAGTCAGAAAAAATGCAAAGGATCTGAGCCCTTAGTACTGTCTGTCCCACTGAATAACCACACTGCAAGCACCTGTCTGCTGATTCATTATCATTAAGACACTGCATGTCCTAGTAGTTTAATTTCTCTTACTTGCAGCTAAAATTCATCCCAACAGATATAGAATGGTCCTTAAAGAGTAGAGCACACCTCTGATGCACCCACTACTCCTTTATTATAATGACAAGTTCTCAGGGCGGAAAACAATCTGTGGAAGCATCCCTCAACTGCAGCTCATCAGAGGGGGGCATTGTGGGAAAGGGCTAGGCATAAACAATCAGTCTATTCAGATCTAGCATTCGCAGTTAGCAAATGTAAGGATTGTGATTTTGGATCAGGATTTAAGAGCTTAAAACTTTGAAAATGTGGATATAACATAATAAACTTTTGAAGGTGCAAAATGGTGAAAATAAATGTAATTTGACTAAATTTCTAATTTTTCATGATTGGGAGTTGATTAATATGGCCTAAGCAGACAAATCAAGCAATAGATGTTTAAATACATTATTTTGTGATATAAGAGATATATAAGAAAAATTTAAATAAGTAACATAACCAAAACCCAGAGATGGAGTAAAGGAGGAAAGAGGAAAAATACTGGTGTGCCCAGTTTATTCTTTTCTTAAAGGGTACAGTCAATGTGCAATCTGTAAAACTGAAAAGAAAAAAATGAGAGAAGCATTAAGTTCATTCTTAAAATTTATAAGCAGTATCTAAAAATCAAGTATGTACCCTTCAAGCCATTGGTTGGGAAACACACCCAAAACAAAACACAGACATCATAAATAAAGAATAGATAATTTATTAACTTAAGACTCTCAGCCTTTCTGTTGATAATCAAGACTCTATTTCAAGTTGATTTAGAGAGATGCTTTGACATCCATCCTTCTCTACTCATTTGCTTTTCCCTCTCTCTTCTTAGTGCCAATACAGAGATTCATTTTCCTTTATTACATCCTCAAAAGTCTCTGCGCTTGTCAAACCATAATCTATCAACTGCTCATCTTATTCAAGAACATAAAGGCTTTTTAAACTTGGGCAGTTGAGATACTCTTTCACATTAGTATCAGATGAATTCTCCCAATGTGCTAGGCAATGAACCAGCTGTTGATGCTACAAAGCTAACAAAGTCATGATGACACTACAGGTTGTATGCTATAGGCTATGAGATTTACAATTAGTTAAAAAACATACACAAAAAGCACACCGGGAATATAGAAATGAATTTCATTATGTTCAGACACATCAGTTTTATTGGTTCAAGAGACTGAATGGTAAATTCATTAAAATAATAAAGAGCTCTAAAGAGTAAAGCAGGTTTATTAATTATAAAAAAATATTTTAAAACTTTGTATGTATATTTTCAAATTGGTATATAATGGATGGGCAAGTCAAACACTCTCTTTCAGTTTAAGAGTGGTGCTCCACCTCAGTGAAGACATCTGAATGATGCAGTCAGGTGTTGGGGATTATGTTGCAATTTGTTATTAACAATAGAGAATAGATATTTGAAAATGATTTACTGACTAAAACCAAGAGCAGGTCAAGGCTATCTATGTACATTACTCTGACTTGCATTCTGATATGTCTTATTGAGCTTGAATAAGATTTACATATATTTACTCCATAGAGAATCTAAAAAAAAATCTGCGTACATTCATGGGAATATTTATAAACCCTTGGCTTAAACTGCTGGTGTTTGGAATATGACCTAAAAGAATACTTTGTAAAGGCACTGAAACCAGATGATGTAAGGATATTAAATAGATAAACTGAGACACTACCCTGAGACTATGTGGATTTCCTTGAAAAAACCACCAAGAATAACTGTGAAAATCCTCTCCCTTCATTTGTCCAGATAACTGAACTGGCCCACCCCAAGAAGCATAAAACTCTGTGGACTTTTTGATCCCTAGGAGATGGAATACAAAACCCTGAATAAACCAGGACTGCAATCGTTCATAACCAACTATAATTGTATTGATTTTTATCTGTTACCCAAGTCTTATTAAGAGAGCTGAGAGGTCTGCCAAAGCAGATAGAAAGACTCACACTGCCATCTGAGCTTTATGTTATGTAGACTGTGTTTATTGATGGAATTTAAAATTACAAGTTGCTAGAAAGCCAGAAGGGAAGTTCAGAATGATATATGTTCTCAGAGAACAAGTAATACTTCTTTTTGTAATTTCTACTCCCCCCCCCCATCAAATTTATCCATCTTTTTAAATAAGTTATAATTTATGATATATTTATCAGTGCTAATAGTGATTTTAGTATTGTGAGTTATGGCTAAATATAACTAGTACTTTGCTCATGCTTTTATTTTTTCCTATAAATTACAGTTAAAAAGTTTAGATTTCATTATACTAATGTTTTTCTTTTATGACTTACACAGAAAATAGGCAATGCTTTTTTAAAGTTCAAATCATTTAATACTTAATTGAAAAAATATAAATTTCTACCAATGATAAAGCTAAATCATTTATTTTTACTTATTTTTTTGGTATTTTATAGCATATTAAGAGTCCATACTTACATAAATTCTTTATAAACCAATCTTAACTGGTAATTACCCAGATCCTCTTCCTTTGTTTCCATTCACTCCTTTAACTCATGTATTTGGTATATAAGATGAGTCTAATTTTTATATAAAAGATCTCAGCTATTTTATTTATTTTTAAAATATATTTTATTCATTTTTTACAGAGAGGAAGGGAGACAGAGAGAGAGAGCTAGAAACATTGATGAGAGAGAAACATCGACCAGCTGTCTCCTATCACTGGGGATGTGCCCACAACTAAAGTACATGCCCTTGACCAGAATCAAACCTGGGACCTTTCAGTCCACAGGCTGATGCTCTATCCACTGAGCCAAACCGGTTTTGGCATGGATCATGATTCTCCTTGACATTTTCTCCCTTAGTCTAGTTGTTTAAAGTATACTAACTTTCCTCTACTTTTTAAAATCTCTATACTGATCTATTTTTCAATTTTAGATATAGCTTATCCTTGAATCTTGAAAATAATTTTCTTCAGAAAAAAAAAAAGAAAATCAATTTCAATATTGAATTTTCAAATCAGGTTCAAATATAATGGCAGAAATATGTAGGAGAAAGCCTAACAGTATATATTTCTAAAAATAACTTATAATAACAACAGTACTTTAACACTGCCATGTGTCAAGAACTTTGCAAGTAGCCCACCACCCACCTGCCCATCTCCCCACCTGCCACCACAGCTTGCTGCCCCGCCCACCCACCCTCTGTCCCACCCACCTGTCCTCAAGATGACTGGTCATTTGGTCCTCACAGACAATGGCTTTTTATGTATATAGATGCCCCAGCCATGGGTATGTGACAGTATCAGCTTTGTTATTGAGAGGACTAATCTATTTTCTAGAATATCAGCCTGAAAGGATGTGTGTGAAAGTGCTCTTAAAACTACAGTCTCCATCTAGGCAATTTTTAATTAAACTTTAACCACTCTATAACTCTAATAGCCACATGCTCATTATATAGATTAGAATAGAGAAGAAAAGGTTATTTTAGCAAAAACCATAGATGCTCCATCAATTTGTTGAGAAACTACTTTGTTCCAGACACTTGCTAGGCATGCAAAGGTGCAAAAACACAATCTCTGTTGTCAAAGTGCTTGGAGATTAGTGGAAGAGGATCCCATGCACAGATCCTGGTAATGGCCTCAGAAGTGTGATCAAGATATTCATTCTTATGAGGTCAGAGAGGTCCCTAACCAAATCTGAAGTAATTCTAGAAAGTCATGCTGCATTATCCTGAGTTTTGAACACAGTATATCAAGTAAGACAAAAGAGCTGGAGGTGAACAGGGTGAACCAGGAAAAGACAGCATCATGAGCAAAGCCTTGAGGCCAGACTCAGTGTGCCGTGGGAACTCGCAGCAGTTCTGAGTTGCTTAAGAAACTCGTGGTAGGGAAATGGGGTGGGTGATGACAGTGGAAATACAGGGAGAGCCCATCAAAGAGCTTCTGCTTTATTCTGTAGAGGATAATGAACTACCAAAGGGTTTTCATCTAGAAAGGGTTATTGTTAGATTTGGATTTCTAGCTTTTATGAAGCAGGCTGCTTAACAATTTGGATCCTCCGTTTTCTTACGTGTAAGATTTGTCAAAGAGGGTGGAGTGGATAATTCCTTAGATCCTTCTAGTTCAAAGATTTGGAAAATCAGAGAAAGCAAGAAAAATTGTATTCTTTTATAGTTGGCCATAAAGGTTTTAAAAGAAACCACAGAGATTTATGCAATTAATGCCTTATATTAGGCCATAATGCTATTGACCTAATGTTTTCAATAGGAAACCCTATGTGAACCAAGGGTGATTTTCAGGGGTGTGTGTGTGTGTGTGTGTGTGTGTGTGTGTGTGTGTGTTAGGGAGAGAGAAACTAGGGAGAGCTAAGGTTTACTTTTGAAAGAGAAGTCATATATAACAGTAATAATAATGAAATTTCAAATAAAATTACTCCTAATGATGAAAGGTTTGGTAATACATGGCTTAGGAAAAATGGCTACAGGTGTTCTAAAAATATATTTTTATGCAGTCCCTTTTACTTTCAGAATATTATTTTGTGTTCAAACAGCATCAGAAAATAATTGATCATCTGCCTCCCTCTGTAGAATTGATGTGGATAGCAACATTCTTGGATTGTTTCTCTTTTCTCCTGCCACTGCTTGACAAGTCAGAGAACAGACTTAAGGATTCCTCTTCAAATATACCTTGTCCTTCAGGGCAAGTCCTGAAAGTTATTAATACTTCTGCCGATTCCCTTAAACCTTAACAAATATTTCAAAAAAAAAAACTCACAAAAGAATAATTCTCACTGTATTTCTCTGTCTCTTCCTCTTTGTTAAGCAGACACACACACACACCCCTACCTCCACTCTTCGAGAACTCTGTGGACCTGCCCTTCCCACTCCTACTGTTTCACATTGTTTTAAAGTATAATGTAATAGTTTATAATATTGATAACAAATACCTTGAGGTATGAATTGATAATCTTTGTAAATCAATCAAAACAATTTTAAATTAGGTGTGAGTTGTTCTGTTCACTGCCCCAAAGTTGCTCATTTTGTCCTTTTACTTAGTACCTATATTTGTAAGATTTTCTATTTTCTAGTGTGTTTTTAGAACTTAATAGCAACTGTCCATTCTCATCATGTTGGCTTATGTAATGCTAGGGAAATGACTATGTACTTTGGAGGAAAATTCCACTTCTGTTGAAATTATAATAAAAACATTCGTTATTGTTATTCTCTCCCTTTCTTTATTCCCTTGCGTAAATGTATATGATGGATTTAATAAAAACATAAACTATACATATGCGCATATTATTGAAGCAGTATGCATCTGCCGATTATATACAGCTCTTCATTTTATCTTCAGAATCAGACGTGAAATCCAGACTGTTTGTGACTGAAGTGCATGCTTGGATGCCCTCTTGCTATAGAAGCACCGTGATGTTCAGAAATCACAGTGGAAGAAAGATAAAACCTTGTTCGACCCTTGTTCAGATTGCGCTCTCCTGTATTTGTTTCAGTACACGTCCAGCCTGTCTGTTTGCTTCAGAGCAAGGGCTGTCTGGTGATGAGCTCAGTATACAAATCATCAGCCTTCCTGGGTCTGGGGAGCCACAGCCTTCCACTTAGGGCATTCAGCCCAGTAGGCGTCAGGTAATGTCAATCATACTATTTCTGCTGTGTCCCCGGTGAGAGATGGCTTCTGTTTTTTTCTCATTCAGAAGATAAGCCAGACATGACTGGGGATGGGGTGGGGGGCGGGGAATGTGAATGTGAAAAAATGCCAAGCATTGTTGACCATTTTCAAGCTAAAAATGTAACAAGTTAAACAACTCTTACTACAATAAATGGAATTATAGTAAAATGTTAATTAACAGAAATAAATGGGAAAAGGATAATCAAAAATAACAGACGCGAAAAGAAATTTAAATTTTCCTCTAAAGCCAAGTGTGTCATTTGTGGAGGCGGCTGATTTAACTGCGGATTGTTTCCTCAGGCGGAGGCGACTTGGCGCACGCCTCTCCTGAAGACCCGCTCTGTTCCAGTGAATCAGGTCTGCTCCGCAGATCTCTTCAGGCAGGAAACAGGTTTCCATTAAGAAATTAAGTGCTGCCTTTTCCATTTTCATACGTAAATTGAAATCTGAAAATAGCTTCCGTTTTCTTTTTTTAAGAAGCCATTTTTTTTTTTATTTTTTTTTCGCAGCTGATGAGCCCGACAACTTCTCCCGTGGCCTGTCCTAATCTGGAAGTTATTCATGAGCAATCTGGGTTAGACCAAATCATTTTCCTAAACAAAAAGCTCCAAGGGTTGGTATGTGTATGTATGTGATGAGGGCCTTTGAACTTGTGATTCTAGAAATTGACCTCTGACTTGCAGAAACAGTACCTGAAAGCATTATTTATAGAAAAATGTGTCTAAGGCTTTCCCTGCCCTTGTCTAAGGCCCCTGAACACATACAATCAGCTCTTCCCGACTAGAATGTGCCAGAAACTAGCTACCTACAAGGAATAGAGCTAAAAATGTCAGAGGAGGGTCATAAATACACTTTCTCAAGCCCAACAAAAGCCATCCATTTCAAAGAGCTAAGCATTTTAACTGAATGAAATCTGAGTGAGAAGTTGCTTTTCTAATATTGCACCTCACAGGAGAGTTGATAGGGCCATCTACCTCCAGGGGTAAGCAGGGCAGCCTCAGCAGGAACAAACTTTGCTCAGAAGGGTTTTTAGGAAGTATTAGCAAGAACTACAAGGAAACAGATGGTCAAACAGTGACACCAGGTTTTCTTTAAAAATCTTTTAACGGTGCCGCTTGTCTCAGATTAGTCAAGGAGATAAGTTGGAAAAAGTTTTTCTAGGTAAACTATGACTTGCGTACAGACAAACGGATGAGCCAGTCTGCTGCTGAGGGTTTTGAACTTGGTGTATGCCATGAAAGGTTCATTCACTTGATGTCAATCCAGTATTCTAAGCTACACACCCCTCTTAATACAGTCAGACTTCTCGCTGCTTCTTGTCCTCTCCCTCTTTTGATTTTCAACCTACAATGCATAGTTTCAGCCCCATCAGCCAATGTTCTCTTTCCTGCAACCTTCACAACAGAAAACTGAGACAACAAAATAGCTCAATAAACAAAAATAAAAGTTTCTCACACTTGTTTTTCCTACTAGGTATCATCTCAGTTTGCATTTGTTAACTGCCAATTACTAAAATAAAATAAAATAAAATAAAATAAAATAAAAAATAAAGCAGTGATCTATACTTGATATCTCCACTTATTTTCTTTCTTTTTTTTTTTAATATATTTTATTGATTTTGTACAGAGAGGAAGGGAGAGAGATAGAGAGTTAGAAACATCGATGAGAGTCATCGATCAGCTGCTTCTTGCACACCCCCTACTGGGGATATGCCTGCAACCAAGGTACATGCCTTTGACTGGAATCAAACCCGGGACTCTTCAGTCCCCAAGCCAACGTTCTATCCATTGAGCCAAACAGGTCCCGCTCTCCACTTATTTTCTATTTACTCCTTGGTCAACTAAAACCAAAGTCCATCCCTAATGTCTGACAAAATTTGCCTTCTCTGAGGTCAACAATGATCTGATTGCAAAATTCATTTGCTGCTTTTTGATGCATAATCTTACATGGTGTTTCTCTTGCATTAGATCTTGTTGAGATTGTCTTTGAACAGTAGTCTTTAGCTTCTAAAATAGCATAGCCTCCTGGATCTCTTTTTTCTCTTTTCTCATCCCTTCTCAGTTTTATTTACTGACAGCTTTATTTATTTATTTATTTATTTATTTATTTATTTATTTATTTATTTTTGTTAATCTTTACCCGAGGACATTTTTTGATTGAAAAAGAGTGGAAGTGAGGGAGAGGGAGAGGGACAGGGAGAGATAGAGAAACAATGTGAGAGACACATCATTTTGTTGCCTCCTGCACATGCCCCATTTGGGTCTGGGGATTGAACTTTCAACCCAGATATGTGCCCTTGACCAGGAATCAAACCCATGACCCTCCAGTAAATGAACCAACACTCTGACCATTTAGCCATACTGGCCAGGCTAACTCTTTTAATTCTTACTCTCCTCATCCATGAAACAGTCGTGGTATATAACCTACCGCAGAGAAATGTACATATTAAATGAAGTAATATCTCTAAAATGGTTTTACTATGCCTGAGAGATAATAAGAACAAATAAATATAATATTATCACAGCAGTAAGTACAGACATATGAAAAGGGATTTTATTCAACTATCCACACAGGAAAATGTTTTTGGTGCGAATCACATATACTAGGTTGAAAACGAAGACCCATAGACATGTGGCATTTGTTAGTGTCACGGGGCAGGGAGAGGAAACAGCTCATCAGTTATCCTTCTGAGCTGTAGAAAAATCAGGTTGATGTCTAGCACTCTTCACTCCAATTTGTTATTCTCTCTAATTAATGAAATGGAGCATGATGCTAGCTTTAGGGGCCAAAGAGTACAGGCAAGTGTATATTTTACCACTTGGACACTGAAATCAATCAGAAGAACTAGAAGACTGACTTCATGCATTAGAGTAGGGGTGTCGAACTCAATCAGAGAAGGGGCCAAAATCTAAAATCCAGCCTAAATTGCGGGCCGAATGGTTTACTGAACAGTCATAAACTGTCATTGTGATGGAAACGCAGCGGAGTGCAGTGATGACAGTGCAGTGCGGGCCACATTGCAAGGCCTGGCGCGACGGGATTTGGCCCGCGGGCCTTGTGTTTGACACATGTGCATTAGAGAATTCCAGAGTGGGGAGTAGTAACCAGCCATTTGATGATAGTTGGATGACACATTTTTTTCCAAGTTCTCTTCTCTTACTCCCAGTGTCTAGCATTTCTGATTAAAACTTAAGGACTGCTCTATCTAATAGCCATTTCTTTATTGTAGATAGGATACTGGTGCTTCCAATGGATGATATGTGCTATTAAGACCTGTGTGTTCCAGATTTACTTTATTGTTTTTAGTATGTTTATTGGACAATTGCTTCATGATTGTTTTTTAATATTCTTTACAACAACCATCTGTACCTAAAATGAATTTAACATTTTTCATTCCAAATATGCCCTTGTAACTCGCAAGTAAGGAGTATAGGATTTCGTGCTGACTAGTCAGGCAATCAAACTTTAGTAAACTCTAAAACACAAAGTTTACAAGTTTGACATTTAAATAAAAATATCTTATAAATCTATTGGCTTTTTAAATGTTACATAAACATTTGTTGGCAGTATTCAAAGCTTTCCAGAAAATTACTTCCAGTTCCTGGTGTTATCTTTACATAAATTTTTATGTAGCTTAATGGATTCAAAATGTATACAAGTAATAGATAAGGTGTTTAAAAAATTGATACCTATGTAAGTTTATAGAAACTTGGCTATTGCCAAGGTATGTAATGTTTTAGCCAATATTTATTTTAAAAACAGAAGGATATTAAGAAAAGAGTAAGACAAATATTATAATGTGAATTAATGCTTAGAAAATTGAGACCATGAAAAGTTTAGTTGCAGGGACAAAATAAAATTACATAGTTAAAAAGTCATAAATATACTATTATAGATCTATAAAATATTGGCATGTGAGATTGTAACTATTTAAAACTGAGGTCATGCTGTATTGTTACATTTTCTTTCTGCTTGATTAGTTTCTGATAAGTTGTAAAAAATGTTTGTTTGTTCCTTTGTAGATAAAGTGTTCTTTTTTCCCCTTTCTGGCTAACTTTAAGATTTTTTCTCTATCTTTCATTTTCAAAAGTTTGAATAGAATATATTTAAATGTGTCTGTGTGTGGTATTTGTCCTGCTTGGTTTTCTGTGATTTCATGTATGTCACTAATTTTATAAAATTATGTGCCATCATTTCTCCAAATATATCTTCTGCCTAATTTTCTCCCTTGTCTTCTTTCAGGATTTCAATTACACATATATTACTCAGTTTTAAATTGTCCCATTATCAGGTACTCTATTCTTTTATTATTATTATTATTATTATTATTTTTATTACTATTATTATTATTATTTTCTCTGTGTGTTTCAGTTTGGGTAACTTCCACTCTCCTGTCATCAAGTAATGTTGTGTCTACTGATGGAGGCCTTCATATTTATACTGAATTTATATTAAACATTTTTTATCACTTCTTTCTTATAATTTCCATATCTCTGTTGAATTACTCATCTGATCTTGCAAAGTGTCTACTTTGTTTTATTAAGCAAATAACATTTTAATAATAATTAGTTAAAAATTTCTGTCCAATAGTTTCAAAGTTTCAAAATCCAATCCCAGTAATTGCTTCTTGTATTGTGAGTGTGAGTGTGTGTGTGTGGGGGGGTGTGTGTTTGCCTTTTAATATTCCTTAGAAATTTTTGTTGACAGCCTGACATCTTGTGTAGAACTATAGATACGGAGGCAAGTATTTTTTATGGCTGGAGATGAGCGTGCCTTTTCTCCAACTAGACCTTAAGCACGGGGTTTTGTGTTAATCTATACAGGAGTTGGGCAGAGCTTAGGCTTTATTGGTTTTATGGTCCCCTGAGAATACCTCAGGCCTAAAATCCATTTTAAGATAGCTTATGTTTTGCAGTATGAGTTAGTTTGATAGTGGTTCTTGTCTCCATGTCTCTTCCTCCCTTGGCTTTGGGTCTTCCCTTTGCCAACTAAAGATTAGTGTCTTGCAGCTCCCCTAGCTGCATTCTGATGGTATCTTACTCTAAGCATGTTAGCCTGGTGGTGGGAAAAGAGAGCGTTCCCTGATGTTCTGATTTAGACTTTGAGTCAGGTCCCTGGGTCTGGGCAGTGGCCTTCACAAGCGCTCTAGGCCTCTGCAGCTGCAGAGTTGGACCTCACAGATATTTCTATTCCTCCCCTAGAAAAGAAGCTTTTTTTTTTTTTTTTTTCCTGTTTTCCTCCCACTAAGTCAGTGAATTTCCACAAGTGCAGTTTTCATTATTCTTCTTCCCACAGATTAAGCCTTTTGTCCTGTAGTGGAGATAGAGGAAATAGGATTAAGCAAAGTTGGGCATTACCCGCTATTTCTTTTCCCAAGTCAGCACCACAAAATGCTTTCTCAGGATTCTTCCAAATCTTTCCTGTGAGCACTGCCAGCAAGAATGTGCACGTACCTCTAGATCTGCACATACCTCTAGATCTACATGTACCCCTAAATCTGCAGCACCCAGGGGCTTTCCACTCTCATGCTAGCCCACACTCAGCCTCTAGCAATTTATGAAAACATTCTAGCTGTATCTTTCTACCATTTTACGTGGAATGTGGCAGAATCTGCCACAGGTAACTTCTCAAGTTCTATTTAACCCTATAGGTACCTGTCTCTCTCCATATTTGAGTTACTTATTTGTCCTGAGAACTTAATTTTCTGATGAGTCCAGCTTTTTTCTTATTGTAAGGGTGGGAATGCTATTTTTCACAGCTTTCTACATCTCAGAGCTGAAACCAGATGCCTAAATCATTAATGAACTAACAACATGGAATAGCTAAAAGTTTATTCTAAGAAGTAGATATTATTATACCTTAATGAAAATGGAAGTATTTAATTTATTAAATGAGTCAATAATTATAGAAACCATGAAGAAACAGCAAGATATATTTTGAGAATTTGTTTCAGTTGTAGCAGAAAAAAAGTAAATCTACCGTAACTTTTAAATATCTCTAAAACTCTATTGGAGCTTATTGTTTTTGAGAATTCTATATATACTTGTTAACATAAAATAAAAACACATCAGACTTCTACTGTTCTATTCAAACTATCAAAAAATACAATGTAATTCAATAGATTATTTCTGATCAAGGAGGGTCTTGTTTCCATAGCAAATCAGATAAGAAGGTTTGGGCTATAGAGAGCAGAAACTCAATTCAAACCATTTACACAATAGAAAATGTAATAACCTTGAACAAAGTCCTGGAGAAGGAGTGTCTATGGTTGGTGAATTGAGCGTCTCAACCAAGACTTATCTCTGGCCTAAAAGTTCCACACAAAATCATTTCCAATGACTCAGGGAAGCTGAACAAGGACATAGAGGGAGCCTGGGCACTGGAATATGTTACCCAGAAACATCATCCCAGCAGCTGCACACATCTCATTACAGAGAAAGTGGAGATGACGCTTTTAATTTCTACACATGTCATTTGGGTTGTCTGTGGTCACTTGGCAACTCCCTTTCTTCATCAATTCTGACTTGATAATACTAGGTTGGTAGTATTATCTGAGTTTGCCAAGTGTGTCATTTGCAAGCCATAGTTCATATAACCCTCACAATAATGCTACCAGGCAGGTACAATTATTATTTCCGTTTTACAATTGGGGAAAGTAAAATTCAGTGGTGCCGGCCTACCTGCCTAAGGTCACACAGCCAGAAAGAGATAGAGTCAGATCTGTATGACTCCCTAATCCATACTCTTGTGTAACATGTTGACCTGACCTGAACATTTTCTCTCCTTGATATCTCTCATTAATTCTTTAACTGATCTCTCTCTCTGTTCCATTCATTGGTTCTTCTTCTTGTATCAAAAATAAGAACTCTCGCCAAAACCGGTTTGGCTCAGTGGATAGAGCGTCGGCTTGGGGACTGAAGGGACCCGGGTTCGATTCCGGTCAAGGGCATGTACATTGGTTGCGGGCACATCCCCAGTAGGGGGTGTGCAAGAGGCAGCTGATTGATGACTCTCTCATCGATGTTTCTAACTCTCTATCTTTCTCCCTTCCTCTCTGTACAAAATCAATAAAATAAAAATAAAAAAAAAAAAGAACTCTCCAGGTTGCTGTTTTTCTCTTTTTCTCTGAGCATTCTTGCTCCCAAATTTTAAATTACCATACTACTACTAAGGCGAAGACAAACAGATATACTGTTTAATCCCTCAATGATTATTGCATACCCTCTCTTCTGTCCTCAAATTTCCAACCTCCAGCACATTCTCCCTTAACTCTTTTTCAGCTGATACCTTTTATCTCACCAAGAAGACTTCCCCATGCTCTCACACTTACTATTTTCTATTTCACTGGTTGCTTCTTTCAACATCTCTTAATGTTTTCTACATTCTTCAGATTTCTAAACATTAGCTTCTCTAGCTCTGACCTAGAAATTATTTTTCTCTGTTCCTTGATGATTCTCACATCAATTTTTGAGTCCAGACCTTTCCTTAGAACTCTTCTATTTCACCTGTCTCATTGCATTCCTTCTCGAATGCATCATAGGCAGCTCAAACAGCAAGCCCCAAAATGAATCTGGTTTAACCACTGAAACCTACTCCCATTGTATTTTCTCTAACTCTATAAAAGGCATCTCCATCGTTTCAATGCTCAGATATCCAAACCATGAAGTCATTCTTGATTCTTCTAACACTCTACGTTCAACAAATTTTTTTGCCTATACCTTCAAAATATATCCAGAATCTAAGCTACCATTACCTCTCACTTTGAATTTTTGTAATGACTTCTTTGTCAAAGAGTCACCTGACACACACTGTATCCTACTTTATTATTAATAGAACCTGATTTTCAGCTGATACATGGCTTCTCTGAATAAAAACTACATTAATCAGGCTTCCTTGCATCTAAGCAAGGCTCATCACTAAGTTCTGACCAATGGGATGTGCTATGTGAGCTTTGAAGAAATGCACCGAGGGAGGAAGCATGTCTTTGATCCGTTCCTTCCTCTGTCTGGGTTGTTCCCAGTCCTGCTCCTATTTAGAATGTGAAGGTAATGGCTGGCATAAAACAGAATAAGTCTTGGAGGATTGGAATTTTACTAAGGAAAACATAGGTATCTTACTAAAAAGTGTTCTTTCATCTTGTGCACTCACTAAGAAGGTATATAAAAAGACACTCAAAACCTGTCTCTGTAATTTGTACCCTTATGGCTCACTTTATTCATTTCATTTTATTTATATTAGAGAGCCCAATTAAAACTGACTTAAGACCACATCTGCACATGTGAAAAAGGTGACTATTCTTGACTCTGCCAGAAAGGGGAAAAGTGGTATTTGTTAAACACCAGTGCTGTAAACTGTGGTCTTTTTCATGTTATCAAGATTCATCTTCAAAATAGTCCTGCTTGGCTGGATTATCATCCACCTTCTATGGGTGAGATATTCAAGGATACTGAGGCTCCCTCAACATGGTAGACTTAGGTTTAACATCAGTATCTGAGGGTAAATGTGTTGAGTTAAAAAATAGATTGGTTTTGTGTTAAATATGTTGGCTTAATTCTAATGTCTCACATGTGTGTATTTTTTTTCCTGCAGAAATGAAGTGGTGGTCTTTGTTCATCAATGTGCCATGACTTTGGTGGTGGAATTGTTATCTATAGGGAGCAAGTACAGGCCTTGCTCAAGAAACACTAATTCATTTCTTTCCCCCTTTAAGGAAGACTATGGAAGAGGGGCTTTGTAGAATATTTGAAATAAATATTTAAATTCTTAAAATATTTGAGGGTTTAAAATATTTGAAATAAATAATTGTATATAAAGCATCCCCTATAAATGGCTCTTCTGTATGCACTATGTACCATTAGTGTTTGATTTGAGTATGTTAGAATTTGCTGGTTTGCACTGTAAGCCTGAGGAGCAATTTATCAAGGTTGTAGAGCAACTCCAAGAATTGCAGTAATCATAGTTTTCAGATAAAAATGCTTGCTAAGGCTCATCTACCAGCAAAAACAAACAAACAAACAAACAAACAAACAAAAAACAGAGCAAGCACCTTTATACATTGTTCTGTGAGAAGCACAACTCCAAAATGGCCCAGACCTTTTGTCTGCCTTAGCCTCAAGTTATTAGCAAAAACGGTAGGTATCTGTGGTTTGTCCATCTGTGGGCAGCGGCAGGGTAAGGCAGAGTTTGCTCCTGTTTATGGCTTTAATTTGTGCACTGTTATGTGTGGCCTTCCAAATCCCAGGGGGTGAGTTCAATTATACCTCATTTATAATATAATTTATTTTTTATTCAAATTTCATCAACCTGACCAGACTTGTAAAGAAAGACAACAAAACCAAATCTTCTGCTTCTCTTTTTGATGACCTATGTGGAACTTTTTAAAGAACTCTATGTTTTAACGATAAACAGGAAATTTCCATTTGGCAGTACTCAGGATACTGGGCCCATACTTGGGAAATATTCATTAACATTCAGTCATTTAAGATTCCTTAGTGCCTCATTATCAAAGTGAGTTTAATTAGCACAGGCATCCATTCATTTAATTAGCTGAAAACCCAAGTAGAAATTAAATGATACCAATGCCAATTTGGCCCCAACGACTTCATTCCATATTTATTTATCGTATTTATAAGAAAGTGTTCACAGTGATTGTGCTAGTTCTGTGTACTGAAAGCAAGCCCACAAAACCACAATGGCAGTTCAACATTCTCCTCCCTAATAGGAACCCAATTAAAATAAAAAGGTCCCTGTATTCATTATATATCACATATTGTAAGTTGTAAATACCCTCTTGCTATTTGAGGACAATGGAATAACTGGTTTTATAACAAATGACCCTAAGTCTAATGGATATTTACCATAGGGAAATGTGACAGGCCATGGAGAACAGACTAGAATGAATGAGTCTCTGCAGTATTATTATCATTTCACTCAGCCTTTAAATACTGCTGTGTCAATGCTTTGCTCCTTCCCAAACCCAGGGAGTTCTCTGAGCTTCTGATGTCCCTGATGCTGATTTCACTGGCCAGAGATGCTGACTATTTTGGCTCTTTCCCTCTGGAGGTCAGCCAGAGGTCACAGGGAAAGCATGTCCTGTTTACCCAAAGAGGACTGACTCCTGTTCTGTTGTTTGGCATGATCACTTTCTTGGTTGCTACAGGCAAAGAGTACTCTGGTCTGTTTCACCATCTTACCACATTTTCAGCTCTCAAAGCATCAGGAAGATCTGACTTTAATTAACTTTCAGAGACACAGGGAGCTAAGTCTCTGAAAAAAAGGGTAAGGGGACTATATTAGAGGCTGTAATAAAATTGTTCTTGGGATCTGAAAAGAATATAGACAAGTCTGGCAGCAAGGATGAGCAATGTGATGCAGTCACAGTGGATCCTAAAGTGGAAATGATTTCTTTCTTACCATTACACATTTTCCTTTCTAAATTCATTTATTTCTTTTTATATCTTCATATAAATTGGTCTTCTTTCTGCATTTCTAATTTGCATTTCTGAATTTTGTATTTGAGGTCTGAGTAAATCTGTTGCCCAAATTATCTTAATGTCTATCATAAGCTCCTAGTGGATAGTCAAGAAGTATCAATTGGTTATGATTTAATACCTAGAGAGCTGATGAAAGAAACCCTAATTTTCTTTTAAATGAAATGCTTCTCTGAGCTTAAAAGTCACAGATTGTTGAGAAGACATCAGCCACTTGAATCAATAGAAAATCTGAGGACCATCTGCTTAATATGAGAACAGTGTCACAATTTCAATTTCCGAGACTTAACATTTACCGGAGTAATTACCTGCATCATTGTGGGCCTCTGTTCATTCCTTCTCTGGGCTGGCAGCTTTTGATTTATACAGCATTGAGAAGTCAATGAAGAGACTTACATTCTTTCTGTCCCTCTCTCAACATCTTGGCAGATCTTATTTTCAGAGTGGTCTGATAGAATGAGAATAAGGCTGCTGAAAATGCCTGATTTTCCAGAGGGAATACTGTTTAAATCCTGACCACAAAGTGTTTATCATGCAGCATGTTGCCAAAGGATGCAGCCAAGTCTTTCCCATTATTGTTCAGGAAAGTAAGGCTCTGAATATAATGCCCTCCACGGTGCACCTCTGTTTTTATATAGTGGGCCACTGTGGTAAAATTTTTGCATCACAGTTCTTGTGAGTTCACACATACAGCTCATTTGGATGTAAAAACAACTGGGACCGCGTCCAGCCGGTGTGGCTCAGTGGTTGGTTATTGACCTATGAACCAGGAGGCCATGGTTCAATTCCCTGTTGGGGCACATGCCTGGGTTGCAGGCTTGATCCCCTGTAGAGGAATGTGCAGGAGGCAGCAATCAATGATCCTCTCTTGTCATTGATGTTTTTCTTTCTCTCTGCCTTTCCCTTCCCCTCTAAAATAAATAAAACATTTAAAAAACACATACACACAAAAAACTGGGATCTAGTACCTTAGCAGAAAATTTTAAGAATTTAGGTAAAAACTTATATAATAATCTTGTTCTAAATTTCTTACATAATACATAAAAAAAGGAAAGAATGAGCAAGAAGGCTATGGCCAAATTAGACTCACTAAGGCTATAACTGAAAATGTTCATTTATGTAATAGAGCTGATTTCTGTCCTAATGCAAACCTGCTACATCTGAATATCAAATTTATTCTTATTGAGATTCATCATCAATGTTAAAAGCATCTCTTAAAAAGCTTCTTGCACAGCCAAGAAAATAACTTCTGAAAACATGCTCGAACAACTGTCTTGGGTCAGTGACTGATGTCTTAGAATGATCACCTTACTCTGAATACCGCACACAACTATATTATGTGGAATCCAGAGTAGCAGAATAGGCCAGTATATTGTGAATGGATATAGAGACAGGAGGTAAACACAGACAGAAAGAGAGAAAAGATGAAGAACAAAGACCCAAAGGCCTGGCTGTCTGCCGGGGAGCAGAAGGAATAAGCAAATTCATTAATTACACCTTCATACTTCAAATGAGCAAGCTAATTATTTGTTTACCTAAGAGTCAATAATGCCCCCAGGCTACAGGCAATAACAAACATCAACAAAGGCAACTGTGTTTGTCTTGGCATGAGTATATTTAAATTTCAAAGTTCTATCCACCACAGACCAAAGTTCAGGCAATAAATATACTTTTGTGAAACACCAGAACATGAAGCATAGTCATTTGAAAATGATTTTATAAGAGAAGTAAATATATTTTTAAATGTGTTCTTTCCTACCTATCAAGATGTTCAGTGAAATGTATACCTCTATTTCAGAGTGTCAGGCTACATTTATATGTCATTGTCATATATGTCTTATTTTTTAATAAAATATAATATACATAGTCAATGTATATGTAATAATCATACTTAATTTTATTATTGACTATTTACTATGTACCAGGCACTTGTAATTAACATATTATTGCATATATAATTATAGAATTTTGGTTTTTTTGGTCTCCCACTACCCTTAAATTTTTAGTACCAAATTTGCTTGTAAATGATTACCCAGGCAAGAACATGACTTTCATTCCTACTGTTCTAAGTTCACTTTTAAGTAATACAGAGATTTTCATGTAAAAATTAAAGTATCCAGTGCATAATAATAACCAAACTCCTCTTGTGATTTAACATCAAATCTTCTCTCCCTCCTTCCTTACATGTCTGCAAACTAGAAGTTGGAAAAGGGTGTGACTGGCTCCTCTCTTTCATTCTCCTGCTCCTACCTCTCCCTTTCACCCTATTATAGTAGTTAATTTTGTGTGCCAACTTGGTCATGCCATGATACTGAAATATTTGGTCAAACATTATTCTAGACTAGGACCCGAGGCATGAAGATTCGTGCAAGAATGGGCCTTCCTTTTCCTGGCTGCTGGCACTGTCTTTCTGCTCTGCTCTGGCCCCAGAGCCACCTCTTTCCTCTTGAGCCTTGCCTTCCCACACTGCCCAGAGGCCCTGAGTAGCTGGGGTGGTGCAGAATGAAGTGTTGTTGCCATGGTGACAATGCAAGCATCTCACTGGACTCCTGGCTGCTCAGCACCTGCGTATGCAAATTTATCCACTATCTTTGTTGGGTTAATTTGCCTACCCATTCTTGATTGGCTGGTGGGTGTTGCAAAGGTACTGTCAATTTGCCTATTTCTCTTTCATTAAGTGTAAATATTTCTGTGAAGTTGTTTTGTAGGTAAGATTAACGTTTAAGTAAGCACACTTTGAGTAAAGCAGACTGACCTCCATAATGTGAGTAGGCCTTATCCAATCAGTTGAAGGACTTAAAAAAACAAATTCTTAACTCCCCTGAGCAAGGAGGAAGTATGCTAGTAGACTGCCTATAGGCTCTTCAAACTGCACCTCAGCCCTGGGTATCCAGTCTGCCAGCACCCTGCAGATTTTAAATTTGCCACACTCTAGAGTTGTGTGAGCCAATTCCTTAAAATAAGTATCTCCAAGATAGATGGATACAGATACAGATAGATGTATCTCTATCTCCATCTATCAATAGGTAGATATCTATATACATATGTATACAGTAAGTTCTCACTTAAAGTCATCCATAGGTTCTACTAGTTTAAGTGGAACCAATTTTAACAAAGGATAATTGATATAAATATGAATTAAGTTCCTATGGCATCTCATCAATGTCATAATGAAATGATATTGAACAAAATCATGTTATTCAAGGACCTGATATCATTATTTCTATCTCTATCTTTAACTCTATCTCTAACTATTTATCTTTATCTTGATCTTTATCTCTATCTATACACACATCTTATTGCCTCTATTTTTTTGGAGAACACTAGTATAATCAACCAGCTTGCTAGCCATGTTCTGCCCCTTTGAGGCCAGACCTATTTTCTGGGGAGGGGTAAAGAAATGAGGGGTTAGCAAATGTCTTTCTTGAAAAGTCCATTATACCTGGCAAATGTTGAATAATCTGGCATCTTTTTCTGGAACACTTTATTGATTTCTTATAAATCTCATTTCTGGGGTTAGATGGACCCACCCTCTTACAGTGATCTTGAACCAAATTATGCATTTCCTATGCATATTAGGTGGTGCGTGTGATTCCTTTCATAGCCTCTAACACATTGACATTCCTTCTTCCCAGCTTTAGCTGCAAGGGTCCTCTACCCTCACAGGCAACTGTGTCAGTATTAATACCAGGTAACTCTCTCTCCTAAGTAGTCAGCTTCTGGTCCACAAGAAATGTTGCTGCATCATTTGCCCTGACAAATACTGGTGGCAGATGCCCCATCCCAGCACCAATGTCTTTCCTTTGCCACCCAGGCACTGAGCTCATTTCTCTCTCTTTTAATGTATTTTATTGATTTTTTTTACACAGAGGAAGGAAGAGGGATAGAGAGTTAGAAACATTGGTCAGTTGCCTACTGCACACCCCCTACTGGTACATACACACAACCAAGGTACATGCCCTTGACCAGAATCAAACTTGGGACCCTTCAGTCTGCAGGCCAACTCTATCCACTGAGCCAAACAGGTTAGAGCTTAGTTCATATCTTCTTATTCAGCCCTCATGATCAATGGAACAGGAGTCAAGTCCTGTCTCACAATGTTCTCCTGGCTAACAGAAGGTATATCAAGGTCTCAGAGTGACCCTTTTGAATATCTTTCTCACTTCAAAGTTAAAAATATAGCATATCAAAAGGTAACAATGCTTCACACTGTAACCACCTCCTGAATGAGAATGGTAGGGACTTAGAACAGCTGTCCCCAAAGAAATATTTTCATAAATGGTTACACTCATTCTCCTCTCTTTACCTTTGATAGTTTCAAGGAGGCTGGGAGTTCTAGAGTTGGGTAGACAATTCATTACACCTTCATTTACAGTATCTGAATTTAGCTTCCCAGTCACCTTGATATTCATATCTATCACTCAGAGACCTCGGTGAGAACAGACATGAGGAGTCACATTTGAATTTCTTGCTGTACACTGTTTTAAGCACTAAACTGGAATAGTTTCATTTTGTTCCCACAACAAACCCACAGGGGAGGTGCTTTATTATTCCCATTTCCTATATGATGAAACTAAACCAGACATATTAAATAACTTGCCCCGGTCACCTGGTTACTGTCAGAGCTGAGTTACAGACCTAGGGGGTCTGATTCTGATTCGAAACCTTAACTACTGCAATATAATGCTTGTCACTGAATATTTACTTGGCAATATTCCAAAATGTAAGTGTACCCCTTAATTGGTGAGTTTGCAATTTAACTTCTTTTCAGGAGAAGAGAGATGTGTATTTCTGACTTTTGGAAATTGATCAAAGCTCTATAGAACCTGGGAGCTGGGACTTCCTTGTAGGAGTCAATTTAGCACCTACCAGGAAGTCGGGGCTGTGCTGTGATCAACTTGGAGGACAATGAAAGAAGCATAAATGAGATATTAAACAAGCATTCTGGATTGGAAGAGGAAGACATGATTTTATTTGAATCCCATCCACCTTTATGCCTCTATTAAGGTAAGCTAGTCTATGAACGGATTGGGGAAGACAGGGGGGGAAAGATGGCATAGGAAGTCATGTTTTGTGGCATGCTTCCAAAGGATTTGGAAAGCTTGAGTCCCTGCTGACATATTTTCCACTGGCTTTCGGATGATTAATAACCCACAGCCAGTGATAACCCTTGCTTTAAGCTCTCTCAGTTTAAAACTGTGATGTACATTTAAATGAAACGCCTCTGGGAGATTTAACACTTTCTTGCTGTCTCTGTAAGTATTCATTAGCTTCAATACAGAAAGCAAGTAAGAAGAAGGAGAAGGAGGAAAATTTATGATCAAGTAGGGGAAAGAATGCTTTCACCAAACTAAACAGCAGCAAAGGCCAAAGTTGCCCACTGGATACTTTCATGACGATATAGCTCAGCTGTTTCTAAGCTGGGAGGTTGCGGGCCACTGACTGGGGCACCCAGTGACAGATGTCCAGAGGTGCACCGAGCAGTGTTTTTGACCAGATCAATAATTCTCAGCCTTATTTATGACAGGAATGGAAAGATGGAATGTTCTAAATTGACTGAAGTTTAGACAGATTTATCTGGTACAGCAGAAAGATACTTATATGGGGCTTCTTAGATTAATCAGAGCCCTAGTAACAAAGAAGGGATTAAAGTTTCCCCATATAATGAAATAACAGTAATTTTCATTTTATCCCTGATGACAAAGAAAGGGTAGGTGGAAATCCTATTTCTTTGTTCTGTAGGCCTGAGATAGGGAGGGAGAAGGTTTGTTGAAGGAGGGGTATTAGAGAAGAGAGAAATTCTAGGTTTAAAGAGAGCACATCACAGCCAAATGGAGCCAAGCTAGATCCCCAGAAGAGAGAGGCAGAGATCAGGAGGAAAATATTATGTAGTAAGGAATGCTGGAGAAATGAGTGAACGGAGCTGTTGGCTCTTCAATTTCAAATTGCCTTCTTTGCTGTGATGTGATGTCACCATTCCTAAATCTTGAGTGAAAGTCGTATGGACAACAGTAGTCTCTTAGTGATAGATTAGTAGATGAAGAGCAGGAACCTGTGTCCCATTCATGGGGTGAAGAACAGCAGCCATGCTGACCAGGTGAGGAGTGGGGAAGCAGAATAGAGCTAAAAGACAAGCATCCTTCTCAGGGGCCTTTAGCTATATGGTGGGAAAGGCTGAATATAGTGCAGACACCAATGATGGGAACCTAGGAATCTTCTTTGACTATTACAGAAATGGATGACCTATAAAACATAGAGACATTTAGGTGACTTGTATGAATCATATTTTTTAAATGTATGCAAATGCAATTGCACTTAATTACATATCTACATATACTTATGTAACAACTGGAGGCCTGATGCACAAAATTCATGCAAGAGCAGGCCTTCCTTTCCCCGGTTGCCGGTCCCAGCTTCCCTCTAGCACTGGGACCTGGGCTGGCTTCTCTCTGATCACCTGCAGGCACCTGGGACCTGGGTTTCCCTTCACCCCGGCTTCATCCTGAAGGACTTCTGGGAGGATGTCTGGCCTAATTAGCATATTACCCTTTTATTATTATAGATATGTAAACATTATGAATATGTATTAATATAAATATATAATCATAATAGAATATATAAAGCAATACTGAATTTATAGTTTTGATCATTATGCATTTTTGTGATTCATGGACATTACAACTATGCAGGAGATGGCAACAGTTGTTAATAATAAAAAGGAATACATTTGACAGGGACAGAAAGGAAAGCCTGCAAGTCTTCCTTCAAAGTTTCCAATATACCTATGAGAAGTCTATCCAGAAGAACCAGACTACACATAGCCATGAACAGGATGGCTTCTCCCACACTCACTTGTGTTTCTTCTCAGTGAATGTGTTTTGAGAACTATTGCATTCCACTCCCTTGCCCCCATGGCCTTGACATTAACAAAAAATTAAGTCTGAGACAAAAAACATTTATTAATCTACTTCTCTTGTTTTTAATGACCCCCCCTTTAATTTTAATGTATGCATTTTCTTACACAAATAAGGTTTTTAACTATGATTGTCATTTATTAACTTTTCCCCCCAATTACAACTACTCCGTCAAGGTCTGGGTCCCTCAGGAGGGAACATACATATACAGCACACATGTGCCAAATTATTCTTCAGGCTGATAAATTAACTAAAAATGAGTAATACACTCTCAATTTAAACCTGGCAGTGGGTACTGTACTTTCATCCCCAAATTGGAATCAGATTTTCTCCACTGGGCCTTCTCCAGCTCTCAGCATCTCTGTTCACAAGGAGAGTGTGGTTCCTTGTGGGGTGATATCAGCCCTGGGTTCCTGTTAGAGTTCCATGTGGCTCAGTGGGGAAGGCGGAGATGAAGATCAAGTTAATGAGAGAACTCTTGGATTTTGCTTTTATCACCAGACAAACGGGCATCCACAGAACCTTAAATAAAGCCAACACTATCGGTTCTTAACGCTCAATTTCCACTATTAACACACTCCATGAGTGAGCATGCATAATTACTCTTGGACATTTGGTGCCATGTTTCATTTGTCAAGAAGAAATTCCCTTTTTGAATGGTGAAGGGTATCTGTAACAAAGCACACTATGACAGTGGTCCTTGGCTTTTCTACTTCTTATTTCAACATATGATTTATCTTTCTCTGGCCTTCAATTATTTCATTCTTGAGAAAGAAAGATGAGAGAAGATAATAAGAGAAAAGGAATATGGAATTTTTCAGTGATGAAGTCATTTAACCCCCTTTAAAGTATGTCAATGTATTTTAAAAGCATATTTTTCTTAAGTAAAATCTGAAGCTTCTTGAGGGGAGATTAATGGTTGTTTCTTTGTTTTATATCTATCTATAACAGTAATACCACAGTAATTTTCATTTTTGACTGCAGACTAGAAATGCTTGGAGAGCCTTTAATCATATCAGCATTTAGGTTCTACTGCAGACCAATTAAGTCAGCATCTCTCAGCACAGACATAAACTTTCTGGAAACTCCAGGCAGGATGGAGAAGCATCAATACTTACCTGGAATAGGTGTCATTTGCTATTTTAAGGAACTACTTAATCATTTTAATCTCCACACAATTTCCATGAAAACAGCAAAACGTCATAGCTATAGCAATTTTTCTATAATAAATCAGCATTAACCTATTCAATTGGTAAATGGATAAAGTTCTTGTTGAAAACAATCAAACAAAAAAGCCACTAAATTATTTGCACCTTTATTTCATCCCACATGTAAAAGGTCCTGAGATAATAGCTGATTAAAATCCCATGAGATGCCTGTGGATATATGACATGTTCTTGCTATTCTACTACTTCTTCTTCTTTTAAATAAAAGGGCATAAAAAGATAATGAAAGAGCTTCCTTTGAATAGGGCACAGCTTGGACAAAGTGGTAAGAATAGGATTCAAAGGACTTTTGTCATGGTCAAAATTATACAAATATAGTTTGAAGTGATATTAGCTAAATCTAGTTGAAACCAATTTTTATATATGCCTGATACTGCGGTACAATAGATGTATAAAAGAAGTGAAATAATAAGCCAGTCAAAGAAAGATAAGTACCAGATGATTTCACTCATATGTGGAATTTAATGAGCAAACTGAACTACCAAGCAAAATAGAGACAGACTCATAGATAGAAAGCAGGCAGACAGCTCTGGCATGTGTGTGTGTGTGTGTGTGTGTGTGTGTGTGTGTGTGTGTGTGTTTGGGGTGGGGGCAGGCAGGGGAGAGGAGTGGAGGGATTGAGCAAAAAAAAAAAGAGAGAGAAAAAAGAAGAGAACAACAGGGTGGATTTTGGGGTTAGGGAGAGAGGAGTTGGAAGAGGGCATAAAGAGGATAAATGGAGATGGAAAATAAATAAATAAATAAATAAGAAGTGTAAGGCAATGTTTCTGCTTTTTATTTGTTTATGAACTCCCAGAATAACTGGCCTTGATTTCTTCTCCTGAAATGTTGAAATATAGAACCTCAAGGTGACTGATGAGCAATAACTACAATAATGAAAGAAAAGTTGATTTTTAGGTTGTAATACAATATTCCCATCTGTAGCAGTTTTCTATTAATCTGAAATTTCATATGCAAAATGAATGTTTCTGGGAAATAATGTAAATATAATTATAACTTTTACTTGGCAATTATTAATTATGTAACTTTTTGTTAAGTACTTTATAAGATCTCATTTTACTACAACCCAGTGAAGGAAGTCCCTTTATTTCAATTTTACAGCTATGTAAATTGATGTTTATCAGTTCTAAGTCTCCCAGAAGTTTCAAGTGATGCTTTCCTTCAAATCTGAAAATTTGTAAATTCTTTCTGCAGAGATTGGTTTACAAATTCATCCTGATTTGCTTCTCACAATGTCCTTGAATAGTCTCAACTCAAATGCAACTTCATTAGTTGATGTACAGTCAAAATGTGGAGAAGGAAATTTGGATATAACTTTGTCTGCCAGAGTGGTGCACCTCAGGCATGATGGGTTCTAACTCAAGATGACAACCATTCTCTCCAAGGCATTTTCTTAAACTCCACCAAACTCTTAAAAACAAACTAAATGTACTCTTTTAACATATGGATTATGTGATACATGTGCTATTCTAATTTAAAAGATAAAAACTAGATGTAGGGTTTCCTAATTCTTCAAGTAGGATATACTAAGGTCCCAACTAATTTTCTTCTTGAAATTTGTTTTAGGTGGAAGTATGGTGATGAAGGAAAGGCCATGTTAGATGATGAGGGTGTATGCAACTGTACTATGGAAGTGACTCTCAGGGAAGGGTGGAGGTGGTCTTAATGATCTGCTGACATACCCACCAAGTGGCCAGACCTTTCTTAAGAACAGGGAGTTAATTATGCCCAGATCAGCATTGTATGCAGCTCAACCTATCCTAATAAAAGCTTAGGTGGCTTTTGCACCCTTGCACCCTTGCACCCTTGTGTGATGCCCTCAAATCATCACAAGATGGCCGCCCACACATTGTCACAGCATGACTGCCACAACATGGCTGCCCCCATGTTGTCACAGATGGCTGGCAGAGAAGGGCAGTTGGGAGTGACCAGACTTGGAAGGGAGGGCAGTTGGGGGTGACCAGGCTTGCAGGGGAGGGCATTTTGGGGCCCTGGCAGGAGAGTAGTTAGGCATCAATCAGGCTGGCAGGAGATCACTTAGGGGGTGATCAGGCTGGCATGCAGAAGCAGTTAGGGGGCAATCAGATAGATAGGCAGGAGAATTGTTAGAAGCCAGCAGTCCTGGATTGTGAAAAGGATGTTAGTCCCAAATTGGAGAGGATCCAGGCTGGGCACAAATTTTGTGCACCGGCATCTGGTAGATAATAAGCAAATTCTTCAGCCAATTTGTCCTTTTTGTACAATTTTATCTTTGATTTGTCTCTGTCCCCAGATTCATTTTGCAGAACTGGTAATTCATTGTTTCCAGTTCAGAGTATATGAGAGAATCAACTGGGAAAAGCAAGAGAAACATATCCAACTTGATATTGACTGAGACCTTAGTTTTTATTTCATTTGAGTTTATATTTTGTTTCTTTATCAAGGAATTTAGGGGTTGCAAGCTTTTACTTTTATTTCCCAAATTCAAAGTAGCAATTCGAGAATTGTGTTAGTAAACTTTCACAATTTATTGAGAATGTCATAAAAAACAGCTTGCTTAAGTTTGCAAAAGCTTTAAAGGACAAAAATGGGGATAAAATGATGATATTTGTTCAGTCTTTTCATATATCCTCTGTTGAAACCACTACTAGGGCCTGGGGGATTTCTTGGCAGGAGCAGTATTGCAAGTGGTCGGGTTTTTGGCACTGAGGGCAGCAATATGAAACAGTCAGGGTTTGCACACTTTCTCCAGCATGGAGTCCAAATAGAGATCTGATTATGTCCGTTTATCTGAAGTAATTTACTAAGCGATTCATTGCTTTGAGATTGTAAAGAGCTAAGGTTTGGCTGGGAGGCTGCAAAGTATTTAGGGGGAATGGAATATCAACCACATGGAAGATAAATAGTACACACCACCACAAGCAGTACAAACCATCACAAGCAATATTAATCTTGCTTTTGATTGTACCATAGGCACAAGGGTTACAAAAAGGCAAGCGTCCTCAGATGTACCATCATTCGCTGAAACCATGTCTGTCTTCCGCACAACCCCTTGGAGCCTACTGACCTCTCAGCCCAGGACCCGAAGTCTTAAGCTGGAGACATTTGTGCCAAGTCAGTTTAAGCTACCACATGCGTTTTGCTGTCAGTACATTCGCCACAGAACTCCACTCTGAGTCACTGCATTTGGAGGCAGAAAGCCTAGTTTCCAATTCTGGCCCTGTCATGACTTCTGACTTTGGACAAGTTCCTTAATGTCTCTGCAGCTTACCAATCTCACAAGTGAAATAGGAGTGAAGTCTTCTCACTGGGTTTGGGTGAGGCTCAGCTGAGACCTCTAAAAAGCCCTTGGAAATGGCCGTGTTGCACATAGCTGGCCTTCGTCTTACTACCTACATGTCTCCAGCCAATGTCAGCTACCACTTAACAGTCTTGGGAGAGCTAGTCTGTGGCAAAGCTAAATACTACATTCTCCACATAGACTGCCCTCAAGGCAACAATTACGATTTATTGAGCTTTTTCATCATATTCCCCTCCTTGTCCAGAATCTTGGATTTCAGTAGATATGCCTTGTCTAAGAGTTTAGCTGACAGGCTAGAAACCAGAGTGGTGAAGATAATGTGAAAGAACAATATGAATTTCCTCAAGGTGAATTAGAACATTTTTGTTTCCATAGCTTTATGGATTCTTTTCTCCACTCCCTCCCACTTTTTTCCATTTTTTAAAAAAGTTTTTATTTCTTAAAATATTTAGAGTATTTTATATATAAGAAAGCATAATGAATACAGGTATAGAAAATAAAATTATAAACACCCATGAAATCACCATGTAGCTTAATAAAAAGAATGTCACCAGTGTGTGTAAGCTCTTTTCTCTCCCAATTATAACCACTCACTTTCCCTCTTAAAGTGAGTCACTACTCTAAATTCCATAGCAATCACTCTCTTGCTTTGCTGTATAGTTTTACTGTCCAAGAATGCATCTCCAAATCATATAATTTAGTTTTGAGGACTATTTTCAGGATTTTCTATAAATGGAATCATACTTTGTATATATTCTTGTGCTGCTTTTTTTGGTTGAATCTTCTGTTTGAAAAAAAGCATTCAGTTTGTTGCAGATAGCTGTCATTTATGAATATTCATGTAGAAAAACATTCCATTTCATATATCATTATCCTGCTGATGAACGTTCGGATTTTTTCGTATTTGTGGCTTTTAGAAACAATGATGTTTTTAAAAAGTCTCTGCAGTTGTTTCATGTACAAGTTTCCCTCCTTTGCAGTGGTCATGCTCATTCAAAGACTGTGCTCATCTCCAGCTTTACAAGATAATGCCAGACTGTTTTTCCAAAATAGCTGTACTGATCAGAAATTCATACTAATTCATAAGACAGCCTTTGTCTTTTCTCCACGTGCAATCTATCACTCAGACATTTGCTTTCACCTTAAGATAGACTTGGGGAAAATTCTCAATTCTAATTTCAGTGCCTTGTTTCTCTGACATAGCTCTGGGGCAGGTCTAAATGAAATTTTGTTGGTGATCTGGGTGGATTTACAGAAATGACCACGGACAAAGGTGCCAGCAGGCAACACTCCCTCTGTAGACTCCTGGGCAGAATCCTGACTTCTTTCTAGCTGCTGATGTCTCCTGACAATGCTTGGCCCTCCTGGGCTTATAGCTGCATCCCCCAGCCTCTGTCTCTCTTCACATGACTCCTTCTCCGTGTAACTTTGTGTTTCTTTTCCTCTTACAAAAATAGCAGTCATTGAATTTAAAGCTCACTTTAAAACTAGGATGACTTTAACCCAAGGTCCTTAAATAATTATACTTGCAAAGGCCCAATTTCCAGATGAGGTCACATTCCTAGATATTGGGGATGAAAACTCAATATATCTTTTTGGAGGACACAATTAAAACCACTGTGAACTTCAATGAGAGGAGGAAAGAGAAGGGGAGGGAAAAAAACAAACAAAAAACAAAACAAAACATGTTATTAGTTTGAGAAACAATTACTACACCTATTATACATATAATTTTGGATTGCTTATGATGTTAACATTTCCTGCAGAAGAGCACTGTCCACTCAAAATAACACACTTGTTTTTTTAAAAAAATTATCCTTTGATTCTATTAGGTTGCTTTTAATATATTTTATTGATTTTTTACAGAGAGGAAGGGAGAGAGAGATAGAGAGCTAGAAACATCAATGAGAGAGAAACATCTACCAGCTGCCTCCTGTATACTCCCTACTGGGGATGTGCTTGCAACCCAGGTACATGACCTTGACCAGAATAGATCCTGGGACCCTTCAGTCCACAAGCCGACGCTCTATCCACTGAGCCAAACCAGTTTGGGCTATTAGGTTGCTCTTAAAGATGGGCAAGTAGCTGAAAGAAATAGGTCAGGGTTCTGAGGAGGTCACCTTGGGCATGCGTGCCCTATCTTTGCACCCAGGTTCTGTGACCGACTTTACAATCCAGACAACAGAGAAAGAACTCAATTGTCCAGAAAGGAACCATTTTCACAAGAGATGCTCATTCTGTGTGAGTTGAATTCCTAGTTTTAGTGCCATAAAGACAAAAGTTATGAAAGGTGAAGATTCATCTTGTCTACATAAAATTTCTCTTTTATAAAAAGCCTTGGTCTGCATTCTTTTATGCTTTGACAGAGCTAATCTTCCTGTTAGAGGATAGAGTATCTCATGATGGCAGGAGCCATAAGCTCTACTGACCAAACCCAGGCCCGCCTTTCCCCAGCCACAAAGCCTGCACTCACCTTTGGAGGCAGTGTTCTCCTCTGGGCTCCACTAATAACGATGGGATCTCCCTGCTGAAACCCAAAGGTCTCAGATGGAGTGGGAGAGGGGAGGGAAGAGGGCATTGCACACATTAGTACTTGAGTCATTAGGTTAATAGATAATATCTTACAATTTATGGTTTGTGCTTGTGTTCTGTCTAAAATCTTTTCTATCCGAGGGTAAAAAGATTGTTATTCTTATGTGGTTACTTATGAAATTTTATAGTTAAGTTTTATTTTTAGGTCTGTGATCTATTTTAAGTTAATTTTTCTACATGCTGTCACTTAAGATATATTACTATTTTTTAGAATACAGATTCCTGAACTTCTTCACTGCTGCAGAGTATTACCTAGAAATATTTCTGTATGTAACAACTATGTTAAGCTAAACAGGAGTTCATACTGATGTCTCGAACTCTAATCCATTACTATATAGACTATTCTAGCTATTGGTGGAGAAATTCAACTTTGATTCTCAACATGCAGAAAGGGAGATATACATATGTTAATATAATAGCTAATAGTAAGTTTTCTTCCTGCAGATAAGTACAAAGAAGAAAATAAGAGTTGGACTATAATTCCCCTGCTCAGATAACCCTGTTAGCAGTTTAGTACAATGAAATTAAAAATGTATTAGGCTAGAAAATATGATTGTACCATAGGCACAATCTTTCTTACAAAATTTTTCTCTTTGCTTCTACCCCAACTCCCAGGCTTTCTCCAAATGTAGCTGATTGATAGTTTCTTATACATTTTACAGTGGGGAGAGCAATGCTTATATCAGCATCTCTCTCTCCCCTGATAGTTGCATCATTATTTTATAACAATAGGATGCTATTAGATACACCGTGCCACACTTTTCTTTCTTCAAGCACATTATGAGATGTTTCAATTTAACTCATTCTTTTTAATTACCATATACTGCTTTATTATGCTATTGTCCTATACTTCATTTTATTCCTGTTGCTCAACTCTGATCATATTTAGTTTTAGTCTTTTCAAGCAATGCTACAATAAACACTCATATGTGTGAAGATATAGTCAGATCACAAACACACACATTTATATAAACTTTTTTCTATATAAAAAGGAAATTCTGAGCAGTAAACTTACTTGTGTGTGTGTGCAGTAAAATTATTGGCTCAAAAATCATGTGTGTTTAATATTTTAATAGATATTGGCAAGATAGGGATATAGTAAACTTGTATGAAATTATTTCATCAACAATATGTGAGAGCCCATATTTCAATAACCTTAAACCTTTTTTATCACTCTGAAATATAAAACATGGTATCTTATTTATATTTAATTTAGTTTTTTTTTATTAATGAATGAGACAAGCATTTTCATGCTAACTGGATATTTTTATTGCTTTCTATAAATTGCCTCTTGACATTCTTTTTATACTTTTTCTAATAGATTGTAAGTCATGTTTCTATTGGGTTTATGTGAATAAGCTATTTATAAATACAAAGATATAGCTTTTTATTGTTCATAAATATGGCAAATACATTTTTCCTTGCTCTTTTGGGGTGTATAGAGGTTTTAAATTTTCTGTTTTGTATTATCAGGGGGAAAAATTGCCTAATCATATAACCATATACCTTCTAAGGAGTATCCTCATTTTTTTAAGTTATATCTCATTATGTAAGGAAAGAATCTGCTTCCATTCAAAGATAACTTAGTATTATTTCATCAGAAAAGAAAGAAGAGGAGAGAAAAGTTTCCTGACTCAGTGGGAAGCTGGGCTAGTGTTTGGTATGGTTCCATAGCACTGTTATTCCCCTACCTTTCCAGGATTCCCCATTAATTTGGGGCAAATGAAGCCTGAAATAGATATTAAGAAAAACAAAGGGTATTTTTTTTTTAAATTTTAAACTTTTTCTATATATGATACTAATATACATTAAGATTTTTTTATTCTAAAGCCTTGGCATATTTTATTTTGTGTGTATGTGTTTAAAACACGGGTTAGTCTATGCATGATTTATCTCCATTTCAAGCAGTTTTGTTTGAGGCATTTTTATTTCTATAACACATTTACCTTTGCCCTTAGAAGAAGTTTGAGGAAATTGCAGAGAGCAGGTTTTACTTGGGAACTCTTTGGTAAGAAAATAGCAATATATGGAGTGTCCCAAAAACACTTAGAATAATTATATGGCAGTGTTTATTAAAATACATTTCATTTCCAAAACTGAGCTGTTAAAGTATGTATACATTTTTTTGGGACATCCTGTACATGAAGATTCCCAGACTTTATCTATTCCCTTTAGCCATAGTTATAATGAAAGACTGCCAATATTTTAATAGAACTTCAGAGGCTACTGAATCAGATTATCACCAGATGATTGCATGAAGAGAAGATCGTTGTTTTTCACACAACAGCAGAGAAATCCACAAACTCTCATGGCTGCTCCCCAATTAGCCAACTCTTCCCAGTTAGCAGCGTGCATTGCAGGTTTGGTGGGAACTCCTAGGGGCCCTGCAGTGCTTCCAGTCCTTTCCTCACAAGCCACCTTGCTGGTGTGAGTTTCTGTGTCATGAAGCTCCAACAGTTGTTTGGCCAGGCTCTGCACGCAGCCTGGGGCCTGGGCGGTGGGGGTGGGGGACTTGGCACAAACATCCTCTCCAGCTAAGGCAGTCAGTTTGCAGTTACAGCTTCCTGGTGCTCTGCAAACTCTGCCCTTTGTCTACGGTGGGCAGCCACATGAGTCTTCCTAGAGACAACTTAGGTGAGTGGCTTCATTCTTCCTCTTCCAAATCCTCAGAACTCAATGAATGGACTAGAAACTGCACACCATTTTTCATATGAGCCAGCTATTTTACAGGAGCTTTAGGGTGACTCGGAAATGGCTGTGATTTCTGTAGCCTTCAGTGTCTCCTTTAACATAGGCGCCAAGTAAGCAAAATATTCCTTTGGATTCTTCCCATCTTCTTTTCTAATCTCGCCCCTGTGGCCTCTGATGTCCGCAGGCATGACTGGACTGAGTCCCTATTCAGATATGCTGTTTCCCATGCTCAGTGTTTCCTGTGCTCCAAAATCACCGCCCTCCTCCTTCCCACAGTCATTATTACTAAAGTCTCTCTCTCTTGTTCTTTTTCTCTTTCTCTCTTCCTTCTCATCAGGCTTTGCATTCCATTTACCGTGCTATTTTACATCAGTCATCTGACTGATGACTAGCACGTTCCATAATTGACTCCTTTTCCGTGCCTGTGATGACTCAGCAAGGCAGGAGGGAGCAGCATGAAGTGCACAAGGGATCGCCGTGGTCCCCTATGAAAAGGGAGGAGACATGGTCCAATACAAGGGAAAGTCAGCTCTTCATGCAGCAGGGTTTCCCACTTAGTTCACTGGTCTATCCTTAGTTCACTGGTACCTGGAATGAGACTTGGCTCATGCAGTGAATGAATGGTTTGCTTGTTCTTTCTTGCCTGCCAGATAGTCAGGCCTCCCTATACCCCATTTTCACTGAACTCTCGGGGATATTCTTCTCATCCCAGAACCTGGAGTGCTGCTGGGTATCTGGGTTCTACAAGTGTTTTGTGCTAGTGCAGCTGAGTGGTTAATAGTGCCCTCCTCACAGTTTTATTTGGATGATGCATATGTTAATATATCTAAAGTGCTGCATAGTGCGACTCCAGTCATGGTTATCTTTTAAAGTTATTGTTATTATTAATTTAGTGCCTATTTTTTAAATTAAGACTTTATATTTTTAGAGCAGTTTAAGGTTCACAGCAACATTGAGGAAAAGGTACAGAGATTTCCTGCATAGTCCCTCCCCCTAAACATGCATAGCCTCCCCCTTTATCAACATCCACCACAAGAGGGGTACATTTGTTACAACTGCTGAACCTACATTGTCACTTCATAATCACCCATCAGTCATGCTTAGTGTTGTTAATTATTATTTTTACAAGTTTGTTGATAACAAAATTTCATTTCAGAATTATTGCTTAAATATTTTTGAATATTTAAGAAAAAGCACAGTTTTATTCTGATTTTTATGGAAAATGAGAAAAGGGAACTTTTAGTTACCTATTGCATCATAACAAATCTCAAATTATAGTGACTTTAAATAACAATAATCATTTATTATCTTTCACAGTTTTTGTGGGTTAAATTGTGGCTTGGTTGGTTGGTTCTGGCTCAGGGTCCCACAGGAATGGAAGTTAGGAACTGCTGAGTGTTTAGCTGGGGCTGTTGGCCAGAACATCCATCTACTGTGGCCTCTCCTTGGGGCCTGGACTTCCTGATAACATGGTGGCTGAGTTCCAAGAGCAGCATTAAGACAGAAAATGAGGAAGGGAAAGAGAGAGAAGCAGGATATGAATTGCTTGTTATGATTTAACCTTGCAAGTCATGCTGCACCATTTCTACCACATCTTGTTGGTCAAAGAATTTATCAAGATCCCTTTAAGTTCAAGAGAAAGAAACAAAGAGCCCTCATCTTGATGGAGGAATGCTAACATTTCAACATAAGAAAAGCATGTGGAACGGGATATAAATACATGTCGATGCAACCACTTTTAGACAATACAATCTGCCATCAGATATGGCTCCTGTTGCAGCATGCAGGCATGCACACATGGACCCACACACAAATGGACCCACAAGTCCTGACCATGGTGGGGTTGGGCCTAAGTAAGACACATCATTTTAGATTTCAATTAGCAAAGCATCATGGGGGCTCTTCTGAAATGTTGGCCTATGGGGATGAGAACTGTAAGTGCAACCACTGACAAAGCATTCTTTGAATTATCGTCTGACACCCATTTGAAGAGTGTTTAAAGAAAAAGGAGTCCAGAGTTAAAATTGAAAGTGCAAATTGCAAATGCTTTCCTTCTAGAGTGATAGGGCTATAAATACTAGGGGCTAAACAACAAATGGAAATGCTCCAGAATCAATGAGAGGTGTTAGCACCAGGAAAACCCAGCATCTTAAATCCTTATGCTAACAATTAAGTCGGACACTTTTGACACTTGATCTGAAACACTTCTGGCAATACTTTATTCTTTAAGGCATGATTCAGAAACCCACAGCAGGTGACGTGCAGATTCAGGCTATCATCAGTTCAGCTTTTTCAGCACTCTCCCCAAACATAATTCAATATATTTTATTCAAGCCAGTTTCATGTTTTTTGAGAAAAGGCAATTGGTGAAAATGAGTGGGTTTCCAGAAATGCATACCATGGCCTCAAGAAGTCAAGGAATTGACCTGCTTGGTAATGGCTGAATATCAACACAATCAGAAAGAAATGTGATTTATTTATAAGACCCCAAGGACATTCAGTACAATTCACCTGACTCATGAGAAATCTCCATCTGGGAGAGCATGAAGGCTTAGAGGTTGCTCACCTCACCATATGCTGTGCTTATTCAATTAGAGGAAAATAATACTTTTCCTGTGAATATTGTAACTGGGCTGTTTTTATAATATACTAGTAGCTAAGCTGCTAAACAAATAACCTGCTGGAAGAGCAGTTCTAGCCTGAGACTCTTAGAGCATTGTTCCGCCATAACTGGATTGTGAAATGGGTTGCTGGGGGTAAACACCAGGAGGGGCCACGCTCACAGCCTCTAAGAGGCAGTGCTGACAATCCCTGGCAGAGCTTTGTGTGGTAGCCTGAGACTGCAGGTTGTGGGGTCAGAGAGCAGTATTCTAAGTCCTAACTCATCTACTAGCTGTGCCATTTTGATGGGTTGCCAGACCTCTCTGAGCCTCAGTTAAAACATCAATAAAATGATGTGGACCAGGACCACGCAATGCCAGCCCAGAGTCAGTGGTAACAGTTAGTGCTATAGGTAGTCTTTAGTTCTCTTCATCTCCCCATCTATAGTTATGTAGAGGGAGTCCAAAGATTTGCAGTGAGGGCTACTGACAAATGCAGAAGTCCTGCAAAGGAACCCTGTTAGGCATCAAAGGGTGTGGCCCATGGACATACAGATAGATGTGTAAACACTACCAGGCACCCAAGTAAACCTACCTACCAGAACACCAGTCAGGTGACCGCCTTTGTTCCAATTTGTAAAGGATTGGCACCCAGGCTTGTCTCTGCAATTTGAACAGATCTGGAGCATGACTCGGTGTCCTTGACTTCCACAGTCCATTGTGCTCAGTGTTAGACAGGGGCCTGCACGTGCTCTGAGATTCAGCAGTGCACTTGTCAGCAGACTTGATCAGATCCTGGAGGGCCCAGGAGGAGGATAAAAAAGAGGGAAGTTCTAGTTGGTTCCTTACACCCTATAGAGTGAGGTAGAGTGAGGAGAAGTAAAAGGCAAGTCCTAGACCCATGCCCACTGTTCTCCACACTCTCCTCTTGGCCATTAATTGTAGCTTTGACTTGTTGGGGGGAGGTTACAGTGAGAAGAGCACACCAGGAGCTCTTTCCATGTCCAGAGCAATCAGGAAACAGGAGAAAAGTTACCTTCATCTTTGTGCTTTATGCAGCCTTCAGAAGGAAAGCTGGAAATCTGCCAGTTTCAGTTCTTAGAGCAAAGGTCACATTTGTTGCTTATATAACTTCCAAAATTTCTGGTTGTCTCTTTGTTTTTGATGCCCATTGCTTCCTATTTTTATGGTGGCTCAAAAGATTTTCTGTTCTGCTTTGCTTTCAAATTATGCATAATTTTAGTTGATTTTCCAGGAAAATGGACAAACTAGATGGACAAACAAGAAGTCTATACTAATGATGCCCAGGACTCAGACATCATGAAGGAGGCACAGTCCCTGAGGCAGACTCCAGCTGTTACTGACTCATGAAGCACCGGCTACTGGTTCCATGGCTGTCCCATGCCAGTGCCATGCCCTTGTGTTACTGAGCTCCTTGTTAGCATTCTTACTAAAGACTTGAAAAGAATGAGACTATTTTCATACTTCTTTCCTTAGATATGGAACAAGGGATTTTCATTAAGGGAGGCGCCTGGCAAAAGACTGAGCAACCAACTTTCTAATTAGATAATCTTTGAATGACTCAAAACAGACCATGAAATAACGCAATGGAATGAGAACCAAGGTGAAACAGAGCTTAGGAATGTTGCCTCCTCTTCTAGTCCTCTCGAACAATGTTTCCTCTGGGCCACCCAACGATTCCATGTGGTAAGCATTACGGTCACACATATCTGTAAGATCACATTGCACCACTCTGGGTTCTTTGTTCCTTTAATTTATCTTTATTTGACAGTGTTACAGATGTCCTGTTTTTATTTTTTTATTTTACAGCCTCATGGCTAAACTTCCTAACAGAGAACTTCTGAATACTTAATGCTTTTTCTATATCTCATGAGCCTTTAATCGAGATGGCCTTCTTTATTTCCCAGCAATGCATTGTGCTACAACAATCTCTTATATCAACCAGAACTTATTGAGCATAGTGATCAAGAACGCAAATCTATGCTGCTATCCATACTTTATCATTTAAGAACTATGTGGCTTTAGGCAACAGGCAAAACATTTTTTATGTGTTAAAGTGGAATAACTGATCAGGCTTTGAGGTGGGAAAATAAGGTAATACAAAAAAATGTTTTGCTCATGAGCAAATAAAAACAGATGTTTAATAAATGATGTTTCTATTATGAATCACTTTTCTTTTTATGATCTATTCTAATAAAAGAGAAAGATGCAAATTGCCCATACCTTTGTGATGCCCACCAGCCAATCAGGAGTGACTATGCAAATTAACCCAACAAATATGGCGGGCTGGTTTGCATATGAAAGCACCATGTGGCCAGGTGTGGGACAGGACTCTTGTGTCGTCACCATGCGATAACACAGGTGTTCCACATTTCCCCACCCACTCCAGGCCTCTGGGCAGTGTGGGAAGGCGAAAAGATAGTTCAGGACTGGAGCAAAGGCAGTGTCAACAGCCAAGGGAAGAAGGCCCATTCTTGCAAGAATCTTTGTGCATTGGGCATCTTATTATTGATATAACAGTGCATACAATGTTTGCCAATGCTTTTACCTTGACTATTCTTCATCAGCCTTGAATGCAGGGGGAGTATTTCCCACGGAATTTATAGTCATATTTGGGAACTGGGCAATACCAGCTCCAGAGGGAGAGGGATTTCATCTGTTTCATTCTTCTTTGCAAGTCTGATCCTGCTATAGTAGGAGGCAGAGGGAAGATACTAAAGAAGTATATCTATTACATTAATGACTAAATGAACCAGTCATTCAAAAATATGAATGAATGGACTATGACATTAGACATAAAATAATAGAAAATCAGAGATAGTGGTTTGACTATTGGTGACCATTCTAAAATAATCACCCTTTTTGTGAATTTTACACAACAGAATGTTTAGTCTACCACTTTTAATAGTTTAAAAGTTTAAAGTATTGAATATATATAGTGTTAGAATAAAGAAAATATTTCCTCTAGTAAACTAATATTCATATACTTCTCAATTGAATTATGCTTGGCAATATTCTTTGTTGAGAAAATTCCAAGTGTGTAGTTTTTATTTTAATCTGTATAATAGAACTATATATGATTGTGACTCATGAAGCATTTGTCTCTGCAATTTGAACAGATCTGGAGCATGACTCTTTTTAATACTCTTAATATTCTGATAATATCAGTTGTTAATTCTAATATGAGATAGCAAAGAAATATTTTACCATTTGATTTCTACTTTTTTATTTTCTATCTTGTAGAACTGAGTTTTCCAGGACCAAAAATTATTTTTTTTACTATGAACCAGATTCATATTATTTATATTAGTAAAATTCTTTAATCACAAAATTTGTGATTAAATGACGTTGACGTTTTTAAAGCTGGTGGGGAAGCATCATGGAGTGAGTCAGTTTTCGTTATGCAGACAATTGTTCCATGGGGAGTCATCTTAGATAAGCAAAAAAATAGCCATCAAATGACATAATAGACCAGAGATGCACCTCATTTCCTCTCCAGTGGGGAACCACCAAATAAATAATCCTTAATACAATGGAAAATAGCATTTTTCTTCAAATCACAAGAGCAGTAAATTCTTGAGGCTTAAAAATTAGAATGCATACTGGAAATTTTTTATTTAGTTTCAATGCTCCAGTGAAGTACTGGAGAATTTAAGGTGTGTCCTAGAGAGCTTTTAAATATTGTGTAAATGGCAGTGGAAAGAGCTCTTGTTTGTTGAGCTTGTGCTGTGAGTGTAGCCTGGCACTTCCCACAGTTCTGCTTTTCCATCTACTCCTCCTGGGTCTCATGGGTCAGCCACACAATTTATTATGAGGGCCTAAGGACAGAGACCCAGTTTTATTGCACTTTGTTCCCCACACTTAGCTTAGCACATACTTGGTAAAAATACTTGTAACTCTAGAATCTTAGTTCTAAACTGAAACAGAAAATACTCAACTGCAGATTTCTTTCAAGTTCAATTAGCAGAGAGAAGGAATAAGACTGTCTAGCTGATCCATTGAAGCTTGCTTTGCAGTAGAAATTGAAATAAATGACTATGAACAACTTTTTAAAAATAGCTTCTTTTTAACTTCTTCTAAAAGATAAAATAAGTCCATGAGAATAATAGAGGAAAACTTGTTGTTCACCTAATTGTTGTAAGTCTCCAAATAAGACTGCCTAACATTTATTGATTACTGATTTAACAAACATGTTTTAAGTGCTTTATAAGAATTAACTCACTTAATCTCAGGAGGAACTCAGGAGAAAGGTCCTGTTTATTAATTATATTTTGCAGACCAGGGAGCTAAAGCATAGAGAGGTGCCTTAGCTAGCTCACAGTTAGGAAGAGGTTGAGCTTGGATTTGATCCCTCACAGTCTGGCTTCCAGCTCCTTGCTGAGCTCTCCCAACATTGTACTGGCTTTTTGTGTGACCACTAAATGCTAAAGTATTTATCTTCCACCACTGAAGATGAATATCTGAGCTGCTTTTAGTGTAGCCCTATCTTTTAGAACTCCAGTAGCCATCTACACTAATAAAAGAGAAACATGCAAATTAACCATCACTCCTCTATGCCCACCAACCAATCAGGAGGGAATATGCAAATTAGAAGGACAAAGATGGTGGCTGCCCAGCTGCTCCAGGCACTGGGTGGCTGGACAGAGCAGGATGCTTGCTATGAGAGGAAGGGTGGGGGGCTAAGAAATATACAGGAGCAGCACTCTGGCCACAGCAAAGACGAAGACTGCAGACTCCTGAGTCTGCAGTGAAGATGAAGATGGCAGACGCCAGCTGGAGCAAAGACCTGGGTCCTGGGTACCAGAGGAAAATGGGTGCTGGAAGCCAAGGGAAGGAAGGCCTATTGCATGAATCTCTTCATGCAAAAGACCTCTAGTTTGGAATATAAATGCTGCTTACCTCTTTAATGGTAAGTCAGCATTCTAAACTCCCCTTCACTCCAAGTACTGAATATCTATGTTATTTTACTCTGTTCTCTAAAAAATGTGACTGGCCGTTTAAAGTATGCACACAATGTGGGTTTCCATAAAGAAATGGCAGACACATTGGCTCAGTAGTTCCAGATTTCCCTTATGTCTTTTCCTGTTGAATTTGTGCCCTCCAGTCATTATATGTTTTCTACCAGTCAGTGGTTTGGTATTGTCCTCCCCCTGACTCCCCTCACCCCCGCACTGAGATTTCTTGCCTAGCACTCCTCCTACCTACTAAATCAAATTTGCTTTTGACAGATAATGTGTATAATTTTGGGGTATGTAGGAATCTAAAAAATGTTTTTGTATCTGTAGTGACTTGGTGTAAACACTGGACATTGATGGGTTAGAAAACTATGCTCCCAGCACCGCAGCAATTGTGGTGCAGCTCACATCATGAGTAAGTCAGAGGCTGCCTGAATGTTGTGTTTGACTCTCACACAGATTGCTGTCAACTCATTCGGAAATAATTATAACAACCTGTGGATTTGAAGTGTATTCTGTTCAGTGGATGGCAGATCTGTTTCTAAGCATATTTCTTTATCGAGCAGATTCCTAGCAGGGTTCATATTTCTTAACAACTCTTTGTAGTAAACATCATCCCACAATGGTCATATTTGCATGTCTGTAGTAAATGTTGTTTTGTGTATGTAAGTAAACATAACATGACATATCTATTTTTATTTATAATGGGTCATCTGAGATTCACTTATCTTGACAATATCAGTGAGGCAGACTAATACATAATCAAAACACTAAATAATGATTTCATTAATTTGGGGGAAATGCCTAGTTACTTGATTCATTCATAAGGTAGTTTATATAATATTCATATAGTATTTTTAGTTATCTGAATAATTGCAATTTCCCATGATACATCTCCAGGTCCAGAAAAAAAGGTGTGAGTTTCAGAGACATACATGCTATGTTCCCAATGATTGATAGTCCAGACATATCAAATTAACAACATTATAAGTCACCTTATCCTTTAGGTCTGAAAATGCTTAACTTCACTGTTTCTTTCTGATTACTTTTCTCCGGGGGGTAGAGGGGAAAAGAAATTAAACATACAATCAATTCTTTGGTGTTTTTTTTAAAAGGCTTTGAACACTAAAAGTCTAGGCCAATCATGTGTGTTTTGTTTGTTTTTTTAACTAATAATCTTTATGTGTATGCTCTGTGCTGTGAGAACTACAGAAATGTGGCACAGAGCAAAAAGCCCTATAGGGCTTCTGGTTCCATCAGACCTGTGGGATTTCAATAGGAACCAGGAACCGTTCTTAATATTTTGTGAATGTGTTTAAGTTTCACGTTTTGTTTTTTCAGAAGGTATGTTTCTTATTTCCTATCTGATTTTACTCCGAATATAGAAGTAAAATCCTGAAAATGAGAAGGGTCTATAACATGTATCCCAGGCCTCTCTTCTAAATTCCAGATGCACAAACACAGCTGCTGTGTGATGGGGCCTCTCAGGTAACTCTCAGAAAGATCAGAACTCACAAGCCAAAAACAGCTCTCGATTCCTCTTCAACCCTCACTGAAACCTGTTCCCACTCTGGGCCTCCCCAGCTGAGAAAAGGACACAGATGTCTACATAGCTGCCAAGTCACAACCACAGGTAAGCATTTTTATCAAGGTATAGTCTGTAGAGAGTGAATAATATACAATGTAGGTACCTCGAGCATACAGTTTAGAAAATTTTACTTGTGAATACACTTGGTGATCATTTTTAAGAGGACAGAAATTTCCTTTGGGACCCTCTGGGACTCATCAATTCCTCCCTTTTTATAACTAAACTTTGTTGAGACCTGACTATTCTCCCTCCATTATTTATCTTGAGCCTTTCCATTTCCCTCCATCTCCACTGTTCTCACCATGATCATCAGTCACCTGGATGACTTCAGTAACTTGTCTCCACATTTCTACTTTAGCCATTTGTTTTCTCTACTGAGTAATCTTTCAAAAACTGCAATCCTGATCATTGCACTCCCTTTCTTTATTCACTTCCTTTTACACTTACAATAAAATGGAAACTCATTACTGAGGCACCGAATCCCCTTAAACAGTGTTCCACTGCAACCTTTCAAGGTTGAATTCATTAGGATGATTCCAATCATCCTTGACCACCCTGCCTGCAGTTCCTGAAAAATGCCCTTAGAACCTTTTGGGCATGCCGTTCCTTTGGTATGAATGCTTTTCCTTTTCCTATCCTTTCTCTCACCTCTCTTCCCTCCGACACTCACACCCATATCTATACCTTCTCTTCAGATGACGAGTTCTTTTTCACAATTCTTTCTCAGATTAAATATCACCTGGCTGGCCACAAAGCTTTTCCTGCCCCCCATCTGAAGGACAGCTCCCCAGTGACTCTCAGAGAATCATGGCTATTTCCTTCACAGCAGTTTAATTTATATTTTTCAGAATTGCTTCTAGTTGTGTTATTCCTAACTTCCCTGCTAACTGAAGCTCCATTAAGGAAGGACCACGAACGTTATTTCATCCTCCCACCCCCAACAGCTAGTACCACCTCTGGCATAGATAAGTGCTTTGTTTATAATTGTGGAATGAAGAGCAAGTGAAGGAATCTGTACTCGTCGTGACTGAGAACCATGCAAAAGGGAAGAAGTAAAAGGAAACAGAGGGACAGCCCCTCTGAAGAGAAGTTAAACCCAAGAATCCCGCACCCCCACTGAAATGCATTTCAGAAATGGATCCTGGAAGACTGTTGTTTTCCTAAGCCAAGCATCACTCTGAGAAAAGTAAACTCGTTTTCCTAGGACCTTGGTCTGCAAACTGCGGCTCGCAAGCCACAAGTGGCTTTTTGGCCCCTTGAGTGTGGCTCTTCCACAAAATACCACAGCCTGGGCTAGTCTATTTTGAAGAAGTGGTGTTAGAAGAAGTTTAAGTTTAAAAAATTTGGCTGTCAAAAGAAATTCAATCGTTGTACTGTTAATATTTGGCTCTGTTGACTAATGAGTTTGCCAACCACTGACCTAGGACATCCCTGGAGAAGAATTCAGCCAGCATAAGCCAGTTTCTCTCTTGGTTGACTCCTATGTCCTTTGTACCCACAGCCCATCTCACTCCATTGGGTCTGGCACCAACTGGGGGAAGAATTTTGCAGATATTTCACTGGTTTGTTCTGTAATCCCAGTACAACCAGTGGATTAGCAGAATCCTGGAACACAGTGGCAGGCTGAGGTTGAGAGATAGGCTGAGGTGCAGAGGCTTAAAAGAGAGATGGAAATTTTTTTGAGAGGAGTATGAGATTGAATTTTATGAGTAAGTGGTTTTGAATTTTCATTTCTGTCTTCTTCTTTTGCATTGCAATTCACGTTTGACTGTCCCAAGCTGTAATAATAAATAATAATAATAATAATATGTAAAGTCTGTAAACTGACGTTTGTTGTGCTTTGGAAAATTCAAAGAAGATACCGAGTCAATATTTAGTGCCTCACCATGTTAGGCAGCATGGCAGTAGCCTGGAGTAGAATTGTTGTGGAGACAGAGGTAGCCAGCCAAGAAGTGGAGAGCAGCAAATCAGAGCAAGAGCTGATGATTCCCTACAGAATGGATTTGTCCATCATGTCACCATTCCGTGGGAGTTGCAGAAATACAAGGGGGAGAAAGCTGGCATTTCATGGCTGAACAGGACCGGCCACATTCCATGTCAATTGGTATTAAATAGATGAGTGATCCCTGACGCCTACAGAATGTGGGAACACTTGGGTTACACTCCTGGGGCCACATGACTTAAATTCTCTCATAGAGCCATTCTTACCTCAGTTCAGAAAAAATCCACTGTATTTTGAGCTAAAATTTTATTGTAAAAAAAAAAAGAAAAAAAAAAAAAAGAAGAAGAAGAAGAAGAAGAAGAAGAAGAAGAAGAAGAAAAGAGGAAGAAAAAAAAACCTGGCTGAATTAGCTGGACCATCAATCAGGTACATTTTGGACTAAATTAGCTCAATTTTTTCCCCTTCAGAATGCCTCTTGTGATCGGTCACTCTAGGAAATGAGAGTGAATGCACATGCATGGGGAAGTGTAGGGAGAGGTGTTCAGGCGCCTGTGCTTTGTCAGAGTGTGCAAGGGTGACAGGGCTAGGGATTGAGAGAGCTTCAAAAAGGGACAGAATGTTTAGGGTGCGGAGCAGCACAAAAAGATTAGGGAATGAACAATGAGACACTGCCAAAAACGAATTCTGCTGACTCGGTAATTTTGCTTTTTGTTACATTTAATCATCTTTAATTGAGTCAGGGGTGTAATTGAATACAGTTGTTAAAATAGACCAAATAAAATCAGCCCTTGACATTTGAAGGCTTCCGAGGAGTGGGAGAGCAGATTATTAACATGTGACCTGACTCCCCATACCTCTGCTCTGTAAGTTTGGCTTGAGTTCTTGATAATGTGGACGGGGCTGTTTTGCTGGTGTTGTGGAATAATTAACCAAAATCCTTTGTTTATTTCATGAAATATTATGCCTTGATCTAAGGGAAATACTTAAACTCTTTCTTTCTAAATAGAGATGCCGATGTGTGCTGTTCTTGATTGGAATATGAGCTCAGGGAAAACAGGATGTAACTCTATAGCCATGGTTTAGAACAGTGGCCAACAACATTCACTGGGGCCTCACTATGTGCTGGGCCCTGGGTAAGAATTCTACCTGCATATTTTATGTCGTCCTCACTACAATCCTTTGAGGTAAGTACCTTAGCTACCCTATTCCACAGATGAAGAAAGAGATGCTTTCTTCTCTACAAGTGTATATAATTGTATACAAATCCCACAAATTATATGGGGGATTATAATTATAATTAAACAATTATATAGGGGGTAGGGTTTGGAATATAAATGCTGCTTACCTCTTTAATGCTAAGTCAGCATTGTAAGCTCCCTTCACTCCAAGCACTGAGTATCTATGTTATTTTACTCTGTTCTATAAAAAAAAAAAAAAAAAAAAAATGTGACTGGCCTTTTAAAGTATGCACACAATGTGGATCTTATATTATTATATAATAAAATTAAGTAATTTAATTATAATTAAAATTATATAGGGGGTAGGGTGGTCAATTATCCTAGACCACCCTACCCCAGTTCCTGTAAAATGCCTTTAGGACCTTTTGGGCATACTGTTCCTTTGGTATGAATCTTTTTTCCTTTTCCCCTTCTTTCTCTCTCATCTCTTCCCTCCAACACTCACACCCATATCTATACCTTCTCTTCAGATGGCGAGTTCTTTTACACAATTCTTTCTCATTAAATATCACCTGGCTGGCCATAAAGCCTTTTCCTGTCCCCCATCTGAAGGACAGCTCCCAGTGATTCTCAGAGAATCGTCTCATAGCTTCCCTACTCAAGTCCTCACTACCAGTGAGAATTCTGTCCAGAAATTGAGTAGGTTCATATGAGTTTGAAGCCCATGAGCTGCTGTGAATTAGTAATAGTAGCCCTTACTTCTTTTATTTACATGGGTAACTAGCAAATTCTTTGAGAGAACAAGAGGGCCTTTTGTGTTGAAAACCTTAATCAAGTGGATTGTAGCTCATTCACAGTAAAAAAAAAAAAAAAAATCTGAATCCTAATTTTGATACCTGATTGTAACAAGTGGTCGATCAGTGACCTACACCTGGAGTCAACACCCCTGGTACTGCCCTGCTCCTGCTCTGAGTCCTCAGACAAACTGTTTAAACTCCCTGGGCGTAATTCTCCACTTCATCTGCGATATAAAGTAATTATGTAGTTTTATAAATATTAAAGCTTTTCCAGCTCTAAAATTCCAAGAGTCTACGAGTCATATGAGAATATGAATCCCCCCCAATAGCACCTGGAATTAATTTGTGACATGTACTGTGGCAAACTCTGACATCAATTGGCCAATAATGTAGCCCAAGACCAGCGTAAGTCTTGTAAATGGACTCATAAAGTGGCCTTGTAAGTAGACTTGTAAATGGACTTGGCAGCAGAGAAGAACTTGCAAAAAGGTGAACAAGCAAACATTTTCTATCAGCACTTAATCCTCTGATACCTTTCTTTCACAGACTGTCTCAAGGTGCAAGCCTCCAGGGTTTGTAGGTGGAGCCCACATCCTGGCTGGCCGCAATTCTCCCAGGGATCAGCCCTCTGTGAAAGATCCCCACAGCTAAGGAAGTTTGCCAAGAAGTGTGAAGTGCAATTTGTATGTGTGCTTGCTTGTTAGTTTTTATGAATTCTGAAATATGGGTCCTGATTCTCTCAGAAGTAGGGTTGCTGGATAAAGTATAGGCTGTCAAGTTAAATTTGAATTTTAAATTGAATGTCCCCAAAATTACATGAAGCATATTTATACTAAGAGATTATTCTTTATTTATCTAAAATTCAGATTGAAGTGGGTGTCCTGGGTTTTTGTTTTCTAAATATGGCAACCCTACTCAGGGAAGAAAAAATATTTTATTTAGATTTTTGGGTTGGATGTAGGCCAAAGGTATTGCAAACTGGAACACCAACAATTTAGACTTGCATGTATTACTTTACCCATTTCAATATTCGGGTGTGAAGCATCTGCTTTGCTATCAATGTGTTTTCAGTGAGTGTATTTGTGTTTAAATTTCTCAGGTTATAAGTCTTTCTTTCTTAAAGGAAAAGAAAAAACAACAACAACAACAACAACAAAGCACAAGACCCACGCATAACATGAAACTCGGTCATAAAATAAAAGAGATCCTAACCATTGATATGAGAACTTCTGAAGGAGGCAGCATATTTTGGCCCACATCTGTGACTATGCTCTTTGAACTAATTAGGAAATAGTGTTTGCTGGAAGGCTTTAATAAAAAAAATATGTTTCCCCTGAAGGGTGATTTGTCTAATTGGTGGTAGAAATGCTTTTCCTGTGCTTTAGAAAGCATTTCTTCATTTGAAATGGTACAGCTTCCTCACCCTTCCCCCACTCTGAAAGGTGAGGTTACACTGAGTTCATTGGACTCTGATCAGAATCCTGTGATTGAGCTGGACAAGGTTCTAGACCTGAATTGAACTTGAATCAAGGCCTCTCACCTTTCTGGGCTGTAGTTGGCAATGTATTGGAAGAGATCAAGTCTCAGGTTCTAATGTGTTGGAAGAGATCATGTCTACCATCTCCTGAGCCAGTGCAGGGATGGTTTTGGAAAGTAGGAAGAGGATAAATCAAGTAAGTAAAATCCAGTTTTATTTATGATTTCATTTTAAGGTTTTCCTTTCCCAGGCCCTTTGGCTGTGGTGAATTTAGATGGCCCAACAAAATATGTTTCCTCATTCAAAGAATTTACGTTTTGCTATGAAGACATAAAATTTAGCTGTAATATTAGAGTTCAAATAGATGTTTTGTTAATATGGTCCTAAATATCTAGAGTTTGAATGCCTCTTAATGTTTCAGTAAAATGTGAAGGCTGATGTTTGGCAAAGTAAAGGTGAAATCCATGATGTCACACACATGAACCGAGAATGAAATGTGGAGAGCCAGACAATTGGTCAGGTCCAGAAGCAAATGAATCAACTGACTCATGCCTGTATGTCACCGAAAGACAATGCACGTGGAAGGACTGTGTGCAATCTGTTCTCAGACTGGGCTCATTTCTGGTCTCATAACCTTCATTACCCTTCACACTGCAGTCAGGACAGTGATGTCACTTACAGTGGGATGCTGCAGAAAAACAGCTGAAAACAAACACCAAAGTACTTCCTTAACACTCAGGCCTCAAAGCAAAAAGAAAATATAGTCGCATCACTTCCTTTCAAAGGGTGAAGTCAAGTTTATCTCACTGTGTATCCCATTCATCTATGTTGGTGAGAAAATGGTTTGGGTTTCAAACTCAAAGGCACATGTTTAATGTCATTGCAAAAATAGTCAAGGGCATATGATACCACCTCCAATAAAGATTCTAAATTGTCACATCTGTAGCAATGATGATTTGTAGTTCACATTTTATCTAAAGACTGAAATTTATTGATTTGTTTGATTAGAAGCACATTACTAGATATGTCAGTGTTTTGCAGATAGTCAATATTATATGTAAAATGTGAACCATTAGCAGAAGAACAATTCTTCCATGTAGAACCTGTGGATTTTATTTGACTCAATCCCTTCTTGAGGAAGTAAAGGAAGAAAATCCATGGGGAGGGGCCCTTTTTTGGAGGAGGACAGGCAGCAGGCAGGGTTATTTGTGGGAGGAGAATGGCTCTAAGAGGCTAAAAAGACCTCCCTCTGGGCCCTGCTGGGTCTTTGAAGTGCCTTCAGATAAAGATTTGACTAATTTTTCATTTCCTCTCTCATCCTTTCACTGAAAATACCTGACAATTGATTTAAAAAGGACAATCCCTGCCATATCAGGAATGAAAGACTTATATAAAAATACTGGTAGGCCATTGCAAAGATAATTTATGAATCACAAAGTGAGCGATAATTGTAATAATTTTTTCCCCTTTTTAAGTAACTCTTGGTTATTTACTTGGGAGAGACAAATTAAAAAAAAAAAATAAGAGAAGGAAACAGCTGATTTCCAAATAAGTGAGTTCTTATTAACTTCTTCTGTTGCATTAGAATTCTCAAGATGTATCTGAGATAGTTTTCAATAAAACAAAAATAAGTGAAAAATAACTTTCTGTAATACTGTCAACAATAAAATAAAATTTTAAATTTAAAAATAATTTTCTGGTATCTGATTTGCGGTTTATGTTGAATGTTTTGTTTTCTCTTGAAGATAATTCCTCTTCACATTCACCACATTTTTAACTTAATCAGCCTGGAGAAAAAGAAAAGAAAATGATACATTGTATTTTGCCTTCTTGCATTTTTCTAGTTACTGATTGCAGAGCTCAATACTTCATGGGGATGCAATAATTTTTTGATCATTTTCACCAACTAGCTGTGTTGTAGGGATGAAATTACCAACACACAATACAGCAGAGTTCTGAGGGAGAGATAGTTCATAAATTCATAGAGAACAATGGCTATTTCAAAGATTTTCATTAGAATGTTATTTGACTTTTTTAAAATATTGATCTGTATACTCTCTATCAGCTAAACAAGCCATGAATATCTACTTGTAAATTCCAAAAACATTCCGTATAAACATAGTAGAAGGAAAATCATGGCACTAAACCTTGTCTTTATTACATTTTTATTCATTATTCCCAGCTACCAGTATCTTCTATAATAAAGAGCTAATATACTAATTAGACCTGATGACAGAACAACCTTCCAGAACGACCAGTGGGTGGAGTGCGAGGATGAGGAGCTGAGAGATAGCCTGGGCTGCGAAGGCCTATCCTTGCACGAATTTCGTGCATCAGGCCTCTAGTTTGGTGCTAAAATTCTGACTTTATGCCTAAGTTGAACAATGTAATGTTTTGATAAATAAGATACTATTGAAATAAAATGAATAGAAGCTATGATGTTTAAATGGTGATATTAATATATCAAAACAAAAAGAAAGCAAACCAGCAAGAAATATATTGGTATAGATTTATTTCTGTTTTATACACAGGTTTATTCTTCTCATAGATAAGTATGATCATTTTTAAAAATTTGTTAAAGAAATAATTATATAAGTCCTATGCCAGCCAGATAAAGTGAAAACTAAAATAGTTTTCAATTTGAATCAACCCAACCTATCTTTTACCTCCAAAAATAAAAACAAAAGCAAAACAGGCATTTAGACCTCAACAATCAAATATTCCAGATGACAGATATTTAAAGAGCTTAGTTCTTATTTTTGCTTTAGTATGAAAATAAATGGCTTTTGAATAAAATTAAATGCTTTATTTCTTGTAAAAGCATTCTTGCGAAGACTGGAAGAAAGTTGGAAACTAATTTCAACAAACATACAAATATTTTGTCCCTTCCAGACTTATTTTTTATTTTTTTTCCTTAATAAGTTCAGGTGAAAAAATGTGGAGTTGGAATGAAAGTCTAAAGGAACACCAAGCTTCCATCTTTAGATTACATTATACACTTTTGTATTCTCTTGGCAATTGTTTGAAATTCAACTCTGCAATTTACATTGGAAACCTATTAGCAGAAAGTAGACTGCTATCATGCTCCTGCACTGCTACATTTTTCTCTTTGTTATCCAACCATTATTTCCATTCTCTTTCACAGTCTTCTAAACAAAAAGAGGTAGGACTACACATGAAGGGATCCTTTTGTCTTTTATAACACTGTCCTGAGATTTTTTTAGTATGTAATCAGTAAATTGAAAATCCAGTATGGATGGTCATAATTTCCAACTTCTGAAGCATATACTTGCTGTACTGTATGGCCCAAATGTCTCTGTCCTTCATTCTAATCATTTCAGTAACTTACATAGTGAAGACACAGACCTCATCTGGTTAATTTCCAGGCCTTAGAAGTCTGCTCCACTGACATTCATAAATCATAGCTTGTATGCAGTTTGATCTTGCTCTGGCTTCAAACTGTGAGCAGCATGTTAAACATCCTGGAGGCTCCACTTCTGAAGTCCAGCATACAACACAAGTCACACCTCACATCTCTTCTCTGCCTTTCACCCCTCCCATCCTCCTAATAGAAAATCAGAAACGTTAGAAATAAGTATATGCCCCCTTTTGGAACTAAAATTGGCTTTTTCCTACAAAATACCTGTCTATTTCTTTCTCTAAATGTTAGCATCCTCAGTGTTTATTGTGCTCATGTGCTGTGTCCCTCCCAACTTACCTTACAATCAATTAAAAAGGCAAACATTTGGAAGTAAATTCAATGTGAATATTGGAAGGATTCCTGGTTCAATTGAGATATATTGACTTAGTCTTCACAAACTCAAGGCATATATTTCAATATTTTTCTTTTCCTTTTCCCTGAGGACTCTATCTAAACTGCACATACATACTCATTGAGAAAATGGGCCTGTGTTCAAGTGGGAAAAGTCAAAATAAAAGGAGAATGGGGTAATAGAAAGGTATACTGCTCCTCAACTTCACTGATTTCTGAATGGCTTTAGGGTCTGGGACTGAAAAAAAAATCTTTTGTTTTTTTTTCTGATTAAAAATACATGCTCAAGAAAAAATTATGAAAATCAAGGAATAAATAAATTTATATACAATCTCATCATTAGAGAAAACCAATGTTAAGATATAGCTATAGTCTCTACATAGTGAATAATGTAGTAATTATAATTAATATAGATATATAATTTTGTATCAAGTTTATTTTTTCTCTTAGTGTTTGATAATGAGCATTATCATTGCACATTCTGCAAACACAGGTAAACTGTGGCATAGATGTACTAGCATCCATTAAGCCAAGCTAGGAACTTTAAAATTTGGCTCTTTCTCCAAGGAAAAGAATTTCTTACAGAAATGCATATATTTTACTCAATTTAGATCTTCAACAGATCAGAAAAGATACCATTTTCATCTCCATGTCACAGATGAGGAACTGAGTTCTGCAAGGTTTGTGTGCCCAGCACTAGGGGGATCTGGACCCTGGAACATGTGTTAGAGGCTTTACAAGGAAAATAGATGCTAACTCAGCCTAAAGGCAAAAGCTGAATGAAGCTCGCTCTCTCTCTCTCTCTCTCTCTCTCTCTCTCTCTCTCTCTCTCTCTCTCTCTCTCTCGTCCCCCCTCCCCATATTATCAGCCTCCCAAAATCCAAACTTGGATGTCATCTTTAAAGTATTTCTCTCCCTCGTCAAAATATCAAATACTAAACTGCCAGGAAAAGTAGAAAAATTATAAAGTCTGTCTGTAACTCAGACCCTAACACCTCTCATATCTAGCCACAATACACACAATGTGAGTTTTTCTCAAACTGTGTACTGTAGTCCTTTTACAACAGAACCACTGTAATGGTCATTCTGACAATAATATGAACAATATGGGGGTTAACAAAGGGGAAGGGGGCACTGATGAAGGTAAAAGAAGTCAAATACCAGTATATGGTGACAGACAAGACTAAACATTGAGTGGTGACCACAATCAACATACAGATGTTTAGAATTGTAACTTGAAACTTATCTAATGTTATTAATGAATACCACCACAATACATTTAATTTTAAAAAGGATAGGTGTCTGAAGGTAGACCCAGGAACCTTTAAATTTAAACACACTGAGCTATTCTCTTTATTAGTATACTGCCCACATTTCTCCCTTCCGTGCTTTTTTTCAGATTGTTACTTTGGTACAGAAAACTCCTCCCTTTGCTTCCAAATGTTCAGATCCTGCTCATCCTTAGACTGAGGTGCCCCCTCTGTAAATCACACTTCCCCAGAGGCCCCTGCCTACTCTGAGTTCCCCCCTCTCCAACACACACACACACACACACACACACACACACCCTGCTTCTGGAAGGAATCAGATTCTGTCTTGCTCTCCTGCAGTGTTTCAGAAGCTGTATTTGTCAGAGTAACTCTGTCACTGATTCTTTAAATTACTTATGAAGCTTAGGGCAACCTTTTTCATCTGGAGGAATTAAGGAATTCTCTTTATAATCCTGGGTCTTCATCTGCACACAGTTGGTCAATCTCTCTGGATATATACACATTAATTTTAGTTTTTGCCAAATTTACTAGATACCCAAATCTAGATTCTTCATGAACAGGTAATGGCTGGTATGCCACTTCTTATCAAAGACTTCTCATGTATATTGTGAGAAAATAAGACATACAACATTACCAATGCAATCTAAGATTGTGCCTTTTCTGGGAGTCAAACTGGGAGGTGTTCTGTGGAGCAGGGCACCAAGGCTGTATTAAAATTTCCAGACTGGCTCTCCTGGGCAGCAGGGCAACAGGTAATGGTATATGGAGGAGGCTGAATTGCTTGGCAGGGGTGAGGAATCTTTTTCCTGCCAAGAGCCATTTGGATATTTATAGCATCATTTGTAGGCAATACAAAATTATCAACTTAAAAATTAGCCTGCTATATTTGTCAAACATTTAATTGGCTCACCCCTAATGCCTTGATAGGGCCAGGCCAAATGATTTTGCTGGTTTTATACAGCCCGTAGACTGGATGTTCCCCATCCCTAGCGTAGAGCAAGAATCATAGTTCAAATTCATATAGAAGCCAGGCAAATGATGGAAATGAAGGGGAAGGTGTCACATCACTCCAGTCATCCACCTTAGCTCCAACCTTACTTTGGGTCACAGAGAAGACATGGCGATCTAGAGGACAGGATGCAAACCCTGTGCAGAGAGTCAAATAGATTCCAGCTGATCGGCACCATGCAAGAATGCAGGCCCAGTGTTGCCAATTATTCAACATTTTGAAGAGAATTCATAAATTGATTTTATGGGACATCCTCTGACTTTTTTTTTAACATTGAACATTAATTCAAATTTAAAACACTGGGTAGGTTGTGTAAGCCAAATACATCTACAGGTTATTCAGTTAATACAATACAATGACAACTGTGACATAAACCAGGATTTCATAGCTATCTCTCCCCTGAATCATGAATTAGCACTTGAACATTAGCAAATTCTATCTAGAGAGCCTGAGAAAAAGTTAAAAATTATTTCAATGGAGTTCTCATTGCAGCCAAAGGGGAAAAAAAAATCTGGAAGGTTCTAGAGTTGGATATTTCAGGACCTCTGAGGGAGGGCAATGGCAGATGATGTTCATGGGACCTGACTCCTCACCCAGAGCCCCCGAGAAGGTGAGGCAGGCTGTGGTGGTTGCTGCTGGTGGTGGGATTGGTTTGTCTCTGAGTAGAGCAGGGTGGGTATGTTGCTTTGTCATGGTTTACTTGTCACCAGGTGTGAGTATTTGGGGACCTGCATGCTGCTTCCAATACCAGAACTACAGGCCCATGAAACCATATGACACCAGGCCAGGGGGCAGCTTCTGAGGTGGCCCTGACCCCTTCCAACCTCAAGCTGTGATCCCAGGACTGTGACTATAACAGCTTTGATGATAAAATGACAGTTAACAACTACAGCACTGTTAGCATTTTATTTTTTAATTTGATTGACACACTTATAAACATTGTCTATCAGTATGAGTGATATGCATTTACTAGTGCCCTGGTTGTATTTGTGGAAGGAAGTGCTTTGTGTGCCTTTAAAACCTCAGGAATCCCAACCAAGGAGAGAAAAGGAATTGGTTTCCGTTTGTTTGATGTCTGCAATTAGTGGTTATTATAGGAGTTCCTGTTCTCCTAAGGTTATCACCTCTCTGTGTTGTGGCCACATATGCTGGCAGCTATAATTTGCACAAGGTCAATCAAAAATGTGCCCTGAGTAGGGGTGGAAATAAGTGATGCATGTACAAAAGGCAGTTAAGTTTGTGTGTGGTGTCCGTGTCTAAGGGGAGGTCTCTATCCACACATCTGACCTCCTCATGACAAAGTTCACATAAGTTCAGGAGTCCCTTTGAAGCAAATATTTTGAGGGCTCGTAAGCATTTTAATAGCACTCCCTATTGCTTAGACATATGTCAACCTTTAACTTCCTTTTTATTTATTTGTTTGTTTATTAGTAACAAGAATTCAAAGTAAGCATGCAGTTTGTTTTATACTAGAGCAAATCAGGAAATCAAGACAGAATGGCCATCATCCAATCTTCATCTTCAGAGAACAACATCTGCATGAAGCTGGCCTAAACATTCTCATATTCTACCAGTGTTTGAGGTGGTCTTTATTTTAGTGTAGACACTGCAGTTATTTTCAAGGTTTGTTGTTGTTGTTGTATTTTTTTTTTCTGAAGTCATTATTTGAATCTTTCCAATAAAGTGTTTCTCCTACTTGGCAGGAGATGCCGCATGTGTTTCAGCCTCTCTCAAAAGACTGGTTCAACCTGCATGCTGTCGGTCCCAGCTCTTCCCTCTAGCTTTCTTAGAACAGGTAACCAGGTGGGAATGTGGTGCCCCTCTGCTGTTCCACGGCCAGGCTGAGCTTCTGGAAATCTACACTCTCGCCTCCTTGTTGCCCCACCCCTTGTGTTTCAGATTAGGAGCCTCGGCTTCTTCATTTCATTTCCAAATGGGGTGTGCTCTGCACAGCATGCTGAGGAGAAAGAGCACTGAGCTAAGTTAAAGGTGGAGCCAGCCATATCCTGCAGATGTTCCTATGGTGAAGAGATTAACTCTGTATTGCCTCACCTCATGGATCAAAGGACAGCCGCCTGAGCCAAGAAACAGGTGAAAGGAGCCCTGAGAATGCCAAGTAGCTGCCATGACCTGACTTGCATTTTGAGCCCTTGACTCATCCTGACATTAGCCAACCTTCGTTAAGCATCTTTTTTCTTCACTGTTGCCTAGATGATGAACTAGACTAAGGACATTATTTTTAATAATAAAAAATGTGTTTTAATAAAAATATTTAATAAGATAAAAACTTAATAATATGAAATAAACATATCTTTAACAAACCAAAATTGATTTGAAATTTTATTTTTAATCAGGTCAGAAAATTTTTTGGAGAAAAATAATTCTCCTTTTTCAATGTTGTTCTCTGTAGAGCAGCTAGTTAAGCAACAGCCTTCACTAGACATCTCAGGGCTAGGAAATTCAGTGTGTGAAATACCCTCAGCCTGCTCCTCTCACCTTTGGGAGGAGAGCCACTGGGTTTACTTTGTAGCATTTAAGGCCCTGGCAGCAAACTAGCCGACTGTGTTTGTTTCCCTTTTCTCATCTGTGGGCCAGCCACATTCGCCACAGAGGGTGGGAAAGAGGAAGCTCACAGTACTCTGGACACTTCATGCTGCCAGGGCTCAGAGCCCACCGTCCACTGGGGGTGGGAGGCACAGTTCAAAGCCTCTGTCTTCCTAATGGTTAACAAATGTCCTCCCTCCCAGGAGGGAGATGGAGAAACAAGAAGAAAGTGTGAGAAACAGCTCCTAGCTGGCCTTGGGACTTCAGCCTTCATGCACATCAAATTGAGCTCCACACCACAGAAGTTTCAATGCCCAGCTTGCTGTCCTGAGACATTGTCCAAATGCCTGGCTGCTGAGGTGAACAGTGGCCAAGTAGATTCCAGAAATCCAATGGGAACAGCATCTGTTCCTGCTGCTTCTCTGTAGCTCATTAAATGCCCCAATACATAAAAGGGGTGTAAAAAGATAACCTTTGAACCACCAGAGTGGGGTGTTTGTCTTGAGCCTAGGATAACTATTAAGACCACATGTTTTTGTTTTTTGTTTTTTGCCCCCATAATACTTCTGTGTGGAAAGTGCTCAATTCTTTCAGAACATTCTTTCATTGTTTCATCAAATATTCTTAAACTCTCAATATATAACAGGAGTTCTGGCATGTGGCTTTTAGAGTCTGAGGTTCCTAAGGTATCTACTACTCATTAAACAGTGGGCCTTCAGACCTTCTGTGCTGACCACAAGGTCCCACTACTCAGACCAACAAGGCTCAGCTCAACAGATTGGTCATTAAGCTTGGAGTACTGGTTCTCCATAAAACTCCATAGAAGAGTGACAGGAACTTCCATGGGAACTGGGTAGGGATACAGAATTCTGGAATCTCCATATCACTTTAATCATCATTTTTGAAATTTTGTTTTCTTTCATTCTGTGAGTCACTCTTCTCAGATTGACTTCAACTCCTTACCCTGATTCAGTTCTTCAACAGTTTATATACAATAGCGCCCTCTCCTTATCTAAGGAGAATATGTTTCAAGACCCCCCAGTGGTTTCTCTTTGGCATATTTCAACTCATTAGTCTTGAGCTTTGGGACCATTGTTAAGCAAAGCGAGTGTTACTTGGACACAAGCACCATGATATTGTGGCAGTCAATCTGATAACTGAGTTGGCTACACTGGACAGACGCATGATTCACATCCTGGGTAGAATGAAGCAGGGCAGCATGAGATTAGATCACAATACTCATAGTGGCACAAATTTAAAATGTATGAATTGTTTATTTATTGAATTTTCCATTTAACATTTTGAATTATTGTTGATGGTGGGTAACTGAACCCTCAGAAAGAAAAACCATGGATAAGTGGGGAGTACTGTACTTGGATTACAACAATTCTGACCAGATTTGCCTTTAGAGCAGAGAACTATGGAATGGCTAAAATGGCATTAAAGTTTAGGGGATTGGGGGGAGTGTGCAACCCTCTTGCAAGAGTGACATCCACCACCCAGAGTCCCAGGAAAGGAGACAGGGGTCCCCTGAGTAGAGAGGAGGAGAGTCCCTTTGTGGGACATGTGAGACCAAGAGATTTCAACTCGCCCCTGTTCCAAAATGGTGACCCATCCAACAACCAAGACATCTGATGAGAATTTGGTGTTTCAGCAATGTTCCTGTTAGGAAACAACCCAGAGAGACACTCTATCCATACTTTCACTTAGTCCACAATTGTACCTCTACAGAGGTAAAATTCTTCAAATCTCTCATCAAGCTATAGCTCCTTGGTGAAAACTTCCCCCCTAATATTGCCATTTTCTAACCTTCCCCACTCTATACCTCCACGGCCAAATAGCCTCCGAGTTTACATTTTCACCTTTCTTTTACTTGGCATTTTATTATCAGGGTTCCATGTAGATTTTTTACATATTGTTTTATCGCCTCTCAAAGATACCCATGGGCAGGTAGAGGTTCTCTCTCTCTCTCTCTCTCTCTCTCTCTCTCTCTCTCTCTCTCTCTCTCTCTCTCTCTTTTCTTTCTGTTTTAGTTACATAGTAGATACCTAAGAAATATGAGTTGTTAGATTATTTTGTTCTCAACCTATTAATATAGGGGGAACGGACTACAGAGAAGCTGGTCCTTGCCACTGATCAACTAAACTCATATGCCTGTTCAAAAACACTGGAAAGCTCTTCCCTAAGGGAGGATGTAGTTATTAGAGAGAGCACTTACTTAAAGATACTTGGTGATTATGCTTTGTTGATTATAGTTTGCTTAGAAATATTTACTATTCTTGAGTGATGGTTGTGTGTGTGTGTGACTGCTTCTAATACTACTCTCAAAGAATTTCTTATCAAAGTCTTAGAATTGTTTATATATCTTTTGAGGAGTAGACCAATACAGTCACCCTTTTCATTTTATCTATGTTTAAAATTTCATTTGCAGCAAATTTAATATGAAAATCCTGTCACTTGAAATAATAGAAAGAGCTTTCCATGGCCTGACATCCTTCCACAGGATGGCTAGGACATCATAACAGAGGAGCCTTGTCACAATTTTTAACATTTCTCTTTAATAGGGTGGATGGAATTAAAAAAAATAATATGCCAAATAACTTCCACTGAGAATTCTGAACTCATAGCTTTTCAGTCTCTCAAGTTAGGTGATTTTTTTTGTTGAACACAAAATAATCATATTTATTTGTTGAAAAAAAAAAAAAAGCCTTATGTGAGAAAGGTGACTGGAGATTTAATCTGCAGCCTATAACTGAGAAAACAAACTTTAATGTGGGCTTGGTGGTCCATTGTCTCCTCCGCTACTTCAGAATATTTGCAGTCACATAGGGTTAAGATAATGGCCATCAGGCCATTTCATTCTCCACATTTCTGCTCCAAGATAAATGAGAATGTGCCTCCCTGCTGTGCAAACATCCTTTTTATTAAGGCTGGGTGAACAAGACTGTAAGCACATTTGCTGCAGAGAAAACTAACAGAATTGGAAATGTAGATCTCAAAGTCTAAGATCGGGCTCTCAAAGTACAAGTGAGTAAAGAGAAAAAAATATATAGAATAAGCAGCAGAACTAAATTAAAATGGAACAACATACTAGAACTGGAGTGTGACACCAATATGCTCACCTGAGGTGCCCAAGAGGCTGGGTCACATTTTGCTCATAGAGATGCATAGCCACTCATTGTTTATGCAAATATTTGACAATGAATTCCCTGGTATCTTGCAACATATATTATGGTCTAATATATTTTAACTTAGCTCTTAAAGTATTGTTTTATTTTATACATCCATATGGCATGCCTTCCCATTCAGAGCCTGAAAACGACTTGAGGTCAAGGACTGGGCATCTTTATTTCCATAAAACCTATTCCAATTCCTTGCACAGAGTAGGCACCACTACCACTGCAGACTCCGCGGGCATTGTCCATTGTGTCGACGGTGCTCCCTGGCACTGTGCAGTCCAGCCCTGGCAGGCACACCAGGAGTACTTGTTGATATTATACAACACAGGGAGGTCTAGTACAATGTAAAAACTCTTTTGTATTGCTTCAGTGGCCTGGGGAAAAGGGAAGTCCCTAAACCTTAGTTAAAAACAGTGCTGCTGCTTTGAATAAATGCCCTTTAAATTCCAAAATATTTTTTTTTAAAGTTGTGCATGTTTCTACTTTTGAGTGCAAAGTAGTCTCCACATATGCATCCTCTACTAACCAAGGATATATGAATTTAGGGTTGGCAACCATTCAGACAAAGAAACCAAAGCCTAAGAGGGTGGCTCAAATTCTGAAAAGTTGTCTTTTCCATGCAGCAAAGTGTAGTAACCAGCTTCTGCATTCCTAGGCCAGTCTCCCTGGCCTAAAGATCAGCTTGGGCCTAGGGAGAATGGGATTTAATGAAGACACAATGGAATACATACTGCATCTGGGCAGAGAGAAGTTTTTGAATTGGAGAATTCAGCCCATTTTTTCATCCTGACATTCTTTGAAGTTTTGGAAGTTTCATTTTATCAGTAGGAAATTATATGAATTCTTCTATGGATCCAAAAATTGTATAGCTTCTATGAAATAATGTTAAGCATGTTCTCTTTCAACAGACAGCTCTTGTTAAAACAGAAAATGGCCACCTGGAACCATGGATTTCAGTGATAAAATCATTAATGACCATGGCTTTCTAAGAATAAAGCAATAAATTCAAAATAGACCTTAGAATGAGAAGAATGTGCTATAATCTAGGGTCCACATCCAAAAAGGTGAGAGCCAAAAAGGGCCATTTGAGGTCTCTGGACTCTTGATTGTCCAGAGTGCTAATCATGTTTTCTCAGTTTGACTTCTCAAGGCTGGAAAGAGACCAATACATTAGCAATGCTGATTGATTTTGAGGAGAGGTTTCTGAAAAGAAAGAAATTCCTAGAAGGAAATTAAAAGCTCAAACAAGACTTACTTTCATAGGTCAGCTGTCTAGATTTGAAAATATAATCCTACCTGATCATTCTTTGCCGATAGGTCTTTGTTTTCTTTGTCCCTTTCCCTCTTCCTGCTTTCTCTCTCATTTCTTTCTTTTTTTTTTTTTTTCATTTTTGTAATATGCTTTTGTTAGAATAAGAGTTTCATCTTCAAATGCTGCATTTTCAAGAAAATGTGGGATTTTTAGAATACAATAAGCTGATTTGCAAACGGTGAATGCACAACAGTGCAGGCCGGGCTTTGAATTGTGCTCACATCCCACGGATGTGAATGGCAGTGAGCAGGAGCTCTCTTTGTAGACTTCTGGCCATACAAGGATAACTAATAAAATAAGGAAAGTCTCTCCATGAGCAGCATGATCTGTGAAGATGAGACAGAAGCCCTGCGATCTGAGGGACTATAAAATATCCCTAATGAACTCTCTCGCTCCTTTTCCTCTGAGCTCCAGCCGGCCAGAGCACAGCGCCTACAAAGCAAGCCATCGCGCTTGAAAGTGTGGCTTCCAGGAAGAAGAAAGACAAAAGGCTGAGGCTGGAGGGAGATGCTGAATTAGTGATAAGCTGCAGCATCTCCAATGCAGAGGCGTCTTTCAATTCCTGGGGAGAGTGTTTTATTCAACACACCATACTCCTTTGTGGTGTCCTTCATTAACTTTCTTTTTTGCTAGCATGGTTATGGAAAATAATAGTTTCCTATTTATTTACATGCTATGCAAACAGCCTGGTGAGACAAACAGCAGGGTCATATTGGAAGAGTCTGAACATTCATTGGCCACATTCAGAGGCTGTAGAAGCTTCTTACAAAAGACATGAGCTGGGGGCTGGATTATAGGTATGAATATGATTGTATCTATTTTATCCTCTCATTACTCATTCTTGTTTTCTCTCTCCCTCCCCCCACTCCAACTTTCCCTTATTTGTGCTCCTAATTGTATTTGTTTCCCCTTTAGAGGTTCTTATACAAAGATTACATAATTAATTTATTGGGTCAGTTCAGGATGAAAATGTTTAAATTGACAATTTAGATTCATGTAGCCACAACAATAAAACTGCCACCACCACCATTCCAACAACAATGGAAGCAGACATTATACTGTTTTTCCCCCCTGTTTTGATAGTTGTGTCCAAGGCATTGGAGAACAGCCTTTTCAAATGTAAATTTTCAACACCAGAAATGATTGGTTTGGAACAATCTTCCTGAAGCAGCACATTCATGCAGTCAGGTGTTAGCATACAATGAAGACTCCTCTGTGCAGAGAACAACCCTGAGTGGGACCAGGGGAGAATTACTCACTGGAGATACAATACAGTAGCCAGTGTTCTTGTTTGTAGAAATCAAGGGGGAGATGCTGGAGTACTGGCAAAAATCTCAGGTACAATGCACTTTCATTTTTATAGCATGTGCATACACATACATTTTTAAAATTTATTTTTCAACTAAAGACCCGGTACATGAAATTCAAGCACTGGTGGGGTGGTGGGTGGAGGGGAATATTCCTCAGCCCATCTTGCACCCTCTCACAATTTGGGACTATAGGCTCACCTGCCTGCCAGCCTGATCACTCCCTAACCACTCCCCTGCCAGCCTGATTGTCCCCTAACTGCCCTCCCCTGCTGGCCTGGTCATCACCAACTACCTTCCCCTGCTGGCCTGGTCACCCTTATCTGCCTTCCCCTGCCAGCCATCTTGTGGCAGCCATCTTTGACCACATGGGGGTGGCCATATTGTGGGAGGGTGGGAGGGTCAATTTACATAATACTTCTTTATTATATAGTCTGTCTAACAAAAGTATGCCAATTCTTAACTAATTAAATACTATTGAGTTTCAATATATAAAATTATAATGGGACTGGAAATAAGTAATCTTTCTGATGATTATAAGGCCTGTGAAAGTTTTGTAGCATTCCTGAGATGTGAGACCTGAACTGTGGTCTTTTCTTTACCTTGTTTTATACATTACAATCAAATGAGGAGATGTAAGTTGGTTACATGAACTCCATTAGTAATAGATTAGGGAAGCAGGAGAAAGCAAAGCAGGGAAATCACTGGGATTTGATAAAAAGTAAAATGGCCAAAACTGGTTTGGCTCAGTGGTAGAGCGTCGGTCTGCGGACTGAAAGGTCCCGGGTTCGATTCTGGTCAGGGGCATGTACTTTGGTTGCGGGCACATCCCCGGTAGGGGGTGTGCAAGAGGCAGCTGGTCGGTGTTTCTCTCTCATCGACATTTCTAGCTCTCTATCCCTCTCTCCTCCTCTCTGTAAAAAATCAATAAAATATATTTTTTTTAAAAAAGTAAAATGATAGACACATACTTCTTTTACTTAGGTGGGTGCAGGATAGTGAACAGTCATCAATTAACTCAGTAACAATGAGATTTGTGATCTCTGCAGTGTTGCCTGTGCTTTGAGGTGTCCAGAAAAAAAGGAAAATTACTTTGACATTCCAATGATATATTATTGTAGATGCAAAAAGACAATAGACTCAGTTAAGGTAAAGATTGACCTTTGTCAGGGAAGATACCAGCCTAGGATATGACTACCCACCATAACTGCTTTTAGTTAAAGTTTTCATTTCAGACCATCGTTTGTAGTTACTTTAGGTCTTTGAGTTTGCAAGACCACCATAAAGTCCTTCCTTGAGCTTGTCAAGTTAGCATGTGGCTCCTTTTCATCTAATACATGTCTAATGGGAATAGTCTTAGTCATTAACTCATCTATACATTATAAATATTAAGCAGGATTATGTAAAATCTTGGGCCAAGGTCTGGCACAATGTAAGCAGTCAAAACATGTTAGCTATTGTTAATATTACCTTGTAAAATTTTTCATTAATAATCTAATTGTCAGAAGCAAAGTAACATATTAATTTTTTTTCTTAGCTTTTAAAAAACTTTTGTTTTTTAAAAATCTGCAAAGATATTAGTGTTTCTGTGTATATTTTACCCAGTTTCCCCTATTATAAATAACTTACATAATTGTGGCACACTTGTCAAAAAGGAAGATAACTAATAGTAATAGTACATTACTGTTAGTTAAGCTCCAGGCTTCATTTAGAGTTTACCAGTTTACCAGGAATAGCCTTTTTCTGTTTCAGGACAACCCAGGATCCCTCCCTTCTCACACTTAATTGTCCCTTTAGCTTCTTCTGGTCTGGGAGTTTCTTGGTCTTTCCTTGTTGGGGAGCACAAAAGACTTGGTTGGAAAGTTGTAAGGAGGACATTCTGAGAAAAGGGAAGTGTGTAGAAGGCCAGCTGTCTGCCCTGTTTATCGGAATTCCGATTTAGGGGAGACATAGGGGAGTGTCGAAGGCTGAAAGCGGCTCCCCTAATTATTCCTTGACCTTTCCAAACAAGTCTGTGTATGTGCAGACCTCTGGGGGTTTACTGGGATGCTTATGCTTACTCCCTGGATGCCCTTGCCTAGAGGACAATGTAAACACACGTGTTCTCCCAAGATTACTCACCCTACTGATTGTATCTAAGGATAAAAATTTCAATAAAGGCCAACCAAGGCAGGCAATCCAGGCAGCCTAACTTCTTCAGCTGGGCAAGCCCTCTCCCCACAGTGAAACTGTGTTGGAGTAACCTGATCATCAGTCCTTCAGGGGCTGCTGGTCAGTCCCAGCATTTCCTTTGTGTTTTTTAAATGCTTTTTTTTTTAATAGTTTAAATAATACTGGCCTTCAGATGACCATTTGTTTTGTAAAATGTCTCTAAATTTTACTTTATTTCAAACCTTTTCTCATATTGGACCAGAGTCATGGTTTTGGCAAGGTTTCCTCGGTGGTGAAGTACCCTTCTCATCTGGACACATCAGAGGGTAGACGATATGAATATGATTTATAGCTGACGATGTTAGCATGGGTCACTTGATTAAAGTAGTGTCTTTTGGTTTCTCCACTATAAATTTACAATTTTTACCTTTCCATGCTGTCTTCTTAGGAAGTATCAGCAAGTCCAGCCCAAACTTAAGGTGAGGAGAATTAAGCTCCACCTACTAGAACTTTTGTTTTATTTCATTTTTGGAACATTTTTGGAATTATTTTCTAAGGGAGATTTGTTCCTTTCTCCCATTTATATATCTACTCAAAAGTGTATTTATATCAGTATGGAAATACTGATATACATACAGGAATGGAAAAAGTAGGTTAATAATAATAAACTATAACAATTAATAAACAAGAATACAAGAATAAACTCTGTGGTTGGTTTACAACTGTAAACCATTTTTTACCCATCCCTGCATATTTATACTTTGGGTTATAATCTATTATTAATTATTTCATTCCCCAAATCCTCCAGCTTTGGCCATTGGGGAAATAGTGTCACTCAGATGGTTGTAGCAAGCTCTAATGGTGTCTTTTGTAGTATGTTTTCAATAATTGTAGTAATTGAAGCTGAGTGGAAAGAAATGTCAAGGAAAATTCTATGAAAGAAACTCCTAGTCATAGTACAACCTGAAGGCTACACAAATGGGTACAGATTGGTGGTGGGTGGCATTTCATGGTGATGCTTAGATTCATTAATGAAGGCAATGAACATATGAAATGTTATGCAGTGAAGAGTGGATTCTGCTTGGCTGCATCTAATCATTTTGGAAAGAGGCTTTGTGTCAATTGATTATAAGTCTGTGTTTTAGACTATGCTGCTTTGAAAGACATCTGCCTTAATGGGTCAGAAATATAAACACAAACAGTATATAATGTACATTTTTATTTCACTTTTACTCATTCATAAAATTTGATCATTGGGACAATGGGGACACTAAACTATAACTTACAATACTACCTGTGAACCATTAAATATAGGGAGTGAATCAAGGGTGGAAAACAGGTCTTGTAAACAATATCAACACTTCTGTTATCATAAGACAGAAAAGGAAAGAAATATAGATAGTTGGGTGTTTATTGACTGTAAAAATTACATTAAATGTTCCCGTGGAAGATGAAAGTGAGTTACCTAAATCAGCCTAATTTCCATACAAGCTATTATGTAACATTAAATTTTATATGTACTAATACACAAAGAATATAAAATCAGTCCATATAGACTACAAGCCTCTCATTCTCACCTCTATTTCAGGTGCCCCTTGCTATTTTTGAAAGTGTTCATGCAGCCATGATTTTAATACCACTGGGAAGTTTTTTAAAATGTTAATATTGATAAAAATGACCAAGAACAGAGGCATTTAAGAACAATGTGTGCACTATTTCTGTGCTACTTTAGGACACCAAAACATTCTTGCCTCAAATAAATTTGCTATGCCTCTACCTGGAAAGCTGTAATGTTCTGCCTCCCTCTCCCTCCCCTTCTTCTTGTCCCTCTTATTGCCCAGACCTGATTCATCATTCAGGATGACAATCAGCCCTCACTTTCTCAAAAAGTGTTTCCTGGGCTCTCTCTTAAATAGATCACTTCTCTGTTCTTGACCTTGGTGGCATTTTTTACAATTTTGCAAACTTTGTATAACATTACCTTCCCCTACTAGATCATAATCTTGTTGAGGGCAAGAACCTTGTCTATTTTTCACCACGTGTTATTGCCCCATAGCAGGAAGGGCTATTGTTTATTTTTTATAGTCTCTTGTTTTACTTAGCTTTATCCTTAAAGTCAGAGACACATAGCGCAAATTCATACTAGTAGTCCCCAGAAGCAAATTCTTCCCTAATAGGTTTGATTACCCCTCCTTCTATGGTTCCAGAATACATCATCATTATTGCCATTAGAAATTAGTATACTATAATATAGCCATATGTTTAAATATGTAGTGAGTTTCCCAAACTCATTCCTATAAGAAACAGTAATTTTCTTTCCCTTCTCACACAGTCATTGTAAAGTTCTGTTGCACTCTTCAGTGGAAAATCCTCCTTGCCCATTGTTGTGTAGAGGTCTGAGCATCTAATATCCCTCAGAAGATATGAAATGGATTCTCTGGACACTGTTTACTTCTGATCTGCTTAATGTCCCAGTCACATGACAGCTGCAGATAGAAGATCTCTGTCACTCCCATGCTGTGGGGACCCTGAGAGCCCCACATGGGTGCAGGATACAACTATTTCTGTGGGATCCATTCCTGGAATGTTTCCAAGGTACAAACAAGATAACCACGCCTCCGGAGAACTTTCACCCCACGCACACACTTCCTCCCAGCTGTGGGAGACTTTCTTCCTCCTTCTCTCCTGTTCTCAGAGGAACAACCCCTCTGAATTTCCCCTCTGGGACACATACAACATCCCAGAGGACACATACAACAGGCAAAAATATTGACATTTGCTTCTTCTGTGTTCTGCCCTGGAAAATCCCCAAAGCAATGAAGTAATGAGGAATTAGTAAGATGCATGAGATAAGGGAAGAAAAAAAAACAGAAAACATGTCAGACGTTCAAGCACATGCTATTTTAAACATAAGATCTTACTATAGATGTCTTCCCCACACGCGCATGTGAGCATTTTGATAGTAGAAAGTATGACTTTTCAATTTTGATGTTACCTTGCACAGCACAGCCTCTAACATAGAATGTCCTCACATGTTGTGAAGGAAGAGAATAAAAAAGAAAGAAGTGGGGAAGAGAAGGATAAAGAAAGGGAAGGATAGACAGTGAGAGAGAGGGAAGAAAGAAAAAAAAGTCAGAAAGGAAGGGAGAAACATCTCTATAATAAAAAAGCGTAATACGCTAATTAGACTGGACATCCTTCTGGACAACCTTCCAGATGAAGCCAGGGCTGTGAGGGAAGCCTGGGTCCCGGTTGCCAGAGGAAAGTCAGTGCTGGCAGCTGGGGGAAGGAAGGCCTCTTGCACGAATTCTGTGCATGAGCCTCTAGTATAATTATACATATCAATGCCAAAAACATGGATTAGATAAAGAAAATATGCCAAGTATGCGGCTAAGTACTACTGGTAATATAAAAATGCAACAGTTCCTTGGAAGCTCATGAATTAGAAGATGAGACATGTGTAGAAATATATAAAAGTGATTCTAAGTGGCACCGTCTATAGATACCAGGTATTTGTAAAAGATTGTTCTAAGGCACACATTGGCCAACATGACTCCCAATTACCAGTCCGAAATAAAGGGATGGGGGGCACCTGGCCCAAAGGCATTTCACCAGCAAACTCAGATGTAGCCTTTGGTGAAAAGATGAGCTGAACCCATCAGATCCTCTCTTAGGAGTGAAGTAGCTAGCAGAGTCTGGGCGGTTTTCATGGTTCAGGTAGAAACCGAAGTTCTGGAGAGCAACAATTAGAAGGAAGTAGAGACTCTGTCATAGACAAAAATAAAATGAGTGCATGAAGAACAAGGAAGTATTTCCATAGAGAATGGAGAGAAAAAGCAAACATTATACCAGGTGTATGGATTTATTTATTTATTTACTTACTTATTTTGAGAGATGAGAGATTTAGAGAAAGAGAGGATGTGGCTCAGGATAATGAAAGACTTATAGATCAAAGTTTGCCTCATCTTGTGAGTGGTTTCCAGTTCTGGCACATATATGTCCTTATTATCAACTCCTTTTCTCTTTAAGGTAAGTTGAGTGGGGTCCTTCTTTCCTTCAACTAAAACAAGAGCAAGTAAAGAGCAAAGGGAGTCAAGTCAGGCTGTTTCCTGCCCTGTCCACAGAAACAAAAGTAGCAACACTCCCTAGCCAGGGGCCCTCAGTTCTGGCTGATCCTCAGAGTTATTTGTCTATCTTTCAAATTCACATTAGGGGACCCCCTAATAAAGCAAATATGCTAGAAAAACAAAACATTTGGCTTATAATTAGCATGTTTCCCATGAGACATCAATGTCTGGAAATACTGATGAGGTTAAGATCATCAAACCTAAGGTGAAGTTGGCATCCACTTTTTTACAATATCACAGTAACACGGGCAAAGCCAAAGAGAAGACTTCAGTAGCTACATATTTGTGTACAAAGGCAGCCCTGGACATCATTAGACTACAAAATCTCCCTTTTAAATTTTTAAAAATATATATATTGTTTATTGATTGCAGAGAGAAAGGAATTGGGAGAGAGAGAGAGAGAAAAGAAAATCAGTGATGAGAGAGAATCACTGGGGAGTGAGTCCACAACCCAGGCATGTGCCCTGTCTGGGAATCGAACCTTGACCTCCTGGTTCCTAGGTCAATGCTCAACCACTGAGCCATGCCAGCAGACCCCCCTTTTTTAATTTTTATTTTGTGTGCTTGGAAAACTTATAGTACTAGACTCTTTCTTCCAAGTTAAAAAAATAACTATACAGCCCAACTTATGAGTCACTGTTATTTTCACTTATCTGTTTTACTCAATATCCCCTTCTCTTTCTACCCTTTTTATTTATTGATCATCTACTATATTCCAGGAATTAAACTTGCAGTCTAGCTTGGGGGGGAAGAGGATGCATATACATATATAATACAAGTCAAAATAATAGGTGATATGGATCATAAGAATGATACCAACTTATAATACTTAATTGTGCTGAAGTTACAAAGTAATGTCCAGTGAAAAGGCTGATTTCAGAATTTCTTAATTTGTTTACATGGTTCTCAATTTGTATTTTTTTTTTTCTAAGTCTTCTCATCTTCCCTAAACTGCTGCTTTCTGACTTCTGCTCTGGTCTGGTGATAGATGGGAAATGTTCCACACTCTGAGATACTTTCCAAATGATGTCATCAAAATATTTAATTACAGTCAGCATAATAAAATAATAAAGAACCATACAGTGCATTACCATTGGCATCCAGTCCAAAAGGAAGTCATTGGTGAAAATATACTTAGGTGATACGATATCCCTGGAAACAAGTAATAGTCATATCGATTCCTGATTCAATTCGTTAAATATTATCTGACTACTGGGAAATCACGAGACATATTGTAGCAACAGAGCAGCATGTCTCCTACAATAACCTTTTTATTTATTTAATCCAGCTCATTAATAAAGATCTCCTTTTCGTTTTCCTGATGTACAACGACTCCAAAACCACAGGCTCACATTTTGACAGCTAATTTTGCAGGATATAATTTTCCTGCTTAACCCAAGAGGAAAAAGAGGTGGATGACTGAGATTAATCATTTGTAAAATTATAATTCTGTCACAGATAATAATTCGCAAGATCTTTCCCTTTCCTGAAATCCCCAGAATGCACCATAGATTGTCACACTTTGTAACAGAATGTGTAACACATTAGGAAACTCCTAATAAAGCAAATCTGCTAGAAAAACAAACCAATTGCCTTATAATTGGCATGTCCCCCACGTGACTATTCTCCTGTGGAGGAACATTGGGCCTTGGGTAAAGAAGGGTTTGAGAATTATTATTCAAGTGGGGTTATCTCCGACTCTTATTATTGTTTGAGCCATAATGAATGGTATTTCTTTTCTTCATGTAAGCTTGTTAGAAAACACAATTGTGTGCCCAGAAGGTGACTGAGCCCTTGTGGAAAATTGAGCAAATTCAGAAAATTGTCGTTTTCAATAACAAAAGACTAATGGAAAGGGCCTATAAAGTTTTGAGAATGGCTACATGCCTCCAGGATGGACAGGGCTCACTGTTGTACTGGCAGAATTCTCTGCAAGCTTCGCTTTGTTTTCCAAATTCATTTTATAGACATTTAATATTGTTCCAACAACAAAGGACTTTATGTGAATTTGGCAGACACTGCTTAGACTGTGCAGGAAGTGATGGAAGAGGAGCAGGGTTCTCTGTAGTTTCTTGGCCCATATTCAGCTAAATTGATTAGGGCAGAAGCTAATGAGATCAGGGTCATGGGTTCAAAGCCTGTGTGAGCCAACTTTACCCTGTTCACATCTGCAGACTTCACTCAAATCCTACCCATCCCAGCAATGCATGCTAAAGGGGTTCAGACCACTGAAAACTTAAATGGATCAAAACACTCCCACCTCGAATTCTTGCTAAAAAGTAGCACACAAAGGCCTTCTCTCCCAAGAATTGACCACTTCTCACCAACTCTGCAGCCCCCGCTTTGATTTGAGCCACCACCATCTCTTGCCAAGACTCTTGCAATACTTCCAACTCTTCTCCCCTCTACATTCTTTGGAGTTCAGATTATTCTCAAGAAAGCATCAGAGTGATCCTGTTAAGATGAAAGTCACAGCATCCCATCCTCGGCTCAAACACTTCTAATAGCCTCCCATCCAAATCAAGAGCCAAAGTCCTTGCAATGGCCAGTCAGACACTAGACAATTTGTAACCCATGTCCAATCCCATTTTCCTCAATGAAAACTCCTTCCTGTCACTTCCTCTGCAATGTCTGACATAGGCTCCACAATAAGCTTAGGGAGAGATTGCTTGAAAGATTTTGCATTTTGAGAGAGCATCTGCAGAAAGGTGGGGCAAGAGCTGGCCTCTTTCTTAAAAATTAGAAAAAGGAGAAAAATGCATGAATGGATACTCATATGTTTTGTTTCCCTGACAGCACTAAAGCAAAACACAATTTAGTATCTCAAGAATCTTGGCAAATACAAATTATTCCACTGCTCATAAAGAGTAGTCTTTTGATTGCCTCAAAGAAAGAAATCACTTTCTTAAACATTTTGTAAAATCTACTCAGTTCTAGGGAGATATTGATGTAAAATGCAACACACTTTGAAGCAGGTGGTAATAAAGGAGGTTTTATTTTATCTTCAATGCTCAAGGTCAGCTCAGAGAGAAGAGAAATACAGAGCACCAGAATGAGGAGCCCTAGAATTTGGGAAGAGAATTATGCCATCTTTCGTGAGAGTATATTGGCAATATTTTTTTTGTAGTCATTTTTTTTTAATAAGGTATTATATGTGTACATAGCTTACCAATCCCCACTCCTTTCCCTCCCCATAGTTTTTCCTTCATTGGTTATATTCATATGCATGCATACAAGTCCTTCGGTTGATCTCTTATCTCCCCCATATTGCCCTACCCTCCCCGCTGTAATTTAACAGTCTGTTTGTTTCTTTACTGTCTCTGTATCTATCTTTTTGTTCATCAGTTTTTAATGTTCCTTATTATCCACAAATGAGTGAGATCATGTGGTGTTTTTCTTTAATTGACTGGCTTATTTCACTCAGCATAATGTTTTCCAATTCCATCCAGGTCGCTGCAAATGATAAGAATTACTTCTTTTTATGGCAGCATAGTATTCCCTTGTGTAGATGTACCCTAGTTTTTTTATCCAATTATCTGCTGACGGACACCTCGGCTGTTTTGTATTGACAATCTTAATGAAAGTGGTCACATTACAGAATTCGTTCTAACAGCTCTGTTATAAAAATGATTTATATCTATAAGTTTCTACAGTGTCTGGCTTGAGCATGTTGCACATAAGGCATTCACTTAAGGAAATGTAATGAGCACACTTTGAGGTAGATACTGCTCTAGGGGCTGGTGGTAAGTCAATGAACCAAACAGAGATTAGCCGAAGCCGGTTTGGCTCAGTGGTAGAGCGTTGGCCTGCAGACTGAAAGGTCCCGAGTTCGATTCCGGTCAAGGGCATGTACATTGGTTGCGGGCACATCCCTGGTGGGGGGTGTGCAGGAGGCAGCTGGTCGATGTTTCTCTTTCATTGACGTTTCTGGCTCTCTATCTCTCTCCCTTCCTCTCTGTAAAAAAATCAATAAAATATATTAAAAACAAAACAAAACAAAACAAAAACACACAGAGATTAGCACTAACTCCATGGGCCTTCTATTCTAGTAGGAGGAGACTATAAAACACATAATAAATAAATACTTTCTATACTATGATACAAGCTGGAAACTGCTATGAACTAAAGGAAATGTGGACTTGAACAACAGAAATCAAGAAGGCTGGGGACAGAGATTGCCTTGCGGATGGAGTATGTACCTAATGTTATGCATATTATAGGATAACAAGGACATTACATTTTGTAGGTAAATGGCTTCCCCAGACATAGCTGTCAATTATCTAGTAGGTCTGAAGCCAGCTTTTAAAAATATCATTTTTAGTTTTATTATTTACTTAGTCTATAATATGCTGCCTCCTTAGATAATGGAACAGAATCTCTTTGATCAGAAAATTTCTTCAATCATACTTAATACTGTCCTTTGAAATCATAGCTCCACCCCAAGCACTTAGGGCCAGGCCTACATCATTAGGCATGCCTGCAGAAGAAGCAAGCAATGAATGGACAGGTGCAATGTTCTATTGACACTTGGAGATTATCAGCTCAGTCTCTATCATCATGCACTTTCTATATTTTTTTTGAAGATAACAAAAATGACAAGAAAATAGAATGAACAAATATATGTCAATGTTTGATCAGGCATGGTATTTCAAAAAGGGTCTCTAAGGCCCTGACTGGTGTAGCTTTGTTGGTTGAGCATCATCCTATGCACTGAAGGGTCACTGATTCTGAAGGGTCACTAGTTCAATTCCCAGTCGGGACACATACCCAGGTTTTGGGTTCAATCCCCAGTCAGGGTGCATATGGGAGGCAACTAATAGATGTTTCTATCTCCCTTCCTATCTCTCAAAAATCAATAAAAACATTTTAATTTAAACCACAAAAAAATTGTCTCTAGGATTTCTCATTTACTCTGAATGTCTACAATATTTCTTGGTAGAGAGTGTTGTGACCACCCTTAGAAAATATGTACTTTCTAGGTTGCTGAAAGTATGGCAGAAAAGTTTGACTCAGTGGTTAGAGTGTTGGCCTGCTGACTGAAGGGTCCTGGGTTTGATTCTGGTCAGGGCACAAGCCTGGGTTTCAGGCTTTAACCCAGTGGGGAAGCATGCAGGAGGTAGCCAATCAATGATTCTCTCTCATCTTTGATGTTTCTAACTCTCCCTCTTCATTCCTCCTTAAAATCAATAAAAATATCAATATGTTTAAAAAAAATAGGCAGTGAAAATAAAAATAAATAAGTAAAGCAAACAAAAAATAAGAGATCAGCACCTACTAGCATGCTTACAGGTTCACTATCTTTCTTAATAGAAAATGTAGTACAAAAACAATCCACTCAAGACAAGTCAACTAGCCACGACTTATTGGTGGTAAGTGAATATGTGGCAAAAATCCAAGGACAATTTATTTTTTGATTCAGGCTAATGTCTCACATCATTTTCATTTTTAGTTTAAGAAAGAGGACATTCAGCCGAAACTGGTTTGGCTCAGCGGTAGAGGGTCGGTCTGCGGACTGAGGGGTCCCAAGTTCTATTCCAGTCAAGGGCCCAAGTTCTATTCCAGTCAAGGGCATATGCATTGGTTGTGGGCACATCCCTGGTAGGGGGAGTGCAAGAGGCAGCTGGTCGATGTTTCTCTCTCATCAATATTTCTAGCCCTCTATCCCTCTCCCTTTCTTTCTGTAAGAAAAATCAATAAAATATATTAAAAAAAGAAGAAAAAAAAAAGAACAGAAAAAGAGCCAAAACCGGTTTGGCTCAGTGGATAGAGCGTCGGTCTGCGGACTGAAAGGTCCCGGGTTTGATTCTGGTCAAGGGCATGTACCTTGGTTGCGGGCACATCCCCAGTAGGGAGTGTGCAAGAGGCAGCTGATCAATGATTCTCTCTCATTGATGTTTCTAACTCTCTATCCCTCTCTCTTCCTCTCTGTAAAAAAATCAATAAAATATATTAAAAAAAAAAAAAAAGAAAAAGAAAAAGAAAGAGGACATTCAAAAAATGCCTGGTATATGGTTTAGAGTTGGATCTTTTAAGATATGCAAAAATGATTTAAGTATACAGTTCTGATGATTATTTTTCTGTAGCCACTTATTTTTAATTATTGCTTTGTTGTGTCTCCTTGTTAGAATGATATGAAATATTCCTTTATCTTTACAATCAGTAATCTTCCTTAACATCTGGATTCTTGGACATCTGTCTGAGATCACTCACCACTGACAAGATCACCAGGCCTTCTCCACCACAAACATTCCTGTGGCCCTGTGCAGGCTAAACTGATAACCTCAGCTAGACACTCATCTTGGGCTGGAGAGGCACAAGATAAGGTGTCTACTGGAAAAATTAACAACCTCTACTATTGTTATTTACATCTTCTTTGTTTAAATTTTCTGAAAGTCTGTGCTTCTAAGTTGGCAAATGAGGCTATGCCAACATAATCAAAACAACTGATGAAAAACTGGAAAATTCAATCAGCCAGCGGTATTTTGTCTACACAATCTCTAATGTCCAATTTAATTAATTATTTTCACTGTGTTGATCCTTTTCTTTTGTAATAATTATTTTTCCTATTACATAAGATAATGTAAAAATAATTGTTGTAAAATATATATATAATACATTAAAGTAGAGAAGTAAAAAATTAATTCAAAATTTTTGTACTATCAGTATGTTTTTTATAACTCTTACAAGTTTTTAAAAATTTCCTCATCTGTATGTATGTATGTGTGTTTATGTGTTTTTTTTTTTTGCATATGCTTTTCACCTACTATTTTGTAATTTGCTTCTCTTACCTAAAAATAAATCATGATTACCTTTCTAAGTTGTTAATTATTATTTTGAGTATGGTTTTAAATTATTGAGGGTCATTATAATTTTCTTTAACCAGTCTTCTGCTGCTGAACAAGTAAAGTGTTTATTTTTAATCTTTATTACTGAAAGTATTACATATATCCCTTTTCCCGCCATTGACGCCTTCTAGCCTACCTATGCCCCCTGCCCCAGGCCTTCATCCCCTATTCTGTGTCCATGGGTTATGCACATATGCATACATTTTCTTTGGTTCATCTCTTCCCATCTACCCACCCATCCCCACTTTCCTTCTTAGATTTCACAGTCTTTCCATGTTTCTATGTTTCTGGATCTATTTAGTTCATCAATTTATTTTCTTAATTAGATTCTACATATGAGTAAGATCATGTGATACTTGTCTTTCTCTGACTGGCTTATTTTGCTTAGCATAATACTCTCCAGATCTTCCCAGGCTATCTCAAATGTTAAGAGATCCTTCTTATTTACTGCTGCATAGTATTCCATAGTGTAAATGTACCACAGCTTTTTATCCACTCATCTACTGAGGGGCACTAGGGCTGTTTCCAGATATTAGCTATTGTAATTGTGTTGCTATGAATATAGGGGTGCATACATTCATTCTGACTGGTGTTTTGGGATTCTTAGGATATATTCCTAAGATATATATTAGAAGTGGGGTCATGGGTCAAATGGCAGTTTCATATTTAATTTTTAGAGGAAACTTCATACTGTTTGCCAAATGGCAGCACCAGTTTATATTCCCACCAGCGATGAACTAAGATTCCTTTTTCTCCACATGCTCACCAACATTTGTGATTTGTTGATTTGTTGATGATAGCCATTCTGATAGGTGTGAGGTGATACTTCATTGTCACTTTAATTTGCATTTCTCTGATTAAAGTGTTTCTAATTTTAAAAGGTATAGGTAAATACAGCGAAACTGGTTTCACTCAGTGGATAGAGCGTTGGCCTGCGGACTGAAGGGTCCCGAGTTCAATTCCAGTCAAGAGCATGCACCTTGGTTGCAGGCACATCCCCAGTAGGGGGTGTGCAAGAGGCAGCTGATTGATGATTCTCTCTCATCAATGTTTCTAACTCTCTATCCCTCCCTCTTCCTCTCTGTAAAAAATCAATAAAACATATATTTTTAAAAGTTATAAATACATAAAATACTGATGAATAATTCTGCATGTAAATTTTGTACATACATCAGATTATTATTATGGATTTCAATCTGAATAAATTTTGCCTGAATAATATTGATGAAATTGATTGTTAATTACATGGAAGATCCCAGGAAAAATATGCTAAACAATTGCTTTTATTCTTTTAGTCCAGTGGGGCACAAAAACATAAACTAGCAGAATAATACTATGTTAAAATTCTAAACATATATTCAATGCTGTATTTTTACATGCACAAGCTAATTTTAATAGCAATGCTTACATCTTTCCCGTGTGCTTGCTAGGAGAAAAGGAAGAGGACCTATACTTTCTGGTACTGTTCTACTCTTTGCATGTGCTAACTCATTTTGGTGGGATTTAAATAGGTGTCTCAGACTTATCTATATAATAAAAGCCTAAGTGACCATCACAAAGGAACAACCAGAATGACTGGTCCCTATGGTTTGCACTGACCAGCAGGGGGCAAACATTCAATGTAGGATCTGCCCCTTGGTGGTGAGTGTGCTCCCACTGGGTTAGTGCCATTCAACCAAAAGCCAGGATCACAGCTGGCGGTGGTGGGAGCCTCTCCCACTTCCATGGCAGCACTAAGGAGCAATGAGTTGATCAGTAAGAAGCAGCGAGCATGTGAGTGGTAAGGAGTGAGAGGTCCCGGACTGCAAGAGGGTGCAGGTCAGGCTGAGAGACCCCCACCCCGCAATGCATGATTATTATGCACCAGGCCTCTAGTTTAGCATAATGCTATTACTCAGTAATGTTTGAAGCTCTGACTTCTACTGAATGTGAGTTTGAAAGAATATATGTCATTAATTCAGGGAATCTCTCTGAGAGGTCTTCTTTTTTGAAGTTAACTACTCCTAAAAGAGAAGCATGGGCATTAGTTGGATGCACCTTTTATCAGATTACTGCAAAGGAATTAGAACTTGTGTTTGGCTTAATCAACTAGGCACCTTTGAATTCAATACAGCCACAATGTATGTCTCATAACCTTTTGACCATATCAGCCAATCAAGAGGAACTTCTTAGGGCACTGCCCTTAACAAGGGTTCCTAGCATGGGGCTTTCAAAAAACTATAGTTCCATCTGAGCTGAGTTTCTAGAATAGCATCCATTTGAGAACCGAGAATATGATCCACATTGGGCACATTGGGCACCAGTTGCGAGTGTACCCCACTTTGGGCTGCCAGTTGCAGGTGTGATCCCCCACATCTCACATGGGATTCAGGGTTCAGGTTCAGGGTTCAGGATCTGGAGGAGGCAGCACACAAATAAAAGAGAGTAGACAAGAAAATATTAATTTGGAAATTAGGAGCCGAGTGGAAGCCCAAGAGAGGACTTCGCTTTGCTCTGGCCTTGCCATCTTTTTATTCAGGTCTGAGGTACATCCATAAGCCATAGGCAGGCAATTCCAATAATAGCTCAATAATAGCCCATCAGCAAGACTAAAAGGAGAAAGTTGCTTCATCTCCCCTTGTCTCAACTAGACAGTGGGTGCGTGGCTCTGACTTTGCCAGAGCCTTCAAGGTTGACCAGCCTTCTGGATTCCTTGTCCAAGCCTTTCTGCTAGTAAAGGCAATGGGCAGCTTCCAACAGGGAATAGTTTCTCAAGATGTCTCTTGAGTCTTCAGTTGAGCTATAACTCAGAGGGATACCAAGTCCCAAGGCCTTCAGTTGACCTTTTTCTAATTTTGTTCCCATAATCCTATTATTTCTGATAAAAGCTATTCCTTCCTGAGGCTAAAGTTACAGCATACCTTCTCTAGAATCATTATGCTCCTCTGCTCTCCTTCTGCATTATTTAGAACCTGAAATGCAAGATATTTCTTTGGTGGAAAGCAAATCAACCTCTACAGAAATCTGGAGGAGAGTGAGTCTAAATTACAGTCCTTTGTGGAAAAGGCTGCATGTGGAGATTAAATGTGGGTTCTCAGTATATATTTCTACAGAACAAACCACATGCTTAGACATCATCTGTTAGTAGAGACTAGATCATACAGCTCATTTTGGAAGTGATCAACTGTTTTATTAACAAAAATAAAATGCTAATTATAATTTGTTCATATACATCCTAAACTAGCTCTCAATAAATCATATTTAAAAGGAGTAAAAAAAAATTTGTAAAGCAATATGTAATAGTGCACCAAAACTTTCTATTATCATGGCATAATATTCAGTGGTATTCATTGGTTTTTTGAATGCAGAAAATGTCAAAGCAATTGATTTTTATACTTCACATCTGGATTATTTAGATTATTGAATGGAGAAAGATAGGTTCAGTCTTTGAGCCCTTTGGAAGCCAAGATACATGAAACATGTAAAGTAGAAAGGAAGTTCAAGTTTCTTTTTAAGTTTCTGCATACCTCTAAATGCCTCATAGTAATTAAAGTATATCCTAATTACCCTGAGGCCACCCAACTGAAATAAATCTTGGCAACCTTGTCTACTTCCTTTGAAAAGAATCCAAGCCCATGTGGAAGAAACGAGAGAACCCATGAGGAAGCCTTTGGTATAGTACCACAAGGCACTCACTCTTTGACATCCACTGATATAGGCAACTCGGCAGTCCCACAAGTGTCCCTTGCTCAGGGAAGTCAAGATGAAAACTGGGTACAGATAACCATAGCAATGATGAGTCTCACAATAAACAAATGGAAAGTTCTTTAACTTGAGTCATGGCTCTTGATTTGCAGGTTCATACAGGAAAAATTAGTAATGGCTAAGGAATGAGTATGCAAGACTAAAAATGTACCTTGATATTTAATGGATAAATCTCATACAATGTCAAAACTCTGCCTGGGAGTGAGTTCTGCCAGAAAAGTCACATTTCCCAGTTGTTACCTTTGAAGCATGAGTTGGCTTACTTTATTTTTACCAATACTGCTGTGTTTGCTCCCTTTAACTTGTCAGCACATCGCCATGTGTAAACCAGTGTCTGTAGTGGTTTGTTCATTTGTTGTTAAAAACAAAAGTCAACAAAACAAACAAAAATGGCCATCACTTCAAGAGACACTGACTGTCATAGAGGACCACCGCCTTGAGCCTAATAAGATTCTACAGTGTTAACCTCAGGTTTAGTAATTACATGGGTGCATTTTAATAAAACCAACTAATGTCCTAGCACCCATTAGAGCCAATAAAATTCCCATGAACTGTGTTGTTCTCATGGGAAGGCAGATAGTATACCTCAGAATTGTATATTATATGTCCTTTGATTTGATATTTATGGTGGCCAGGAGTGTCACCCTTGATTGCAAAAATCTGAGGTGAATTTGAACACATTTCAGTTCATGGGTAATGTTAACTTAGAACAAATAAAATGGAACAAACTTCTCTGACTCTGTTTAAGAAGCTAATACAAGGAAAGAGCACAGATTTAAAAATTAAATAAACTCAACAATAAGGCAAGTTTCTATCAGTAACCAGAATTATCTTCATAAACGATGCTTTCTGAGTAAATGACCTGAATGAATTTATGCCTAGAAAATTAAAGCCTTGCTACAATGGAACTGAGCAAAACAGCCCAGAATAAAAACGCATTACATCTTATGAGTACTACACTCTTCTAGCTTCCATCATTAGAAATGCTTTATAATAGTTACTTTAAGAAGAGAGAAGGAAAGCATGAGATGTTCATTAAAACACCTTGCTCTGCCATGAGAACTGCTACAGGGTGATATTTTGTCATACTTCTGTTAGGAAAGATAGGACATCTCATCTCAGGACCCCATATAAGAAATGATATGGGATGGATGTCATCATCATCAATCACTCAAGCATAAAACAGGGAGGGAGGTCCATCTTGTCTTCAGAGAATGACAAGGTAACTGTATCATTTTTATCTACACATTACTGCTTTAATGACATATATAATTCTCAGAAAGAAGCTTCCTAACTGGAATATGACTGAGAATCCAATGTGGGAAATATGTAAATATTGCCTAATGTTATCAAGAGCAGAAACTAAAAGAACTCGTAGAAAATCCTCCTGGACCCATCTTGGAGTTCCCCCTGAATGTTTATGAAAGGAGCAGATGAATGAAGGTAGGCCTAGGAAAGAGGAGGCCTTTCCCTGCTCCTTAGCCAAGAATGGTCCTTAAATACTCCCCAACACTGGCAAGGTGGCATTATATCACTATCAGTTCACAGACAAGGAAATGGAGACTGAGAAACATCAAACACCTCTTTTATCATCACCCTGCATTGAGGTAGTAAATGGGAAACCTTGTCTATTGGCTATCATGCTTTTTAAATAGGAAAGTGAGAATGGCAAGATAATGATGAAATATGTGAGACTAGAGAATATATGTATATTGACTTGGTTAAATAAAATAGATGGTTTGAAAACTGGAAGAAAGGTGACTTACACATGTCACTTCTATAAACCCCAGCCCTCTTGAAGGCAAAGAGGAGGCATGTATCTCTGACACAAAGATGAGACCTTTTCTGGAATACAGATGAATCTCTCATGGTTACTTCCCTACCTTAAAGTAAATTAAGGTGGTAATACCTCCTGAGAATCAGGGTATACGATGGTCAATTCTTGTCAGATTTGCTGAATTAAATATGAAGTTACTTCGTTTTCTAGATTTGGACTTGTTTGAATTCCAAGAGCCAAGTTCTTTCTGATTGTGCAAACATGTGAAGCTTTGGTGAGCTACGAACCTCTTATCTTTGATGCTAACACATTTCTCCACATTTTAGAAACCTTTTTTTTTCTTTCTTTTTTCTTTTTTTTCATTTTAGAAACCTTATTTTCTTTAGGAAAATTTTTTGGAGCCAGACAAAATAATTACTCTTATTTTTAAGTCAAGCATGCCTTATGATTTAAAAACAACAGGAATGTTATTAGTCACATTGCAAGTCATCTGTACTGTCTAAAGTGCTTTTAAATTATTTGTATATGTAATAAAACTTAGGATGATTTCAAAAGACAAACATCTGACCTCTTCTGTATACTCAAAATAACATCCTAAGCCCATGAAGACAGCTACTAAAAAGGGTATTCAACAATTAGAGAGTGACATCAGTGCAACAGGAATACTGGCCTCCAAGTGACTTCACTCATTTGCCTGTTTTGGTCCAGAAATGTTTATGTAATTAATTTAAGAATTCCCCTCACAGCAGAATTTTGTTCAAATAAGATAGTGGCATAAAGTGTTAATTTCAATAGCAATTTCACACTTTAATTATGTATTACTGGGGGCCCACAGCATGAAATTTGTGCAAGGGGGGGTGGGTGGGAAAAGGTCCCCTCAGCCCAGCCAGCACCCTCTCCAATCCTGGGCCCCTCAGGGGATGTCCAACTGCTGGTTTACAGCTGATCCCTGCCTAAACCAGTAGTCGGACATCCTTCTCACAATCTGAGACTGCTGGCTCCTAATCACTCATCTGCCTGTCTGCCTGGTCACCTCTAACTGCCCTACATGCAGGCCTGATTACCCCTCACTGTCTCTGCGTGCCTGCCTGGTCGCCCCTAACTGTCCCCCCTGCAGTATGATTGCCCCTAACTGTTGCCCCTGTTAGCCTGGTTGCCACCAACTACCCCCCTCCCCTCCGCTTGCCTGGTCACCCCATATAGCCTGCTATTCAGTTGTTTGGTCATCCCTCACTAACCCCCCTGCTGGCCTGGTCATAGGCAGCCATCTTGTGAGGGCATGAGGGTTAATTTGCATATTACCTCTTTATTATGTAGGATTGGAGTTCATCACTATGATTTTTTTCTTTCTTCTTGAGATATACCTTATAGTAAAGGACACAAATCTGGTTTACAACCCAAATAATTTTAACAAACATATGTATATTTCTGTATGAGACACACCAAGATTAAAATATAAAACACTTCAAGAACCCTACCATGCTCCCTAAGTCAGAACTCACATTCCAAAAAGACCACTGATTTGACCTCTAATCACAGTAGATTGGTTTAGCTTACTTTTGAATTTCATATAAATGGAATCATATAATTGTATACAACACTCCCCCCACCCTTATCCACTAAGGATACATTCTAATATATTCAGTGGATGCCTAAAACTGTGGAGAGCATTGAGCTCTATATGTGTTATGTTTTTTCCTATACATACATCTCTATGATAAAGTTTATGGCTCCTCTTTGGCACATGCAAATACCAGCCACACCACTGTGGGGCCATTATTAAGTAAAATAAGGGTACAAGGGTTATGTAAACACAAGCACTGCAATGCTTCTGCAGTGGGTCTGATAAGCAAAATGGTTATTAAGTGACTCAGGAGAGGAGAGGGAATGCAGCGTGGATATGTAGGACAAAGGGATGACTCACATTCTGGGTGGACGGGGTGGGGGAGGAAGGTCAGGAGATGGCATGAGATTCCATCACATTGCTCTGAACAATGAGCAATTTAAAACTATAAGTTGTTTATTTCTGTAATTTTCTATTTGATATTTTCAGATCGTGGTTATGGGTAACTGAAAATGTGGGTACTTGAAAACACACAGAGAGAAACAGTGAATATGTGGGGGGCTATGGTACTCTTTTTTGCATTTGACTTATTTTACTTAACATCATTACCATGAGATCCAGCCATGTTGTGTGTAACAGTATCCTGGTTTTTGTTGTTGCTGTTGCTTTTAATATTTCACTTTATGATTAGACCACAATTAATTGACCATTCTACTGCTGATGGATGTTTGTGTTATTTATAGTCTGGGACTCATGGATAAAGCTGGTATGAGCACTTTTGTGGGCTCCTCTGCATGGAACTAGGTACTCAGTTCTATGTTTCCAGGAAAAAAATTGTTGGGTCGTACTTATGTTTAATTTTAATAAGCACTGCCAATAATTTTTCCAAGATTATAAAATTTACACTTCCTTGTCTTAAATGACAAAATAAGGCTATTGGAGCAATTTAACTTCCTGTATTCATCAGAATATCTTTGCATGAGATGTCCGTTTGTTTTAAAGGGAAGTTTAGAGATATCAGAACAAAATGATTGCCATAGCATTCTCCACTTTGCTATCCTGGACTGCTTCTAATCCACTGGATTTGTCAAGTCTCCACCTGCTTGCCTGCTATTTTCCCCAGCCACCCAAGGTGATTCCTTGATGGCCTTTCTCTGTTGATTTGTGCATTCCGTCCTTGCACTTGTGGTGAATTGCTGGCAGGAGAGAGGGCCAAGCTCTTCTCTCTCACCTCCTACATGAGTGGCTAAGGCTCTGAGAGGCACAGAGAGGGAGGTCCATGATTAATTCTGTGTGTGTGAGTGGACATGAGACTCGGGGTTTGACAAAAGCAGTGTGGTATCAGCAGCATCTCATAAAACTCAGAGAGGTGTAGCGACAAACTGATTTTCAGAGCCCATGGTTGCCAGTACCCGAGTCTTCTCGTCTTGTCATCACTCCTCAGGATTTCATCATTAACTTGCCAGATAACTACCCTTTGGTCAGGCCAAGGTTCTAATTCTTAGTCAAGAAAACAAAATATCATTGGCAGCTCTTCCCAGCTGTATGTTTTAGTGATTCCAGATGTGCAAATCAAAGAAACGCGGCAACAATGTGCTGTCAAAATAAAAAGGAAATGAAATGTGTAGACTGTTTTCTAAACATTTCAAAAACTCTGGAAATCCAGCCAGCACCAAAAGCAATATTTGCATTTTAATCTTTGCTTAATTTGAACTATTAGGGCCTGTACCAAAGGACCAAGTCATTTGAAGTAGAATTTATTTATTATTCCCCATTATTATTTTTGTCTTACTACATTTTTTGTAAAGCATTTCGGGGGAAGCAGATAATTTTATTTTATTTTTTTATTTTCAAAATAAGTATTTTTCTTTTCTGGGAACATATATAAGGAATCCCATGCTTGGGAATTCTGTTTATAATCCCTTGTTTTATGTACAGCTTAACAGCCCTTTAATTGTTTTTAAAAAATTAATGAACCTGAACAAAAATCAATTGGTACTAATTGGTATTAATTTGGTACTAATTTCATATATGTGTACTGGATATAACTCTTGAATAACAAATTAAAGCTAAAGCAATTAGCAAAATGTTATAATATGACACTTAAAATTTTTACCTCATCAAAAATAATAATAGTAATAATAATAATAATAGGTTATATTATGTAATCACAATAGCCTATGTTAAGTCAAAACAATACGCACTGTTAGTTTATAACTTGACTCTGACCATTTCACTTAATCTAAACATGAGAATGAGAGATTACAAGGAAATAAAGGGCCTCTGTGAGGCTAAATAGACATATCAAAAGTTATAAAATCATGTCCTTTTCTAAATTAAAAAATTCAGTTTTATTGAGATAAAATGTCATACATCACTGTATACATTTAAGAAGTATAGCATAATGGTTTGATGTATACATCTTGTGAAATGATGGCCTCAATAAGTTTACTTAACATTCTCATGTGCTTTTTAAAGATCACCTTAGGCATCCACTCAGGACCTATTTATTCTAAAGTTATGCATAATCCTAAACAATAATACAACCGGATTTCAAACTCATGCTAGAAGAGAAACAAGGTTAGTGGAAGTTTGAAATAATGTCCTAGAAAAGCACAAAGTACCCTAGCTGGTTTTGCTCAGTGGGTAGAGCATAGGCATGCAGACTGAAGGGTCCTAGGTTCAATTCTGGTCAAGGGCACATGCCCAGGTGTTGTGCTTGATCCCCAGTAAGGGGCTTGCAGAAGGCAATTGATTGATGGCTCTCTCTTATCATTGATATTTCTATCTCTCCCTCTCCCATCCTCCCTGAAAACAATAAAAAATATATTTCTTTAAAAAAAGAAGGAAAGCACAAAGTGTCAGTAAGAAATAATAGCTAATGGCAAATAAGTAATGGTTACAAAAAATATAAAAGCAATCATAATTACTTTGCTATGATCATTAAAGAAGCATGGCTAGCTGCAGCCATTTTGTCTAGGGAAAACCCTGCTTCAGGTACTTGTTCTGCCTTGCCTTTCTGCTGTAGGAGTGGGTGCAGTGAGGGCTGCAACAGGTATAACCTGAAAGCCCCATTGCTTGAGAGTTGCATCATACAAATCCCTTTTAGTCCTCAGCCTTCTCTGGTATTGCCACATGAACACCCAAGGGAGAACACTCATCCATCTTACACATAAGCAAACCTGGATCTAGCACCCTTGGAGGTCACCCTTGACCCTCAGGGCAGAGGCAGGGAATTCATAGCCCCTTCTTCTGCCCTTATGTGGACAACATTGAAGTTCACCTTCAGAAAGTCCTAAGCCAAGATGAAGCCCAGTTGCCCACTGTGTGAGCAACAAGACAAATACTCATGAATTGTTTTCCCTACTTTCCAGTTATATTCTTCCTAGTCTGGACCTCTGTTCCTTAGGATTTCTTCCCAAAATTAATGACTTATAAGCAAGGCCTTGTCTCAGGCTCTGCTTTTTCACAAAACCTACACTAAGATAGTTGAAATCTAGAAATAATCCTAAAAAGCAGACTCTTCACATGGGATTCAAGAATTGGGTCATTTGACCTCTAGCTGCAGTATTATTGGCCCTGTCACTTGGCCCACAAAGTTCAACAGCTCTATTGGAGCCAGCTGTATCCATAATGATTAGATGCCATTCTCAAAGAATAGTCATGGCAGAGACCCTTAGCAGTCCAGAGCAACACTTAGATTTTTGTGGCAAGAAACTATTCATTCTTGGCAAAGCAGCTCCTAGCCTAGTAGAGACTGGGCTCCTGGCCATGGGATGTCAAGTGGCTATGCAATCTGAGTCCACATGACTCCATCTGATCCCCCATATAGTGCCCCAGTAATCTATTTGATGGAAATGGCACATATAATAGATGGGTCCCAGCAGATATGAAGGGCAACAAGTAACTTGATAAACAAGTTTTCTATGCCAATCACCTTCCTTTCTTATATTACTACATCTCTATCACCTTGCATCTCTGGCTTTTCAGAGGTTCATAATGTTCAACCAACAGATGAGTGAACCCCTTGACCTGCAACAAAGACAGGCCAACTTTTTGTATTGGTACTAGCTAGAAATGTATTGCAGCCCTACTCAAGAAGGGCCCTGGAATGGTGGTGAGGTAAATAATCTCATTTGATAGTTCTATATGCATGGAAATTTAGTCTCTAATTGGGGAGTATGGGTTTGGGTGGACAGTTATCAACTCATTCTCCCTACATTTTTCATTTAAAAGTTCCAGTATATGTAGCAGGCATTCTACCCAATTTTTATATTCAACTTTACAAATTAGGTATGATTTTTTATATACAAATTTTGTTTTTTTAAGTAACTAAGATAGGTTAAGTTATTTGCTTAAGAACACAGCTCTTAAATTGGGTTGAATACCATGAACTCCACAGCCTTTATACTGTAGTATAGTAATTATTAATTATAATAGCATATATTACTCTTTCTAATATGAGAATTCTAAACCAAGAAATATTAAAATTCATTTAGCATACTGCTTAAGGACATTAGAAGATATGTAATATACTTTAGAAAAATTTAACTCACATACTCAAAGTGAAAAGCTGGGTTTTTATAAGTGTGGGTCTTTAAATCTCAAGAAGCAACCCAACTGTAATAAATGATATACAACTTGTGAATTCAAGAGAATATGGACCTAGCAGGATAACTAGGAAAAGAAGAGAAACTAGAACACTGAATTAAAGTTAGCTTTCATCTTGATTAGTAGTAAGCAGAAATAAATTGGGAAATTATCTTTCAGGAGCCCCAGAATTGCTAATTGTCCTTCCAAGTATATCATAGGGTCAGAAATAATCTTAACAGTTGGCAATTTGGGCCCACTGTTTTAATAGCATTCTCACTTTTCTTTTCTAAACATTGAGGTTCTATCTAAAAACTTGAAAGAATTTACTTCTGTAAAAATAAACTTTGCAAGCCACAACTAAAAACCTTCACATATACCCTAGGGGTGTTTCAAAATATTGATTTGGAGGTAACTTGCAAATTAATTCTTTGAAGTACCAACACGTTAGTACAACAATCCTATATAATAAAAAGGTAATATGCTAATAGACTGAGTGGCAGAACAACTGAACAACCAATCAAAGTGTAATATGCTAATGATATGCTAAGGCTGTTCAACTGCTTGCTGCACTGACCACAAGGGGACAGATGCTCCAATGGGTAGGTTAGCTTGCTGCTGGGGTCCAGCCAATTGGGACTGAGCAAGATGGGCCGGACATGCCCTGGAGCCCTTTCATGGTTCCTCTCTGCCCAATAGTGCACTGGTGGGGGCCCTCAGCCTGGCCTGTGCCCTCTCATAATCCAGGACCCCTTGGGGGATGTTGGAGAGCCGGTGTTAGCCTGATCCCACAGGCCACTTCCCTTGGGAGGGTGCCAGATGCAGGGCTAATGGCTGGTGAGTCTCTACTGATCAGGACTGATTGGGTTTGAGCCTGCAGCAGGCACAGTGGGGCCAGGATGAGTGGGAGTGGCAGGAAGGAGCTGCAGGCGGTATTAGACTGCAGGTTTCGACTGATCCCTGCAGCCCTCCCAAAGGGCCCCCACCCATGCATGAATTCATGCACAGAACTTCTAATAAACCAGAATTGTATAACTTTATTGTTACATGTTAACATCAGAGTCTGCTGGGCTATCATATTATAATAATGATCTTATTAACTAGAGGCCCAATGCAAGAAAATTTGTGCAGGAGCATGCCTTCCTTCCCCCAGCTGCTGGCACTGGCTTCCCTCTTGCACTAGGACCTGGGCTCCAGGACCCTGACTTTCCTCCTCTAGCCACCAGCAGGCACCCAAGGCCTGAGCTGCTTCCCTCCTCTGGCTGCCCATGGGCACCCGGGACCCGGGACTGGCTTCCCTCCCATGCTGGCTTTATCAGAAAGAACATCTGGAAGACATTTGGTCTAATTAGCATATTACCCTTTTATTATTATAGATATAAATGTACATTTTTTTGAAGCAAATGTGTATATATGTCCAGGCTTGGGCCTTGCTTTTTATGGCTGTGGGAGTGAAAAGGTCTAGAAAACTAATATTTTAAAAGTCTCATCTACCCTTCTCTATCTGCAGTAGGAAGTACCTTGCAGGGTTATGTCCATGGCATTGAGCTATGCTAAATAGATGGGGTTTGTAGGCCTCTAGGCCTAAAATATTCAGTAAATGCTTCAACAAGTGGAGAAAGGAACATCTTTGACATGATTATTTGTAGGCAATGCACACAGACTATGTGTGAGCAGCAGAAACAGAGCTTGGTAGTAGGGAAGGCTGCCTGTAAAATGAAAATTTATTTTTCTAAGCAACAGAGCAGATTAGCCAATCAATTTAGATGCCAGTTGTTTGAATGGCCTTGGAGTTGTTAGAAGACAGATTCTAAGGACCTATTGAGTTGCATCAGGATTCAGGCTTATTATTCTCTGGAAGCATTATAAGAGCCATAGCTTAATTAACGTCAAGAACAAACAATGTTTTCAAGTTTTGTTCATGCTCAGCTTTTTCCCAAAGTCACCTTCTATATTCCTTTTCTTTTGTTTATGTCACAGCTTTTCTCGAAACCAGGTGAACCCCTATAGGATAATTTGCTCTCTACTAAAACCAATTCATCTTCCACTGATCTCTGTAAAAACAAAAACAAAACAAAACAAAACAAAACAACAAAATAAAAACCTCTCTAAGTTAAAATTTTCAAGATCTACTGTGTGAATTAAGAAATAAATTTTGTCATTAAATTAAATATCTAATTTTTTAAAAATGTTCTACCTAAAACACAATATGAGCAGAAACAACAACAAAAATATCATCTCCTCCCACCCCTCAGTCCAGACCTTCCAAGCTTCATCGTGTAATGTAGACTGGGATCAAGCTCTGGGGGTAGAAAACCCCATGACGTGAGGAGGAATAAATGTGAACTACTGCTGTTTACTCCCAGCATTCCTATTGGATATAACCAAGACACTTGGAAAATTTTCAAATTTGCAAACACTGCAATTAAACTTAATTTTTCCTATGAAAAGTATATGAGACAGCAATTAGAGAACAAAACAGTGGTGACAGATGACACATGACTTTCAAATATGTATCCCAACAAAAGTGACACATGATTGCATGCCATGACCCAGTGGTCATTAGCCAGAGTAGACACTGATTTTTTAAATCAAAGAATGCCAAAGATCTCCTGCACATCAGAACCTCACTGTAATGTGCAAAACAAGGTGTGAGATTATTTCTAAAGTGAGCCAATCGGTTTAGGTTTATAAGAAAATTCACTGTGAATGAGCATCAGAGGAAATTTATCCTTCTCTTTCCTCTATAACATGATTCCCAGCATGTATCCCAGGGGTGGCATCTGAGTGAGACTCTTGTGTATTATTATAAAGTGGAGAGGAAGTAACAGACTAACTAGATTCACTTTCTAAAACTTTTCAGAGTGATACTTTTGACCCAATGCCAAACATCCAGATGAAATTTGAAGAACAAAAACAACTCTCCAGATGTTTTCCCTAAGTAAATGTATAGGAATTACTGTTCTTGACCTTTCTTTAGGAGAATAACTCACACAGCAAATGAGGACAAGGACCAGATGAAATGTCAGGGTCAAAAAAGGCCATGTTGACCTCTTAACAGGAAAACAGCAAAGGTGATATTGGATGACTAGGACAAGCTAAGGTAATTAATCAACAAAACCTCACCTTGGTGGATAAGACAGATTAACTTTTGGGACCAAATTTCTCACTCCTCTCCACATCCGTGATTTTAGCCATCTAACTCATAACACCTTGTATTTCTTTCCTCTACAGATAAGAACACTTCCTGGGCCTTTGAGTTTGGACCAATGGAACATTAGCAGATATGATTCATGCAGAGGCTTACAATGTGCATATATGTAGGTGGGGTTATCCACTTGTAAATTTGCCATGATGATGAACAAAAATACCCTATATGGCTCACTGGCCAAGTGGAGATGAGAGACTTGTGGAGTAAATCTGGCCCCAACCTGCAACTTAGAGCCAAGTCCAGCCAAGTTCAGCCAGTTCCCAGCCAACTCACAGATGTGTGAGACAGAATAAATAACTGTGTTTCAAGCCACTAAGTTTTGAGTGGTTTATTACAGAGAATTATTGTGGAAATAGTTGACCTCTACCCTAGAGCCAAAACATTGAAGAGGAGTTGATGTCTATCACAGTGTTTCATGTAGGTTTCAGCATTAATAGTAATGCGGTCAGCTAGGAATGCCTGGAATACTCACCTGTGCCCTCACCATTTGTGGTGGGCCCCCACAAACATTTCCCCAACCAAAGTTCTGGCTGGACTGCCCTTGTGGTTCTCAGCATTACAAGACTCACCTCAGAAACAACCATCAGGGGTCTCTGAAAAACCAAAGCTTATTACTCACAAATCCAGGAAGGTGAAGGACACAGCATGCCCAAGGACCACACAGTGAGGTCACAGGTGGAAAGAGAGGGAACCCAGAGCCAAAACTCTGTCTAAGGTTGGGGTGATTAGAGTGTTGCAGGTTCACTTTTTGTTAGCGGGGAGGGAAAAATGGGATAGGTGAAGTAGTCAGTTATCTAGGTTACCCAGGGCACTGGAGGAGGGGAATGTGAAGGGTGGGCAGCTGGTTCCTTAGTGAGTTGTTTAGCCAGAACTCTGCCATGCAGCTGGCAATCCATTTATTCGAGATGGATGACTTCGAAATGGATCCCTTGGCAATCCAAGGCTTAATGGCAGGCACTTACATTGCAATCAAAGATGCTTAATAATGTCAGGCACTTATAATCAACAGAGTGAACTGATCAAATCTCAGAGAAGCAGACATGAATGTATGTCTCTCTCTAGCCTCTTTGCCTGATACGGCCTGTTTCATTCTTTGAGTCTGTCAGGATATTTTTTTTTCAGTTTCTTAGGTATATCAAGCACCATCACACCACAAGGTATTGCACACATCCTACCTTCCCTCCCTTCCCATCCACCTTCCATGTGTTCTAACATACCCATTACCTCCTTAGGTAATGGGACACCTTCATCTTCAAGGTGTTTCTCCAAAGGCTTTTAAGGGTGGGAATGCAGATTGGTGCAGTCATTATAGAAAGCAGTATGGAGCAGAAACTAATATTGAATGTCAACTATAAAGGGGGAAAATTCTTATTTACAGTTGCAATAAAATTGAGAGGATTTAAAAAGAGTCAACTCCCAGCCCTGAGGTCCTTTCGCATCTGTGGTCCTTTGCAAATGCATATCCCATGGGTGGTGGTATGAAGAATGCTGAAGAACAGGTACTTGGCTTTCCCTTACAAAATAGCTTCTGTAAGCTTTGGGTTGTCATTGTAACTGTCCTAACTCCCTCTTGTAGTTTCCGAGTATAAAGGCGGGGCACTGGTTACTGTCATGGGGATGAGCCTCAGGCAGTTACTGAAAATTCTTTTCTCCCAAGCCGCAGTCCCACTCAGTGTTGGTTTGCATCTGCTGCAGGCACTGGCCTGCTCAAACCTGCTGCCAGTGCTGGAGCCACTGCTTACAAACACTGCTGGTCCTGGCCCCAATCACTCAGCACCATCAGTGTGTGTGAGTGGCAGCTGCAGATCCTGATCATCCCTCAGGGCTTCTCTACCCCCTCTTGCTCCTGAGGGGCAATTGGGGCAGCAGCCACTGCTCGCACCCCTGCTGGCACTAGCCTCAATACCTCCAGGCCATCAGCACAGTTGTGGTGGTGGGAGTGGGGTTGCCAGCAGACAGGGGACCTGGGGCTGCAGTGGGAGAGGCCAGGTGGGGGCGTGGAGGATGGACCAAGACCCACCCATTTCAAGGTGCACTAATTTGTGCACTGGGCCTCTAGTTGATTATATTTGCTATGCTGTACCTTATAGCATGACTACTTCGTAACTGCAAATTTGACTTCTTAATCCTTTTTCACCCAGCTCCTCCAACTCTCCTCACATCTGGCAACCATCAGTTTGTTCCTTGTATCCATGAGTCTGTTTCTGTTTTGTTGTTCATTTACTTTGTTTTCTCAGATCCCACATATAACTGAAGTCACATTGGTTTCTTTTTCTGTCTGATTTATTTTATTTAGCATAAAACCGTCTAGGTCTACCCATATTGTTGCAAATGATAAGATTGCATTCTGTTTTATGGCTGATTAATATTCCATTACAGCTTTTGATTCACATTTGAGGAAAGGCCACTTAATGCAATGGCTAAGAGCATGGACTATAGACCCATTTCATCATCTGTCCAAAGAAAATATTGTACTTAGTAGTACTTAATTATTGATATATGGTTTCTATGAATAAAAAGATGTAAAGTCCTTAGAATAATATTTGCACATAGTAAGAGTTACATAACTATTAGTTCTTAGTATTTATGTATCTTTTACCCATGCAATTGCTTGATTATTTATTTATTTATTTATTTATTTTTGCTAAAGTGTTTAGAAAGCCCTACTATGTGTCAGACACTATGCTAAATTCTGATAACACAAAGAAGACAAGATTATATAGTCTCTGTAGGGAAAGAAAGACAGACTTGTAAACATTACCTACCATCCTACTAGTTTAGTAAGCACTGTAAGTAAGTGCCTTGGGCGCCAGAGAAGGAGCACCTGGGCATCATTAATTCTTTTTCTGTGAGGACCAACGAGACAAAGTGATTGCTCTTTGCCTCAGGTTTCTTTGGCACATCAGATAATGGACAATAGTTTATTCTCTAAATGGACTATATCCTAAAACTTAGTCTGGAACACTAAGAGAGAATTGGTTTGTTCTCTTTAAATGGCATGTGGTCCCAGCCACACCCTTTATCTGTCTGGCCTTGGGCAAATCACTGGCTTCTTTGATGGTCATATTTCCCACTGTAAAATGGAAATAATTCCCTCTACCTTGCAAAGTTGTTGTAAGATTGATAGATAGATGTAAAATACCTGGAGCTTTCTTTATGTTTGCAGCTCCCATTGGTTTGAAGTAACCGCCTGAGTCATTTCACACAGTCCTAAGGAGTGTCCCTTCTCAGGTGGTTACAGAGTAGAATTCTCTCCTGAGAGTTCTCAGGTCTAGCCTTACATGGTGAAAAGTTCTCTGTCTCTCCTATTTATCTCATCTTTTGCTGTCCCTGACATTTTCTCACCCTTTTCACACTGGGAACTCTAGGTTGAGAAAGGCACAGATATATTCATGCTATATAGCATGGAAGGTCAACCCCTTTTCTCCTATGGTTCATAGAATAACCAAGGTGATATAGTCTACTCACATTTATATCAGTTCATTGTCATGGACTAATGAAACAATAAAATTTTAAGATAAACTGAAATTGTGTTCTAATATGGTATATATAGATCACTGTGAATGCTGAGATAGTTTTACCGTACTGAAATATGAACCATCCTGTCAGTTCTTGTATTTCTATGTCTTGATTTCCTTTGCTAGGGCCCTTATACATATAATCCAAGAAAAGGGAAGGTCTGAAAGTGGCCTATCACAATATCTACCAATGTGTTTCCGTTGGTATCAAATTGTATTAAAAAACTGGGGATAAATGCCAATGAATATTCTTTAAAAATCTACTATAGGACCACACTATCAAGGAAGTAAAGGGCAACACACAGAAAGGAAGAACATATTTGTCAGTCTTATATCTGATAAGTGTTCAGTGTCTATAATATATAAAGGACTTTTACAACTCAAGGACAAAAAGACCCAATGTTGATCAAGTGAAGAATAAACAAAAGGTGGTATACCCATCCAACAAAATATTATTCAGTAATAACAAGGTATGTACTGTTGCAACATGGATGAGCCCTGAAAACATGCTAAATGAAAGAAGCCAGCCACAAAAGGCCACATATTGTACAATCCCACTTATAAAAAATGTACAGAATAAGCAACATAGTGAATGTACTAAAATTTAATGAAGTGTACACTTTTAAATGGTAAATTTTAAATTATATCTCAATAAAAATGCTAAAACAAAAAATAAATAAATTATAAACTTTAAGATTAATTCTTCAGCATTGAGATGACTTTGTTTGAAGTCTTCTTAAACTTGCTATTTTTTTTCTCCAAAATAGATGAATACTCCTAACTCTATATTATAAACTTAATTTTCTGTTTGAGAATATGTCTTCTGGGATGTAAAAGAAAGTTCAGAAAGAATAAAAAGGAACAACATATTGTTAAGAATATTAGCCCATACTTGTTATGGATAAAATTATTTGTTCCCTTTGGGCCCTAAAACATGTGTAAAAATAAAATGGTGGCCATGGTATGCTAATTATTTTAATTTAAAAAAAATACAAAAAAACTATAGGACTTCTCTAGGGAGTTTTTTTTGGCTAATGTACATTATAAATTTCTGAAATGTAGAGACGTATTTTCCATCTTATTTAATACTGGAAATCTTTTTCATGGGGTAGCTTTAAAGGAACTGCTGTAGAAAATATTGCTCTAGAGAATCTACTCTAAATAAATACTAATGTAGGAATATCCAGCACTTGGAATATATGATTTGACTTATGTGATTTACCACTTTTGTTTCGAGGTTATTAACATTTCTCCATTTCATTTTGGCTCTGTTGACAGTATGCTCCCTCATTCCATCTTATGTTTAGCTTTTGTGGCCCTGCATTTAATTAATCCTGACATGAGAAATTTCACTTCAAAAATCTCTTTTAAAAATAAGGTAATATCTTGGAAGGAGAGGACAAAGTAACTAAGCTGACTGTAATTTAATAGGACATGTGGAGTTTAAAATAAACACAGCGTTTTTAATCCCGCTAAGGCTGTAATGCACAAAGCATGACATTTTAAGCCTATTAAGTCATTCCACCAAGATTAGTCTTCAGGTTAGGTGTATAACCCTGGAGACTATCTTCAAATGTCATGGGGACATTTGTGCCAAAGGATTTTATTGGTGCTGATACACACTGGTGTTTATACCACACTAGACAGACAAGCCTTAAGAAACACCTGATATGTCTTAAGTCAAACGTGTACAGAAGCAATATATAAAATATACTGCATAACTGCCATGATTAAGGAATTAACATGAAGACCATACACAGGAAAATCAGATTGCATTCTTGATATCTATGATAACTTTTCAGAATACAAAATACAAATATTGATTTGCAAACATGAAAGAAGAGAAGGGGAGAGAGAGGAGCCGGAGGGAGATGAAGAGAAGGAAGGCCGAGGTAGGGGGTGGGGGTGGGGAAAGAAGGCATTTGCACAAAAGAAACTACAGGATCTTTTCCTCAGTGCCCCTGCTTTCTCCTGACTCTACCAGGAGCATTTGATTTACTAATTATATGAGGAATGAAGATATTGGTGGACAAATGTTATTTCTAATTGTCTTGTGCATGACTGATTATTTGGTTTTCTATTTGCAAGTAGCCATAACTGATTTTTTTTTTTTGCATGTTTAGACTCAGAACATATTGTATGCCAGAAAAATATTTTTTTTTATTTTTTTTATTTTTTGGTTAGTGGTGGCGTGGAAAGCAAAGCCAGATATCATGTGAACCAGATGTACTTATTTGGATGGGATACAAGAAAATCTGTGAAGATTAACAGTACATCTTTTTCTGTGCTCACAAATGGGTGAAAAATATTGGCATAAAATGCGCTACTACTAAATAAGGTGAGTATTATGTATGTCTTACTAGATACGTATGAGTGAATGACCAAAGTAATGTTTGCTTTTTAGTAAAAAAAAAAAAAGAGGCTTAAATGGAGTTAAGGGTATATTTCATAGCCCAAAGCCTGCCTTCTGTTGTCCTCATAATGCAAATTACTCTCTGATAGAAACCTGGCCACTTCAGCTGGACCGGTCACTCTTACGGGATGTTCCCTAAACAAGCTGATGTGACCACCCAGAAGCAGAGGCGTCTCCTCCAGTGACTTCTTGTCACAATTACTGTCTGTGTGCACATGCAGAAACCAACCTCACAAGTCCACATTTTCACATGTTTTGACTTATATTTGTATTAATAATATTCAACTTTTTTACAGGGTGGGGCAAAAGTAGGTTCATATGGAAAATAACACAATAATAAATATCAATACAAGAATAAACTCTATTTCATGTACTCACAACTATAAACCTACTTTAATCCACCCTAGAGCTGTATCCCTTATAGACTATAATTTCTTTGAGATCAGAGTCCAGATTTTATATGCCTTTCTACATGTCCACAGTACCAAAGAATAATATAAATGCTCATTAAACAAAAAATATGTCCTTCAATTTATTTTTTTATTTTAGAAAATATATATTTTATTGATTTTTTTACAGAGAGGAAGGGAAAGGGATAAAGAGTTAGAAACATCGATGAAAGAGAAACATCGATCAGCTGCCTCCTGTACACCCCCTAATGGGGATCTGCACACAACCAAGGTACATGCCCTTGACAGGAATCAAACCTGGGACCCTTCACTTCGCAGGCATGAGAACACTCTATCCACTGAGCCAAACCAGTTTCAGCATATGTCCTTCAATTTATAAAATATTTTTTCTTCCAGAGAATATATAATAAAATATTGAGGAAGTATTAGATGACTTCATTATTTATTTACCAAATAGTCATATAACACCTACCGATATGTCAATATATTTAAAGGATATATCAACTCATAAAGTCTTTGTGAAAAGTACTATCACTATGATTCCCATTTTACAGATGAAGAAACCAAAGCACAGATAATCATTATTGACAACAGATAATAAGTACCCGTGTTTTCCCAAAAATAAGACATCCTCTGAAAATAAGACCTAGTGCATGGAAAGATAAGACATCCCCTGAAAATAAGACCTAGTGCAACTTTGGGAGAAAAATTTAATATAAGACACTGTTATTTTCAGGGAAACAGGGTAGCAGATTCAGAATTCGGACCCAGGCGGGCTGGGTCAAGAATTAGCTTGTTTCAACCACTATGCTCTCTGCTGCCTTGACTCTAGTTTTGTTTCACCCCATATCATTCAATTTACTTATCATATATACTCTTACCTACGGGATTGATTGTGAGGTGTCTTGGATTAACTAGCTTGTTTCACATTCAATATGGAACACATTTGCAAAAGTATTCCAAATACTATCTTGCAATCTCTCTTGTCAATATCCTGCTTGTTGCCTTGATGCTGCTCCACTATTACAGTGTAACTTCCAACAAGGCTACCCTGTTCCTTTTTAATTACTGTTCAGTCACTGAGAACAAACATTCCCATTCTGGTTTCTTTTCCTCTAATTCATTCTGGCTACGTGTAGAGTGTTGATGGAAAATAGAACACTTTTGATGGAAAATAGAACACTAAGCACTTCTATCTTGGATTACTTTCAGGCCCCATAAAAACAGACCTGCCCCAGACTCTCCCTGGAGTTGCATTGCAGCTGAGACGGGAAGTCATCATCCTGTCCTCAATCTGCTCCCAGAAGCTACTCAGGCAGGGGTTCCAGCCAAGCTGTCCTGAAACAGCAGTTCACTCTGAGAACCCACATCTACTACAAGCAGTCTTTTAGTCTCTTGTATGCTAATAAATACGGGTTCATTGTAAGGATGTTTCCAGTGGAAGCAGAGAGACAGAATCCTATGTGAATGTTGCCATAGAATTCTCCTTGGCCTGTCCACCGGCCATGGGATGCCTTTCCCTACCTCTAAGTACCAGACAGAGCCTCTGTATAATCAAGTAGATTACAAAGAGCCCCTATATAATCAAGTAGATTTGATGTGAGCTGGGGAAGAAAGGGGTCAGGAGATGGGAGAGCCTTTATGGAGGAAACCTTTTAGCATGTGCCCCTGTTGAGGGTGGAGAAGAGAAATGATCAAAGGGTTCACTTGAGGCCACATCTCCTCTGAGAGGACATACAAAGGACAAAGAGTGTTATATTGAAGTATCCAAGGACCTCTCACAGCAGCGTGGAGAAACCAAACACTAGCACAATGCCTAATGTATGCAGGCCAGCCCACTTTGTTTAATGGTGTGTATGCGTTTAGGGCCAACCAGTCATGCAGTGAGAGAGCAGGGTGGGAGGAGGATAAACTCCTGACTCCACTTGGGGCAGGGCGGAGTTATCCTCCATTTTGTGTAACTTGACCATAGCCTCACCCAACCAATCAGGGTCAGCCAAAGCAGTGACATCACCACCAGAGTAAAACCCTGGGGCTTGGAGAAATTCCCTCTCTCTTCTGCCATGCTGTCAGCGTGAGTGGGACAGAGCCCATGCTAGCATGGAAGAGGCTCTTTTGTTTCTTGCATTGGACTAGGCTCCCTGGTGGTCCTTGGATCACGAAGTCTGGGCATAACAGCAGACCCTCATCCCAAAGTCTATGGGGAAGAACCTCAGAATGTCCAGGGAGCCCTGTTTTCAGTAGCCCTTTGCAGGGACTTGCCTTAAACAATGTTTGGAATGAACACATCACAGAAAGATTATGCTGCTTAAACTTAGTACTAATGGCCACTTATCTCCTTAACTTTAATAAATCTCTGTCCTCTACATTACGTGCATAAAGCCTAAGGTTGGGAATAGATATACAATGCATTCTACAGTACAAACACTGAGCACATATTATGCTTGGTAAGGGAATACATTATAAACTATGCTATTAAGAAACTTCTACTATCTAATAAAGGCAAGAAAGCATAAACAGATAAGCAAAATATGATGTCAAAAACACTGGGTTTTAGAAAGATCTGTTCCCCGGGCATCATGGACAAATAGAGGAGTGCATTTATCGGAGAGTATTAATCAGGGTGGGCTTCATGGAAGAGTCGAGGTCTATGAATCTTCACCTAGTGAGTATGTCCATATCATGGAATCCCTGCCTGGTGAAATTACGTTACAAACAGTTTGACTTGTTTAAAATCTAGCCCTTAATATCTCACCTGCTTTTCTGATCCTGCCACTGACACAACTCTCCTGTCCCCCAAACTGGTTGGAACTATTGGCATCAAAACCTCAGTTATAAAAGTTAAAAACAAGCCAACCCCATTTCACCATTGTTTCAAGTAGGAATATTCATACCAGCTCTGTCTATGTTTATCCAATACAGAGTATTTCCACAGCTTGGTCATCTGCCTTACTTCTGTTTTTGTACGTTTTTCTCTTTCTCCTACCTCTCCCCCAAACCCTTTACTCTACCAGAAATACACAAACACACACATCACAATCACATCACACCTGTGTATTTATACCTAGAACATTTTCTAATCATCTTTGAAACAGATAAGCTAAGAGGGTCATTTTAAATGGAGAGAAGATAGTTCTGAAGACAAAACAATAACTGCATTTAAATTCCAATCCCTAAATATGTTTGGCTGCCATACTTATAAAGAAGTCCAAGCTATGGTTCCCATCATCACCCCAGGTGACATGAAGAGGCCAAGCCGAGACAGAAACCAGAGAAAATCAGGCCAGTATAGAAACCAATGGCAGGCACTGTTCTATGAGCTTTCTGTCAAGTAAGGTGTTTAATGCTCTTAATTGCCTTATGAGATAAATACAGTAATTTTATGAATGGTTTTATGAATGATAAAACAGAGGCGCAGAAAGGTAAGGAGACACACCTTAGGTCAGGCTGCTAGGAATCCGCAGAGTCAGAATTTGAATGGACCCCGCAGGCTGGCCCTGGAATCTGCACCCAGGAGCTCCCGCCATGTGCTCTGGACAGCAAGCTGTCCAGGGGCACTGATGGGGCTTCCTGTGCGGCTTGTTGTCTCTGGCCTGGAGCCCTCGTCCAGGAAGGGAGCCCAGACCCAAAGGCTTCTTCCATCTCACTGTCAGGCATCTCCCAGACTTCTGCTGAAGGCATTCTCCCTGCCCAGGGCTGTCTGGTTACTGTAAGTTACTTGGTTTTGCTTATACCATTCAAGAGGTTACTGATAGGCTTGACACATGCCTCACTGTAAAATCAACTCTATATTCAAGAAGCAAAATAAGACGACACATGCCAAGAAACAGCACAGCTTTAAGGAATGTGATTTGCTGAAATCGAGGACTTAACACCAGGAATTTGTAATCTCCTACATTTTTACCTAAACACCCCGACCCACATAATGCTATCAGTGGAAGTAGGGTTCTTGAGGTACCCCTGGAATAAAGAATTTCTGGAGGCCCCCACAGAGGGACGAGATATGGTAGAAAGTTTTATTTCCATAGAATTACATTCCTGGGTTTTCAAAGTCCCATTCCCTTTAGTCCAGTGAGAGAAGCACAGCTGGGTGTCAGTGAAGCCAGGAGCAAAGCCAGTGTCCAGAGTTTCCTTTACGCATCGCAGCCTGATCCAGCACAGCATCAGGCCAGCGACAGCCCGTTAGCCCATTGTACGTGGGAGTCCATGTTGCCGTGGGCCACACGGAGAGTGCCAGGAGGCCAGGCGGGAACCAGATCCCAGTGTGCCAAAGGGAACAAGCACTTCTTTGTCCAGGGAATTAAACATCACAATCTCCGCCTGCTTGCAATGGCCGCACTCACTCTGTCCCTAGGTGTAATTGACAGACAAGTATCTTCCCTATCACCCCAACTTTATCGGGCATGTGTCTGTCTTCCCTGTGTCCATTCCCCTCTCCTCAGTGTTTTACAGGGAACATGCCTGTAACGTTTGGCCTGATTACTAACTAGCTAATTACAACAATATCAGTCATATTTACACATATCACCTAGCCTTACAGTTTTCAGACAACATAAGGGGATTTTTGTTAGATGGAATTATTTCTCAGAATAGTTTATTCTGTTTTCGGACATATCAAATAAATAGAAAATTTGTCCCAATATTGAATAAACTCTAAGACAGCATTTTGAACAGCAGTGGAACATTATAACAGTTCAACAAGTGGTAACTTTATTATTATTAATTATTAATGATGGGCAGTTTTTGATTCAATGCATCATATACCCACACCTATGTACTGATAAAACATTTTTTTAAAATGATGTGCTTATTGAGCTCTTGATTGTTGACACACCCTTACACTAGCCAGCTTTTGTACAAAAGGAAAAGGAGCTGAACGTAGAAAAATTGTTTGCGGCTGGGTGACAGATGCAGCAATAAAGTACCTTCTAATGAACCAGTATCAAAATCCACTCATTCATAAACCGTAGCTCTCACCAGAGAGACAAATGTGGTTCTCAAGCATAATGTTGACTACATGCCAGTCAGTAATGTTCTCTTAACGTGGCCATAGCCTCGGTTCAGAGCAGATGGAGAGGAACTGCACCCATCGCTGGCTATTGGGATTGGGGCCCAGGAATCAGAGCTGTAAAGGGCAAATGATCTCCAGGTTTGCTGAAGAGGGACCTTTGCAAAGGAATTTGCCATCCTCCAGGAAAAGAGCCTGCATGGAGACAAATGCAGTGTGACTGTTTGATGATCCAACAGAAACGGCCCAGCAGTGTGAATTATTGATCAGCAGCCCTTTCTGTCCCGCATGCTCCCACTGGCTTTGTTATACAATCATAGTTATTATTAGGTTGGTTGCTAGAGCATCAGGCAACAAACTAAGCTGCTATTCTCAAAATGAGCCCGGGAAAATATTCATTTCAGTCGAGGGAAAGACTTTTCAAACGGCTGCCAGGAATGCATTTGAGGTGGAACGAAAGGATGAATTGGAAAGAGCTTCAATTTTCACAGTTTCCTATCAGAATAAGGAAAACAAAAGAAAACATTGTTTTCTAGAAAGCATTATTTCATTGTAATTATAATGAGCGATTCTAGCCATTTATTTTTTCCTGCCTGGGGCAAACTTTTGTCACAGTATAGTTTGTATATTAAGTAGGGGGGGAAACTAATTTAAATTAACAAATGCACAAAAGAATACATTTTTGATAGGAAAGGAGCATTCGTATTTAGGGTTTAGCATGCATTTAAAACAGATATTTAACCTTTACATGTAGCCCTTTTTTTTTTCCTTATAAAAAATTACCTATTGCCTTATATTAGTATTTTCTCCTTACCTTCCAAATCTAATTGCAGAGATATCTATATAATACAGACATGGAGAACTAGAGATCCATTATAACCATGAGCATTTGGGGAAATAAATAAAGCTACTGTAGTAAAACTGAAATACTGTGCTACCAGAAATGCCACAGTTCGCTTTTCATGATTTGGAGTCCTTCATTTATTTATTTCAGCATTTGTTATTGATAATAATAATAACAAATGCCATTTATTTGGCACTTGCTCTAGGTCAGATGCAAAGTTAGGCTCTTTTCATACCTTTAGTAACCTGCCAGATGGACATTATTAATCCTCATTTAAAAGTTAAACAAAATCAAGTTTAGGGAGGTTCAATAACCAGCTGGAAGCATACAGCAAGGCAATGCTGGAGCTGGGATCACCGCACTGTAATGCCTGCATTAGTGTTTCTGCAGCCTGCACCCATTGTCCCTTCTGCCCTTTAACAGAGCTTGTCCAGGAAGCTCCTGCCATGATGATGGAAATGTTCTAAACCTGCACCTTCCAAAGTTAGTCAGCAATCACATGTGGCTACTGAACACTTTACGTGTGGAGAGTGGGACTGTGGAAATGAAATTGCAATTGAATTTAAATCCAATGTGGTTAGTAGTTCCTGTGTTGCTAAAACAAATAAGCACTGTGAAGCAGAGGACACCTACCCAAGTGCACTTGAAAAGGGTGATCCTTGGCAGGACAATTTTTGATTGGTATCCTCCTCCTTTCGTTCTGTTGTAATGAAAGTCACTTGTTGTGCACAGTGGGCATCATGAGCCCTGGTCCACCTCAAGAGGGTGAGCCTGCAGGAAGGTGGCCATGGCTCCCTCCCCGGCTCCCCCAAGTCTGCAGTAGATCTCCTTCCCCCCTATTAGCATTCCTGTCCACAGCCTGCATTTGCCTTTTCCTCTGTCCACCATTAAACCACCCCCCACAAATTAAATAGCCCATTAGTTTTCCAAATGTTAAGGGGCAGACACTTCAGAACTTCCTCTCTAGACATTACAACTTCTTCTCTGAAGAATTATTAAACATTATCTGCCATCGCCAGCTTCACCTCATCTACAGCCTTTAGAACTGAAGAATGAGAGTAACACCATTTCTCAATGTCCTCTCTGGGTTGAGCATCCATCTCATTTAATCATCATCACAGCCCTATAAGGTAATTACAATATTAATATACCCCCCTGTTTTACAATGAGGAACTTGCCTTGTTCACATCAGGTTTCTAAATACTTTCTACCTCTCTGCCTTGCCATTAGCTTTCAAACTTGTCATTACCTCCTACCTCTGCTAGGCATTAGTCTTGACTATGGGGCAAATATATCACACATAAAGAGAAGCAATTAGAGAAATGACAATGCAAGAGAGGCTGAAAGAGGTCCTTGTAGAATCCTAATCTTCTCTAGATCAATGTTGGCAGAATAAAGAAAACGTGTCGAAGTTAAAACCCAATTGAACTTATTTGGATTAAAAATGAAATCTGATTACTGCTAAAGATAAACTGCTGAGACCACATCTATGACAATAAAATTAGATTAATGGAAAGATGATATTTGATTAACTACTTAGGATCATCCATCAAAATTTCATTGTGTTAAACATGATTCTATTAGGTAAGAGTGAAAAAAGTGTTAAAGTTATGCTCTTAATATGCATTCTTGTAGTGTAATATTTAATGAGCACTCTCTAGGTTGAACCCAAATATTGGATAGCTCAAGAATGCCTTCTCAAAAGTTTTGCAATAGTAATGAGGGAAAAAAAATTTATCAAACCTATTACATAGTTCTCAAATTTATCTACCTGAATTTGTTAACCAGAAACAAACTTGTAACTGCATTTGCTTGACTTCTAGGATGTCCAAACTCCTTTACAGAGAAAAATATTATCAAGAAAATGTTATATCAATCTTTAGTAATTCTACCTCTTTATGAGAAAGCAGGGGATGGAAGCTATTAGTCTCTGGTTTATATTAAATGCTAATAGCTATAAAAATGCTTTTCCCACTTAATGGTTTCCCTAAAACATGTTGTTTAATATAAAGTGTGTCTTTAAGTATACACATTTATTCTAGCTTAGTCCAACTCAAACTCTCACCACGATGCCCCCTAAAAATTGCCATGTTTTGCCCTAACCAGTTTGGCTAAGTGAATAGAGCGTCAGCCTGTGGACTGAAGGGGCCCAGGTTCAATTCTGATCAAGGACATGTACCTTGGTTGTGGGCATATCCCCAGTGGGGGGTATGCAGGAGGCAGCTGATCAATATTTCTCTCTCATTGATATTTCTAACTCTCTATTCCTCTCCCTCCTCTCTGTAAAAAATCAATAAAGTATATATATTTTTAAATTGCCATGTTTGCAATCATGAACAAGAGCTACATTTTTAAAAATTAAAAAATAATCGGAGATATTCTGCTTTGATCATACTCATTCACTTTTTCCACTTAACATAGACATGAAATTATATAAAACATTTCAAAGTCTCTTAGATTAAAATTCCAAAGTATGGGACTGCTTCCCTTGATTCTAGTTTCCTGAACAGAGATGGGAAGGAATTTCCAAGCACCACGGCCATATTTTCTTTCTTAGCTCCTAGGACATTGATTTCGCTATGTGCCAACTAATGGTATTTTTCCTACAAGTCTGTGTTCATCTGCAAGGCTGCAACAAGTCACTGCTCTGCACCCCTCTTCAAAAGTAAAAGCTCCATCTGTGGGGGCCCTCAGAGTCTGTCTAGGAACTCATTGCAAACGAAGATAAATTGACAATGTGCCTGGGGAGCTCAGGTCAGAAATGCAATTTCCAAGAAGATGGTGACAACCTCCAATGAAACATGACAGATGTCACCAGAAACAGAGATCCCAGGCAAGGGGAACTTAGAGCTCCTCATGTCCCTGTTCATCCGTGCTTTCCTAATTGCGGGTGTTGGCATTACTTGATGCTGGTGCCATTTTTGATCATGCGGGGCAGTCTTGAGTGCCTTGAATTTGCAAAGGGCTTGACATTTTGAGAGCCATAGCATGTTTGGGTCAAATTTGCTTTCAACATGCCATGTTCAAAAACCGTTTTCCCGAAGACCATTAGTGAAAATGACCTGGCAAACTCATTGCCCCCTAAAGTTGCATGTGCCACCAGGGAAGTCATTCATGCTTATCTTTGCTGTGGCTGTAAGAGATGCAGGGAGTGTAATAATCTATGAATGTGGTGGGGAGTTGTATAATCAGACATGTATTTCTAATAACTATCTTTCCCCAACATGAGATTGCATGTTCTCCTGTAGGCATGCCCCGGAAGACAATTGTGTTGTTTAATAAATGTTTGTATTGGTTTGAATAAGACAAAAGTAATTCTGAATTGCAAACAAATTTTCCCCTTTAAGGGGGGAGCTACTTTATTATTTTAGATACAGCATAAAAGTTTTTCAGAAAAAAACAGAAAGGAAGCCCATAGAGCTTGCTTTTTAAAAAAATATATTTTATTAATTTTTTTACAGAGAGGAAGAAAGAGGGAGAGTTAGAAACATTGATGAGAGAGAATCATCAATCAACTGCCTTTTGCACACCCCTACTGGTGATGTGCCCACAACCAAGGTACATGCCCTTGATGGGAATCAAACCTGGGAATCAAACTTCAGTCCACAGGCTGATGCTCTATCTACTGAGCCAAACCGGTTTCTGCCCATAGAGCTTTTTTTATTGGTCTCAAGATGTAGGTAAAGCAAGGCAGTTTATCCTCAGTGCCATTTTGTTTTTCAAGACACATGTAAGTGCAGATTACACGAAGTACAGGGGTGACCTCCTGGTGAGTTTATTGGAGACTTCCACAATTCCCAGGACTCCAGGTGATGGTTTGCTTCCTTCTTTGGTGTCAAGAGCTGAAGAATTAATGTTGCTTCATGATATAAATGAAAAACTGGGTCCAGGGTTACAGTGATATGCTGCCCCTGGTCATTGACTCTGCATTTCCAATCTGTTATGTTTGCCATGTAAGATCATAAAGTTTAATAGGTACATCCATCAGCAGCAATGAAATCAATTACCAATGTTCTTTTTATTATCATCATCATCATTATTATACTATTTGCAGAACTAGATAAAATATTACACATCCTTTATACATTCCACTTAGTTTAATCAGAAGTACTTACTAGTATTTGCCTTTTTGTCATGTATTTAATATGATAGAGAACACATCGTATTAAAAGTTCTGGCACTTTGATTCAAACTTGTGTGAGACTTCGTTGTATAAACAGCTGTTAAGACAACTTTTCTTAATACCTTTTCATGTCAGAATAAATAACTAGGTATTTTGATAAATCTGTTCTTGGAGGTCCAAATATATATTTTATGAGTTGATTTTACAAATAAAGCCTACACATTTCTTTTGGGTGCCAATTAAGTGATTTAAGGAAACCGGTCCCTGGCCACCCAGGTGCATTTGTGTCTAAGGTGAGTGATTGATTCTGTAGAATTTCTGGTTGCTTTTTCCTGAAGTCTCCTCTCCACAGGCAGTTGTCCTCAGGGCATATCTCTCCCTTTTCTTCCTCAGGGAACTTTGCTGGAACTAGTAGCCTCCATGAAGGGGTTTCCAGGAGATGATGGGAAAGCTGGATGGCACATAGAAAAATAGGTTGTTACAAAGAATTTGACAATCATTCTTAATTGTAGAAAATAAGACTGACAGTCTTCTTAAAATTTAGAGTACAGATCATGGGGAAACTTAAAATTTTATGCCTCTCCAACTTGTTTCCATGGTCCCTTCTGCCCTCAGCTAAGGGCTATAGCTGCCAGGCAACAATGCACTACAGCAAAATATGTAAGGTATGTATTTGCTTCAAAATTCAGCAGAGAGGGAGAAATCCTTGAGGGAGTAAATAGCATCCAAGGAACCTCATTACTCAACCCTGTGGAGACAAATGAGCTTTCAGATAAGGCAGCACATGCACATCTGGGGTCACCAGCTGTTCATTCCAAACTCTGTTTGACTTTAAGGAGCCCGCACTCCTCCAGTCTCCCTACTGTTGATTGATTTCTCTCATTGATCTAATGTGTCCTTTTGTAACATTATGTTTGGATATTTTAAAACCTACACATGCAAAAATGAATTGTGAAAAGGCTTAATAAGTGTGTATTAAGCCCTAATATTTTACTGGTACAATTAATTCATCACCTTCTGCACACTTTGGGGAAGGTGTATCTCCCATATTTTGGAACATCTACTCCTAAGCCTTTCATAAAGAATGGAGCCAACTTTGACCTCAAATATTACATATTGCACCTTTTTAGTCTGTAAGTATAGCTTGATGTACAAAGATGCTGGCAATTAATGTAATGATTTTCAATTTCTTCCAAAGGGATTGGTAGCACAAACCTAAGGACAAATATTTTCTCTCTCTTTGTGATGTTAAGACTTCATAATGTAACACATCTAAGAAACAGCACTTTTCTCTCTTGCAAAACGACATAAAACAAAATGTTTCTGGGTAGAATGTAAGGACTCTGACCCTTGTGGTTAGGAAGGGACCTTAGATGAAGTATAATGATTGGCTTTCAGAGATTGTTGTATTTTCCACCCCATAGTAGGGCAGATGCTATTGGAAGATTCCCCAATAACGGGAGCATAGCAGAGCCCAGACCAGCCAGGGTAATGTATGAAGGAGCTCAGGTAAGTAAATGGAGACTTCACCAAGTCTAAGTAAGGGAGGGAGGAGGAGGAGGGCAGAAAAACAGACAGTGGAGCACACTTAAAATTGTGGCTGGTCAAGTTCTAAAACAAGAAAACTAAGCTGCGGTGATAAGAATCGAAATAGTAACTGCCTGTGGGAATGCTGACTTGGAAGAGACAGGAGAACTTTCCTGGATGGTTGAAATGTTCTCTTTCTTGATTGGGCCAGTGGTTACATGGATCTGTTCATTCTATTAAATGTAAATTATGACTCAATAAAAAGCTTAGCCAAAGCAAACAAACAAAACAGGCAGGTAAAAACAGGAAAAAAATTACAAGATGAAGGAATTAGGAAGTAGGAGTGGGTTAGGTCCAGACGATATTTCCTGTATGTCTTCTTCCTGCTGTAAATCTTTTCCTTCGTTCCTAAGGTGAATAGCCTTTGGTTTTACAGCAAAGTATTCTGCATTTTAAAGATATCATGTTAGGACAGCAGGAAATCTGAGGGGATATCAGTGATACTTTCAGTATTTGTGAAATGTGTGTTTAAAAGACAGAATAAATGGTCTTAGGGAAAATAGTGTATTCCATACTGTATACAACACTCTGAGCAAAGGGATGATTCATGTGCCAGGCTGGATGGAGTGGAACGATGCAAGGTATCATCATACTATACAGAATAGCTCACAAACTAAAAGTTAGAAATTATTTATTTCTGTAATTTTCCATTTAAATATTTTTGGAGTGCAGTTACTTCAAGTAACAAGCCACAGCAAGCAAAGCAGTTGATAAGAGGGTCCATTGTATTAATATCTTCATTTTACTAGCAAGGAAACTAAAACTTTGGAAGGTAATTGAACTGAGTTCCCAAATAGATGAATGATATTGATCTTAAAATATAATATTCCTTGCTCTTAAACAACATGTTTTGAGTTTCTGGTAAAGGAGGGAACTCAAAGAGTTATAAACAAGCAGAAACCAGATAAAATCCATTTCTCCTGTAGATCATTCCCATACTGAGTGACCCTTTATGATGTTTTTGGATGACTAATCTCCACTCAAAGAATTGGCCAAGTAAACTAGCCCTTGCTTTCTAAAATACTGTATACAAAGCATGTCAGCTGATGTTCCTGGCACATACTTTCCTGTAGAGAGACTGTGCTACCTGCCTACACCTCCTTGTTACCAATAGATAAACTGAATACTTATAGCCCCGTGGGCTTATTAGAGTTGTTCTCAGTATTATAATTATGAAAATTATTAAATATAAAGGAAACTACCACAATATGAGTGTAAAAAACAGATGCTTTTGTCTTATTAAAGACTTTATTATTTGCTTTTAGATTCTCAATCCAAGTAAGCCAATCAGTACTGAATTTATATGTAATCTATGAATCAATAAGAAAAGTAATGAAAATTTGTAATTTGATCAGGCATTTAACACATGAGGGTACTAATACAAAGAGGTACCCAACTCCTTGATTATCAGGGAAATGTCAATTTCAACTTCAGCGCCATGCCAATGACTGTGCTAATGAAGGAAGCTAGAACTCTCCTACACCATGGGGGTAGAAATGAACACAACCACTGTGGAAAACTGACAGCATCTGTAATGATGAAAATTATATACTCTGTGATCCAGCAATTCAACTTCTAGGTATCTACCCAGGACAAAGGCACAGTGTGTTCACCAAAAAATATGCACTGAAATGTATAGCATGGCACTGTGATAATAGCACAAAATGGGAAGTGATCCAAATGGCTATTATTAGTAGAACAAAACCGTGGTTTAGTTATATAATGGACTGCTTCAGCACAATATGAAAGAGCAAACTATGTTTACAACTAGCAATCGGGATGAAGCTGACAAATATAAAGCTGAGCAAAAGAAGCAAAACATGAAAGAATATATTTTATATCATTCCCCTTACATAAAAGATAAACATCATCTATTGTGATTGTAGTCAGAATAGTAATTATTTTGGGGGAGGCTTGGTGGGAAAGTAACTAGGAGAAGAGACAGGAGGGACTTTGGGCATTTCTCTATTTCTTGATCTAGGTTAGCAATTCCAAAGATGAGTCTACTTGGAGAAAATGTATTTAAAAAATGTATACTCGCATTATGTTGAGTATATTTGCTCTATTCGAGTTTAAAACATTGCAAAGAATTATTTTTAAATAAGTTATGAATAAAAGAAAAAAAACAACCAATAAAAATCTGGGCAGAAAATATAAACATATAGATGGTTGCAACACTCAGATTATTGAACAAGTGTCTTTATTTTCTCCATTTTAAAGCCACTAACATGGGAAAGAGTGGATTATGATTAAGATTTCTGTGAAACAACATCAATAGCAACAAAAATCATGAAACCAATTCAAACTTAAAGAAAAGGCTATTGACTATAGTCCTATCTCAGGAGAGTGTCAAAGACATGTGCACATGTATCTTTTATAGCAACACAAAATAACTAAATGATTTAAAGTAGATACGCTTACACTTATTTACTTCATATATATCACTAACAACTACCAGACCCAAAAACAGGGCCTGATAGCTTATTTTGTATTGATAAACACAAATAGATATCCTTGAGGCTTTCAGGAATTCTGACTCTCTAGGTCCCTTCCCAACTGCACATTGAACAGCTTCATAAATTCATTTGTTTTCTCCTAATGAAGGAGAAGTGGAACTTTGATTTTTGACCTGGTAAATGACTAGCTGTCCTGGGCAGCTCAGAGCCCTGGAGCTCCTTTCCTTTTACATCTGTTGATATCATGGTTCTTTAAAGGGTCATCTGTCTCTTGGAAATTTACCCAGCAAATTGATAATGACTTTAAACTTTATTGCAAGGCATAAACTACAATAACATTCCCAACAATGGATTTTTAGTAAGAAATGCCAAACTACTAATATGCAAAATGAAAATGTTTTATTTTGTGTCACAATAATATTCAAAGTATATGCTTTATCTGCAATATAGTTGGACAACTGTATCTTTCTCAATTAAAAATACACACCTGTAAATAAAATGAGCTTCCCTCCCTACCTACAGCTCCAATCCTGTGTTCCATAAAAGCTTTCTCAGAATTTCTGGAGCTTATGTTGTTATAGTCTCTCTCTCTCTCTCTCTCTCTCTCTCTCTCTCTCTCTCTCTCTCTCTCTCTCTCTCTCTCTCTCCCTTTCCTCCCTCCTCTCTTCTCTCATTTCGGTTTCCTGCGTACTTTCCAACTTTCCTTCCGTAGCTATCCTTTCCTTTGCACTACAAACATAAGCAGAGACCCCTTTCCTCATTTCTCCCAAAACACTTGGGCAAGTCTGTTCTTTAGAATAATAACCACCACTCAGCTCATTGTCTGTCAGCCATTCCTAATCAGACTTTTTCTCACTGGCAGATTTTTCTCCTAAGGTCTCTGATTCTCTAGCATTGGGGTTGCTCCTTCACCTCCCCAAATTGACCTCATATCTGTACTTCTGAGCTTGCTCCCAAACTGTCATTTTCCATTGGGAATGCTTCCACCTTCTCTTTCTCTACCTCTTTCCATCTACTCATCCCAGCTCTACCCAGAGAGCCTTAGGTAGGGAACTGAATTCACCCTTTAATGTATTCTTAAATTGATAATATTTCTTGGAGGGAAATTCTGTGGGTATCTCTTAAAGTGACACTTCTAAGCAAATGAAAAATACTAGGGAACTTATTTCCTGGAGGGAAATTCTGCGGATAGTTCTTAAAGTTACACTTTTAATTGAGTGGAGACTCTAAGGACATCATCATTTCTGAACTGTTCAATGGGCTTGCTATCCCATTTCTTCTTGGTTGATCTGCCCTCGCCACTCACGACTCATTTCTTCCCCCATCTGCTCCAAAGCGGTCTGCAGTCTCTCTGCCTGCCTGCCTCTTCTCCCTCTTCCCTCTTGCCCTTCCCTCTCTCCGCCCTCTCCCATCAAGAAAAGGCCTGAGGTTTTGTCCATTAGCTGAGCTGTTCAGTGGCAGAATGAAAAGCTGGCCCTGAAAGGAGGATTTGCATATCTCCCAGACAAAGGTTCAAAGTGCCCTCCCGCAGAGTTCCCTGTGCAGAGCTGCGCCTGGACGCTAGCGCCTGCATGGGGCAGCTGGGAGGCATGGACGTGCCCCCTCCAAATTCCAAACCTGAGAGATTGGACGCTAGGTGGTGAGCACGATAGGAAAGTGATATATCACGAGAACAGACCATCTAAATTCCAGAAATCTAGATGTGAAAATGGGTTTTGCCACGTAGCAGATTCAGGCATTCTGATGCGGGTATTCAGAGGATTTCAGATAATGCCCGTTTAGAGTGGCATCAGTTCATCAGGAGGCAGAGTGATTTGGTAAAAGCACATTAATGGAATGTCTATGGAAATTCTGTAAGGACAGCTGGTCCCAGGAGACTTTCAAGCCTTTCAATTTCTTCTTTAGGGTTAAGGCTGCATCGCCACTAGGAATTTTCCTCTGGGCAGTGAGGCTGCATCATACTGGTTACTGCCTTTGGTCCTTCTTGAGAATTCAGATCTGCCTTCCCTCAGCCTTGTCATCTGTCTCTGTTACAGTTTTGTTGTTTTGTAATTATATGTTATTTGTACATCATCCCAACCTGTCTTCTGAACTGACTCCCAAACTCCATACGAAAAGGCAGGTGCTACGTTCTGTGCCACTGAAATGCCTGGTTTATGCCCTCCCGGTCCCCTAAAATCAAGGCCTAAAGCAGAGAGGGACGGCATCCCTGCTCAGAAAACTACCTCTGCTCATAGCCAATTACAGCCTAAAAGCTAAATCTTGTAAGCTTCCTCTCCTGCCCCACAGGGATACAGAATAAGAGTCATGTGTGTGGAAACAAAGCAATCACTTAAAAGGTAACAAGGCACATTCCCAAACTAAAACCGTGACGCACCCTACACACGCAATATTGATATTTCAGATTATATGTAATTGAACTGAGGTTGTAGTTTATTTTCCCAGTGCAAACATGTGTTTAATTACAGAAAAATGTGCATCTCTGTAACACTGAATTTTAAGCACCAGGTTCTAAAGTTTATTGATTGATGATTATTGTGGGGAAACATGAGCTCTTATGCATAAATCTTTTGACAGGAGCTGTCTGTCAAAAATAATGATCCTTTTAAAGCTCATGAATAAATAATGATGCAGGTCCACTTTGCATAAAAATACATACTCATTTACACCCTGTCCACCGAAATGAAATATGGTTATTTAAAATAATGACTCTGTGATGGGTGAGTAATGAAACATTATTAATTTAATAGACACAGTATTTTATACTTACTCTCAGATTACATGCATCTATTTTCAGTATTAACACGTTAGGGTATTTTTTTTTTTTTTAAGACTTCTACCAAAACATCTGGTACAGAAAATCCTTTCATGGATGGGATTGTGAATGTTAATTCTGCCACGCGGGGGTCTTCTGTTGGTCAGGAGCTGGAAAGTAATGATGGGCTGTCACTGTGCTGATGGTTTATTGTCTGCCCTGACTCGCAGCAGCCAAGCAGAGCCGCCTCCTTTTCCTCCCTCAGGAAAAAGCCTGTGTAGCTGAGAAGGAAAGCCAATTGCCTTTCTTCATCCTTTCCCATCTGGAATTCGATTCCGTTAATATATGTCTTTTCTTCCTTTATCCCTCCCGGAGTTTCCATCTGTTTGCTGAGGAGTTAGGGGATGATCCTCTTACTTGGCACTTCTCTGAGCGCTCCCACCAGTAATTCAGCAACAGAGGAACAGGAAACGGGGAAATTAGGTCCCACTTACTTTCCCTTTGGGATTTGGATTCACTCTTCTGCTTCCCCATCGACCTTTCAGTCATTTCCTCCTGCTCCTTTCTTTTTTTCTCTGGTCAAGATTCAACATCTCAAGTGGTGATAGTAGGAAAGGGGGTCTGGTCAGGGTTGAGAAAGGGTGTGACCAGCTTTGGGAAGAAGGCAAAGAGGAATCATTGTTCAGTTTTCTTTCCCCCAAGCCCAGCTGTTCACCTTCGAATCTCCAGCCAGTTTTCAAAAGTCTCGGTTTTTGAATATGAGCAATGCTGATGGCAGTTCTGTCACCATTTTACAGGTGGGGGCTGAGTGAAATGGTGTGCACGGTGCAGGTGCGTGCAGAGGCATTCCTGCTCTTAACCTGCTAACTGAGCAGGACATATAAATACGTCAAACGTAAACAATAGCGGATACGGGTAGGACGTATGATTACGTCCTTGAAATATATGTTGAGCCCTGAAACAGGCGGAACGTATATTTCCGAACAACAAAGGTATTGGTCATCCATACATGTCTCAACATGAATTTAAGACACGGAAGGAATCAGTATAATTTCGCTATCGAGAGTGGTGGATGTGTTCTGGGTGAGCAGTGACGGGTACGTACTTACACTTACCTATCTATTTTCGTATTATATATTATTTACTTATATTTTTTATATCTCCAACCTTTATATAATAAAAAACATATAAAATTGATCCAATCATCAATAATTTGTAAGAAAATTTTAAAAGTTTTTATGTATGTGAACGAGAAATATGCGTAGATGAATCTCTTATGGAAAGGGAATTTATCTTGGAAACAATATATATCTACAAAAAGAGCTAGATTTGGAATGAAGTTGTTTATTTTGAGTGAAAGCCAATCTGGATACGTACAAAATATAATTTTATACACAGGCAAGGACACAAATTATGGTTCGAACTACCCACAAGAAAAACAATCAACAAGAATTGTTTTGAAGTTAACACATGACTTACTGAATAAAGGATTTACTTAGATAATTTCTATACGTCAATTCATTTGGTTGAACTCTTGTGTCAAAACAATACAGACATTGTTGGAACAATGAGGATAAACAGAGTTGGAATCCCCAGTGAAATAAAAACAAAAAAATTACAGAAAAATGAACATATAGTAAGATTCAAAGACAAACTTATGGTTTTAAAATGGAAGGATAAAAAAGACAATGATTGAAAAGAGAGGAAGAAGGCAAGAAAAACCGAATGTTGTCCTGGATTATAACAAGAATATGGGCGGTGTAGATTTGGGACATGGAGTTATGGTGGCCTACACAGCTGCCCGTAATAGGGTAAAAAAATTTTATAAAATTTTTTTCTACGGTTAATTGATATGTGCTGCTTCAATGCATATATTATATACAAAAAAGATAAAAGTCATTTGGATCAATTACACTTTTTGATAGAGTGTGTAGAGAAATTGGTAGATAGCAACATAGTGAAAACCCACCCAAAGACATCAACAAGCAGCTCTACATCTAAACCATCACGCTTAGTTGAAAGACATTTTCCAGAACAAATGAAAAATGATATAGGAAAAACTAAATCCAGGAAATGTCGAGTTTGCTACCAGAAAGGTGTTAGGAAAGAATCTACATACTGGTGTCCAGATTGTAAGGTAGCACTATGTATCAACAATTGTTTTAAAATATATCACACGGAAGTTGAGTTTTGAATTTTTACATCTATATTTCAATTTTTTAAACTCAATATTTCTATTTTATTTGTGTGCTTTTGTTTATTGTTCTGTAATTGTTAGCTTTTTAATATTTTTTATTGTGTATAGAAATAAAAAAAATATTTTTGTAATCTTTATAATTGTTTGTAAAATTTATAATTTTTTAATTCTATGTTTCCATTTTTTTGTTGGTATTCTTTTCTATTTGTTTGTAATTTTGTATTTTCCTTTGTGCTTTTTATATAAATAAACTAAAAAATATATATTTCATTTATTTTAATTAAGTATAAATAAAAAATAATAATAATATAAAATTACATCCACTGGGCATGACGTACTGACACATCCTAGTGAAAGAGTATGCACCCGTTGTACGTTGTGTAATTAAAAAGGGAACTCTCCGGTTAACAAGTTTCAGCACACAAGCCCGTGGACAGGAAGCAAGTGTACAATGGACTGCAAATAGCCTGATCCTCATGATTGGCACTAGGGTCTCCCTAAGGCCTGCTCCTTGAAGCTACTATAGCATTGTGCCAACACAGGTCTGCTGCCTCCAGTACGTGTCACTTTCCAAGCCAGGAAATGTGCATTCATTAAAAAGAATAAACAACAACAAAACCCTGGCTGGTGTGGCTCAGTGCTTGAGCATAGACCTATGAACCAAGAGGTTATGGTTCAATACAGGTCAGGGAACAAGCTCAATCCCCAGTCAAAGATCAGATCAATGATTCTCATCATTGATGTTTTTATCTCTCTCCCTCTCCTTTCCTCTCTGAAATCAATAAAGATATATTTAAAAAAAAAGAAAAAGAAAAAGAAAAAGAAAAGAAAAAACTTAGTCCCACAATCTAAATTTATTGTTCAAGTAATGCAGACAATGTTGTTCAGTCCATGAAAGGTTCCCACATTCAAGATTGTTTGTTTGTTTTTTTCAAATTGAAATCAATATGGATTTATAACTTTTGTGAAGTCTTTGAGATAATTTTAGATTCCGCTGTCATGTCTCAGTAGAAAATCTGGGCATCCTGGGTAATAAACAGCCAACTGACATTAATTTTGATTATTTGTACAAAGGTTAACAATTTCTTAAAATAGATTTGAAAGGTGTGACCTTAAATGCCTTTAAAATGAGTGTTTCATACAGAAAAAAAGTGATTCAAAGTGATTTATAAAAATATACATCCACAAAATTCATGTTTAGATAGACCTCTGACATAATTACAAAGTGTGAATTTAGACCTTGCACAGACACAGTTTTGGTAAAGGCTAACTCCAACCAGCAAATAATTTTCTTTTTAATTGTCTTCACATGAGACCTCTGAGCTGAGCACAGAAATGGTGGTGTTTCTGTGTGTCCCTTTCACTCTCTTATTTATATAACAAGATTGGCTCTTTTCCTCGATATTATTCAACTGTCCATTTTGTGCCAAAGTTACTCTCCTACACTTTGTGCATGTTCTAACTGTTCTTGGGAAATAAGCCTATAGATTTTTTTCATAGGCCTCATCCAGCGTTATTATTCTCAACTTGTATTATTAGATTTAGAGAGAACACAATTTTTAATTTTCTTTTACTGTGCAATAAAATTCTTACCAAATTAATTTAAATCAATAAGTAACTACATTTTAGTTTGTAAGTAATTTCATTTTAGTTTGTGCTAAGTGCAGCACTGATTTGGGCTTCATAAAGAAACAGCCTGAAAAAGATATCACAGACCTAAAAAAGAGCATTGCAGGACATCACATTCACCTGCATTTCCCAAACAGGACAAAAACACCAGACAAAACAGAACATTATTAATTCAAACATTTCTCTGTAAGAATTTTAAGAATGTCTAAATACACACGTCATTTAGAGATTGTTTTCTTATAGTAAATAAATATATTCTGATATATACCTTCGAGGGACAACTACTGTCCCTGATTTCAAGTTGTCTCCAAAATAATGCATTGTTAACACTTGGGTTTTGAACCATAGGAGTGCTAAAGTAAAACTGAGAACTTCAGACCAAACCAACACCAAAAGGCACCATTCCACTGGAAAATGACAGCAAAAGTGTGGTTGAAGTCACCTCACTTTTAGTAAAGGCCATACTAAATCATTAAGGCATAGACCATGGCCTTAGCATTCTGCACTCCATTTGCTAATTTTTAAAAAGATTTTTATTGATTTTTAGAGAGAGAAGAAAAGAGAGAAAGAGAGAAAAATATGGATGTGACAGTGAAACATTGATTAGCTGCTCCTGCATGCTCCCCACTGGGAATGGAGGCCACAGCCCCACATGTGCCCTGACTGGAATCCAACCAGCAATCTTTGGGTGCACAGGATGATGCCCAACCAACTGAGCCACACCAGCCAGGGCCATTTACTACTCTTGTTTATTTGTTTTTGTGACATTTTTATAGCCTCATCAGACATGTCACTAGTCTGCACAAAGATAAGAATTAATTATTAAGATCATACATCCTTAAAGGTTAGCTTTCTGAAAATTGACAAATTAGGTGAAATTAATTTTGTGGAGGTGTGGAGAAAATAAAAATGAAATTGTCACTTTCTAACATTAATTTATCTACATTTGGACTTAATGTGAGAGCATACTGACAAAATTTGATATTTGGGTCACCTGTTTCATATATAATAGTAAATTACTTATTTTAATGTAAATTTTGTTGTTTTTGTATCTTTCTGTCTTTCGTTATTAATATGGTTGAGATAACAGTTAAAATAAAAACATGTTTTAAGGACTTCCTAGTACAGAAAAACTTTCTAAAAGAGAAAATAAAAATAGTTTCATCATGATTTGTGTAACAAGTCATTGTCATATCCTGGGAGTCATTGTTTAAAAACAAAGTTTAAGAAAAGAACTCTGACACAAAATATTATGAGCACATACTTTATGAGTCTGTATAATGAGGTACAAAGTCCGCTGTTAAGGCAGCCATAGTCTTTGGGGAGGCTGGGAAATGTAGTGGTTAGAAGCAGGAAGGAGAGGGGCTTTTGGTTTCTGGAAATAATCTTTATTTTGTTTGGAATTTTTGGGAGGTTTAATTTTTTTCTAATCCAGATGCTGGTTACACTGGTTGTGTTTAGTTTTTAAAATGTAATGAGCTGTATACATTTGCTTTGATTCTTTTCTCCATGAGTATTATAATTTCTTAAAAAGTAAAAAAAAAAAAAAAAAAAAAAAAAAAGGTGAAGTAAATTTTCTACTGGTTCTTTTCCCCAAACTCCACTATTCTGTGAAAATTATCTTCTTAAAGTGGGAAATTCAGCATCAGTCAGTGAGACATTCTTAGGTGATTTGGGGCATTTTGAACACTTATGAATGTCTGTGTGCTTAAATTTCTATTTGCTTTTTACCTTTCTCTGCTTTCCCTCTCTATGCTCACTCCATGACTGTCATCATTTGTGGCTCTCAATAGTCTTGTCATCCTTCCTTCTTATTTACTCCTAATCTGCTGCAGGCTGGGAGATGAACAGATAATCAAGCTTAATTTTGCAGCCAAGATATGAAGCCTGAATTCTGAGAGCTCAAGGTGGCGAGAAATCTGACCTGCTGATAAATGAGTGAGGCAGCTCTGCCTCAAGAACCCTTAACTTCTAGAAGGACCTCAGATCTCTACAGTGACCTTCCACGGACAGAGATTATTTCTGCTGGATCCTCAGAAGATGTTGTTCTTTCTTAAACTCTCTTTGAATATTTCTAAGGATTTTCAAAAACAACTTTGTTACTCACCCAGATATTCTATTGCAGAATATTTATTGTTAATAAGACTATTCATTCTTTTTCTTAAGCTCAGACATATCTCCTTATAATTTCTATGCATTGGTCCTAAGACTTTCAATTAGACAAGCACAATAAATCTACACGTTCTCAACATCAACTTGACATCAGAGTGAGCTAGGGAGCTTTGTGCAAAAAAAAAAAAAAAAAAAAAAAATTGAGGAAGCCCAGGCACATATGGAGGTTCTGAATCAGGTGGTCTGAGTGGCTGAGGCATCAGTCCTTGTGCACAGTTCTAACAGGGGTGCACAGTTAAGTTTGGGAAACATGTCTGTACTTTTTACATGACAGCCTTTCCCTTCTGATGTGAGACAGATCCTTTGTGTCCTCTCCTTTCCAAGCCACGAAGCTCTGGTCTCTTTGGCTGTTCCAGAGCCTTTGCTGCAGCCCTTAGATCTGCATCCTGGACTTCACTTTTTTGATGTGCTTTTCAGTGTGGCAGCTGAGGGATGAACTCAAAGCTGCAGCTGAGGTCTCACTGGATTGGAATTGAACTTCTCCCTTTTTTTCTAGATTCTAGGCTTCTATTGCTGCGGTCTAACAATATGTCTGCTTTAGTCATGTTGTACTATCTGTCGTCTTACTTTGAAGGTATGGCCAGTCATAAATTACAGGCCTTCTTACCTAATTTTTTCCTTCTTTTCTTCCTTTCTACCTGTCTGCCTGCCAGCATTCCTTCTCTCCTTCATCAGTAATTATTGAGTGTTACTTGGGATTTGGCCGTGGGGTTCAGGAAGGAATCAACACAGACATAGCCTCTGCCTTGCCAGAGTTGGAAATCAGACAAGTAAAGCAGCAGTGATGTGCTCGGGCTAATTCTCACCTATGCTGTGCCAGAACAACTGATTTATGAGCATCCCTAACTTGAGCCAGAAAGGATGCAAGGCTATTGACAGAACCCTTGAAGCACTGCTGCTCACCTGGAGTGCCAGAGTCCTGCTTGCCCAGTCAGGTAGGCTCCAGTATCTATTTAACAATACCTGGAAGTCAGATTTTATGGGTTACAACCAGGGGATTTGACGAGAAAGATGGGACTTAGGTCCCTCAGTGAGAACTATAAACATTATATTACCTAGACTTATATTCTCCAATCATGATTGCCAGCCTGGTGGAGGTAGCCAGCTATTTCTCCAAATCCCCTTTCCTTTGTCCCCTAATGACTGTAATGTGGGGTCTGAGCTGTGATTCAGGATACTCTGCTGTTCTCAGAGAGCCATCATTTTGCAGCTGCGTGAAGAACTGAGCCTCGCCCTGTTCCCAGATCTGGTTGCCTGTTTTGCGAGCGGGAGGCTGAGCTGTGGGCTGCTGCTGCTCTGCGGTTGCTGCTCCTGAGCTCTGTGTGTGCCCGTTGGTGTTCCCTCTGCTGCTCCTTCCTAGTGTTAACTGTCCTACTGGTCTCACGATCGAGTGGACATTTTCAATTCCCTTTGAATGCAAGAGCCACGTGCTCAGAGTCCAGAAGCCCTGTCTGACATTTCCGCAGGGGCCTTGTGAAATGCTTCTTGGCAGCAGGAGCCCTGGGGCCTTCCCTGTCTAACCCGGAATAGCCAGTGTTTGGCGTGCTACGTACATTATCCCTGAAACATTTCGTCTTGTTGGTTTGGGGCTAGAATGACAAATCTGTCAAGACCATTTTGAATCTTGAGTCTGTCATCCATCTTGACTTCAGGCCTCTGAAAATTTCATTACTGTGGCTCCTTCCATGTCGTGTGAAGACTGAGCCAAACACTGGCAGTTTCAGATTAAGAATAGAGAACTGAGAATGCAACCAGACACCTCTAAGTGGATATTGATCCATTAATACATTCTATTTTGTTATGGCCATTCAGCCAGTCCACATGTTTTTGTTGTTTTGAACATTTTATATTGTGAAATATAAGTTACTTAATGAAAAGTGCCCCAAACAAAAACACACAGCTTAATAAATTATCACAAAGTAAACAACTATATAATCTTCCACATCAAGAATAGAAATTTCTCCCCAATCATCAGCCCACAGATAATCACCACCCTGGTTTTATGGAAGTCTTTGGTTTGTTTTATAGTTTTAACACATAAGAATATAACCCTGAGCACAAGAGTTCAGTTTTGCTTGTTTTTTGAGTTTATATAAATTAACTCATACAGCCTTTCTTCTTTTATGTCTAGTATATGTCTTCTGATGAACTGCGTTCTTAATTTTAATTTATTTATGAATATTTCTTTTTATAAGCACTTTCCCTAACCAGATTATGAGATAATCTTCTATTTTACTTTTTAGAAATGTTACCTTGTTTTCCTTTTCACATATAGATGTCCAATGAATATAAAATTAATTTTTTTGTATGGCATTAGGTAAGTGGAGTCAAGTTCCATTTATTCATATTACCCATTTATCCAACATATCCCCAGAACTATTAATCAATAAGCCACAGTTTCTCACTGTCCTGTAGTTGCTTTTGGTAATAAATCAAGAATTCCCATAATATAGAGAGCTTCTGATTTCTTAAGTCTATTCTACTTATCAACTTTGTCCCAAGATCACAATGTCTTAGTTACTGCAGTTTTATAGTAAGATTTGATAGGTGAGAGAACAAAATCTCATACCTTTTCTTCTTCAAGAGTGATTTGCCTACTCTTATTCCTTTGCATTATTATGCAAATTTCAGAATCAGTTTTTTTAAAACACTAACTTTTCAAAAACAATAATATGCAAACAAATTATTATTTTATACACCTAATGTGCTGAAACTAATAAATTGTCATATATTACATCTCATTAAAAATTTTTCAATGTTGTAAGGTAAAAGAAAATACAAGAGGATAATGTCAGATTGTTTTTAGTATTTTTTAAAAAATAACATGAAGAACTGATATCTTTAAATATTGAGTCTTCTAAATAATAACTATAATCTACCATTCTATCTAGATAATCTTTGATCCTAGAGGCCTGGTACATGAAATTTGTGCATGGGGGTGTGTGTCCCTCAGTCCAGCCTGTACCCTCTCCAATCTGGGACACCTCTCACAATCCAGGATTGCTGGCTCCCAACTGCTTGCCTGCCTACCTACCTGATTGCCCCTAACTGCTTCTTCCTGCCCGTCTGATCACCCCCTAACCACTCCCCTACCAGCCTGATTGATGCATAATTGACCCCTGCCAGCCTGTTTGCCCCTAACTGCCCTCCCTGGCAGGCCTGATCACCCCAAACTGCCCTCTCCACAAGCCTAACTACCCTCCCCTGCAGGTATTGTCTCTCTGCCATCTGCTCTCTCCTGTAAGCCTGGGTCCCCCTACAATTGCTCTTCCCTGGAGGCCCAGTTGCCCAACTGCCCTCCTCTGCCGTCATGGTCACCCTTAACTGCCCTCCCCTGCAGGCTTGATTGCCCTCAACTGCCCTCCCTTGCAGGCCTGGTCCCTCTGAACTGCCATCCCCTCTTGGCCATTTGTGGTGGTCATCTTTTGATCACATGGTGGCAGCCATCTTGTGTGTTGGTGTACAGTCAATTTGCATATTACTCATATTAGATAGGATAGAGGCTGGTGCATGGGTAGGGGCTGCCTAGTTTGTCCTGAAAGGTGTCCTGGATCAGGGTGGGGGTTCCCTTGGAGCATGGAGTGGCCTGGGTGAGGGGCCTGTGGTGGTTTGCATGCCAGCTACATCCCCTGGCAACCCAAGCTGAGGCCCTGGTATCTGGGATTTATTTATCTTCTATAATTGAAACTTTGTAGCCTTAAGCAGATGCCAGGGCAGATGATGGGAGGTGGGCACAAAGCTTGGCTTCCTCCATCGTCGGGGAAACCCAAGCTTCCTGCTCTCTTCAGCTCCGTGACTGCTGCCATTTTTATTGGGATTTATTTATCTTATATAATTGAAACTTTGTAGCCTTTAGTGGAATCCAGGGCTGGCCAGGGTGTGCGGGAAGCTTGGCTTCCTCCAATGCCAGGGATCTCCAAGCCTCCTCCTTGCTCTGTGGCTGCAGCCATTTTGGTTGGGTTAATTTGCATACTTACTCCTTATTGGCTGATGGGCATAGCTTGTGGGTATAGAGGAGGTATGATCAATTTGCATATTACTCTTTTATTAGATAGGATTACTTATTCATATTTAATAATTTTTGTTGGAAGTTTTATGCACTACATAGATTGTTAAATTTATTTCTAGATATTTGAAACTTTTTTGGATGCTATTTTAAGTGGTATATATGTTCTAAATTTTACTTTTTCTTTCTTGTATATAAAAATACACTCGATTTTTAGTACTCTCATTTGGCAGATTTGAAAAGTTCACTTATGAATTTTAATGATTTTTGCAAATGCTTTTGAAAATATATTTTTAAATTTTTTACTGCTAACTTATATACCTTCTATTTCTTTTTCTTGACTTATGAAGTAGGACCAAAGTATTGAATAGAAGTAGTAATAGCAAGCAACAGTAATTTTTTCTAATCTCAAAAAAATCTAGCAGTTTGGCAGTAGGCATGATGAATACTATTGATTTGTACAGATAGCTGTGATAAGATTAAGTTTTCTTCTATCTTCACTTTGCCAAATGTCTATTTTCTTAATTATGAATGCATGTTATATTTATCAAATGTTCTTTTTGCATTTATTAAAATAATGACATAATTTTCTCTTTTATTCTGCCTACATTATCAATACATTAACTGGTTTTATAATGTAAAATCCACTTTGAATTCTGGGGGAAAAAATCCAGGTCCTGGTTTATTATCCTTGGTATAGATTTTCAGATTCTACCAGATGCTATTTTGTTTAGGAATTTTCCATCTAACTTCATGAGTAAGAATAGCCAGTAATTTTCTTTGTACTATCCTGGACAAACTTTATGATCAAGGTTGTTACCACCTAAAAATGAGTTAAGAAATATTTCTTCTTTTGCCATTCTCTAAGATTAGTTTTATTTCTTCCTTAAGTAATTGGTACAATTTATTAAAGAAGCAATCTTTGACTGGGGCTTGCTTTGTTAAAGAATATTTAATTAGAACATCAATCTCTGAAATATAATAACACCATTTAGATTTTCTTTCTATTTTAATTTTGTTGTGTTTTATATTTCTAGGAATATACCAATTTGCCTTAAATATTCAGTATTGAGATAAAATTTATAACTTTTCTGTTTTCCTTTATCATTGGCAGGGATATCTGTCTTATATTTTAATATGTTTTCTAATTCACATTTTATTTTGTTATTTAATACATGGACTAATTACCTTTTATATTTCACACACATGCAAAAATTTTTAAGTTAATTTGAAAATTAATTTACTCTGATAAATCTACATATTTTTTAAAAATATATTTTATTGATATTTTACAGAGAGGAGGAAGGGAGAGAGATAGAGAGCTAGAAACATCAATGAGAGAGAAACATCGACCAGCTGCCTCTTGCACACCCCCTACCAAGAATGTGCCAGCAACCAATGTACATGCCCCTGACCAGAATCGAACCTGAGACCTTTCAGTCCACAGACTGACTCTCTACCACTGAGCCAAACCGGTTTCGGCATGATAAGTCTACACATTTATCATTTTTCCTCCAAACCTTATCTTCTAAAATTTGGGGGGGGAAATAAATTATTCAGTGTTTATTTTAATATAGGCCTATAAGTGGTTATTTAAAAGATTTTTTGCTCCTCCCAAAAATATTTTTATTCTACTTTAATTTTTGCAAGATATTTTTCCTGGCTATAGGACTTTATGTCAGCATTTGTGTGTATGTGTTTTTTTTCTTTTCAGATTTTAAAAAAGTACTTCCATGTTTTTCAAATTTGTAGTATTTCTGTTGAACAGTTAGCTGTCAGTGAAATATTTGCTCTTTCAAAAACAATCTGTTATTTTGTTTGTTTTAGAAGGCTTTATTACTGTTTCAGGTTTTCAGCAACTTTGCTTTGATCTTCTTATATGTGTGTGTGTTTTTTATTTCTCTTGCTTAGAAGTTTTACAGATTTGTTACTGTCTCCTATCAGTTTTGGAAAATTAACAGCCATTATTTCTTCAATTGCTGCTTCTCTCCTATTCTCCTTGTGTATGGAACTTAGATACACATGTATTACATCTTCTTACCATACCTCTATATCCCATATCTACTATTTTATTTTTATTCTTTTATCACCCTATGCTTCATTTTAAAATTTTCTCTCTAATCTCCAGTTGAATGCAATTAGTTATTAACCCATTCACTTAAACTTTATTTTTAGTTATTATATTTTTCAGTAGTACAATCATAATTAGATTCTTTTTTATAGTTTCCAGGTCTCTGTTGAAATTTTAATTTATTTTTTATACCTCTTCAAATAGCAAGAATAATTGTTTTAAATTTTATATCTGATGACTCCATTATCTGGAATCCCTGTGACTTTGTTTCTGTTTGTTATTTCTGTTGGTGTCTATTTATGTTAGCTTATCTCTTCTTATGCCTGGTTATTTTGGTCTATTTCTATTTATTTGATTAGCAAAAGTTGTTAGTAGAAATAATTTTAGGTCTGAATGATATTATACTCATCCTGCTATGTATCTCTCATTCTATCAATCAAATTTCAGAAATTTAGGTGACTTGAATTATTTTGTGGGCCCCAATATAATCTGTCTACTTGCAATTTACTATTATTCCTGGATTTTACCATTCAAGATTCCAACTATATATATAAAAGGATTGCATCAAGACTCACAACTCTTAAAATTCTAATTCCTGTCTCACTAGCTTACTGAGACATCCAAAAGCACTGTAAGTCTTTTCTCCTCCAGCTTTATTGAGATATAATTGACATGTCACATTGTGCAATGAAGACATGCAATGTGTTGATTTGATATATCTATATGTTGCAAAATTATTTCCACCAGAGCATTAGCTACCACCTTCATTTGACTACTTAATTATCATTTCTTTTTTATGGTGAGGACATTTAAGATTCACTCTCTTAGCCACTTTTGAGTATATAATACAGTATTATTAACAACAATCACCATGCTGTACATTAGATCCCTAGAATTTGTTTATCTTATAACTAGAAGTTTGTACTCCCGACCAACATTCAGCTTTTCCACTAGCATTGCCCCTTCCCCCCACTCTCTGGTAACCACCACTCTAGTGTGTTTGTGAGTTCAACATTTTTTTTAAACCTATAAACACAGTGTCTTTATCTTCTCTGTCTGACCTATTTCACTTAGCATAATGACCTCAAGATCCATTCACATTGTTAGAAATAGACCATTAACTCTTTTAGGCTCCCAGCTATTCTTGCAAAATCCGTAAATGTACTTAGGTGAAAAACAATTCCAAGATGTAGGCTTTACTTCCGTGGGGATCAATATTCTGCCAGATCTTTTCTCAGTAATTATACACTATTTTGTTAACTCCTTAATGTCATCAAATGTATTTTTAAAATATTTTGTCCAGCTTTGCAAGTAGTCTTTAGCAGGAGTGTTGGTTGAATCACATATTCTATTATTACTCGAATGTAGAAGTTTTCCAATTTACACATTTTTCCTTTATCCATAGGTAAAACTAGAGACATTGTCCACTGCTTCATGAAATCAAGAAAGATACTTTCCTAATAATTTTCTGTAATATCAGTATGTAATTTATTTTATACCAAAAAAAAGTAGAACTAAGTTAACTTAGTTTTACATTAGTAATTTCATTTAAGTTTCAATGTAATTGTGTGAGTGTGTGTGTGTGTGTGTGTGTGTGTAAAGGTTGGGGGGAGGGGGGCGACTGGTTGTTCTTTCACAGACTTCCAAATCTTTATTCATCATATTTTTCACATTTGACTTCTTGAAGCCCATTTTCCCCTCAAGTGGTGGTTTTTATAGCAGAAATAGCCATGCACAGAATGGCCATCAACCTGAGTTCTGCATCTTTCATTCACTTCATTTTTTTCTGTCATATTTTTAAACTTTAGTAGTTATAGATGTAGTAATGTGGGCTGTAACTATTTTAAATATACAGGTATATTTTTAAAGGCATATCTTTGAGAAAACGTTACCATTGAGAAGACAGAATATAGCGATTTGTGTTTCACATGAGTTTCACCTTCTCACTGCCATGGCAAATTAAAGGGGGGGGGGGGAATAGTACTTGCCACTTTAAACTATACAACATAGATTATCTTGAGGTGGGAGCTGATAAAGAAGTCCAAATGTCACACATGATGCATGAGATATGACAGTGGAGTGTGGGTAGTGGGACAGCCTAAAACTGTGGGATCAGTCCACCCTGGCAGAGGGGAGCATTTCATCACTGGCATTAGTTAGCGCTCCTAGAGTATACAGATAATGATGGGAAGACTGACTTGCAGTTTGATTTCTTATTGCAACTTGATTTTAAGCCTTCCACAGATAATACATTTCTTTAATGCCTACATTCAAAAGGGACTACGCCTCCTATCCTGAGATAAGTGGCTAAATGCTAATGAGTACGTAAACAAAAAATATGAAAACTACAGTTGTTATTTTATGGTGTAATATTGATATTTAAAAATAATATGTTGAATGCCTTAAAGCATAATTTATTAATGTTAACAATAAAGTTATACATTTTGCTTTATTTCATTTTGTTTCATTGCATGAAGTTGTATCCTAATCTAACAAATATAATCAGGATGAAAGAGTTCAATGAGAAGTAATGTAAGTCTTTTCAGAATAAGGTCAGAATGGTACATGCAGATAACATTATATTAATATTCAGATGGCCTCTTTAAACACTTAATTTTAAGCCTCAATCTTCATCTAAAATTGATTCTTATAACTTTTTGACTACTTCACAACAATATTATGATTTAAAAAAAAGATATAGCAACTGAAAACACTTTGGACATTTTAAATCTGTGTACGATATAGGCCAATGTTTTATAACAGTGAACAAAGACATGATAGAACTCTTTTACTAAGACCTTTTCGTTTACATAAAAATGTCACTAGCACTTTCTGTGGAATGGTTTAGTTTTATATTATTTACTCAATTCTCAAAGTATATATGCTTCTAGGCTACACCATTCATATTCTAAAATAAAGTAAAAACAAATAAATAAGGATTTTTGTTGTCAACATGCATACCTTTAAAAAATGGTATCCACTAGCCAGTTTGGCTCAATGGATAGAGCATTGGCCTGAGAACTGAAGGGTCCCAGGTTCAATTCCATGCAAGAGCACATGCCTGGGTTGTGGGCTCGATCTCCAGTAGGAGGCATGCAAGAGGCAACCAATGATTCTCTCTCATCCCTTCCTCTCTGAAATCAATAAATATATATTTAAAATAAATAAATAAATGAAATAAAAAGTAGTAAATTGTAACTTAATATTTGTTTAGTATCCTTTAATACGTTGGACTAAGAAAACAATACAAACAAGCGAGAACACTTCCAGGCCCCTTCCTTTTCTAGTTTGTCTTCTAAGATTTAAGTTGAATGATACAGATTCAATTTGATTATTCTTCCAAAATAAATTTTATTTCTTTAGTATATTTATATGATTAAATTATAAGTTTTGTCATTTTTAATTTAATACTTTTAATGATTAGAAAATAATTTCATTTCCTTATAGTAAGTATGTGGACTTTTGTGAGATTATCTGAATAGTATTTTTTCTGTTAGTTGACTCATATAAATATTTTTCTCTGCACACTGTTTTTATTAGAAAATTATATTTAGCCAAAACTGATTTGGCTCAGTGGATAGAGCATCAGCCTGCGGATCGAAAGTTCCCAGGTTCAATTCCGGTCAACAGCATGTACCTTGGTTGCAGGCATATCCCCAGTAGGGAGTGTGCAAGAGGCAGCTGATATATGATTCTCTTTCATCGATGTTTCTAACTCTCTATCCCTCTTCCTTCCTCTCTGTAAAAAATCAACAAAATATATATATATATATATTTTTAAATCTACACTAAAAATAGAAAGTTATATTTAATAAAGACTTGATAAGAAAATAGGTATATTCAGGTAAATTATATAACCAAAGTAAAAACAGAGAGAAGACAAATAAAACACATCAAATATTTGCCAGTCCACAAATTTTGAAGCAGGTATGAAGCTGTTACTAAAATATAAAAGTATCATTATTGATTTTATAAAACATAACACTCCCAGGCACAATTAATGGCATGTAAGAAATTTGGACCTCGTTCTTTTGGAGGAGACACATAAAAACATTTTCCCAAGAAATTTTTAAAAAGGGTGTCACTGATTTCTGCAACTAAAGGGGTGTGTGTGTGTGTGTGTTTAATTTATATTGATATATTTCCATCAAATCTACTCCTTGTAACAGCCAAGACTCTCATTTTGGCTCTAGTATTATTTTCAACCACTTCTTTGCCAGTTTTCCTTCTGACAGTATTTACTATCTTATTTTAAAGCACAACAACAGATGGGTTTTGAGCAAATTTCTGACTTAATGTCTAGAGTGACTTCTTATTATGGAGCAGAATTATTCCAAATTCTACAGTGTTTAGCAAAGTTTTTGTTCAACACTTTAGAGAAACTACCCAATTTTTTGATTCATTGGATTATTTTAGATCTCTATTTAAATTCTTGGTTAACTTGTCAAAGAGAAATGTTAAAGTGGCTTTAGTTTAATAGGGAATAAGCTCCTGTCTAATTCTAAGGAGCACTAATGAGGTAATTTGTATTTGATCCCATAGAGGGGTCTTTAACATGAGCAGACATTACAGAAGCATTAGCATTTCGTGTAAAATTCAAGCGATCACTAATAATTACCACTATCATGAAGGAGAAGGAATCTATCTCATTTAGAAACTTTATATCTCTATCTCATTTTAGAAACTTTATTTTTCTGGTTCGAAAGGAACTCCGTCAACATTAGAGGCATGTATTCAATGGAAAAAGATAGGAAATGCAGACATTCTTTCACTTGCATATTCTATGTTTTGGACACTCAAAACTCTCTAAGCATCTACCAATTAACTGGTATTTCCTTATCTGTAAACCAAGAAGGCTAAACTAGTCAGACTTTAAGGTAGCTCAGTTACTTCCAGTGGAGAAAGAGGCAAGCAGTTAGAGGAGTTGTAAAGGCGCAAAACTTTTTCTCTCATTAGCGTTGAGCTGTTGGAGTACTCTTTCTTTGTTTGCTGTGTAAATCATCTTTTTGGTTTTTTTAATGACAAAAATGGCTGAAACCCACATGTTTGTGAAGGGAAATATGCCCTTGGAAAAAGCATTTGACTTTTCCAGTGAAGAGAAATGGACTAAGTTAAAAGAAATATGCTAAGGAAGAATTTTGAATATTCAGCATTGGCACAAATTCAAACTCATTAAGAATTAGAGAGAAAGGCCTTTCCTTTGAAGTGTTTTTCTAGAACCACTTATACTTTAAACATAAGTTTAATTGATATTATAAGGAGTTTTATTTTTACAAAGGAATTTGTTTTACTTTTCTCCTTCCTTTCACAAGCAAACATATTGCAAGAGCTGCCTGTTCTAATTGTCACTTCATCACCTCCTATCTGTTAGCCCCCCGGCCATAGGGTTGCTGTTACCACCACTTCACTGAGACTGCAATCTCCAAGGTCCCCAGTGACCTATTTGCTGTCAAATGCAGTAAACCCATCTCAGTCACTTGGACTTCTCTGCATAATGGCATTCTCTGCCCTTTATGCTTGCTCTTCTTAGCTTCCATAGTCCATTCTCTTCACCATCTCAGATTTTTTGTCCACTTTTCTGGTCCCTCCTTTTCAACCTTATTTTAAAAAAGATAAAACTGTTCATTAATGTGCATATTGCATGGGAGAAACCTAAACCAGGTGCAGCTCAAAATGGCAACTTAGAATTCCAGTTTCTGTAGCTTCTCTACAAAGGACAGCTGAGTTGTAAAACGTAAACCAGCTTTAGGCTTCGCAGATTGTCAAATGGTTGGAAGGTCAAATCTGAAAAGAAACTAATGGAGAACGGATCATTGCAAATTGCTCTTGTGCCATCTCTGGGCTGATAAGGATGTCTTCTTTCCTTCTGGTCCTGGCAGGGAACCTTTCACATTGAAGTTGTATCTCCATTTGGGGCCAGCCAGTCACTGCAGTGGTGTGGCTGGGTTTCTGGCCTGGACCCCTCCTCTGTTCTTCCCCTAAAAGTCTGTTCACAATTATTTCTCTCTCTTTTCCCCACTGCCTGGATAGCCTCATCTATTTGGGGAGCTAAGTGCTGATAATTCTCAATTCTATAGTTTTTCACAGATTTGCCTCCAGAATTTTAGATCCTTACATCCAACAGTCCTCTGGATAGATCCATTTAGATTTCCAGACAACACCAGAACTACAATCTTCTCACGATATAGCCCGGTCTGGGTCATCTTCTGGTGAGCTAACCAGAAACTCGGGCTTGATCCTTTGGTCTCAGACCTGCTACAGCTATCATTCACCAGAGGAATGGATAAGTCTAGGTCTTTACTGGGTATTTCTAAAAGCCACTTACTCTTTTCTGTCCTCCTTGCCTCCATCATCTCTCACTTGGACTGCCACAATTGTTGCCTAACTAACTGGCCTATCACTATTCCATTCTCTCTACTCTAGTCATTGTAAAATTATAAAAATTACAAATATAATGTTATTTTCTTTCCTGAAACTTTTCAGTGCCTTCTCATCACACTTAAAATAATGTCCAAAATAACGAATAAGTCTCTGAGTGCTCTTCTTTGTACCCTGCCCTCCTTTCTTGCCTCAACCCTAACCCTGTCCTTGTGTTCACCACACTGAGCAACTTTCATTTCTGGGAACACCCTGCTCCTTTTAGGCTCAGTGCATTTAACAGAGTGGTTACTCTTCCTGGAACTCCCATTTCATTGCCCAGCGTCTCATGTTTGACTAACTCCTACAGATTCCTCGCATCTCAGTCAGCAGCACTTCCTCAGAGAAGCCTTCCCTGATGCCCCACCTGCCTGGCCTGAGTCAGATCTCCTGCTATGTGTTTGCCCAGGTCTTTACATGTTCTCTATAAGAAACCTTATATTTCCCCTTTCTCCCAATGGTGCATAATCTCTTATAAGCCAGGGCCAGTGTAGACCTCATTCACCCTCATATGTCACACCCAAAAGGATGCCTGACATATCGTAGGTGCTCAATAGCTATTTAAGTTTTGTTTTCATTTGTTACCAATTGTTTGACTTTTTTCACGTTTCATCTTTAATAAACCATGCTTTTGCATAAAACATGATGGATGCTCCACTAATCACCAGGGGTCATTGGCCCTAAATGATAATATCATTTTGTTGGTGTCATGAAAATCATCCTATTAACATAAACATAACTGTTAATAGACAGGGTCATTCAGCCTGGGCAAGGCCTAACTTGGGGTCATATATATCAGGACAAACTGACTTTATTTATATAGTGAAGACAATGGTGATAATGATGGCCACAGTAAATGTCATCATAGCGCCAAACCCCAAAGACAAGTTATTATTTTAAACCTGGCAATCAGCAACACTCAGAATATATTATTTTTTTAGAATGCTGTAGTTATAACATGAGACTTATTATGCTAATCTAATCAAATATTCAGAAACATTCTAAAAATCAAATTTGTGTATCCTTTAAGCATGTTCTATTCCTGGTTTCCCTCTCTGCTGCTTGTTTTCAGTGGCCAGCAGCTAAGAAAAGCAGGAAAATTTAAAGGAAATGAAATTCATACCTTCTAATCTTGCTTCAAGCAATTGTATTATTTTTAAAATAATCAAGTTGGGTGTAGGCAAGGATTACACCACTTTGGAAGATTCTCTGTGCAATTCAATGATGTTCTTCTTGCTTCCCCCCACCCCCCTAATTCCCCAAATAAGTATGACAAATCATAATTAAATTATAAGTTCAATTTGTCTTTGTTTATAGGTAGCCTTGACTCACAAACTAAATATAGACACATTATTTGAGGGCTTTTCATATGAATCCTTTGTGAAAAAAAATAAAATATGAATGATTGCTGTCTATCACATTCTTTTTTACAATGGAGATTTATAAACATCTCCTAGCATGTTCTGCCTGAGGTTTCTGCCATTGTGAACACCAAATGGAATGCTGTCTCCATATGAAAAAGAAAATACACACTGAAAACAGCCAAGTTCATCGCTGAGCTTAATCTAGTTTCTTAAGAGTGCTTACCTAGATTTTCTCATTAAAAACAAAACTTTTGATTTAATTTGTGCTTGAAAATCTTGAAGAGACTCACCTGAACCACATCAGCTTGGAATGAGGACCCAGTCTTTGCTTTATATATTCCTAAATGATATTACATAGATGTTTCAGCAAAACTCATGGAACAGGTGTTCCATTGTATGATTGTTTTTCATTGTTGCTAATGTTGTTGTTTTGTTTCTTTGTGTGATTATTTTTCATTACAATAGATGACGTGCTGATGCATTACATAATTCTAGGTATTGTGGTTAGAGAAGTGTTAGTTCCATTTATGGACATAGTTATTATTACTTCAACTTGAAACAACTTTTGTCTTTTTCATATCCTAAAACATGTCCATCCAGAGTTATAAGGATCTTTGTCATATTTTAAAAGACCCTAGATTGTATTTATAGTTGAATCAAGATACAAGCTTGAAAATTGATTTCTCAGAGATAGCATTATATATTACTGTTTCATTATCTTCTCTTATAAAATTATTATCATCTAATCTATTATGATAACAAACAAATGCACCATAATATGTGTTCTGGTTAGAAAAGTAATCTCAAGATGCTGAACCAGGACTTTGTTTTTTTGTTTGTTTGTTTGTTTTTGTTTTTTTATTAGGATGTTTATTCCTGTACTCTCAGAATTAATAGGATGTTAATAAGATTCTAGTAAATCTGATATTTGAAGTAATATTTTAGTTTATATGTGACATTAAATATTCATCTGAGTTATTCATAGTCATTCATCTTATTGATTAACACATATCAGGCTGATTAAATATTTATTTTAAAAATGTTCCTTGTAACAGGGAATGGTATGTGCTTCCCAGAGATGGGCTAGAACTTTTTCTACTTCTAATATTTGAACCATGTAACTATTGCCTAGTTAAAAGAAATATTAAATGATTTTTTAAATGCAGCACAAACATTTTCTTTGATACAAATTATGCATGTGTTCTGAAGGTTGAAAACCACTTTCTGAGGGAAGGAGTTTATTGCCAGTCAAAAGTTGTTAAGAATTCAGATCCAATTTCCCTCTCCTATAGAACAATAAATAAAGAGTAGTTTATGTGGCATCAAAAGTAAAACTATTTGCCTCAGATTAAAACCTGTAGTTGGATTGGGAGTTGAAACGTGGTGTGTGATTTTGAACCCCAAATCTCAGGAAATTGGGGGCATTATTGTGTGTAATCTATGAGAGAGAGGTAAAAGGATTGAGATACTCATCCAGAAAATATTTCAGAGAATTTCTATTAGGCTACTCTGGCCTGCCAGCTCCCAGTGGTCTGCTTACCACTCCAGGGTCTGGGAGTCATAAAGAATAAAACATATACAGGAAACGGTTGCACAGAGATAAGAGAAAGTGGCTTAACAAAAGAACATGGAAGGCCCCTGTTCATAATTATTATTTAGGGAAGGAAAGAGAAAAAAGAAAAAAAAAGAAAAAAAGAAAACTGGCTTTTATAAAATCTAATTGAGAGTGCATGTGTGTTTCTAGTGCACACTACCAGAGAAGATGTTTGTGCACTCCTGGACCCTCATTTAGGTAATTATTGTATGCAAGTGCGTATGGGGAGCATATGTGACCTTTCTATCTGAATTACAGGCTTTGGGAGAAGAGCTACAATGACTTTTGTTTGAAAGGCAAGAGCTTCAGAGCATGTACCTGGAACCAAACCCTGGCTCTACCCCATTTACTAAGAGAATGACCTTGGACATGGTAGCTAACCTCTCAGAGCATCAGCTTCCTGCTCTGTACAATAGGATTATAACAGTACATAGTCAGAGGGAGTTTTGATAATTAAATGAGTTAATATTTGTAAAGCACTAGAATAGTAATTGTAGCATTGTATTATGTATATCAATGTTTATTAAACACACACACAAGTGAGTAAAACAGAAGTTTGCTTAAGTAAACTCAAACAATGTCTTATTGTCTCTGAAAAGCATTAACTAAAGTCTTAAGACTGAATGTTCATGGTTATCAGCTCTCTTGTCCACTCTTGTCCCACCAGCAGAATTGTTTGCTTATCAAAATTTGTTGCTTCTATTCTCAGAGCTCTTTATAAATAATTTTTGCTTTTTAATGCACAGTTGAATCTTATGAATAAACTAGTAGCCCTGCACACAAATCCGTATGCAGGTAGCTCTCTGCGGGTGAGAAAACACCTTTAATTATTATGGATTTTTTTTTTAATAATTTCCTGAACAAATAATATTTTCAATGCCAGATAAAAAGATTTTTTACCACCATTAAGACTTTTGGGTTTTAGAATAGCTGCCCTGGCTTTGCACCCAGGCTTTGTCACTTACTAACTGAGATCTGGGAAAAATACTTTTCTTAACTTCCCCGGAAATCACTTTCCTCATCCACAACATTGAAGTAGGCACAAGTCCTTTGAGGTTTTATGGAGGATTCCGTGTAACCCTGCACGAAAAGAAAGGATTCAGCTGGTGCTCAACACGTGGTGAACATTGAACACCATTGTTATTGTGCTTTACTGCAGGCCATTCATTGCCTAACTTATTGCCTTCCTGTTTTTGTTATGGAATGAATGTAATTTTTTTAGGTAATAATGACTAAGTCATTATTCAACAAATAATTTTTGAGTATATCATTTGTAAAACACTAAGATATGATGCTTAAAACATAGAAAGAATTTAGATATGGCTCTCTGCCCCTTTTAAGAAGCTTTTTCATTAGCCAAAAGTTAAATTAGACATTGCAATGAGCCTAACTGTCAAGATCTCATATTGTGGCCAAACAGTAAATGGGAAAAAAATATTTAATATTTAATATGATGCATAAGTGTTTGGGAAATATTCATCCTTACATTCAATAGATATGTATTTATTAAAATGTAGCCTAGAGGAGGAAAATGCAGTCATGGGTGATAAAAACACATAAAGTAAATAACTATACAGAAGTGAAATATGTTATAGGGGAACACGAAGAAGGGAGATAAATGACAGCAAGTTCATGTGAAGATGCATCATGTTTCTAAATGCTTTCCCTAGCCTTTACTCTTACATAAACCTAAAGAGCATGCTCATGAAATCCAACTTGATGACAAGTAGAATAAGTTCTTACAAGTTGATGCAGGTGTGTGTTGTGGGCATGAGCATAGGTTTCAGGTAAGACCAGGATTGGAATCCTGAACTCTGCCACTTATTAGCTGTTTGACACTGAGAAAGTTACTAAACCTATTTAAGTCTTCATTTCCTCGTCTATGAAAATAGAGTCAAGCTACTCCCAAAAGATGTTGTGAGAATTCAATGAGAAAATGTACCTAAGTTGTCTAGAGTTCTGCCTGGTACAGTAACACTTCAAGAGGCAGCTATTATTATGCCATGTAAGACTCAACACTATCCTTAGGCTTCGTGGCAAAGTGCCAAAATGTGTCCTCCAGACCACAGGCAGCACAAACACCTCTTGAGAATCTTGACATAGACTTATCGAGTTAGTAGTTCGGCTCAGTGCTATGCTCCTATGGAGTTTGCAGTTTGGCTCAGTGAGTCAATCTCCCATAAAGCAGCTGTTCTTTTATCTGCTTTACTCCCTACTCAAAGTTTATCTGTACAGTGAGCATGTCAAACTTGAGGCCCAGGGCCGCATGTGGCCTACCACAAATATATATATATATATTTTTAATATTTTTGCTTTTAATAAAAAATTTTGTAACTTAAATTTTACAATATCTTGTTATACGTAATTATTAATAACAAACTACAACATTCACTAATGACTGATTACTATAATCATGTTGCATTCATTTTCCTTACACGCACCATTTCTCTCCACTAATACTAGCAGCAAATGTTTCAGCAGCCCATTGCCACATCATTAGTCTTGTACTGACTTGTTTAGTGTGTGCAACAGGAAATATTTTGCTTTCAGAGAACAAGAAAAATAGATTTACTTTCATTACCCTTATTAATTTATGCAGTTATTCAGTGTCTGGTAAGTTAAGTTCAAGAAAACAGTATTTTTTATTAAAATGTTCAATTATTTTTTGTTAACAGTTACTCATTTTTTTCAGCCCTTTGTATTCAGAGTGTCTCTACTAAAATAAACTTATGTTTCTATGAAAATTGAAGCTTTTGTTTTTTTACAGCCCACATAAACCTAAACTTTGTTTGTTTGGCCCACGTTAACCTTTAAGCTTGACATGCTTGCTGTGCAGTGTATAGCTGAAGTTAATTTCACTCCAAGACATCAATCTGTATTTCTAAAGAGTCTTTTGATGTGTTTGATTGTTTATATTCAGTTTGTTCTATTTGGTGGATGCAGTTGAGACTAAAGATATATATATATATATTTTATTTTTTAAATATGTTTTTATTGATTCCAGAGATAGAAACATGGATGAGAGAAAAACAATCATAGATCAACAATCTCCTGCACACCCCCTACTTGAATTGAGACTGAAACACAAGCATGTGCCCTGACCAGGAATTAAATTGGTGACGTCTTGGTGTATGAACGAATGCTCAACCAACTGAACCACACCAACTAGGCGGGAATATTAATATTTGATTGCAAGTTTCTTTAGACTTTATGTCTATCACTCCAAAAAACATGCACATTTTCACACAGACCTATTCATAACATAGTTAGCAATTCTGAACACATCCTAAATAATTATCTATAATATTTTATGATTATTAACAAATGTTTAACTTAAATTCTTTCCCGGTAGATTAGTAAAATGTTCCAGCACCAACTCTAGATACCTTTTTCTACCAACAGAAATGTCCAATAAATATTTGTTGATTGATTTATTTTGCAGAGTGATTGAACTCCAAGGCCTCATAAGCTGTCCTTATGCACAGCTGTGTAAACTCTATTGAATGAAACTGAAGCTTGCTGCATTCCAGAAGTAATAAGGAATGAGTTAGCCAAGTACCTTTTCTTCAATATGTCGTCCATCACACAGTCTTAACATCTTGCTGACATAAAAGCAACTTCAGGAGAATCAGACCAATATGACAAAAACCAAGGTCATTTACATAAAAAGTTTGGAATAAAAAGAAATAGTAAGAGAACCAAAATAAATGTGTCTATTAATAAATGTAGGAGAAAAAGAGGAGGTCCCTTTACAATTGCAAGTGAGAGTTAAACACAACTTCATAAAGTTTGCATAGTTTCTGCTTCACCAGTGATTTCAAATCAACATGCGAGGAGGCCAGTGCACTTTAATGAGATCCCTAGATATGCTTCTGAGCTTAACAAGCAACCTTACACCTTTAGACAGATGTGCTGGGAGCAGGAGGGATTGTTCCACAGCAGGTAGTGCACCCCTTGCACTACCTTTGCTCTGACCCATCACAAGAGATCCACAACTGAAGGAAAATAAAAATTGCATCTCATCATCATAATCTCTGTTTGTACTTGCTCCAAAATACAATTTTGGAAAAATTAGCTTGCATGTTACAGTTCTTAGAAGAATCAGTTGGTTTTCATCTCTGACTTAAAAATGATTAGCTAGACAAATTAACTGACTTTCCCCATTTTCCCATCCTAAGATAAGCACTTTCCCATTTAAGTCTAAACTCATTCCTTTCACTTATGTGTGACAGAAAGATGCAGAAATGGCAATATATATGCTTTTTTGCTTAAGCCCATCTAAGTTAGATGAGGTGACAGAAGAAGGAGCACACCTAAACTCATTGTGGGATCTGCTGAACTGCTCTTTCTTGCAGAAGATTTTGCATGCGGGTTCCCAAAGGGCTCTGATCTTCTCTGTGTCTAGTTTTCTAGCATTTGGACTGCTTCCCTCAATTAGTGCCCAGCCAAATCCTTCAAGCATTGTCTCTTATCTATAGGGAGAAATTAACTTGCAAAGGAAAGAAAAGGGGGATGAGATGAAAAAGAAGGAAGCTGTGCCTTCTTCCAAATTCTGTATTTTCACAGAAGTTGTCCAGAGAGGAGAAAGGGTGCAGCTAACATCAGTGAAAAGAGAAAAGTCTCTTCTTTGTGATTGTCAAGGACCTTTAGCCTTGCATTATGGAAATCACAGCCTTGATAGTTTTGCTTGGCTTGGACTGTGACAGGGAGGAGGAATGCACCTTTGAGTTCAGAATGCACTCTTCCTCCTACCCCTTGGAGCTCAACTCAGCACAAAGGAAGAAGTTGACATTCTGCTTTTTAATTCACACTCTGGAGCCTGTGCTTTCCCCCTTCTTACAGGCACTCAATTCACAATGAAGTTGACTCCCAAGACCTTAAGGGAAATACAGAAGGGTGTTTTTTTGTTTTTGTTTTTTTGGTTTTTGTTTTGTTTTTTTTATCCCAGTGCATTCACTTCTATCCCCTAGTTCTGCTATGTATATGGAAAACAGATTTGAGAACCAGGCATTTCAGCTGAGTAATTTAAAGACTTGAGTGGGGAAATATTTTGGCTCTAAACCACTGGCCTAAAGATGTGCACTTCTCTTCTGTGGGTGGTGCCTGAAGAAAATAAGCACAGAACTGAAATGGAGAAGAGTATTCCTTCAAATACACACATGTGCATACACAGAAATGGAGGAGAGCAGCTAATCCAGCATCCTTCTACCCCTCATTCCTAACTGTGCATTATATTCACCCCCCCCCTTATTTGAGCGCCCTTGATGAACAAGGCATTTAACATCATCCAGGCGACAGCTACGTGCTATAACTGAAAAGGCTATTGTCATGAGATTAAAGTAGAAAAGTGCTACGGCGTGATTGTGTTTTGTGTGGAAATTTCCATAATGCCTTTTTTTTTTTTAAGATAACTAATCATTATGGGATAATTTAAGTAACAGAGAAATAAAAGTTCTGATTTCAGATATGTGGTCTATTATGCCTTTATATTACCCACATACTGTACAACATTGTCTTTTTGGGATAGGAAATAGTTTGTCATGCTAAGAGCTTCTATTTTTATACAAGGGAATTAAGATATGTTATTTACTAACTTAAATTATCATAGACTAAGCATGTGTTTTTACTTAGGCAACCTGGAAAGGAGGGGAACATGAATGATGGTGGTTAGTATCCAGGACTCACTCTGCACTTGACATTCCTGCACATGGAGTTCCCACAGCTCTCCATCTCAAGTTTCAAGGACTTTCCCTCCAGCCAATTCAAGAACTGCAGAAACACTAACACTAAACAAGGCACTAATTTTGAAATACGGCTATAAGATGCAGCTCTGCTACTACATGTTGGGTGATACAGAATTGCCACTTAACCCTGCTGGACCTCAGTTATTATATCTGCAAAATGAAAGTGTCCTAATATGTGGTTTTTCAGGAACTGTCCAGCTCTACCATTCTGCTTGTCATATGGAATCTCTTGTTTTAAGCTATTTATGATTATCTGTTCCCACTACACTTTGCAGGAATTTTATACTTCTCAAGGAATAAATTTTACACAAATATGACTAAAAATAATTAGGAGACTTCTGTAAAACTCGACTAACTAAGCACGGTATGTTTTCAAATAAGAGTTTTGTCGAGCAAATTAAGGCTTCCATTTTAAAAAGCTATTATGCTGATTTTAGAGAAAACTCAACAAGGGCTGGATAAGTGTATTGATCCAGACATATATTGAACTTCAGCATCCCTGCTTGCTTTGAAAAGCATAGATAAACACACCTGGCAAATGCACCAGTAGTTTGTATAGCCCTTATATTTTCTCCTTTTTTTCTATTTCTTTTTAATTCTGTAAATCTTCTATAGTCAACTCCAATAGCAATTACTCGAGGGCTTAGTGTTCTTCTCAGAGCACATGAGTGTTTGTTTGCTCTACACTTCTAATTACTTACCTGGCTCTCCCTGTCCTGTGAGGGGAGGGTTGTCAAAAAGTAGAGAAAGAGCAAAGGCAACCAGGCAAAGGCATAAGAAAAGTATTCCCTCCTTGAGCCGAGTTTGATGTTTCTTAGATCTGGGTTATGTGGCTGTGTGTAGAGGGAAAGAGATCCAGGGAAGGGTACAAATGTCTAAAATGTGCTATTCTTTTTTTCACATTTGTAAGAGCTCTTTACTCAAGAGCAACTTTGCTGGAACATTGCAATTCAAAGAGAAAGTGGCAACCTATAAAATCTATAAAATCTGCTATAGTAAGTGCTGTAACTAGAATATATGCTTGGTAATTTTCTGGGAAAACTTTTCCAAAAACCTTCCCAAGAAATAAACCTCCCCTCAATGGGTCTACTTTCTCCCTAGAGGATATTCAGTTAGCAGATGTCATCCTAGCTCAGCATGGGATGGTCTCAGGCAAGCTTTTATCTGAAACCACAGAAGGTGAAATCTTGTTCGCTATTTGTAGTTGGATGCAGTGGTGCCTCTGTATGAAGATATGCAAGCTGACCCCCTACAACTTCCTCTGAATACTTTAATATAAAAAGCAAAATCCCTAAGAAACTGTGCTTTTTTCCCTAATACAGTATTCTGATTATGCATATTGATAACATGTTTTGAATATATATTAGTAACTAAAAACTCTTAGAATAACCAGCCTATCCATCATCTGAATTGTCTATACTGAAGAGTTCTGCTGAATTCTGGGCTTTTCTGCACCATTTTAATCAAAGCCCACCCAAAAATCTTTCAAAGTAAGAATATAAAGTGATTATATTGATTCTCATTTGTTAAAGGAAATTTAAGTAAAGGAGTCTTCCAGCTACGCATATGCTAACTCAACATATTAGGATTTATATTGAACATTGATATGATCTTCTCAGATGAAGAGTAGATAGAATCTGGCTTGGAAGTCAGTTATACTGTGTAATTTTTGTCCAAAAAACATACCCAAACTTGTGCTACAATCCATAAAATGAGTATAATAATGTTTACCTCAGTTATTGTGAGTAGAAAATAGTAAACAACAAATAGAAGTTAATAATCATCTCTAATTTTTCCTTTGAGCTGGTGCTGTAATATAAAAACATATTATCTCAAAAAGAAATACAAGAAATGTAATGTTATTTAGCCTATCAGTCACAGTCCAAGCAGTAATTTTCCGAAAATTTGAAATAAATGTGAATATAATACAAGATTTTACTTATAAATATTTTAGTTGGGTGGAGGAGTAAAGGGGTCAAGACACACTACACAGTCTGGAAATACGCATTTGCTGCTGAGATTGTCTCCAATGCCCCTGGAGTCCGTGGTCATCTGTCATCCCTATGATTACCCCCTGCTATTCCAGAAGCCAGAAACACTGCTGGAGGTAGGAATAATTCACAGCCACCTGTACTGTTGGCCACTGCTCCCACTGGAACCAGAAGCAAAAAGACTCCCCCCTTCATTGTTCTTGTAACCCTCCTGAAACGCTGTCTACTGGCAGAACTTAACAGGAACCAGTCAGCAAGAGAGTTTGGGAATGACATTTCCAGACCAGTCGCTACAGAGGAGAAAGTGGGCTGAGCACCAGCAGACATTATCCAGAAAAATAAATAATCTCACTAGTTACTGTACTAACACCAGGAAGTCAGTAAAAATTCTGGCTCAAAAGGATGAACTTTGCTTTTCTTCCAAAATCCCATGCAACTATAATGGAACTGAAAATTAGAAAGAGATCTGTGGTTGATAATTTTATATGTCAACTGCACTGGGACACAGAGTACCCAAATATTTGATTGTTCTGGGTGTGTGTGTGTCTCTGGGTGTGTTTTTGGATGAGATTAACCTTTGAACAGTTAGACTGAGTCAAGACTATTGCCCTTCCTAAAGGGAGTAGACCATATTCAATCTGTTGTTGAAAGCCTGAATAGAAGGCTGGGCAAGGGAGATTCATTCTCCCTGCATAATTGTCTTCAAACTGGGACATAGGTATTTTCCTGCCTTTGGACTCAGACTGAAACTTACACCACCCATGCTCCTAGTTCCCAAGCTTTTACCACAGCCATCCTTAATGCACGTGTGGAATAAGTGCCAAAGACTATATTATATATTTTTTTCTTCTTAGTAGTACCAGGGGAAAAGCTATTCTTAAGAAGTATTACCTGCAATATTTCCACCAATACTAGTATGTACTTAATAAAATGAACACTTAACTGAGTATTCTTTCAATTCTTTTAAAAACATATTTATTGTTGAAAGTATTATATGTGTTCCCTTTTTCCCCCTATTGACTCCTTCTAACCCATACCCACCCCCACCCCAGGCTTCAGCACCCTACTGTCTGTGTCCATGGTTATGCATATATGCATACAACTTCTTTGGTTGATCTCTTCCCACTCATCCACCCACCCCCACCTTCCCTATGAAGATTGGACAGTCTGTTCCATGTTTCTATGTCTCTGGATCTATTTTGTTGATCAGTTTATTTTGTTCATTAAATTCCACATATGAGTGAGATCATGAGATACTTGTCTTTCTCTGACTGGCTTATTTTGCTTAGCATAATACTCTCCAGGTCCCTCCATGCTGTCTCAAAGGGTAAGAGATCCTTCTCTTTTACTGCTGCATAGTATTTCATGGTGTGTATATACCATAGTGTTTTTATTCACTCATCTGCTGATGGGCACTTAGGCTGTTTCCAGATCTTAGATATTGTAAATTGTGAGGCTATGCACATATTCTTTCTGATTGGCGTTTTGGATTTCTTAGGATCTATTCTTAGAAGTGGGATCATTGGGTCAAATGGCAGTTCCATATTTGATTTTTTGAGGAAACTCCATACTGTTTTTCAAAATCACAGCATTAATCTGTATTCCCACCAGTGTACTAGAATTCCCTTTTTCTCCACATCCTCCCCAGCACTTATCATTTGTTGATTTGTTGATAGTAGCCATTCCAACAGTTGGGAGGTGATATCTCATTGTTGTTTTAATTTGTATCTCTCTAATTATTAGTGACTTTGGGCATTTTTTGATGTGTCTCTTGGCCATTTGTATGTCCATTTTGGGGAAGTATCTATTTAGGTTCTTTGCCCATTTTTAAATTGGATTGTTTGTTTTCCTTTTATTAAGTGGAATGGGTTCCTTATATATTTTGGATATTAACCCCTTATCAAGTGTATTTTTCAATTCTTTCCCTTTTACTTTGCACTGACATTGTTGGTTCTCCTGGGTCTTCAGCTTGCCAACTGCATATCTTGGGACTTCTCAGCCTCCATAATCATCTGAGGGAGTACCTTGTAATAAATAAGATATATGGATAGATGGATATAGTTTTAAAAAAGAACCATTAGGATATCCATCTCAATATTTATAGATGGATATAAATATTGAGATGGATATCCTAATGGTTCTTTTTTAAAAATATTTTTATTAGTTTTTAGAAAGAAAGGAAGGAAGAGGGAGAGATAGAAACATCATTGGTTGGCGGCCTCCTGCCTACTCCTTGCTGGAGATTGAGTCCACAACTGGGTGGGCATTTGCCCTAATACCCTGACTAGGAATCAAACTAGTGACCTCCTACCTAGTACATGGGATAATGCTCAACCAACTGAGCCACACCAACGGAACAATTGGTTCTTGTTTCTCTGGAGAACCCAAACTAATATAAGATCCATCAATAGATTAGAAGTTTTGGTAAGTTCCCAAAAGAAAGAATGTAGATGGGATCATGTTGATAAGTAGGTCCCAACAAAAAATACAGTATCTTAAAAATGCACAGGAGTCAGTCAGACCGAGAAGGCAGAGCTAGCTGGTACCAAAACCAAAAAGCAGAAATGGGTTCTAAGCAGGACAATTGCTAATGGAATGGTTGCAGAAAAGCTAGAGCAAATTGTTCTTTTCCGTCTTCTGTATGAAAATTTTTAAATATATTTTATTGATTTGTTTTTAACAGAAAGGAAGGGAGAGGGATACAGAGTTAGAAACATCCATGAGAGAGAAATATCAATCAGCTGCCTCCTGCACACTGCCTACTGGGGATGTGCCTGCAACCAAAGTACATGCCCTTGACCGGAATCGAACCTGCAACCCTTGAGTCCACAGGCTGATGCTCTATCCACTGAGCCAAACCGGTTAGGGCTCCTGTATGAATTTTTTTTTTTTTTAGTTATGCAAGAAAGTTATGACACAAATAGCAAGTGAAATAAAATTTGGCATGAGTTTACATCAATTTTGGCATATAGAGCAAGAAAATACTTGACTTTGAAATTTGAAATATTGTCAGTCAAATGAAGAGCTTGAAAGCACAGAATTACATTTCTTTCTCTATGAGCATATTCATACTATTTGATTCTTGCAATACAAACATATTGGTTCTCAATTAATTTAAAGTAGAAAATTCCATTGCAGTTACAGAGCAGAATGCATGAAATAAGTTTTGGCAATGGAAAGCAATGGTACAGCCAACTAATTTGGGGAGAGAGAGACAGAGGAAGAGAAGTAGGAGAAAATGTTCATGCATTTATTTCTTTATCTAAGAGAGTGAAATCAATGTATACTGGTTAAAATTGAATTGTAAAGTACACCCCAATAATAAAAATTTAACAACAGATGGAGAATGAATGAAGAGATGGAAATAGAACAAGATTCTTCATTTTTCATAATTGATAGCAAATAAACTATTAAACTGATGAGCTAACAAATCAAATTAGAAATAATGTAATTCAGTGCCGTGAATATAACCACACAAAAAACATTAGTAATAGTAAAATTTGTTTCCTCTTATAAGGCAGAGGTCATTGAAAAGCGATTTTACTTTTTATTTTAATGCTGTTTCTATATTTAAATGTTTAATTCTGCACATGTATTATAGTTTTGTAATTTTAAAAAAATGAATGCAGAGGAAATGTTCCTGTCAATGGAAGGGTTATAGAGAGGGATGTGCAGAGAAGCAGCTCCCTGCTGTCTCAGTTCAGTGCTTAGATACAATGATGTATGAACATAAAGCAGCTGCAAATGTAAATGGAGGAGATAGGGAAATGCTGCTGTTTGATAAAATGGAACCAATAGCATGTGTTGCCAGGAGCTCCAGGTCTAAGCTATCATTCAGAGTGCAGCCTCACCCAGAATGGGCTGTCAAACAGCATGAAGTTCTCAGGCTGGTTTAACCCTGGTGCCTTCTCTCTCCAGTATTTAATTATAACATTTAAGCTCAAAAAGAATTATTGAAAAGACAAATATAAAACTTTCTCAAAAAGAATGTGCTGCTCCTTGTAGAAAAAAAAACACATTGTCATTAATATATATATATATATATATATATATATATATATATATATATATATATCAATGAAATGTATTACGCCTGACAAGATGGTATGGTCAAGAAGTTACTTTGGTTTTACATTAAGGAATAAATCAAGTAGGCTGCACTTTTCTCATTTCTTGTCAAACCTGCACAAGTTGGAGGAAAGTTCCCTTATATACTCTATGTATCCATATAAAAGGTCTTTGGAATGAAGTCCCAACTTCTCTAGGACTATGCCAGTCTGCTCAGTGCACACTGAAGCTTCTGGCAATAGGAACATGCTTCTATTGCTCCCTAGGACCTTACAATAATAGCTCACATTTCTTAGCAAAATAGTGACAGCTGATATTCACTTTCTCGATAATCCAGAAGGAAAGTGTAAGCAATCTCCTTTGATCCAGAATCACATGAGGCTCAAATGTCAGGGTCAAAATGTTTGGGCTAAAATGACAAGTTGATTCATCAGTTTTTGATCATCTTCCTATTCCCATTGCTTTTACTTTCTCTAGTTAAATCTTAGCTTTGCAAGTTCTTTGACTGCTTATAATTTGTCCAGTTGTTCATAATACTCATTTGCAAGAATATTCTTAGTTTCTTTTTTAAAAAAATAAAAACTCATAATCTGCAAACCATCTCACAGGATCACTTTTCACTGAATGCATAATGACTTTAGTGTTTCACTTTTCCAATGAGACTCAGAGCCCAGAACTCCCATTTTGAATGGTCCTACTTCTCTGAAGTTCTCACACAAGTTTCCACCTCATCTAGAAGACTAATACGTTAAGAAACCCTTGGAAATTCATAAGCCTTTTGAAAAATGAAGTCTTTCCATTTAAAAATGAAACAGAACAAAACACAGCCTATGCTAACTCATAATTAAAATAATTAAGTGCCGATGTGTGGAGAATTTTCAACTTCTGAACTACTTGGTGTTTCCACATAGTCAAGGTTAATATCATTCCATTCTGACTGGTTCTTCCTGTACCCATGGGTGGAAGTGGGCTCAGAAACACGTCAGCTGAAGAAATTTCCCAGTGTATCACAGTCCCAAGCCAGCTGTGCAAAGTTGTTTATACATAGATACAGAAATATTACAGATTTCTGACAGGTTTACTTATGGTAACTATTTTGTGAGCTCATGGATCTGATTACAGAATAAAGAAACTTACGTTGGAACTTAGTTGTTCCAACTCCAGATTAGCACAGACATAGAACCTTGGCCTTTGTTGTTTATCAGAATATACACAGCAATGACGATTAACCACAATGTTTAGAGAACTGGGGGGGTGGGGGGGTAGATTTTCATTTATTTTAATCTTATGGTTGACCTGGGATTAAATAAATGAACAACATTTTTTTTTTTATTCAAGTCTTCGGAGAAGGGAAGGAAAGAAAACTAACATGTATTGACTACTGTAGCAAATATTACGCTAAATTTTTAAGGCATGTTATTTATATTCACTACAAGCCTATAAAGCATGCATTACTATTTTGTTAGAGTGGAAATAAATGACATAGAGACTAAAAAACAATACAAAAGATCAATGAAACCAGGTTTTTTTTTTTTGAAAAGATGAACAGGATTGATGAACCTTTAGCAGACTTATCAAGAAACAAAGAGAGGACCCAAATAAATAAAACCATAAATGAGAGAGGCAGCATGACAACTGAAAGCACAGAAACACAAAGGATTGTAAGAAAATACTATGAACAACTATATGCCAAGAAACTGGACAACCTGGTTGAAATGGACAAATTCCTAGAAACATACAATCTTCCAAAACTCAATCACAGGAAGAATTAGAACACCTGAATAGACTGATAATAACTAATGAAATTGAAGCAATAATAAAGCAACTCTCAGCAAATAAAAGTCTTGGACCAGATGGCTTCACTGACGAGTTTCACCAAATATTCAAAGAAAAACTAACACCTATCCTCCTCAAACTAGTTCCAAAACTTCAAGAGGAAGGAAGACTTGCAAACATATATTATTTTTAAATATTTGATAGGTGAGAAAACAGACTCAGAGAGATTACATTGCTCAAATCACAAAGCTAGTGTTCAGAAAATATAAAATCAAAACCTAAGTTGATCTGCTTCCAAAAGACCACTTCACGCCTAATATTTTAACATGAAATTCTATTTCCCTATATGTGTAGATTTAAAATAATTAGCATATTTTAATTTTTCTTAAATAAATATTGTTAAACACTTATTTCTGGGCTCACTGTGTAAGACAGAAAGGCAAATTTCATGCAGCGACGCCTTCAAGAAACTTTCAGCAGAACAGGCATTCTGTAGTGCTCATTATTTAGAACATGGAGTGTTTATTTCTGTGAAAGTCATTTTCATGGTATTATGGGGATGAGATAGCAAAAGCTACAGTGAGTAGCTGGGGGTGGGAACATGGCAAAAATGAAACATACAACTTTTCAATAAATAAAGAGAAGACTATTTTATTTATTTATTTATTATAAAATACTAGAGGCCCAGTGCACAAAGTTCATGCACAGGGGGTGGGGGGAGTCCCCTGGGTAAGGGGAGGCCCTCCCAGCCTGGCCTGCACCTTCTCCAATTTGGGACCTCTCAGGGGATGTCCGACTGCCGGTTTAGGCCTGATCCCACAGGATGGGACCTAAACCTGCAGTAGGACATCCCTCTCGCAATCCGGTACCATTGGTTCTTAACCATTTGCCTGTCTACCAGGATGATTGCCACCTAACCATTCCCCTGCTGGCCTCATAGCCTCCAACTTCCCTCCTCTGCCAGCCTGATAGCCCCCAACGGCCCCCAACTGCCCTCCCCTGCTGGCCTGATTGCCCTAATCACCTCTGTCTTGGCCCCCACCATGGTGTCTTTGTCCTGAAGAAAGTCAGACAGTAGGAAGATGTGAGTCTCCTGGTCTAATTAGGAATTAGGATATTACCCTTTTTATTTTTTGCTTTTTTTTAAAATAAATTTTTATTATTCATATTATTACAAATGTTCCTTCCCCCCCTCCCTCCATTGCCCTCCTCAACCAGGTTCCCACCCCACCCTCTGCCCTTTCCCCACCCCCCCATTGTCCTCATCCATAGGTGCACAGTTTATGTTCAGTCTCTTCTCACATCCCCCTCTCCCCTTTTCCCCAAGAATCATCAGTTCACTCCCCTTCCATACCTCTGATTCTATTATATTCAACAGTTAATATTGTTCATCAGATTTTTTTTTAATTTCCTTTGTTTTTAGATTCACTTGTTGATAGTTAAGTATTTCTTGTTCAAAATTTTTATCTTTATTTACTTTCTCTTCTGAAAGAACCCCCTTCAGCAATTCATTTAATTCTGGTTTGGTGGTGATGAACTCCTTTAGCTTTTTTTTATTAGTGAAGCTCTTTATCTGGCCTTCTATTCTGAGTGATAGCTTTGCTGGGTAGATTATCTTTGGCTGTAGGTTCTTACTATTCATCACCTTGAATATTTCTTGCCATTCCCATCTGGCCTGCATGGTTTCTGTTGAGAAATCAGCTGACAATCGTATAGGTGCTCCTTTATAGGTAACTACCTGCTTTGCTCTTGCTGCTTTTAATATTCTCTCTTTGTCTTTTGCTCTTGGAATTTTAATTATGATTTGTCTTGGTGTGGTCTTCTTTGGATTCCTTTTGTTTGGAGTTCTGTGCACTTCCTGGACTTGTAAGTCTAATTCTTTCACCAGGTGGGGGAAGTTTTCTGCCACTATTTCTTTCAGTATGTTTTCGATATCTTGCTCTCTCTCATCTTCTGGGACCCCCATAATTCTGATGTTGGTTCACTTGAAGTTGTCCCAGAGATTTCTTACATTATCTTCAATTTTCTGGATTCTCTTGCCTTCTTGCTTCTGCGGAGGAGTGTCCTCTGGCTCTTTATGTTCCAAATCTTTGACTTGATTCTTGCGATCTTCCATTCTGTTTTTAGGACTCTGTATAATATTTTTTATTTCAGACAATGTATTCTTTATTTCTTGTTGATCCCTTATCATTTCTTGTTGATACCTTATTAATTCTAGTTGATCCCTTTTCATATCCTCATAGGTCTTATCAACCTTTTCTAGGAAATTCTTGAAAAACCTTATAAGCGTAGATTTGAACTCTATATCCAGATGCTTTTTGTCCTCCATTTCTTTCATTTGTGATCTATTTCATTGTCTCGGCATTTTCACAGCTTCCCTGATGGGGCGGGGTTTCAAGGTGGAGCCTACAGCCTTGGCTTCCATCAGCCCCGCCCACTGCGGTTCCTGAGTCTCAGTAATCCCCAGGGTCCTTCAGTACTCCTTGCAAGCACCTCTGAGAGAAAGATGCCCTCGATTTTCACCTGCTACCAAACAGTCTAGGCTCTCCCCCAATGAGCCCGGAACTGGGGTTCAGTTCAGTTGGAAGTGGAGCTGGAGGTGGCATTCAGAGCAGTCCGGAGTTTTTGTCTCCTTCTCGCCAGGGCAATCCCGGGGCACAGCCAACCGTCCCTTCTCGGAGTGCAATGCGCGACTCCAGGACCTCCTTTCACCGCTCCCCGGGGTTCTGCCTTACAGCCCAGCTCCCTATGGATGAGCCTGGGTCCCCGGGGTCTGGCCTGGAACTGGGTTTCAGAGAAGTCAGTACTGGGGCCCAGCACAGTGGAAGTTTTATCTCCTTCCCGCTAAAGAACGCCAGTCAGGTACTCAGCCGACCCTCCCCTCCTCTCCGGCTCAGTCCTCTCCGCGCGCGCCGCGTGTCTCCATACCTTGGGCTTTTACAGCTCCTCCGCTCTTCCTTCTGGTTTTCTCCTTGCTTCTCGTTGTAGAATTTCCAGTCAGTTGACTTTCCTGTAGTTCTGGGTAATGTCCATTTTATTTTAGTTGTATTTTATTGAAATTGTTGTGTGCAGCTGCGGCTAGGTATTTACCTGTGCAGCCATCTTGGGTTCACCGGATATTACCCTTTTTATATTAGTATAGATATTTTTATTGATTTCAGGGGGAGGAAGAGTGTGAAAGAAATAGAAACATCAATGAAGAGAGAGTCATTGATTGACTGCCTCCTGCATGCCCCCTACTGAGAATCCAGCCAGCTACCTGGGTGGGCATGTACCCTTAACCAGAATCCAGAATAGAATCAGGGACCCCTCAATCCCCAGGTTGATGCTCTATCCACTGAGCCAAACTGGCTAGGGCAGAAAAAACTATTTTAAATTGAGTTTATCCTTGAGAAAGATATATACACCAGGTGGGGAAAAGCACATGCAATGGTGAAGAGGCATAATGTGAAGATTTCACAGAGGCTCTATAGGTAGCTTGGCATAATTGGAATAAAAGGGACTTGTGGACACAGATGAAAGTGAGCTTGGGCTGAAAACGGTTTGGCTCAGTGGTAGAGTGTCGGTCTGTGGACTGAAAGGTCCCAGGTTCGATTCCGGTCAAGGGCATGTACATTGGTTGCGGGCACATCCCCGGTAGGGGGTGTGCAAGAGGCAGCTGGTTGATGTTTCTCTCTCATCGACGTTTCTAGCTCTCTATCTCTCTCCCTTCCTTTCTGTAAAAAATCAATAAAATATATTTTTAAAAAAACAAGAAAAAGAAAGTGAGCTTGGAAAGGTGAGGACAGAGCTGCAGCACGTGTGCAATATGATGTGGTCTGGCTTGTTTTTGTGTGGGTGATAGCAACTGTGAAAGAAACTGGAAAGACACCAGGTTTGCATTTTGAAACAACCTCTTCAAAGTGGAGGGAGGTGATTTAAAGTTACTTTGCAGACTCTAAGAACTTGGTGAAGGATTACCAGCTGAAGAGATGGGGAGGCGTCTGATTTAAAGAAGAACTCTGCACACCTTCAGTCTGCAGGAGCTGGCTGGTTACCTTTGGAAAATGCCATAGGTGTAGAAGGCAGATGATCCTGGATTTCATCTCAATGTCGCCCAGGCGTACTCAAAAATTAAACATCTTAAAAATCGAATTTCAATTTATGTACCTGACACTTGCTTTCCTAATTAGTAAAAAATATAGGAAAACGGTCTGAGGATTTTTCACTCATACACATTTGCTGTACATCTCATAGAGCAGTTGTTATGATTTCTCCTCATGCTCATTCAAATTCCCTGCAACAGTGGACTTCACTCTTTATCTGCAAAGTGTCCCTGATGGGAGGAGCACAAGCGGCTACACCAATATGTCTGGGGAGAAGTCTCAAAAAGCTTACCCAGAACTTCATATATCAATAAAGTCATTTTTAATTTTTTATTTAAATCATGCGAGTCACATATTTATGCTCTATATTTATTTTTTTTAATATTTTTAATGTGCTTTGCAAAAAAAAAAAAAAAAGGAAGGACAATAAAAAAGAAAGCCAATCTAAAAATAAATTTTATAAGGTACCTCCCAAAATCTGTTGACCTGTGCCTTTCATGATTATTTCATGAAAGTGATTATTTCATGAAAGTGTGAAGGGAAATAGTTTTCAACCCTCCACTGTGTATTAGTTAGAACCAGTAATGAGGTATGAATATTTTCTTGTTTTCTGAAGAGAAGACAAAGGCTTGCTGAGGTAAGTTAAATGGTAAAATTAAAATAAATAAAAAAATAAATAAAAAAAAAAAGAGTGTTAGAACTCTTCCAAACTTATAACTAGGTTTTCTCAGGAAGCACTGATGCATGCTCATAATGGGGAGCTTGGCAACATTTACTGTCTGTGAGGTTGTCCATTCACATATCTTTTCCATAGCTTAGAACTCTAAACAAAGTGGCCTCATCCTCAGAGGTCAAAGGTGAGATGACAACCTGAAGGCAGCCCTTTGTCACTGCAACTGTCAGCAAGGCCTCAGAAGAGAGGAACATCATGCCACTCTCCCAATTCACTCACGTGGGCACCCAGCTGGCACCTCCCTGCACCATGTATCATCTCTCTGCTCTAAGACCCAGAGGTGCACACATATCACACCAGCCTGGGTGTGTCAGGAAAGTGTCTCTGGTTCCAGGGGAAGATCGCTGATCAGTTACCAGGACCCCAACCAGCTTTCACAATGGAACAAAAGAATTGATTGAGTGTGTATTCCCATGCCAGAGCCTCAGTCTCACTTCAATAGTAGGATGGGCTAAAATTAAATTCGAACTCCCAGGTATTGTCTTCTCTACATCAACAAGCAAACTTGGACATGGACGGTCTGCAAGGCAGAATTTAACCCAGTGCTTCCCTGCTTTCTGGGGCATTGTGCTAAGACCTAGCAGGCAGAGGTTGCATCCTCTAAAGAACGTGTGATGTAAGTGGCTTTATTCTGAGCAAACGTCTTAGCCCCAGAGGGCTTTGCTAAAATGGCACGCTGGGAAATGCCAAAGTAACACCTCACTGGTTACACCCAAATGCCGCTACTCCCTGGAAGCAAAATCGTGCTGTTACATGAATAAGAAGCCTAGTAGTTCAGGGACACACCTGGGGTCTAAATCATGCAAGTCATGTGCCCATTTAATGAAACTGACAAGCAGAACCACATTTCTCTGCAGGTTTCTTTTTCTCAGGCCCTCTTGTTGCTGCTAGAGGAATCTTTGATGCTAATGTCACATCCATTTCTCTTACCCCAGGGAAGGGATGCGGTGGCTGTAATTTAAGTGGCTGGTCTCAGTCCCCTCATGTTGTAGTACCCACTGTCTGTCATTTGGGCGGGAAAAGACTTCAGGGAAATCGGGAACTGGCTCTTTCACAGAATCAATTACAAAGTACCATTTCATCAGTTTCTGATATGCTTTGCTGGGTTCTGCTGAGCTAAGTGGAAACATTTCAGTCCTGGAATGTGAGAGGAATGAAGGAAAAGGAAACCTACCAGTTGCTCACTCCACCATAAGGAGGAACTTTCAGTAAGCCAAGGCAAGGTTTTCTGCAAGACTAAACCCAGAATCCTTTAGAGCACATGTGTCAAACACAAGGCCCTCGGGCCAAATCCGTCCCGCCAGGCCTTGCAATGTGGCCCGCACCGCGCTGTCATCACTGCACTCCGCTGCATTTCCATCACAATGACAGTTTATGACTGTTCAGTAAACCATTTGGCCCGCGATTTAGGCTGGATTTTAGATTTTGGCCCCATCTCTGATTGAGTTCGACACCCCTACTTTAGAGACTCAGTAGCAGTTGATACATATGGGGAACAGGAAACCCAGGTTCCAGAGTTGACAATGTGACCACGTACAAGACAGGATCCATCCCTAGGAAATAAAGTTAAGAAATAAGCCACTCAAACATGTTTTTCTGATAAAATTTCCAAGATTCTGGCAAAGCGTTGTATGTTGAAAAAGAAAAATAGCAAACAGGATCAACAAGTGTCAAGAAGTAATAATAGCTGAAACCTGTGGTAGAGCGTCGGTCTGCGGACTGAAAGGTCCCAGGTTTGATTCCTGTCAAGGGCATGTACCTTGGTTGCGGACATATCCCCAGTAGTGGGTGTGCAAGAGGCAGCTGATCGATGATTCTCTCTCATCGATGTTTCTAACTCTCTATTCCTCACTCTTCCACTCTGTAAAAAATCAATAAAATATATTTTTAAAAAAAGAAGTAATAATATCTTTCATGCAACATCCTGCTGCACTGAGGCAGGTTTCAGAGTCCTCTTGTTATAGGTGAAGAGACATAAGCAACCCACGGTCTCCTTTAATAGGTAGCAAAGCCAAGATGCAAACCCATCCCTGTCTATTCCAAAGTCCACTGCACTTCATGGCCTCCCATCTGGCTCACAAAAATGAGAGTCTGTGTGCACATTACTTTCCTCTGTCCTAAACCTCTTTAACAGTCTTTCCTGAAGGGACTTAAAAACTGTACCTACAACATATCAAATGTGGGGAGAGGTCCAAAAGAAAACAAAGTAGAAATCCCCACTCCTCCCATTCCCCACTCCCCACCTCTATTTCCAGAACAGTTCACACAGTGATCTTCATGATTGTGCTAGACATGGTTCAAATGCTTGAAAAAGGAAGAAGGAAGGGAGGGAGGAAGAAAGAGACAAAGAAGGGAAGAGAAAAAAAATATGGACAGAAGACATTGAAAACTACTAAGTGACTTCATTTTTTCATCTCTCAGGATTTTTAGAGCTTTAGTACTCTTTACAGTGGCAAATCTAGAATAAATTTTACCTTTATAAACTATTTTATAAAATACTTTATAAGCCAGGTTGTATCACCAACTTTTATGTTGCCATATCCAACATTGCCAAATCTCCATGGCTTATATCAACTACTGATTATTTCTCACTGGTATAACTTGTCCTGCTCATACTGAGAATGGCTGTGACCATGTTGTTTTCATTTCAAGAGCCAAACTGAAGTAGACGCTCCTATCAAGGACAGATTGTTCTGTCCCAGAGAAAAACAGTAACAGTAGGCCCATGAGATACCATCTACAGCTTCTGCACAGCAGGGAATTATGTTGATCCCACTCTCATTTTACTGACTTCTGTTCCGTGGCCAAGCCTGAGAGTCAGATGTGGGAGGAAGTTATCCTCTGATATGGCAGCAAATAACTAGGAACAGTATTTTTCCTCATGTGATGCACCCATTCTACCCTCTAGTCAAAAAGTTGTATCTCTGTCTCTTCCTTGAATAAAATACACTCTCCCCTTCTCCAAGAAAGGTGTGCCAAATCCACTCCAATCCGGAATAGGTTCAATGTCCAAAATTTATAATATTATCTGTGTCAGGGCCCAATGGGAGTCCTTTGAGGCAAAGACTGTGAAGTAAAAATAAATTACCTGCCTCCCCATCACACATACACAATAGTTAAATAAAGAACAATAGAATCACAATAAAGAGTCCCATTAAGAAAGGGAAGATGTGCCGAGACCGGTTTGGCTCAATGGATAGAGCGTCGGCTTGGGGACTGAAGGGACCCGGGTTCGATTCTGGTCAAGGGCATGTGCCTTGGTTGTGGGCATATCCCCAGTGGGGGGTGTGCAGGAGGCAGCTGATCGATGACTCTCTCTCATCGATGTTTCTAGCTCTCTATCTCTCTCCCTTCCTCTCTGTACAAAATCAATAAAAATATATTAAAAAAAAAAAAGAAAGGGAAGATGAGCCCAATTGGAGTGGTTCAATTGGGTGAGGACTGAACAGTTGTGGGTTTGATTCTCTCTCAGGGCACATACCTGGGTTGTGGGTTGGATCCCCGGTTTGGGCATGTATGGAAGGCAACTGATCGATGTTTCTCTTCTTTTCTTCCTTCCTCGCTGTAAGTATGTCCTCAGATGAGGATTAAAAAAAGATGAAGAAGAAGAAGAAGAAGAAGAAGAAGAAGAAGAAGAAGAAGAAGAAGGAGAAGAAGAAGAGAGGAGGAAGAAAAAGAGGAGGAGGAAGAGAAAGAGGAGGAGGAGGAGGAGGAGAAGGAGGAGAAGGAGGAAGAGGAGGAGGAGAAGGAGGAAGAGGAGGAGGAGGAGGAGGAGGAGGAGGAGGAGGAGGAGGAGAACATAGCAGACATCTGCCTTAGCAATGTTGATATTGTGCATCCAACTTTGCAAGTGGATCTCTCTGGGGCACATGATTCAACCCTGGGTCCGTTCCCTGAAAAGAGCTCCCCAGGTTATTTGCCTCTCACTCTCTGAGAGGGTCTTCCTCTCTCGTGATGGTTCTTGGCCACGTATGAGGATAGCATTGGAAATGCACTTATTTCTCAGCTTGCTTCTTATAGAAGGTTGGGGCAGCAAATTGTTTTAAATCTTAAATATTCACAGTCTCTTGCAATCCAAGTTGGTGACTCTTTTGATAGTAAAGTTCTAACACATAATTGACCATTTATCTACTTGGTTCCAGACAGTACCATGTACAAAGAGTCACTTAAGTCTCTTGAAAGTGATACCTCTCCCCTAAGACTTAACTACAGCAAATAACTGGAGAGAATGATACAGAGCACCATGCAGAATCAGGCAGAAAGGTCCAGTGAGTCACATGGAAGATATAATGCAGGTGCTGTAATCTCTCTGTAGGTCTACATGAAGTTTAGAATAATTCTGAAAGCCTGTATATATACATCATTTTATATATAAGGTCAAATTTAGATTTCTCATCACTGGACTGATGTGCCCCTTTCTGATAACTAACATTGATTCTCTGCCCTGTCTCTGTCCCTGTCTTAGAATTTGCTTCGCATGCCCTTGGTGACAGAGCAGCTGGCTGAGTAAGACTAGGTCCCCTATTAACAGTCTGTGGGGTCAGAGTTAGATACCTGAACTGAGGAACTAATTAAATTTCTTTCTGAGGATTTGTTTGGAACTTAGAGAAGTTTGTCTTTGTGGGAGGTTTGAACAAGGAGGCCATCACTTGGGCTATATTACCCTGGACACACAAGTTGATAGTCTGGAAAGAGAGAGAGAAAGAGAGAAAATGGTGTACCATACACAGTATTGGAAGCATAAATATAGTCTTATTCAGAAGTTCTTTTGTTTTTTTAAGTAGGCATCTATAACTTGCAACCAAATAATCATTCAACACTTTAAGCTTAAATTCAATTTCTTTCAACAAATCCTTATTTAATTTCTATGAACACAATACTAAGAAAGAATCCTCAAAGAATAAAATATGAATAAGACACAGTAACAGAACTTAGGGTATTTAAAAGCTTGTTTAAAAGAAAGATAAGTTTATAAATTTCCATAATGAAGATAATCATGAAGTCCTCAAAATACTATGGCAATGCAAAGAAAATCATGATTACACCTGACTTTAAATATCTGGAAATTTTTATGGACAAGATGTCAATTGAGATATTACATGTAGAATAAACAAAATTTAAGAGGCAGAGAGGACAAAAAGCCTCAGTTGTAGTGAGTGGTATAGGTAAAGGCTTGGATTAAGGATATTTGGTATATGTAATGAAATATCATGGAGTATTATTTAGCTAAAACATAGGAAATATGCTGGGAAGAGGATGAAAGTATCTGGAAAGTAGTTTGGGATATTGTTCCTAATGATAGTGGATACAAACATTTATCTACTTAATTATCTATTATCTATGTGTATTAAAGGCTAAGCGACTGGCCGACCAGCTGACTGGCCAACCAGCCAGTAGCTATGACACTCACGGACCACCAGGAGCTACTGAGCTATAGCAACTTTGAAGAATGCCCTCTTGCATTCCAGGATCCCTCTGGGGATGTTGTACTGCCATTTTTGGCCCAATCCCCACAGGCCAGGGGAAGGGATCCCACTTGCCAGAGGGACCCTGCTCACTCCACAAATGCCTTTAGAGCCACCATGCTGCCTCAGATGCAACTGGCTGGGGAGGCACCACAACAGGTTGGCTCCAGGGCATGTCTGGCCCCTCTTACCCAGTCTGGCCACTCTCATCCAGTCCTCCCCCACCAGCCACCTTCTAATTAATTTCCTTTCAATGTGCATGAATCTGTGTACTGGGCCTCTAGTATAGATAATAGAAACCCACAGAAGGAAATGCTGCAATTGGTTTGAGATATGATCCAACAATAGTGCATATAGTAAGTAGGATTAGAAGGAAAGCAAACTATAGATAGGAAGATCAATAGTCTATTGAAAGAAGTCATAGATTCTTGAATCAGATAGTTTCAATGTTAATGGGATGAAAGTGTGCATAACTGGGAAAGAGAGTTATAACTAGAGAGAGAGTCAAGCATCTGATTGCATATGAACATATAGGAGAAGGGTCATTTAAAAAAAAAAATGATTCCAAGGAAATGAGGACAAGAATGAGATGGTGGTCAAAACCGGTTTGGCTCAGTGGATGGAGCATTGGCCTGTGGATTGAAGGGTCCCAGATTTTATTACAGTCAAGGGCATGTACCTTGATTGCTGGCACATCCCCAGAAAGGAGTGTGCAAGAGGCAGCTCACCTATGTTTCTCTCTCATCTATGTTTCTAATTCTCTATTCCTCTCTCTTCCTCTCTGTAAAAAATCAATAAAATATAGATATTTTTAAAAAGAATGAGATAGGGGAAGAGGCATTTAGACTTGTTGAATTAAATATGTCAATGGAACATCCAGGTTGATATAGCTATCTGGTAAAGCATGGATATCATGAAAGCCTAGAATTTTAATCCAGAGTTTTTACAAATCATGCTGGACATCTCCCTCATTATATAGACAAGAAAACTAAGGTCTATAGTTCTTAATGCCTTGTCCAAAATGACAAAGCTCATAATCTAGGAAATCTGTTGATAGAGATTTAAGGATGAAAATTCAAGGTTGACTGGTCAAGCAAATATCCAGACTCAGCAAGAAGTGCAAAAATAGGCTACATGATTGCTCTTTATCCCCTCAGTTAGCATGGGAAGCGTGTATGTAAATGCTGATCATTGGCAACAGGGCACATCCTAAATGCTGTGCAACAGTTCAAAGGACATGCAGATAACAGACACCAAATGCCTGGTGTTATTAAATGTGTTCTGGGGATACCTACATATTTCAAAATTAATAAATTGTGATTAAACAATATCATATATTATCTGTTATCTGTATTTTAGGGGCTGCTAAACTATTTTATTTTTTTTTAAAACTATATTTTAAGACAGTAGAAAAAGAAACACTAATTATAATTACATTTTATTAATATCTATGCCTATTGCTTTTAAAATAAAATTTAAATATATTCCCTTGGGAGATTTGACTGTGATACAAGGGGTTTAAATATGTATTTATTATTGAAAAGTCTTAAGTTACAAATGAAAACTATTTTGAGTAATGCGGTAGTAGGAGCATCCTTGGAAGATTTGGGACAGTTCCCAGAATAATGTTCAACTTTTCCAACTAGTAACCTTTTACTCTCATCATATTTGAAAGGACTAAGGAAGATAAACAAGACAGATTTAAAAAATTGTCATCTGTGGCCACGTAGGCCTTCCTCCTGCCTGTGGGCAATTATTTAACCTATTTATATGCAAACGAAAAAGGGCCCTGTCCACTTAATTTGGAAATCTTGCTTTGACAGCTGGGATTTTGCCTTCTTTATCAGGCAGTGTGTTCTTATTTCCAGCAACTAGATGAAACTTGCCTTCTCTGTAAGTCAGGGTCTTGAAGGCCCACAGGGGTGGGCACGTGGGAAAACATCTCACACAACATCACCACTGTTAGGCAGTGTGTGGGAAGCCAAGTTTTCTCTTGAGGACAAAGCTTTTCAAGGCACCCACATTTTAAGAGACACACAGATGGTGCCACTTCAGACCTGAATAGGGCATTCTTCGCAGTTCCACAATGCATTTCTTTCATTGCAGCATTCCCAGTCCTGCAGGTTATCAGAATGTCAAAATGTTTGGGCCAGGAACACCTACACAAACTCGCACAAAAAGGAAAATACACACAAAGCACAATTCCTTAATCAAACATAGTTTAAGATGCTTTTTTCCCTCTCTGATAAGAATGACTCATTTTCCACACTGAGGAAAACAAAAACCTCATCCTCACAAAGGTTAGTGTCAGAGGATCAAGGCAGGCCTGCAAAGCACAGAATCTTGGCCACACACCATCTTTATCCTCTTGAAGAAGGATCTGAGGCCACAGAATAGCACACTACATGCTCCAAGTTCATCTGGAGGCAACACAAGGAGCATGATATTCTCAACCAGTGTAAAGGAATCACAGTGGCATGTCCAAAAAGCAGTCAGTTCAGTTTACTCAGAGGGAATAAAGAACCTGGCAGCTGGATTTTGGAGCTAGAATGAGGGTACCAGTCTTTCTCCACTGAGCGTATTGATGAGTGGATCACAAACTTGACAATATTTATAAAATAAACATTTTAAAAGACTTTGTATCATAAAATAAAAGAACTGGTTTGGAGTCCAGTAAACTGGAATTTAGCTGGCTTAGATGGCACCTGATGTAGAATGTTGGGTAATTTACATCAGTGAACACCAGATGCCTTGTTGTTGAAGTATTAGTATCTGCTAGGCCTATCAATTAAGTAACAAACTCTGAATCAGGAACTGAGACCACACACGGACTTACTGGGAAGAAGGTAGTTCACAGAATTAGCTGAGTTCTGGAGATCCATGTGGGAAACAAAAAGAAAGTAAGGGAAACGGGCCATGTGAGAACACACATTGACACCAGGGGACTGCCTGGCTGGAGGCCTGTCACCACCAGCCCTGAGCACTGGACACTAAAACTGCCAGTGCAATGAATTTCCACCTGTCCCTGCTTCTTTGGGGATGCTTGCTCTAGAAGCCACATTCCTGCCATGAGCATTTGATTGGTCACACCCCTCAGGCCAACTCCTGGAGAAGAAATGTCCCAGTCTTCTGTGCTATCTCAGCTTCCTCAGGGGAGATCTCACCCAGCCTCCCAGCAAGAACCAGAAAGGATTTTATAAGCACAGTATATTCTTTTTGTAAGATTGTTTCAAAGATAAAATTAAGAAATGCATCTAAATATCATAGTACACTGCTGAACCCAACCTACTTTAATATGAAGGAAGAAAAAGTATTGACTTCCATCCATGAGGTCAAGATCAACAATACTTAGGAAGTCAGTTGAAAAAAAAAAAAAGAAAGAAAAATATATATGTATATATAATTTATTTACAGATAAAATATATATTATAATGTAAATCTGAAGTTTGTTGGTTGATTAGCATTAAGATTTTATCTTTTCTACTTTACTGGCAAAATTGTAGTCAATATGGCATTAGCTGTCACAGTTAGAGGTTAGGGATCTCCTAAAGTAGAAAAGGCATGAGCAGAAGTTGAGCAGGAGAGCTTAAGTATGAAACAAAATATATATATATAATCTCTGGGGATTCAGTCATTATGAGAAGATATTGTTGTGCACATAATATTATATAGAAATATAATTGTTTGTTGAGGCACAAGAACTAGATTAACTATGGAGACATTGCCATGTTTTAAGTTAACTGACTAAAACAGAGATCTGGTTGTGATGAGGAGACAGTGAATGATGGGCAAGATAGAAGAAGCAGGGAATACTAGACACACCCATCTGCCTGGATCCTTTCCCCAGGAGAAGGAGACTCTGCATGTTGGACCACCGTATACTGGCCATAAATACAGTCTAAGCAGATTTCAACGCTGCTCACACCATACGTAATGGCTCCAGGTGTGGTAAAGAGAAGCCCAAGCACAGACAAGGAAGTAACACATTCCTTCAGCCAAGAGACTTCAGTCACTGGCTGAACCATACCTGGCACCTGGGTGCTCCATTCAGAAAGCTGGTATCTAGAACATGCCTGAGTGACAGAGAAATGAGTGAGAATAGAAAGATGGCATTCTAAAAGGAAAAAACACACAAATAAAGCAAAGGAAAAGAGGCACTTAACAATAGTCAAGAATGAAAAACAAATGGGAGCAACTGAAGAAGAGGCATCATTTTTAAAAATGAGCAAATGGAAAAAAAGTTAAGCATAAAGTAAGCAATCTTGAAACATGTGCTAAAAGAAGCCAAATAGGGAATTTAAAATAACCCACTGGGGAAATCAGAGAGAGACAGACATGCTATTTTCTCTTGTCAGGAGCCTCAAGAAAATGTAGGTGAGGCAAGAATTACTTCTGAGATGCCAACACGGATAGGTGAGAAGAAGAGGGAGATCTAGATGTCCTGCCAACGAATGCAGAGCTATTCCAAAACAAACACTACTCAGCACATACTTGAAGATTTTTCTTAAGTATTCAAATATAATATATAGACAGGCAAGTCCCCACATCATAAATCCATAGCTCAGTGAGTTTGCAAATCGAGCACACATCTGTAACCAGCATCCAAACCAAGAAACAGAATATAACCAGCCCCCAGAAAACTATCTTGTGTCCCTTTCAATTGCTGCCTCCTTTCCTATTAAGGATAGCATCTTACAGCACAGATGAGCTTGCCTTGATTTGTATTTTATACAAATGGAATCTTAGAGTATGTACTCTTGTGTGTCTGCCTCCTATGACTCAACATTATCTTTTCAAGATTCATTCAGGTTGGTTGGGTAAACATAGTTGTTTTATCTTCAATGCTGTTTTACTGTGTGAAGATATCACAATTAATCTATTCTACTGTTGGGGACATTTGGGTAATTCCAGTTTAGACTAGTATAAATAAACCGCTATGAACTCTCTAGTACATGTCTTTTGGTGAATATGTGACATTTCTGCTTAGTATCTACCTATAAATGGAATTATTAGACCAAAGCTATGCTTCTGTAAATAATGACAAACAAGGGATACAGATGAATTAAGCTGCTTTCCAAGAAGTAAAGAATGGCATTAGGGAGTAACATGAATTCACCTGGGATATACAGAAAGCACTGACAAGCAAATATTAGAATATTATGTAAGGAAGTAAATATTAAAACTTGTTATCTCATAAGAGGAATTTCCCTAAATTTGCAGATTTTGAAATTCTTATTTTTGTATCTCCATAAAGCCTGATAGAGAAAAATGAATTTAAGAAATGGCTGTTTGTAAAATGCATTTAAAAAAAAACACTTTTGATTTATGCCATATCATTTAGATTTCTTAATGAATGCACACTACAAACAGAGACACAGAAGCTGAGGTGAAGCAAAATCAAGCAACTTGCTTATGATTAAAACAAGTGAAAACTGGGAAGTCAAATCTATTAGGACCTCTCATTACGATTCTGTACACCAGTAATGACGTAATACTTGGCACACTGTTTTCTAGAAGAATTGATTAATTGAATATGAGCAAATGACCTTGTTCCATTTGTATTATATGATGGGGGGATGAGGACAAATATGTGATACCTTAATCAATAAAGAAATTAAAAAAATCATTTAAAAATTAAGTAGCAATTAATTCTAAGAAATCAGGAACATTTTACAAAAGAAACACCTGGAGTTTTTATCTTCCAGCTGAGTTGTATAAAATATGGAGGCTGCCATTTAAATTATGCTCACCATCAACTCTGTGTCTCATATCCTACTGAACAGTCTGGTCATCAGAATGAGACCTTAGGGCACTTTCCAAATCCAGAAGAGTAGCACATACACAAACTTTTTTACAACTTAGCTGTGAGAATAAACCATAACCACTAGAAATGCCAAATGGAAGTGCAGAGTGGAAAATTAAAACATAATCAAGCAAAATGAGAACTCACAGAATCCCACCTGAGACAGACAGACAGTTCGGTGAGGTTTCAAGAATGTGAGACACCCATGAGTTGAAGGTTTGGGAAAGGACTACAAAGTAAAACTCAAATTGGGCCTTGGAGGGAGAATGGAAGGGGGTAAGTATGTAGATGTCTTGGAGGAAATTTCAGCAGGAGTGACAATGTGACCCAAAGGTGGGAGAGGAATATGCATGTGACTATTCAAAGGATGGTGAGTAGGATTCCTTAGACCTGAGTGAAGGGTTGAGGCAAGTCTTGAGCAGCCATTGCATAATCCAAAGCCAGGGAAAGAGGACAAGGCGTGGAAGGTGTGGTATTTGTACTGCTGTCAGGGTTCAGGGGTGAGGAAAGCTCAGCTTTCCAGGAGCATGAAAACTGTGGCAGCATTGCCTGCACATCCACACCTTCCACTTTTGAAAACTGATCTTTCAATGGGAAAGTTCATCTCAGCTGCTGGAAGGCTGTCCTTGGGCCCGGGTCTCCCAGATCTGCCATGAAGTAAACATATAATCAGCCACCTGAGGGTATACAGCTCTGGGAGCTTAGCATAACCTGGAGAATGTGCATAAAATAATAAGCATAAGATGTAGGTGTAAATGTGGGCAGATTTAACTGGGAAGATTCTCCATCTTGGAGGGAAGGCCAAGGGCAGCCATAATATCCTTTAAGTGCACCAAAGGGTACCAAGGGAAGAGTCATTCCAAGAAGGAGGGAGACTAAGCTGAGTGAGATAAAGATAAATGTATTTGCATATACTACTTAGAGTAAACATTCTAAAAGGCTAGAGTTGGGGAGCTTAATGTTCTTGCATTGGTTGAGCAAGACAACATTTCTCTATATTTTCATAAATGCTTGTGCTATCAGCCCCATCTACAGACAGTGTTGCTTTTGAAACAAAGCATTTGAGGGTGGAGGCAAAAGGACCTAGAATGTAAAAATTAACCACAGGATATTCGCTACACTGAGCAAACACATGACAGCAGACAAAACATAACTCCCTGGGACTGATCACATGAAGATATCTAAGTTTTAGTTCAGTGGGTTCCTTGCTTAACAACGGTATGTGAATCATGACTTGCAGAAAGTTAAAGTTGCTACTTTATTTAGGGAAAGTACTTTAAAATTCCTAAGGGGAATTTAAAACTTAATATTGCCAAGTATAACCAGAGCGTTCCCAGACTTCTGTCGCCTACAGCTAAAAGCAGGGATCTATTGATGTTAATGTCCCAGTGCTGCTGCTCGATCACTTCATGTGTCCAGGGGCGGGAGGGGGGGGGTGGCTTTAGAGTCCTCTCCTCTCAAATCCCCTTATGCTCTGTCCCCAATGTATCTCTTGCAAGGTCACAGGGATGAATTGATGCTGATGTCTCAAGCTTTCTTGAGTGACCATTTTAAAGACACCAACACCTCCATGTACACTGTTTCTCGGTCTGCATGTCATCTCCATGGGCTACCGAGACCTATAAAACCATCTAGGTGCACTGGATGCCCTTGAACTTTCATAATGCTAAAGGTAAAACAAAATTCTAGACCTCAAGAGTGCACTGTTTAGAGTCCAAGTTTCCTAAAGTCTTTCTGTGAAAAAGTTCCTCTTGGCCTCTTCCTGAAGATAGCCCAAACATTAGTCTCTGTGACCTAAGTATTAGACACACAAACTTCTCCATTTCCTGTTCCTACCCCAGGGACCTGCACTCAAAACTTACTCTTTACAAGTTCCCAGCAGCTTCATCTTCCCATTGTGTAAACCAACTCCTGCTGGAGGTTTATGGTGTTGCAGGCACAGCCAGATTTTCTTTCCAAGTTGAGTGTTAGCCCAAATATCACTGCTACTTGAGACTGTGTGCATCCTAGTCCCTAAGCCTTAACTATTGGGTCGGCAGCTAAGTAATTGCGGATTTTTTAAAGAAAATCAAAGACAATTTTTTCATGGAACTAAATAACTTTATTATGTAATGTATTGCCCATTTTGATCAATGATCTTTTGCCATCTTTCAGGCAGCATCATAATCCCACGTTAAAAAAACTTCTGGTTTTTATTAGCAAAAAACTGAATCAGGTACGATTTGACATCATCATCATTATTGAAATTTTTACCATTCAAGGAGTTTTGTAAAGATCGAAACAAAAAGTAATCAGATGGTGCAAGGTCAGGACTATATGGTGGATGTGGCAAAACATCCCAACCAAGCTCCATTAATTTTTGCCGAGTGACCAAAGATGTGTGTGGCCTTGCATTGTCATGATGGACTACAACACCTTTTCGATTTGTCAATTCGGGCCGCTTTTCTTCAACTGCATTGTTTAATTTCGTTAGTTGTTCAATGTAGACATCAGAATTGATCGTTCGGTTGGGTGGTAAGAGTTCAAAGTAGACAATTCCTTTGTAATCCCACCAAACTGATAACAAAACCTTCTTTTGATGAATATCAGCTTTTGATGTTGTTTGAGTTGGTTCACCTGGCCTGCTCCACGATCTTTTCCGCTTGATATTGTTGTAAACAACCCATTTTTCATTGCCAGTTATCAGTCGTTTTAAAAATGGGTCATTTTCATTACGTTTCTTTAGCAAATCGCAGCTGCTAATGCGTTGCGTTAACTGTGATTCTTTCAGTTCGTGAGGAACCCATGTATCAAGTTTTTGAACATAGCCAAGTTGTTTTAAGTGATTTTCAATGCATGTATGTGATACATGAAGCTTCTCTGCAATCTCACGTGTTGTACTGTGACAGTCCGAATTGATTATTGCTTTGATTAGGGCGTCATCAACTTCAACTGGACGACCAGAGCATTTTTCATCTTTGAGTGAAAAATCACCAGAACGAAATTTGGCAAACCAATTTTGACACTGCCGTTCTTTTAAGGCTTCGTCACCATAAACAGCACATAACTTTTTATGAGCTTGCGATGCGTTTTTCCCTTTGCGGAAATAAAAAAGCAAAATATGACGAAAATGTTCCTTTTGATTTTCCATTTTTCAACGAACGCCAAACGAAAACTACAAAACAGATCAAAAAACTTTTTTTACTGATTAACAGCTGAATAGCCAACTATCAAATAACAAAATGTGTTTTACATTTGTACTACGTCTGCAAACCTAAAAATTCAACTGAAGCCATATATGTGTGGAACCCGCAATTACTTATTTGCCGACCCAATATTTTCAAAGCATGCACATGATTTACAACAGAGTGGAAACAACTGTGTGTGCTGTCTATGATATTCCCCATCTCGGGATATGTTCATGTCATCCATGCTGAGAACAGAAGCCCATGTGGGGACCTGACACTCCAACCTTCCCAAGGTCAAGGACAGCAACAAAGCCTTCAGCTGATTCCCATGCCAGGTCACTGACGTTTAGTATCTTGGGCACAATGCCTAAGTGATCGTTTCAATGTAGTTAGATTTCGCATTTTTTTGGATTACTCCCAGTACTAAAATTCTATTATTCTGTTAGTCTAGAGGCTTTTCATAAAGTTTCTCCACCCCCGTTATCATATTTCCTGTGATATTATAAGAGAATCAAAATGCTTGCTCTGGGAAGGGTTAAAAACAGTCACATGAAGATAAAGCATCAAAAAACAGAAACCTTGCCAGCATAAGCTAGTGAAATGCCCTTGGTATCTAGGGGACAATCTTTAAACACGAACAACAAGGTCCTGCCAGAGATTCAGCATCCGCATATTTGTGGTCCCCTTTCTCAGAGATTATTATCTTTGGATGCTCCTCGGGTGGGTGGTCCCTTGTGCATAATGGACACTGTTGATTCTGCAGTGGGTTTGACTTAAAATAACCTCAGGTTTGGTATATTTTCTAGTTCTTGGTGCAGATTTCCTTTCCTAAACACCTCTCTGTTTTACTTCACCTCCATCAGGATGGTTGGAGTCCTGCTGGCAAATCTCTTTCTTTACTAAGAAATGACTAGTTGCCTATTTGAGGGAAATTAAAGCAAATTATTGAGGCAGTATTTTTTATTGCAAAGAGCAGGCAAGTTCTGAGGACACCAGTTCCTCTTGGTTGTGATTCCATGAGAAGAATTTTAGATACAGATCTAAGAGAACCAAACTCAGTCTCCTGAAAATAGAGCAACGCCCCACATCCTTTTTTTATCTTACTCTCAAGGTACAGGATAACTGAATTATAAATGAAGGGTGGTTGCCTTACTCTAGAAGAAGGGTTTGCAAATTGCAGCCCCAGCCCAGATTAAGACTGCTACCTGTTTTTGTAAATAGAGTTTTATTGGAACACAACCATGTCCATTAGTTTAGGTGTTGTCCGTGGTTACTTTCACACCAGAGTTGAATAATTTTAACAGAGACTATATGCCAACAAAATCTAAACTATTTACTCAATGAACCCTTACAGAAAAGTTCTGCAGACCCCTGCTTAAAACAACGCCCTTTGAGGATTACAAAAAAAAAAAATGCTCAGTCTTCTTGACTTTGAAGAGGCAGGTTACTATCATCTGAACAACGTTTACTTATGCTTATGTTATTCAGAAGAGTATCACCCAAGCTGTGGTTCCCAAAATACCCTCTAGTTCTATAAAATGTTACTATATTTAACAGAAGAGAAAGAGAATTATAATCAAATAAATTTGGCAAATGCGGAATAAGCCAAGTGAGACACTTATTTTTGGTAGTCCCTTTTAAGGTCATTTAATATACTAATATATATAACAGGCTTACAAAAGGGGGTTAAATTATACATAATTTCTGAAGTCACTTGTCCTTAGCAGATCTTCATTGTTTTGTGTGGCATCTTATAGAGTTAGTGTTCAAGAACATACTGTGGGGAAAATGACTTGTTCAGACCTGGCAAATCTGATAAACGTTGTATTGGGCTACACCTTTTGCCAGTCTTCAAAAATGATCAACTTTAAGAAGTTGGCTGACAAGAGAAAGGTATCATCACCATCATGGGTGACACCATTACTCTGGGTGCATATAAAATTTAACTCTTTCCCCAGCAATTAGTGCCCCATCCAGAATACATCAGGAACAATATTACAACATTGATGACATCGTTATGGTGACAGAGCAGGCTAGAACCCCATGCCTAAATCTCCACTCAATGCAGCAAAGTTCTCATGCCCTTTCTTCACCCTTAAAATACTAGAAAGCAAAAAATGTCTGGGGAACAAGCATTCCAATAACAGTCTCCAGTGAATGCAGCTCAGTGCTGAGCCGCCAGCACGCAGCATGGGAAGCTTACGTGGGCATCAAGAGGTCTATGTGTCCTCTGGGGGCCATTGCAAGGAACAATGGAAATGTCCCTGAATATCAGGAAATGTTTTCTCAAGATCAAGATATGCACTGGTATGCGGGCAAGATTCCAAAGCAGCTCTATTGCCTGAAACATTTCAGGTTTGAGGGCTGGCTGCCAGCCCCAATTTTGTAGAAGGACAATTTCAGTACAGTGGCACACAGTGACCTACACGGCCTAAGGAACTCAGGCCAGTGAAATGGCTATTATTTTTCCAAAGGCAGGGTTTTCACTGCCAATCACATTTTTAAAATCCCTACTGACATTGTCTCCTATTTGCCTAAGAATGTTATTATTAATAAGCCAGATTCTTTGTTCAATGAAGTCAAGCAGGATTTAGAAACCAAAATAATTGCTCCACAGTCCAAAGAAGATTTGGCAGCTCTAGTGAATGACTTCCAGGTCAGAGAGTACTAGGAACCTGTTTCCTTGATTGCAAGAAGACTGAGCCTTCATCTGGCTGATGCTTCTGCAGTCACCTAAGTCTGAGAAGGAAAGTCACCCTTGCTTAGTGGGGAGGAGGTTAGGGGGAAAGGGGAAAGAGCAGAGTGGTTGAATGTTGGCATGGCAAACCAAAAGAGTTCTGAAAGGGCAAAGTTTTTAGCATCATGGTTTGTAAAATTTGGAAAAGATGCTAAGATCAGGCCCTGCCCCTGGATTCTATGTCTAAAGTCTTTATTGGGGTGCTTATTAAGTGACAATCCATGGCTGAATGATATAAGGAGCCTTCTCTCCCAATGATTGGCACCCCTCAGCCTTTCCAGAATCAATAAACTCTGAACTCAGAATTTTAAAACTAACAAGAGGGATAGTTTGAGAAGAACCAAAATAATGACATCAACATACAATTTTTAACCAAAGAAGGGAGGGTCTAGGGCAGTGGTTCTCAACCGTTCTAATGCCATGATCCTTGAATACAGTTCCTCATGTTCTGGTGACCCCCAACCATAAAATTATTTTTGTTGCTACTTAATAACTGTAAGTTTGCTACTGTTAATGAATTTTAACACAGAAATATCTGTGTTTTCCGATGTCTTAGGCGACCCGGCTAGCAGTTCTCAACCTATGTGTCTCGACCCTCTAGTCACTAGAGTCTAGTGCAAGCATGTCAAACTCATGGCCCTCAGATCACATGCCTCATTTACTTGGCCTGTGTTAGCCTTTGAGTTTGACAGCTTGCTCCAGTGTATGGTATTCCAGACTATGCTCCAATCAATTGAGCCACACCGGCAAGGGCTCAGCTGATTGTTATTTTCACAGTTATGGTCCGTTAATCAAACATAGGTCTCTATAATTAGCACATGAAAAAAAATAATTTCCTTTAGGAGTAGAATTTGTGCTTGCCCTGCCCATATCCTTCAGAACATTCAGCTAACATCCAACTGCCAATACCTGCATCTCTGTGCCTACGGCACCCACGCCTAGCACAAGGCAGCTGGAGTCCCCAGGGAAGTCGTTCCCAAAGAAGTAGACCCCACCCATGATTCAGGAGTTGCTGTATGAATATGCAGCTCCAGTGCCCCTCAGTGGAGGTAAATTGAGATAAACTGAAGCATTTCCCTTCAGGATTAGCTCCATTCACTCACCATTGTAGATGGCTAAAACCTCATCCTTTATTGGCCCATTGCTTTCCTGGTGTCCATTCCTCACTCCCTTACTGGTATTTCTTAACCTCCCAAACTAATTCCTTGTTCTGAATCCTCTTCTTGGGTTTTGCTCTGGAGGAATTCAAACTAATCTTGCCATTGATATTTAGATTCCATAAATACAAATTTTATTTGAATGAAGACACTTTTTATTTGTTGGTGGAGTTAACTACTACTTTTCATTATTTAAGCTATTTTTTCCCCAAATAGAAACCTAATCATAAATGTAAAAATGAGTGAGTTAGAATACACCAATAGTGGTTGAGGCTAGGTATGCTGCATCTACTTAGGAGCTGTTGGTCAGCATACATATAAGTTAGAATGTGATCTTAAAAATGTTGCTCAATAATATATATATATATATATATATATATATATATATATATATATATATATATACATATATATATTGAATGATCATAGTAGAAAGACAAAACTCTATAGAGCACAATAATGAAGAAAGTACAAGTTGGAGCAGATAGACCTTGGTGACTTGTCCGGATCTCCAGCATTCCAGATGAGTCATTTTGGGCAAATTATCTAAGTTTTATGAGCAAATTTGAAAACTACATTTCCTCATCTGACGATTACATCAGACAATGTGCATAAAGTGCTTAGTTGTGTAGCAAGTGTTCAATAAATGTAGCACTCCTGACAAAGTCAGGCAAGGATTGCCAGGCAGGCAAAAGTTCCTGAGTCATTTTTCAGCCCACACCCCAACCACAACTTTCTTGATGTCACACATGCATGATGTTTGCTCATTCTAGTCTGGATGTGTGTCTGTAAAGACAGTCACATTACTTGTGTAGCACAAAAGTGCTTTAGCTAAGGTAAAGCATTTTAGTATTCCAAAAGTAATTTATAGTCACATTTCTCTGGTCCCTACCCCAAAATTCAATCAAGATCTTTAAAACTGACCAACATTTGTTTTTGTTTTTAACGTGTTTTTATTGATTTCAGTGAGAGGAAGGGAGAGGGAGAGATAGAAACATCAATAATGAGAGAGAATCATTGATTGGTTGCCTACTGCATGCCCTCTACTGGGAATAGACCCCACTACCAAGGTATGTGCCCTGACTAGGAATTGAACCAAGACCTCTGCAATCATAGGTTGAAGCTCAGCCAGTGAGCAACACTGGCCAGGCCTGACCAACATTTGTGATGGGGCTGGAGGGCATGCTTCTATCTGAGATGGGCAAGACATAAACCCAATTCCTGCATTTCCCAACAGTTGACTGAACCCTGGCATGTAATCCTGCTTTAGGACTTAACCATATATGGCTTCTCCTTTAGTCTTCCTATCACAGTCTCATTTCTAAGTAATTCATTTCACTGTTATTTTAATTCTATATACAATTAAGAGTCTAGCATTTGGAAGAAGAAAATTCAAAAAGGATTGCTATCTTTTAAATCTACCAGGATTATGTGATGATTAAGGTCATGTAACACTGAAAATTTTCATCTGGTTTTAGCTTTGAACTTGAGAATGTCAGATACCAATACTGTAAGCTTCTTAGAAACAGATTGGATGAAAAAAACATGCTACTTATTTCTTTGATGCTTTCTGTAAGTATTAAACCTCAGATGTTGAAATTATGTGGAGCCTCCATTCAGGAAATTATAATTACAAAGTATCATGATTAAGGGTCTTTGCTGTTATTGATACATTTGTGATTTGGGAATTGACCATTATTAGCTGTGGCATTGTCTGTGGAAGTGGCTGGGCTTAGGTTTCTCTGTATAAGGCTCTCATGAGCATAAGAGTGCATGCTCAGTACAAAAGGGTCTGCAAGCTGAGGTGCCCTGCTTTCACCCCCTTAACCCTTACCCCATGCAATGAATTGCTTCCTTCCTCCCACAAGATGGCCCAGGGCAGTGGTTGGCAAACTGCAGCTCTGTTGACTAATGAGTTTGCCAACCACTGGGATAGGGGCTTAATCACAAGGAACAGCAGCCTGTAATTATTGGAATTGAGCCAGGGTAACAAGTCAAACTTGCTTTATCACCTGTGCTGCCTTGAAAATCCTCTTCTAAAATACATTTCATTCTTAGGTATTTACGAGTAAATACTCCCCTCTGACCCTCAACTAGAATTCTTTCTAAGAACCTTGAACTCCATGTGAATAGATTAGTGGGCTAGTGTTTCCATATAAGCAAATACCACAGACTGAGGGGCTTAAACAATAAAATTTAATTTCTCACGGTTCTAGAGGCTGGAAGTCCAAGATCAAGATGCTGGCAGGAGTTGATTTCTTTCTCAGGCCTATGTCCTCAGATGGCTTGCTATCTCCTCAGAGCCTTTAAAATTTATTTTATTTTATTTGTTTACTAGAGGCCCCTTGCAGGAAGATTCCTGGAATAGGGATTCCTACAATAGAGCTTCCTGCTGTGGTTTCCACTGCCCTGCCTGCTTCCCTCCCTTTGCTGCTCCTCTTGCTTGCTTTTCTGCAGCTTCGCTCCCTTCTGCAGCACTTGACTTCTATCTACACTGTCTTCAGTCTTCGCTCTGGCCTGGATATGCAAATTAACCACCATCTTTGTTTGGTTAATTTGCATACTTGCCCTGATTGGCTGATGGGCAATGGAGGTACGGTCGATTTGCATGTTTCTTTTATTAGAGAGGATTTTTTATTCATGAGCCCCTTATGTCTCTTTTTTTATGTTCCAATCTCTTCTTATAAGAGTGCTAGTCATAAAGGATTATATTTATCAAGGTGAACACTTTGTAAAGTATATAAATGTCTAATCACTATGTGGGACACCTGAAACTAATATAATATTGTATGTCAACTATAAATAAATAAATAAATAAATAAACCAAATAACGGCAATAGTCAGAGAGGGCTAGGGCCCACCCTTTTGCCAAATACCATCACATTCTGAGGTACTAGAGATAAGGGCTAAAATATGTGAGAGGACACAGTTTGGCCTATAACAGTGACATTCTCATTCATCAGCTTTATTTGGTGCCACTGCAACTTGAAAAGCTATCTTTCTCAGAAAATTGGAGGCCAAAAGAGAAAAAAGAAAGTTAATAGAGAAAAAGAGAAAAATTAGTAATTGTTGCTTATTTACATGTGTATTTATTTACTTATTATTTTTAAGTTGTTAGCATTGCTTTCACTTACAAAGTTCACACTTTTTATGAGTACTACAATACATAAAAAGTACTGTGTGGAAATCAATATGCAGGTTTGAGCTGGAATAATTCAAATTCCCTTGCCTGTGTCAACTACTTCCAGAACTCAGTAAAAGCTGCTGCGTGCAATGGACAGAATTTTGAGATGCTTGCTAGATACTGTCTGAAATTCTAAATTTTTAAAAAGCAACTCATTAAATACCTCTGAGACCTAACCTCTCATCTCTGGCTGGTTCCTCTTATAACTGGCCTTGATGGAAGAGTCAGTGAGGGAAACCAAGAATTAAATATGTTGAGCTCATCTGAAAATCGGAAATCAGTGAATCCTTGTACATGTAACCTCTATTAAAAATACATGAACATGTCGGTTTGCCAAATAGATCACTGGCTGATATGGTCTAAAGTTTTTTTAATGGATCGAATTGCTTTAATGTTTTCTTAAAGAGATTTCCCAAATCTACTTTCTTATAAAATACTTTATACTGAATTCTTTGCATTCAGTAGTTTGGGTCAGGTTTCTCAAAGCTCAACAATCTTCAAATGCTTTCCAAATTCTAAATAGGACGGATCTTATTTGGACTCACCACAGATATTAAAAGGAACTCCTGGGTAAAGGTGGGAGTCTCAAAAGGTAGAAAGATGCTATGCTTTATAAAAATATTGCCATTTATCATTTTAACATAAATTTTATTAAAATCATAATTTGAATTCTGAACACACTTCAAATTAATTTTTAAAATGTGAATTGTGATTTTTTTTGCAATAATCTTAATCCATTATTTCAGGTCATAAGAATTTTTATTTTTAGAAGTTACAGCCAATGTGAAATATTTGATTTTTTTAATTAAAAAGACAATACGTGATTATTAAATTGAGACACTGCAAGGAGATAGAAGATAATACATAACTGTCTCTTCCTTGCTACCTTCCTACTCACAACTCACAACTTAAATCCTCTCAATTTCTTGCTCCAGAGAAAATCACTGGTACTGATTTCTTCTATCCCCATAGCGATATGGCCTATGCATTTACATATATATTTTATGCAAATGGACCCTACTCAGCTAGTGCTATGACTTGCTTTAGGAGCATATTTCTAAAGACATTTATATATGCTTGCAAGCACATCTTTAGATGTGTCAAATGGTATTCACATTTTGAATTTTTGGCACCAGTTCAAAATTGTCCTCTATAACCCATTATGCACCTTATTAGAGTGGCTGAAATCCAGAAGAAAAACAAATGAACAAACAAAAAAACACCTGCTAATACCAATTGCTGTGAGGATGCAGAACCACAGGAACTCTAATTTATTGCTGGTAAGGATACAAAATGGTACAGCCACTTTGGAAGACAATTTGGCAGTTTCTGACAAAGCTAAGCATAGTCTCACCATGTGATAGTACAACTGTGTTTTTAGGCATTTACCCAACTAATTTGAAAACATGAATTTATGTCCACACAAAAACCAGCATGTCAATGTTTACAGCATCTGTATTTGATTTTTGATTGGCCCAACTAGAAGCAACTAAGACATCTTTTAATATGTGAGTGGATAAAAACACTGTGGTACAGAACACAAAAAGAAATGCTATCAAATCACAAAAAGACATAAGTGAATCTTAAATGCATATCACTAAGTGAAAGAAGCCAATCTGAAATGGCTACACACGGTATGATTCCAACTATGTGACATTCTTGAAAAACTGTACTTAAGCCCTGGACAGTGTGGTTCAGTGGGATGAGCTTTGTCCTATGCACTAAAGGGTTGCCGGTTTGATTTCCCATCAGGGTACATACCTTGGTTGTAGATCCTTAGAGTGCAGAATCTCTCTCTCTCTCTCTCTCTCTCTCTCTCTCTCTCTCTCTCTCTCTCTCTCTCTTTCTCTCCCTCCTTTCTCTCTCTCTAAAAATAAATAAAAAACAGATTTTTAAAATCTTCCTCAAGATCATCTTGAGTGGAAACTACATGTGGATGAGGGTTGACTATTAAAAACTGAATAAGAAAAAAGAAAAGAAAAGGCAACACTTCAAAAGAATACAAAAATACAAAGAATAAAAAGAATTAGAAATACTTTATGTAGGTTTTACATCAAGGAGAGGGAACATAGCTCCCAACTTCTTAAGCATGAGCTGCACATGGTCACTTATTTATGAAGAAGACAGTAAGGACAGGAGGAGAAAGACAGTGGCTTTACAGAGGAGTAACATGACAGGCCAACTTAAATGGTGACAACCCATGTTCCTAGTAAATACCTTGATATGTATGATGTGTTGAAAATGGCATATTACCTCTGTAATCCTCCTCCTATGGCCAGTCTGATCATGAGAGAAACATCAAACAAATTCCACTTACGGGGACATTCTACAAAATACCTAACTCATACTCTTCAAAACTCTTAAAGACATCAAAAACAAAATCTGAGAAACTGATAGATTCAAGAGCAGCCTAAGGAGATGTGATGACTAAATATGATGTAATATCCTGGATGCCATTCTATAGCATAAAATGGACACTAAGAGCCCTACTCAGTTTTTCTCAGTGGCTAAAGTATTGGTCCTTGTACCAAAGGTCTTGGGTTTGATTCCTGTCAAGGGCATGTACTTCAGTTGCAGGCTCAATCCCTGGCAGGTAACCAATCATTGTTTCTCACATCAATATTTCTCTCTGTGTGTCTCTCCCCTTCCCTTCCACTCTCTCTAAAAACCAATGCAAAAATATCCTCAGATGAGGATTAACTAACTAAATAAATAATAAATAAGTAAACAAACAAAGAAATAAATAAATATTTTTTAAAAAGACACTAGGGAAAAACTAAGGAAATCTTAATAAAGTATGGACTAACATTAGTTCATAAATTGTAACCAACATACCATACTAACACAGTTGTTAACAATGGAGAAAACTGGGTGTGGGGTGTATAGGAACTCTGCATTATCTTCACAATTCTTCTGTAAATCTAAAACTGTTCTAAAATTAAAACATACATGAATTTATATCCCTTCTCTCAGCCATCCAATCAGTCCTCTCAACTGAGTTTTATTGCTAATTTTAGGTCAAAATGTGTTCACCCTATAACTTAAAATAATACAACAGTTTCTTTATTCTTTGTTTTCCCCCTATGAAGAATAGTAATTGACTTTATTGTATAAGATAAACATTTTATCATTCAGACTCTTTCAACTCATCTACTATTTAATTCCAAAATTATATTGTGTTTTTACACGTTTACATTCTTTTCTATAAGCTATATGTTTAAATTTTTATGGCTACATAAATATTGTTCTCTGAAGAGCTGATAATCACTATGATTTTGTTACATTTTTGAGCTTCTAATTTTCTTGATTTCCCATTTTTCTTTTTTGTGTGTTTGCTTTTTATTTTGCATAATTTACAATATTGTACCTTTAAATTCACCCCAATTTCTGAATGGAAGGATTTAAATAGCTTATAATCATTTCCTCTCTTTTCAATGGGCTACCCCAAGTGAATGTGGGCCAGATGTGCATGTCCAATGTCAGAAGGAAGGACAGAAAGCCAATGGTTTGGCCTAAGGCCTATCAACTGGACCTGTACGCACAGCCATGCCTCGCATAATAATGTTTTGGTCAATGACAGATCCCATATAGGACGGTGGCCCCATAAGATTATAATAAAGCAGAAAATTCCTATCACCTAGTAATACTGAAGCCATTGAAATGCCTTACACGGTGCAATGCATTACTCACATGTTTGTGATGATACTGTGTTACCAAGCAGATAAAAGAATAACACGCTTCATTATGTAGATACATAATACTTGCTAATGATAATAAACAACTGTTACTGGTTTATGCATTTACTATACTATACTTTTTATTGCTATTTGAAAGTGTACTCTTTCTATTTATTAAAAAAACACACAAAACAGTTTGCTGTAAAACAGTCTGCCTTGTTATGCTGGCAGAAGCCTCTTATACATCATGTTTACTGCATCTCTTGATTGTATCATTTTCTCTTGTTCTGATTTAATCTCATGTTGTTTGGGTAGTAATACGCTGTAGCCTAGAAGCAATAAACTATATCATGTAGCCTATGTGTATAGTATGTTATACCATCTTGGTTTGTGTAATTATACTCTATGATGTTCGCACAATGACAAAATTGCCTAAGGATGCTGGGGATGGAGATTGACCAAAAAAGAGAGAGAACTCATGGACATGGACAATAGTGTGGTGATAAAGGGGAGAGGGGTTTGATGGAGGTGGAAGAGGATATAGAGGAGATAAACAGTGATGGGGAAATAAAAATATTAAAATAAAAAAGGCTGCATTTCTCAGAACTATCCTGCTCATTAAGCAGAGCATAGCTCTAAACAGGCATTAATGAGATTTGTCAGGAGGATAATACCTAATCTGTAAAATGCCCTTTGCAAGATATCCCTAGGCAAAGGATTTCCTGCAGTAAATATTAAACCCAGGACCTACAGGTTTTGGATCATGATGCCTGGAGTATGCCACTTAAATGAAATCTCTGAAGGTATTGAATGGAGATGTTCCACAACTTATAAACATTCTCTACTGTGAAATGTGCTTACAAACATCACTGAGAGATTCATTTATTATTCTGGGCCAGATGTGTATGCCCAATGTCCAAAGGAAGGACACAAAGAGCCATATAGAATGTTTCTTTTCTCTACTTCATCTAGATCTTGTATGTTACCTATATCCTTGAAATTATTAGTAAAACTTGCTACTGGTTAAAATCTCTAATTTGTGTGAATCTAACTGACAATCTAATCCAATGGTTTAGCTCAATATCCTTCCTACTAAACCTTTCAAATGTCCTTTGTCTCTAACTCCCCTCTCCCATATACTGATTTCCTTTTCAGGTCTTTCTATCCTGCTGTAAAACACAGTGTGTTCACTCCAGTCCTACCATAAAGAAGCAAGCTAACTCATCAAAAAATGAGTCTCCAAAGTACCAATTTAGTAACTGACCCATTTGCCAAAATTCACTAATTGACCAAATTCACCTTATTTAAAGAAACATTTGAAAATATTACTTATTGACTGTATAGAATATTATTTTCAACTCTTGAATATTCAAGAATATTCCATATAATTTAATTATATTTGCTATGGAAAAGACTATGCCAGAATTCAAGAGAATTAAAGCACTTAATTTTAGTTGATTTTCAATGAATTAAACATTCATTAAACTAATGCTATATTTGTGTATATAATCATATGAGGAAAATATTAATATTTTCAAAACAATTCACTAGCAAATTGGAATATTTGGGCAATTCAGTGAATTTTTACTTTGAAAATTGATCCATTAGTAAAATGGTTCACAAGAAATTGATTTCTAGCAAAATAGCCATTAGGTATATTGATTGACTATAATTCTGGGACATTTACTTTGCCCTGGAGTTATTGAGAGAGTCTTTTCTTTTTTCTTGGCTGATTTTATTTTATTTTTAATTCAATTTAATTTTTTTAAAATTGTAGCTTACATTTAATATTATTTTGTAATAGTTTCAAGTGTACAGAATACTGGTTAGGCAATCATGTACTATACAAAATGTTCCCTTTCATATTTCTAGTACCCAACTGGCACCAGCTATTATAATAGATTGACTATATTTCCTTTGCTATACTTTACACTCCAATGAATATTTTGTAATTAACAATCTATACTTCCCTATACCTTAACCTTTTTCACCCAATCCCTCCATCCTTCTCCCCTCTGGAAACAATCAGTCTGTTCTCTATATCTATGAGTCTGAAAATTGATCCATTAGTGAAATAGTTCACAAGAAACTGATTTTTAGCAAAATAGCCGTTAGGTATATTGATCGGCTATAACTCTGGGTCATTTATTAAAAAAAATGTTTGTTTGTTCATTTACATTGTTCTTTAGATTCCACATAAAATGAAATCATATAGTACTTATTTTTCTATGACTGACTTATTTCACTTAGCATAATACCCTCTAGATCTATCCATGCTATTTCAAATGGTAATATTCTGTTCTTTTTTAATGACTGTGCAGTATTTCATTGTATATATGTACCATTCCTTTTTTATACAATCACCTATTGATGGGCACTTAAGTTGCTTCCATAGTTTGGCTATTGTAAATAACATTGCAATAAACACAGGGGATCATATATTCTTTCAAAATTAGTGTTTTGGGTTTTATCAGATATACCCAGAGAATTACTGGGTCATAAGGCAGTTCCATTTTTAATTTTATGGGGAACCTTCATCCTGTTTTTTGCAGTGGTTGCATCAATCTGATGATATTGAGGAAGTCTCATGGTCAAAAGCTATTTCTTATTAAACAACTTGTCTTTGACAATTATAGAGAAAAGTGCAACCACTGAAAATTTATGACATATTCTGACTAATATTTGAAGCTTTACCCCAAAGTTTGCAAACATTTGTTTCTAATATTATAGAATTTAACTGCATAATACATATTCTAAAATTTAAAATGTATGTATTTAAATTTTTCAAAACTCTACATTTGAACTATATATGGCCCCATTACATTCAGTAGCTAATTTGGACATGACAACAATTCTATGGTAAAGTAATAGTTGTGAGTTATTTTTAGGTTAAAAATAAGACTGTTGATATTAGGGAGTTTAAATGATTTGTCCAAGACTTGTATAGTCAGTGGTAGCAGTGGCAACCTAGTCTGTGCATCTAAGTTTAGAGTCTTTGAGACATTCTCATGATTCATATACCTTTATATTATTTATTATTTTAAATAACATTATATAAAACCATTAGTTGTAGTTTACTTTAATCAAGAACTATATTTTCCAATCATGGAAGTATTATACATACAGAAATTCTGTAAAACTGTGTATAATAAATAGTAAAGTGAACACATAACAGAACTTTAGAAAAATAAGATTACATATCCTTTCAAAACCCTCTGTATAATAGTCTCATATCACTTTCCCTTACTTTCCCCTAACAAAAATCTTGACTTTGAGTTAATAATTCTCTATTTTTAAGTTATATTTTACCATTTGTTTAGTGTTAGTATTTTCCAAGTTTATATGATGAAGCTACGGATGATTTTAATTTTCTTCCACATGTCTGTATTTTTCAAATGCTCTGTTCTAGTTATTAATTACTTTTATAATGCAAAAAGAAATGTCATCTTAAGTATGTTTTTTATCTCCACAACAAACTGACGCATTTCTTGATGGCAAGAACTGTGTAATTTACTTCTTTAAATCACAACATAGCATTATGCCTAAATTAAGCTCCCACTGAAAATCTTCCAAACGGACAATGACTGATAGCTTTCTCCTTTTCAATTCAAGTGCTTTCTAGGACATCAAAAGGGAAAAAATATGATTCAATCTGTTTTATTTCTAAATCACATCCCAAGGTTCCATATATGTACCAAATTATGAAGCTCAAACTAGGCAGTTATAAACTGATTTGAAAGGAAAATATAAAAAAAAAAAAAAATAGCCAGTTCGCTAAGCTGTGTGAATAATATAGCATGTGTAAGATTTGAAACCGGCTCATACTCTGATAACGCCAGATTCCCAAGAGAACCCATTTCTTGTCTTTTCCCCACTTAAGGAAAGAAATATCTCCTTCTACCGAGGAACTGAAAGATGAGGTGAAAAAGAGTGGGTTGAATATTTCTACTGAAAACCCAACACCGTGGTTGATAGTAATACATGATCTCAGAGTCTCCTCTACTCGTCCCATCTGCTGAAATGGCACTGTGCCTACCCGCCAGATGGTATACTGGCTTCACAGGGACGGAGGTGCCAAAGAGATGGTTTTAGAAGACATTGTTATTACCACCCCCTTGGGCCTTCCGCCTCAGTAACAACTCACCCAAGTTGGTACCCTGTCATATCTCACACTGCTTTCGTAATTTCTAGAGAGAAGTGGTTTAAATACTTACTAATTCACTTCCTTGAGCTACCTACTGGTTTAAAAAGCTGAAAACGACTGCCAAAGTGGAGGGGTGGGGAGGAGAAGCTGAGGGTATACTAACACCTGAAGTTGCCAATATCTACAGGTTGTACCTGAGGACCATTAGGATCAAATGACGTGTCAAACTCTATTACTAAACTTAACCACTCTCAACGAGAAGAGAACAGACAGCTCTGCTACATGGCAGAGCCAGTTTATAAAGTCCACTCATCTGAAAAAAGTAAAATAAAGTAGCTCCAGTCTTTTAAAGGAAAGCAATAAAAACAAGCTTTTTTAATATAGTCAATAAAATAAAATAAAATGTCAAATGTATTTATTAATAGCTTAAAACGTGTTAATTAAGCATAAATGAGCATGGATTCTGTCAAAGGATTACTTTTTTTTTTAGAAAAAAGAAAGATGTGTTTTACACAAAAGACATGTAGCTAAGACATGTGACCAGTAGGATACTAAAACTGGTTCAAAAATCATTTGAGGAACTAATTATAGAGACATTTTAAAACATAAACATTAGTTGTCTAGGTAAGTTACAAAGCTTAATCAGTTTCAATAGGGACAATAAGACTAAACTTTGGGGTGACCTTTTCTATGGGAAAAAGATCTCCAAGTAACATGTAGCTTCAGCACTATATTCTCTAAGAGAATCAAATAATCCAAGGATGGACTTGTTAAGAAAATGTCTGTTTCAAGTATGTCATTGGAAAAATATATTTTACTCTCTTTTATCTTATTTTCAAATTTAGAATATTTCTTAAGTATAGGTATGCCAGAGAAACGTCATAGAAATTTTATTTAGCTACAAAATGGGGCAGATTTCCACTTTCCTGGATTATAGTCAATTTGTATTTATAGGCAGTTAATCTCCTTTGCTAAGCTACTCTATCCCCTGATATCCACAATCACTGAGGGGGTCACTTGTGCTTCATTCTGAATCCTTTTACCCTAGGATCTTTTTTGACTTATTCTTATCTCCAATGTTGAGCTATCCTCATCAACACATATTAAGCCAAGATAGTTTAAGCATTTTTCTATAATTTACATAGAAACAAAATACTTCAACATAAATAATAGAAATACTTGCTGATTGCATTCATAGCATACATTCCTGTTTTTCTGTCATCCATTTGTCTAATTGTTCTACTCTAAGATCAAATGGTTTTGGAAGGGATATTAGCCCTGTGGATAATACATAGGATTCAGGCCTATTATAAATCTACCTTCTACATTCTCAAATGAGTGTGTGTATATCTGTCTTTCTGTGTGTGTATGTACACATATACACACACATATACAAATCTACATATATAAAAGCTTAGGCAACAGTTGTGCCCTGTTGACTACATTAGCGGTGGACCAGTCGCTATGAGAATGCACTGACCATCAGGGGGCAGATACTCAATGGAGGAGCTGCCCCGTGGTGGTCAGTGTGCTTCCACAGCCACCTGGCCTTGGCCCGCAAACCTCCTGTGGGTCCTTCTCCTGGCCAGCCAGCCCCAATTTCGGACCAGCCCAAGGGACCCCACCCATGCACAAATTCATGCACTGGACCTCTAGTCTATATATATAAAAGGCCAATGACCATAATGGCAGAACAACCAGCAATATGGGAACAACTGGTGGCTATGATGTGCACTGTGGCAGTCAACCAGCCTGATCCGGCAGATCAGCACCCACCCACACACACCTGCTGGTTATGGACACAGGGAGCATGTGACTGAGCTGTCGGCACCCCTTCTGAGGGAAGAAGCCCACCACGAATACAGAAGGCGCTCAGCAAGGAGTCCGCTCGGGTTGTGTTCGCACCTTCAGGCTGTCCCCCCACCACCACAATGCTGAAGACAGCCTGATTCAGGAACTCTGCCCCTCGCTCCTGCTGACCACCCACACTGAGAACAGCATGTGATAAACATCCTGTCCCACAGATGCCTGAATTGTCTCAAGAGGAAGATGCTGCAGACCCAGAGCGGGAAGATTTGGATGAGACAGAAGGTCTGGGAAAAGCAGGGCCGCAGATGGCTGTGTTCTGCGTCTGTTGCCCGACCCTGCTCCCGGGCCCTTCTGTGTGCCAAGCACCTGCATCGCCGCCCTTGGACGGAGGCCTGTGAGCGAGGGAAGAACTGTGGCTGTGCCTGTGGCTGCGCTCGGCCTCCTGCCCTCATGGATAAGCAGGAAGCATATTCACATGGCAGAATCTAAAACCCTCTTTATCGCCAATAGCGAAATAATGCAAGACCTACATGTGTTTCTAAATAGGACTCTATCAGCTGTATGTGAACCCAGATCAAAGGCTGCTCTCCAGCCAAGAGGCTGCAAAGGTAGCTCCTCTCTGGAATGCACACAACCTGGAGAGGTTTAAAGGGAAAGAAGATAAAAATAAAATAAAATAGCAACAAGATTTGAAGCCACTGCTGATGCTGTCATCTCCCCACCCCCCACGTTGGGGTTCAGACCATCGAGCTGCTGACATCTGCCAGGTTGCCTGGCACAGGCCTTATCTACGTCACCACTCTCAACCTCCCGCCAGCTCCTGCAGGCAGGTGGGCTTGCAGATGGAGGCTACAGTGTTAAAGCAGTCCTGTTGGTATAGCACAGACACACGTGGGGTTTGTGATGAGAGAGAACCCATAATATCCCTTCACGAGTGAGTTTTTAACTGTTCTGTGATCATGCTCCCAGCCTTGGTGACTCTCAAATAGGCCTCAGTGATTCCACACGCTGGATGCAAAGACAGACCCGGGTTTCATGGAGACAGAACCCTCACCCCCAGAGCAGCTGTGTCCTTCCAAAAGGAAGGTCACCCTTGCTGCAGGTCCTTGCTCTTTTGTCACTTTGCATATTTCTTACCTTGCCCTTCTCTACCCACAAAAGCCCATTTAGAATTGAAGGCCAGATCAAGAGCTTCACTGACAAGAAAAAGCTAAAGGAGTTCATCACCCCTATTGAGGGCAAGGCCCGTCAACCATCTGCTGCCCCTCTCCCCGGCCAGTCCCACCCCCACTGGGGTTGGGTGGACTCCACCCATGCACGAATTCATGCACTAGGCTTCTAGTCTTATGTAAACACACATATATTTATATAAATGTATATGTGTATGTGCATAGTCATGTACTTAATTTAGAGAGGAATTCTAAGATTTTTTGGCTTTTTTTGTTTATATTAATTCAATCATAAATATAGGGTGCTATGAGAATGCAAATCAGGGGAAATAACCTACTCAAAATCAGAAAAGTTTTCCCTGAGGCAATGACAAGGAAGCTAAGAGATGGAGACTAATAAGTAAGATTTACTTGGGATTTCATGGGCCATGTTTAAAACAGCACTGGGAATAATTACATAAGGTTTCTGTGTGTGTGCGTTTTTTGTTGTTGTTTTTGTTTTGTTTTTTATCAGAAACTCAAAAGCTCTGTCTACACTGTGTTCAAGAGGACAGTGATGCCTTTCTATCTTTACTTTCTATTTTGAGTGATGAAAAGCCCAGCTCAAACTTACTTAAAAAAGAAACTATTGCCTCATATAATGGAACAATGGTTTCAGATATGGCTTATACTAGGGTTCAAGTCTCTTTCTCTCTCTCTCTTTACACACACACACACACACACACACACACACACACACACACACACACATTTTTTAGGCATTTCCTGCTTGGTATTGGCTTCATTATCTAACAACCCCACATAGTTGCAAGACAGTTAACTTACCACCCTGGGGCAATATCCTTGCTGGTTTTAATTCAGCAAAAACGACCTGATCATAATTAAATCTGAGATTCAAATTAGACCATCTCAGGTTACTTACCTGAGATAGAATCACCATGTAACAAAAAATTTGAAAAAACATAATATCTATGTTCAACCATATCTCCAACATAATATTAATCTTACTTTTTATGACTGCATACTTAGGCTGCTTCTTTATATAACATTTCTGTAATATTTTGCACAGAGGAAATAGAAAGGCAACTCACTGTTTTCTCTAGCATTGCCAGTATACTTTTATTATTGATAGATTATAAATGTATCTGGTATATAATTAAATAGAAATGTTTGCTTTTTTTGTCAAATATATGAGAAACTCACTTGCAACCAGCAACTGGTCCTTATTGTCAGTTCTGAATCCCATTCTAATAGCTTTCTGGGGTGTTTTGGTACCTGCTTTAACCTGGATTTTTCTGAATACAATGCCTGAGCCAAAGTCTTATATGCAGGTTCTTTAATTAGCAAGTGATTTCAGAGGCCAATAGTAAGAGAAATGGGGATTAGCTAGGACTGAACAGTAGTCCAATTGCATTGGACAGCATTGCAAGGTGCCAATCAGACCTTCTGGGGAGCATTATTCTATGAGTCTCTAAGCTGTTCTTTGAGTGAAGAAAGGGAAGCACATTTACATTTTGGATTCCTTTGCATTCCACCTTAACTGGTCAAGAGTGACCTTTTGGCACTAACCCCGCCCCACTGCACATGATTGAGTGCCAGGTGAATTTCCATAAGTATCTTTGGACAAGCCCTGAGGCAGAAAGTGATATATAGGTACATTGTGTGGGTCCAAGACATGTTTGTTTGTTTTTAGGTTATGCCTATGCAAAGCTGGTTAAAGCAGGTTTAGAACTAGTTTGGGCAATAAACAACAAAGCAGTGTTAAGAAGATTTGAAGAAATTCTTTTGGGCAAAAAAAAATATGTAGCTTAAGAGTTCATAGAATTACCAATTTTTAGAATATTAAAAGGCAGACAATGTACATATATGTTTATACTTAAATATATGTTAAATTCCTCCCTGTGTTGCTAAGTGATTAGAGTGTTGGCCTGTGCATGTGCATCAAAGGGTCACAGGTTACATTCCCAGTCAAAGGCATGTACCTTGGTTGAAAGTTCAATCCTGGCCCCAGTTGGGGCAGCTGTGGGAGGCAACCAATCAATGTGTCTCTCTCACATTGATCTCTCTCTCTCTCTCTCTCTCTCTCTCTCTCTCTTCCCTTTCCCTTCCACTCTCTCTAAAAAAAATCAATGCAAAAAGCATCCTTGGGTGAGAATTAACAACAACAAAATTGTTAGATTCCAAGAATACTTCTCACCCATAAAAAGCAATCTTACAGAAATTAAATGCTCTTCCTCATACCTCTTTGGTGCATTTCTGTATTACTGCTTTTTGGCATATGTGAGGAAAGTAAGATCATATCTGACTTCATATAATATCATCTTAAATAAATCATTGTTTAACAAATACACAAATAAAACTTTTAAAAGGGAAAAAACAAGTTTGAAATAAAATTTATTTAATTATTTTTATGTCTATATTTTTATAGATTTCTTTACAGCAAAATTCCATTAAAAACTCCAGTTGTCTGAACTATAAATGTTTATACAATACTCTAAATGCTTCTCTATTGTGTATTGTGTCTCTTCTAAGTCTTCTAAATTTAAAATAAACAAAAAATATAATCATCCCCACTGGGTTTAAGTGTTTCATAGACCTAAATGGACAATAAATTCCTAGTTGGAGAAGGTGATTTCCTATCCTTGACTATTTCTCAGCTATTATAATCATTTGTAAAAACAGATTAAGAAAAATCTTTGACATTCTCCTGTGGCTTCCAGATTGCTATGTAGCTATTCATCCTCTACACAGAAATCAAATGAATGAATTGCTAGCATATGACAAAAAAATAAATCTTCACATGAAAAAAGCTGGGAGGTAGTTGAAGAGACCAGTAGAGTGTAATCTAGTTAGTAAATAATAATGCAAACCACAGTGCAATAGAAATGAAAGCAGAACAAATATGTTTGCCTGATGAGATTTCATAAAATTTTTGGCACTGAACAGCTAGGAAAATTACCTTGTCTACTCATATTAGCTAAAACACTTCCTAATAAGAAAAGCATAAAGAAAGTAGAAATTTTCTGTAGAGCTCTAATAGGTTTATTTGATTTGCAATTTTTGTTTCAGCTTGCTTTTGTGAAAAGCATTATTTTAGGACACCAGGAAACCAGGTAAATGTACCTAATTTATCTGTAAGTTTTTCTGTACAAAGTAGGCAGGAAACTGATTACTTCTCAAAAACATTAGATATTTTCCTGAATGTCTCCAAGGAATACAAGTTGATGCTTTCGCAAAAAAAATATTTTAATTGCACAATAAATTCATGTTAATTTTAAAAATTGGAAAAATCATGAGGAAAAAAATACTGCTTGCCTATAAATTTAACATCTAGAGAAAACCACTCAACATTTTGATAGTCTTTCAAATAGCTGCAATACTTATAAAGGCATATAAAATGCACAATCACAAAATACACTCATATATATGCATTAAAATCCCAAGTAGATCATTTTGTAGCTACCCTTCTACACTTTGCATATATGCTCCAAAAATCCTTTTGTATCAGTAAAAAGCATACACATTTACTATGCATATATGTATGTCTGTTTAATATGTATTTGTACATATTTGTGCACTCTTTTCAAATTTCGAAGTCACCATTTCTGAAAAATAGTGACCTTGATTTTGAAGTAAAAATGATTCATTCTTATTTTAAACAATTACTGCAAGCAAAACTAAGAACTAAAAATAAAAAATCTTAAACCCCATGATCTGAAAATAACCAGTTAACTTTGATGAATCAGACCAAACATTTTCCTTAGAAATATACTCAAATGGAAAGATGGATAAATACATAAACCAAAATCATTTTACAAAATAAGTAATAAAATAAATGTTATTATCCTTAATATTTCTAGAATTTAAAAGCAAAAAAGAAGCATGTGACACTGAAGAAAATACCAACACTTCTGAAAAATGCTATTTCACTGTAATAGGTATTGTTTTTTGAAATATATCTAAAATTAAAATGTATACTTATGATAATATTAAACAATTGGAGGTTTTTACAGTTTTATATGCTCTGACTTTAAACATTGTTTTATCCTTACTAGATAGCATACTCACACATTCTCCCAATTCTCTTCCCCATCGCTTAATTTCTGTTTATTTTTATAAGACTTATATTCTATTCTCTTTCTATCATACCTATTTATCTATTCTTAGATGTATTTTTAAATAAATTCTATGCTCACCAACTTTTAAAAAAACATTAATGGTATCAACTATTTTGTGTGCCTCCATTTCCTAGCCTCTTTGCAGTTGGCTATTGGATTTTTCTTTCTTCATTGTCATTATATTAATTTTCAACTAGAAACCTCAGACATTTTCTGCTGCATCAAGATATCCATTTAGATCTAATATTAAAGTTGCAATAGGTAGTAAGCAATTCATCCTTAAAATATTTATTGGGAATAATATTTTTTTATTCTGTTTCATAATGTAAAAGAGCTGTTCACAAAGATAATATATTTTGAACATGAAAATAATCCATGAGTGTTCCTTTTTATGTTTAGGATAATTGCTTAAAGATATTTTGGAAACCTAGTATTTCAACTGTTTTACATTTGGAGTACCATTTTGCCCTTCATTTCAGCAATTTTTAGGTATATTTCTTTACTCATATTATCAGTGTTGACTGAGAAAAAAATGAATCAATTTTTATTTTCATAAGTCTACACTGTATAATGTTTTTACATTCAATATTTACTGATGTTGAAATGCAGTTCAACAAATTATTTTTATTTCTCAAAACTGACCTCAGTATAGGAAAATGAGCCTGAATTTTCTTTGTGAAATAAATTTTCAAAGGCAAACTCAGTGGATTAAATGATGGCTCCAAAGATATCAAGTCCTAATCCCAGGAAGTTGTAAATATTTACCTTATTTGGGAAAAGTACATTGTGGTTATGATTCATCTAAAGATTACGAGGTGGGGAAATTATTTTGAATTATCTTGGTAGACTCTAAATGCCATAGCAAGTGTTCTGCCTTGTGAGAGAGAGGCAAAGGGAGATTAGATGCACAGAAGGAGGCAACGTGACCATGGAGACAAAAATTGGAGTGATGCAGCCACAAACAAGATTGCGTGCAGCCACCTGAAACTGAAAGAGGTAAGGGACAGTCTTCCCTAGAGCATCCTGAGGGACCACAGCCCCTTTGTCATCAGTAAGACTGATTTGAGAATTCTGACCTTCAGGAGGACTGTGATAAAATAAATTTCTGTTTTAAGTCATCAAGTGTGTGATACTTGGTTATAGCAGCCACAGGAAAGTAATACAATAGGCTTTCACTAGAAATGAATGAGAAAATCAAATTATAAACATTTGTAATTAATCTGAATCTCTTAGAAATATCCATGAAATTTTGTTAAATTTTCATTTATTTATTTAGGTTATTATTAAACCTACAAAGAAAGTTTTGATCTTTTTTTTCCACTGAGGAGCAGAGGAAGGAATTTTCTTGGGGAGACATGAACACATTTGTTTTTTCCAATGGTTTAAAAATGCCTTCACCATCTCATTAGGCTCTAGTTTCAATACAGGACAGCAATATAGGATAGCATATAGAGCATTCAGTCAAGAATAGGTCAAGTTATGCAAAAAAAAAAAAATTCTGTTTACAATGTTGACTACTATTTTCATAAGTAGTATTTTCAACTTTAGCACAAACCTATGCCAATAAATAAGACAATTTATTTATTGAAGTTTCTTGTTCCTACCAAGTGTGTAATTTTGGGTATAAGTTTTCTAAGAAGTCTGATGTCAATTTAATCCATCTCAGACATATTCTTTGTAGATAAGCTCATTAGTTTTGCTAAGATAACATTAAACTTTTTCAACCCCAAAAGAAGCAATTTTTTGAAAAATTTCCTATCATGGTCTAATGTCCAAAATGTATTGGACATATTAAAAATGTTAATGTGGTTAACTTAGTGGTATTTTTAAAAATATATATTTTATTGATTTTTTTACAGAGAGGAAGAGAGAGTGATAGAGAGTTAGAAACATCGATGAGAGAGAATCATTGATCAGCTGCCTCTTGCACACCCCCTACTGGGGATGTGCCCACAACCAAGGTACATGCGCTTGACCGGAATTGAACCCAGGACTCTTTATTCCGCAGGCTGTCGCTCTATCCACCGAGCCAAACCGGTTTCGGTTTAGTAGTATTTTTTTATATGTGTTTTCACCAGCTACAGTAGAAAATGCCCAAAATAATTCACATTTTCATCTTTAATTTTTCTTCTGATTTCTAAATCATAGCTTAAACCTTCTAAGCAATAGTGTTTTATTTATGTTTATAAATGTTAATGTTTGTTCCTGTTTGAAAAATATAACTCTTATTGTATTCAATGCAATTTTTAAAAATAAACATGCCATTATGAAAAGCTTTGGGGGCAGTTTTATCATCCAAAACATTCCAGAACTAAACCCTGTTAAAAGGTAAAATGTTAATGCCAGTTTTTAAGTTATTTTTTTGTTTGTTTATTATACTTAAATTTGCTTTTCTTCTGATTTTCAAACTAGTTCTCTTTATGGTTTGTTTTATAAGGATGATTTAGATTATGTTCTTTTCAACATAGGTAGCTTTTGTTTCATCTAAAGCATGAAGGAACATTCTTCACATCCACAGAAAACACATGCACATATACATCTATTCGTAAGATTGTCTGCCCTTTAGATGGTTCCTCTCTTCCTGGGAGGTGGAGTGTCAGCATTTGGTTGCTGAATTAAAAGGTATGTGTATTACTATACATTTTAATAAATGGAACCAGGTTTCTTTCAAATTGTCTTTAACAGTCCACATTTTCATAAACAATGCATGAAAATTCCTTCTCTTAACATAATAGTAGGTGCCTTAACTATTAAAAATGTAACCAGTTTAATAGATACAAGCTATAACTCTTCGTTACTTTATATAATCCAAGCTACTCAAAGTTGGAAAATCTTATACTATATATTATCTTTCATTTATTTAAGAAATATGTATTGAGTGCCTATTATATTCCCATGCACTGTTCTACAACAGGGACTATAGCAGTGAACAAAACAAGCAAAAATTCACCCCTACCATTGTACAATTTACATTTACAGCTTAACTTCTAGCTATCTCTATAGCATCCATAAGCAGTTATGTGAAATACCTATTCATATTATTTGCTCACTTTTTATTAGTTTGCACATCATTTTCCAATTAACTTTTAAAATATTTTATATATCATTTATTTATATAAACCCTTAATCTGCCATCTATGCTGATTTATTTTTGTAGTTAAACTTACCACATGTTCTATTGTCTTCATTTATGGCAATAGATTCTCCACAAAAGTTTTAGATTTCTATGTAGTCAAAAAATATCTTTTATTTTAAAATAAGCATACCCACCCAGACTTTGTCTATGTATTTGAAAAACCTTTTTGTTATGTATTAATTTTGACATATGATAAGATTTGACATATGATCTATTTCTCATAAATATTCTGTGTAATGCTCAAACGATACCTATTACCACAATTTTATATTTTGATTATTTATTAAATAAGCAAATTCACCTGCTCAGTCCTACTTTTCAAAATTGTGTAACTATTCAGGCAGCTTTCCATTTGAACTTTAAAAATGTTTTATCCAATTAAACACTGTTACAATTCTAACTGAAGTTATATTAATATAATAGTTCTACATTTACATTGTTATAACGTACATACCTCCCCTTCCAGTTAGTGCTGAGTGCTGTCTAGTGTTCCCAAGTGCCAAAAGGCTGTGATGGGTCTCACAGAAAAGAAAAAAACAATGTGTACTAGATAATCTTGCTTCAAACATGACTTATAGTGCTGTTGCCCTTGAGTTCAATACTAATGAATCAACAGTATGCATTAAATCAGGTGTCTTTAAACAAAAACACATGTAAAACGGGGTTCTGTATTGATTGGTTGATGAAAATGTTATGGCTAGAGGCTCACAGAAACCTAATCCTGCATTTCCCTTGGGGGAAAAATGGTTCAGTGTTTGTAAATTCACTGTTTGCAGTGACTTTATAGAACACAACCAACACAAATAATGAGAACCCGTTGTATTTCCTCATTCCTATATAGGTTATTATGCCATTGGCAATGTCTATTTCTGCATAAGAATCAAAACTTGTCTTCTAATGTCACGGTCCTTTATTTATAACAAAACATCATTCTTCAAGGAGAGTGTGTGTTTCTTGCCATTAATTTTCTCAAAGTGAGCACTTCATATTCTGAAAATTCACAGACATTTTGACAAAAGAGGAAGGCACCTTTGACTTGAAGTCAGACAAGAAAAAGGAATCAAAGGAGCAAGGGGCTTCACAGACTAAGGACAGTCTCACTCCCAGGACAGTTTTAATCCTGTGGTCTGATACTGACCAGTGGAAGGGATGCTCCTGTGTCTAATCCTTGGCTTCCTTTTTTCTGCTCCTCATTGGAGCTTACACTGAAGTCCACCTAGCACCATTCTTTCTCCCTGAGGCCATTCCATGACTCTGACTTCCCACTTTCAGAATCAAGGACAGTGACTTGGAAAGGAAGGTGAAATGAGATTTTTGAATCACCAATTGGAATCTGACCATTGAAATAAGAATTACCCAAGGTCAACTTGAAAATAATATTAGCAGCTATCACATATTGAGTTTTTCCTATATGCCCAGTATTATATTAAACATCTTATATGGACTATTGTATTTCATCCTCACTATGAATTCTAAGAGCCAGGTGCTAAGAGAATCTAAGCTTTAAAGGAGAGGAAATTAAGGTTAAGTGAATGTTCAAAGTTGGATAACTAGGAAGTGGGAGGGTTTGGATTTAATACTAGTCGGTCTAATTTCAGAGTGTTTTGTGAAGCCACTCCAATTTGCTTCCTCCCATGAGATTATTAACTTCCTGGTCAAAACTAGGATTTAAAAATCTCTAATCAGAAATACTCATAGGAGGTTGAGCTTAGCAAAGCATAAAAGAGTAGAACTCAGCTTTGTTTCTGCTTCCTCATATCACATGGTTTGTAGACTTTTTTTTTTTCTTTGGCAGATATCTAATTTAATGAATCTTTTTATTGTAAAACAGATTGGAATTGTTTTTCTCATTTTCAGAAACCCATCAAGTGGGTGAAATTGAACCACATGTTCTTCATCAAGGAGAGTAATGTGGAGATGTCTTGACATACTGGCTACATAGGCAAGGTGTGGGAAAAACTAGTGTCTTGCTAAGAGGGCATGTGTGGATCATAAGCATGGGACCAGAGAGAGGATCAAGCCTCCCACTGGTTACTTAAGGAGAATGGGCTTTTGATTATATTTTCTCTAATATTGACTTCTTGGAGCTTCTCAGTGTTCTTGCTGGTCATAGTGCAGCCTGGATTTACCCTTCCTCCTCTTTGGAAGTTTTTGGGACAGTCTCAAACATATGCCTAACTTTTTAACTTATCTAAACAAGATTATAGATATGGCCATGTATTGGTCATCTTGAATGCCTGGCACCCAGAGAACAGGCAATCTTATCAAGGGGGGGTGGTGAGCTCATTTGAGAGTAAGTAGGTTTGTTGTTAGTCTTTGAAATTCGAAGGCTGGCTGATGCAGCTATAAGCAATTTGAAAAAATACACTATCAAGTTAAGTGTAATAAATTAGTATGTTATTTTCAGTTGTTCAGGACATCGTTCTGTAACATGTAATCCTCTATACAAGCTAGTATTCTCTTATAATGTGTAGGGCCACAGATAGTGCATACAAATACACACCAGATTGGTCCACAACATACATTTACTAAAATCTCTATGTTTCAGTAACAAATGATGTATTAAGGACTGATTTTTTTTCAACTAGATATTGAAAATAGATGGAAAAGGTTGACCACCAGATATTTATCTCTTCTAGGTAAGATATTATCAACGTATTTATGAACCACTTTTTTAAAGGGATGCTGATGGGTCAGAACAATTACAGTATTTATGATGTTTTAAAAGTAAGATAAGTAGCAAAGTCAATGAAACACAAATGGAAACTATAGTTATCCAGAAGGAAATAGTCTATAAAAGTGTTTTTTATCTGAACTGGGTTTTGGAGGTGCTAGAACTTAGACTCTACTAATCAGGGAGACTGCACCCTGGCCAAAGTGGGAGGGATCTCCAGGGAATCTTTAACAAAGGGATTTTCAAAAACATGGTCCACTCTTTGTTTCGAGAAACTCATATCAAGTTTTAAACTAAGGGCTGCATTTTGCATGAACAAGACAGAAACACATGAGCACTTCAGACAGACTTATACTTTGGTTCAACTTGATACAGATATACTTAAAGTATTTATCCAATATTTTATGTAGAGTCAAAGCCTAAAGGCAGTGCAGGGAAGAAAAACCACTGGTGGTATCTTCTCTGCTACCCCTGCATTTATCTCTGGCTCTAAACTGACATATGTCATTTTGCAAAAACTAGAGAACATTTTTAGAACATTTATTATTACTCAGGAATGCTCATAGGTGTGTTTCACCTATACACAACAGCTCCAAGGGCATTGTTCAAGAATTCCGGCTACTAATTACATGTTTCTTTAGAGTTGAGTTACATTTCTAGAAATTTCACTCACATTTGAGTACCTGATCTCCTTCCCCTGTGATATCTCCACCTTATTACTCATTAATATGATCACTGTCATCATGACTACCTATATCACTTGGTGCACTGGTACTGACCTCAACTTGCTCCTCCGCAGGTGAGGTAATACACAGTGTGAGGACATCATACCCCATGTTACCTCCTTTCTGTCATTGTTGATCCTCTTCAGGTCTGCAGTGTTTCATTTTGTGATGGGTGGTTGTTTCCACATTTCAGGTCTCTGGCAATAATATTTACATAATCTTTAATCTTTGCCTCTGCAAGTGCTCAAAACTCACAATACGTACTCTCCTTTGAAAGGCTTTTCTTTCCGTCATACTTATACAAAAATATGAAATTCCTGGGGATTTCTGTTGATCTTTGGGAAAGTTTTGGTCATTTTACTTGGCCCAGCAGGTATTTTTCTTACCCAAGTTTTCCTTCTCTCCACCATCTGCATTTTCTGTCCCCTGTGCAGTTAATGGGAGAGGAATTTGGAATCCTGTTTTCTTTCTTATGGTCAAGCTTGTCCCATATATATTATTAATAAACATCATTATGTCCCACTAGCTAATTAATAGCACAATGGTGTTACTATGTATTTATGTTATAGCCAATATTATTTTGGTATACATAACGACATTCCCATAAAAGATTTTCCTAAGCCAACTTTCTATGAATATAGTGATAAAATCTTCAGCTTAGAGAAGGTCGGAACTTTTTTTCCTTGATTTTTAACCTATAATTTCAATGGACGCTATTGAGCCAGATAAAATTCATTTTGCTATTTCTTCATATGAAGTCTTCTTTACTGTTCCATGCTTATAGTAAATTTTTTTGGCTGTTAGAAAACTACATTGGTATCTAATGTTTATGAAAAGCATCTAAAGGCAACTGACTGATTCCTAAAGCAGTAAAAGTATAACTGAAGTTGAGTTCTTGGCAGGTTAGCTCTTGCAAAGTTTAGGGAAGCTGTATTGTCCATGCTTTAGCTCACAGCCTCCACTGGAAAATTCTGATTAGTTGAAGATCTCAGATGAACCCTGTGGAAAGACTTTTAGTCACTTTAGCTTATTTCTGAGACTCCCCTTCCTTTAACGGATGAGCTCAGCAAAGCAACAGGTCATGTGAATTAATTGTTCTGTAGACCCCAACCCACTAGGCTGGGGGCTAGTATGAAATGAGAGAAGAAGAAGAAGAAGAAGAAGAAGAAGAAGAAGAAGAAGAAGAAGAAGAAGGAGGAGGAGGAGGAGGAGGAGGAGGAGGAGGAGGAGGAGGAGGAGGAGGAGGAGGGGAAGCACAGGGATTCACATTTACTGAGTTCCTACTTTATGTGTTAGACTTGGATGAAAACTTCTCAAGTAGTTTACATTTCATTAGGAAAATTCTAATGTAAGCCAAACTGATTCATGAACTTTTAACCAGTGAAGAAACTTTCCCCAACTAAACTATTGTGCCGAACTCTGTGAGCAGACATGGGTGTGCTATACCAAATTAACAGATTTCTATCATTTATGTGCTAATTTCAATGTCACTGTCAATCCCATCTGTTATTGCTTCAATCCTGAATTAATGAGGCAAGTCAGAGCGGGAAAATGTCAGATCATCTGAGAGCATCATTCTTTCCTAAGGTCATATAAAATGAAAGAGTACTTTTGTCATAATTCAACAACCCTTCCCATTTTATAGAGTCACAACATGTTAGAGCTGGAAGGTTTGTGAAATATCACCAAATCCAGATTTATAGGTAGAAAAGCGGAGGTTCAAAGAGGTGAAGTGATTCATTAAGTTTTTGTTGCCATTATTCTGTGTCCTTCATTTCTATCTTCACAAGGACTAGATGTAATCTTTCATTCATTTGAGTGCCACATTCTCCTACTTACCACAGGCAGATTTAAGGACTCCTCACCTCTCAACGTGCTGGAGTAGAGAGAACTTGAGTTGCTTCACTTCCTCTTCTTAACACTCACGGATTCCACCTACTTCAGGGCTTGCTATGTGCCAGCCCTGGTGTTACTACTTGTATATGCATTATCACATTTAATTTCCATATCTGGGAAACTGAGGCTTTAAGGTTTGGTTACTTGCCCAAAGTATTAATCGCATAATCATGAAAGTGGAAAGGCAGAGCTCAGAGACATGGGGGATGTACTATTAGCCTCTGTGTTCCTACTGCCTCCTCTTTTGGGCTAAATCTCTCTGCTTTGCTGACCTAGGCTAGAAGCTTCAGCACTAACCTGGGAGCTCACGGCTGCACTGAGGCTCCAGACCCTTTGTTTTATTTTAAAAGTTCCTGCCCACGAGGTTCTGAGCCAGAACCCCTTCAATTGGTCCAAGATTCATTGTCTCTTTTGACTGCCCTGAATTCTTGCCTAGCGAGTTTGTCTCGCACCCCAGCAAGAATTCTGACTTGGCATTTTTGGCCTGACTGCCTTCCCAAACTCCAGGGCCCAAAGGCTGGCACACTGCTGTTCTGACAAGAACCTGGGCAGCCACTGCTGACTAGAAACATCCACTTCCTGATAATTCAGGAAGCAAAGGAAATGCTGTAAGAAATTGGGATACAGGTGAACAGGAGCCAGGCCTCAGCACTGTGCATATCACGGAGGAGTTTGGACCACCAGGTGATAGGGGACAGCTAAAGACTTGTCACAAGGGTAGTGAGAGGCCTGAGTTTGTGTGATAATCAGAGACAGAAAGATCTCTCTAGGAATATGGAGAAATGTTGGAGGAGGAAGAGATGAAATGCCTTTTCTCTCTTGCTTTGCCTCTGTGAGTGTTTCACATTCCTCGGAGGAGAACTCAAATTCGTTTGCTGGATAAAAATCCTCTCTACCACATGGTTCACAGTGATCCCTCCCTACTCTGCACTCCTCAAACACCAAGGGCCCAGTCAACTGATTTGTAAATTAACGGTATGACAACCACACACTTTTTACAATCTGTCTCATAGAGGAGCTATTTATGTAATACATATTTGTGTAATATAAATTAGAATAATATAAAGTAGTTTGATGAGTTTGTATATTTATATTTTGTATTTGATATATGTATTCATGCCACCACCAGCACAATCAAGAGAGTATTTTCAGCATCTCAAGACGTTTTCTCATGCTCCCTTGCAATCAATCCCTTTTCATCTCTCCACAGGCAACAATTTATCTCATTTTCTACTCAAAAATTATGACTCTTTCACAAAGTCATATAAATGTAATCATGCATTATGAAGTCTTTTGTGTCTGGCTTCTTTGATTCATCCATGTTATTTTGTCTATTCATAATTTCTTTGCACTACTGAGTAATATTTTGTTGTGTAAATAAAGCTCACTTTTTAAAATCTATCTTTATTTTTGTAAGTATTAGAGATGTCTCCATTTTTCCCCATTGACCCCATCTAGCCCACACCTATTGCCCCCCTACCCCAGGCTTTTACACCCTATTATCTATGCCCATGAGTTTTGAATATATGCATATAAATTCTTTGGTTAATCTCTTCCCATCTCCCAACCAACCCTACCCCCCTCTGAGATTTGACAGTCTGCTCCATGCTTCTGTCTCTGGATCTATTTCATTCATCAGTTTATTTTGTTCTTTAGATTCCACATATGGGTGAGATCATATGATATTTGTCTTTCTCTGATTGGCTTATTTTGTTTAGTATAATAATCTCTGGGTCCCTCCATGCTATCTCAAAGGGTAAGAGATTCTTCCTTTTAATTCATTTACCACTTGATGAATACCTGAGTTCTTCTGTGTGTTTTTTGTTTTGTTTTGTTTTTTAACTGCAAATAAAGCTGCCATGTACATTTACTTACAGGTCTTTGTGTGATATATGTTTTCATTTCATTTGGATAAATACCTAGAAGTTGGATTCCTGAACTGCAAAGTATGTGTTTCACTTTATTAGAAACTGCCGAACTGTTTTTTCAAGTTGTATATTTTATAATCTCACCAGCAATGTGCTTGAGTTCCAGTTAATCTACATCTTTCACAGCACTTGATAGAAATGTCATTCTGGTTCATTTTAGCCAATCTAGTGAATGTGAAGTGGTAACTCAATTTTAGTTTGTATTTCCTAAATGACTAATAATACCAGTATTAAGAACTTTGCATGCATTTATTCATATTTTTAATACTTTTTTAAATTTTGTTTTATTTTTCCATCACTATTTATTCCCTTTATACTTTCTTACCCCCTCTCAATCACCACACTGTTGTCCATGTCCATGAGATCTCTCTCTTTTTTTATGAATCTCTCCACCCCCAACCCCACCTCCTCTCTCTCTCTCTCTCTCTCTCTCTCTCTCTCTCTCTCTCTCTCTCACACACACACACACACACACACACACACCAGAGCTGTCTGCTCTCTATCTATTAATCTCTCTATTTTGCTCAATAGTTCAGTTTATTCTTTAAATCCCACTTATGAGTGAAATTATATGGTTTCTATGACTGGCTTATTTCATTTAACATAATGTTCTCCAGATCTATCCATGCTGTCACAAAGGATAGAATTTTATTCGTTTTTTTATGGCAGAGTAGTATTCCATTGTATAAATGTACCACAACATTTTATCCACTCATCTATTGATAGACACTTGGGCTGATTCCAAATATTGGCTATTGTAAATAACACTTCCAGGAACATAGGGGTGCATATATTATTTTCAATTAGTGTTTTAGGTTTCTTCAGGTAAATTCCCAGAAGTGGAATCACTGGTTTATATCTTTTTCTGTGAAGCCAAATCATTTGCACATTTTGATTGCATCATTTGCTTATTATTGGATTCTGAATTTTAAAAAATTGTCTTATACAATATGCACATATTATTAAATATGTATTTATAAATATTTTACCCCAGTCTAGTGACTTGCCTTTCAACTTCTGTTACTATGACTTTCACACAGCAGTGGTTATTATTTTGATGAAGTCCAATGTATCTTTTTTTCTTTAGTAATTCATGCTTTCAGTGTTAAGAAATATTGGCCTAACCCAAGGTCACAAAGACTTTTCCCAAATTTTCTTCAGGAATTTTTATAGTTTCGGTTCTCATATTGGGTTCTATGACACATTTAGTGTTTATTTTCATGCATGATACTAGGTACTAGGTACCATAAGAGGAGGGATTCATTATTTTGCATATATTGTAAATGGTCTGTGATTCCAGTGCCATTTGTTGGAAAGACTATTCTTTTCCCATTTGAATTCCCCGGAACCTCTGTCCCAAATAAGTTAACCATGTGTTTCTATTTTTGGATTGTTATTTTATTCCATTGGTCTGTGACTCTCCTTTGCCAATATTTCCTCACATTTTATCTTTCACTTAATGCTTAGAATACTTTTTAATTGAAGCAGAAAAGAGGAACACAACAGGCCTGGCACTGCTATCCTTAGGAAAACCTGCTTGAGAGTTTGACTGCTGACTGGGTCCAGGGAACTTGGATTTCAGGAATGTTCCCCCCATTCCTAACTCAAAGAACGATTCACTGTGCTTAAACTGTAAACATTACAGTTATGCTGGACATCTGATTTCTTTCTATAAGTCTGGAATTTTGGTATGTGTTAGGCAGATGGTGCCTGCTTAATCAATCCCCAGTGAAAATCTTGAGCATCAAGTCTCTAATGGGTTTTCTGTTAGACAGTTCACACATGTTGTCACAATTTAGTACTGGAAGAATTAAGCACGCCCTGGGTGATTTCATAGGGGAAACTCTTGAAAGTTTATGTCTGGTTTCCCCTTGACTTTGCCCCATGTGCCTTTTTATTTTTCCTAAGTTTACTTTGTAAACCATTGTTGTGCATAATACTATATACTGTGTCCTGTGAGTCCTCCTAGCAAATCGCCAAATCTGGGAGTCATTTAGGGACCCCAAACACAGTGTCTGTCATATCTCCCTGTCTAGATTATATATTTGTTCTGGACAGAGACATAGCTTAATTGTCTTTAAATATTTCCATGATATGTTATAGAGGGCAGGTGTCTAATAGATGTTTCTTGTTTGAGATAGAGGACCTACAGATACAAACTAGAGTTTCATCATGCCCTTAGCTAGAAAGACAGTTTAAACTGGAGAAGTGTGTTTGTAAACTATAGACAGAACTATTAAATCATTACTGTTTTGTCATTATCTTGGAGGGAAAAAAACCATTGCATTTGCTTTGTACATAGAGTACATTTCCCCAGGAGTTGCAAAGAAAAAGCAGCCATAAGCTGAGTTTCTGCCTTACCACATGGCCCCACAGAAGAAGTTACCAGTCACGGTGTCACAAATACATAAAAGTCCCTGTCCAACAGTTTCTTCCTGGTTCTTTGGAAATATGTGTATCTTTCAGGTAGCCAGTACATTTGAAAATAAATGACATTGCTCTCTTCCTGGGCTCACTCCAACTTTTTCCCACTTCATCAACCAGAGTAATCACACACTAAGAGATAGGGTTTCTAAAAGTTGGTGCCAAGAGCAGGATACACATTCTTCTCAGTTTGCAGAACCATAATCCTCATGTCTACAGATTTAAAATAAAAGTCAGTTCACTTAGAGAAGATGCTCTATTGTTAACCTCAACTCAAGATTATTTTACCAAAATTTCTGACAACGATGCAGAAATGAGGAAAAGGCAAAAGAAAAACATCCTGTTGATTGCATAGCTTCATGTGTCTAATCAGGGAATAAACAAGTCACTCTATATTTGGAACTTATCAGGAACTTATTAATCATTTGTCAAGAATTACATGTATCAGGAAAATCCAAAATATTCTCTCCCGGCTACTCTTTCCTTCCTCTTTCTTTCTCTTGGTCTTTAAGAAAAATTTAGTTGATCTACAACCATTAAGATAGCCCTGAAGCAAGATGTAGAAACCTAAATGTGTTTCTCATGAATCATTATGAACTTTGTCTCCCAAACAAGGAAGCTGCACTTGCCACAAATAAACAAATGCCAGAAGATTAAAGGTCAGTGGAGAGTTCAGAAAAGCTGCACAAGCCTACCGTACATTTTAAGCAGAGAAGGAAAAGTTCTTTCAATTTTTTACCTTTCACAACACTACTAAAATTTTAACTTAAAAACCTGTAGCCATAGTTAATCCATGCTGGAGAATGAGAGATAATGTTCTAAAAACTTACAGAATTTGCAAAAGAAATTTTCATCTAAAGACCTACCTCAATTCAGCCAATACTGGAAGAAGAAAAAAAAAAACTTGTTAAAGAATAAGTATTGATTTTAAGATAGAAATGAAAAATTTGGCTCAAAGCAATTTTTAAGTTAAATGGAAGCAACTTTGCACTAAATGGCATAGAGTTCAGTAAAAAATAGTTTTGTGTCTGAGTAGCAGTTCTACTCTGGGCTTTCCTGGAGGGACTGCTCAGCACCCCATTCATGTTCCAAATGACTGTAGATATGGTTACTCACTGTTAGATTGGCAAATGTTTTCCATCTGCATGATTTCACAAAAATGCTTGGATTTATTATTATTATTGTTATTATTATTTTTTAATATATTTTTATTAATTTCAGATAGGAAGGGAGAGGGAGAGAGCATGCCCCACTCTGGGGATTGAACCCACAACCTGGGCATGTGCCCTGACTAGGAATTGAACCTTGATCTCCTGGTTCATAGGTCAACACTCAATTACTAAGCCACACCAGCTGGCAATGGTTGGCTTTTTAAAAAAAGAAATGTGTTCATTAGTAAAGCTTGGCTACATTAACAATAATTGGAATTAAGTTAATTATTTATATCTAAAAATCAATACAACTTCTCACAGATATATAGATTGAATCTAAGCTACAGAATATTTTTATATAAATGTTGGCAAAGATGTGTTGTATACAAAGTTTATTTTTTCATAAATTCCTTTTGGTGCATAACAAATGATCAATATTCTATAAACATGAATAAAATTGAAACTACAGTTTCTAAATCCAAGATATTTTAAGGCTTCTCTTTATTAAATTCTTTATGGCCCAGTTAAGGCATCACTTCAAAAAAATTAAAGCATCAATAATACTATTTAATAGTACTGACTACATGAAGTAATTTTCCTAAAAAGGACTGAATTTATTCTTTTAGTGTCAGCTTTTCCTTCTCCTATAAAGTACTCAGCTATAAACCCAGTGTATGGAAAACCTCTGAGACATAAAATGCTATGTCTTTCTAACTTTTCAAATAAATAAAATGATAACCACCTTGTCTGAGCATGTAAAATTTTCTATATACAGCTCTGAATCTGGGATGAGAGCACCTTGCTTTCTCCTGTTTAGACTGTAAATAAGATACATACGGCCTGCACAGGATTTGTCAGGATCCAGGGTCTCTGAGCTCAGGACACCTGGAAAATTAGATCAAAGGCCACTGGACTCTAGCAAGTCTGTGAACTAGTGGCCCTGCTGAGAGGATTAAAATTCCAGTAGAAAGTAAGTTATATTTCTTGTGATGGCCATCTTCGGTCCACTTGGGAGCAGTCATCTTTGACCACATGGGGGCAGCCATCTTGTGTTTTGGAGTGATGATCAATTTGCATATTACTCTTTTATTAGATAGGATAGAGGCCTAGTACATGGGTGGGGTCTGACTGGTTTATCCTGAAGGGTGTCCCAGATCAGGGTAAGGGTTTCCTTGGGACACGGGGTGGCCTGGGTGAGGGACCTATAGTGGTTTCCAGGCCATCCATGCCACCTGGTGACCCAAGCAGAGGCCCTGGTATCTGGGATTTATTTATATTCTATAATTGAAATTTGTAGCCTTGAGCAGAGGCCAGGGCAAGCCAGGGTGGGAGGGAAACTTGGCTTCCTCCATCACTGGGGCAACTCAAGCTTCCAGCTGGCTCCAGCTCTGTGGCTGCCACCATTTTTGTTGGGATTTTTTATCTTCTGTAATTGGGACTTTGTAGCCTTGAGTGGAGGCCAGAGCAGGCCAGAGCAGGGTGGGAGGCTTGGCTTCCTCGATCGTCGGGGGCAACCCAAGCCTCCTGCTCTCTACGGCTCAATGGCTGCTGCCATTTTTGTTAGGTTAATTTGCATATTTGCTCTTGATTGGCTGGTGGGCATGGCTTACTGGTGTAGAGGAGGTATGGTCAATTTGTATGTTTATCTTTTATTTTATATACACTGAATGGACAGGCTATTATACATTCAGAGATCATAATAATGTGGCCATTCAGTGTATATAAAAGTCTAACTGATCATCACATCCGAAACAACCAATCGGATGAAAGAACAGGCTGTGTGAGGTGACCAGGCTGGCAGGGGTGTTAGAGAGGGGCAACCAAACAACCGAGAAGCATGCTGCATAGGGTGACCAGGCCTGCAGGGGAGGTGTAGTGAGGGGTGACCAAATGACTGAGCAGCAGGCTGCATGGGGCAACCAAGCCAAAAGGGAGATTAGTGAAAGGCAACCAAATGACCAAGTAGCAGGCTACATGGGGCAACCAGGCTGGCAGGGGTTTAGTGAGAGGTGATCAAAGCACCAAGCAGCAGACTATGTGGGGCAACCAGGCCCACAGGGGGCCAATTGGGGGAAGACCACGCCAGCAGGCGATGCAGTAAGGGGTGACCAAGCTGGCAGGGGTGCAGTTAGACATGATCAGGCCTGTGAGATGGGCAGTTGGAGGTGACCAGGCTGGCAGGAGGGAATTAAAGGGTGACCAGGCTGGCAGGAGGGCAGTTAAATGCAACCAGGCTGGTGGAGAGGGCAGTTGGGGGTGACCAGGCCAGCTGGGGTGCTGTTAGTGGCAATCAGGCAGGCAGGCAGGTAAGCAGTTAGGAGCCAGTGGTCTTGGATTGTGAGAGGGATGTCCAAGGGGTCCTGGATTGGAGAAGGTGCAGGTTGAGCCAAGGGCCCTCCTGCTGTGCACAAATGTCATGCAGCAGGCCTCTAGTTTATATATAATATACCATAATTTATATAATTCAATATCCCAGTGATGCGCATTTATGACCTCCAATTTTTAATTAAACAATGCTGCAATAAACATTCCAGTGTCATTTGCTTTGCATATTAGTCCTGTTATTTGTTTACAAGAATTTCCTCAGAGTGAAATTTCTGGGTCAGTTGGTATGCACATTTTCAAGACTTTCAGTAAATGTTGCCAAATTGTCTTTCAGAAAAGTTGCAACAGTTTTTATTCCCACCAGGACTTATAGAAGAATGCTTATTTTCCTGTTCCTTCTCATTAACTGGGAATGTCATTAGTTTTCCTCATTAGTTTAAATCAGTTTCAATTTAATAAGAAAAATTTGAATTTTGGGATTTTGCTTTAATTTGCATTTCTTTCGTTACTATGAGGTTGAATATCATTTTATATTTTATTTCTTCTTTTATAGATTATTCATGCTCTCTGTCTATTTTCCCCTGTGGGCTGTTCATTCTCTTATTAATTTGTTTGGGTTGCTCTTTGTCAATGATAACATCTTTCTTGATTGCCATACACATTACAATTTTCCCAGTTTGTCCTTTGCCTTCACACCTTCTTTCACAAATTATTTTGTAAGTTACTTTAAAGCCTTTCAGGATGAGGTGAAAGATGAGTGGATATGCGCAAGGACACAGAATTAATAAATAGCAGAACAGCAATTTGAATGCAGGTCTGTCTTTTTTCGTTGGCCATGTCTTTACTCTGTATTTTCCCCTAACACTTGATTGTCTTAAACGTGGCCTACTAGTATATGTTTCCTGAAAACAAGCAGTGTTTGAAAAATGTTTCTTACAATCTAAGGTCGGTATTATTCTCTCCCATACTTCTCTGGAGTTCTGGATTATGATAAATAATGTAATTTCTCTGCACATTACACAAGATCAAAACCAAAGTGGCTGACACAAGCTACTTTGATCATCATGCAGTACAGTCTCCTTTCTGTGCTGTGGAAAGTGCTATTCCCAACCTCAGGGATTGCTCCATCCAATTAACATATTTGACGATGTACCTATATGCACAGCTTTAATTCTATAGAGATGGAAAATAACAATCACTCCTGTTCTTACTAACTCAACAAAGACTTCCATAAAACTTTTATTTTGTGGTAACAGTTAATATTGACTGTATATCATTCTTCTAAGTGCTTTATATGTGTTGTTCATCTAGTCCTCACAACAACTCTTAGCTGTAGGTACTATTATGATCTCTTCCCCGCCCCCCCCCCCTTTTTTTTAACAGATGGGGCTATTTTGACTCACAGAGAGGTTAAGTAACTTGCCCAAGATTGCACAGTTTTTAAGTGGAGGAGACAATAGGGATTAAGACTGTCTGTTTGCAAAATCTGTGCTGTTTGCCACTAGCCTGGGCTGCCCCCCACCACACAGTCCTTGCACCATGTACACAGCCATATAGGGTCTCGCTATATGGTGGTGGGAGAAGCTTACAAATGCAACCTCAGTCCCCATGCTACTGCAGAGAAATAATTCATTCAGCCTGGATTTGGGAAGCCACCAAATTCAGAATATCTTTTTTAGAGAAATACCAAAGAAAATTAATGGAGAAATGTCAGCTTTGCAACTTTTTAATGCTGAAAATGCAATACACAAAAATAAAAATTTGAATATAACTTGTTTTCCAAGGTCTGCCAGCCTTCTGGCCTTAGCAATTTTCTTTAATTCCCCAAAGAAAATGTCTCAAGATCTCATCCTACATTCTATGAGAAGGCCAAGGCTTCAACATTTTTAAAGAATTTTTAAGAGTTTGTATATTTCTGATTTTCTCTTGTTCCAAATTCCTCATCCTGACTCATCTGCCATAATTGCTCTCCTTCTGTTGACCTTTTCCAAAGAATCCCTAGACAAGCTTAGTGTGTGTAATCCCCTTATACTGATAGTTGAGTGTAAGTGAGGGGAAAGACAGAAACCTAAAAATTAAATTTTATCCAACTTTATGTTTCAACTTCCCATCGTGGTCCTAATATGCCTCAGCCTCTATAGCCTGAAATCTCTCAAGGACCATCTGTCTCTTTAGGTTCGAATTACTGTCAAGATACGGGGATTCTAGTCTCTTCAGAGACCCTTCTCCTTTCTCTTCCCCTTTTTCTGACACTCCATACCCAAGTGCCTCAACATCCTGTTAGCTCCTGCTAGAAAAAAGTTGCCTCTCTTTGTCCCTGTTCTATATTATCCCCAGGAGACCATACTAGGTAAGATGGTAGGGGAGAATACTTACCTTACAATGACCAAGAAATTTTCCCAATCAAAAGAGTTAGTTCCCTTCTACATCAATAAGATCATGTTCATTATACCAGATGACCAAAAAGTGGCAAGTATATAGATATTTAGTGAGACATATGCACTACAGAAAGTAAAAAATAAAACCTATACATATTTAGGGGCCCAACACATCAGAAAAGGTTTTCAGAGTGCAGTGGTCTGGATCATGTCAGTATAGCCAATTCAACATAAAAGACAAAATGGCCCCAGCTGGTTTTGTTCAGTGGACAGAGCATCAACTGCGGGCTGCTGGGCCCCAGGTTCAATTCCAGTCAAAGGCATATGCCTGGATTGTGGGCTCGATCCCCACTGTGGGGCATGCAGAAGGCAGCCAATCAATGATTTTTCTCTCATCATTGATATTTCCATCTCTCTCTCCCTCTCCCTTTCTCTCTGAAATCAATAAAAATATATTCTACCAGAGGCCAGGTGCACAAAATTCATGTACGGGGGTTATGTCCCTCAGCCCAGCCTGCAACCTCTCCAACATAGGACCCCTCAAGAGATGTCTGACTACTTGTTTAGACCCGATCCCGGTAGGTCTAAATGAGATCAGGTCTAAACGGGCAGTCAGACACCCCTCTCACAATCTAGGACTGCTGGCTCCTAACTGCTCATCTACCTGCCTTCCTGATTGCCCCTAACTGCTTCTGCCTGCCAGCCTGATAACCCGCTGACCATTCCCCTGCCAGCCTGATTGCCCCTAACTGTCCAACCCTGCAGGCTTGATTGTCCCCAACTGCCCTCCCTTGCAAGCCTGGTCCCTCCCAACTGCCCTCCCCTGCTGGTCATCTTGTGGTGGCCATCTTTGACCACCTGGGGGCAGCCATGTTGTGTGTTGGAATGATGGCCAATTTGCATATTACTCTTTTATTAGATAGGATAAATAAATAAATAAATAAATGACAAAATACTTCCTCTTATTTCTCCCAGTGCTAAGAAGGAAATAAAATATCTGGTAGGTCACTTTGAGTTCTAAAGGCAGCATATTTCATACTAAGAATTCCTCTACTCATTTATTAAATGGCATGGGAGACTACAAGCTTTGAGTGGGATACAGAGCAGGAAGGGGCATGCAGTAAATCCAGAATACAGTGAAAAAAGCCTCAGCCATACAATACAGCAGAATCAAAGATATTAGAACCATCTTTGGTGGGAAAACACCATGAAATGTTTATGACAAGCCACAGTAGGAGAATCACAGGCATTCTATAGTTCTAGAGTAAAGTCATACCATCTACAGTCATATATAAAAACAAACAAACAAACAGCTCTGGAATGAGCTTGAAGCCTTCATGTAACCAAAATCATCTCTCCACTCCCTCTTCCTAATCCTATTGCCCTCACTTTCGCACAGGTAGGTGCTGTTGCTGTAAGCTCTGTCCAGCCCACTTTCTGCAGCCTATCTCCATTGCAAAGCTGCTTTCTGAGGAACCTAAGAAAGGCATGCACTCATTTTTGGGGGGGTTACAGTACCAAACTGGGAAACCAATAAAAATCTCTATGAAACAAATTGAGTTTAACAGGGAAGAGGGCAGGGCTCCAAAGCTTTTTTCAATTGTAGTGATGATCTAAGATATCATCCAACTGCTGAAGCTTCTGCCCACATCACTTTTTTTTTTTTTTTTTTTTTTTTTTTTTTTCCCCTGCAAGGCTTTTTTGTGTCCTGGGGCTAGAAATGCCCAGGAGTTAACTTTACTCTCTGGCTTCTACAGGTATGAATCTGCTTCCATTTTTTGCTTCTTCTAAGAAACAGCCAATAAGATTTTTTTTTTTTTTTTTTAAATCACACTTAGGATAATAAACCCATAGGCTATACTTGGTAACAAATCAGCACTCATTTTATTGGAGTTGGAAGTTAGCTGGATTCTCTATGTAAGAGAGAGTCATATGAAGATATTCAAAGACAGAATTAAACCACCCAGTGTGTATTTCAGTGGATTTCTCTACTGGATCCCATTAAGCCTTTCTCATTAACATCCCATAATAAGTGTGCTCAGGGAGAGTTTAAACTTGTATTTTCCCACAGTCATTCTGAAAGGTCGAGTGTGGAGTAAATACTCCCCTTTGAGGTAGTGAGAGGCACAGTTCAAAGAGGAAGGAGATTGAAAAGAGGATTGCTACAGTCCGATGATAGCAAGGTGAGGAAATAAAAGGCAAGGGCTTAAAAGACTCTTCCAGTGAGCATGGTTTCATGCAACCCAGAGAAAAAGGAGGTTAAATGGATTAAGGTGCAGTTCACAGGTCTGATCACACCCAACTGTGAAACCAGATATTTCTAACATATAATTACTCTTGAATTCTCTTTTCTGAGAACCACTACTTGAGAAGGCATGCCAGTGGAAAAGCCATCAATGGGCCACAACCAGATCACTGGGAACTTAAGTAACTATTGGGTGTTTAAATAACTGCGACTCAGCCCTGCCAATCCAACTGTTTCCGGGAAACGTCTGTGCTGTCCCAGCCTCTGAAATGCCTTCTTTTCCCCAGCTTGAAGAACAAAGGCCACCAGCACTCTGGGTGTGACCATCTATCCATCTGGGATGAGCATGAAATGGAATAGATGTACTATCCATTCCACTATTTTGCCTCTCTTTCCCCCTGCCCTTACTCAAAATGCATGAGAGAGGAAGGCTTCTGGATCCCTACTCCCAGGCAACCTCCATGTCACCCCTTGGTGCTGGGAAATGAGGCAGTATTTGGTTGATGCTTGTAAGTCTTTTGCCAAGCCATAGCCAATGGGAGATTTTATAAGCCAAGTGTTTCCTAGATTAGGGTAGCCCCAATAAGATCGAATATAACTGATAAACCACAACCAAGCTGTGAGCTCTCTGCAGGATTCCACTTGCCAAACATGAGCTGTTTTAGCCCCTGAGCCAGGTAAAAGGTATATATTTAAACAACAACAACAACAACAACAATCCTGGAAAATATTCAGGTCTTCAACCTTATAGTGGTGGAAGAGGACTTGTCTTGTGAGTCAAGCAAAGAGAAGAAACTAGAGAAGAAAAAAGTGTCTTCTGGAGGAGTTTTTGTGAGAAGGTACTAATCAGTGAGATGACTTTAAATAAACTTGCTTGATTGTTTACTTTTATTTTAATGATTATTAAAAAGGAAGCACATAACCTGCATTCAAAAGGTTCAGTCTGGCCTGACCAGAGTGGCTCAGTGGTTGAGTGTTGACCTATGAAACAGGAGGTCATGGTTCAACTCCTGGTCAGGGCACATGCCCGGGTTGCGTGCTCAACCCCCCAGTAGGGGGTCTGCAGGAGGCAGTTGAGCAATAATTCTCTCTCATCATTGATGTTTTTATCTCTCTCTCCTTCTCCCTTTCTCTCTGAAATCAATAGAATTATATTAAAAATATTTTTTAAGAATTAAATAGGACAAAATAAAGAGCTTATCACTGTGCTCCGTGTGTTGAACATACCCAATATATGTCAGCTCTTATTATAATTATTCAGGATAGGAGTAGATAAGTACTGACTGAGACTGTGGCAAAAACATTTTAGTATAGTGTGCTCAAATGCCCAATGCCAAAGTCATCTAGGTTAAAGCCTTGGGATATACTCCCTATTCATATGTTATCTGTTGATATGTTATCACTTCACTTCTGTCACTGGTTGAGATCCCAACAAGTGCAAAGAAGCAGAGAGTAAGTAAAGTTTCCAGAGGTCCTACACCCACCCTGAACAGGAGCATTCCCCACGTGCCTGCTGGTGAAAGGTATAAATTCAGCAGAACAAGTGTCCTCACGTTGGCTTAATTTTCATGTTATCCTAATCTATAATCTGAATTTATGTTAAAAGGAAAACATATATGTTACCCCCTCAGAGATAAAGTATTTACATTTTAATGATTACCTATTTTTGTGTGCACTCTGCTTTAACGTAAAGTAATCATAACTTATTAATATTTTGGGTTTATTTTGGAAAACTCCCAAAACTCTCAAAAGCACACTACAGGGCCGTTGCCTTTTGTACCTACATTTTCCCCATGCTGACAAGCCCCAAATGCTTTCAATTACTATATATTAAGAAATTATAAAATGTATTTATTTTTTGAAGAGTTTGAAGACTACCAGAAATAACGAGATAATGCAAGAAATGAAATTCTACTATGTCAGTGATTGGTCAGTCAGTGAACATTTTATTAGTTGTTCACAGGGTACATGATGCTTATATTAACTACTAGAGACCCAGTGCATGCGATTCATGCACTCGGGAGGGGTTGGGAGAAGGGGCATGTGGGGGCAGGAATCCAGTAGCCTGGCCTGAGCCCTCTCACAGTCTGGGAGCCCTGAGGAGTGGATCTAACCTGGCATCTCCCACCCAAGGGGTCCTTAGTGCTGCTGCAGAGGCAGGAGAGGCTCCCACACCACCATTGCACTCACTAGCCATGAGCCTGGATTCGGGCTAAGCAGTGCTCCCCCTGTGGGAGCATACTAACTCCCAGGGGGCAACTCCTGTGTTGAGTGTCTGCCTCCTGATGGTTAGTGTGCAGTGTGGTCTATCTGTCATTTGATTGATTTGCAGATTAGCTTTTTATTATATAGGATTATAATTTGACAAAGATGCATTGTAATAGAATAAACTTTTTCCAATCCAGATAACATATCCACCTGGTTTAAATTACTATAAAGGATCATTTCCCCTGGGAGATTTGGATATGTAGGATGGGTTATTTTTTTTTAATTTAGATCTAGAATTATAATTAAATTATAACTATCTTAGCAATAAAAGGAATAGTTTTCTTTAAGGCTTCAAAGTATTTGTGGTAAAATGATTATTTGATTTAGCAATTGCTTCAGACAGTCAACTATGATGTATGCCTTAAAAGTAGCCCCGTGTCCGGATCATAACCTTTAAGAGATGAGAGGAATAATCTGAACCTGTAACGGCACCGACTGCTGTGCTCAAAAGTATAAATATTCCTGTCTTTGACTGGCATTTAGCATTATAAAAGAAGAATGATGTCCTCTATTACAGCAAAGCAAGAATCATCAATTCAGTTTACATGAAGATTTTCTAGGTCCTTGCGTCAATCATTTCATAAAATTATTGATTAAAAGAAATAGAAAAGAAGAAGAATAGCATAAATAATAGAAAAACATTGAAAACCAGCACACACTCAGTGTTTTGAGCTTATGATGCAGATCGCAATTCAAATTTAACCTTCAAACATAAATGTCAGGAAACATGCCATCATTTTACTGAACACCCAAGGTCAATCAATTACTTCCATCAACTTAGTACACAATTAGACACCCATAGGGGAAATACAAAAACTTAGAATTCAGATATTTGTTTCTATTTCTATTTGAATGTTAAATATATCTGAATACTAAAAAAAGAGGATACCTAAGTGTGAAGATTGAAAAGTTATCACAAAATGAGCATACAAAGTGAGAAATAGAACATTATCAGCCCCCAGAAACCTTCCATGGCCCCATATGAGTCAGTAATAACTCCTCCCTCTTCAAAGGTAATACAATGACTCATTTCTACCAGCTTAATTTTGTCACTTTGTGAAAATTGTGTAAGTTCAATAGAATAGACATATGATTTTGTTCCTGGCATCTACTGCTAAAAATTACAGTAGAATTTTTACTATCCATATGTAAAGTATCCACATGCCCTACACTCATCATGGATAGGAGCATCGCTTATGAAAAAACATCCATTTTATATACATACATCTATATATTCCTTTATTTTTATTGCTGAAAGGTAATCAACTTTATAAATGTACAAAAATTTTAATCACTGTACCTTTGATGGGCATTTGGATTGTTATAGTCGGGGGTGTTACACAAATAATTTTGTTATGGATATCCTTGTACATGTTTTTGATGCATTTCTGCAGAAGACATTCAAAAAAAAAGGGGGGGGGCTTGTTTGTGGGGGTATGAGCCTATTTAATATTAGTAAATGATGACAAGTAATCTTCCCAAGTAGGTGACCAAATTACAACCCATCAGTTCTCATTGCTCCACTTCTTGACCACTTGGTAAGGTCAGTCTATTTAATTTTAAGACTCTCTCCTACGTGTGTAGTTAGAAAACATGGAGGTTTAAATTTATGTGTCCTGTAGACTAATGCAGTTGGTGGGAGATGGCTTGGGGGGTTACATATACTTACCAATCATCTGAATGTCTTCTTTAAGATATTCAAGTTTCTTGTCTATTTTATATTGGATTGTTGACCTTATTGATTTGAAGAAAATTATTAAATAAAAAGATCCTTTTATATATTATACATGTTGTAAATATCATCTTACCTCTTTGATTTACCTTTTCACTCATTTAATGGTGCCTTTTGTTAAATGAAGGTTATAACTTTTAATATGTTGACAAAATAACAATCTTTCCCTAGATGCTTATTACATTTTGAGAATTTTCTTTTTGCCCCAACAACAGAAAGGTATCATCCTAAGTTAATTTTTTTATTATGTTTAGTTCTTACCCTTATCAGACTACAATTCAAGTGGAACTAATTTTGTTTGTGTCTGAAATAATAGTTAAATTTTATTTTTTTCTATATTAATATCAAAGTCATACTTATTTAAAATACTTTTCTTTCTCCCTTGCTCTGCAGAGCCACTTTAGTCATGAACCAAGAGTTTGTGCATGCATCAGTGAGTTCTCATTCTTTCGATTCTTTATGAGTCTGGATCTTATATTTTTTAGTCTTGAATTTTGAGCCTTTCTTCAAGATTTTCTTTGCTGTTCTTGGTTTTCTTTTTCACATATCTATTTTGGACTTAATCTGTTTTCATGAAGTTATTCTTCTTAGATTTTCATTTGGCTTTCTTTGAATATGTAGATATATTTGAGATAGAATTCTCATACATAAAATATGATTATATACATTCATTTATAATTTCTCTTAATGATGTTTAAATTAATCTCTGTAGAGATCTTGAAACTGTTAAGTTCAATGCAATTATATCCAAGATATATATAAGTTTAAACATATCCATTTAGATTTTTAAATTTTTGTTTTTCCAGCTTTATTGAGATAAATTAACACATAACACTACATAAGTTTAAGATATACAATGTGAGAATTTGATACCCGTATATTGTGATTACCAAAATAATGTTAGTTAAACATCTGTCACCTTGAATAATTACCTTTTGTGTGTGTGTGTGTGATGAGAATTCAGGCTTAAGAAAAAGTAGGTTTACAGTTGTCAGTATGCAAAACACAGTTATTTTTGTATTATTATTTATTAAATATCATATTATTTAATTGCATTCCAACTGTAAATCTACTTTTTTTTCACCCCTGTATTTAAGATCTATACTCTCAGCAACTTCCAAGTGTATTATAAACTATATAGTAAATTATTGTTAACTATAGCCAACCTACTGTATGTTAGATCTCAGAACTTATTCATCTTATAACTGGAAATTGAATCCATTAACCAACATCTTCCCATTTCCCCCACCCCAACTTCCTGATAACCACCAGTCTACTTTCTGTTTCTATGAGTTCAGCTTTTTAAAAAAAAAAATATTCCACATGTAAATGAGGTCATACAGTATTTGTCTGTCTCTGTCTGACATTTCACTTAGCATAATGCCTTCAAGGTCCATTTATGCTGTCACAAATGGCAGAATTTTCTTTCTTTTTATGGGTGAATTGTAATGTATATATCACATTGATGAATACATAGGCTTGTTGTTTTTTCATGTCTTGGCTTTTGTAAGTAATGCTGCTACAGGGCAGCCTGAATCCCACATTTGTTGATTGGAGAAGTTTGGGGTTTGGTAACATGTTTGTTTCTTGGTTAAGGAATTAAGCCAAGTACAATGCAAATCATAATCAACATACACCCACATTTGAGTCAATTCTTTGCATATTTTACATAAAAGTAGTTTTTCCAACCCAATTAATCATGGAAATTTCCAAATTTTCCAATTTTGGAAGTCATTGCTATTGGAAACACTTGTTTCAAGGACTCTTTAATTGGTATTTCATAGAACTAAGGATATGTATCTTGTTAATTAAAAATTACTGAATTTCTTCTTCACATTTCAGACTACTGCCAAAAAAACAACAACAATTTTTAAATTTCATATGTAACATATCAGACTTACAATGATGGTTAGAACAAATGGTGACCCTATAAAAATGACTTTTTATAGACCAGATTATAGCAAACTAGAGATTTTTTCAATCTAAGAAATCAAAACTATACAAAGAAGATCAAGAGTATAATAACATTTGTTAAGGGGTAAAGTTTCATAGGTGGAGCCAGTATTGGAGGGTTAGTTCAAGGAACTAAACACTGCAAATGTGACTGAAACACAAGAGCATGGGAGAGAGTGGAGTTAGGTGATGTTGCAGAGGGGACCTGGGGCCAGTGCATGCACAGTCTTGAGAGAAAGTCAAAATAATGACTTTGACTTTCTCCTAAGAGCAGTGTGAAGAAAAAAACAAAAAGGAAGTCATTCAATGGCATGATAAGAATGGCAATTTTCAAAGGTCACTCTGGCTGCTGCATAGAGAACAGGTTATTATGAGGTAAAAAGACCCAGAGAAATAATCAGGAAAGAATTTTGTAAGTCTAAGAGAGAGGAAGGTAACTTGCACTAGAGCAAAAGTACGGAGATGGAAAGAGGTAATGGCCTCATGAGAAATGAAAGGAAACACTGCTCTCCCTCCATACCACACCCCAAGCACACACATCATGGTTCATCATGAAAGTCCATAATTATTATCCGTAAGTAGGACTTGCTGGTGCAGGTCCTCACCCTATGCTCAGTCGATTTTGTAAGAGACAGGAGAATAGCTTGTAATGTGTCACAACGTGTGCACTTTGCCTCCTGGAGCTGGCACATGGTGGGCAGTGGGAGGAACATGGATTGCCAGCAGGCCACAGCTGCAAGGGGAAAGGCTCGCCCACTCCTAGAGGCCCTTGGTTTACAAGCTTAAACACTTGCCAGATCTGTAGTTATAACTAGCCTCGCTAAGCATTCCTTTCTTCCTCCTGAGGGAAGGACTGTCCAATCAATCAATAAACTATTTTGATCAGTCAAAACTTCCCTATGAACACTTCCATGAAATGCACTATGTACTTTGGGAGAATTCATTAACCTTTCCAAATGCAGTACCAAGAGCTCAACACAAAGCCCAGTGTAATTATCTTCTGAATAAATGATAAGGAGGGATGGCAGGCAGTATCTCATATTACAGGGATACCAGAGAGGCAAGCAGAGAAAGAATATGCAAACAGACGTTTTATTACGCTTCACACTTAATTTCATTTACTTATCGATCTAAATTGGGTTGGCAAACTACAACCTGCAAGCTAAGTCCAGCCCATCACCCGATTTTGGAGTCAAGTTTTTTTGGAACACAGCCACACCCATTTGTTTATGTGATGTCTATGGCAGCTCTCATGCCAAACAGCAGAGACCGAATAGCCTACGAAGCCTGAAGTATTTACAACCTGGCTCTTCAGAGAGAAGTGTACCAACCCTGACTGATCTCTACGCAGATTTGTTGAATCGAGTAGTAGGCTTCTTTTAGACAACTTCTGCCAAGTTGTTGATACCCATCCCACTATTCATATGGAAACTTTCTAATACAAATTCCATTTGGCACTAGTAACAGATGGAAATGGAATTGTTTTTTCTCCTTGAAGTCCAAAAATTAGGCGAAGTGTTGCTCTCAAAGTAAATGTTCTTGTGAGTCTGAATAGCACAGGCTGCCATTTTAACAAATAGATTATTAAATTAGTGCTCTTTAAAATAATAATGATCTGAGAAAATTGTGTGTTATAAAAAAAAAAAAAACTTAGAAAAGACTTTTTTTAAACCAACATTTGATGAAGCAAAGCTCTCAAGTTTTCAAGCCCCATCCAACTGCCCTCCGCTCCTGCAAATTACAGCTGTCTGATAGGAAATGTGAAATAAAACGAAGCCCAGAGTGGATTGCAATATTTCAAGTGACTGTAACATCTGTTTAGCATGAAACACTCGGTTGCAATCATTCTGTTGCCTTTAGGCAAACTGTAATTCCACTCCTACTTCACTGTCCTGTGTAAAAATAGTCATACTTCTTGGGTTCCTTATTCAAAAACTGATGCCCAAGTGCCTGATTCATACCCTGGCTCATTAACCCAGTGAACATCCTGAACAAGTTAAACTAAATGTCTTCAGGGTTGGAGCACAGCAAGTGGGTGTATTTTGTTTTCTAACATTATCTATTTGAATAGTCTAAGAATTTGCAATCAGGGGAAATTAGAGCTGGCAGGAGCATTACAGCTTGTGATTTTACAATGATTATACAGCTAGAATTTAATTGGCTTAATGAGGAAATACAAAAATCCTACTTTTAACTACAACATTTGCAGACATTAAAATGTCTGGCAAAACCAAAGAAGGGCACAACTCTCACCAGCTGTTGGAGGAGTATGAACTGGCACTTCACTTTGAACAAAAATTTATTAGCATTATCATCAAACTGAATTTGTGCATAGCATTCTGACCCAGAAAGTACTTTTTGCTACATAATCTGAAGAAACTCTTGTACTTGAACATGGAATAATAATCTGAAATGGCCTAGCAACATTGTTTGTAACACACACAAAAATAAATACTTCAAATAAATTGTTCATCAATAGGAACAAATGAATAAATTAATTGTGATACATTCATACAATGGAATATTATTTAGCAGAAAATTTGAATGAACCAGTACTAGAGTCTGAAAGGATCTAAAAAGAAATGAAATGCTGAGTGAGAAAAGCAAATCCCAGAGAAATACACACAGAAGAAAGTAAGTGCAGATCATGCTGTTAAACTGACCCTAAACTCAAGGAGGAGATAATGAATTATTAGTATAATCAACATTTTGCAAATTAAAATCCATATCTAGCTATTTCTAGATACCCATGTACTTTTATGGGTCTTTTTTTTTTTTTTTTTTTTTTTTTTTTTTTTTTTAAGAGGAGTGCCATGAGCCTTACTCTTATGGCATCCACATCCTTGCTTTTCTTTCTTTTATTTTTTTTTTTCTTTTAAATATGTTTTATTGATTTTTTACAGAAAGGAAGAGAGATGGATAGAAAGTTAGAAACATCGATGAGAGAGAATCATTGATCAGCTGCCTCTTGCACACCCCCTATTGGGGATGTGCTCGCAACCAAGGTGCATGCCCTTCATGGGAATCGAACCCGGGACCTTTCAGTCCGCAGGCCCACTCTCCATCCACTGAGCCAAACCGGTTTTGGCAAGGGTCTTTGTTTTTAATCCTGTAACTTAGACAAATAACTCAGGTATGAAGATGTTTTCTCTAATTTTATCCATCATTATATTTGAAGAATACCCCATTGTCATGAAATCTGTTATTACTGGCAAATGATCTTTTCTTTCTTCTTGCCCATATCAGTTACAGACCCCATTTGTGACTCCAACTCTGTGAGCTATTCCCAGCACCAGTTGTGGTTACTTACTTAAAGCTATAGTAATGTCATGTATAACCTACGTGGCCCTTGAGATCAGTGATCTTGCTAAAGAGACCAAACTATATACTGCTATAGTCTGAGTGCAGAATAGAGGTTCTTCTCATAAGACATCAAGTATATGCTTATTCCAACAAACTGGTTTGGGTCTATAACACTGACAGGTCAATTTGACCTTCCTCTCTCTGCAATTAATATTTCAAACATCTCTACATTTCTCGAGTTGCAATCTGTTCAGTTCTCTCCTTCCTCTCAAGAATTTACCTTTGTCTAATTTAGAGAGAAGAGAAGCTATCAGACAGGAATTCCCTCTACTCCCTACCCACAAACTTACATATGCACATGTTCTCTCTGCCCTTTGATTAATTTGGGGCCAATCCTTTCAATTAGACTACAGATCCTCTCTCCTCAGAAATTGCACACTATTCATTATCCTTTCAAGCCATTTCCCTTCTGTTTTCTCTCTGTGTGAGAACTAGTCCCAAGAAAAAAAGTAATATTTCTCAAGTATCTTCTATCTCAAAAGAATAAAAAATTATCTATTTATTAATGTCCTTATATCCCACTTTTTCAATAGCCAGACAATTGTCATAATTATCAGAAACTCATCACAAAGTGATTACTCACAAACCCACCACTCAGGTAAAGAACTAAACATTGCCAGCTCTCATAACAACAACCCCACCCCCACCCAATTCATTATCTCCTTTACTTCACCCAACAGTGACCACTATTCTGGCTTAGAACACTGGGAGTTATATTTACCTATTTTTAGTATAATTATTTCTTTAAGATTCTATTTTCAAAATTCATCCATATTGGTGCAGTAATTCATTGCTTCTAATTTCTTATTGCATGAACTAGAGGCCTGGTGCACAAAATTTGTGCCTGGGGTGGGGGGTGTCCCTCAGCCCAGCCTGTACCTCTCCAGTTCATTTAGGCCCAATCAGTCAGACATGCCTCTCACAATTCAAGACTTCTGGCTCTCAACCGCTCACCTGCCTGTCTGCCTGATCACCCCCTAACCACTCCCTTGCCAGCCTGATCAATGCCTAACTGCTCCCCTGCCAGCCCAATTGCCCCTGCTGGCATGGTCACCCCAACTGCCCTCCCCTGCCAGACATCTTGTGGCAGCCATCTTGTGTTCACATGGGTGCAGCCATCTTTGACCAGATGGGTGGCCATCTTGTGTGTTGGAGTGATGGTCAATTGGCATATTATTCTTTTATTAGATAGGATACATAAATAAGTTTTAACAAAAGTAAACAATCATGTTATACAGTATGTCCAACATCCTAGAAAGTTTCCTCATGTCCCTTTGAGCCAGTTCCCTTCCTGACTCACACTTCTAAGTAGCCATTGATCTGCTGTCACAATGATTTTGCCTTTTCTAGAATTTTGCATAAATAGAATCATTTGGTATGAAGTGTTTTGTGTCTTTATTCTTTTACGTAGCATCATGCTTTTAAAATTCATCCATGTTGGTATGTGTGTTGGTAGTTTGTTCCTTTTTATTGCTAAGCTGTATTTCATTTTAGAAATGTACTGCAATCTGCTTAGCTATTGACCAGTTGTTGGATATTATTCACTGCAATTTTAATTTGTATTTTCCTCATTACTGGGGAAGTTGTTTATTACCACTTATCTATTTTCTAAGTGCCTGTCCAAGATTCTCGCCCAGTGTTCTATTAGACTTTCTTATTATTTATATCCTAAACCTAAACAGATTGCTATTCTTTGAATTACAAGTACCTCCCCCACTATGTGTACTGCTTTTCTGTTTCTTAATGGCATCTTTTGATGAACAAAAATGACTAATTTTATGTTAATTAAATATAGAGACCATTTCCCTTTTGGTTGATAAATTTTGTCTTGTTTAAAATAACTTTTTCTATCCCAAGAACATTAAAATCTATTCCTTAATTATTCCATACTAGAAGCATCAAAGTGTGTTTCATATTTAGGACTACAGTAAATGTGAAATTAATTTTTGTATATGATATAAGATAGGGGTTAACTTTTTTCCTCTGAATTTGTTCATATTTTTAGTATTTTGGTTACAATATCTAGTTAAACTAATACCATTTTTGAAAAGTCATCCTTCCCCATCAGCCTATGTATCATTTTATCATAAATCGAGTCCCATATACACATTATTCTCTTTCTGGTCTTTATAGTGTGACTTCTAATCCATAAATATGATTTATCCTTCCATTTGTTTACTTCTTGACTTTTTCTCAATAACATATATATATATATATATATATATATATATATTAGAAATTGGCAAATATATATACATACACATATACATATGGTCTATTGTAAAAGGTGTTTTGTTTTTTTCTTTAAAGCTTCTTCTTGGTATATAGAAAAGTTAATTTTTATATATTGACTTTTGTTATTTTTTTATCTATCAATAATTACTTTATTTTTTTATTTAAATTCTTTATTGTTAAAGGTATTACATATGTCTTCTTTTTTCTCCATTGACCTCTCCCAGCCTGTTCTCGCCCCCCATCACATGCCTTCAGCCTATATATTGACTTTTAGACATCAACCTTGCTAAAGTCACTTATTATGAGACCGATGATTGTGGATTCTTAGAATTCTGCACACTGAATACCCAGTAAGGCCAGTGGTTATTTCTAAGTTGTTAGAGCTGGAAAGCCAATGGAACCAAGTCTGAAGGCCTGAGAACCATAAGCACCAAGATCAAGAGAAGATAAATGTCAAGCAATCATGCAAGGAGCAAATTTAACCTTCCTCCATCCTTCTGTTCAATTCATACTCTCATCAGATTCAATGATTCCCACTCTTATCAAGGAAGGTCATTAGCTTCATTTAGTCCATCAATTCAAGTGTTAATCTCTTCTAGAAGCACCCTCACAGGCATACCCAGAAATGATACTTAACCAGATATCTTGGTATCCCATGGCCCAATAAAATTGACACATTAACTTATTTATCTTACTCCCATCACATACATTCTGTGGAATTGTTGATCAATCTCCAAGTCCTCACCATTCAAGGAATGGAGACATGCTGTATTAGTAAACCAATAAGGCTTCCTGTTTTGGATTTTTGAATTTTTACCACTGAGATGGAAATTGTGTGTGGGGAAGGGTAGAGGATGGAGCTGATTCACCCAAGTACTGTAATGGTATTTGGAAATGACTTTACAGTGATCTGTTTACATCATGTATTCCATGTACTCCTGGTATTGATTTTTGTTGCTTGCAACTAAAACAAAGACCAAATAATAAAATAAAATAAAACAGTAGCAGTACTATTTATTCACAAAATAAGAACACTGTTATTTAATTTTCAATTTCCCTTTAAACTGACCTACTACATCAAAGGGAAAAAATCAGTATGATGATGACCTAACTTTAAAGCTTCTCCAGCACCCATTAATCTCTCTTTCCAGTGATAACAAAAAGGTAAGTCTTCAAGCTTAGAATTTAGGGCAAACAACAGTATATTGCTAACATTGAATAAAATTGTTATATTTTCTTTTACACATTTCTATTTAAGCCAGTATTATTGATTTTCAATTTATGACATGACAGAAAAAATTGTTTAAGAGAAATAACTTAAATAAAAATTGAACAGTTGAAGGTTGATATTGGGAAAAAAAATCAAGAACATGTGACTGAAATTTGAGAAACAATGTCCAAGCAAAGAAAGGGATCTGGGCAGTGGTTAGTCTAAGCCACTCTCCCTCATACTCCCACAACCAAATCTCCTTCCTTTCCAAATTCCCCTTCAAAAACATCTCAACATATTTTATTAAAACTTGTTCCCTACTTTCTTAAATGTCTTCTCTGCCTGTCTTCTTTGGAGTTCTCAGATTGACTTTGTCTAAGTTCTAAGGATATCAAAGGCTGATTGTGTACAACAGAGCAGACTCTACTGCGCCAGGGTTAAAACAGCAGACACTCCAAAAGTCATCCAAAAAAGCAAAGCCTTCTAAGGCAGTTTATTTTTAATGTATAAATTAGACAGAGGAAAAATGACTTTAAGTGTTTTTGTGTGCACAAGGCCGCCCTGCCATGCCAGATGAATCCCATCATCCAGAAATAGCTGCGCTCCATCCTGGTCATTATGAAACTCAAGCTCATTTCAAGGCAGGCGCCCGGCTCTGAATGCACAAGGATTGTTGAGATGCATGTGATGGCAGACTCCATCTTCCCTAGTCACAAACAGCTTTTCTGAAGATGGCTGTTCTTCAGACCCTGTGCATACAATTTTTCTATTGTACATTCCTTCCACTCTCTTCCCACTTTTTTTTGGCTTGTTTTCATTGGCTCTTAACATCCTTATAGTCCTGTTTTTCATTTATGGTGATGAAATTAAAAACTAGACTATGATGTGAATCCAAATATACTTGTATTTTTTTATTGAAACTAAAACCAACATTTTGTTTTCATTTTTGTTCTTTAGCAGTCTTTAATTGTATCCCATCATTGAAATGTTATCAGAATATTCAATGCTGATAACATGGCCAATTTTATTTTCAAGTTAAAGCTTCTCCTGTGGGCTATACTTGGCACTGACTTCTACCTGATTTGGACTTGAACCACTTTGGCTTCAACTGAGGCAAAGATAACCAGTGAATAGCCTGCCATGAATTTGCTGTGGAACCACATGCTGGTGCAGAAATAATCATATACATTTGCTGGAGAAAGACAAATTCACAGCAGACAGATTACAGCAGCCTGGTTCCCATGCACTAGACAGGCTCCATGGAAAGGGAAGCCTGAGGCACGTGCATAGATAAGGAAGAGGACGGACAAAGGGAGGAGTGTGCAACACTTCCTGAGGTAAACCTTCCGCAGCAGCAAGGTTCAGTGCACTTCTATCAATAAAGCAGGGAAGGCAGCATGACAAGGTAACAGTAGGTCTGGACTGGAAGTTCTGAAGACTGTTTGAGACCAAGCTCCACCACTGAATGGTTGTGTGGGTTTGGGGTTAGGCTTGTAACCCCCTCCACTGAGCCTCAGTTTCCTTTTCTGCCCTGAATAACTCATAGCACAATTGCAAAGGTCAAATATAAAACTGATTATGAGAACTGTCTTGTGAAATATAAGATGTTATCCTATATAATAAGAGAGGAATTTGCTAATTATCTATTACGCCCTGAGGCATAACGACTGGATCATTGATCTGCAGAAGGGTGGAACAGTGAACTATAAGTGGGCAGCAGAGAGCTATAGGAGGGGGACAGAGCAGCAAGCTATAGGGGGGAGGGGGCAGGGGGGACTCCAGGAGTGGGAGGCAGCGGGCAGAGAGCTCCGGAAGGGTGGAACAGTGAGCTAGGAGCAGCAGAGAGGTAGGAGCAGCAGTGGGTGGATGGCCAGTTGAAGCAAGTGGCAGCAAGCTACTGGCACATGGATTCATGCACAGGGCTACTAGTATGAATATAAAATAATCTGATTAATCATTATCTTGCAGTTATTCATGATAATAATAGTAAACACTTTGCCCCTGAGTTGAGTAGGCAGCTTTTACCCTGTTTCCCCGAAAATAAGACAGTGTCTTATATTAATTTTTGTTCCCAAAGATGCACTAGGTCTTATTTTCAGAGGATGTCTTATTTTTCCATGAAGAAGAATACGGTACACATTTATTATTAAATGAAAATAAAGGAAATTTATTATCTGTATACAGTACGGTAGTACGGTAGTTGTCAACACAAACCAGACAAACTGTGAATCCTACAGTATCAAGAATTTACTCATTTACTCAATGACAATCATGTCATCATCTTCTGGAACATCTCATAACAATCAAATTCCTGAATTTCCTGGTGAATTTCTTGTGACTCCATTTCTTTCAGAATCAGTGGACCAAATCTCTCATGTTTAGCCAAGGGGGGCCTTATTTTTGGGGGGATGCCTTATATTTCACTCAGTAGGAAACCTGTAAGTAGGTCTTATTTTTGGAGGATGTCTTATTTTCGGGGAAACACGGTAGTATTCAAGCAGTATAAAGTTAAATGGCATCTAAATCTCAGAGGAATTTTTAGTGCTGTGATTTTCAAATGAAGTTTCTTCATGAGGGGATCATTGAAGAGTTTCTCAAAGAAAAAAAAGTTTATCCATGAGAAAGATTTAAGTGGAATAAGCTGATTTTTAACTTACAAAATGATTGTTAGTTCCTTCTCTAGATGCTCAGTATATACTCCCCTTCTGAGAGAGGTCCATTTACTTTCTGCATTTTAATAGCATTGCTATTTTCTGCAAAAAAAAATATTTTCTGAATAGTTTTATGATGCCAGGAGAGTGAAGAAAAAGAATAATACATATATTTATGAAATCAAAACACATATACTACTAAAATGGAAGAAAAAAACAAGCAAACTTAATGATAAAACAAAACAAAACAGCGCGTATGGAATAACTTGAGTAGAGTGTTCTGAAATAGTCATGGGATAAACCACAAGAATGCACTAACAATTTTTTATAAGTTACTTAAAAATTAAGTAGATGTTAAAGTAAATAATTACATGCTATGTGTCTATTCATGAGATGTTTCTATTCCTTCATTAGTGAGTCATGAATTTATTTTGTTTTTTATCTCAGTCACAGTAATATTATGATCTGGCTAATTCTATAACACCAGAAAAATACTAAAGATGACAGATCTAAATCATATGATTGTTCATAAGCTATGTTTGCTTCAACTTACCCTGTTTGATATTTATCTAGTTATACCATATTTCTTAGGTTAATAATTCCATCCTTTTGTAGTCAAACTTTCTGTATACTAATATTTTTTAAAAATATCTCTTGTATACAATATTTGTCTTTAAAGAACCAAAATCTAGTTTGATAATCTTTGTCATATAATTGGAACATTTAATCCATTTACATTTAATGTAATTACTGATAGATTTGTGCATTTCTTAAAAACTTTACATTTTGAAACCATTATAGATTCACAGAAAGTTAAAATGATAATACAGAAAGGACTTTTGTATCTTTTATTCCATTTACATCTTTTACACTAATAGTGCAATATTCAAACCAGGAATTTGACATCGTAATTATCAGGTGTGCAGGTTAGTAAACCTACAATTGCAATAAAAACACAGCACTCTTCCATCACTACAAAGGTTTCCTTCATAGTCAAAGGCCTCCTCTTTACAGTCAAAACCACCCCTCACTCCATCAATCCTATCCCATGGTAACCAATGGTCTGTTTTCCATCTTCATAATTTTGTCAGTTAGACAATGTTCTACAAATGCACATATACTGTATGCAATTTTCTGAGATTTTTTCAATAAGCATAATTTCCTTGATCCATATAAGTTGTTGCATGTATCAATATTTTCTTCTGTTTTGTATTTTAGTATCCCATTGTATGGTTGGACCACAGGTTGTTTAACCATTCACCTTATGCAGAGATATTTTGGTTGTTTCCAGTTTGGAGCTCTTACAAACCAAACTGCTAAGAACAATTAAGTATATATGTTTGAGTGGAAATACATTTTTATTTCTCCAGGATAAATGCTCAGCAATACAACAGATACCATTTGTAGTAAGTGTTTTTAATTAAAAAAAAAAAAAAATACTGCCGAAACCTGTTTGGCTCAGTGGTAGAGCATCAGTCTGCGGACTGAAAGGTCCCAGCTTCGATTCCAGTCAGGGGCATGTACATAAGTTGCGGGCACATCCCCAGCAGGGGGTGTGCAAGAGGCAGCTGGTTGGTGTTTCTCTCTCATCTACGTTTCTAGCTCTCTATCTCTCTTCCCTCCTCTCTGTAAAAAATCAATAAAAATATATTTAAAAGAAAATACTGCCACAATCTTGTCCATAGTGGCTTTACCATATTACAATCCCATGTATGTAAGTTCTATATACATGCCAACATTTGGTATTGTCACTATTTTTTAATGTTAGCAATTCTAATAGGTATATAGTTATGTTTCACCTTGGTCTTAATTTGTACTTAATGGCTAAACATCTTTCATGTGCTTATTTGCCACTCACATATTCTCTTTAGTGAAATGGCACTTTAAATCGTTTGCCTGTTTTCTAAGTGAAATGTTTTACTGTTGAGGTTCAGCATTCTTCTACATTCTATGAGTTCTTTAAAATATGGTCTGCAAATATTTTCTCCCAGTTTACAGGGTGTGTGTTTTTCATCCTCTGCACATGGTGTTTCATGCAGTAAAAGTTTTAAACTTTGATGAAGTCCAATTTATCAATATATTTATTTCATGAATCTTGCTTTTGATGTCATGTATAAGAATTCTTCACCAGCCCTCAAGTTCTGAAGATTTTATCCCACTTTCTCCCATCCCAGCTTTATAGGTCTATGTTTTACATTTAAATCTAAGATTCATTTTGAGTTATTTTTCGCATGAGGTTTAGATTCTTTTTTATTTGGAGTAGATCAGGCTATGGATACCCATTTTTCATCTTGGGGGAAAAAAAAAAGTCAGTTGGTTATAGTTATGTGGAGCTATTGCTGGGTTCTCTATTCTGTCCCAGTAATCTAAATGTATATGTCTCTACCAACACCTCACAGTCTTGATTATTATAGCCATATATCAAGTCTTGAAATCAGGGATGATTCTTCCCACTTTATTCTTTTTCAAAATTATTTTAGCTATTTATATCTCCACATAAACTTTAAATTGACTATATTACTTATTTCTTACTATTTATCCCACCTGTTCTATGTCTTTGTTTTGTTCATTTAGATATTTATTTTCTTTGGGAAAATTCCTTCACACCTGTTGTTTTCAGTTTCCTGTGACTCTAAACATATAATGAATCCCAGGCTGGGAATGAAGTATGGCAACAGAGAGGAACAAAGCATGTGGCTGGATGTATCAATGTACTGCTTCAAGAGGCAGTCATGACCTTGAATGATGCTGGGATAATGATGAAGATTGGGGTAAAGAACAATATGAACAATAATGCAGAATTAGTCCCTAAACCCACAAACTGTTTATATTGACGTAGTAACTGTAGATAAAAGTCCTTTTTTTTTTTTAAGGTTAAAATGTTACCATAAGCTTAGTTTTCTTTTTTTTACTTTTCTGAGAACTTCTGCTTATTTGCAACTTTCTCTGGGCCATAGCAGCACTCCAAGAGTGTTTTGGCAACAGCCTCTGTTGTGGTCAGCAACTCCCTCTGCAGCTGGGATTTCTAAAAGAAGGAGGAGCATTTGCCTTATAGTGCTCCAGCAACCAAACAAGAAAAACTTCTATGGGAATTAGTCCCAGAACTCCTCCCCACCCCCCACTTCCCTTCCTTCATGTGATCAAGGAGATTAAAGCCACTGGTGCACATTTCAGCAATCATGTCACTCACAGTGGGGATAGTACAGGGTCACCATCCTCACCACTGGGTCCTGAAACAGATCGTGGGAAACTTCACTGACTAGTAATCATGGAACTAATGACCTGTGTGGCTCAAGTTAGAGAATTTGTTAGAGGATAAGACTATGTTAAAAAAAAAAAAAAAAAGGCTATATCCCCTGAAGTAGAGACATGCCTCTTGATAGATATGCATGTGTATGTGTGTTTGGTGGGGAGTGGTTAGGTACAGAATTTTTTCAAAGACAACAGACAACAAGGCAATGATTTATTTAATCCATTAAAAAAAAAATGTTTTTTCTGCCAAGGGCCATTTGGATATTTATAACATCATTCTCAGGCCATACAAAATTATCAACTTAAAAATTACATTGGTATGAGAAAACAAACAAAAACAAACAAACAAACAAACAACAACAAAAAACTCCTAGATTTATTGAATTTTGAATCCCACTTTGGTTGCCTCGGCAGGGCCTGACCAAATGATATGACCCATGGGCCAGATATTCCCCACCCCTGGATTAAATAAACATAGACATCTAGCTTTGCCTTCACCACAATCAATAAAACAAAATCAAATAAGAACAACAACAGCAGCAACAAAAACACCAACAACACACATTTTCTTGTCTAAGCAGCAATTGAGTATAAGTGGCCAGAGGTGATGAAACTTACCAGAAAAAGGTCACAATTAGCATCTTAAAAGGTGGGAGTTGTGTCTGGCTAACCCAAACTGAGCAAAACCACTGTAAGACATCAATTTCAAAGTCTGGAAAATGCTTTGATATTTACAAAAATGGTATTGTGAAAATGTAGACCACTGACTAAAATTCAACCTAATACCCCAGGATGTTACCATCTTCTAATAACCTTCAAACAACAAAATAACCAAAGAAATTGCTTTGAGTTGCCATAACTTTACATAAATATCATGTTGAATTCATAGACATTAGAAACCTGTGAGCAATATTCTGTAAAGTCCCATAGATAGCTCTCCCTGAAGCCTGGACAACAAACCATGGGCTTTTTGTTTCTTTTAGAACAAAATTAATATTTTGTTAATGATATTTTTATGTAATCCTAAAAGAACTCTCTCAATATCGACCTCCTTTCACAAACATTTGCCTTCACTCTGAGGAACGGGTGACATCGCCACCATTAACGCACTCCAGTGAGGGTCAAACACTTCCTCTTTTAATCACCAACAGTTTTGAAACCACACATTGAGAAAAGGGACATTTCTCATAAGAAAACACGCTGTTAGCTCAGACAAAGGCTGTTTGTGAGGTTGCCTCCTGCTGGAATTGCCCCTTAGCAAGACAGATGCTGGAAAGAGAAGTTCAAGAGCCATTCTAATCACATCCAGTTTTGGTTACTTCCTCTGCTTGCTTCCAGCACAGCTGTTCAGAATAAAACAAAAAGAGGAAATGGGGACATCCAGACTGAATATTATTAGAGCCTTTAGAAAACCCTCTCAGGAAAGGAACCTGTGACATCACAGAAATGTGTCATCTTCTTTATGGAACTCTGCTCTCAAAGCAGAATATCTGCAAAGTCTTAATACAGATGATTAATACTGACACACAGCTAGCCTACAAGGCAATAACTGAGGAAAAGGCAACATTCCGGCAAAGTCTTTCCAGAAACTAAAATGTTATTAACTCAACCAATGTTCCTTTTAACCAACCAAATAAACAAGGGCAAGATATGGTACGTTTTGGCACAGAGAAGCTCCCAGCAAAACTCTGGACTGAATCTCGGGAATGGGTGTTTTAATTCTTCTGTATAATTTTTGGCAATCAGTCTAAATTCACTTCATTCCTCTAAATTAGGGGTGTCGAACTCAATCAGAGAAGGGGCCAAAATCTAAAATCCAGCCTAAATCGCGGGCCGAATGGTTTACTGAACAGTCATAAACTGTCATTGTGATGGAAATGCAGCGGAGTGCAGTGATGACAGCGCGGTGCGGGCCACATTGCAAGACCTGGCGGGACGGATTTGGCCCGCGGGCCTTGTGTTTGACACGTGCTCTAAATCTTAGTATCTTCATTTTTAAAAAAGGATGGAGATGATTCTTATTGGTTTTAGACATCTATGTCGTATGTCCCATAACACATAAAAGAAATCTATTTATATGTAACTCATTACCTCTACTAATGCCCAACTAATACTCCTTTCTCCAGTAAATCTTACTGCTAAAGATGCCATCAATTACCCTGTTTCCATACCAAGAAATTTGTTAGTTGTTCTCTCCTATTTTTCATGACCCAGTCCTCCCTTAAGTAGTTCAATATAGTTTCACTAGTTATTTGGATTTTGTAAAAAAAAAAAAAAAAAAAAAATCTAGTCCCATTGATTTAATAACTGACAAGTTTTTATCAATCTTCCCAGTAAAATTTTTAGCCCAGCTCTGTCCTCCCTTATTCAAGCATTTGCAAGAGCATCTTAGCTGGTCTTCAGGCATTATGTTGCAGTATACTGCCCTCGCCTACATCTAGGTTTTTCAAAGTCACCTGAGTCTATTCTTAACCGATATCTAGTATACATCTCTACTTGAAATCCTTCAGTCATTCCTCACTGGACATAGAATAAAGTCTAGCTACTTAATGCATTACCCAGGGTTCTTCAGGACCATTTCCTAAAACAAAACTCCACCTATCACATCCTGGAAAAATTCTTTATTTTTAATACTCACCTGAATGCTTTCAAACCTCTGTGCTGATATAAATCTGTCCCCCAAGACTGAGAAGCATCTCCCCGTGTACTTCTACTGCTAGTTGGCCTCTCTGTACCTCAGAAGTCATTCTTAGTATTTGCTTCTAGGGGAGGAAGTTGGTAAGTCCAGAGAGAAAAATGTTAGATCATCATTCCTTTTTCTCCACACTAACAAAATTAAATTCCATTTAAGAAGAGGAGGTACAAAAGGAAAACACCACCTGGAAACAATAATGAATTGACAGCCACAATTCCTTAATTTTGGTTTGTTCAAAGGCTCCATCTTCATGGGTGTATTGAAGGGTATGTTTAGTTTAATCTCCTAGTAACAATAAATAAATAAATAAATAAATAAATAAATAAATAAATAAATAACTTCATAGTTGAATATCACTCTGTAATTTATAAGCAGAGGATTCTATGGAAAAGAAATTACATTCTTGAAACTGTGTCCCTGGGGACTGTTAGAGCTATACTAGTAGTTGTCATTAGTATCAGGAAGGCAATAGGAAATATTCCTGAGAATCTAGGTGCTATGGGAAGAATACGTCTAAGCAACAAGGTGCACAGGTTCCAGTGAGACCATGGGAAAGCTGCTTAACTGTTCAGGACCTCAAATTTCTGACCCAAAAATGTGGGGACACAGTTAGACAATGAGTAAAAACATGACAGCCTCTCTTCCAATCTGTAGAAACATTTGCAGCAATGGTACCAGAACTAATTGTGTATGTTCTTCTATAGGATGAAGGTATAGGTAGGTTGGCTGATACTTCAAGTTGTCCAGTTTTCTTAGGACAGTCCTAAGTTATGTATGTTGTTTTAATTTAATTATTTTAAATGCCTCCTTGCAGTTTTGAAAATGTCTAATTTGGGCTAATGAATTATATCGTATCTGAATTATGAGCTTTTATTTTTTTCCTGAAAATTTTAGGAAATTTTGGCTTTTGCTAAATTCACAGATTATGGAGGAGAATGGGAGTTTAGAGCTGAACTAGAAAACCTTTCCTCCCTTTAAATATCTTAAAAAGCATGTTTCTTTTTAGGATTTTCAATCTTTTAGCATAAGTCTAAGATTCATATAGCCTTTTAAAAATTATTGTCAGGTACTATTTATTTTGGTTAAAGTTTACAGATTCCAGTGGGACCCTCTCTTTTGTCAACGAATGTCATTCTTATTGCACCTCTCTATTGAAAGCTCTCTCGCTAATGGTAAACAAAATACATATACCATTTTACCATCTGCAGGATTGATAGCATTTAATTAGGAAAGCCAGGAGTGCCAGAGGTCATTTTCCAAGCAGCACCTCAGGCAAGAGACCCCCTCCCAACCTCTGCTGTGACTAATGGTTCTGCAACTCATTTTAAGTTCATTGCATCCCAAATTCCCCCTAGAGAGTTGGAATTCAAATCAGGTGAACAGATGCTCACAAATTAAGGTACTTTATCTATAGACCTACAGGGATCATGAGGTGATAGGTGGAGAGGAGACAGATGAAGGAACAAACAAGAAATTTTGAAACCATTAATTTCTTGTCTCCCTTTTCCCTTATCCCTTCTCATCTCCATGGACCCCCTCCTTTCCCCTCTGCTATCATTGCTGCCCATCACTATATTATTTTTTCCACAACCTTTCAGTCTCCATAGACGGAGAGTTCTGTTATTTGGCAGGCAGTCTCAGTTGAGTTAACGAGGGACATGTGTTTTTAGGTGCCAAAAGTGAATCTTTTTCTCTGTTTCTGTCTTCAGAATCATAAAGCTTGCTCTCAGTACATTGACTGAGAAACAGAGCTTATAAACACTGAATGTTGCTTTTGTAAGTTATGGTTCAGCAAACAGAGAAATTGACTTTATTCTGGGTAGAAGTATTTCTGTAACAACAGTTGCCAGTTCCTTCCCTCCTTGACATTTTCTCTAAATTCACAGGCTTTGACCCAGACTCGTAAAATGAGGATCATTCAGGCTTTTCTCCACCCAAATCCTATGTCCCAACCATTGTTTCCCAATCAAAATTTGACCATGGATCTTATCAAACATCTGATTTTCCCCTAGAAAACAGGAAACAAGAAAGCTATTAAAAACATACATTTAGCCGAAGCCAGTTTGGCTTAGTGGTAGAGCGCTGATCTGTGGACTGAAAGGTCCCGAGTTCGATTCCAATCAAGGGCATGTACCTTGGTTGTGGGCACATTCTCAGTGGGGAGTGTACAAGAGGCAGCTGGTCGATGTTTCTCTCTCATCGACGTTTCTAGCTCTCTATCCCTCTCCCTTCCTCTCTGTAAAAAAATCAATAAAAATATATTTTAAAAAAAAACACATACATTTATATCTTATTTTTATTCCTTTTTTTTTTAAAGCTTCCATTCATAGTTAGTACTTCTTAAGTGAGAACTATTGCCGCTATGTCAAGAAACATTGCCTTTGGGGATTTTTTTTTTTTTTGTCTCTGTATATTAGAATAAGTGTCACTGTCTCATGAAAAGCATCCACAGTTCATCATTAAACATTTTAATGAATGCTCTCTTGGGCATGTTATATTTCCTTCCATCTGCCTTTCCCAGTTAAACTTTAATATACTACATATTTTCCTTTACAAAACAATAATGATTTGTAACCTTCAAGTGGAGCTTTCAGAGAAGTTGTAGAAACCCATGTTTGCCTATCTTTCATCATTCTTCACATCACATTATTTCACTGGTTAAACAGTGCTTTAAAATGCTCCAAATTTCCTTTTTGCATTCTGATTACAGCAGCTCCAAGTTTGCCTCAAGAGAGCCATTCCTCATCTGCCTGTGCTGCAGTGCTGGGCTGGGCTGTGTGAGCACATGAGGTAAGCTCGTTCAAGCTCATCTTGTCAGGACTGTCATATCCCTGAGACTTCACACAACAGCATTTCCCCTCGTGTGTTCTCAGCAATGCCACACATCAGGCGATTATAGAATTCAATATGCAGTATCATACAAAAATTTCCAACTTTTGCATAATGTAGAACATAAAAATAAACAGACTAGAAAAATAGTGGCTCACTTCATTCTACTCAAGGGTGAAAATCATAGCAAAAGGAAAAATAATATATATGTTTTATCCATGATAAGGGTTGGGAACAGGAGGGTGTGAGATAGCATGAAAGCCACATTTCCTCTAGCCTCTCAGAAAACATCTTTGTTTGCCATTGTAGTGTTACCAAGGCAACATTAGCTACTTATGACAGCACATGGAGATGGCTATCACAGGCCTGATAGCACTGTGTTTAAATGTTATACAGATTCTTTTTATTTTTATTTTTTTATTTTTTTTATTTTTATATATTTTATTGATTTTGTACAGAGAGGAAGGGAGAGAGATAGACAGCTAGAAACATCGATGAGAGAGAGCGAGTCATCGACCAGCTGCCTCTTGCACACCCCCCACTGGGGATGTGCCCGCAACCAAGGTACATGCCCTTGACTGGAATCGAACCCGGTTCCTTTCAGTCCCCAAGCCGACGCTCTATCCATTGAGCCAAACTGGTCTCGGCTATACAGATTCTTTTTAATTGGTATTTTTAATGGTGACATAATTGCAGATGTCTCACTCTCCCCCTCTTTGCCCACCATTATTCATCTCTCTCCCTTGGTCTTTACCAAACTACTGTCCGTGTCCATGGGGTATGTATATATGTTCTTTCACTCATCCCTTCACCTTCTTTACCTTCACCCCCCGGCCCTCTCCTCTGGCCAGTCTGTTTCATGTGTCCATGCTTCCAATTCAATTTTGTTCATTAATTAATTTTTTAATCAATTTAATTAATGCCACATTTTAGTGAGATCATGTTGTATCAGTCTATCTCTGAAATGTATGAATTCCTGTCTTTTCTTCCCTACTCCCTAAGGGAAAGGCAAAAGAATCACTGGTAGCCAAAGACTGAAATAAAAAGAAATCTAGATTATAGCCTATATTAAGCTACATTCGGATCATTCCTATTTTATTTTTAGATCAATAGTTGTGAATTGAGTGTGCTTTGCGGTTCACAGGTACAGTATTCACACATTTGTGACCCAACTTCCTCATCTTCCATCTCTACCAAACGTCTCAAGAAGAAATAATAAATTTGATTGTCAAGGGAAGATGAAAAGGAACCATCAGCAACCTTTTCCTGAACCACCTCAAACTTTTAGGGCATACCCTTGTGCAAGCTGTATTGGCATGAACTTGTTCCTTTACATTTCTATCTGGCCTCAACTCCCTTTGACCATGGAACTTTCTGACCACTACTCTGAGAAGTAGGAGGGACAACCATCAAGAAGAAGTGCAGAGGTAATAATGTCAGTGTGTGCTTGGGGATGTGGGCAGGGGGAGCAGATGGGAAGGAAAAGCCTTAATTTATTTCAGCTCACACCTGTCAGAATGGTTAACATCAATAAATCAACAAGCAACAAGTTTTGGTGAGGATGAGGAACAAGGGGTACCTTTGTGCACTGTTAGTGGGAATGCAGATTGGTGCATTCCCACTACAAAGGTTCCTCAAAATTAAAAAAGTAAAATAAAAATAGAACTACCTTTTGACCCAGCAACTCCCCTTCTGGGTATATATATCTGGAAAAAAATATATACTAAGCCAAAAAGATATGTGCATATACATCCCTACGTTCATTGCAGTGTTGTTTCCAATAGCCAAGATAGGGAAATAATCTAAGTGCCTATCAGTAGACAAGGGGATAAAGAAATGGCACATATTTAATCACACACATCACTATAGAGAAGTGAGAGAAATGGGAGATTAATGTTAAAAGCATCCTGGGCCTGTCTCCTAGCAGTTAAATATGGACTTAAAAAAACAACCTTACAGTATAAAGAAATTATGCCAAACAAGTACATTTGCTTTAAGATCCCTAAATAAAAGATTCAGTCAAAACCGGTTTGGCTCAGTGGATAGAGTGCTGGCCTGCGGACTCAAGGATCCCAGGTTCGATTCCAGTCAAGGGCATGGACCTTGGTTGCGGGCACATCCCCAGTAGGGAGTGAGCAAGAGGCAGCTAATCGATGTTTCTCTCTCATCGATATTTCTAACTCTCTATCCCTCTCTCTTTCTCTCTGTAAAAAATCAATAAAAATATTTTTTTTAAAAGATTCATAGTCTAGAACAGTACTTGCAAAAAATAAAAAAAATAATGATTCATAATTTGGCATAAAATATTTTTCTACTTTAACTTCTTAGTTAAAGATCTGATTAAGTGGGTGATTTATTTTATTTTTTATTTTCATACAATAATAGGTCCTAAGTTGGTGTGAATTTAAAATCTACATATCTGGTACAAATTCAGGACTCACAAATCAGTGCTCACAATTCAGTGCTCACAAAACTGAACCTTCCAAATCTGGTATACTTTTTAAGAATTTTCTAAAGGGTTCACCTAACGTTAATTTGCCTGCCTTATTATCAGCATTATGGCATTTGCCATGTTAGAATTTTAGTCTGATGGATACTTCAAAATTATGCAGTCATACTATCTCATTCTATGCTCATTTATAAAGGAATTATTTATTATGACATTTTTAAAAGACAGAAACCATTTAGAATTTTACTATACTTTGAATATAATTATTTCAGAGTCTAACATAAGGTTATAAGTCAATTAACTTTCAAATATTTCAAACAAACTTTCATTTAGTTCATTTATTGACTACTGACTTTGTGCCAGAAACTGGGTAGGCACTATAAATACAGATCCAGGCAATTAATGGAGATTAGATGGTAGGGGACCATGAACAGAAGCAGGAAGACCAATTAGGAGACTATTGTAATAATAGCATAAGCAAAAGGTAACTGTAAAATTGACTAGATGATAGGTAAGGTATTGAGTTAGTTTGCTTTAGATATATTTTGTTAGAATTCACAGAATATGCTAATGGCTAGAATGTGGAATGTGAGGAAAAGAAAGAACTCAAAGATGATTTCAGAATTGTATTTGCTTTTTAGCTGTTATAACTGAAAAAAAAAAAAAAAAAAACTGCCCCTTATATTGGATGGAGAAGACTAAAGTAGATAAATTTGAAACGCGGGGGGGGGGGGGGAGTCAAGTGTGTTTTATGGGCATGATAATTGGGTAATTTACTTAGGGTTCAATGGAGAGATCAGGATCAGAGAAGTTGATAGCTTATAAATAGGATTTTATAGCATCCAAAGGTGTATTTTTAGCCTGCAACTATTCTTAGTGCCTTTGATGCATTGATTTATTTAGCTTTCAAAGCAATGCACCCAATCAAGAAAGTACTTTAATTATTATAATTTGCAAATGAATAAACTAAAAGCAGTGACTGTGTAATGTATCCTAAGTCACATTGCTAATAAATGTCAAAGCAGAGTTTGAACCCCAGCAGTCTGAATCCACATTCTTATTCTCAACATCATGCTGCTCCTATTTATGTAATATGATTCTGTCCCACATATATATACGTGTGTATGTGTGTGTTAGGTATATATATATATACCTAGGTATACCTAGGTATATATATATTAGGTATATATATATATATACCTAGGTATACCTAGGTATATATATATTAGGTATATATATATATAATAATTATATTATATATATGTACCTACCAGCTGACCAGCCGACCAGCTGACCAGCTGGTGTCTATAATGCACAATGACCACCAAGGAGCAGACACTCAACACACAGGCATGGAAACATGCAACAGACTGATGAATCTCAGAGGGAAGGGTGCAAAGAGATTAACCAAAGATTTTATATGCATACTAAATGCCTGGTGCACACATTCGTGCACCAGTGGGGTCCCTCGGCCTGGCCTGCGGGGATTGGGCCAAAATTTGCTTTCCAACATCCATGAAGGGTCCCAGGTTGCCAGGGGGTATTTATGAATCCATGCACCAGGCCGCTGGTAGAATTATGATTTAGTTGAACAAATAAAAGTAGCACACATAAAAAACTATAGATTAGTTAGAGACAAACATATCTTGGCAATGACTATGAAGCAGAGGAGTTTAGAATATGTCTGAGCCTCCAAGATAATAGAACACAGCAATAATTAGTGCTTCATATGATTAAATTACACACTGAAGAACTAAGATTTTAGCAGGTTCCATAGATAATCAATTTATAGGCATAGATTAGCTTAGTCATGGGTATATTAAACTTATAATAGCTAATCATTCAGATAATAGAGGCCTGGTGCACAAAATTCAAGTACGGGGGGTGGGGGGTGTGTGAGGGAGGTCCCTCAGGCTGGCCTGCATCCTCTCTAATCTGGGACCTCTCAGGGGATGTCTGACTGCCAGTTTAGGGATCTGGCCTAATCCAGCATTCTGACATCCCTCTTGCAATCTGGGACCACTGGCTCCTAACTGCTCACCAGCTTGCCTGATTGCCTCTAACCATTCTGTCTGCCTGCCCTCCCCTGATGACCTGATTGCCTCTAACTGCTCTCCCCTGCCAGCCTTATCTCACCCCTAACTGCTTGCTCCCCTACCAGCCTGATCACCCCTAACCGCCTCTGCCTCTCCCCACCACCATGACTTTGTCCAGAAGGAAGTCATACATGTCTGGTCAACCCTCTCTAGTTAGCATATTAGCCTTTTATTAGTTTAGATTGTGCACACCTTGCTCTACTGAGTAGGCCTTTTGTAAAAGCTCACTGCCTTTTAAGTATTTCATAATCACTCTTCATCAAATAGCAGTCTTTACTGCTACTAAAGGTTCATTTCTTTAACCTTGTTTTCTAAGTAAATAATTATAGTCCATGTCTACTTCATTCTACACAATAAGCAAGAACTTAGGAACTTTGTGGGAATTTCAATGAACTCAACATATACTTATTGAGCACCAAAATTGAGAGTGATAATGTACTTAGCCTTGTGAGAGTATCTTTGTCCCAAGATTTTGCAAACTCTGTGCCAGCTTGTGCCAATTCATTTCTCTCCTTTGACAGTAAAACAGAAGTTTCTAACTTCCTGATGAGGAAGTACTTCTACTTTCCCTATACAAGGATGATCACCTAAATTTTATACCCCTGCTGTTAAATATTGCCTTTGCTGACAGTGCTGAAAGTTTGCGTTGTGAGAATGGACTCCCTAGAAATATTTTTCCAACACAAAAAATCATTGGAGTGAAGTAATGTGTACAGTAGCAATGAATGTTTCTCTTGGATCTTCAGGTCAGTGTTCAGCATGGCCCACTGACCAAATCCAGCCCATCACCTGTTATTGTATGGCCCATGAGCTAACAATAGTTTTTCTATTTCTTACATATCCTCTATGGCTATTTTTACACTCTACAGCAGTAGCACTGAGTATTTGTGACAGAGATCATATGTCCTGAAAATGTTTGTCCTTTAACAAAAAAAAAAAAAAAAAAAAAAAAAAAAAAAAAAAAAAAAAAAAAAAAAAAAAAAAAAAAAAAAAAAAAAAAACAATTATTCCCAACCCTTACTCTATATACCTGAAAAAAATCTCAGCCATACACATTGTGGAATGTAAAAAAATAATTATTTGTTTTTACTTTTGTCCTTGAAGATCATAGCAATATGTGGCAGAAACTTGTAAGAGAATCATCTTTTTTTGTTAATTCTCACCTGAGAATATTTTTCCATTGATTTTTAGAGATAGTGGAAGGGAGAGAGAGAAAGAGAGAGAAACATTGATCTGAGAAAGACAGAGATTGGTTCCCTTTGCACATTCCTTAACTAGGGCCAGAGATCAAGCCTGCAACAGAGGTGCATGCCCTGGACTAAAATTGAACCCAGGACTATTCAGTCTGCAGACCAATGCTCTTTCCACTAGGTTAAACTGGCTATGGCAAAAGGATCATCTTTATCAATGATGAATTAGAAATAGAACAGCATTGAAATGAACCAAGACATCATTGAAAAAAAGTGTAATTGGTGACCATCTTAAGAGAGGGCCTCTTAATGACTCTCCACTCTTCCTTTAAGGGAACTCATTACTAATTGTTTCATATAGAGAATTTCAGGGTTCTACACTAATGCATCAGCGTTAGACATTTTCTAAAGAAGAATATGGAGAAGAAGGCTTTGCTGTCCAAGTACCGAGTTATTGGGCTTAACACAAGCAAGATGATTATTTTACAATTGCATAGTACTTTGACTAGTCACAACATTTAAAATTCAACTATCTCTTGTCATCCCCACAATTAAAGTTGGCAAACTAAGTATATTTATACTTGATTTAATGAGTAAACTGGGACATAGTGTATAATGAGAAAAAAAGGGGGGTCTTGACGTCAAAACCTCTGACCTTCTTCCCACTGAACTCTCTAAGCAACAGGGTCTCTTATCTAGAAATGGAAGTGAGAACCACTGGGATGTTTATTGTAAAAGCAAATTACTCTGTGATATACTATAGAAAAAGAAAGAAATAAAGTGGTTTGCTTGGATAAAGTAACATTTGGGAGGTGGGGAGTGGGGGGTGAGGGGTGGGGGAATCACCTGCCTTCCTGCCCTGTGTTCATCCCCATTAACCAAGGCTAGTGAGAGTGAAAATTGAAATCATTTGCTCTAGGAGCCCAGGGTTTTGGCCACCGAATGTGTTAAGCTTAGTTAGGATGAATTTCACACCAGCAGGCTCTGTGATCCACAACTGCATAGTCTCATCTTTTCCTCTAGCAAGTAGAGAGACAAGTTTTATACCCACCATCACAAATGTTATTGTCCAAGATTTTGTTTTACAATACAGCTGCTTATATCAGGAAGTATCAAAATTACAGTGTTCCAGGGGCCACTTGATCTATATATTTTTAAATAAGTTGAAAATTTACTGAATAATTTAAAATAGCCATATCTTCAGACTTCAATGAATTGTTTGTACGATGATGTTGTTCTTCATTACTTGCCTGAATGCACCCATTAAGCTCAGAGTGAACAATAAATCCCCAAAAAGCACAGACATATACCTGACTCAGCAGGAAGCCCCCATTTCAACCACCCCAGGATCTGGCAGTTCCAAGCTTTGTGTCTGCATTTCTATATTCAAGAGGTGATTTAACTTTTTTATTTTCAGTGAGGAAAAAGAGCTGTGTATCCTTAATTATAAACATAAACCTAAGATAGAAAGACCTTTAAATTGAGATGTACCTATTTTTTAAGTTGTTGACACCTTTTACCTGTATTATTTAAAAGCCTACATTCATTTTCAAACTAATTTCTCTCAGGCTGTGTATTTCCTTGCCTTAAAATAGAACCACATTCTTGAGAACTTCTTAGGCTTTCTCATAATCTCTTTATTGTCTGATAGCAAATTATGTGCCCAACAAGTCTGACAAAGGCTCTGTACAAGGTTTATGAAGGTTCAGTCCTGTGGGAAAGACAGTGTCTGAGCCAGATTTGGCTGATATAAAAGATTCAAACATGTCCTTGGCCCATTTGTTGATTGGATTGTTTATTTTTTGTTATTGAGTTGTATGAGTTTCTTGCATATTTTGGATATAAACCCCTTATTATATAAGGGGTTTATATCCAAAATATGCAAATAAATTGCTTTTTTGTTTTGTTGAAAGTTTGCAAATAAGTTGCTTTTTTGTTTTGTTGAAAGTTTGCAAATAAGTTGCTTTTTTGTTTTGTTGAAAGTTTCCCTTGCTGTGCAGAAGCTTTTTAAATGTTTTTGATTGTTTGGTTCCCTTGCTCAAAAGGATGTATCCAAAAAAATATTACTCAGACTAATGTCAGGTAGTTTACGTCCTATGTTTTCTTCCTGTGTTTTATGATTTCAGGCTTTATTTTTGAATCTTTAACCTGTTTTGAGTTATTTATTTACTTAAATAAAAATAACTTAAGAATATATAAAGTTTCATTCCTAGGGGGAGGAAGGGGTTTAAACATTTTCTCATATTTTAAAAATTGAGTGCAATAATAATATGACTTACTTTGACCAATGAAAGTTCTGAATAGATTCGTCTATGACTATCTCTAAAAGATAAAGGCTTAGCCCTGGCTGGTGTGGCTCCGTTGGTTGGAGTACCATCTCAAGTGCTGAAGGGTGAAAGGTCTTGGTTCAATCCCCAGTTGGGGTACATATGGGAAGCATCCAATGGATGTTTCTCTTCCATCGATGTTTCTCTCTCCCCTCTCTTTCTAAAAATCAGTTATAAATAAATAAATAGTAAAGGTTGATGGATGGGCCAAAATGAAGAGATTGTGTATTCTTATGTGCCTGGCTTATTTTGACAAGCAAGGCCCAGCATATGCTGAGTCATGAAAAATCAGTTCTCCTTTCTCCGTGTAATAGGAACCACGGAGATATTTTAAAACTTCTTATTGAGGGTGGATATTGTCACATGATGGTTTCTAAGAAAACAAAATAAAAGTGTGATTTACCAGTTACCCAATTAAAAAGCTGTCTCCTAGGAAGATACCAGGGAAGGTAGAGAGATTTAGAAGTTTGATGGCAATGGCCTTAAGCCTCTCTGATAAATTATTTGACCATTGATTCTTTTAAAATTCTAAATCCATTAAAATTCCTCATATTATGTGAATTCTTCCCATTTGTTCCCATTATGCTCGTGCTGGACATTTTTACTGCATGTACCATATTTTTAGGTAACATACATTACCTAGATTTACATTATTCAGATAATGTAGATAGTTTGGCTAGTTAAAACAGCTAGAAATTTGTTTTGAAATTGAAGAAATTGTTTAATTCTGAATGATTTGGAAAGAACTTAGCTCTCCAAGGAGAAAACAAAGCTCATTCAATAAAGCTAGAAGCAGATGCAAATATGTCTAATCAAAATGAAAGGAATATTTCCATCGAGAAAATGGGCTGGTACCTAGAAATTAGCCTTCTCTTTTTTACTTTGAAACATCTCTTTAGGATAATGGAAATAATTATGGCTATTGCATCCTTCTGATGGAGCAATGACTCATGGAGAGATACAGATGAGATGGAGAGGAAGTAGACTGAATGGCCCTGTCTAATTGAAAGCTGCCATCTAATTCAACACATTCCAGCAATAGGAAGGTCTCAGGCCAGTTTTGAGACAAGGAAACAGTGTTCCAAAGCATGAGTCACACAGTCAAGTGTCCTCTCCAGCACCAGCAGTTCTCCTGTAGTCAGTCACAATTTTTCTTTTTTATGGAAACAAGGATCTAAATTTTCCATATGCAAATTATATAGAACACGTTTCTTCATTTACAGCTGTCTCCTAAAAAAAAAAACAAAAAAACACAATATTCCCTTTTTCTTGTAGAATATGTTGGTGATCATTGTAATACAAAAATACCAAATTATAAATGTAGGCATTAATTATCCATTTTTCTGTGCTGTTTCCTCTTTGCCATTACATGAATGACTTTGACCTCATTATTTTATCCTAAAACAATGCCATGCAGCTTGAATTTTTAAACTCCTAAGACCTGAAAACAACTGTGCTTCAATGTTACTGTCCCACTGCAACAGTCAAATTAAGTTAAAACTGCATGTACATATGAGTGGCTTTGACATCAAGATATCATTTGGCTATTAAACATTCATAGTTCTGTGTTTTTCTAAGCATTGACTGTTTATCCCATACAAAGCACCAAGATTGAAACTGTTGAAAGCAGAGATTTTAAAATAATTAATTTTCTGGCTTTATTCCAATTTTAACCTTTGCTCCCCCCAAGGTTAATATAGGTCGGTCCTAAGTGCAGGGCCAGCTTTTGTTTCTCTCATCCTCCTGTAGAACCATCCTGCTAATTTCTCTTAATTGTATGGTGACCCAGGCCCAGCCTAGCTTGCCCAAGTGCTTGCTAAATTTTCTTTGCAGCAAATGGCATTAGCAACAAAACTCTGTTAAAAAGAACCTAAGGCAACTAAAGCTTTTACACACATTCTAAAGCATTTTTTTTTCTTTCTTTGTGATTAAAAGAGAGACTACAATGTTAGTTCCACAGGATTTTTCCATTTGAGCAAATAAAGAGGAGCCTGTAACCTCCATCTCCCAAAACCTTGTTTTGTGACCAGCCTGATCCCAGTAGTGCTGTGTGGCCTAGAAAGCAACTGGGCATATGTGTGTCTCAACGTGAGCGAGAGGGAGAAGGCCCTGAAGCTGTGGAATGCTGTCACTCCCAACTTTCCAGGAAAATGGCCCTGTTCTCTGGCTCCATCATCATCACATTCTGAAATGTCTCCAGTGTCCGGAAAGATTTATTTTTGCCTCTCTTGGTTTTTCTCTCCTCTAGCAATTAGATAGCCTCAGAAGAAACTTTCTGGTTATATCAATGTCCCATTTAACTCATTTATTTCTGTTGCTGTGACTTAAAAATCTCTCCATCAATGCAAGGTGATAAAATTGAACTCCGCTGAATATATCGCACAAGCCCACACCTTAGCGCCCATGTGTTGCCTTTTATTTTCTTTATCCTACAGGTTAACATCCTTCCTCTTAAATAGGAAAACCAAGCAAAATTTAGCAAAACACCTTTAATAGGAGACAAACCTACTATAACAGGGTGGTGCTATACAGATTTCTCCTACAGGAACAAAAATATGAATCTGACCCAGAGTTTACTTCAAATTCTACTGTGATTTGCCTTTAGGCCCTTGCTAGTCATTTATCCAAACTACCTGCTTTCATAACATAAGAATGTTGATTAGGTTACTGATTTGCCTAAAATCCCATGATACAGTAATGTAGGACTGGAAAGCTATTTCCCAGACTGCACTATGTGCAATACTGGTATTGCTGATCAGATTCGCTCACTGGAAGTTAATGAAGTACCTACCTTGGGAGCAAGTAAAGAATCAAATACAGAAAACTAGCACATTAATTTAGAAAAATGCTCATAGTCAGTTATTCTTTTGGTGATGAATTCTATATGTGTTTATATAAAAGCATAACATATACTTGCTTATGCAATGTTACGATTCCCTGGCTCTTTAAAATATAAGTTGTCTTAGACAAAGGGATGGCATGGACTTGCTGGAAGCTGTAGCACATAACACAAACTCTCTTTCAGCCCAAAATGATTCTCTGGCAATATTAAATTGAATTTCCACAACAGATTGCATGGGTCGCTTTGCAACAGTCCACTAAACAGCACCACAGGTAATAAAGATGGAAACTGGTTAAATCACAAGTGACGACAAGATGCTGTATTGTTTCAAAGCAAATTTGTGGTGTGTGGTGTTTTTTTTTTTACATCTTTCCAGTCACAGTTCTTGGTTTAATTTCCTGAATTCGAATACATCATGGTGACAATTCCTCAGACCTTGTTCAGGTAGAAGATAATCTGACTGAACAACAAATGTTTTGTTTTCTGCATTTGATGTTCTATTTTAATAAACATCATTATCTGGGTGATGTCATGTCTGAAATACAGAAGATAGATTTCTAGTTAATGGCAAATGAAGTGGCATTAGTGTGATTGTGTATTTGCAACTTCTTTTTTCCTCTGAATAAAATTAGTAGCTTGCTTACTCAGGGAGAGTAAGGTTGTTTTTAAAAATCCTGATCAGGATTATATTCAAGAATTGACTTTCAATAAGGCATTAGAATCTGCTCTGCGCAGAAGAGACATTAATAAAAGCTCCATTGTGAGAGATTGAGAAAATAACAACCCAGTTCTTCCCACCTGCTTGAATTTATCGTTTTTGCTATGTAACTATGCAGTACCCTCCTCCCATGATTGGGTTTTACACGTGGATTGTTTTGGCCAATGCATGGCAAATAGAAGCTTGGAATGGGATTGTGCATCTGGACTTGTCCTCTTGTCCTCTGTTATTTCCATAAGAAACTTGCATTGACTGGCCAGATGGTCCCAGAAGCATGAAAGTCATGTGGACCAGAGCCAGCTCACAGAAGCCTGAGTGAGCTGTTGAACTGCAGACAATTAAGTGGGTCCAGCCGGATGCCAGCTGACCCTCCAAATATGCGAACAAGCCAGCAGAAATGCCTAGCCTATTTCTGCTGATTCTAGAAACATAATAATTGCTTATTGTGTGCTACTAAAATTTCGTGTCTATTCATTACACAGCATAATTGTGACAGTAGTTGAATGAGCCACCTAGATTCTTTGACAGTGCATATACTGGTTCCATGCATAAATATCTTGCAGTTAAATAAGCAAGAAAAGTGTTAGTGAGTCATGACCATGTTCCCAGCACCGTGGGGAGATACATGAGAAAAACGAGGCACAGTCCATGTCCTCAAGAAATTTATCATCTCATTGAGAAAGAAAATGCACATACTGACAAGAGATCATTTGTATCAGTGTATCTTGACTAAGTGCTTATAGCACTTTTAATAGAGTACTTTAGTGAAAATGTCCAAGTTTGGGGTGCCAGTCAATACTCACCTAATCTAAAACTTATAGGGACTGGGCCCAGAGATATATATTTTTTGAAAATCTCTTTAGGAAATTCCAGTACCCTCCCTGCTTAAGAACTAATGGGGAGATCTAAATAAAATGCATATTGTATTTGTGCATAAGTGCAATGGAGTAAGAGAAAGATGAGGTCAATATATTCTCCCATTGTCACAAAAGTCTTAACAGGTGAGGTCTCAACATGCCTTAAGGAATCACAGAATTTAGATAAATAGAGAACAGGTGGGAATCCAAGCAGAGTGAATATAATAAGCTCTGGAAAGGAGATGGGAATTAATATGACAGAGACACAACAGGAATTTATTTAATTATGTACTTATTCACCTAGAATTTTTTTAGCATTTACCATGTTCCAAGAAATATTCTGAGTTCTTCACAAAAATTAGCTATCAGAGCAATGCAAGATAGGCACTAACATCACCCCACTTCATAGTGCAAGCTGACCAGGGTGGAACATTTCCTATACTCTACAGTGAATGATCTTGCATGGAACTAGTATTTAATAGAAAATTTCTAAATGTCTAGGATAATTTTTCCTTACAAAGAAACCTAGACAAAAATATTAAAGTTGTTGTTAACTACCTTGAAACTAGACATAAGAATAATTTTGCTCAAGTTGTATATAACTTGCAAAATGGAAGATAGAAAAAAGGCAAGACAGAGAGAGAATAAAATCATTTGATATATCAACTGTAGTTAAAATTTTGCTTTAATATAATTCTAGCAGAATAGATTGATTATAATAAAAAATATTCTTCTTCATGGAGAATGTGTTCATGCTTTATTCTATTAATAGTTTAAAAGGCATGACGGTATCGACTCCTCCTAGTAAGTGAAAAAGATATGGGGGTTCTGTCAGGATAGGACTCAAGTCCTAAGCAAATTATCCAAGGAGAAAACTATTGTATGGGTCTCCAAAGCTTTGCTATAAATGTAATGATAGTCACTCAAGGTTCAATTTTAATCATTATATTTTACAAAAATTCCCTATGTCACAAATACTTTGTAGTGTGTGTGTCTTTTCTTGTTAATGTAATATGTGATATTTTTTCCTATATATAAACTCTGAAAATCATTCCAACCTCCTGCTTTTAATTTTGAAAATCTTTAGACACGAACACCTATTCTGTTATATAGTATTAAGATTTTGCAAATCCAGACTAATTTTATATATATGTCTCTATTTTACAGAGTATCTCCAAACTCTAAGTCCAAATAATTGATATCTATCTGAAAATAAATATTTAATAACCATAGAAATTATGAACTTAACAGATAAAAATTTATAGTGCTGGAATGACCATCTGCAAAGAATCACCAGATTTTAAGTAAAATTTAGATTTATTTAGCAAGGTATCTTTCTAACTTTTCTATAAACATTTCAGGAAAAAACTTTACATGATTTTTTTTCTCCCAGAAATCTGTTCTCTGATTTTATGTTTAACTAACAAAATGCTTTGGTAAAGAGTAAATAAATTAAGTGTACAGTATACCTCTTGGTAATTTGAGACTTAAAATTGCTGCAAGTTAAGCAAAAGATACAGTTTTAAATTTTTTATTTATTTTTATTTGTTTGTTTATTTATTTATTTATTTATTTTAGCAGTTGTCAGTTTACTTTTCTGGAGGAAATTGTGAATATAATTAAAAGATCATTTGTATTGATTGATTGGCCCATTTCTTCTTTGGCCTGTTTGCTTACAGATCTATTCTTTACCCTTTGCTCTGTGTTACAGGGAAACTGACGCCTATAGTCTGTTTCCAGGTCTTTGTATATTGGCTTCATGCACGGTATGGTCAAAAGGATGTATTGGCAGTAGATTTGGGCTGAGTAGATGATCAAGATAATAAAACCTTTCCTTCTCACTTCCAAAGTAGTAATTTCCCCTGGTTGGCTTTTTAGTTCTTCTGTCACCTAGTTATTAATTATCTGTAGTGAATATCCTTTATTTGAAATACTAAATGAGTATTTCCATTTGCCTGATGAGACTCTGACAGTTATAAATAATAAGTAACCTAGTATTCCATAAAGGACTTGAGGCAGCTTACAATAAAGGTACAGGACCATCAGACCAAAAAAGTTAAATCTACCTAAATCAAGAGGTAAATATGATGAGTTGAAGAGAACTAGAAAGTTTGCCTTTTATAAATGAAGTTACTTCTGTTTGCAATAGGAATTTTTTTTCCTCAGCCATTTTTTCCCTCTGAGTCCGACTAGTGAATAATGGAAACTATTTATATAAATCTGTCAGGACAATATGAATCGAGAGCATATGGGTGGAGGTGGGGGTTGTAGGACAATTGGAGAAACCGATCTTGCATGGATGTTCCAGTCCTGCCTGGACCAAGGCCTATCACGCATGCTTCCACCATATGCACAGGGCAAATACAAGTCACATATGCAACCCTCGCCACAGGCTTATAAATCCAGGTTTATAGGCAATTCCGTTTCTTTCTCTTCCTCTCAAGAAGTAAACCACAATATACAGTGCATAATAATTAATGAAATTATTATAAGGGTAACCTTGATTGCTTTCTAAGTTATTTTAAAAATTAAATCATTCACAAACTTTGATATTTTATTTGAATGAAATAATTAGTTGCAGCAGAACTAGAAACTAGTCAAAGAGTCACTATTATAACATACCATATGGAAAATTTCTGGCTTATATTATTGCAAACACCATATAATTGTCAGAGTTCTTACCTCACTTTGAACACATACATATGTGTATGCTTTTTAAAAATTATCATAAAAGTAAATTAGAATGGACAATATATTATATACTAATGGCAGTGATCACATGTACTTTTAACAATAATAACATCTGGAAATGGAATGAACAATAAGGCTGTCATGCTCTGTAAGCTATCAAAACGTTGCCTCTCATTTGAGACCTGAAACAAATTAATTATATCAACTATTTGACTAATAAGTTCCAGACTCTTTGCAATAACCACGATAAATGTATGCAAAATTCCAGACTGTAATTTCTTAAAAGGGACAAATAAATTTAAAAAGAGCAGGCTGACATACCTTTTTATAATCATGATTATCTAACAAGTTCTAAATTCAACAAGGCCAGGAAAGGAATTCCATTAATATGACAACTGATCAGTTTAGTTATTAAAACAAAGCCACTGATGTAAGTTAAATTTTTCATAAATAAATTAACATTACTGCAGTGCCCAACTTTCAACAAAAGCTGTCACCAGTCTAAAGCATGGGTAATGTTATCACAAGTAAATCAAAAATAGAGCATGTGCATGTTATCACAAGCAAATCACAATCAAAAGAACATCTTGATTGTGTGACCTGCTGAAAGTTACCCAAGTGTTCTCTTTTTTAATATAAAGTATAGTGTTAAAGAAAAAAGCTGCCGTTGTTTTGTATTACTTCATACGGTAAAATTCCACTTGAATAGAAATATGTTTATCTTGCTCACTTTGTCTCACAAACACTTTATGTCTGGCCTTTAGAAGGTGCTCAACAAATATTTGTTCAATGAAGAAAGGAATGAATAAGGCCATCCTTGTTTTAATTTGAATGTCCCAGGTGTTTAATAATTATGATAAATGTCTGATTTATCAAGGCTATCATTTTAAATTTATGGATATGAATAAATATCAAATCCATCTCAGCAGACCCACTAAGAAGGTTGAATACACACAACCGCTCTCACTTCTGGAATGACTTTTTCCTCCATCCAGTTCATGTTGCTAGGGACAGTTAGATCTTCCAACTGTGGAAGAGATTTATGTATTTTCAGCCTCCTTCTCAAGATTGTATTCCTTGTACCATGAAGAGCTTAGAGATGCCAATATTATAAAAGCAAGTTGTAACAATTTCCAAGGGGGGAGGGGGGTATGCTTTTAGGCAGCTTACCATAGAGACCAAGAATCCATGTGGCTTGGCTGGCCAAACTTTCCTGGAAACAGTCATCAATAATAGTAAACTGTCCTTGTTCCTGCCAGTTTCAGTTTTTTCCAGGAATAAACTCAAAAATAACCCTTAAGCAAAGATTCCCCAGTGACACCCTAACAATTAATCTAATTCTCTTCCCATGAAAAGGGAGAGAATATCAGTTCCATAACCTTTAAGAGACTGAACACATTACCAGGGTTGTTAAAGCCTAACAGTTTTTGAAACAAGGCCAAACTGTAAACCTCTGCACTTCTCCATCCTAACAGGCACCTGACTCCTATTCAAATATTTGGTAAGGAACTACAACCAAGCAAATGACTTGGGGGTTTTTTCTTACGAATTGTTCTAAACAAGCACCAATGTAAGGGCAGAAAGTATGCCTACAAACAGCATTGTTGTAGAACAGAGACCAGTGGACAGAATTTTAAAGTATTAGGATGCGTTTAATCCGAACATTTATATGCTATCCACCTTCCATCTGCTGCAAAAATGAATCCTCTGGTTGAAAGTGAGTGTACCGAATAAATGCCACTTGAGGCTCTGCCAGTAGCACAAACAATTACCAATTCTATAGCATGCTTTTCTTCCTCCTTTCTCTCCTACTATGAAAGGAACGGAGGCAGAAAGCAGGATGTGTCCAGCTGGGCCCCCTGTGAGGACACCTCTGTTTCTATAATCAAATGCCACAGAAACAGGCTCTGGCTTCTGGGAGATCAAACAGGAAGAGGCTGCTGTTCCACAGATAATAAATAAGCAGACATCAAAGATCAGTAGAAGTTTTGATTAAGAAACTTTCTCAGTCTCTCCACACTGCAGACACTGCACCACTGACCTGTACTGTTGCTGAGCCTATCGACTCTTATTTTTGTTACAATAATAATTCTATGTTACAATAATATACACCCATCAATTTGGACATTTTTAAGGAAAGATGAACAAAATAATGACCCTTACATGAACTTAGTCTTTGGATTGGGAACACATTCATATGAGTGTTCAAATATTTTTGACACCCTTCCCTTCAAGTGTGAGCTTTAAATTCCTTATGAAAACTGAGAAATTGTTAATAATGCCTAATCAAAAAATGATTTTGTGCTGGTGAAATCCAGACAAATTGTTTCCTTGCCCAAGGACATCAGACTACATATTACCACCTGAAAAGTGTAACAGTGGTGAGAAACAACAACTTTGCCTCATTCTTTCAACTGTTCATTTAAGTCTGAAGATTCAATCAATGGGCAAACAAACTTCAAAACTGCACAAGAATGCAAATACCCAAGGTAAACTTCCAATCAAGTCCACTTGAATAAAAACATATTAAAAAGTTCAAAAATTGTAGAATTATTCCATGGAAAGGGAAAAAAAATCCAGAAAATGAAGAACTTGAATAATTTATGTAATTTGGCTATCCATGACATTATTGCTCCAATTTTTGCTTTTCTCTGCTGGGCCTAATTTAACCTGCCCGATTCTTTTGTCACTTTCTCTCTACACATGGCTGTCATCCTCATTCCCCAGGCTTTTTTTCTTTTTTTTTAATTTCAGAGAGAAAGGAAGAGTAAGAGCAACAGAGCAAGAGAGCAAGAGAGAGAGAAAGAGAGAAACATCAATGATGAGAGAGAATCATTGATTGGCTGCCTCCTGCATGCCCCACACTGGGGATGGAGCCCACAACCCAGGCATGTGCCCTGACCAGGAATTGAATCATGACCTCTTAGTTCATAGGTTGACGCTCACTGATCCACACTGGCCAGGTTTCACTCCCAAGGCTCTTGACCCCATCTAACAGAGCCAACAGATCTTTGAAAATAAATTATATCATGTTTCTGGAAACTACAATAACTTGAGGAATGACACATTTCATGGTAAAGATTGTTAAGAAAAGAAAGTCCACATCCTAAAATTTCTAGCCTTGATTACCTAATTGGTTCTAAAAGGTCTGCTTATTATTTTTCTCCTTTCAAAATTTTCTAATTATCTGTTACAAGTCACCATCCGCCAGGTCTACATGTCTAATAGCAACTAGAAGAAAGAGGCAATTGAAATATAGAAGCATAAACTTCAGTCCTAATTAACCTACCAATTTCATATGGAAGTCATATGTTACCTCTGAATTCTCAATATCCATGGCTCACACAGGACCACTACTTGTGATACTACTTACAGTGAATGGGGGTAAAATATGCTGCACTGTTTACACAATTTTGAAACTTTTGTTGGAGAGTGTGAAGGGAAGACAAGTTGCCTGAATTCACCACTTTTCAGCCAGTTGTGCTACTATGTAGATAGTAGTAGAGTTTGTGATTAAAAGTCAGGCTCTAAACTCAGAATGCCTTAATCCAAATTTTGTCTTTAATATTAGCTGTAAAACCTTGAATTATATTAATATATCTCTTTAAGAAGCAGCTTTTTAATTTGTATTGGGAATCACATTAGTGCCTACCTCATTGGGTTGGTGTGAATATAAATTATATGTATATGTAAAGAGTTTAGGTATGCCAAGAACATACTAAACCCTCAATAAATGGGAGCTATTGTTATTTTTCAATAGAATATTGAGAATATATTTAATATATATTGAGAAATCCATGTCTAAAACATGGAATAAATGACTGAGAGTGAGAGTATTTTTATACAGTTTATATATACCTGTATCCAGAAATTATATTTTTTATAAAACAGATACTTAGATGAACTTATTGTTTTAATAAAATTTTGTTTTTATTATTTTAATGCTGGAGTGTTTCTCAGAATCTAGAAGGGTTCAGGAATTTTGAAAAGGGGTTACAAGTGAATTAATAAAGAGATTAGACATGAAATATAAATTTGAAAAGCATTTTGGGGAGCCAGAGGAGACCTAGCTTCAGTAACCAAGTTCTCTGAATCTCTGGACCCCTAACTTTTTATTAACACAAATTGTCCTAAAGCAAAGCAGATCTACATATCAAAGGTAAAGTTTGGTATACAGTAGGCATTGTCAAGTTGTGGGAATTGCCTTTGATTATTCCAATAGCAGGCAACAATATATGCAAATCTTTAGGTTTGGGGAAATGCTTTCAGCTATTCCAGCAGGCAATAATATGTATCTTCAGCCTCGTGGAAGCCTCAAGGTAAAACAACCTTCTTGCATTTATGACCTGCTGGAATTAGCCCCCAGCACTTTAAAGTATTTTTTTATTCTTTAATCTTGAGATCTGTTATTGTAGTGTCTTCTGACATTCATAGAATACTAGTATATTTGAATTGCTCAAAGACAAAAATCTAGAACCTTTAAATAATTGAGATAAATAAGTCTTTAAATTTTTTCTCCATATTTTCTATTTTATTAATATTATTAATATTATTCATGATAAATGAAAGTGACCAGTTTGTTTCATTCATAAACTATCTTTCCTAGGGTAGTATTTATGCAGCCAAACAAATAATTCTTTCAAATATTAAAGTCAAAATTTTGGAGTGAAGATAAGAGCTTTATCTGACTAAATGCTCACCTTTCATTTTAAGTGTGACAATTTGATATTTACATTTATTTATATAAATAACTTGGATACCACATTTGTGAGCTCAATTATTAGTAAGACCCAGGCTATTACTGGCCATTACTGTATGCTTGCCACACTTAAAGGCCACACTATTCTGGTATTAAACATAAGCCACTGTCAGAGTGTGTTGCCTTGAGTAACACTATGAAAACTACTCAGCACCATGAAAACACAATAATGCCCTTGTAATCATGTTTTAGGTGACACTTCTTGATTACAAGGTCCTTGACGAAGTCCATATCAAATGCCATTGTACAACGTTGTATTTCTGAATTGATCTGAAGCTGACATTGTAGATTCAATAACATGCCAAGCAGACATAGGAAGGTTCCATTCAGCTCTTAGCAGGTGTGATGTATATCCCTAAGGCCCAAAGCATGATAACATTTCTCAGGCAGTGAATCAGACACTGTCAAACGAAGCCAGCTGAATCCATTAGGTCTATGTAAAGATCTTCCTGTGCAGCCTGTGAACGCGGATTTTCCCCTTGGAAGACTCCTTAGAAAGTTCAAAAGATTGAGTGGCTCAAGAGTCCTCCCTCTAGCCAATGCCTGGTTTTATCTGGTCAGCCAACCTTTTACTAACACAAGAGTAGTCACCAATAAATCTCAGATTGTAATTATTCACCAACACTTCATAGGCCCTGGCTACTCCTTTAATATCATCAGACTCTTTGAAGTTTTGTGAAAACCCATCTTTAATTTAGATGACAGATTTTACTCCTTGGGTTTTTGAAATACACTCAGGAAAAGGACAGTTTAATTTACTTTTAAAGCCATTCCTTACTTCTTTGTTTTGCAGGTGGCATTTAAACAGTATTTTAAACTTTAAAGTCAAGGGCAGGAAAGTAATCTCACTTGCCTCTGTGGTTATAATTCAGAATCTGACTCATTTAAGTGACAATAAACATAGAGTAGTGGTCCTGGTGTCAGTCAGAGACAACAACAAAGTCATCAAAAGCAGTCCCTAAGTGTAAATCCAAACCAATCAAGTAGTCTATGAACAAAGACAACTCCTGAGAAACAAAGGAGCAAACTTCACCCAATATCACATCAATAAATAAGGGAGGCGCTAAAGGATATATGTAAGAGTGGTTAAGTATTAAAGTAGAATTTTTTTTCAATATGTACAGTTTTCTATACAAAAAGTTTTCTGGACCTTGAATCTGAATCTAAAGTAATTTCCTAGAGGTTAAATCAGCTTTTAAATCTCAGCTTCAATATCACTTCCTTAAAGCTTTCCCACTCTCTCCAAATTATATTAGATCCTGTGTTATAGGTTGCCATAATAGTCTTTAGTTTTTCATAGTATTCATTACATTTTAAATTAATTATTTATGCAAATGTCTGCTTAATTATTAGCTTCCTTGATGAATTTAACATTCCAGGAGATAAGACAATGACTATTTTATTCCCTGATATATAGGAGATGGCCAATATTTTTTAAGTGCTTGAGGATTGAATATTGAGATTGACAGATGTAAGGACCTAGAAACATCAGACCTATTATAGTTCAGACTTTAAATTGCAACTGGTCCAACCTTTATTCCATTGTGGGAATATTCTTTCAAAGTGCTCACTTGATGATCATCCGGTTGCTCTTTGAACAATTCAGATGAAGGGTCAATAATTTGTAAGACATGATATTCTACCATTCGCTACTTAACAGAAATTACTCCATCAAGTCCTTCCTATAACTTTTACCTTTGCATCAATTCCAGTCTCAGAAACAATCCAGAATAAAATCCATTCCTTCTTGTATACAAGAGAACTTAATTATAGCAAAGTAGTTATAATGTGCTCTAATATATCTTCCTTTATCTAGACTTAAATCCTTGGTTCTTCTAAATGTTCTTTATACAAACTGATTGATTCTATGTCCTCATACAAACTGACTAATTCTCTTCACTGTCATTGTTTCTTTACTCAGCCTGTGTCTCAATTTGGCCAGATCCAATTTGGCATCCCAAATGCCAAATGACCTAGGCAAAGTGCAGTGAAACCATCATCTTACTTGATCTGGATTCCATAACTTTATTAGTAGACTTTAACTTTGCATTGCTAGAGGTATCCTACTATCCCTATAAAAAAACTGAATTCAATTGGTTCAACACCTTCTTAATAAGGCTGTGTTATCGCCTGGAAATTTAAGAGTTCTTTTTCTTTGCCATATGTATGTCAGTACCATGTGTAAATTCCAATGCCTTGGGAAAGATTATATGACTTAGAATATGTGGTGGTATCTTAAGGCTTACCTCATAGCAGCCCTAAAAATATGTAGACACCCCACATACACACACTTCCTTTCTTATTGTTACTATAATTTGCCCCAAATCCAGGTCTTTTTGTGATGCTTCATAGTCATTCCAAATAGGGATTCCTGAAGAATTGCCTTGGGCTGCAAAGGGAAGGGTGAAGCCATTATTTCAGTGGTGATATATTTCCTAGGCTTTTAAAAACCAAGTTCAAGAAGGAAGAATGCATCCAGTCTGAGTCCTCTGTGTCTACTGCTCCTACAACCAGAAGTAATCTGGTGGTTTCTGCCTTACCACTCCCAACAAGGATATATTACACAAGTTATTGCTGCTCCCCACAAAGGCCTTCAGGCTCTGAGTACAAAGCAGGAAAACTACCACATTCAGGGTTCACTTCCTGTTTCTTATCAGTTTACAAATTACAATACAGGAATTGCTGCAGAGAAATATCACCTTTCCTCTTAGCTCTAAAGTGTCTATTATTCCCATACTTGCAGCTTCTCTGATATTTTATTCTACTCAGTTCATGTGGCTTAATTTATTTCTTTTATTTTCTATAAGGAAATGAGCATTTAACACTCTTGTCCATTCATTGTATTTGTTATATGTTTGTTTATTTTTAATATCAAAGTAATACATATACACAAAAGAAAAAGTTGTCTTCTCCATTTCTTTGTGCCCCCAAGTCCTGATCAGCACAAGTAATAATTTTTATCTCTTTTCAATAATTTCTTCTGGCATTTACCTCTAATTTATAAATAAAATATTATATATCTTCATTTTTCAATTGTTATATTATCTAATGCCTTCCAATAATGCAAGAAAAGGATTTGAGTCTTTATACAAACCTCCACTTCTTTCTCTCTCTCTCTCTCTCTCTCTCTCTCTCTCTTTCTTTTTCCCTCTCACCATATTCTCAATCCAGTTATATTATCATTTCATCAAATTAATATATAATATGTACATTATGACTGTAAATTTTATTAAAAGCTCAGACAGATAGTATACTATAAATTATGTTCCTTAATTGTAAATATTTTGTTTTTCTTGACATTAGTAATTGCATTTTTTCCTATTTATACTGCTTTATAAGTAACTAACACCAGTTTAAATTTTCACACAGAACTTTAAAAGTATACTTAAATATGGTTATACTCATTAGGTAAGCTTTCGGTAACTACTAGAACATTCTCTCCTCTCTAATTTGGCCTTGCTGAGAAGCTATTTTCCTGAGACTTTCCTTTATTATTATCCAGAAATTGTCTTTATCTTCCTTCTGTTTGGCCCTTGTGTCTCAGATCCCATGTTTTACTATTCCTTAGTGTACGTCATTTTGTTACTAACACATTTTTTAATGGTTTCCTGAAGACACAGGTTGCATAGGAAGTACATTTTTGAAACAGTTTATGTCTAAAAACATTTTTATTTCCACCTTCACACTTGATCAATAGTTTAGCTAAGTACAGTATTCTAAGTTGGAAATTATTTCCCCTTAGGATTTTTTACACATTGCTTTACTGTTTTCTAGCTTTCAATGTTTCTGTTAAAAAAAAAATAGAAAGCTGTTGATACTTGAGCTATGTAGTAAGATTCTCTCCTCTTCTTTCTTCCTCTCCTGCCCCTTCCTACCTCACAGATCCTTAAAGATTTATTTTCTTCATCCCTTATGTTCTGAAATTCCATGATCCATTTCTCCAGTGATGGTGTTATTTTCTTGGATTTATTTTTCTGGGTTCTTCATGAACTCTTGTAATATAAACACTTTGTAGTTTGTAACTTGAAAGAGTTTTCTCTTGCTCAAAGGATGCTCCTTTGTGAAAGTAACCTGCCCTACTATCAAATGCAATACCTTATCTCACTGACAACTTTACTTGTAGCTTTTGTTATTGTTGCTAATCCTCACCTGGGATGTTTTTCTATTGATTTCTTGAGAGAGTGAAGGGAGAGGGAGTGACAGAGAGAGAAACATTCATTGATTTTTAGAGAGAGTAGAAGGGAGGAGGGGTGATGAAGAGAAACATCGATTGGAGAGAGGCACATCAATTGGTTTCCTCCCACATGGCAAGGATCCAGCCTGCAAGCCAGGAACATGCCCTTTGACCAAAATCCAACTTGGCACCCTCAGTTCACAGGCCAATGCTCTGTCCACTGGGCCAAACCACCTAGGGCTTTACTTGTATCTTTTTACAAAAGTTTTATTGTTTTCCTTTATCAGCTTTGTTTCTGCCTCTCCTACTTGTTGATTTTGGTCTTTGCCTTCTACTTTAGGGATTCCGATATCTGATTTTCCCTGGCTGGAAATTTATATTTAAAAAGGAGGTCCTAAAATTTTGTTTGGAGAAGAAAATAAAAAAGCTGTGGATTGATGGCTCTTACTATGAGTCATAACATAGGACCATACTATTTCACTTGAGAAATCCTAACGATAGTTTATGGAAACCTTTTGTCTTGAGCCAGTCTTTGGAGCTCAGGATAAAAATTCTCTAGGCTACCTCTAAATTGTGCTGCCATCAACATTCTGAGAGCCAAAAAGGAAAAGAGGGACAGTACAGAACATAAACTTTCACTCAGTTTTCTTGTTTCCAATTAAAGGCCATACCCTGTGCTTAGTTTTACTTGCTCTCCTCCAGCTGAGTCTCCCTAGATCAACTTGCCAGAAATAGAAACTTCATTTCCTGGGCTGGAGTGGGACTTGGAATTTAGCCTATGAAGGCTTAGTGATCTGAGAGTTTAGCTATTCCTTAGATATAACTTTTCACCAATTTTCCTTATTTCAGCTTCATCTTCTAAGGCTAATTTAGAAGTATCTGTACCCCTAACCTCTTAAGACTTTGGGATTATACAGATACATTGGTTGTCTTGTTTTTTAGATTCCCCAAATAAATTCGCCTTTCTCAAGTGTAGTTCATCAAATATCACTTATGCAGCTTCCCATTTTCCAAATGAGTATATATGTATATATGTATATATGTATATATGTATATATGTATATGTGTATATGTGTATATGTGTATATGTGTATATGTGTATATGTGTATATGTGTATACATGTATACGTGTATACGTGTATACGTGTATATATGTTATACCTATAAACATGCAGACAGACATATATGTATGTATAAAATTAGTTGTTTATATAAAAATTTAAAAATTAGTTGTTTATATAAAATTCAAATTGAACTGTGTATCTTGTATTTTACTAAGAAATCCAAGTATTATGGAAAGCAAAATAAGGAAGTGTTAAGAATGCTTCAATTCTCACCTTACAGTATGCAGAATTAAGAAATGGTATCTAGATTTGATAAAACAAGAAACTGATGTTTTTAATATAATATTTAGATTTTCAAAAGTAGCTAATAAAGTTACTAATCTCAAACTGATTTAGATGGAGAGGAAATAGGATGTGAGAAGTAGTGTGAATAAAATCTTCAGCTATTAAAGCAGAAAATCAGTAGGTTTATACTAATGTCTAAAGTTGAGAATTAAGCCCTAACCTGTTTGTCTCAGTAGATAGGGGAACAACCAATGGGTCCCAGGTTTGATTCCAGTCAAGGCCTAGATTGCAGGATCCTCCCCAGCCAGGGCCCTACTTGGGTCATGGGCAGGAGGCAACCAATCGATGTGTTTCTCTTAAATTGGTATTTCTTTCTGTCTTTCCCTCTCTCTTCCACTCTCTCTGAAAATCAATGAGAAAAAAATAATAAAGTTGATAATTAAGAAAAGCCATCCAACATTAAGGCAATCACCAGAAGACCTGAAAGCAGGTGATTGAACATGGTTGTCCGTGGGTGTGGGGAAGCTAGCTGTAATGACGGAGGAGATGATGAAATTTCACTATTAGCCCTGCAGCATGTTTTGCTTCTGAAATACATGTTTAAGTTAAATTAAACATTTTAAATTTGTTTTAAGAAATACCTTAAGTTAATATTATATTTCTAATATAGTGTTTATTATTATTAATATAATGTAGCAGCAGTATTGTATCCATAATAAGCTCTATGACTTTGACTTATGAACACTTTCATATATATACTTTTTAAAAATAACATGTTTTTATTTTAGAGAGAGAGAAAGGGAGAAATAGAAACATTGATGAAAGAGAAATATCGATTGGCTGCCTCCTGCATGCTCCATACTAAGGATGGAACCCACAACCCATTAAATTCCCCTGACTGGGAACCTAACCTGGTATATGGGTCAACACTCAATCACTGAGCAACACTATCTGGGCTCACATACTAGTACATCTTTATATTTTGAAAAGTCAGTGTCAGATAGCTTAAGTTTCAAGGAACAGAAATTTACTGGAGACATTAGATCTTTATCATTTTCTAGTAAGAGACTTTTTCTTATAGGGAAAATGTTGAATAAGAAATCAAACTCCTATCAAGTGATAATAATCTTGCTTTCATAAAAGAACAGTCAAGAAAAATACATTCATTTGTCTACTTTTAATGCTTGCCACAATTACTGTCAGATATCTGAGCAATGTCCTCTTTTTTAATAATGATTAAATAAGTAATTGTTTCATTAGTCTTAATCTTAGGGTTTGCTATAATCTAGGTTTCATGAATAAGCATACTAATTTGTCTGATTAATTTCCTTCTAGCAGTAATTTCAGTTAATAAGAGTGATAAAGGCAATATATAGAAAATGTAACATTTCTGTAATTACTAACTAGAGTTATGAATATTAAAATATATAATTTCCCAAATGGAGAAGGATAAAAATAATAGAGGAGTGCAGATATAATCAGTTTGCATAGAAATATCAAACAAACTTGAAATATAATGTGGTCAATGAATCCACTTCAAGTCAAACTGGTTGACCTCACAAATTAAAAAAATATTTTAAATGCCTTATAGCCTTCATGTTCAACACTGTAGGGTCCCTGATCAAGTTTTTCTGATAATAGCCAAAACCGGTTTGGCTCAGTGGTAGAGCGTCGGTCTGAGGACTGAAAGGTCCCAGGTTCGATTCCGGTCAGGGGCATGTACGTTGGTTGCTGGCACATCCCCAATAGGGGGTGTGCAAGAGGCAGCTAGTCGATGTTTCTCTCTCATCGACGTTTCTGGCTCTCTATCTCCCTCCCTTCCTCTCTGTAAAAAATCAATAAAATATATATATTTTTAAAAAGTTTTTCTGATAATAAAATAATATTATTCTAATCCCACTATACACCAAGATCTTAGAAATACTTGGTACTCTTAGAGACAAAATGATATTGTTTTATGGCATCCAAATCTACGGTGAAAGTCATGTCTACAAAATATTGAAACAATTTCCACAAAGTACATATATAATCCAACTAGATACATATTAAATACATATTCTGCTCAGTACAAACGTACACCTCAATGAAAAAGAAAAATGAAAGCAATGCTACAGCTCCAAGAGCAAACATTTGCAGAAATTATTTATGTTTAAAGGTTTTTATACTACTTAGAATTCATAATATACTTTACCTTGTTTTACAACAGAAGGAGAAATCATGGCTCAGTTTACTAAAATAATTATAGTCATAATCACAACTGCTTTTGAAGACTGTCAAATATCTCCAAAGTGCACCGCATATATTTCCTTTACTAGATTCCCTCTTTTATGAGTTCATTAAACAATTTCACAGCATTATTGTACATCTACTCTGCATGGCATATTGTTTGTGCAGAACATTCCCTCTAATAGCTCTATTCTCAAACAGATGTTCGTGTTGTTTTTTTTCAAAGATTTTATTTGAAGAATAATTTGCACATTTATCCTACTGTGTTGTCACTTTTCTTTGGATTTTGAAGCAGCTTCCTCCTATATTATGGAAAGCCTAATATTGTCAACAATTTCAAAGAAGGAAAACAAAAACGTTCATCAGCAAATGTCTCAGGTCAGTGTGTAAGGTTATTAGAGCAAATTATCCCCAAGTGATAGCAATTCAAAGTTAAAATACAAAGTCAGTAACAACTTGTTCTCAGAGGCATGTGGAAACAAAAATGCATGATGACACATTTGTTTACTCATTTTGCTTTTATGAATTTTTAATTACACTTCTAAGCCAGTTGGGTTCATTATAAATAAAGTAAAAATAACAACAGACTAAAGAGAAAGAAATGGATGAAAGATTTTTTTACACTTACTTATTATAAGACTATTGAATCAGTCATTCCCTGAGACATATTTTCCTAGGAAAGTGACACTGGATATCATTCTGAATTGGCTTATCTTGCCTAAACATTTTAAAGAAATGAGATGCTATCTACCATGTATTTTAAAGAGGAAATTCCTTTCCCTGCTTTACTCAAATCAAATTTTATAGGGTTTTAGTCTTTGGCTAGGTTTGTTCTCTGCAGTTCCCTCACTAGATTTATCTCTTTTTACTGTCTTTGTTTTTGAGTCATTGCAAAGACTCAGCTCTATTCACCAGTGAAAATGTTGCATCTCATGTGAAGAAGGGCTATTTCCTTTTATAAACAATCTCACTGCAGTGAAGTCAGAATCACAGTCTTATTCTCATTCAGATAAATGGTGGCAAGAAAGACATTTCACTCTTGCTTTTGAACCATGGATTAACGAATTATGACCATCTACCTATCACTTTGAACATGTAACGTGAATTTACTTGTATGAAAATACACAGTGTTGGGAGAAATGAGGAACCAGTATGTTTTCAGAGCTAGATGCCTATTTCTTTTTATTTCTTCCTTAATCTTTCAACAAGAATGTGGTTTTTATTGGAATAAGAAGACCTGAGAAATACAGGCATTACTAGGAACTTAGATTATAGTCACAAAGAAAACACTTCATTTTGGATTTTAAAATATGCACAATGTTAATTATAGGAAATTATTAGGACAACTGAACTATGATGTCCCAGTCTCCTCAGCTATTAACGTGGCAGAGTTCAAAGTTTCTTTACATAGATCTTCTAAGATTTCTGAACAGGACTATGCTCCAGGAACGTTCTTTTATAACAAGCAGATGAGATGCCATTTGGGGACAGAAGAGTTCTGGGATGACGAAGGTGCTTGTGTGTGCACTGGGAGACATTTCTCACTGCCATGTGAACGTGTGCACCTGGCAATGAGTGATGGTGGAATGGAACATACCTGTTAGATAGCCAGAAGCAGAGCACTTTAGTCATTAGAAAAGGAGTCCATGCAGGCACTATTTAGAATGGCAGTAATTTGGAAACCACCTAAAATGTTCAGGTGAAGGTGTGTTTTTTTACTGTGTGTGTGTGGTGTTTTTTTTTTTTTTTTCTTGATTTTTAGAGAGGAAGAGATATGGGTAGAGAGATAGAAATATCTATGAGAGATAAACATCATTCATCAGGTATCTCCTGCACACCCCACAATGGAGATCAAGCTTGCAACCCGGGCATGTGCCCTGACCAGCAATGGAACCATGACCCCTTGGTTCATTGGTAGACACTCAACCACGAGGGCACATCAGCTGAACTGAAGGGTATTTTTTAGATGGACTTTAACATATCTATGCAATAAAATTACCTTTGGACCTTAAAAGTGATAGTGTATTTTTATCACTAAATAATTATTACAATGTAAACTCTGAAGAGAATAAGTGAAATAATACAATGGACTCATCTATTTGTACATTTATATGAGCACCTCTGTCCAGACTAAACAGCTTTGTTCTTATTGCATTTGTTTATTTAATTTTTCTTCTTACCTTATACTAAACATGATTTATTTGACACTAGAGTGATCACAGTGGGAATCTGCAGAAATATACCATGAACACAAATGCTAAGCTTGCAGGCCCAGTATTAGGCTATATTATTAGATTTATTTGTGTATTCTTCATCTAAATTACTTTGAAGTATAAACATTTATCCAGAAAGGTACAATAATTATAACTGATTATCTTGATGAATTTTCAATATTGAACCCATCTAAGTCACTATCACTAACAACGAGAAAATTTCTCCAGTCTTACTCTTGCCTCCCCCCGGGCACTACTACCTCCATCCAAGCTCAGCCACAATCTGACTCATCATACTTTGTTTTGCTTTTTTTGCTTAGTATTATCTTTGTGATATTCATCTATGTTTTTGCATTTAATTATAATAAATGTATTCTCATAGCTATACAGGATATAAATTTAAATATAGTGCTGCTATGAAGATAGTTGTGGCATTGATTGATATCTGAATGTTAACATGTTAAATCACTTTTAGATAACTAGAATGAGCCCCATTAATATGTAGACTAGGGGCCAGATGCACGAAATTTGTGCAAGAGTAGGCCATCCTTCCCCCGGCTGCTGGCACCGGCTTCCCTCTGGCACCCAGAACCTGGGCTTCTCTCACAGCCTGGACTTCGTCCAGAAAGTTGTCCAGAAGGATGTCTGGTCTAATTAGCATATAATGCTTTTATTATTATAGAGAATGAAGATTTATATGTTGTGTGTGAAGTACAGTTGAGTAGGCTCCAATTCCTGGCAACTCTTATCAGTGACTGACATTTACAATGTCCAGGTCTCAACAGCCCTGCTCAGCTCCTGTAGACTCATGGCTTCTTTTATGAAGTCAGTCCATCTCATATTTGTTCTTCTTTTCATGCCATCTTCTATTTTCCCCAGCATTACTGTCTTTTCCAAACAAACCTGCCTCCTTGTGATTCATAATGTGCCTGAAGTAGGGCACTTCAGTTTTGTCGTTTTTTGCCTCCAGCAATGTTTCAGGCTTAATTTTCTCTAGGGCCCATTTGTTCATCTTGCTGGAGGTTTAAGGGTATTTGCAGAATGCTCCTACAATCATATTTTGAATGAATCAATTTTTCTCCTTCTTTATTGTCAGGTTCCACAGCCATACATAATATAATTGGGAATACAAGGAGTGTGGATATGTTAATCTTGGTCTCTAATAACAATTCTTTGCTCTTGATTATTTTATATAATATTATATATAATTTTTATATTGCTATATTATATTATCTGGTTTTGAGGCAGCCATTAGTTTTCAGAGTTTTCTTATGGGGATTTTTCTTAATAATATAATCAATTTCATCAAAAGATATACAATCATTTAGATTCTGCTGCTTTTGGTTAATGGTTTCTCATGAATTTTTTCTATTTCCACTACATGATAGATGCCTAAAGTTTTCTCAACATTGCCCTTTTTAATGTTTTTATTATCCATATTAACATTGACCTTTTTAAAATATATTTTATTGATTTTCTTACAGAGAGAAAGGGAGAGAGATAGAGAGCTAGTAACATCGATGAGAGAGAAATATCGACCAGCTGCCTCTTGCACATCCCCTACCCGCAACCAATGTACATGCCCTTGACCAGAATCAAACCTGGGACCTTTCAGTCCGCAGACCAATGCTCTACCGCTGAGCCAAACCGGTTTCGGCCAGTACTGATTTCTTAATCCATGTGCTTGGAATGAGGAACAAAAAGGACCTTGACTCACCCAGGTCTCCATATGCTAAATCTTGTACCAAAAAATAAGGAGCTTTCTCAGATTTTGATGAATAAGATCTGGGCACATCCGAAACTCCTTTTGACCTTAAACTCCCCTTTGGAAGCCAATAAAAGCAACAACAAAAAAACAAAAAACAAAAAAACACACACACAAAAAACCAAGGGAATTAAAAAACTTGATGAACAATATTAACTGTTGAATATAATAGAATCAGAGGTATGGAAGGGGAGTGGACTGATGATTCTCAGGGAAAAGAGGAGTGGGGGGTGCGGGAAGAGACTGAACATAAACTGTGCACCTATGGATGAGGACAATAGGGGGTGGGGAAAGGGCAGAGGGCAGAGGGCGGGGTAGGAACCTGGTGGAGGGGAAAAAATGAGGAACTTTTGTAATAATATGAACAATAAAGGTTTATTTAAAACAACAACAACCTTTTTTAAAATCTCTGACATTGGTAATGTTTTATTTTCTTCTTTTTCTCTGGGTAAGACTTGTTAGCTATAGTATTTTAATAAATTAAATTTGGTTTGTTAGTTTTTCTATTTTATATTTATTTCCTATTTCATTGATTTCTGATCTTAATTTCAGAATTTCCTTATTTCTACTTTCTTTGGTTTGGCTTTGCTCTTTTCCTGTGTTCTTGAGATGGACCCTTACATAATTCATTTCATTTTAAACCTTCCTTCAAATACAAACATAAATACTGCTTTTGTTTTTATATGTTTTGTGTTTATGTTGGATTTTAACTAGTAAATTTTAACCACAAAGAATAACAATAATATTTACATTAGATACCATATAGCTGACATTTCATTGATTGAAACAACCAGTGTTTCGTGAGTGTCTGACACATACAAGGAGAGGAGGATGGTGTTGAATAAGACACTTACCTCATTCTCATGGAGCTTATATATTAATGGGGGTCCACAGGTAGTAATCATATAAACAAATATGTGAGATGATGCTAGATATTCAAATGTTTATTGAACATCTATTATTTGTGAACCATTGTTATTTTATTATTATTATTTTTTTTTTTTTTTAGCCAACACAAAGACAATTTATTAATAGCAAACAATGATTTGAGGAGTCCTGTCCACAGAATGTAAGCACAGGGGTTTTGGAGGAGATGGAGTTGACATCCTCAATCTCTCTTTCACATGCCTGTCCATTTCTTTTTCCATTTCTTCCCCCAAGGCACATACCTCTGCTTTCTTTTTCATAAACTCCAAGGGTCCTTCTTTTGCCTCTGTATCTTGTTTGCTTCATCCACACAGCCCAGCGGGCTCACTTTTACCTCTGTGATTTTCTAAATAAACTTTCACATATATTTGAGTTCTTGACTCTGAGTTCTGAGCCAATCTTACCGTAAGGAATGAGGTGCCGTTCACCATTAATAACCATCAGTCACACAGCAGATGGCTTCCTTATCAGAAAGATCAGTGGCATGGACAAAAGTGTCATTGAAGGATGCAAAGATGTGGCAGACACCAAATATATTTTCTCCTTCGGCCATCTGATGATCTGTTCTTCCTTCTTTTCCTTCCCCTTGTAAGGTATCATTTCTGTATGTCTTCTCCAGGCTCTAGAAAGAGAGAATAGAATAGCTCATTTGCCAATCATTGTTAAACAGTTGTAACTTTTGTTTTAAAATTAAGAAGGATTATTATGAACACTAGAATGACAAAAGAAAAAACATACTTAATATTGACAACGATGTTGGAAGATAAGCATTCTTAACTGCATCTTACAGGCAAGACAGCTAAGATTCACAAAGACCAATTAAATCAGCTTATAACCAACAGATGGAGTCTCAAAATATTATATTCTTTCCAGTGAAGGAAGCAGAGCTTGCCACACCAAAATATGACATTTTATATTGATTATTTTTAAAGATATATTTTATTGGTTTTTTACATAGAGGAAGGGAGAGGGATAGTTAGAAACATTGATCAGTTGCTGCCTGCATGCTTCCTACTGTGGATATGCCCACAACCAAGGTACATGCCCTTGACTGGAATCCAATCTGGGACCCTTCAATCCAAAGACCGACCCTCTATCCACTGATCCAAACCAGTCAGGGCTATATTGATTATTTTAAGCTGGTTATTTTTAAGAAACAAAGGACTCCAGAAAAAAAACCTTTGATCTCCCCCCTAACTGCCTAAAAGGTTCAGATAGAGGACCTGCCAGGAAGGGAGCTATCTTCATGACAACTAACGTTTAAAATGAACTAGTGTGTCCTTAACAGAGGGGAACTTCATCAAAGTCCTCCCTGTGTCCCGTCCTTAAAGGTGGCCAGCAGACATTTCCTTTTCAATCTTTGCTTTTCTATCTCCACTTGAACTGCTTTCTTCCTCTCTGAAGTGACAAACCTCAACCTTCACTTCCTCCTTAGCTCAAGATGGCATATAGGCCTTCACTACCTTATTTGTCCTAGACCCTGTATTACTAGGGAACCCCTGTATGTATATACATAATTAAATTTGGTTATTTTCTCCTGTTAATTTGTCTCACGTAGATCTTATTAGTAGACCAGCCAGAAGAAGTAAGAGGGGAAATAGCGGCAATTCCCCCTCCACCACACCATCTATCAAGATGAACCTTTCAGAGAGCCAGGAATTCTATTAAGGGGTTTCTCCCTCCGCCCTGTTATATTCCGTGACTAAAAAGTAGTTACGAACACCTGCAGACATTTCCAAGGGAAGTTTTAACAATTCAATTGGTCTTTGATGGTGAGACCAATATTTGAGATTTGATTTTCAGAAACAAAAATGGTAGAACAGAATAACTGGAGGACTTTCAGAGATTATTTTATTTGGTCCTTTTAATTCTAGATTGGTCACAAGCAGGAAGGGAGACAAATGTGTAAATGATGAGTGTAAAGCTATAAAACAAAGGACCCAACAAAAGCACATGCCTTAGAGAGCAACAGTATCTTAACAGAGAATTCACGCTATGTAAATGAGCATTTTCCTCAGTCTCACAACCCAAAATGTCCAACATCCCTTTTTCTTCCTTTCCTGAAGGGTTCCTTGTTCCAAGTTCCTCTTTATGCATTCCCTAAGAAAAGCCTCATAAATAAACAGAAGACACTGTATGGGCTCCATCTACAAACGGGCTTCTAACTACAGAAATCTCAGTATCTCTGTTGTTTGTTTCCTTTTGCTTCACTGCTCCGGGCAGACAGCAGACAGCAGACAGTCCGGCCCAGCTTTGCCTCCAGCAGAAAAGACTGAACAAAGAAATCCCAGGGCCCAAACTGTTCAAAAGATCTTCAGCAACTACTTCAGGGCCAGTGAATTTCAAAACCGGTGACTTCTGCTTTAAAATTAAAAAGGGCCAGGATGAACATCAATCTGGGTGCTGGGAGGGCAGGGGAGAGTGGCAAGGATGGAAAGGAGATGTGCATTTCTGCAGCCTCCTGAGAGCTTCTGACACGGGGGCCAGGAGGACCGCAACTCTGAAAAATATTTGTGAAAAGAAAGAACAGATTCGTTGCTTCATTAGCTTATACATACCCACCTCCACTAGGTGTCTGTTCCAGGGGTAACTAACCTCAGCTGACAAACCACACCAATGGCCAAAACCCAGCTTCTACTTTGCCAGTTATTGTCTGCATGGTGACTGCTGTTTAAAAACCATCAACTGGACAGAAGAATTACACCTAATTAACACGCTTCTATAACCCCAACAAATGATAAACCTGCTGTGGGAGAAAATGCATTCACACTTTCTTATCAAATTAGGGCCTCCAAATGCTCCTAATTAGCTAAAAATCAATTAGTATGGTGGCAAAATGAAGGTGCTTATACTTTTAAAGGTACAGTCAGAGAAGTGTCCCGCATGGAGAAGCTGCTGGAGTTTCTTAAAACTGTGAGTAGAGGTCGGGGCTGAGCCGATTTCATCAGTGATGTGCAGAATCTGATGAGATTTACTTCAGAAAGCAGCAGACTTCCTGGGGCATTAGAGGATCAGGCGATTCTCATTGTGATTATTCATTAAAACTTAGGAGGAAAACATGTAGGTGAGCCATGTAGGTTTTGGTGCTTATTTGCAACCACACATATAAAAGCACAAATATTTACAAATAGAAAAGTGCTGTAGACTGCTTGTTAGTAGGCTCTTTATGAGTTAGTTATATTTTCTGTAAAGTTTTTATTAACAATTTGGCAAACTTTTCCTTTGGGACTATGCTTATTTCAAAACTTGAGTAAAAAAAAAAAAGAAAAAAAAAGTGGTCCTTGCCAAATAACCCAGGATAGGTGTCCACCAATGACCTTGACCTTGTTTCCATGCCATCATCTACAGCACATGTGTCAAACACAAGGCCCGCAAGCCAAATCCGTCCCGCCAGGCCTTGCAATGTGGCCCGCACCGCGCAGTCATCACTGCACTCCGCTGCGTTTCCATCATAATGACAGTTTATGACTGTTCTGTAAACCATTCGGTCCGCGATTTAGGCTGGATTTTAGATTTTGGCCCCTTCTCTGATTGAGTTCGACACCCCTAATCTACAGTGTCTTGATTCCAAGAAAACTGAGCAAGTTAGGTGGCTTGAGAGAACTGTCTTATTGACAACATACTAATTGTTATCAGAGAAATGCCCACATTGTGATAATTAGTTAAATGTGAACTAAAATTACAATAGTTTCACGTATTATGACCCCCTTCTATTCTAAATCAAGTTTCATTTTTTGTTTGTTTTTATGGGTGTGTGGGCAGGTTATACAACAAAAGTTAGCACTCCTCTAAATACAGCCCACTCACTGAAATCAACTTCATCAGAGATTCCATCTGATTCCGTTGGTGCCGTTGCACACAAGGGCCACCATGCTCTCCCCTATGTGTGGACAGTGTCTAGTTTATTTAAGGAAGTGTCTGGAGGCCTCTGCTGGTGTTTAGGGAAATATCAACTGAGATAGAACGGTAATCTTAGAAGGATTCTAAGCAGATGAACCTCCTGTACAAGTGATATATCAAACCTTCATTTCCATATGTTTAGCGCTCTTTCATTACTGTAAATAATGGTAAGCTGATTACTCCCTTTTCCCAATGTCCTCTTTTCTAAGAGCACCATGTGTGGCCACAAGATTCGCTGTGTTCTCTTCTCTGGCAAATGGCATCCAGTCCTGCCCATTCTTGCTGCACTAAGTTATCCGTCTGAAGATTATTTTTCACCCTCTGTCAGCTTATATCATGTCTGAACTCCCTGTTCCCCAGGGATTAGGGCAGATTTTCCATCAAACCAGCTGTTTGCTTTTTTTTTTTTTTTTTTTTTTTTTTTTTTTTTTCCCATTAATGGCAAAACAGCTCTGTTATAAATTAACATTGTCCACATCAGGAAGGGACGAGAAGGAACAGCTTCTGTTTCCTATCTGTTCTATTTCCATTCTGGTGAAACCAACAAACACATAAAACACAGTGAGAAGCTGCCCCCAGGAGGTATGGCTGGAAGACAATAAAATTTGGGACAGACAGAAAGTGATTATAAAATTATTCCTAAAACACATAAGAAGAAAGAAGGTGATTACCATGTGAATACTCTTTTAGTAATTTCCACAAAAACACCCATAATATGAGCATTTTTCTTGGCACATTCAGGAGCTTACAAAATTCATTGTAATACTTATAATACATAACACCAGTATTCTTCAATCAATGGAAGAAGAGCACAGAGAAAAGAAAAAATAGAACACAACCAACAATCTTATTGGCAATAGAGGCACCTATATATTTCAAAATTGAACCCAGGCAAGCTCTTGAAACTTAGATACCTAAGAAAGGTTATTTCTGTGGGTTAAAAGGCCACATTTCTTGGATCTGGTTTCCACACAGCACATCCTGAGACTAGGATTCTGCTGCAAGTTTGTTTGTTTGTTTGTTTGTTTTGTTCTTTGTTGTTGTTGTTGTTGTTTATTGATTATGGTCTCACATAATTGTCCTTATTCCCCCATTCCCATCCCAAACTCCTCCCTAGATATGCCCCTCCCACCCCACCCCCCATTGTCCATGGCCACTGGCTAGGCCCATATGTATGCACACAAGTCCTTTGGTTGATCTCTTCCCCTTACCCCCATCCTCCCTTACTTTCCCTCTGAGGTTTGAGAGTCTGATCACTGGTTCTCTTTCTCTGGGTCTGTTTATGTTGTTCATTATTTCCTCTAGATGTGTGAGATCATGTGATCCAAGAAATACCCTTGTAAGAACCTAAACTGCAACAAGCCATAATGGTTATGCTAAGTTATTTTTGAAAGGAGTGCTTTCAGGAGAAACCAGTAGCAATGAAGGAAGCAAGATGAAAAAGCAGAGAGCTAAGCAAGGGATTGAGTTCTGGTGCAGCGAGCGTCGGTCTGGCTTGGTAGGATTGAATCAGGCTGCTTTTCCTTTCTGGAGTAAAGATAGTGGTGACTCAGATACCCGCAGGCCCCTCTGGATGAGGTGGCTCCATCTGCCCAAAGGATTTCAGGTGTGAATCATCATCATCAGTAGCAACTATAGCAGCCTTCCAAGGCTCCTCCAGATACTGAGAGAGACATCTAGAGCCTTCTACACAACGTGCTGCTCTTAGGACATATATTGAGTGTTCAATCTCACAGCAAACAGAGCTTGTGACTGCCAGATATACTTAAATGCTGGTAAGAAGCTTTAAGCAATAAAGACATGCACAGAGAGAAAAGATCAATTGTAATTTTCTTCATTTTTTCCACCAATCCTATCTACAATTCCATTTTTTTACAAGACAATGGGTAACAAAATCAACCTTTCTTTCTTTCTTTTTTTTTTAATATATTTTATTTTATTTTTTTACAGAGAGGAAGAGAGACAGATAGAGAGTTAGAAACATCGATGAGAGAGAATCATCGATCAGCTGCCTCTTGCACACCCCCTACTGGGGATGTGCCCACAACCAAGGTACATGATCTTGACCAGAATCGAACCCGAGACCTTTCAGTCTGCAGGCTGACGCTCTATCCACTGAGCCAAACCGGTTTCGGCTCAACCTTTCTAATGATTAAAAAAATAACAGTAGAGGGTTTTTTTTGTTTGTTTTGTTTTTTAAAGAAGACTCTTTGTTAAAATCTTCTTTAAGTATAAAAAATACAAAATTCTATCAATAGCTATTGCTTGGGCAAGAAAGAAATTTTTAAGTTTTAGATGATATTTGGGGTAGCTCTTACTCTTTCCCAATGATTTCAGAATATTCTAATTCCATTCTAACATTGCCACCTTTTCCTGTAAAAAAATAGGAGATTTTTAAAATATATATATTTTTACTGATTTCAAAGAGAAAGAGAAAGATAGAAACACCAGTGATGAGAGGGAATCATTGATTGGCTGCTTCCTACATGCCCCCTACTGGGGAACAAGCCCACAGCCCTCACATGCGCTCTTGACCTGAATCAAACCCCGGACCCTTGAGCCCACAGGCTGATGCTCTATACACTGAGCCAAACCAGCTAGGGTCAGAGATTTTTTTTTTAATGCAATTTTAAGGTTTATGGAATTTTAATTGGGTAGAAAAAAAACCACACCCACAAACAGAGATTTCACTTCCATTTCTGAAGTTGTGATAAACAGATTCCACTAACTCATAGAAGTAGAAGAACACTCATTCCTTTTTTTAGTCATTCCTGTATCTGCCATATTTGAACATTTGTCATTTTAGATAATGCTGCAAACATTTTTTGAATCAGCCCTCACAATATCTTAAATGAATCTATCACTGTTCACAGCATGATCTCCATCTCTACTGAACATTCTTTAAAATTGGCACTTGGCTATCCTGACTTTAGCTCAAAACAAGATCATGGGTTATAAGTTCAAGTACACCTAGGATTTAGTATGTGCTCTGGTATCGATTAACTGTGATCTTGGATATGCCACTTAATCTCTCCAAAGTGCAGCTTCCTCATCTACTTAAAAAAATGGTCTAGATAACATTACCATCCAGAGTTATTGTGATGATTGAAGTGTATGTTTGATAAAGATTGGCACTTGTAACACCTAATTTTCTGCTCAAATACCATGAAAAGACAGAAAATACATTTTCTAAGGATCCAAAAATAACTTGAAAACTAAGTTTAACTGATAAGCCCAAAATTCTGAACAACTTTGGAAAAACAGAAAACTATTAGGGCTCAGTTACCTGGAAAATTCAGCCTGAGGGAATCCCTGTAGGTCCATCATTCAGTTAGTGCAGTGGTCAGCAAACTCATAGTCAACAGAGCCAAATATCAACAATACAACGATTGAAATTTCTTTTGAGAGCCAAATTTTTTAAACTTAAACTTCTTCTAATGCCACGTCTTCAAAATAGACTCACCCAGGCCGTGGTATTTTGTGGAAGAGCCACACTCAAGGGGCCAAAGAGCCTCAGTTTCCCAACCAGGAAGTTGAGGATGGAAGAAGAGGAGAAAATCTGCAGGAAAGGTTTCTTCTCTCTGCCTTACTGCTGAAATACTTGAGAAAGGTCGGAGAGTGCACAGTTTCAGTAGCAGCACATTTTGTGATAATGTGATACTAGTGCTCTCATTCAAGTTATACTGTACTGTCATGTTGTTACCTTTGTAAATAACTAGTTATTATTCTTAATAGTTGGAAGGAGCAAAGGGAAGAAGGCCAGACATTATAAGCGTGATCATCTGGGCAGCTTCACCAGGAAGCTGCAGTTTTATACTCCCCATGAACCACCTGTCCATTCCCTGAAAAACCACTAGGGGAAGGAATCAAACTAAGGGGGAAATAGGTGCATGTGCAGTAAAGTCAGGATGATGTAGGGAAGGTGCTTGCCTCTCAATGTAGCCAGGGAATTAAGATAATTGGCTAGTGGGTGGAGCCACTCCAAGCATGGGAAATTCTGGAAGGTTAAATCCCCCAGACAAGGGAATTCTCTCTCTGGCTGCTTGCACTCTTGTGCCTTGCTTGCTCAGTGACCAACACTTGCTGTGCGCCTCCATAGCCATGTGGCCTCGCCATGTGGACCCCACATACAGTGGGCTGCAGCTGGGAACACAAGCTGACCTAGCCAGACTCTGGACTAGACTGGGCAAATATGGAGCAGACAGAAGGGGACATTTTCCTTGGTGGGATAGAGAGAGATGGGACCTTGGAAACTCAGGGTTTTAATTCCACAGAAACAAAGTTTTCCATGACACCTCATCGTGGAACAATTGAGGACATGGAGAGCACCCCACTGATAACATCACCTTCCACAAGACCATTTTAGATCCCCTTAAATATCTAATACACTTTAAGGCTTAGAACGGAGGTGGAAACAGTTACCCAGAGAGGAAAACTTCAAATCAGGCTGTTTCAAGAAAAGAATAGCCTTGAAAACATGAATGCTATTGAAAACTACCTGAAATTTTTAAAAATCACAATAATCTTTTTATGAGCGAAAATATGTTTTAATTTAAAGCATATGCAAGATTGATGCTCTATTTTATCAGATAATCATATACCTAGTTTTTATTTTTCTAATAAAAATGGTTTCTAATGATCAACTGGTTTACATATCAAATTTAAGGCTTTTCTGCATTTAAGGAACTAGGAAATTGCACCATGTGGAACTAGTCCAAGCAGAAGAGACAGCAAAATCTCCTGTGGCACCAGAGTCCGGGTCAAGGAATCAATATTTGCATTCTTTTGTTTTGCAAACCCTATTTCTTCCAATAATAAGGGCTTATTTCCCCTTCTTTCATTCTCCTTGGAGATATGAAACATTTGCACTTGTCAAAGGATGCAAATTAATTTTCACCATTTGCATAATTGGTTCTCAATAGTTTAGTAAGTTAAACTAGCAGGGGAAGGGAAAAATAGGAACAAGTTTAGGTGTATTCCATGATTGCATTCTTCATGGTCACTAAAGTGTTTCCCTAGGAAAGAACAATCTAAAAAGAAAGAAAAAAAATGATGTGGAAATGATAATTTAAAAAATGCCTTCAAATTTTAGTTTTTTATTTCAGTTTTTTATTTAAATGAACTACTTGAATATTCATCATTAAAGATTTTATCACAATTTAATGCTGTAACATTTAATTACCTTCATTTTTGGGCCACCATAAATCAAAAGATTGTAATTTAAATGTATACTAATTTATTCTTGACCTTGAAGTTAATTACTAACCATCAAAGGCTTTAATTATTGTTGGCAAGGTGGGAATATATAAAAAGAAGACCTGTTGAAACTAGAAATAGAAATAAGGCTTATTGGCACTGAGGTCTATAAAAGTTAGCAAATATATAACCAAGTAATATCTAAAGAAAATGCCTGATATTAAACCTGACAAATAAATAATAAGAACATCCAGACTAATATTTCTAATAAAAATGCATGCAAAAATTCTTACATTTTCAACAAATTAAATCCAAAAATCTATAAAGTATAATACAATATGTTATGACTACCTGGGGTTTGTGTCAGAAATATAAAGTTAAACATTCAAATATGTATCAATGTACTTCAGCAGATTAACAACAATAAAAAACATAATTATCTCAACAGATGTTGAAAAATAGTTGACAGAATTCAACATACATGACTAATAAAAATCTCCCAACAAGCTTAAAATTAAAATTTCCTAAACATGATGTAGAGCACTTATGAAAAATCAACAGCTAACATTTTATTTAATGTGAATATTTTTGTGAACAGAAAAGGGGCTATGTAATAAACTGGACATTCCCAATGGCCAAAAGTAACCTCAGGATGGTCTGATCACAAATTCCTACCTGGGTGGGCCATGGCTGGTAGTCACATCCCAGGCCTATGGCTTAGATCTGATATAATTTAAAAACTTAGTATCTTCAAAAGATCCTGTTGATGACTTTCAGTTCTGACCAACATAAATTAGTCCCTTTCCTCCGAGATCATCTACCATCCACACAAAGCCAACAACAATCATAGATGGACCCTGAAAGGTGAAAAGAAGGCAGACTATTCAGGCATCCTGGGACTTGCAGTGAGTTCCCTGTTTCCTTACTGCCTCCTTTATGTCCCAGATATAAAGGATATAAAGGTCCTGCAGAAGCCTCCAACCCAGAACTGCTAACAGGTACAGAATCCCTTTAAAAATCTGCAGAAAAGTCCTACTGGGAATACCAGGAGAAGTGTGGCCTAAAAGTACAGAAAACATTTTTAGCAATTTTTACTTTATTCACACTAAGGTAAATATTGCCAAAAATGTTTACTTTATTCACACCAAACACAAATAGAAAAGCCACCCATCATACACTTTCCCACAGTTTTAGTTGAGCCAGAAAGGGAGCTTCTCTCACCCCTCCAACCACCACCACTTTACCTCCTCATCCCCTGCACAGGGACGTTACACAGTGGTGCTCCAGTCTCCCATCCAGTGGTGCCAGCAGGGCCAAGCAGCAAGTAATTCTTTACCCGCTTCCCAGAAAAAACAGATGGGCACTTTTATTGCCCTACTCAAGTGGCATCAGTGGGGTCCAGAAATACACTGAGGCTTACTCCAACCTGGCAGCAAAGAGACTTAATGAGGCAACGGGAAATGGGTCTTATCATCACTCTGCTTCCCACCTCCACTCCAGTGTCACTAGGGCCCAACAGAGAGTTGACAGCAATGGTGGAAAGAGGTGATGGAAAAAGGTGGCATGAGTTGGCACTCACCTCTCTCCTCCCCTAGTGCCACTGGGTTCTCTGAGAGATAAACTCAATCTGAGCCAATGCCACAGTAGCCATGGCAGGTGTCACAGGGGCCAATGGAGGAACTGAACTCCTCCCCTACCCACATGTCACAAGGCAGTGTGAACCAGGGTCCCACATTTGCACAGTGGGAGGTGAATATACATACCCACCCAGCTCTTGTGCTGCTCCCTAACAGTGGGAATGCCTGCTATAGAAAAGAGTTTTATAAAATAACATACAAAATTCCCAAGACACTCAAATGTCACTCATCATACTAGAATGAGAAAACAATCTCAACTAGAATGAGGAAATACTATCAACAAATTTCAAAAAGAGATGAATCAGATGTTAGAATTATCTGACAAGGAATTTAGTGTTAGCATCATAAAAATACTTGAGCCCTGGCTGAGCATGTAGAAAAATAGTTGACAGAATTCAACATACATGACTAATAAAACACTCCCAACAAGCTTAAAATAAAAATTTCCTAAACTTGATGTAGAACACTTATGAAAAATCAACAGCTGGTTGAGCATCATCCCATCCCATGTACAGAGAGGTCACCAGTTTGGTTCCTGGTAGAGGCATATGCCTGGATTGCAGGCTCCATTTCAATTAGGAGGCCTGCAAGAAGCAGCTGATCTCTCTCTCTCTCTCTCTCTCTCTTTCTCTCTCTCTCTCTCTCTCTCTCCCTCTTTCTCTCTTTCTCTCATTTTTGTCTCTCTCTAAATCAACTAAATCTATTTTTTAAAATATTTCAAAATCATTTAGAAATTCTTATAAAACAAATAGAAAAGCTAAACAAAAAAATAGAAGCTATAAAAAATAACCATTGTAGCTGAATTAAAATAGCAAAAACGAAGGTGGTAAGAAGTGGTCATGGGGCGGTAAAAATGGTTTATATATGGAAATTAGAGACAGAGTATTTTCAGATGTACTGAGTTTGGAGTGTGAGAAGATAAGAAAATCAAGGATGAGTCTAAGGAGTGGAGCATACGCACAGGAAAGAATTGGGTCACAGCTGGAGAATGGAGGGACTGAGGACCTTTTCTGAGCAGAGCCGGTAACTTTCATTGCAGCCACTTTCTACAAATGGTCTACATTGTTAAAAAATACACCAATAAACACAGTAAGCCATGATATCTACAACTATATTTTCAATTACTCTGAATCAACAATGGCAATTGCAGTGACATGGAGGCTAAGAAATCACTAAGATAAAAGGACAAGACAAATGCCACAGCTGATATAAGATACTGTGACCAGTTAAATCACCTACTGAGTCATTCAAGCAAATGGGTAGAATAATCTAGGCCTGAACTGTCTGGCAATCTCCCAAGAGCTTTTATCATCGGAACTCCTGAGTTTTCTTTGGAAGATACATAATTAGACTCTACAGTAAAAGCTAGGAATGAATCAACACTGTGTTGATGTCTTGTTAATGAATAATGAAGTCAGATTGAGTGACATGTGTTATAACAGGTGTGTGTGTGTGTGTGTGTGTGTGTGTGTGTGGTTTGTGAGTTGCTAGGAAAAATAATGTCTGGAATGTTATATTCCACACTGTTAGCAAGGTAAGCTCTGAAGAAGAAAGCAAAGGTGACAGGCAGAATAAGGATAGGAAGGTGGGATGTCATCGTTCTGAGATAATGTCTGCTTTATTTGAGTTACTTTCATAAAATATTACTTGTGTAAATTTCTGGACAATATGTAGGAAAGGAAAATACTTGTAGGGCTTTCTACCTTCCCACCTCAACTTAAGAAAAAATATAACTTGGCCTTGTCCATAAATCTACCATCTTCCTGCAAGATTTTCTCACAGATATTCCCACAGGAATTTCCTTGAGCTGAACACTACTATGGAGGTTAAACTAAAGCCCATGCAAATATACATTACTCCCCCTCCTTCCTTTGTCCCTTGCAAACATCAGCTTCCAAAGTAATGAATATAAAAAGGCAAGTGGAACTTGAGAAGGTTAACATAGCACTTAGATTTCTTCATGCAGTAAAAATAGAATATGCTCAATGAGGAAGCTGGATACATTAATGAACAACACAGTCATTTTGTTGTCATATTTTTACCAAAGTCAGACTACCCTTTTAATGTAATAAAGCTTTGTGTTACATCATCAAATATTCCCTCCATATCTGTTTTAAAACATTTACTGATATCACCTCTCTCTCTCTCTCTCCCTTTCACCTCCAGGGAGCATGCCTCAAATCTGCCCTGGATTCGGAAAAGACCTTTCCCTCCTAAGATCAAAGTACCATGAACAATGTGGTTTGATCTGTGTATATTTCTAATGGCAAACTGTGTATATAATCCTGGGCTTTGTAACTATCATGATCTCCTAACTGGCCCACTGAGCAGAAGTGGGCAGCTTAATGCACACAGCCTATGAATCTTCATATTAATTAGTTTTGCTCCTGAACTGTGTATGGTGGGAAAAACTAGATGGAGGTTAGACTCTTGACTCTATCACTTACTGTGAGTATTTCAATAATCACTAAACCTCTTGGAGTGTCAGTGTTCTTATCCACAAAGTAAGGATTAACATAGTCCCTTTGCCAAGTTGTCTTTGAAGCTTAATGATCTCTGAAGAACTTGTGAAACCTCTTACTCAAAGCCAAGCACAGAGCAAGCCCACAATAAGTGGATAATTAAAATATGATCCAGAAAGGAAATGTATGTGGGAGATCAGATCAGACTTTGGAGACTGCAGGTAAGAATAACATTGGCTTCCGATGTAGACAGAGTAGAGTTGGCAGATACTCGATAAAGTGGGATGTGAGAAGCCCATTTTATCTGCCTCTTGGCCTCTTTAAGAAATGCTCCCTTTAGTTTGTTTCAGGCAATGTGTTCCCTGGTAAAGGTGATCTATTAAGTAGGTACAGACTACAGAAGGAAGGTAGGGAGGGTGGGTTGGAGGGAAGAAATCAACCAAAGAACTTATATGCATCTATGCAACCCTGGCATAGACAATAAGGTGGTGAAGGCCTGGACTATGGGGCCAGGGCGGGCTAGAAGAAGACAATGGGGGGGGGGGGGGAGAAACATATGTAATACTTTCAATAATAAGGATTTTTTTTAAGTAGGTAGCATACAAACAGAAACTAGAGTTTTCTTCTTAATAAATCCAGCCCCACTTGTTATAACCCAATTTAACTAAGAACAAGGTCAGACAAGCAGCAGGCAAAAGCACTGGACATTGAAGGAGGGGATGGAAAGCATGCTGAAGCTGGGAGAAGAGACACAGAGAAGAAAATGTGGGCTCACCCATCAGGTTCACTTAAGGGGCATAGGGGCTATATTGTGACACCTGTACTAGTAAGTGCATGCAGGGGATTCCACAAGCAAGGAGGCTTGTTTCAGGTTTGAAGGCATCCTAGCCCTGGCGCTCAGCCTAGCAAAGATTGACAAAGTGGACTTGGCAAGGTATGAGTTCAGGTGAAGGAACAGGCAGGTGCACAGTGCTCAGATGCTGTTCTGGAAATGGGACTGGGTTTGCCAAACTTCAACCGTTTGCAAGTTGGAACTGCTTGGCCTTGCATAACCTCGATTCAAAAGGATGATTAATGGGCTTGTTTCTGCAGTGAAAAGGAAAAATAAAATGTTGAGACAATCAAGTATGTCTTAGAGGAAGGATTAACTCCTTCCTGAAACCAGCTTCCCAGCTCCGCAGCACCAGGGAGTAGTGTAAACAGGATCCAAATAGTTGAGCGTGAATGCACACTCAATTTTTACCTCATGACTTGCCACCTCAGATTCTCCTCGAGATAATTCTAACATCATTCCCAGTCAGTGTAACACAGACACATGTGTTAGATTTATTTCACTTGTAGAAAACAGAAGGAGATTAGACCAAAGCAAACACATTGTATGTCTGCCTCCAGCCCAAACAGAATAACAAGCACTGGCTTTATGTGACAGCCTGAAACAAACAAACAAAAAGAAAAGCAAACAACAAAAGAAACAACAAAATACATGAAATGATGGTTTTCGGACACTGACACGAAGGTTATGCCTGAGAGAGGGGGACGGGGATGGAAGAAGTGAGTCCTCTGATTAGCCTAGTTTACTGCGGGGAAAGATTTTCCAAAGCAGAGACTCAAAAGGTCTTCCCGAGTTGAGAGGACAGAGCTGTGAGTCTAGAAAGATGGAGACCCTACAATGTCTAGTGCTACGAGAAGAGCCCTGGGAAGGAAAGGCTACACAGGAAGAGCTCCAGCGATCTGAGAGGGTCCTTCCTGAGTCTTGAACGATGAGATCAGGTCAGGCGTCTAAGGAAACTGTTTCTAACTAGGGAAAGAACCGCCCACAAGAAGAAGGCGGAAAACTTTGAAGCTCCCACAGGGGTTGAATTTATTTGTATTCCCAGCAGTCAGCATAGAAAAACCTCATCGTCCCTGGTAGAATCCTCATAAGGGTTTTGCTTCAGTAGTTGAGCAACATCTTAGATGAAAGGCTACCCTGGTCGTGACTATCAGAGCTTACACAGAAGCTTTGAAGGGATCATGCCTCCCAGCAACTTATCTGGGTTTTGCAATAAAGTCCAAACATATTTGTAGGAATAAAAAATATCCAGTTTCCCAAAAGGAAACTAATGTCCAATAATAAAAAAAAAAATTACCAGGCATTCAAAGAAGCAGGAAGATACCACCCATAATGAGGAGAAAGAACAATCAATTGAAAATGACCCTAATGATAAAATTAGTAGTTAAGGGTATAAAAACATTCATTATAATTATACTTTATATGTTCAAGAAGGCAGAGAAAAGCTTGATATTAGGGAAACTTTGGAAGATGAAAAAAATAAATAAATAAAAGTAAAAAATAAAAACAACAACAACAACAAAAAACAGACCCAAACTGAACTTCTAAAGACAAAAAATACACAATTTTTTTTTTTAACATATTGTACATTTAGGCAACATGGCATACCTAGTGAGCTGGACGAATGCATTATTATTGCTCTCTGACTCATTTCAGTGTGTATTTGTAGTTGGACTTTTCCAGAGCCCGCTCAGCCCCCCACTTGTATGGTAGAATGCTCTGAGGAAATCACTCAGCTTTTTCTGAGCCTCACTTTCCTCGCGTATGAAACGGTGATGACTCTAACCTGAAGAAACCTGGTGAGAGTTAGAAATAATCTGTGTAAGTCATGTGTCAGTAGTTCTAACAAAGAGCTCTGTTTGTTGCCACCTTTGCCGTGTATTATAATTACAAGCAAAGAGAAAATAAAATGTGGAAACGACAAGGAAACAAAAGTGTCTTTTGTATATTTTGAAAGAGACCTGAGACTTTTTCTGATGTGGTATTTTACATTTTTTATTGTGACTTATAATACATATGAATAAAAGTGCACAAAAACAAAGGTACCATCCAATAAATGTTCATAAAGTAAATTCTACAAAAAAAAAATTGTAGGCACCACAGAACATTCCCCTTTCTGGCTTCTCAAAAGTGTTCACTCTCCTAAATTCTAACATTATAATTTAATTTTGCCTGTTTTGAGTGTTACATAAATTAAACCATACAGTATATACTAGGATTTCTTTATAACGGACATTTTTCTCTCAGCATTGTGTTCTTAAAATGTATACATGTTGCTTGCTATAAATAGCTATAATTCATTTATTCTTATTGCTGCCTAACATTTCTTTGTATTTCATAGTGTCTTGATCTAGTCTACTGTTGATTGATATCTGAGTTATTTTCGGTTGGGGATTTTAAGAGTCCTGCTACTATTAACACCTTGCTACATGTTGCTTGGTGTCACAAGTTGTATATTGATCTAAAAATAGAATTGATGTGTCATAACTGAAAAATAACAAACAATAGCTTTCCAAGTTGGCTGTACAATTTATATTCCTACTCAATATATGCTTTTTTATTTCTTGATAAAAATATTTGGTAAAGCCCTGGCCCATGTGACTCAGTTATTGGGGTGTTGTCCTGTACACCAAAAGGTTGTGAGTTTGATTCCTGGTCAGGGCACAGGTTTTGGGTGTGATCCCATCATTGGGACTATGTGGGAGGCGATAGATCGATGTTTCTCTTTCACGTCGATTTTTTTTTATCTCCCTCTCCCTCTTCTCTCTCTATATCTATAAAAACATATCCTTCCTTATGTAAGGAAGGTTTTAGATTAAAGAGTCAATATATTTAATATTTAAAGCATTTATACACATTTTATCTTTTATGTCAATTTCAATAAGTTATAATTTTCTAAGAATATGTGCATTTTATTTTAAGTATATTGGCATCTAAATGTTCTTAACAACAGTTTTATATTTTATTAGAGGCCGGATGCATGAAATTCATGCAGGGTTAGGCCTTCCTTCCCTCCCCCCCTCCCCCCCTCCCCCACTGCCCCACCAGCACTAGCTTCCCTCCTCTGCTGGCACCTGGGCTTCCCTCACATATATATTTATCATATATATTGTATTTATCATATATATTTATATTTAATATATATCATATATACAATATTTACAATTTATATTTACAATTTATACTTACTTCCTGTGGTTCATAGAGTTCCTCAGCTTAGGTCCTCAAGAAAGCAGACAATGTGACATGGATTAAAATGCCATTACATTGAGAAGTGCAAAACCAGGATGGTATGGATATGGGAAAAAAGGGAAATCATGAAAGAAAATACATAGGAATGTAATGAATTGCATTACCATACTGGCTATTACAGCAAGCTGCCAAGAGACACAATAGGGTGCTCAATAGCTGAGTTTACTTTCTGGTATGTAATTTCTTTACAAGGGTTGCAAAAATGAACCACACCTAGGAGTGTTTCATAGAGGAAAGAACAGAGAGGAAGATTTATCTTCCCAGATACTTCTCATTTCTTATTGTTCTAAGAGCAGCTAAATCTCCAGCACTGATAAGTTATATTATACTAGAGGCCTGGTGCATGAAATTCAAGCACTCTGAGGTGAGGTGGTACCTCAGCTCAGCCTGCACCTTCTCACAGTCGGGGAGCCCTTGGGGGATGTCTGACTGACGGTTTAGGTCCATCAGTAGTCGAACATACTAAGTGTTGCTGCGGAGGCAGGAGAGGCTCCTGCCACCACCACTGCACTCACCAACCCTGAGCTCTGTTTCTGGCTGAGGGGCACTCCCCCTGTAGGAGCACACTGACCACCAGGGGTCAGCTCTGGTGATCAGTACGCATCATAGCAACTGGTCATTTTGCTGTTTGGTCAATTTGCATATTAGCCTTTTATTATATAGGATGGCACCTCGATGGCCACCCAGGAAACCAGATAATGCTTAATAGTGCACATGCAATAATGTATAGAGTTAAAATTAAGGATTAATGTCTTTCATTTGTTTTGGAAAATTCTCAGTCCTTACTTCATTCGATGTGCACTATTTTCTCTCTTTTTCTGATTCCTGTTGGATGAATGTGAGACCTTCTTATTGTATACTCTCTCTAGATATAGCAGAGAAGGAATTCAAATTCTTTTCTGTGATGCCAAATATTCCATATGGCATGCTTCATGTCATGCTAGAGCCTCCACTAACCCTCTCAAGGGATCTAGTTGTAGTGGTAGAATTAGACAATCAGGATTGTCTAATAGGTTTAAAAACCCTTCTAAACTGACCTTGCATAACAGAAAGCAACCTATAAGTAAAATAAAAATAAAAAAGAAGCACCAAACCAACACTCTGTCATAAGGAAAACAAAATCACAGGCTGACTAAATGAACATTTACTCTGGGACCGATGTTTTTAATGAGTTATAGTAAAGTCCCACCATTCAACTGCACCCCCGTAAGAACTCTAAAAGCCCATCTCCTTGTATGCTTTGGGCAGCTCGGTGCCAGCCTGGACTCTTTACCTAGACATTTCCCCCCAGACCCCCGTCTCAGAACTAAAATTATAGAGGAATTTACAGCACTACATTCCCTGTCTCATGTGGTAGACAGGAAGGGAAAAAGTTTCACCATCTGTTTTTAAAAGATGGCTTAAACTTGTTCAAGACTTAATGTTTTTTATTGGACAATTTATGGAAAATTTTGAAGGGGTTCAATAAATTCCTTTAAATTAAACTTAAATTCAAAGGAATCTCTTCCCCTTAAAAAAAAGTTCCATAACATTTATTTGATTCTCACATCAATTAGGTCTGTGAGTCACTATACTTAAGAGGCAGTTTGGTTAGGTATCTTATTTGGCCTTAATTTAATATCCCAACAATAGGCTGTTGAGCTCAGTAATTACTACCTTGCTGTGATACACAAGTCTGAATGCTCAGAATCTTTCATAACAAACAACTGAAAGTCTGAATGCTGCTCTATCTGCTGGTTTTTATAGGGGTTTGTTTTTCAGAAGGTTTGAATAGTTTCCAAGAACATCTCTGTGCTTGAGATTTTGAATACTGAGGGGAGGCATTTCAGGGTGACATGACAGTCCAAAGTTAAGAACTCAAGTGATTATAAAGGCACAAAGGAACTAAATGAAGGGGAACCCAACATAGAGAAAAGGTTGGAATTTTACCAGAATATGGAGAGCAAGTAAATCATTGATACATTGATTCCCATTTCTTATGTGGACTATAGTCTGATCTCACATATTCTGTGCGTCAAGGTAAAAACAAAGGTTTGAAATGTGTAACTCTACACTGCTACAGCTGATTCTCTGACCTCTTTTCCCAATAGCTTTACTGTGGAGGCTAATGGCTAAGGAAACACCAAGGGATCAATAAAGAAAAGCTTGTAATAGGAGCTAAAGCTGAGTACAGAAGAGAGGAAGAGCAGAAAAATCTCCTGGTGAGAAATATTAAAATGTGATCTTTAAGGAATCACTGAATATAATTCACCCTCTTCCCTCCACTCAAGCATGACATTACCAGCCATGTCACAGAGGAGAGAGATGAGTAAAAAAGAAGTAGAACAACCACCAAAAATACTTACCCGCTCCCATGTGCCCTGGGTAACCAACACAGTAACTACCAAACAAATTTCACACTGCCACATCCCCAATACCTAAGGGATAACATCATGCTATCTTTAGGAACAGAGAAAAGAGGCTAAAACAACCAGAGCAATAGAGTTGTAACTTCCTCATGTTTATCTCCTCTTATACTTCTTGAAGTATCTCAAGTATATATAAATTTGTGTAAAAATCAGTGGGGAAAAACACAACAGCAAAAGAACTTATAAACAAATGTTCATATCAGCTTTATTCATAATATTCTCAAACTGAAAATCACCCAGGTAAATGGATGAACAGATTATAGTATATTCATAGTATGAAATTATACATCTCTCTACAAGAAAAAAGAGAATGGTTTATATATGCAATAGCATGAATGAATTTTAAAATTGAGATGAGTGAAATAAGCCAGATAAATCCTATCTAATAAAGGAGTAATATGCAAATTAACCATCACTATGCTACACCCTCAAGCCGCTCCCACCAGCCAATCAGGAGCAAATATACAAATTAACCCAACCAATATGGCTGTAACCACAGAGAGAGCAGAAGTTTGGGTTCCACTCAAGGCTACGAAGTTTCAATTATAGAAGATAAATAAATCTCAGATACCAGGGCCTCTGCTTGGGTTACCAGGGGGTGTGGCCAGCCTGCAAACCACCAGGACTCTCACCCAGGCCACTCCATGCCCCAAGGAAACTCCCACCCTGATCCAGGACACCCTTCAGGGCAAACCAGCTGGCCTCCACCCATGCACCAGGCCTCTATCCTTTCTATAAAAGAGTAATATGCAGATTGACCATCACTCCAACACACAAGATGGCTGCCCTCATGTGGTCAAAGATCCTGCCCCTATGTGGACACAAGATGGCCACCACAAGATGGCCAGCAGGGGAAGACAGCTGGGAGGCACCAGGCCTGGAAGGGAGGGCAGTTGATTGGAACCAGGTCTACAAGGGAGGGCAATTGGAGGTGATCAATCCTGTAGAGGAGTGCAATTAGGGGTGGCCACGCCAGCAGAGGAGGAAAGTTGGGGGCAAACAGGCTGGCAGGGGAGCAGTTAGACATCAATCAGGCTGTCATGGGAGTGGTTAGAGGATGATCAGGTTGGCAGGCAGAAGTGGTTAGGGGCAATCAGGAAGGCAGGCAGGCGAGCTGTTGGGAGCCAGCAGTCCTAGATTGTGAGAGGGGTCCCAGATTGGAGAGGGTGCAGGCTGGGCTGAGGAACACCCGCTCCACCCCATGCATGAATTTTGTTCACCAGGCTCTATGTGTGTGTGTGCATGTGTGTGTGTGTGTGTGTGTGTGTGTGTGTGTGTGTGTGTGTTTTAGAGACTGGGTGCATGAATTTGTGCATGGGTGGGATCCAGCCAGCCTGGCCAGGGAAAGGGGACATGGGCAGTTGGCCAGCCTCCCTGCTGGTCAAACTCCTGGTGGAGGGGACAATTTGCATATTACCTTTTATTATATATGATATACACTGAGTGGCCAGATTATAATCTGACCACTCAGTATATATTAAAGGCACTGTCATGTGGATATATGTATTTTTGTAGTTTCAAATACTACTGTATTTTTTACAGCTCTTAGAAATCTTATTGATAAAAATATCAACATTTTGCAAAATGCAAAAGTTTGTGTGTTTTTTCAAACCATTTACAATGTTCAGACTAAGAGAAAATAAAAACTGAAATGTAAACCAAATCACAAAATTGCAGTGCTTATTTTTCTCTCTTCATTTTCAAAACAAACCAGACTCAGAAGAATAATAGATAAGTGTGCGTAAAGAATTGGATTCCTAAAGCATGCTATTCATGAATAGTGGTTCCGAAAATAAGCTATCAGTGTGAAGAGAGATATAAGAAGCTTTTAAATAAAATAAGCAACTAATATTCCTCAAATAAACTAGATAATAATGAGAAAGTAGATATCAAATTTGATCTAAATTCTTATGAGTAAATTTCTTATTATTTGTTCACCAATCCATTAATGCAAAAGATCTTTATTAACTTTTTGCAGGCACTTTGTAGGAGATGCAATGGTGAGTAAACAGATGTGTTGTGTTTCCTTTCCTCTCCATGCCTACAGTCCAGTAGGAGCAGGTGGCATTAAAATAATCACACAAATAAACAGGTAAGCACAAGCTGAGATTCTGTCTTCTGAGGGAGAAGCACAGGGTGTTATATGAGCATGTAATAATCTAGGGAGTCCGGGAAAGCTTTCCCTAGAAAGTCCTATGTGAGCTGCTGTGTGTAAGATAAAGAGTGGTTAATTAGGCCAAAGACAGATGTGGAAGGTGCCTTCTGGGCAGAGGAACTAGCACAAGTAAAGGCTTCTGTGGGTGGGAGAGATCACTTGGGGAACTGCATCAAGGCCAGGGTGGCTGAACAAACAGCAGGAGGGGAAAGTGTGCAGAGGGAAGAGCTGAAGACAGCATAAAGAAGGTGGGATGAAGCTGTGGAAATCAGCAAAAACTGGATCAGAAGAGCCTCTTGGGCTGTGTTAAAGCCTTTGTCTTTCTCCCACAGCACAGAGAAACTAGGAAGGAATTTTAGCTGGGAGGTGACAGAGTTAGCTCAGTGTGTTTTTTTTAATATAATTTCACTTGTAAACACTACAGACTGGGTTCCGGAAACTGGTTAAGATCCTGCTGCATCAGTGTGAGAAGATGGTAACTCGAAATAATGTTTGGAGGATGTTGCCTCCCTTGAGCAGCCAACGCCCTACCCAGTCGGAGTCCACTTTCCTTTCCCAAATCCACCTTTAATGATTCCCATCCCTGCCAGGCCAATAGGCTCACTGTCAACTACACAGATCTTTCTAGTTCTTTCTTCCAGCTTTGTCCATGCTCCTTGTGCCAGGAATGTCATCATCAGCCCTCAGCTAAAATCACAACCACCTTACAACCTCAAGCTCAAGTTGCATCTCTCTCTTCTTTAGAATATCTCCACCCACTGCCATATCCTTTTACTCTGCATTAAACACATGCTAGTTCTTTCTTTGCCTCTCTCTGGTGAAACTGTAAGCTTCTAAGGCAGGAAATGAGGCTTGCATTTCACTGAAAACCAAGCACAAGGATGAGATTAAGGGCAAAACACCCTTTGTACCTACTTGAATTGCACTGCAATGAGAAATACCACAAGTATATAGATAATAATTTGGAGAAATACTGTGTTCCAAATTTTACTTAAGACAAAAAATGGCATTATATGAGTAAAAAGGTTTTTACAGAAGAATATTTGTTAATAGTTAAAAATCCAAGCCACCTGGAGCTGGCATCTTTAACTTGTGGATTATTCTGGAAGCTTACCTATATATATAAAAGCCTAAGCGATCTTATGACTGGTTGACTGAAGGACCAATCAACCGGTCACTATGATGTGAACTGACCACCAGGGGACAGATGCTCAATGCAGGAGCTGCACCCTCATGGTCAGTGCACTCCATAGCCAACCTCCTGTGGCTGGCCAACCTCCCATGGTCCCTCCCCCTGGCTAGCTAACTTCCAGAGGTCCCTCCTCCAGAATGGCCAACCTCTCAGTGTCCCTCCCCTATAGTGACTGGGCGAGATGGCTTGATTGCCCCGATTGCTGGCCAGGCTGAGGGACCCCACCCAAGCACGAATTCATGCACCAAGCCTCTAGTCTTTTAATAATTAAACATGTCCTTTCTGACTTCTGTACAATGCTGCCCATGCCACAGTGCAGCAACAGCACTTGTGAACTCGGCCCTCAGTGGGGTTCCATTAAAGCTTCTTCCAGGGTGGAAGGAAAGTGGGCCTTATCACTCACATGTTAGGGAGCATTCCCAGTGTTAACCTACTGCCACTGTCCTCCTGTCCGGCAGTTTTATAAGACAGTGACAGCTGAATAAGAAAGGGTCAGACAAGCAGGTCTTATTAGGACCCAAGTTGTCAAGAATTCCTGTCTATATTCATTCTGTATGTGGCCCCACAAATCTTCCATAAAGCAACAATATACTTGGTATACTTGAATTTTGTGGAAGCTGGTGAAGAGGCAAAATTTTGTGAGACCTAAAAACAGGTCACTCTAAGTGCATAAGAGAGTTTCTGGCTTCACAGTACAGTTAACATACACGGGACATGCCAGGCAAAAGGCAAAGTTCTCTAAACATGTTAGTTCTAATCCTCACAATGCTGTGAAATATGTTACAATTAACAAACCTGAGGCTTAGGGAATGGATGTATCTCACTCAAAATCTCAGGGACAGAAATAATGGGGCCAGGACTCTGAAGGAGGTTTGTCTGACTACTGAATTGGAACCTTAATCTCAATTTTAGAACTCCCCAACCATTGGCCACACATAGATTATCAATACACTGGGAGTGTTTGGGTAGAGCCTTGGATGACTGGAATGCCTCTGATGTTTCCAAACCATGACTTTGATCACAATATTAACATTTCTCTCTTTCTAGTTAGAGACACCAACCAACCCAGGGCATCCCATCTCTTGGTCCTCGGTTGTCTCTCTAACTCCCATGGCTGCTCAGTGCTCTCCAGATGGGTAGAAACTCTCCAGTGGTATTCAGTATCTTCAGTGATGTTAGGAAGGCCAAGGAGCATTAGGTTCAAAGTCTAGTTTTTGTATCTCAGAAAACTGAAGTTGAATCCTCCTTTCCCTGCCTGATAAATGTGTGATCTTGAGCAACTTAACCTCTCTGTACCTCTGATTGAGAGTAATCCCTAATTTGTAGGAGTTTCCTGATTATTAAGTAGAATAGACTATATAAAAGTGCTTTACACAATTGCTGGCATAGAAAAAAAAAAAGAACAAAACTTGACTGCTTTCATTCTTATTTGTCTTATATACCCTGTCTCCTTTAAACAAGCTGGACTGTTTAACTTTCCTTGTGCTTGTCCTCTATCTTGGGTTGGGTTCCTAAAAATCACAGTTTGTTATAAGGATTTGAGTGCAAGTACAGTCATATTTTTATTGGGGTTTTCTATGTTTAGATGTGGTTAGATACTCACATATTCTCCACTGTGTTACAATTTCCTACAGTATTTGGTGCCGTAACATGCTATGTAGGTCTGCACACCATAGAAGCAGTAGACAATACCATATAGAGTAGCTGTGCAGTAAGCTGTACCACCTGGTTTGTGTAAACGCACTTGATGACATCCAAACCACCTAATGATGAATTTTTCAGAATGTATTCTGGTCATTAAGTGGTACATCATTGTAGTTTATTTGGAAAGTGATCAGCCAAGAGAGTGGATGAGGCAGGAAATGGAATAAACTCAAAGAAGGGTAACTAAAGAAGCTTCCACCACTCAGGGGGACCAAGAATGCCTCTTGGAATTGTCCCACCAGAGGAGTAAGTCCCTATTTGTCACTGATTGGAGTTGCTCATAAGGGCGCAACTCCCTGATCCCTCCAGTCTGCCCTGCATGTTCACTGATCATGCCCCAGGGGAGCTGCAGAACTGGCAGTAGGAAGATGCCAGTGTATGCTGGAAAGGTATGTGCCCATAGGATTTAGTAGGAACACCTTTAGCACTTGACACACTTATTCTCATACTTTTTGATATTATACATATTTCAACTTGTAATTTTCTTCTTCCCATTTTTTACTTTTTAAAAAGCCTACTCAGGCCCGGCTGGTGTTGCTTAGTAGTTGAGCATTGACCAAGAGATCAGGGCAAATGCCCAGGTTGCAGGCTCAATCCCCAGCGAGGAGCATGCAGGAGGCAACTAATCCATGTGTTTCTCTCATCAATGTTTTTATCTCTCTATTCCACATCCTTCCTCTTCTCTCTAAAATCAATACAAATATATTTAAACTAATAAAAAACCTACTCAGATTTTTTTCCTTTCCACAAAGACTTTCTTACTTGCTCTGACATAGTATTGTCTTTTCAGGTTCTCTTTGGCATCCTATTGTACATTATAGTTATGTGTATCCACATGTTGATTTTAATGACTGACTCTTGAGAGTCACAGTCCCCATGTTCCTCCTCCCCATCCCAGCAAGGACTAACCTAATTTTTTGCCCATAGTAAGTGCACAATAAACATTTGTTGAATTAAATTGGGTTGCTTATTGAAAATGATTAGGCACAAAATGTACTCATCTTCTCCACTGTGCAAGTGTCACATTTCAGCCTCTTGGGAGATGTTTGCTGGAATAACTCTTCTCCTTTAATGGTTTTTGATCTTACATCACATTTAGATGCCTGGGAGTTCCAAAAGACAAATACATCTTTATGCAATTTAAATGGCAGTTAGCAGGCCATTTTTTCCTTATTAATATACAGAAGGCTGATGGTCACAGCAGGTAACTGATGATGCTAATCTTTCAATGTCCTGATAATTCTCTGCCTGATTGCTTCCAGGCCAGGAGGCTGCATATTCACGAAAACACCACGCAATTTGATCATGACCAGAATAGATTATGGGTTGTCCTCAGGTGAGCTGGCACTGAATGAGATTAACATGGCATTTCAAAAAAGCTTCTCAGAAAAAAAGAAAAAAAAAAGAAAGAAAAAAAAATATATATATATATATATATATATATATATATATATATATATATATATATATAAGAGAGAGAGAGAAAGAGAGACTTCCAAATATTATAAAAAAGCACAATAGGAACCTTCAAAAGATGCAATAATAGTAGTACTAGATTTAATGAAAACAGAATTACTGCCGTGTTTCCCCGAAAATAAGACCTAGCACATGGAAAGATAAGACATCCCCTGAAAATAAGACCTAGCACAACTTTGGGAGAAAAATTTAATATAAGACACTGTCTTATTTTCAGGGAAACAGGGTCATATTATGATTAGTCATCATTCTTTATTAATTGGAACTGCAGCCAAAAAAAAAAAAAAATGCATCCTAATGGATGACTCTGCTGTTGTATTGCTTTGGTTTCCATGCTTTTCTAAAACTCTGAGTTATTTGTTAACCAAGAGTTAACAAAACTATTCTCAAAAAAAAAAAGAAAAAAAAAAGGGAAATAAGTTTTTCCATTGTGGTGGCAAGGCCTTAGCAATGATTAAAGTATACTTAATATGTTTGACAAATACTTTTTTTCTTCAGTGTTTTCTAAAATTTATTTTTCAATCACAGTTCACATTCAATATTATTATGTATTAGTTTCAGATGTACAGCAAAGTGGTTAGAAAATCATGTAATTTACAAAGTGGTCCCCCTGCTGCTTCAATCACCTGCCTGGTCCCATACCTATTTATCTTAATACTAGAGGCCTGGTGAACAAAATTCATGCATGGGGCAGGAGCAGGGGGTGTGTCCTTCAGCCCGGCCTGCACCCTCTCCAATCTGAGACCCCTTGGGGGATGTCTGACTGCCCATTCAGGTCTGATCCCACTGGGCCTAAATGGACAGTCAGACATCCCTCTCACAATCCAGGACTCTGGCTCCCAACTGCTCGCCTACCTGCCTGCCTGATTGCCCCTAACCACTTCTGCCTACCAGCCTGATCACCCCCTAACCATTCCCATGCCAGCCTGATTAATGTCTAACTGCTCCCCTGCCAGCCTGTTTGCCACCAACTTCCCTACTCTGCTAGCCTGGTCACCACTAACTGCCCTCCCCTGCAGGGTTGATTGCCTCCAACTGCCATCCCCTGCTTGCCTTGTTCCTCTCAACTGCTCTCCCTTGCAGTCCTGATGCCACTCAACTGTCTTCCCCTGCTGGCCATCTTGTGGTGCCCATCTTGTGTCTACATAGGGGCAGCCATCTTTGACCACATGGGGGCAACTATTGTGTGCTGGAGTGATGGTCAATCTGCATATTACTCTTTTATTAGGTAGGATAGAGGCCTGGTGCATGGTGGGGGCCAGCTGGTTTGCCCTGAAAGGTGTCCCGGATCAGGGTGGGAGTTCCTTTGGGGTGTGGGGTGACCTGAGCAAAGGATTTGTGGTTTGCAAGCCAGTCACACCTACTGACGACCCAAGCTGATGCCCTGATATCTGGAATTTATTTACCTTCTCCAATTGAAAATTTGTAGCCTTGATCAGAGCCAAGCCTCCTTCTTGCTCCGTGGCTGCAGCCATTTCTGTTGGAATTTGTTTACCTTTTATAATTGAAACTTTGTAGCCTTGAGTGGAGGCCTAGGCTGGCAAGAACAGGTGGAAAGCTTGGCTTCCTCCATTGCCTGGGAAACCCAAGCCTCTCTCCAGCTCTCTGTGGGTGTAGCCATCTTGGTTGGGTTTATTTGCATACTCGCTCTGATTGGCTGGTGGGGTGGTTAGTAGGCATGGTGGAGTGATGGTTAATTTGCATATTACTCTTTTATTATGTAGGATTATTGATTATATTCTCTGTGCACTAATCTATATCTCTGTGATTATTCTTTAACTACCAATTTGTACCACTTAATCCCTTCAACTTTTTCACCCTGTCTCCTATCCACCCTCCTCTCTGACAACTGTCAGTCTGTTCTCTGCATCTATAAGTCTGTTTCTATTTTCTTATTTTGTTTGTTAGAGTCCACGTATAAGTGAAATCATATAATATCTGTCTTTCTCTGACTGGCTTATTTCACTAGGCACAATAACCTCTAGGTCCATCCACACTGTTGCTAAAGGTAAAAGTTTCTTCTTTTTTATGGTCAGTTAGTATTCCATTGCATAAATGTAACACAGCTTTTTTTTTTATCTACTCATCTACCAATGTGTTGTTTCAAAATCTTAACTATCCTATCTAATAAGAGGGTAATATGCAAATTGACTGTCACTCCAACACACAAGATGGCTGCCCCCATGTGGACACAAGATGGCCACCACAAGATGGCCAGTAGGGGAGGGCAATTAAGGGTGAACAGGCCAGTAGGGGAGGGCAGTTAGGGGCAATCAGGCCAGCAAGGGAGCAGTTAGGCCTTGATCAGGCTGGCAGGGGAGTGATTAGGGGGTGACCAGGCTGGCAGGCAGAAGCAATTAGAGGCAATCAGGCAGGTAGACAAGCAGTTGGGAGCCAGCAGTCCTGGATTGTGAGAGGGATGTTCAACTGCCTGTTAAGGCCCAATCCCACTGGGCATCTCTCCAGGGGTCCCAAATCAGAGACAGTGCAGGCTGGGCTAAGGGACACCCCCCCCCCCATGTACGAATTTTGTGCACCAGGCCTCTAGTTTTAAATAATGCTGCATGAACAAGGAAGTGCATATATTCTTTCAAATCAGTGTTTTAGGTTTCTTTAGAAGTGAAACCACTGGGTCATACAGCAGTTCCACTTTTAATTATTTTAGGGAATCTCTATACTGTTTCTCATAGTGGTTGCACCAATTTGCATTCCCACCAAAAATGCACAAGGGTTCTTTTTCCTCTACATCCTTGTCAACCCTTGTTTTTTGTTGATTTATTGATAATAACCATTCTGGCAGATGTGAGGTAGTATGGGATTGTGGTTTTGGCTTGCATTTCTCTGATGATTGCTAATGTTGAGCAACTTTTCATATGTCTACTAGTATTGGCCCTCTGTATGTCTTCCTCAGAGAAATGTTTATTCAGGCCTTTTGCCCACTTTTTAATTAGGTTATGTTTTCCTCTATTTTTCTTTTTTTGCTAAGCTAAGTTCTTTATAAATTTTGCCTATTAGTTCCTTATCAGATGTATCATTGGCAAATATCTATTCCATTCAGTAGATTGTCTTTTCATTTTATTGATGGTTTCCTTTGCTGTGCAAAAACCTTTATTAATAGTTTGATGTAATCCCATTTGTTTATTTTTTTTTCTTTTGTTTCCCTTGCTCGAGGAAATATGTCAGAAAAAATACTGCATGAGACATGTCCAAGATTTTACTGCCTATGTTTTCATCTATGACTTTTATGGTTTCAGGTCTTACTTCTAAGTCTTTAGTCCATTTTGAGTTTATTCTTGTGTATGTTATAAGAAGGTGATCTTGTTTCATTTTTTTCCATGTATTTGCCCAATTTTCCCAACACCATTTATTGAGCAGACTGTCTTTATCCCATTGTATGGTCTTCCCTTCTTTGGCAAATATTAAGTAACTATATAGGTGTGGGTTTATTTCTGGGCCCTCTATTATGTTCCATTGGTTTATATGTCTGTTTTCATTCCAGTGCCATGCTTTTTGGATTATTATGGCCTTGTTGTATAGTTTGATATAAGGTAGCATTATACCTCCAACTTTGTTCTTCTTTTTCAAATTGCTAATGTTATTTCAGGATCTTTTGTGGTTCCATATAAATTTTTGGATTATTTTCTGTGAAATAAGCCAGAACGTGACTTATAATAAATAAAAATGCTGTGTACCTGTTTAAACTTTACCCTTTATTTTGACAGCACTTTTAGATAAATAACTTATACACAGGTAATTCTACTTGGTAGCTTAGATAATCGTAAATGTGCTCCAAGCCATTGCCTTCCCTGTTTGGTTCTTTGGAGTCAATATTGCTCCTGATTTATGACATTTTGCTAACTGATTTACAATGTCTAGAAAAAAAGGGGAGTAGAAGGAAAGCAAAGGGGCAACAGGATGTTCATGTTTGGTACTGTGGCTTGGTCTAGCATCAGTGCTTTTTGAGCTTGATTAAGTGTTGAATTCTAATTTGTCTCTTCTGAAGTTCATTTATGAGTTCTTTGTAGACCCAAATTCTGAGTATCTCCCATCTGGTATTATTTTGTTAAAGGGGGACACATCTCTACTCTTCTGTCTTAACCTCTATGAATCCAACAGTACCATCAGCTTCTCTCTGCCATAATCTATTCATTCATTCTTCCTGATGGTCCTCTTAGTTAATACCTGTTCTAAAAGAAGATCAGGGAAAACTCCCACATTCTCTAACCCAAGTAATTCTTTCAGTGCAATTATTTTCTAAACAGTAGCCATCTCTGCTGCCACAGGCCACTTAAGCCAGCCTCTCACTTTACATATTACTCACACAGAAAGCAGACCCAAGTTCACCAAATCTCTTCCCAAATGCATTAAGCTCTTCTAAAGATTCCCTTAGACCAAAGGCTTATATTTGCCCATTACTCACCCACTGAACTTTGGCTGGGCCAAACTTTGGTCAGGTTTCTCTCCTTCCTATGGACCCCTAAAATATGGCTGGACCCCAAATCTTAGCAAACACTAAAAGCACTAAGGTACAAAACACCCCTGTTAACAGATTATTCGGAGAATTGGCTGATCATCGCATGGAGAAACATTTCCTCTTAAACTGATCATGCTGTCTGCTCACCTACCACTTCCCCAGGTCCCCACAGTTTCTGTTAGCCCATTTTTTCCCTATAAAAGAACAGCTTTTTTAAAAAAAACTGGATATTGTTTCCCTTGCAGATCCCGATGTCAGGATGTTCTCCCTATTGCAATAGTTTCTAAATAAAATCTCTTCTTATTTAAATCTGGGTTTGTTTCTATTTGACACAAATAAAGCTCTCTTAAATAAAAAAGGAAGTACTCCTGTACCCATACTCCCTCCTCCTCATAGCGAAAGGAGAAGTGCCTAAAAGTTCACCAACGGTGCCTTCTAACTTCTCTTGCAAACCCTCCAGTTATGCCCTCAAGATGGGTGAAAGGTTAAGTTTTTCTGACACAGTGTTGTTAACTCTGACTATGATCTAGCACCTCCTTTGGAGTATTATAGCAAAGGTCTCTCGATTTCATATAAAAATCCTAATACAATTATAAATGCATTTGCTGGAGAAGAAAAACTTTTTCTTTACCCTCTTAGGTTGTGGCTGGGGGCCTGCAAATTAAACTAATAAAGATAGATTAACAGGAGAAAAGGTACAATATGTTTGTATGCATCGAAGTTCATATAAATGAATTAAAACTCAAAGAAGCAGTTAGATTCAGGGGCTTATGTATCTTTTTATCAAAGAAAAGAGGGTTTGGGCTTCAAGGGATAATAAACTGTGGGGAAGTTAGTAGCAAATGGAACAAATGGAAGATAAAGTCTATTTTATGCAGATCAATTTGGTGTCTACTCCCCATCTTCAATGATGAATTACTCTTTTCTCTTTGATATGGGGATGTAGAAGGGTGGGGAGTTCCTTCCTCAAAGAGAAATTTATACCTTGATTTTAGGCAGGTAAGAGCAGGGCAGAAAATGCTTCCTGCATCTAGATTCTTTTTTTTTTTTTTTTTTTTTTTTTTTTTTTTTTTTTTTTTTTTTTTTTAGTGTGAACATTTTTACTTTTTATTTTTTTCATTTTTTTTTTTTTTTTTAGTGTTTGAATTCTTAACTTCCTTCTGCTCAAAATAACCCTTTCGCCAAAGTGGCATATTTTGCAGTGGTATATTCTGATCCCCTTCACAATCAGTGTATAATATTTTTACAAGGGCTTCTCTAAAAGATATTTCAAATATTGTGTGTGCACCACTGATTTTCAAGGAAGGATATATGTATTTTTCACTTAGTAATACATTGGGACTAACATATTAAGTGATGATTCTATAGCTATGAACTTTACAGCTTAGTTGGGGTGGGTGGTACACAGAGGCAGTCTTAAAAGTAAAAAATTATTTGAGAGGAAAAAAAGAGTGATTTCTCAGTTAAACCTTGGAAAACGATCGAGCTTATGAAGGTAAATGACTCCATCGTGTTTGATAGTGGACAACATTATATTAGGGAAGACACTTTCAGTAAGTAATGTACACTCATTGGATAATGCCTTTCAACACTAAAATGTTCCATCTACTTAGACAAAGGCAGGCCACACAGGGCCCTGAACATCAGGGTGAGGAGTCTGCGTCTTATTCCAAATGGCATGGAAGGCTTTGGATGGTTCCCCAAGGGGAGCCTCATAATCTGATTTATGCTTTTAAAAGCTCTCTGTTGGCTACTAGGTGGGAGAAGGATGCTAAAGATAAGAACGGCAGTTAGGAATCCAGTCTCCATGGAAGATGCTGGCTATTTGGATATAATTGTTGCTACCAATAAACTGGGAATAAACTCTTCAGAAACTAGGCTTAAGGCATTGTAAAAGCATGAGATATATTTCCCACCTAAAGTCCACCAGCATGCATCCTAGATCAGGATACAAGCATGTTTTGTTCACTCTCCATGTTTTTTACCTCCATACTGCACATCCTCATCCATCTTATCCACATATCACTTTTCCCTCCCTCCCTAGTTGGGTCACTTTGGTCTCACTTCTCTCCTTGGCAATATTAATCTTGTCAATCCAGAAGACAGACACTTTAGGTACAAAGTCTAAAAAAAAAAAAATGTGGGTGTAAAATGCCAATCATCCAGTTAAAGCAGGCGAAATTAGGCTAATAATGCTATGATTGGTGGTTACTGAACTTTTTGGTATCAACTTCCGCTGGGTTCAAATTCTAAGTCCACTATGTAGTCACTGAGATTTTGAACAAGCTGCTGAAATTCTCTGTGCCTCAATTTCCTTATTTGTAAAACAGGAATACTAATAGTGCTCAGCTCACATGATTACTACAAGGATTAAATGAGTTGGCATTTACAGAGTGCTTAGAACTCACTAGCATATAATAAATGCTGACTGGATGTTTTCTATTATCATCATTATCTGCCTCTTAGAGCTGTGTGAGGACTAGATAAATAACACCAGCACTCAGTTCAAGGGCTCACACATTTATAGTGTCTAATTAATGCTCAGCTATTATTATTTTGCTCATATATGACACAAATCCCAGCAATGATCCAGTGTTTATTTCTTGCCCCTCTTGCTGTTTCCAATTTCTTTTTCAGCCCCTATGAGATCATCTATGTCTGTACTCGTGTCTGTGATAAGTATATTTAACCCCGGGGCCAGGAGAGAAGATATTGGAAGAGAGGCAGAAGCCACTGGCTCATTTCCCAGTTCCTCTGCTTCTATTAAAAAGATGAAAGCACTTCTCCTAAGATGTAGGTACCACATTTTTGAGACTCCAGCTGAGGAAAATTAGCTGAATAGTTCATTAATTTTGGCACTCTAACATGAAATGAAAGCAGTTTTGGAAAGTATGCTTTGTCTGGGTTAATTAGTAAATGAGAACATTGAGACTTTACTACATTTTTCGCTTCAGCAATTCTTATAATTATCTTTTTTAGGTTCATGTTCTATATAAACTTAGAAAGGTACTTCTTAATATATGTTCTGTGATACAAGCATATTAGTAGGGTTCAAGAGACATCTTGGGGTGGGGTGGGGTGAGAGACTATGGTGGCAGGGTTGCTGGAAGATGAGAAAAAAACAAACATGTGGGGCTTAAAGGGAAAAAGAAGAAAGCTGTCTAAATTAGAAAGAATGTGTGAGAGAAAAAGCAGCAGCAAAAAGGAAGCACCATTAACAGCCTGTTCCATTTTGATGTCTGATCACATACATTCCAACTTCATTTTTATCTTCTCGGTTGGTGTTTATATTGTTACTGACATGCCTGACTTCTGTAACTTCTGCATAACTCTTGAGGAATCTCTCCAGTTATTAGGGTTTTTTACAGATATTTAAAAGTATTTGGCAGCCAAGGTTATGGCACATGACAGCAAACAAATGCTTAGTCATGCAATGAGGAGTACAATGTTGGTCCTGCCTGAAGCACAAATCAGTTCGAAGTGCAATTTTTTTCCTTTTCCTCTTTGTTTCTACCAATTTGTAAGAAAAAAATTGGCATTTGATGCCCACATTGAAATGTATACTGTGTCCTTTCTTTTGCTCTATAAAAGTTAACGAACCACTTTTCCTACTCATGTCCCGATACGTTAGATACTCCAGCTTAAGTTGTAGTGTGATATGCAGTCAGTTTACCTGGATGAAGGTAAGGTTCATTGTTCTAGTGCTGGCTGTGCTAAATCCTGAGATGGTCAAGAGGAAGGATGGAGAGTATCCAACAAAGACAAGCTTTTATCAAACTATGTAAGGTCATTTAGTCAAAAGTAGTTTCCTTACTCCAGATAATTATCTGGGCTATCTGGATAGTTAGGATATTAATGTTTATTAAGATACAAAATATGGCCCAACCAGCATGGCTCAGTGGTTGAGCATTAATTTCCAGTCAGGCACATGCCTGGGTTGCAGGCTCAATCCCCAGTGTTGGGCATGCAGGAAGCAGCCAATGGATGATTCTCTCTCATCACTGATGTTTCTATCTCTCTCTCCCTCTACCTTCCTTTCTGAAGTCTCTCTCTCTCTCTCCATCTCTCTCTCTCTCTCTCTCTCTCTCTCTCTCTCTCTCTCTCTCTCTCTCTCTCCTCTCTCTCTCTCTCCATATATATATATATATATATATATATATATATATTTTTTTTTTTTTTTTAAGATATAAAATGTGGCCCTAGCTGATTTTGCTCAGTGGATAGAGCATTGGCCTGTGGACTTGAAGGGTCCCAGGTTTGATTTCTGTCAAGGACATACGCCGGGGTTGTGGGCTCGATCCCCAGTGTGGAGCATGCAGGAGGCAGCTAATCAATGATTCTCTCATTATTGATGTTTCTGTCTCTCTCATTCCCTCTCCCTTCCTCTATGAAATCAATAAAAACATATCTTTTTAAAAAGAAAAAGGATATAAAATGTTTATCAAATGCTTTACACAATTATTTATTTTACCCATTCTTTGCTGCATGGATAATGTGTAAAGTAAGTTTCAAGAGCCCAGTTTTACAGATAGGAAAACTGAGGTGTAGAGAAGTGAAATAACCAACCCAAGGGGATGTGCCTATTAGCATATTTATATTCTCATGGCTAGTGTGAGCCTAAGCTGACTAAGATGGTTCCTGTGACCATCTTTCTATGTGAGTGAGATCAACAATGTGATTCCTGGCGCCAAGCAAGGCTGCAGGGAGCTTGAGCATGTTTTTTAGGTACTGTTACTCAGGCTGGTGGAATGTATAACAGAGAAAATGATATCTCAGATGCTCATGCATGTCACACACTCTGGTTATTTAAGGGTTTGTAACAGAATCCTACACCAAGAGGATTTGGCATGCATATGGCAAAACAAATCTAATCTTGGCTGGACCCTAAAACTCTCTGTCAGTTGAGAATGGAGGAATTCTCCCAAAGAACTCTGGTGACAGAATCTTCGCCCTGTTTAGGAACCCTTGAAGATTCTCTTGATCCAAAGTCTCCTCATCCTGCTAAGTCTGACTGCCCTAGGCAGTAAAAGAGAGCTCTCTCACCAATATCTATGTTTCTCTCTCTCTCTCTCCCTCTCTCTTTCTCTCTCTCTCTCTCTCTCTCTCTCTCTCTCACACACACACACACACACACACACACTCATCATTCCTTCAAATATCACTTTAGAGTTCTTTCTTTCCTTATAGACTCTCTCAAAAGATTCCAAGGAGTCCAAGAAGGCTGGAACTGCTCCACATCTACAGAAATATGTGGAGAAAATTTGATTATCACAATAACGGATGGGCACAGCTGGCATTCACTAGCATTTACTTCTGGCATGCAGGATCAGAGTTGCTAAATGTCCCCCAATGTTTGCACAAAACAAATTGTCCCTCCCAGAGATCAACATTCCGCATGAAGGAGCACTGCACTAGAGTTTCCCTACCTACCTTTCTTTCTTTCCCTTCTTTTCTCAATGCCCTAGTCCCAACCCCCACCCAACAGCTCATTTCAGCAAATGCCTATGGAAGAAGATAGGAAACGGGTTAATTTACCACTTTAAAAAGATAACCTATCATTCTGGGTTTTGACCTCTTTAGACCCACGTTCTTCTAGTTTCTTGGCTTATTGGGAACTCTGTTTTTTGCTCAACCTGCTGAATACTCTTTATTGGCAACTACTCAGAAGGCCACTGCTTGAAAATTTCAGCCCTTGGGGTTGATTTTTCTGCCAAAAACAGCAGTTGTTGAAGTCTGCTACACATTGCTAGGTCATCCATAAGGGTTCCTCCTTTTTTCCAATATGGAAAGCATTTGTTCTGCCAAAGCCATGCCTACCCCCAGCACAGAAGTTGACAGGATTCCATTTGCTTCTAGCAGGGGGAGAACTGACCCCTATAAATTACATTCTTTAATAATGACTTGGCTGAGAGATCTCTGGCATAATCCCAAATCTTTCTCTCTCTAGACTCACATATGTTAGATGAGGGGGAGGAAGGAAGGGAAAAAAAGCAATTGGGAATGGCTTCTCAGAATTTGACTTGAGCATCTGGGTTAATATGATGCTCCTTATTAAGATGAGAAAAAGAGCCAAGACCGGTTTGGCTTAATGGATAGAGCATCGGCTTGGGGACTAAAGGGACCCGTGTTTGATTCCGGTCAAGGGCATGTGCCTTAGTTGTGGGCATATCCCTGGTAGGGGGTGTGCAGGAGGCAGCTGATCGATGACTCTCTCTCATCGATGTTTCTAACTCTCTATCTCTCTCCCTTCCTCTCTGTACAAAATCAATAAAATATATTTTAAAAAAATAAAAATAAAAATAAAAAGATGAGAAAAAGAAAAAAAAAAGTCTGGAAAAAGGAACACCTGGGGTTAAGCTTTGGCCTTAAGTTTGAGAAGCCTCCTGGACATCTATAAGAAGATGTTAAGATGGCAGTTGAGTGTATGAATTAAGATTCTAAGAGTGGCCCAGCCGGTGTGGCTCAGTGGTCGAGCATCGACTTATGAATCAAGAGATCATGGTTCAATTCCTGTTCAGGGCACATGCCCAAGTTGTGGGCTTGATCTTCAGTGGGGTCATGCAGGAGGCAGCCAATCAATGATGCTCTCTTCATCATGATGTTTCTATCTCTCTCTCCCTCTCCTTTCCTTTCTGAAGTCAATAAAACATATTTTTTAAAAAGATGCCAAAAGAGGCCCAGATTGGAAGTACACATTTAGGAGATATGTGCAGGTTTAAGTCCAGAGAATTGGAAACAGTAACTTAGAGTATGAATATAGAAACAAAAGGCACTCCAGGAGCTCCAACTAAATATGCAATAGTTAACAGGTTCTTAGTCTGGTGACTAGTAGTAATAGGCAGACGGTCTAGTTATGATGCTAAATTAATAGTTGAAGTGTCAATTTTTTTATCCCATTGTTCTTCTCCAAATATGAACCGAAGAGTGAGATATGCATGTTGTTAAGATTGTAGGTGATTTTTAAGTTCTCCTTATCCTTTTCTATGTTGTTCAAATTCTTTATAATAAGCATATAACAATTCTATAATGAGAAAAACACAACAAATATTTTAAATAGTGATAGCCCATTTATTATACACAGCTCATTGCAAAGTGATCATAAGCCTATGCACATCCCACTGCATTGTAAATTAAACACAGTGTAAGGGCAGGCATTTATTCTGTAATATTTAAAAAAAAATATGCCTATAAATTTTTAAGTTTTAAAAAACTAGAATAATGGATGCCTTGGTAAAGTGATAAGATGAAGCTGTCAGTATGGCATTTTGGACATAATAGTCACATAATTTATTAAATAAAGAAAAGGTCACAGCTAAAAGTTATCCTATAAGAGCCTACCAGTTAGCTTGAGCAGTAGTTTACAATCATATTCCTTATGTCTTTGTATGTCTTCCAACTCCCCAAATGAAGAGGGATAACAAAAATGCAATCGGGGAAATAATTCTTGGCCACAACTCACATTCCAAAGGAAAAAATAACAACAACAAAATACCCAAGCAAAACCATCAAACCACATCCTGGTAAAAACCTTTAATGTGCTGCTGGGGCATCATCTGGTCCCCATCATTACCAGCTGTGACTTGCACAACCGGGAAAGGCCAGACTTCAGCAATAGGAACTAAAATAAAAGGCCCATGACGAGGCTTTGAAGTTGAATGTGTTTAGCAGCATTTGTCACCGAGGTGGTGATGGGGGAATTAAAAGAAGGGACAGACTGGGTCGGTATAAGACAGAATTGCTAGTTCCTATTTACAAAAATCTGAGGTAACTCTTCAAATCCAGATAGAAATTGCAACCTTCAAGTCTTTCACCACAGCCTTCAGTTTTTCAACTGGTAGATGTAAGAAGCCCACTTTGAACAAATTACATGTGAGTGCTTGGGGAGAAGGGACAACATATCTGAAGCACCTTATAACAAATGTGGAGAAATGACTAAATACTCTGAAAATAATATCAGCAAACTTAATCCAAATACCAAATTATCACAGCTGTAGTCATTGGTTCTTAGAGCACATTCAAACAAACACTAGTTCCTGGAGATGTAAATGTGTCATCAAATAAGTTAATCAAGATATGCTTCTCACAGCTGAAATATTAAGACTTGCTGTGAGTCTCTCAGAGGAGTGAAATAGAAAGAATATTTCCCTCAGTTCTTTATTTATGAAACTTTTTCATGCAGAGCATCACAGAAGAGCTATGTTCCAAAGAACACACTTGCTAAATCCTTCATGGTAGAGATTAGGATTCATTCACATAAGATTAATCAAGAAAGAACTTTGTAGAAGTTGGAGTAGAGTTTCTAATGAGAGAAATAAATAAGTTGATGAAGAAGTGAAATGAAGGCATGTTACACTAAAGGACCATACAAAGGCTCAGAGGTGAACTTGTTTGCCAAGCTTGAAAACAATCTACGCATACGAAAGAGGCACAGATTCCAAAGTAGGCTTGGTTGAGTGAGCTTTCTATGAGAATGTGGCGGGAAACAAATCAGATAACCAGCACTATGAATTGTAATTATTATGAGGTCAATGAGAAGATAGTGGGTGAATCTTGAATAAGCTACAATCACTTTTAAAATACATTTTTATTGATTTCAGAGAGAAAGGAAGAGGAAGAGAGAGATAGAAACATCAATTATGAAAGAGAATCATCCATTGGCTGTCTCTTGCATGTCCCACACTGGGGATCAAGCCACAAACCAGGCATATGCCTTGATGGGGAATTGAACCATAACATCCTGGTCCATAGGTTGATGCTCAACCACTGAGTCATGCCAGCCAGTCAATAATCTACTAATACTATAAATGACATATCACAGAGAAGAATTCCTAAATTGGTTTTGTAAAATTACTAGAGGCCTGGTGCTCGAAATTCATGCATGGAGGTGGAGGGGTCACCTCAGCCCAACCTCCATCCTCTCCAATCCAGGACCCCTTGGGAGATGTCCAACTGCTGACTTAAGCCCAATCCCAGAGATTGGGCCTAACATGGCAGTCAGATATCCCTCTCATAATTTGAGACCTCTGACTTTTAATTGTTCACCTACCTGCCTGCCTGATCACCCCTAACCGCTTCTGCTTGCTGATCTGATCACCCCTAACTGCCCCCACCCCACCACCGCCAGCCTGGTCACCTCCAAATGCCCCCCTCCCCCACTGGCCTTGTCACCCCCTACTGCTACCCCTGCCAGCCTGGTCACCCCACTCAACCTGCTATTCAGTCATCTCTCACTAACCCCCTGCCAGCCTTGTCACTCCACAACACAGCCTGCTGTCTAGTAATCCATTCAGTTGTTTCAGTAATGACAGCCCCTGGCTTTTTATATATTGGGATTGTTCTGAATAATTCCAGAGTTGCCACAAATTTATAATGACTTAAATATTTCAAAGCTGGTATATACTTACAGAGGTTTTATCAATTTCTCTCTTTTATACAGTTTTACTTGTCCCTTGTAAGTAGGATGCTTTATAAGACAAATTAACAGTACTATTTAATATATCTGTTCCTTCCAGAATCTAGAATTTCAACCTAAGGCAGAAATTCTTCCAATTATAATCCTATATTCACAAGACATTATCAAAATGCTGATTCATACTGACTAAACAAGCTGCATATTAATTACTCATATCAATGTCAGTATGTTCATTATGTATTGCTCTTTCCAAGGGAGAAAAAGATAAGGAGATGTTGATGCTCCCAGGGCATTTAATTAAAATGCTTGATGCAGCAAAAATAAGTTACTTTTGCCCTTTAAATGAATTATGTAGAACAAACTTGTGAGAATTATAGTGGAACTGAAAGCTTCACTATTTGGAAATAGAAGTACATTTTTGGTCTGCTTTCTGAAGTGTGTGTGTGTGTGTGTGTGTGTGTGTGTGTGTGTGTGTGTCTCAAGTCTACACAAGTTATGTTATGGTTTGTCCATGGCCCAGGCCTTCAGTTACTCACCACATACCTCCTTGCCTTACTATGACAGGTTTTACTAATGTCTGAGGCAACAAAGAGAACCTGACATAGCAGGAACTCATCTTGGACTTGGGCTATGTTCATCTGCTGCAAGTCTAATGTTAATAAACTGTATCATGCACTATTTAAATAGTGCTATGTACAGGATCCAGCTGGTCAAAGTACTTAAATGGTAAGTGATCAGATGATGAAATTATAATTTTGAAAAGGATAAGATCAGAATGAAGATGAAGTTGATACTATTGCTTTCTGGTGACTTGGAGGGACAGTGCTTACCAAAGCTTCTCAGCTTGATGCCAAGGAGTTCCTGGAAAGCAGAACTCGAGCCACACTTCCTCCTGGAGCTTAGGCCATTCTGGGTATAACTAGGGTTTTTGGATGGAGACTGAGAAGTGTATTTGTAGGGAACTTATGCTGAGGGAAGAATGAAGATAATGAGCTGATCATATAATAAAGGCTTGATCATCACAGTGGACTAGGGATTCCAGATATATCATTGTAAACACTTTCAGAACTGCCCCTGTTCCAGATTCGTGGATACATGTATGTCAAGGAAGGGAGAGGGAGCTATAATTATTAAAATAATTATTTCTACTAAATTGTATAATACATCTCTTGTGATCCTAGGCAAATACATCTCTTGTGATCTTTAGGCAAAGAGAAGAGAACCTATCTCCTTCCTCAGCTCCTATTTCTCCTCATTCCCCTGACACATACCCCAGGAAGTATGGTAAGAAGGAGGCCCAGGTCTTTGGTGAATCAGTCCATCTGCTAACTGTGCTGAGTAGAGACACAAGAGGCACTGAAATGGCCACTGAAGACACATGGAGAAGGGGCACCCAAAGACCAGGAGAGGGTATGCAGAGCCATGTCAGGGAGACACCATGCACAGAAGAGCAATGGGAGGACCAATCCAGTGCTGCTAGATGTGTCAAGGGTAAAACTGCTTGTGAGCACATTTAAGGTACCCCATATAGAGTCCCAGAAATATTGATGGATAGGCTGGAAGGTAGGCTGAAAATCCCTTGCCAACAGATGAGCAGGGCCAGCAAAACTGATAGAATTTGAGTATTACTCTTAATGTGGCCTCCTGTGTTCTTCTAACCAATAAGTCTGGGGAGAAATGTGTGCTATATATGAATATGGGGAGAGGTCCCCCTGTCTATTTTCTAAATGCAAACTTTTATCCTAGGAGAAAATTTGGGGACTCAAAACAGCTGGTTAAATATACCAAGTTTCTCTTTTTCATTCCTTTTTCAAGCATCAAAGCAAAGCATGGTGAGGAATGATCAAACTAGGCAAGAGAAGTAGAGTAGAGAGAAAAGAAGCAGAGAGAGAGAGGCAGTCTATGGGTCAATGAGCACCTATCATGTATTGGACTTTTAGTTGATTTCTTTCATGGCCATTGTTTAATCAATGCTAAAAAATAAAAATAAAAAATAAAAAAAATAAAAAAATAAAGTCAAATATTATTATTGCCATTTTACAGCAAATAACTAGCTGAGTTTAATAGAGATAAAGTAACTTATCCAAGACCACACAGCTGCCAAGTGTTCAAGCACAGTTTTCATGACCTCAAAGCCCAGGCCTGCCCTTTCCCCCAAGTATGAGTAAGTTGACCTGCAGGGGCACAGGAGGACATTAAAATTCAAATCTCTATTTCTTTTTGAACTATGCTTGTCAATAGGGCCATTTTAGTCCAGACCAAGTAGGGACACACCATACACAGTCCACAAGGTATTCTGAAGGAAGAAGGGTTGACCGAGGGGGTGACAGTAGCCTCCTCACTGATTTGCTAGGTTTTTTTGTTTGTTTGTTTGTTTGTTTGTTTTTTATTTTTTACAGAGAGGAAGAGAGAGAGATGGAGAGTTAGAAACATCAATGAGAGAATCATCGACCAGCTGCCTCTTGCATATTTCCTACTGGGGATGTGCTCGCAACCAATGTACATGCCCTTGACCGGAATCGAACCTGGGACCTTTCAGTCTGCAAGCCAACGCTCTATCCACTGAGCCAAACCGGTTTCAGCTGATTTGCTAGTTTTTAGTGTATTATGATGTGCTGTAGATTATGAGGCCCAGATAAGTCCCTTATATTACCTGTTTTTAACTAATATACCTCAAAGACTAGACTAATGGGTTCAAAATATCCCTCCAAAGAAGTGGGAAATTGATGACAATGCTAATAATGTAAGCTCTTGTGAATGGCACAGCATGAGCTCTTTGTTAGCCATGAAACCAGACAGACACAAGGATAACACAATGGGTTCTGACTCAAAGTCAGGCAAAACAAACAAACAATAAAAACTCAAGCTTACTTGACATATGGCTTGATATCCAAATTGTAAACATTTCATCAGTGAATGTTAGCTATTTGCATATACTGTGCTTTGGGGGGTGTTTTTATTCAGCTATGCATATTATTAAACCCAAATATAACTACAAAGAAGCCAATATGTACTAGTAAATACTATTTCAAATGTTAAATAAATGATTTCAAAAATAATGAGCACTTTGTAATAGGTTCAGTACTAATAAGTTTAGTGCTTCATGTGGAACAAAATAATTTTGTCAATAATAAATATACAATTTAAAATATTAAATGTTACAACTTTATCTCACCTTTAAACTTTTATTTATAAGTATGTAACTTATAAACAAATAAGTTTATTTTTATTTATGAGGATTCAGATACAAAAAGTCAAAGTATGTTATAAAAACATTTTTTTCTGGCTTCTGCACTATATATCAAAGTGTAGTGAATATTGTGTGGTAAATAAAAAATTGTTGCCTGGCTGGCATGATTGAGTGGTTGAGCATCCACCTATGAACCAGGAGGTCATAGTTCCATTCCCAATCAGGGCACATGCCTGGGTTGCAGGCTCAATCACTTGTAGGGGGTGTGCAGGAGGCAGCCAATTAATGATTCTCTCTTATCGTTGATGTTTCTATCTGTCTCTCTCTCTCTCTTCTTCTCTGATATAAATAAAAATATATTTTTAAAAATTAAGAGTTCTTAAAAATATTTTAAAATTAATAAGTAGAAGAATAAATACCACATTGAAAAGAAGTATACATCAAAGGATGTTTGGGGAAAGAGAGAGGCCTTAATTTAAATAAAAGGATAGAAGTCATCAGAGAGTGACCATACATCACCTTTAGACTTAACTTACTTTTATCATCCCAACATCTGTTCTAGAAGGGGCTGTTTTCACTCTCAAAGTTATCTGGTTTAGATGGCATATTTTATGGTCACCTTAATTATAAAGGAAACATTTTAAATTTTCAACTTCTCCATATTGCCATATTTCTCTCCTTTTTTACCCTGGACTCAAACTATGAAATTTGAAGTCAGAAAGATCTGAATATGAATTCTGGTTCTGTCCCACTATATTGCCCAAGTCATTAGCCTCTCTGAACCTGATTTTATTGTCTACCAACTGGAAATGATGATACCTAGCTCAGGTTGATTATCACTAAGAGTTATTAAGAATATGTTCATGTAGTTTTTGTTTGCTTTTTATTATAGCTGAAGTTCTCAACTGCCGTAAATGAGAACTCAGTGAGCTGATCGTGCTTTAATCCACATTAACTTGCAATAGAATCAAAAGTGCTTTGAAAGTCACTTTTGATGTAGCATTTACTTTCCATGTAACTTGAGTCTAGAGTCTTCAGGGCAAGTCTTCATCTGTTTTTAAAAGAACTCAAAAATAAAAACCCTCCAAAAATGAAAAACAAATGTATTGAGAAACTTTCTGGACTGTGCTCAAGATCTGACTTATTTCCCCCTAGTTTAAATTGAGTATTTTTTTTCTAACCATTTACATAATATGTAAATAAAAGGAAGATCAGTGTGAAAGAGTGTAAATGTTGGCACTCCTCCCAAATGCTGAGGAGGGAGCAAGGGTCCAGCTTGAGGAGAGATACCTTTACCCTCCTTCAGAGCTGAGAAGGGAGATGTTTGGTAGCTGCCAGGCAATGAGTGTGGGGGGAAGGTAGGGTGGTTCTGAAGAGCCTTCAGGGGACCCATACAAATCAGAGTCCTCTTTTAACACCTCTTTTAATACCATGGCACATGACACCCACACAGAAGTGTGCACTGGAAAACGCAATGCTCCCTCTTCCTTCTCACCTTGCCCACATTCCAGACTCCATAGGTATGCGGAGGCAGAGATTTGAACCACTAGCTTAGAAAAACAGCTAAACTCACCACCACTCCTCAATCATAGACTTTCCACTTGCAACCCGCAACAATACCAAACTGAAGAAAGAAAAGACAACTCAACTAAAAATCAAGTTGGGAGTTTTGACAATTACAGGGGACTGTGCATTATACTTATCTGAGTATGTATGTTATGTCTGGTCACTCAGAGAGACCAGGAAAGTCAAGCAGCTGCCTAAGTTTTCACCCAGGAACAGGGCTGCCTCAGGAAGAAAAAAACTAGAGTCCCTGGAAGACAGAAATGAAATGTGTAACTGGTTCAGGAACCTCAGTTACTTCCCACTGCAGCCTTACACTGGCGCCCCAGATCACATAGGCGCCCCTCTTCTCACTGAGATGCTGGCCCTGGGCTGGCCCACAAGCTGCAGGTGAATCTTTTAAGTTCGATGCGAACAAGAACTATCTTTAGGCTTAAGACGTCCACTGTGAGAGACACAGGGAAGGTGCATTCTGTGGAGACTCCAGGCCCAGAATGCTGGGTTTTCATCTTAGTCAACACTGTAAGCCAAGGCATGAAAGAAGAATCGCTATGTTGACTGGAATTTAAAGGGTAGCAGGAGGAAGAATTATGGGAAGTGGGGTGAGGACAGGAATTCCAGGAGAAGGAGCAGAGACAAGGGATGTTATAATTGGCATTAAAGGCTTCTACTACCAGGAGGCCCTACTGCCTCCCAACACCCCAACACAATCCAAACCTCTGCCCTGCCACTGCTAAGCACGCATTTGTAGATAAGCAGCAGTGAAATTAGCTGGAGACAAAAAAGAAACCCTTTCTTTAGTTATGGCCTGAGAAGTTACAATTTTATCTCACATGGGTCTTTGAGGAGCAGAAGAAAGTGGTACTGAAAAGTTTCCGTGCTCTGATAAGAGGTCAGGCAACTATAGACATGATGTTAGCCTCCATTCAGAGAGGAACTGTTCCCAGTGATTTATGGGCCGAATTCCTAGGGTGGGGGGAGGCAACAGCCCCAGCACCGCAGACCAAAGGAGACAGTGCTTTATAATCTACTGAACAAACGATAGTCAAATTGCAGAAAACACACAACTGCAGAGATAAAAGTGCACTCCCCTGGGCCAGGAAATTGTAGAGCATTTATCCAGGAAGTTTAAGAATGAAAGCATTTGCCTGAGCTTGCTCCCTATAGTTATCTTTTTTGTTCTCCTTTTTCTGTCAGCATATCTCATTTCCTATCTTATGGACATTTTTTATAATCAATCTCTATGGAGGTGAGACAGTATTTTATATGTATAATATATATAATAATACTAACATACAATACTGAAAAGTTATCATGTTTCTAAATAGTGATGACCTTTCCATCTGAAGAAAACAAAAACCCCTTAATCCATAAAGCTTTAATTAACCAAAATACAGAGAACATGGTGGTAAGACAAAAATTTTAAGGTCGTGGCTAAGAATAAATCATCCTGATTTTTACATAGCTTCTGAGAAACTTTCCACAACTGCTTTTGTAAAATGGAAAGCACTATTTTTCTCCTCATTAAATTTAAGACTTAATGAAATTTGAAAGGGTCATCTTTGTTTTTAAATTTCAATGTATATAGATCAATACATGATTCCTTAAATCATCTCCCTACATTCATTTTGTAAGTTTTCATATTGACAGCATGGGCAATAAGTAATAATTATGCAGTGATTTTTAATGTTTAAAAGATTAGAATCTACTTAGAATATAAGACCCCTTAGCTGGTCCTAAACAGCCATTCTTAAACACCATCGTTTTGATAATTTTTCTAAGTATTGACTGAAAAAATTCTTAAATTTAGTCTAGTTTGTTTATTTTCATAGTTGACTATATTAAAAAAAATCATCTCAAATGGTGGTTGACCATTTTTATTAGGTAGATACTGTATCAATAGCATTAGACACAACAGATCACAAAATTCTCACAACCACCTCTGAGATTGGCGGTATATTTGTACATAGGGGAAAACTCAGAACCACCCCAGAAGACCCTCCCACCCACCATCCCACATATTCCCATGAAGACTGGAATGTGAAGTGGTAAGGAGTCCTACAGGACCAAGGAGGCCCCACTGCCTCACAGAGATGCCCAGCAGCTCCTCCCAGCCTGGTTCTAGAAGGTGTCATGCTGTTAGAGCAGCTGTGACAGTACCCAGGTGGTCCCCTTGGCAGGTCACCAAGGCCCAGAAGAAAGATGAACTCACTTGTCCTCCCCGCTGTTAAGACAAACACTGTGCTCCTTTGCTGTGGGCTTTTCCTTCACATCCTATAATATCCCAGAGTTCAAGTTGACTTCTTTTACAGTTGGTCATTTCACAACACTTAGAGAGAGAAATTCCTGAGCATAAATAAAGTGTGCTTAATGCAGTAAGCATGAGCCCTTTAAAATATGTGAAGACCTAAACTTTGTTTGATTACCTCCTATGATTTAATTATGTGTCTCCAAAAAAAGGATATGTTGAAGACCTAAGCCCCATTGCTTCAGAATGTGACTTTGTTTAAAAAAGAGGGTATTTATAGAAGTAAGCAAGTTTAATATGAGGTCATGGGGTTGGGTGGATCCTGGTCCAACATAACTGGTGTCTTATAGAAAGGGGAAATTTGGACACAGACAAACACAGAGGAAAGATGATGTGAGAATGCACATGGAGAAGCCATATGAAGATGGAGAGTGGGAGTAGCACATCTAAAGTCAAGGAATGCTTAAGACTGCTAGCTGACCACCAAAACTAGGAAGTGACAGGAAGGAGCATGGCCCTCAGACACCTTCAATTCAGAATTCTGTTACTGGTGGGGAGCTCTCTAGTAGATGTGGACTTTTTGGGGTGCCACGGGAATAAAAATTTCCTGAGGACTCCACAGGAGGATGAGGTATTGTGGGAAAATTTTAGTTTTGTGGAACCAAATTCCTGAGTTTCAAAGGCCCTATCTCCCTGTATCCCACCATGGAAAAAGTCCCATTTTGTCTTCAGCAGAGTTAGAATCAATGCCCCTGCCCATTCCATGTTTGCACAGTGCAGTCCAGCATCTGGCTAGCTGAGCTTGTGTTCTCAGCTCTAGTCCATTGTGTGTGGGGTCCACATGACTATGGCCTATGTAGCTTCTAGGGCCACATAGTGGGCTAACGTGGGTTATGGAGCAAGAGAGTGTAAAGAAGCGAGAGTGAAGCAAGAGGAACAAGTGAGAGAGAATTCATTTGTCTGGAGATTACGTATTCCCAGGTTTTCAAAGGTTTTTTTTTTGGAAAATTACATATTCCACCTTCCCAGCCAATGATCTTTGTTCCCAGGTTAGACTGACAGGATAAGCAAGCACTTTTCCTACATCAATATCATTCTAAAACCATACAATCAATGGGTCCAGGCTGTCTGTCACTATTTGAGCCAATTAAGCAGAGACAGGATTGAAACACATCTGAGCATTTATTCCAATAATGCCTGCAGTGAGCAGAAAATCACTTACAAAAATCTGTTCTCCTCCCCTCCATAAGCCAGAAGCTTATATTGGGTAGAAGGACAAAGACTAAATGGAGAAGTAGGCAAAAGGGATAAGAATGGGTATGCAAAATGAGTGGTTTATCTGCAGTGTGGTCTGGGGGTTTGCAAAGGCCTAGGGTATGCAAATAAAATAGGAATTTTTAGGGGTGAAATAGGCAGGTTTAGAGAATTTTTAAAATGAAGGGGGTCTGTGGGAAAAAACACAGGGCTACAGAGTTGCAAAAGGGTACATTTCCATAAGACAAGGGAGCAGGGTGCCAGCAGAAGTCACATTTCCATAAGATAAGGGAGCTGAGAGTAGCAAGATGTCTATATTTGCAAAATAAAGAAGGAGGAAGAAAGTCCAGAGGGAATAGGAGAACAGTGAGGGAAGAGGGCCTCACATGTCCCATGAGAGGTTTGACCTTTTGAGCCCAGGAGTTGCTATAGTGACCAAATCAAAGGGGAATATCAAGGCACAAAAACTGCAGCCTTTATAAACCGGGGTAGAGGGGGCGGAGCGGGAGGCAAGGAACTCGGTGGGACTCTTTTCCCCTCCCCATGTGGAAGTCTATACCTGTTCTTCAATAAATTTCTACCTTTACTATAGCATATTCCATCCGTGGTTTCATTCTTCAACTCTGATAGACAAAGAGCCCAGGACAAGCCCTCCTGCACAGGGGGAAACCACGTGTTCCAGTCCAAAAATCTGTATCATAAAGGACCAAGGATTTGCAAAGGGCTAGCACCTCTGGTTTCTGCAACAAGGTTAATCTTTCCACGGTAATAGGCAGCTCCCAAATGTAGAGGATGGATCAAATTTCCAGGTGAGCTCCCAGGTCCTGCATGCAACTCCTAGCCAGGTGGGAATGTGCTTTCTTCAATCAAAACAAAACAACCATGGTTAACAGAGCATGATTAACATTTTTTATAATTATAGCTAGTCCCCAATATACTATTTTTGCCCCTAACAATTCTAACTTCACTGTGCATCATCCACTTCCCTTCCCCCAGTGATTTTCAGGGAATGAAGTTTCCAGGGGTGATGTAAAGTTGCATCTTCCTGGTGAAGATGCCCGGATACCTTGCAATGTCTGCCTTCCCTCTGCTTTCTTCCTATTAATATTAACAAACTAGCTGGTCATGAAGATAACAGAACTGTGGACCAATTTCTATTGTCTTAAGCCACTCAGTTTGTATTATTTTGTTATGGCAGTCCTTAGCACCCTAATACATTAACCCAGTGGTTGGAAAACTCATTAGTCAACAGAGCCAAATATCAACAGTACAAAGATTGAAATTTCTTTTGAGAGCCAATTTTTTTAAACTTAAACTATATAGTTAGGTACATTGTTATTAACTTAATTAGGGTACTCCTAAGCTGGCCTTTGCTAAAAACTCAAGGGGCCAAATTGCTGCAAGTTGCTCACCAGCCACAGTTTGCCAACCAGTGCATTAACCAAACTTTTCTGGGTTTCCCTTTTTCCCTCCCAACTATTTTTGCTGCAGTTAAATAGCTGTTCTGATTTTCTCTTTTAGTAAATTATTTGTTCTCGGCTCCAGAGATGGAATTTAATCTTTAGTCCCATTGCTGCTGCAAATGAAGCTATAAAAAAAGAGTTTCACTATTAAATGATGTCCTCATTCTATGTTGCAGGGCATAAGGAAGTTTAGTGATAAGACCCACAGACTCTGGCTCCTAGAATGCCTTGATGTTATAGCTTTCTATACAAAAGGCAATTCTCCCTACCCACCCTCCAAATGAATGAGAGTTTGAATGACAAAAGGCTATCATTATGTGCTTGACAACTCAGCCTCTGTCAATAGCATCTTTCATCTGCAGATCTGCTTGTCACAACATCCAGTGGAAAGCTAGGGCTATCTCTGGGCTTCAGGGATACTTTCAGCAGCAATAATATCCATCTCCATGTTGTAAGCCATATGCCCATAGGCATGTCAGTGTTTACAGCTACACATAAATCTGTGGATGTATGCAGGGCCCTGTTTCCATCCTTTCTAATGTAAATGAAAATGTAATTCTCTGTAGGATAGAGGATGAAAGCAATCTTACAACCTTTAATTATAGTGAGCCTTTTGAAAACTGATTATTTCAATATATTTCTCTAGGTAAAAATATTTATTGTAATGTAGCCCTGACTGGTTTGGCTCAGTGGATAGAGCGTCAGACTGTGGAGTGAATGGTCCCAGGTTCATTTCTATCAAGGGCAGATGCCCTGATTATGGACTTGTCCCCAGTGGGGGGTATGCAGGAGGCAGCCGATTAGTGATTCTCTCTCATCATTGATGTTCCTATCTCTCCCTTTCCTTTCCTCTCTGAAATAAATAAAAATATTTTAAATATATATATTTATTGTAAGACCTCTCTTAGGATGCTTATCAAACCATCCATCTACTTATTTGTTTATTCAATAAGCAAATATTAATAAATAAAATAAATAGCAACCATTTATTAAGGTCTTACTCTGTACCAGGTATTGAAACAGGAATTTTAGGGAAATGTAAGCAGGCTTAGGGAATTTTTAGAATTGGGGTCCAAGTGAAAACACAGGGTTACAGACTGGGAGAAGATACATTTCCATAATGTAAGGAAGCCAGGTGCAGTTAAATTTCCATAAGACAAGGGGACTGGAAGTAGCCAAAAAGGTTTTATATTTACAAAATAAAGAAGGAGGAAGAATGCCCAGAGGGGATGGGAGGACAATGAGGAAGGAAGGCCTCAGGAGTTACTATAGCTACCAATTCAAAAGGGAATATTGACCAATCAGAGGAGATATCAGGGCACAGGAACTGCAGCCTTTATAAACCATGGAAACAGGAAATTGGTGGGACTCTTTCCCCCTCCCCATGTGGGAGTCTGTACTTGTTCTTCAATAAATCTCCACCTTTAGCTTCTGGGACAACCTTAAGCGTACCAACATCCAAATTATTGGGGTGCCAGAGAGAGAGAACAAAATATTGAAAACCTAGTAGAAGAAATAATGACAGAAAACTTTCCCTACCTCTTGAGAGAAATAGACTTACAAGTCCAGGAAGTGAACAGAACCCCAAACAAGAGGAATCCAAAGAGGAACACACCAAGATACATCATGATTAAAATGCCAAAGGCAAAAAAACAAAGAGAGAATCCTGAAAGCAATAAGAGAAAAACAGTTAGTTACCTCAAGAGAGCACCCATACAACTGTCAGCTGATTTCTCAACAGAAACTATATAGGCCAGAAGGGAGTGGCAAGAAATATTCAAAGTGATGAACAGCAAGAACCTACAACCAAGATTACTCTAACCAGCAAAGCTATCATTTAGAATTGAAGATCAGACAAGAAAAAGCTAAAGAACTTCAGCTCTACCAAACCAGGATTATATGAAATGCTGAAGAATATTCTTTAAGAAGAGAAAGAAGAAGAAAAAAGTAAAGATAAAAATTATGAACAATAAAATAACAACAAATACCTATCAACAAGTGAATCTAAAAATCAAGTGAATAAAAAATCTGATGAACAGAATAAACTGATGAATATAATAGAATCAGGGGCATACAATAGGAGTGGACTGACAATTCTCAGGGGAAAGGAGGTGTGAGGCGTACAGGAAGAGATTGAACAAAATCTTACACCTATGGATGAAGACAGTGGCAGGGTGTAGGGGTAAGGGCATGGGGTGGGGTGGGGAATCAGATGGAAGGGAGCTATGGGGGGAAAAAGAGGAACATCTGTAATAATCTAAACAATAAAGATTTATATAAATAAACAAACAAATAAACAAATAGCTAGATAAATACATAAATCTCCTTTACTACCATCTGTCTGTGGATTTATTCTTGGACTCCAATGGACAAAGAATATGGGATCCAGTCCAAAAATTCCCTATCAGCACTGTGCTGGGTACTTTATCACATCCTATGCCTCATGACAACCACAGAAAGTACACATTATTATTAGTTCATTTATAAATAAGACTGAAAGCAAAATTCAGACTAACCAAGGATCCACATCCAAGTTTACAGAATCAATACTGGAAACCAAATCTCTGACTTTAGAGCACAGCCTCATAACTCCTCAGCTATTCGGCCTCAATTGAAGGCTCATTACGTGTCAGCTATTGTGCTGAGAACAAGAGAGAGAAAAAAAATGTTTTCCCTATGGCTATATTTCTTGTGGTCAAGAACTTATAGTTTAAGGAGAGAAAAATGATAAGTAAGCACCTCATTATAATTAAGTCTGATAATCACAGAAATGTAGTTAGTTGTTTATGCTGCTGTATAGCTCATATCAAAATATCTTAATACATAATGCCACGGCCTTCCCTCTATAGTATTTACTTAAAATAAATAAATAAATAAATAAATAAATAAAAAGATCTTAAGGGGAATATTCTAAGTGAAGGAAAGGAAATAAGATAATTATTTCATATTGAGATACTGTAGAAGTACAGCTGATTTACCCTGCATCAGCAAACCTAAGGAACCATCATAAAGTCATAGACACGATGTGGCAAGATTGACCTTCCCCTTTTTCTCCTCGCCAAAGCTGCCTGGATGAGAACTTGGCATCTTTCCTCTCTTGCCTTCCTCTCTTTCAGGCAAATTTCAAATCTATCAGGAGTCCCTTTGCTGCTGTCCTATAAGAAAGCATCTGCTGTAACCCAGAACAGCAAGCATTTCCAACATTTAAGTTTTAATCAGATCTCGTCTTGTCTTTGGCCTGATTTCTTCAAGCTCCCTAAGGCTGGGGTTATGGTTAAGTGCTACCTTATCCAATTATCACTTGTATGCAACCTTGTGGCATTTTGTAGCTGAAAGAGACCTTAGAGATTATTTCCTAGAACCTGCTCATTACCCTGCAACCCCTCAGCATTTCTGTAATTAGTTTGTTCTGTTTAATTTGGATTTATCCAGCTGTTGCTTCAGAGTATACTTAAAAATTTTTCCTCCATGCATTTTCTCTCTCAACTAAATTACAAGATCCCCCAGGACAAGGAATGTATAAGTTTTAAGTATCTTTGTTTTGACTGCTCTTTCCAATTATTTTAATATAGTGAGTGCTCAGTAAAAGTTGGCAAGTGGATAACTCAAAATACAAAAAGTAGGATAAATGGTCGGTATGTTTAGAAGTAGGATAAATGATCAGTATTTTTTTGTACTTGGGTTATTCTATAGTTGATAGTCTTATGATATTAATGCTCATTAAATACCTATTTTTATGTAACTTTAGACTTTTGGTTATGGGTAACAGAAACCTACTCATGATTAAATAAGAAAAGATACAAATTATTATGAGGTTAAAAGAACAGGAATTAAGCTGTGTTTCAGGACAGGGCCTCTGACACCATCAGTAACAACATCCCACTTTTCATCCCTGCTCCCTTTACACATATCCTTTATTCATCTCCAGCTTTATATTTCTCCCCCCCTTCCCCCCCCCACCCGGCTCTATATTTCTATCTCTCCATCAGATAACCATATGAGGAAACACAAGGTAGCCAACAGGTCCCTTGTTTACACGTTGCAGGTGCAGCTTTCAAAAAATCAACTGAATATTTTTTTTTATTCCAATGTCATACTTCCTAAGGAAGGAACCCTGATAGACCTGACTTGAATCTTCTGTCAACCTCTGGACTATGATCAGAGAATCAGGATCATGTGAAGTCCTCCTCATTTCCACTCTAAGGAGGAGAGAAGTTGGTAAGAGAGATTGCTCAGAAAAATTTAAAACACACACATAACAGACTTTGACAGAAAGAAGATCAATGGATATCTGTTATAATTTCAATGCCCCTAACTCAGGTTTTTTAAATTCTGACTCACAGAATAAAGTCCCAACAGCTTACCTCTTGCATATAGAAGGGCTCAAATGTTAATTATTATTATAAATTTACGTAGAAATAACTAATTAGTAAAGGAGTACAAATGATGACAGCCATAGAGGATGATCAGAAGATTTTTATCTTTGATGTGTCTCAGTATTTTATACATTTATTTCATATCTAAATATTTTATTTATTTAAATACCTCTAAATTCTGCATTGTGAATTTTTTTCTCTTTGAAAGTAATTGGTTGCTTAAGGGATAATTTAATTATCTTGTAGAACCATAAGTCTAATCTTGGAAGAATTACTAAATTCTCCAGAGTACTGGGAAATTTCAGTGGTATAGATACAACCACAGAGCAAGATATGTTAGATTGCTATCATGGTGTAACACAAAGAAACATTCACTGTAAAATTTCAAAGCCCCATGAGCAATAGTTTTATAAAAGCCCCATGAAAATATCCCAAAACTAATTACCAATTCCAGGCAAATTCAAGGATTTTTCTCAAACTTAGTCCCACATATTTAACATAATAAATTCCACAAAGTGGCTCAGAGAGGAAATGACAAGTGCACAAGAGCCATTGTTCTTTCAGTGTGCAAAAGTTTAGAATGAGAAGTAAACTATTCTTTGTGAGTGAGGCCAGGACAATAGACACATGTGGGAAACAGCTCAATGTAGCTGAGTGAGTGTTCTGAGGCAAGTTATTCCCTGTAAATAGCATGACCGAACCTCAGGGTTCCAAATCTTCCTTTCCTACTGAGACATGTATCTGTCCATTCATTATTTGGAGCAGGTCTGATTGACTGTGGGCCCCTCAAATCATGCATAATATAAAGAGACTCGCTTCCCTTAGGCTTCCAGATTGTCAGGCGAGGCCATCCAGGGCACACTGGCATTAAAATCCAAATAGTGGCTGAACAATAAAATGTGTTACAATTTGATCCAGTCTGGGGAGTCAAGGTCTCATTATACAAGCCCTGAGGGCTGAGAAGAGGCTGGAGAACAATAATGGAAACGTGCGTTGCCATGGTGTCCCTGCTGCATCCCCTGATTTCACAGGAGTGGGACTGAGTCTCTTTAAACCAATTTGGTGGCAACCGTCTTCCGATTACCTTTCACAGAAGTCAGACCAACAGTGAGTGCTCCTGCATCCCGCACGAATCATTAAAAGCTCTTGCTATTCAGGTTTCCTATGTGATCTTTTCCCAATCCTGGAATGGAGTTGCTTATTATCTCTGAGAGAGAGAGCAGCAGTTTTACCATTAAGTACATGCAGTTATGATGTGTGATTATTTAGAGAAAGAAGGGAGCACAATCAGGAGAATGGAGTCACACATTGTGAATAAGATCTCATCCTTGCTCCATTACCAGATTACAGGGTAACTTTCAGAAAACTCCTAAATTGGCTGAGACCTCAACTTCTTCATCTTATCTATGATATTATTGATTAAAAGATGCATAACTATATTATTTATGATGAAGAAAGAAGAGCCATGGCCATTATAGCTATAATATGCCTCTGAATATAAAATTCATCCTGATTGCAGAGATGTTAAAATATGAAGAAAAAAATATATAACAACTACATTTTAGAATCAGTGTTAATGTATAATTGAGAATTGGAGGTTTAGCAAAACTGGCGTTTCTGAAAGTGGTCCTCCCTGGTTGCTTGCTTTTTTCAAGAAATTACTACTTAAATTGTTTACTTTCCTTCTTTTAATAGTTGTGCTTTCTGAAAAAGAGAGAAAGAGACAGAGAGAGAGAGAGAGAGAGAGAGGCTTGTTCAGCAGTTGTAGAGTTCCTCTGAATCAATCACATTATTGAAAGTTGAATTCTTCACCTATTCTAAACAAAAACCCAAAGTCCCAAAGTCAGGAATTTGCAAAAGGTCAACAACACTCACTCCTTATTTACCAATCAGCCTCAAAACGCTTTTCCTCATACCAGAATCCCCTTATCAGCTTCTCTTCCCTCATTCCCTTCTCCCTTTTTTCTTTCCTTCCTTCTTCCCACCCATCAATAATTATTAAACACCTACTCTGTGCTTGATAAGTAGCCAGATCCTCTGCTAAGTGCTCCAATACAACAGTGCATAAGGTAGGCACAGTCTGAGCCATAGCCGTCATTGGGAAACAAGTTCACTGTGAGTGGAAGATGGCTATGGGAAAGGCAATTGCAATGCAGCGTAATGGGAGAACACACACAATTCATACCTGTCAGATCTGGGAAGGAGGTGACATCAGAACGGAGTATGCCAATGTATATAATAAATTCCCTCATACCATAAAATTGAGTGCTCTGGTTAACTGAATTCCAGTCAACTAAAATAACTCTGAAATGGTTTGACCTACACATTTTCTATCCCCTCCTTCCCATGCCCTATAATCTAATCTTATGTTGTACTTCTCTCCAGATGACCTTTTGCTCTAGCCAATCCGACCTTACACCCACTCCACAGATCCTCTTCCCTATGCTCCAAACCTTTGCTCAGTCAACTCTTTCAGTTGCTTAATATGCATTCCAAGTTCTTTCACCAACTACATCTATGACTTACTCAGCACCTATTATGCATCTCAGCCCAGTTTTCTCTGGAGAGAACTGAGATGCAGAAAAATTTACTAGTAGCAACTAGTCTGAGGTCACACAGTCAATAAGTAGCCAAGAAGCATTCAAATCAGGACAATATGTTCCCAAAATCCCTTCCCTTTCTACCAAGCCACACACACCCATCGTAGCCAGAGCCCTTCTTCATTTCAAGGCCAAGCTCAAATCTTACCATCCCCAGGAGGTTTCCCTCCAATAGTTGCAGCCTGTACTGTTCTTGTTACAGAAGAATGGAGAACCAAGCAACGCTTAGAGAGCTGGGGTTACATTTATTATTATTATTATGTGCAGGCGCAGAGAAAAATGTCTCTAGAACTTTGGGCAAAGTCACATAGGAAGTTTCCTGTATTTATACCTTTTTACCCTCTTTGTCTCCCAAGTATGGGGTTTCCCAGTCCCCTTTGCAAGTTCTTATAGAGCTCCTATGTGCTGGGGTTTTGAAAATTCAACCAAAGGCTTAGCCTGGTGCCGGCACTGATAACTTCATCTGATGAAGGTTTAATGGCCTCTCCAAGATGGGAGTAGTCTTATTTTCCTTATTATTTAAACAAGCAAGCATTTACAGAAGCCAAATAGCAGGGGTAAAATTTCAAACAGCAATTTTTATGAAGACTAGAGGCCCAGTGCCGGAAATTTGTGCTCAGGGGCGGGGGGGCTGTTCCTCAGCCCAGCCTGTACCCTATCCAATCTGGGACCCCTCCAGGTATGTCTGACTGCCTATTTAGGCCCAATCCCTAAACTGGCAGTTGAACATCTCTCTCACAATCCAGGACTGCTGGCTCCCAACCACTCACTGCCTGCCTGATTGCCCCTAACTGCTTCTGCCTGCCAGCTTGGTCACCCCTAACTTCCCTCCCCTGCTGGCCTGGTTGTCCCCAAATTCCCTCTCTTGCAGGCCTGGTCCTTTCCAACAGCCCTCCCCTGCTGGCCTGAATACCCACAACTGCCCTGCGGACTATCGTGAGACAGCCATCTTTGACCACATGGGGAAGGACATCTTTTGTGTTGGAGTGACAGTCAATTTGCATATTATCTCTTTACTATACAGGATAAATGCTTCAATCTTACTTTTCCTAATTTTTCTGTGTGTATTCACATAAATTTGTTATAGACCATGTCATTGTTTCTAAATATGCATACATATTTTTCAACAAAAGTGTAAACAACTCGCAGGAATTGTACTTTACATTTCTTTGGGATTTGGGATTATCAATGCATAACAGGTAGCAGGCTTCTCTTTATTGCAGGTTGAAGACCAGAATGCTAGCTATTGGAGGAAACTCCTTTGCTAGGTTCCAGGTAAGAGTCACTTTTGTTGATGCTGGACAGAAGCAGTGAACAAAAAAAAGGGGTCTATGTAATAACCCTGACAAGCACAGGGAGACCACCTGGCAGGCCTGACAAGCTCCATGACCAAAAGGAAACTCAGGGTGATGGTGTGATCAAAATTTTTACTTGCTCAGGTCATAGTGTGTAGTCACATCCCAGGCCTATGGCTTCCTCAGCAAAGGTCAGTCTTTATAGTAAGTGAGCCCTGTCCATTGTTTTTATGCATCAAGGATAACATAGCTTTGAAATGTCAGAGTGATTTTCTTTTTCTACCCCTAGAAGATACAATCGCAAGCACCAGGTATGAGATCACCAGAGCAGTTCTCTTTGCTGAGGTCACGCTGTGAACAGCTTCAGGGGCATCTTTAGGAATCAGCAGCATGGCAGAAGACATCAAGACCAAAATCAAGAACTACCGGACTGATCCTTTTGACAGCTGCTTCCCCAACCAGAACCAGACCAGGAACTGCTGGCAGAACTACCTGGACTTCCACTGCTGTGAGAAGACAATGACTGCTAAAGGGGGTGATGTCTCATGTGTGAATGGTACTGGCGTGTGTACAAGTCCCTGTGCCCCACATCCTGGGTTTTGGCCTGGGATGACCCCTGGGCAGCAGGCACGTTTCCTGAGAAGATCTGAACTGGGCATCCTTTATCCTTCTCCCAGTGAGGTTGAAGGGGGGCCTGGGTACATCTCACCCTAGAATCCTGAATCATGGCTTACCCTATTTTCCGGCGTATAAGACGACCCCCTAATTTTACAGTTAAAACATAGGTTTAGGCCTAAATTCGCTGTATAAGACTACTCCCCATTCTGAGGCAACACCAGTTCTTGTTTTAATAGACCGCCTCTCTGATTCTGGCCAATCTGAGCAGGCTTTTTTTTTGTTTCAAAAGTCGTCTTACATGCCAGAAAATATTGTAACTAATAATAAATACTTGTTGGAAAATGTAAAAAAAAAATTTTAAAAAGATCATCAGAGCACAAGATCACACAATGCCTCGTTGTTATCTTGTTCCCCAATAACCACATCTATGTGGTGCAAATGTTAATTATTAATTATCCTGCACCCACTAGTGTAAAAAAAAGTATGTGTTTCTCAGTTTTGCCTTTTACCCAATCCTAGAGATTTCCCTGCTTTGCTCTCCTTAATCTACTGTTAATGGATTTCAAGCACCTTCCTTACATCTTCCTCTTTGATTCTAATTGTACTAAATACGCTACAAAACTACCATTCTCTGGAGCATTTCATTTGAGACATGGCTCCCAGCATAAGTCACCTGTTTGGCTCAAATAAACTCATAAAACTTCAGGTTTGGATGTTTCTTACATGGACAAAGCTCTCAGAGGTACAAACAAGTCCACTTTTGCTCTTAATTTAGCTCTCCTTCCAGGCAGGGTCATGAACTCAGTGAATATCCACTGTAAATGGGAAATGAACAAAAATTAAGGATACAAAAGGTTTAGTGAGCTTTGAACTGCCTCCCAGAGCAGCCAGACCAGAAATGTATCTCTTTTTTAATGCAAATCAAATGCCATTGTAGGTGAGTCATTAGATTTTTTTTCCGCTAAAATTTCTCAGGTCATGAATTCTCAAGTGGCTCCGAGCTGACATATATTATTGGCTTTTATTCTCCCCCATACCTAAGTCACTCCCAGGGTGTTCACAAGGCACTTAAAGAAGCACATTCACCCCACCAGGCTGCCAATTGATCATTTAGTGCTTTATTGCATAACGTATTACCAGAAAGAGGGGAAAGCACAGAGTGGAATTTGATTCCTTATCATTATTTGCCTGACATATAGCACTTTTCTCCAGGCTCTGTACAGAGAATATTTAACAAGCCACATTAACTCCCAGGCATCTAGAATTGTATTGTTGAAAACAAAAAAAGCAGAAAATTTAGATGTGGGATAAGGGAAGATCTGACTCAGAGAGGGGGAAAAAGGCAGATAAAAGCAAAATCAAGTCCCAAAGTGCGGTGTGGTGGCATCCAACAGTCCACAAAACAAAACTGTCCAAACAGTTTCACTTTCCCATGTGCTTTGGCCAAAGGTCAGTGTTAAACTGAGTAAGGGACAATTTAGGCTAGAAAATAAAATCAGCAGTATTTCTACTTTGTCATGAAAGTATTAAAAGTTGAAGACAGTGAAGCATAAGAGAATCTTTATGTAGACCCCAAGTAGAAAGTCAATTATGAGTTATGCTGATATAAACCAGCCAGAGTAGAGTACAAACCTCCTGAAATGTTCTTCTAAGAACAATAAGCATCTAGAGTGACTATCCATGGCTTCAGTTATCTAGAAATTTAACTTAAGAAACATTAGCCTTGGACAGTTTTTATCAGGGTAGTCTTTTCTCTAAACTGTTTCCTAATTTTCAGCATTTACACTGCCCCTTCTGTGACACAAATGTGCACTCATGTGCACACACACATACACACACATTAGCTACAACAAAGTGGTCTAGTGAGTGAGAAGCAGAGGACTATGATATCATATAGGGTTATAATTTCCAGGTGACTAGATACACCCCCCATATGACTTTGCATTGGATGTATAGACCTAGTTTAGGGGGTGCACATTTTTCATTGATCACCTTTTAAAGTATATTCTGGATGTTTCTCAAAACTATGTTAACATTCAATGTCCCCCAAACCTCAAACTGTGGCCATGTAAGGCCTGCATCAGTTCATAAAGATCTCTTTTACCACATGTGATTCTCATCCCTCTTTCTAAGAAATCGCCAAGAGAAAACAGACAACTTGAAGAGATTTGGCAAAACTTCTCTGGTCATTTGCAAGAGATAATTGTTTCCTTTAACACATTAACTCACATATTCCAGCATAGAGAATGTGCATTACCCTTGCAGTTATCACCAGCTTCAAGAAGACCTGGAAATTTTTGTGGAAAAGCTTAGTAGCTCATGCTATAAATAGCAGGATTCCCCCACCTGGCTTCTACTACTTGCTATAGCCATTTGTGGGATATTGCTTTCCAGATGAAAATTGAGCTGGAAGATAAAACGGGGAGAGCATCCCAAAGTGCCTTGTAATCTCGATATATTTGGGAGCAGCTTAATTTCTATTTGTCTAGGCTTTCAGATGTTTACCTAGAGCTTTCATTTGGGAAATGGAAACTCGGCTTACATAGTAAATAACAGGCATGTTGCCTCAAAGGATATAATACACGATGCTGATTTTTTAACCATCCATGTCCCCTTTCAACAAATACATGGCAAATATTTTTATGTGCTCTCCATATTTTGAAAAATACAAAGAATAAGTCAAAAATACGAAGAGCTTATAGTCTTCTTTGGAAGAAAAAAAAACAAAAACAAAACAAACAAACAAAATATATATATATATATATATATAATAATCAGGTTATAATCAAAGACAAATAACTTGTAATTAAAGACCTATTTCTTCCCACTCAACTTTTTTTTTTTCTTACTTACATTAAAAGAGGTTAAGAAGAGACATGAATTCAACTCATATGAGTAAACCCACTGGTACCCATTTTTAAAATAATCTATTTACCATGTTTGCATGTCAGCTTATTGAAATGGAGACAAGAATGCACAAAGCATATTCATGGAACCATGAGCTGTCAGTTTTATCTGTAGCAGAGGAAATCTGTAGAGTGTTTTAGGAGAATAAGACTAAAAAGATATGGCATGTTCACATTATAGATTATCTTTAAAGCAAGGCTCTGGCTAGATTTACTTTAATAGGCATAGTTGCTACTGAGAGTCTTTAAACAGGGCCAAAACTTGAAAAATAACCTGTCAGCAATAAATTTATCTGCACATGTATGAATTATGAGGAGGAAATCTGGGAGTTGGAACAACCAACTCAGAAGGTATGGTATTCTTCATGATCAGTGATGAAAGAGTGAACTCCAAAAACTACTAGGAAGGGGAAAAGTGCGCAGATCTAAGATAGGTCAATGCTGTAATACGGGCATGAGCATACCTTGTTTTATTATGATTATGCTTTATTTACTGTGCTTCACAGATCTTGTGTTTTTTATAAATTGAAGGTTTGTGGCAACCCTGCATCAAGTAAATCTATCAGAACCATTTTTCCTATAGGCTCAGGTGATGGTTAGTTAGCATTTTTTAAGCAATATTTTAAAATTCATGTGATACATTGTTTCCTGTAGACAAAATGCTATTGCATACTTAATAGATTTTGGTATAGCAAAAACATAATTTTTATATGCACTCACTTTATTGTGATATTTACTTTATTGTGGGTGTCTGGAACTGAACCTGCATTATCTCCAAGATATGTCTGTGCAGTGTTCAAAGGCATTTTCTAAGAAGTGGTGTTTTGATTTATGTGAGTAGAAGGAATCACTTAAAGAAAGACTACTACCACAGAGAGATGATGAGAAATACCAAGAAGAGAGAGCATCTCCATTTAGGAAGAAAGGAGAGGACCAATGGGCAAGACTTAATAATGGTCATGAGGGAGCGTGCAGCACCACAAAGTCCATCTGGAATTCTAAGGTGTGTGCTTTAGTCTGTTAAAGCTGCTGTAACAAAGTGCTATAGGAGCCTTAAACAATAAACATTTATATCTCACAACTCTAGAGACCGGAATTCTAAGATCAGGGTGCCAGCAAGGTTAGGTTATCAGTGAAGGCACTCTTCCTGGTTTGCAGATGGCTCTGTCTTCACATGGCAAAGGAGAGATCATCTCTCCTATGTCTCTTCCTCTTAAGGCACCAATTTCATTCATAAGGACTCCTTCCACATGACCTAATTACCTCCAAAGGCACCTCCTCCAAATGCCATCACACCAGGGTATTTTATTTTATTTTTTTTAAATACATTTTATTGATTTTTTTTACAGAGATGAAGGGAGATGGATAGAGAGCTAGAAATATTGATGAGAGAGAAACATCGACCAGCTGCCTCTTGCACACCCCCTACTGGGGATGTGCCCGCAACCAAGGTACATGCCCTTGACTGGAATTGAACCTGGGACCTTTCAGTCCGCAGACGATGCTCTATCCACTGAGCCAAACCAGTTTCGGCACACCAGGGTATTTTAATTTATTTGGGGTACAAGGGGAAGACATAAATATTCAGTCCATAGCAGTATGGATGACCAAGGTCTTTACTCATCCTTTAGAGCACATGTGTCAAACACAAGGCCCGCGGGCCAAATCCGTCCCGCCAGGCCTTGCAATGTGGCCCACACCGCGCTGTCATCACTGCACTCCGCTGCGTTTCCATCACAATGACAGTTTATGACTGTTCAGTAAACCATTCGGCCCGCGATTTAGGCTGGATTTTAGATTTTGGCCCCTTCTCTGATTGAGTTCAACACCCCTACTTTAGAGTAAAGAAATTAAAAACTAAGATGAGGTCAGTTCAATTATAGACTATTAGAGCTCGATGCATGAATTTGTGCACAGGTGGAGTCCCTTGGCCTGTCTGGCAATCAGGGCCAATCAGGGTGTGTATGTGGTGGGATTAGCCAGCCAGGGGAAGGGACCATGGGAGATTGGTGGGCTGGCCGGCTGATGGAGTGAGGGGGGAGGCAGCTGGCAGTGGGAGGTTGGCTGTGAAAGTGCACTGACCACCAGGGAAGCTCCTGCATTGAGTGTCTGCCCCCTGGTGGTCAGTGTATGTCATAGCAACCATCAACTAGTCATTTAGTCCTTGAGTTGTTCCATTGCTTAGGCTTTTATATATATATATATATATATATATATATATATATATATATGATGTCTGTGATTAAGAAGAGAATAGTTTAAGGAGAATAGTGAGTTTGCAAGGCAAGTGCAGACAGAGATATTTGTCAGCAAAAGAAAAGTGAAGAGATGGTGTCAGGATTAAGGGGTCTCAGAGGGGTGTTTTTTATTTCGACTACTCGCTTTTCCAATTTGTATGTTTGTTTGCTTTTAGTTCATGACAACTTGAGCATGTTTGTCAGTTGGAGGGAGATGTCTGGTAGCTTCAGAGAACATACTGAAGTAAGATTTAAAGGGAACAACTAGCAGAGTAAGATCGCAAAGGAAGAAGACAATAAAATTGAGGAGACCCAGAGACCAGTGACAAAACAGAAGGCTGTCTCTTTCTCTGGAATTGGCAGACAAAAGTGGAAAATGGGTAAAGATGCTGAGAAATACTCAAAAAGAGAAGGTTTCCTCACTCACAACATACATAAAGTAAGCTCTAGACTCTATGGGCTAACATGGGCCAAATAAATGAGGCATGTTGGCCCAGGGGCCGAGAGTTTGACATGCTTGCTCTACAGTCAGGTGGATGGCCAGGCTCAGAGAGCACACAGAAAGTGAGATAGTTTAGAATCAGGATTCAGCGGAATGTGAGAGGGAACTACAGAGGGCAAAAGTTCTGCTATGCAGTCCAGGAGGTCCCATTGCAGATGAGCTAACTACTTTTCGTTTCAATTCCTGAGGTTCATTTTGTGACTTATGCTGTGGATTGCCAGTAGCTTGTGAAAAAGAAAGAAAGAAAGAAAGAAAGAAAGAAAGAAAGAAAGAAAGAAAGAAAAGAAAGAAAGGAAAGGAAGGAAGGAAGGAAGGAAAGGAAGGAAGAAAAGGAAGGAAAGGAAGGAAGGAAAGGAAGGGAAGGAAGGAAGGGAAGGAAGGAAGGAAGGAAAGGAAGGAAGGAAGGAAGGAAGGAAGGAAGGAAGGAAGGAAGGAAGGAAGGAAGAAAAAAAGGAAGGAAGGAAGAAAAAAAGGAAGAAGGAAGAAGGAAGAAGGAAGAAAGGAAGAAAGGAAGAAAGGAAGAAAGGAAGAAAGAAAGAAAGAAAGAAAAAATAACAAAACAAAGCTCTTAGCTGTGTGTGCTGCTGCTTCCCAGTGTCCTTTGTAGCTGGTGGGAATATCAGGTCTGCCAGTCAGGGAGATTGAGAGTGACAAGAAGAGTGTTGCTGGAATTCATAGCATGGGAGTCCACTCTGGAAAGTGTGGTCACTGAGGCCAAAACACAGGCGCTGGGACCAGACACTGCTCGCAACACGTTGTAATGGGAGAGGAAAGTGCACATAAGGTCAAGACTGTGTACTTCATCCTCCCTGGAGGTAGGGGTAAAGGCATGGAGAAAGTCCTCATTCTTTCTGAGATAGACCCTCAGACTTCTCTTCCCTTGATATCCAAACTAATCAGAGGCATTCTGCCCCACCCTCTACAGCTCAGGATTCTATACCCAGCTAGCTTCTGAGTGGTCCTGGCAGAAGCTTTCACATACACTGATATTAACTTCGCCAAGACTGCGCAGTTACAAACACTAATTCTGTGTTTACTGAAAAGGCAAAGCCCCACAGTCACTGGAAGAACAGAAAACTTTCCATGCTCTCTCTACACATATGATTTGTGGCATTTTTTATCATATCTCTGTCAGTGTGAGGGCCATGGTATTTACTCCAATTAGACAAAGCTTCCACTAATGAAGACATAATTTGTTTTGAGTATAGTCAGTTTCCAATCATATTTTGATTTTCAGCTGAATAAACAATAAATCCAGGAAACTATTTAGGTATAGGGTGCACTTAAAAAAACGTTTTTTAGGATACAAGCCAAATATATGTACTCTAACATTAAAAAGGTAATATAGCTGAGTTGAACTGACCCATTTAGGAATGCACCGATTCCCAAGGGAAACTAGAAAGTCATTCTTCACAAGCAGACATCGCTGCCTCCACACAACCAGATACTGGAGATCAGATAAAGTGTTGCTGTACTTATCACTCTAAGCTTTAAAGCCTTGTGATAAATCTAATTACCCACTTAGATAATCAAAGGCTTTTTAGGGTAAATGACCTGCTTCATAGAAAAAAGTTATTGCATGTGAAGAATGCTGTATGAAAGAATGAAATTAGAACAAGTCTTTCCTCTCCTCTCCTCTCCTCTCCTCTCCTCCTCCCTCTCTTGTTCCTACCATATGGAGTTGGCTGTTGGCAGGACCCTTTTGGGGCAAAATCATGGCTGCCTTCTAGAGGCAGCCTCAGGGCATACAGGACATGGACCAGAGGCTGGAGCAGACATTGTACAAACAACACAAGAGTAAGTGGGGCCCATCTCCTTGCTCTGCAGGTATGAATGCTGACTGATTCTGAGCTCACAGAAGAGGTAGTTATGGCCCAGAACCTGCTGATGGCACTTTTCTGAATATAAGAATTTTGGACAAGGAAAACTGCTTGAAAATACTTCAAAAGATAAACCAATAGTATCTCACTGTGTCAGAAGGGGACTGAGTATATTATAGAGTTCCAGTGGTCTGATTGGTCAGTCACTGGTCCCCAATAAGCACTGTTCAGTCTAACTTCCCATCCTGGTCCATGCTGTTCAATCAGAATAGGGGCTTGTTGTCCTGGCCTGGTGACAGGGTGATCAGTTGATTGCAGACTCAACTTCCACTCAGATCACATTCTTGGATTGCAGTCATTCCCCATCAGGGCATATGCAGGAAGCAACTGATAGATGTTTCTCATATTGTTATCTCTCTCTCTCTCTCTCTCTCTCTCTCTCTCTCTCTCTCTCTCTCTTTCTCGTAAATTTTAAAAAACATGTCCTCAGGTGAGAATTTTTAAGGGGGGGGTCTTTCTTCCCCCTCACTTTCAACATTCACTTAACATGTCCAAAAGTGCCTCCCTGGGCAACTCTAGCTCTCAGCCTTCTCTTCCCTCTGAAACCTTCCTATCACCTATTGTCTGCCACTCATGCATCCCACACGTATCCCACAGGCACTGTAATGTTAGTGTTTACATGCATATCTTGGCTGATTAATTACACTGGGATTATTTAGGATCCCAGACATTGGCTTCCCCCACAGAGATGCTAAATGCTACTCTTTGAAGTCACTGAGTAGAGAAGTGAGTTAAGAGGCATACTTATGTAAATGTCCACCGTATAATAAGTGTCCTTTTTTAATGCCTGGAGTTTTCAGAGGTTTGTTGTTGTTTTTTAATTTATTGGGGTGATTTTGGTTAATAGAATTATATAGGTTTCAGATGTACAATTCTATAATATATCATATGTACAGTATATTGTGTGTTCACCACCCAAAGTTGCGGTGGTCTGTTTCTCTGTTTTCCGTGTCCATCACGGAAAACAACAGGTTCCTGAGTGGAGAAGCTGGGGACTAAGAAATTAGAGAAAGAAAGAGACAAGAAGGCAGAAATAGATTCATCAAGCTGGGTGCTGGGTGGGCGCCACCTCTCTGATGGAGAGACAGCAAAGGGGACCCCCGAAGCCATGCAGCAGGTTTATTTATAGGGTCAAAGGAGCTTATTTGCATTCTTAACTAGGCTCTAACATTACTGGATTTACATATCTAGACCCACCCCTGCTGACACCTGGACAGAGGTACTCTGCCAGTGCCTCAGGCTCAGCTAACAATATAAAGAAAGTCCATGTGCCTTCTCAGGCGGCCCTCTACACAAAGTCAAGTCTCCTTCCATCACCATTTATCTTGCTCTTTATCTTCCTCTGCCTCCCCGAATAAGTGCCTCCTTGACAGAAGAATGAATCAATCCAACCTCAGACTCAGTGTGGTGTAAAAACAGACCGAAGAGCACAAGAGAAGCTATATAAACCTCTGCCTTTCTGTAAATGTTTATTTGCCCTAGAGAAACAAATCAAACTTAGCTCTGAACATAGCAGGACTTGAAAGCAGGTATTTACTGAAGATGTCCATGAGGTCAGCGTCAGAGGCCTGAGAATCCCTGAGGTCATCTTTAAACAAGATTCACACTTGCAAAGGGTCTGCTTTGTCTCCACCTCACTATCATGGAGCTCTCATGACAAAAAAGAAACACAGAGAACTGACTTGGCCACGGAGGTGTGGTGACTAGGCCGGTTACTGGCCTGGCAACTCTGTGAGACACAGAATATAGAAGTGTGGTCCAGCAAGAGTTTCTTTACTTGAGGGTAGATTTTTGAGGGTTGAATTGGTATGAATTGCAGCTAACTCTTGGCTCTGGGCTTTTCTCACATGGCAGATTCCTTTGCATTGACTGCTGAATACTGACTGTGTCTTCATGAGCAATTAAAGAGAGTGTCCAGTCACCTATGTCCTCATTCAGACATGCATCCTTTATACTGTTTCTTTGCTGGTTCCATAGGAAGTAGAAGCAAAAGTAACCTTAACAGCATCCTGGTCATTATCCACAACAATCTTTGAAACTGGATTTGTGATTCTCAAACAGCTCAGGGGTGTGTTCCCACCCTGGAGAACAGGTCAGTACTGCTGGGGCCAGCCATGGCGGGGATCTCTCTTTTCCACATCCCACACAGAAAGAGAGATGAACGAACTGATTCTAAGGGGAGGCGGCCAGGAATTGAGAAATATTATAAATAAAGAGAGAAAACACAGAGATAGATTTTAAGCTGGGAGTTGGGTGGGCTGCCATACTGTCTGCTGGAGAGGCAGGAAGACAATGACGATGGCCTCTCCCAGTGCATTTATTTTATACCCCCAATACCAGGAAGTTATCACCAACTTATTTGCATTCTTAAGTAGGCCCTAGCATGCCTGGTCCTGCCCCTGCTGACACATGGGCTGATATAAAGGCTAAGCTGACAACATATCCACCATCTTGGGGAAACATCTCTGCCTACGCCTTGAGTTCAGCTGACAATAATTAAAGAAAATTGCCCATGTGACTTCTCAGGTGGCCCTCTACACAGTACACTTGTCTTGACACTCTGTGGCCTTCAGCCTTGATCCTGGAGATGAGGTGGTTTGCTTTCAATCACAAGGAGCAGGCCATGACCAGGGAAACTTTCAAGCCCAAAGAAGATAAGACATCAGTCTGGATAGCACCAAATTTTATTCAAAGCCTTCATGTGTGGACCTCCTGTAAGTTATCTGACCATGTGTTTGGAAAGGACCTAAAAATTCCTGTCATAATGAAACCACAAGAACTCTTGTAAAACAGAAACATTTTAAAAACTGGGGGAAACATTTCTTTTATCTCAATTTGCTTAAAGATATCAAACACAACTAAGCACAATTCTCTTAGGTATTTCTTCTTGGATTTTATTTCTTCTGAAACATTTGGAATCAAAACATACTTTAAAAGTCTAATACCCCATATTAGCAATTACTATTTTAAAAACCAAAGCCTTTCCCCTCGAAAACTTAAACTTCAAACCTCATATGGAATTAACCAGCTCTTCAATGTTTCTTAAAATAAGTCCTATGTGATTTTTATGTATTATTTTGAACTCTCTGTTGACTTGGAAACGGCAGAGAATTTTTCCCCCTTTCATATCTCCTTCTCAGGATTGCTTCTCAAGGACAAGGTGCTCTCTATCAGCAGGAACCAAAGGGGGGCCCGTACCCTACACCCCATAATCTTTACAAATAAACCAATTTTTTTGTCCAGTGGATTTTCGTAGGTGCTGTCTTCTTGATTAAACTGCTAAAATGAAGCCCTGCCTAGCTGTCATACATTGCTACTTTTGGCCTATGCTTGAGGAAGTCCTATTCTGGTCCTCCTCCAACCACACATCCCTTCACATAGCAAAAGAGAAATCAAAGTCTCCTCATTCTACCCCCACATTTCTAGAAAATGCCACAGGCAGTCAGGTCTCCAGAATTCCCTGCCCAAATGGCCAAACCCTGTTTCTGTGGCCGTATCATGGAGTCCTGTCTGAGGGTCACACAGTGAGATAGGTACAATTAGAAGAATAGGTCTTGAAATATGCTCATAATTTTTATGATATAAAATTTACTTAAAATAATCTCTTTCCATTGTCAGATATTCAAGGAAATTTTAAAGGTTGAGAGGACCTTGGAGAGCACTCACTTCAAGTTTTATAGTTTGAAACTGTGGGTAGGAGGAGGGTCTTGATCTTGGCAGGAATTTTATCTCTAACTATTATAGGCTCACAACCCCTTTTTGAAACTTTTGTTGCAACATGTATTTCGAAGTTCAGAATTCAGGGCATGTTAGAAAGCTGATAGAGTACATATAACATAAAACATCACACCCCCAGTGGGGCCTGGGACCAGCCCCATAATCAAAGGCAGTAATAATTCTGCAAGAAACATCAATTTCACACTGTTACAGGCGGAATTGTGCTCCTCCCATTCTTATGTTGACATCCTAACCCACAGTACCTGGGAATGTGATTGTTTGGAGAGAGTCTTTAGAGAGGTAATTAAGTTACGGGGTGTGTCCTAATCCAATGCAACTGGTATCCTTACAAGAAGAGAAAATTGGGACACAGACAGAGGAAGACCATGTGAAGACAAGGAGAGAGGGCCATCTGCAAGCCAAGAAGAGAGGCTTCAGGAGAAACTAACCCTTTCAGCACCTTGATCTCAGACCTCCAGCCTCTAGAATTGGGAGAGAAAAACATTTTCTGTTCTTAAAGCCACCCACGCCTATGGTGCTTTGTTATGGCCTCCCTAGCAACTGATAAACCCACGGAGATGATAAAGAACTTCATATCAGTTCAGGTCATGTTCCAAATGAGTGTGACAAAACTCAGGGCATTTGGGATTTTCAGAAGAGAACAGAGGTGGCCTGTTCTGTCTGTGGGCCTGTGGACAAGTTGTTTGACTCAGCCAAGAGCCTGGAGTCACAAACCTTTCCAGGTACAGAAAGAGCAACCTGTGAGTCCCTTCCGTGCTGTGGAACCACCTCCAGCCTTGGCTACCCATGTCTCCAGCTGCCTATGAACAGATCTGGCCAATAAATAACTGCTGTTATACAAGATCCCTCTGCAGGAAAAGCCCGACTTAGCCTCTCACCAGGTCCTCCCTAATTGGCTGAATTCTTCAGATTCTTTGAATTCTATAGCCTTATTACTCCTTCCATTTTTGTACCATTTGGTAATTGACTTTACCCACCTCTTCATTCTACTAATATTTTATATGATTTCTACAATAAATCATTAAAAGGGGGATCATTTTGGTGCTTCTGTTGGGTAATAAGCAACTTAAGCACGTCTATAAGAGAAAAATAAAGCATTTGTAAATAGTTTTATTTACCATCTTGCTATCCTTTGCCCACTTTTCCAAATCCTGGATTAGGATAAGCAGCCAGCTGAAAAATTGGACAGTTTATATATTTTTTAGCAGTGAAAAACAAGATCAGTTACTAAATTATTTAAAGAAGCAGTAATTTGCATTCCCCAGATTTCTTCTTTAGCATTCTTTGGCGTTGTTTCTTGACTTCCTTGTTTTCCCTAAACTGAATCATCATCCCTTAAAATTCTACTTTGCATGTTCCTCCCTGAGTCACTGAAAACCTTGCTTTCAAAGACTAGTTTATTTTCTATTACATGCTCATATAACAATAACAATACTAACAGTAATGATGATGACAATAATAATAATAGAAGCTAGCACTTATGCATCCTCATGCCAGGCTCTATTCCAACCACTTTTGCATATAATTAATTTAATTATCAGAAATCTGTTGCTGTTGTGTTGTTTTGGTTGTTGTTACTATTAAGCCCATTTCATAGATTTAAAAAAAAACCAACACACTGAGACACTGAGCAGTAAAATAACTTGTTCAAGGTCATGCCTAATAAGAGAGGGAACTGGGACTTGAACACAAGCAGCCTGGCCAGGGGTTCCAGGCTCATCGCCAATAACCCTGAACCCATCCAGCTGTTCACTATTTCCATAGGTAAACGTGGATTGCCACACACACAATGAGAAACATTACTCTCAGTATATACATGCAGACCTTTCAAATGCCCTTTTTTTTTTTTCAAGACTTTATTTTTTTTTTAGAGCAGTTTTTTAGAGAAGTCAAGAGATTTCCCATATATCCTCTGCCTCCACACTGCACAAATTCCCCCATTATCTAAATCACTCATCAGAATGCTACTTTTTCTTTTTTTTTTAAACCAAGGATGAACCTAGATTGACCCATCATAATCACCTGAAATCCACAGTTTACCTTACTTGATGCTGGTCTATGGGTTTGGACAAATGTGTTATGACATAACCCATCATTCCAATATCATATAGAGTATTTTCACTTCCCTAGAAATCCTCTATGCTTTGCCTATTCATCTCTTCTCACCCCACCTCACTTCTTGGGGTGGCATTTAAGCAGGGAAGTAAAACATAGGGAAGACAATAACAACCACCTTCAAAATGGAGGCAGCATTGTTTTCTATCCCTCTACATTTCTCTGCCCTCACTCATGGGAGGTCATATTATACTAAACTGATTAGTAAGATGATACAACCCTGATGGAGGCATATTTTCTAAAAAGCAGTAATACTGTGGTTTTAAAGGTCACTACTTATATGTGGCTCTTTGTTCCTCACGCCTCCATGCTCTCAAGGCTTCAAGTTCTGCCAGAGTAGATACAAGAAAACCAGCGTGGGCTCCTTGCTCTGCATACCGACGGTCCTCCAGCAATCTGAGTGGTAAGACAACCAGCACCATCCTGCTCCCCACCCAGTTCCTCCTGGCACAGGAATCTCCTCTATCAATTGTTTACTAGTTGTAAGATTTGGATTTGGGGTTTGGGAAACAGTAAGATTCCCCTGATGCCCTTGGGCCAAATTATTAGGGCTTTTCACTAGTGCTTAGCAAGAAGCCATGTTAAGAAGAAAGTAGTTCTCCGACCTCTTTTTCTGTATGTTTATCTCCTTAGAGACTCCACAGGGAGGAGAGCTGACTGGTTCAAGGCTGGGTTTGGGTATTGCTGAATTCCCAAGCCAAAGTGTGTATAATAATACCCCAATCTTGCCATTACTTGCAACATAAATATCGGAATGACAGTTGTGTAAAAGAAGGATAAAACAGACTTCAATGCTTTAATAGACAGAAATGGAATATTTGAGTTCTTATAGGCAGGAAAAATTTACTAACAATGAAGCAAAACTTTCCAAAAGTCATAATTTATTCTGAAAATGACCATTCCAAAATGGCTTCCTACCACCAGAAATGCTAAAATGGGTCTTGGAAAGCAAGGACAAACAGAACATTAGGTTAATAGTAGAAAGGCATAAATATTAGACTCAGCTTTTCCAATAAGTAGCTCTATGAATCATATTACACCTCTATGTCTGGTGTTATTGATCCTTAATGACCACCAAAAATCCTTTGGTTCTGTATTGTCTTATTGAGCATCTAATCTGTGCTTGACACCAGGTCAGTCAGAAACTTTCAAATAATGGAGCCATGTTTCTATGTGTGTTTTTTATTTTATTTTATTTGCTTCCTACATAATTTTACTTCCTCAAACCACTGTCCACTTTCTCATTTTTACTTTGTTTACATTTTAAAAAAATTGTTTGTTTGGTTCTTTGTTTCTGGGACCTAAATACCTCAAGTTGCCTTGTACCTCCCATGTCTGTATTTTAAACAAATGCAAAAATAATAAGTTTTAAATAGTATTTCTTATAGTTTCTATAGGTGGTAGACTGAGTTTAATGAATTGCATTTTTATCTTAACATTTTGAATATGCTTTAATCCAGAAATAAATATCAACTGGAGAAGATTCTCCTTTCCCTATGTGGCTCAAGACCAAGAAATATGTTTTTATATGTTGCTAATGTTATGCATAAGATAGATTTTCAGTATTCTTTTCATTGAATGCCAGACTCTCATTTCCAGAATTTTTTTAATTCCATGTGTTTCTTCAGAAAAGAGGAATAATCAGTCTTGTAATACATGATGGTTGAATAGCATTAAAAGAGCTGCAGGCTATTTATAGCAATTAGACCATAAAGAGGGGAACAAACCATATGTACATTGATTATGTCCATAAAATATAACATATGAAAATAAATTCTGACAGTGATGGTGGAACTATTTGCATGTCACATGTCAGCATACACCACTGGAATTAATGAAAAGGATTTGTCACAATGCTTTCTTTTTTAATCTGGAAAGGTCAATTTGCCATAATAAATATTAGCCATGGCTAAAATAGGATGACATTTTAGGACCACTTCCTTAGTCTCTAATTCCATCATAATCCCCAGGAGATGCAGAGTGTCACATCTCAATCAAGACTTGCTCCAAACTCCAAGACACCAGAACTGTTTGCTTCTAAGAGTCTCCTAAGTCAATAGAAGCAAACTTGATTTCTAGGGACTAAGGCCCCAACCGTTATGTTAATGGCAGAAATACCACTTAACTGCAGCTGCTGCTTCATCTTACAGAATGGACTGTGCCAATGAGGGAAACACTTCCCCCCCTTCTTCACTTCCAGCCTTCGGTCCAGAGAGCAGGAAAAGAAGCAAGACAGGAAAGATGCAAAACAAAGCACCAATGAATTAGAAGGTGTGGTCCACCCCCTGAGGGACTCAATGCAATTGAGAGATGGAATATGTATGCATAAAATAATTATAGGCTGACCAAACATGTTCCTATTTGTAATCTTCCAGTGATTTTGAAGAAGGGAGGGAGGTCCCTTCTCTGATGTGTTCCCTTTTGATGTGAGCGCCTTACTGGCTCTGGCCTCCCACCACTACATCTGCTGGGTGCTTTTCTCTGCTGCTTTCCCCTATCCTACCTTCTCATGAAAGCACCACAGTATTGATATACTCTTCATTTCTCAGAAATGCTCTGTCGAGTGGGTTTTCTGTGGGAAAATTGGAAAGACTTGCTGATTCCTCTCTAAAGGCCTGAGCAAGAGAAAAGCTGATGCTACTCCTGTCGATCTGATATCTAATCCACATTGGAAATATCACAAGGCAATAAGCGTGATCAGTGTTCAAATTTTATCTGCCCATTAAGACCCCATTCAAATGACCATCTACTCCAGGAAGCCTCAGCTTAAAGTAGGTCCTCTTTCCTCTGAGTCCCTGTATTTTCTATCTGCAACTCTTTTGTGGTATTATTAGTGTTGCCAGGTGTTTGTAATCTCTCCTTCTAAACTATGCATTTCTTGAGGACATGATGCGTCTGAAACATCTTTGGACATTTCACATTGCCTAAAACAGAGATTGACTGTAGTAATGATTTGTTAAATGAATAAGTAAATTTATTAATGTTGAAATAATAGGCTATACATGACATTCATAAATACTGAGGCTTTGAATACACAGGTAAACAGGCTAGAGTTGAATTGGTTAAGCAAGGCATTTACATAGGTAACTTTTGAAAAATTAAAATGGTGAATGTGGATTATTAATAGCATTTTGAGAGAGAACAGTATTATTGGAAAAGACCATAATCCAAGAACATAGCTCTGAATTTATAATAATTCTCACTCTTTCCCATGGAGAAGGAAAACTAAGTTCTAGTCCTCTTGTGTTGAAGCAGAGTAGAGGGGGTGAGGCTAAGGAATAATAAAACTGACTAATCTGCCCCCGGGGGTGTATGGGGGACACAATACTCACACATACATATTCTTTATAAGATAGGAGCAAAATTTGATAAGGCACAAACATTATTAAGTAATTCCAAGAATACTATATGATATCCTTTCAAAAGCACAGCAACCCATTTCCCATGTTAAGTTATTCCACTAATAACTGGCCTAATCCTAAGGCATTTACATAAACTACTCAGGTGAGAACAAATGATCTGCTGGACTAGACCAGTTTGGTAGAATCCCACTCACTTCTATATTCAATGTTCATTTATTCAAATATTCATTGAATCCCAAATGCACATAAGGCACTGTGCTAAGCAATTTGGGAAATGTATACAAGATTAAGACAAGCTTCTGTCCTCACAAAAGTTATAGTTTGAAAGATCAGAATTTTGTGAGGCACAGCAAATAAAAGATTTACATAATTTTTGTTACATGTGAATATAAACAAATAGCTTGGAAAGGACTTTTAGGGGCAATCACTGATCTAAAGTGCTTCATGGACGAGGTGACTTTTGGTCTAGACCTTAGCAGAGAGTGTAGCCACATGAAGTTTTACAAAGAGTATTACAGACAAAACAGCAAGGCATTTTTTAAGTACACGGGAGTACATAGTTTATTCCTGGAGCATTAACAATCTGAAATTCTAGACTCATTTGAAAGGAAGGAAATTATGGGGAACAGAAAACAAAATAAAAAAAGAATCGTGGGTTGGGCACAGATTGTACATGAGATTTTCTACCAGTCCTAATGCCTATTTCATGCACAAGAGTTTCCAACAGCTCAAGCAGCCAGTGATTTTCCCATGGCTGGAATTTACCTGTGTTATTGAAAGCAGCTGTTTGGTTTCCCTTGGGTAACACTCCAATTTATTACCTTGAAGTAGGGATTGTTTTCATTTTCAAAAAATTAAAAACCATTCAACATTGTATATCATGATATATTTCTTGAAGATTCTGATAAAATCTTTTAGACATTCAAAAGCAAGAAAGTTCCATTTAACCACACTACATTAATTTATTCTGTAAATAGGGAGCATAATCTTATAGCATTTATAGCAGCAAAACCAGAACCTCTTAAGTTGATAAATGAAGACAAGAGTACCAGCCCTAATTTACATTTCCAGATTATAGGCACAGTAATGAAACCCTTTAGGATTATTAAAATGTATTTTGTACAGTATATTTATTGCTTGGAATTTCTTATTTATGACTCATAGAAAGATGAAGCTAAGTGAAATAAAACGCAAACTAAACTTTCACTAGAATAATGAGATCCTATTCACTCTTTTAGCCAACTACACTTTTATTAAGTTTTCAATAGTTGTGTTGGTTTGATTCTAGGGAGCAATGCTTTTCACTTTACCTATCTTGGAGACCTTTCTTAAATAAACTAATTTGGCATAAAGAAAACATTGTATGTAAGTCTTGGAGCTGAACTTTATTATTTAAAACACCTGGTGGGTAAAGGTTTATTTCATGTGAAATCACAAAGAGCAAATAATTTAGAGTTTTTTCTGATAGAATTATTAATGATCACGCTGGGGCTAGCTGGCTGTTGATCTGGCATTATCTTAATACTTAGGAAAGAAGTCCCAGAGAAAAAAGTACCACGATCATCCTCCAGCCACATCACAGAATTAGCAGCATGTCCCACTTACAAAGTATAGCAGAACATCTGTTATGATTTTTCTACTCCCAGAAAATTGTCCTCACTCAAACTAGAAGAAATTTCTGAACACACCTTAGATAAAGTGCTTCAATATACTGATCGTGTCGCCTTCTCACCCATACAGAGAAACAAAATGTGATTCTCAATGCAGACCACACTGGCTGGAAGCCAAAAATACTTCAAGTCTTCTGAAACGTAAAGTGTTAGCTCACAGAGTATGCACAAAGCAACTGAGAGCTCTGCATAGTCTGACTACACAGTGTTTGCGAGTCACTACTATCACCAGAAAGTTTGAGCAAGTTATTTCCCCTCTCTGGGCCTCAGTTTCTCCATCTTCGAATGTGGATAATGGTACTAATGTTAACCTACAACACAGGGTTGACATGACTATAAAAGAAGTTAATAAGTGTAAGTGCTTAAAACAATACCCAATGAATATTTTTAGAACTCAGTGTAAAATATAAGCCCTGATTACCTGTTATCTTTGTTATAAAATATAATCTACGCTAATAAAGATTTTTTATTTTGTGATGCCCATCAGCCAATCAGGAGTGCATATGCAATTTAACCTTACAAAGATGGTGGCAGCTTCCTCCTTGCCGTCCCAGCCACTCCAGGCCTCTGGGCAGCATGCATGCAGGCTCAGAGTGGCTGGGCAGAGCAGAACACTTGCTATGAAAGGGAGGGTGGGGAGCAGAGGGAACTGTAGGAGTGGCCCTCCAGCTGGAGTGAAGACTGATGGCTGCGGCCTAAGCGAAGATGGAAGGTGGTGGCCAGAGCGAAGGCCTGAGTCCTGGGTGCCAGAGGAAAACTGGTGCTGGCAGCTAAGAGAAGGAAGGCCTATTGCACAAATCTTAGTGCAACAAGACTCTAGTCATTTATAAGCTTGGAAGATAAGTCTGGATTTGAATCCCAGAGGCTCACTTTGAAATTCTATAATATTGAATGATGAAGAGGATGACAACCTGATAATTCTTTCCTGATATTTTATGTATATTATCTCATTTGTATTTCACAACCATCCTGCAAGGTAAGTATTATTTTTAAACTCATCTTCCAGATGAGGCAACTAGAAGGGGTTTGTAATTACCAAGAGGTACAGAGTTGCCTAGAGGCAGATTACTTTCCTATGCTGTTTACCACTAGCCCATACTGCCTCTCCAGATTTTATGCTGTCTAGAATTAGGAAGATCCGAAATAAGCTACAGTAAATGGTAAAAAAAAAAAAAAAAAAAAAAAAAAAAAAACAGCAGCAGTGATTGGGATTCTGGTGAAAACTGTAAGGCATGAGGACTTACTGGAAACGGTGAGCGCTTGAAGCATGAAGTTAAAATGTTGAAGCATTCCACCGCAGCCAAGGAGGGCACGTGCAGAACCCTCTGCCAGTTCTCTATGGACCTGCACGAAGGCAGCCCTGAGGTGGCATGGCCTCTGTGTGCTAATCAAGAGACTTGAACAATAGTTCAGCTCAGACCTCTAAAACAATACATGTCCAAGGGCCCTGTAAACAGGATCCGAAATGTCTTTTCGCACTTGATATTGTTTGCTGACACCACTCTGAAGGAAACGGAATGCAGACTCAAACGTGCTCTGGCAACACTTGCTCTCGCTGGGATATACCCTACTTACATATTTGTCCTATTCTGTTTCAGCACTGCCACAGGTTGCCCAAAGATGTATGAAGGCAAGATGAGTGAACTTGGGTGGGTCAAGCAGCCCCAAACCGATTTGGAGAGCAGGCCTTGGGGAAGGAAGGTACCGCCCTTCTGAAACTTTGCCTGAGGGTTTATAAATGGAATGGATCCAGCCTCCTCCTTTATAACAAGAAAAGCTCTGCCAAGGGGTGTATGGAAGCAACAATTTTGTTTTGCTGCAAGGGTGTGGACCACAAATAAGTGGGATTTGAGAAGCCTTATAAAAGTGGGGAAATAGAAAGAAAACAAAAAGCAGTAAATGGAAAAACCAGAGGGTGGGGGGAGGGGAAATGAGACTGAAGAAAGAGAACAAAAAAGCTTAAAAAAGAGTTTTCTTGCTGAGGCCGGTTTGGCTCAGTGGTAGAGCGTCAGTCTGTGGACTGAAAGGTCCCGGGTTCGATTCCGGTCAAGGGCATGTACATTGGTTGCGGGCACATCCCTGGTAGGGGGTGTGCAAGAGGCAGCTGGTCGATGTTTCTCTCTCATCGACATTACTAGCTCTCTATCCCTCTCTCCTCCTCTCTGTAAAAAATCAATAAAATATATTTTAAAAAAAAAAAGTTTTCTTAAGCTTTTGTACTTTAATATTCTCCTCATCTACCCAAGAAAAACTGTAGCAATATCTGTACTACCTGCCTTATCTTTTGGTATGCGCTTTTAACTATAAAATAAAAATAAATAAATAAATAAAAAAGGCATAGGTCAGGTTTTTTTACAAACCCCAATTCAGCCCAGAAGCTGCCCCAGGGGGCCCAGCAGTTCTGAGTCCCTGAAAGTTCCCTGGCTGAACATTTTTATAAAAAGAAGGGAAAAATGGCTTCCAAGACATTCCTAGAATTGTGAACTGGCCTGCACAACTAATAGATTATTTCTGGGTTGTACCTGGAAGACTGTAGGCCTTTCCTCTCCCACAATCTTGTTCCAGGTCACTGTATACTGCAAAGGAAGCTAGTTCAGATTCAGCAATACTTCCAAACAATCATTATCAAGTAGGTACAGAAGCCATTATACAAATCTGTCCTTGGAAGCTCAGTCCTGTCCCAACTCCATGCCCCTCAGAACAAAGTGAACTTTGCATGAAAGAGCCACTTGGGGCAGGTGGCGAGTCAGTCCCATAGAAGTTGAGCTTCTGTTGAAATCAGGTACACCAGGGTTGAAAAATAGCAGGCACAGAGAAGGACAGGAGGCAGCATTCCTTTAATTTTACATGGAGGGTGGAAAAGCCAGTGGCCTGTGCAATATATCTAACCAACACATAATCTGGTACACTTCACATCTCACCAAGGAAATCTAATCTCTGGCACTTCCTACATTAATTGAAAACTGTCTAATGTAGATTGAGATAGCAGTAGTTGAAGGTTTATACCTCAGGCCCTCAGAAAGTGCCATACTGGCTATACTCTTCCAAATGCTACCTTTCTGGTGGATACTCTGGATTAATATACTTCAAATATTAACTAGGAATAGATTAAAATAATTTATGCCCACTCACTCACACATGTTATCATCCACACTAAATATTTTAAAGCTAAAGTATAGCCACTGTTGAAGCATATTAATGATCCCTCCTTTGGAAAAACCACTGTCTAAAACTGCTGTTCGAAATTCTCTGCTATTTTTAGAAGGTCCTTTGCTCTGTAAGTCAACTAAGTTATTTTTAGATGGTCTCTTATTCTGTAAAAATAACTTTGTTTTTTAGCTTGAATAATAGAAAAGATAAACTTAACTGACCTTGCAAGCTAGCCATCTAAAGGGGCTGATACACTAATACTGATAATAATTCCCATATTCTCATGCCAAGTGTTTGTTCATTATATATCCAGGGTTACAAGATGTCTGTATAGATATGATAGATGTTTGTTAGATATGATATATACCCAAGGTTACAAGGTGTCTGCAAAAATAAGTTACACAAAGACCTAGAAGGATATAAAAAGGGAATACTCCTTTCTGTGGTTGTTCAGAATTTGACAAAGTATTATGCTCTGACCCCGCATGCAATAAACGACTTCTAATTAATTGGCTTGTTAAGGCGTCTTGTACCTAGCCCACTGATTGATAATAAAACACTGTTACAGCCCATTATCTTTGGTCCTATAGCTAAGTAAGGAGGCCAGCTGGAATGGGAGCTTAGTGTGACCCAAGACAAATGTTTCTATTACTAAACGGAGTTTCCAGTACACTAAGAGAAAATGCCATGTACACAGAGAAAACAAAGTGAGAGGAACCAGCCTTAAGTTTGCAAAGAATAAAATTGGTGTTTCTGTTGCTTTAAAATCCCATCCTACGCTTTCAGTGAATAAGACAACTGGCTATTCGTTTAAGAAAAAATAATTCTGACTCTGCTTTACATGTTTATTTAAAGTAAATTCCAGATGATTGATAATATATTGATACATAAAATTGTAAAATGTAAAAATTCTTTAAGCCAACATTTTTCCTTTTCAACATTTGCCTTAATGAGATAATCACATACATGAAGTATGCCCATGTAAAAGTATGGCTGAGTACATCATTGCGTTAGTAAAAAGTGAAAACAATTAAAAGTCATCAATAGGGGATTAAGGAAATTAGTGTAATTGACTACAATGAACAACTAAGCATCCATCAAGCATACATCATTGTTGATATGATGACCCCATATGTTGTTGAGCATTTATTAAGGTCATTGGAGGAGAAAACAATATAGTTGATCATCCTATATAATAAAAGGCTAATATGCAAATCAATCAAACAGCGGAACAACTGGTCACTATGACGCACAAGGAGGCAAGGGCTTAATGCAGAAACTGCCCCCTGGTGGTTAGTGTGCTCCCACAGGAAAAATGCCGCTTAGCCAGAGCCCTGAGCTGGGCTTAGTGGCAATGGTGGGAGCATCTCCTGCCTCTGCAGCAGCACTAAGGATGGTCTAAGCCAGTGGTCGGCAAACTCATTAGTCAACAGAGCCAAATATCAACAGTACAGCGATTGAAATTTCTTTTGTGAGCCAATTTTTTTAAACTTAAACTTCTTCTAACACCACTTCTTCAAAATAGACTCGCCCAGGTCGTGGTATTTTGTGGAAGAGCCACACTCCAAGGGCCAAAGAGCTGCATGTGACTCATGAGCCGTGGTTTGCCAATCATGGGTCTAAGCTAGCAGTCAGACATCCCCTGAGTGCTCCTGGACTGTGAGAGGGATCAGGCTGGGCTGAGGGACACCCCCCACCTCAACTGCACAAATTTCATGCACCAGGCCTCCAGTGTGAATATAAAATTGTAAGCATGTGCGCATACCGTGTGAAAGTTCACTGAAACATTTAGGGTGACTTTCTCTGAACGATGAGAATCACAATGAATTTTGCCTTCATTTGCATCCATTACACCTTCTCTTAGAAACAAGTATTCTTCCACTTCAGTTTTTATCACCAGGCATGAGTATATACTTTTTAAAGTCAGATTTCCCACTAGACTATTAGTTCTAGGTAAAAAGAGACCATTATACCCCAGTTTTTACTAAGGATCTGACACTGAGTAGAGAGTCAATATATCTTTGCTACATGAATCTGATGAAAGGGGAGTGCCAGATAGAGGGACAAATTTCATATTCTGGGCAATGAGCAGGGTTTATGATAGATGACCTTCCTAACAAGATTTTCAAATGACTAACCAGGTAAGTAGAAAGCCTACATCCTGAAGCATTTGATAAAAAGCTTAATAACCTTGGATAAATATTTTTGACTTACATACAAAAACTTATAAATCTGAAGATTTAATGGCAGACACTAAACGTCACCGAATAAAAATTGAATTTTCCACTTCTGGGGTTTAGCCTTTGGAAATTGCATATACATGCAATATATACCTACACACAAACACACACATGTTATATACAGGGTGTCCCAAAAATGCATACACACTCTAATAGCTTTTAATTCACTTAATTTTTTACTACTTTTAAGGTTTAACTAATTTGAAATAATGGGTGAAGTCAGACTATGCTTTGAACAAAAAAAAATTTACCCACTAGAATTTTTTTTATAGATACATAAAAGATAAAGTTTACAGTATGAAACCAATAGCAGTTGATGAATTGAGGGCAGATATTGAACAAGAATACACACAAATACCAAATGAACTGGTTGTTGATGTTTGTGATTCCATTGCTTTGTGTTATCAGCAGTGCCTGGACCAGAATGGTCATCAGTTTGAAAACAGGCATTGACAAAAAAAATTATTAATTTCTATTGATTCTTTTAAATTTTGAAAATGAACTGCATGCTAATAAACACTGACTTTATAATCATTCAAAGTGTATATACACTTTTTGGGACAGACTATATATACATTCACAAACCATAGAGCATATCAGAATTAATTTTCTATGAGTTATCTTCTACAGAATCATGAACAACTCTCATCTACTAAGAATAGTTATAGCAAACAAATTCCTAAAGCCACCTAAGTAACAAAATCTGTAAGTAAAATGAAAACCGTGTTAATGGGTGCCTCCAAAAAAGAGAAACCATTCAGGAAGCCAAAGAGAAGTCAATTTTGCTACAGAATATGTTAAGAAAAGAAAAAAATAATAAGATATTTATTTGTTCTCCACTATTTTTCCCTTTATGTGCCAATTGATGATGATAATAATGATCTATAGTCTGATCATTATAGGGGTCTGATACTGGAAAAATATGTTATAATATTCTATGTTTGAACAAGAACTATATTTATTCCAAATAACATTTAGTATCTTCAGTCTCATAAGGGATTTATCTAAATTTTACTTTAAATTTTAAAAGAAGCTTCTCTTCACAAATAGAAAATGGGGAATCCCTTCTGTCAACAGAAAAATTCCAATAGGAAAAATGTATCATCTTTCTGACAGAAGTAGTTGCAAATTGATGACTATTATATTGTTCCAGTCTTATGTGATTATGTGATTTGTTTCTCTCTAAATCCTTAAAAAATTTAAAAATGTTATTGGAAACATCTTTCAAACACCCCAGGTACTTCATTTTCCATTTCCATCACTTAAATAAATATTGTGTGTGTTTGTGTGCCCATAATTGTAATAAAGCTTCAACTCAAGAAGCTACAGAAAGAAATGATTTCTTTAGAGATGAGATATATCTCTAAAATGTTTCAATTAATACCAGACGTGGTCTTATCATCTTCAATATTCCACAGACAGTCTATCACATTCCTTATGGACTGCTGTCTTTTTATAAACATTTCCCATATGGCAGAGAGGAAAGCTTCTGAGGAAATGTTAATAGACTAGAGTTTCAATCATTTCTGGCTTTTTTTTCTGAAAAAATGTGGAGGTGGGGGGAGCATCATGCTGAGGTCATTTGTGCACAGTTCTTTTTTCTAAGGTTGGGCTATTTTGTTTGAACTCTGTCAGCTGTGAGCATCAGCAATGCTTGGGGTTACTGAATTCTTAATATTCAAGAAATGTTCAAGTTTTTTTTTTTTTTTTTACTTCATGATAGCTACAATTGTACATACAGATATCAAAGACCCTTGGGTTTATTTTTCTTCTTAAAGGGTTGCTGTAAATTTAAATTCTCATTTAGCCCTGGAGAGAAGAACCTCGAGCAATCTCCATAGATTTCAATTTTGCCACCAGGCTGCTGGGGCATGCAAAGAGATCAAGTAGAGTCAAATGAGACCTAAGCTGTTCAGTGAATTTTGAAGTCTAGATTACAGCTACCTCCACTCTCACACTCAGCTGCCTCAGCCCTTAGGAAACAGGCCCATCAGGAAGAGTCTGTGAGAAAAGGCAACCTTTCCTTATAACATAGTTACATAAGGTTGCCTTCTCATCTCTATGTGCCTCCAAAAACAAAAGGCATGAGATACTTGAATCATTAGGATATTTCTAAACTTGCCTAATATAGTCTTCCTCGGGAAATCATGTAGTATAGCCACAGGCTGTGGAAAAAACGCTATTGAATCCCTTCTCATGCTGGAACATTCCCTAAGAAAACCTTTTCTAAAGAGGCTGTAGCTGATTGTGTCTGGGGCAAACTCTGCCACATTTTGCTTCCAATAGCAATAGCCTGTCCTGGGACCAAAGGCCAATTGGCCCATTCCCAGACAGGCTTTTTTTTTTGCCACTTCTCTGCCAGACCCTCTGTCCCAGTAGAGTTACTCACCTCCTATCTCCCAAGGTAGTTTTGGGGAAGGAAAGACCCAAATTGCAAGTCGGAACGTTTTTTATATCTTCATGGTAAGAGTATAAAAAGGAGATATAAGGATCTTCATTTAAAAACTCTTATCAAAGGTTATAAAATTATGGCATCGGCTCAAATCCAATGATGAATAAAGACAGCCCTCCATTCTCTCTCTCTCTAGGAAATGACAGTCATCCAAGATACTTTGAAAAGTATTATATCTGGAAGATTAAAAAATATATATAAAATTAAACAACTAAGAAATAGTTATGAGATATGACAAAGACAGACTTGAAAGGAAATTAAGTAAACATTCTTTATGTGCCACTGTATGCCCAGAACTATTACAAAAGTACATCTAGATATTTTAAATTTCACATTAATTAGTGTGTCTCTGCCACTAAACTGTTAGCTTGATGACTGCCGGGACTATGGCTCACCACTGTACTACCTTGTCTAGCAACGTGGCACATAGTGGGAACTCAATAAATATTTTTTGAATAAATAAATGAATGAATTTGTGGTATGAAGAGACTTGGTATTCCTAAGAATCAAATATTAAATGCTGTATATTGTTTTTAACATCCAGCCCATTTTATTTCTTTATATCTATTAGAAAACGAATTGCATATTTAGGCAGAGTTCTCTTTTTCTGGTCTAGCCACCACACTACATTTCCCAACCTTCCTTGCAATTGGAGGAATCATTGGATGAAGTTCCAGCCAATGAAATGAATGTTAGAATGGCATGCATCAGATCACTAGCAATGCAGTTATTAATGTATAGGCCTTCTTCACATTTCCTCCCTTCCCCCATATGTGCAGTTGAATAAAGAGAAGAATAAGGTCCTAGAAGATGTTTAAATCAACAATGGAATGAGCCTGGGTCCCTGAGTAACTATGTGGAGCAAAGCCCTTCATTGATCCATTTCAAACTATGAAGCAAAATAAACTTATATCATACTAAGTTATTTAAACATTGAAGCTGTTTGTTATAGCCATTTTTTATTGGCTAATAGACATGGATTATAAAATAAAACTATTATTTACTAGGATATTATATTCCCCCAAAGATTCTTTAAAAAGCACATTTAGTGTATTTAGTATAGAGCAGAGCAGAGAAAATTAGTAATATTAGAAATGGTAAAACCCAAGTATCTCTCCTCCTTATTACTTGTCTCTATTCCAACTTCACTGTACCTTTATAGATCAGGCAAAAGGGAATAAAATATTCTGGGAGAAAGGGAGGTTGAATAAGGTGGCAGTCTCAAATGTTCTCACCACAGCTTTGTAACATTTGGGTTCTTTTCCTTAGCTAGAGAGACTATTTCACAATATTATACTCACACACCTGCCTTCATATATATATATATATATATATATATATAGCTATGGAAAGAATTTTATTTTCTTTCAAGGTTTGTCCCATAATAGCAAACATTTAATGAGCACAAAGTTTGACTATATAAGTGACTCGTGTGCAGCTTTTAAATTCTAAGCACCATGCAAAATGGTTAAACTTGTTCTTTAAAATTGTGCTTACTTCAAAACGTTCCTTAAATTTCCTTAGTGCTGTTCATAATATAACATCTCCACAAACTAAGTGATCTAAGAAGTAAAAATTATACAGTTATATAATTTTAGAGATAAAGTAAAGATTACTATACCATTGCACAAATTATTATCAACTTTCTGTTTTCCTACCATTATAGGTTGGTGATGTAAGAAAGAAAATGAACATAAACCCAGGTTTTGAAAACTTTTAGGCTGAAAAAGATTTAGTTTGTTCTATTTACTTAGTCTCTTGGCACTATTCTCCTTGTTAGGAAATCAACTTTCTCCTTTTCTCTATGGAAAACCAGATCTATAAAATAGAAGCCAAAAGCATCATTCTGAAGGTCCATAAAATAATTTCCCACTCACAATACCTAAAAAAATTTAAAAAAAGAAATAATGTTATCATTTTTAAAAGGCTATAATTTAATTAAGTATATCATCTAATTTCATTTAATTCTGGTCAGGTGGCCAAGTATATACTATCACAGGAATTGTATCCCACAATTTAGAAAATATTTTTAAATATCTTAAGTGAAAGATTGACCAGTATTGGACACATTCTATTAATAAAGCAATTATTATGACCTGAAGTTATACTTGGATTTAGAAAAAAATTAAAAGATGAAATAAATTTAAAGCTGAAAAGTAAATAGAGTTGGCATAAATGTCAAAATAATTAAACAGTAACTTAAGAAATATAATTTGGGTTGGGAATATTCTTTTTTTTTTAATATATTTTATTGATTTTTTACAGAGAGGAAGAGAGAGGGATACAGAGTTAGAAACATCGATGAGAGAGAATCATCGATCAGCTGCCTCCTGCACACCCCCTACCGGGGATGTGCCCGCAACCCATGTACATGCCCTTGACTGGAATCGAACCCGGGACCCCTCAGTCCCCAAGCGGACGCTCTATCCATTGAGCCAAACCGGTCTCGGCGGGTTGGGAATATTCTTAGATAAGCTCATATTTTGCTGGTAATTCAATAGGACCAAATAAAATTTTACCTGATAGACTAGCAAAATAACCTTAATGTTCTCTCTAAATAACTTTCCTATTTCAATCTCCATACACAGTGTGCTCTGCTTTGCACCAGTGACCTTAAAAGGAAGCAATTTTTGCCTAGGCTTCAATTGCTGCTTCATTTCATGGGCAAGTCACTCCAAGAATGGCATGAATATGTAGAAAATTCCTGGCATGTAACTTTCTGTATAAACTTTTAAACCTTCTGGAAGGCTGGACCTAGTAGGCATAGAAAATGCCCCGAGAACAGTGTTTTATTTGATGTGGCCTAGAATTCACACAAAATTTGGTCATTATTTAGACACCATGAAAATTATGTTTAGAAGAAACCAGCATAGATATTACCATTTTCCCTGGGAGAACAAGCCATACCAACTCCACTCCCTGCACACCCACACCCATTTTGAAAACATTCACTTAGATCAGGTTTTCGTTTCCCCAGGTCAAGAGACTACAGCTTCTTCAACATTGGCCTGTTGCATTCTGTCCCTGGGCTGCTTTTACCTGAAGCAGCAGAAAATTAGAGAAATTCCTAGAGCATAAAAGCTACTGAAGTCTGTACATATGTGTGGTTTGTTTGTTTTCCCCCTAAAATAAAACTTAACAGGGAATAAATAAATAAAATCTACATATGTCATCACTGGTTTGTTTGATTGCTAATTAATTCATTGGACATTGGTGTAGAGATATTCATTCATTCATGAGACAAGCACTGAGGATGAAGTCATGGACCAAATCAATATTGTTCCTACTTTGCATCATGGTCCCCCATTTCACTTTGTTTTGGTGCCTGATTGCCCCTAACCATCTCTACCTCGGCCCTGCCAGCCTGGTCTTGCCCTCAACTGCCCCCCCTTGCCAGTCAATTTGGTTCTGATTGGTTGGTTTCTATGCCAGTCAGCATCAAAAACTCCACCTCCTAGGCAACTATTGGCTACTCACAGTTCACCCTGATTTGGTTCTTATTGGTTGGTTTCTATGCCAATGTTTATGTCACCTAAGATTCAAATGTTGAAATCTTAACCCCCAAAGTGATCATATTAGGTATCAGGCAGAGTCCTCATGCATGAAATCAGTGCTCTTATGAAAGTGACCCTATGAAGATCCTTCCCCCTTTCACTTGAGAAGTTACATAGAAAAGACAATTGTCTAAGATGTGGGCTCTCTAGATCTACCTCACCTTGATCTTGGACTTTCAGCTTCCAGAACTGTGAGAAGTAAATTTCTGTTGCTGATAAGTTACCTACTCTGTGGTATTTTTATTATATCAGCCTAAATGGACTAATATACACTTCTTTCTGAAAATTTATTGAGTTCCAATTTACCTTCACAGAGTACAATTTGGGGGGAAGATAAAAAAAAAATCATGTCAATCTTATATGATCTGTTCCCTACTACTGGTATAAATAGCATTATTCATTACTAAGGCTACTCCCTCTGAAAAATCATTCTTACCCTTTATTTTTGAGATCTGATATCCTCATCTTTGAATAGATTATATGATCCTGGATAACTCCAAAATTCAAAGAACCTGAACTAAAGTTTGAAGTCTGTCCTTCTCATTAATAAATACAGCAATAATAGCAACTAAAAACATCAATTGTGAATGATTCCTCAAAGAGAGCCAACAATACTTTCACCTCTTCAGTCCTAATTGAGGCTGGATTTCTGCATGTATTCCTGCCTTGATGGTTTATGATCAGATATCTCCCACATACATACACATCCGTGTGCACACACACACACACCATTATGATCTCCATGTCACTCTTCAGGTTTCATATCCAGAGAAAGAGTAGATTGAGAAAACCGTCCCCAAAAATAAAATAACAATGACAATGTTGATAATGGTGAAAGTTTCAAAATTTCAACAGGGAGAAATAAAAAAGTGTGTGCTTAGACTCTCCTAGCTTAGCCTGCCAGCTGCAGAGCAGTCTGTGGCCTAGGCACACATGCTGTCAGTTCCAATTACCTCGCTGGGCCTTGTGTTTGTTCCTTCAGGCCCTCTGCTGTCTGGCATCAGTGCCCTACATCAGCTAAGATGTTAGCCAGCTGAAGATTGAGAGGCAGGACTTGCACTTGAGCCTGAGAACTGTCATTGTGTCTCTTTAGACTTGTGACAGGTATGCCTTTCCAATGGGCTGTCAGCTTGATTCCTGACTTGCCAAAGCAGCTGTGTATACCGAGGTCTTTAAAAAACCATAGAGAAGAACTTAACCTAGTCCAGCAAGTATAACAAAAAACAGCCACTGTCTTAGAAAAAAATAAAGAAAAGTGTAGTAACAATTAAGTGTCAACATTACTTAACTCACTTTGTGACCAATAACTATGATGCCAAAAGAAAAGCAGTCATCATCCAAACACACAAATTAACACTGTAAATGATCCATGCAGCAAGAAACTTAAAATTAATTCTACTGACTGAATTAATGTGTTGATAAAACACATTGTGTTAGGTTCCTTTGGCTTCCATTACATTTCATACTATTAAAAAAAATAAAGCAATAATTGGTACCAACTCATCCTGTGAGTTGCAAAGCCAAGAATTTTTTGTTGTCCATGACATTTTCCGAGGATTAACATCATTCTTACTTCAATTAGAGAGACATCTAAAACACCACCCCATACAATATTATTCTTTACTATTTTAATGTCAGGGGTGAAAAGCAAAAAGTCTATTTCACTATAACTATAAAGCTTTTTAAGACTCTGAGAGAAAAGTAGATAAATTCTCTTCTTTGGGCAGGGCAGTGATGAAAGCATAGACTTAAAGTCAACATTGTCTGATATCACCATTACTTTGTTTCTCTGACCCACACACCAAAGGAGTTATTTCTTCAGTCTCCTCTCCCCAAATGGACATCAGGACTCCCATTTCTCAACCCTAAGTAATTCTCTACTCCACAATATGGGGTGAGTCTGAAAATGCACAGAAGGAAACATGCTCTCCCATAAGAAATCGACAGTGATTCTATGCAGGTGTGTCTGGGATGATGGCTCCAAATTATCAGGAAACAAAGAGTAATGCTGGAGACTATGCAGCCTCAGGAGTCTCCAGCAGAAGCTGTCTGACTGCCAACATCGTGGTGCAGAACCGCTCCCTTCCTTTCTGAAACCAAGAAGCCAGGTTGAGAGATTTGTAGTCTGTTTTGACTTATGATAGTTTCCATTACAACAATCGGTATCCTTGCTGTGTGACTTTAGGCTAATTACATTTAACCTCTCTCTGACTCAGTTTCCTCATTTATAAAAAGAAGATAAGTGCCCAGCTGGTGAGACTCAGTGCTTGAACATTGTCCCAAGAACCAGGAAGTCACTGGTTCAATTTCTAGTAGGGGGTATGCAGGAGGCAGCCAATCAGGCATTGATGTTTCTATCTATCTCTCTCTCCCTCTTCTTTCCTTTCTCTGAAATCAATAAAAACTTATTTTTAAAGAGCAAGAGGATAAGTAATAATATCTGCATTAATACTTGTAAATCACTTCTAACAAAGGCAGGTAAGCAATACATATTAGCTCTTTTTAAAAATCTAACACAGCCCAGCCAGTGTATCTCAATGGTTGAGCATGACCCATGAGCCAGGAGACCACAGTTCAATTCCCAGTCAGAGCACATGCCTTGGTTGCAGATTAGATGCCCGGTGTGAGGCCTGCAGGAGGCAGCTGATCAATGATTCTCTCTCATTACTGACATTTCTATCTCTCCCTTTCCCTTTCTTTCTGAAATCAATGAAAATATATATTTTTTTAAAGTAAAAATCTGACAACACAGAACTATCTTAATCTTCTATTTCTTTAATAAATATTTACTTCTTGCTATAAATAAATTCCTATTAATCTATTTCCTTGTAACTACCCTATTTTCTCTTTGATTTTGATTATGTTGTGTGTGTTTTTTCCTTATACCTTTAAATAATATACTTTTATAGTGCTATGTAATATACTTACATTCATCACTTCAGTTATAATACCAGCTTTAAACAATACATAGTTACCTTTGATACAAAGAAACTTGAAAAATATCTATGGGATAATTTCAGACACACTGGGGCCACTGTTAAGTGGACTTCAGTCAATACTCTATTTACCACTCAATGTGCATATGGTCTCTTTTTGAGCAAAGTACCACCCTAGCATTCTGTGTACTTCAGGGAATAGTATGACCTTAGAGCTGGCATCTAATAATATCTTAATGATTTGGGTACCTGTGCATATTTATTCTGTAGAATTTTCACAATCACTACTATTAATTCTGTAGTTTAAATGGGCTCTAGTGGGTAATTTTTTCTTAGAGTTTCTCATGCATTGTAGTCAGATATGGTTGGGGCAGTGTCATCTAAAAGTTGACTTAGTAAACATCCACAATGGCTTTTTCATTCACAGGGCTGACACCTTGGTGCTCCGTAATCTTTTCCTTTGTGTGTTGTGTGAGTTTCATAGCACAGTGGTCGTAGGGTAATTACATTCTTATACAGTGGCTGGCTTCCAAGTGGCAAGATCTGAAGCTGCTAGGCCAGTTCAGAACTATACCTGGAAATGACACAGGGAAACTTTTACCATATTTTATTCATCAAAGCAGTCACAAAGCCCACCAGATTCAAGGGAGCCAAGAAATAAACTCCACTTCTTAATGGGGGGGAGGGGTATTCTTGAGATAGCATGGAGGGACCTGGAGAGTATTATGCTAAGGAAAATAAGCCAGTCAAAGAAAAACACATATTACATGGTCTCACTCAGATGTGGAATCTAATGAACAAAATACACTAATTAATAAAAACGATCCAGAGACATTGAAGCATGCAACAAACTAATGTTGTTTAAGAGAGAAAAGGGGGATAGGAGTGGGAAGAGATTAACCATTGAATTTATATATGCATAGTCCATGGACAGATCATACTGCAGGGAAGGCCTGGGGAGGGGAAGGGAGCTAGGCCGAAACAGTCAATGGAGGAAGGTGGTAAGGGGACATCTGTAAAACTTTCAACAATAAAGATGAATTTTTAAAAGTAGAGGAGTGTTCCCTTAGTGAGGGAGAAGTCTCTGGATGAGGGAGGTCAAATTGCTGAAGGTCACGTGAGCTGAAAGATCGGCCACAACATGACATAGGTAGTATCATGCCTCTCCTGCATTCTAGGTGCTTTCATTTTATGAAATTCCTCAGGAATACGAATGCACAAAGAGGCTATGACTTTTTTGGAGATGAAAGTCAAGCCTCAGCTCACCATATCTAAGGAGTTTTTTAATCACACAAATAAAATCTTAGTGGGTTGCCATTTTTAAGAATAATAAAATAGAAAATCCTTTGGCAAGATTAAGAATAAAAGATAAAAGACACATCAAGGTTAGGGATAAAAAAAGGAGAATAATGACAGAGATTCTTTAGATCATAAAGGGAATGCTAAAAATATTTTCTGCCAGTAAATTTGAAAACTCAGACAAAATAGAAAATTAACTAGAGAATTATAACCTACAATTGCTAACAATAATAAATAGAAAAACTTAATAGCCCTGTAACTATTTGCCAAATAGAATCAGTAATTAAAAATCTCCACTATTATTTCCCTTAAACCTTTCATTTTGCATTTTATCACAACTTCAAGGAACAGATAATTTTACTATTATGCAAAGTGTTCCAAAGAAATGGAAAAAAAAAAATCACCCAACTTATTCCATAAAACTAAAAACCTTGATATCACAATGTATAAAGCAATTCAATAAAAGAAAATTATAGACAAATCTCATTTTAAAATATAGGTGTAAAGATCTTGAATAGAATATTAGAAAACAATACAAATAATGCCATGAAAAGCAATATATCATGACTAAACATTGTTACAAAAATACATGGGCTATAAAACTTTAATAACTGTATTAATTTAAAATTGCACTAATGTACTTTTCTACATGTAACTCAAAGGAAAGAACTATAACAAGATATTTTAAGATGTTAATAGTATGCTTTGCCCAGGAAGCTCAGCTGGTTAGAGCGTCGTCCAAGGTTGTAGATTTGATCCCTAGCAAGGGCACATGCAAGAAGCAACCAGTGAATGTGAAAATGAGTGGAACAACAAATTGTTTCTTTCTCCCTTTCTCTCTTTTTCTAAAAGAAATCAACCAATAAATGTACATGTTTTAAAACACACAAAAGATATTAATAGTAAATATATTTGGGTTGCAGGATAGGGAGTGTTGTTTGTTTTCTTGAATAGCATTCTCTGAATTTTCTATATTTTCTAAAATGAGAATATACTGTATTTCTGTCATAACTAGACAGAAATGGTTTTTAAAGCAAAGATAAAATTATTTTAAAAATGATGTCACTAAAGGTCTGCTTCATCTAAATTAATCTCCATTTAGACATCCTCTAATCCAAATCAAATCTCTATATATTAAAAACTGCATAACTTTAATAGTACAGCATTTCATTTACTTTATCAACATTTTTATGTACAGAATAAGCACCCTTTTTTGCCTTTATTCTTCATTCATAGATAATTTATGGATGTCTATCACTATCCTTATTGCAAAAAAAAGTAATTTCCTACAAATTTCATATTTCTGATACAATCCTAGAAGACATACAGAGATATCTAGATGTACTTCTTAGGAAGCCCATGTTAATGACACCACAACAGATCTCTAACCTCCCTGATTTGGTGGTTCATGTCTAAAATCATCTGATTTAAAAACTGAACTGATCTGCAGGGCTCTTGTAATTTATCTTTTACCATGATTACAATTTCTAATCTAACCTGCAGCAGTTCAAATTGAACTCTGATCCAAATGATCAATATCTACGCATAACCCATTACATGTGTGAATATTAAATCGTTTTTGGATAAGGGCTGTCCAAATGAAAAGCATATAATTACCATCTATTAACATATGTTTAAGTAAATAACACAAAAATTCAAAATATGTCACATACAATCTATCAGAATTCCAATGACTATGATGTTAAGGTTAAATCCCAATATTTTCAATGGATGAATACCAAATTATGATTTGTGTCTTTAATAATTTATTATTAATAATGTTGGCCTTGGGACACAAAATGTAAAACTTTGTGAATAAAATACATTTAATTTCTGATTCCATTATTTTTGGGGTGGGGACCTCCTTAACATAAAAGTTTCCCTACCTACTTATAGGAAGTAGACATGGTCAGTGAGTAAAAGTATAATTAAATCAATTTGATAGGAAAATATTCCAAATATGTATCTTACTTTTTGTATTTTCCCTGCAAGTAAAAAAAAACACAAAACTACAGGAAATAAAAACATAAAATTATATACAGAGTAGAAGTGAGTCTAGTCTTCTACCCTGAGAGTCAGAGAGAATAGCAGCAATGAAGTTCTCAAGTCAACATATGCTAATTCCTAATATTTAAAAATGCATTCTTGGGATATTTTTCTTTATGAAAAAAACTAAATTCTTAGTGTTACAAGGTCAACCTAGACAAGTAACCTTCTATGGCATATTTCCTAGATTCTCTTGCAGTTGATTGAGAGTTTTGTGACTGCACCCAAGACAGTAGGGTATAAAAAGATGATGTAATCTACTTCTAGATCTGTCTTTGAAAACATCTCATGTGATCTCCCAGGCACCTCCTCATTGCTATGGTTCCAAGTGCTATAGTAAGTGCATAGCTGCAAGATGCTGGGTGTCACCCAGCTCGATGGACTTTGCATGAGACAAAAGTAAACTTTTATTATACTGGGTTTGCTTGTGACCACATCATAGCCTAGCCTGTTCAGGTTCATTTCAGATATGAGCACAGTGAAAAAAACTTCCAATATTCATTCTCGTCACCCCACTCCAACCCACTGCCAGGCTCTTCTTTTCACTCAGCACCACTGTAATTCAGCATCAGCATCCGGTCCTCCTAGGCCCTAGGTGGTTTTCCTCCATCCACACTAGCACAGATTTAGTCTCTAGTCCTTGCTGAATTGTACTGTTATCTTTCTGTTTTCTCGGGACCCCAAAGTTTAGCTCTCAAACTCCATTACCTCTCTTGGGCCAGAAGTGGATTTGGTCAAGCTGTTCTTAGATGTCTGTGCATCTCCCTGTGTGGAAAGAAGAATTCCTCTCCTCTCCTCCCCTGAGGTAGGAGAAACTCCTTTCTCCTACCTCTGCCCTGAATATACAATTTTGCAAGAAGTATTGTGTCTGTTTTTAACTTGGGCAGGACCTCAGAGTCAGGAGTTATTTTTTGCTTCTATCAGCCTTGTTGGGAAAAAGAGTATGGAGTTAAGGCTATTCTTTAGTCACTGCCTGGGCTTCCCCTGTGATGGTTTCATTGGTGAAAGTGCTTCTACTAAAGCCTATTAAAAATGCATAGAGATCTAAATAACATGCGCCCTCCAGTCCCCATTTCAGTGCTTTAACTTTCTGAGTAATTGAAGAGACTTTCCCATTTTCTTTGCATTAAAGCTCCTTTCACTAACCTTCTTCTGAGTGATCATTTGATGAGATCTCCCCCACTTTCTTTTCATTACCCCTTCACTTTAAAAAAAAAAAAATCATTTTACACGGGAACTATTTCAACAAAACTGTCATGTAGAACTAGAGTCTTTGTTTGAAACAAGATAAAGATTAGCCTGACCTTTCTTACATCAATTAATCAATACGGTTACACCACAGACTTACCTTTTAACCTTGGTGTTTCCACAGTGCAATATTAAGTATGATTTGTGAGGTTGCCCCACATAGGGTAAAGAACAACCCTCTGTCTGTGCCCTTTGATAGTGTCAAAGCATTAGCACAACCCAGGGAGGAAAGGAGGCTTTTATTGTCTTCAAGGAAAATGGCTTTGTAACTCTAAGATAGAGCAGTAATAGTGGCAAAGCCAGCTGATTGAAATTAACTGCTGGGCTCAGTTTGCACATTTATGCTTCCGGAAAGGTTTTTGTTGGGGAATGCACAAAGGGTGCAATCATTAGATCTAAATTTCAGATAGGGTTTGTGTATCTTCTGTTAGACCAGATGTCTTCCCAACATCCTTTCTGACAAAGCCGGGCCAAAGGGAAGCCAGCCCGGGTCCTGGGTGCCTGCCGGTGGCTGGAGGACAGAAGCAGCCCGAGTTCTGGGTGCCAGAGGGAAACCAGTGCTGGCAGCTGGGGGAAGGAAGGCCCATTATTGGAAGAATGTTCATGCATTGGGCTGCTAGGATACATATAATAAAACAAATGATCTATATCTATTGATACACTCATATCCCGATTCCTTTTGGGTGATTCTCAAAGACTTAAGCTCTCTCACTACCAGTACATGGTGCCAAAGGTTGCTAAATGGATTTCACTTGGCTTTTAACCTCTAAAATACACCAAGCACCACAGAATGCCAAGATCAAGTACTTTGTGACCAGTGCACAAAGTGAACCTTATTATGGATTCTGTGATGTTTCCAATGGCAACTCAATCCTTACGTTTCCTTTTAATAACAGAACAGTGCCTTTCTCTTGGATCTGGTTTGAGCAGTCATTAAAATATATCTGGTTTAGTCAAGGATGCTCTTAGATAATGTGAGATCCCAGGCTATAATCACAAATTTGATCTGACTATCTTTTCTTTCCTTACATTTAGCTAAATGAAACTTCCTATTTTATGGAAAGTCTCTTTAAATAGTATGTGCCTCTTAATAAATAAAGTGCTACTGATTCAAATATAAATTAATTTTTGCCATGAAATTTAAAAGTATATGATGACTTAAATACCAGTAATAGAGAGGAAGGGTAAAGTTAAGTGGAGAGTCATGTGAAGTCAAACATAGAGTTGCTCAGTTTCCAAATTGAGGGCAACTGTTTAAGAAAGTAGCAGACCCTAAATCCATTATCTTCGGACTGGTGTCTGGTTGTCATTATTTTTCCGCATCTACTGGTGTGTGTGTGTGTATGTGTGTGTGTCTGTGTGTGTGTGTGTGTGGGTGTGTAACCCAGAATGCACAGCATAATCATTTGGTAAACTGGTTTAGAGTATATGGAAAGACAACACTACCCCAGAGCTTTTGCTGTTTTTGTGGGAAATTATGAAAAGAATTTTGTTCAAAACAAGGCAGTAGCTGTCTTTTGTTTAAGGAGGATTTTAAATGTAATATATATAAGAAAATATATTAATAAGGGGTCAGACTATAAATTCTGTTCAATATACCCTAAAACAAATATATGGAGCATATTTTGCAGAATTTTACCTGTTATCTCACTGAGGCCTGAGGAGTCATCAGCAGTACACCCTGGCTACTCTGGCACCAATCACAGAAGAACAAAGACTGAATGAGACTGAAGTCCAAGCTGGATACAAAAGTCAATTGACGCCCAAGCTTAGCTGTCATAGCCTTCTCCTGGCCTCTGTTTTCTAATTCTAGGGAAATGTTGGTCACTCTCAGGATAAGGTTACTTTTAGCAGATGAGTTCTGAGATCAATGAGCTTGAGCTTTAAAATAAAATTCAAGGATGTTCTTATACTGTTAATCCATGGTTTTCTGCCAAACAGTGTCTCAAAGGTTTCCTTGGGGATTTATTCTGTTTTGGAAGGATGGCAGATATAAATATTTAAGTACCATGAGATTTAGTATTTGATCTAAGGAAGTTTACATTTTGTTTTGATAGTAGTCTTAGAAATGTGATTATTTTATGGACTAGATAGACCCAAGAATGCAAAGAAAAACAATAAAGTCACTTTTTTTTTGTCTAATGGAGTTCTCAAAGATTAAAAAGCATGATAACTATTAATGTGTAGGAGAGTGGAAATGGGTATTCTTTTACATAGCTGGAGGGAGTGTAAAATGGTCCTTTCTTTCAGGGATGGAATTTGGCAATATATATGAAGAGCCAGAGAAGTGTATACACACCAACGCATACTTTCCACTTCTAGGGAAACTATCCTAATGATATCATTGGTCAAGGGCACAAAGATGTATACACAAGAGTCTAAGTTTATAAAAAAATAATCACAAACAACATAAGTATCCAATAATAAGGGTTAGTTTAATCAGATACTTTTATACAATGGAATGCTATGTTGCTGATAAAATGATTATGTAGATGTACATTTGCAAATTTGGAAAGATATTTTTAAGTGATCATTAATTTATGACAGCACATTTTAAAGTAAATTTTAATGATACTTCTATAGGAGAAAAAAACATAGTAATGGATAGGTATGAATTGAAGATATATACCAAAATGTTACCTGTAATTCTCTTTGAATATTGAGTTTTCAGGCAATTCACATTTATTTATATGTCCTAATATTTCTACCATTAACATGTATTACTTGAGTATATACTTTTAAAAAAAATGGGATATGTTTTGAAGGGAATTAATGGTATTTGCAGATATAAAGATGTCATTATAAGTACTTTAATTTACTGGAATTGTCTCAATCTATCTGATTTGTACATCATCATCAATCACTTCTCGGCCTTTTGGCTAAGATCAAGTGTGATTTGTACATCATCTTCCCAAACTTTTTAAACAAAGACTACTTTGGAAAAGGTGTAACTGCAGGAAGAAGGCAAGAGGGATGAAGAAAAGAGAGGGGTGGTGATTGAATTTAATGCAATAGTCCTTCACAAGTCTAAGATGAACTCCTGGTTGCTAATCTTGGGTTTGTTTAAACTTGTAAAAACCACTTTTCTCCCTTAAGTTTCAAGATTTTTCCCTGTAAATTGAGAGTCATAATAATATTCATAGGATTGTTTGTGAGGATAAGATGCATAAGTCAATCTGCCTTGCTCATAAAGGACATGCCATAGCCCTGGCCAGTGTGGCTCTATTGGTTGAGCATCATCCAATGCACCAAAGTGAACAGTGGGGTTCCCTGTCAAAGCACATGTCCAGGTTGTATCCAGTCCCAGTCAAGGTGTGTACGGAAGGCAACAGATCAATGTTTCTTTCTTTCTCTTTCCCTTTCCCTTTCTCTCTCCCTAAAAATCAATAAGAACATATTTAAAATAAATAAATAGCTTGGCTGGCGTGCTCAGTGGTTGAGCGTCAACCTATGAACCAGGAGATTAGCTTGATTTCTGGTCAGGGCATAGGTCCCTGGTTATAGGCTCAATCCCCAGGAATAAATAAATAAATAAATAAATAAATAAATAAATAAAGTGTATATGATAAATGCCTAGTGAGTGGGTAATATGTTTTAGAAAAAGAGCTACACATTTTAGGTACGTTATTACACGTGTCACAACAACCCATCAAATAGGCATTTTATCTCCATTTTGTAGATGAGGAAAATATTACTCAGTCACAAAAAAAGAATGAAATCTTACTAATTGGGACATAATGAGTGGATCTAGAAAGTATTATGCTAAGTTAAATAAGTCAGAAAAAGAGACAAATATTACGTGGAATCTAAAAAACAAAATAAATGAACAAACGTGACAGGAACAAGCTCATAGACACAGAGATCAAGTGATGGTTGCCAGAGGGGAAGGGGTTGTGTGGCTTGGTAGGAAAGATGAAAGGACTAAAAAGCACAAAGTGGCAGTTACAAAATAGTTATGGGGCTATAAAGTACAGAATAGGGAATATAGTCAATAATGTCATACTATTAATGTGTAGGAGTGTGGAAGTGGGTAGTCTTTTACATAGCTGGAGGGAGTGTATTAGGTTGGTACTACACTTAAGGGAGAACACTTCATAAGTTAAGCAATTGTCTAACCTCTATGCTATTCATCTGAAACTAATATAATATTTTATGCTACCTGTAAATGAAAAATTTAAATAAAATTTAAAAAATATTTTAAAATACCAATGAAAAGATTAAAAGAAGATTGCCTTTTCACTTATAAAAGAAAGGAATCTACACACAAATACTCAGAGAAAACCCTTCATTGCCCCGAAGCCAGAATCTCCTCTGTGAAATTTCAATATGCTCAGATGCCTGGAACTGGGTGTCAATGGCTTCTTCCAGACTAATCACTTGAGAAGAGATTGTCTAAATTGAGCATCAGGGGGCTATGAAATCCCTTAGATCATACAATTTCATACAACAAAATAAACATGAGGCAAAGTGCTCTGTAAGTACCTAGATTAAGTCTTGCAACAATTGGCAAATCACTAATAACAGGCCTTTTGTCCCTTTTGCAAGCGGTCAAAAATAATGAATAATAAATAGAATGCTATGCCAAATCGACTAACAGCAAGTTCACGTGAGATCATTTAAGTCAAGAGAAAATGATGCTTGAAAAGGTCCCTGATGAGATTTAGCTTTTTTTTTTTTTTTTTTTTTCTAAGAGACTCTGGATAGCATTCTGCTGCAGCATTTTAAAAACCACTTTCCAAAATTGGGCACCCTCATTATCATGCATTACATTGGCACTTTCCACTTAGGTTGCTTTGGAAAAGAATGGCACCCCCAGTTGTGTTTTTACATTAAATGCACCTTCTCTCACATTTGAGCTTTCCCTTTGTGACAGTAATCTTATTTCATAGCAACTATATTTCTTTGTCTCCATTTTACTGAATGCGTGGTTTTCAAATTACTCAGAGACCACCACTTTTAGTGTTGTGGACAGAGGCTAAGTGAGAGACGGACTTGACTCCAGAGGCCAACTTCCCTGACCCCTCAACTAGCATCAGCGTAAGTAAGGAATCACAGGGGCTTTGAGTTGGATCATTTCCCATTCAGGAAAAAAAAGAGAAAAGAGAAAATAAAAGCCTGCTGTTGTTTTTATATTTTTTAAAAATGGAGATCATGTTGCACACAGTAGGTTTATTTTGCCAGAGCTAAAAAAAAAAAAAAAAAAAAAAAGTGAGATCATTCTAAGAGTCCTTGGGTGTCAACTTGTGGGCTGTTACAATGAGCAATTTATCCCTAGTGCAGGAGTCCCTCCCCCGGTTCCTCATTGGCTGAGTACTATGGACATTCTCCCTGGACATCACCTACATTTCCTATTGGATGATTTAAAACGTGGGCTATGGGCTTTTTAGTTGTCTCCACCCCCCTTTGTCTCTGTGGTGGGAAGGTCTTCCTAGGTCTATCTGCCCTCCCTCATATCCTGTTTGATACTGGAACTTTCCAGTTGCATTAACTAGTTAAAAAAAGGAGAGATGGGGTCTTAGTATTTTTCCATTTAGGGCGAGATATGTTGAAAATGGACCACTGAGCCTTATTCCTAACAAATTCTAGACAGGAGATGGAAGTGCCTAAGGGTCAATCAACATCAGAGGTCTAGAACTACACAGGAATTGGTATATAAACACTGCATTCCGAGGAAATGTAATTGTGACTAAAACATCAAATCATAGTAATGTGGAGCTATCTTTGGGTTTCAAACTTCTCTGTAATGAGCCTTATCTTGGGCCACACACAAAAAAAAGGCCTATTTCACTGGCTCATCTAAAGCAAAAATTCATAGAAGAGATGGGAAAATACATACATAAAATTAGTAGGTTCAAATATATGTTAAAGGATATATTAAATATAAATATCAAAAGTACTACTATAATGCCATAGTTCTTTAAATTCATAAATATATAATGTCAATATATTTAATAAACAAGTATGCACACAAATGGTTGGGATTGTGTTAATATGCAAATAATCAGAAATCAATTAACACCCTAGGTGGGTGGCCAGGTTGGCTGAAGCATTGTCCTATACACCAAAAGGTTGCAAGTTTGATTCCTGATAAGGGCAATGCCTAGACTGCCGGCTCAGTCCTTGGGCAGGACAAGTATGGGAGGCAACTGATTGATGTTTCTAACATTAATGTTTCTCCCTCTCTTTCTCTTGTCCTTCTTTCTCTAAAGAAAACAAAAATTAAAATCAATAAACATATCCTTGGATGAGGATATAAAATTAATTAATTATTATAGCTTCACTCATTCTAGAATGTAAACTACAGTGGCATTTCTCACCTACTTATGTCACCTAATAACTAAAATTCAACAACATAAAGAAAGTAATAAAGAAAACAAGCTGAGATTGTTAATATATGTGGACAATTCATTTACTTGCATTAACAAGTAATTTGCTAACAAGGAATTTTCTATGTTTATAACAGTATAGCAGTTGATTTATAAGTAATCAAAAATAGTTTAAATTATCCACTTTATATAAAAACATCTAAGAAATAAAAAAAATGTCTAATACAATTTATGGCCATTTCTATAAAATTATTAAACCAAAACACAGCAAGAGGCCAATTTTGCCTGGAAAATCCATTAATGTAGAACACCTCATTCTTCAATGATGTGTCATTGTACCTTATTTTACATATTTAAGATAAGCCAGGGGATTCTGAGAGGCTAGGGAAAATAATTAGTCTAAGAAATTCTTAAGGAGAAATGGAGTTTCAGGGTTTCAAATTAGGAAAGGAAAATCCGAAGGGTCCCCTGGAAGTGGATACGAAGAGGGCACTTGGGTGTCATTCACAGCCTCTGAACTGATGGGAGTCTCAGGCACCTGGGATAGTACTGATGCATGAGACCTCCATCTGTGGTCAGGAGCTGGAGACAGGTGTGCTCCCTCAAAACCAAAACACAGCTGACGGCTCCCCTGCAGTGCCACCCGGAGCCCCAGCCATCCATCATCACTGCAGCAGAGCTCCAGACCAGAGAAACCAGTCAGAAGGAAACCGGAGGTCCTGGGAGCATGTCCTGCTTTCTCCACTAGTTATTACAGGAACGGGGCAATTCCATCGTGAATTTACTGATTCAGTCAGAAATTAGAAAATGGATCTCCCTCTATTCCCAAGTGGGAAGGAAAAAAATGAAGGAATTAGCAATGATACATCAAATGTATATGTACTACAACAACATTTGTAATAATGGTTTTGGCTGTTCCCAGTTACTTTACAAGGTTTTTTAAACTCATCATCTAATCTTTAAAATAATCCTTCAAGGTAGGGATTGTTATATCCACTTGACTTTTTTAAAAACTGAAACTTAGAGAGGTTAAGAATTTTTGCCCAACATCACATAGCTAGTAATCTGAAAATTTAGGGTCTAAATTATTATAATTCTATTGAGGCCCAGTGCACGAATTTGTGCACAGGTGAAGTTCCTCGGCTTGGCCAGCAATCAAGGCCAATTGGGGCCATCTCGTCCAGTCCCCATCGGGACTGCAAGAAGTTGGTCAGCATAGGGGGTGGGGGGGTTCATAGGAGATTGGCTGGGGGAGAGCCACAGGAGGTTGGCTATGGTAGCACACTGACCACCAGTGGGCAGCTCCTGCATTGAGCATCTGCCCCCTGGTAGTCAGTGCACGTCATAGTGACTGGTCGACCGCTTATTCTGATCATTCAGTCATTCAGTTGCTTAGGCTTTATATAGACCTGACTACAAAAACCAGTGATGGTGAGACTACCCAGACATGGCAAGGTAGATGTGAGCCTCTAGTTTTGGGGTCTCTTCCTTTAACACTGCAATGCCAGCACACCAGCTCCAGTTTCTATATCCCAGGCTTAGGAGTCAGAGAACATTACATTGGGAAGAACTCCTAAGAGAAACAAGGGTTCTCACCCTTTGAGTGGATCAAAGCCCCCTTGAGATTCTGATGGGTTTTATGGTCCCTTGTCCCATAAAAACATATGGACATCAGTTTTTGTTATTCACCATAGTTATGTTCTATAAAGTCGATTAACATTGAATTGATGAATACCAAGCCATGTTTCTAAGGAAAATACAGAGCGAGTTTCCTGTGACCCTCTGAATACAACAATTTCATCAACCAGCCAATACATAACCTTGTTTTATGTGTTTTTCTTTAATGGCACCTTACTTAATATCTATTGTTGATTCATTAAACATTGAACACACAGCCAGCAGCACTATAACTCTTGCCAGAAAGAAGTTTATCTTACAAATATATTTTCTCCATAAGGCATAGCACTGCCTTCTTGCACCTTGAAACATTAGACAAAACGTTAGCAGTATGCTTGGGGGCCATTTCAAACAGTGAAATCATCAATAAAAGCACAAAAATGTGAAAAACGTGGCACCAAATAGACTGAAAAGGACACTTGCTTACAGGATAAAAGCTAAAAAAAGAAGGCAAAGTATTGCCTTGGTGGACCTCACCTGGGATTGTGTGCTGGGCAACGTCAAATGTTTTGCTGTTCTGTGCATGTCTGCAATGATTGTGAAAGAGCTGAGGGTATTGATTTAGAGGTTACAAAAAATGCTACTGAGTAGGCAATTCACACATGCAGAATCCATGAGTAATGAGAATTAACTGCATGTAAGCAAGGTTTCATATAATTCCCTACGATAAATGGACTGCACCACATCCACCTATTTTATCCTTTTTAAATGACTGATTTGAATTCATGCATTTTATACACAGGTTCCTGGATATTGGGAGAGCACATGAGCATGAAGATAAACTATAGTTTAAAATAAAATAAAATGTCAACAAGATTCCTAAAACAAGTAACTCAGGAATGCCTATTAGTAAAAATAATTTGAAAAATAATGAAAAGGATGCATAAATTAAATTTTACTTTTAAATGAAAGTTCATGGAATATGCGAGGTTTGCTTGTTATTGTATTAACTCTTAAAAATCACAAACATTACCTTCTGCTAATCTCTGCTCTGTGTTTTAAAAGATACTTTTGTGCTCTAAGAAAGTCATGCCCATGAGTAATCCCCAGGTGTGGCATTCCTTCTTAGAGAAACTGAAGCAGGTTCTGATTAATAGTTGATTTTGGTGATATGAGAAAGCAGAAACAACTGAGTGCCTTTAACCTTGGTCCCCCAAACAATGTGTTATTATACCAGTTAGCTGCACTCTCGACCAGAACAAGCTTGCCATTATAAGTTCCAGAAACCTGACCATGAGCCCATATTAACAAAGGGCAATGCAAAGATGAAATCACTCACTCCAGGGGTCTCTAATATCAGCAGATAGAGGAATAGTGAGTACAGACATAGGTAGAAATAATTTTTAAATTTCTCTTGGGTCACATTTCTCTTCCAACCCCACCCCCACCCCACTTCCACCCCTATCCCATTCCTCTTCTTCTCTCTAAAGTTTATGAGAAAACTCATGCACGCGCATACACACACATATCCACGCACATATGCACACACACCAACACACATACACACACTAATCATATAGCACCGGGGAGCTCACTGTCATTAGATTTACCTTCTGAAATCCTACCTGTCATTCAGACCTAGCTGCCTCTGTAAAGCCTCTTTTATTCCTTAGCAATGCATAATAACTTCCTACCCCAACCACTTTAGTCTCTACATTGTTGACCTGACTTTGTAATTATTTTTGCACTTGCCTCAAACAAAATATAGAACAGCAAGACCGTAGAAGGCAGATCTAGTATCTCTCAATGCATCCAGTTTTATCTCAGAGGCCTGGTATACCTCACTGTTTTATCTCAACTCTTAGCATAATGCCAATCACGGACAAAGTAATCAACAAAGATCTTTTGGATAAAAGTATGAGCCAATGGATAAGAATGAGCATAGTATGGTTATTCAGAAGATATAAACATGGGCAATTATAAAGAGCAAAACTGTCATCTGATATAATTTGGCTATATTTATAGCATCCTGACTGGGCTTATGTTTATAATCAAATTTCAATTGATGTGAAACTGAGTTCATTCATTCAACATGTATTCAATCAATATTTACTGAGCATGTGGTCTGGGCAAGGCTCATTGGTAGTGAACAAAATAGTTAACAAGGTTCTTGCTCAAAATGTGGAGATGAGCGTGGAAAAATGCTTCAACCAATGAATGCCAATGAATTCAAACAATGTTCTTTGGGCTACTCAAGAAATATTTTGATAAACAGCAAGGAAATAAGTTTCATGAAATAGAGTTATTTCACACTGGCTTTCCTTCAAGACTTATCTGTAAGACACTGTGTAACATAGTACATGCCAGAAGGGAAGTTAGAACAATTTCACCTGAGAAATCTTCCATGCCATTCTTTCAGCCTGAACACTGTTTATCTTGAAAACGTATGCTCCTGGCCTTGCTCCAAGGCAAGCAATCCAATGATTCATTTAGGTTTTACTCTTTGGGGGTCAGTTTTAAGCAGCAATGGCAAACAGGCTGTCCCAATAAAAACATATCTTAAGGAAAGAAAATTCCATATTTTTCTTCCAGTAGACAGAATCCTCATAAATTTTGGAGTTAAGAAATTCCTCTACTCAAGTGGCACTGCCCAGATTTCTTATAAACATGATGTCTGAGGTGGAAAATGAAGACGTGCTCTTTAAAACTAAAGAATTTGCCTAAATCTAGATTTGGATTTATGCTTAAAACATAATTTTGGAGTTAAAGAAGGGGAAAAAGTCATTAATATTCCCATATTGAAGGAGAATAAATTGAAGAACAAATGATAACTTCAGCTATACCAGTATCTCTTGAATGAGAATTTTCACAACCCTCTCTACCCTTATGTTCTTTCCATGCAAACTAAATTGACTGCTTAAGCTATAGGGTAAGATAGGCTACCATAACCCTGTCTTCAAAATATTAACAAATTAGATTGACTCTATAGCAAAAATCAAACATCTGATACAGACCTCCTTATAGTAAAGACAGAAATGCCCTGTATTACCTATCATTCTAAACCAGAGGTTTCCTGTATGGGGCATATGCCCTACAGGGGGGCAATTTTAGTTTTAAGGGGGGAAATTCGAGAATGAGTTATTAACAGTAAATTTTTTGCATTTCTTGTGGTTTTAGGAGCCTCGTATACAGTATATAAATATATAGCAACATATTTATGCATTTTAGTTCTCTATTATATGTTTTTAAACTTTATTTGCTATTTTTCATATTACTTCAAATTATTATTATTAACAATTTCTTAATGATTTCTTCCTCAGTACTTCAACTCTCTTTTTGTTATTTTATTTTTCTCTTACATGGATGCCATGTTCTTTAGAAGCTTATTTAGACCAAGTTAATGGCCTTTTAGGCTTCTTCCACGTGAATAGGAGTTCACTTTTTGAATAGTAAGAATTATATATCATGGGGATGGGGAGGTGACATCAGGATTTTAGAAATGCTCAAGTGGAGCATGGCCAAAAAAAGGTTGGGAACCATTGTTTTAAACCAAAGTACCAGTCTAAACAATTCCGTTCTATGAAAAAATGTTATCCAAACTTCTCTTATAGTAAATAAATAAACAAATAAACAAATAAAAAAAATCCTATTAGATGTGGGAAACAGTACAATATTTTTTTTAAGTTTTGTCCCCTTACATGACATAAAATATATTTTTGACTCAAATAGATAAAATATTCTAAGATTGAATTCCTTAGCATCATTTACATTCTAAAACTGAATAATAATGATTGGAATAAAATTAAAATGTGCTGGTTATTTATTTCTATAAAATATAATCTATATGTTAGAGAATAATATTCTTGCATTTAATCACTTGAAGCTATGAATTAACAAATGCATTTAATTCCGACAGGTTTTTTAGCAATAAATGTCAGTATATTTTTACTCATATTAGTAATACATATTGTACTTACATTGACAGCATATATAATACTTTCATAAATATATACATATCAACAACTATATAAAATATTAAGAAAGATCAAGTTATTTGACTAAGAAAAGTGTAAGATATATGTATCACTAGCAACTTTCAAGAACTCAAAATATTACTACACATAAAAGAATGGTTCCTAAACTCAAATATAAAACATCGTAGGTCTCAATTTACCTCATACACTGTCCTAATATTCTCAAAACCAAGATTATTGCATTTACTTAAAGAAAAATAGAAAGCCAGATAACACTTGAAAGAAAAAGGAAGAAAACACAATAAAACAAAATTTCCTAAGTGAATATAAATGTGAAAATGGTCCTGAGAAAGCCTAGACTCTCAGACATGATTGGATCAGCTATCAATCATTCCTATAGAGGACAGAACCAAACAATGAACCTGATTGAAATCAGAGTTATTTTGTGAAGGCTTTCCAGACTTTGAGGTTTGCTAACCTCACTGGAAGTAGGATAAAAGAAAGAATAAAAATTCAAAATTGGGTAATATCTCACCAGTATGAACTAATTTATATGTGACTCTGCTTGAAGGATGGGAAATTGATGAGTCATTCATGTTTCCTTTTAACTCTTAAAGTATATAATAACATTATTTTAAGATGCACAAAATGGCAAGTCATTTTGAGCTCTTTCAAGGACATAACCTGTTTCCCCGAAAATAAGACAGTGTCTTATATTAATTTTTGCTCCCAAAGATGAGCTAGGTCTTATTTTCAGGGGATGTCTTATTTTTCCATGAAGAAGAATATGGTACACATTTATTGTTAAGTGAAAATAAAGGAAATTTATTACCTGTATACGGTACGGTAGTATGGTAGTTATCAACACAAACCAGACAAACTGTGAATCCTACAGTATCAAGAATTTACTCATTTATTCAATGACAATCATGTAATTATCTTCTGGAACATCATCATAACAATCCAATTCCTGAATTTCCTGGTGAATTTCTTGTGACTCCATTTCTTTCAGAATCAATGGACCAAATCTCTCTTGTTTAGCAATAGCACTGTCTTTAAATGAGTATTTCTTGTCAAGGTAGCTTACTCGCAGTGCATTTGCAATGCAACTGTCAGTGAGTTTGTCCCATGAATTCTTCACCCAAGTCACAACTTCTTGCAGTTTAGGTTTCACAAAGTTTCCACGCTGATTTCTCTCCATTCTATTTTCAATGTAGTCATTAATTTCCATGCGCAAATTGTCTTTGAATGGCTTATGTATTGCAATATCAAGAGTCTGGAGATATGCCGTCATTCCTGAGGGAATTATTATCTGATCTATTTTTCTTTTGTGAAGAAATGTCTTCATGTCTTTAGCGTGGTGAGTGCTGGCTGCATCCCAGACTAGCAGACCTCTTTGGCTTCCTCACATAACAGGCAGCAGCATCAAATCAACCCACTTCCTTATAACTGCTTGTGTGGCCCAGGCTTTTCAGTTTCAAGAATAAAAATGCCCAAAACATGTTCAATCTTTTCCTTCTTGCCCTTAGAATGATTAAAGGTGGGATTTTAGTGCCATCCAGATGAATTGCCAAAATACAGGAAACACGTGCACACTTTTGTAAGCAGTGGAGGGAATGCACACTAAGGAGGCACCCTGCTGTTCAATTGTTGTTTGAGATGATTGGCCCATAAACACTGCAGTTTCATCCATAGCAATCACGTTGGGAAGATTGTATTTAGTGAAGTCAGCATCATCAATAAAGGACTTGAATGCAAATGCTTGCTTAATAACTTGAATATCTTCCAACCTAAACAATGTTGTAGATCTTCTTAAAAACAGTTCACTTCGCTGAAGGAAATTATCCAGCCAGTGTTGTGATGCTTTGAAGTCTTCGGGGGCTATGTCAAACTGTGATGCCATTGCAAGGGCAAATTCTTTATTCTGAGCCCTATTCACAACCAAAGCCTTTACTCCCCTGTCAACAACCCATTCACAGATCAGGTCTTCCAGCTCAGAAAATAATGGTTGCCGACCTGATCCACACTTGCGCTTTTTTAGCATTTCCCTTGTCCACTTCTTCAATGAAGTTACCATACTTTGCTCACCATTTTCAGACCAATCAGATACTCAACATCTCTGCAGAAAGCAGTAAGATTTTGGCCCCAAGAGTCTTTCATGATTACTTTCTTGTACTCCATGAAGTAGTTTTTTCTTTTTTGCGTTCATTTCTAGGAGTAAAAAAAAGGAATTGGGATATCAAGGTGGGGGGAGGGAGATCACTTAAAATGACACAGGGGGGATCAGAGGGGCGAATCAAAATGGAGATTACCATTTTAGTAACCCCTTTTGATTTTCCTATGTCATTTTGGATGCCCCCTCTGATCCTCCTGTGTCATTTTAAGTGATCCCTCTCCCCCCACCACTGTGCCACTGAACACCTTCAGCAGACATCCCTCCTACCCCTTTATCAGACATTTACCCCCTGCGGCCTACCTAGGGACTGTCACTGGGCTTGCTGGGGCCTGGATCTGGGCTGGAGCAAGGTCTGCCACTGACTGAGAACCTTCAGTCATGAGGGCAGCCTCAAGCATCAGGTAGTGTCACCAGAGACAGACCAGCACTCACCACCTTTGCCGTGTCCTGTCTGCTCTAATCCTCCCGTTCTTCTACACGCATCTGCGAGTCTCCTCCTCTCTCCCGCCCAGAGCTCACTGCTCACTCCGACCTCCGCTCTGCCTCCACACAGCAATGACATCAGGACTCCGTGTAATGTCACTGGTTGCTAGACACCAGTCAGGGTGGCCCTAGCAACCAGTTTACAGTACATTAATTTTCATTCTGAGACAGAGCCTAGGGGGGCCTTATTTTCGGGGGGATGCCTTATTTTTCACTCAGAAGGAAACTTGTAAGAAGGTCTTATTTTCGGAGAATGTTTTATTTTCGGGGAAACACAGTATATAATACATAGGAAGTGGAAAATAAATCCATTGCATTGAGTTCAAGGTCTTCTTGATACTATTATGCAAATCATTCATTTAGATTTTTCAGGTACTACCTTTTCTACCAATCCATTTGCTTAAAAAGGAAGAAATCTGACATCCAGATCTGAGGATTTCTTCCCACATTACATGGCCCAATTTTGGAACATTTAAGATAATTTACTACTTTTTGTAGCATAAATATGTTGGAAGATTCTAACTCTTTTTAGTGACATTTTTAAAAGGCATGTTTAATACAATGGGACTCTGTTCTCTTGTATTTTTGCCACCATTTCTACTCTTATGGCAACTGGTCATCTAAGATACTCACTTGTTTTTTGCATGAACTGGTCACATGTTAGGACTGAAGCAAATGAAATATTATTGCTCACACCTGATATTTGTTCTTAATAACATTCAATAATGTTTCATGTCTTCTCTGTAAACCTTGTTCCATTTTTCATCAAATAATTTATTTTGATAAAATGTAGAAAACTGTCTCAATGATTCATGTTACTCATTATTTTTATAAATTATTCAGCAGAGAAGTAATAAAAACTCTATAAAGTATAATCTAAATTGAACCAAACACATCAAAATTAATGAATAGTTCATCCTTTATTTTTATTGTGTTTATTCAATTGCTGCTTAATTAGAAAAATCCCTATCACTGTAAAAATCCATGAGACTCTATTAAAAAACTATTATTAACTTTACACCCAATGATTGCTTTCCTCAAGCCAACAATAATGAAGACTAGATTAGTATTTCAATAAAATTGAAAGTTCAGTTGCCCAAGAAACTAATTTCAATGTGGGTACCAATAAATATGCAAATGGTTCCCAAATTTTTCAGCATTTATTTAAATCCTTTAAGAACCACTCTTATTATTTTGGTGGTTATTTAAAGACAGATGATTGAAATTCAATTTAGTTAGATATAAATTTCAAAGAGAAGAAAATTTATTAGCTTTGAGTTCATTTCTACTTGGGACTGTAGAGAGAAATAAATAATGCAGGATCAAATCATTCAGGCATCATTATTTTGTGCAGACCATCTAAAAATTGCTTGGTCAAAAAACTCATGAGAACTTTAAGGAATAGAGCCATAGAGAAGATGAGTATCAAAATAAATTAAGTTCATTTTTATATGGATTGATTTATTAATTCAGTCATAGTAACATGACTTCTATGTCATGTTACTCAAAAGATTAATTTTGTTCAGCTCACCCCATAATTTTGTAATGTTAGCAAAATTATAAAGTGTCATATTAACAAGTGGCCTCAAAAAGAGTAGGTCACAATCTCAATATTCATACACTTATTCATATGATTATAACCCAATCCTAACAGAATGATTAGCCTCTTCTATCTTGAAGCGCAGCAAATAGTATGCAGAGGCACAAGAAACTGGGAAACTGGTATGAAATATACCAAGAGAAGTGTAAAACATATATGGAAAAGTCAAACGTAGTTAGATCCATGTTTATGGCAGGACCAGTCCTATTATACAATTCTGAAGTTTGCTTTTCAGCTTTAACACATTCTGCTGCACACCAAGCATAATCTAACATCCTTGGTCTCCTAAAATTTCACTGAAGTTAACTAGAAGCAGTTGTAAAATACTATTACCTCTTGGGCCAAAATAGAGGCAAAATCAAACCAAGAACATTTATCCAATCGTGGTCTGGCTAAAATACATGTTAACAACATACGACAACTTGTAATTCTGTATGTAAGAATCTACTCAAGGAATGACGGTTCTCTCCCCTAGAAGGCTTGAGTGTCATTGACTGGAAAAACAAAAAAACAAAAACAAAACAAACAAAACACACACACACACACACACACACATAATTTCATTATTTCTCATGTTTAGCTTTTATTTGTTTTTCCTCTGTTGTGGCGGCAGCAAAAACAAATTATTTGGGGAGCCAGTTTGGCTTTCACAGCAGCTGTACCAGTCAGATACATCATGGTGCATGATGAGATTGCCAAGTGTTCATTGTTTCAATATGGTCCAGTTTACTAGGGTCCAAGTTATAATTAGGTTTCTCCTTTGAATTTTGAAAGGAAAAAAAGTGAAGACACAAACTCCTAATACATATAATTAAAACTAGCAGCCTTAACCTAACATGTTTTTAGAGACACTCTTACTGTCACTCTAAATACAGGTTTCCTGCTGAGAGCATAATTACAGTTTTTGTTGCTCTTCATACTGTCTGCCTCCTAGAGAGCTAACACTGTTTGTTATTAAAGGATGACCTTGTCATATCGTGTTCACCTCTGCCTATAATGTCTCTCATTGTTGCTGTTCACCTTTTATCTACTCTTTTGGTGTGAAGAGGGGGGAAAAGCTAATGAACTACAGAGACTTGGTAAATTTTAACAAGTTGGAGTTAATGGGGTGCTTTCCCTCCTCCTTCCATCAGAAAAAGGCCCGTCTGCTCAATTTGACACACTTGCATTCTGAACCCAAAGCTGCCTTCTCTTTATTATGCCTATAAACCAGGCTGGAATGAAAAGTAAACCCATGGAATCCTAACGACCTAAACTAGGAGGGTGGGAAATTCCATTTTAAATTAAATAGCAACGTTTGAATCCATTAAACCTTTTGACTGCATTTATATTTAACACTAAGGTGGTAGCCAAATCTTTCTACTGATAGACAGCAGTATTCTGAGCAAGGTCTTAGGTAGCAGAGAGCATTTCATTTCCAAAGAGAGTCTATAAAACTGCAATGTGTTTTTGTTTTTTTTCTAAAGAACTTGACCTACAGGGGACATTTATTGGCACTCTGGTAACTACATATTTCCAGTCATTTAAACAGAATGGCAGTAAATGGATTTCTTCTTCCACATATTTGCCATTCTCAGTATTAAAAGTCACCATGCAGTGTTAGCAGTATTTAAAACCCGTTTTGCATGTCTCACCGGGCTGTGACATTTCATTATGTGCTGTAACCTGCTTTCTGACAAGTCTGTATCAGAAGAGACTATTGATACTTTGTAAGGTGGGACATTTTTTCTCTATCTTTTTTAATCTGTTAAAGCTACACTCTATTGAGAATGAAACACTTGTTTACAACACTGTAAGACATAAAAAGAAAAAAAAAAGACAAATAAGGATCTTGAATCAGACAGAATTTGTTAATATTACTTTGTCTAAGGCACATTCCACTATAATCATTCACTTGAGAGAAATAAAAGTATTTCGTATGATGATCATATATAGTTAAATTTGAGGGTTTTTTTTTTTTAATATCCAGAAGCAGAAACTTGACTATGCTTTTCAACCAGCTATGTTTCCTCTCTGTGTGCCAGAGAAGTAAATGTCAACATTTTCATGTATAAAATAATTTAATGGAATAGTAATGTAAATTATAAAAGATCCACTGAATGGAAAAAGCAGAGAGTGGTTGAAAGGAAGTAAGCACATTTATTTTTTTTATTTTTTTTTAATATATTTTATTGATTTTTTACAGAGAGGAGGAGAGAAGGATAGAGAGAAACATCGACCAGCTGCCTCTTGCAAACCCCCTACCGGGGATGTGCCCACAACCAATGTACATGCCCTTGACCAGAATCAAACCTGGGACCTTTCAGTCTGCAGACCGACGCTCTACCACTGAGCCAAACCGGTTTTGGCGGAAGTAAGCACATTTATATGTACTAGTAAAAAAGAGTTCCAGGACACAGTAAGTGAAAAGAGCATAATGCAAAATAATTTATGCAGTGAAACATTTAAAAATACTTAAAACCATACCATTGACACATGCACAGATGTACATATGTAAAACAAGGTCTAGAAGAATACACACCATATTGAAACATTGGTTACCTCTGTAGAGGAAGTGAGATTAGGAGTCTGTTTTAGTTCCTATATTCAACATTAGAAATTATCACATATTTCATGGCTTCAAAAATCATGAATATATTATTTTACAGAGGTCAGAAGACCAAAATGAGTCAAAGTGTTGACAAGTCTGGTTCCTCTGCGGGCTTTGAGGGGAAAATCTATTTCATTGCCTTTTCTAGCTTCTAGAGGCTGCTGGTACTCCTTGGCTTGTGGTCCCTTCCTTGATTTACTCCAGATAACAAGGCCTTTGCTTGACCGGCCCCTCACACAGGCTGCCCCATGCCCAAGGGTACCCCATCCTGATCTAGGACACCCTTCAGGGAAAACCAGCTGGCCCCCATCCATGCACCAGGCCTCTATCCTATCTAATAAAAGAGTGATATGCAGATTGACCATCACTCCAACACACAAGATGGCTGCCCCCATGTGGTCAAAGATCCTGCCCCCATGTGGACACAGATATCCACCACAAGATGGTCAGCAGGGGAGGGCAGTTGGGAAGAACCAAGCCTGCATGGGAGGGCAGTTGTGGGTGATCAGGCCAGCAGGAGAGGGTAGTTGGGAAGGACCAGGCCTTCAAGGGAAGGCAGTTGGGGGTGATCAAGCCTGCAGGGGAGGGCAGTTAGGGGTGATCAATCCGGCAGAGGAGGGAAGTTGGGAGCAACCAGGCCGGTAGGGAAGAGCTGTTGAGGGGGACCAGGCTTGCAGGGGAGAGCAGTTAGGGGTGACCAGGCCTACAAGGGAGAGCAGTTAAGGGAAAACAGGCTGGCAGGGGAGCAGGTAGGCATCAATCAGGCTGGCAGGAGGGTAGTTAGGGGGCGATCAGGCTGGCAGGCAGAAGCAGTTAGGGGCAAGCAGGAAGGCATGCAGGCGAGTAGTTGGGAGCCAGCAGTCCTGGATTATTAGGGCCTAAACAGGCAGTCGGACATCTCTCGAGGGGTCCCAGATTGGAGAGGGTGCAGGCTGGGCTGAGGGACACCCCCCATCCCATGCAGGAATTCCATGCACCAAGACTCTAGTAGAAAATAAACTGAAACACAGTATCTTAGAAACACTTAACTCCAGCAGTGCCTTTGTTTATCTGCAATGCCCCACTGAGTTTACTGGAATCAGAGGATCCTTCCAGAGAATTGAATCCCAGATTTCTAATCAAGAAGAGGGCAAAGACCCCTTCTGTCCTTAGGCTTCCTACTATTATCTGGATGGTTCTCATGGTATAGGAAAATAAAACAAAACAAGAATTCTGACATCTGTCTTCCTCTACCTCTCTGAATCTCACTTCTCTCTCCTTGTCTTCCCATTAAATATGCCTTCTGTATGGGGCATAAAGCATTTTGGACAAACTTTAATAGGCTTTAATCTTCTCCAGATGGAGAGAAACTGTGTCATGTCTTTGTGTCGTGGCTCTTAATATGCTAACATTTTTAAAAACTTGTAAGGCTGGCTTCAAGCCTATTGTTCTGCTAACCACATTGTCAGCTCCTCCAGTCCTGTCTGTGGTGTTAAGCTTTCTCCATCCCTCTGAGGCAAAGGGCTGTAGGGAGACAATATTTTCTGGATGATGGATCAATTCATGTAACCCTCATCCCAGCGGCCTTCTAACAATGTTAGGTTTTGAAAAACTAAAATCTACATTTCCTGGACTCTCTTGTAGTGAGGGTCTGGGTGAGGTCAAAGTTCTACTCTTCTAATGCACTCACTAGCACACAACTTTGTTTCACACTCAGCTACAAAGAAAGAGAGGTTAAGCACAAGACTGACAGGAACCGTATCAAAGAAAGTGTATTCTTGAGCTGGAAATTATCGAAATAGTTCTTAGATTGGGCAACTTCTTCTTCTTCTTCTTCTTCTTCTTCTTCTTCTTCTTCTTCTTCTTCTTCTTCTTTTACTTTTTTAATTAAATCCTCACCTGATTTTTTTTCCTATTTATTTATTTATTTATTTATTTATTTATTTATTTATTTATTTATAGCTGTACCTGGCCACACGTTGCTGTGGCTTAGTCTGGCTAACTGGAAAAGAAAGAAAAGAGAAAGCGCACGTTTCTAGTATGTTTAATTTCACAATGCTTGTGGGAATACAATATTTTTTGTCGTTCCATTGTCTGTGCAGATATAGAGATTGTTGGGTTTGCCGACTCTAGAACACGCAACATATAATTGTCCATGTGAGAAGCAACCTGTGTCTAGATCTAAACCGCACAATTCTAAAGATTGGCCCTGAGCTTTGTTGATGGTCATTGCAAATGCCAATCGAATTTGGAATTTCAATCTCTTAAATCGAAATGGCATATCCATTAGAATCATAGGAATGCGAGGAATGAGGACTTCTTCACCTTTGAAAGGTCCTGTCAAGGTTGTTGCTTCTACAACTTTGCTCATTAATTTTTATTATTTTTTTAAATATTTTTTTTATTGATTTTTCACAGAGAGGAAGAGAGAGGGATAGAGAGTTTGAAACGTCCATGAGAGAGAATCATCGACCAGCTGCCTCTTGCACACCCCCTACTGGGGATGTGCCCGCAACCAAGGTACATACCCTTGCCCAGAATCGAACCCGGGACCTTTCAGTCCGCAGGCCGACGCTCTATCCACTGAGCCAAACCGGTCCCGGCTGCTCATTAATTTTTTTAATGAAAGCCACGTGCCATTGCAAAGCTTTGGCTGGTTGCTATTTCACAACATGATAACTGTCACCCTGATTTTCAATTGCAGTACATGCAGTAGCATCCCTGGCAGATTGAGTGAATTCAAAAATTCCGTTAGATAATTAACCGTTTCATCTGCTTCCACAACAGTGTCAATGGACTTGCATGTGACTGCCTTGCCTTGAATGTTAGACTGAATAATATTGTTAAGTTCGTAGATGTCTTTGTTCTTGGCCTCAAGAATAGCTCATTCACTCGAACAATTGTGATTCTTATAATTGGTTTGAATATTGGGAAATACTTTTTCAACCAATTCTTCTTTTTACGTTACTAAATTGCAGAAGTTATGAGGCAATGAAATTTGTACTGAGATCAGATCAAGCGACACCATTCCATTCCCAATTTCCAGCAAGTGATGCGAGAATATCTCAGCTGATTGATTGTTTTGCAGTTGAACATGCATATTTGTAGTTAATTTTAACGTCTTTACGTGTCGCCACAAAGTAGAGTATTTCAGGCAAGCATTTATTTCGTCCGAGGGTGTCCATCGAGGAATTACAGGTAATGTTTGCCTGAAATCTCCTGCAAGCAATATTAATGTGTTCCCAAATGGTCTGATGTTTCCACACAAATTTTGCAATGATAGATCAAGAGCCTCAAGCGATTTTTTGTGAGCCATTGTGCATTCATCCCAAACAATAAGTTTGCATTTCTGCAATAATTTTGCCATGTTAGATGCTTTAGAAATGTTGCACGTGGGAGTTTCAATGAATTGCATGTTCAAAGGCAATTTCAAAGCGGAATGAGCAGTTCTTCACCTGGTAGCAATGTCGCAGCTATTCCGGACGACACAAGAGCTAAGGCCATGTCATTTTGGGATGGAATTTCTGCCAGAATTTATCTAATTAGAAACATTTTACCAGTTCTTTCTGGTACATCTAAAAAGAAGATTTCTCCAACCCCATTATTGACAGTTTGCATTATTTGATCTTAAATGCCTTTTTGTTCAAGTGTTAGCTTAGGAATATATGGTTGCACATAGGACAAAAGATCACCTGTGTTGTAATTTTGTTTATGATGCAATTCAAGATCGAATGAAGTGGCAGCAGATTGATTCGAAGATGGCATTCCCAATTGATTGAGAACTTTGTGATTTCAAATCTTGAATCATTATCAACATTGAAATGGAATCATAAAACTAGAAATCATAAAATAGATTGTAAATCGGAAACATTGAAATGGAATCATAAAATATTTAGTATAGTGTGTGTTGCTTTTACATCCAACATATGGAATTGTTTTTTAAAAAAAAAAAAAGCAGGTTTTACCTGTCACAGGTGTGACATCTATATAATAGTAGGTATAAAGTATATAGAAACACGCACGTATTCGAATGCAATGTTGTGTCAAAATTTCAAAGCAATTGGTGAAGAACTTTTGGAGATTTGAGATTTTTGAACAAACAAACATTTACATTTTTATTTTTATTATTTTTTAGAAAGTGGAAGGGAGGCAGGAGGTAGAGGGAGAGAAACATCAATGTGAGGAGAGAAATTGAATGGTTGCCTCCTGCATGCACCCCAACAGGGGCTGGGGATTGTACCAGCAATGGAGGTATATGCCCTTGACTGAGGATTGAACCCACAACCTTTCAGTCCCCAGGCTGATGCTCTATCTACTGAGCCATACCTGACAGGGCCATTAGGCAATGTCTTGATGGTAAATTACCAGAAGGATAAGGTTCTGGTTTCTGGCAGCCAGGCTGGTGGCATCTTCCTAATCAAGAAGGGCAGCACCTCCCTGAAGAGTCCATGGGTTTTTTAAGTCATTCTTGGGAATTGACTCACCTTCCCAACAATTCTCCAAGCTATCATCACACTTAAATCATTTATGCCTTATATCTGTAGGCTGGATTCTATTATCTGCAACTAAAAGTTCTGACTAGTGCGCAGTGTCAACCTATGATCCAGGAGTTCAGGGTTCAATTCCCAGTCAGGGCTCATGCCCAAATTGCAACCTTGATCCCCAGTGGGGAAAATACAGGAGGCAGCCGATCAATAATTCTCTCTCAACATTGATGTTTCTATCTCTCTCTCCCTCCCCCTTCTTCTCTGAAGTCAATAAAAACAATTTTAAAAAAGAATATTAACTAGTATATGTGTGAATGGAGTGGGGAGAGTGGTACCAAAAGCTTCAATTTAGTATTGAAAAAAATGTCTTATTTGAGAGACTAGTGTGAGAACATCATTCATTGTGTGACCTACTTCCCACTTTTGGGTAAGGTTAAGAATGAAAGATCACTCTCTAAACACAGCATAATTTTTTTCCTATGGCTCTTCTAGGTGCCTCTACTCAAGTTTTATAGGTTTTATATTTACATTCTCCGTGAAGGGTCTCCTTACTTTATCACTTTTAACTTTGGGGTAGGGGGGCGGGCACGGTAAAGGAGTAAGTCTAGAATGGTTCTTGAGGTCTTTGTTAGGAATGAGAGGGAGAAAGCCCTTTGGTGCTCTCCAATCCAGCCATTGTCAGAGAGTTCTGAATAAAGTCATGTTCTGTTTCCCTTTGGCTCCTTGTGACCCTACTCAATGACTCAGACCTCTATAGGATGGAGGCTGAAGTGATTGGTATCCACAAACTTCAGTCACACAAAGCAGGAACTCACCTGAGAGATTATTTCAGCCCCCTGTTTTGTTGATGAAGCTACCAATGTCCAAGGTTATAGAACCAATAAATGGAAGAGCCCAGACTCAAAGTCAAATTTACAAACTCTGACTTCATTGCTTTTGTACCATGTGAGCTAAAGATGGGTGAATACACTTAAGAGACTAGCTCCAGCGTGTGATTTGAGCTCCCTATTTCTACATCCAGCCCACTTTATTTTTTTTACATATACTATCTCCTGGCCCCTGTAAGCACTTGGGTTTGTGAGTCTTCATTTAAAAGAATCCCATATAAAACATTTCAATGAACAAAAAAAAAAAAAAAAACAAAAAAAAAAGAAAAAGAAAAAAAGAAAGAAAGAAAAGAAAAAGAAAAAACCTCCTTTGGAAGAGCAGAGTACATTCCATATATTTAAATTTTGCAGTTGATATTTCTAAAAGCAGAACCCCAGTTAGAAAGGAGCTTGGGACAATGTAGAAACAGTCTAAAAGTATGTTCACAGAATCTTACTATATACTTAGCTGTCCCAGCTACAGTTAAAAATGTGCTGAGCTTGTGCTTATGGCTAGACCATAACAAGAGCTCTCTGGAGTTGAGAAGCTTTTCCTCCTGGACTAGTCTGGTAATGCCCCCCACTGGCAGAACTCGCTTGTCTTCCATCTGGAATAGCACCACTGTTTTTGTCATCCCCACAGGCACTATTCTGACACATCTCATTAATTTTTACAGGGTCTTGACCCATAAGAATAAGTGGTCTATGCTTCAATGTCTAAGTATGCACATAAAGAGAATAGAGTTTAACTTAAGTGCTATATCTGTAATCTTGGGTTCAAGAAAGAGTATATAAGCTGAAAATATATAAATTTCATGAGGTGGTTATTTATTAAGCATCCAAGAAAATATAGTGTAGTATAAGACAGTCCAAATCTATTTGGGAGAAAAGTATTAAAAAAAAAAAAAACTGCCAAGTATAATTGCCAGTTTCTTCTACATAGTGTCATTATTCCAGCCCCTTTTGTGTTTGTATATACCTAGTTTATTTTAACTGTACCCATCTGTGATTAGGAAGCTCAAAAAGAAAGTGGCTAAATAATTCAAAACCCTCTATCCAGCGAGAACATCAAATACTAAAAAATTCCAAAAGTCACAATACAATGAAGTTGTTTCTATATTAAATACTGTTCACGAAAAAAATATATAGCAAAACTACAACAGTTATACCAAAAATAGACACCAAAATTGAAAAAGAAAATACAGATATATGCATAATTCAATCTGAGCTCTAAAATATTAACCCCTCCCCCCAAAAAAATAATCTCCTTTAATGGAACTTTAACAATTAAGCCAACCAATTAGCATCTCATAAGGACATACGCTCACAGAATTGAACTTCTGGAAGTAGTGGTCAAGAAAGAAGTGAAATAATAAAAGCTGATCTTTACTGAGTTTTTTATAAAAGCCTAGTGCTTTACCCAGGTTTACTAATTTCATGTTTATAATAGATATGATCATATCCATGTTGATGTTAATGACTAAAAGGGGTATTTAAGTGAACTCTCTAAGTTCACTCAGTAAGCTGTGGACCCCATCTATCTTCTCCAGAGTCACTATCCTTGACTACTACTCTTGGAGCAGTTTCAACAGCTTTCCCCTCCCCTCTATCTCCCCTATGCTGTTCTTTCCATCTCCATGACTATTTTGTAACTACCAGCTTAGAGCCAAAGCTGTTTTAAAAAACAATCTGATTCGAGGATTATAAGATTAATCAGAAAAGATCTAATAAAGTCTGAGTATATTCACATGATTAAATTCCCTATTGGGCATGCAAAACTTCAGTTATTTGTCTTCACTTTAAAAAAAAAAAGCATGTGAAAGGAGGCCTATAGGAGTGGAAGATGCTAGAAAAAGAGCTATAGGAAGCCTGAGCCACTCCTCATACTCCCATTATTTATGAACTTCCAGAAAAACAGAATGAAAAAAAGAAAGCAGGTATTTTTTTCTGCTAACATTTTATTGTTATCCATTTCTATATTTTACTCAAAAAATAAAATAAGCATCAATAGCCGAAACCGGTTTGGCTCAGGGGATAGAGCATCGGCCTGCGGACTGAAGGGTCCCGAATTCGATTCCTGTCAAGGGCATGTACCTTGGTTGCGGGCACATCCCCAGAGGGGGCGTGCAAGAGGCAGCTGATGGATGACTCTCCCATCAACGTTTCTAACTCTCTATCTCTCTCCCTTCCTCTCTGTAAAAAATCAATAAAATATATTTTTTTAAAATAAATAAATAAATAATAAGCATCAGTAAAAATAGACTGCATTGCAGACTATTTAGACATAACTACATTTCATCTTATGGGTTAAATTAACATAAAACAGACTGTAAATCTCAAAAACATGTTGAATTATAAAACTACTACCTCCATTTAACTGATTCCTCAGTAGAATAAATATATAACCACCAAATCAATCTTCTTCAGTCTGAGATGACAGAAATCCAGACGTGAAATGAAGTAAAGTGATGGTGAGAATTAGACAACAGCCTTGTCAAAGCCACCAGCCCTTCAAGAAGCTTCAGAAAGCTCATGGCATTCTGAGCCTGAATGCTTCCTGGGCTCAGGGAACTGGTTTGACTGGAAAATAAGTGGAACATAAACTATAATGAGAAGAGAATCCTTTCCTACAATTTTCCTTGTTCCCTCTCCCCCTCTTTCCCCCCCGGCTTCCCTCTGATAATGGTGGAATTAAATTTGAGTTCCTGACATCATTATGGGTAAACTAAAGTAACAAACTCTCTGGGTTTCAGCTTATATATCTGCAAAATGGTAAAAAGGTCACAGGTCTTGCAAAAGACTAAATGAGAAAATTAGTTAAGAGATGACATATAGTCCTAGGGACAAGCTGGATTCCCCTTTAAATACCTGGTAGAAGTTCAGGTTGTTCACTGGTATTAAGTGTGCAACAGCATGGAGGGTGAATAAATGAATAAGCCTTTTTTTCCCCCTCAAAGAGTTTACAATCTAGATTAGGAAACAAAACTGGAAGATATGAGAAAACTATCAATGAGTACAGCAGTCTTGGAAGGCCTAGATTGTTGTGAGGTGGAAGAGGTGAAGAGGATTCATGGTGGACACACATTGTTGGCTGGGCCCAGGAGGCTGAGGAAGATCAAGGATGAGAATTGAAAGCTGTTCTTTCATTTTTAAAGAAATGTTGAGAGGTAGAGGTGACTCCCATCTTCCAAACAAAAGCCTCAGTGAATCTGATGCTTGACACAGTGTGATTCTACATGTGAGGTAGTCTCAACTTTTGCTATTCAGAGTGTGGTTCATGGATAAATTGTGTGGCATTTCAGAGTTTGGTAGTTATGCAGAATCTCAAACCCCACCCCAGACCTACTGACTGGGAATCTATATTTGAACAAGATCCCAGGGTGATTTGAGTCCACATTAAATTTTCGGAAACACAATGGTAAACCTTAAGAAAATCTCCAAAACAACGAAGCTTATATATTTCTTTTTTAAAACATTTTATCATTATTGATTAAAATATTACATATGTAATTATCCCTCCATAGCCCCTCCATTCCTCCACTCATGCCCTCACCACCCTCCTTTCACTGCCATGTCTGTGTCTATTGATTAGGCTTATATGCATGCATACAAGTCATATTTAGAAAAACATCAGGGCATTAAGACACTCTGAGATGATACTGTTCTAGAATGTCCTCATCTATAAGATGGAGATGATAATACCTGTCCTTCAGGACGATCATAAGGGTCAATTGATATAATCATGTATAAAACTTCTATTTTCTAAACCCTCAAGAGAAAAATGTGTTTTTTAAATATTTGTACCCTTTTCTTTGAGCATAGTGCTACATATAATACATATTCCATATTGAATAAATATGTGTTACGTAAATGAATTAATAAATGAGTCAAGCCCTAACCGGTTTGACTCAGTGGGTAGAGCATCAGCCTGCGGACTGAAGTGTCCTGGATTCTATCCCTGTCAATGGTATGAACATTGGTTGCAGGCACATCCCCAGCAGGAAGTGTGCAGGAGGCGGCTGATCAATGTTTCTCTCTCATCGATGTTTCTAATTCTCTATCCCTCTCCCTTCCTCTCTGCAAAAAATCATTAAGATTTTTTTTTTAAATTAGTGAGTCAAGAATTTTTAGGATCAAGCACATTTTGAAATGGATAACCATGAGACCATGGGTTAGGTCTGTAGACAAAGAAAGCTGAAATGGAGGAGCACTTTTCAGATTAAAATGTGCACACTCATTTAGTTACAAGGTCTTTTTCACTGTGCAAATAAATACAAGTGATAATATAATGGTGTAAGTTATATCACAAAATGCATTTTTTCATAGGATATTAGATTTATCACTTATTACCTCGCTAGCCTTGTGTTAATTTAATTAAGTACCAAATATACTGTGGATATTCTATTAGTTATAATACTAGTTTTCTCTTGGAAGACTTAAATCTCCTAAAGATTCAAACCGAAATATCATTACTTCAAAAACTCATTTTCCACACCCTCAAGCAGCTATAGTCTCATTGGGGACATAGGCAATTAATAATTAGAATGAAGACAATATCTTGTTGGAAGAGTGTTTCAAAGAACCATGTGGCCTTAACAAAGGAGCTGCCTCAGGCTGCGGGCAAAGGTAGGGCAGGCCTCAGAGAGAAGAGATTGCACAGTAAGGCAGGTGGACTAACAGGGGGAGAGTAACCACATGAGCAAAAACATAGAAGAAAAGAGAATACAGCCTGCTCACTGAGCTACCAGCTGGCTATCTGGAGTATAGAAAGAGTCAGTAGCAGGAATAAAACTGCAGAGGTAGTTATGGCCCTGATATGATAGCTTTGCATGCCACACAAGAATTTTACTTTTGAGGTCATAGAGCAAGCATGTTGTTCCAACTCACCTTCAGGTGGGATGGTATGCTCAGGTGACTGGGGTCCCTCAGCCAAAGGATTGGACTTATACGGGTTGCCCACAGTACTTAACTAAAATTGACCGAGCATAAACTAAACACAGAAACAAGAGTTAGAATGCATGAATCCCAAGGTTCATTTACCAGAGTCCTGGTGGTTTCCAGAAGCCTAGGCAGGTCACCTGGAGATCCGCGCCGGCAGACACACACACTGGACAGGAACACGCCGCTGCAGCGTCTGGGTCAGGAACGAGGCCTCAGAGGTTTGGCTCACAGGCAGAGTGATAGCTTCACTCAGGCAGAGTCTCATGCAGTATTTCAAACAGGGAGAAGGGAGTGGGAGAGCACGTCGGGTGGAGGGCCCCTTCATGGTCTCTGATCAGTGCCTCTAGGTCCCTTCTTTTATGGCCATTTCTGGGTATTCCCTTGTTCCTTCTGGGTGCAACCAATGAGTCTTCAGTGTGTTTTAATCGGGGGTCTCCAGGTACTTTTTGCCTCGCTTTCCAACTTTCCAGATAAACACGTTAGAGCATCCACACAGTTACAACTTTCCAGATAAGCACATGTTAGGGCATTCACTCAGTTAGGGGCTCAAAGTCTTAAGACTTAAATTTTACAAAATGGATTGAAGTCACACTAAATGGAATTACTTATACTAAACCTAAAACACATTTCAAATAATTTATTTTACTTAAAATAAAATCAGAATAAGATCAGAAATACAATTCACAGTAAAATTATAAATCACTCATAAAAGTAAATGCTTTCAGTCCTATTTTAAATCACACAAATAATTGTTCTCACACTGTTTTAAATCCTTAAAATATAAATCAAACATCACACTTATATAACTATAACACATGTCAAACTCCAAGATTTATTTCGATAGAGATATGCTGAAGACAAAGGCCTGAAATAAATGAGTAATCGTTAACATAAAATAATAGAACATTTTAATAAAAATTAATATTTTTTCTTGAACATTAACTTACCAGACACTGAATAACTGCACAAAGTAATAAGCATAATGCAAATAAGCCTATTTTTCTTGTTCTCCAAAAGCAAAATGTTTCCTGTTGTGCACACCAAACAAGTCAGAACAAGACTAATGACATGGCAATTGGCTGCTAAAATATTCCCTGCTAGTATTAGTGGAGAGAAATTGTGTGGTTGCACATAAGGCATATAAGGGAAATGAATGCAACACAATTATAGTAATCAGTCATTCGTGAACATTATAGTTATTAATTATTATGTATAACACTATATTGGAGAAATTAAGTTACAAAATTTTTATTAAAACCTTTCTTACATATCATCATATTGGCTGAGCTGCAAAAAATATTCAATGTGGGCCGCATGCAGCCTGTGGGCCATGAGTTTGACATGCTTGTCATAGAGAATTGTTGAATGGAGATGAGACCACCCAAGAGGCAGAGACCCCTACCCGGGAAATAACTCCAACTAGCCAATTGCGGAGTCTAATTACAAATTTTATTGCAGATTCGAATCTGGGCTGCCGCCGTGGCAATGGCGCGGCCAGAAGCAGCAGCAGTTACAAAGCGGTCTCTCTCTTTTTAAGCATTCTTCAAACAAGCACATTCCAAACAAGGGGGGAGGGGGGTGGTCTTAACCTTGTGATTGCATGCATCTGCCAGATGGCCTAATCTCCCTCCTTGGTTTGTTCTGCTATCTTAGCCTTGACTATCCCAGACTGCTGATTTGGCCTTCAGCCTTGACTAACCCAGACTGTTGATTTGGTCTTCAGGTCCAGGAGGGGGAGGGAGTAGTAACTTTCTACCCTCCAGGCAAGGTCAGTAATTTTTCACTCCTCAAGAATCATTAAAAGAATTTGAGTAGAGAAGTTAAGATGATCACATTTTCATTTGGGATAGGCCAATTAGGCAGCACTAGGTCTGAAGGACTTGGGGAGAGAAGAGACTAGAGATTGGCAGACAAGTACAGAAATTAATACATTAGTGAATATAGTGCCTTAAATTGTGTCAGTCATGGTCAGGGTGGAGAAAAGAGTATGAAACAATAAAGAGGTAGAATTAATAAAATTTGGGTACTGATGAAATGTGATGATTTTCTAACCATCAAGAGAACCTCCAATGAGTTTTAAATTACACAGGATTGTGAGTGAATTCATTTAAGTTTGTTGTCCCATATCAAATAAATTTTGTGATGTAAGAACAAAACTGGAATCTTTGAATTTAGGCATATGAACAATGAAACTTGTATAGTTGAGGGCATATCGATATTGAACTCCCAGTTGCTCTTCTAATGGCACCTGATGTCCTTCTAACTGAAACTCAATCGCAATTATGGGTCAAGTCCTAGTCAAAGTAAGTTGGGGTTTCCTTGTCCAATGTGAGCTCCCAGAATAAACACTGTGGAGAGCACAAGATCACAGGTACTAATCAGAAATCACAAATAATAATAGTCTAATCTCCTTTCCCAGGTTAGTGAGAGCCCAGGAAGAACAACAGCTGGTCAATCTGGAGTTTCAAATCAGACTTGAATGTGTGGGATTGCAAGGAGGCTGGCCTGGATCTTTAGGTGATAACACAGAATATCTGTGTCTGGATCCAGGCACGGATAGTCATGATGGGAATCCAGGGAACAGGTCCAGCATCAGCAACAAAAGAGCAGAGACCAGGAGGAAAGCCCAAAGAATGTAAAGGAACATCCTGAACATTGGGAGCAAATCCCTTTATCTTTCACCACTCACGTTTTATTAGTCTCAAACATTGGTGCCTGAATGCAGAGATTCTCAGAGTTGGCTACCCATTAGAACCAACTAGAGAGCTTTGTAAAAATATTGATCCTGTCCCCACACCTAAAATTTCTATTTAATTGGGCTAGAGTAGGAAAATGACATTCTAGCACAATACCACCCTAATAGATTATCATTTCTGGCTACATGTTAGAACTTCTGGACCTTTTAAAAAAGTGCTATGCCTAGGTTCAATTTTCAGAGATTCTGATTACTATAATTAAACTGGGGTTAGGCCCTGTGTTTTTAAAAGCACTCAGTTGTTGCCTGGCCATATGACTCAGTGGTTGAACATTGACCTATGAACCAGAAGGTCACAGTTTGATTCTCAGTCAGGGCACATGCCTGGGTTTCCCAGGTTGTGAGCTCAATCCCCAGTGTGGGGTATGCACTCCCTCTCCCTTCTTCTCTGAAATCAACTAAAAATATATTTTAATAAAAACCATAAAAGCATGCAGGTGTTCCTACTATGAAGCCAGAGGCAAAGAGGTTCTATATTTTCTGTACTTTTTTCAAAGCTACCCTTCCCAAACCTACTCTTAACTATTCCCATGCCTTTTATCTAACTTAGGTATGGGAGTTTGATATAGGCTCCATCATCTTTTCTCCTCTTCTTACTCTCTTCCATCACTGATTTTGATCAAGAAATGTCTATCATCCTAATCTCACCACCATTCTCATATAATATACCCATTTCCCTATCTCTAGTGGACTTTTTCTCTCTGATCACAACCATGTAGAGTCTTTCTCATTACAAAATAAAAATAAAATACAAACAAAATAACCTTCCAAACACTTTAACTCTTAAGATGTCTCTCCTTCAAAGCAAAATTTCTTTGATAATAGTATCTCCTTAGGAACATAATTATTCCTGATTACTTTTAATAAAGTTGAAAATGAAGGAAATCTGAAGAGAAATTTTTTGTTTCAGAAATTGTAGACAGGGCCCAGAAGAGCCCTCATATTCGTACCAAGCAGAGTCCAGGGGGAGGGGGGAAGAAGGGGGAGTCTCTCATTTTTGTACAAAAAGATAAATTTCCATGTAACACATAAGTACAAAGAATTGATATAAAAAAAGATAAGTTCATTCTAGAATGAATTTACTGGTAAGTAATTACATGTCACACTTCAGTCATTTCTGGGAGCAATAAAAATGACACACTTATAAATGCCCATTATATTGGTTCAAGTTAATATGAGCAATGTCAAGGACTTGAGAAAGAATCTCATAAAGAAATCCACTATGTCATTCATTTCAGGTAGTAATATATCTGGTTCACTAGACTTGAATATTAAAGCAACTGGCATAAGAGAAGAAAAATATGGGAATATTTTTGTGACATACTCTGCCCTATCTCAGGCTGAAATCTAGGGAGCAGTCAAGATCTTTCTTTCCCCCATCCCATCTGCCACCTTTGTCACCATCACCAACACATTCATAGACAATTTTACCTCCAGTAAGTAAAACTCTGAGTCCAAAAGTGTTGAGGATCAAGTAAATCTTTGCTAGAAGATAGTAAAAGTAACTCTTTTTCTACAATCTTTTCTTTCCCCTTTGGAAATTTGAGTGGGAAAACTGAAAGGAACCCACTAAGAATAAAGGAGGGTCTCCTACCTGATTCAATCCAGTTCGCCATGATTTAAAAAAAAAAAAGCTGATAGACATGGCTAAGCCTCGAAATTTGGGCATTTGCCTGAAGCAAATATGAATATATTACCTGAAATCAAATGATTCCAAATTTCAAGACTTACATATCTGAGGTCTCATATATAAATTCTCAAGTACCAATTATTATTATCTCTTAAAGGCCAACATAATTCCTTGCTTAATAATTGCTCAATACTCATTTGTTGAAATGATTTTTTTTTTTTTTTTTGTCTTAGCTTGCTTGGTATGCCATAATTAGCAAAACATCCTTTAAAAATTTGTGTAAGAATCAAAGAAAATGCGCTTTGAAAAACTGAATTCAGCCAAAGACAGTTTGGCTCAGTGATAGAGCGTCGGTCGGCCTGCGGACTGAAGGATCCCAGGTTCAATTCCAGTCAGGGGCATGTACCTTGGTTGCTGCCATAGCCCCAGTAGGGGGTGTGCAGGAGGCAGCTGATCGATGATTCTCTCTCATTGACATTTCTAGCTCTCTAACCCTCTCCCTTTCTCTCTGTAAAAAACATCAATAAAAGATATTTTAAAAAAGAAAAGAAAAACTGAATTCTACATAAATGCAAGATATTCCTACTAATAGCTGGAATATGACGCTATAACACCCCACAGGCAGTCTGTCTTCAATTCACCAAGCTTCATTAAGACACTAACAGAAGGGCACCATAACACACTGACATTTGGAAGAACTTGGTCTTTGCCCTTTGGCTTCCTGCCCCTGGGCCCAGAGTGCGGCCCTTAAACCCATCTTCCCAAGAGACTCTGTGAAATGCTGTGTGGTCAAACTGGTTCCACCACTGGTCTCATTCCAACCAAAGCTCATTAGTTTTACTTTTCCCTTTAGATTTGTGGGTTAGAGTTTTATTTGTTGTATAATAGAAGGCACTAGCAGCTTGTATTTTTCTTTGCCCCTTGGCACTGAATCAGCAATGTATCCATTACATTTTCTTTATTAAGATTAAGTGGTGGTTTACTACATGTCCTTAGACTAGGCTGTCATTCTAAACATTTGTTAATTAATCTAATTAGAATAACATACTAGCTATTCTATGTTTCTCATCAAGATAAAATAAAAATATACTAGTGCTCTAGTTTCAACTTCAAAAATCTGGACCTGTACTATCCAATATGGTAGCCTCTAGACACAGATGACAACAGAGCCCTTGAAATATTACTATATTTCAAGATGAGATGTGTTGTAAGTCTAAAATACACACCAGATTTAAAATTTGAGATGTGCTGTAAGTCTAAAATACACACCAGATTTAAAAGATTTAGTACAAAAAGGAAAAAGTTTTAAGCCCCATATATCATGTATTTGAAATGATATTTTGATTTTCCTAAATAAAATTAAATATATTCTTTAAATTAACATGAAATGTCTAGTTTTAATGTGGTGACTACAAAAATTTAAAATTATTCATGTGGTTTACTGGATAGCATTCATCTAGATATACAAATAATCTTTCTAGGGATTTTCACAAAGAATCTTTCTAGAGATTTTCACTTAATAATAGTTCCACTAAATTAATTAAAATTATATTTCACTTTTTACAGGCTTTTTAAAATTTTGCTTATTATCTTACCTCTAGAGTTGACAAGAATATAAAAGATAAATTTAATCTAATTAATGATCATTAATCATGTTGAAATGGCACTGACCTTGAACTTCCAAGAGCTTGGGACAATCTTTAAACATCTGCGTTAATGGCTTTGAGTCATACCAAGTGATACCAAGTGCTGAATCAGAAATACTCTCTGCTATTCTTGCTTAGAGGTGATTTCCTTGGCCTGGAGCTCCACTGAGCATAATACACAGTGAGAGACACATAACAGCCCTCACTCTGATGTATGCATTGGACAAAAATCATAGCATTTTTCCAAAACAGAATTTACAAAGAAATATAAAAAAATCAGGAAAGGAGCTCTGTTCCTAATACTTGTAATTTATTCTCAAACACAGCTTTTAATGGGCATGTTGTATAATGTATTCATGATGTATGACCATCTATTCAAATATCAGAGGTATTTTTGAAAAATTGATGACTACTGTATTTGTGTCCTAAAAGAGAAAATAAAATTTTCTTAAGAAAACTAAAAAAGGTTCACCAACCACCCCTCTGTGCCACTGGTTTCATCCACTGACTTGAAAAGCAAATAACGTTTAAAAAAACGGTACCTCAACCACAAGAAAATAGCGATGTCCTTCTAATCTGGAATATACAGCAATGGCTTTATTAAATGTCACTAGGTCCAAAGGAAGTATAGGCCCAAGTTGAGTAATTTGTGCAAAGGAAATAGAAGCCTGCAAAATGATAGTGGACATGCGAGAGCCAGAGCTGATAAAGACTCGGAAAAGAATAGCTGCATTAGGAAAATTGTTCTGTATAATTTTCCTACCCTTCTCTAAGGAAGTGCACTCCACAGCTGTGCCAAGATAGTCAGAAAGGGAGAAAATTATTTTTCTCCAACACAAGCTTCTAATAACAAAAAACTATTCAATGGATTTAATAATGCAAAGATAGTGTACTTAGAATAATTTCATCTTAAAGATACCCATGTTAAAAAAAAAACACACACACACACACCTCACAAAGAAGGAAATGAAGAGATAACTAAAGACTGCTCCTCATTTATATACAGAAACACTTAGCATTATTCACTTTTAGTTTAGTTTCATGCTTTCCATTTTTCAGATGGATAAACCAAATCATTGAATTAACTTGCAAAAAAATTTTAAAAGCCTATGGAAGAAACAAAGCTAGATGTCAATTAATTTCCAACTGATTTTTAAAATTAAGTTTTGCACAGTTCTTTCTCCCCACATGTTAACTATAAAGCCACTATTTACAGGAAAACATGAATGGCTTTTAAAAGATCTAACATGCAGGGAAATAATCTTAATGATTTACTACATAGATGGTCCTTGAATTATGTTCAGCTTTTAAGACATTTTGTTCCACAAAACAATTGTGAACCTACTGCCCCAAACTGAACCCACTATTAATTAGTTAATGGTACTTCCTTTAAAACATTTTATAAAATCATATACTTTTGAAAAATCAAAATGGGATGAGTCAATACATAATATCCTGAAGTTTTCATGTTTTAATATATCATAAACATTTCCTTTTCAGTATTTATTTTTTTAATCTATATAATTTATTTCTCTATGAATATCCCATAGTTTTCTTAACTGCCACTGCATCATTGGCTATTTATTTTTTACTATTGCAAACAATACTACAGTACTATTCTTTGGCTTATCTTCTGCAAATTATATAATTTCAGAAGAAAAAATTTCTAGAGGTGAAATTTCTAAATCAATGATAATTATATTTGAGAGGCTTTAAGAAGATATAAAATTATTCTCCAAATCCTGTGGGCCAATTAGTATTCCCACCAGAATATTAAAAATAATAATAATAATAAATATGAGGACCTGTTTTCCCATACTTTCATCAAGAATGGATATTATTAATTGGTTTTTTTCTGATATGTTTTTATTGATTTTAGAGAGAGAGGAGAAACTTGTATGTGAGAAAAAAAAACATTAATTGGTTGCCTCCTAAACACCCACTACTGGGGATTGAGCCTTTAACCTGGCAGGTGCCCTAACCAGGAGATGATGCTCTACCAACTGAGCCACACCAGCCAGAGCTAAATACTTTAATCATCCCTGACAGGGAAGAAAGAACTTGTCTTAATTTTTATACATTTGGACTTTTTGATTAATCAAAATTGAGAATTATTCTTTCTTGAGATTACCTTTTATTCTCAAGTTTACCTTTTATTCTCCACCCTTTTGTTTAACTGGTCTTTTCTAATACTATCTATGAAAAGGAGGATAATAACACTAAAGTTCTCCATCTTGAGACTTACAGGTTATATTTGAAAACATCTGATTCCAGGGATTGGCAATAAAATTCAGTGCTGAATATACTATGAATTCCAGGAAATTTTCTAAAATTTTTGGGTTTTCTTTTCTTCAAACAGAGCAAAAATCAATTTTATTCTACATAATGTTCCCTCAGAATAGAGAAAATTTTGATTTGGCCTGTATTCATGAAAAATTCAAAGGTTTCAGTATTACACAATTTAAAATTTCTCTTCAAACAGTCTCTGTCTTTCATAAACATAGACTCAAACCCAAAGAGAAATTCTTATCATAAATGTATACTTCAAAAGGAAACCCACAAAAACCCAGAGAAGTGCTTCAAGATTGCCTTGGAAATTGACATTCCTGCTGTGCATCCTAAGGACAACATGTGAGAGCTTTAGTGAAGCATCTGAAGATTTAAAATGCATCAAATTAAAAACCATGTCCATTAAAAGAAACTGTTCTGGCATCAATTCTGTCAACATTTCTCCAGGGAAGGAAAGTTAAAAAAAAAAAAAAAAAAAAAAGCTATGCACACAGTTGGAGATAAAGAAATTCTCTTTGTAGAGACTATCTAGCTATCTCACTGTTGGATATTAATGTTGAGATACAGCAAAGCAGATTTGTGCCAGTGGACATGACAGGGAAGTGAGCTACAAACAGGAAGTAATTTTCAGACTGCAAAAAGTTGGAGTGCTTATAGAGTATCATCTAGTCTTAAAGATCTGAAGGCAATTTTAAAGGAGATCTAGTTCAACCACTTATCCATCTAATGCTTAAATCTTCTCTATGGGAGAGTGGTCAAATGTTCCTTCACTCAGTGTTTAAATACATGCAGTGAGGGGGACTGTGTTACCTACTGGGGTAGCTCATTTAACCTCTGGCCAGCCATGACAATTATTAAGTACTTCTTGGTATCTCCTGCTGAAATCTTCTCTTGTACTTGATATTACTGATCCTATTTAACAACACTAGTATTACACAGAAACTCTTGGCTGGCTAACTCTACATCCATCCCCAATCCCTTCTCCCTTTCACCTTCTGCCAGACAGGCAGAAAAACTAAATACTATCATTTTCTGGTCTCTATTGCAGCTATGGGTTGCCAACAGAACCCAGTTATGGCTAATGAGATATGTGAAAGTTTACATGAGGGTTCTGGAAGAGCTATTTTCATCCATTCCCTCTTATTTCTGCCTAAAGTATAAACTTGGTAAAGCTACAATTTCCACTTGCAACTAGGAATCACGGACAATGGCCCTCACATTTCTGAACCGCTGAACAATAGCAGCCACCTATCTTTAGACTTCATGTTACTTAAGAAAAGTAAATTCCATCTATTTTGAGGTATTTCAACCCAGGTCTTCTGATGCTTGCATCTGAAGACATCCTACTTAATATATATACCACATGGTCACACTGAACGGTCAATTACTTATGCCACTTGATAACACCTTATATATCAACAGAGAGAAATATTTTAATGAACAGGTACAGCTAGCCACATGAGATATACTCTCACCTTCTAAATATTAACAAACTAGAGTGTATGTAATATTATAACAATTTAAAACTATTAGGTAGAGTATATCCAAAAAGATAACTTAGTAAATTAAAGTGAGAAACCCTTGAATTCTGATAGAAAAACACTGAAGCAACTTATTTTTTCTGGTCAATCCCTTATATTTTCTGTCTTCTCTTTCTATTCCTATCTTACCTAAACTCCAAGTTCACATTAAATTAAGATTCCTAAACCCTGGAGAAGTCCGATAGAATGATTCACTGTGTTTTCTCTTCCTTCCCTCACCCTCCCTCCCTAGTCTATCAGGATGTCAGTTTTCTAAAAAATTTCTTGCAACCATAGCTTAATCTCAGAAAGGATCCCCGAATTTCAGCTTTCCCAGGACCATCAACTTGAGCCTCAAGATGCAATGTTATTTATAGATACTGACCTGCTATAATCTTTTAGACTAATAGCAAAATGCCCCACCAGAAATATTTCTAAAATTTCAACCTATTTTTCTCAAATGATTTAATGCATATTACTAAGAATGCTGTAAAATAATGAATAGAAGTAGTCTTTTACAGGAATTTCAAAAATACATTAGGGTAAATTGGAATTTCTCTCATAATTTACATTTAACTCAATACTTCTTAAGAAAACTATTTGATTTTATCAACTGAATTTCTGAATCCATCAACAGGATCAATCATATATCTCTGAACTACCTCAAGGAAAGCTCCTAAGGATGATAGTAATGTAGTTAACTGAATGAACTTTAGCAAAAGTAAAGCTTGGGTTTGAATTTGGATTTTGCCCCTTAGGGACTGACTGGATTACTTAACCCCACTTACCATATATTCATCAGCAGCAAAAATATAATAATTATACCTATTGTACCTACCTGATAGATTTAGTATATGAATACATTTAAGATGTGTGTGTGTGCATAAGCCATATACATATTTGGGAGCAAAAGACCCTTGAATTCTGACAGACAACCACGGAAGCAACTTGTTCATTGTTTCTGGTCAATCCCTTCTCTTTTCTATCTTCTCTTTTTATTCCTCTCTTAAGTCACCTTCAGGTTCACATCAAATGAAGATTCCTAAACCCTGAAGAAACCTGATAGAATGATTCAATTTGTTTTCTCTTTCCTTTTTGTTTTTTTTTGTTGTTGTTAAAAGTATATCAGGATATACAACATTCTACTGTAGAATGTTGTATATATTACAACATCTAAAATGTTATAATATTACATACATTCTAGTCTAGTTATTTTCATATTTATACAACTTTATCTTTAAAAATCTATGTACCATTGCCCATCTTTTTGCAGAAATAGAATGTCTGTGGTTTGGCAAGAGGTTTTAAAAGGACATAAATGATATGAGAATAGAGATAGAAGTTCCTAATGTTAGAGATATGCCTAAATTTGTGTTCTCCGAGGAGGATACTGAGACAAGGATTTGAGTGCAAATAGCTTTGGGAGGAAATTCTGAAAATAATGGTATGAAAATAGAGAAGAAATATAAAGCAGGTTGCCTTATCAATCTATCACTGTAGATGACTTGAGCTTAATTTCACTGAGGAAACTCTAGGAACCAGGGCTAAGCATACACTTTGAAATTATGGCACCCAAGGGGCAAAAGAGCTGGGGTATCTAGTGGAGAACATTAGTGGAAGGCTGGTCCCAGGGGTTGTTAATTCCCTGGCATTTCTGGCCTATTACTAATGGATCCCAGGCAGTGTTCTGTGGTACTGGGGATGAAGAATCAGATACTGAGGTGCAAATACTGAGAAGCGGAAGTGAGGATCACTGAGTGATCACAAGGATAGAAAGAAGGGAGCACTGATGGTGTGTGCTTCAGGGCACCAAGCACCAAGTCAAACCAGAACAGGAGGTAAAAATAAACCATATCTTATGACAAGTTGAATCCCAGGAGTAGACATATTATTCCATTGACAGCATCTGAAAAGAGGAAGCAAAAGGCTAAAATTTTTGTGGGATGGAAATGGTGATGCCCAAAAATGTAGCTGGAAATCTCATCTCGGTGGACACGGTACACAACTTAGCTCAAACAATTTCATTTGGGTGTATCCTAGCAAGAAACTTGTTGTGCTGTAAGTTCTACTCCTAGCTACTGTACATCACACCTGGGTGTACATTTTCTATCTGCATGGCTATTGCAGAGAGCACATGGTACCTCTCAAACTTCACCCAGAGCTTTAGAAAGGGGGGACCATTTTGGAACTTCTTCTCAGGCCGGATTTTTCCTCTCTGTGGGAAATTCAGACATCTCTGGACTCCAGAGAAGTCCTTTGGTGCTTGAAACATAGCACACCAGCATGGAATTTTCTGCATTTCCCCAGTCTGCTGTACAAAATTTGTTAGGTTCTAACTTAAATTGATCTGCAGTGGAGATCCGGGGCTGTGCTGAGACCCAGAATCTAGGCGGAAATGTACCTACATTTATAAGAATATCTGCAACCTCTGACCTCTTTTTCCCTGCAAAGTTCTTCAACAAACACTTATTAAGCACTTACTTTTCTCTCACTTATACCTCTGTCAGAGAAAGTCAGGAGCTGAAAGCCCCTCTTATAAGGCCTATCAATTAGTCCATTTGTGCTAAGGATGAAGATCTTTTCCCCAGCAGGTCTGGCTTGAGGATAAGAGAAACTCATTATTCCATCGGTATTACTATGTCATGGTTTGTATAGTCATGTACCCAGAGTAGAAATGGCACCAGCCAAGACTTCCAGGTTTACTGTTTCTTGGGACCCAAGACATCTTAAGTTGACAGAGTTAATAAAGATATATTCTAAGAATCATGAACCTGCCCATTATTTTTCTTGGAATAGCAGCCAAAACCAATAGAAAAAAATGACCCAGTGCTGCCAGGATAGCAGGCATTCTTTACTACATTTCGTGCCAATTATTTCTTTTTATATGACAAGCAGACATTAGTTTTCAACCCCTGACCTATATTTCAAATGTCTGGGTTGTAGACCAAAAGAAACACTAGCTATCATAAAAACGCTACAACAGCCTGCCATGTGATGAGGAATCTTTTTAGGCTCGCAGCCAACAAGTTTGGCTGAGTCTGCAAACTTTTATAGAATAAAATGCGAGGTAAGAGAAAAAGAGGACAATTGTCCTCCCTTCCTTGAGAGGTCTTATTTATCATAATATCTATCACATTCAGAGTGGTAGAAAGAAATGGAAATAATAATCCAGTATTTACTTGTCTCCAGAGTGTCTCCAGAGCCAGCCAACCATGCCCATGACTACACATCCCCTCTTTCAAGCATATACTAACCATTCAAGTAAAATCTCAACAATAAAACAAAACAAAAACAAATGAACAAAAAAAAAAAAAAAACACAAAAAAAAAAAAAAAAGATTTGCCTTCCTGAAATACTTCAAAAATATGGGACTGAAAAACACAAAAAACTTGATAATAGTATGTGACTTTTGTGAATGGATGTCATTACCAAAGGCACTTATAGTGGCTTAATAGGTATTTGAATGTGATGGTGGTATATGTCCATAAGAGGTTCCCCAGGGGCCCTAAAAAAGAAAAAAGTAATATCCAAAAGTGCCCAGTGTCTTTCCAGAGGTAGCCTTTTCAGAGGGAGGATTTCACTCTGTGAAGACTTACAACGTGTTAAAGTAAAAAAAATGTCATGAAGATATATCCCCAGCCCTCTATAGCACATCCCAAATGTAGAGAAAGAATCAGATCACAAAACATTCTGAGTATATCCAAGTTCTTCATGACTATCAAGACCCAGAGAGATTCATTTAATTTTCTAGGAAACAGGAATTTTAAAAAAGCTTCCTTTTGCCTTATAGCCATACCAAGTACTTAAATAATAAGTCATTATCAAACTCCATTGTTTAAAAATATAATATTTTTTAGGCATAATAAAGGGAACATGGGGAAAGAGAAGAGGAGGCATATTAATTGTTATTGAAAGTAGATCTTTAGTGTCTTTCTGTACTTCATTCATTTACTTTACTCAATTATTCTTTCATTCACAAATATGTATTGAATAACTATTAAATTCCAGGTACTGTGCAAATTGCTGGGGCTGAAATTATGAACCAGATAGACAAAACTCCTGTCTTCATGAAGAGACAGAAAAGAGAGGACAATTACAGCCGGACTTGGGGCAACAGACAAGCTCAAGCTGAGCCTAAGTCCAGGGCTCACATCTCTAACATACTTGGTTATGGAAGCCAACCTTTATAGAAAGCAAGAATTCTAGTCTTGGTACTGGCAATAACTTAACACATCATCCCAAGCAAGTCATGAAAACTTTTTGTCCCCCAATGTGGCATCTGTAAAATGGAGAGCATGGAGCTTGTTTTAACACAGCCCATGGAGCAGAGACTCAAAGATGATATTAAAGTCTTACAAAGCACCCTGTAAATATCAAATTACAAATATTAGAAAATACTTGCTAAGAGTCACTGTTCTAGTTGTTACCTAATTCAATTCTAACAAAATTTACATGGTGTCAAAGATGAGAACCCAAAGAGAGAACTACATGGTGGTTATAAATATTTACAAAATGCATCCTGAAGAACAGAAAATACAGAGTTGCAAACTAAAACAAAACATTTTTGCACAGAATTGAATTAGAATTATTCACAAACATGTAAGAAAAAAAATGCACATTTTTCTATTCAGTACCTTTCAGAATTAAAGAAAAATAAGAGAAATGGAACAAGCAGGCTTTTTATAGATAAAGTTTTCTTTAATAAACAAATAAATTTAGTTCAATTAATATTCATTGAGTCTAAAGAAAGAAGTTAGTTGACATAACATATTTTCTTCTTGTAGCTACTCTCCATGCCCAAAATAACCAGGTCATAAATTATGCTGGGGTCCATGGGTGTGTTTTTTGGTTTTTTGGATTTTGTTTTTGTTTTTGTTTTTGTTTTTATGGGGGGGATTAGTAGGGGTTTTCCCCCTCTCTCACTCACCTCTCCACCAAAGGGGAAAAAAACAAATATTGTGATTGGATGTTTTATTTTTCATTCTCTCATAATTTAAACACTTTCTTCCAACTGAAAAAATGGCAAGTAAGTCTTCAGCTATGATCCAGAATGAATCCTTTCTATGAATCCTTTCAGCTTCAGAGAGGATAATTGAAAGCAAATAAGCCCGGGCTGGTATTCTCAGAGATTAGAACATTTCTTCCTCATCCTCCCCCAACCCCCACACCAAAGAGTCTCAGGTTCAATTCCCAGCCAAAGGCATGTATCTGGGTTGCAGGTTTGATCCCCTGCCCTGATTAGGACTCATGTGGGAAGCAACCAATCAATGTGTCTCTCTCACATTGATGTTTCTCTCTCTCTCCGCCCCCCTCCCTCCATCCCTTGTAATCTCTCTGAAAATCAGTGGAAAAAATATCCTCAGGTGAGGATTTATAAATGATAATAATATATTGGACATATAATTGTAATCACATAGAGACATTTTTTCTTACATGTAAAACAACAACAAAAAATGAATCTAAATTTTTTGAGTGGCTTTACCTCTAGGTAGAAAATATATATTTTTAATAGAGGGAACGTAAACTCCCTCATAGATGGGTCTGCTGGGTTCCTCAGGGACAATGGATTTAAATCTAAACCAAACTCACTGAGGATTCAGAAACTGCCATTGTGGGAGCAATCAGTCAGAAAGATGGTCATTGATTGTTTTAGCACAAGAGGCATTGGGAATATTGCACAGCTCATCAGAACCAGTTTTGCAGCCTTCAGGTCCTGGCCCACATACAGGGTGGGGCAAAAGTAGGTTTTCAGCTGTTTCTATAGAGAAAAAAAACATGCAGCTTGTGGTTATAAAATACAAGAATAAACTCTGTCTTGCATATCCACAACTGTAAACCTACTTTTGCCTAACCCTGTATATGGGACAGCTCTGACCCTTTTGCAAATGGACAACTTGACACTCACCCACCCCCACCTCGACCAGTAGTACACTTCTTATAGAGCAGAATATTATCCTGGCAGGAGATGATTTATCACCTGTTTATTGCAGGCATGGAGAGTAGCTACAAGAACTAAATATGCTTTGTTGTCTCACTCCAGGAAAGCATAGACAAGGTAGAGAGGGCAAGTCTATTCTAAGTTTAAATATTTAATAAGTTAGTGGAATAAAGATTTAATACCAACTCCTGGCCATCAGAAGTAAGAGAGGGCAAAAGGAGTCCCAAAGAAGCAAGGGAAAACCACACACAAATGGGAATTGTGTGCATTAAAGAATGCAATTCTGATGGAGAAAAAAACAAGATGGCAGCATAGGGCAGACTCCCAAATGCAGCCTAACACAACAAGTTTGAGTTTGGAACTGAAAAACAGGGGAAACATCACCCTGAGGTGCCAGACGGCTGGCTGAGGGGAGGCTCTACCATCTGGGAAGGAGAGAGAAGGTGCACTGAACCTCAGGAACTGTGAAGGTGCGGAGAACTGTGCACGAGAAAAGGCAGCCTCATAGTTCGCTGCAGGCTTGCTTGCTGAACGTGGAGAGGGCGGGCCGAGTTTGCTACCAGCTTACTCCCTTCGTGCAGAGAGGGCGGACAGCTAATGTGAGACTGACTTTCTTGTTCAGGAGGAAAACAGAACCACCATATTGCGCTAATAGACGACCCCAGACAGGGAGAGGCCAGATTGTCGGGCAGTAGGCGGGGATATCTCAGAGGTGTGTGAAGCCAGTGGCCATTGCTGTGGGACTCGGAAATCAGACCCTCGTAGGGAGGGGCTAAATAAAGCTTGTCTGCACCACCTGAGACTACACCCCATCCAAGCAGAGCATAGAGGCCCTTCCAGTGGCTAGCTTCCTCGTTTGCTGCCAATAGGACTCTCCTAGGGAGGGACAGACAGGAATCTAAAGTTTGTCTGCACTTATACCAAAGAGGTGCGAGCGCCTGCAACCAATTGTGCAGGATTCAACAAAGCTTGTCTGTGCCACCCCAAGACTCTGCCCCATTCAAGCTGACTACCTCCTAGCTGAGACACTTCTGATCCTCATAGCCAATTGGCTTGGAGATCAATGCTTCCCAGTGATACCAACAACAAGAAAGGCTTAACAACAAGACTGCACACACAACCCACAAAGGGCTACACCAAGACTGTCCACCTCAGGTAACTGGGAGGCTGATTCACTGAACCATATAGGACACCTTAGTACACAAAGTCACCCTACCAACTCAGGGAAGCTGTGAAAATGCTGAGACAAGGAAATAGATCACAAACAAAAGAAATGGAGGAAAAGAAGAGACTGGATATAGAGTTCAAAATCATGCTTATAAGGTTGTTCAAGAATCTCCTAGAAAAGGTTAATAAGACCTATGAGGAGATGAAAAGGGATCAACAAGAACTAATAAGGGATCAATAAGAAATAATAAGGTATCAACAAGAAATAAATAATACATTGTCTGAAATAAAAAATATTATACAGAGTCCTAAAAACAGAATGGAAGATCGCAAGAATCAAGTCAAAGATTTGGAACATAAAAAGCCAGAAGACACTCCGCAGAAGCAAGAAAAAAAGAGAATCCAGAAAGTTGAAGATAATGTAAGAAACCTCTGGGACAACTTCAAGCAAACCAATATCAGAATTATGGGGGTCCCAGAAGATGAGAGAGAGCAAGATATCGAAAACATACTGAAAGAAATAGTGACCCCACCTGGTGAAAGAATTAGACTTACAAGTCCAGGAAGCACACAGAGCTCCAAACAAAAGGAATCCAAAGAAGACCACACCAAGACACATCATAATTAAAATTCTAAGAGCAAAAGACAAAGAGAGAATATTAAAAGCAGCAAGGGCAAAGCAGGTAGTTACCTATAAAGGAGCACCCATATGATTGTCAGCTGATTTCTCAACAGAAACCATGCAGAACAGACGGGAATGGCAAGAAATATTCAAGGTGATGAATAGCAAGAACCTATAGCCAAAAATAATCTACCCAGCAAACTATCACTCAGAATCAAAGGCCAGATAAAGAGCTTCACTAATTAAAAAAAAAAAAAAGCTAAAGGAGTTCATCACCACCAAACCAGAATTATATGAATTGCTGAAGGGGGTTCTTTTGGAAGAGAAAGTAAATAAAGATAAAAACTATGAACAACAAATACATAACTATCAACAAATGAATCTAAAAACCAAGGGAATTAAAAAAAAATCTGATGAACAATATTAACTGGTGAATATAATAGAATCAGAGGTATGGAAGGGAAGTGAACTGACAGTTCTCGGGGAAAAGGGGAGAGGAGGATGTGGGAAGAGACTGAACATAAACTGTACACCTATGGATGAGGAAAATGGGGGGTGGGGAAAGGGCAGAGGGTGTGGTGGGAACCTGGTGGAGGGGTGCAAAGGAGAGGGGGAAGGAGGAACATTTGTAATAATATGAACAATAAAGATTTATTTAAAAAAAAAAAAAAAAGAATGCAATTCTATGCAGTGGCAGAAAGCTGCAAAGCAATGTTTTCTGTAAAGGCTGTCAAAAGTCCAAAACTATCACTATAAAGGTACTATAAAAACACAAGCAAGAGGAAGACACTAGGCAGTTAGATAGCCTCCAACTCACAGAAAATGTCTTATAGAAACATCAGCATGAAGAGAAACTGCATCTTAACCAAAAGCATCTGAAGGCTGAACTAAGATGCCCTGTAAACAGGATCGTTGCCTCTATTTTTCTCCCAGCAGCTGACTGCAGTTTAGGTAGTTTAAATGAAAGTTGGAATTTTTTTCTACAGATGAAGCCTATATATTTGGTGTTTGCAATTCTGAAATCTTTCTTTACCCATATAAGGCTCTGGAGAATATGGATAAAAGCAATACTACACACACACACACACACAAACATATTTCAAGTCCTCATGTCTTAAGCTAACAAATAAAACCAGTGGGGCAAGAAGTAAATTCTTTAATATTTGAAGAAAACGTAAAAGATTGCCTAGCCCAATCAGGGTGGCTCTGTGGTTGAGCATCAAACTATGAACCAATCCACCACTGGTTCCATTCCCAGTCAGGGCACATGCCCAGGTTGCAGGCACAGTCCCCAGTAACAGGTGTGCAGGAAGCAGCCAATCGATGTTTTTTTCTCATCGATGTTTCTCTCTCACACACACTTTCCCTTCCCTTCTTTCTAAAATCAATAAAAACATATTAAAAAAAAAAAAAAGATTGCCTAAAAGTACTTTTTCTTTACCAATTTACCATTGGTATGATCTGAAATTGCCACTTCTGGTCTTTTTTTTTTGGACACAAAGAATTCAACAACTCTGGTAAAAGATAAATATGTTACAGGTAACATAACCTGAGTTTTCTTAGTCCTTAACACAGGTGGATTAAAATAATGTTCTTAAAAAAATAATAATAATTTAAACATTTCCAGCTTGTATATCCATTTGTGTTAGTCCCACAGGCCTTCAGTAACATCCACCTCACTGCTCCACCCACTGCTCCACCCCACCTCATCCCCTCAGAACTCTTTTCCAGTGTTTCAAGGTCTTCAGAGAGTTATCTCAGACCTGCTCCTAATAATCCTGTTCCTGATGGCTCCTGCAGTGACCTTGGGTGGGCTTAGCCATCATTTCCACAAGAGCCCTCCAGAAATCAACTCTATGCAAGGGACTGTGTCACAGCACAGAACATCTCACTTGTGTTGTTTAGGGATCCAGTTCAAGGTTTGGGTTCTGGAGAAGGTCACACACAAATGAAAGAGTCTAGAAAAGTATTTGGGAATACTGGGGAGCCTACCTCTACTATGCCTTGCTTGTGGCCTTGCCATCCCTTTTATTCAGGTTTGGGATACACCCATTGCCTTTAGGCATGTAATTCCAGTAACCAGCAGATTATCTTATCAGTAAGGATTTATATGATTATTTGGTGGGGAAGTTGCTTCAGCTACCATTGTCTCAATTAGATAGGGAGTGGTTGGCTCTGATCTATCAGAGCTTCAGGGTTGACCAGCCTTCCAGGTTCCTTGTCCGCACCTTTCTAATTAGTGAGGCAATGGTCGGTTTCCAGCACTCATCACTTTTGATCCAAGCACTGAGAGTCCTCTCTCAATCTGACCTCTCTCTCTATCTTCCCTGAAAATTGTAGTCTCTCTGCAGAGCTCAGATGTGTGTTCTGCAGTGCTGGGAGGCAGCTCTAAGTGCACACGGCCCTGGCCAGCCCTTGACAGCCGCGGCTCTGTGTCCAGAGCTCATCCAGCTTTTTCCAAGACTTCTCTCTGAGCTTGTACAAGCATGCTCCTGGCAAACAAAAGATAAAAGTTTGCCAGCTATGCCTGAATTTTATCTCAATTGAGACCACATCCACATAGGGAAAGATGAAGAGATAAATATTAACACAATATCACCCACAAACATCTTCATGAAAATTAGATTTGTTTATTCCAGCTTTATTGAGGCATGATTGACAATTTTTTTTAAAAAAGTATGTATTCAAGGTGTACGACATGATGATTTAAAGTTCATATACAATGTGAACTCATTACCACAATCAAGTTAATTAGCACATCCATAACCTCACATACGAACTGTGTGGGATGAGAATACTTAAGATCTACTCTCAGCAAATTTCAAGTTCACAGAACAATATTATTAATGTTACGAAGCGAGTCCCCAAGAGATGGACCACCGGAGCCAATTTGATTAAGCATGCTAGAATTTATTACAGATTCGAATCTGGACTCAAACCATGGCTGACGCAGCAGCCGGTAAACACCCAGGTAAGAGCCCTGATGGAGGGGCAGTCCCTCCAGAGCGCTCACACAAAAACACAGACAAACACACACCTACCGCGGCCAGTCAGGCTCTTCGGAATGGGGGTCCCTCATGGTCCTGGCTGGGGATTCCAGTCATGATCCCCAAGGACCACCAGGGAGCCGAGTCCGATGCAATAAACAAAAGAGCCATCTCCATGCTAGCATGGGCCCTGTCCCACTCACGCCGGCAGCATGGCGGAAGAGAGCAAATTTGACCCAGTCCAGGAGTTTTATTCAGGTCGGTGATGTCACTGCCTCGGCTAACCCTGATTGGCCCCTCAGGACTAAATTCTAAAGACTGGGGACGGCCTGCAAGGTTGGTTCCCAGTCACACTCTGCTTGACATTGGATGTGGCCCTATCTTGCCCATAATACAAAAGCAGAACTAAAGGTTATCTACAGTTTCTACCCCTGAAGCTACTGAGTCAGTGGGAGTCAATCTCCTGTAACTACCCTATTGTTTAAGCAAGCAATCAAAGGTAGAAGTCAGATAGCAAGGTTAAAATTCAAACAGCAGTTTTTACCCAAGTATGAGTGCTACCATATTTCAATTAACTCTAGTCACCATGCTATACATTAGATCCCCATAATGTATTCATCTTAAAATTCAAAGTTTGTAGCACTGGACCAACCTCTCCCTGTTTCCCATACTCCCCATCCTCTGGCAACCACCATTCTATTATCTGCTTCTACTAGTTGGAATTTTTTTTTTTTATGGATTCCATATATAAGTGAGATAATACAGTATTTGTCTTTTTGTGTCTGGCTTATATCATCCAAATTCTGGGACCAGTTGGTCCCTCAACAGAGAGCAATCTCTTAATGATAAGACAAATGAGATTTGATGAGCGGGTAGAAGGGCACGAGAGGGACATAAGCTGAAAGTTTGAAAAGCTGGAAGTCCTGCTCAGGGAGAAAAGTCCTAGATGCACACAGCAGTCTGGGGATGCTGTATTCATAGCAGGGGACATCTGGGTGCATGGAACTAAATGGGAATAGAGGGCCACCAGAATCTGGTCTTAGAAATAAATCATCCGTTCCAATAAAATCCCATGCACAAGTTCATTTCATATATTTGTTTACTGGTTTTTCTCTGTAACTGGCTCTGTTCCATCTTTAGCCAGTCATAACATCAGGGTACATGACAACAAACATCCAGCCAATTCAGCCATAATCAAAACTCTAGTTAACCAGCCAGCTGTTTTCTGTACATAACGCCAAGCAATCAACTGGACTAACTTCATGCCTCGAAAGATGGAAAAGAACAGATGTTTGGGCATTATGTAAATGTTAAGTGCCAATTGAAAATTGGAGTGTTAGCTGTCACTTTACATACATTTTTTTTAAAAAGGATCCACCTTGTACTTTTCTCCTGGCTGGGAGAAATACAATAAAGATACAGGGTATGCATACACAAACATATGGACATACAGGGACTGAAAATGCTAGTGTGTGAGTGTGTGTGTGACAGAAGATGTCAGGGGAGAAATTGTTTCACACAGTCTCCATTCTACAAACCTTATTACATGTGCCCTTTCCCGCCCGCCTGTGCTTTTCCCTGCCCACTCTGCTCCCATCTTAGGGAACCACCCTTCCTGGCCTTTTGCCCTCTGGCATCAACCACTGGGAGACGAAGGGTGGGAAGAAGGAAATAACGAGGTAATTTTTCCCCTTCCTTCTGTCTCCAATGACGTCTCCAGAAGCTGTAGCCCTTGCCAGCTGGCTCTTCCTTCCACAGTTCTAGTTCCCACCGGTAAGCCCCATCTGGGGTCCCTCAATCTCCCTCTGCATCATCTGTGTAATCCCTGTTTGGGGCCTAAACTTTATCTACTGAGACACCCAGAGTGACTTTTATTTTTCTGGCTAGACTTTAACTGATACATAGGGATAAAGTATCTTCTCACCCTGGGATTTCAAGCACAGCCTGAGGCCTATTAAATAGCAGCCTGGGTCCTGGCCTCTTCTCTTCCTTTCCCACTCCTCTGCCTGTCAAAAGTTCCAAGTAGGAGAAAAAATAAATAAATAAAAGTGATTTATCACAGGCCGGCCCTACTCAAAGTTTCCTCCAGTGATTGTTGTGAGACAGAACCCCCCCATCAGATGTTTGCAATACTTTCCAAAATCAACAATGCTTTTTGCCAAACTTCATTCTCCATATGCCTACAAATGGACTTCTTTTCTTAACTATTTTATTGTCAAAAGAGCACTTACATTAGATTTACTTCGTTAAATTTTTAAATGGACAATACAAAATTATTAATTACAGGCACAATGTTGTACAGCAGAACCCTAGAATGTATTCATCTTGCCCAATGATCAGCAGTTTGCAATTTCCCTTCCACCCAGCCCTGGTGTCCAATATTCCTTTCTTCTATTCTTAGATTTTGACTATTAGATGCATCACTCAAGTCCTTGTCCTTCTATGACTAGCTTATATTACTTGGTGTAATGTCCAAAGCTCATCCATGTTGTTGCATATTGCAGAATTTCCTTCCTTTTAAAAACTAATGTCCCATTGTATGTGTAGACCACATTTGCTTTGCCCATTCTTGTATCAATGTGCACTTAGGGTGTTTCTACATCATGAGTACTGTGAATAGTGCTGCAATGAACATGAATGGGTGTTCTAGTATCTCAATTTTCTGATTTCAATTTGTTTGGATACATACACAGAAGTGAGATGGATGGATTATGTGGTAATTCTATTTTTAATTTTTTGAGGAACCTCTGTACTGTTTCCATAGCAGCTGCACTGTTTTGCATTCCCACATAGATTCTACATCTTCATCAACACTGCTGTCTTTTTTTTTCCATCTTTTTTTTTTTTTTTTTTTTAGTATCCATCCTGACAGGCGTGAGGTGATATTGCATTGTGGTTTTGAGTTGCCTTTCCTCAGTGATTAGTGACATGCAGCATCTTTCACTTATATGCTGGCCATCTGTATACCATCTTTGGAGAAATGTCTATTTGAGTCTTTGGCTCATTTTTTAATCAGGTTATTAAAGGGGGTTTTGTTTGTTTTGCTTTTGGGCAATTGTAGAGCCTGACGTGGCCCTGTGACTTGGCCCATGTCAGCAGTGTGGGAGAAGGTCTGCCCATCCAGGCACCCAGCGGAAGAGAGACTCCTTGCGTCTCCAGAGGCAGGCCTGTTTATCTCAATCAGACTTCAGATACTGGAAGCAAGTTTTGCTCCCAGACTGAGGTCGAGAGGGCCTGGAGAGGATCCTGTTTTAGGATTTGCTGATGGAACGAGATCAGGCAGCCTACCTCCACAGCTTTACCAGGTGTGACTCCTGGCAGGCCCCTGGGAGGGCAGGATGCTCCTGGACTGTGGCTGGATCCCAAAGTTCTCACAAAGGCATTTGTTTCCATGGCTGGTTATAAATTATTATTGCTGATGGCAGTTCACCTAACCTACCATCTTACTGATATTACTCTGAGAGGGAGATTTTTAAAATGAAGGAAAAGTCTATTAGAGAGACATGTTAAAAACAAACAACTAGCATTAATATCCTTTAAAAAAAAACAAGAAAAATAAGTACAGGATATTACAGAACATACAATAGGAACACTCAGAAAATAAAACTAAGCACTTGGAAATTAAAAGTGATAGTATATTTAAAACTTGATAGAGTAAAACAATTCAATAAGGAAAAAGTATTATTTTCAATAAGTGATGCTGGGACAACATGAGAAATATTATGAAGTTGGACCCCTATACACATCATGTGCAAAAATGTATTCAAAATGAATCAGAAACATAAATGGAAGAGCTAAAACTATATAACTCTTAGAAGACATAGTAGCAAATCTTTCCTGACCTTAGATTAGAAAATGGTTTCTTAGCTATGACATCAAAAGCAAAGTAACAAAAAATATATATTAATTGTATATCATCAAATAAAAGCTTTTGTACATTAAAGGACCCCATCAAAAAAAAAAAAAATGAAAAGACTGGCCTGTTTTTTCCAGTGGTTAGAGCATCAGCCTGTGGCTGAAGGATCCTGGATTCTGTTCCCCAGTCCTGGATAGGGACACATGCAGGAGGCAACCAGTAGATATATCTCTTTCACAACACAATGATGTTTCACTGTCTCCCCCCAACCCTCCTCCTTCCCATCTACTCTTGTTAGAAAGCAATGGAGAAAATATTTTCAGGTGAGGATTTAAAAAAAAAAAACAAGTAAAAAGATAACCTAGAAATATATATATATATATATATATATATATATATCCTTACAACTCAGCAATAAAAAGACAAATAACTCAATAGATAAAATTTAAATAAGCATTTTTTCCAAGGAAGATATACAAATGGTCAATAAGCACATAAAATAATGTGCTTATTGACCATTTGTATATCTTTATTATTATTATTATTAGCATTATTATTATTTATTAGAGAAACATATCAATACCACAATGAGATACGATTAACAGCCATTAGAATAACTATAAAAAAAAGACCAAATATTGTTGAGGATGTGCAGAAATTAGAACCTTCATACATCACTGATTGGCACATAAAATTGTGCAGCCACTTTTGGAAAACAGTTTAGCAGTTCCTGAAAAAGTTAAACATAAAGTAGCCACATGATCAAGCAGTGCACTCATAGGTATACACCCAAGAGAAACAAAAATATAATCCTACAAAAAAACATTCACATAAATATTTATATCAGCACTATTCACAATAGCCAAAATGTGCAAACAGCAAAATGTCTATCAACTGTTAAACAGATATACAATGGTATATCCATACAATGAAATTTATTTGGCTATAAAAACTAAGTATTAATATATGATACAACATGAATGAATCTTGAAAATATTATTCTAAGTGAAAGAGGCAGATAACAAAAGGACCATATTATATGATTAATTTATTTGAAGTGTCCAGAATAGGCAAATACATAAAGATAAAATGTAAATTAGTAGTTGCCAAAAGTTCTGGTGGAAGGAATAATGGGGTATGACTTCTAACAGGAACAGGGTTTGTTTAGGGGGTAATAAAAATGCTCTAAAATTAGATAGTGAGGGTTGTACAACTTTGTGTCCACTGAATTATTATATAGTTTAAGATATATGGATTATAGCTCAGTTAAGCTACTATTTTTAAAAACAGAATCACTTATGGAGATCATAAGAAAAGAGAAGGAGGTCCAGGATTAAATTGTTGGGATACTCTATTTTCTAGAAATTTAATAGAGGAGGGAAAATCAGCAAAAGGTACTGAACAGGATCACCCAGTGAAGTAGAAATAAAAATAGAACTTTATTAATGCTGAAAAAATGAAGTGTTTCAAGAAGTAGGGAATAATCAACTATGCCTAATGCAGCTGAGCAATTGAGTAAGAAGAAGACAATAAAGTAACCATTAGATTTGACAAGCAATGTCAATAAAATAATAATGTATTTGACATCTTTCTATGATCTTTATTGATTTCATTTTATTTCAAACTACCAACAAATATTATTAGAAAATATGGCAAAAAAATTGTTAGCTTTTTAATTTTTTTTACATTTTCTTAGCTTAAATATTTATTTTCATACCCATAAAAAACTTAATGCATTGTATAAAAGTTTGAAAATGCATTCCTAAAAGTAGATAGAATGACAAATATATATATATATAGAAAAGAAAAATTAGAAAATAATACAAAAAGTCAAACATTTGAATACTAATGAGAATAGTGAATATTGAGTGAGAACAAAATAAAATGGAGAAGGGGAAGTCTTCAAGAAAAAAATTTCAAGAAAATTTTCCAGAATTTAAGAATATGAGTTTCTGGATTAAAAGGGCCTGATTAGTGCTAAACATAAAGAATAAAATCAGGCCACATACCAAGATACATTTCTGGAATTTTACAACACATGGGGGAAAAACAAACAATCCAATAAGGGCCCAGTTAGAAAAGACGAAATAATTTTACACAAAATTTCAAGAATAGCAATTACAGGACGCTTTTCCATTCCAACATCAAAATCAGAAGACAATGGAAGTATGTGTTCAAAATTTTGAGGGGAAATTATTTGCAACATAGAATTCTATATGCAATAAAAATAAAAATCCTGTATAATAAAAGCCTAATATGCTAACCATTTGGCCAGTTGCTATGCCATATACCAGGGGCCAGACGCTCTGACTGGTAGGTTAGTTTGCTGCTGGGGTCTGGCAGATTGGAACTGGGGGAGAATGGCCAGACACACCCTAAAGCTCTCCCGTAATCCTTCCCAGGCCCTGATCATGCACCCATGGGGTCCCTTGGTTTGGTCTGCACCCTCTTGCAATCAGGGACCCTTCGGGGGATGTCGGAGAGCTGGTTTCTGGCAGGCCAGGCCAAGGGACCATATACCAGACCTCTAGTCATATATAAAGAAAGAATAAAATTATTTTTAGAGGTACAAAAATATCAGAAATTTTACTTGGCACAAAAGCCTGCTCAAGAAGCTACTGGAGAATATACTCCTCCAATACAGGAGAGTAAACTAAGAAGGAGGAAGCTTTGGAATTCAGGAAGCAGGGGATATAATGTAGGAAAGGGAAGGCACGTGAGGAAAATCCCAGGGTGACAGCTGTGCAACAGAGCTAGAGAACAACTGGTCTAAGATTGGAACAGGTGGAAGGTATCAAGAGATACTTCTTCAAAAGATGAACCTGGTAGAAACCTAATGTGCCTGAAAGTTTTGAGATGATATTTCCACAATTGTGGGAGAGATTGGTCTAAGATAGCGGTAAGTTCCTAGAAAAACTAAAAGAAGAAAGACAATAAAACTAGACACTTATTGTCTTTGGGGAGAACAAAATGTTGTTCAGAAAAGTGATCGTCATATACTACTTACCTTGTTGGTGAGTAATAATTACATAATCATAAAAATCTGAACCTCAATTACCGGCCTAATATAATAGCCACCTTAGGAAGCGGGTGGGATCAGAACTGGGCTGAGTGTGGTCAAGAAAAATAGTGGAAACACATTAAATCCTTATCCTCCATAGTCCTAAGTAAAAACATAATGCTAAAAGTAAATGCTCACACTTTCTCTGTATACCTATAGTTTCAGTAGAGTGCTGAACATACAATACATGCTGCAGAAAATATTTTATGGTAAATCAGTAGCTAATTTTATATATTGACAGTCAGACAATATGAACATGTTTTTATGTAAAAGTTTCCTCAGAAGTATTTCCATAGTGAAGAAGATATTTTGAACGTGTATGTTAAAATTCTGAACTACCTTTTTCTGACTGGCTTATTTCACTTAATTGCAAATTATAAACATAATTGCAAATTCAGCTCATGGAAGTCTCTTCACAGAAGAACTACAATATATAAGAAAATATAAGCTTTAAATATAATTAACAGATTACATCACCTGAGCATGTTTTCTGATGTGCAGTCAAGAAAATAAAGGGAAACAAGCCAGTATGAAGTCTATTGAAAATCTCACTGTTCACTCTATTTATGGATATTTGTTTTTGTTAAAACACATCAACATCCTCATTCTTTTTAAGCCTAGAATCCAACAGTTAAACATCAAGACTAGCTCAGGTCTGATGATTAATGACTTTGAGCATTTTTTCATATGTCTGTTGGCCATCTGAATGTCCTCTTGGAGAAGTGTCTATTTAGGTGCTTTGCCCATCTTTTAACTGATTGTTTGTCTTTCTTTTGTTAAGTTTTAAGAGCATACAGTGGAGTAAAGATGTTCTCCTCAATAAATGGTGTTAGGAAAACATTGCATACAAGTACATGCAAAAAAATGAAACTATACCATCAACTTACACCATGCACAAAAATAAACTCAAAATGAATAAAAGACTTAAATGTAAGTTATGAAACCATAAAAATTCTAGAAGAAACCATAAGGCAGCAAAATCTCAGACATCTCTCATTGCAAATTGCAGATACATCTCCTAGGGCAAGGGAAACAAAAGAGAAAATAAACAAATGGCACAACATCAAAATAAAAGCTTCTGCACAGCAGAAGAAAGCATCAACAAAATGAAAAAGGATCCTATTGAGATGATATTTGGCAATGAAACATCTGATAAAGGATTAATTTCCAAAATATATAAAGAACTCTTATTCATTCATTTTTAAAACAAACCTGTAATTGGATCATTTGGTTTTAATAGCTGCTTTGATTTAGAGAGGCAGATACATTATAATTGATATTTATAAATTCATGTCAAAGAGAAACTTATTAAGAATTATGGTTAAATTTTGCAATTAGCCAATATAAAATAATTTCTATTAATCCTCATATTCTCTTGCAGAATGTTTTTTAAATTATTTAACAGTAAGATATGATAACTGGGGATTTGAACCATTTTTAAAAAATAGTTAAAGCCACAAATTAGAAAAATTCTGCCAATATATTATTTCATGTAACATTGGAAAATTGTAACAGGCTCAAAAGAAACAAATAATTTACATATAACTCATGGAAAATATCTCTAAGTATATAATTATAATAGAGAATAATTTTATTTGAAAATCTATAACACTTTGAAAGAAACCAATTTTTAATATATTAAAATTATATAACCCTCTATAGAGTTTGAAGCTATATTCATCTCTACACATCTATATCATTTCTGAATGGTATAACTATGCTTATTAAAATGCATTACTATTTTTAATGGAGATTTAGATACTACATTTTTCACTGAATTTTGGGGGAGTTAGGCCAAAGCAAAATCAACATACCAAAGCAAAATTTTAAGAGGAGCTGTTTTTATATAAAATGAATGGAAAAGCAATAAAGTATTCATTAGGAATTTAAGCATATAATCTCTTAATTTAAAATCATATCATTAAAGTTGCTTTTCTTTTACCTGTACCAGTACATACACTATTCAAACATTTGGCATATATTAGTTCACTTTGGTGTTCCCTGACAACTGACTGCCAAACAGAAAGTTGGTGACCTCTTCGAATTTCAGTTCTTCATTTAAAAGAATTCTATGACTGCAGAGATTGTAGAAGGAAAGGACTACAAGTCACGATATTTCCCACTATACCTGATGCACAGTTAAAAGAACTTTTCAATTCAGAGAATCTTTGTGATCGTTTTATTTTTCATTGCTTGAGAATCACTGGATACTCATATATGCTCTGGTCTTATCATTAATTTACTGACTATTCTCTTCTTCTCTTCTATCATAAACTCTGAGATATTCATTTTGTCTTTAATAGCAGTAGGTTTGGAAGTAAAAATCACCTTCAAACTCCACCATTATATCCATAATTTTGCTTCAAACCAAATGGAGTAAAAAAAGAGATGGAGTTAGCACCACCACCACCATCACCACTCCTGTTATAAACAGCTAGAAAATGAGACAAAATACAGAAAACAATGGCTTAGAAAAGAGGCATTATAAGGCTGAGACCTCTGAGAGAAGAAAAACAGACAATGGGATCTCAAGTTCATCAGCTTACTTCCTGGAGGCAATTTTGAGGCAACAGCACAGAGCCAAACAGACTCCTAAGTTGAAAAAGCAGAGATCACAAATCAGGTAAACCAAGAAAGATAGAATTTTTTAAATATATATTTTATTGATTTTTTTACAGAGAGAAAGAGAGAGGAATAGAGAGTTAGAAACATTGATGAGAGAGAATCACCCATCAGCTGCCTCTTGCACACCCCCCACTGGGGATGTGCCCACAACCAAGGTACATGCCCTTGACCGAAATCAAACCCAGGACGTTTCAGTATGCAGGCTGATGCTCTATCCACTGAGCCAAACCTGTTTTGGCTAGAATTTTTGTGGAGCCTAATACCGAGAAGGAAGGAGCTGTACAAAGAGAGAACTACTGAGATCTGCACTGGGGTCTGCTGGAGACTTTGGCTAGCTACTTACCTCTTCAAACATGAAAGAAAATGGCCCAAGGCTATGGAAAAAAACATCAGAAAGAACTAGTCAGAAAACACCTCGGGCTCACAAAAGGGTAGGAATAGTCTGTCTTCCCACCAGCCAAACTGGAGGGAAAATTCAGAGAATAAAATAAAATCCTCAGAAGGGTGCTGTATGTCAAAGCACAACATAATCAAATTGCTGAAAACTAATGCTGAAAAGAAAATCTTAAAATCACTCAGGAACATAAAACATATTGTGGCATATATTCAGAGCAACAAAGAAAAAGGTGACAGCAGACTCTTCATCAGAAACTATGCAAACCAAATACATTGAAATGTGAATAAAAACTGTCTACCGACAGCTCTTTAACAAGGGAAAATATCTTTCAAAAATGATAAATAAGTACGTATTTTCAGGTGAACAAAACTAAAAGAATCCATTGCACTTCAAAAATGTTAAAGGAAGTTTCTTAGTAGTTAAAATAGCAACTTAAAGCTTCACAGAGGATCTAGGAAAGCCAGAAATGAAAATATATGGGGAAATGCTAAAGACAATTTTCTCACTTTTAAAAACTATTTTTAAAATATAACAGACCTTAAAGCAAAAATAATAACTGTAGCTCGGAATTTACACCATAGGTGTAAGTGAAATACAGACAACAATAACACGAAGGATAAAGAAATTGAAGTAAACTGTTATAAAGTTTTTATACTACATATAAAAAGGTATAATATTACTTAAAAGCAGACTGTGATAAGTTAATGGTACATATCATCAACCCCAGAGAAATTAAGAAAAAACAAAGCAATATAAATAAAATATAATTGTAAAAATTAGTCAATCTCAATAAAAGAAAAGGGAACAGGAAAAATAAACAAAGAACAGTTGGCAGGACAGGCTCTATACATGGAAAACAATGAACAACTCATATTCACATCAGTAATAATAATAAATAACATTAACCAACTAGTTATTATATGCCAATAAAGTTTTAAGTACTTTATAGATATATCTAAAGACATTTAATCACTAATCAACCCCATTCTATAGATATAAACCTTGGGCACTTACTCAATGGTAAGGTAGATAAGCTAGTTTAGTAACTCTATCTTAGTAAATGAGGAGGAGAAATCAGTATTGTGGCTAGCCTAGGGAATTGGTCATGGGAGAGATAAGGCTTGAGTTGGCTCTTGGAAGTTCTATGCTTGATGACTACCAAGTTTTTTGTATCAAATGTTACAGTTAAATATAGGAGACCTAGTACTTCATCAGAGTAGTTTAAATAAATTCTTCAGCATTTTCAACAAACATTTATTGAACACCTACTATGTTTTAGACTCTAGGATCACAGAGATGGACAACAAATGGATGTCTATTGAATATGTATAAACAATGCACACCATATGGCTAGATGACACTGAGTTTGCAGTTATCATTCTCAAAAAGCTTATCTAGTCAGTTGTGTGTGTGTGTATTTATGTGTGTGCGTGCAATGTGCATGTGTGTAAACCTGAACAATGTTATATAATGATTCAGGAAACAGGAAATTAGTGTGAATTATCCAGAGATATCTTTATGAAGGATATGCCTTGCTGCTGAATTTTGAAAAACCAGTAGCATGTCTACATAAATAAAAAAGGGAGACGAGGCACATCAGTTAGTGAGAACAAGATGAGAAAGACTCAGGTGGAAATAAATGTAATCAACTTAGCTAAAGTTAAGTAATGTTAGAAAAGAGCTAAAGATAAAAGGAAGGAGGAATACTAATTGGAGCATGAAAATTAACGTGAATCCTAGATTTTTATTGAGAAAAAAGAATTGATGTTTCATTCCAAAATTTGAATAAATCATTCTGTTTTACTTAGGCAGAAGAAAGGGCATAATTACAAAAAGGAGTGAAGAAAATTCCCAAAACAATAGAGAAAAAGGGTTTCAATGATCATTTAATAAGCAGGTAATTTCCTTGGAACCCAGAAATATCAATAAAAATTCAAAGAAAGAAAAAATTTACTTCAGCTAAGAGTCTGTTGATTTTTCTAATGACAAAGGCTTTTTTAACCAATTAATAAACATGCATCACCGATTACACCAAACCATAGAGAAAATAGGAACCCAAACCAAAGAGTAAGCAGTATAATGACTGATACTTCCTGGGCTGGTGGAGTTCTTGGTCTGCTCAAATGACAGAACTCCGGTCTCCAGCGGGTCCAGGAGATATTCCCACTGCATTTTGTCAGAAGATTAGCAAATGTTCCTAGTGACAGGAACACAGTGAGGAACATAGCCTTGCCCTCATTTACGGCTCAAATCACCTCAGGACCATGTCGCTTTCCTCTCCTGGCTGCTTTCCTCTCCTGGCCTCAAATGCCAATTAAACAGCTTTGCCATCTCTGTATCTAAATTTGGACCTAGGTATCAAGTCTGGGTGCCTGATGAGACTAATTAAGAGCTTTGAAGAAGTGTGGTGTCATCAGTCCTAGAATGGAAGGAAAAAAAGGAATTCCCAGGGGTGGATTTAACACGTTTCTCATCCCCATGGGAATTTCACAAGATCCCAACTGAAAGAAACTTCTACTATAAATTAAAGGACTGTGTTAACAGCAGGAAACAAAAACTCATCTCACAACTCTTCCCCCACAAATTCTGAAATTGTCATCCTTCCTTATGTCTCCACCTAGTGTCCACAGGCAGGTGTATGTTAACATTAGCTGAGCCCAAAGGTGACATTTTTTTGCAGTTACCCCTCAAGGGCTTCCTGTTAGGTTTGGCTGTTCATTACATCAGGATTCCTAGTGTGATTCCTCCTTCTACTTTAGGGCATGTCCAAGAAAGTGTAATTATGGACTTACTTCACTGTAGTTGAAACTCCCATTTTGTGGATTATTCTCAAGTACTTTAAAACTGCAAACTGTTTCCCAGGATAACTCTTTCTCAACATTCAGCACACACCTTCCCTTCTCGCTTCTCTTCATGCTCTTTGGGTGTGGAGTATCGCTGTGCATTTTAATAGCATTATTTGCTGCATGAAATAGAAGTGGGAAAAAAGGGCTGTACCAGAAATGTATCAACATTTTCATAACGCTAACATTCGTGTGGCTTTAGAATTGCTTCCTTTTTAGATTCACCCTTTTCCTCCTTCTAGTCCAGCAACCACAGAGTGGGAGAAAAGAGATGTTAATGAATAATATAAAATCAGCCTAATTACAGGAAATAACAGAAATACAAAATAACTCCCAGGATTCGTTACCCAAGAGTCCCTATCTCCTTCTAACCAATCTTTAGAAATATAAGTCCAAGCAAACCTCTTCCAGCCAGGAACTGTGAGATTTTTAAAGATGCAAGCTTTCAGATAGGAGCAATCCTACCAAAACAGTTTTAGACCTACACTACTGTCTTGGAGTGAAACTTTTCCCATACCAGGCAACACAGGAAACTGAGCAGTCAGATGAGGTTGGGGTTTACAGACAGGAACATGGGATAGCTCTCTCAGTTTGCCTTGGAGGTAGATTGGCCAAACTGTGATGCAACATTTAGGACATCCTAGGAAACTATTCATTGTTCACGCAAAACTCAAATTTAACCGAGTGTCCTGTATTTTTCAGGGCAACTCTCCTTGGAGTGGACAAAAGACCTCGTTGGGGAAAATAACTAGGCTCCTAACAGAAAGGGAGTCATTTTTTATGGAAATGATGCTTCAGTTGGGTTCCAAGACCAATATCAAAGCAAAGCCCAACACTATAAGCATTCAAGTACTACTTTGCATATATTTAATACTTTACATTTTAGAAATATTTTCACATATAATATACAGGTCTGGGCTTACAGTTGTTTGTATAGAAACTAATACAATAATTAATAAATAATAATACAAGAATAAACTCGGTATTTTGCATACTCACAACTTTAAATCTACTTTTGCCCCACCCTGTATAAGTTGGATCCTCCTCACCGCAACCCTTATCTGGGTATTTTTATGCCTGTTTCAGGGCTCACAGATGTTAGGAACATGTTGTGATAAAGGGAAGCCAGAACATGAATCTTTGTCTCAGTATGATGCAGTGTTTACAATTAAAGAAAATGTCCATGTAGACATTACACAATACTTTCAATCCCCTAACTATAGATGGAAAGTAAATATCTGGAAAACCCAGTTTAAAACCAATATCTTCACACAAGGCCGGGAAAATGAAAAAAATATTCTCAGAAAGAGCCGCTGAGCTGCCTCACATACTTGCAGACTGTAGAGTCCAGTTTGTTTGTTTTTTTATTTTATTTTATTTTATTTTATTTTATTTTATTTTAATTTTTTTAATATATTGTATTTTATTGATTTTTTACAGAGAGGAAGGGAGAGAGATAGAGAGCTGGAAACATCAATGAGAGAAACATCTATCAGCTGCCTCCTGCACACCCTCCACCAGGGATGTGCCCGCAACCAATGTAAATACCCTTGACCAGAATCGAACCTGGGACCTTTCAGTCCTCAGACCGACGCTCTACCACTGAGCCAAACGGCTTTGGCGCCAGTTTGGTTTTTTAAGCAACAACACAAGCAAGCACAGTGAGACATTATTCTTCTGATGTGAGTTCATTCTCATATACCCAACATTTCTAAATCTCCACCCACTACTCTTTGTAAGCCATTTATATGTCTTCAAGATCCTTAATAAAATCACAAAATAATTCACATCTATTTAACTAGATCTTTACATTTCAATTTTGGAAAATGTTCTTGTAATAATTCCTTTGGCTGTTAACTATCAGGGTCTTTTAAAATTGTAGAATTGTGACACCTGGCGTTCATACTGTATATTGCACTTCTCCTCAGCACAGTTTTTATATATATACATACAGCATATAAGGTATATAGTTTACCTGTAGTCCTCAAATTCGAGAATTCATAAAAATTCATAAAAAATATTAAGCCACTCATAGATTCTAATGCTATATACCTGGGTGATTACATTATGCAAACCCCAAAGCTACCATTCCTTTTCCACCTCTTGTTCAATCTCATTGAAGAGAACTTCATTGTGCATATGAACTATTGGGATCTCATTAAAATACAGATTTGGGGAGGGGGGCGGTAATTTGGGGATAGAGCAAGAGATTCTGCATTTCTCCCGAGCTCCTGATAGCTTTAAACTCCCATTTAAAACCTAAACATTTTCACTTCTTTATGTAGCTTGAATCTGAGTTTGCAAGATGTGACTTATAGATGTTTCTCACTCATTGCTTATACTGATTTTGTTTAAATCTTCTCCACACCCTACTCTTCGTTCTGTCTACAAAAGTCCTTCATCTCAAGCGCAGTAGCTCCGGACAAAGCAGACAGACATCCTGATGAAAGTCCTGCCTTTCATTTCTGCTCCTTTCTAAACCCAACCATTTCCTGGTGCCAGACAGGAAGGCCCAGGGCAGTATCACTCTTTCAATAAGGACAATAAGATTATAATACCAAAAGAGACAAACTGTGCGTGTATATGGGAACCAAAGCTCATCTACAGCATCATTACCTCCCTATAAAATGGAGTTCAGCCCCACTGGTATGGTTTTCAGTAATGATTATGTTCATGATGATAATGAAGGTGTAGGCTAACATTTACTGTGTACTTGCTAAGTGCCATGCATTGTGTTAAATTTTTTACATGGATTATTGTATACAATGAAGTAGATAATATCATCGTCTCATTGCAATGATCAGGAGGACAGAGAGAAGAGCAGTGTAATATCTAATATCACAATTAAAGTCCAGTGGTAGACATATGAGTCACAAACTGAAAACCAACATATTACATTGAGGGCTACTCTTCATGTTTTCTATATAGTCTATACTTTTTTAATAGCATTGTCTGATGTATAAAATACAGCTGGGAAGAAATGCATTAAGTTGTTTAGAACACCAACAATTGAGTGGCTTCAGAAATGTTTCACTTTAAAGATTTACCTTTTCCCTCCTTCTAGTCCCAAAACCACACAATGGGAGAGAGGAAGATAGGTTAGAGGCATAGAACCATCCACTCTCTATAACTTTCACAGGTTGCCATCTCACAATGCATGGCTAGAACTTAGAAGGGCTTTCCAGAAAAATCATGAATTTTCTAGAAATGGCCAAAACATATGCCTGTCTTAACATAAATAGCTATTGCAGCACTGATACAGGCAACTTAAAAAGATGTCTTCTCACCCTAACTGGGTCAGTGGATAGAATGTCGGTCTGTGGACTGAAGGGTCCCAGGTTTGATTCCGGTCAAGGGCATATACCTTGGTTGCAGGCACCTCCCCAGTAAGGGGTTGCAGGAGGCAGCTAATCGATGTTTCTCTCTCATCTATGTTTCTAACTCTCTATCCCTCTCCCTTCCTCTTTGTAAAAAAATCAGTAAAATATATATTATTTTAATGTGTTCTCAATAGTTGAGTTTTGTGACCAAGTCAAAGAATAAAAAACAAGTATTCACATACTTTTTCTTTTATCCATACCTTTTTAAAATGTCTATTATTAACTTTTTATTAAATACTATTTCTTGCAACCAGGTAATACCCATAGTTCCATTCAATCTTTCTTATAATAATAACACAGACTATTTTATCCAAACTTTTAATGTGCTTCAGATGTGCTTGGTTGAGCAGAAAATATTCTCTCTTGTCTCTTTTGGTATTACAATATAATCCTATTGTCCTTACTGAAAGAGCTAGTAGCAAAGACAATAGTCTTTGTGAGCACTTTGTGATGACTAAATATTCCATCTTTGCTTAAAGGTGCATTCTTTGTTATTGAGAATTAGTGTTTTCTAGAATAAAAAGGAAGTCATATGTTTATTAAAAAGCATTAATGCAGACAGCTGTGAGAGTGAGATGAGAAAGAAAACCCCAAGGAATACCTATTGGCCTCTGAATAATCTCATAATCTTGTACTTTGATCAATCTTTATAGTTCAGCAAAGGCCCTGCTTTGTCTCTGAAAAATAAGAACAATCCAAGAGAGAGTGAAAGAAAGCAAATAGATAAGGGGACATTGGAATAACAGTTGAAAGACAGAGATTCACCTCTCTCTATTAGTTTTGTTATGGAAGGAGTCGATATTTTGGAACCAGATAAATCCAAGTTTAAATCTCATTCATCACTACATGTAAATATATGGCATCAGGCAGTTTACTTAGCATCTGTGAGTCTCAATGTAGACACTGCTACTTTCCCAGGCAAGCTGTTGGGTTGACAAATGTTAGCCAACAGATGTTAACGTAAGTTAGGAGTCTGGAAGTACAACTGCAAAAAGCAGCTTTTATTAATGGTAGTTTATTATGAATGATCATCACTTCATCTGCTCAAACATTGATTTGTCGTTCCACTTATTTATGCATTTATTGGTTGATTCTTGATGTGCCCTGACTGGGGATCAAACCCACAATCTTGGGTATCAAGACGATGCTCTAACCAACTGACTTACCCAGCCAGAACCATCTGTTCAACTTTCAACAAATATGGGTCGCCTCTTTTTTGGAAGGACTATAGTGAAGTCCCAGAAATACAGTGAACAAACAGATAAAGTCTCTGTCCTTAAGAGGTGTATGTTTCAGCCTTTGAATACCTACAGTAAAAAACAAACAAACAAAAACAAAAAACTGCCCTACCCCATTCCACTCCACTGAAATTCCTTTGGCAAAGATACCATTACCTTATTAATAAAATACACTGGACTGTTTGCTGGTTCTCAATAAGACCTCTTTGTATCATCTAATAATATTGAGCAATTATCATCTTGATGTCAAGAATACTTCTCTCTCTCCTGATTCCCTAAATCCTTGGATTGGAATGTCTCAGCTTTCATTGTTTTTTCTTGTTCTGTTACTGGGGAGATGATGAGACCTCGGTTCTTGTCTTCTTGAAGGAGAGATTTTAATCAAGAGACGAAGTATAAAAAGCAAGCAAGAATGTATTGGCCACAGCAAAAACATACTTAGGGCAGTGAAACAAGGAAGGGTTTAGAAGAAGCAATAGGAGAGCCTAGGCTGGCTGCCTTGGCTCGCTGGGAAGTCACAGAACTGGAGGCCTTGGAGATGGTCCCAGGGGGTTAGCCTGGGAAGAGCTGCCACTGCCCAGTGCTCCCCTGGTTGCAAATCTCATGGGGTCCCTTAAAAGTTGAGGCATATGGGGGGGCATAGGGAGGTTGAGAGGGAGAAGGCAATGGCTTGGGCATGCTTCCAGGAGAGTGAACCCTCTGGGACCTTTGTTTTCAAAGATTTTAAGGCTGGGTGTTTAGGGGAGGTCTTAGGGGCAGATCAGTAAAGTATTCATCAGCTTTATGCTAATGTACCAAAATGAGATTTATTCTCTTAATTTGTCTGAATTTGAGTGGGATTGGCAAATGATACTTAATTGGATTTCTGTTATCTATCTCCCTAAATAGGGTAATTTAAATTATTTACCATCGGTTTGAGGAAGAGAAGTGCAAACCATTTTTTTAAAGTGTTCTTGGTTGAGGGAAGATAGGATTTAGTAAGTGGCTGCAAACTGCTCTTTAATTATCTGTCTTTGTTTCCCATTCTGCTTATCCTGGAATTTTTCTAGCTTCTTATTATTCTATAATACTCCTGTTATCCCTTTAACTAATATTTCTTAGTGTTCTGAATTTTACCCTTTTTCTTTTATACCCTATAGCACATGTGTCAAACACAAGGCCCTCAGGCCAAATCCGTCCTGCCAGGCCTTGCAATGTGGCCCGCACTGCGCTGTCATCACTGCACTCCGCTGCGTTTCCATCACAATGACAGTTTATGACTGTTCAGTAAACCAGTGTTTTTCAACCTTTTTTGGGCAAAGGCACACTTGTTTCATGAAAAAAATCACGAGGCACACCACCATTAGAAAATGTTAAAAAATTTAACTCTGTGCCTATATTGACTATATATAAAGTAATTCTCTTGAATAGGAATCAAATAAACACAAAGAAAGTATTTTATAATTACTTTATTATGAAATATTAAGTAAACAAAATAGTGAAAAATTATAAAATTCTTGTCTTGTCTGCACCTACGGCACACCAGGCAACATCTCGTGTGCCGCGGAACAGCAGTTGAAAAACGCTGCAGTAAACCATTCGGCCCGCGATTTAGGCTGGATTTTAGATTTTGGCCCCTTCTCTGATTGAGTTCGACACCCCTACCCTATAGTAATGTTTATTTGATTATTTTAGAGTCAAGAACTCCTTTAAGAATCTAAAGAAGCTCTTGCCAGGTGGCTCAGGTGGCATTGTCTATCACCAAAAGGTTATGGGAGAGACTTTCGGTCAGGGCCCATAAGTAGGTTACAGGTTCAATCCCTGGTCAGGGCAAAATTGAGAGGCAACTGATCAATGGCACGCGCTTGCGCGCTCTCTCTCTCTCTCTCTCTCTCTCTCTCCCCATTCCTCTCTCTCTCAAATCAATAAAAACATATTCTTGAGTGAGGATTCTTTTTAAAAATATGTGCAGAAATCATCCACCCTCTCCCTAAAGGGCGTGGGGGGGGGGGGAGTATATCTACTTTTAAATATACAAAAATTTGCATATATTTTAAGAAATTTCATGGGCCTTCTTCCCTTCCCACAGAGCCCATTGTTGAACTCCAGGTTAAGGTGTTCTTAGTTTTAACTATTAGCTACATGCCAATGACCCTCAAATATGTCTCCCACATAAAGCTCTTTCCTGAGCAACAGTTCTACTTTCGAATGACTTATTGACAACTCCACATCAATGTCCCTCAGGCACCTTAAAAATCAAGATAACTGAAACCAAACTCATTATCTTTATCCTAAAACATATTCTCCTCCTACGACAGAGAACCTATGAGAAAACGAACACTGTTTTTGAAACTAATAGATCTAGTTTTAAATCCAGCCCTGGAAACTTCAATAATATATTTAATTTCTTATATTTAATATGAGTATAATACTTCCATTTTCTGAATTATGATGAGAATTAAAATAGATAATGGGAAAATCTCTAGCCATGTGTCACCACATAGCATACATTTCACAAATATTAATATGTCAGCCAAAGCAACCCCATTCACCAATTATCTTAAGTAAAAAACTTAGGGTCACCGGAACTGGTTTGCCTCAGTGGATAGAGCATCAGCCTGTGGACTCAAGGATCCCAAGTTTTATTCTGGTCAAGGGCACATACGTTGGTTGCCAGCACATCAGTAGGGAGTGTGCAGGAGGCAGCTGATTGATATTTCTCGCTCATCGATGTTTCTAACTCTTTATCCCTCTCCTTTCCTCTCAGTAAAAACTCGATAAAATATATTTAAAAAAATTTAGGGTCATCCTTAATTTGCCCCCCTTTCTTCATCTATAGCCAATGGATAGCTATGCTGTGTTGATTCCTCAATGTTCTCATGCCCTTAGTTCAGACTCTCATGTTCTTTCTCATGGACACAGCAGTAGTTTCTGTTATGCCCAGACTTCATGATCCCCAAGGACCACCAGGGAGCCAAGTCTGATGAAATAAACAAAAGAGCCTCTTCCATGCTAGCATGGGCTCTGTCCCACTCACGCCAGCAGCATGGCGGAAGAGCGAATCTTGCCCAGCCCAGGGGTTTTACTCCAGTCGGTGGTGATGTCACTGCCTTGGTTAACCCTGATTGGTTGAGTGAGGGCTAGGGTTCAGTTACAAAATGGAGGATAACTCCGCCCTACCCCATAGTGGAGTCAGGAGTTTGTCCTCACCCAACCCTGCCCTCTCAGTTTCCTGTCCTGTTGATCTAATTCCTATCTCACACCTGGGTGGGGAACTTTTTTTTCTGCCAAGGGCCTCTTGAATATTTATAACATCATTTTCAGCCCATACAGAATTTTCACCTTAAAAATCTAGCCTGCTATGTTTGGTCAGACATTTAACTAACTCACCCCTAATGCCTTGGCAGGGCCAGACTAGATGATTTTGAGGGCCATATACAACCCACTGGCCAGATGTTCTCCATCCCTGCTCTACACTGAAGCCAGGGGATCTCCTCAAGACACACATCTGATAATGCCATGACTCTGCTTAAATCTGCCCAGTTGCTTCCTGTTGCTTCCGGTATTACATCTACCTTAGTATTGCACAGAAGGCTGGCTGACTGGCTCCTGTCAACTCCAACCTGTGTGTCTCCCCAACTTCCCATAGTGTTTTGGAGTCCATATCTCTATTCACACTGCTTCATTTGCCTGAAATGTCCTCAACACTCTACATCTTTTTCTGGCATTCAGGCAAATACCTACTCACTCATCTTTCAAAACAGTCCAAGCATTACCTCTGCTATGAAGTTATTCCTTACAGCCTCCTGTCATACTGCTGCTCACTGACTCCTTTTATCTCCTTGATGGATGATTTTCTATCATGGCAAATATGAATGCACATAGTTTCCAATTTCAAAAAGCTTACAACCAGAAATCTTGTTATATAATCTGGACTAGTAAGCCAAAATGAAAGAGAAATCTTGAGGCATGAAAAAATGAGTTGTAAGCAACTTCAACAGTGAGATCAATGGTGCTTCTCAGAGGTTCTGTGTGACTCCCAAGTACTAGGTTGTGTGTGTGTACAGATTAATACATAAGTATTAGCTATATATTAACTAATTTAATCTTCACAATCTTTATGAGGTGGGCACTATTATTATACCCACTTTATAAGTCATGAGCACATTGGAGAGGCTAGAGGTTGAGCATCAACCTATAAACCAGGAGGTCATGGTTTGATTTCTCGTCAGAGCACATGCCTGGGTTGAGGGATCCATGCCTAGAAGTGGGTGTTCAGGAAGCAGCTGATCAATGATTCTCTCTTATCATTGATGTTTCTATCTCCCTCTCTATTCCTTTCTGAAATCAATTTTATATATATATATATAATTTTTTTTAATGGAAGTAAGGAAGCTCTGGCTGTTTTGGCTCAGTGGATGGATCGTCAGCCTGTGGACTGAGGGGGTCCTGGATTCAATTCTGGACAAGGGCATATACCTGGTTGCAGGCTCCATCCCCAGTGGGGGGCAGCAGCATTCAGGAGGCAGTCAGTGATTCTTTCTCATCATTGATGTTTCTATCTTTCTCTCCCTCTCCCTTCCTCTCTGAATTACTAAAAAAATATATATTTTTAAAAAGTAAGGAAATTAAAAATAAAGAGATTAAGTAACAATAGAAATGTTAGTATGAATAAAGTATGGATTTCGGTTAATTAAAAAATAGCATTGATAAAAATTAAGTTGATAAATAAAAATTAATTTTTGTTGTAATTAACTAATATATATTTTGAGCCTATTAAAGGCTGATGGGCAAAGAAAAACCTAGGTGCCCTATGCTCAAAAACAGTGAGTCATGAATAATAGAGTAAGATACAAAGAGCAGGAGACTATTTACTGGGGGCTGTAAGAAAACTCTGGGGTGAGGGCAATGTATGAACTGGATCAGTAAGTTAATGAACAAAACGAGATGAAAGCCTAACCCAGGTCGGGGGCCCTCCAGGCCATTCCTCTAAGTCACTCTGACTTCACCTTTTCTCCTCCCACATTGTTGGCCCGGACGAGCCAATGGGAGGTCGGCTCCGCCTAGGCCTCATGTGCGCGTGCGCAGCGTCGGATCGACGATCCTCTCCATCCATTCGCTCGGAAGCAACTTCCTCCGCCTCGTCACTGTCCGCGCAGGCGCGACCCAGCTGCCGCCGCCGCCGCCATCTTCGCGGCGGGAAGAGTCGGGGTCTGGGACAGCTGGAAGCGGCGGCGGTGGCAGGTATGGATGGTTTCCGCCCGCGGAAGCCCCTCCACATTCGCCCGTCTTCGGGCCACCGCTCTTGGTGTTGCTCCCATTCCCACAGGGCCACGTCTCTGCCCCCATTTCGTCCTGTCACTCTGGCTTCAGCCCCCTTTTCGCGTCCTCACTCTTCCCGTGCAGCTGGAACCTTTGTTTGGAGCTGCTGGATGGCCGCCCCGACCTGTGTTAAAACGCCCGCTCCGCCCTCAGGACCGGGCCTGGGCGCAGGCCCCCCACTGCTGCCCGGGTCTGGCCCGAGGTGTTGGCTGCGGGGCGCGCCAAGGGCCCCGAGCGCGGGCCTCCGGGGCGGGGCGGGGGCGGGCGGGGGTCTGGGCCGGGCCGGGCCGGGCCGAGCCGAGCTCGGTCTCCTTGGATGGACCGAACCTGGACGCTGATCCTTCGTGATCAGGGACACACACACACAGGCCGTTTCCGAGCGGCCCGCCGTTAAAGCCTGATCCTCCACTAGCCTGTGGTTTTGTCCTTTCCCAGGAGTGACTCTGCGGAAGGGAAGATCCTCTCTGTCTGCTCTCTCCGCCAGAAATGGCCAATGTGAGTAAACAAGCCCCGAAGAGGCGGCTTAGTCCGACAGCACCCGTCCGGCCGCTTGTTGGGGAAAGGGGGAGGTCGGGTTTGAGAGGGTGTTGGTGACACCATGTTTTTCCGGACTTAGACGGCTTAGCGCAGCGATTCCCACCCGATGGGTGAGCCGCGGGGATGGCAGAGCTGCAGCGCCTGGGCTGACAGGCCCTGAACCCTTCCCCTGGGATGGTCAGATCAGACATGACAGCAGCCGATCGGAGTGAAGGAGTCAAGTTCATGTCTATTTTTGTGGTCAGATGGGCAAAATACTGTGTGTGCGCGCTTCAGAATTTTAGTAATTAGTTTAGTGTGCCACCAGTTGAAAAAGGGTAGAAAAGTCGCTGGAAAATAAATGCCCAGGGAAGCAAGGGGCGAGAAATGAATGATGTTCTCCGCCTTGACAGTAGCTTGAACGCATCCTTTTTCAAGTAAAGGTGTACTTGTTTCTACAAACTCAGTTTTAGAAATACATTCAGATTATTATTTCAGTAAAATATTTCGGATCTGTTTTTAAATTCTTTGTTAGCCAAACTGGATGTTTTGTAGCAAGTTTAGCACAGCAAGTAACTTTCCAAACCCAGCAAAATGAAAGCAAGAGATACTATTCACACAGACTAAAGCTATTTATTGACTGTCACTGTCCAGTTATTAATCGGACACGCCCTAGCATATGGCGTTCTTATGGTAGGGGATGTGAAATATAAAGGGAAACAGCAATAAAAGTAGGAAGTGATTTTTTTTTTTTTTTTAAAGCTACACACACGGTACAATGTGGATTCAGCTTTGTGGAGAAGGGAAAGTAGGGACCTGGGATCACTTCATCTGAGAAGTGTTTAATTTGAGTTTTGTGAAAGAATCGGATTCAGAGAATCTAAGGTGTAAGTGGGAAGAACAGGAGTATATATAATCCAAAAAACTCTCCCCCTTTCAAAAATCAAGAATTTTGCCTTCCCAAGTATAAGATATGTAGATAAAATTACTGGGAAATAAGTTTGTATTCTAGAATTCTGATCAAATAATAGAGAGCCTTGAATGCCAAACAGTAATGTAGACATTTTTTAAATCATGATGATTTAGTCAGAGCGGTGTGTGAGGAAGATTAATATGGCAACAGATACCCAGAATAGTGTTTCTGTAATTGAACCTGATGTATTCAGGGAGAGTCTAATGATGTGACTATAGGGACAAGTTATAAAAGTAGACCACTAGTCTTGGCCATGTAAGATGAATTTTTACCCAGCCATAACCACAGAAAGGGAACATTGTAAAGAAGCACATGGTACTTTCAAAGGAGAGACATTAATTAGAGTAGAATGCTAATATTTGACCTGGCTTTATACATTAGGGTAAACAATTTGGAAGCTATTTTGTAAGCCCTCTTATTGTTAGAAAGAAGGTCATATAAAATTAATTTTCAAATTTGGTATTTATATGCATTGTAAACATTGAATGGATGTTACTAATAAAATATGCAGATATGTGTGTCTTAACCATGTATGAGCATACGTAGCAAGGATCAAAATGCCCATGCTTCAGCAGATAGGTAAATTAAGAGGCATTGATGGGGATTTTGACAAACTGAAATGTCTACTTCTGATATAAAGGGAGCAGCCTTCCTTAGCCACAGCATTTGTTGTTAACTATTGTCTTCTGGGAATCTGAATCATTGCTGCCAGATCTTCAAGAACAGTTAAAAATCTGCATTTTTTGTGTGAAATCTCATAGTTTCTCACTGTTGATATTCAATTCAAATTTCTTGTGTAACACTGTGGACCACACAAAAATGTCTGTGGATGCATATGGATATGTTTCATAGATGACCTGTTTTCAGTCTTTGGTATAGACCAGTGGTCAGCAAACTCATTAGTCAACAGAGCCAAATATCAACAGTACAACAATTGAAATTTCTTTTGAGAGCCAAAAACCTACTTCTACGCATGGACCACGAAGTTTTATTTTATTTTATTTTTAAATATTTTATTGATTTTTCTTACAGAGAGGAAGGGAGAGGGATAGAGAGCTAGAAACATCGACCAGCTGCCTCTTGCACACCCCCTACTGGGGATGTGCCTGCAACCAATATACATGCCTTTGACGGGAATCGAACCTGGGACCCTTCAGTCCGCAGACCGACGCTCTCCCGCTGAGCCAAACCGGTTTCGGCTTGGACCACGAAGTTTTAATCACACTGTACGTGCGTGCCCACATGTGGTATTTTGTGGAAGAGCCACACTCAAGGGGCCAAAGAGCCGCATGTGGCTCTTGAACCACAGTTTGCTGACCACTTGTGTAGACCATTTTTCTCCTCACAAAACTTAGGCCTAAGAAGTGCCTAAAGATTGTTTCTATTTATATGCTAAAAGAATTTTAAAATTGAATTCAAATAGCTTGTCATCTTCCCAAGTTTAGAGTCCTAGGTTTGTTTGAACTTAGTCATGTATAAAATATATACTTATCCTCAAACTAAAATAAGCTGGGTATTCTAATTTGGAAGTGGTTTTATTGGCTTCAACTTGTAAACATTATGTTCATCAGTTGACCCAGTGTCATAAAATCTGTCAAATTCACACAAAATATTTCACTTCAACCATAAAAGATTTGAGAGCCATATAGGTTAAAGGAAAATTTTAAAACTAACTAGTACTATCATCAGCCATCTCTTTCCATGGACAAATTAAATGCTGGTTTATTTTGCAAATAAAATGAAACTTGGTGATTAGATTTTCTTAGAATAGTTATTATATAATTTTTGTTAAAAGTTTTACCACAAAGAAAAATAAATATAGAGTCTAGTGGCCTTGGTACTAAGAGGCTGAAATAATTGTTAATAATATTAGGCAACTTCTGAAATAATCTCCCTGAAATGAAATTGTTTTTGCTTGTGAAGCAAAGTTAATATGATGGATCACAAATAATATTTTAATAATCATACTTAAGTTAGTACTAGTAATGGCATATAGGAGTGTTGTGAAAATTAAGTAAAACAGTACATGTGAAGCACTTACCACAAGGACCTGGCCCAAAGTCACTAATACTATTGATTGCTATTTAATATTGCCTCTTTCAGCTAATCTCTTATTAAGCTTCTTATTTTGAGGCTTTGCTCAAATATTTCTGATATTTAAATTTTTAAATTACATTTTAGATTCTGAGGCATAGTCAATCTGTTAAATGTCCTCAATGGTAAAGGTAAATTTAAAGTATTACAGAAACACCCAAAAGTTTCTAGTTTCTCTAGTAGTTTAAAAATTTTTTTTAATAATTGCCACCTTTGTCTCTTTGAGCAGATTGGGTACAGACAAGGGAGAATGCTTAAATTTTCAGGTGGACTGAATGCTTTGGAGAAAGTCTTGCACTTAGGAGACTCAGAAGGTTCTATTCCAGGTCTTTAAAAGTTGTAATATTTAAGGCTTAGAATATGAGGGAAAGGGGCATTTTAGCATAAGAACTCTTTTGGCAGTCTAAAAGAGGTAGACAAATATGGAAAATGTGAGGTAGATATTTTTATGTGACTAAAGAGTGAAGTAAGAGAAGGGAGGGTAAAATTAGTAATCAAATGCTGTCAGAATAAGACCAGTTTCTAATGTTGTCTTAAATTTATGGTAAGAAATAAAGTCAGAAAGAACACATAGGTTGGATTTCAGAATACTATATAAAAAGGAAAAAGAATGAGTAAGGTGTCAAATGGCTAGACTATTTCAACATCCTGGTAACTAGTTTTATACCACCTCTCTAACCTCACTTTAGTCCATTCTCTCTGCTCCCCTTAATGGTACATACCTTAAGATATATCATATTTTTATCAGTTTACTCCATTCCCTGTCTACAAAATAAAATTCTGATTTATTATCTTGATATAACCGGCCCTTTACTGTCTGTGCCAAATACAAGGCCTTTTATAGTTGCCCTCAAGTCAACTTTTAAGACTGTTTTTTACTGCACTCCCCTATATCCTCCCTCACTGAACTTGTCACTCTTTGAATATATCTTTTACAGCTTCATACTTTTGTTCCTGAAAGTCATTCATTGAAATTTCACTTTCCCTAGCAAATTTTTACAAAACCTAATATACTCTCCCTGAAACTCTTTTTCTACTCCTTCAAGGATTTCTTAATTATTCAAATATTTAAATAGAATTTTACAGATGACATATTTGTTTTTATTCTTTTCCACTAAACTAAAAAGTTGGCAAATTTTAAGTTTTTTAATATAAAGGTCCAGATAGTAAATATTTTAGACTGTGGGCCATAAAGTGTCTGTGCAACTGTATTTAATCCTATTGCAAAAGTAGCCATATAAGTGGGTTACTGTTACAATAAAACTTGTTTTATCAAAACAAACAGTATACTGTATTTGGCTATAGTTTTCCAGCCCTTGCATTAAATTATTCTGACTCAAGTATTTTACTAAAAGTTTATGCATTTACACAATCATTATAACACCTCAGAGTCCAGGAAATGAACTTAGGATCAGAAAATGTATTGCAAAAGCATGTGTTAAAATGGGAGAAAGTGGACATTGCCGTAAAACCAAGAGGAAAGTTGGCATGGGAGATAATTGACACAATTTATAGCAGTGAAAGAAGACAAGGGTTAGAAAATAAACAGGTTTTGATCCAAGGAAAGGTTTTGAAAGTTCTGTGTTTTGAGAATAGAAGAATCTTATTACTTGGGCTACCTTTTTAGTGCAATTTTTAGAGGTTCCATTCTCTAGTGTAGCACTCTTAATTCTGGTCTTTATTGGAAAAGTAACATATTGTTTGTTTGATTTAATATTTGTGTTTATTTTTTAAATTATGAATATACATAATATTTTCATATGAAAAGAATAAATATACATTTAAAAAGATATATTGCAGTGTGATTTGCCAGAGGTTATCAAAGTATAACATTTATAATCAGAAAAAAATAATTTAAAATTTTGTGTCATTTTTAGGTGCTCTGTAACAGAGCCAGGCTGGTTTCCTATCTCCCAGGATTTTACTCTTTGGTTAAAAGGGTTGTCAATCCCAAAGCCTTTTCAACTGCAGGATCTTCAGGTTCTGATGAGTCTCATGTGGCCACTGCACCTCCCGATATATGTAAGTAAAAATTATTATTGCTTTACTTATAATTGTTTCAAAACATTTTTAGTTTTGTTTCCTATTTTCTAAAGTTGAGTTTATACCATTGAATATAGACTCAGAGCTCTGCCTAAATATTTATATCCAAAAGCTACAACATTAAAAAAATAAAAGAATATTGGTTTCTAAAGCTTACTTTCTTACACATTAGTTTATTTCTATCTTCAAAAATACACAGCCCTCTCTGAAATAAATCTTTTAATGCTATTACACGTACCACTTTTTACCATTCTTTGCTGAATGTTTTAAATAGCTGTCACTTTTTATATGTGTTTATTGAATCAGTAACTTACCCTCTACAAATTCTGCTTCATGAATTCCATCTTGCACATTATTAATCATTCTAAAACATTTTAATTCTGTCACTTCCTTAATAAATCTTGGTTATCTCCCACTACTTTCAGTAACAGTTCCAGACTGTCCCCAACCTATGAATAATTTTCCTGTTCTAAAAAAGTTTTTTTTTTTAATTTATGTGATTAGGTAAATTTCAGAAGTGTTATATGCCGCAGTGCTATATTGGAGACTTATAATGCACACTAAAATATTAAGAGAGGGCTCTTAGGAACTTAATGTAATGTATCCTAAAGGAATTGGGCCTGGAATTCTTTTTTTTCTTGTAACACATTACTTACAGTGTAATGTAAGTTCACTTGAGCATGCCCCAGGTTTTCTTGCCTCAGTTTTATACCCCTTCTCTGATTACTCCAGCTTATATCTTTGGAAGACTAAACATGTATGTATCATAAATGAAACATTTGTGTTGAAACCGGTTTGGCTCAGTGGTAGAGTGTTGGCCTGCAGACTGAGAGGTCCCAGGTTCGATTCCGGTCAGGGGCATGTATGTTGGTTGAGGGCACATCCCCGGTAGGGGGTGTGCAAGAAGCAGCTGGTCGATGTTTCTCTCTCATCCACCTTTCTAGCTCTCTATCTCTCTCCCTTCCTCTCTGTAAAAAATCAATAAAATATATTTTAAAAAAAATAATAATAATAGTTTAAATAAATAAATAAATAAATAAATGAAACATTTGTCATTCAGGGATTTGTATCCTGAATATTAAAAAAAATAATAATAGCCGAAACCGGTTTGGCTCAGTGGATAGAGCGTCAGCCTAGGGACTGAAAAGTCCCGGTTTCGATTCCGGTCAAGGGTATATACCTTGGTTATGGGCACATCCTCAGTAGGGGGTGTGCAAGAGGCAACTGATCGATGATTCTTTCTCATCGATGTTTCTAACTCTATCCCTCTCTCTTCCTCTCTGTAAAAAAAAGAATAAAATATATTTTTTTAAAAAATAATAATAATTCATAGGAGAAAGACAGTAGGAAATCAGACTATTTTTTGCATTTTAAGATATAAATTTTGTTTTTATTTTTACAGATTATAATCCAAATTCAGTTAAAATCCTATTATAATTTATTTATTTTAAATTTATCTTCATTGTTTTTATATACTTTTTATTGTTACTAGTATTACAGATATCTTCCATTTCCCTCCTCAATCCCCCCTTTTTCTCAGCCCCTACCTACCCCCCCCCACCATGTCTTCATTACCTTGTTGCCCATATCCAAGGGCTATGCATTTAAATATAAGTTCTTTGGTTGAGGGGAGCTATTCATTTAAATATAAGTGCTTTGGTTGAGGGGAACAAGAAGAGATAAACCAAACATTTTTTAATGTAAATGAACAGACTATTCCTGGAAGAAAAAAACTAAATAACCAGTCAAGGTGAAATTATGCTCAAATCCACTGTTAACATGGGTTTTTTTTTTGTTTTGTTTTGTTTTTTGTTTTGTTTTTTTTTTTTTTTTTTAATAGACTGTTAGATCTGAATAGTCTTTAAAACCAATCTTATTAAAAAATAGCTGATAGGTTTTTGCTTTTGAACTGACTTGAGTTAATCATTAGTGTGTGTCAGCCTTATTACTCAAGATGGGCTTCAGACAGTAGCATCTAGAACTTGATAGAAATGAAGAATCTTGAGCCCTACTCCAGACCTAATAAATCAGAATCTACAGTTTTATAAGATCTCCGATGATTTTCTGACATATTTTACCTTTTTTTCCCTTCACCCGAGGATATATTTTTATTGATTTTTTAGAGAGGGAAAGAAGGAGAGAGAAACATCAACCAGCTGCCTCTTGTAAGCTCCCTAACCCAGGACTGAACCCACAACCTACTTATGTGCCTTGTTGAATGGATCCTGAAACTCTTGGGTGCATGGGACAATGTTCTAAACAACTGAGCCACCTGGCCCGTACTCTGATAATTCTTAAATACTCCTTAAGAGTTTAAGAAATATTAGACTAGAGTGTTTAGGTTAAGAATTATGAAACATTATCTAGATTCAAAGGGAAGAGTTTTATGGTTGATGGATAATGTTGGTCCTAGTTCTAGAAGATGAATATGGTAACACAATCTAATGATGGAGCAGCCATATTATATGGCCATTTTTAGTCACTCGGTTTGGGCAGAGAATTAAAAAATATTTTTATTGCCAATTGATGTCTTCAGCAATCATTTTTTTCTGTAAACAAAATTTCTACTTGCATGTTTCTTTGTTTAGTTTTCTACTTTATTCTTTCCTGGATCTTTTTGAAATTTTCACAAGTTAGGATATTTTTAAAAAGTGAATGAAGCACTATTTCTCTTCTGTAAGTATTTAATCCTTGTTAACTCATTCAGCTGGATAAACAGGGCATTATGTTATATGGTTCATGAAAGGTTTTTCCAGCCCATCATTAACAACAGCTTTATGCCCCTCCCCTAGGTTAACACTTGTTATGTTCAATATGCTTCATTTTAGATTCTCTCCCCCCTTTTTTTAAACATAAATAAAAGATTTTAAAATAAATACTATTCTTTGACTTAGCTTTTTCTCTTAAGATAATATATCTTGGACTTTAATATCAGTAAAGATATACTATATTCTTTTTCACAATTATCAAGCATTAAATAATATGGATTGCAGTACTTTTATTAAATCTAATAATGGACTTGCTTAGGAGCTGACATCTGATTGCTTTGATTAGCAATTTGGAAATAACTCGAAACTAATTTATATTTGCATAGAAAAACAAATTTCTAAAGTCTATCATTTAGGTAAAAATACCAATTCTAAAAAGAATTCATTCTTTCAGTCTCCCATTACTGTTAAGGAGAAAATGACTCATTTTGTTGTTTGTTTTCAGGCTCTCGAACAATATGGCCGGATGAAGTAATGGGACCATTTGGGCCTCAGGACCAGAGATTCCAGCTTCCTGGGAACATAGGTTTTGATTGTCATCTCAATGGGACCATGTCACAGAAGAAAAGCCAGGTTCATAAAACTTTGCCTGATGTTTTAGCAGAACCTTTATCAAGTGAAAGACATGAGTTTGTGATGGCACAATATGTGAATGAATTTCAGGTAAATTGTTAATATCATATATTCTGTTTTTATAATGCTATATTAATTTCCATAAAATACTTTTATTGAAAAATGTAAAAGAGAAATATTTAATTTCAATATATACAAAAACAACATAAGTAGATTTTTTTTTTAAGTTGGCATTGTCTTATATATTTTACTTTAGATTACACTCTTTTTAGGTAATTAAATCTTCAGAACTGTCTTTTGAGATAATTTGATTATTTTTATATTACTGAAAATTTAGATCCCTGTTTTTCACTTTTATAAATTGTAATTATTTGTATGTGGACTAAATTCCTGCTATATTCCTTTTTCCCATTTAAAAACTTCAGAAAATTTTGAGATCTCTGAAATTCTTCAGATGCAGTAATCTAAAAAGGAAAACTTACAAGTGAGCTTGTGTTATTTTAAATACAACTTCTGAGGGTTCTTTTTAATCTGCTGTTGTTTAAATGAATGTTTTTAAATGAGTTTTTTAAAACTAGTATTGCTTCATTGCCCAATCAAGTGGAAAGCTATATGCTATTCAGAGTTTCTGTCAAACCCCTGATTCTTGTCATTTTTCACATTTCTACATAGTTTCAGGCTAGGTTTTGATCAACACCATGTTATTAAAAGCAACAACCCTTTACAGTTATTATGGTTTATATTAGATAACCTAATATTGGATACAGTTGACCTCTCCTGATAATTTTATTTCAGATAATTCCTTCTCAGTCCTCTTGGCTTCTCCTCCACCTACTAATCACATGATATTTCTCATATACTTCTGTTCTTCATCTTTTCTTTTTTTTAAAATATATTTTATTGATTTTTTACAGAGAGGAAGGAAGAGAGATAGAGAGCTAGAAACGTCGATGAGAGAGAAACATCGACCAGCTGCCTCTTGCACCTACCAGGGATGTGCCCGCAACCAAGGTACATGCCCTTGACCGGAATTGAACCCGGGATCTTTCAGTCTGCAGACTGACGCTCTACCACTGAGCCAAACCGGTTTCGGCTCTATCTTTTCTTTTACATTAATTCCTGGTCACTTATTCCCTTGGCTTCCTTTCTCAGGTGGTGTTTTTAGAATTTCTAACTTATTATTTCTACCATTTCTGGGTCTATATTTCTGTCTGCCCAACATCTTTGGATATCTCACAAGTCCTAGACTTTGCATGTCTAGTACTGAATTAGTTTTGTTTTCTCTCAAAACCTGTCCTTTTATATTTTCTGGAGTATAAATGACTTAGCTATCCTTCTACTGTCCCAAGATAAAAATTATACTGCCAATCTTAAATCCTCTCTCCATCATACCTCCATAAATAGTAATGAAATCTCATTGCTTTTATCTCTTACAGTAGCTTTTATATTATTTGTGGCCCTTTCAATTTTCAATAATATTGCCAGAGTTCCAGGCTACCTTATCTTACCTAGATTCTTAGAAGCATCCTATCTAATAAAAAGTAATATGCAAATTGACCATCAGTCCAACACACAAATATGGCTGCCCCCATGTGGATACAAGATAGCCAGCATGGGAGGGCAGTTAGGGGTGACCAGGCCAGCAGAGGAGGGCAGTTGGGGGCAACCAGGCCTGCAGGGGAGGGCAGTTGGCATGGACCAGGCTGGCAATGGAAGGGCAGTTAGGGGTAACCAGGCTGGCAGGGGAGGGCAGTTAGGGTTGACCAGGCTTGCAGGGGAGAACAATTGGGCAGTCGGGCAAGCAGGGGAGCAGTTAGGCATCAATCAGGCTGGCACGGGAGTGGTTACGGGGTAATCAGGCTGGCAGGCAGAAGCGGTTAGGGGCAATCAGGCAGGCAGGCAGGTAGGTGAGCATTTGGGGGCCAGCATTTTTGGATTGTAAGAGGGATGTCCCGATTGGAGAAGGTGCAGGCTGGTCTGAGGGACACATACACCCCTCCACCCGGGCTTGAATTTCATGCACCAGGTCTCTAGTTATATTGTAAAATGATGGACAATGGAGAAAGGATAAATCTAGGTTCAAAGGTTAGGTCTGCCATTTATTTAATGAGAAAATGACTTACCTTTCATAGCCTCTGTCTCTATATATAGAATTAGTGGCCTGATGCACAAAAATTTGTGCACTGTGGGGCGGGAGACCCTCAGCCCAGCCTGCCCCCTCTCACAGTCTGGGAACCCTCATGGGATGTCCTACTGACAGCTTAAGCCACAGTCTGGCCTCCCTCTGCTGGAGGCAACCGGCCTATCAGGTATAGAGATACTTTCTGAAGGCATCACAGACTCCTTCCTTATTTCTTTCCTCTGTGATTGGAGAATAGGGTATAAGAGGTGGAGACAGAACTGTGGCCAGGCCTTGGGGTTTTGTAGGCAGTGGAAAGAGGGAGAGAGCTGGGGAAAGTTTAGATATGGTTTCCTTCAATCCTCATCCCTTCCTCCGGGCCCCCCCTCCATTTTTTTCCTTGTCGTGGTGGAAGCTCGGGCCTTGGACCGACAGCCCAGCGACGGTGGGGTTCAGCCCCCTCACTTCTCAGCTTAACAAACAGCCACCTCACATTCCAGGCCGGGCTGTTTTCAAGTGGCTAAAGCTCTGGGAATTCACGCCTCCCGGTCTTTCCCCTCTCAGTTTCCTCCTTGGGTCTGTTTGACACTTCACCAAGACAACAAAGCAGCTCTTCCCTGATAGTTCTGCACCGGCCCCTGCCCAGGCCCTGCCTGGCACTCTTCCTCAAGGTCTCCAGGTCCATAGTCTGCGCTCAGGGAAGTTGCCCAGAGCCCATTACCCCAGGCAGGTGGGGCTGGCTTGGAGAGCTGGAGAAAGATGGTAAAGTAAGAGTTGGTATAAACCAGTGCCTGCTCAGTCAGACTTCCTAAGTTCCTTACTGGGCCCAGGCCAGGCCCCTTCCCCGCACCAGGAGGATCCCAGCTGAGGTCCCCTTCCTGCACCCAGCACTCTGGACCTTGCCAGCCCAGCAGGTGGTGCAGCCTAGGGCACCAGTGGCCACAAGCCTCCTCCCCCTGAAGCATGGGGCAGGGACCCAGGCACCTTGCATGGATACACTGCTCACCTCTGAGCCATAGTGGCGCCTGGGACCTGTGGGGTTGGGGTGGACTTGGGCTCCTGCTGGCCCCATCAAAGCCAGACTCAGCTTGGCCAGCCACCCCTACCACTCAAAGGCTGTGCGTGCCCTGCAGGCCTCGACACTATCATGAATCACTGCAGCCTGGCCGTCCCATCCCAGGAAGTGGCTGTCCCGATCACCATGGCTCACTCACCAGTGCAGTCAGGCTTGCCCAGCAAGCACATAGGCAGGAGCTGGGCTATCGAGGGGAGGGAAGAGAGATGCGCGGGCCAGGGCAGAAGCAGAAAACGTGGCAGTGTAAACACAGCCCCCCACACCACATTTCCAGACCCCCAGGCACCCCTGCCCGGTGCCACGCTCTCAGGCCTGGGGTGAGGGCAAGGGACTTAGGGCTGTGGCCTGGAGGCGGCTCTCACTGGCTTGGAATCATAGTGGTTGATCAGGAAGGGATGCAGGGTGCCATGAGGCAGCCTCACGCAAGTCCCCACTGCAAGTCTCCGCCGCTCTCGCTCTCGTTCTTGCACTCGCGCGCTCTCTGAGAGGTCAACAATTCAGCCCCCTCACATGTTGTGTCCACAACCTGGCATTCAGTTGAGCTCTTGGTCGTTTGGATGTTATGGACACTGGCTCTTTATATGTATAAATGGGGATAATAATCTCAGGCCAGTGCAGGGATGGGCTAGAAGAGATCAAGAGGGAAAAGAGGGACTTATGTAATATTTTCAACAGTAAATATATTTAAAGTGATAATAATAATAATCTCAGGCCCAGAAAGCTATGAGGATTATATGTGAAAGTGTATGTAAAGCAATAAGTGGTTAATACGTTGGCTTTTACTAGTCTATACCTTCTTCTCATTACCATATATCTTCCAAAGTAATACTACCATTAGCTTTTTATATCTTATCTGGCTATTCTGCATTATAAAGTCAGAAATTCTTAATTTGGTATAAATATGGCTTTCCACAATTTTGACCCTTATCATTTCCACTTTACCTCTCTCTACTTCCTACTTTCTCTGTACCTCAGTTACAGCATGCTTTTAATTTTTTTAAATACACCATTCTTTTTGACCATTGAATGCCTTTACCACTGTTGTAATATCTTGCTGGCCTGTTTTCCTCCTGAATTTCTAACCTATATTGCACCTACTTTTTACCTATCAAACATGCATATCAGTTAATATTTAGCTCAAATATGATGATTTCAACCTTTTTCTGATTTCTCTCAGCAAAGCAAGTTTCTTCCCTATCTATAAAGCTAGCAGACATTCTTCACAATTCTGTAGCACTTTTCCTTTTGGATTGCATTTATTTGTTCATGCTCTTTTTTCTTTTACTAGCTCTGATATACCTAAAAGTAAGGACTGGATTTTTATTTTTATTTTTACCTTTGTATTGCCTGTGCTTGTCAGTGTCTTATGTATAGTAGATGCCCAGTTAATTTCTGTTGAATAAAAGTCTCTAAGCCCTTTCTATAGGAGAGGCTGCATATTCAGTCATCTTATTTTGTAATTTAGTGTTATCCTCATTTAACAAATTACAGAATGAAAGGAAAGATAATTAGATATCACCAAAATATAATGAGGTAACATTGTAGGGCACAATTATGGTATTTTAGTTAATTTCTTAGCCAATTTCTATTCATATCAAGTCTCATTATATCAGTATATTTATACATTCTAGGTTTTTTATTTTGGTTTTTTGTTTGTTTAGATTTTTCAGATCCTGAGTGTATCAGAAAAAAAAACTACTACCCCACCAATAGTTGATTAGGATTATGAAAAAAACTTTCTAGGGAAGATAAGTTCATAACAGGCAAGATATTTTATTTGAATTCTAGATTTTATGTACTTATATTTCTTTTCCCCCTAGGGTAATGATGCACCTATTGAACAAGAAATTAACAATGCAGAAACATACTTTGAAAGTGCCAAAGTGGAGTGTGCAATCCAAACATGCCCAGAATTGCTACGAAGAGGTATGTTGTGCTTCTTTGCATTTTGCACTTATGTATATTTTATAATGGTACTAATTTTTTAATGTGTTGAATAATGTGCTCCATAGGAATTGCAATATTTGTGTTTTACTTAATATTTTATCATGTATGGAAGAAAATGATTACATGGCCAAGATAGAGTCTTGCAAATGTTCCCTGCCATCTGACCTGATATCATTGAATAGGGATAATAAATTTTTAAATAACTTTTTCCCTGTAGCTTTTCCCTAAAGTCATTTCACTCCTCTGTGATTATTATAGTTACTAGAGGCCCAGTGCACGAAATTCATGCACTGGGGAGAGGGGGTGTCCCTCAGTCCAACCTACACCCTTTCCAATCTGGAATCCCTCTCACAATCCAGGACTGCTGGCTCCTAATTGCTCGTCTGACTGTCTGTCTGATTGCCCCTAACCATTTATGCCTGCTAACCTGATCACCTCCTAACCACTCCTCTGCCAGCCTGATTAACACCTAACTGCTCCCCTGCCAGCCGGATCATCCCCAATTGCCTTCCCCTGCTGGCCCAGTTGTTCCCAATTGCCCTCCCCTGCCAGCCTGATCTCGCCCCCAACTGCCCTCCTCTGCCCACCTGGTTGCTCCCAACTGCTATCTCCAGCCAGCCTGATGTCACCCCCTATAGCCCTCTACTGCCAGCCTGATCTTACCCCCAGCTGCCCTTCTCTGCCAGCCTGATCACCCCTAACTGCCTTTGCCTGCCTGATTACCCCTAATTGCCCTCCCCTGCTGGCCTGATCTCGCCCCCAACTGCCCTCCTCTGCCAGCCAATTTGGTTCTGATTGGTTGGTTTCTATTCCAGTCAGCGGGCTTGGGGCCTGCTCAGAAAGGCAGAGTTGATCAGCAGCCCCAGTGGAGGCCTGGAGAGAAATGGAGGCGCAGCTACTGGCCAGGCCCTGAGAGAAAGAGGGAGGCAAGTGCTAATCAACAACTGGCACAGAGGCTACAGATTAGACATTGCTTCTCTCTTCAGGATTCTCTCCAGGCCTGATTCACAGCCCTCTCAGCAGTCAGTGCTGGGTCTCCACAGCAATCCAGTGCTGACTGTAAGACTGACTTCCAGTTGTCAAGCCTTCGGTCATTGTGGGTGTAACGGACCCAGGGTTTTTATATGTTAGGATAATTACATTCACTGACACATAACCATAAGAAAAATCTGAATAACAAAACTTTTTTAAAAATTATAAAACCGTAACATGTAACTCTACAGAATTATTGTCATTAATATAACAGTCATTACAATCAGAACAGAAGTGAAACAAAATAAAGTTTGTCTTCCTTTTAAAAAAATAATATGCAATTATAAACCTGTTATTGAGTTGGTACCACAATAATTTAACTTAACCATCTTTATAAAGAAGTGTTTTTATGCACTGATCCTCTTTTTTAAAACCAAATTATTTTCTTCCCGGAATTTTTTTCTTATTTATAGATTTTCAATCACTGTTTCCAGAAATGGCCACCAACAAACTAATGATTTTGACCGTAACACAGAAAACTAAGAATGATATGACGATGTGGAGTGAGGAGGTAGAAAATGAAAGAGAAATTCTCTTAGAAAAGGTAATTTTTTTCAATTGGTGACAATTTAATTTTATGATTTATTTAAACAGGAATGGACCAGTGTTTTAAAATGCTGGGTGTATTTTCTAGCCTTTATTAATTATCTACTAACTTATTTCATTATTAAAGAGCTTACATCTTTTCTAAGAATATCAGTGCCACAATTTAGAACAACTAAGATTCTAATACTTTCCTTAATTCTTTTTGAATTTAGTTTTGTTTTAGGACATTTGGAAAATAGGATAAAAAAAAAATACACTCTTCATACCTATCTTTCTCTCTCTCTCTCTCTCTCTCCCCCTCTCTCTCTCTCTCTCTCTCTCTCTCTGTCTGACCTTTCTTTCTCCATCCGTGTCTCTCTCTCTCTAAAGCATGTCAAATAAACAGTGAAAATTACCCCAGTCTTCTTCAAGGAGTAAATGGTAACTGTGTACAGTGCAATAGTCATAAAAAACTATATACTCACATTTTTTTCTGTCCTTTGCTTTTAGTCTGAAGATATATTTTAACTTTCTATAACATTACACAAAGATTTCATTTTTTGTAAAATCTACATATGTCCCATGGGCAAACCATACATTTTTTAAGTTACTTAAAATTTTCCTTTAGTATTATAACTTACAAGTTGAAAACCAAACTTTTTTTTTATAGGCTGTGAGTATATTTGTACATATATTCTTTATGCACAGACTTATATCTCTAGATTTCTGAATAGGAAAATTCTGAATTAAGGGATATGTTCATTTTAAATTTTGGTAGGTGCTGCCAATTTGGACATGAAAAAGATTGTCTTAGTGAATAAGCTCTCACCCTATCTTACCTTGTATATAAGCATTTCCTTTTCATTTTTACCAACCTGAGAAATGTTAAGAAGTGACTTCCAAATTTTAAATTTTAAAATTATATAATTTTCTGAGGGTTTTTTGTTTAGTTGTATCAATTTATTTGCCTGAAAGATAGAAATATTCCTGTGCCTGTGTGACAGGTTAGGAATAACTCACTTGGGTAATCTTAGCTAGCTATAGTTTAAAAAATTACCTTTACTAATTTCCAGCCAGAATAATGTTAGCAATCATTTTATATTTTCTTATGTATTGGAAGTGTGATTCTCTTCATTTGTAAAAATATAATTTACACAATTAACAGTGTTTTATAATGACGACTTAATAATTCTTAAAAGTCCCTTGATGGGCTTTGCTAATAAATTTCATGCAGTAGGCAACAATCTGAGCAAGTTAATAAGAAAATTACAGAGAGGCAGGCATACAGCATTGTTTCTGACTTGATAGAGATCTCAATTTAGAGAGTTGAAATTTAAATAGGCAATGCAATAAACACTTTTATTTACATTTCAAGGTAATGTTTACTAAATTTATACTTATCACTCTCACTAGAGAGCTCTTGTGTGTATAGCATTTTTTGACCAGTTAAAGATTCTGAACCTCTTGATACTAATCCATTATAGTTGTAAGGCAGTTTTTTATAACCAACTAGTGGCTCAGTGTACGGATTCATGCACATTGAAAGGAAATTAATTAGAATAAATATTTTAATATCGCTATTTGCCCTTTATAATAGAAGTGTCAACCAAATTCATGATCAACAATGACAGATCGAAACACATGCATGCAATTGGCACCAGTGAGAACTTTATCTGCATCACACATGTACAAGTCAATTTAGCCTTTTATATAGAGAGAATAAACTTGCTTAATTAGGCCTGCTTTCTTATTTAGCTAAACTTTTTCCAGCTCAGTGAAGCACCACAACTTCTCTTTCAGGTAATTGTGAGCAACACAGTAGTAAATATCAACACAAAGCAGATTATTATTGTTGATCATGCAGGGAGAACAAAGGGTAAAATATTTAACTGCAGCAGTGTTTGACTATATCCTGCACAGTTGAGAAAACCTGAAGTCATTTTCAAGGTCCACCATTTCTTCTTTTCAGTCGTGTCAAGTTTCTAAACTTTCTAAGTCTCCGTTTTCCAGCTAATGAAAATAGGATTCTACCAAGTCTCCTATCAAACTACTCCAGAACTTCTGTGAGGATCAAATGAAATGAGGCATGGGAAAATGCTTCACATATATTTGGTTAAAATGTGAAATGTTTGCACCTGGCTATAAAGCAAGTTGTGTTCCTGGGCTGAAGAAACTCCAAGGAGGCAGGCTAGTTGCTAGGGAGAGGAAGCCGGGCATTGCTACATGATACCTTTACCTAGCGCCCACAGCCACTGTTTCTGGGCTGGTCTGGGCTGGGCTGTAGGCCGCATTTAGCACCATGGGCAGTGTTGGCTGCGATTTGGAAGGCCGTTGCTCCAGTTGATGGTGGGACCTGTGTCCCACTTGGGGGAAGCTGTGTGTTGCTTTGTTGGTGCCAGATCCATGGTGCCCACTTCATGGCAGCTCCTGCGTTGAATGTCTGCCCCCTGGTGATCAGAGCATGTCATAGCAACCTGTTGGACAGTCAGAGGCTCACTTAGCATATTAGCCTTTTTTATGTGTGGTTGGGTGGGTGGGTGGGTGGGTGGATGGATAGATAGATAGATAGATAGATAGATAGATAGATACCGTGTTTCCCCAAAAATAAGACATCCTCCGAAAATAAGACCTACTTACAGATTTCCTTCTGAGTGAAATATAAGGCATCCCCCCAAAAAATAAGGCCCCCCCAGGCTAAACATGAGAGATTTGGTCCACTGATTCTGAAAGAAATGGAGTCACAAGAAATTCACCAGGAAATTCAGGAATTGGATTGTTATGATGATGTTTCAGAAGATGATGACATGATTGTCATTGAATAAATGAGTAAATTCTTGATACTGTAGGATTCAGTTTGTCTGGTTTGTGTTGACTACTACCGTACTACCGTACCATATACAGGTAATAAATTTCCTTTATTTTCATTTAACAATAAATGTGTACCATATTCTTCTTCATGGAAAAATAAGACATCCCCTGAAAATAAGACCTAGCACATCTTTGGGAGCAAAAATTAATATAAGACACTGTCTTATTTTCGGGGAAATAGGGTAGATAGACATTTCAGGGCTTTGAAATGGCATATGCTTCATCTTGTGATTTTTAGGGAAATAGATTTTTCTACTTTAGATATATTAGCGGTTATTTTAGAATCACATATTTTACTGTCGATAAATAGGTATTTTATATTTTTTGATTTAAATGTATTTTTCCAGCAGATGTCAGTATTCAATATTGATGAATAGAAATCTGAAGAGAAATATTTAAACTGGATCTTTTTTATGATAATAATGGGATTCTTTTAGTTAAACTTGACAAATATTTGATTGTATGGTTTTTTCTTTCCTTACAGTATTTGTGTATAGCACATCTCTGCATGATACCGACATACTAGTGACTTTTCTACATCATATTCAGTAGTTTTTCTATTTTTAAGAATATGGGGATTAATAAATATGGCAATAAATAGAAATATTAAGTGTGAAGGTAATCTAAAAAGCACAGTATTAATGTTTTGCATTAGTTTACAAGTATTGGGAGAAAATAAGTTAGCTAAGCTTGTATACATCTATAGCAGAGGTCAGCAAGCTTTTTCTGTAAAGAGCCAGATAGTAAATATACCTAGGTTTTGTGAGCCAAAGGCTCCAACTACTCAATTTGACTCTTGTATTGTGAAGCAACTACATGTATGTGTGTGTGTTCCAATAAAACTGTATTCAAACAGGCAGCCATCTGGGTTGGGCCCTCAGATGATAGCTTGCTAACTTCTTATTTAGTATATGGCCCCTATTCCTAAGGTTTTTACTTTTGAGATTGTCAGCTTAAGTCAGCGAAGGCTCTTTACTCTGAGTGGGCCAGAAATCCATATTACGTAGCACTGCATACACCCTGATATCACCATTCAGCTCTCAGTTGGTTCTTTCTGCTTGGCCTCCCAGAATCTCACCATGTGCGTGCACAGCTCAGGATATATCACCACGGTCAATTGCCCTGCAAACTACCTGGAGCCTTGCTTGCTTATCTCCCTCTTCTTCAGTATCTTTTCCACAAATTCCATATGCTTCAGTCCATAATTCTTGTTTTCTACTACCTCCTCAGTGCGGTGACACTATCATTTGCTTGGAAACCACTTCTTTGCCTGTGACTAGAAGGTATACCCAGACAAAACTGGAAAATATGGGGTCACCTCATCTTTTCCCCATCTGTCAAAGAAAGTTTTGTCTGATTGTTATTCAAGGTATAAAAATAGTTGCCTCATATATTCTTGTCACTTTTATACTGTTCAGCAGATGACAAGATTGGTACCTATTACTGTTATTGCTGGAAGTGGAACTCTACCCTATTTTTAAAAAAATAGGTATAAATAAATATTTTTTATGGATTTCAAAGAAAGGAAGGTAGAGAGAAACATCAGTGATGAGAGAGTATCATTGATCTGCTACCTCCTGCATGCTCTCTACTGGGGATCAAGTCTGCAACCCTGAGCACGTGCCCTGTCTGGGAATTGAACCATGACCTCCTGGTTCATGAGTCTACATTTAGCCACCGAGCCACACTGGCCTGGTGTATCCTCTTGTTTTTAAACATTTATGATCTGTTTTTTGTTTGTTTGTTTAACATTCTAATTTGGGTACTAATGTTTGTTACTGACTTCACTGGTTAGACTTTCGATAAAGCTAATAAAGTAATCATAAGCATTAGGATGGCGAGGCCAAGATTTTGACTAGGTGATACATACACAGGGTATATAATAATTATACATTATACAAAAGGAACAGTTTTATAATGAAAAGTAAGCATCCTATCCCATCCATTTATCCTGTTATTTTTATGTACCTTTTCAGAAGTATTTCACAACTGAAAGTGGATAGATGTGTTTTTGAAGGACACAAACAAGTATATGATTTTAATGTTTATTCAAATTAATGAATGGTTCAGATCTTTTTGTGAACATTTCGTTTTTCCTTTCATACTTTATTTCTAATATTTCCATAGCATTACAAAATAGCAACTATAGCTTATCGTTCATGATAAATTCAGAAATCAATAGCACAGAACTGATTAGAATTAGTTCCTAAAATAAGAAATAGTTTAGCAGAAAAAAATACGCAATTTATATTTCTTGAAAAAAAATGAAAATGTTATATGAACCATTAATCTTTTAGACTGGTGAAAACAACCTTATGACTTTATCAGTTACAAGTTTTTACTAATCTTATGGAATTCTCTGAAGCAAAACATTTATTTAAAAATTTATTAAAAATAAAATTCTGTAGCCCTGCTATTTTGAGCATATTATTTGTCTTTTTCTCTGCAGTTTATCAATGGTGCTAAGGAAATATGCTACGCTCTTCGAGCTGAAGGCTATTGGGCTGACTTTATTGACCCATCATCTGGTTTGGCGGTGAGTCATTAAATTAAAAGTTTGAAAGCCGGGTTATGTAACTTGAAGTAGAAATGGTTTTTATTATTGCGAAATCATTTGTAACTATAACTTTGGTTAAAATAGATCATTTAAGACTTTTTAAAAACCTCACAATTTTACCAAAAAAGTACCACAGTGAGTCAATTGCAGTCACCACTTGTAGAGACCCCTATCACTCATACTTAGGTTTCTTCATCACTTTAAGGATTTTTAAATTAAAAATAAAAAGTTATTTCCATCATTATTTAATTGATGTGTTTATTGTTTGTTAGTTAAAAATTACTTATCTGTAGTTTCTTTAAGGAAGAAAATAATTTTTTAGAATTAAGGAAATTGGATGATAAAAAATATTTGGAAAAGTAACAATTTTAAAAATAAACATAAAGTTATATTTTGAAAATAACTGAACTACATTCTAACATTTTAAATTTTGGGTGTTGTGTTTTTTTTGTTGTTAAAATAGTAATTTTTTTTAAAAAAATCTTCATATAGGATTATATACTATTTTTTTCTCCAAGTCAAGTAAGATATAGTATAGACAAAAATGAAGAACTTAACTCTGGACTTTAGCTTCCTTTTCTTGTAAATGATAAAGATGAACCACAGATGATTGTCTAAAATTTATTCCATCTTTAAGGTGATGTGATGTGATGCATTTGGTTCTAGATAACATGAAATTTGCTAGATCATTCATTTCACATTTCCAGAATGCACAGGTATTGGGGGAGAGGAGGTATTAGGCAGTTTATTTGTTTCATGTGACCTTATTATTTGGTTTTAAAAATATTTGGAATATTAAAATAGATACGTGTTTATGTTTGCATGAAAATTATTGTCTTTCTTGCTAATGAAAATACTTCATTTTTTAAATTTCCTCCAGTTTTTTGGACCATATACAAACAACACTCTTTTTGAAACAGATGAACGCTATCGTCATTTAGGATTCTCTGTTGATGACCTTGGCTGCTGTAAAGTGATTCGTCATAATCTCTGGGGTACCCATGTGGTTGTAGGAAGTATCTTCACGAATGCAACACCAGACAGCCATATTATGAAGAAATTAAGTGGAAACTAGTAGTAATGTCAATTTATTTGCTGTACTATTTCTACTTAACACTTGGGTTGATCCATAAACACTGTCAAAGGCTTCAGATTTTAAAATTTACTTATTTCTAGGTATTTATTTCAACATTTGTAAATTTACAGCATTGACAAGGATTTGTGATTTTTAAATCTCAAAAGTTCATATTATCTATGAATACATGTTAAGCACATCCACATTGTACAGAATGTGGTAAATAACATGTAGCTATGGTATGATCTATTGTTACTGCTCCCCTTTATTGGAAAAACCTTAGTTTTAATTATTTTCTCCAAAAATAAATTATACATTTGCTTATGGTATTTTTTTTTTCATTGCAATATTTTTTAAATATGGTTCTTAAGACTCCTAAGAAATTGTATTAATCTTTATGAAGTTGTTTTTTAATGAATGTGGTTGAAAAGTCTAGATTTAACTTTTCCTAATTTTCTTTTTTCTTATACCAGTCTTGAGTATTGCTTTGAAATAATGTACATATAGGAAAAGAAGAATAAGAATAATACTACATGTATAAAGGCATATGAATCTCATCCTTATACATACTAAAGGAATAATTCTTAACTTCTTGGTTGTAATAAATAAATGTGGACTATTTTGAGACAAAACTATGCCTCAAGCTGTTAAATCATATTTCTCCAATTTTAAAAGATGCAAACTGTGAGACATTACAGCAATATCTCATTTGTGATAGCTAGTTTTTACAGCATTGTGAACTTTTTAAAAAAATCACACCTTTTCATTGGTGAGGCTTAGACAGTAGGAATAGAGACAAATCTCAGGAGAACAAGTAACTTCTACCAGATAAATTATTTCATTTTTGTCACATTTGCAATTTTACTTCAGTGTACATGAAATACCATAGTCATTAAATGTGCTTCCTTAAAATGAAAACAGGCTGGAAAGATGAAGTTGTGATGTTATAATCTGCTTTGATCTTGTTGTATTTAAAAATAGATGCTCTCCTAGCTGATTTAGCTCAGTGGATAGTATCAGCCTGGGACTGAAGGGTCCCTGGTTTGATTTCCTGTCAAGGGCATGTGCCTGGGTTGCAGGTGCCTTCCCCAGTAGGGGGCATTTAGGAGGCAGCTAATCAGTGATTCTCTCTCATCATTGATGTTTATCTCTATCCCTCTCCCTCTTCCTCTTCCTTTTTGTCCCCTTTTCCTTCCCCCTCTCCCTCCCTCTTCTTCCTCTCTGCAATCAATAAAAATATATTTTTAACAATAAATATTTCAGTGGCATCTTAACCAAAACCCATTCAAATGAATACAGGCTCCTTTATTTAAAAGAGAAGAAAAAAAAAATATATATATATATATATATATATATATATATATATATATGCTCTAATTGCTTTAATTTTATTCTGCATAAGATTATATTTAACTTATGACTTCTTGCATATTCTGACATAAAGAGCAATATTCCTGTAATTTAATGATGCAAAAATGGACATTTTTTATAAACTATAATACAATTAATCAAAAATTTCCCCTTGTATGGTTAAGGTTCTGTCCTATTTTTAAAGAGCATTAAACGTTTGAAATGCTAGGTTGTATTCATAGCCTAGTTGTTTTGCTATAAATTGAATTTTTAGTAGTTTTTAAAGAGTATAAAAAGCCATTCTTGTCAAAAACTTCATGAAGTATCTGCCAAAGGTCCAGTTTTGTTCCCGGAAGATTCTCCAGCTCACTGTTTATTACATAGATGTCCAATAACAGATTTTGACTAATTTAATAATGGCTCAGAACAGCAATCCAGATTTGATGGGGTCAAACTGGAACTTTGTGTCAACTTTAATCCAAAACCTTGTGCAGAGAGATCCCAATTAATTTCAGATTAGTTCAATCTGGTTTACAATTGCAGCACAATTCAAACAGTGTATTAGTGATGTATACTGCCTATCTCCTACATGTTGCATGGTACATACTAATACTAAAAAGTTACTTTTTATCTGAAATTCAGATTTATCTTACAGTCCTCGATTTTGAATTTTTAAATCTGATGACTGAATGTCAACATTGTTATCAAACAATATTTTTAATGGTGAGATTATAGAGGAACTTGAATAGAAACCAAACTTAAATTTTTCAAGCATACAAACACCTACTGAGATTGAAAAGGGTACAATAGCCCAGATCACATGGCTCTGTGGTTGAACCAGGAGGTCAGGACACATGCCTGGGTTGTGGGCTTGATCCACAGTAGAGAGTGTGAAGGCAGTGATCAATGATTCTCATTGTTGATGTTGCTACCTCTCCCTCTCCTTTCCTCTCTGAAATCAATTAAAAATATATGTATTTTTTTAAATGAAAGAGTACATACAATCTTTGAGCACCCTGAAAAGTCAGCACTTTCAGAATTAAACAAATGCCTTGATGTCTCATTTCTATTTCAGGCTTTGCCTTTGATATTTTATGATTACTGTGCATTGATTGCTATATTTTTATTTCTTCGGTTTGTTTTAAAACTGTAAGTTAGGCCGGGACCGGTTTGGCTCAATGGATAGAGCGTCGGCTTGGGGACTGAAGGGTCCCGGGTTCGATTCCGGTCAAGGACATGTACCTTGGTTGCGGGCATATCCCCAGTAGGGGGTGTGCAAGAGGCAGCTGATCGATGACTCTCTCTCATCGATGTTTCTAACTCTCTATCTCTCTCCCTTCCTCTCTGTACAAAATCAATAAAAATATATTAAAAAAAACAAAACACTGTAAGATCCTTAACTTTGGAATAAACAGTATTTTTTAGAAGAACTTCACTACAGAGGAACATGAGATCCATTTGTTATTTGCTTTACAAGCATGTGACTATATACCTTTAGATAAAAGTCATTTTAAACAATACAAATTTTACCTCTAATTTCACTCAATCTTAATTGTAAAATACCAGATTTGGAGTACCTTGAACTGAGTTAAATCACTAGCAGGGCCAAAGAAGACTTCCTTCTGGCACTGAGTAAACTGGTGGGAAAAGAACAAGGCAAACTAAGTTATGGTAATAAGATTTGTTAAAATACTTTGTAGAGTCAAGTGGTCGCTCATGGGAGTTAAATTAACTTTCCTGAGACAGAGGGGTATGAATTAGGACCTGGAAGAGACAATTTCAAATGGATGAGCATTTGGCTGATAGATTGCTCCCCAGTTATGGTTCCCTTAGAACCAGTGTAGATCAACACAGTGTGGTTTTATGCAAATAAGCCCAAAGACCTACATAGATTCAAGACAATAATGTCTCCAGGTGGCAAAAAATCATTTTAATAAATTGGGGCGGGGGGGGGGGGTCAGAAAGTCGGTCAAGAAATCTACAATGGAGATAAAACTAATATTAACACTGCAATTATTGAATGTTTTATGGGTTTTTGTCATGGAACTTTTGTATATATCACTTAACACAACTTTCTCCAAGCAAATTTGAAGTGTGGCAATTAAAAGTATTATACCATTTAGGTCTATCAGAATTCCTAGCCTGCTTTTTAAATTAATCCTGCTTCTATTTTAAATTAAATTCTCTTTCACTAGTGACTTAAAAGACTGTAAAAGCTTAAATAGCCACTTTTCTGACAATGTGATTATTTTGAAGGGTAGCTAAAAAGCACTGAGATTAATTTCATAAGTAATGTGTAAAAGTCAATGTTATTACTTTGCAATCATTTCCAATAGAAGATCTCTACTATTGTGGGTACTGAATGGTTAGGCCCCAACTGTCTAGGATTATTTTTAGCTGTTGGCCTTTCCACTTCATAGCACTGCCCCTTCTTTTCAAAGTGAAGAATAACCTGATGCTAATAAGTATCCTTATAATATACATATATACATACACACACAAGCACATACCTTGTGAACAAAACAACTTCTAAGAGCAAGATAGCTAAATAGGTGAAGTGTGTTTATTTTATTTAGAATTAATCCACAATGTGAATGTCTCAAGTGGATAAAATCCCTAGTTTTGTACTTGGGACTTTGCCAGCAGTATTTAACCTTCTGCTCCTAGGTATATAAAAATATGAGCTGCAATGATACATTTGGACAATAGGTGTCACCATCTAATTACCTAGAAATACCTCAAATTTGGGTCTTATTTTGCAAAGAATCCGGGGCTTCTGACTTTGTAAAAATTTATTCAATTATGAGTTGAAATTTATTCTATTCAGAAAGAGGTTCCTCTACATTGCTAATGATTTAATTTTTTCACTTTTTTCCTTAAAGCTGTTACCCAGATGCCATTAGTCTATGAAACTAATTATATCTTTAAAACAAAATGAATCTCCAATGCAGTAAGCCAAATTGTTCAATAGTCCCACGTCATTGTTTTTATTTATAAAAAAATATGAGCTCCTAATAAAGGTATCAGTTTGTTACCGTGAATCTAATGGCTTGAATTCGTAGCTTGGTAAGTAAAAAAAGAAAAAGGTATAGAAATACTCATGTGTTTTGGATATTCAAAACATACCTTTTATTTGGTGAGAAAACTCAAAACCTTTAGAGTCATAAGTGATTTGCCCAAGATCACAATAGAATCTAGATTTCCTGAATCTTAGTAAAGTTGAATTGGTGATTACTGATAATTCTGCCAGGTTGTTTTAAAATTAATACTCTTTATTTAAAAAATTTCAAGTACATTTTGGGCTTTTATAATATCCATTTATATTACATGATCATCTATTTTTAATACAACCTTATTAAGATTCTTCCCCATTCCCAGACAGGAAATTGTAAGTTGTTCACAGCACTTCCTTTATTTGGACAGCTCTGCTGCTTTTATCATATCAGAGATGACAGGAAAGGTAAGAAGTTCCATCTAACAGTGGTGCTAGAAGTAATGAAGAAAGGCCAATACCTTTGATATAATAAATTACTGGATTTCTCAGTAACATTTGTGTTTTATAATTATACTTGTCTGGCTATAAAACACCTTTATTGTTGAAATTCCTTAACAATATCATGAAAATTCCTATTTTTGCCATTGACTTTCTTTTTTGAGCACACAAGATTTCTTAGGTATACAACTGCATTACAGCAGTATGGACAAACGGACAAGTGAAATAATGAGGCCTACTGATTTATCTTGAGCAGTGAATTCAAGCATTCTATTATACACGGTGACATTTATTTATTAAAACAGGTTACAGCAAGCCCTTTGCTAGTTCAGTTATTGCTTTCTATCACTATAACACTAGGAAAATGTTTGAATACTTTAAAATCTTATAATTCATTAAATATTTCTCAAACATCATATCTTCCTTTTGTTTTGTACTTAATCATCCCTAATATGCGTGTACTCCAACTGAATTGTTAAAGTTTGACTTTATTCTGATTCCCCTTGGGTCTGCTCCAAGACAGAGAGAGCAGATAGCATGTATGGAGCCTTTGGAGGAGACAAAATTTGAGCTGCCCCTAGAGCAGCAAGTAGTATTTAATAATGATAATCTGAATAGTAAAAGGGTTCCAGGCCCTAAGAGTGTTGTATGGAGAAGTGCATATATCCAGTAATTTATTATATCAAAGGTATTGGCCTTTCTTCATTACTTCTAGCACCACTGTTAGATGGAACTTCTTACCTTTCCTGTCAATATATGCACTGGTTTGCTTAAAGGTTCTTTCACATGCAAGAAAGAAAAAGGAAACTGGGAAAATAGGTTGGAGCTGGATTGAAGGGATTTTCTGTCCCAGAATGAGGAATTTTCACTATATGCTGTAGCATTAGACATTGAAAGTTTTTGAGTTAGAGAAGAATTCTATTAAAACAACATTTACAAAGAGAATTTCTGGTGGTATAGAGCATGAATTGCAGGAGAGAAGGAACAGGCAACAAGAATGCTATTGTAATGGAGAAGTTCAAAGGTAATAGAAACCTAAGTTAGGGTGGTGGCTGTAGAAAATGCGTTATGTTCCAAAAGAATCTCCTGGTTCCCACATCCTCTTCACATCTAGTCATTCAAACAAAACACTGCAGTGTTCAGCCTGAATGACAAAATAATAGTAGCCAACATTCCTCTGTTGCTTACTACATGCCCAGCACTTGTGTGCTTTATGTGAAATAATTCATTTAATTTTCATAACAAGCTCATGAAATAATAATTGGGTGGATGGAAACCTGAAACACAAAGGTTCGATGATGTGTTCAGTCACACAGGTAATGAGTGACAGCCATGATGGAATAGCAGCAATTGGGACTCAGGATCTTATGCCTCTCCTGATGATCTCATTAACAGGTACTATAATAGTTTGTGGGTTATAGCCCTCTTTACTTCACATGTGTTCAAGCTAAAATGGTGGTGATATTGAGCTGTTAATTGGAGATGGGAACCTAGAATTCAGAGACTAGTTAGTATTGAAAATTGAGTGTGGTGGCCCTGCTGGTGTGGCTCAGTAGTAGAGCATCAGCCCATGAACCAAGATGTCAGTGGTTTGATTCCCTGAACAATCATGGGCTCCATCCCAAGAAAGGGGCCTGCAGGAGGCAGCCAATTGATGTTTCTCTTTCATCAATTTTTCTCTCTATCCTCTCCCTTTTTCCCCTCTCTAAAATCAAAAAACTTATTTTAAAAGATTGAATGATGGGTACCTCAACTAATTAAAATATTCAAAACCCTTCATTACAGAATTGAGATTAGATTTTAGCCCACTGATTTTCCACAGTGCAGGAGAGGGGGCATAAGCAAGGGTAGACTTAAGATTTTGAGCCCCATTAGAAATCATGCTGACAGAGTTCTTGAAAAAATGTTGTGCTTATCTTTTGTTCTCTCATATCCTATCCAACGAAAGAGTAATATACAAATTAACCATCACTCTATTACACCCACAAGCCACACCCACCAGCCAATCAGGAGTGAGTATACAAATTAACCCAACCAAGATGGCTGCGGCCATGGAGCAAGGAGGCTTGGGTTTCCTCGGCAATGGAGGAAACCAAGCTTTATGCACACCCTGGTGGGCCCAGGCCTCCTCTCATACCAGGACCTCCACTTGGGTTGCTAGGGGGCATGGCTAGCCTGTAAACCACCACAGGCCCCTCGCCCAGGCCACCCCACTCCCCAAGGTAACCCCATCCTGACCCAGGACACCCTTCAGGGCAAACCAGTCAGCCCTCACCCATGCACTAGGCCTCTATCCTATCTAATAAAAGAGTAATATGCAAATTGACCATCACTACAACACAAGATGGCTGCCCCCATGTGGACACAAGATGGCCAGCAGGGGAGGGCAGTTAAGGGTGATCAGGCCGGCAGAGGAGGGAAGTGGGGGCAACAGGGCCTGCAGAGAAGGGCAGTTGGGAACCCAGGCCTGCAGAGGAGAGCAGTAGGGGGGGACCAGGTCTACAGAGGAGGGCAGTTAGAGGCAAACAGGCTGGCAGGGGAGCAGTTAGGCATCAATCAGGCTAGCAGGGGAGTGGTTAGGGGGTGATCAGGGTGGCAGGAAGAAGCAGTTAGGACCAATCAAGAAGGCAGGCAGGAAAGCAGTTGGGAACCAGCAGTCTTGGATTGTGAGAAGGGTGTCCCAGATTGGAGAGGGTGCAGGCTGGGCTGAGGGACACACCCCTCTGTGCACGAATTTCATGCACTGGGCCTCTAGTAGTTTAATAGTTTTCTATTTGAGTTTGTAATATATTCATTTCCATTTGGTTATAGGAAATCATGTAGCTTAT